>NC_142044.1:17334685-19734685 GCF_982192425.1 Myodes glareolus
TGACAGCGATAACAATGGCAAACATTTACTATGTGTTAAACACCGTCCTAAGAGCTTTACAGAGATTATCTCATTTTTAATGATTCTGTGAAAGTACCGTGTTGATCCATGGCTGAGTAAGAGCCATAAAACACCTAAAAGCTCTATGTCTTATTAAGAAGCTGTAGATTTGGGAGCGGCCATGTTGCTTGGCATCCTCTAACTGACTGCTGGGGAATTCTGCACATGACCCTCATATCCTCCTTGCGGTGGATGGAATTACAATGCCCCCCACCACACACACACACACTCACACCTGACCAGGCTCTGGATTTGATAACTTGGTTCCCAGTTGGCAGCACCATTTAGGAAGGTTTGCCAGAAGAAATGCATCATTGGAAGTGGGCTTTGAGGTTTCTCATCCAAGCACCATTTCCAGTTCGCTATCTCTGCTTCTTGCCTGGGGTGAGAGATGCGAATTCTCAGGAGTTCCTGCCAGTATGCCTACCTGCTGCTGCTCTTCCCTAACATGCTGAAGATGGACTCTTTCCTCTGGAAATGATAAGCCCCGAATGAACTCTTTTTTTTCTAAGTTGCTTTGGCCATGGTGTTTTAACACAAAAATAGAAAGGTAACGAATACATGCACCAAACCTGTTTCTGCTAGTTCTTGCACGGGGAGTGGGGCGGGTGAATTGGAGGGTCTGTGAATGGTCACCATCTCTAAGGGTTTAAGGAAAGAGGGGACAGTGACAGAGGATGGGGGGTGGTGGTTTTGACAGCTGCTACTGAACAGATTCATCTAGTCACTTATCACCAACTATACGCATATCATAGATTGACCTTGTTCTTCTACAAAGAACTAGGATGACAGAGAAAAAGATAAATTTCACATCAGTTACAATCACTGTTTTTTGTTTGTTGGTTGGTTTTTTTGTGAGCCCATGCACATGGTACCTTATGGTATTTCAATGGACTTTGAGCAAAGAACAAAAGTCATTGAGGTGATTAGGAGGGAGAAGGGAATTCAAGGCTTAGGAAACAGACTCTGAGCAACAGAAAGGCATACGCAGGAGCTCTGAGAATCTCTCCACTGCTGGGTATGCAGAGTACAGAAGGAGGGAAAGAGAAAAGGAGGGAGGGAGGAAGGGAGGGAGAGGAGAAAGGCAGGCAAGCAGGCACCTGTGGGTCCTCTGTGCTTCTCAGGCAACTCGTGGTCTCAGTTTTCCCCCCTTTCCCCTCCAACAATGAAAGAGAACACATGGGGTTGAGGGAATGGGGTTTGTGTAGTCACAAGCCCCAATCAAGGCCATCTGCACCTCCATTGTTTTTGTCTCTATGGCTTTCCTATCCATCCCCGTAAGAGAACACTTCTATTTCACATTTTGGGAGTTGCTCTTTCTCCTTTGGGGAAACTTTGACAATTAAAAAAAAAAAAAGAATTCCCCTGCAGTATTTTTCAGTTCTCAAGAAAAATGGCCCTTTCTTCTTACCGTGTTTATTTTTATTTCCCGTTTTCCTGCCCACACCTTGCAAGCTCCGTGAATACAGGGCTTCACCGAGGTTTTCAAGCCCCTAACCGGAGTGTGACTCCATTCTGGCACTAAGTAAATATTTGTTAAATTACTGTGGTGTGGATGTGACTCAGACAGAGCAAATATAAGTTCCTTACGAAACTGTCCTGGTTGTCAATAAGAAAGTTCCCTTTCCTTCTTAAACCATCTCCCAAGGTAGAAAACAATACTAGATTTGCCCTTAGAGGTTGCCTGTGTTGTCCTATGCAGGGAATTGGCCAGGGATTTAAGTCAACAGTGAGCAAAGCTGAGAAAGTCGTAGATGAGAAATAGGAGACCAAGAGGAAGCAGGTGCGGGGGGGGGGGCGAAGACGATGTTATTTGATTTTTCCCAGTGCTGCCTTGCCTGAGGTCAGACATCTTGAGTTTCTCAGTTACAAAAGTCAATATGAGATGAGGGGAGGGAGCTGAGTTGGTTGAATGGTGAGTGGCAGATCCTATTTCACGTGTCACTGTCCATTAAGCGGCCACTGAGTCCCCGGTCCCTCCTGAAGAAATGACATCACAGGTAGGTGCATAAAAGCCATAGGGCTCTGGCGTTTTATACGAGTTAGTCATTGGGCAGTGTTAGCCTTCGAATTATGAATCCTTAAAATGCATTTGGAATTCACCTTAAATTTGACCATATACTTCAGTCTGCTCCACGTGCCCACAGGGTCCTGTCCTCTTTATCCAATCACTCCAGAGGTCACAAATCCGAGCGCTTTGATTGCCGGGATAACGCCTTTGTGAGGAGAGTAGCTCCAAGGGACCTTTGAAATTAGTTGGGCTGCACAGTTTGATTTTTCTCCTAAAACAGATGATTTCAATCCATTTTCTTTTCCTTTCTTTTTTTTTTCTCTGTAAAAGTACAGTTAGAATATGGGCCAACTATTGCTACAGATTCTGTTTAAAGTTATAGATAACTGAAAAATTCATGAGTTTTATGAAATATACCAGTTTAAAATTTACCTATGTTTTTTGAACTACTAGAGTCAAACAAATAATCTGTCGTCTTTGGCTCACAAGTGGACACTTTCAATGTCTTGCCTTCCAACACCCTTCCTCATTATGCCTCTCTTTTTTTCCAGTGGACAAGAATTCGGATGGCATTTTCTGTTTCAGCTGATGTAGGAATAGAGTCTGGGCTTTGCGATTGCCTTCTGTGCGGCCCATTCGAAACTGACCGTTCACTGTGTCTAAGAGTAGGTTAAGGGCCTTTAGGATTTTTTATTACCTAACGATACACTGCAAATGTATCTCCCTAATGCCACAGTCCAATAGCCCTGATTTCTTAAAGATGACAACAAACCCTCTCGTAGCATCACAAGCAAGGACTCAAAGGTTAGCTAACTCATTGGCAAAAAGGCAAGACCAATATACCTCCTCTCCCTTCTATCTGAGAGCAGAGCCCACTGCCCATCCTGGTCCTTCACTTGGAGAGACTCAGAATGACTGGCACCTGATTGCACGCCCTTCTTTGGGCTGAGGAAGAGAAGGGTTAACAGAAATTTGCACTGTGGCTAAGGCTAACTGTAAGTAATTTACTGGGCTGATGGGAACTGTATATTATAATTTTTTAACCAGTCTTAGGTAGAAAGCCCGTTTTAGACAGTCTATTTTTTTGGCTGACTATATTCAGATGCTGATGATGTTAATCGGAGGGAATTGGAATAATATTGAATTTCCATCTAAAACATAAATTCAGAAAGAAACTACTTACAGTACCTTTCAAACTGAGTCAAAACATGGTCCTTTTATTTTTAGCCTCTTGAAAAGTTGAATTTTTTATTTTGCTAATTGCAGTTAGCAAATCATCTCGAAAAGTAATTTTAAAAAATTTTCTTAAAACATTTTTTGGGGGAAGGGGCTTGTTTTAGTCTCCGAGAAGACTCAGTAATAATGTACCTCAGAGCAGCCAGAGTAGGGTTTTTATTTATTATTATTTAGTTAGTTAGTTTAAGCAAGGAAGTCTCATACCAACCTAATGGAGGTTATAGCTGAAGATTCATGGTACAATAAACAGTCTTCAAGGTCTTTTTGCTTTGGATGGGCAAACCAAACCTCACGGTACATGTGCTTTTATTTGTCAGTAATTGTCTGCAGTGTGAGAGTCTTTGTTGGTTAGGAGCCACCAGGTGAAGGATGTCTTGCAAACTTGGCATGTTTCAAAATTAATTATTAAGAAGTGTGTGAGATGCCTACTAACAAGCATCTTCCCCCTCCTCAACATTCTGCTTATTGTCGTAGCTACAACAGACAAACACATAGAGCTTTTGTATATCGAAAAGAACAGGAATGGGGCATGTTGGGGTCAACAAATTAATTAACATGAAATAGCACCCGTGGCCAAAGACACATTTAAATCTCATGTTGGGTTCAACAAATTAATTAATGTAAAATAGCAACCATGTCCAAAGACACATTTAAATCTTGGTTGTAAGCTAACTTTCACTTTATTTTAAAATTGGAGAGATTCATTTTATCTTATTCATTTGTTGGTGCAGGTCTGTGTGTGCACAGATGTACATGTGTGTGCGGCAGTTATTCAAATGTATGTGCATGCGTGCCAATGTCAGAGGACAGCCTCAGTCCTTCCCCAGATGACGTTGACACCTTTTAAAAGTTTTGGAGGCAAGCTACCACATTGGCCTGGATCTCATCAACCAGGCTAGACTAGACACTCAGAAAGCACCACGGATTTGTTCATCTCTGCATTCTCAGTGTTGGGATTACTAGCACAATGTCCAGTTTTTATGATTATTTTAACATGGATTTGTAATATTGAACTCAATTTCTCATATTTTCAAGGCAAAAGTTTATCTTCTAAATTACCCGTGAAGTCCTCCGTAACTTTCTGTATTCTCAAAATTTCATCAGTATTAGGATTAGTGAGTGACTGTTGGTCTAATTTCTTGTATGTACAACAGCAGAAACAGAAAGTGTTTCACAGTGCTTATGCAAGGCCATCAAGTCAGTAGTAATGAACAACTAGAAATCGCTAAGAAAAAGAAAGAGGCCTTGAATTTGGAGGACAGGACTAATCCCGTGCTAGATAACCCAGTTATTAGTTACACAGAATGGGTTCATCACTGTGATCCAGGCTTCAGGTTCTTGACCTGGAATGATAGTCTTCCTCCTCCCGCCCTGTTGGGCTGTCAAGAAATCACTTCAGTCAGCAGTCTTGTTGCTCTCTCCAGGAAACTTACCTCAGGAAAGGGAAAACAAGCCACCCTAGACTGTGAGCGGAGCTGTGTAAGTCACACCCAAACTATGGCAGACATCTGAATGGTGGGACCTTGACAAATATCTGGAGACCAGGCACAAGAAGCAAGGCTCAACAGGGAGGAACAAAACCTATTTTTTAAAACATGTAAAATCTCAAAAAGACATCATGATAGGGAGTGCTCTTGACCCTCGGGTGACTGTCTTGTGTGTCTTAGGATGCTAAAAGGTAGCTGTCTTGTGTATTTTAGGACACTTTCTATAAAATCTCTGGCTTTTCATCTAACAATGTCTTCCCCCCTGTGCCAATTAAAAATGCTTACAAATTCTCGGCAAGTAACTGATGGAGGACAAAGTTGGCCCTTTGTGAAGGGCCACGGATCTAGATATTTGTTGTTAATCAACCATTTCTTAAAATATCAATCCAAATGGCAGATACCCTCAGAATGTAGTCATCAGACTTATGTGAACGGGGAAGCAAACCAACAGAGAAAGCGGTGTCAGACACTTTCTAATCTAGTCACACCAGTTTCATCCATGGTACTACCCTACGATAGAGTCTTAATTTCGGTTTTACAGGAGAAGAAAATGCTGCTGCTGGAGATGTACACAGTTGGAAAACAAAGTGGGCCAATAGCAGAATAGGGGTTCCAGTTTAGCTCTAGTAAAAACTTCCCTATTTTTGATCTTGGACATCTTTGTATATAACAGAACATTTCAATGGAAATGTAGCTTGAAGGGCCTTGTGAATGGAAGAGAAATGGAACTTGACTCAAGTTTAATTATGACTAGAAGAATGAATTAATTGATTGAATTTCATCTTTACAACGCCAAATCCAAATCTGAAATCAGACTAAAACCTTCGCTTTTTTCCAACTTCCTCTTTTATTCAACTTATTTTGCCTTGATTCCTGTTATTGTTTGTTCATGCTCATTACAGCTTGAGCTTCTTATGAAATGTAACGCTCATCTTACTCACTTGTACTCGCAGGGAACGGAGTGCTATTCAGAACAATGCTTTGCAATTCTTTGAGGTTGGAGGGCCTACACACAATAGTTTGTTCTAGAACACTAACTCTAGTGCAGCCGTGGTGCTGCATAGATTTCTTTTAACTTCACTTTAGATGGTGTTTTCATTTTTGCGTTTAATCCTATTTCTTGCTGAGTTTGCAGAGACCTGATTTTAGGGAGAGGAGCCTGGGCATTAAGTATGATGCCTACACAGGCTGGCTCTACGATCATGCATAATTTACTACATGCTGCTGAGTCACAATTTCCACTTCTGTAAAGTAGGATTGACTTTAATTGCCTTGGGGTTTTTCTGCTAATGTATAATGAAGCATCATTCTACTTTATATAATAAATTACATAAAAAATAAATTTCTAAACTTAAAAGTGCCTAGCACAGTACCTGATGCCCTACGTTTATTTCCGATTAAGCACTGTATAACAGTAGGCTGTACATAGGGTGTGCTGTCCCGTCCCATTTCCTGTTTCGTCACTAGGACATTTATTCACATCCCCATTTTTTCTTCTCACCCCTGGTCTTGCTTTTGATGAAGTAACTCCAGGGCTCAGCAGTTGATGGGTATTCATTCAAGTTTGACTGAGTAAATGGTTAACTTTGTGCGAAAAGGAGAAAACATCATCCCCAAAAGGAGATGAAGAAAAGTAGAGGGAATTGTCCAAAGATACATGGGGAGTTCATGTCAGAGCAGAGACTAGAACCAAGATGCCACTATTAGGAAGGCTACAGCTGGTAATTATTTGGGAATGAATGTGTCAGCTATTAGACCAGAGGCTGAGTAAGAGCCCAGAATGCAATCCATGTAGTCTATGCCCATACTTACAGTTCCACAGGGGAAACAATACAAAATAAAAACACAACTCAGATAAGGACATCATTTCAAAACAGAAAAGAACATGGGGCGTTTTATAAGAAAAACATATGCAGTCCTAAATAGGAATACAGTGTGGCAAAAGAAAAATTGAAGGAAGCTCCTTATATCCACCTTCTGACAAAACAGACAGCAGGGGTGTTAAGGTGATAGTTTGGGGGGAAAGGAAATACATGCAGATGCTCTTAGAATACAGGCTTCAGATTAAAACACGAAATCCAGCGAGCCTGACATACGGAATATGAGAAGGCCATAGATTTGAGATGAGGAAGGGGAGCTAGCTGAAGGCGACATCCTTCATGGTCCCAGAGGCAGACGAAGGGTCTTGTTATTGACTTTACAGTCAATAATAGTACTGGAGAGCCAACACAGAGTTTTTAATATGAGAATAACGATGACATTTATATTTAAAATTCTTTCTGGCTTCTTACAAATAATCTCCATGGAGGACATAGATAATGACAGGAAGTCAAGAAAACTAGCTGGGAAATGGGAACTTTTGCTGAGCTCACAGATCATGGCCTCCATGAGAAGCGCTGCTGATAGGAAGATGGGCGTAATGGAGAAATACATGCATGTAGAACCAGAATGACTGGTCAACGACGAAGGACCTGACCTGAATCAACTTGTAAGGGCTGTCACACGTGGTCTGTTTAGGAGCTCTGGTTAAAGGCCCAAGCCCATCTGTTGACACGGGAATGACTGAGTGAGCAGGCATGAGAGTAAACAGCCTTCATGGTGGTTTGGATATCTAATATGAATAACCCTTGTCTATGACACAGTCAACAGAGAGGTCGAGTGGGCAGGCAGTTATATAGAATGGAGTTCCAAAGAGAAGACAGGTCTTGGGATTTTGTTTGGGTGACATTGTGGGAAAGCTGACTTTTGAATCCCTGAGCAAAAGTAAGCTAAGTATGAAATGAGAAGAGGGCCCATTCCTCACACCCCAAAGAACACCGATATTGGGTGGATATAGAGATCTGGGCCTACTAGGATATTCTTGAAGAGTGACTGGAGATAGGCAAAGAAACCTGAATGAATGAGACACTGGGTGATGCTTCCAAAACTGTCCCTTTATTAATGTTGGGGGGATCGAGCAAAGAAAGTCACTACAGCTTATCTTGAGGCTTGAGGTCCTGGAAGGACAGAGACTGCATTTCTGGATTGTATATTAGAGTCTTCTGTGTCCAGGACACACTGTAACAGCTTTTCTCTCAGGTGAAATGTCTTTTGTTTGGCCCAATAGGCAAAGGTAAAAGTGTCACATAGACGCAGTGTCCCTTAAACTTTTGACACTATCATTGTTAATACAATAAAACATCACAATAAAAAATAATTTATCAAGTAATTGTGATACTCTGGGTGTAGCTTCCAGCAATTTTTCATTCTTTATTATCTTCATCTTTCTTGATCTTTGCAGCTATCTTCTGAGTTGGTTCAATTATTATCCTCATCCTTAAAATGAGTAAAATGGGGTCTGACAATTTAAATAATAGGATTACGATCACAGAGACAGCAAGGAATGTTAGGATTTCAAGTGATTAGCTTTTCAGCTCCCTAGCTTACCTTCTCTACCCTCTCAGCTGTCTAGACTTACCCTGCACAATCAAAGAGAGACTTTGAAAAGAGGAGGATCTTCTCGTGTCTTTTTATTTCCAGTTCTCATTAAAGTACCATCAACTCTATTTAAATATGATTCTAAAATGTCAAAGACGTACTGGACCAAGGAGCCCAGTGGTATTGGGAGAGATGGGTTGCAGAGAGAAAAGGAACTAAAAGGAGACAAGGAAACTTTGTAAGTGCTGGACATAGTCACTAAATTGATGCTGTTGGTGGTATCCTAGCAGGGATACCCACAGATGCAAATCAACAAGTTATATATGTAACTGATGTATACTTCATTGTGCACCAGTTGTACTTAAGTAACGCTGGAGAAGTGGAGGAAATAAATAGTTAAGGAAAGAGTGGAAGACAGGGAAAGGTGGAAGGAACAAAACCAGAGAGAAGAAATCAGATAACTGAGACCAAATTAAATCACACTTTCCAATGATAATTGGTTCTACTGATTTCTCACGGACCTCATGCTGTGACACAGACCTTCCTTCTGGACTGGGGAACTTCCCAGCTGTTCCCAAGTAGTGTCTTTCCACTTGTCAGTCATTCTTATATGTTTCTTCTGCTAAAAGGAGGCACCTTGACCAGGATCAAGTCCCTTTTCCTGAGAATAACCTGCATCTAGTGAAATGGGCAGAAAAAGATATCGGCTTAGCCCTTCCTCGAACTCTGTCGCACTGTGTATGGAAGCATTAATAGTTTTATCTTGTTTAGGAAGCATTGTCAAAGCCGCTCTTCAAATTCATTTTCATTCTCTGTAAACATGGCTTACTGACAGTAGAGGCAGTGACCCAGCGGCATGCTGGGTGATACAGTGGAACTATATAGGCTGTCTTAAAATGACCACAAGTAACATGTAATGTTTATGCCAGTGATTGTGCTGACAACTCTTTATCCCCACAAAACAGGATAATTCCAGCTCCAAATCTCTCCAAGGACATGACTGAGGCCCTCCCGTGTCTGAATCACACCCCAACTCCTACCTCTACCCCATCTTGCTGATGTCAACTTCCTCCCAGGTGCTGAGTATGAGCATCCTCTGTGATGGTTTCTATTGAGCGTCGACTTGACAGGATCTAGAACCACTCTGTAGATAAGCTCTGGATATTTCTCTCAGAGATTTTAGGTTGACTGATGTAGGAAAACCTACCGAAGTGCCAGACTGAATGAAAAGGAGACAGCAAACTGAATACTAGCATTCACTACCTTTTGCTTCTTGACTGAGATTTCCAGATGACAAGCTGCCTTGGTCTGTGTTGCTGTGCTTTCAGAGTGGAGTGGACCCTGAAACTGTAAATAAAAATAAACCCTTCCTTAAGTCGCTTTTGTCCTGACTTATTCTGTCCCTGGTGACTTTGTCAAAGTAATGCAAAGAGTAAGGAATTCCCCTGATATTAGCATGGAAAGCTTGGATGTTGCGGTGTAAATGAGAATGGCCCCCATAAGCTCGTGTGCTTGCATGCTTACTCCCCAGTGATTGTACTGTTTAGGGAAGGTTAGGAAGTGTGGCCTTGTTGGAGTGGGTGTGGCCTTGGAGATGATGTATCACTGAGGGTGGGCTTTGCGGTGTCAAAAGCTCACACCATGCCCTCTCTTCCCTCCCTCCGTCTACCTTCTCTCAGTTACTATTCCAGCACCATGCCTATTTGGTTCTTGCTATAATGGTGATGGACTAACCCTCTGAATCTGGAAGCAAGCCCTCAATTAAATGCTTACTTTTATAAGAGAGATTGCCTTTCTTGGTGTCTTTTGGTCATAGGGTCTGTTGACAGTAATAGAATAGTAACCAAGACATCTGTTCTATGTCTGCTTCCTAGGGAAGTCACACCCTGACTGGGGTTTAGAGGGTGGAGAGGCATCAATTGACTCGCTAACACAAATGTTCATATGGTCGGTGGTGATTTCAAGACAGACCAGATGGTTCTGTGGTACCATTAAACATGTTTCTGCGTTATCCGACTCTACAGTTAGCTGTAGGTGGAAGGAATAAAAACGAATTTGAATAGTGGCCTTGCTAATACATAATTAATTAGTCAGGCAAAACTGGTAAAAATTCTATGTGAATATCCTCAATTGGTTTTATAAGTGTTCATTTTCCTTCAAACATTTTGAGTACTTTATAATTGGAGTGCAGTATGTATTTGTGCACTGGGTAAGTCATAAATATATAAGTAAACATGTGCATGTGAACATGCTCATCAGTACTTTCATACAAGGTATGTGACTGAGAGGTTCTTTTTTTTTTTTCTTTTCCAGGTCTGAGAGAAAAATGCTTGATATGAATTAGTCTACCAGGTTCTCACAAGTGAACACAATGACTTTCCTCTCATTCTCTAGATATGAAAGTTAAGGTCATCTTGTGAAGAATGAAGACAAACACTTCCTAGCCAGAGGAGTCAATGTTTTTAGGTCAGCTGTAGGACCACTCAATGTCAAATCCTATTCTTTTAACCACGCTACTGAAATGAACATGCTTTTGAGCAAGAACTTTTTCTTAGTTTAGAGAGTAACAAAAACAAACAACGTGTTGATTTCTCATTTGAGTAAATCTCAGTTTTTGTATAATGAGTTTCTTACCATCAGGAGACACTTGGATATAAATAAAAGTCACATGCCTCAAAGTAGCATGGACATGTCACCCTGCCCTGTGTCCCTGGCAGAACTGCACCGGCTTCACAACTGAAATGAGCTTGCTTTTACAATGGAAATGCCTTCCTTTGTATGCAGAGCAATGGAGCATAGCAGAGCACAAGCCTTCTTCTAAAAAAAAAAAAATCTGTAAATCAACACACGCTGCACCCTGGTGTGGCTGTTAGAACATATACCCTCACAAGCCAGGAGACAGCCCTGTCAAAGGAAGGGCTTGTTCCAATGAATACTGATCAGCTGCTAAAAACAGAACTGAGCTTGAGAAAACATCTTATAGCTGATAAACGTATTGCCGCCATCACATCAACAGCTTGAATTCAATGAAAACTATATTGGTTAAATTAAGTCCTCTACATAAAGATGTCAAATGTTACAACTTCACTATTACAGTGAAGAATCGCTTTGGAATGTGCCTAAACTGAAGAAAGAGGAGACACCGTCTTTGGAATGACTTTACAGAATTGTTATGTCTGAAGTCATAAATCTCTAATGGAACATCAAGTTTTGTTTGTTTTGGGTTGGACTTTACAGTGGCACATCATCCTGACTCAAGGCATCTCGGGCCGTCGCTGTAATTTGCCTCTAACGGAAAGAATGCAAGTGTTTGAAGGCCATGCTCCTAGCACTCTCCCCTATTTATAGAAAGAATTAGGGTATTGTTGAAAATTAGAATTTCTAACATTTTGTTCAGGTTATTATGAACAGCAAGGCAATGGTTGCCCTTTTGTTTTGGATCCTATGTGTCATTTCTGTACTGGACTATTACTGTTCTGGGATTTATCTAAAATATGAAAGCATTAAAACACACAAGTTAGAGATATAAGAACTCATCTTTTAAATAAGCGATGTCAAGAAATCAATGGTGGTGAACGTCCACCTTCTGAGGTTGTGGGGACTGATCGCATGCCTACCAGATGGGCCTCTGCATTTAACCTTGAGATTCCATTTGAAGAACATCTCCTGGCCACTTGGAAATACACTCCCCTGATCTTTCAGTCCAATTTGTAAGTAAGTTTTTCCTTGAGCTGGGTTTACATTGCCTTCATTTCTTGTTCGTAACTTATCCTTTTGATACAGAAAACTCCACTTTTTTTGTCTTTTGATGTGAAACAGCATATGTTTTCAAGATGAAGATCTAAACAGTTTGTTCTGTTTAATTATAAAACCCTATGCAACATATGGAAGTCATGGGAGAGGAAGGATGAGAGAAGGAAATAATTCAGCCTTACAGAACCAGTGAATTTAGACATAGAAAAGGCTTAGTAGGTCATCGATCAAAGAAAGCGTGTGCGGTTTGATTCCTAGATTTAATATGCCAGAGAAGTTGTGTCACCCGAGGTATCTCCAATCTTCTGATAGAAAAATGAAAAGAGAACATTTAAGGAGTAGAAACCTTAATCAAAGGCAAGTCCTCAGAGATCAAAATACCAGAAAGAAATATGTAAGACACAGAGGCAAGGCAAATGGTGAGATTACTCTGACAGACCAAGGTGACAGAAACGTAGGTGAACATTTCCTAGCTCAATGTGCCAGTCCTGTATAATAACCACACTGGCAAAGTGCCCAGAGATCAAGGCTTTAAAGGACACTGTGACAGCCAAACAAGCCAGAAGGGTCAAAGGCCAAGGAGTGTCACCTGTGTGTGTGTGTAAAATCTGGCTGGCCCTTTCATCTATGCAATGTCATTGAACCCTTAGAAATCTCAGAACCTATTTTTCTTCTAGTAAAAAACAAGGAGTAGGAACAGATGTTGAGTGTATCCTGGGGAGGACATATGCCAAAAGAGTCTCTGTGCTCATAAAGGACAGTCATAACCGATCAGTGGCTGGTGTCTGCCAAGATAATCAGAACACAGCTATCCAGAAACATTGTCTTCACAGGGTACCTTATGACCTCTGCGAACAAAAAGCTTGGGCAAAGTAAAGTCTTGTTGATAGTGTATTGCTTTTGTTTTTCACGAAATATATTGATACTAGTAATGCTTACTAGCCACTGAAAACAGAGATGATCGCAGGATTCCATAATGCGTGGAGGGAAAATGTGCGAGTGAATAATCTCTAAAATGTACCATAAGCCCTGTCAAGTGTTCACCTACGATCCCTGCTCTGTGAGCTGGGTACTGAGCTTTGCTGGTGATTGATCACATCAGTCCACAGTTAACACCCAAGCCAGCCGCTGTCTGCTTTCTGCCAGTCTGCCTAGTCCCGTAATGCAACCCTGAGAATTCAACAGTATTTGCTAATTTTAGCCAGGTCACTGTTGCAACTGAACTAATAAAAGTTAAAAAAAAAAGGTGGAGGATAAGGTGTTCTAATTTGTTGTGCAAATCAGACTACGATTCTAAAATTCTACATGGAAATAGGGGTCAGTGTCTTCAATACTTTTTAAAGTACTATGGATAGTCTCTGCATGTATAAAGTGATTGTTTTTTTTTAAGCTGGAAAATAGGAGTTTAGGAGTAAAATACCTTAGAATTAAATTATACTTGATTCACATATTAATGTGGGAACTTTGAAGACTATATTAGGTGGTCTTAGTCCAAGGTTCTACATGTTAAAAAAATAATGTAAAGAAAAGGTTTCCAATAGCATTTGTTTTGACATATATACAAAGATAATTATTTGATATATTATGACAGGGGTGAGGATGAAAGGAAAGGTTTTATATCTGTATACACCTGGAATCTGACACTCAGGAAAGACGTAGGAAGAGCAGCCACCATCAAATTAAAACACAAGTAAAAATCGCCAAGGACGTAATTTCTTAAAATGCATTGTGAATATTGAGACAAAAAAGAAATAATAGGGTAAACTGTAATGACTGGGACTCCCAAGTCCATCTTGACTCAATACAGCGAAGGATACCAGAAAAATAAACGAGGAATTCGCAAGTTCTGAGGTGGTAGAAACCACAAATGTTCTCAGAGGAGAATCATGAACTTGCTCCTGAGCCATGCGTTTCTTGATGACCAAACTGTTTCCTTATTATGTGAATATAGACAACACATTCCTATTTTATGAGCATAAAATAGGGAGATGTTGTTTAATATTTATCATGCATGTTACTCTGATTTTCTTATATCAATGGTTTGGCAATTCTACTCATTTGCAGGATTCTTGACCTCAGAAACACAACTCAAATTTTATTTTTTCCACCTGGGAAGACAATTACATGTTAGACCAACCAATACAGTAGAAAGTTCAGATTTTCTCAGACAATCCTGATTTCAGGGTATCTCAACTCAGCCTGATATGACAGATACCAGCGATTTAACCCAGTTTTCTCAGTTTCTACTCGAGGTTTTGATACTTAAAAATATCAACAGTGGTGATCACACATACAGATTTCTATGCATGGAAGCATGGTGACCAATTTGGCTTGCATGATGATTTCCTAGAACATGAGTCTTAAGCCTGGGAGGATGTGTCTTTACTCAATCACCAGGATAAGGCTAAAGTAGGCTGTCTAACAAATACGCTCAGACAGCCTACTTTACACTTTTTATAAACTAGGGTTCATCTGAAAAGCCTGGTGACAATAATGTTCACTTTCTCAGATGTCCTCTGCGATTCATCTGCTTCCTTTGTTTACGAATGACTTGTTCTGTAACTTCAGCATAACAGTTAAATTTAAGAAGTACTAACAACGCCAAGTTTTGGCAAGATACGGAGGGGTATCTTGGTACCAATGTATAAACTGGAGTGAACACTTTTGGAAACTCTGGGTTATATATTTAATGTACATAACCTAAATGTACATAAGGCACATCAATTTTTATTTCTGAACATAAAAATGAGTGCAGACTTCCAACCAAAGGCAAGAATATTCCTGATAGCTTTACTGAAAATAGCTGGATCACTCTTAGCAACAGGATGGATACATTAGGATATATTCATGCAATGGAATACTGTTCAACAATGAAAAACCAAAAACTGTAGCTATACTTCATAACACGGACAAGTGTCATGGATAAAAAGCTGAATGAAAAACTTAGGCCCCAAAGAGATTAATAAACAAAATTAATCTGTGGTGGCAGAGGTCAGAATATTGGTTAACTCTGTGGACATTAATTGGAAGGAAGCACAGGAGAGATAGGTAGGGTCCTAGAAACAGTCTCTGACTTAGGGAGTGAGGTATACACAAGGGTATGCACATGTATAAATCACACTGAGTTGTACACTTAAGATTTATACACTTTTACTGTATTGGAGGTAAACCAAGACACACACACACACACACACACACACAGAGAGAGAGAGAGAGAGAGAGAGAGAGAGAGAGAGAGAGAGAGATTAACAGAGAGGGAGGGTGGTAAGACAGAGTGGGAAGGCAAAAGGATAGAAAGAAGAGGAGGAAGAAAGAGAAAGCAGATGGAGGAGAGGGAGAAAAACGGTGGGAAAAGAAGAGGGAGGGAGATGAAAAGGTAGGAGGGATGAGAGCCAGAGAAGTAGAGATGGAAAGGAAGAAAAGATGAAGCATTCTGTCCAAGCACTTGAGGGTCTGGACAGCCAGTCTAAAATCACTTTGGGTGCTCGCCACTTGTGATCTCATAGACTTTACTGGGCTCCTGCTCAGCATCATATTTCAAAACTCTCCGAAAGCCTAGGTGGAGATGATATTTTCCATAAATAAATATTAACCGCAGATGGGAATCAGATGTGCAAACAGATAACAAAGCAAGTTGTGTTGACTTCATTTTGTTTTCTCGCTGTGGTCAGTCATAAAAAATATTTTCCACAGAGCAGTACAACAAGGTTCAATGACATTGGGAGGCTGAGGAATATTGGTTTAACCAGGTTACACAAGCTGGAGGGAACTGAACTGAAGTACTTTCCCAACTACAAAAAGAAGGGTCTTAAAGAGGAAAAATACACAAGACACTCCAATGCTTCTCCCCTGTTTTGTTCTGAGGAAACTAGATGGAAGCAAACTCTATGCATCCTCTTAAAAACCTCTTATGCATTCTTTAAAAAAACCTTTCGTAACACACAATTTACTATATTTATATATGTGCATGCACACATGTATGTACATGTGTGCACATAGCTGTGGAGGTCAGAGTTCATGTAGGTTGTCTTCCTTAATGCTCTTCATCTAATTCTTTAAGACAGGGTCTCTCACTACACTTTGAACTCATTGATTTGGCTATGGGCTGCCCAGCAAGCCTCAGGGGTCTTCCTGTCTTTATCTCCAGCCTGGGGATTACAGGCGAGCTTTGCTGTGCCTGGCTTTCTGTGTGGACACTGCAGCTGCCCTCAGATCCCCACGTTTTCACAACAAGCACTCTAATGACTGATCCATCGCCCAAGTCCCAGATTCGCCATCTTAACCAATTGTTTTCAAGTTCCGGGGATTAAACCCAGGACCCTGCGCTTGCTAGACAAATGCTCTACCACCAAGTTACATCCATCTCTTCAGTTCCTGTTTGTTCATCTTCATAAACTAATTCATAGTAACTTCATTATAGAGTATCCTTGTGAAATTTGCTATGTCCACTGTTTTAATTTTTAGAATGTTCTACTATTTGCTGAGTTGAAAGTCCACTCATTAAATCATCAAGGATTCTTCTATTTCAAGCCAGGATCAAAAGCCACAGTGGCTCAGAAGAACAGAGGTAAGGGTCCTGAGTCAGAATTTTTAATTTAATCCCAGCATGGCTACCGGTTTGCTACTTGGCCTTCAGCAAGAAATTTTAACGCATTTCACCTCAGCCTCCTCATTAAAAAGAACAAAAGAAGATATCGATTTTGCTAACACAAGTTAGCTAATTGTGCAGCAACATCTTACTTCTGAGGCTGCTCTGAAGGGTAAAATCTAAGATGTGAACACGAAGTTGCAAACAGAAAGTATGCAGAGGAGAGGGAAAATGTGTGAATTCTCACCAATACAGAAAGTTAATTTTTCAAACTTCTGGTGGAAAACCATTTCAAAGGAAAATAAGACTCTGTGGTGGTTAGAACAAGGATGACCCCCATAAGTCCATATATTTGAAAGCTTAGGGAGTAGAATTAAGAGATGTGGTCTTGTTGTTGGAGCCGGTGTGTCACTATGGGTGGGTTTTGAGGTTTCAAGGGCCTAAGCCAGGCCTGGTGGCTTTCTCTCTCTTTTCCTGCTGCCTTTGGATTTGAATGTAGAATTCTCAGCCACCATGTCCGATTGTCTGCTGCCATGCTCCCTGCCATGAGGATAATGGACTAAACCTCTGAAGCTATAGGCAAGCTCCATTAAATGCTTTCCTTTATAAGAGTTGCCATGGTCATGGCGTCTTTTCCCAGCAACAGAACAGTGACTGAGACACCAATCCTCGGCCACATTCTGGCTAGATTGCCGAGGAGAAACACAGCTGCATTTCACTAAGGAGCTCCCATTTTTCTTTCGGTTGCAGACAGAACAATTTCATTGTTCACTCAACAAACACTGAATGCCCATTTGATGTCATTTAAAGAAAGCAAAGAGATATTTACTGCGTGTCCCCTATGCCAGTTACGTTTGCTATGCTTGGACCCTAAGGAGAAATGCCAGATGACTTATGGCAATGGTGGCAAGAAAATATTTGATTGTGTGTTCGCAGAGATTTCTCATGTAAGACAATAGGCATCTACTAGTTGGAGAGGCAATGAATAGAAAACATCCCCAAAGAAAAGTGTCAGTTCCTGGGTTTGTGCAGTCAGCATGGCTGTGCACAATCACAGCCTCTGATTAGGACAAGGGGACACGAAACTTACATGCACTTGCTAAATGGCTCTGTAGCTTCTCAGGATTCCTAGCTTCAATTATACTGGCTCACATAAAGTAGAACACAAAGTTAGTACAGATTGTGAAAGGCAATAAATGGCGATGATGAGACTTTTTAATGCTGAAAACATCATTTGATGAGATTCATTCTGAGATCAAAGCAACAGAGAAGTATTTTGATAAAAAACAGCACTAGAATTTAAAAATGCCAAAAATACATAGTTAAGGAAGTATTCATCGTCAACATCATTAACTTTAAAATTTATCTTTTAACAAAATTTATTTATTCATGTGTTTATGTGTGAGCTAGTGTGAGTACACAAACACCATGTGTGTGCAGAACTCTGTCTGAGTAAGTCCGAGGGTAGCAGATTCCCTGGAAATGGAGTTACCAGTGGTAGTGAGCCTCTGTGTGGGAGATGGGAACTGAACCTGTGTCCTCTGCAAGAGCAGTAGATGATATTAACCTTTGATCCACAGCTCAAGCCCCTAAATGTTACCTTACAGTGCATATTTTCCCTTTGAAGTATTAGCTAGTGATAAAATGTTCTCAATTCATAACCATTAGCATATATAACAATGTTTTCTGTCTGTCTTATTGGAACTATCTCTTTTGTGTTTAGAATTACATTGAAAAACGAGCACATTCATGAGGTTGTTTATGTATAAAGTGTAGCGTATTCAAGTGTATTTGCATATATCGGGGAGATGTGATCAAAAGCATGTCTCCATTGAGGTGTACAGTAGAAAATAAATTGGAATGTGTAGAAAAAGTTTTGAGAAATGAAGGTTGAGAGATGTAGCAGTATCTGACAGAATACAAAAAGTGTGGGCAGTCTCAGCTCAAGTCCAACATTTTCTGCACAGCCTATGAAAAACATTTGATGTGGGATACGGCATACGTCTATATTGTGACCTTAAGACACAAGTGTGAGCACTTTGACACTCCCTATATTGAGAGGCAGAGACTATGCTCATGTCTGTTTTGACCAAACAGACTTTGTTGTCAATAAAAGTCATTTTGAGTTTTCGTGGATCATTAGACAGGTTTGGGCAACAGAACTTGGTACTTTTGGGACATTCACTATGCTGTGAGGGAAGCTATGTATGAAGTTTAACTGCCCTCAGGCAGCCATCCAAAGGAGGTCATGTGCAGGTGAAAGACGTGCCTGAGCCTTACCTTCTGAGCCATGCACACGAGGGAGTCCATATTGTGCCTTCTTTCCCAGTCTGTTAGCCATGTAAATACCAGTGAACGGTCTCAGAAGTTATTAGAAGGCATAGAACAACACCATCAGATTTTCATTCCAATTTCTTACCTCTCCAAGTTCTGAGATACAGTTTTGGGTTTTTTGAGGTTCTCTGTTACATAGTGACAACTAACTGCCAGCAAGTGTCACCCAAAATGAGGAGCCCACAAAACAAAAAGCTCAAAAACCAAAAACGTGGTATTGCCTTTGGAAAGGTACAAGCAAAGAGTTTAAGGTAGAAAGACTGTGAGGCAGCTTTCAGTGAAAAAAGTGAGAGAGGGGTCACCAGAAAGGAGAGAAGACACCACGGGATGGTGGAAGAAGGAAGGAAGCACACCATGGGATGGGAAGGCGAAAAAAGGGAGATTTATATTATATAGTGTGGAAATCTGAGAATCACGATCTTGGCACAGTGGTGACAATAGCCATCTAACGGGGGCGGTGGAAACAGGTGAAGCCCGAGAGCTCACTGTTCAGCAGCCTTAGGCAAATGAGTGACCCAGTGCCTCTCCTTTCATCCCAAGCCTGGTACCACACAGCCAAGATTCCTGGAAATAATAAATATTCAACACATGTAAGAAGGAGATGCAGAAGAAGCAGTAGATTTTGAAGGGATCATTGGACGGTTAAGGACAACCGAACACATGTAACATGGCTTACTTTCATTTTTCTGTTATTTCTCATTTGAAAGAATAATAAAATGCTTTATAGAACATAATTGAGCAATTTGGTGCAGGTCAACGGGTGGGGGTGGAAAAGTTTGCTGAACTCTCAGATATTTTCAGTGAATCAGTCTTTATGGATAAAAAGGTAGTAAATCAGGCTGGCAGGCTTGACCATCTGCCAAACGGCGAGTCATCGGCATAGCTGTATTTCCCAACTTGGAGGTTTTGTCAGTCATTAGTAAACTGCAATCCTTACCAGGTGTTTGGTGAACGCATACTTACATAAAGAGTTTGCAAACTCTTCTATTCTACAGAAATCTCTCCTCTGCATTTTGAGTCAGAATCCAAGAATAATTCCCCCCTAAAATTGGCTTTCTAGTGGAAGGTCACTTTATTTTCAAGAACTGTAAAAAGAAAAATTACTATGAATCCTTTGTTTCAACGTTTTCCATTAAGAAATTGCGTCTCAGGTAAATGGGGAGGCTGAATGAGAAGAGTTACCTGCCAAAATGGAGATGGGCCTATAGCCCAGATAGTTAAATGTCTGGCAAACATGCACAAAGCCCTAGATTCTGACCCAAACACTGCAGACATGTATAATCTCAGCAGTTGGAGGAAGGAAGATCAGAAGTTCAAGATCATTCTTGGCTACAGAGATGGCTGAGCAGTTAGGAGCACTGCCTGCTCTTCCAAATGTACTGAGTTCATTTTCCAGCACCCACATGGTGGCTCACAACCCTCTGTTATGAGATCTGGTGCCCTCTTGAGGAAGAGACCTGGTGAGTCATCCTCATCAATTTAGACTATGAAACCAAAAAATGGACAAGCTCAACAGAACCGCCATATACAGGCTGCCCATGCAAGCGTCAGCATTGCCAGGGCACACATTTCAAATTTTAAAATTCACTTTTTGAGAGAGAGAGAGAGAGAGAGAGAGAGAGAGAGAGAGAGAGAGAGAGATGGGAAATAGCTTTTTAGCATCTGTCTGAGAAAACAGTCTACTTCATAGTCAATACACCTCAACTTCACATACCAGGAGAGGTAAGCACATTTAGCAATTGCCCTCTACCCTCACTTTGGAAAAAGACATCTTCAAACAGGACTTTGGAGGAAAATAATCTCTACCATAGTTTCCTTAAGTCTGTACTGTTTATGAGGTGATGTATGTGGTAGGTAGGATTGAGTAGCTCTATTACATAGAATGTATGTATATACATCCATTTAATAGTACAAGCCTAAGGTTCAGCTGTCAAAAGTTTTCTGGAGCCTGTATGGACACTGACCAGGTCGACTACACTCCTGGCACATAGCCTGACATTGGTACTAAAGCTGATGAATTTAGATTGAAGTATGAGTAAAGAGAAATGTCTTTATAAAGAATATCACTAGTGTGTATCATCGCATCTCACAGAGCAGAATGAGTGCGGCTGTTAGTTAGGAGATAGTAGTAGACTTAAAAGACAGGATCATAACCAGGATGTCATTGGCATGTACCCTCATGGTGACTGTGGAACCTCAGCCTTTTCCTATCTTTGCTTTCTAGGAACAAGATGAGTAACTGCTCTGCCCACTGCTCCATTATTGTCATCTGGTCTACCCACAGGGGCGGGGTCAATATAATGGGTCTGCCTGATACTGCACCAGAATCTTCAAAACTGGAAGTCCAAACAAACCTTTCCTTTGGGTATGTTAATTGCCACCAGGTATTCCAGTACAGCGACAAGGAGCTAACAAAGCCAACTCTACCTTTAGCTGATGTGACTGCGCCGCCTTGAGGAGCTCACTGGAAGGGCAAGCTCCTAATCAGCTATTGTCCTGCACAAGAAGACTGCAGAGTCTTTAGGACAGAGTGGGGAAATGATCCTTCACAGACATTTCTTCCAGGGATCATTTCATAGATATATTATGAACCACCATACAACTTTCCATCTAAGATATTTTATTGTTTTGTTTGTACCCAAACAAGAATTAAGATAGATATAAAAGATCCACACTGCCATGATGACTACGCTTCCTTTTGTATTCAGACAATTTAGGGAGAAACTGCTTTAAAGGGTAAAAACAACCCTACTGCCAGGTGGTGGCACTGATGGTGGTGGAGTGTGTGTGTGTGTGTGTGTGTGTGTGTGGACTATTGGGGATAATTTATTGCTTATGCTATAAAAATAACAGGAGACACTTTTGAACAAACGGTTGTCCTTAATTTGAAAAAAAAAATGACTAAAGGAGAATTTGTGTCTTCTGCTTTTTGTTTAAGATGAGCATACCAGAGAGTTGACTCTTGGTGAGGTTTTGGTAGAATTACATTTCCTTCTACCCCATGGCTTCCAGTAACCCATTCTAGGATAAACAGTCTCCATTCCTATGTATGTTCTAAGGATGAGCTGTCCACTCCGCCCACACATGGCAGACAGCCAAGTCTCCCAGTCACATTCCATGAGCCAAAGTGACAGCTCACACTGGCATTTGCCTGTTCCCTGTGAGGCTGAAGAGAGAGGTTTCCGTGATGGGCAAAGCCCATGGCCTCAGACCTCAAATGGCTCGTCCACTGCAGTCCTCTCTCGAGGTCATAGCCTTTCCCCGTCTGCTTTAAAGATTTTTGGAGCCATTTGCCACATCACAGCAAAGAACAGACATCAGTGGTCAGTGCTATGAAAAGGAGAGAACAAGATTTATCTCTACCAGATTAGGGAAAGTGGGTTCACGAATTCAACGGTTCTCCTGAAGTGGAATCAAAGAGGCAGTTGGCAACATGTATTACTCATCTAAATCAGTGTGATGACATTAAGTGTGGGATGCAAAAGAGGAGAAAATGTTAGTAGAAATGATTAGGTTCCCGATTACTTACTACATTAATTGTTACTATTAATTAAGTTAGACGAGATGGGGAAGAATCTTGACTAGAAGGCACTACCATGCTCCCTCCCCCCAATCAGGGAATGTCACTCAAATTCTGGGACAGGATGCTCAGTGAAACTGCCATCCTATTCCATCACCTCTACCAGGCCCTTGGGAGTCAGCTGGATTCAAGGAAACCCTTAAACGTGAACAGAATCAAATAGCAAAGACTTGGCTCCGTCTAAAATAACAGGGAGCTTGTTGAGCTCAATGTTACTGCTGCCAAAATTCCAGATTGTGGAGATCGCCTTATGTGGAAATCAAGTCACTTTCTGGCACGCAGTTTCACTCATTAAGGCTTGGCTAGCCTGGCCAGTGCTACCGAGGACAACCAGGGAGATAGAATCAGAGGGAGGCCTCTCAGCCAACGTCACCCTGATCAACTCCTCTAGCCTTGTTTGCCGCCACTGCAGCATCTGCATCCATCGCTATTTTGTTCACCGACCTCAAATACTTAACACCTACATGTATGTGTAGAGTCATAACAGAATGCTGTTTGATTATCTAAGACTAACATTTCATCTTGTTGGGTTACTTGATGCGTTTGTGTTTTGAATTTTTTTTCAGAGTGTTTGCCTGTTTGCAGGAGTGTTTAGCAATCTGGCCAATGTGGTTTTGGGGAAAGTGCTATACATTCTGGATTTAAAACAATGGAGCTATGCAGAATGGGGTTAGCGAAGAAAACTTGGGACACGAGAGTTCTACTGGTAAACACTCGGCTTCAGAACACAGTGACATCTTTACACAACGAGCCCCGTCTCTTTCTTTGTCTTCTTCGTGTCTCTGTTCTACCAGCGTTAGCCCTCCAGTAATACCTCAGCAAATGTTTATTGAGTAAATTAATTAGCACTAATTTAAGGATAATTAAACAATTAGTAGGTAATGAATGATTTGTATTTAGCAATTTATAATAAATTACAAATTACTTAGTTAATCAGTAAATAATTAAACTTCAAAAGAAATAACTATGAGATATTCAGTAAGTAAACAAATGGCCAGAATAAAGAAAAAAAATCCCCTAAAATGAAAGGGCCAAAATAGTGGATATTTGCAATGAAAAGAAATGTTATTATTTTCTCACACTGTAAGATAAAAGTGGGTACTGAAACAAAATTAGATAAATTAGTGTGAGTAGTGCAATTCACAGTATCATCTCGCATAATAACCTATTATTAACAATGATTTATTTAATATTCAACTGCTAAATGCCCAATTTAGAATCTTACTGTTTAAGCATCTTGAGAGAATTTTCTATTCCAACTGCATTGCTCTGCAGATGAGGAGTCTGAGACTCATTTTGGATGAACACCTGCCCTATGCTTCTTGGCAAGCGCACAGCTCACCACACACCCAGGCAGCTCATTCCTTGAATTTATCCCCTCTGCTCCCATGTCTCCAGTGTCTACTATGGATCCTTTCAAGGATGAAGGGCAGCTCACTTGTGACTTCTAAATTAGTATTTATTAAGATATACTCGAAATGACTGTCATTTTAAACCACAATGTTTCAAAGTGGGTCTCTGATCTTCTGAATCTAGCATGGCCTTGCTCTGAGTGGTTTATGAAACATTCGTTTTTTTAACTGTCACTTCTTCCAGGGAGCAGAGGAGACCTGTTCTTAAATCCAGTTTAATTTTTACCCATTATTTTAAATTGTCCTCTCTGAGAAAAGCCAACTGAAATGTGTACAGCAAGCGTGACAAGAAGGTATGCGAACTACAAAACATCCCAAAAGAAAGTCAACCCATTCTTCAATGAAAACAATAAAGCACCAGAATATTTTTTATCATTTGGTAAATGCACACACTCACGTGCACACATACGACCCCAACATGTGGCAGTTCAGTGAGGACTGCTTTCCCATTGTTTTTAGTCACTCTGTCTCTGCTGCTTTGTCAGAGATCTCAAAAAGGATGTTGAGATAATTTTTGTGTCTTCTCTACTTGTAATTAAAGGTAGCAGGTTCTCTTGTTGAATAATAACTTCAGAATTACATGATCTCAAATGATGATGTCTGAAATAGATATATCATAAGAGAGTATTGATTCTCTTAAGACAATCCTGTCCTGATATAAAATATTCCCCACCCCAAACTGCATATTAATAGCAACAGGTTAGCAGTTCTATGGTAGGTAAATATGGCTGTGGTGAGTATTTAATTAACAAAGGCAAAACAATGAGAGTAGAGATGGCAGAATTTTTCTTAGAGTGGATTTAAAAAACAGAAAGAAAAGAAAAATTAGTCTTAAGTGTCGGGAGAGCAGGGTGCTGCCATCTGCTGGCAATGGAATCTGGGTCAAATTCCCCCTTTCGCTTTTTTTTTTCTTTTGAGATTAATTTCTTTTCATTTCGAATCCTTTGACGATTTCATTCACGTCTCTGATTCACTCTATTGATCTCATTTATTTTTCTTCCTTTATTTCCTTCCACTTTGGCGTTCTCTTCCTTAGCCTCCTTCTTTGTTTTAAACACCTGAATTGTCGACTATTTGATAAGGGACCCGCACTGACATTCCACCAACAGGGTTCTAAGGTTAGATAAACCGTGACACAATACTCAATAAATTTCAACTGTGGTCCACATCTCAACGGGAGACTTCTTTACACCTAACAGCTCTCAAGAGAGTCTGGGGACATCTGAGAACATTTGACAACCATGGTCAGAAGCCATTTAGGGCCCTCCGTGGTCTCCCTTGTACCTCGTGTAGCAGCACCTGTCACCTGCCATCTCATCCTTCACATCTGCTCCATGGGCTCGGTTAGTGCGCCTGGGACTTAACGTGGGCATATTTTACAGAGACAAATTTATTGTCCCCTTTTCACTTTTTCGATGTGCTCAGCTGATCCTCACTGTGAATTTATTACTTAATTGAAGGTTTGGGGTTAAGATGACTCAGGAATGAGTATAGGACACCCTCCACCTGCTCATGGCTCTGTCTCATCATCCACTGAAAGATTTATGAAGAAGGACAGGGTGTAACATGTGACCTTTAAAAACTGCTCGCGGACTGTTCTCCCCTGAAAGGAATTCTGATGTCTTCGTGGGTTATGTTACGGGCTGTGTCTAACTGCTGGGGAAAGACGCTGAAAATGTAATGAATTTAAGAAAAGCTGTGCTAGCTTCTCTTTTGGGGAAGCCTTGGGAGAGAAGGTAACAGACAGAAAAATCACAATCAGAGAAATTACACTTTCTCCAAAGATGGGGACTCAGTTTGGCTAAACTGGTACTCATTTTTGTCGAGAGCTGGGCCCATTACTGTGGCTGGTCACAGATGTGGAAAGAGTGAAGGAACCTGACCAATATCTGAGGAACCAATGCTAGAGAAAGATAATTGTCACTCTCCTGTCCGAGTCATGGAGACTAGATCAAGGGTCTTAAGAAGCTGTGCTTGGCATGTGTTGTGTGTGTGTGTGCCTGTGTACACTTAAATATGATGTAGATATGTCCATGACACTATACAAGAATCTGAGACATGGCTGTGGTCAGGGAAGAGTGAACGTATTGAAGGTGTTGAATGGAAAATGAACAGGACCAGACATACAGTTCCTCTGGAAAGCAGACAACATCCAGACAGTAACTACAAAGAAGTCAAAGAAAACTCAGGTAACAAGTACATGATAACCAACATAGAAGTGCAATCACCAGCTGTTTTTAAAGTGGAAAAGAGAAGACTATACCATCTTGTAAGGAATAATGCTACTCCCTAGCAATAAACATTTGCGCAGAGGAAACAAGAAGATGTGTGTCCAATGTTTGCGCAAGTACCTAATTCAGAATTAGTGGTGGAATTCACAGAATATAAAATTTCCAGTCTTGTATGTCGATTTTAAGTTTTCTATACTGAATTTATACAAAAGTGAAACATAGTAGAGGTTTATGGAAACCACGTAGTCTAGTTTCTTTTGCCAACACCACTCACAAGCAGAGAAAGTCAGAACAAGGTTTGGCAAATTGTAGACTGTTTACCACATCTGGTCTGTCAACTTATTTTTGTAAGATAAAGTTTTATTATAAAATAGCTGCTATATTCACTCATATACTACGAGGTCCGAGGCCAGTAGTGTGACATAGTATTTGCCAAACAGATAATACACAGAAACTATTGTTATTGATGCCCTTTAAAAAGTGGATGCAATATTTCAGTGTTGTACAAAACCTAATGAAACTGTCACTGTTGGTCAGAGTGCTCAGCATTGGCAAATTTACAAAATTTCAACCAACCATACATTAGTCACTTGCTGTTCATATTCCCCAATCCAGGCTGTCATCTCTGAGATGATATACATTTATATCTTCATTTCATCTTGGGTTCGCTAAATTGCCACAAAACATCGAAGACTAAAATTTAGCATGTTTGCATCCAAATGTGTACAATATGTGGATATACTGTGTTTATACCGTACTTCGAAACACAGGCACATCACTGCTTCTTGTCTTTACAGTGTGACAGATTACACACCTCTGTCCTTCCGACCTAAAGAGAAGTTTTTCAGATAAGAGGTGTTCATTTCTACTCAACAAAATAGCACTGGATGATGTTTTGTGTCGGATGATGTGAGCTTTCATAGCTCTCTGCCACTCACTCCATAAATGAGCCCTGTTCTAGACACAGTTCACCAAAATATCTCAAGAAGATCTGCCCTAGGAGGTATAAGACTCAGAGAACTGCAAAGTTTGGAGAGTCTGCCCAGCACACTTCTTCAGTCATGCTTAAAGACGGCATTCTGTGCCTTAGTGCAGATCCAAACGAAGAGCTCTTTAAAACCGTAAAGCAGGACTTCTCT
Organism: Myodes glareolus; assembly: GCF_982192425.1. NCBI lineage: Eukaryota > Metazoa > Chordata > Mammalia > Rodentia > Cricetidae > Myodes > Myodes glareolus. Next base: position 17,361,934 of record NC_142044.1, read on the forward strand.
AAGAATGACACGGGAAGACAGACTAGAATGTCAATCGAGAGCAATTATTAGAAGCTGTGGACAGCAAAGGGTAGGATGAACTCTGGGAAGAGGAGGCAAATCTGAAGGAAAAGCAATCAGAATGCCCTTAGCAGAAATGACGAAAGGCTTTGAGTGTTAAGACCATCAAAGCAAGAGGACTGAATTAATCCAATCAACACTGTTAGATGCCCATTTTATGCCAGGTACTGGGTTATTGCAGCAAAAGACAGAACAACAAACCAGACACTGGAGTTGTATTCTGCTGCAAGATCCCACCCCCGGGGGAGGGGGCTTAAGACCTGTGTTGTCCTCTTATAGAGGACCTGAATTTTCTTGGTTTGGTCAGGTCACTCAGAAACCCAAACCTCTGTCTGTTTTCTCAGCCCCACCAGAGGAAGTTACCCTTCCCCCTCCATATGCCCCTGTGAGACCCATGGCCATGCTGTGGAGGAAGAATAGCTCCCCTAGCTGGGGTGAGGAAGGTAGTTTCTCTCTTCTACCTTGGGCCCCCTTTCTCCTTCACATGTGGAGTAGATTTGGCTATGGGGGCTCCGGGAGGAACTTCCCTGGGGCTGAGGAAGACCTATCCTCCTTTTAAGGGAGGTACTCCCAGTGGGCCCAGGACCAAAGGTTTTCTTTCTATCCCCCCCCCCCCGGTTTATTTCTACTTTTCAATCAATAATCTGAATAACTGGATAACTCAGAACTCACCATCCTCTGAAAAACCTCAGGTTTTCATTAGTCTCCTTGAGATTTATCTTTTACATTCCCAAGAGCTCCTGGCCACCCTCTTGATGAATGAGGAGAGGGCAAGAGCTTGAGAGTAGACACGCTGCCCTTGGACCAGGAAGCGGATCTCTTGAGGACAATACAGCCCCAGGAGAGTGGATACTTCCCTCTGCCTGACCTGACTGGGACCCCAACACATACAAAGGTAAGGATATTCTGAACAACTTTTGCCAGGACCTGTTAGGATTGAAGGTAGGTGCTAAAAAAAAATCCACCAATGTTTTTAGTGTCCATAAGGTTACATGAGAGACCCCGAGTTACCTGCTGGGTTGCTGCAGAGACTCTGTGAGACGTACTGGGTGTGTTCCCTCCCATAGACCTGTATGAACCAGCCAACCTGCTGGAAACCAGTATTGTTTTTGTTATGCAACTGGCCTCATAGAGTAGAAAGAAACTTCATGAGCTAGAAGGGTTTGAGGGTATGAAGAGGTCCCAGTTACTGGAGGTTGCTCAAAGGTTTACAAACTCTTTGACTCTGTAGAAGAGCAGAACAAGAAATTGACCAGAACAGTGGTGGCAGCACTCAGGGAGACTGATGAAAGGCTTCCCAGAGGGGGAAGCCAAAGACACTGCGAAAGGAAAAGGCTAGAAAGGGACCAATGTGTTTATTGTAAGAAAAAAAAAAACACTGGAAGAATGTTGACAGAAACTGGAAGAAATGTTGACAACAGAATGGCACCCAACATGGGGCTTGAACCCACAACCTTGAGATTAAGAGTCTCATGCTCTACCAATTGGGTTTTCTGTCCTGCCTGGTTCCTGCAATCATTAAGTCCTAAAGAAATTACACAGAGGTCTACATTAGTTATAAACTGATTGACCCATTAGCTCAGGTTTCTTATTAACTCTTATAACTTATATTAGCCCATTATTCTTGTTTATGCTAGCCACGTGGCTCACTACCTTATTCAGCAAGGCAGTCACATCTTACTTCAGCTGGGTCATGACTGCCAACTAGGACTTCCTTCTTCCCAGAGTTCTCCTGTTATTATTGACCCGCCTCTACTTCCTGCCTGGTTGTCCCGCCTATACTTCCTGCCTGGCTACTGGCCAATCAGTGTTTTATTAAAATACAATTGTCAGGGTACAAGCCATTGTCCCACAGCAGAAGAATGACTGCCCAAATTAGAAGAGGGAACAAGGATGTCCTGACCTTCATTTGGGTAAGGAATGACAGACAGGACCAGGGTTTCCTTCTACTGAGCCTTTAGGAGCTTAGTGTAGCATTAAAGGTAGGAGGCAAAGCTTTTAAATTACTGATTAACACAGGAACAGCCCACTCAGTTCTTGCAAAGTTGCTTGAAGCACTGATGTCTCAATAGATGACCATCAAAGAGGCAAAAGGACTGGTTTTTCCTTGCTAACCTCTCAGATGGTGGACTTGAGATAAGACACTTTGACCCACTCCTTAATTATACCAGATTGTTCCTATTCCCTAATGGGAGAGATTTATTGAAACATCTACAGGATACCATATCCTTTAGATGGGGCTACTGTTCACCTCACTTCGAATCCTGCTCGGCTACCAGCCCATATTCTTGTGACCTCCCCTGTTGGAGGAATACCTCCTCCAACCCAGTCTGGTACCCGAAAATGACACTCAAGTTTAGGGATACTTGCAGAATTTGTCACAGCAATACCCTGGAGTCTGGGCTGAGGATAACCTACCAGGATTGACCATCCATAGAGTACCAGTTGTCACCCAACTACTTGACTGCCAGAAAGTTCACCCTAGAACAATTGGAGGTCCTTCAGGTCTTAGTTATCCTGCCTGAACCCAAATTGCTCTAGCACTCAAACTACACACAAATGCACAAATGTCGAAGATGCCAAATAGGAGGCTAATGGATGGTGGTTCTCATCAGTCAGGAGACCCACGCTCCCTACTGCTATGAAAGACAAATGGTCACCAAACTCCACCAGGTTACCCATCTGGGAGCATCTAAAATGGCTAAGTTACTCAGGCCCAGATATTTACATTTCTTAACTAGCATCCCTACCACCCAAAGAGAGAACATTGGAAAGTTAACTTTATAGAGATAAAAATCCATGGTTCTTGTCTATATGTATTTGCTAGTTTTTATAGATATTTTCTCTGGATAGGTGGAAACCTATCTTCCCAAATGGAGGCAACCTCAGTGGTCACCAAAAAATTCCTCCAAGAGTTGACTCCTAGGTTCAGTTTGGCCCTCTTCCTGCAGTCTGACAATGGCCTGGCAAAAGTTTCCCAAAATCTGATAAAGGTCCCAAACTATATTATAATATATATATATATATACACATATATATATATATATATATATATATATATATATACGTGTGTGTGTGTGTGTGTGTGTTACTTGAAATCAGTAAAAATTGGGTCAACATCCTACCTTTTCCCTGTCTTAGTCATGGTTCCTATTGCTGTGAAGAGACACCATGACCAAGGCAACTCTTATAAAGGAAAACATTTAATTGGTGCTAGCTTACAGTTCAGAGGTTTAATCAATTATCTTAATTGTGGGAAGCATGGTGGCATGCAGGCAGACACAGTGCTGGAGAGGGAGCTGAGAGTTCTATGTCTGTATATATAGCAGAAAAAGCAAGGGAACCACACTGAGCCTCGCTTGACCTCAAAGTAACATACTCCTCTAACAAGGCCACACTTATACCAACAAAGCCACACCTCTTAATAGTGTCACTCCCTATGACTAAGCAGTCAAACACGTAAATCTATGGGGCCATTCCTATTTAAGCCACCACACACTTCTAAAGGTCAAGTAGACCCAATATCAAGGTTTTACCCCATCTGAAATCATCTATAGGAAGAGCTGATGCCAACTTTGTGAGAAGAATTACCATAATCATATTTCCAAGAAAAGGAAACCCAAGACAAAGAAAGGTTTGGTCAAGGTCACCACAAGTAAACTCTCAGGGGATTGGAATGAATGGCAGACTTGGCTCAGTCCCTCTTCCGCTGGTTGTTCACAACGATCAAAAATAGAAAGCCTGTCAAGCTGATTCTAACGGTAAGATTATCCTAAAGCTAATAAGGTAGTTGAAGAAAATCTCAACGGGAGGCATAGAAGTTTAAAGAAAATACCCTTAGAATGCCGTTAGCAAAGACCTCTCGAAGACAGCTGCACATCACTGTGGCAATTCTGTAGGATTTTAGACATAATTAGCTCCCATATGCAGACCTCAGGGTCTTCCATCAGTAACATAGATAGATAATAATGACACCTAGAGGAAAAGAATCCCTGGTCCAGTTGTCTAACTGTCTATAAATGCCTAATCTCTGAACCCAGTAAGACAGTTACAGGGGTTCTGACCATGTGGTCTGGGTCTCTGTTCTGATAAGCATGTGGGATTTTAATTTTCAAAGGGAAAGGAGAGGAAAACAAGGGGCTTTCTGATGATACAATCTAACTCCAGAACTTTCCCCCAAACAAACAAAACCCAAACAATTTTCACAGTGACTTGTTAAGAAAAAAAAATGGATTAAGAGGAAATGAGCCAAAAAGCAAGTGGGGACAGCGAAGAAACTTCATGCAAAATTGACTTAATTTTTCAGAGGGGAGCAGAAAATTCAATATTTAAGTAAAAGACACAGATTTGGTGTTATTTAATATAGTATCTCAATATATATACTTTATATACTATATCATAATATTTAATATAGATATTCTTATAGGAGACCATAGAGGTAACCTAGTGATGGAAAATACAGGATCTTCTGGGAGAAGAATAAATGGATAAAGTCCATCTTCATAAGACCTTCAAGCTGCTCTTTGGAATTTGGTGGGCATGGTGATGGTTTTGAATGAGAACTGTTTCCCATAGGCTCCTATATGTGAATGCTGTGTCCCCATTTGAGAAGGTTATCAAGCCTTCAGGAAATAGAGCCTTTCTGGAGGAAGTCTATTACCAAGGACAGCATGGAGGGCTTGCAGCCTGCCCCTACTTCCTGCTCTTTCTCTCTGCTTCCTGTGTGAGGATGAAATGTGTTCAACCAGCTTCCTACTCTTGCCATTATGAAACCACAGGCCAAAATGAATCCTTTCTTCCCGTGTTGGTTTTGGTGGGGGTATTTTCCCCACAGCAACAGAAAAGTAACTAATACAGAAAACTATGGCCTTTTCACAAGAATGCATTGCCTCTTCTCCCTGAGCAACTCAACCTAGCTCTGGAAATAGTCTAGTAACTGGAAACTTGTGCTCTCTTCTGCAAATCAGCTTTGTGATTCTGACTGCGATCGTGCAAACAGACAGAAGATGGGAAGAGACTCCTTCCAGACTGACACTATAGACCAGCGATACCGTGGTTTCTTCTTCACTAATAGGACAGCTCCATCCTATCATCCTCAGTGCTATCATTCCTGTTAAAAGCCTATCAGTTAGTTAAATACAGATTAAGAATGGTAATCATGAAAATTGGACATGGTGGCACATGCCTTTAATTCCAGCAGTCAGGAGGCAGAGACAGGTGGGTCTCTACGAGTTTGAGGCCAGCCTGGTCTACACAGTGAGTTCCAGGATAGCCAGAGTTGCATAGAGAAACCTTGTCTCAAAAAATTAAATAACAATACTACTGTTTAGTGCCTTGCCTACAATGTGCCAAGTACCATTCTAAGTATTGGCCATGTTTTAACCATCTGGTCCTCACAACAAGTTGGTATGGGGGTGTGTGCAATGGTGCATAGGTGCACAGCTAGCTCCCTCACATATTTTGAACGGCTTACTGAACGTCAATCCTTCCTTCCTTACCAGTAAAAATGTGCAAGGCTGTAAAGAGCTTCTTCAGCTCTGAACAGTGAGTTCCAGGCACTGAGCTGGGCAGTACATGGCATCTGCACACAAGATACTCTAGTGCTCGGCTGAGAAGCCCGCAGAGTCACCGGGAAACAACCGTTATCATGTAAGATGCCAGAGGACCTCTAATGCAGGACGATTCCATGGTACACACACTCCTTCCGTCCTTAAGAAACAGATGGCTCAAGCGGTGGCAACCTTCACTGTAACTCGCCAAGCATTAGCACTAATATTAAATGAATCTTGCATTCGGAAAAAAATCAGTGTGTGCCCTTGCGGTAGTTTCTCTGCGTTAGCGGTCGTGCACTGTGGTGAAAAAGGGAAAAATAAAAACGACGTGTGTTTTTCTTAAGGCCAAATTTATTACAGTTTTAAATCTCGAGTTTTGTTTTTAAGCAAAAACTGCCCTCTAAAATGGCGTGAGAGCAGTTTTTAATTTAAAAATGTTAATAGATAAGATGTAAAGGTGACAATTGGACGTTCCAGACAATGTTTCGCAATTTAACTCACTGGGGATACCTAAAAGTCCTGGACGCACTGATGTGTAACCAGATGGACAGAATCCTAAGAAGGCAATGGAGTTTTGTTCTTCAATGAGAGTCATCTTGCACAAATGGCAAGACTACGCCTTTCTTTATAAGAATGGCTTTGTATATTCAGATTATTCTTTCCAGAGGAAAGAAATGCATAAAGTGGATTTACAAACTCAATCTTTCTGTAAATAACTTTATTACACAGAGATGATTCTAAAATCAATATCCACTCAATTTGATTATAAGTGACACTATAGCCAGGATAGAAACATGTAAGATAAGATTGTCATTTTCTCCCTTAAATCAGTATGCTGTTTGAAATTTCAGGGAGGTGCATCAGTTCTTAAAAACTAGATTCCTAGGAGGTTGGAGTAATGGCTCAATGAAGACACTGGCTGCTTTTTGCAGAGGATCAGGGTTTGTTTCCAGTACCCACATGGTGCCCCGCAATTATCTGTCACTTCAGTTCCAGGGTATCAGATGCCCTCTTCTTGCCTACAAGAACACTAGAAGCACACATAGTGTACACATATTCATGTTGAGACAATACTCAAAGACATAAAATAAACATTTAAACACCCACCTTATGGATACATAACTTTTACATACAATAAGTCCCACACATTTGAAACAGCAAATGAAAGCTTCTGGTAAAGATCTAGAATATTTTCTCCACTGGGGAAAGCCTCTTTGCTCTTCCTGGCAGTCCATTCTCATCCACTTTCTACCCCAGGACCTACCGACTCAACCACTATACCTGCAGGCAGATCTTCTCTGTCACAGAATTTTATACAATTAGAATCCCACACTGTGTGCTTCTTTTGGGTTAAGCTCATTGCATTCAGTACAACATGTGCTTCAAACTTTACATTAATTTGCAGTTAGTTTTCTCTCTGTGAGGGTGAGTATAACCTATCTTATCTGTTTCCTCTTGATAGACATAAGGGTTGGTGAGACTTTCTGGCTATTCTAAGTAAAGCTCCTTCCAATATTAGTAGACTTAAACCTTTATTAGGAATTATTTCCAATTCCCCTGAAGAAATCTCTCAGAACGGAATAGAAGCATCACCTTAAGTTTGGGATTAACTTTCTAAAAGCTCAGGTTGCCCAGCCATGTGGTACTGTACTGTGCTCACAAAATGCACCAAAGATCCATTTATATAGCATCTCCAGCAACCTTTGGTCCTAGTTTGGTATCTGAACTTCTCATTACATCAGGTGTAAAGTGGCATCTCATTGTGGCTTTGTTTCCATTTCTCTCGGTAAACTGCTCATGGTCAATTGAAGTGTCATCTCTCTGAAGGGATCTTTTGTGCAGAGCGATTGTCTTCCTAAGTTCAAAGTGTCATTTATGTATTCTCCCTATAAGAACCTTTTCGACAGAAAGATTTTGAGTTAACTTTTCAAACTTGGCATACACAGAGACGGATTTCACTGCGGCACTTTCATGCATAGATGCCAACACTCTGTCCTTGCTCATCCCTTTTCCCCACTGCCCTCTCCTCACCCCTGTCCCCTCACCTGGTCCACTTCCTTTCTTCAAACAGTCTTCCCTCTGCTTTCATGTTTTACGAATTGCATTGTAAAGACTCTTTAAAAACTGCCTCCTTCTTGGTGTGACTTGGCCTTTTCCCTGACTTGATGAATGCTTAGGAGAAAAGGAGGGTTAACGCTGATGAATTTGCCAATTTCACTTCAAGCTGTGCTTTGGGGGGACTTGCTAGTGAATCTGCACCTATCTTCAAGGATATAAAGATTTTTCTTGTGCGTTATTCTTCTAGAAATATATAGATTTAGATCTTACGTTTAGGTGTATGGCAGGGGTTGAAATTTACTTACAACTTTTCCAGTATCACTTATTGGTAAGATCAGTCTTTCTCACTGGCTTTGATATTATCTGTGTTTATGTGTCTCTGCGTGTTAAAGGATGTGTACATATGCATATACATATGGAGGCCAGAGGCTGAACCCAGATGTCTTCCTACTTTGGACAGTTATTTTTTTTTGATGCAGCGTGGTAATTTGAATGCATATGTCCCACAAAGACTCAGTGCCACATTCTGTCCGCATGTACCCTGAGGTAGTCTTTGTTTTTGTTTTTTTTTTCTTCCATGAACTCAATGTCAGTGCCTGCTTTTGAGGGAAAAATATCTTAGTACATTCATTTATGTAAAGGTTCAATTGGGAGCCATGAAAAAGTTTCAGGGATAATGTCAATGTTTTGATGTCTCTTTTTTCCACTACTTTTGGGTTTATTTCTGAACAATGTTTTTTCCATTGGCTAAACAAATCTTGGACAGCACTGACAGTCCTTTCCAACTAGAGAAGTCTATTACAGACAGCCTCCAAATCAAGAAACCTAAGCCCGGAACTCTTGGTTTAAGACTGCTGAGAATTTTTTTTAAGTGAATAAGTAAGTAGAGAGTAAGTTTTCTGTAAAGAATTAAGACTTAAAATCAGTGCTCTTACTGAAACATCCTAAGAGACAACTCGAGTCCTAAAGTTAGGTACTTTACTATGCAGAGATGAAGAAATGCTTGAGGAAGCACTCAAAGCACAGAGCGGCACAAAATCCAGAGGCAGAGAAAAGAAGACCACACGATACAGGGGGAAGGAGAGTGAAGATGAGAAAAGGCAGAGAGCGCAGTGAAATTCTTCCGCACTTCCTGTGGTGATGCTGGGAAATACACTAGTGTTCACATCGGTGCATCACAGAAATTACTATTCCACTTCTTTTGACACTTGTTAACTACACACACTATAGGGAACAACCCACAATAAAGGAAAAAATTGCAGAAGGTTAAAGGGGTGGGCGTGGGGCTCAGAAAAATCAGCACTCGGTAGAACAATGCCAGTGAATGCATAGAGTCACATTCAAAAAGACTGACAAAGATAAAGGGGTTCTCTTTACTCCACAGTCTAAGCAGAACAGTCACATTTTAGGGACATGAATATCACTAGTGTAATTTAAAGACGTTTTTATCGATTCTCTAAGAATTTCATAAACTATAGCTTGATCATATTCATGTCCAACTCCCTCTGCTAACTCTCTCCAGATCCGTCCCCATCTACATCCCATTCCAAACGTCTTTAAAACAATAACTCATCAACCCCAATTTGTGCTGTCCATATAACCCTGGGTTTGTGACCGCCCACTGCAGTGTGGTGTCTAGCAGGAGCCACGCCCTTAAAGAGAACGGACTCTGCCCACTCCAGAAACCACAAACAGTTCACAGCAGCTTAGTGAGGGGAGAAGATTCACGGTTCCTTTTCATCTTTCATGAAAGGATACTGAGCAGCCTCCTCTTACATGGGGCTTACGCAGACAGCCATGGCTACTGTGAGTATACCAGCGCAAGCAGTCCTGCCAAGTTCAGAAAACATTGTTTCAACCTGATTTTTTTCCCTGATCAATGGCTCTTGCAATCTTTCTACCTTGTTCTCAACAACGATCACTGAGTCTTGGAGAGGAGGTGTTAGATAGATATCCCATTTGTGACTGAGCGCTCCACTGATGCGTTTTGAACAGTTGTGAGCCTCTGTGTTAACCACGATCCTCGGTGGAACAAGAGGAAAGGTAATGGTAGAAATGGAACAAGCCTTTACACTCTCAGAGAGAGAGAGAGAGAGAGAGAGAGAGAGAGAGAGAGAGAGAGAGAGAGAAAGAGAGAGAATAAGGAACACCTGCAGGGGATATTCAAAAGATCACTATTCCCGCAGACATGTAAAGCACACACACACATTGCTGTTGCATAATACAGACCAACAGAAACCATTCATACATATATTCAAGGTAGCTTAAAAATATTTTATATTCCGAGAAATTGCAAGTGCCTTGCTCATAAAAATAAGTCTTTAAAGTTGGCAGGGAAAAGAGTCCTCACAGATACCGGGTTTGAAGCCAGAGGAGTTGAGGTGACTTAGCAGCTACCACAGGAACACTCGGCACAGCTAGGAGCTGAAATCTCCTCCAACCTGAAAAGTGGGCATCAAAGGGAATCGGAAGGCTGCCTGTGAGCTTATGCCTAGGCAGAACCAAGCCTCTTCATCAGCATTCCAAACCAGGCCCCAGGAAGCCAGGGAAGGAATCTGGAAAGCCGAGAAAACCAGGTGGATTTTTTCCCTTCAGACCTAATCTGATGATTTCAATCTATGTGTCCTAATGTCTCTCCAGTGCTCTGACCACCTTACTTTTTTTAAAGGACGCTTCTGCAGGGAATTAACACTTCTCATCTGATTCAACACATCTGCCACAAAATAGCAGGTGCCTTCTGAGCACAACGGAATTATCAGAAATCCTAAAAGGAAATTTATAAAGGCTTTGACACCCCAGTGGGTTTAAACATATCTTTTCTTAGATTTTACAATAACCGAGCTGAAAATCTGGTTACAGTTCAATGTTCCTGAAACAATTAATATAGTGACATTGCTCATAACAGCATATATACAAAAGTGTTTTAAGGTTACACGTAAATTTCAGAGTGGGTGTGATGGCACACTCCCGTAATTCTAGCAGTCAGAGACGGAGGGCGAAAGGATGCTATAAGTGTAAGAACAGGTAGTCCCTAAGCAAGTTCCAGACAAGGTAGGGCCACCTCGTGAGAGTTTGCCTGAAAAAAGAGTTGAAATCGTTCCCTCATACGAAAATTAATATGTGCTTAAGAATTTTATTTATTCTGGAACTATCTCTCTTGTATAAACGTGAAGCAACCTTCAACGCATGGAGCTACGGTAATGCTGCCCTTCTGGGCTTCGGCCTGTTCCTGGCAGCAGCTCCTGCCATTTCTCCAAGTTACTCTCTATGGGTTGCACAGGCTATTGAGGTTTGCCATACATTACATTTTAATTGTTTTGTGCTGTTGTTGTGTTGTTTTGAGACCAAGTCTCATGTGTTCTGGGATAGCCTGTAACTCACTAGATAGGTGAGGTTAACATCGAACACCTGATTTTCCTGTTTCTACCTCCCATGTGGGGAGATTACCAGTGTATACCACCACAGTTGCTTTATGTGGTGCTGGGACCAGATCCCAGGGCTTTGTGAAGGACTACCTAGGTACTCTACCAACTTAGCTATGCTTCTAGCCTCATTTTTATTTTGAATGAACTTCTCTTCCTTGGTTATCATCACAGACTCTAAGGGTACTGGGATTCCCATAGCATCAAATGTCAGGTGACCAGCTAGTGCAGAGTGGTATAAATTCTGGAAACTAGTTTCTGGTCACATGGGGCTTGGGATGATTTAGGTACAGCACATTCATTTGAAGAGGAGCCGAGGTCAGAGAACAAGGGAATGGAGTGGCGTTCTGTGGCTTTCAACAGGTGAATGTCAAAAAGATGTGGGCCAAATGTTAGTCTGAAATCATTCTCTCTGTTCCCCAAGTCCCCAAATAATTCCCTGCTTTCTTTGCCTGCCAGAAATAGGTTGATTTTAGAATAAAGTCTGGGGATTTTTATTTACACAATTCCAGATAAGACTTGAAATAAATAAGAACACAGTCTTACAGGTAGAAGGGTTGGCTTAGTGGCTTACCTATAATATTTAATTTAATTTTCACAACTCTGTGATGTTTTAAGTACTGTCTTTATTTTGGAGACAAAGAAGTGAGGCTGAATAACTTGCCAGAGTAAGCATTTTGCCTTGCGCTCAGACCTGGGTCAAGGCTTCCTGACACCACAGGTGTTTTGAGGAGTCCAAAGATACAGTCTAGAGTCGTGTGACAACTCTACGACACATACCTCACGCTCTTTCCTTTATTTCAGGTCACATAGCCAAGCACTTTGTTATTTCCTACACTCTGAAGTCGTTAGCTCCGAGGGTACTGTCTGTCCTTTTTATATAAGCCTTTACGAGACTCATCTGTCTCTCCAGGCGCCATAATTCCTGATACCACTGCTCGCAAGTTAAAGGGTGAAAGGGCTTTGTCCCTCCCCCATCAGGCAGGAATTAAAGGATGATTAAAGGATGATAAGCAGCCATTATCTGATGGAGATAACGGCTATCTGCTAGGCAGAGTTACTGATGGACTGATCCCTCTTGGAGTAGATCAACAGACCCTCTGTGGGCTTTCCCTGTGCATACACTGTAAGACAAGGGACTAGAATGTGAAATCCAAATACTTCGAGGCTATGCTCCCTCACTACCTTTAGAGTTCTAGGGATTTCATTCCAAAGGGCCATCAGCAGTATCTGGGGTGGGGGTGGGGTACAAAAAATGAACCTTTTTGTGTCAGAAACACACTATTTTGTCAAATCAGATTGAACTATATATACTTGGGCATGTTTATTGTACAATTTCCTATTACTTACATAGCAAGACTAAAATTACTCAGTTGAACATTTAAAAAAAACATCTTGATAATCCTCCTTACTGAATGAAGCATGTAAGTTGGTCATGGAGGGAGCTGCTCTTGGTGACACCCTCCTCTCCACCTACATACCCCCTCCTTGTTTCCCTAGGGTTCAAGGATGCCATTGAATGTACTCTGAGAACTCCCAGGCAAATTTTATTTGGGGGAGGTGGAAGATCTGTTCCACACAGCAGAGATGCATGGGAAAACTGAACTTCAAGGGAAGTATATTTTCTTTAATGTACCCTCCTCCGAAGTAACAGAAGTGATCAGAACGAGAAAGGTGGACGTTTGTCAAAGTAGAACGAGGACGTGGGGAAAAGGTTTGGTGTACGGGGTGCTTGGCTATCCCAAGGCAAGTGATTTGTTTTCCCACCGGGGGCTCAGTTTTCCATCAGAAGAAAGGAAAGTTCTAGACCGGACTCATGAATCTCAAGCATTTCCTCCCATAGAGCAGTTCCTCAGCCCTGTCTTTCCATGCACAGCTGTTAAGAGGGGCATAGAGGAGAGCTGCCAATATACAGGCGGGATCTAGGCCCAGGACAAGTCCAGATATGTTCCTCCTTACTCTAGTGGTGGGCACAGAGTGGGGACGGCACTTTGTCAGCCATGCTATTCCCTGCTTTTTAACACTTCCTTATCCTATCAATGGAAGGCTTTAACACCCTCGATGGAAATGTTGGTTCCCTCCATGACTTCAATGTGTTCATCTCAGCGCCAGCAGCGAGCACAACTTCACTTCAGAAACTTAGACAACCTCTGGGCGGGAACAAAGGAGAGTGTACCTCACAGCTGTATGATCGACAGGATAGGACTGGTTTGGCAGGGAAAGTGACTTTCTCCTATTGATTCTTCCACATCATTAGTTGCACATATGTAGCTAATCAGTCAGCAAAGCCAATACGCTTGATTTAATGAGCAGAAAACAAGGAAAGATTCTCCCACGGAGAGAGTCTTCATCTTGACAAAATCCCCACACTGATCCTACAATGAAGTTGATTTGACAGACTTTTCTTCTTTTCCTTTCGACGGATGCCTTCTTGTTTACTCGAGGATCGCCACCCCCAGCCCCACACACTTGCATTAGATACTCAAAATCTACTTTTCTCTGCGAACCACCTGATTTGTTCAGTACCATGGCTCATGTGGCCTGGAGTCGATTGCCTGCTCTAGAGCCTCCTTCTAGCAGGAAACTTCAGCAGGAAGCTACTGTTTTGCTGTATGGGCACGGGAAAGGGGGGGAGGGGAATGAGGAGAGTCTTTGGATACTGCAGACTTTACCAGTTATGTCATGTTGTTTGAATGACTCACTGTAGATCTGATACTGGTTTGGACAGTGCTTCTTCAGCCACTTGCAGACATCCTGCTGCGTCCACAGGGCCACTGGTTTTGACAGCTTCACCGCAGCTGACTGTGGAGAAAGAAGGAAAGGAGCGTCTGTCAGTGTGGCCCCATGCCTGGAAAAGCACGAACGTTCAACATCCCAGCGTGCTTGGGAAAGGCAACAAGCCTAGATTCCCTGAAGAAAGATATGCAGCTCTTGTTTTCTCCTAACACACACACACACACACACACACACACACACACACACACACACACACAGGAAAAGGTGCAAGAGAAAAAGGCAATACAAATCTTACTCATCCTTGAGTTGTTGTCTCTAGTGGGAAAACCCCCTGGAAAGTAGAATTTTCTAAATATTATAACAACAAGATAATAGGGTTTCTACGCAGGTACTTAAGTGTTAGGGGTAAAACAGTCATTGCCAAGCACCCTTTTCTTTGCTGGAGGTGTCTATCTCTCCTCCCTGACAAGCCTGTTGCCAACTTCATCACTTGCCCCAGCAGGTGAGGATAATTATTTCAGGACGCAGATGCCAGCACACTAAAAAGCGCTAGTCTGCCTGGGGGCTCTGGACTCGGGGGGGGGGGGTCCCATGAAGCCGGGGAGCATTAGTCTTGCCACAGTGGGAAAGACGAAGTCAATTCTGTCAGCGTGCAGGGAGTCGTAATGAGATAATGGGAGTCCTTAGGCTTTATATGGAAGCCACCTGGTCAAGGCCTCTTACTGCTCACTGGATCTCCCAGGGAACTGATCATAAGTAATCAAAGATCAAAATAAAAAATTTAAAAATTTAAATTAAAAAAAAATTTAAAAAAATTAAAAAATTAAAAAAACCCAAAAAACAGGATGTGAAAGACACAGCCTTTGATAAATAATGAATTGTAAATATATTTACTAATAAGGCTTGGCTTTTCCTTTCTCCACATGGATCCCAGGAATTTAGGTTAGGCTAGCTGAAAGCTCTATGTCAATGATTTTATTTTTATCATTCTGAACCAGTCTTTGCCAAAAGAGTTGGGCTGAAGCATCAAGAATCCTTTAAAATATCCTCATTGGTACAGATATCTAGGGATTATCTTATTTTATTACTTTTTCAACCTGTTAGATTAGGGCAAGGAGAAGGTCTTAAATTGCCAGGCATGTGAATTATATCTTCCTAATACTTGCCAACATTTTATTTTTATTTTACAGAGAACGCCTTGCTTTGGTTTTTAGAACATTCAGCAAAAGCAGTAGGTCTAGCCTGCAATTATTCTTTGTTTACTGATTATTAACCATTATTTACGGCAAAGGAATTATGACACAACATGCATTTTTTAGTTTGCAATTTGTAATTACCACCCTTCCCCGCTATGTTCCAAGTTTAAGAAAAAAATGTATTAAGAGAAAATGGTACAGAGAGTGAGATATTCACCATGAAATATGTGGGAATAAGCAAATACTCAGCCAGCACTTTTTATTAATATGCTTCTAATAGAATGATTTCTTATGCCAACATATATAAAAGAATCACAAATAATGCTTTCACATTTTACTTCATTATGTGTGGTGGTTTAAATGTCAAAGGCTCCCATAGGCTCCATTGACACATTATTCTTTTGTAAGTTTACAATGGCAATTGTGTTTTATCATAGCAATAGGAAAAACAATATGTAATAATATCTGTGTTAAAATTTTCAGAATATATTTTTGAAAATGATAGCATATATGTGTATTTTTACATATATGAACATATATTTTATGCGATATAACTTACATTACTTCTGCTATTAGGGGGCTAATGTTTTAAGTCACTGAATTTCAGCAAGGCATGTGACCATACTGACCAATGGAGTACAGTGGAATTTATACCACAGTATTTCTAAGCCTGGGCTGTAAAAGACACAGCTTTTACCTGACTCATAGTTCAGTGCTCACCAGAACTCAACAACCATGCCATGAGGAAGTCCAGATCGTATTAGGAGATCATATGCAAGAATTTCAACCAATCTCTAACAAAGGTCTCCTCTGATATCTACCATCAACCGTTAATAAAATGAGCAAACACCAGATAAATCTAGTCCAACCCTCTGAATTTTCTGGTTTGGGATCAAAGATACCATAAAGCAGAAGGCTGGGCTTCTCAATCTTCCAAAGTAATTCTTGACTCATGACTAGGATTTGTAGTAGTTTGATCTCCAACTCTGGTAATGAGAACACGAAGAAAACTCCTCAACGACTGTGTTCCCCTGAGGGTCTTGCACATAATAAAGCAGATGGTGGCAGGTAGAGGCAAAAAGAGCAACTGCACTCTTAAGCACGGCTCACTAATCAGCAGTAGGCTTCATGTCCAGCCCTAACTGCTCCTTCCTGTGGTATACTGGGCTCATGTGGCACTTAATCATACATGACACCTCTGCCTACCACCCTTCAGTCCCATCTAAGGAAGCAGCCATTTCCTTCTTCTGTTTGAAATTATGTGACCCGTTTTCCTATTCCTGATGAGAGAGAACAACTCTGGTCCTGAAGAATTCAAGTGAGCACATGTTTTAGTAGCTGCTGTTGTTTTGATGCTGATGCTTAATCTTGTTCTTTGGCTATCATGACAGTCTTTCCTTTGGCATGATCAAAAAAGCTAGAATCTGAGAGCCTTCTGGTGCAAATGTACTTTGTAGCTTGTTTCTAAAGTCAGCACCTCTGAACCTGGCTCTTTCCTCCTCAAAATTATTACCCTCAGCAAAGCTGAAGGAGTTTAGAGCTGACACATCATTACCCTGAAAGTTTTGCAAGTTTCCTTCAAGTCAAGCTAATCAAATTTTCTGAAGACTCCTATAAACCAGTCAGAGAGGACTGTAAATTAGGACGGGGAAGGCAGAAGGACAAAGTTGCTTACACATCAAAACATTAAACTTCTTATCCCGAAAGGTCATCCTGTGACTTGCTCATTGCCCAAGGAAGCGAGGACTTGAGTCCATCAGCTGTGCTTCCCAGAATGATTTACCCAAACGTGTCAAGTCAAGCCAGAATGCATCCTCACCAGCCTGTCATGGACACTTTTCGTGAATAGTTTCCTTTTATTAGAAACTCTAGTGGTTCTAAAGCTAACCCTCCCTTTTCCTTCAGAACATGTTTTATTATATATACAATATTGTCCTACTATAACTATTCTTTTATAATTAATCATAAATTTGGCGATATCTGCTTACAAGGAGTCAACTCAAGCTTGAGGCTGTGTGAACTTACAGGGATATGCCCCCACGTAAACACAGCAAATGGAATGGGGATGGGGTTGAGTTCCTATCACAATTCACTGTTTAACATCATGATTGTGATGAAAAATCATGGCCCTATTTATCAGCTAATTCTCAGTGTTGGAGGTATGATAAAATCGTTATTAGTCTGCTGCACATTAGCTTATTAAGGGGTAGCACTAATGAGTCATGGTGACAACAATCTCCACCCCCCTACCCCGTCTGCTCCAGGTTTTAGAGTTATCCTCCCTCCACTTCTCCCCTGTAGCACGAAGATGATCCTCGTCATAGTCCCTTGAAGCAGCGTCCTATTAACTCCATCCCAACCTCAGTCGAGTTTTGGGAGTAAATACTGTAGCCTGATGCCCTTGAGGAGCTTAAACCTTACTTCTATGTATGAATTACAATAACGGGCTAAATCTATCGCCATGCACGAATTAGCACATTGCCCTCTCCAGAAGGTAAGAGCAGGTGCCACGTCCTTTCCCTGGACCCCTTCTCTCTGCCCTCCAGTGTCCACGCTCCTCTTTCTGTCTCTCACTAGACGATCATTTTTTCATTTTTTAAAATAGCTGCCGGGTCTTCTTTTTCCCTCACAGTAGGAGACTAAACCAAAATAATAATAGTCCAAAGAGCTGAGATAAAGCATTTCATATTTGCCAGGAACAGTAAACTAACAGGAAAAAAAAATCCTGCCCAACGGCAAACATTAAAAAAACATTTACCCCAGTTTTCTTTCTGCATGCTCAGTTTTACCGCATCGTTCCTCGATTTACAACCCCAGAGACAATTTTGGTTTGTTTTTGCTGCCCTGAAAGAGGCCTTAGGCAGTTTATTATCTTAACCTCTGTGTACTGTGACAGGAAGCAGGATTCCAGACATTTCCGTTCTGAACTAGTCCTGGTCTTTGTATCGACAAAATGAAAATGCATTTTAGAAACTTTTACTTTCTCATTTATAGGCAGGACTTTATGCAAGGCTCATATCCAACAGAAGGGTGGCTTGAAAAATATTACTAGTTTTGCAAATGATTTTTATTTTAATTCATTGATACGCAATAATTTCAGCTATGATTTATAGTATTTATAATTTGCGTTTAGCCAGGAAGTAGTCTTATGTAGTAAAGTTTGAACTTTCCAAGGTAAAGATGAAGCTTCTCTGTTAAGTAATGAAATAATTAAATGCTTTAAAGAAATTTAGTGTTGAAAGATCACATTGAAAAGTGCCTTTAAAGCTAAATTTTAATTTTTAATCGAATTACCCCCCTTTTTTGCAATACAAATTCTCTCTTAATTTACTTGGTTTTGAGTTATAAGAGAACACTGTAATTGCAAGCATGTAATTACTGTGTAAAGTCTCTATTGGATGAGACTGTATGAGGTCTAAATGGTTGATTGTGAAAAATCAGTCACTGGTGGGACAAAATGAGACTCACAGACAACTATCAGAGAGTAGCAAATATGAGCCGGGCACTTGTGGTACACAGCTTTAATCCCAGCACCCGGGAAGCAGAGGCAGGAGGATCTCTGTGAGTTCGAGGCCAGCCTGGTCTACAGGAGCTAGTTCTAGGATAGGTTCTAAAGCTCCAGAGAGACCCTGTCTTGGAAAACCAAAACCAAAACCAAAACCAAAAACAAAAAAAAAGGTAATAAATATGACTTTGGCTTCTCATAATTTATCAGTTTGGCAAACTATAGGAACTTCCTTCTTTTACTTTCTCATAATGTCCTGTCTTAGTTAATTGTCTATTTCTATGATAAGACACTAAGAACAAGGCAGTTTAGAGGAGAAGGAGTTTATTTGGGGTTTACACTTTCAAAGAGTGAGCTTATGACATCATGCTGTGAAGCATGTCAGCAAGCAGGCATGCATGGTGCTGGAGTAGTAGCAGGGAGCTTACATCTTGTGACATTACCATGAGACAGAGAGCAAACTGGGCTTTTGAAACCTAAGTGATGCACAACCACCAACATCCTAATTTTTCCAACAGTTTCTGGTGCAGGAGAATTGTTTGTATTCTGTCAATCATGTTTTAAATAAACGCTGATTGGCCAGGCAGGAGGTGTAGGTGGGAAAACCAGATAGGAAGTGGAAATGATGTAACGAGAGCAGGAGAATTCTGGGGAGGAGGAAGTTGATTCCTCCCACTCCTGCCCAGGCCACCGAAGCAGCAAGATGTGAGTTGCCCCACTGAAAAAGGTACTTAGCCACATGGCTAAAATAGATCAGAATAATGGGTTAATCAAGATGTGAGTGTAAGCTAATAAGTAGCCTGACCTAATGGGCCAATCAGTTTTATAACTTACAGAGATTTCAGTGTGATTTTTCTCAGGGACTAAACATCTGGGGGGATGGGCAGGACAGAAAAACCCCCAACAAACAGGCCCCCTTATGTTACAAGTTTCATCAACAGGGGACCATGGATTCAAATATATGGGTCTATAGGGGACCATTCTTTTTCAAACCCTTTCTTTCATTTCTTGTCCCCTTTTACTGACTACTCTTGTGCCATCATACTTAAGACTGCAGAAAGAAGAAAGGAGAGGGGAGAAAGAGGAGAAAGAAACATACATTTATAGACAATAAACTATATATCGACTTTGGTGACTTTAAATGCTCATGCATTCAGAACATGGTCTCTAAATATCCAAAAGAAATGTGATAGTCCATAAAATACTCAACACTTAAACTAACAAACTCTTTAACACTAATAATGCCCACTTTAACTCTTTTATGGAAAGAGGTGTATAGAAAATTGTGACGATGACCCTTAACTATTACATTCAACTGGCAACCCATGAAATTCACTTACATTATTGCTTGGTATTATTTTGTGGTGTGTGTGTGTGTGTGTGTGTGTGTGTGTGTGTGTGTAGGTGCACATAAATGTGCTGGTCGGAGGACAATGTTGGGTGCTATTTCTTAGATACTATCCATGCTATTATTTGAGACTAGTGTCTCACTAGCATGGAACTTACCAAATAGACTAGGGTGGTTGACCAATAAGATGAGAAGTGTCTGCTGACTAACCCAACTCTTTTTTTTTTCTAGTTCTAGGGATCCAATGCAGGTTCTCATGATTGCAAGCCAGTCAGGCACTTTGCCATCTAACCTGCTTCCCTGGTCCAGGAAGTTCACTTCCTATGGTTATTCTTGGTTTGGAACTAAACACATTATGGCTGGTAAAGTCCTTAAGACACAGGCCTCCCAACGAGAAGACAACTTTCTGCCAGAATATTTCTAGGAAAAAACCAGCACATGCCCTCCTGGTTGAAGGAATGCATGCACATGTACTATTATTTCACATTTTTTTAACCTTTAGTCATGTTTTTAACATTACTAGAATAATATCATTGTTTCTCAACTGTGTTGATCCCCTCTGGTAACAGTTCCTGAATAGCATCAATGGTGAAGGAACATGGGTAATACTCCAAACATGTAGTATGGCGTTGCTAGCTGTTTCAAATGTGTTAGAGAACATTTACTCTCCATTGCCCACTGAATTTGTTCATACTCCCCCCCATAGCAGTATCCCCAGGGTTCTGACTGCTGACAAGATAAAATCACCATTTTACCTTGTAACACCATTGACTTACGCTGAACTTACAGAAATCTAAACTTTTGCGTCTTCTTCAAATGAAATGAATTCAAACTGTAGCTGTTGCTTCTTGTAGGCAGATTTTCTGATTCCCAATTCAATTTTAAGGTTTAAATTCATAATTTCCAACACCCACTAATCATTCTGTTGGTAATCCTCTGATATTTGTGCCAGCTATGAAAATAAAAGCTTTTTGAGACTCTCTAACTTTTAAGACTGTCACAGAGGGCTAAGGACTAGAAGGCTGAGGACCACTTTTCTAGGACACCACTGTGGTAGAGACCTTTAAAAAAGTAAAAAAGTGAATATAAGGATGGTTTGAGAGAAATTTTCTCTTGTTTGTCCACATTGGAACCGAGCAATGTTCTCTTTCTTTCCTTGATGCTGCAGACTCACACACACGGCAAGTCTGCAGGGGTCTGAGTCATCAATTAGTTCCTGTGTAAGATCTAACAAAGGCATGGAATTCAATTTAAGACATCTAAAATGATGGTTCAAAGAGCCTGGCTATGATGAATATATTATGACTGTGTGTGTGTGTGTGTGTGTGTGTGTGTGTGTGTGTGTGTGTGTGTGTGTATGTGTGTGTGTGTGTGTGTGTGTGTGTGTGTAATAAGGAGTGACTTCACTTAAGGACTACCTATCAGTCCCCTAATTAAAAACAACTACACTCTCCTCTCTCTTCCTTCCTCCTACTGCTCTCTTTTCTCTTTACAGATTCAAGTTTCTTCCTAAAACTCCACAGTTTTCATAAAAATATACACAAAACTCCCCATTTGTTGCTAATGAGCACTGGTGATGCTGTTGGACGTCCACCATCTGTCTCACTAGTTCTTCAGTTATAACCTCTATCAGAAGGAAAACATCTTTCTTCAGCACTGGCTGTACTGAGTTTCACTTCCGTGCCACATCAGGGCTCTATGTGGATCTAATGATTCTGTTCTCATACCACGATAGAAGCCGATGAACACCAAACTATATTTTCAGCCCAATTTTTTTTCCCCATCTATAGACTCCAATGTGTAACAGACAACTAGACTTTGCAGGTCTAGTTACATATTCAGTCCGTAAACATCACACTGAACTTATTCACAAAAGGGATCCTATTCTTTCACCCCGAACTTCTCCATCTGTCACTATCAACACATCATGTAGTAGAAATGCATATGATAGACTTTCTTTTGATAGAGACTTCCCTCTCTTGCTGAGATTCACCATAGATCCCTCTGTTTCTCTTATAGTCCACATGGATTCTACTAGAGAAACCTGAGGGACCAATGTTCAAGTCTATCAGACTCCATCTCTCTTATCATTATGCTCTCAAAACTCAATTGGAGACAGTGTCATGCTATACCGAGCCAACTACATCTGAGTATCCAGTGTAACCATCAGAATTCTGTCTTCCCTTAGTCTTCATTTAAAACATTTAAAATTGTTTAAAAGGCTTCATACAATCTCCCTGTCAAATGTCACCAAAGTCATTTTGATTATGCCTTCCCAATATGTTCCTTTCTCATGATTACAGTCTCTTTGCTGTTGTTTAGATGTGCCAATCAATACCTACTTATTTTGCCTCAAATGCTCTTGTACCTAGATGGCTTATTCCTTACCTCCAACAGTCTTTGCTCAAATGGTCCTTCTCATTAAGGGTTACTATCCCTGTTTCCATGTTTAGAAATCCAGCATCCCTCCCTCTGGTACTTTCAGTTCTCATGACCTTACTCTATTACTTCTTTGTCTGCGGCAAGAACATGCAGCACACTACATAATTCACTCATTTGACCTATTGTTTACTATGTGGCTCTTCTCAAAGCCTTGTACCTTGCATAAGGAATGGAGTTTTTCTTTCCTTCCTTCCTTCCTTTCTTCCTTCCTTCCTTCCTTCCTTCCTTCCTTCCTTCCTTCCTTCCTTCCTTTCTTTCTTATTCTGCGAGAAATTCCAAACCTTAGAACAGTGCCCTGCACAAGGCACTCAATAATTACCTGGTGAACAAATGGACGAATTGTCTGGGACATCATAATATATCACAGCTCCTATATTCTCAAAGTGGCAGAAAACTGGTTCAAATCCCAGCTGGGCTCTTGACATTCTCAGGTTGAAGCATCCTTTTTCTCCCATTAGATTTTTCTTATAGTGACTGAGCAGAAGTTGCAGAATTTGCAGAAAAAAAATGCAGACGCTGTCTAGCACCATCATTCTTAGCAGCATAGCTCACACTTCTTGAGTCTTAATTTTTTTTTCTTTTTTGATTGACACAGAGAATGATGAGACAAGAGAAGTTTGGCATTTGGAACCATGCGGGCCTCCAGTGAAGGCCAGCTTCACCAATCACTAGTACCATTGCTAGTACTAGTACCATGGATCTTGAGACGGTCACCTGGGCCATTCTGAACATGCTTCCCCCCTCAATTTATTACAGATAATTGTTAACCTGTGATTTGTGAAAATATTAGAAATTGTTCATCTAAGGCATTTAAATAGTACCCGAATGCACACATACTATGTGTTCAGAAAAAAAAAAGCATATTGATGCATCTTTGATTGCATTCATATGCTTCCCCACTGAATTCTCAAGTTTGATTAGACATGGTACAGTGGGCACTGGTGCTCTTGGGAGGCCAGATGACTTGAGTTGTGGGCACAATGAAATAGTGTTAGGAACACTGAGTAGATAGATATTCGGGGAGAGGCCAGGTGGAAGGGGGAAAGTGGGAAGAGCAGAGAGAGTGGAAACTGCAGTTGGAATGTATTGAATGAGAAAAGTTGTTGTTGTTGTTGTTTTAAATTAATTTAAAGACTGACAGAAAGAAAACCACTAAAGAGAGAGCAGGATTTAGGCAACATTGGATATTGGAGGATATGGGAGAAAGGCGAGAAAACACAGTAAAAGGAGAAATGTTTAAAGAAAGATATCAAATGAGGATTGACACTCGTATGTTGGTTCTTACTCAGCCAGTCTATTTATTCTGAGAACTACACAAATATGACCTTCTGGAGTTTATGGGAAGCTAACCACTGACTTCTGCCTCAGACTCACTGTCAAACTTCCCTATTTCCAAAGTGTCCTAATCACATACCAAAGACACAGATCAGATCCCCCCACGTACATCACATGACTGTTTATAAAGAAAGACATACTGTTTACCTAGATGAGCAGATGGTGCTGACCTACCCACATGTGCAGATGGTGCCGATCTCCTCACATGTGCAGATGCTGCTGATCTACCCACATGTGTGGATGGTATTTATCTACCCACATGTGCAGATGGTGCCGATCTACCCAATGTGTAGATTATGGCTGACAGTGTCACAGGAGATGCTGGGAAACAAGGCTGCTAAAATCTACTGTGCTGGCCCCAGGGTTCCTAACGAAAAGATCTCATCGAATAAACAGGCACTCAATAGGACATAAGTTGCATCTGGCAACTTACCTGTATAGCTCTAGTTACCAAGGCTTGTACTTTCTATTGGCTCAATTGCTATTATCATCAAGAGATATAGAGGGAGAGTATCACACTGTGCTTTGAGTCTGGCTTGTCTGGTTTAGCATAGCAGGAAAATTCACCACTCAATCACACAGATGAACATAGCCTACAAGAGAAGTGTGTACAACACACAAAGGCATACACACACTGCATGCGTATCTTATTAGCAATTCTTTGTGTGAATGATAGGTAAAAAAAAGCAAATACGAAAACAAGTATGAACCATTATGATACTATTGATTATTATCATTGCATATTTCTGCAATAAAACCTTTGACAGTAGAGTGGATTGAAAACAATGATGTCTTCATTGCAAAACGATCAGGTGCAATATGACTAGAGGTCTTCAGTAACACGTTTGCAGCTGTTTCCCATTTCTCGAGTCTGGTGGACAGTGGCTTACCTTGACAAAAGTGTAAGATATATAGTTGGTTTATGTCTGAGATGAGTTTTTGAGTGAACTTGCATCTTTTCTAGGTTTCTTGCTCTTTTGAAAACTTTGTGAGAACCTGCATAGTCAAGCCTGATTAAGTAGGGCTTTGGAAGATGGCAGAAGGGTATCTATGATATCATTCCAAACAGTATTAGAAGCAGTATAGTGATCCAGAATATGGGAAAATTTGTTGACTCCAGAAAAGTCATCTTGAATCTCTCCAACAATTTATAATATTTAAAATATAATATTATAACAATTTATAAAGCACTTATTGCATTAGACTTAGAGAGGAACAGGCTTAGAGAAGTCAAGAAGCACATAGAAAGTCACTGCTAGTGAGCTTTAGGGATGCATTTGGTACACATGCAATAAAGTCACACAGCATAGAGACTTAGCACTTCTCTAGCCTGATAGACATAATGGAAGAATGAAGGTCAGGAATGAGGACTATGTCATTGACACTCTTTGTGCTCCTTGGCTTTCTTGATCACTCAGTTAAGAAAAATGTAAACAGACAAGAAGGCCATACCATTGTCTCAGTATGTCCAAGGCAGACATAATCTAATCTGGGTCCCCCCTGGTCCTTCCCACTTATCTTCTGAATGAAGAACCCATTTTTTATGCAATACAATTGGATGGTGATAATCTTTCTATTTCAGTGGTATTACCAGTAAAAGGACAATGTAAACCCATACTCCATCCATAATGTAAAAGTAAAGTAAATTAAAATAATAAAAACCTGAATATTTAATTTGCACAATTTTTACAGAAAATAAATTCTACAGAACTTGAGGTCAATACCCAGAGAGAGGGCAGAAGCACTTCAGAAGTGCTGCTGGTTTGGGTAGAGAGTGGGGTATAAAAAAAACAAATTCCAAAATCTGGATGCATAGTATTTTGTGATGTTTGCAATTCTAGTCTTAAATTCAAACTCACTCAAAAGATACCTCAACTCCCTATTCCATTGATTCTTGCTCATTATAGTCTATAGTCTGTTGACCTGTTCCATTCAGGAAATTATGAATAATTTAAATCAAGGCTGTTATGTATTGGATGCTCTGGGACCTCAGAATTCACACACTGATGCCCTAATTCTGGATTTGTCTTTAGATACAGATCTAGGTTAAATGAAGTCATAAAGGTGGATCCCATTTGACAGAATTAATTCCACTGTAAGAGGGGACATAAGAGCATACCCATCCTCTCTCCCTCTATTCCCTTCCTTCTCTCTTCTCACCACAGTGAGAGTGACCAAGAGGCTATTTCTCACCAGAGCCTGACGATTAAAACACTCCTATATCAGACTTTCAGTCTTCAGAACACTGAGAAAACACAGTTCTTACATTTAAGCCACCAAACCTGTGGTTCCTTGTCATGGTATCTAAAGTTAAATCACACAGAATCAAACCAGTCCAGAGACTGGTTAATTCAAAATCAACATCCTAAGAGTCAAAAGATTGATGAACTCTTAAAAAATCTTACCACCAGTATATGATTAACAGGAAGTAAACAGAATGAATTATAAGATAATCAAGAAAACCCATTTTATTGTATATTTGCACTTGACTTTCAAGTACTAGTTTTTATATCACTGAAGAAAAAAATCATTGAGGACTTGCTTCATTAACATAGTACATTAATTTTATGAACTGTTTTCCCAGAATCCATGTTCATGCACACATCTTTATGAACATTCTCTTTTGAACAAATAATTACACATCTTTATTTGATCAATAACCTAAGTACCTTTTTTGTTTCTATAATCACATTATTTACTTTCTAATCTCACTACTATCAAAGAAAGTGTGCATAAGAGTTTTAAGGAAGGTATTAAAGTGCAAAACACATTCTTTATCTTGGCAGGTATCTTTCCTTCAAAGAAATTTTACATGGTCTTAATTCAAGTCAGACATCTCTTTTCTCCAACTTCATCTGAAATTTCTAGGGCATTTATAGTTTGTATATGAAACACCCTCCAAAATGATTATGCATTAAAGGCATGGTCCCCAAGACAAGCAGTATCCAAGGGGAGATGTTTGTGGGTGGTGATTGGATCAGAGCGTACTACCTTTACCAATGGACTAATCAACTGATAGATTCAAAACGTGAAGAGACCACTAGAAAGTGGCGAAACTGTGGATGGTGGGGAGTGCTGGGAAGAATCAGGTCATCATGTCCATGTCTTTGGAGGGGATGTCTTCTCCTGCTTTCTCCCTGTTCCATGTTCTGTTTCCTGGCCTCCACGAGGTAAGAAGCCTTCCTTAACCATGTCTTTCTGCCATTATGTTTCGGTCCCATTAAAGATCTGGAGTTAATGAAGTAGGCCAACAGGGCACGATCTTGAAAGATGTGAGTCAACACATTTCTCCTGCTTTAAACCATTTTTTCTTAGATGTTGCCATAGCAACGAAAAGTCAGGTAACATAAGCACCAACATCTTCAAGGGTTTTCCTCTTGATGTCTTTAATTTACTGGGCTGCAGGAGTTATCTATTGACATCTCGGTAAGAATAATTAGAAACTAGGAATTAGAACATTGATAGTTTCTTTCCATCTATCCATCCACTACAATTTTTAGCTCTATTGGTTGCTTTTATAACCTTAAACAGTATATTTGTATTTTTATGAATTTCAAATATAGATTACTTTAAATTTTTTCTCTACTTGCTTTACTCTTCCAATGTCCCACATTTTGTCATCTACAGAATTGCTATTATGTTGTCAATATTATTTATTCAATCCAACAGCTCTTTTATTCTATATTATGATTGTAGATTGACCTGCAGTTAAAAATCAATGTGTCATTTACTTCATTATGATTTTGTAAATTCTGTTCAAACGTTGAGACAATTAGCCTAGTTAGCATTATTTTTTTTCTTGTACTACATCCTTAGCCACCCAATATCATATATTTTGAGAATTCTAAAGAAGTTTCCCAATAGGAAAATAAAATATATTTTATTTCAGGTATTGCTGAAATTCATGGTTTACTTTATATTTGAAACATAAATTCTTATGAAGTTTTGGGTTTTTGCACTATCCGATTTCCTTCTTCCTGCCTGCCTCATTCCCTTTTCATTGCTGGCCACTCAAACCTGCAGTCTTCCAACTCTGTCCTCCCAAGTTCTGGGATTATATCTAAGCTATCACCATCACAGGAAGTATTTCACTCAAGAAAAAGAAGAAAGAAAAATATTTCTAAAGATTATAATCATACTCTTCATTTATCATTTTTTCCTTCCCCATTTTCATATATCTACTGTATAAATTCCTCTTGACTGTATTTGATATATGGATGGATCAATGAATGGGTGTGTGGATGGGTGAATGGATGGACGGATGTTTGGATGGGTGGATAGATAGGTGGATGGATGGATGGATGACTAGATGAATGGATCGGTAGGTGGGTATATGGATGGTTTCCTGGATACTTCTTTCTCCCTTCCTTAGTTTGCATCTTCTACTTGCTAGAATAAAAGCAGAATACTCTTTCTAAGAAGTCTTTGCATGTCATAAAAGGGTTTTAATATATCTTCACACTTTGGTTAATATAATGATTAGACTAGGCGTTCTAAGTTGAAAAACAATATCATGAATAATTCTGACTGCATTACTCTCTATCTTTCTACCACCGGTAGTCCAGCGAGAAGCCTG
Source organism: Myodes glareolus (assembly GCF_982192425.1). NCBI lineage: Eukaryota > Metazoa > Chordata > Mammalia > Rodentia > Cricetidae > Myodes > Myodes glareolus. Next base: position 17,390,164 of record NC_142044.1, read on the forward strand.
CAGCAATTTCACAGGAGGATGTAACTATTTATTTATTTATTTATTTATTTGATTTTTTTTTTTTTTTTTTTTTTTTTTTTTTTTTTTTTTTTTTTAAGAGACAGGGCTTCTCTTTGTAGACCTAGCTGTCCTGGAACTTACTCTGTAGACTAGGCTGGCCTGGAACTCAGAAATCCTCCCACGTCTGCCTTCCAAGTGCTGTGATTAAAGGTGTTTGCTATCACCGGTTATTCTTTTCTGTTTTTAAGACTTTTTTTTTACTGAGGAAAAAAATCTCAATACAATATATATTGGTCATGCTTCCCCCTATTCATCCCAGATCCTCCCCATCTTCCTACCAATCAAACTTAATATATCCCCTCTCCACCCATTTCCTTCTCCCCTAGTTCCTGTAATAAATATCTTACTTTTGGTTTCTGTAAGTCTGGCTATTGAAGTTACCTCAAATTATAATGGCCTCAAAGTTCATTAATATTGTATCATTAATCATGATGTCTTTCTTTTATTTTTTAGATTTTATTAATTTTTATTTTATTGTATGGTGTTTTGCCTGAATGTATGTGTGGGCATTATGGACACGCAGTGACCAAGAGACCAGAAAAGGGCATTATATACTCTGGAACTGGAGTTACAGACAGTTGTGAGTCACTATGTGGGTGATGGGAACTGAAACCTTGTCTTCTGGAAGAGCAACCAGTGTTTTTAACTGCTGAACCATTGCTCCAGCTCCTCAACTTCCTCTTTGATGCTGAAATTTTCCCTTACATCCTGCATTTTGCTTATCCATTCATCTATCTCTGGACACTTTCTCAGGTTTACCTTCCTTATGTTAAAAAGGATTGATTCTAGATAGCAAGAACCCAAACTATGAAATCAGGAGACTATTACCCATTTGGTTGAGACTTTATGTTTTGAGCTAAATTAGAGGTTAGTGTATAGATCCAGGAGATATTCTCCAAGTAGATGCTATGCTTCAGTGCATATATTGGTAGGTAGGTCAATCAATTTTTTTGTGTGTGTATGTATGATAGAGATGGACTAGAGGTAACTTTTACTCTTTTGCCTTGTAAATACTATTGCAGTGAACATGGGTGTACAAATAGTGGATTCTGCTTTCAATTCATTTAGGTACACAACACAGATATCGAACACTTACATTTAACAAAAAATATCTTTTTCACATATCAATACATAGTCTCTTCCTCCTTTAGATGTCAGCAACTATGTCCCATGGACCCAATACAAACTCTTTCTCACTGCAAGCTACTAATCTGTCTGTCTGTTTTTAAGTGGTTGAACATAAAGAGGACAGAAATTTTATGGAAAACAAACGTTATGAACAACTCAAATTTCATTTTTCTGAGCATTGCACTGGAACATGACCATGCACATCTGCCCTCATGCTACAAAAGTCTGGGGTGATCAATGTGACAGGACTGTGTGGCTTGCAGGGATGAAAATATTTACTATATGCGCTTTTATAGAAAGGATTTGCTGAGTCCTGTTTTACATGACAGATTTTTCTCAGTTTCATCTGCCATGTAATCTACTAGTTTTTAAATTTTTAATTCCTGTCTGTAAAGCAGACAGCTCTGTGCACGTACACGTGTGAGCACACATGGGTTTGTTCCAGCACGATTGTGTGTTGTCCGTGTGTGTAGGTGCGGAGACAACCACTGCTGTCCGTTCTCAGTAACTGTTTACCTCCTAGTCACTTCAACGAAAGACTGTATATCTTGGAACTTGTTAAGTAGCAAGCAGGCTAGGCTGGCAGGCCTGTGAGCCCCAGGGATGTGCCTGTCTGTGCTTCCCCAGCTCTTTGATGATGGTGGTTTCTCAGAAAATTGGGAATCAATCTACCTCAATATCCAGTTACCCAACTCCTGGGCATATACTCAAAGGACGCTCTCTCCTGCCTCAAGGACGCTCGCTCAATTATGTTCATTGCAGTTTTACTCATCATGGCCAGAAACTGGAAGCAACCTAGATGTCCCTCGACATAATGGATGAAGAAAATGTGGTACATTTACACAATTGAGTAATACTCAATTGTTAAAAAATGACATCATGAAATTTGCAGGCAAATGGATGGGACTAGAAAGATCATCCTGAGTGATGTAACCCAGACCCGGAAAGACAAACACAGTATGTGCTCGCTCATAAGTGGATATTAGCTGTTAAGTAAATGATAATCATGCTACAGTCCAGAGATCCAGGGAAGCTGAGTAATAAAGAGGCCTCCAGGGGGCGGAGGGGGGCACATGGATCTCCCTGGAAAGGGGAAACAGAAGAGATCTCCTGGCTGAACAGGCGGGAGGGGATAATAGAAAGAGGAGTGGGGCAGGGGTGAGGGAGAGATGACTGGACTAGCTGGCAATTTCAGAGGGGAGGTAGAAGCCCAGGGCAGTGGAAACTCCAAGGAACTTATGAGGGTCTGAACCAACCATCTTCAGTAGCCAGGCAAGGCTTCCAGTGAAGGGACTGAGACACCAACTCAACCACAAAACCTCCAACCTACAATTTGTCCAGCCTGAAAGAGGTGCTTGGGTAAAAGTGGCAACAACATTGGTTGGGAATGACCAACCAATGACTGGTCCAACTTGAGACCCAATCCACAGGAGGGAATTCACACCTGACACTACCTGGAAGGTGAAGAATCAGAGGCTGGATAGCTCTAAGACCTAGGATAAAACCAAATGTGACCAGCAAAAAAAAAAAAAAAAAAAAAAAAGTCAATGAAATTGTGCAATAATCATAGACTGGGGTCTAGCATAATTGTCATCAGAGAGGCTTCATCCAGCAACTGATAGAAGATGCAGAGCCCCACAGTAAATGTCAAGGAATCCCACTTCCCTCTTTTCCTATATGTGCAGTTTGTTAATGCTTTGCTTTGTATTAAGTGGTTAACAGTGAACAGTATACCAGCTACAAGAGGCCTTTCCTTACATGTACACACTCCAGACTCCCATGTAAGAGAGGAGCTGCAGGAAGTCCAAACAAGGAAGGCTGCCTGACCTTCAGAGTCATTCTGACCCTGCACAAGTGGGCTTTCACACGCCCAGGATTGCATTCCTGGCTTTCTCTCTTTCTCACTCCCTCACTATGCAGTAGTCAGGAGGGAACCTCATTTCTCAACACCTCTGCTTCCCCATCGAGGAAAGAAGGATATGGCATTTATTTAACAGGGTTACTGTGAGGATTCAGTTACAACATAAACAGAAACCCTGCTGCTGAGTTCAAGTGTTAATCTTGACTGTTACTGCTACTTCATCTTTCCGGCTGCTGCTCGTAAGCCTACTATCCTACTGTTCCTGCTCTCCTTCCTACTGAGGTTATGTAGGACAGGTGGAAATCAAAGAAAAGTGTGTCTTAGAAATTTTTGTCGGCAGTTATGTAATAAGCTTCATGAGTTACTTTATTACCAAGACAGTTTGCCCAGACTCTTAGGAACGTGGAAGGTTGGTGGCTGTCATTTTGTAGCTCTTTTCCAAGAAACTAGTAAGAGTATAAGAAACATAGGACCATACCCTGGTCCTCTCTGAGACCCGGGTATGTGGCTGACACTTAGTACTGGAAAAGTTGAAGCATCTTTTCTGTCTGGCCTCAAAGACCAGTTACACACAGATCCTTGCTCCCAATCAGCACGTACACCTTATCCAAGAGATAACATGGTCAATGGCTCAGGCTTTGTGTCCAATGTGATTTGTCTTTTGGGCCTTCAGGGCTGACTGCCTTCTCATGGGAGGATCATTAGGTCTAGAAATAGAAACCTGGAATCAAATGAAGGATACTCACTCGGCATTTATAGCAGTGAAATCTGGGATCCTCTCAAGGTGCTTAAGAAACCCCTAAGAATCAAAGCTCTCTCAGTTGATAAGTAGCACTTGGGTTCATGCAAATGAACAATGACACTATGAGAGAGACCACAAGTCAGCTTTTTACTTGACCCAATAACATTTCTCTACAAAACATGATCTAAAATCTCCCCTGGATCTTTTTGTCCTTTGCACTTGCTGTTTCTTCCTTTTTAAAGTAAGCGTCCCTCCTAGCTTCTGTATTCAGTTCCCATTTTCCCCCTTGATATAACCAGAATGTTAAATTAAAACGCATCACCCTGTGTCGTTACGTGTACCTGATTTTCTGTTTCTATTCTGGGGCCTCACTCTGGTCCTTGAGCTATTTAGTATTCCGAGTAAACGCAGAAAGAGGCCGGAGGCTCAAAGGCATCTCCTGCATTTCTTGACCTCTTTGATTTGAAAGCACATTACCTTAATAATAAAATATCTGGGTTAAGCATTTGATATAACCAACAGAGAGAGTCCAGCACGGTCTATGTTCCCGATCCTTAAAGAACACTCCTGCAAAGGATTCCAAACTGATTTCCCTCCAGTCCTCAAATACATTATTTTTCTGTACCTTTCATACACCAGCAGAGCCCTTCAGAGTCATTTGGGATTATTGATTATGAAGCAGCCAAAATCTTTCACACTGCAAGCAGGGTGACAGCAGCCTCTCTCTTAGGTCGCTTTTCAATCAGCATTTGTGCACACCAAATGGATTTTATTCCGCAGTTCTTCTTAGACTCAAACTGGTTTTTAAGTTACGACGACTTGCTGCGAGGTGACCATATAAAAAGTTTAAAATCTGTAGATTTAATGTACCCAACACTTCATTTCATGCACCGCCTGCTCCATTGTTCAAAGTAAATAGTAGTTTAAGTCTCCATGTGTGTGTGCGTGCCCATGCCTGCATGCTTGCATTCCCTTCAGAACTTCAGGTCTTACAATATTAGCATATCACTTTTAAAAAAATCTGCTACACCAGAAAGGAGTCAAACAATACTTTATAATCTGTCACATTAGCTTTACAGTTCCCATTTGCAAAGCATTCTTGTTGATAAGGTTAACGTATTCAGTGGCACTTTCCCAGGTTTTCTTATTCCTCACTTTAAACAAGATGACTTCCAAAGAACGGAAGACGGTACAAAGGGCAGCTGCGAGCACATGGGAAATGCCGCTGCATATCCACCACTCAAATTATTAAACGGCCACTTAAAACTAACAAACCATTATTAACCTTGGATGCTTTTGTGTCAGATACATGGAAAGATGTTCAGATCTGCCAAAAAGGGTGACCCCAAGGAACTCTAAGAAGTTTCAAAGAAAACTTCAATATGAGTTTTTAATACCAAGTCTTTGAAATAGCTAGAGGAAAACACTTCAATACAAAGGCAGAGACAACGTCCTCCCAAGAAGTTCTCCTATACCCAGGGAAACAATTTTAAGAATTTTCAAATGGCAGCATATGAGATTGAACAGTCTGTATGACAAAAGGAAAAAAAATCAACAATCACAATGAAAAACATCTCAGAGAATGGGAAAAATTATTTTCCTTCTTAAAGCTGGCAGGGCTCATATCTAGAACCTTACATGGAATTGTTTGTCTTTCCATTGCTGGATTCAAAGAGTCACACAACTTCTTAAGTTGGTGAAGCAATCGTCAAGTTATAGGATCTGAGGAAACACTTTGGATTTCTATTTTTCATATATACATACGTGTACATATGTGTGTATGAATATGCATGCGCAGGTATGCTGGCTTGGGAGACATGTGGATGCTAGAGACTAATGTTAGCTTTCTTTCTCAACCACTCTGCACTTTATTGTTGCTTTTTATGCAATCAGTCTCATACAATCTATTTTTATAATGGTTTTCCCTTTTCCAACTCCCTCCACACCTTCACCCACACAACTTTATATTGGTTCTCTCTCACCCTTCTCTTCCATCTCTCTCTCTATATAACAAAAAACCAAGACAGAATTCACAGAGATTGTGGCAGCATGTGTAAGGTATCAATTCAAAGAAATCTAAGTCAGCATGTTACTGCACATCTATGTACACTGCAGTATATTCAACACCCCCAAGGGGCCAGCTCAGAAGTCTATAAATTAGTAAATTAATTGTGGGAACTATACACGGTGGCAATTTATTCAGTAACAAAAAATGAAATGTTACCATTTGCAGAAAAGTGGAAGGAATCAATGATCATCATAAGAAATGAAATAAAGCAAGCTCAAAAAGACAAGTATCTTATATGTACTCACTGCAGAATCTACATTCAACATACATGATATGAAAGTAGTAAGTGGGTATTTAGTAGAGGAAAGGGTCAAAGAGAAGGAAGGGAGGATCAAGGGAGGATAATGGGCAAGAAAAATGAGATAAATATTGTATGTTTTTTGTCATGTGTAGAACTTAGACTTAAAAATACACACATGTATATATGAATATACATGTATATGCACATGCATGAATTGATATACAGACATATAGCCTATGAAAGAAGAAAGGGGACCATTTGGGGGAATGCAGGGGACCAGAGAGATTAACGACAAGGGAGGCATTAGAGTGAAGTAAATATGAAAAAAATTAAATGATATAAGCCATAAAATATTATTTTATATTCTTGATAAAATATTCACTATAAATGAGTGCATTGTTATGGTACTTTGCAACAGTAAAAACTCAAGAATAAACCTTATTGTTCAAAAGGGTCAAAAAATATAGAATACTTGAATAGTTTAGTTAATTTCAGGCACATGGTAGGAAATTAATCTTTTACTCCAATCTTATATCTACCCCTTCCAAAGGCTGGTTGACTTTAAAATCTCCCTCTTTTCTAATATTTTCAAATAATTGCAATTCAGGGTTATGTATATGTCTGATCATGTGATTCCTTCAAGACCATTACTTATTTCCAGATGTCTCATAGTCTTGTTGGGCTTCTCTTGCTACACAAAGTGAAGAGTCTAGTTATTCTGCTAAACTTTTACAAGTTTCTTCTTCATTTTGACACCAAACTAGAAGACAGCTTTTGCTTTCTTATTAATAAGAGGTTGAATGCCAAGTATATTTAAGGAGTTATGAAGGGAACAGCAAAATAAACTCGAAGCAGTAAAATAAAACTTAATGATTCACTACTCAGTTTCATGGACAGCCCCAGAAACTTTCTATTTTGCATCAGAAACTTTAAGTTTAGTCAATATAGATCACAAAAGACTAAAGGAGCACAATGCCTATTTGTCTACATGTCTTTTTCTTTATCAGATGCCTTTGTATTTATCCATGGACTACACTGTTACCTCAATAGTTGAATCAAATATCTTTTACGAAATCACACTAGAAGATAAAACAGACGAATCAACAAATAAATGAACATTCACAAACTTGACAAAATGGCTTGAAATAAGGACAAGGAAAAAACCTGGAAATTAGCAAGTAAATATCATGTGGAAAAACAAACCACTGGCTCTCCTCAAATGTTAGGATAAAGGTTAACTCCTGAAAGACATTAACAGAAAGCCAGACAAACTCCTGGGTCCAGTGGGAAACTTCAGATGGCTTAGGAAATACATGGCTCCCTTCCAGACCAAGAAGTTGCTGCTTCATTAGTGACAGGAAAAAGGTAGAATCTTGATCTAAGACTGACTCACAAGGGTGGTGCTGACTGACGCTGGTTGAGCTCCAGGGCGTGGAAAGCTTAGGCTGGCAGTGGTAGCACAGGCATGAAGCATATGGTGGACACACACAGTGGCTCAGGTGGGCATTGCTGGGTCCGGAATTCTGGGATAACGGTAGGAATTTATTTGAAGATCACAGTTATGGCACATGCTACAGCCATCATCATGTGGACAAGAAGTGGGCAGGTGGTGAGTGGGCTGGACTCCCTGCCAGCCATTGGCTCACGAGAAGAACACAACGGTGAGAAAGGAGGACAAATATCAAGGCAGATCAACCTCGTCTTGGAGGAATTGGATTAAAAGAGGAAAATCCCATGACAGAAAAGAGAAATGTGTTCCTAAGAGTGTGAGTACCATGCTGTACAATGGAGTTGAGTCACTCTTACAAAGACAAAGCCCAGAATCCCCAAATGGCAAGAAGTAACTTCTCCCATGAGAGTCCTTTAAAGTCTCTCTAATTAATGATTAGTGTCCCATACTTCTAGCCTGCGGTAGAAGCTTTAAATGTGGTCAAATGGCTTCAGCTGGGGGATCAGAGGGCTTCTAGGGCTGGGGGCCAAGCAGGTCATCATATTCAATTACTGGCTTTGGCTGGAGGAGGAGGGGAAAGTGTGGTTTTGGCAAGACTGCTAGAATTATAGGGCCTTAATTAGATTACTGGATCAACCTCTGACTAGCAATGAATGTCCTTGGGGAGGTCGTTTAATCTCTCTGTGAGATGATGTCTGAGTTTTGAAGACTAAAAAATGAAAATAATATTTCAGAGGCCCCTTATAGAAGTCCATAAGAGCAACAGTGTTGCTAAAAGGATTGGAATTTTAGTTGATCCTTCAATTACATACCTCCTTTCAAATCCTGGCTGTGCAAAAAAATTTAAAAGAATAAAAGAGAGCTGGGAGAAGTCCCCTCAAATAACTCTTGCAAAAAATGCTTTATATTTATGATAGTTGATGGAGCTAACTTTGCTGAACTGAAATTGGTTGTGTTATAAAATGGCATAATATGAATGAGTCATTCACCTTCAGAAAACCTGTAAATGAGAAACGACAGGGACAGAGTGACTTTGTATTTTCAGCTTCCCAGGAAAGGCTGCTGGCCACAACCACCGAGGAGCATAGTACGGAGAAAAGGGTCAGAAGGAAAGGACTACAGGCTGACTATCAGGAGATGCACAGAGAGATTCAGAATAAGTCAAGGGCTATCTGTGCTTGGAAAAATGGTACAAATTTGGATTCCAACCAAGAAAATGCTTTTTAGCTGAGAATAAAGGACTTTTCCCAAAAGTCTGCCAAGACAAGGCACGGAGAAAGGCTGGAAGTGCAATGGAGGATGCACAGATCAATCCTATTCCGTATTACAAGGCTCTGCATTTTTGTTGAATATACTTCTTTTTAAAGAACAGACAGTGGTCAGTCTCCTAAACCTCTGTGAGTAAGATTCACAATACTTTTATTTAGAATCGGAGCTAAAAGAAATCAATCATATATGGAGGGCATTTCCCACTCAAAGATTTTTTTTTTTCACCCAGAAAAACTGTTTGGGAACAGCTCTCAGCTGCTGGGCTGATCTAAGGTGTCATTAGGAAATTACAAAGAGAAATCATAAGGGTTATGCATTTTAAGAAGCAGCTTTATCCTCACAGAGTTAAAGCAGAGACAATAGTTGTCAGTGTGCCTGGACACAGTGGAGAGTTCTCCAAGCAGGAAAGCTAGCTGATCTCCACATCCTTAACAATGCTGATTGAGTATTAGGAAAACTTAGAGTAGCTTTGCTTGTCTGAACCTGGAGCTTTAGCTTTAAAACTAATACAATCCTGGGAGAACATCCCTTCTAAGATTCTGGAGACTCAAAGAGTTCAATGTCAAATGGATCAAGGATGAACCAGCCACCTGTTCAAACCTCTGGTTTCTAAGATTGATCCACTCTACTTCAGAGGCTTCATTGATTACCTTATAGCAACTTAAGGGAAACAGGAAGATTAGAGGAGGAATTAAAGATGTCCCAGATCTTTCATTGCTCCTGATTTCCATCACTCCCCCAACTTGGCCATCTCATGCTCCCATTTCGCACCCCTCCTTTCTACTCCCCTTCCCAGTTTTCCCAGGAGATCTTGACTATTTCCCTTTCCTCATGCCCTCCATGTGTGGCACTCCTAGGGTCTTCCTTTTAACCTAGCTTCTCTGGGGTTTTGTGGATTGCAGCCAGTTTATCCTTTGCTTTAAGTCTGATATCCATTTAAGAGTGAGAACATACTGTGTCTTTCTGGGTCTGGGTTACCTCACTTAGGATGATTTTTTTCCCTAGTTCCATCCATTTGCCTGAAAGTTTCGATATGTCATTGTTTTGTAGCACTGAGTGATACTCCATTGCCTAAATGTACCACATTTTATTTATCTACTCTTTGGTTGAGAGGCATTTAGTTTGTTTCCTGGTTTTGGCTATGACAAATGATGCTGCTATGAACGTAGTTAAGCAAATGTCTTTGTGGTATGATTGTGCATCCTTTGGGTAAATAACGAGGAGTGGTATTGCTGGGTCTTGAGGTAGACTGGGTCCCAGTTTTCTGAGTAACTACCACACTGATTTGATAGAGGGAGCCATTATGAGGTTAGAGAGAAACCAGGTGCTAGGGAAACTCCCAGGATTCTACAATGATGACCCCAGCTAAGACTCCTAGCAATAGTGGAGAGGGTGCCTGAATTGGCTTTCCTCTATAATAAGACTACCCTAATTGTCATCATATACCTATATCCAGCAACTGATGGAAGCAGATGTAGTAATCCACAGCCAAGCACTGGGCTGAGCTCCTGGAGCTTAGTTGAAGAGAGGGAAGAGGAATGATATGAGAAAGGTGGTTCAAAATCATGATTGGGAGCATAGAGATTGTTTGACCTGAGTTAGTGGGAGCTCACACACAGATTCTGGACTGACAGCTGGGGATTCTGCAGGGAACTGAACTAAGCCTTCTGAATGTGGGTGACAGTTACATGGCCTGATTTGTTAGGGGGTTGACACTGGTATTAGAACTTATCCTTGGTGCAAGAACTGCCTTTTTGGAGCCCATTCCCTATGGCGGGATATCTTGTGCAGCTTGATATAGTGGGGAGGAGTTTGGTCCTGCCTCAACTTGGTATACCAGACTTTGTTGACTATCCAAGGGATGACTTAACTTCTCTGAAGAGTGGATGGGGGGTAGAATATTGGGAGGTGGGGGGCAGGATAAGGGGAGGGAGGGAAACTGGAGCTAGCATATAAAATTAATTTTTTTAAATAAAAAAATATGGCCCAGATCTCACATATCAATTCCTAAGCATATAAAATGAGAAACAATAAACAATGCACTGTTCATACAAGGAAACCTTTGCTGAGTGACTTTAGAAATAAACTCTCAGAAGATTATAATAGTCACAGTTTAGATAAAAGCAATGGCTAAAAGTACACAGGCATCTGACACCTAGTCCAAGAGCCCACACATGAGTCTTCACACCAGAGTACTTGGCTGCTCTAGTTCACGTAATCAGAAGTCAAGACAACTCTGATTGTTGTGGCCACAAATAAATATGTGATAGCACTCAGCCATATGTGCCAGTTTAAATGGTTTATACAGATTTAGCTCTATTCTTACTGACTAGCTTTCACGGCATTGGAAGGTACTATGCATAATACTGGAGCAAAAAATAATGATCACTAGCTATTGTGAACTCTGCTATCCAAAACAACAACTGGTCTGGTAAAGCATGACCACTGATGCAATAGTGGCATAGACATCATAGAAGCAACCACCCTATATTCTGATTGGATTTAAATCCTTATCCACAAGATCAATACCATACTTGGTACCATTACTGGATCTAGAACCTGTGACTAGGAAAGAGCCTACTACCGTTTTGACAAGTGGACATAGTAATAAACTGACGCTAGTTCCTAAGGACCTGTCATCATATCCACAGACTAATGCATCTCCCAACCTTCTTCAGACTAATTTCTATTTGTAGTAGATGACAAATGATAGGGATACCTACAACTGTCCAACATACAGAGAATAGGAGACTATGAAATGCGCAGCCCTAAATGGGACCTTTATATAAAAACTCCTCCTCCCAAGGCAGAAGGCCATTACAGAAGAAGTGTAATCAGAAAGAATAAAGTGGTAGATGACTACAAGAAAATAGTGCCTTCTGCATGCAGTAGGGTCATGACAGATACAAACTCACAGTTGTTCTGAAAACACACACAAGACCTGTGCAGGCTCAAACCATACCCAACTACAGCATGGAGAGGGCAGATGGGCACAAAGTATCTAACAGAGGAGCTATAGGCAATTGATAGCTGATGAGAGAGAGAGAGAGAGAGAGAGAGAGAGAGAGAGAGAGAGAGAGAGAGAGAGAGAGAGAATCAGTTTTCTTTAAGAGTATAGCCTCTGGTAAGTTGAAAATACTTTCTCTAAAAGCCACACATCCAAGAACACATGGAAAGCTCAAACTGGACTCAGTGGGTTTCAAAATAAAAGAGTAAATATAATCAGATCGAAATCTCAGTATTAAACTCACTTCAAACATGAGAAAATACAAAGTTGTAGCTGTAAGCTCATTCTTATAAATGACTTCTCGCTCACAGTACGCATACAACAAATCACACAGAAATACTAGCTATAAAGATTCTTGTATGTATTTTCAAGAATAATTTCTTAAAATAATTTGCATTTATATATAGTCTATAAAATGGCTAACATCCATTTAAGTAGGTCTGTAACTGATCATTCTTTACAAAGTATTTGAAATAAACATAAGATAAGGGAAGGAGTTCAATTAATGTTATTAATCTAATACTCAATAGGAGAGAAATTACAAATGATAGGTTCTGACTAGCAGTAACAGACAAAGGGAAAAATGGGATGTATTAAGAAGGAAAATTAAACTGAAAATTAGATTCTCTGCCCACAAATTTTGACAAAACTTAAAGGAAATTAATCAACCACTTTCCACTTGCTTTGCTGATCAGAGAAAGCCTCTGACTCCACTTGACATAAGCAAATAAAGATGGTAACACTTGACATGTAATTCGTGGCTCACTTAATTGGATTGCTTCACAAACCGCTTTCAGTAATCAATGATTCCTAGTAGAACTCTCAAAAGAGGACATCAGGCTGTTGGGAGCAGAAAATGACAGGGCTGTATTTCCTTGAGTCTTCTATTGAGGAGCAGGGGCTAAGTCCCTAACTGCTCTGTCTCTTGCCTATAAATCCTTGCCAAAATGACCTTCTCTGGGTCCCCTTGAGATCTCATAATGCACTATAGCAATGAATTTCTAGAATCAGAGTGTCTGAAGTTTCAGCTGCACTCTGTGTCCCACAGAAGATCACCTTAGAATGGCTCTTCTTCTGGGTCCAATGGAAATATCTGTATCTACTTCATGGGACTAAAGAGTTAAGAGGTCCAGTCTAAGCACTGCTTAGACTATTATCTACCCACTGAAATGTCTACTAAGTGATTATTATTAAATTATTGACTGTGTTATCTTATATTTCACATATTATTCTACTTCTTGTGTAAAAAGTTCTATTAGAAAAAAAGTTGTAGGTCCTTTGACAGCACACATTGCCACATTCTGCTTCAAGACTGTCTCAGGGTGAAACATGGTACCAGCATGGACAGTCACCTTAAAAGATTAAAAAATATCAGGTCTTAGAAAAGCTTTGGGTTCGTAAGTTCCTATCTAGGTGGAATCTCATGTAAGCTAAACATGCCAGTTGGTAAAGATCTGCTTGGATGCCACTTCATAAAGGAAGAGGTAAAATGCTAAATAGATGATTCTCAGTCAATTTATGACAGGCGCAATCTATTTCTGACTCAGAGTGCTCCTTAGTCTACATGTTCAAACCATTAAGACGATTTCCCAATCCGAGACCCTAAGGGTCTTGATAAAATCATGTGACTTGTAGCTTTCTGAGCTATACTGGAATAAAGGAATGGGAAACAATGTACCCACACACTGCAGATCATGTTACCCATTCAGTGGAATAGGACCTGCTACAACCCCATCACTTCTTGCTCTTTCAATAGCTTCACCATTATAATGCACAATCCTTGCTTGTCAACAAATAAAGATGTTAATAAAAATGAACAATATCAAGCAGCAGAACACCTCAGCGAAGTAAATTCTTTTGCATGTGTGTCTATATATACACCTATACATACACACAAACATGCAAACAGGTAATACATGTATATATCAACATATAAGAACATACACACACACACACACACACACGCACACACACACATACCAGGTGCAGGTTCCTAACAGGATGAAATAGTTGTGAATGACAGTCAGTAGAAGACAAAGGTTTTTTATCATCTTTGACTTATTCACCAGGAGGAAACACGGATTAGCAAGGAGGGATGGTTTTCATCCGCTGCCTCTGTAAAGTCATCAGTCTTCTCACGCTCAGAAAAAAAAGTGCTCCTGGCAGCAGCATCCTTTGTTAAAAAAAATGCCAAAATGTCTTTTATCGACTCTGCTGTTTTGCCATGAGCTCAGAAATGCCTTCAGAAAACAGCTCACTGTAACGGGAGATCCAACCAGTCATGTGGTCCTTCCCAGAGCCATGTGGGCCACTCTATTTCTAACATGGCTGCTTGTGATTAGGATTTGGTGATCTAACTCTCTTGGTTCCTTCCCTCTTCAACTCAGAAGTGTCTGGCAGGATGCTGGGCCTAGAGCTTGTCAGGCAGTTTGGTCTGGAAGGGAGGTTCACTGTGGCATCAGAACTGACTCCTTATTCCAGATTTTGCTCTATTTCTGCCCTTTGCATGAACACTACTCCATGACAGAAGAGTATGAAGGACTTCAAGAGTTTACCCATGAGTATAGAGTTTTGTGAAGACAAGGTTAAAAAAAAAAAAAAAAAGCAGTGGCCAAGCAGAAGCAAAGGGAATTATTTTCTGCATAGATAGTGAGATACAAAGTTCAATAATTTTTATAAAACATTTAAAATTAAATATTTTAGTCAATATTCATACAAAAATATAACTGAGCTTAGATCTGATCCATTCCCTCATCTCCCCCTTCAATTCCTTTCTTACTCCCCCCATTTTCTTCTTCTAATGTCATGTGCACCCTCTTGCCTTCTCTCTCTGTCTCTCTCTGTCTCTCTAGGTCTCTCTGTGTCTCTCTCTCTCTCTCCCTCCATGTCTTTAACTTTAAAAAACACTGAATCTATTTAGTGCTGATTGTATGTGCATGTGCAAGGGACCACCTACCAGAGTATGGGTAGGCCCTCAGGGTTCAGATCCCTGACAAAAGGTGACTCTACCTCTTTCTGCAGCCACCAACTGCAATAGATCCTCAGAGAGTGGTGGAACACTCCCCCCCCCCCCCACGCCCAGCCTCTCGGCATTCACGCTGGCTGGCTTGACCTTGTAGTCGTCTTGGAGATACTGTCCCAGCCACTGTGAGCTCATCAGCGTAACTGCCTATTCCCCATTTTAAGTTGTAGTGGAGAGCAACATCACCACATGCTGGATTTCTGCCTTCTCCCTGAAACAAGGTGCTTTCCCTGCCTTAGTCTGCGCTGTTGGCTCTCTGCGGAATGTCACAGCCTTGCCCATTTCTACCCTGAAGTTTGACAGGTCAAACCTTATTCTTCTGCCCTTCCAAACACATGTTGCGACTCTCAGGTCTTCCTCTGACCTGTTTCAGTTACCTCGGCTACAAATTACGGTGTCCAGACATCTCCAGGAACTGGCTGTTTGCTATATACTTCGCTGTGGATGCACCTTACTTGTAAAAAGAATAAAGTTCTGCAATGGTTCTGCTTGATTCTTCAGAAATTGTGAACTCTGTGAGATAAATGTTATTACCTACATTTTTTAAATGGAATCGAAAGAAATAAGTTTGCCTACTCTGACCCATCATTGGTTCCGGTCTTTCTGTGGACTCTGAGATGAACCAACTACAATTTCTGTACGTCTGCCTAATCTCTTGCCGCCTAGGGATCTAGCTAGTCCACAATTAAACATATTTACACAGACAGGCAGGTACTATAATTTCTAATGCTGTTATTATGCCATTAATTTAATTGGAATTATCCTGGATACAAGCCAAATGTGTCTGGTGACAGGAAGATGTTTTAATAAATTATCGTGAGCATATTTATGTATATAAATGGACACTTTCCATCTCTCAGATCAAACTAGTGAGTTAAAACTACATGGGAAGATTTCCCAGTGCTGAGGATAACAAATGTTTGTTGAATGAATGAATAAATCACCAAGATAGAGTACAAGTAAGAAAGTCAAGTTAGAAAATACTGTAGACGGCATTCATTCATCCATGTTAAAAGCTGCTTATACTCAACAGACACATAGCAAATACTCAGAAGGGGGTAAGTGGGTACTTTGTATTTTACACTGTATTCGCCCCTCTTTAAAAAGAGGGCCATATAGATGTATTGCTTATTTAATTAAAAATTAACATGTGAAAAGCATCTGATCAGCATTAGTACTAGGCTACAAGTATGCAGTAGAATAGATTTAGCTGCTTAGCAATTCTGACTTTCCCTTGGATTTCATTTAAATAAATAAAATTAAAATAAATGTTTATTTATTTGTAGTATAAAGAATGGGCTTAAAGGTCTGAGACCTGGGATCCAGTTCATGCTTTGAAAATTCTGACCTGGCTAGATTTAGTTGAGTTATTGGACTTTCAGGCATTTTGTCTGAGTTGAGGAACAATGTCCACATTTCAAGGTAACTCTGAGCATTAAAAAGATGGCCTCTGATAAACTACAAAACACTACCGAAATGAAACAGAGGATATTATTTATCATTTAATTATTTCTCCCATAAAGTACTAACACAGAATCTCACACAGATGTGGCATATAATATACATTAGAGAAATGAATAACAACATTAGAATGTGTGAATTTAATCTTTGGCATTCTTTTTTCTTTTCTCTTTTTTTTTGGTTAGTCTTTGGCACTCTTAAGCATGAGTTTCATCCAAAGGTTTCCATTCTTTTTCTTTTTTACTCTTTCATGGATATCTCATTGGGGGACTAAAACATCTGAATCCCTTCCTTAGTCTTGTGTAAGATGCAACTGGTTTTGAAATGAAACTTATGTACCACTAAAGTTGAAGAAAAGAACAACGCTAAGTAAATTGTGGCACAAAGGACACCTAGTTTTGAATATGTGCACATGTGCATTTGAGAAGCTCTGAAATACAGTATTTGAATGAAAGGCTTCAGGCAAATTAAATAATCTATTATACATTGTGTCTTTTCAGCAAAATTACTAATTTAATAATCAGGGTGTTTTTCTCATACTGGTGATGTTCTACAGTGCCTTTTTGTCTTTGGATGTGCTGGACACAGCAGTTTTTTTCATATTTTAAAAATTATACAGGATAGATAATTACTAGTGAATACTGACCTTTTCCCTATCATGACTAATTATGCTATTAAAAGCATCATTTGGGCCTTAATTTGATATACAAATTATTCAATTATCTAGTCTGCAGTTTAAGGACTTTTAGCAATCACTAGTTTTTGGTGAGATAATCTTGACCATTGAACAATTTCATCCTACTCTCGGCAGCAGAAATTTTAACTCTGTCAAAATAGAATTAAAGTAGTGTCTAAACCAATAACTCTATTAAAATGCTTTGTAACACCAAGTTGTAACCAATATGTCACCACTGAAAACATTCCCAAGAAGAATGGACTGAAGAACCTATAAAAATGCCTGTGCAAAGGTACAACTGAAGTATTTCATTAAAAAATAAAAGTAGAGTTGACTGGGAGCAACTCTTCCTTAAAATATTTGGATTTAGTCTCCATAAAACTTCCCTGTGGTATCAAGCTAAATATATGATGTCTCTGTTTTGGTCATAGGAGCACCGGTGATGGCAGATGATCACAGTGGTGGTGATAGTATGTGTGGTGGTGGTGGTGATGGTGACAGTAGGGCTGGGGATAAAGCCTAGAAGGTCCAGGTGGTGGTGGCAGTGGTGATAGAGAAGGTAGTGTTGAGGATGCTGGTATTGGGGGCAGTGTTGAGGATAAGGGCAATGATAGTGATTAATAAGTTATTATCGGATCCCATAAGTTAGTATACGATCCTCAACGTCTTCCACAGAACAGAGTATATTTACTTAGAGGACTTCCATCGCCCATAGGCATTGGGGTGTGAACAAAAAACAAAACTGATTTTGACTCCTTGTTTCCTAGCTGTAGTGTCTGGATTATCAATGCCTCTACTTCCTCGTCCACAGAATACCAATACCAAACAACTTGTAAGTTCAGACTTGTAAGGATAGGTAATCAGTCTCCAAACCTTGTCACAAGAAGAGTTTCAATAAATGAAAAAAGAGGAGGAAGAAGAGTTGTATGTATTCTCTGTCTTTCTAATTAAAATGCCTTAATAGAAAAGAGCTAGCTATAATTAAAACAAAAGGGGGCCGTGTGGAAGCCTGGCGGCTCTGATTCAAGAGAGAAAGAATGGTGATGAGAAAGTTCTACATTTCAATCTTATTCATAGCTATCCTTGTCTTTCTGCAGCTTTTTTTATGAAGGTGGGCAGATAGTTTTAAAGGATGTCAAATGGTCTATGGTAAAGCTGTGTTGGTTATTCCCCCTTTGCTCTAGTCTTAGGATCTCTCTACACCCAGGAAGGCTAACTTCTTTCCTCACTGCACCAAGGCTTCCAGTGAAGACTAATCCTTGGGAAGCACTACACATCTGGTGCTATGCCTTCCCGTGAGGGCCAGTCCGTAGCAAGCACCACTAACAAGAGGTATGCCAAGGTAAGGACAGGGTACCTTGTTCTCTGCTTGGAGGTTCTCTCTAGCTTCTGCCATCTGTCACATGTTCCCTTTTCTGAACTTCAATGAATGCATGATGCTCTCTCCCTGTGGGGCTCCTTCTTTACCTACACCCAGGGACCCTTGCCATGCCCTGTTGGATTTCTAAACCTTGTTCATTCTTCTAAAAAGTCTCTTTATGAATATTTACTTTACAAAAACCCCAATCCAGTCTTCTATTTGTTTCCTAAGATATGTTTCCTAAGTTATTTAAAGAAAATCGAAATAAAGAATGCTCTGACTACTCTTTGTGATCTTAAAATCATTTCTAGGAATCCAACACCCGAAAGTCTACAAAAATCATATTTTTGTGGCTGAGAGAACTCGAAGTCCTCAAGAGTTACTAGTGTCTTTTTAAGTCTTCATTTTGTGGTGATATTTTGTTTGTGGTATAACAAATAGTGCTTGCCTGAGGATAAGAGTGTGGAGCAAGCCAGAAATTAGCCATAGAGACCAGGTAGTGGTAGCACACACACTTAGAAGGCAGAGGCAGATAGATATCTGTGAGTTCAAGGCCACCCCAGGTAGTGGTAACACACAGCTTTAACCCCAGCACTTAGAAGGCAGAGGCAGATAGATATCTGAGAGTTCAAGGCCACCCTGGGCTGCACTAGTCCAGTCTCAAAGAGAAACTGTAGTGTGGAGGTCACTTGTTTGTTTCCCCGCTGCCTGGCTAGCTTAGACGCGAAATAATCACACAGAAACTGTATTAATTAAATGACTGCTTGGCTCATTAGCTCTAGCTTCTTATAGGCTAAGTCTTATATATTGATTTAACCCATTTCCATAAATCTGTGTATCACCATGAGGTTGTGGCCTACCAGGGAAGTTTCAGCACGTCTATTTCTGGCAGTGGATCCATGGCATCTCTCAACTCTGCCTTCCTCCTCCCATGCTATAGGCCAAACAGTTTCTTTATTCATTAACCAATAAAAGCAACACACAGACAGAAGGACTTCCCATACCAAGAAACAGAGCCAGGAAGTGGTGAGTCACACCTTTAATCTCAGTACTTGGGATCGCATGTCATTAATCCCAGCCCTAGGGAAGGTGGAAACATGGAGGCTGGGCAGAGAGATGAATATTAGGCAGGAGGAAATAGGAGTTCAAGGTATTCGGTCTGAGGATTCGTGGTGATAGGATCTTGCCCACTTTGGTCTGAGGATTTGGTAGAGATAAAAGATCTCTCCAGTGGCTGGCTTTCAGCTGATCTTTCAGCTTTCACCCCTTAATATCTGACTCTGGGTTTTATTTAATAAGACTGATTGGGATTGTGTTATATCATTTCTTTGATTTTATGCCACCTTGGCTCTTTTGTTTATCTGTATCCTAACTTCCCCCATACAATCCAGATGATCTACTGGAGCCCCAAAGGCAAGGGAGAACTTTTATGGGCTTCCTTTCTAGCTTGATGCCATACTCTACCCTCTAACTCACCATCATAAACTGACTGCTTAGTTTACTGTACAGCACATATACACTACATGCAGAGTCTGGAAATTAGTGCTCTGAGAAACTGCTGGCTTAGGATACCTCTAGAATCCTTTTGAATATCTTCTGTACTCCTACAGTCTTGCATGTATTTACCCAACCTTTAAGAAGTCAGACTGACTCGGCTATATTCCCGTCCAAACTCATGAGCGACTTGTTGGTAGAGCTGTTTTCACCTGAAACCCAGCAACAACCCCATGATGATTATGATTATCAATATTGCTGTCATAATCATCTATCTTTTTCCTCTTTCATCTAATATGCACTAGAAGGTGCTGACTTTATGCCTGTGATCCAAGTATTCTTTTTTTAAAAGATTTATTTATTTATTACATATACAGTGTTTTGTTTGCATGTATACTTGCAGGCCAGAAGAGGGTACCAGATCTCATTATAGATGGCTGTGAGCCACCATGTGGTTGCTGGGAATGGAACTCAGGACCTCTGGAAGAGCAGCCAGTACTCTTAACCTGTGAGCCATCTCTCCAGCCCTCTAAGTACTCTTGCACACATTAATTTTTTTCACCAATCCAAGGTGGCAAATACTATTATTACTCCTATTTTAGAGATGTTGATATGGAGGCATAAAATATTTAAATACATTGATTAACTTATAAAAGACACAAGTCACAGAAGCAAGTTATAGACTCCAGCTAGCCTTAGCTCTAGAGTCTATACTCAATGTTTCAGTACTTTTCTCAAAGGCACTGAAATAGCACTTGATGGATTATTTCAAGAAATGCTAATGAGGCTTACTACATACACAATTGCATACCGGGAAAGTAACAGGGTTAAATCAGGGTGTAGAAATTGTTTAGAAAAATCCATTTTGGGTTGTAGATCCATTAGCAACCCACATAAATTTCCCCACTTCTTATGAGAAGCAGATGGGATTAAAAGATTAACAAATCAGTCAGCATTCTTAAGTAAGGCATTGCTAAAATCTGAATGCCAAAACATGGTAGGGGGCAATGTAATGTTTATAAATTTCCCACAAATCCTTCCTTTTCATGTCTCTAAGTGAAAGCATATAATGTCTGCCCTTTGGTACCCCAAAAGGTACCAAAAAGCTCTGTCTGGTTTCAGTATTAAATTCTTTCCCAAAACAACATGAGAATTTGGGCTTACTAGCAGTGGTCCAGATTGGAATGGTTACCCACTGGGGTAGTGGCCTGGCCTCAGCTGTTTGCTTCACAGGTGTCTTCTGGCATCTTTCCCAAAATCTGTGCAGTCCAACCCAATCCTCACACCTTAGATCATAAAAATGTGAGATTATCATCTTTATCTCGAAAGCAGGAAAAACAGGGATATTTTCTCGAGTGTTTTAGGTACTCTTTTTTTTTTAAAGTAAAGAGGTAATATATTCTTCTGGACAGTCTCTGTAGTTTTATGCATGAAATGTCCATCTTACATTGAAAAATAAGAACCTATGTATAGTCTAGCCAATAAAGGTGAGGTATTTTCAATTCTGTGAACTCCCAACTGTTTCAGAGTTCCCAGGTGCTAGTTCCTAACTATCAAACAGTTATTATGCATAACAAGAACACACAAGAAACGGGTGGGATAATGCACGGAGTTTTTTCAGCAACAGTGAAGACTAGAGATAACTGGCATTGCTGTCACACATCTACACAGGTGGCTCTAGGGACAAGATAATTCTAGAGCTGTTCTTATAACCACTCCAAGCAAATGGTAAAATCATAATATGTTCTCATTCACATTCTGGCATCTCCAGACATCAAAGTCTTCTGCCAAATAACTGTAGTTCTCACAGAATGGCATAAATTTCTTTAGCCCCAGTGGCTCCATGCCAGTTTCGGAGCAATGTTCAACGCCCCTTCCCAACTGCTGGCAGGTGTTAAAAATGCGAGTCTTCTAGAGAGCCTGGAGCCACCTGGGCTTCACCCAGGCTCACCACTTCCCGAACCTACACCTCTCAGCAGGTCTCTCTAGCAATCAGTATGGCTTTTACTGCCCAGATGGATCCTGTGGCCTTCTTTGTGATAAGATCCAGGTGGATGTCTCACAGGGAGCAGTAGCTCCTGCTCATTTTCTAAGACACAGAGTTGGTATATGATAAAAGATCCTTTGTTATAACACAACCAGAGATCTCAAATTGAAAGATTATTTTTTTAATTTACCTATCTCAAGCTTGTGATGTTTCCCTGTTCCGTTTTGCATTATATATATGGTCCAAGTGACCCTTTGATATAAATACTCAGTGGAAGTCATTAACTCCTAAAAAGCATCAGGAACAGGATAAATGATTGGCTTCCTCAAAATTCTTTTTTTTTATGATATTGGCTCTGGGAAGATGTATTAGTTGACTTCCATCACTATAATGAAATACCCAGGGTAATTAACTTATAAAGAGAAAAGATCTACTAAATTATGGTCTGCCCAAGATTGCACAGTTCAATGGCTTTGGGCCTTTGGTGAAGGTACTACTGAATGACAATGGTGGAGAAGACACATAGAAAAAGCCATTTACCTTATGAGTTGGAGTGGGGGAGAAGGAGGGAGAGACAGGAAGTATCCAGACCCAAGTCTCCTCAAAAAGCACATATCCCATCCTCAAGTGATCTGAGGACCTCCTATTAGATTCCGCCTCCTGAAGATTCATAACTTCTCTCAACAGTATTACTCTTGGTATACAGGAAACACTTAGAGAAACAACTCACATTCTAAGGAGGAAGTACCTATGTCACTTGCCAGGCTAGAAAAGAGCAAGGCCTTTCACTTGTATTTTGTAAGCATTTGTTTACCAAAGAGGACAGGGAGTGGGAAGAAAGGGAACCAAAGAATTAGATACGGGAGGTATGACCACAGGCTCCTCCATGTAAGAGTTGTACGACATCTTAGCTCCAGATTGTTTTAGTTGGAATGTGGGTATGATACTCCCTACCAGGTCATATGACAATAAGGTTTAGTTTTTAAAAATGTTCTCTAAGTTTCTGGAATAGAGGTGATACTCAACAGAATGTCACACTGTAATTACACAGTGATAGATTAGAATACAAGCAAACTAATATTCATACTGATACAAATTCTTCAAAATCCAAAGAACCATAGGAAAGTTAATGTATGTCCATTTGCATAGCCTGCCTAGCCTTGTGCTCCTAAAGGAATGTACCTTCTTCATTCTTATTCTGGGCACCATCCAACTACTTAAAAAGAAATCCCTTTATATCATATTAATTGAATAAACTATTTTTTAAAGGCAGTAAGCTCAGCTACCACCAGAAAATTAATTCCTTTCAGCCTTAGATAATTACCATGATGTCTTGGCCAACATATTTTTTTCTCCAACAGTGTTCCCATTGAGGAAAAGCTGTTGTTCTGTTTTCATCAAGGAACAGAAGAGTGGACTAAACTGTCTTCTCGCTACACTATGGGGCCATTGACTATCTGGAGGCAGAAGGGGGAACATGGACGACCAGGGAAAGGTCAATGGCAGTCCTAAAGAGAATGATCTCATTTCCACAAAGTAAAGAATGTCGGGTAAAACCCAAGGAAAAGGATGATGTGGATGAGGATTTATTTGAAACACATATAAAATGCTGCACAGAGAATAAGGTGTTGTCATGACAACTCATAATAACCCCCATTACTCCCATGTCATAGTTGTGGCCACTGAAGCACACAGAAACTAACTTACCTAACATGACGTCACATGGAGATGAAAGAACTGGCCAGGCAATTTGGTTCAAGGATCCCTGCTATTGAGCTTTTCTTTGGGCGGCCCATCCACTTCAGTGACATCCAAGTCTCTTCCTAACAGCTGGCTACCTGGGACCGTTTCTGTCGTCACAGTCTTTACTGCATTGATTTACTTGGTGTGATTCTGAGTGCCTCCCCCTAGCAGTGGGTGGGAGCTCCTGAAGCTCATTACAGAAGAGCTGACACTCCATTATTTGACATTGTAAGCCACCCAGGCAATAAAAATATGTCATCATTACTCAAGGCCAATGGCAGCAAATGCCTACTCCATACGTGGGACACCAATTTCAAGACAAATGGATTTGGTAAAATATTTTCCCTTTGTCACTTAAAGAACAATTAGTAGTCACTATGTCTCTAATTACATCAACTAAAACCCTGTACCAGCTCCCCAGCACCCCTACAGGGATTGCCACGCTTTTAATGGTATACAAAAAACTATTTCCCTGACCTCCCCTACCATCTCTCTGATCCTACCAATATCCCTTAACTACATCATCCCCCCACCCCGTTCACTCCCTAATGAGCCAGGCACACAGTGCCTGAAGACCTTTGCCCCGGTTGCTCTTCACACATGGTTTTCACCAATGATGTGAAGTCAAAGGCCTGCAGACTCCTGCGGTGGGACTAAACCCAGAAATGATTTAAAGCAGTTGTTCACAATTCCGACCCTCAGTAATCTTGATACATGTGTGGGTGAGACTGGTTTGCGTGAATAGGGGGAAATGGCAGAGGTACAATAAAGAGTTCTACTAAACGCAATCAAAGCCCACAGCATAGGGCTTGGGTGATGAGTCACAGACAAGGGAAGAAGCAGGCAGTGTCAAAGGGGAAGCAGGGTCTGAAGTTGGCCTTGGAAGACACCAATCGAAGTGCTTGCCTCAAGTTTAACTTCACATTTATTAACTCATTTAATTTTCTCAACAGTCTAATGAGTTAATTATGACTATCTCCATTTTATAGACTAAAATAAAGATCAGATAGGCAGTGCCCAAACCCAGGCAATTTTGCCCCAATAAAATGTACCTAATGACAATTGTTAAATAACTTGAACTTTGCTATTTGTACTGCTCCCACCAAATGATGAGTAGAGTATATTTTTAATTCAGTAGGTACATTTGCACATAATTTCACATGTGAAATAAGCCTTTAATGTGTCTAGTTGGACAACCTAAACTTCAAAAGCATGCAACGGCAGTTCTTTTAATCCAATTATCCGAACAATAGGGACTTCTCAGAGAAAAGGTATGCTAACTTGCCCTGACTCGTTTACTTCATAAACAATAACGGAAACTTTTGCTGATTGCCTTCCAGATGAAAGGTAAGAAAAATGTTATAAATATGTTTTATTGCTCTCTTTAAAGCTGCATAAAGATCAGCAACTCTGGATGCT
Organism: Myodes glareolus; assembly: GCF_982192425.1. Classification (NCBI taxonomy): domain Eukaryota; kingdom Metazoa; phylum Chordata; class Mammalia; order Rodentia; family Cricetidae; genus Myodes; species Myodes glareolus. The sequence continues at coordinate 17,415,152 of NC_142044.1, forward strand.
CATAGAAGTCACCACATCCCCTATAGGAAGGACATTCTGACACTGCTACCCCCAGAAGAAGTAGAGGAAGGAACTACCTGCTCTTTGTTGGACAGGATTTTCATTGGGCATTTTGAGTATTATTCCCAGGAAAGCCACAAGGAAGAACAACGTAACTGCATTCTTACATTTAGGAAAATTGGCAATTAGAAGGTGGTGTGGCAAAATATTTTCAAAGTGCCTGATCTTTGCCATCCATCTCCATCTGAAGAAATTTCAGGTGCAAATATAATCACGATAGCTTTATGCAGAATATGATGAGCCTCATGAATAAATTATTGGAGACACATGGAAGAGGTGCAAGTGCATTAGCCAAAAATTACTTAATAAAGTAATAATCATGTCGGAAAGCATACCTGCTATTTGTAACAATCAAGACAATAACAGGGAGTGTTTGAGGCTAAAACACAAGCCATCAGCAACCTCTTAGTAATTCAGCACACTTGACATTTTAAGGAGACACTATTTCGCATTAACACGCACTTTTTATGAAGGAACCTACCATTTAGATTTGTAAATCGAAAGACGGACGTTATAGGAACCCAGTCTTAAATCACTTTCTACATTTATTGCTCTGCTTCTGTCATCAAAGGTGGTCATTTGCAATTTGCTTTAACAAATAAGAAATCCTGTCAATTACTCAATACTTGCCATATTGAGACCAAGATTGCCACCTAGTGAATTTCATTATAACATGTTATTTACTGGTCAGTGGCCAACTTTTGATTTCCTGTCTTTAAGATGAAATGTGGTTATTGCAAGTCATATCTACAGGATCAATATTAATGCGTCCTAAAACACTGATACCTTTATATAATAAAAGTGCCTACATTCTTGAGGGACATACAACTAAAATACGCAATGTTACCCAAACATGTTTATGGACCTACTAAATGCTAGATGCTGATCCACACTACTTCTAGTTAATTTAAAAAATAACAACATGAAGTAAATTTCCCCTAGCTTATCAATGATGAAACAGACATAGAGAAGGTTAAGGGAAGCAGAAGGGTGTAAGTGTGGTGGAGGAGATCCTGTGTGAGAAGAGAACCTGTGAACATGTCAATAACATTAGCTGTGTAAAATGAACATGCAAATATTCATATAATATGTAAATAAATAATATAAATGATTATAGTGCATTAGCCAAGAAGGATCCCTAGGATGGTCTACTCTGAGTCATTTATACATGTATTATTGACATTGACAGAGTTTCAAGGCTTAACAAAGGATTCCTAGGATGGTCTACTCGGAGTCATTTATACTTGTACTATTGATATAGTTTCCAGGCTTAAATGCCACTCTCTTTAGAACTGCAGTGAGGCAAAGTTAACTCTAGAGATGACCTCTCTAGCATTTGCCGATAGCTAATAAAACTGCAATATGTACTTAATACATTGCTATGATTATAAGTTTTAGGCTAAGTGTTTTTGGCCTCAAAATAATAAAAACAACAATAATAAATTAAACAGGAGGAAACTTTGGGAGGAGTGTGATATGTTTATTAAAACGTATTTTATGGATGTACACATACCTCTAGGATCGTCAAGTTATATACATTAAATACAGCCTTTTGCAGGTTAGTGATCCTCCAGAAAAGTGAATAAAACAACAACAAAAAATTCCTTCTCATCCCCAAATACAAAAGAGAAGTAGAAATTGCTGCACAAAGCCAACTGATACCAAATCCTTGCTTGGTCTTGTCTTACTGTAGCTGCCAGCACACTGCTGTCTACCCTCACATGTTCCAATTACAAAGAGGCAGAATACAGCCAAAGAAAAACTTAGAAGGGGTGGTTCCAAACTCCGAAGTATCACTTCTTTATCTCTCCATCATCTATCTCTGATTCCTTCATTTCCATGATATCTATGGGACCATGGACGTGAAAAAAATCCAAACAGAGGCCTTTGGTACTACACAGCTTTTACTCACATGGCTCTATCTAGTGATGCTTATGAGTGATCCTGGTCCCCATTTGACATCTTTCCTAAACCTTCTACAGCTGTGCTATCATGATGTGTGGGCACAAGCTTTGTCTTTGGCTCCTCTTCCTCGTCTTCTTTCACCGCCTGAGTGGGATGTTGCATTGGTTATCGCAGAACATGATTAGAATAAGGAAATTTGGAGTAATTGTCTATTTGGTAGGTCAAAGACACTTGTGAATTCCTAGTAGGTAAACCAGACGCTAGCAGGTTCACCAGACTCCGGCACTCCTAGGACAATCTTACTATTCCTGTGATGGGCAGTATATTATATATATAAACATCTCATATTAAAGCTGCAAAAACTTATTAAGTTCAAAAGTGGCAAAGGTGGTTGTCAGAAGGATAAAAAAATAAGTAGGTTGGTTAGATAGTTAAAAAGGCACAAAGGACAAAGGAATCAGCGCAAAGATCAGCCTATCTTGTTCTCTATCTTTCCTAAATTGAAAGTCTTGAGTATAGATTTCATCCTTCCTTCTCATCTTTTTGCATTCTCAAAATCTTATTTAGGTCGATGGTCTCATCTCTAGAGGATTAATAGTCATATGCACGTGTGTATACACATTTGATATTTATATTTTATAACTCAAATATTGTGACTTAAGCTAACCAATCTTTATGGGATTTTATGAACAGTTTGAGTCACTAGCAAATGTAAAATTTATGGATTTTTCTAGATTTAAAAAATTATCTACTACTATTACATTACTATAAATATATATCAACTCCAAACTGGACTAATTCCTTTCTGTACTTATTTTCCACATATATGAAATGATATTTATTTCAGAGTCCCTATAGGATATCATGTTGCCCCCATCCAGGTCCTGGCAGGAAGCAGGTGCCACAAAGGGGTAATTGAAAAAAGAAACTTAGTAAAGGAGGGTCTAAGAGACAATAACATCCCCGGAGATGTTCATATTCTAATCCCTTGAACTTGTAAATATGTTGCTGACATCACAAAAGGAACTCTACTCTTGTGAGCAAGGCTACAGACGCTTACATCGCTTGTTTGGGAAGACCTGAAATTAAAAGTGTGGCAGGGGACATTCTGAAGAAGTGACATGAGGTTTGGCATACATTTACTTCTTGATCGATGGAGGAGGGTCTTCTGTCTATGTGTTACTTTCATTGGTTAATAAAGAGACTGCCTTGGCCTTTTTTGATAGGCCAGCCCTTAAGTGGGTGGAGTAGACAGAACAGAATTGTGGGAGAAAGAAAGCAGAGGCAGGCAAGACACTCTGGCTCTCCTTTCAGAGATGGAGGTGGGTTAGAATCTTCCCGGTAAGCCACGACCTCGTGGTGATATACAGATTATTAAAAATGGGTTAATTAATATGTGAGAGTTAGATAATAAGGGGCTGAAGACAATGGGCCAGGCAGTGTTTAAATGAATACAGTTTCCTTGTAATTATTTCGGAGGTAAGCTAGCCAGGATCTGGCCGGCAGCTGCGTCCTTTTGCAACACTTGATTATCCTCCAATGGCTCACATGGAGTCGAAGGTTTGGTCAGCAGTCATTGACACCCTGCGGATGGGACAGAACCTTTACAAAGTGGAAGAGGAAGCTGATCATCAGGATGAGACTGTTAAGGAGAAATTAGGGCCTGGGTTTTGACCCTGGCTCTGGCCTGTCTTTATCTTTGCTTTCTGATTGCCATGAGGTGACAGCCCCTTTTTGCCACGTGTTTCCTGTCATGGTATAGTGTGCTTCATCACAGGCCCCAAAGCAATTGGCCACATGATGACCCATGGACTAAAACCGCTGAATTCCATGAGTCATAATGGATTTTTGTAACCTGGGGTTACTCAGGACTTCCTTAACATTGCCCTGGGTTTATTCTCTAGCACCGTAAGAAAGCAAATAAATAATGTAGATTTTCCTTTTATACATTTATTTTTAGTGTGTATGCATATTTATTCATTCATTCCTTTGTTTGCTTGTTTGCTTCATATGTGTGTGGCCATGGTCTCTGTTATGGTATGTGTGTGGAGGACAATTTGTTAGATTCAGTTCCTTCTACTATATAAGATCCAGTATCAAACTCAAGTCTCCAGGCCCTGGAGTCTATCAAGTCCCCTCCACCCACTGAATCAATTTGCCAGGTTACCTTTCTGCTTTTTGAATGGATTATTTCATATACTTTGTATCGGTAACAAAACACTAACACAAGTACACTTAGGCTGCTTTGGATAGTTGCGAAGATGGAGAATGGGGATAAAAGGTCGGAACAAATTCTAGAAGTTATAAATGACGGGGAAACAGATTTTCCCTCCTATCCTCCAGGAGAGACAGTAGGTCTGTTGGCACATGATTGCGGTCTAAGTCACACTTCTGACATATAGAACTACAGAGCAAAATAGCATTCTGCTCCTAGTCATAGAATTTAAGATTGATTTCAGTACTGACAATAGCAATTAACACTGAGAAAACCAGAGAAAGGTATAGTAGAGCCAACAAGGGTTCATGAAGCATCTTTGTATCTACATGAGAGGGAGGCAGGTTACCACTCCTTGGCTTTAAGAGCAAAGTGAGTAAGATGAAGTCAAAGCAGGTGATACTACTCAACAAAAGTCAATGTCTTGGTAGCAGAAATCAGCCACTCTCAAATCTCAGCACAAGTAGAGGAGAGCAATCTATAATCCACACTCTGTCTTCTCGCTCTCTGGGCACCTGTTAACGGTTCCCAAACAGAAGCCAGAGAACAAAGAAACCTATGTAATCTAGTTTTACCAGCCCTGCAAACATGGCTTCAGAGTGGTTCTAGGGGAGTTATAGAATACCCCTGATTGCACACCAATGATAACCCAGGCTGAGTCTAGTGTATCTCAAGGATTCTTCCTGTCACTGTAGAATTCTATTCACATTGATTTAAAGCATCTAAGCTTCTGCTACCTGAGCTGACAGTGACCAGTGTGGTTGTTTAACAAAGAAAGAAAAAAGGAAAGAATGAAGGAAGGAATAAATCCACAATCCACATCTTGAAGACTTGTGTGACTTCCAGAGTTTAATAAAGTTTGTGGCTTAATAAGGATTATAGGCTGTGATAAGAACTCTCAAAACTATTATTGTACTCTACCAAATTACCTCTTAAGGTGAGCATTTTCAGATCTCCATTAGAAATGACAAACATGAAAAACCTAAGGATAAAAACTGTCTCAGAGCCCTGTGATAAACTCGAATTTGGTCTTCTTACTCCAGATCTGTATCTTTGTCCATAATTAACTGACCCAGCAGGACCCCCAGATCATGGCCTCATCACTTGTCAGATTCATCAGTTACATAATATTCCCGATTTCTTCAATCTGATTAATTTCATCAATAGGCTATATTTACCCCAACACATTGTTATTAAGAACCCCCCAAGATGTGTTCTGTGAAGTCAACCTTGTAGCTGGTGAGCAAAATTGGAAATTTCCATAAGGAAGCATGGTCAAGGTAGCTCTGTATCATCAAAGGTATCCATTTAGCACATAAAGAAAAGGTATCAAATTAACTATGAGTGTGAACTTACTTTATCAAAAGGAACTTTTAAATAGCATCAGTTTTAGTTTTCAAACTCATGCCAGATTTCCTTTAAACTATCTAAGATAAATGACCCTTTCCCTTTGTAAAGATCTTGCGAGAAACCACCTTGGTGAACTGCCTTCAAAAATTCATTCTGGTGCTTAAAAACCCAGATGTTTCTTTCTTTATATTGACTAGAAATAACAACCCTGTTCAGATGATGTATTTATAAGTTCTTTAAAAGTAATTCTAAACATTTTTAGCTCCAATTATCCTTCAAAGTACAGATGTTCTAATGGCTATTTGTATTTCTAAGGTTAGTTTCTTTCCAGTTTGTTTAATTGATTGAAAGGAAGCAACATAATTTCATTGTACAAAGCAAGCACACAAATTGTTGGTTATTGTTAGGATACTGAGGACCTGGTAGACAACACGGTGGGAGATGGAAGGGAAAAGAGGGAGCTTGACTTTCCAGAAACATTCAAGACAATTCAAATTAATGATTTCTTGCCTACTGCTTCTCTGAATTCTCCCCACCTCTCTTTCCTTCTAGCAGATAGGAACAGTCTTTATTAAATAAAAGTATGTTAATTGCTTATGATTTGGGCACTTTTAGTAAAAAAAACTCTGATATTGTTGATGTAGCAAATCATTATCATATGTTAACATTTTATGGCTACTCAGATATATGAGTCATGCATAGTTCCTCTTTAAGATGCTAATCAACTTTGCTTAGTACAAACTGGAAGGGAAGAGAACCCATTTATTGAGATTTCATTCTGATATTCTTGCCAATTAGTTTATAATTGTGGATTATAATTTATAATCATTATAGTTTATAATCATGCCTATTATTTTCCTATACCTTAAGGCAATCATTAACATAAATTCAAAGTATAACCCAGGGAATGTTATTTGTAGTGGTGATAGATTGCTTCATTTCCACCCTCTCTGTCCTTAAATGATGAAGAAACAGAAGAAAAAAAGTAAAATATGATAAAAAGGAAAATTATCTTTTCTGTTTAAAAGTAATAATGAAGCTAACCATGTTGGTTAAGAATACATTTATCTAGGAAAAATAACAAAATCCTAAATTACCTTCTCAGCCGTTATTCTCTTTTACTTCTCATAATCTGTAAATAATATGCTCCACAATGCATAAAGAATCTGACTGTAGGGTGTGACCACTATTTTTAAAGATGTTACATATGACCTCCTGAAGGAAGGAAGGAAGGAAGGAAGGAAGGAAGGAAGGAAGGAAGGAAGGAAGGAGAAAAAAGTGGGAACATAATCAGACCTTTCCTTGAGATCACCCCCAGAAACCACCAAAGAACACACACATTAATATCCTACTGTCCAGAATTGAGTCACATGGTTACATAAGTCTCCATGTAAGACTAAGACAGGAACCCTTTGCTTACTCTTAGTGGTTGATGATGTCCTTCTAATAATTTTGAAAACAGAATAATGAACAGAAAATTGGTGAAAACCTGGCATTGCTTTCCCAGTTAGATATTTTCTAAAAGTAAAACCAAATATGATCTTTCATTGCCCTTGGCTAAATGGCAAACCACTAAATAGGCTCTATGAAACTCTCACAAGCTGGATCCTGCTCACAGCCTGCCATCCCCTGTCATGTTTAATCATGATCAACTATATTATATTGAGAAACTCCCAGGGGATTAGTAGCGCCTACCTCTAGCTGCATCTCTGAGGAGTTTCCCAGGGAGGATTACCACAGTGAAGTGCTGGCCTAATGAACAGTTTAAAATATTGATGGGCTCAATCTAAACGAACCATTAGGAGGTGGTGGAGCTGTGGAAAGGGTGCCTGGCTGGAGGAAACAGGTCTACACGGACATGATCTTGGGAGCATGTAACTTAACCTGGTCACTATGGTGTGAGCTTCTCTGCCATGCCTACCTCCCAGGATGGAATGACACTACTAGAACCCTGGGCCACAATGCATCTCATCTTCTTTGAAGCTGTCCTCTCATTTAGTTTGGTCATACCTATGCAACAGTTACTATCACCCTCTCCTTCTTCATTCTCTTGTCCTATTATACTGGCTGAGTTCCTTGAATAAGTTAATATCGTCATACTTTTTAGGTGGGTGTGGGAATCTTCTCCCTATTTGTCTCTTCAATTTCATATGAGTCATCCTTCTCCATCATTGGAGAACCAGCCCAAATACAACTTATCTTAGGTACCTAGGTTCCCATAGGTGTTCCTATAGGCTTTATGTTCCTGTTGCCCCATATCATAAGGCTTATACACAAGAAATTTCTTACTTAAAATCACCCTCTGCAATTTCTTTGTCAGCTGCAAAATCCATGGAGGTTGAGCATTCAGTATTGCCCATGATAACATTTGTAGTTTAGCCAAGTTTTTTTTCTTTTAGATAAGATTTATTAGAGTTAAAAGTATATAAGTTCAAGGAATTTAATGAGCTTTGAGGAATATTTTTTTTAAGTTTTAAATTTTTTAAAAATTTATTTATTTATTTTTAAAAAATTTCCACCTCTTCCCCGCCTCCTTTTTCCCTCTCTCTCCCCACCTCCCCCTCCCTCTCTAGTCTTAAGAGCAGTAGGGTTCCCTGTCCCATGGGAATTCCAAGGTCCTCCCCACTCCATACAGGTCTATAAAGGTGAGCATCCAAACGAACCAGGCTCCCACAAAGTCAGTCCATGCAGTAGAATAAAAACCCAGTGCCATTGTCCTTGGCTTCTCAGTCAGCCTTCATTGCCAGCCATGTTCAGAGTGTCCATTTTGATCACATGCTCCATCACTTCTAGTTCAGCTGGCTTTGGTGAGCTCTCATTAGATCAGTCCCAGTGTCTCAGTGGGAGGACGCACCCCTCGTGAGCCTGACTTCCTTGCTCACGTTCTCCCTCCTTCTGCTCCTCATTTGGACCTAGGGAGCTAAGTCCAGTGCTCCACTGTGGGTCTCTGTCTCTATCTCCATCCATCACCAGATGAAGGTACTATGGTGATATGCAAGATATTCATCATTATGGCTAAGGGACAAGGCCAGTTCAGGAACCCTCTCCTCTGCTGCCCAAGGAACAATCTGGGGTCCTCTCCTTGGACCTGGGAACCCCTCTAGAATCAAGTCTCTTGCAAACACTAAAATGGCTCCCTTAATTAAGATATTTACTTCTCTGCTCCCATATCCATCCTTCCTCCATCCCACCCATCCCATTCCCCCAAGCTTTCCCGAATCCTCCCCTTCTCCCTTTTCCCTATCCATCTCCCCTTAATCCCCCCCCCCCCCGTGCACCCAAGTTTGCCTGGCAATCTTGAGGAATATTTTCATTCTTGTGTCCAATGGCCCAATCCAATCTACATGAAACAATTCTACAACAAATGTTCCTTTATACTTGTTGTGGTGATTTGAATGAGAATTGGCTCAGATATTTGAGCCCTTGGTCTGCGGTTGATGGTGCTGTTTGGGGACCTTGTGAAACCTTTGGAGGTGGAGCCTTGATGGAGGAAGTATGTCATTGGGGATCTACTCTGAGTGTTTATAGTCTTGCCCTACTTCCTTGTCTCTTTCTTTGGCTTCATGTTTGGATTTGAAGACATGAGCTTTCAGTTTCGTGTCCTTATTGTCTACTATTCCTACCTGTCACTTCCCTGTGTCCCAGTCAGGATGGACTCTCTTCCTTCTAATAAACTCTTCTGTAAGCTGCTTTTGTCCTGGTGCTTTATCATAGCAACAAGAAAGTAACATGCATCTTCTTTGAATAAGACACTATCAATTTCAGTGACTTCTGTTTTTTGGGTGTATTTTTTTAAAATCAGGTTGATTTTGTATTCTTTTGTATTCCCTATGAATGCAAATATATACAGTTTTGTTTTCATCATATTTTAGTTCTGAGTATTGGATGGCCTCATATATGAATGAGGTCCTCAGTCTAGTCATATGCTTTGAAGGCTAGTTTCTCTGTTTTCAATAACATCTATTGCTATGTGTTTGCAGTTTACTTGAAAACATGTAGGGGTAATAATAAAGTCACTAAGCAAAATGTATATTTAACTTTTCCCCCTTTTATTTTTGTGGTACCAGGGATCTGCCAAGGAGTCCCACACGAAATCTACAGGCACTCAGCATGCATCTGAAAATTTGTCAACTGTTCTCCAAGAATAACTGTGTTATTTTACACTCCCACTCAGATTGGATGACAACTTTGTTTGAGATCCTCACTGATAACTGGTGCTATCAATATCTTTAATATTTATGTCTTCAATATTTTTCATCATTTCAATGTCAAGTCATATCTGACTGTGATTCTAAGTTACATTTTCCATTTCAAATACTAAACACAATTTTATGAATGTACTGGCTACGCTAGTATTTTATTTTACCAGTGCTGGGACAAACTAAGGGTCTTTCTGTAGTATATATTTGACAAAATAAAACACTGGGTGGTTTTTCATCTTCTGTTGATCTTTATGACACCTTTATATATTCTGAATAAAGATAACCTGTCTGATAAATACACAGCATATTTTTAGTCCCTGAAAACAATGTTTAAAAGTAAGCACTTAATAAATATATTTTAAATTACATTAGAAAAGATGGAATTGCTTAACTGGGTAGCAGTGGTTGAATCATTCAGTTAAACAAACATTGGTTCATTCCATTTCAAATTGATGCCATGTTCTCTGCTGCTTTGACGTCTGCTCACAGATCTCTACCATTCTTCCATATCTTGTTAATGGTTTCATTTGGGTTACTAGCACATATCCTTAAATATTTGCCCAAAGAAACACATTTTCTCATGTAAAAACATTACACAACACAATGATGAAACAAGAAAAGGAATTTGAAGCATATTATAGATTAAACCATTCTATGGGTTCTTGAGAATCTAGTATGTTCATAAACCACAAATGAAAGCCAGCATTCTACGTTTGTCATGAAGGTCAATAATCTACAATTATATTACAAAAAGCAATTTATTTACCCGAAGCATTTATAAAAATTATTTTCCTACATGCATCAAAAACCACGAGAGGAATATATCGGAACCCTTTTATCAAAATCTCAATAATATGCCAGTTTAAAATACTACACTAAAGTAATTTAGTGCAGAAGATGCGAGTGCCTATTCTGCATTAAACAACAGCTAACAACAGAGGAAAGAAAAAATATTACAACAGAAAATGTGAATACCCAGCAGGAGGGACCAGCACCAATAATCTGCTAGAAGCAAAAGCAGCTAATGTTCTCCTGGCTGGAGTATTTATGCGAACAGTTAAAGGTTTACACAATAGTATTGTACATAGAAAATTAAGAGTATTTGCTAACCAGGTGACCATAAAAACTAAGGTCATTCTTGAATTCTCCCTCTCCCTTTTACTTATCCTGCTAATTGGAAACTGCTGTGCATTCCAATTTCTCTCAGTCATTCAACTCTTTCCATTCCCACCTAACTCCTTCTCTTTTAGATCTCATCACCTCACATTTGAAAGTCTCCCGATCAGTGGTTCTCAACACTCCTAATATTGGGACACACTAATACAGTTTCTCATGTTTTGGTGACTGCAAACCTTAAAATTATTTTCATTGCTATTTCATACTGTACTTTTGCTGCTGTTATGAATTGTGATGTAAATACCTGATATTCAAGATGTATGATATACAACCCCTATGGGGGCAACAACCCACATAGAAACCATGCTCTAGATGTTCTTTCGTATTGGTAGCCTCTTTGTGTGCACTTATCTCTATAGTTCTACTAAAGCTGAGGGGAATCTCTTCACCTGCCTCTGCCACAGTCAGCAGAAGGAAATGTCCCGCCTCACAAATGCCATGGAGGTGAAGGCAGGGCTCTAAAATTCTTTATAATAGAAAGTCAGGAGTGTAAGAGCAGGAAAACTTTGGACAGTCAGTCAGCAGGTAAGAGATACACAACCATGCTGCACCACCACAACCGTTACCCACTGGATTCTGTTCCTCCAAGACCCACTCTAGTGGGCAACCCCACACACCTGATCATCCTCCCCATGGTCAGCTTCCCCCCCCCAGTCCTGCAACCCCAGCAGATTGCATAGGCACAATTACAACCCATAGGCGTTAGAAAAACAACAGACTACATAGGCATAGATACATCCAACACCAGTTGGAAGAACAGATGTGTGAAAGCCAGTGTAAGAATACATCAAAAAACAGAAAGGGCAACATGACGCCACCAGAACCCAGTGATTATACAATAGCAAGTCCTGAATATCTAAACACAGTGGAAGCACAAGAAAATGACCTTAAAAATAACTTTATGAAGATGATAGAGGCTGTTAAAGAGGAAAAAGGCTCACATTTTTGGGCCTCCACGAGAAAGCACTGGGCCATCCTAGACCCTCTGTATGTGTGTGACAGTTGTGCAGCTTGGTCTGTTTGTGGGGCTCCTAACAGAATCTGGCCCTGGTCCTTGAGCTGACTTTAGTGAACCTATTCCCCATGCTGAGTTGCCTTGTACATCCTTGATGAGGGGGAGGAGCTTGGACCTTCCTCAACTTGATATGCCATGCATATCCCGTGGGAGGCCTGCCCCTTTCTGAATGGAGATGGAGGAGGAATGGATAGGGGGAAAGGATGGGAGGTTGAGGAGAGGGAACAGGAGGAGAGGAAGGGAGGGAAACTGATTGGTATGTAAAATAAATGAGAAAACATTAATAATAAAGAATTTATGTCAACTGAATAAAAGAATAGGAAAGATTTGTAGAGGTGACATAATTAGCTTTGAAAATGCTAGAAGGAGCCATGGGCTAAGGAATGGAGAAGTCTTCCAGAAACTGAACTAGATAAGGAAATCGATGGTCTTCTAGAACCTTAGGTTCTAGAGTCTAGAACAAGCTGTCAATACTTTAGTTTTAGTCTTTCAGTGCCATCTGGGACTTCTGACCTCCAGACTGTGAGACGGTAGCTCACCTATTACAAGTCACTAAGTTGGTCATTCTCTGGCGAGTAACAAGAAAGTCTTTTGACGGCTTCACCTGCTTTCACGCTATGAAAATTAGTGGTGCCATGGGTACCATGTACTCCTATGAAATTGTATTTAATGCCAGCTGGAGAAGTCCAAGGGCCATGCAAGGGCCTCACTGAACACACTCATAACTGTTTGTTGCATTGATCCGTTGAAACCTATATTCACATGCGACTCTGCTCTGAGAACTCATCTATCTGGCTAATGGCTTTGCAGCCAACAGAGGATTTGTCTCTGTTTTCTTGCCCCAGCTCCTCATTTTTCTAATACCTTGTGTGAATATCCCGTTACAGGATCATGTAGGTCAAATCCATTTCCTTTCACTGCGTGTGAGTGTGCAGCAGGGTCTCACACCACGCTGAAATAATGAGTTTCTGGTGAATGCTCTCCGTTTACTCCAAACACAGGGCTTATGGAGCTCGGCGATGTCCCACCTGTGCTATCATAAGTAGTTACAAAGCCTTCACTCAGCTCAGCTTCCTTATCATAGGATAAAACATGATGCTCTGTATGTTATGGAGTTACAGATTCTCATGAGGTAGTGTTCTGAAGGTACATGATATGCATGCCTGACATGCACGGGATCTTTGTCATCCCTGTTTCTGGTAAAACATGAGAAATTGCAAAGGGTGAGCTTCAGCAATGGTGCATCAGACTAAAAGAAAGCCACTGTGAGGATGAAGCTACCAGACACTCAAAAGATTTATGCACCTACCATGCTAACCCAACAAGAATCTTTGGTATTAATTACAGCATAGGACTCTTAGAACAGCAGAAATCAGGGGCTTAGAGTATGTGTGCCACCATGGTATTTACTTCAACTCTACATCTAGAAATACCCAAATACTTACACAACCTTCATTTACATTCATCTGGGTGTGATTTTGAAGTGGAATTCCCTTATGAATATGTTTTATTACCATTGGTTAATGAATAAAGCTGTTTTGGTCTATGGCTTAGCAGAGTAAGGCCAGGCGAGAAATCTGAACAGAGACATATACAGAGAGTATGTGGAGTCAAAGAGATGCCATGTAGTTGCTGAAGGAGAAGGACCCGGAATCTTTCCAGTAAGCCACAGCCTTGTGGCAATACATAGATTCATAGAAATGGGTTAATTCAAGATGTAAGAGTTAGCTAGAAATATGCCCGAGTCACGGGTTGAACAGTGTTGGAACTGTGATTATTTGGGTCTGGGTGGCCAGGAAATTAACAAGCAGTCTCAGCCTACATGATTTGTACATAATCTTTTCAACTAATAAACAAGTATTAATGACCAAGATGAAAATGGGCAAGTCGGTGAATTCTGACATTGATAGGAAGATAATATTGAAAGATATTGTAGGTATTTCTGTTCAATTATTTATGCAATACCTTTACTTCTCTTTCTCTCATTTATAGTTAAATTCACGATTTAGAGAATGGGACCTGGCTCTGGTGGTTTGGGGAAACTACAGTTTCTTACTAATGCTTCTCTATGTCTGTTTTTACATCTATGCAATGGATTTAACAGTAACAATTTAAATTAAACTCCTCTTGGAGTGCTTGAAAAAATTAAATGAGATAACATGTACAAAACATCACAGGAAGATATGGCATGTGGGGCTGGAGAGATGGCTCAGAGGTAAAGAGCACTGACTGCTCTTCCAGAGGTCCTGAGTTCAATTCCCAGCAACCACATGGTGACTCACTACCAACTGTAACAAGATTTGGTGCCCGCTTTTGGTCTGCAGGCATATATGCAGCAGAACACTGTAGCCACAATAAATAAATCTGTTTTTTTAAAAGGATATGGTATATACAGATGCTAAATTGCTAGATACCAATAATAATAATTTTGTGAGATTTTTATTATGATTCAATCATAATTAAATTTATGTTTTAAGGGGCTCACACCAGAAGATAATTTTCTCAGTTTTTCTCATATCAGTCTTAAGAAAACAGAAGAATGCTAACAATCACAAACATTTTGGAACATTTATTCAAATATATGTCTTTGATAATCAGCACATTTAATAAAGGGTATAAAAATTCTCAGACATGGAGGATGGCTGAGATCAACATAAGAAAGCTGACAGAAAACACTAATGAGATCTGAAATGTCAGGGACTTCAGCAAAATTTACTTAGGAGTTAACAATGGAAAATTTGATGAAATCAGATATGAAACAATTAAAGAAAATGGGAACAGAAAACACAGGGTGGCTCGGTTGGTAAATTCCTTGTTTTCAGGCCCAGAGGGTGGCTCAGTTGGCAAAATTCTTGTTTTGGGGCCAAGAGGGTGGCTCAGTTGGCCAAGTCCTTGCTGTAGGAGCACAAGAACCTGCTCTTGGATCCCTTGTATGACTGTCAGAATCAATCACAGCACTCACATTTGCATCCAAACTCAGGTTGAATTCCTAAAGCTCATTGATCAGCCAATCTAGCCAAGCTGGTCAAGTTTGCACTCCAGTGTGGTGAAAGACCCTCAAAAAATAAGGTGGGGAACAAGAAAAGACACCTGGTATTGGCCTCTCTCTGTCCTTCACACACTCTTGTGTGCACACATGTGCACACACACACATACATTCACACACACACACACAAGCAACAAAAGAATCACAGTATGAATTAAAGGGAATTACAGGAAACAATCCCTGATGAACTGAAATAAGACAGAGAATAGTCTACAGTAGGGTGTATCGCCGTGTACTTATACATCTTTCTCAGGGCCAGCAGGCTTACGAGTAAAGCTGAGACAAACACCTTTGCTTTAAAGGAAGGTATTTGAAATCCATTTAGTCTTTTCAGTGACCACACAGTCTCCATTTAAAGAGCCCGTATAAAGCACAATATGCTATTCCCTTGAAGACAGGCTCATTAGTATGGTACATAAAAGAAAAAGGAGAATGACATAGTGTTCACAATGAAATATAAAGTGAAAAAAAATCTCAGCATACACTAATCCATTCAAGATCTGCTCGATAGGCATGTTGTGGATGTAACATTTATTTCTTTACAATGTTCCGAAAGGTCTGTGAATGGCTCCAGGCATGCCAGCAAATCAAACCGGGGAACCTACTGCACTGAATTTATAATAATGTCACTGCATCTTCTTTCTCTTTCTTCTCTGAAACCCATGCGGGCAGTTTAATAGTAATACACACATACATTACCCAACCTTAGACAAGGTTGGTGTTTATATTTAGATCTTCTTGGCTTAGGACAGAGAAGCATAGAAAATATGAAAAACATTAGAAATAAAAATAATATTGCTAACACATGTCACGACAGAAAGGAGCAT
Source organism: Myodes glareolus (assembly GCF_982192425.1). Lineage (NCBI taxonomy): Eukaryota > Metazoa > Chordata > Mammalia > Rodentia > Cricetidae > Myodes > Myodes glareolus. The sequence continues at coordinate 17,430,948 of NC_142044.1, forward strand.
ATCCATAAAGTTCACTTCAAAATAGAATTATCCATTTTATTCACTCATTAGGCATAGTGGTTGTTAGGCATAGAGGAGAAACTGTTAACATAACATGTACAAGATACACGCAGTACCATTTCTCGGAAAAAAAGAGCATTGTAGGGTATACAAAGTGCTTAACATACAGGTGCTTAGTGACCTGCTAAGTTTCCTTTCACCCTCTCACTCTCTAGGGCTTATACAGATAAGAATGTGCACCTGCCAGTATATGTTAGATTATACTGCTGTAACAATGCCCAGATATGAGAGATTTAATATCAAAATGTTTAAATGTGAACCACAGTCTATCTCTGTGACAGGTGTTCTGTTGGAATTTGGGTGAAACACCCAGCACAGGCTCATGTTCCTAAACCTATCAGCTGCTGCACAGAGTGCTGCTTGAGCGTGTTGCAGAACTTTGAGGATGTAATGCTCTGATGAAAGATGGAGGCTGCTAGCGACAGGCTATGAGGGTATGGCCCAGCCCTACATTTAGTCTTATCTATTCTTCACGATCAGTAACAACATGAACAAACCACAAGCTCCTGCCGTCCATGACAGAGCCCAAGATCATGCACCACTGCTAAGGTAGACTGTATTCCCAGCAGCCATAAGCCAAAGTGAGCTTTTCCTTCTCCCTCTATCAGGTTGGCCACAGCAAAGAGAACAGCAACCGATACAGATCCATAGTTAACTCAGGGGCTCAGGCAGGTAGAGGCACAGCTCGACACAGGCATCAGGGATTAACACTGACAAAGGGAAGAAGTACGGAGTACTTAGCCTCCACCTGTAAACGGGAGCATCAGTTCACAGGCGCTCCATCTCCACTTACAGCTAGGTAGCTAGAGTCACCTACCAACAGGGAATCAGAAAGTTCAGTCTCTAGGAGCATGGAAGAAAAAAAATCCAGAAATGGTATTATGTAGAGCCAATGAGTGCCACTGTGGTCTCCTATACCATACAAGGAGAAATGTGAACGTGATCAATTCCTAGTTCTGAGATTAGTCACATGCCCACTATGTCACTTAATCTCTCATTAATGTAATAATGAGAGTTAATTAACAATTAATCTCTCAATGTAATCAAAGCAGCATTGCACTAATACACTTCATTCCTATTCTTTCAAGAGTGACCCTACAGCTTCCTGGGTGTGATGGCAGGTGAACACCTATAAAAGACTTAGAAATGCAGGGCTGGGTACAGGTCCATGTATTCAGAGAGGACATTGTCTGAAAGAACTGGAAAGAAACTGCCCCAAACTGGAATCTGATGACTGATTACTGTGAGTAAAAGTACAATCCGTGGTTCTTGGCCCAAGCCTTCTGCACTATCACGATGAAATCTAAGAACTTCAAATATCCATTCCTTCGGTAATGAAAAACTTAAAAGACTTTGACCTCCTCCACCTCAGAGTCTCAAAATAATCAACAAGATGGTCAGGTGCAGCCAGCAGCCACAGAAAGCTGCGCTTCCCACGGAGTGCGGGGTGCCCTTACCACGGGGTCCTGGGTGCCCTTACCACGGTGTGCGGTGCCCTTACCGCAGTATGCTGGGTGCCTTTCTTGTCTTCTCTGCACTGTCCACATCAGAGTAGAAGTTGATTTGAGCACCAAGAAATATGCCATGTCTTCCAATACTGTGCTTCTTGTGGACTTCCTACTCCTCCCCTCCCCCTGCGCCCATCTACAGAAATCTTTCTTATATTTGATGAGGATAGTATTTAGTATTTAGAACACAGGGATAGGGCTCCTTTCTGGAAGCCGATTTCTGATTCTTCCTGCCCCTATGGTCTGAAGAGATTGTCACTTTACTGAATCTCTACATTTACTTAGTCCTCACTACAATCAGATGCAGGATGGAGTGAGTTCCTCTTTTTTCCATTTTTTCTGGTTCTCCTGAAATGCTCCTGACTGCCTAGAATTGTGTATTTTGCAGCCAATCTTACATGAACTCTTTCTCCAATCTGAAGTTTCCCTTTGCCCATTCTTTCTATACTGCAGTTTCTTAAGCTGTCAGTTTTGTGTACGATTCTTCCAAAATCTTGCTTCTTAAAAAACTACCCATCCATCACCACTGCCTGGGAAGCATTCCAAAACACAGAAAGGCTTAAGCATAGCTCAAGTGTTCTCATCACACACAGAAAACAGAAAACAAGTATGGAAGTGCATATGTTAATTAGCTTAATCTGGTCATTCTACAACATATATTTATTTTAAAATGTATCATACACTATAAATATAGCACAATTTTTTATTCCTCAATAAATCATAATTAAGTACATTTAAAATTACAGATTTCCGGTCTTCAGAAGACTTACTAAAATAATTTCGTGGATGCAGCCTGAGAATCCATCCAGCTTGGACTTTGGATTTGTGAGTGACAGCTGGAAAGCACCTCTCCTTAAATGTTTGCATGTCATAATGGTTTAGTTCTACAATTTTATAGCAATGTGCAGAGAATGCTGCTATGTTTTGCAAATGTTATTATGAATGACCTGGGCATCTTCTTTTAAAAAAAATGCCAGTTCAGATCCAGTAGGTGGAGAGTTGTAGAGTATAATATATTAGTAAACATTTAGGCTTGCTAAGAAGCCAACTCTGGGGTAGACACAACTCCCCTAATTCAGACCCAGGCATGTTTGTGTCAAAGTGTCCTCTACGGCCCCTTGTTTGGGGGATAGGGACTGGTCCCTATCTCTGTGACGAGGAGAAAGGTCAGCAAAACCACCCTTGAGGAAAAATAATGTGTCCCTGAGAACAATGAAGAAGGAGAAATCCTTTCCAATAGAGATTACTATTATTTATTACATGATATAAAAATGCCTACAGTGAGGACCGGAGAGATAGCTCATTGGTTACATCCAGCACACACCTGCAGCCACTGTTCTGAGGAAGGTTGGGGGCAGGAGAGATTAACTGCTGAGGCTTCCAGCTTAGTGGAGAAAATCTGAACCCCAAGTTTTGTGGGAGACTATTTCTCAAAGAAATAAACAGAGGGAGATAAAAGGAAGATATCTGAAACTTTGTTCTGGTCTCCACAAACATGGATGGCATGCATCTGAATACACACATGCACATACATTCATACAGAGAGACACATGCACACAAACAAATTCATGAATAATTTTTTTCAGTGTCTACAGTAGGAACAGGAAGCCACAAGATAATCATGGAGAGACTTTGAACTGGAAATTGCAACATTACTGTCTCTTTCTGCTGAACATTGTAAGTTGATAATGTTACCTTTATTTGTTTTCTAGATTAGGCTATTCCAATTATCTATGGACATTGTAAACACCTGACTTGATGATGTTTTTCTCTCTGCCTTCCTCTTATTATTTGTTCTTTTATTTTCGCCTGCCACACGCCTAAGAAACTCCCTCATTTGAAACTATAAGTATGGCTATTGCAGATCATTCTCTGGACTATAAAGAACAGGATTGAGAACCAAGCTTATGCATTTCTGAGAAGCTTCTGGGCTCTTGGCATGCAGATCACTTTGAACTATCTTATTAGTTTATTTATTAGGGGACTACTTTAAAAATCCCTCTTATAAGGCCTTTATTACCACAGACAAAAAAAGAATCTTTCATTATCCTGAATATAAAAATAAATATAAGTTCACATTTATAACGTCTCTTTATTATAAAGCCAGTCAATTCATGAGACCAGTGAGACTGTTTGATGAATACATAATTGTGGGTAATGTGAGACAAACGCACATTAGCATTAGTGTTTTATCTTTGCATATTGTTTGGCTGATGAATGCCCTGACTTGCAGAGATGAAAACAACCCTTTACAACTACCAAGAAGCTTGTCTCACAATCTCAGGTTAGGTGTCAACGAGACAGAAACGAGAGGAAGAACGCTTTTTCCTCATCACTGTTGCGAAACCAGGACAAGTTAAAGCACTAACGGTCTCTTGTGTATTCATATCTCAAAGATATGGAGGGCACATTTTTATTCAGATCTGGGGGGCATAAAATATGCACAATTAAATTCAAATCAAATACCTATTGAACATCTCGGCCATCCTGGTGGTTCTGAAAGAGGTCTTTGAAACCACAACTTCATCATAGTAAATAGACTTTGTAGGCTTTCCCAACACTGAGTTATAGTTAGAATGGAAATGCTTTGGAAGTGGAAAGAAGGGGTGAGAACGGCAAAGGTCTGGAAAATTATAAAAAGAGGATGACGTTTAGTCTTTTCTCTGTAGTAAGACAAGTCCCCCAGGTTGGTGTCCAGAAATCATTAGAATCAAGATCTTTCAGCATCCCTTCAATCTGTATATTGTTCATGCCCACACAATGCCATTTCCAGAAGGTGCCAATGCGTCAAGCACTATAAATAACAATGCAGTACAGAGAAAGAGGGAGCCTGTATCTGTGCACGAGGCAGGGATATTAAAAACGTCAAGGTAATGATTTTTTTTAATGTCCAATGGTTGATTGCACCTCAATATTAAAGAGGCTGGTGGCTTTTAATGATGAAAAAATTATGCAAACATTAAAAAACAATTTCATATAATTATTTGGAGTTTGCTTCCATTTTACAAACAACAATTTAAAATAAATCCATTAATGCTGTCTGTGTGGAGTCAAAGGAAATGTATCATGCACTGCAGTTTGGTTTCACACTAGAAAACAAAGTCTCTTCCAAATGCGGCATCATAAAGGGAAATTAAGAGCCCTTGGTGATTACTTCTGTGACTGGGAGTGAGGATTTAATGAAGCAAGTTTGATAGCAAGTATTAGGATGGTCTATACATTTAGCAAATATTTTTTGAAACGTTGGTATGTGCTCGCTTCTCAGGAGCCAAGATAACATATATTATTTATTTGTAGATTTATCCATTTTCCCTAATGAAATAACATTTCAACATGTAGCTCGTGCCCCAAAGGCCGACCAATCCTCCTGCGACAACCTCCGAAGGGCTAAGACTACACACAGGTATGTGCTACCAAGCACAGCAGCCCAGCCAAGAACACTTACAAAGTTCACCTAAAACGACTCTTACTTAAACTTTGTAGAAAACTTCCGAGAAAGTTTCGATTCATCATCATGAAAGGAAGCCTACAGAGAAACAGCTCCTTGTCTTCTGTTGGTTTCTGAGGACCTCGCGAGAAAAAGCTTTGAAACCGGACATTATTCAGAAACCAAGCGCCACCTAGAGGCAGGAGGGAGAACCCCACGATTACCACCACCTGCATTCTTTCCTCTCATTCTCCTCAATCCTCCACAGCCAGGTCCTTTTTTTCTGCCCAAGGTAACACGCAACTAAAACTAATGCCTAAATCAGAACCAAAATAAAATTAATCCTGTCTCAAAGTGGCTGTCTGAGATAATGTTTTAAGCGTCTGTAAATAAGGCCAGTTTTCAAGTTACCTATATCAGATCGTGACTAGCCTGCAAACCCCCCCCTCTTATTTAACTACCTTAAAAGCCACATCCTCAAAGAGACTCTTAAAAGATTCTGCTCCCCCCACCTCAAAAGTAGCCTGTGGCACATATTTTCCTTGGCTGAATTCCATCCTTGATACCATTTAAATCAACTATTCCTTATCTTTATTATTTTATTAGTTCTTAAAGAGTTTCATACAAAGTTTTGATCATTTTTATCCCCACCCTCAACTCCTCCCTGATCCACCTCCCTTCTCTACCCATCCAAGTTTATCGCTTAGTTTTCCTTTTTATGCCCTTCAAGACCAATCTGTCCTATTCAAATATGCTTTGACATGTGGCCTTCCGCTGGAGCACTGTCAGCTTCACCAGGGGCTATACTCTTAAAGAAAACCGTCTCCTCCTCTACCAGCAGCCAACAATCACCAAAAGCTTCATGGTTAGGGGGAGAACTTCATGCCTGTCTCCCCTTTTATGCTGGGAGTTGGTCTGGCTTTGTGCATGCCGTCACGGTCACTGTGAATTCGTATGTGCAGCGTCTCCGCATGTCAGGAAGAGATTCCCTTGCCCACCACATCTGGTACTTACTCTTTTTGCATACTCTTCCACATTTATCTCTGTGCCTTGGAAGAGGGAATATGATAAGTATGTATGTATGCATGTATGTATGTATGCATACATGTACGTATGTTCCCTTTAGGGCCAGCACTCTGCAGCCTCTTGTTCTCTGTACCTGCCCCTTGTCCACTTGTGAGTTTTTGTGTCATTCACTATCTACTGCAAATAGAAGCTTCTCAGATGAGGGCTGAGAGATGCCCTGATCTATGGGTACACTCAAAGAGCCATTCGGAGTTGGTTTAATACTGTGTCCATTTAGCAGACAAATGGTAGTCTGTTCCCTATCATCTGTCTATCATCTGTCTAGTCAGATTCTTGACCTGGTAATGGTGACAGGTATGGGTTCTTTCCTATTGTGGAGTGGACTCAAATCCAATCTTAAAGTGGCTGGTTACTCCCACGATGCCAATGCCACTATTGGATGAGTGGGTGGGTGTTGCCAGGCCAACTACTCCTAATTTTTTTATTGAAAATAAAGTCTTTCATATATTATATTTTGATCATAGTTTCCATTCCCTCATCTCCTCCCAGAAACTTCCAATTCCATGATTGAATTCTCCGTCTCTTAAGAAAACAAACAGGCAAATAAAAAGACAAAAGAAAAAAAAAAACAAGGATAAAACAAGATGTACAAACTAATAAAAATAAGTAAAAGGAAAATAAACTAAGAAAACTGGGAACTCTCTTTCTCTCTCTCTCTCTCTCTCTCTCTCTCTCTCTCTCTCTCACACACACACACACACACACACACACACACAAACACACGTACTCACATACCATAAAAACTGACACCAGTTATTTTTAAAGCTTGCCCGTTCAGTTGGGCATGCCCTGGAAGCTTCATCTCTGCTGACCTGCTTTATAGTGTTGGGAAGTGCAATGCGCACGCCAAGGAGAAGAGTATTCTTTTCTGTCCGTGTCAGCCTAGGGTGCAGTTCGTATTCACTATGTTCACCTATATCCTAATCCCACAGCCCAAGAGGAATAAAAGAGCAAGCCATATAAATTTCTTCAGTAACAGCCAAAGTAGTTAGAGCAAAGTGACATACTCTGTGACCACTTACCCTAGCCCAGACATTATGGAGAAGCCCAGATGACAGCAATACAAGGATAGATCAGATCCATCTAATCCTCAAAACAAATCTGCACATTCTGCTCACAAGCTGAGAGGACCCAACTGCTAATTATTTTTAACCTGGTGAGATCATCTGGTAGACGAACCTCAGATTTTTTCTTTTTCTTCAGAAAGGCTTAGAGGGCCCTGGTAAGCCTCAGAGTTTAGCACAGGTGCAAGGCATTGACTGGAGGCCGTGAACACCGCCCACACTCTAATTCTCAGAACCTTCGCAAATATAGTGACCTTGAAATGACGACACCATCCTGGATTGGTGAGATGGACCTTCAATCCAATGACAAGTATCCTACCAGGAGAAAGGCACAGATGTATTTGGGACAGAAGAGAAGATACCTTGAAGACAGGGCAGAGAGAGACAGTTCCAAGGCCAGGAAATGCCAACAGCTGAAACTGGAAAGGAAAGAAGAGCAAGCGATTCCCTGGAGTCTCTGGCAGTGGTGTAGTCATGCTAAGACTGATTTCAGACTTCTGACTCCATGTGTGGCGAGAGTGAGGACAGGCTGGCACTAACAAAGAACATGAAATTGAGTTTTGGCGAAAAAAAGCAGGGGCTGAGCAAGTCTCTGGCTCTATTCGTTCTGATCTTATTCAGACTTTATAAACATTGGTAGTAGAGGCTACTCGCTTCTATAATAATTGTTCCATTTTTTTCCCCAAGAAAACTCCTAATTTTCAGAGCAACACTGTCACAGCTTTTCTTGGGAGGTGCCTCTGAAACTAGCTACGTGATTGAGCTATGGCTTCAAGGTGCAAGTTTCAGCCTCAAAGCAAACGGCTCTCAAAAGGACATACCACCTTCGTCCCTTGGGTCACACCTCTTCGGACTGGGCATGCAAATAGTAGTCAGGTTGAAGTCAAGCAAATGGAAACGCCTGATGCTAAGGCAAGTAGGAGCGTGGGGAGTCAGAAGGAGTCTGTGGCATTGAAGGTACTGTACATCTGGGATCCAGTCATGCACTGCCTACTCCAAGCTTCAATACCAAGTGAGAAATGCCAGGCGTGCACTTAAGCCACTGTTTAATTAGTTTTTCTATAACCCACAGCCAGATATAATCCTACTATGCCCACCAGCTTAGGAACGGAGACCATTCTTTGTGAACTCAGTTACTAGAGTTTTCTGCACCAGAATCTACAGGGAAACAATAGCCCAAAATGCATTAATCTGCCTCCTATTTTCCTGGAAAGTCTTTGATGGGCCCCTGAAGAGGATTCAGATATTCCTTCATGGGCTGGACACAACACTATTCATTAACACACCAATATCATTAACCCTTTACAAGAAAATATTTAATCCAAGTTAACTCCCATGATTACTGCTGTAGTAATGAACAGAACTCAGAACCCATAGCTACCGTCATCTCAACCTTAACGATAGGTTAACAGAAAACAGAGCCATAGTCCCACTATACAAGCAGGATGGACCAGCAGAGACATTGGCAGAGGAAAGTTCAGGTCCCACTTGTAGGTTGGCACCTTGTATTCCATGAACTTTCTAGGGTTTTTAACCCATCATATACTCTTGGTGAAATCTATGCACTACATTAAGGCTTTGGTTTTTTAAAAATTTTTCTTAATTTACTGATTATTCATTAAACTTAATAACTTATAATTCTTCTGAACCAGAGTACTTAAGAACTCAGAAAGCACTTGGAATTGGTTCCTAGAACTTGATGTTGGGTAAAGACCGTTGTAGTGAGGTCCTTATCCTCCTGGCTGGCTAGAGGCTTTATGATGCCTAACGTTTTAGGACTTATTCTGTTGCTTTGCCAGTTCCCATGGGAAAGGCAGATTCTGTTGCTATATCAACAACATTTACGAGAACTACAAAAGGATGCACCGTCTCTCAGCCTGGGGTTTTGACCCATAAATGGGTCAAAGAAAAAGCATGTGGTTATCCACTGAAATATGATGTGCCGTATGGATTTGATATCTTTACTAACACAAGCTGACAGGCCTTAGGGTCAGGCGCATTCCTCTGAGAATTCCTTAGATGAACACGATGAGCAAAAACATCAGCCTTGGCCAGTTTAGAAACTTTAATCTTTAATTTAGACAACTAAAAAATAAAACGACTCATAGCGCTTGTAACTAGATTTGTACGGTGGAACATGTGATCAGTTGTTTTCTATAGAAGCCCAGAGCTGATCAGAGACTTCAGCTGTTAGGCTGTTGGGGTCATTGGCACAAAGCCTGTGTGTTCATGACGCTTCTCTGGGAAGGACTCTCAGTTGTCAGCGGTATGGCGGTTATAAATCAATTAGCCTTGCATCCTTCCAAACCATTACAGTGAAAATCCACTTTCTACAGCTCAGTGGCCAAACACCGCGTTGGACCTTACATAAGCAGTAGAGGCACAACCAGCCTCACTGGTTTTGGTGTTTGTCACATGATTGTATTTCATGTATAGTCCATTGCGGTCACACTAAGCACTTTATTGGAGCTGTGTGTGTTCACTCCTCTAGCCTTGCTTGTGCAATAATTCCCTAGAAAGGCCCCAACACGTTCAAATGCTACTTGTATTATTCAAGCCTGAACCAAGTAATACATCGTCTCAGTCTCCTGGGAATTTGTCTCTGTCATTTCGGAATGCCACCTTGCACTAAATTACACCTACATGAATATATAGACATTATTGACAACTAGACTGTAAACCCCTTGAAGATAGAGGTCATGTAGATAAAATTTCACAAAGTACTCAATGAAGGTTTGTGTACCAAATCAGATGCCAAATGTGGCATAATCATACACTCCCTTTTCTTTTCATGTAGTTTAAAACAACTGAGTCCAAGAAAATCCAGATGATTTGTACAAGATCCCATAGGTAACTAAGACTTGTACGCTAAACTACAATACCAAGAGTAAAAGTTATTATAAACTATTAGATGGAAGGAACAAAGGCTTGAGCCAACAAATAGGAAATAATTTCAACTTCTAATTTATGAGGGTATCCTGTAGGCTTCAGCTCTCAAAATAAAGGTATTGTCTCCTTATTGAACAAATCAATAAGAAGTATTGCTTTTTTCTAAATAATAGTGATTTAAAGACTAACATAGACTAAAGCAACTCTCTCAAAGAAAGGTGTTTTTAAAAATACTGTTTTGTGTTTGTATCTAGGAAGTCACCATTCTCAAAACTAATAACAAATATGGACTTGCTATTTTGATTTACTTCCAATTTAAGTTATCCTGGAGATAAAGCAGGAAATTCCTATATTATCTCAGATTCTTGCCTTAACCTTACCTGCCCAGCCTACTTCTTATTATACTCATTTTTTATTATTTGGGTGGGGGACACATTATTCTCATTATTATAAAATATAGAAACAATTTTTGGTATACAACAAGTGCCCAGTAAATACATGTCTTTTCTTTTCAACCCAGTTCCCAAGAGCAATCAGAAAGTTGGACAGAACATGTCAGAGATGGCAGTATAAAAAAGAGAAATCAAATCATTTTCTCCAAACTCATTTTACTCTTTAAATTTGAACATTAATCCAGGGACAGGCAACATTAAAAATGAAACTTTAATGTTACAACATGATTGAAAGTCTGATATCATACCAAAATGATGGATCAAATTTCTTATGGAATCTGCTTTGTAATAACATTTTATATTCTTAATAATACTCTGCTCTAAATATTGACAGTGAACTGACACTTGAGAGATAAAAGAATGATAAAAAATGAAGAAAATTAGCCTTTCCCCCATAAGGTTAATAATTTTTTAATAAAAGAAAAACACTTTCTGGGGTGATTTTGAAATAGTATTCAATGAGGAGGTGAAAAGATCATAAGTCTAGTGAAATACATTTCAGTATGTTTGTATCCTTTAAGTGCTAAATAATTACATGGGAATTGCAAAAAAAAACCCACCACTTGTGTGGAAGGACGTAGTCAACAATCCAAAATTTAATAATATTTAATTATCGTGCACTTAGGGCAGAAAGGGCATCTTAGCTTACAGGCTATAGTTCACTATCAAGGGAAGCCAGTTCAAGGCAGGAGCATGGAGACAGGAACGGAAGCAGAGGCCATGTCAGATCACTTCTCTCTGGCTTGCTTCCAGGTTCACATTCAGCTTTGCTAAGAAGCCTGGCCTATCTGCTTATGGATGGTGATACCCACAGTGGGCTGGGCACAGTCGGCTACATCAATTACCAGCCAGGAACATGTCCCATACACAAGACAACAGGCCAACCCGATGGAAGCAGTTCTTAAATTGAGGTTTCCTTTTCCCAGCTGTGGCAATGTCACAATGTAAGACTAGCCATCACAGTAGGCATCGGTAGGACATAAGCACTCTTAGCGCTTGCTTCAGTCTTAAGGGTCAAATTCAGGTTCTCACACATAGCCAGGAAGCACTCTACCACTGAGTTAAACTCCTGGCTCTTCCAACAATTTTTACTGATGAGCATCTCATATAATCTCATGACAAATGATACACTTGAACACAAAGGTATTTCCCTAAGTTCCCCAGTAACGATGTCATTTTTCAGGCAGGAAAGGCAACTATACACATTCAAAGGCGATTTCTATCCTAACACTCCATTACTGACAGTTAAGGAGAATAATGATTTAATTTCCAGCGCTTGATCTCGACCTCTGAGTAGAGGTGTTGGCAACACCGAGCCAGGATTAGCCACTCATTAATCAGGTGACAGGAACACTCCTCCCTGCGTTTATTCTGCATGGCTTTTCAGGAGGGATCATACATGTGTCGGTCAGAGGTACTGGAGCGAGCTCAACAATGTACCCAACATCTGGAACTTGTGAAATCATTTCCTAAAAAGTTAATATAGAGGTGAAAATTTCTTTATTTAGTATAACTGATGGAGTCTCTATCAAGAGAACTTGGGATGATAACTAAAATTGCTAACACCTGTCAACATTTAACAACATATAGAAATCACTTCATCAAACAAAGGGACTAAGGGCATGATCACTACACATTTCAATGCTGTAAAAATTTGAAGTTTCCTCTGAAAATCAAGTGAAAGTCGATAACAGCAGTGTCATTTAAAAAAATAAACTGACTACGACAGTCTAGGATACTATATTTTCCTTCACAAAGGACCTGCTGGGATTCAAATGTTACTTGGCTTATCATTGACAACTCATCTAGAATGGTAGAAGGAAACTGAGCTGTTAACAAAAGAGATGTTTTAATACAAAACAGTCACCAAATTACTAAAGAATAAATAAATAAATACAAAACCTGAAGGCTGTAGAGAGTAATCTAATTTGGTTATTCCACTGTAAAGCACTCAGAATGATGGGACCGGAATGCGGGAAAAGATCAATTCTTATTTAGAGAAATTGACAGCAATTGGAATTGAAATGTTCTTATGAAAAGGAAAGCTAGTAAAAACTGTAGGTGATCTGACAAGTCTACATTTTTAATTTTCCTGTGCTATTTTAGGCCATACTGATGTGTCTAGCAGGTCAACTGACAAATTTGGAAATCTCTTAATGTTTAAAACAATGCATATGAATGAATATTTTGTAAATTGGAAACGCAGGGTAGATTTGATAATATGAACTTCAAAGGAATGTTTGCCAAGTACCTGCTGTCAGTTGTCATGGTGAGGCCCAGGCGAGCCTGAAGTTCTATTTGGAGAGGCATTGTATTTTTCTTTCCTTTCCTTTCCTTTCCTTTCCTTTCCTTTCCTTTCCTTTCCTTTCCTTTCCTTTCCTTTCCTTTCCTTTCCTTCCCTTCCCTTCCCTTCCCTTCCCTTCCCTTCCCTTCCCTTCCCTTCCCTTCTCTTTTCTTTTCTTTTTTTAAAATTCATTTTACATTCCAACCACAGTTCTTTCTCCCACCTCCTTACCTCCCCCCCAAGTACACCCCCCATCAACTCCTCCCATGGGGAGTCAATAAAACCTGGTACTTTAAGTTGAGGCAAGCCCAAGACCCTCCCTGCTGTATCAAGGCCGAGCTAGACATCCCACAAAAGCTAGCTCACACACTAGGAATAGATCCTGGTATCACTGACTAGGGTCTTTCATATAAACCAAACTACTCAACTGTCTCCCACATGAGAGGGCCCAGTTCCGTCCCATGCACGCTCCACAGCTGCTGGTCTAGAGGTCATGAGTTTCCACGAGCTTGGTTCAGCTGTCTCTCTACATTACCCCATCTTGATCTTGACCCTTGCTCATATAATCCCTCCTCCCTCTGACTGGATTTCCAGAGCTCAGCCTGGTTCTTGGCTGTGGATCTTTGCACCTAGTTCCCATCAATTACCAGATGAAGGTTTTATGATGACAATGGGGGTATTTACCAGTCTGATTAAAAGGGAAGGCCAGTTCAGTCACCCTCTCCACTATTGCTAGGAGTCTTAGCTAGAATCATCCCTGTAGATTCTGGGAATTGCCCCAGGTTTCTCCCTAACCCCATAATAGCTCTCTCTAACAAGCTATTTCATTGCTCTCCCACTCCATTCCTCCCCCAATTCAATCATCCTGTTCCCTCATGTTCTCAACTTCCTCTTCTCCCCTCTCACCATCCCCCCAGTTTACCCAGGAGATTTCATCTAATTCCACTTTCCATGGTGATCTATGTGTCCCTCTTATGGTCCTTCTTGTTACCTAACTTCTCTGGAGCTGTGGATTGTAGTCTGGTTATCCTTTGCTTTACATCTATTTATACTTATGAGGAGTAAATACATAACATGTTTGTCTTTCTGAGTCTGGGTTACCTCACTCGGGATGATTTTTTTTCTAGTTACATTCATTTACCTGCAAATTTCTTGATGTTATTACTTTTTACAGCTGAGTAATTCTCTATTGTGTAAATGAACCATATTTTTGTTATTCATTCTTTGGTTGAAGGACATCTAGATTATGTCCAGGTTCTGGCTATTATGAATAATGCTGCTATGAACATTGTTGAGCAAGTGTCCTTGTGGTATGACTGAGTATCCTTTGGGTTATGTCCAAGGTGATATTACTGGGTCTTGAGGTAAATTGATTCCCAATTTTCTGAGAAGTCACCATACTGATTTCCAAAGTAGTTGTGCAAGTTTTCCATCCCACCAGCACTGGAGGAGTGTTCCCCTTACTCCACATCCTCTCCAACATAAGCTGTTCTCAGTCTTCCTGATCTCAGCCATTCTGGCAGGTATAAGATAGTATTTCAGAGTTGTTTTGATTGGCATTTCCCTGATGACTACGCGTGTTGAGCAAATCCTTAAATGTCTTTCAGTCTTTAATATTCTTCTGTTGAGAATTCTCTGGTTAGTTCAGTACCTCATTTTTAAAATTAGATTATTTGATATTTTGATGTCTAGTTTCTTGAGTTCTTTGTATATTTTGGAGATTAGTCTTCTGTTAGATGTGAGGTTGGTGAAGATCTTGTCCCATTCTGTAGGCTGTTATTTTGTCTTATTTACTGTGTCCTTTAAAGCATGGCATATCTTAAAATTCAAACTTCTATGCAAAACACTTAAGCAAAGTAGGAAAATTTTATAACACTACACAACACAAAATCTTCTATGGAATGTTGAACTTCACAATGCCATGTAGATAATTTAGTGGAACATGACACAGACAAACTTTGGTTAAAGTTCAATCATGCCCCATTGTGATTGCATTAAGCTTATTTATTTAACTGTAGAAGCAAATATAAAACATCAGAGATATATCATCAGAAATATATTTCTCTTCTGTTGGATTTTTTTCTGCTGTGACAAACACCCTATGTAAAGCAAGTTAGAAAGGAAAAGGTTTACTTCAGTAAATATCAAGGCAGGAACTCAAGGCAGGAACTTGGAGATGAAAACCTAAAAGAGACCGCAAAAAAAAAAAAATGTTGCTACTTACTGGCTTGCTTCCAAGTTTATATTCAGCTACCTTTCATAAATAGCCCAGGACAATCTGCCTAGACTTATCCTTCCTAGCAATAAGGAAAATGACCTACAGACATGCACATAGAGCAAGCTGATAAAGACAATTCTTCAATTTCCTATTCTTATGTGTCCCTTTGACAATGTTGACTAGCTGTCATAACTCCACCCCTTGTCAATTAGACAAACAGATCACCGTTAAACCATCATTTTTTCCTTGTCCCCAAGATCTCATGTTAATATCACAATAGAAAACACAGTCCAACTTTAAAGGTTCACAGTCTTTAAAATTTCTAATGATTTAAAAAATGCAAATTCTATTTTTTAAAAAAAAATCCAACGTCTTTTAACTGGGGTCATATAAAACAAGAATAACATCATCAACAACTATAATAATAGCTGCTGCTGCTGCCCCTGCAGATACCTACTTTTGTAGCCCAAGAGGTAAGAACCAGGGCACGGTCACAATTATAGCAGAGCAAAACGAAAACCCAACAATGTAAAATCTTAGTATCTGACATCTAGGACTCATTTATGGTTCTTTGGATGAAGAGGGACTTGGGCAGTCCCACTTTTCTGCCATCTGCAAAACACACAGCTTGTCTTGTAGGCTCAGGTTGTCTCCGCTACATATCTGCCACTGTCCTTGGCGGTCAAGGTGCCAGTGTCTCAATATCCTGGGTCTCCATAGCCCCTGAGGGAGCACATTTACCAACAGCCTATCCTGGTCTCCTTTCCAATATTCTCTCCTTCCCACAGATCACCAAGATTTAGCATCTCTCTGAAAGCTTTTCAATCCTGAGTCTCCATTGCTACTGATGTCACCGGTGTTTTCTTAGGACCTCTCTGAAGTGACTCCAACCTTACCATGTAGTGCTAAGCTACTTCCCATGACCCATTCATGCCTTTAAAACCAGTACTCTGTAGGTCCTACATTATAGAAGACTCATACATTTCCAGATTCAGCTTCCAGCTGGAGATGCATCCTCAGCCTCTTTCGAACCAGCTTCTGTGTGCTGACCCCAAGGAAATCCTTCCAAGAAGTGTTCACCTCAGTGATACTGGTCTTTTGTTAATCACAGCTAATTTTCAATCCCAGCAGATTAGCATCCGTTGTCCCAGTAAAGCAATAATTTCATTTCTTCTATAGTTCCTTAATCTAAAATATCACACAAATGACCCCTGGTCCAGTACTTAAGGCACTGCTCCCTTCTGAAACTTAGAACCCACGCCTCCTTTGTCTGTGTTCCTCTCAGTCACAGAACAGCCTACTAAGCTTCAGGCATTGAATGGCTTTTCCAGCACAAGTTGTCAAAGATTTCCATAACCCTTCCCCAAACTTTCCTTGTCAAAGCAACACCCTTACTCTTGGTGTTGGGCCAAAATTATCTCAGGCCCTCAAGGCCTGTAGGACAGAGAAAAGCCTGGCTCGAGTTTGAAGGATAGTCAAAGCTACTGAGGGAGGATGAGACAGCAGAATCTAGGTAGATGCCTTTCCAGTCAGAGGGAGGTCTTGGCTGTCTCTCATTGGCTGGAGGTACCCCCATATCACCCGATGTTACTTAACCTATATAAACTGATGCTCACAGTGATAATCTGAGTTCCTGTTTTGATTTGACTCCCTATTGCATCTGATTGTCCTGCATTGTGGGGCTGCAGAACAGGCAGATAGCGCATTCACCTTTCCCTGGGGAATAAGGCTAAGTAGGGAAGCCTAGCAACTGGTGCCTGGATGTGGGACAGCTGGCCCCAGGACAAGGCGGTCATCAAGGTGAGTGGACTCCCACGATGTGTAATGTAACTTCACGCAAAAATGACCCAGCACTTAAGGTGCTGAGATACATGCTACTCTCCTGAGACCTGGAATTGTCAGACCACAATGCAATCCAGGATATAATTAGCCTGGCCCTCCTGGGTACCCAGAGGGTATCTTTTCTCATGAGACACATGGAACCGGGTGGAGACTCTGGCCAAAGAAAGGGAAAAACACTTTGATATACCCCTACCATTGGGATTCTATCTATTATGGCCCTTAAGGCATGCTTTCACCCCACTGCCCTGCCTCCCCCAATGGCAGGTAAGGAAAAGGTCAGAGACCGGGAGAGGTCTAAAGAATTTGAAAATAACCAACTGGCTAGGAGGACAGAAGAGAAGGAGATAGGCAAGGAGCAGGAAAAGGTCAAAGATTGGGAGAGGTCTGAAGAATCCAAAAGTAACCAATTAACCAAAAGAATGGGGGGGGGGGAGGGGAAGGAGACAGACAGGGGAGGGGGGAGAACAAAAATGGGCGCAATTTACTAAAGAGCGATCCCAGCAGGAAGGAATAAGTCAGGCAGAGGCAGACAGAAAGGAACGTAGATATTGTTTATGACAAGGAGTGGCCACCTCCTTATGCCCCCAGCTGTCCTAGAAAGGATAAAATGGGAGAGGGGAATGGGACAAATAAGGGGGCTTCATCCTTGTCAGGAGGAAATGAATATACCAGCCATCAGGAGGAACTGCAAAGTTGGGACTCTCACCCTGAGGAATGTGGGGCGGAGCCTCCTGGGGATACTTACACTGAAGCCTAATAGGGCCAAGGTTTAGGAGCCCTTCCTGGTCAACGTTGCCCCCAGCCATAATCGCCCCTAGCCTGGTATCCTTGGGAAGCTAAAGACCTGAAAGAATTGAGGAAGGCAGTGGCCGAGGATGGCCCCAGCTCCCCTTGGGCCATGACCCTCCTTGAGTGCTGAGATTAAAGGCCGGCACCACCATGCCTGGCCAGTTGTTTTAAATGTTTCTAAATGTTACTAAGCACTGCATTTTTTTTTAAAATTGTACTTTAGGTTTTCTATATGTGTCTTCTTACTCCACTGTGATGATTCTGAGATGAAAAACAATATTATTTCCCCACGGCCTAGTGAACTGCCTTAGCAAAATAAATATTGATATCTAATTTATATCTATCATGGATTTATCATTTGATTGTTTTCTTTTACAAATCAAGGGCTCATAAACTTGAGGAATATACCTATCCCAAATACAGGCAATTCAAGGACAGAGAATTTGAAGATAATATTTTATAAATAAAATCCTAAAACAATTGAGTAACGGTGGATTAAAAGGCTTAAAGAAAAAGGTTTTTGTATATTCTGATAAATACTAAAAATCAGTTTATAAAATTCAGATTAAAAAATCACATAAAAGACTATAAGTATTCAGAATATATATTTCTAATGTATATCATATATTGATAGAGAAAGAGACAGAGTTTGGTTTGGTTGCTGTAGAGAGAGAGAGTAAAAGAAAAAAGAAAGGCAGGCTTCAAGGCACATTGTTCAGATATAGTTGTTAAGAGGAATATTTTGAGTAAGGATGGAGTTTTATGGTGACAATGTCCATTAGAAGAAGTCACAAACTTGACCTCATGTCAGTTTCTTGGGGAAAACAGGCAATTACAGGTACCACTGCTAATGAAGAAGAAGCACACCAGGTCTACATCTCCAGCCTATCTGTTCTAGATGGGAACTAAGGTGTAAAGCTTTGCGAAAATGCTTAGGACTCATAGTTGAATTTTTCTATTATTACATGGTGGAACCTAACTTAAATAAAACTAAATCCATTTGTTGCCCCCCCCCAAAAAATGTGCAGTCCCTGCTGTACACAGTGAGAACTGGGAGTCATTAGCCTCCTCATTCAAAAGCCACTGAGCTTGCTAGCTTCTGCCCAATTAGGAAGGATAAACTGAGGCACTGTAGGCTGTTTTGAACATTAATAGGATGTCATATGTTTATAGACTGCTTTAGCATGCAGACTCAGTTTATCCCCAGCACCGCCTGGAGGGAAAGTTCACAGCAGGATGTGAAGAAGGCAGAAACAGTCAGCTTGTTCATAACTCCGCATATGCTTCACAACACAGATGTATTGAGCAGCATCTAGGAGGGAGACTTTCCCATTTCCTTTAGTCTCCATTACTACAGGCGAAGGCTAATGTGCTGATAAAGGTTGCTCATTCTCCTTCTATCTATAACGTATTTAAAATAGTCCATAAATTGTTTGGCTGGTAAACCATCCGTGAGTCCTTATGACCAGTTGCCTGTGAAAGGCTGATTTAATCAATAAGACAATTAAATATAGGAAATTATGACTTATAGAAGATACCAGCCTTGAACTAGATGGTAATATGGACAAGCAGTAGTTGACAAAAAAATTAAGATGAGTTTACATGAAAAAAAATGACACTGGGGGCTGGAGAGATGGCTCAGAGGTTAAGAGCATTGCCTGCTCTTCCAAAGGTCCTGAGTTCAATTCCCAGCAACCACATGGTGGCTCACAACCATCTGTAATGAGGTCTGGTGCCCTCTTCTGGCCTGCAGGCATATATACAGACAGAATATTGTATATATAATAAATAAATAAATAAATATTTTTAAAAAATTGACACTGGGAAGACAGCATTATTAGCCTGCAATGCTTGAGCCTTTTCTCACGGATAGGATAAAGACCTCTTTTATACCAGCCTTATTCATGTCCCACATTCTGGTAAAGGAAACTATCAATTTCCCTTCAGTTGAGCCTACAGTTACTTATGCTGCACACAGATGTCTTTGACAAGCTGTCTGAAATACCCCAATCTTGGCCTATCCCCTCCAGCAATCATTCAAAGACCTATTAACCTCTAAAGATAAATTAAATTAAATTTAAAAAATCCTATTCTGAGCTGGACAGTGATGGCACAGCCTTTAATTCCGGCACTTGAGAGGCAGAGGAAGGTGAATCTCTGAATTTGAGGCAAACCTGGTCTACAGACCAAGTTCCAGCCTAGCCAAAGCTACATAGAGAAACCCTGTCTGGAAAAACAGAACAGAACAGAACAAAAGAAAACAAACAACAATGACAGAAACAAAACAAAACAAAAATCCTATTCTGGGTGCTCCGCAAAAGAGATTGACAATGTCAAACCCTGTCATCCTAAAGGGCAGCCGTAGAGCCATACAAGAGAGCTAAGATTGCCAATGGTCTCTCCAACTCCCTATCCACACGGGGATTCCAGAACTTACTGGAAAGACTCTCTAGAGGTCTGGGAAAGCTCAAATGCGGAGCAACTCACTTCTCTACAGCTGGGTCATCTTTGACTTTTGGCATTGGCTTTTCCAACTTTTCCCCATCTCTTTCACAAGCTTCACTAATTCTTGTCTCTATTTGGTGAGCATGATACACACTTACTTTCAAGTGAGCTGTGCTGATCTATATGGTGTCTTATAATAATATTTTAATATTTGCATTTATGTCAGTTTGGGCTATTATGTTGGCACCTCAGTTATGCTTATGTTTCAGACAATTTTATATCCTGTTGGTGCCAGCCGTACCAATCACAGACAGTGCCCTGTGGTGAGAATCTGGAAGCTGTGTAGATGTCCTTGGAGCAGAAGAGCGACCTAACCCTCTAGAGTGTCCAATAGTTTTTATTTTTCCTTCTTTGCATTTTAAATATTTTGTTTCCAATTATCTATTACTGTTTGTTTCCTTAAATCTATCCCAAGGCTTCTTTGTGTTGCAGAATGGCATATTTTTCTCTGTTTCAGATAATTAAATACAATTTCAATATATTTATTTGTGTGGAAGAGTGCAAATACACACATGTGTGCCGTGCATGGGTATCAGAGATGGACACCCTCAATTCGTCTTCACACTTCGGTTTAAGACAGGGTCTCTCACTGGAGCTGAGCACCAACCATGGGCCAGATGACTGGCTGGCAAACACCAGGCATCCTCCCGCCTCCATCTTCCCAGCTTTAGGATCACAGGTGCATGAAGGGAATCAGAGTGTAGGCCATTAATCTTGCACAATAAGTTCTTTACTGACTGAGCCATCTCCTCTGCCCCAGTGATTGATATCTAAATTGTATCTGGGAAGACTTTATATCTTATAAATACATATTTCAAGACAATTAGAAGAGGTATGGTCTTCAGGTTTAGGCTGATTTGTGTTTTCTCACGTACAATACCTTTTCCTACAAATAACCAATGAGAACCAGACCATTTCAATTCACTGTGGTTCCTGGTTCAAAGTGGTTCCTTTGCACACTTATCTCCAGGAAGAACAAGCTGTCATCTGTAGGGGAGAAAGGGGTCCGATTCTCTAGAGTAAATTCTTGTACAAGTCAAAGCTAGTTTGGCTACAGCTTTCACTTTCTGTGCTTACAGTTTCAGGAGTCTGGCAGGCTAGAGTCATAGCACTTCCACCGGCTTAACTAAAATGAAATAGTATTTGTACCATCCCCAAATGGCTATTCAGAGTGAATTTACACTGTTTATATCTAACATAGTTACTCTTACATAGTGAGTGGCTGGCTCAGTAGCAACTAAAATGTCAGAGGAGAATATTTAGCACATAGGGACAACTAGTAAGAAGTTCTGCGAATAATTATCCCCAAACATTTAAAGAATGCAACATTTTGGAGAAGTTTTATGGAGTCTACTGTTCCTGCCCATGGGGAGGACGCACAGTGTTTTATTAAAGATCATATGTGTTAGGTGGTTTCCTGGAGATGTAGCTGGCTAATGAAACTGTTGAGCATCTGTTGATAATGGCTTAGCCTTTGAAAATATGTTTGTAAGAAATAGTTTCCTAGCAACACCATCCCCAGTACACACTGGAAGATGAAGCTCTTGATGCCCACTTGTAACTGGAAATTCATGATGGCCTCAGGCCTTACATTATGTCATTTGAGCAATGGTTCTCTTCCTCTCTGCTACCCAGAGTCCTAGACTCATACCCTACTGCACCCCCTTAATGCTGAGTACATTGGAACTCCTAAAGAAAGGCAGAATTAAGTATTTCTATGTATTCATGTGGTTTCTGACCTAGAATGACTATTTGAGCAATGTACACCTGAGTCTTCTTTTATTTTAGTATCCTTGGTACCGGGCACACAGGGCTCATCCTCTACATGCATGTCATAAATGTTTGTGAAAAGGGTGAGCTCTTATAGAGGAGTGTGAGAAGCAAGGGTTCACGACTGTAGCATTGAACACCAGAGCTACATTTAAAAGGCAGGAAGCACAGAAATATAGAAAGCATCACCAGCAGAAGAAAGACACCGTTGTTGGAAGCAGAAGGTAAGCCTGATTTATGAGCATGCAAGTGTGTCTCTATGGGAATGACAGAAACCCATCGGCAGGGCAGCACTGCTCACTTTCTCATTGAGATCCTCGGGGGAAAAAAGACCCTTTCTGAGCTTTAGTTGCTCCATGGTTTTCCAAATGCCTCATTAAGTGTCTGCACCCCTGTTTATGCTTTAAGAAACTCAAGTGAGATTCAGCATACATGTTGCATATTCACCAAGTCCCCTCTGAATGCTGTATATTTTGCTAATCATTTGTTATCTTTAACTGTATCAGTCACTAATAAAGAAGGGCAAAAATGGATAAAATGTTGAGAGTAAGTCTAATCTGAGAATTTAATGCAGCTCTGGCTGACATTCTTATGCTCCTACACAGAAGTTTAAAGCTCCTTGGAAACAAGCTACCAATCAATACAGTGCAATCCATTTATGTCCATTGTAAAGTACATGGAACACAGCTGTACTCATTTTGATAATACATGCACGTGCAATGGATGGTCCTTTGACTTCAAATGACACATATGAGTTGATGATGGTGCCTCTCATTGGAGGATGCTCATGAATGATAACCTAGGCATCCCATTCGATCCCCCACAGCTCAGCCTGAAGGTGACCTGCTTCACGGTGCAGTCTACGGGAACAAGTTCTTTAAGAAAGGAGCAGACCTCTACAGAGTGTCTAAAGGTATGTATCCTTAAATTTAGGACATGCGTTTAGTGGTCACAAGCAAATAATATGATTTAACAGCTAGCCTGTGTTTTCTAGATCAGCTAGCTAAAGCCACAGCAACATCATTTGTGTTTAAGCCATTAGGGTACATTTAAGTTCTGTGTTTTAAAAAAAATGTAGTAATTATGTTGCTGCTTCCATAGTTATAATTGCCTCTTGTATGATTGCTGATAATTTTAGGTAATTGTCAGCAAGACGAAAGAGCTTTTTGTGGCCCCACAGTAGAGAATACCCCAGGGAAGGCACTACAGACTCAAGAGTGGAATTGAGCTCAGCTCATTTGCAGTATAACTTAAGGGATACTAATTTAATTATCTTATGAAAAACATAAAGCTGAAATATCCTTGGAGCTTTTAGCAACAAAAGAAAAAGTAGTCATAAAACGTCTATCTTCAAGTTCTCAATGTTTCAGAAAATGAAGTCAATTTAAATCATATGGATGCCCACCTGAATATTCATACACAGGGAATGTCTAAACTGTCAGGAATGGCAAGAGATCACGTGACAGAAATGTGAGACATTTCACAGCGTGGCCATTATTGCTGGCGCAGAAAGTGGGGGGCACTATGAAACACAGTTTGATTCCTACACTATTAGGGTGAGGATAAAGGGAATCGGATAAAGAAAAGTTAAAATGTAAATGTTCAACATGCAGGTGCATTTGCTCCAAGGTGTGTACATGGATTAACATTTTTGAAATCATAAACTCATCTGAGAAAATACAGGCCTTCAATACTAAACTGTGATAGGAGAAAGGAGTTTGGTAAGCCAAGTGATTGGTGGGCTAGCCCAGTGGGAGAACACTGGACATCAGAAAGCCAAGTCGATGCTTCATCAATAAGCTGCCTAAAGACAATCACTTACATTTTTGCTATACCCAAATATCAAAAGGTCATAGTGGCTCAATTTACTGTTTCTTATACAAACTTTTTTTTTTCAGATTGAGAGAGGAGAAGAGCAAAGAGATAGTAAAACTCCAATCAGTCTGAGAGAAAGGTTAAAGCCATTCTTTTTTATATCCATTCTGGGTAGTGATCCATAAAAACTAATTAGGACAAGGGTAAACCTATTATGGAGCCCAGAGTCACTATCAGCCTCGTCAATCTATATACGCTCAGGCACTACAGACCTGATAGTCTCTGTGGAGATGTATCATTAAAATGTATATAAGATGTATATGTGTCCATTTTTCTTCACCATGCCACACAGGCTTTTGCTTGCAGGAATGCTGGCTGGTTTTTTCCGCTTCAGTCCAGACTAACAATCGTGTGCATGCAGATCTAAAAACTGTAGTGTCGCTTCCTCTCTGTTTTATTTTGTGCACTGGTCAATTCCTCACACATTTCTAAACATCCATGAGGCAGCTGTTATCTCTACCCGACACTCACTGTCTGTCACATTAGCCTTGATCTCCCCCGCTTTGAGCTAAGCTCCCTTAATGCCAGCTGCCATGTCCATTTCCCTCATCCCTTTGCTGAGCGAAGGTGGCTGAACACAGGGTCTCTCCCTCTCGGATGCAAGAGGATTTTGTATTAGAGACCTGTCAGAGCTGGTCTGAAGGAGGGCACATTTGAAATCATTTTTCTTATTGAGAGATAAGTGTTCCCTGTCATTTATTCTCCCCTTCTTGCTCTTGCCTTTCACGCTGCTTCCATATTTATCCTCCAGCCGCCTGCATATTTGACAATGCCCCAGCTGATAGTGTTACCAGCTTTGCTCACAATGGCGGAAGTGACTGACGCGTGACCTTCACCGCTTTCTATGCTTAACACGCAGATTCGGGCTTCATTCAAGACCGAGCTGTGCGGCTGATCCCAACTGGGTTCTTATTTTCCTCAATAGTGACGATAATAATGCTAAGTGATAAGGCCAAAAATTTATTAAGCTTCTTTTTCACCAGGTAATGAAATGCCATACTCCTGTATCCAACTCATTTTGTTGGGATTCAGCCAGACTCAGAAGTTACAGTACCAATGCAAAAGCTAAAGCTGTCCCATTTCCATGTCCAGAGTGGATGTTTTTGCCTAGTTTTTCAAATTCACATTAGGTTACTAAACAGAGAGTCTCACAGTGAGTCAGTACCTGTGTTTTAAACAGATAATTCACTTTTGCTGAGGAAGTCCTGGCTAATAAACAAAGTCTACAGCACAGATGATAATTAGTATATTCATGATGTTGAGCAGTCTCAAAATCATGAGTCCTTGGGATGAAAATGCTTCCCTCCCATTACTCCTCATTGTTTATAGTGTCCGGTGGCAGAGAACGCTTAGTAAAGGTCATTTTTATCTAGGTCAGAGTCAGTCAGTCTGTCAGTCTGAGTGTGTCTGTTTCTCTCTCCCTCCCACTGCTCCCTCTGCTTCTCTCCCTTCCTCCCTTGGTACATATATAGGGGAGGGCAGATGAAGAACAGAGAAATCAAACGAGAGCAAGAGAATTAGACAGAATCAAACCCACTCACACTCAGGGCTCAAGCTTTGGAGTCCTCTGATAATAACAGAGCAAGAAGAGAGATTCTCAGCAGTATTTTGGGAGACTGGAGAACATCAGTGCTTGATTTATTGTAACAGCAATTCATGTGCCAAATTCAATTAAAAATGAATGCCGACACAGAATAAAAGATGTTAAGTTCAATGCTAAATAACCATCCTTCATCAGCAAGCATGACCTTTAACAAAGTTCCCATAAAAAAGAAATGAGAAAGAATTATTTCACATCAAAAGGGACATTTTTTTTTACAAAGTTGCTATGAACTTTTTAATCTGCTGGTGACAACGTAAGATTAAAGATTTCCCAACCAACTTAAGCATGAGTCATGTCAACCCTCACCTGTCGCCTTGAGAAACAAACACACTGTGAACTAACACAGCCCAACAGAATCTAACAAGAAGTTTTCAATCTTTTCTTTCTTTACCTGAATTAAAAGCAAACAAAAAGAGGCCACGAGTTGTTCCTAAGAACACCAGTCCATAAGCACATTAAAGCCATCCCAAGACAAGACAGCAAGAGATTATTCCAGTGTAAAGACATTTTATACATATCCACATGATAGGTTTTGTCTGGATCTCTCTACTTAATAAGATACACAATGTTTCTGGCTGTTTCAGTTTTTTTGGTTCATCCTGATATTTGAAATTTCTCTAGCTGAAAATGAAATTTTATAGAGCTCTACAAAATGTAATACATATATTACACACACACATATATATCTGTTATATATAATATATGTATATATACATCTCAGAATAGATGGCCCAGTGGAACTGAAGCGGTCCGTGGTACATGTGCACTGACGAACACAAAAGCATTAAAGCCAGCTCTGACAACATATCAGAGACTGGTGACTTGACACCTAACTTACTGGCATCTGTGGAGAGGGGAGCAGAAATGAGGTGCTATCTCAGTTTCCAGTGGAAAGAGAGGTAATAATTATTTACTTTTGGACAAAAGATCCTGATTTGGAGCAACCCATAAACTCTCTCCTAGAGGACCACAATAGCTTCCCAAGTGGCATTCCTACTTCCCTCTTGCTCTTGATGGTCTACTCTCAGCACAGCAGCCAGAGTGAACCTTCACAGATGCTTTCAGATCATATCACAGCCTAATACTGCTCACTCAGAGAAGAGACAAAAATGTGCACAAAGGTTCACTCCACTCTCTATGAAATGGACTCTTTCTCTGTTCTCCGATGTGCTTCCTACCACCCATTCTACAGAAACTCTACTGGCTATTCAAGCAATCTCTGCCTCAAGAATTTCCATATATTAACTCACCCATGTTGGCATCGATTTCCCCACGATAGGTTACCATTTTCTTCCAGTCTCACAGCAAGTGTGAGCTTGTTGGGAAGGTTTCCCCTGACTTCCCACTGTTGTCCCTCATCTGCTCAACCTGTCTCTCACCCTGCTTTGCAATTGCTTCCCATAAGGGTTATCACAGAGCACATTGTACATATACCTATTTGCTAATTGACTGAAACTTTTGCAGGAAGGTTAAGTGTCATTGCAACAGACACAACGTTGCATTCGTTCATGCTCCAAGCACCCAGAGCAGTACCTGACCCACAGGAGAAGTCCCAAACATTAGTTTGAAGGAAATAATGATTTCAAAATTCATCAGGACTTTCTGTATTCTCTTGTCACATGGGTCTACCACCAATACTTCCTCCATGCTACCCCCAATCCTTCCTCCAAGTCCTCCCATATATCCCTACTTGTGCTCTTTCAAATCTGCAGTCTATTCCTTATTAATCATTATTACATAATGCACATGTACACACACATATAGTACACAGATTAGACCTGGGGTATATACCTAAACAAACCCTGCCAAATCTATATAATGCTACATGTATGTATATTTTCAAGGTTGACCATTTGGTATGGGGTAATCAGTTGGTGTGCTATTCCCTAGAACAGGCTATTTCTCCCACTCTCACCATTCCTTAGATACATATTCTTAGCTTTATTCTGTGGTGTGTGTGTGTGTGTGTGTGTAGGTGACAGTTTTGAAGTTTTATCACATCCACTTTGGCATATCTATTAGTGTCCTCCTTGTTGGTCAGGGCTATTGAAGACATTCCCAAAACATACAGCCTATTGATACTGTCTTGGCTCCCCAAGAGGTAACAGGTAAGTCCCTGGTTGCTAAAGATACTACACATTTCATAAACAGGGGCCAGAGACTCCTCAGCTGGAACTGACCCAAAATTCTCCTCTCTGAGATGGCGCAGGACATTTGATCACACTTGTGAACCCTGAGACTGTGTTATTTACTGGAAAAACCTGATTCTTAATATTATAAACCAGATGACTGAGGTTAAATAACACTGCCATTTGCCACTTCATGATCCTCAGCAAAATTATTTACTAGTCAACCTCAGATTCTGTAAGTGCATACAGAGTTAGTCGTTTTCTACTTCATATTATTAAGATGGTTAAATGGGGAAAATCCGTGTAAAACAGCAGGATACTAATAAGCTTCCAGTAAGTATTAGTTATTATATACTGATAGTTTCCATTTACTCTTCACACTAAAATGTTGTCATCTTAGGACAAATAGGACTTGTTTCTTATCTCGAGTCTTGAGAAGTACATTGAATAAAGTAATTGCAATACAATACATTTAGATGTTTTAGCATTTACAAATGCCTAAATTGCTAACTTTATTGATGTCAGAAAGTGAGGTGACCAAGTAGATGTGTTTCAGTGCTGTTCTCCCATCTTTGTGGCAGAGCCAAAGCTGAACTGAACTGCCAAGAGATTTATTCCTGTGGACTGCTATAGGATTTCAGAAGAGTTGCGAGGAGACATTTGCAAGATACCAGGGACACTTCTTCCTTGTTGACCCATCGAGAAGGAGACAGAAGAGAGATTTCAGCTACAGAAAATACATGTGGTGTCGGGGACCACCCCACATTGGGCTGCTTTTTGTCAGGGATCAGCCTCGACAAGAATACCTCTTGCCAGGGTAGAGGGGTGGGGATTTAGAAATATAGTAAAGAATATGAAGACGCGAATGAAAATAATAAAACGAAGAAACATAGAGGATAGTATCAGACGGAAATTCCAGTGAGTACTGAAATTTGCCCACATTTAATTTCCAACTGCACAAAATACCCCTGATCCCAAAAGGTAGGAGTAAGGCAAAAAAACTACATTAACATGATACAGGAAATGAACATACCAATTGAAGGTTGGTGACGACATTCATAGTTAAACTCATTCCTAACTGCTACACCTGGGAGGAACACAAAAACACATTTTGAGAACAATTCTGTGTGTTGAAGAAACGGAGCTCACAAGACTCTTGTTTTCTTGGAGATTACCCACAAGCATTCAGAATTCCCATTGCATGACTCCATTCTTAAACTGTGTTCCAAAAACCACGCAAGGAAAGCCTGCTTAAGATGGTTACAGACCAGAACTACCTGAGATGCTGTTAAATTGCAGTCTTTGTTGTCATCCCTTGATATCTCTTTTCCATCTCTGGGATGGAGCCCAGTTCACTGTCTAGGTACAGAAAGCTTGAAGCATCACATCAAATAAGGTTACTAGAAAGAATTTAAGAAGAGATGGGTCAGAAAGGTACTGGCAGACGTAAAGTAGCAAACCCATAGAAAGAGTTCACCTCCCTAGGATGACAGAAAAGAGGTAAGGGACCAGTTGTGACATGGCAAGAAAAGACAGAGCCTGAATCCTTTTTCAAGGTCAAAAGCAATAAGGCCAGAGGTCAAGGGAACCCAGATATAATCAATATAAATCAATCTCTTTAGGCATTAGGCAAAGCAGACAAAGGAAGAGAAATACCAGCCTGCACGACTCGAAACATTTCCCACATGAAACATTTGAACAGAAGTACTGGTCCGGGAACTGCACAGGATGTATGTTATAAGCACCCGAAGATGTCATTCAAATTCATCCTCTACCTTCAGCTCTGGACTGGAGTGTTACTGTTTCTGGGTGAAATTCTCCCAATAGGATCATGTGTTGAGCTCTTGTTCATCAGCTGATGAAAATGTTTTGGGGAGGTGTCAGAACCTTGAGAGGTGAGGCCTGGCTCTGGGGCAAGGGGCACCCTGGGATATAGACATTAAAGGTTCTATCTTGACCTTACCTCCCACTTAGCCCTGGGCTCCTGAACCCCTATGATAAAGCAAGGTATGTCACATTTCCACATCCATGGGACAGCTAGCTTCAGTGCTTTCCTTGCCTGCATCTCCCCAGGTCATGAACCAGACAGAACAACTCCTTCCCTTAAGTCACTTCTTGTCAGGTACTTGTTCAGAGCAATGAGAAGAGTAACTGACATCCATAGAATAGCTGAATTCTGGGATATGCCCAAACCTAACGAGTCACCATGCAAGGATACTAGATCCTTTTGTAATTCGAGAAACTGTACAGCAGCCTGTTCACCACACTCCTGTCTAGAAACGTGGGACTCGGGATTCACTTAGAATTCCTACATCTCAACTTCTGTGAGATTGTTTCTATTTTCTGTCATCTGTATAATCACTACTATGGCTGGCCTGAGTCCACGTTGTCCCTGTGTGGGTCACGGCGGCAACCTTATAACTGGCTGCTGTGCCCCAAGTGAAAGCACACATTACTTTCCTCATCGGAGTTGCCAAAACATTTTGATCAGATAAATTTATCACATTTCTTAGTTATTCTTCATGGTATCTCCCTGCAGCACACGGGTAAAGCACACCCCCCCCCCCCAACACACACTGTGAATACAATATACATCTTTGCTTCTTGCTTCCATTTCTAGGATATTTTGCAAACAGAGAGAGAATGCTTATAATTCTTATATATTTACTGTGGATCAAGCTTTTATTAATTTTAATACTTTTGTTTTCTTTGCCTTTATTCCTCCACCCCTGGCATAAAGACTAAATATTATACCAATTCTCTCTCGCCATTCAGATTAGTCTTATTCCTAATCACCATTTATATTCTGATTTTCTTCAGATTTGTTCATTTATTCAGCCACTTGCTGGCCATCTCAAGCTTCAGCATATAGCTGCTTCCAAGTGGGTAAGCAGAGAAGCATACATGAGTCTGACAGACTTCCCTTCCTCCAGAGCCAACAGGTGTGCCGTATCCAACCCATGGTGCGGGACAATTCTATATTCTGTCAATTATATTTTAAATAAACACTGATTGGCCGATAGCCAGGCAGTATAGGCGGGAAAATCAGATAGGAGGTAGAGGTGGGGCAATGAGAACAGGAGTATTCTAGGAAGAAGGAAGCTCATTCCACAATCCTTCCCAGATCACGGAAGAAGCAGGATGTGACCTGCCCTGCTGAAAAAGGTACTGAACCATGCGGCTAACATAGATAAGAATGATGGGTTAATATAAGTTATAAGAGTTAATGCAAAGCCTGAGCTAATGGGCCAATCAGTTTATTATTAATACAGACCTCTGTGTAATTTCTTTGGGGATTTACTGGCGTGGAAACTGGGCAGGACAGAAACCCCAATAAGCAGGCCCTCATGTTACAAACCCATACAACTGCCAAATTTCCCAGATAATTCTGAGTTGAACTATTTATGTAATATAAATGATACTTTTTCTTTCATAAATTCATACCTAATATGCACTTATTTATCTTTTGAGGTGAAATGGGAGGTCCTTACAGACCAGTTCTTAACAGGATATGCAACAGTCACTATAGAATGTTTCCGAATTCATCAATTCTTATGCATTGCAGTTTAAGATTAAAAGAAGAAACATGAGTACACAGTAAGGAATTAGTATATACAAAGCATTGTCCTAAACAGTGTGCATTTAGTTCTTTACTCTCACATGAACATCACTGAAAATAAATCATATGTCAGAAGAAGCACATGAATAGACTTTCACACTAATTATTAATATATCATTCTTTTTTTTAATTTTTTTTTAATATATCATTCTTTACCTGTGATCCATTTTTCTACAAAAACCAAAACTGCCTTTTGCATAGTGAAAAAAATGTGCATAAGTATAAATACATTTTTTAAACTGAATCACACTTTTTATTTCAATTGTATGGTTCTTTTCTATTTTAACAATGGGCCTTGAAACACCTGTCATAGTATAATTTATAAATTATGAGTATTTGTCACTTAAATCTGCATAAGTCTATTGAATGGACATACCACAGTTGGTTTAGCTGCCCCCTTACCAGCGGACATCAGTCTATTTCTAATTTTTACTCTAATGATTATGTCATAATTTAAGTACTCTACTAATGAAAAGTTTCTATTTTTTCTACAATAAAAATATTTTGACATAAGAATTCTTATGTTTATATGACTGCACAACTGAAGGCAGAATGACTGGGTTAAAAGGCCTATATATGAAGTATTGCCAAAATGAATCAAACACAAGATTTTATCAAGAACATTCTCATTAACAGCAACTGTAAGTACCCACTGTCTGCAATACTTGTCAGTACCAGATATTTTAGTGATTAAAAAAAATTCAGATCTTGTACAAAGGAATCTCATTTGGAAAATGAATTTATTTGGTTACCAATGAAGTTAAGTGCATTAATTTGTGGTCACATTGAATTTATTCTTTGGACAGCATATCCATTCATGTGTATGTCAGTTTGTGTAAGGGGTTTATTTTAATTATTTGTCTGCCTAAATTATGCCTAAATAATAAATAAAAGTAAATTCAATACCTGCTATTGAGATTACAAATATGTTCTTCTGTCTTGTTCTCTATGTTAAACTGTGTTCATGTGACCTTTTATGTGAAGCTATTGGTTCTACAATAATTAAGAAGCTTTTCTCCTAGCAAAAATGTAATGCTTTCTTTCAATATATTATATTGTTGCCTATATGACATTTATTTATATATGGTATACACTAAGGTATTTCTATTCTCTTTATCCCAACTCAAATGTCACTGTCTCTATTTTGCAAGTGACAAGGTTAAAACTCAGAAGAGTGAAGGAACCCACTCCATATTACAGAGGTGGAAAGTGGTTTAGCGAAGTTTATAAACCTATTGACACTTTCGAACCACCATGTCCAACCTCTCAAGAGTAATGCATGATCCATTCCACATTAAATCATTATTATACTCAGTACAAACAGCCTAGGAATGTCGCTCAAGTCAGTTGCACGGCTTTAGCAGTGTGAGCTGCCTTGGCATTGCCAATCATACATAGCTATACCTGCCAAGATCAGCTCTGTATTTTCTCAGAGATGGAATCACAAGTCCAGGAATAGAATTCCATTATTATTCAGCATCAACTAGCTGCTATCACAAAAATAAGAATATCCCAAATTGGCATGCTCTCGAATGACAGTTCTAAGTTCTCTTCTCTGTCCCAGAGATTGCCTGACAATAACCACAGAAGAAGAAGAACAGGGCTGACTTCTACCCAAGACCAGAGGCTGAACTATTCTGACTCCAGCATCACCAGTAAATACTATATGATACTTTGAGAGATAATTTTGGTATTTATTCATCTCTTCTATCTAGTAATAGCCCCAATAAAGACTTTAGCATGTCTTCTCAGTTATAATGGTTTTGTTTTTTTAAACTGGGAATGTTCTACCCATACTAGAAACATAGAAATGATGGATCCTAAAAAGGGGCTGACAGCCCCCTTGTTTGTATCACTTGATTTCCTAAGGCTGGACTAGTTACCCACACCGGACCAATCATGCTATCTCTTTCTCAAATTCACAAATGAGAATGGGGGGGGGGCTAAGTCTGATAACAAGGCTAAAACTAGGACAGATAAACTTAACTCATTTGCTGCTTCATGGACTGGAAATGAAAACCTAGTACAAGGAAGAAAATGGGCAAATCAGAGAAATGGATGCACACCATAGACAGAAGCTGGAGACCAAATATGATTTAGCTTTCCAACAACATTATTTGGAATGATATTCATTCACTCAGTAAATATTAATGGTGTGCCAGACTCTAGGTTCATTGACTGAGGAGTGTAAATGACTATTAAATCCTTAAAATAAATTTGCAAAAATATGTTTGTGCTTAAGGTAGCAGTAGGGATTTCAGTTTCTTATAATCAGAGACTTAACAGCTAACATAGATTCACAAATAAAAGAATCCCCTATCGGAAGGATGTTATGCCCTTTCAGTTGATCCAGACACTGGCTCTATTTCACAGGTACTCAGTCCATGCTACCCAAACCATCATTCATTTTACATATATCTCCCATCACCTGAAAGTGACCCCAAATTCTTGTACGGTGGTGATTCTCAACCACCATGCTACAGGTCCCCAGTGTACTGTGACCAGTGATGAGGTCTGTCATTACTAATTATTAATTATAATAAAACACTAAAGTTGGCTAGTGCTTTATGATTATTCTTCCTCCGCAGATTCAAGGTCATCTGTAATAATGGCAACCCCATTGGCATTTCTATCCATTATCTTAATGGAGAGGAACCTGATACAGCCAGCAAGCAGGAATCACACACAACTCTGAGTGTGTGGGATTCTGTGTACACAGTTATGTGTTGTCTTCGTGGGGAAAAATCCTACTTCTTATTGGGGAATGTGGAAATTTAAGGATCTTGGCGACTGTCTTTCCTAGATTTTCAAATATGTCCTAGAAACATAATAAACTATGGCAGCTGCTGCTACAGATATTGCATAAAGGAATATTTCTATTCCTTAAATGTCCACCATTATAGTGTGGCCTATAAAATGTGTCCATGAATGTACCAGACCTTTGTCCTTGAAAAGTTTTATATCAAGCTGAAAGAGATGTAAAGATGAGCTAAGAACTAAACGATGAGATCAAACAAAAGAGAGAACAGAGACGGGAACATTAATTTTTTCTTTAAACTACATTCCATTCTGTTGAGAAATAACCTTTTGAAAAGCCACAAGACTCGGGTGGGACAAGGCTGGGACAAGGGTGAACATGTGACCAAAGTAGAGCCAACTGAGATTGCTTTTGAGAAGATGAATTGATACAGGGGAGGTCACAAGATTTCCTTTCATCTCAGTTGGCAGAAATCCATAAACCTAGACCTACAGGAACCCACCTTTGCAGAGAATGAAGTCAAACTTGGAAAATCCCATGGAGGAGTGTGTCTATGGACTGTATATGTGCGATGTCACTAGATTCTTATGACCCAGGAAGTGCAGTGTTATTCAGTCCACCTTTCTGATGAGCCCAGGCCTCTGAGTTTAAGCCTCTGTCCAAGAACACACAATCACCAAAGAGATGAGTAGAGATTTCAGTCCATCTTTTTGAACTTATGACTCATCCTCCTCCCAGAAAGCACAAATATTTTATAAGGCTCTGTGACCAGTCTGAAGCATCTGTTCATACCAAGTCTTTGGCTATTGGAAAATATATATTCCAGATTTTTAAAAGCATATTAGACTATGAAAATTTGGGGCTCTGTCAAAGCTACTCAAACCTACCATTGTAAGGGAACGAATATGGATGGCTATGTGTCAATAAAACTTTATTTACAAAACAGGCAATAGAAAGAAGCAGGGGTTAGCTTTTAGGCGCTAGATTGGTGTATTAAGCTGTTCTCACTTGCCATTCAGCCAGATTTAAATTCCATAGGAATAAACTCCATTTAAAAAATATTAAGTCACTCATGATGAAATGCATAATTATTTAATTGAACGGCAAGCAAAATATACATACTAATTAATCAGGGTAATAAATGAGTTAGCTCTAGAGGACTCTCAGTACTACTTGTTCTTGAAGAAGACTATGCAGAATATTTCATGGAAATGAACCAAAGCTGAGATGAGCCAATCTTAGAGGATGGACATATGTTCTCTGCAAAGGGCAGTTTGGCTCGTGCAAGGAAGGAAGACTTACTAGGCCAATTAAGAATGGGGACCCAGGCTGCATGAAAAATAAACAAGAGTTAGGGACCTGTAGGTAACAGCAGGATAAGAAATTCAAATAGCAAAACCAGAGTGCCTAGAATATATTCAGGGATGTTTAAAGATGATTGGATACTTTTATTCTCCGAGGAAAAACACGTACATATATTCCTGTTCATTTCACATTAAAAAATAGATCATTTTATGAATAATTAAATGCTTTAGGAACACATTTAAATATCCATAATAAACAATATTCGCAACACACATGAAATACTTAGAATATTGTACTAAAGAAAGAACACATTCCAACAGAATGAGAGACTTCAGAGCACTCGGTCCTAAATGGGATGTTCTCATGAGATTTCTCTCCTCGAGGCTTAGAGATCTATGTGGAAAAGTGGGCTGAAAGATTATAAGAGTGAGAAGTAATGTTTCAAGGACTGATGCATATATGAACTCATAGGGCCTGCACAAGTACATGCCAGATGGGATCCCAGCCTTGAGACGGTGAAGGAGACATAGGGTACAACCTTTAACCAAGAAGCTTTTTACAATTTATACCTGCTATCAAAGAAAATACATCAATGGAGTGTCACTGAATATATCAACCACATTTCAGGGTAGGTAGGCCCTATGCAAAAGAGTAGTTTCCCAGCACAAGACAGACATCATGTTCTTGTGTGTGTGTGCGGGGGTGAGGGACTTTTTGTTTCATTTTGTCTGGGTATTTTTTTTTTATCTCATTGGTTGTTTTTTGTTTGTTATGGTTTCTTTTTTGAGAGAAAGAGAGAAAAAAAAGGGAGAGAGATATGGGGACATCATGAAAGAATAAGACCATGAAGTTGAGTGGGCAGGGAGGTGGGGAGGAGTTGGGGAGGAAAAAAACATGATCAAAATGTATGGAAGATTAATTTCAAAAGGGAGAAATAATTTTGATACAGATTGTAAAGTTTGGTGTCTAAGAGAATATCACTCTAAGGGCACTTGGGTGAGGCTGAAACACTGCTTTCATCTTTGAACATCACTACAAGGAAAAACAAAGGACTTCTCAGGTCTTCTAGAGCTAGGGTACTGGAGAATAAGGAGAAACAATTTGATGGTAGTTGCTTCTATGAGATTACTTATAACTGGATATAAGTGAAAGTTAATTTCCAAGCTCATACACATTTAGGTAATGACAGGCTGTCTGCAAACAGCATTTAACAAAATGCATTTTATTCCTGTTAGGAGGATCAATTTGCCTTTGAGGGATAAAGTGTTCCTGCATATGATATAAACAAATGGAAGCCTGGACTTCCCAAGGTTGCTTATATTTTTATTCTTCCTTCATTCTCATCTTGCATGCAA
Organism: Myodes glareolus; assembly: GCF_982192425.1. NCBI lineage: Eukaryota > Metazoa > Chordata > Mammalia > Rodentia > Cricetidae > Myodes > Myodes glareolus. Next base: position 17,467,486 of record NC_142044.1, read on the forward strand.
GGTTATGTCAAACCCACACACCAATAAGTTGGTGGATATCCTTGCACTGCAGCAGGTCAAAGCAAACCAACATAAGAGAGAAAAGAGAAATGTAAGAGGTGAACGAGGGAAGGGGAGGTGAGAAGGTGAAAGGTGGAAAGGAAAAAATGGGGGTAGGTGCAAATAAAGAAGAATATGAGTAAAAAATAAAATCAAGCTGAGCAGTCTAAGAACAAAAGAAAATCATGCTCTCCCAAAGGTTTGAGCCCTCCTCTCCTAAAAAAAGAGAGTCAAGAGCCTCCCTTATTTCCTCCAGACCCCTTTATATTTTCCTACTACATGTATGCTTCTACTACCATCTCGTCATGTCTATATCTCCCTTCTCATGATAACATTCTAATTTTGTGAATAAATAATTGGAATAATAATTGGAATAAGCCACAACAACACAAATATATGAAGATGCCATGATGAGACTCACTAGTTTGAGTGCCAAACTGAAACATTAATTAAAAACATTGTATTTAATGTCAAGATACATTCTCTTGAAGGTCACATGCATCCTCCAGACTTGTCGACTTCCTGCTTGGCTCCTACTGTTTCCCACTAAGTATTCCCCGGGGTCTAGGCATCTAGCCCTGCCATCATATCTCTTCATGCCTGATGTCAATCATATCCCATTTGGTAGAAATTCTATATTATTTATATCCTCTGCTAATGTCTCATCATCATTTGGGTCTAATGAACAGAGAATATTTCCCTTTATATGAGTGACCTTCATTTCATGTGACATAGTCAAACAAAAACCTGCCTTCTCCTTAAGCTGGATTTTTCCTCCAGCCAAGGAAAGCTCAGCGACCTTGATGTTCAGCGATCAGCAATAAATACCCTTCCTATGTACCATGTTTTATTTCTGTTTCTGTCTTTACATCCTTTCTGTCAGCATTCACAGATTTCTAGAATAGAATCTTCGTATTCACTTTTCATGCCATTCTCTCCTTTTCACCATCCTCAGCCACTGGCACCAAATGAACCCTCCTAAACTATCACCTCTATCCTCTAATTCTCCTATTAAGAAAGTCATTTAGGGTTTCTGCATACAGAACAGTATTTAAGAATTTAGGTCTGACTTTCTAAGTCTTTTACTATCCTTTCTAACCCTCTGTCCTTACTTTCCCCAAACCAAAGCTGGCCCTGGCTCAAACTAGTCCTCACCAGCTCTCCTTATGTCAATATTCACTGTTACCTTTTCCAATCACACATTTGACAAAATGTTGTGAATATTTAAAAATTATTTAAATGCTTGATTGCTGTGGGACAATGGTCTTGTACCCTGAAAACATTTGTCACTTGTACTGGTTTAATAAAATGCTAATTTGCCAGTAGCCAGGCAGGAAGTATAGGTGGGGTGACCAGAAGAATTCTGGGAAGAGGAAAGGCTCAGTCTACAGTCATTATCCAGACACAAAGAAAGCAAGATGAGAATGCCTCTCTGAGAAAAGGTACCAAGCCACATGGCTAACACAGACAAGAATTATGGGTTAATGTAAGTTATAAGAGTTAATAAGAAGCCTGAGCTAATAGACCAACCAGTTTATAAATAACATAGACCTCTGTGTATTTCTTTGGGACTGAACAGCTGTAGGACCAGGCAGGACAGAAACCTCTCTCAACATTTGATGGGTTGAGGTCATCTTTTATTTTTGTAATACGTTATAAAAATTTTAGTGATATTGTGGTTTAGAGATATATCTGACAGGATATTGATTAGAAATCGCAGATGCATGATGTCAGAGAAACCAGAAACAAAAAGGAATCCCATCCCCTGCCCAGACTTTGTTAAGGGACGCTGCCTTCTTTAGACACTTTCAAGAAAAGGTACTAAAGGACAGACTGTCAGGCCAGTAGTTAGAGCAGTACTAGCAGTAGCTTAAGGTGGGGCATGCTACACAAAGGCATCTGCTTCCATAATAAGAGTCACACTTACCTTTGACACGTAAATGCCAAGGGCTTACTAGAGTATGGTTGTTCTAGTCACAAGATCCTTGAAATGATGAAGACTCCAAGTCAAAGAGGGTAGGAAGGTACCCTAGGATTTTACCCAAGTTGTTCCCTGAAAACTCAAATTCAGAATTTAGCAACTTGCTGTGTATTATTGAGAATCAAAAGGAAAAGAACACCATGATGCAGAGATAGGTCAAACCTCTCAAGCTGGGTGGTTTTCCTTCCTCCTGTTTGTTAACAACTCCACAAAAGGACAGTCAATAGCTCTCCTCTTGCTACATCCCACCTTTCCCCAACTGCCTTCCAACTCTATGCTTTCTGTTTGTCTTCTAATTTTGAAAGCCCTAAGAGGAAAGAAGAGGGGAAGGTAGATTTGCTGAGAACATGCATTGTGTCAGATACTGTAATATGTGTGTTCACATACAATGGAGAGAAGAAAGGAAGAAAAATGATAGAAAGACTAAGGTAACATCTAGAACAGAATCAAGGCCAAGCTGATGGGCAGGCACTGATGGTCAGTTGTTTCATGCGAGCTGTAAGAGAACTATGTAGGGCAAGTGATAAGAAGCAGATGGCCCAGCTTCGGCCATATAAAGATAAATCAGTATACCTGCGAGGAGACATAAAACCATATAAATATATTATGCTATGCATATATGTGTATATTCACATACATGCACTTAAGGTTATACAGACATATATTTTTAAGTAAGCAGGCCAGGATATCCTATCCCACCCAGGCATGGATGACCTGCAAGAGTAGAGTATCTCCTACTTCCTCTAGAACCTACATTCTTTGTTTGAAGGGGAGGAAAGATGAAAGATAGCATCCTTCTGTGTACCCTCACGCTCCCAAGAAAGGAAAACAAAAACCAAACCTATTGCAAATTAAATGGTGACACGGAAGGAACAGTAAGATACTTCCCAACTTCATAACTATGATAATTTCACACCTTTGAACTGCTGAGCTACAAGTGCCTACTACAATTATCTATGCTCCGATCTCTGGCAACTGAGGTCTCTTCCCCCAGGCTACACAGCCAGTGAGATTGCGTATAGCCTCCAGGTTGTCATTTACCAGAATTCCGAAGGGCAACTGAGCTCCAAGAGAGATCCATCCTTTCCCATATGCTTTGCTTGCCTGTGGATGACGCGCGCAATACAAAGAAGGCTGCTGAGCACAAGGTGAGCTCTCCACACTTGTGGGTGTTTCTGTTTTCGTGCACGTCTTTTTGCACGAAAGGGGCTAAAAACAAACTGTCCCCATGGACGATGACAGAGAAGGTTGTAGCATGACCAGAGAATAGAGGAAGAGGACTGATCTGGACCTGAGCAATAATGAGTAGCAAACTGTCACAGTGCAGTGGGGAGAGTTTTCTGGGAGAAAAGGAGATCTCCAGGCTGATTGCTCTTCCAGAACACCACATCCAACATTCCCGGCAGCGGGGCTCACACCATAGGATTGCCACTAGTGCCCAGGGAATCCAGATGAGGCCCACTGGGACGAAAGGAAACCTGGATCCTTCCTGTTGTCAAGTGAACAGACGATCCCACCTCCTTCCAAGACAGGGTATGAGGAGCAATAAATTAGCCCTATAAAATACTTTGAGTTTGGATTTGCTCTCTCTTAATTACCAGGAAACATTTCTACAGAGGATTTTTTTTTAAAGCAGAGAGATAAAATTACAGTGTTGAACTTCCCCAGCAAGGCCCTCTGCACTGCCTCAAGTCCCATCCCTTCATTCTGGCAGCTTTGCTTGTAACACTTGGGAAGCTTGATTATTCAAGGTGATGATGTCAGCCCTGCAGATCTGCAGCTTGGGGAGGGACAGAAGGAACACATTACACAGACTCAGCAGGAACCCAGCCCAGCTAGCTCTTGGCGCCTGGAAACACAACAGAAGGCCACATCAGTTTGCTTTGCAGGAGGCTCCCAGCAAACACAAAACCAAAGGCAGCCACTTAATTACAGATACAAAGCGGTCCTCGTCGGAGATCATTGAAAATCGTCTTTCTCCTTTTTCTCCTTTTGTAAAAACAAAGATAGGACAAGAGACACATTGAAAATGAATGTCCATCAGCTGTGAAGGACTTTTGCTTCAGGCCCTCTCGTTACAGGGCAAACATTCCCGAATGGAGGGATAGCTCAAGTTTGTCGACTGGAATAAGAGACAGCTGAAAGACAGCGCCATCCCTGGGTGCTTCCTTAAAAAGAAAAGAGAATCAGCTGAAACTCTTGACACCAGGTCCCGTGGGCTCCTTACCTGGGATGCCTGTCCCAGTTTATAGCCCAAAACTTCAGTGAGGCTTTTCCTGGTGTTTCTAAGATAGGGTTGCTTTCACCCTTTGTGTTATCTCGAGAAGTATGGCTCCAAGGACATTGATGGCAGCAGATCTGACGTGGGCTTTTAAGTAATCACTTCTACTGTGTGATGCCCCTCAGCCTGTAAGGTGCACCCATCCCATTCATACAAGAATTCTTGTGCCTAAATCAGTACTCAGCACAAGATATACACAATATAGGATGGGCACATATGTCATTATTTGATGTGTTAACAATATTTCTTCAAACACACACGCACACACACAAACATATAAATATACATATATACACATAAAAATTATACCATTACATTAAACATTGTTCATCTTGTATGCCACCTCCAATCTCCAACATACAGTTCTGAGGGAGTATAAGTAACTCACCTGAAAAAGAATTCAGAATGTATAAAAGATTCAAGCTAAAAACTCACTAGAGATTATCAGAGGCAGGCTTTTCACAACAGATATGGATGCCTCAGCCCAAGACCATCCTTTATTCTTCTCTACTGATGAAATTAGTGAGAAGAGGCATCAGAAAAACATTTAGAGCCCTAAGCTCCCATTTTCATATTTTTTTTCCCTCTGACTACTGACTACCCAGTGGACAAACATGAGAAAGAGATAGGACCTTTCAAACATCAAACACCTTATGGGAAGTGTTTACAGGATACTACAAATATACACTCTTATTAAAATGTCTGAAAGAAAATCAAACAGGTTTGGCTGGGTTAACAGACACATCATGCATTTTTTTTGCTCAGCTTCCTAGTAACTTGCACTGTGGCTGTGGTAGCTTTATAACGGAAAATGCACAATTTATGCATACACCATGGAAAATCTAATTCAGCGATTTTCAACCTGTGGCTCACGACCCCCAGAGGGGTTGCATATCTGCTATCCTGCATATCAGATACTTACAACACAATTCATAACAGTGGTAAAATTACAGCTATAAAGTAAAAACAAAATTAACTTTATGGTTGGGGTCACCACAACATGAGAAACTGTATTAAAGGGTCACAGTATGAGGAAGGTTGAGGACGACTTATCTAATGTGTCAACTTGGCTAGGGTATGATACTCAATTATTGGACCAAACACTACTAAGTTACTACAGTAAAGGAAGGAGCTTTGTTTCTTGTTTGTTTGGTTGGTTTTTGTCTTAACAGTCATATTCAGTAAAGTAGGGTTTGTTTTTGTCTTCTATAACATGGGTGGATGTTACCTTATCAAAGTAGTTGAAAGCTAAACAAAAAGATGGGTATCCTAAAGGAGGAAGAATTCTGCCTAGTTACTGCAAAATACAAGTCCTCTCTGGGTTTCCAGCCAGTGGGCCTTGGCTGCTGCATTCATACTTGCCAGTCTCTAAGACCATGGATTGCTATAAACAGACAGACAGACCTAGACTATTGTGTTCTGGTGTCCTGTATCTCTGAAGGGTTTTGAATCTCAGGTCTTACTCTTCCATGACTGTGCATTTTGGGGAGAGAGGTTTACACCTAAAGATGACCCGTAAGAGATTTGTAGAGAAAACGAAGGGAAAAGATCATTCGAGAACCACCCAAAGCAGACATGCATCTGTTATTTGCAACACAGCAAACGTGGGAAGAGACACACAGAGGGTCCCTCCCCAAATCAGCTCACTATAAATGAGCTCCCACACGAGCTTCTTCAGGGTCCTGATGTTGTTTACCTTGACGCCTGATTTGCATTCTTTGTTTTGTTTAAACCACTAATAAAACAGCAACAACACTCCTACTCAAGTTTCACAGTTTGCTCCTGATATTTTTCTTCATTCTTGAGTAGCTGCCAGAGAAAACAAATGAAACTCATTTCCCTAAGACAGCAGTATTTCCTCCCCCAGCTCCTCCACCCCAGCACGGTGGAGCCAGTAGGATGTTTTTCTAGTGCGCTTTGTATTACTGATAGGCAACAAGAGGCTCATCTTCCATGCGGTGAGAGACACCACACACAAAGCCTTTTGTTAATGAATCAAGAGAGTGCACGAGTTCTATAGCCTAAGGTGACAGCCACATCGGCATTCAAAAGTATTAATATCATAATTTAAGACTATTTTAGAGATCTATTCTACACTTCGAATCAATGCATCATAAATCTCCTGGTTGCCATTCGGGGACTGCTGGCTCAGGTGAGGTGCGGGGCAGTTCCTGGCTCTGCTGTGCCTTCCTCATTATACTCTTGCCCAGGGGAACAAAGCTAGATGCTCATTACATACCCCAACCAGAAGGAGGCCTCTTTCTCACTGCAGCGTGAAATCTGGCAACAGGTACACTGAATTATTAAGAAGGGTGTCAAGTCACTACCTAGTAATGTGACTCTTAACAAGATGCTTTAGATACAATTACCAGTCTTGGTGACTTCCAGTGTCTTTACCACTAGTGACATAGCTCCTGGACCACTTGGGAAATATATAGATCATGAACTCATGTCAAGAGGGTAGACACTTGAATTCAGGGTATTCTAACATGTTTTCCCACACCTAGAATTGAGATGAAGACACAGCAATTTACTTTTTTCTTTCCTGAACTACTAGCTAGACATTTTGATCCAATCGTTGTCTTCAAAGGGTTTGTCCACCCTCAAAGACATCATAGAGTCATCATGCCTGTGTTTCTAGCAAATGAAGATGTGCTTACTTCCTTGCAAGGCCTAGCATGCATTGGTTAGGATATGCTTCATATTTCATCCAGTGTTTCTGGAGATTTGTGAAAGGGTGAACTCCGGTTTATCTAACACGCAATGTTGCAAGAACAAAGCATCATGACATACATCACATGAACTGCAAACAAAGGCTCCATAAGCGCCTGCTGTCATTACAGGTATCTTCTCTTAGTGTGTAAGTTAACAAACTTAGGAAGTCCAGCATGCCATACTTACTGAGTGACTATACAAAGCAGGTATCTTTAAATTAAGTATGTGAATAGCAAATCTAGTGTGTTTGTTAAACACAATGTGAAATCAACTAGGTGATCTTTGTTGATCTGGCATACATTCATTTTGATATGAAAACACACGCTTAAAATAAAATCTGAACTATAACAGGGTCATAAACTGATCTCACATAGCTAAGATTCAGAACTCTAAGGGCAGGGATGGAGAGACAGCCCAGTGGTTAAAAGTGATTACTCTTCCTCCACAAAATGTGTGTTACCGTCTCAACACTTCTCTCGGATAGTTCACAACTGCCTGTGACTCCACCTCAAGGACTCTGATGTCTCTGACCTCTATAAACACCTCACCCTCATGGATACAAACTCACATACAGATGTACACATACGCAGTTTTTAAAACGATAGGAATATATTTTTAAAAGATTATTTTATCAATAATTAAATTTTTATCGCAGTTACCTCACCTCACTCCCCCCACTTGCCCTCTATCCCTCCATCCACTCATCCACTCCTCCTCCTTCTCCTTTCTGAAAGGGAACAGGCCTTCATGGGAGGTGTCAGCAAAGCATGGCGCATCAAGTTGAGGAAGGATGGAGCTCCTCCAAGGCTGCATCAAGGCTGAGCAAGGCAACCCAGCAAGGGGAAGAGGTTCAGGATTCATAGGTGATGAGGCAACTATGCTGTGCAGCTACCTATATATTAAAAGCTTCAGGACAGTGCATTTACTCAGGATCAGAAGGCTCCCGATGGATTCATTTATTCAAACATTTGGGTAATGTTTGTGAAACTTGTAAGAATAAGGTATTCCCTCTTTAGTCAGGTATCTATTCCTAGCCCCGTTCCACTCTGAGACCCTTTCTCAAGTCAGGGATTGCTGGATTCACGGATATTTAAAGAATCTGGCTGAGGATGAGTTGAGGTGAAATCACATTAATTTATGTCACATATGTGGTATAATATACTGTGAACTTAAATCAGTTAGCAAATCTTATTTTTCTGTATTTGTGATGCTTTTGATATGTGTTAGCTATTTCAAATTCAGTTTTATTTATTTTCCTAACTATAACACCTAAATTATTCCAATTGTTTTCATTTAAAAAATTGTAGCCAAATGTCTAAAAGTAAGGTTCAGATGCCACAAAATTATATCTATAAAGTATACACAGATAGAGGATATAAGAGGACACATTTACAAATCAAAATACACATTTAATGAATAAAGAAATTCTGGCCCTTGATATTATGAAAATTTAAACCTTTAATAATGTATATCAAGTAAAGACTTTCATTTATCCATCTGGTAAGAGTACAGCTTTTTAAAAGTACATCTATATCTTAAATCGTATCAATATTGTCCTTGAAAGATCAGTTTACAATAAGAATTAAAACCACTTATAGATGTCCAAAGCTCTAACTCCTTATCATTGTGGTAAAACTGTCTTTTTCAGTAAAGGTAGTCAAATGCTTAGTTGTAACTCTCAACAGGAAATTAGCGTACTAAAGGGAAAATAAATTAGTATATTAAAATTTATGGTTCAGAAGACTGCCTGGTTAATAAATGTTGTTCAGAAAGTCAATGTGAAGAATACATTCTTATTCAGCCCATAAATAGAGAAACCAAGCACAGCAAGTCTGGATTAGTGGATCAGTGGTTGAGTGGTTAAGTGGTCTCACTTGCAGCAAAGTCACCTCGTGGTGACTCAGAACTGCCTGTAACTCCAGTTCCAGGGATCTGATGCCCTCTTTTGCCTTTTTCTGGCACCTGCATTCATATGTACAAACCCCAACCACAGAAATGCATGTGCATAGACATACATGCAGGCGACACATCCATGCACATAAAATCAGAATAAATCTTAAAGAACAAAGATAAACCTGTAAAATGGTCTAAAATTAAAAAGAAATCTGCCATGAAAAACAAAGATGCATGCTCTTGGTTGCTCACCCAAACGAGACAGCAAGAGCCCTCTGCTGAAGACACCACATACCTCAGTGATAGGATACAGAGAAATGAAGGCACCACACACTTTGTTTATAAGACACACAAAAAAATCAAGTTAGTATTGAACTAGAATCTACCTGCTGGTTAACATCCACAGTTCTGGAAGGTGCTATGCAGGCTACCAGCAGAGAAAACTCAGCAGTGATCTCATGCCTGCTGCAATACTTCCAGGCAAGATATGCCCACTGGGGCGTAGTGGCAGGTCTCTAATAGTGTTAATTAACCATACTGCCATTGGAATGGAGGCCCTCTCCGCTAGAAGGAATACACATCTAGTACTATTAAACCCAATCAAAACCCACTGATGTGCACTGCTTCCCTAAAAGGACACATTGCCAAACTTCTAAATATTTATGGCTACAATCAGAGGCTGGTGCCGCCCTCGGCCTGGGGAAAGAAGGCTCCGTTTTGCGGAAAGTGACAGCACAGAAACTCATCTCTGGACAAGGTGCTGAGAATCAGTGACGGTTAAGCCCTAAATGGAACATCTATACCACCCTCCCTCTCCCCGGTCAAGGCACAGAACAGTGCAGAAAGACTCTAAGAACAGAGGACGGAGAGGAGGGTGATGAAACAATGCTATCCAGACGACTAGGCTACCAGAACGCTGGAATTCTGAACACACACCAGGAATGGAAACCTGCAAAATCTGGGTCCTTCCACATTCTATCTTAGATAGAGGAGGTCCCCCACAAAGCCCCACCCCTTCCTGAGAAGTCATTGACTGTTAATGATTACTACAAGTGTGGGTGCCATTTTCGTCAGTGGTGAGTCACAGGGTGTGTGGGGGGGGGGGACTGGTTGAAAGTGGAGTAAAAACGATAACAGAGAGCTATGGGGTAAACAGAGTCACAAAAGACTGGGAAAGAGTTGGGGGAGAATAAGCGTTGGTTTTGATCAATATTCACTGTGTGTATGTATGCATGAAATTCTCAAAGAACAAATTAAATATACATTTTTAAAAACTCACCACAAATTCAATGTACAATGCATCAAATAGCTAATCTCCAAAATGTGAACTATCATTTGCCTAGGGCATATTATGCTTTGCTTCAATGATTAATCTATAAATAGCTTTATGTTTCTCATATTTTAAAGCTCTCTCTCTCTCTTTCTCTCTCTGAAGGGGACATTCAAAGCCCAGGTTATAGTGTACAAACATACAAGGAAAATATAAAATCATTATCTATCTTGGGTGTTTGTTTTATAACAGAAAAATTCTGAAACTTAAAAAAAAATCTTACTAAAATTCAAAATAGCTTAAAATAAAATGAAATGAGACAAAGATAATTAAAAATAATGTAAAATAATTTGGGTTTAACATATCTAAAAAGAAATACTCCCTTGAGAACTATGTGCCAAATCAGGAATAAACTTCACTATCATCAATATATATATATAATATATGTAATATATTATATATATACTGAATATATGTGTGTATACTGAAGTTTCTTCCTTGATTTTTGTGTTAAAGTTCTCGTTACCTGAAGAAGAGATGCAGCATTTCCTCTCGCCCTTCCTAATGCTGCCCTTTGACAGAACCCCAGCTCCCCCACAGCAACTGTCGACCACACTGCTGAAAACCAGCAAGGAAGAAATGGGAAAGAAGCCAGGCCTGAGAAACAGACTCAGCTGTCATCAGAGATACGAATAATTAAAAAAAAATTAAAAGTCAGAGGAGAGGGGATGGAGAGATGGTTCAGCGGTTAAGAGCACTGGCTGCTCTTCCAGAGGACCCGAGTTCAATTCCCAGCACCCACATGATGGCTCATACTCATCCACAGTGGGATCTGATACCCTCTCCTGGAATAAAAGCATACATGCAGATAGAGCACTCATCCATTTAAAAAAAATGTCAGAGGAGAGCTGAAAGTACTCTCGAATTACTATGTTTGAGGGCAAAGAAGACCAAGAAGTCACTACAGTTATGGCTGCTTTAAAGACAGAGGACACTTAATCATGTCTAGTTTGTGTGGTGAAAATAGAAAACTCATGAAAAAGAAGATGGTGCATCTAGGACATCCAATTATGTGCAGAAAACGTAGCAAAAGGCTGGGGAGGTGTAGGGGCCACTCTCCAGAGCGCTGCAGCTGATGAGGACAGGGCCAGGGCAGGGCCAGGGCAGGGCTAGTTCTCCCACCTGAGGTAGCAGGGTGGGGTGGGGGTGGGGATCTCTTCCTCACCCATCCTGCTACATGACAGACAATGGGGACAGGCGAGAGACCTGTTCTCAGGATCCTGCTCTAGAACCCATGCGAAGCTGGGCCCTCACTGGAACTCTTTCCGATTATCCTGCTGTTGCCCCGTGTTGTGGAAATCCTGCAGCTTCCGGTAGGCAGGACTGGCACCTTCAAGTGAGTCAGCAGATCACAGATGGGGTGGATGTTGGGGTGGGCCAACCCATAACCCTGTTTCTGGGCCTCGGTAGTTCCAGGGTTAATCTGCCCACTAGTTCTCCTTTGTCCTCATGACTAGGGTGAGCTCCCCTGCATTGCCTTGGTTAGTTTATCCCTTGCAGCAATGAGCAAGGTGCAGGGCCTGTTCTCCCGCCTTCATGTCCTCAGTTCTCCCACATCTACACCTTCAGGGCCAGCTCTGCTATGTTGTCCAGGTATGGAATAGGGGCCAGTCTCCTTAGTACTGCAGCTGATGAGGCTCTAACAATGGCTCACCTGCTCTTACGACCTCAGGGCAAGCTCTCCCACCTGCCTCAGGTGTGGGTGCAGGGGCAAGGCATCTCTCCCCTGCCCATGCTGACTTATGACAGATGGGGGGGGCAACTTCCCCATGCTCACAACTTCGGGGCTGGCTCACCAACCCCTCTGTCAACAGGGTTGGCTCTACTATGCTGGCCAGGTGAGAAGCAAGGTCTATTTTCTCAAGGGCTACAAGTGGTAAGGGGGAGGATTGGCTCTCTTGCCCACTACAGGGATGTCAGAGGCAAGGTTTAGGAGTGGGAGAACCAACTCTGGGGATGGGAAAGCAAGAGAACCAACCCCCACCCTTTCTCACCCCTGCAAAAGCCAGGGCATTGCTGGAGAGCTCACCCTGGTGGTGAAGATGGGAGAGCTGGTGGGTGTACCAACCCTGTAACTACCCAGGCCCAGAACCAGGGTTTAGTGTTGGTCCACCCCAACATCCACCCCATCTGTGATCTGCAGAAGCACAGAGGGTAGAAGAGGGGATGGGGAGTAGCGGGTGTTCCTGTGGACCCAGAGCTACAGGATCTCCACAACATAGGGGAGCAACGGGATGTCCAGAAAGAATCCCAAGTGGGGGGCCAGTGTAGATAATAATGTAGCAAAGACCAGAACCCTGGATCCAAACCAAAGATTCTTTGTGATGAACAACCACATGTAAAGATGTATGGATAAAGGGGTTTACTCCGTGCCGCACAGTGTTACACCACAGCTTCCATGATGAGATTTTCCCTTTCTTCCTTTATTTATCTTAAACTTTATTTTGTTTTATTGGGGGGGGTAAGGTTACAGGGGCAGAGGGTGGATGTGAGGGAACAGGATGGGGGGCATCAGGATGCATGATGTGAAAGACACAAAAAGTAAGTAAAGAGAGAAAGGGAGAGAAAAAGAAAAGGCTGGGGAGGGCTTCGGTAGTGTCAATTTTCCCTTAATCATACAAACCTACGTTATATGCGTCTGTATGTGTAGAACATATCACATGCTTAGAAAAGGGTGGGTGGGAATTGGTGCAGGGCTTTAAGAATCACTTTGAGCAATAGTGGGAGATGCCTGATCCTCCCTCTTCAATTCTCCACAGTCACTCTAAACCACACCCAGAGCAGGAATCCACAGCCCAGGGAGTTCTCACCCGCAATGGCTCTTAAAGGAGCTCCAGGAGAAAGGTCAAGAAGCCCTTAAGCTAAAGTCATTAACTCAGACGCATTAGCATTGTTCTTAGGCCGAAATGCCTAAGAAATGATCAAAGCATCACCTTCAAAACAGGAAGGTATGGTATAATATTAACAGTAATCATCTTAACCATGGGGTTTTGCCATTCATTTTGCTTCTTTTGCAGCAATATTTTACCCCGGAAATGTTATTTTCATCTAAAAATGAGAAGAATTAGTTGACTTTTATTGTCTGTTGTAATTGTAATCATTCTTTCTCTGTGGATTATCTAGGATTTTTCAGTATCTTGTGCAGACCCTGCTTTCTGAGAAATGGTCGATCGAGGTTCAGGACTTGGGGGAGGGGGCCCATCTGCAACAAAATGGCAGAGCTAGCTACAAGCTGCCATGACTCACAGGCACACAGTAATAAGCAATGCTGTAAATAACTAAACTCCAGATGTTGCCAATAAATATTAGCCAAGTAAAGCCCAAGAGAAGAAGGAGGTCATTCAAGGAGAAGCGCCTTGTCTCAAAAAGTTGATACTAATACTAAGAAAGGGTGCATGCGCCAGACAAGCATTCCAGAGAGAAAAGGAGGCCAGCTTCTTCACACCAAAATAATCATTTAAGCACATTAAACTGTGTCCCCACCTTCCCAACACACATACACACACACATGCATATGCGGCACAAGGCAACATTCATCTTTCACTCTCAAGTCCAGCAAAGTGAAACCTGCTATAGCTGCTGGGCACTCAGTGTTAAAAAGTGTCATGTGTCAGGTGACAGGAAACCACAGCATCAGTAGGAGGTGGAGGCAGCAGCTAATTGCTGTCAGTTGTGTGCAAATACCAAATGGAATATTAGGGAAATGAATGTTTTAGAATGGCTAGACATTGGTACCAGAAGAAAAGCCTTAAACCTCTAAATGGAAATTTATTTTTTATTTCAGTAATTCAGTTTTAAGAAAAAGTGGGGGAAAAAAAGAAGTACAAACAGACTCCATGTGTTAAAACAAAAATCTGTCATTGCTACTGACTTTGGAGTATCATCTAAGCACCCAGGTTTTTGTCAGAAATTGCATTTGACCCAAGGCGCATCAAGGAGACAGTAATTTTCCACGCAAGAGTAAGCGGTATAAGATTCTTTCAAAATACCACTTGGATTGATCTGGTCAGGTTAAGCTTATGCTACAGTAACAAACATCCCCCCAGAAACTAGGACACAGGGAACACTTATTCCTAGCTCACAAACAGTGTCCTCTAAATCAGTTCCTGGATAGCTATTTTCCATGCAGAAATTTAGGGACCACAGTCCTGTGATTTTGAGTTTTGCCACCTTAATGATGTAATCGACCCAATCCTGTAAAGGAAGATTAAGAACCCCCAGGTACAAAGCTTTGCTTCCGTGGGCCCTTCAGCAAAAATTCTCTCTCAAAAACCACTGCCTGGAACTAGTCATTCGGGGAGACTCAAAGGGAGAAGTGGTTATTGGGAAATACAAACACTTATTATAACAGGAATTTCTCTACAGTAAATCGATAAGCCTTAAGCAACAGCATCAGGTGCTGAAGCTTGTCAACAAACACACCCTTCCCTTCCTTCAAGAGCAATGGGAATTGGGGTATCTCTGACTCTTTTGCCTGCTCACGGGACCCTTTCCCTTTAACTGGGTTGCCACTTCCAGTCTTGATACGAGGCTTTGTACCTAGTTCTATTGCATCTTGTTATGCCATGTTTAGTTGATAACACTGAGAGGCCTGCTCTTTTCTGAAGGGAAATGGAGGAACAGTGGAACTGGTGGAGAGGGGAGGTGGGGGGTGCTGGAAGAAAGAGGGGGGACTGCAGTACTGTATGAAAGAAGAGATAGACAGACAGACAGACAGACGATAGATAGATAGATAGATAGATGATAGATAGATGATAGAGCAGTATTTTCCCTACTTCATTAGACAGACAAAGCAGTAATTGATAGGTAGCAAGATTGGGGGCATTGTCAAAAGTAGGCTGACAGGAGATATCTGGTAGGAGCTAACAATGCTATGCAAATGGTTTTACTTTGTGTTATTTTCCTTCCAAAGGAATAGCAGAGTCTCATCCCACCATGATCCACAACACATAGCAAAATAGCAGTCAGAGAAGGCACAGCAGCTTCAGACTTACAGGAAATAGAAGGGCTATTGCTTCAAAGATAGAGACCATCAGCAAGCCCCATGGTTTTTACTTGCTATATAACAGTATACGCATGTGCGTGCGCACACACACACCCCAGTGTGACAAAGTTCCATCTAATCTCTATCATGAGTGAAGACATCTTATATCTGGATTCAAGTTAAATGTTACAAATGTCAATTTCCTACTCAGGAATCATAGAATTAAAAGGTCAAAATGAAATTCTGATTTCTTTTACCCTGAGATTCACTCTGAACAGTTTTCCATATATCACTAATTGATACCAATGATCAGCCAGCTAAACAAACTAGAGATCCAGCAACAATCCTTAATTACTTTCTTTGTATCATGGACTCTAACTAATCACATCTTACGAGGTCTATCTCCAAAATAACTTGGCTTTTGCCCATTTCCCCTCATTTCTATCTATCTATTCTGAGACACTCTCAGCTTTCACCTGTAAATCTACAATGGTCCTGCCCCTGTCTGCATGTTTGAGGGCTTCCTAGCTTCTAATCCAATGTCTGAAGAAGAACCAGAGCTTCTCTTTGCAAACCTCTGCCCTACGTAAATCCCTTCCCTGTGTTTCCAATGCACTGCTTAAAATTAAGACTTGGATCAGCTGGAAAAGTAGCTGCCATGCAAACCTGACAGCCTAAGTTTGATTCTCAGAACACAGGGTGGATTTGACTCCTGCAAGTTGTCTTCTGACCTCAATACATGCACAGTGGAGCACACACACATACAAACACACACGATTTAAAAACAAAAACTCACACACAATCTCATGATCTTTCCATGATGGCATTCTTTCTGTTCCTAATTATCATTCATAGCTGTAGAATGCTATTGCTGCCTACTTTCAAAATCTAAGTTTCACCTAAGAAAAAAAATTCTTATATTTTCTTTGTCCCTATCCTATATCTATTCTGTGTCTTATTCTATCTTTATTTTATATCTGAGTTTCTAGACCTCAATTTCCTTCCAAATATGTATCAGATGTTCTATCAGAATACTTACTTGAGATTTGGTTTAATGGAAGACAGACAGCATGAAGGTGGTGTCTCTTCTGTCTTGTACCATATAACATCCCCAGATAAGGAACCTCACGCGCACTACTGAATACAGAACATGTGCATTTTTAGGGCTGTAAGAGCATTCCTCACTAAATGAAAGCTAGCTATCCCATTTGTAGTGTGTTCGTATCTTGTACAAACCAAGTACTAACCCTTGTACCAAAGATCAGAAACTAAACAGCCCATAGAATGTCAGCAGAAAGCAAACTGAGTGAGGAGGACCACGCATGGAAGAGTTGGAAGAGAAAAGCTGTCCTCCGAATAAGAGCAGCAGCTGTACGGCCCCAGCTGCTGTGGACTTAGGATGCCTATTTCCAGATGCTATAGTTTTTCCAAAGAAGTAAGAACTCTTGAGATTTTAAATAAAAAAAAAGTCTGGGATTTCTACTGATACAGAATTGTTTAGCATTAGGTTTCTGTGAGCAAAGAAAACAAAGTGAAGACAACCAGTTTGGATCCTTTGCCAATGTGTGCGGAGCACGGGTGTCTCCATGTGCATTACATATACAATATTCAATTCACCTTGCTCGAATGCTTCCAGAGGACAATAGCTATAACATGAAGGATAACAATAGAGATTCATTTTGCTGACTCTGCCATGCGCCTAGCTAAACATTTGATAGGTAAACATCAAAGATTCTAGACAACCCAGTGAGGAAGATTGCATTTTTCCCACAGGACATATGAATGCACATAGACACCGAAGGCCCCAGGTGCCATGGCTGTAAGTGGAAGGGCAGAACAGGGGTTTGATCCAAAGCCCCCAGAGTCTGTGCTCTTTACTGGTTATGTAAAATAAATACTGAAACCACATCTCCCCTACAGAAATTTTCAACTAGGCAGCATATTTAAACACTGATGTTTTTCTGTCTGCGCCAATTCTGACCTGTCACTAATGACCTCTATGAAATTCCGACCACCTAAACATGTAGATTTTACCTTTATTGCCTGATAAACTATGAGAAAAAGTGGAATCATAGTACTGCCTCTCAAACAAATTAGCTACGTAATAGGCAAATCAGACATGCCAACTGTTCCTGAGTATTTAAGAGTTAAAGAGATGAATTATGTGAGGATAAAGAATGACTAAGTTCAGCTCTGGTTGTGATATTTGTTCAAATATCTGCTGTCTCGTTTCAGCTACTGCTTTTGGATTTTGGCAGGCTAAGTAGCCAAATGTCATTTTAACTCTCTTCTTGGAAATGTCGAACTTGCGGACAGCTAATGAACATTTGCTAATAGAGATTATTTACATTTCCAATGACTGGACCACCATCAATAACTCAAGTTAGTTTTACTGCAGCTCTTTCCTTTAGTGTTGCGTGTTCTTTCTTTCTAACATAGACATTCTAGACATAATCGAGAAAGTACAATCTCCTGGTTTGTTTTATACAGGAAAATTCTACCAGCATGATGAAAATTGAATGTGTAATGGTTATGAGAAGAATTCATATAAACAACAAATAGCTGGGCTTTTTAAAGTCTTTCTTGGATTGGGATACTTAGGGCTCTAATATTGAGTTTATGGCCTAGCACATGGTGACATTAGATAATAAACACAATAAATTACAAAGTATATACACTTTTAGAAAGTGACAAGTATATGGGAGGATAATGTATCAGAGATTGGAGCCCTGGGAAAGAATCTGCCCTCATTTCAATAAAACTGCCTCATGAGTGTTCTCAGGAACAGCTCAGAAGGAGATGGGAGCACAGCTGTGCAGCCAAGATGAAGGCGCTGAGGTGGGCAAATGCCTGGACTGAAGCAGCCACCGTCAGGGCATGGGAAAGCAGAGTAGCAAATGACGGGAATGATTCACTAGAGGACACAGCACATAGGGCCTGTGAGGATGCTGGGAGGCTGTGGCCTTTTAATCTGAGAAAAACAGCAAATAAATGGAGGATGCTTAGTAAAGGGATGACAAGGTGCGAGTCTGACCTGTGCAAGGAAAAGATCATGCTGGTGGGCGAAGTGAGAATCAGGTTTAACTGTTGATCTACAAAAATGTTGCTTACAAAGGAAAATAAAGGGACAGTAACAAAATGAAATAACAGGGGAGTTTTTAGAAAATATCTTGAAGAATGGCCCCAAACTTTAGTTTATAGGAATGCTTCAATGCAACATGACCATCAAACAACATGGCCAATTCAGGCTCCAAGTCTTGCTGTTGGCCATTAATAGGAAAAAAGCTGAATGACTTGGTGGTTCGGGTACAACCACTGGAAGTACGGTTCCCAGAGGCATGAAGGAAGTGTATTTTACTCTTTCACTAACATGCAATTGACAGAGCTCATTTTCAGTGTAACTAATATATAACATATATTAATATATACTATAATAAAATAATTAATATATAATGCACATATCAATATAGGGGTGTTATATATGTGTTATATAATATTACCATATATAATATAACACCCCTGTAGGTGACAGCTGTAAGAAACTGTTATCATTGCTCTACAACGCCAAATCGTAAAACTCTTCAGTATAATTTTAATTAAGTTGCAATAAATAAGTATTAACATTTCAGATTTATTACTCTATGTCAGACATCCATTTTATGACCATATTCAAACTTCAGTCAAACATTGATTTAAAACTTAGACACTTTGCATTTGGCTAAAACACTTAGTTTTAGCCAAACTAAAACTCAATGCTTGTGCATTGAAAATTCTCATCTTGGAGCTCTTTCCCTGGATTTGACAGATTTAGAGGAAGACTTTGGAAGGTAATTACAGTTGATGAGGTTATAATAGAAGATGACTTTTGTTTTAAGAGGAGGAGCCACGAGCTTACTCTATCTTTGCCATATTAGGACACAGACAGAAGCTGGCCGACTGCAAGCCAAGGGAACTCTCACTGGAACACATCACCTAGCATGTTGGACTTATTATGAGAAAGAAATGTCTACTGTTGAAGCCACCTAGGTCACGGCACTTTATAATAGCAGTCCCAGCTTGCTATGATAGTGTGCACATAAGGGAACCTGCCAAAGTAACACTTGGACATTATTCATTCAGTTCTGAAAATAACCTTGCTGGACTTGCCCCATGCCCACTGGCCTAATTTTCCAGTTTAAATCAGAATTCCGCATCATTTAAGAACTGATTTCTACAAGTACCGACTAGTTTGAGAAGACTAGAGTGAAACCAATGAAGGTTCAGAGCACCTCAGGGAGCCTTCTGCCATCTGAAATATGGGATGATACTGGCAGCTGTAGAGCGATAGCAGAATCTGATGCTAGGGCTGCAGAGCCGTCATCTAAGTGAAGACTGAAGAGTTAGGCACACTCTTCAGTCAGGTATTTACCTAAACCGCGAGACAGCCAGGATTTGTTGAGGGTGAATTCTACAAGAGTGACTATGCATGGATCATGTATATGCCATGCAATATCCTACTCTACCCATCAGTGTAGACATACACTCCCCCAATACAGCCAGCCATCATGGCACCCAAGATTTATCTGTAGATTGCTACTGGGAAAGCTAAAGATAATGAAATAACTGTTGAAATAAATGCACTTTAAAAGGTAAGAGATTTCTGTGTCACACAAACCAGCTACTTCTTTCATTTACCAACAACCTAATCCTAACAACATGCTGGACACATTAGCAGACATTGGAGGTAGAGCTATGAGCGAGGGCAAAGGGCTCTCAAAGGGTTTGAGATCCCATGGGAAGACAGAAAAGAAACAAGATGATTTCAGACAGAACTTCTATGGTAGACACCCAACTGAGCGACACCTGAGGGAGTGACTGAGGGACTACTGTGGGCATGGAGAAAGGGTTCAGCACAGACTTCATAAAGAGGTACAGAAAAGCTGTGATCTAGACTGAGAGAAAATGCACAGCGATCAAAAGGAAAATCATCATGGCAAAAGAGATGGTGAGTATAACTATTCTCCAGAGAGAGTTACCTAAGCACATTCAAGAAAATAGAAGGCGACTCTGTCGAGAACCTAGGCTGCTAGGGGAGCGCCTGATAGGAAGCAAGTTGGTCTCGATAGGAAATGAAAGGGGCTGAAGCTTTTAAATGTATTATCGACCATGCTGCAAGCTTAGGGTTTTACCTGAAGCACTCTGGGAAAGCATTAAGGATAGTAAGCAAGGGAATGGAGTCTTCCCATTTGTGACAGCTAGAGGAGGACTGGGTCCCAAGAGCGAGCAAAATAGAAGCCATTAAAGAAGCTACTGATGTGCTTCGTGGAAAAGAGACAGTGAGGAATAGCTGTGTGAGGGCTGTGAGGGGAGACCAGGCACGGACTTCAGAACGAGTACCGGGGAGAATGAATGTGACTTGTCGATGACCGTGCCGCCTTATATGACAGACTTGCCTATGCCATTTGCATTTTAACATAATATCCAATTTCAACCTAATTTATCAGCATTGTAGAAATCTTTGTCTTTTCCATGTGTGCTTTTTTTTTTTTCGGGAGTGTAAAATACCTGACCTAAACAATCTAATGTTTAGTAATTAATAATTTAATAATTCCGGAAGATTTTTTTCAGTTCACAGTTTCAGAAGTTTCCCTCTATTGCAGCAGGATGAGTGAGTGGTGTAGGAGGCTGTTTACCTCAGGGCAGAAAGAAACCAAAAAGAGACACAGGAAGGGGCTAAGGACAAGACACTCCAAAAACCTGTTCTCTGTGACCTACTTCATCTAGGTGTACCTTATGCTTTGGGGTTTTCAGAAAATACCCCACAAACACTAGCAGAGGAGCAAGTTCTCAACAGACACCATTTGGGGGAGACACTTCATATCCAAAGAATAAGACCATGCACCAATGATAGCAACACAATTCTGAATTATTTATGTACTACTCTGGTTTTGATCTTAACAATTATAAACCTCTGGTACTTTATGTTCAAACAGAACATATGCTATGACCCTTTGTATCCGGATAAAATAAGACAAAAAAGAATGTTCTTTTTTTTCTTTAAAACAACTTAAAGTACATTTCTCTACATCTTCATCTCCACACACAGTTCTAGATACGACCAGGGATTCAGCACACAGCCTGGCATCATTGACAAGTTGTTCTGTACACATCCTGTGCCACTATGAAGACATAGAGCTGTGTCTAAAGTACCTCACTATCTCAATGAAACACACCCACCTCCTCAATATTATAGGGCATACGAGTGTCTACCATATAGAGGCAATTATTGGATGGCTCATTATCCCAATGAAACACACCCACTTCCTCAATATATTAGGGCATATGAGTGTCTACCATATAGAGTCACTTATTGGATGGTCATTTACAAGAAGGTTTGCAAATCTCTGTTCTAAATCTTTGCCTGAGCCCATATATTCATAACTCAGCAACAACTACCATCTGGGAGATTAGGGAAAGTAGAACAAGAAAGAACAAGCAAAGCATACTGACAATCTGCATTTTATAGATAAGATACATTATGATGTGGAATGAGAGAGAGAAAGACAGGCAGACACACACACACACAGAGACAGTGAGAAAGAGAGAGAGAGAGAATATGATAATAAATTATTGTCTCTCCTTAGAAATGAAGGATGATTGTCAACTACCAGGCACTGGTGTCAGCCCTCTTGCTAAGGGTGTAGTCCAGACTCCCCTCTACCCTCTTTGAATGCTGATCTTATACCACCCTGCTCTCACCCTGGTGTAGCTCCGCAACATCAGCTTCTTAATCCTTGTTTTGGAAAGACTGGCTAGGGTTCCTAATTCCTTTAGGCTTTTCACATGCCTCACTGTCAAGGACCGTGGGTCTTTTCATTCTAACTGTAGCATGACTAATGCTATTGTGAAAGTCCCCCACGTTTGTCTATGAAAATTAACCTTCATATAGAGACAGGCAATTCTGAAGCATCAAAATCAATCCTGTTATGACTGTGTTAGTTCTTCCAGGTTTTGGTGTTGAATGGATCTCCAGAGTTTTAGGCTAGAAAAAAGAATATTTTTTTGTGGTGTATGAGCAGCCACCTCCAGAACTCAAATGCTATCCTCTTAGGCCCATCTGAGCTGTATCAGATCTGCCAATGGAGAGATGACTGGACCCTCTGCTCCACCCACTATTGGATGCTCCATCTCTCTAAGATACCCACTCTTCATTTGGAAATCTCAAGACACTCCATGCAGTCCTAGTTCACCAGAGGAGTATCACTAGCCAAGGCTCCACGAATGTGTTGTAAACTGCTTTGCCAGCATGAGTTTCACACTTGGAAGAACCCCTTTTAAGGTAGGCTGTGTTCATGCCAAACCTCAAGGTCTGCAGAAACCCTAGGGACCCTCTACTTCGCAGTTCTCAACCTGTATGTAAGATGAACAGATACACTTTTTTCCTACTTTTTAATTTATTTCTTTTCTCTTTTTAATTTTTTTAAAAAAGAAAACAAACTATCTTTTTCCATTATACATACCAATCCAAATTCCCTCTCCATTCCCCACACATACCCACCCCACCCCTACCCATTCTTCAGAGAGGGTAAGGCACATTGCTTTGGGGGAAGGTCCTAGGCCATCCCTACTATGTCTAGTCTGAGCAAGGTATCAGAGTCTCCTCTTTGTTGACTCTACCATGACTCAGGGGCTGAAATGTACCATATTATGGGAATGTTTTCAGGGCTTAACACATTAGTAATAAATACATTTCAGAGTGCAAGTTTACTGTGGTTTCCTGCTCAGATCTGTCCAGACACCCAATGGAATGGTGACGCTGGGACCTGGGGACTCATACAGCATGAAGGCATTCTTGTTCTGACCCTGGGACAATTCATTAAGCACGTACTCACTATGTGTCACACGCATTACATCCTGCCCTATCACTGGTGACATTACACTGGGCTGGCAGCTTTATGTGGAGACACTCTTGCTCCCTGAGCCAAGATGTACAGACAGCCAAGGATGACATCATCCCATCCCCCAAACTGCCACCAACCTTCTCAGAGGCCGCCGAACAATGTAACATGATCAAGGTTAAGTGTGCCCCGTGCTCCATCCTCTTAACTCGAGTCAAAGTTCCTTCAGCCTTCTGTTTGATCCTGCATTAATGACTCCTGTTCACTGTTACAAACCTCTCCCAGTTGCCCTGCAGTCCCTTCTCATCTCCCCGCCTGTGGCTTACCCACACCACCGGGCTTTCTTCTTCTCTTGCCTCTAGCACCAAGTTCCAGGCCAGCTCCTTTAAGTCTGTGCCAAAGGAATACAAACTGAATCTAATATTAGCCTAATGAGAAAAGGCGATCTGCTGCCAAAGATTCACATAATGTATGCCAGCGCCAAGTGAGGCAATTTTTCGCTGTTTCAGAGGCTGGCATTGTTTCCCCCTTATATACTACAACAATCAAGATCTGCTGGGCTTCTCTCCGAGGAGTAAAGAATACATGTAGCGTTTTTAACCTCTTCTGGTGCCTGGTTGGCTAGAGTCTAAGCGCAACAGACTGGATCTTTCCTTTCAAATAAATAGATCATTTGTTCATTTAATGTTTAGGCAATAAAAAGCCCTGAATTTGGAGCTATCAGATGGAGATTTCAGCTCCTTCTCCCTGCAGTTATTAAACAAAAACTACATTTTGGTGAGCCACTTAAATGACCAGGTCTTTGAACTGTGAAACAGAAAGGCTGATTTTATCAATATAAGCATGAGGCAGAGTTGTAAATGAGAATGACAGTAAATAAATAAATAAATAAATAAATAAATAAAAAGCCTCACTCCTGGGATTAGCATTATTGGCAGGAAAAGAAAGATTCTGAACTTCATAAAATTTGTATTAAAGAAATCTAAGAATATACCAGGTGGTGTTCTCATTAAGCACCCAGAAAATGAATTCTAGAAATCAGGACTATGTAATTCCCCAGTTTGTTTATGCCTCTTGTGATAACACAGACCAGAATCCCAGGGTAAGGCACAGCCAGGATTCTGCCTGCCTTGGGTTGATGCTACTTCATAATTATTTTTTAAAATACAGTATTTATTTATTTTTGAGAGAGAGGGTTTATCTGTGTACCCTGTGTGGCCCTGGCTGTCTCAGAATTCATTCTGTTGACTAGGCTGGTCTTGAACTCAGAAATCCACCTACTGCTGCTTCTCAATGATGCCAGAGTTTCAACCATCAGAGTATTCATGGTATACATGAAGGAATGCTACTTCCATAAGAGACTTCTGCTTATTTTGACAAACATTGTTGCTAAGTGAAACATGCATCCACCTAGGCCCAAGGACAAGGTTCAGAGAGAATGTCCACTTTTGTCAGTTTTTCGACTCACTCATATACCCAGAGAGCTCCACGGATTCCCCCAGATTAGAGCCAGCCACTACAGAAGGACTTTCTGCCGTGATACCCATCACCTGCAACCCACTCGTCACATGACAGAGCCTGCAGACACAGGCTGCGATCACAAACTTGAAACTTGGCTGTTGTGAACAAAACAAATAGAGCTCTTTTCACTCTATTCAAATCTTTAAAATTTTCAAAGTCACAGGTTCCTAGTAGCTACTTTCAATAATCCTGTTGAAAATAAACTAATGCCCTTCACTCAAGCCCCATACACCTGGCCCTAAATAATTTATCCACCCCTGAATTCCACCATACAAATACAACTCTCTGATACTTATGCTGAACACACCTGGGTATCTCAACTGCCACATCTGTACCATGACACTCACTTAGTCTTCAACACGAAGCACATCATCCAGCCTCGCTGCTGTGTGCTTGAATCTTCCTATATGTTACAGCGCAGGTCAAGTTCTACCTGGGCTCAATGAGCTACCCTCCCTAACAGTCTTATACCAAATTCTTTGGGAGTAAAAGGCCAACTTATCTCAGCTCTGGGCCTGACAGCAGAATTCCCAACCCACAGGGTTGTTTCCTTGGAAACGTCACCAACTTGCAGAAACCATCACTTGCCCATAGGCTACATGACTAGAATGGCAGAGAAGATTGCTGAGAAAGAGGCTGCACCTTGGCTGTGTCACAGAGCCGCCCTCGTCAAAACTCTTGGTTGTAGCAATGGTTCCTCCGAAGAACTTCTGGGCCTCCCCGCGATACAGGAATGCTGTGCACAGCCTATCTCTTGCCTTGCACTCTTCCCAACAAAGTTAAAGCATTATTTCTGGATCTTGAATTTGGAACTGCAGCTGATGGGGTGCTATGTACGCTCTCGGCAAAGATTCCTAGGGACCCAAGGGAATCCTGAGACTTCACATTGATAAATATCTTTTCAAGAGATACATTTCAGTTGTGTTCAGTTCTGTGATCTGAAATGAAGTCTTCCCATCAATAAGTTATCAGACACAGTAGGGCACTCTGTTGGTTTCTCTTTGCTTTATAAGAGCTGGAGGCAACATGTTACTGCTGACTGCTGGCTTAGGTGGTGGTTTGGGTAAGGCCAAGTTTAAAATTTAAGATGATGAATCCCAGCCAGTTCGAGGCACAAAACTCATAGCATCCATTGGGGATCCAAGATATGATGACGACAGGACTGGTGTCACAGCCTAACAGTGTCAACTCAACATGGCAGAGCCTAACGGAACAGCAGGGAGCTGCAGCATGGAGACATGCATGGCAGAACTAGACGTGTCAAACAGGTCAAAATTCAATAATCAGCATGGCCAGTTGTAATGCTACCGTAACAGCTGGTCAGAGCTTTGGATCCCCAGGTGGACAGAGATGTGAAAGGAGTATCTCATCAGAAACTGTCTACAACCCAAGACACAAGAAGGCAAAGACCCAGTCACTCACTTTTTCAACAAATAAAAATTAAAAAAAAAGTTATCAACAGGCAACAGAAACTTTATTCCTTTGGTCAACAACTTACCTGCAGGAATAGAAGCCACACAAGGAAATCCATCAGTCTAAAAGGGAGAACACTAATAAACAGGAAAAACCAGGATGAAACTATAGCCAGTGTGCTATGAAACAGGTGTTTCAAATGTTTTCATATGATAAATAGTATTGGGCTGATCACTACTTTGTAGCCACCTTTGCATATCTTATTATGTCCTTGGGACACATTCCTAGAAGGAGATTCATTGACCTGAAAGTAATACCCCCTTGAAAATGTTAGGAACTAATATTAAACTATCCTCCAGAAAAAGAAATGTGTTCCGTTGCACTGCTGAGTGGCTGAGCAGAGGCTCAACTACCTACATAAGAGAAAAGAAGATGGCCCACGGTCTGCTGGCACTCTACAAACAGCAGAAGAGAAAATGGAAGCATGTCTATATGTGCAAAAAGTAAGTCTGAACTGCTCGTGGGGAAGACTTCAAGTTGTGATGCCACTGGACCTTCTGTCATCACCTTAGGCCACTGTCACTTCATCTCCCCAGCAACCATCTTCATTCGCAAGCCCTCTACGAAGAGATGGACACATTCTTGGGCATTTGAAATTAAATTGTGAAATTCTGTCCATGACTTATTGAAGTTTCTACTCTGTTTACCCTTAAACATGTAAATGCAAACCACCCTGAAATCTTGCTTCTGGGTTTTATTGTTGGTAGATGATTTGGACATAGTCCAAACATAGTTTCTAACTGTGCTCTATTGTTTTGAAAAGGTTTGCACTAGTTCCTCAGTTTTAAGAGAACTATGCTTTCAGCAAAGCACTTACAAAGGGCTCTGCAGAGTCAGAGGGCTACTTTTCAGAACTGTAGAAATTTTTTGCAGAAGCAGAAAGTCACATATTCAACATTAATTCAGAAGCAATCAAACCACATACTACCTGAATCGATTTTCTGTAAATATTTTTAAAGAGCAGAGTATAATCTGGAAATATTCAATTACATTTGAATTAAAATAAAACAAAATATCAAGAATTAGTTTTCTTTTTTTCCCCAGTTGGATTCATAATATTATAGACATCCTTTAACTCAGACAAGCTCTGTTTATCTTTGAAGTAAAGTAAGACTGTGAAGATATTTTTTTCCTGGATCTTCTGGATACCTGTATAGCACCAGAGATTGATGATGTTTAGATGCCATGATAAAGCTCACTTTTCACCAGCTCTGCTCAGAAGCCAAACGTAGACCATCCACCAATTTCCTTTAAGGGGCTATTTCTCTCCGTAGAAATATCCAGGGCAAAGTGCTTGCAATAGCTTTCTCACCAATCACTCACTCCTTCATCACACTCAGAGAGACATAGGAGTAACGCCATCAACTTTTAATTATCCAGTCAAAGAGAGGAAGCAATAATGGTCATTATTCGCAACTGTAGATAAAGCATAAACAAAACTGCATTTTAACACAGAACATGATTTTCAGGAAAGGCGAGAGGACCACAGAATGAGAGTTAGACGGCCTTCTTACTTGCGATTGTCCTTGGGTTCTTATGTTTGTTTTCTAAGGTTTGCACACACTGACTCCCTCAACAAACATCAGTGGAAATTCTCAGGTAGGGAGTCCACAGAGAGAGGAACCAGTGCCTATGAAGATTAATTCTCTCAGTTTCCAAGGAGAAAGTTAAAGTGAACATCTTCGACAAATGGCATGGATATCCTCACTGAGTTCACACAAACATCCATACAGTGGCTTTTCCCCCTTTATTTGAAAGTAGATTCTCTTCTCATATACTATATCCTGATTATAGTTTCCTCTCCCTCTACTCCTCCCAGTTCCTCCCCACCTCCCTTCCCATCCAGATTCACTCACTTTCTATCTCTCATTAGAAAAGAGCAGGCTTCATGAGACTAATAATAAAATATAACAAAACAAAACACAATAAAACCAAAACCATCATATCAAAGTAGGACAAGAAAAACCAAAAGAAAGAAAAGAGTCCAAGAGAAGGCACAAGAATCTCATCCACACACTCAGGACTCCCACCAAAACACTAAACTGGACGCCATAATATTATACACAGAGGCCCTAGTGCAGACCTGTGCAGATGCTGTGTACACTGCCTCAGTCTCTGTGAGTTCATATGAACGCTGCTTATACTGATTTAGAGAAACTTGTTTTCTTGGTGTCCTTCATTCCCTTTGGGTCTTACACTCTTTCTGCCTCCTCTTCTGCTGGGTTCCCTAATATCTGAGGGAAGGGCCTTGATGGAAACAACCCATTTAAGGCTGAGTGCACCAAGGTCTCTGTCTGTTTGTCTGTCTCTCCCTCTGTCTCTGTCTCTGTCTCTCTCTCTCTGTATATGTGTGTGTGTGTGTGTGTGTGTGTGTAATACCTGGTTTTGGGTCTTTATATTTGCACACTTTAAAGAATGAGAAAGCCTTTATAAGAGACTGTACTCACCAAAAATCTCAATGGCACTCAGAACCCCACTCTTTGGTATATACTTTTCACACATGCTTTCATCAGTTGTATGGTACCTACATTTTAGGCCAAACACTAAAAAGTCAAAATAGAACAGTTGTGTCTTTCATTAACTAAGGTTTACTATCGTGTGGCTCATAGAAAGATTAAAGACACAAGATTAAAGATATAAGCCCCTGCACTGATTCCCTTTAAATTTGCCATACACATACATATTTTACAAAAGTCTGTTATTATAATTAGCAGATTTTTGTCAGCAAAAGCTCCTAAAGGCACAAAATCAGTTACTCAGCTCATCTCATCTTAATGGGGGAAACAGATTTTAAAATTCCTTTACAGAGGGAGGCTATGAAACCTAAAGTTACATAACTTGTGCAAAAAGAAAGAAGATTTAAAAATCTATTCTTGTATGGTCCAGAGCCTTCTACTATAGGACAGCTACATGTCTTTCGATTTCACCCAAGGGAACTTGGTCAACATTGTCATTTTCTATCACTCACCAGCAAGACACAGCACTGAAATTACCAGATACATCAGCGATTGACAAAAGCATCCTCAGCCCTTCTCTCTGTGGCTGGACCACAGTTTAGCAAGGGCACAGCTTCAGACCTCGAGTGTTTCATTGACAAGCGGCTCACCTTTGTTGTCTCAGCTTCTCCCTGCAGTCTCTTGGGGGTTCCTTTTTGGTCAGACACCTTCTGGAAATTTTTGTTTTTAATGGACTGAGATTCTACACCTTCACCTTCAATCTGCAGCTTAATTCCTTCAGCATGGGCAGGGTGATCAATACCCCTCGGAGTCAAACCACAGTGGAGAGCTAGGAGAGACGAATACACAGATCTCAGAAAACAAATCATACAAAGAAAGTGTCTGTGACAGAAAATATTTCATCAGGCCTAAGTGGGAAGAAGCAAGGTTTCTGTGAGTTGAGAGGTGGTTTAATGACTGCGGGAAATAGCATAGGTGAGGAAAGAATATGGCATTGTGGGATATCTTGAGCTTGGAAGTGAAAATCCAAATCCCTCAATTCCAAAGACTTTTGCTTTGAGGGCATTGCTAATGCCTGTATTACAGATGGAGTACTGGATCAGGTAATGTCATTACTGTCTTCCACTTAGCTATTTCAACCCTGCAGTCTAGTTTATTGCTCTGCCTTCATCTAGAACTTGCTCATATCGTGCACCCTACTGAAATCCTCTACTTATAAAACATCCATCCACTCAACCTACCCTCTTAAATTCATTCTGCCTATATTTGGTGGGCATGTGTACACACTGTAGTTGTGGTAGACTCTTCCAAATAAATAACACAAGTGGAACATTCTAAGAACTATGCCGACAAATGAGCTCACAATTTTTAAAAGTCATCAGTGCTACAAAAAATAAAAAATGATGAAGGTAGGGGCCTTAGACTACTCAAGCCCAGTAGCTTCAATTTTTCATCTTAGTCTCAGTATCTTCTAAAATGACTATCTTTACCAATGAAATCTGAGGCTCATATTTTTATACATTTATTTGAAAAATATAGATAAACTCCTATGTACCCAATTTTATCTAAGAAATAGTAATGAGTGTTATGAAAATCATATAATCCCCTAGGCAAACTCCCACAAACCACCACTTTTGCTCTTGGGTCTGTATACTTGCATGTGTGCCCATAACATCCAAGTGCATGTGTTTTAGGATGTGTAATAATAAAGTATTTCAGATCTCTGTGTTCCAGAACAATAAGATTTAAATTCTCATCCACATCACCAGCTCTTTGATCTCAGATAGGTCGAAGTCAAATAATAAATCTCCCTTTTATCTCTGCTAAGATATTAATTCACTGACAATCACCCATATTCCATCATTGTGAGATTCCCCCTTTTCATTCTTCCTCTTTGGTCACCTTTTCCATTCTTCACCCCTGAATTTTCACTAGTCTTTCTATCCAGGCTGTGGTTCCCACTTTTCTTACTGAGTTTTGAAGAATGTTTATAACCTCATGGAGACTCTGTGATTTCTCTTTGGGGCATGCCGGCTGTGGGGTACCGGGCGGGACAGATACCCCAACAAGCCGGCCCTCACACTACATATGGCGCCCAGATGTGGATAACTGAATCCACAGAAAGCTTGGGAAGGAATAGAGTAAATCATGTTTTCTTGGTAGCAGCAATTTCTCGGGTCTGCTCTGCTTGCTAGAGGCAAGCAAGTGCTCTCATCTAAGAGAGACTTCCTGACTCAGCTTTAGCTGTAAAACTTTGCAGCTCCTTTAAGAGGTCCTGCCACAAAACACTTAAACAGTGTTGATAAAAAGCTGAAGGCATGCTTTTCTGTTTTCAGCCATAGCAGGAAAAAAGCTGCGCTGTTTTAAAAAGCCGGCTTTCTGGGCCGTCCTGCCAGGGCAAACTCTGACTCAGGCAGGCAGGCCGGCTGACTGAGTGTGGTCTGTGAGCAGAATGCTGAAGCTTGCTTGCTGGCAGGGACCTTGAAACGCCACAAAATTGTGGCAGTAAAAATGGCTGCAGAAGTACCCCTGCCATGAGACTGGAAAGCTAAGGAATGGGCTGGATCCAGTCGTCAAAGCCATGGTTTTAGACTCGTGGTCAGAAAAAGAGAGATATATAGTAAAGAGAGATTCAAAGACGAAAAAAACCTCTAAATGGTTTACAGTGTGTTTAAATGTATGCAGGCTAAAAGTTAAGTTCTTAAAGTAAAAAAAAAAAAGAAAGAGAGAAGAGAGTAGTTGGGTATGGTGGCACACACCTTTAATCCCAACACTTGGAAAGCAGAGGTACATTGACCTCTGTGACTTTAAGGTGTGGTAGCACACACCTTTAATCCCAATGCCTGGGAGGCAGAGACAAACAGATCTCTATGAGTTCAAGGTGTTGAAGCACATACCTTTAATCCTTGCACTGGGGAGGCAGAGACAGAGCTCTGTGAGTTCAAGGACAGCTTGGTCTACAGAGTTATTCCAGGACAAAGATATACAGAGAACCTGTCTCAAAAAGTAAAAGTAAAAATAAAAGAAATAGAGGTTAAAGTAAAGCCACATAAAGATGGAAAATATACAGAGAATTTTGATACTGTATGCTATTATGCTCTCTTTGAATTGTTTGAATGTTGAAGAAGGAGCAACAGCTACTAAAAGACTTTTGTTTATAAATGTTGCTGAACTAACCCCAGATAGGTATTTTGAAAATACCTTGGCTTCAAAACTGAAGTCAAAAGGTATGTTAATTTGGAGAAGAGATTGTGCTATTGTTTCCACAGAAAATGAGAGGTTGTGGATTTATTCTGAATTAAGAAAAATCAGGTTCAATCAAGGAAGACCACCTGAGAAATCTCCAGTAGGAACAGATGGCCTGGATACAGAGTTCTACATCCAGAACTGATTCAGGATTGCTGCCTGTGGTGATCAAGAGTCACAGGATACTCCAGTCAGGACTTGATGATAATTTTCTTTAGTTCCCTATAAGATTATCAATGCCCCCAACCAGCAGGAAGTAGCCTGAAATACTATGCCCACATTCCCAACAAATGGACTATGGGTATTTTCCTGTTTAAAAAAAAGAGGGAAATTATGTGGGAGAATTATCTGTATTCTGTCAATCATATTTTAATAAAACACTGATTGGCCAGGCAGGCAGTATAGGCAGGAAAGCCAGACAGGAAGTAGAGGTGGAGCAAAGAGACTGGGAATATTCTGGGAAGCAGGAAGCTCCCTCCGCCATTCCTGCCCAGATCACCGAAGAGGCAACATGTGAGCTGTCACACTGAGAAAGGTACTGAGCCGTGTGGCTAACATAGATAATGATAATGGATTAATATAAGTTATAAGGACTAATAAGAAGCCTGACCTAATGGGCCAATCAGTTTATAATCTTATGCAGTCCTGTGTGTAATTTTCTTTGGGGCTTGCGGGCTGTGGGGTACCCAACGGGACAGAAACCCCAACAAGTCAGCCCTCATGTTACAGGAGAATATTTCCCAAGAGAAGGGAGGTCAGACATTTTCTTCCTATTCTCCACTTTCTTACTACCAGCTACCATTGACTCCCATAGCCTTTGATACAGAAAATACGCAATCAGAACATGCCCAACACTGAACTTCAGTTTTCTTTTTTTCAATTGCATTTTATTTTATTTTAATTGATTTTTATTGAGCTCAACACTTTTCTCTGATCGCCTCCCTGCCTCTCCCCTCTCCTTCAACCCTCTCCAAAGGTCCCCATGCTCCCAATTTACTCAGGAGATCTTTTCTTTTTCTACTTTTTACTTCCCATGTAGATTAGATCTATGTAAGTCTCTTAGGGCCCTCATCGTTGTCTGGGTTCTCTGGGATTGTGATTTGTGGGCTGGTTTTCTTTGCTTTGTGTTTAAAAACCTCTTATGAGTGAGTACAACTCAAATATCTGTACCTCTTACTTTGCTTAAAATGTTCTCCATTATTCTCCTAACTCCTACTCAGTCTTTAAGTTTTGCCTTTAATGTGAATTCTCTATGCACCTTTTTCTAAAACTTTTTCACCCCTGCACCTGTGACCTTCCCCTGGCATACCGGGTACCTTGGCGAATAAATACCCAATAATCTAAACCATCTGACTGAAAGGAAGATCATAGGCATGCAATTTCCTGCCATTTTATACAGATATTATTAGTGGATTTCTCTTCCCCTAGTTCTTTATCTTCCCTAAAAGCAATGAACAGTCCCATCACAAATGTAAGCACTCAGGAAGTATCTGTTCATGTGCCCCCCCCAGGCTTTGTTCTGAACCTCAAATGATATTCACGAAAAACTCTGCCAGACATAATTATATTCATTTTTCAGATAAGGGAAATGAGGCTCAAAAGGGTTATGGTCACAAAAAGTCACACAGGTGTCTGCAGAAGGTCACAGAGATCAAGGATCATTTGGAATGCACATGATTTTAAGTTAGAGCTGAGCACATCCAAAGTAGATTAAATAGAAAGGAAACTTGTAAGCTTTTATAATGGAAAGTTTTGTCTAAGTACAAGTCCCAAGCTAGCTGAGTTTGCGGCTCAAGAGGCCTCTACAGGACCTTGCGCTCCCTCTCTGTCTCTCCATGTTGCTATTGGTAGCATCACCTTTATCCTACACATAGAGACCCTTGAGCTACATGCTTCAGATATTAATCTTGAATAAGAGAGAACTTAGGCATTGTTCTTTCCCCAAAATCATCTTCTAAACTTTAATCCTTTCCTACTGGCTGAAAGGGAATAACATGTTCATTGTTCAACTGAAACCCTTGATGTGACCACAGTTAACCTGAGCCAACTGATATTCAACTCCACTCAGTTTCCCCACACTCACTGCTGCTACTCAGTAGAGTCAGGATAGAATGAAGACTGGAGAAGAAACTACAACGTTCAAATTACAGCGATAGAACGAGAACCTGGAAGAGTATGAAACTAATTACTGTTAATATCAATCAGTTTTTACATCTCCAAAGACTAGCCTACTTAAAATGAATATTCAATTACATATCCTAAAATTGTGATTATACCAAAAAGGTGTGCTTCTGTAGGGAGATACTAGATTCACATGGGATGGAATTAGACATCAATGAGGGAGAGAAAAATGCCCAGCTTTGATCCTTCTCTTCCAACATGATTCCCTGTTGCTTTCTGCATTGAAATTCAGGGTGTGGGAATATCACTGAACTGCTATTAAGCTTCCATTGCCTCATATTTTCTCACTCTATCACCTCCCGCCAAATGAGGCTCCCATACTCTCTTCATCTAGTCTCATGGGTCCCTTCCTCAGAAAGAAGTTTTATTCTATCTGTGCACTAATCTAAATTTTCACCTTCCTCTTGAGAGGCAGGTGCACATGAAGGGAAGATGATCTTAACATCATGGTAGATACATACACACTTGTGGTGAAGATTTCCCATGCCAATTGTTTCTAACAACGAGGTTCTTCCTAACACACATTTTGGATTTGGACTCTAATTTTGAAATGTTCAATGCTAATACATTAAATAAAAGTCATAGCCCGGAGAGGGCCATCGGAAGGGTGAATTTGCTTCGGGCCTGCAGCAGGGGCCCTGCGAGGAAGAGCTCGGGCTTTCCCCGACCCCATAGACTCCCAGGTCACCCTGCAGTGCTGGCTCCACCCTGCTAAGCTCTCCTGCCAGCCATCCCAGCTTCCATCCAGAGGGCCATCGGAGGGGTGAGTTTGCTTAGGACCTTCCGCAGGGGCCCTGCGAGGAGGAGCTCAGGATTTCCCCGACCCCATAGACTCCCAGGTCACC
This sequence comes from Myodes glareolus, assembly GCF_982192425.1. Taxonomy (NCBI): domain Eukaryota; kingdom Metazoa; phylum Chordata; class Mammalia; order Rodentia; family Cricetidae; genus Myodes; species Myodes glareolus. The sequence continues at coordinate 17,502,308 of NC_142044.1, forward strand.
CTGCAGTGCTGGCTCCACCCTGCTAAGCTCTCCCGCCTGCCATCCCAGCTTCCATCCAGGTACAAATTCCTATATTTTCCCTTCCCACTGGGGCCATAAAATTTCCCCAGATCAGCTGCCTTGCTAGCTGGGCCTGTGCTGTAGGCGCATCCCGGAAAGAGAGAGTGTCTGTGCTTCAATAGCCTGCCTGAGGAAAGGTAGGTATTCTATCAGTGAATTCCCTGCCCAACAAGGGAACCTGACCCACTACAAGAAGTTCCAATAGAGAGCATTTGAAGGAAGAGATGGGCAGATGCCAAGGCAAGACCTCATCCAACAATCTGAAAAACAACATGAAAACACCAGATCCCAACGACCCTACAATAGAAGGACTTGAACACTCTAACCCAGAAGAAGTGGAAAAAAATGCCATTATGAAAGCAATAGAGTCCCTTAAACAGGATATGAATAACTCTCTTAAAGAATTGGATGAGAAGTATAACAAAAAGTTTGAAGAAATGAGTATAGAAATGGATGAGAAATATAACAAAAAGTTTGAAGAAATAAGTAAATCCGTGAATGATACACTGGGAAACCAAGAAAAAAACAATCAAACAGGTAAAGGAAACAGTCCAAGAATTGAAAACTGAAATGGAGGCAATGAAGAAAACACAAACCGAGAACCGGCTGGATATGGAAAACCTAGGTAAACGAATGGAGACTACAGAATCAAGCATAACCAATAGAATACAAGAGATAGACGAACGAATCTCAGATTCTGAAGATACCATAGAGAAAATAAATGCTCTGGTCAAAGAAAATGGCAAATCCAACAAATTCTCTTCACAGTCACAGATTCAGGAAATCTGGACACAATAAAACACCAAATCTAAGAATAATAGGGATTGAAGAAGGAGAAGAACTGCAGATCAAAGGCCCAGAAAATATATTCAACAAAATTATAGAAGAAAACTTTCCCAATCTAAAGAACGATATTCCTATGAAGGTTCAAGAAGCATACAGAACACCGAATAGACTGGATCAAAAAAAAAATCCCCTCACCATATAATAATCAAAACACAAAACATACATATTAAAGAAAGAATATTAAAAGCTGCAAAGGAAAAAGGTCAAGTGACTTATAAAGGTAAACCTATGAGGCTTACACCAGACTTCTCTATGGAAATCATGAAAGTCAGAAGATCCTGGATAGAGGTACTGCAGAAACGAAGAGACCATGGATGCAAACCCAGACTATTATACCCAGCCAAGCTATCATTCACTATCAACAGAGAAAACAAAACATTCCAGGATAAAAATAAATTTAAACAATTCGTAGCCACAAATCCAGCCTTACAGAAAGTAATAGAAGGAAAATCACAACCCAAGGAATCCAACATTGCCATCACTGCCTACAATAACCCAGACATCTAGCGACCCTTCACAACCACAACTCAAAGAAGACAAACACACAAACTCTACTACATACACACACACACACACACACACACACACACACACACACAAAGTAATAACCCTAATCAACAACCACTGGTCATTAATATCACTTAATATTAATGGACTCAACTCACCTATAAAAAGGCACAGACTAAGAGATTGGATACGAAAACAGGATCCAACATTCTGCTGTTTACAAGAAACACACCTCAAACACAAAGATAGGCATCTACTCAGAGTAAAGGGTTGGGAAAAGGTTTTCCAAGCAAACGGACCTAAGAAACAAGCTGGTGTGGCCATTCTAATATCTAACAATATTGACTTCAAACTAAAATCAATCAGAAGAGATGGAGATGGACATTTCATACTCATAACAGGAACAATTCATCAGCAGGAAGTCTCAATCCTGAATATCTATGCCCCTAATATAAAAGCACCCACTTATGTAAAAGAAAAACTTTTAGAACTCAAGGCAGTCATCAAACCACACACACTAATAGTAGGAGACTTCAACACACCTCTCTCACCAAAGGTGTGGAAGTTGAACAGTCAACTACTGAATCATCCCTGGGTCAAGGAAGAAATAAAGAAAGAAATTAAAGTCTTCCTTGAATTTAATGAAAATAAAGACACAACATACTCAAACCTATGGGACACAATGAAAGCAGTGCTAAGAGGAAAGTTCATAGCACTAAGTGCCCATTTAAAGAAAACGGAGAAAGCACATATTGGAGTCTTAACAGCACACCTGAAAACTCTGGAAAAAAGAGAAGCAGACTCTCCCAGGAGGAGTAGAAGACTGGAAATAATCAAACTGAGAGCTGAAATCAACAAAATAGAAACACAGAAAACAATCCAAAGAATCAACGAAACAAAAAGTGGTTCTTGGAGAAAATCAACAAGATTGACAAACCCCTAGCCAAACTACTCAAAAGGCAGAGAGAGAGCACTCAAATTAATAAGATCAGAAATGAAAAGGGGGACATAACAACAGACACAGAGGAAATTCAGAGAATCATTAGGTCTTACTACGAAAGTTTATATGCCACAAAGTTGGAAAATGTACAAGAAATGGATTGGTTTTTAGATAAATACCATTTACCAAAGTTAAATCAAGACCAGGTGAACAATCTAAATAGACCTGTTAGTCGCGAAGAATTAGAAGCTGTTATCAAAAACCACCCGACCAAAAAAAGCCCAGGGCCAGATGGTTTCAATGCAGAATTCTACCAGAACTTCCAAGAAGAGCTGATACCTATACTCCTTAAGGTATTTCACAATATAGAAACAGAAGAGTCATTGCCAAACTCTTTTTATGAAGCTACAGTTACCCTGATACCAAAACCACATAAAGACACAACCAAGAAAGAGAATTACAGGCCAATCTCACTCATGAACATTGACGCAAATTCTCAACAAAATCCTGGTAAACCGATTCCAAGAATACATTAGAAAAATTATCCATTATGATCAAGTAGGCTTCATTCCAGAGATGCAGGGCTGGTTCAACATACACAAATCTATCAATGTAATCCATCATATAAATAAACTGAAAGAAAAAAAACCATATGATCATTTCATTAGATGCTGAAAAAGCATTTGACAAAATCCAACATTCCTTTATGATAAAGGTGTTGAAGAGATTGGGGATACAAGGATCATACCTAAATATAATAAAAGCTATTTACAGCAAGCCAACAGCTAACATCAAACTGAACGGAGAGAAACTCAAAGCCATTCCATTGAAATCAGGAACAAGACATGGCAGTCCACTCTCCCCATACCTCTTCAATATAGTGCTAGAAGTTCTAGCAATAGCAATACGACAACATAAGGGGATCAAGGGGATTCAAATTGGAAAAGAAGAAGTTAAACTCTCGTTATTTGCAGACGATATGATAGTATACATGAGCGACCCCAAAAACTCTACCAAAGAACTCCTACAGCTGATAAACACCTTTAGTAATGTGGCAGGATACAAGATCAACTCCAAAAAATCAGTTGCCCTCCTATACACAAAGGATAAAGAAGCAGAGAGGGAAATCAGAGAAACTTCACCTTTCAAGATAGCCACAAATAGCATAAGATATCTTGGGATAACTCTGACCAAGGAAGTGAAAGACCTATTTGACAAGAACTTTAAGTCTTTGAAGAAAGAAATAGAGGAGGATACCAAAAAATGAAAAGATCTCCCTTGCTCTTGGATTGGGAGGATCAACATAGTAAAAATGGCAATTCTACCAAAAGCAATCTATAGATTCAATGCAATCCCCATCAAAATCCCATCAAACTTCTTCACAGACCTTGAGAGAACAATAATCAAGTTTATATGGAAAAAAAAACCCAGGATAGCCAAAACAATCTTATATAATAAAGGAACTTCTGGAGGTATAACTATCCCTGACTTCAAACTCTATTACACAGCTACAGTATTGAAAACAGCTTGGTACTGGCATAAGAACAGAGAAGTCGACCTATGGAATCGAATAGAAGACCCAGATATTAACCCACAAACCTATGAACACTTTATTTTCGACAAGGGAGCTAAAGGTATGCAATGGAAGAAGGAAAGCATCTTTAACAAATGGGGCTGGCATAACTGGATGTCAACCTGTAGAAGAATGAAAGTGGATCCATATCTATCACCATGCACAAAAATCAAGTCCAAATGGGTTAAAGACCTCAACATTAAGCTGACCACTTTGAACCAGATAGAAGAGAACGTGGGAAGTAGTCTACGAGACATAGGCACAGGAGACCACTTTCTAGGTAGAACCCCAGTAGCACAGACAATAAGAGAATCAATGAATAAACGGGACCTCCTGAAACTGAGAAGCTTCTGTAAAGCCAAGGACACCGTCAGTAAGACAAAACGGCTACCTTCTGACTGGGAGAAGATCTTCACCAACCCCTCATCAGATAAAGGCCTGATCTCCAAAATATACAAAGAACTCAAGAAACTAGACACTAAAACTCTAATTAACCCAATTAAAAAATGGGGTGCTGATCTGAACAGATAATTCTCAACAGAACTTCAAATGGCCAAAAGACACTTAAGGTCATGCTCAACATCCTTAGCGATCAGGGAAATGCAAATCAAAACAACTATGAGATACCATTTTACACCGGTCAGATTAGCTAAAGTCAAAAACACCAATGATAGCCTATGCTAGAGAGGATGTGGAGAGAGGGGAACTCTCATCCATTGTTGGTGGGAATGCAAACTTGTGCAGCCACTGTGGAAATCAGTGTGGCGTTTCTCAGGAAATTGGGAGTCAACCTCCCTCAAGACCCAGCAATTCCACTCTTGGGAATATACACAAGAGATGCCCTATCACACCACAAAAGCATTTGTTCAACTATGTTCATAGCAGCACTATTTGTAATAGCCAGAACCTGGAAACAACCTAAGTGCCCCTCAATAGAAGAATGGTTAAAGAAGGTGTGGAACATATACACATTAGAGTTTTACTCAGCAGTAAAAAACAATGACATCTTGAATTTTGCATGCAAATGGATGGACATAGAAAATGCTTTACTGAGTAAGGTAAGCCAGACCCAAAAAGAGGAATATGGTATGTATTCACTCATAAGTGGATTCTAGACATAATTAAAGGTCTTTGAGCCTATTATTTGTGATCCTAGAGAAGCTAAATAAGAAGGTGAACCTGAAGAAAAACATGTAGTTATCCTCCTGGAGATTGGAAATAGACAAGAGTCCCAGGTAACCTCGGGTGCATGGGGAGGTGGGAGGGTTGTTGGAAGGGGAGAGGGTTAGAGAGAAGGGAGTAGGGGAGGAATGGAGAAAGTTCGGGGGACTGGGATGGGGGGGAGGGAGGAAGGATGGATATGGGATCAGGGAAGAATATATCTCAACTGGGGGAGTCATTTTAGGGTTTACAAGAGACTTGATTATAAATGGGATCCCAGGTCCAAGGAGAGATCCCCAGATTGTTCTCTGGACAGAGGAGAGGGTGCCTGAACCGCCTTGGCCCATAACCATACTGATGAATATTTTGCTTATCACCATAGAACCTTCATCTGGTGATGGATGGAGATAGAGACAGAGACCCACATTGGAACACTGGACTTAACTCCCTAGGTCCAAACGAGAAGCAGAAGGAAAGAGAACGTGAGCAAAGAAGGCAAGACCAGAGGGAACCTTCATCCGACGATGGATGGCGATACAGACGGAGACCCACATTGGAGCACCGGACTGAGCCCCCCAAGGTCCAAATGAGGAGCAGAAGGAGGAAGAACATGAAAAAGGAAATCAGGACCGCGAGGGGTGCGATCACCCACTGATACAAGGGGACGGATCTAATGAGAGTTCACCAAGGCCAGTTGGACTGGGACTGAATGAGCATGTGATCCAACCAGATTCTCTGAATGTGGCCGGATTCTCTGAATGTGACTGGCCCGGAGTCTTTCTGAAAAGCCATTGACAATGACACTGGGACTTGTTTCCTCTGCATATACTGGATTTTTTGGGATCCAGTCTGTTTGGATACTCACCTTCCTGGACATGGAGGGAGGGGGGAGGAACTTGAACTACCCACAGGGCAGGAAACCCTGACTGCTCTTAGAGATGGAGAGGGAGGAGGAGAGGGAGTGGGGGGAGTGGGAGGGTGTTGGGAGGGGGGTGGAAATGGAAAATTTTATAATTTAATAAACTTTGAAAAAAAAGTCATAGCACGAAAACCTTTAGGTAAAGAATTCAAGCTTTCTATGATGTCAGTTCAATAACTAGAAACTTGTTAAGCAGAGAAATATTTGAGAAAAATCAAAGAAACATGAAGGGTGTCTCTAAGCTGAACCCTGAACAGCTGAGCCCATTAAATTGAGTAAATAACTTTAGTGAACACAAGCAAAGGTAGTGATGAAGACAGAAAGGAGAAAGCAAAAGGGGGATGCTGTGTACATGATGAGTAGAGATGAAGGTTACACCTTAGAAGAGGCCACTGGAACGTCGCTTGATTTGTAAATATCAGGCACTCAAAATTTCAGGGAAAACAACGCAGTCTGTCAGAAATACTTTTAAATAAATAAGTCCAAGAGCAAAAAACTAAATCAATGCTAGGTTTGCAGTCAAGGAGGGAACAGCTATGGTAGATTTAAGTATTTGTGTGATGAATAAGGCTACGTGTATAGAAAGTCAAGAAACTATATATGCCTCTTGTTTATAGACTTTCTTATACTTTGAACATCAAATATTTTCCTAGTGGAGAAAACTTTACTACTGATTTAAGGCATGACTGTGTAAAAAGAGGAGAATTCTGTTTCATTCTACAGTTGAACAAATGTTTCATTTCTTAAATGTATATGATATGCAGTGCTTGAGTTTTGAGAATGGAGATAATGTTGGTAAATACGAGATGGTGCATATTTGCCCTCCTAGAATCTGCAACTGTGGTTGGGGAGGCAGACATACCCATGTGGTGTGTGTGTGTGTGTGTGTGTGTGTGTGTGTGTGTGTGTGTGTATACATTATGTGTGTGTGTTTTTTCTTGGGCATTCAGTTCCTCATGAGAATAGGGGTATGAGGCAGTGCAAGCAAAGGATTATTGCTAAAGGAGATGTCTCGGTTGACATGTATGGCGAGTAGGCTGGCTTCCCAAACAAAGGAGCTGATATTACAAAGAGTGTCTAACATGAGCCAATATCAAGAAAATATGAAAGTCTGGGTCGATGCTGGGGATGACAAAACAAAACAAAACAAAAGAGTGATATTGGTAAACAGAAAGCTAAAACCATCTAAATGTCCCTGGATGGAGCAAGGGCTGGTAAAAGTGTGACAAAGGAAACGGAATTCTAATTTAGTCCTCAACATGAGTAAGACCTTGAGAGAAGAAAATGACATGGATGAACACTAAGGAAATTATGCTAAATGAAATGAGTCTGTCACAAAAGACAAACGAAGCTCTGGGTAGTGACTCACGTCTACAATTCTAGCTCTTGGAAGATTGAGGCAGGAGAACTGTCATGAGTTTGAGGCCCAGGCTTCATAATGAATTTCAGGTCAGCCTGAACTACAGAATTCAACCTTGTCTCAAGAAAACCAAAAGGGAATAAAAAGATAAAAATTGTATGAATATTTAGAACAAATCTCGCATGAATCCACTTTTATTAGAGCCCTCAAACCCACAAAGTTCAAAAATGAAACCATTGTTACCCAGGGGCTGGGGTAGAGGAAAAGGTGGGTGGGTGGGCTTTGAAGAAACAGACATGCATGTTCCAGTTTGGGATAATGAAAAAGTCTTGCAGATTGGCAGTGGTGATGCTTACTTAGTATGAATGTCTTATATACCACAAGGGCTGGAATTACATCTTACCATAATAACCATTTTTTAAAAAGTAAACAAGAAAAACCCCACCATGCTCACTCTCACTTCTTCCCATTATGTCATTACCAATGAGTAGAAAGTAAAGTTCTATGGCAATTGTTATTCGAAGGCTTCAGACTTTCTTTGTCAGTATCCTCATTGTTATTCTCAGATAGTACATGAACTTTTTTTGTTATTATGGATTCTATGCACATGCACATGTGTGCGTAGTGTGTGCGTACACATACATACATATGGAAAGAAAAAAACAGTTCAACAATAAACGCTTTAGAACTTTCTGGAAAAGGAATCACCACCACACTAGGTTCCATACAAACTGGGCTGCTAATTGCTTCAAAGCAAGCTGAGAGTCTCTCTCTCTCTCTCTCTCTCTCTCTCTCTCTCTCTCTTGACAGGTCTTTTCTTTGTAGCTTTGAAGTCTTTTCTGGAACTCGCTCTGTATGCAGGGCTGGTCTTAACTCACAGACATCCACTTACCTCTGTCTCCTTAGTGCTGGGATTATAAGCCTTCACCACCACCACCCGGTACAAACTAGGTCCTTTAAGAGCTGCACCTCTTGGAATGCTAATTAGATGTGACTTAGATGACAGCAGTAATCAAGGAAGTACTAGACTCATTTTTTCTTCTCACAATGATATGTAACGATAATGATAGATAGATAGATGATAGATAGATAGTTAGATGGATGGATGGATGGATGGATAGATAGATAGATAGATAGTTAGATGGATGGATGAATGGATGGGTAGACAGACAGACAGACAGACAGACGGACGGATGGACGGATGGATGGATGGATGGATGGATGGATGGATGGATAGATGGGTAGATAGATAGATAGATAGATAGATAGATAGATAGATAGATAGAAGATAGATATAGATATAGAGAGATATAGAAATAAGAAGATTCACAATATATACCATATCACTACACTGATTTATAACGTACTTTGCCAAGAGGTCTTTCAAATTCCCAATCCTTCCTAACTCACATAAAACAAAAAAGGGAGCTTTGTCCAAAACTTCCATATTCTGACAAAGCTTTGCCTTAAAAAGAGACAATGAGCAAACACTTCCCATAAAACCAGAGGGTAAAATGGCTCAGTAGCACTTCCACTACAGAAGCCTGAAGTGTGAGTGCTACCCCGCCTTGGCCGGACTAATATCTCTACGCAGCACTCTCTGGCATTATCTGAATGGATAACCCCTTCAGGCAGTATTAATGCTGTCTTCTTTCCACTGTGAAGCCTTAACTGAGCTTGCACTCAGTGTATTTATCTAAACAATGTTGACAATTCACATTTTTTCTTATTAGAAGACCAGAATGTGTCTCTGCGTGTATGTGCTATGCATCGCAAGCTTTTACAACACGACTGCCTAGACTCCCAAGAGTTCCCAGGAGATACTGACTACATTTTATTGAGCTTTACATGCCCAGTGCCTGGCCGAATAACCAATTTAACAGTGGATACCGAGTCATTGTTTAAAGAAAAGGCTCGACATGATGGAATGATTCTGATTCAATCCTACTCATTCTGGTTGGCTTCTGAATAACGTGTGTATCTTTCAGAAGAGCAAATAAAGGTTGCTTCCAAACTACCTGTCCAATTCACAGAAATGACAGAACTACAGAACTATTTTGAGATGCTTGACTATCATCTGCAGAATGGAGATGTTCTTGTTCATTTTTATTCCCAAAGAGCCTAAATAGCTATAGATAGCTGTACCCAATAAATGTTGTCATGTGAATGAATGGTCTTAGAAATAAAGATATTACAATTCCTCTCATTAGTTTCTAGAATTGAGGTAGCCTGTTTCAAATTGCATGTGCATGTCTCATTTCTATCTGGAGATGAAGTCCCTGAACAAAACAAACTTTCTGTCACACCTCCCTCATATAAGATACACAGAGGAGATACTCTACAAATATCAGTTAAGGAATAACTATGGATCAGTCATTCTGGATTTAAATTCAGTAGAGTCTAGCAGAAATAATCTCATCATCGCACGGGTTCTATTTCTCTTAGTTGTAGACACCTGGACATACAAACACATTTCCAGTACTTTCCCCTTTCATCCATTCCAACGACAGAGCGTCAAAGCCCGCCTCAATTTCCCAGCCACCCTTGCAGTCAGATGTGACCGTGGGCAGATGCCAGAGCAGAGGACAGAAGAGCAGGAGTTTGAGGGGAGGGAAAAGTACTAGAACAGACACACGAGGACATCTTTTGATATTAAGTTTTCCTCTTCTCCTTACCTGGAATTCAAGGGATGTCTAGAATGGCTGCATACGTGAGAGGTGGTCAAGAGACAAATGGTCACATTGGTTTACATCTTTGAGAGAATCAGACTTTGTCCCTAAATACTAACCTTCAAACTTCAAAGCACAGGAGAAAAACAGCCACCTGCTTGTGGTGACACTGTGAGTCAAATTGTTGGCAATTTTTATATGGTTGGTAGAGTGCATTACTCCATTTTAACCAACAGTAGATGACTGCTTAGCTCTCCTGAAAGGAGAAAAAAAGGCAAAACTGGCCCTAGGACAATATTCTGGTCCAGGTTTCATCCTTTCATCATGACTCAGAAGCTGGATAAAGCACAGGAGTAACTTACAAGGAAGAGGCATATGAAGGATATAGTTAAAGAAAACATCAGTTATCAGAGACGCAATCAATGCAGGAACCACTGTGAAGAAGTGAGAGCAAAAGCATTTCTTCTTTGTGACTGCCTGTCACCAACAATAGTTCCTAGATGATTTGTGGATGTTTATCAAAAATCACAAGGTGTATGTACACAGGTACCTGAATACCAAGACTTAAATGTGAAAATACTTTTGTTCGACTAATAGAGAGCACAGTGTCTCTTTGGGCAAAGTAACCTAACCAGTAAACATCTACCATGATAGGGATAAGGAAAGCAAAGTATATCAATCAAATCCAGCCTACTTTGCTGATATCTGGCCAGTGACCAAAGAATAATTCACATTTTAAAATGGTTGTAGGGGCTACAGAATTGACTTGGACAGTTAAAAGCAATGGTTGCTCTTGCAGAAAATCCTATTTGAAATTCCAAGTATCCACTTGGTGGCTCACAATTGACTGTTGACTTCAGTCCCAAGGGATCAAATACTGTTCTGACATGGTACATCTACATACACACAGACAAAAACAAAACAAAACGAAACAAAAAAAACAAAGCCTTGTACACAAAATAATAAATCTTCCCTTTGTAGAAAATTTTGACTCTTGTTCTAGAGTGTAGCTGTACCCTGGAGAATGATGGGGTATAAGAACCCAATCTCTATACCCTAGTAACAACACTGAGAAATTCGTGCGTCTTTGCAGGTCTTCAATTTCATTCTCTCCCACCTCCAGGCAATTCAAAGCGAGCCTAATTCTATCACTTGTGTCAGGATATGAGGAACCAGAACATGGTTTACAAAACTCTCCTCTAGTGAGTTAAATCTCGGTTACTGCACATACGCTGAAGCTGCAAACTTGCACACACAAGCAGAACTCCTTTTCTCTGTACTAGAACAGCAGTGCTATGATATACAACTCCAGAAAAGCAATGCAGCAGCGCTAAACAATGGATGCATTCATTCTCAGAACATCTAAGTAACTGGTGATGAAAGAAAAAACCAAGAAGACAGAAGATATCCCATCAATGAAAATAAAAGCAAAGAAATAGCAGGAAGACTCATGAAACACAGCAGCTGTCCTCATATGGTCTGGTTAGTTTTATGCCAATTGGATACAAGCTGGAGTCATTAAAGTGGAGGGAGGCTCATTTGAAAACCATGACTCTCTAAGACCTGGCTGTAAGAATGCCTAAAGATCATTTCCTTAATTAGTGATTGATGCAGGAGGTCCTAGCCCATTATGGGTTGTTCCATCTCCACATGGTGATCCTTGGGTTTATAAGAAAGCAGAATGAACAATATATGAAGAACAATCCAGAAAGCAGCACTCCTCCATGGCTTGTGCATCAGCTGCTGCCTTCGGTTTCCTGCTGTGTTTGAGCTCCTATCCTGACAGATGGACGAGGATGTGTCCTCATAAACCAAAGGCCCTCCCCAAGTTGCTTCAGTCATGGTGTTTCTTTGCAATAACAGTAACTCAAAGATGATACCCATGTATCCAATGGTAGGCCTGGCAACACTGATGTGGCTTTTGGAGCTGAGTCAAGATGACTGTACATCCCAACCAGATGTTCACACCACACGCAGCTGTGTGATGACAGTGTCCCTTCTGAAGCACATGATACACACTCACTCTGTTTTCTTTTTGTCTACAGAGACAATTTCGTCTTTGTTGAATAGATTCTTATCGTCAATGTCATTCTTCAAAGATTACCTAATTGCAATGATTACATCAAATATTCACCCATATTAGCCAGTATCTCTGGACTAGACAATTTAAATATGGTATATATTAAAAGACTCTTTATGTATTTTATTATCAATAAATGGAGTGGGGAAAGTTTATACAGTCACTGAGAGGCAAACGTATTAAATATTCTCACTTGTAGAAAGGACCGAATGCTAAATACCGAGGTATTTAAATTATTAGAAAAGGGATGTGGATATATTACTGTGGGAGTGAGAAATGATCTATATCACTTCACTTTGAAATATTTAACAATGACATATGAAGCATATTTCATACTGTGAACTATTTATAGATAGATGATGAATGGATAGAGAATAGCTATATAAATAATACATGATAGATAGAGAGATAGATAGATAGACAGACAGACAGATAGATAGATAGACCCAAATTACTTCAACCAACATGTATTATTGGTTTTAAATGATGCATCTTCATGATATTCTACTCTGTTTTGTTGTTAAAGTTATCCCATAAAATAAAATCCAAACTGGTAGACACTACAAAGAAGGCAAACATAAGACTGAAGAGGAGATAAGGCAGACCATATAAAGATCTGACAATAAGAAAAATAGTGTAGCCGTGAATTCCTTGTGTTATCTTTCCCTCACATATTAAAGACTCCGAGCTGAAGGAGCCCAGGCAAAAAGACACGACTGAAGCTTAGCAACCAAAGGATCAGGAGAGGGAGATCCTAGGAGGATGGAAAATATTTAGACACAATTCTCCTACTCTGGAATGAGAGAAAACAATGTAACCCTACTATCCATTCTAGAAAAGCTGGGGAGAGTGGCTTCTCTCCTCACTCAGTTGAAACAACATCTCAAGAAGGTAGTTCTCACAGGACGTCAAACACAAAGATCTACCTTCAGGTCAGTCAACAATAATAAAGTTACCTCCTCATCCACAAAGTGTAAAATATGATGGTACATTAAGGGTGAACTTACCCTGCTACCAGGCAATATCTGGACCCTCCTTCTAAGGGTAGTATCAAGAGGAAATCTCCTGGACAGCAAGGACGTTGACCAGCACTCTGCCATAATAAAGAGCTCCACCTTCGGATATCAAGGGATGTCAAGAGGAGAATTTGTACTCTAACTCCACCTGTAGTAGCTACCTTGTACCCCCATCTCGTACAGTGTAAGGTTAAAGGACTCGAACAAAAACAGATGATTTAAATGAGATCCAGTGTCTCATGACATGAAATGAAAATATCCATTTTCAGTTACAACGAAACTGCCTATAACCAAGAATTTAAAAAAAAATCTCAGAATGAAAAACGATATTCAGTGGATGACAGTATCAGAATTATAGTGGCGTGAATGTATTGGGTAAGGATTTTAAAACTGATAGTCTGAACATGCTTCCCTTCCGTGAGAAACTACTTCTGGTAGCTTCAACATAAATGGCCCCCATAATCTCATGGTGAGTGGCACTATTAGGAGACATAGCTTTGTTGGAGTGGTTATGGCTTTGTTGGAGGAGGTGTCCCACAATGGTGGCAAGCTTTGTGGTTTCCTATGCTCCGGACACCACCCAGTGTCTCAGTCAACTTCCTGTTACCTGCAAGATGTAGGACTCTCAGCTATTTCTCCAGCATCATGTCTGCCTGTATGCTGCCATAAAACCCACCATAATGATAATCGACTGAACTTCTAAAACTGTAAGAGAGCCACACCTTAAATGAAATATTTCCCATGCTGTGGTCATGGTATCTTTTCACAACAACAGAAAACCCTAAGACACTACACTTTACCCAAATGGAAAAAATAAAAAGCTCCAGTGAAAGAAGATAAAATACCTATAACAAAATAGACAAAATAAAGAACAAATTAAAATATGAGAGCTGAAACACTATAATAACCAAATTAGAAGAAGTGGATAGACCGGACACTAAAATGGAGGGCATATGGACTATGTAAGAAGAATGTAGAAGTCACTATTAGGGTAATCAAGAGGTGGGGTACTTTGATTTTTACTTATATGGTATTTTTTAAATTGAAAAATTAACATTTAGTAGATGTTGCTTATTGCATATGGATTAATTTTAATGTTAATAAAAACAATAAAGGCACTAAATACCCTTTAATTATAGTTACAAGTGAATCTGACATATTTAGTCATCTTCATTCAACACAAGTAGAGTGTAAGCTCGATTACTGTCTTGTAATATATGCATTTAAATGAAGAGAGGCACAGCATGTTTCTATACAACAGTAATTATAATGTCATCTTACTTTTGACCTTTGCATTGTTATTCTGTTGGTAATACAAGATATTAATAAAGCAGCTGTCATCTAACATGCATTCACTGAATGCCTATACTTTATCTGTATTCCATTACTCTCCTTCCCTGATGAGGCAACATTAGGAATTAGCAGTTTTAATGAGCATTAAATAAAGATATTGACCAATTGTTTTGAAGGATACACGTAGGAAAGAATTATAAAAGGCATTCCTAAGTGAACAGTACAAACTAAAGTGAAATTCAGCTGAGAAACAAGAAGGGAAAAAGAACAGTTTTACATATACATATAAACATATACACATACTTACACAAATGCATGTATCATATATAAATATATATCATACAAACACACACATAATACATATAAATGAATATATTCATTTATAGGAGCTGAAGAATGGGGTTACAAGTAGTGACAGAGCAGTCTTCTATAGATTTTACCAGTAAGGTGACCCCTGGATAATTAAAAATATAAATGTGACCCTAGCATAGGAACTCTTTGCATGATACTACCTGATACTTTAGGAAGTGGAAAGCAAGCAAGCAGTAAAGAATTGAAATGTATACAAGGCTTTTCATCCTGAGTGCTGAGAGAGATATTCGAAGAAGGTAGACCCAAAGAAGCAAAGCAGCAGGGTTGAGGTCACCAGGAAAACAGAACCATGACAACAGTCAGCAGTTGACTTAATTTTATTTCAGGACAATTTTAAATTCCTTCCCTCAGAAGTGCCATGCAACTGTGGCTGCTGTCCTTGCTAAGCATCTTCATCATCACAAGGAAAGCTACTGGACTGCCCAAGCTTGAGGGTCAACAGTGGCTTCTCGTCTTAACATCAGCATGTTTGTTCTGTAAATGCTACGTTGACAGTAATGAGGGGGAAAATGAGGTCAGAGATTAGCTTAGCTCATGTTTTTAGAGTTGTTTCAAATCATCTAAGTAGTCATATCTCTGTTTTAAAGGTAAGAGAAAATTATTATAATGCTTTAACAAGGGATGTAAGAAAACATTCAGCCCTTTGGAAATAAACAGGCTTTGTAAACTGCCTATTCATTCAGAGACATTTCAGACATAGTTTTACAGAAGCCAGTGACTTCCTGTTTAGTTGCTTCAGACAACTCTCAGATTTTTGAATAATCTATCCCACCTGATTGTTTCTTTCACAAATCACAGGTATTTTGTGTTACAAGCTTTTAGAGACCCAAGATTATGTTGAAAGGGGAAAGAGATAAATTGGGGTTCACAGAAAAATCAGCTCTGGTAAAGTTCAGTTCCTTAAAATGGCAGCTTCCCAAAGGCAATCCAGACAGAGCAGGAACATGGGAGCACAGTTGTCACTGGTCATCAGCAAAACAAAAAGTAGTCTGCTCTTTGAGTCCTACTTGAAATTGGCCAGAGGACTACACCTGCTTTGGTTCTCACATCACCTTCCCTGAATTGTTTGGAGTTCACTGTGTCTTTTATAAAGTCAGACTAGAAAAATGTAGAGCTCAATACAAATCAATAGAAAATAATTAGAAAAATAAAATTAAAAAGGAAAAAAGAAATGGTAAGTGTATCTTACATGCATATGAATTTTAAACTTACCAAAAAAAAAAACAGCTATAGAAACTATGTGTGTTCTCCTTTCAAAAGTGCCGCTGAAAAGCAAGAGTCTGAACATTGCTTTGCTATTAAAGAAAAGCAGGCTGATAAATAGCTGTACTGTGGGTGACAGAGGAGCAAAGAGGGCAGCAGTGGCAGTGAGGGCTACAAAACAAGGAATGACGACAGGATGGGAAATTGAGAAATGCCAGGATTACTTCCACCCGACACAAAAAAATATCAGAAAAAGCATCAAAGGAACTTAATATTACAAATTAATCTGAAGATGATCTCAGGATTCCAAGTTCCTAACATAGGAAACCACCCAGCAAAGAAGCCAATTTCAAAGAAGGTACAGATGGGTGAGGGAATGTTTGTAGGGAAGAGCAAGCCACGTCGAACCGATAGTACATTAATAGAAATTATGGCAGGGAATTGGTCTGTGGTAGTATAATTCTTTAATCCCAGCATTATGAGATAGAGGCAGGTGGAGCTATGTGAGTTCAAGGCCAGCCTCATCTACATAGTTAGTTCCAGGACAGTCAGAAGAAAGAAAGAAGAAGAGAAAAAGAAAGAAAAGAAAAGAAAAAAATCAATCATGGAGCCAGCGGGGGAAGGAGCTTTTGATAGGGACATGTTACAGCTTGCGTCTCTGTTACAGTTCATACAACACTGATCAGAAGCATCTTTGGGAGGATGTGGCTAACAGGTTATGGTCCATCACTGAGAGAAGTCAAGACTGGGACTCAAGACTCAAACTGAAGCTGAGACCATGAGTGAACACTGTTTACTGGCTTGGTGCTCACGGCTTGTTTAGATGGCTTTCACATACAGTGTAGGACCACCTGTCCAGGGTGGCACCTCCCACTAAGGCCTGGGCCTTATTACATCGACCACTAATCAATAAAGCCCCATAAACATGATTCCAGGACAATCAAAAGGGATCAATTTCTCAATTGATGTTTTCCTTTCCCACGAGACTCCAGTTTATGAAGAATTGACTAAACTAACCAACACAGCCCAAATAACCCCAGCAGTACAAACACTGAGAGAAACAATTAATAAATGGGACCGCCTGAAACTGAAAAGCTTCTGTAAAGCATAGGACATGCTCAACAAGACAAAACAACAGTCTACAAAATGGGAAAAGATCATCACTAACCCCACATCAGACAGAGGTCTGACCTCTAAAATATACAAAGAACTCAAGAAAATGGTCATCAAAAGAACAAATAATCTAATAAAAAATGGAGTACAGACCTAAACAAAGAACCCTCAACAGAGAAATCTAAAATGTCTGAAAGACATTTAAGGAAATGTTCAACATCCTTAGTCATCAGAGAAATGCAAACAACACTGAGAATCCATCTTACACCTCTAAGAATGGCAAAGATCAAAAACACTGATGATAATTTATGCTGGAGAAGTTGTGGGGAAAAGGGAACACTCCTGCATTGCTGGTGGGAATGCAAGCTGGTACAGCCCCTTTGGATGTCAGTGTGGTGTATTTCTCAGAAAATTAGGAAACAACCTTCCTCAAGACCCAGTAATACCACTTTTGGGTATATATCCAAAAGATATTCAATCAAGGCACAAAGACATGTGGTCAACTATGTTCATAGCAGCATTATTTGTCATAGCCAGAACCTGGAAACAACCTAAATGCACCTTAACCGAAGAATAGATAAGGAAAATGTGGTCCATTACACAATGGAGTACTACACAGCAGAAAAAAATAACGATATCTTGAATTTTCCAGGAAAATGGAAGGAGCTAGAAAACATCATTTTGAGTGAGGTAACCCAGACCCAGAAAGACAAGTATCACATGTACTCACTCCTAGGTGATTTTTAAACATAAAGCAAAGAAAATCAGCCTACAAATCACAGTCCCAGAGAACATAGACAACGAGACAATGAGGACACTAAGAGAGACATACATAGATCTAATCTACATGGGAAGTAGAAAAAGACAAGATTTCCTGAGTAAATTGGGAGCATAGGGCCCCTGGGGGAGGGCTGAAAGGGAGGGGAGAGGCGGGAAGGGGAGAGGCAGGGAGGGTAGCAGAGAAAATGTAGAGCTCAATAAAAATCAATAAAAAAAAGAAAGTACAAGATCCCGGCTTATACCTGGTTAGAGAAGAGGAATAATGGAAATTTGACAGAAAAATAATATAGGTGTCATTGCTTTGAGCAAGTAGAACCCTTGGCATTAGCATAAGAAATTTGGAATCCTTTCTCCCTGAACAATTATGTAGTCATTAAATACTTCAAGCAGAAAAAAAAAAAAACCTTAGCTCATGTTGTTTTAGTAAAAGGCATGAATAAACACAGTGACAATATTCACGTTCGGTATGCTACTACATGACCATCCTTCAAGATGAGGTATGCATATTAAGATGTCACTGCTTACAGCTGAGAGTGTAGCTTTGTGGCAGACATGTGTTCAACATGAGCAGGCCCTGGGCTAGATCTCTGCTTCCACCCTAAAATCATAACAAAATTCTGCTGCATTCTAGACCACAGTTCCCCACTTAGGACTCTCAAAACACACATTACTTGGGGTAGTGCTTCATGGCATCATCCTTCAAAAGAGCACCAATAACTATGCTCCTTTATATGCTAAGTCCACCAGGACACTAATTGATTACGGCCAGCATATATTCCAAAGCCATTATGCCCCCACCCTACACCTGAGACCTTGTGGGTATGTATCCCATGGACAATTTAATCACAAATAGTTGCACGCTCAGCTATAGGATAATCAAAGAAACAAAACCACCAGAAAACAGCAGAGAACATGATGGCGTATTTAAGAAAGATTTATATTCCCACTTAGCTTTTCAAATCAGATGATGTTTCTGAAACAGCCTAGCAGTTGTCTCATTGGTCTGGTCTTCTTGGCTGGTGTACAAAAGCAAACAGCAAAAGTCTAAAGAATCTACTCTAAAAGATTAGCCATTCACTTTATGGTGGTGTAAATTATTTCTAAACATGCATCCAGTCACTTCTCAATATGACGGATTACATATCTCATTACAACATTGTAAACACCAACTGTTACTATTTAGCTCCATCCTTAAGAATGGAGGTGCCAGGAGGGGGAGTCAAGAACACACAGCTCCATTTCAGAAAAACTCTAGCAACTCAACTATTTGCCTCCATGGCTGCTGCTACTGCTGCGGTAGTTACTGCTATCAAAAGTCATGAAGGGGGCATCTCTTAGTGTCCTTGTTTTCATTTCAGCTAAGGCCTCCTTTTTGGCACGACTTTGCATCTTTAATCAGGCAACTGGCTACTTCCATTAACTCTATTAACACTCTCACCTCTTGCCTTAAACGATAACTTCCCTCAACACTCCCATCCACTTATGAACTAACTACTTCTTCTTAGCTTCCACATTGCCATTTAAAGTATATTAATGCAGTTTAAGGTGTAAATAGATGCATGTGGGCACTATTCCAAACACTTTTCATCCTATAGTAGTGATTTTATGTGCCCCTGGCCATGATGTTAATTTGGCCAGTGGTTTTGAGTGGACAGGAAGAAATAAAGAGCTTAAACAAGGCCTCTAAGGCATTTGTGAGGGGCAGAGAAAGACCATGTTCATAGGAGTGCTGGCTTCAAATGGAGCACTCAAAGTAAAACTGATCCCAACCAGAAGCCTGGAAGTCAGGCCAGTGAGTGTTGTATACCTATTCCCTCTGAATGGAAATATTTTCTTTTGGGGAAGGGAAGAGGCTCGTGTAGCTTGGGAGGCTAAGAATGCTCAAACAACTTACAAGATTCATAAGGACACTTGCCCAGGCTTAAATAAATGGTAAGCAGTGGCCAGCAGAAGGGAGGCTTTATGGTGGAGCTGCCTACAAATTGTACAGGAAAAACTATGGGGATATAGTGTTTGAGTTGACACCCATACCGAGTTAGGCTTTCTTTCTCTTTCTTTCTCTCTTTCTTTCTTTCTTTCTTTCTTTCTTTCTTTCTTTCTTTCTTCCTTCCTTCCTTCCTTCCTTTCTTTCTTTCTTTTCTTCTTCCCTTTCTCTCTCTTCCTTCCTTTCTCTCTCTTTCTGTCTTCCCCACCTCTCTTTCTATTTTGAATGTTCCTTAAATACCCATTCTTATTCAAGTCATCACAATAAACTCGCTGGCTCACTAAGATAAACTGGGGCAGAATTATTTTCTTATACTGTTGCTGTATTTTCTTATACTCCATCTGGGGTAAAATAGACATCTGTTCATGTCTCCCTAGGAAAAATCCCATAACATCCAAATAACCAGAAGAGCATGACAGAAAAAACTATCCAGACTTAAGACTACTTTACACAGCAGTAGTTAATATATACATAAGAACATTTAAATTCTATGAAGTAGACATAATAGGATCCTATTTTACAGATCATCAAACTGAGACCAAATAAGTTACATCCTAATCCACGTGCTGGCATGTGGCAAACATACTCTCTGAAGTCAGTTGTCCAACAGCAGAACCTGAACTGGTAAACAATCCACCCTTTTACTCTTAAGAGCAGTATCAAACCACTGCGTCCATGTGCACCTCCCACCCAGGTGCTGATCCATTGCAGTCTTTCTTCATTTGTTTTCATTCCACTAAAAACCCATTAATGGCTGACCTCAAGAGAAGTTATGAACCTGCAGCCACCCTAATGCTCTAGTATAGTAGACATGTTTGCTTGCAACCTCCACACTTTGCCCCTTTGTAGCTGAAACTATTTTCTGTCTTTATCCTTCTCTGTCTATGACCTCCCAAACTCTTCATCATATGACTGTAAATCTCCTCTGTCTCTCTCTCTCTGCTCTGCTTTCCTTTTCTCTGTCTGCCTGGAGAGCCACCATTACTTCCCTTCCTTTCTTCCTGTGCACTTTCTAGGTGTCAGCAATTTTGCTGGCCAACAAGGAGTCACTAGTGAGTGTATCTGATGTGGTCCATGCCTATAGAAGATAGAAGTCTAGCAGAGAAGGCAGTCAAGGAAACAAAATAACACTAGGAATGGGTTCATGTGCTATACATTATGAGGTATGCACAACACTGCCAGGCTTGTGTGTGGTGTGGGGAGAATCTGAAAAGAAAAAGGAAACCCTTCCTAGTATAAGGTCTAGAAAATCCATCCTGAGAACATGCTAGAATCCATGGAGATAAGCTCCATCCAGGTGGATGTAGTTAATATGTTTTATTGAATTGGTTAATAAAGAAGTTGTTTTCTGTCAATAGCTTAACAGTATAAAGACAGGCTTGTCCTTATATACAGAGAATAGGTGGAGTCAAGGAAAAGACATTTAGATGTCCCCCAGGAGACAGACACACCAGAACCTTGCCAGTAAGCCACATCGCCGTGGCGATTCTGAGATTAATAGAAATGGGTTAATTTAAGATTTAACCAAAAATACACTTAAGTCATCCACACATCTTAAACTCCAGCTGTACACTATGAACTTTCCTAATAATTACCCAACCTATTTATTCTTAGGCAGCTACATAGTCATTGGTGGTCTCCACAGTGAATGACACATATGCCTGTTTTCTGACTGTCCCCCATAGCAAAAGCTCTGAGTGATAAGAGCAAGGATCTTGGAGTGTTATAACCCTAACACAGAACCTGCACTCTGAACCGCACCAGTGAACAGTTACTAAAAGGAAGATGAATGAACGAATAGGCTGCCCCTTTACTTTTAAATATTTATCTCTCCTTCTCTCTGGTGTTTGTTTCCCTCTACAAGGCTGCTTCTGATATCCATGCTTAAAAGAGAACTGTAAAATCTGTAATTACATGCATGTTTTCCTGTAAATTCATATCTCTACATTTTTTTGGGGGGGGCAAAGGAACAATAGGTTTCATCAGAGAATCAAACAAAGAATCCACATGTGTTAGGGACTGTACCACACCCCCAATCCGCTTATACACTGATGCCCTAGCACCCAACAGAAACATGCTGGACATGGAGCCTTGAAAAGAGTTAATTAAGATTCAGTGAGGTCCTAAGGGTGCATCACTAATCCAATATGGCAGGTGTCCTCATAAAAAGGGAAAGAATATACCGCAGAACAAGAGGCTACCTGAAGCCAAGAAAAGAAAGCAAGCTTAGGAAAAACAGAAGCCCCCTAACACTATCTATTCCATGAGACACAGTGGGAAATGCTGATCAAGCCTTCTGAAGTCTAAATCTACAGAAAGGTATCTAAGGAAGAGAAGCCAATCTGAGCATCCTACCTGAGCCTTGAGGCTAGTGTTATATTTCCTAAGCCATAGAATGCATATAACATACATTATGTCAAACAAAATCTAGTCTCTTGGGGTCAAAAAAGTCTTCCGATGTTGGCACAGTTTCTCATCTCCTGTATTAGGTAAGGACTTGGATTTTTATCAATATCAGAGCTAGATGTCTCTGCAGGGTTTGAAATGGGGAAAAAAAAATCTGGTGTTTCAAGACTTAAAACTGAGCCTATCTCCATGGAGAATAGTTTCATCTGCAGAGTGAAAAACTGAAGTTGAAAAAGCTAAGTTTAGAGACTTTTGGATTCTTTGGATGTGAAAAGATGAAGGTGAAAGCTAGAACCAAGGTAATCACCATGGCAAGACATTTGCAGGTCATTCATTTAGATCCAGGGCTGGAAAGCCTTTTCTATGAAGGAATAGAAATTAAGCAGTTTAGACTTTGCGGATCATACAATTTGTTAGAACTGCAGAACCTGACTTTTGTGGTACCAAAACAACAATGTGTAAGCTAATGAACATGAGATACCGCAAGAGAACTCTATCCAGGCCCTCATTTGCTGATCTCTGACTTGCACAGAAGAATGAGCTAAAGGAGGAAATTGACAGGATGTGAGGAATGGGGGTATTGTGGGAAAATCTTTTTGTACACTATGAGATGTGTCTTTGTTTTACCTCATCTGCCTATGGCACCTTTCGATGGGTTTAATAAAGAGCTGAACAGCCAATAGCAAGGCAGGTCTTCTGGGCAGAAATGGAGACTCTGGGAAGGAGTCCGAGATCTGGGGGATTTTCCATTTAGATGTAGAGGAAGTCGGCAGACTTAGAGTATGGAAGGGAGAAGTAACAAGTCATGTTGCAGAGTGTAGATTAATATAAATGGGGTAATTTCATTTTAAACATAAAGCAAAAAAAAAACCAGCCTATAAACCACAATCCCAGAGAACTTAGACAACAACGAGGACACTAAGACAGACATACATAGATCTAATCTACATGGGAAGGAGAAAAAGACAAGATCTCCTGAGAAATTTGGGAGCATGGGGAGCTTGGGGAAGGACTGAAGGGAAGGGAAGAGACAGGAAGAGGAGCAGAGAAAAATGTAGAGTTCAATAAAAATCAATAAAAAATAAAATATCAAAAAAAGAAGTTTCCATGTCATTCTTTGGGAGCTGGGGATCCAAAGAAAATCTGACTATATAGGAGGAATTCAAGGTTTTTCAGTCTTCTTGTTCTCCACATTTGGTTCCAGGATCATAAATTCATTGAGTCACAGTATGTCATTTATAGATGGGACTCATGAAAATTGCATGGTTTAGCATTTATTGGGAATGGTACTTGGGGAGGTCTGTGTAAGGTCATGTCAGGATGACATGGACCAGACTGGAATTTTCAAATGGGGTTCAGTTGTGACTTTGCTACAGTTTCCTTTTCTGGCCTCCGGGTATAAAGACTCTTCTTTTGGCATGGAAATCATTACTTTATGTATAATAATGACTGCACATTTAATAAATATTACCACCCATCAATAATGTGTCCTACAGTCACTGAGAGGCTCTTTCCCATCTGAAGATCCTTAAAGTCACGTCTATGTTTTACATGTCCCCCCAGCCACTTTGTGCTTTGGGTTATTTTTTTTTTTGAGATGTGCTATTTTAAGCGGTTGTGACACACACAACCCTCTTCTATCCTCTAAGGGTTGCTCACTTTCTGATCTCAACAGTGTTTCATGTTAAAAGTATCATAGAGAATTTATTCAAGCTCAGAACTGAAGCGTTGCTTATTCAGCCTCATGACAAGAAAAGAATACATCACAGACATGCATCATCTGAACACAACCACAGTCAACCTCAACCAAAGACCAAAGATTTGCACTAAAGAAGCCATCAGAATGTCTTATGACTGCTATGGAAAACCAGAAACCACCCAGAGTAGAGGTTAGAAGAAAACATGCCAAATATTCATAGTGGCTGTCTTCTGAAGGCAATCCATGGATAATCTTTTCTTTTTTCTTTCCAAAGGAGACATAAAATAGGCATGCAATGACAATTTTTAAAACATTAATTTAAAACAGGGTAATATTGCTGTGTTGCATAATGCTTCAAAATTCTTGAGTTTCTAATATTATCTTGCTCTATACAAGCATTTATGAAATTAGTTTTTCAAAACTTTATGTTTGTAAACTATTTCCTGGTCTAAACATACATGGAGTTATAAGGCTAAATACATTATTCTTTTCCCTCTGTGTCTATTGAATGGTTCGTCTTTGTCTAAATATTTCCAGACACTCAAGTCTTCTAACTTTCCTATTTCTAATACAACCTTCTTTTCTTCATTCATCTACTAGCAAATACACATAGCATAGGATCATCTGGCTACCAGAAGTTCAAATGTTTAGGGACAATTATCTTTCAATCTGGTTGACAGGCGACAATCTCCTACATAACATGACCAGACTCATGACTGAGTTGTGTTTGACAACTGACACCCCCAAAGAGGCAAGCTAAGCAGTAGTAAGCACCCAGCACCATTTCTGTTCTAATGATGAACTCTTGGGTAGAAGCAGAGAGGAGAGGGAGCTAGTAGGGGTGGAAAGAGACATCTGTGTACTAACCCTTGAGGATACTCCTCGATTCTAACTTTAAAAAGAGCCACTCAGCACAAAGGAACAGATGGAAAAGGTCTCTGGGAGCAATCCGCACATTGTATGCAGGAATCAAGATTCAAAGAGCTGCAATCTTACTGCATAAATACACACAGGATTCCTAAGTCCATCAGCTCTGTACTCCATACAAGCTTTTGCTACATTCCTTTTTTCAAAATTGATTTTTATTGAGCTCTACATTTTTCTCTGCTCCCCTCCCTGCCTCTCACCTCCCCTTCAACCCTCTCCAAAGGTCCCCATGCTCCCAGTTTACTCAGGAGATCTTGTCTTTTTCTACTTTCCATGTAGAGTAGATCTATGTAAATCTTTCTTAGTGTCCTTGTTGTTGTCTAAGTTCTCTGTGATTGCGGTTTGTAGGTTGGTTTTCTTTGCTTTATGTTTAAAAACCACTTATGAGTGAGTACATGTGATAATTGTCTTTCTGGGTCTGGGTTGCCTCACTTAAAATGATGTTTCCTAGCTTCGTCCATTTTCCCTCAAAATTCAAGATGTCGTTATTTTTTCTGCTGTGTAGTACTCCTTTGGGTAAATGTACCATATTTTTCTTATCTATTATTTGGTCAAGGGGCATTTAGGTTGTTTCCAGGTTCTGGCTATGACAAATAATGCTGCTATGAATATAGTTGAGCATGTCCTTGAGGCGCAATTGAGCATCCTTTGGATAGATACCCAACAGTGGTATTACTGGGTCTTGAAAAGGATTGTTTCTTAATTTTCTGAGAAATCACCACACTGACATCCAAAGAGGCTGTACCAGCTTGCATTCCCACCAGCAATGCAGGAGTGTTCCCTTTTCCCCACAACCTCTCCAGCATATTCCTTTTACAGGTCAACTATGATTGGTTTCTTTAAAATACATTTCCCAACCTTAAATATAAGATATATGTGCTTGCTCCAAGAATTTTCATAAACAGGAACATTTTTTAGGACTGAATGCATTATGGGAATGCTCATTTTTGTCAAATGCACGAGAAAGGTGATTATGAAACTTGGGCTTTATCCTATATCCCACTATGTATTGTTCAGAAAGCCTGATACTGCTAACACAATCTGAATTGAATCAACAATTATTTTTCAGAGCATCTCCCAGGAACCAGATGTTCTTCTAGGATTTCAAACGCATCAGTGAGCAAAGTAACATTACAAACTTTGTAGAAAGAGTCCTCTTCAGTGATGAAAACTACAATATATGCGTTTATGTCACTGATTTTTATCAAAATAACACGAAGAAACACACTTTGATATGAAAATACCTGAAAGTGAACAAAAGGGATGCAATAAAAGGCATGAACTCTGGGCCCAGGTGTTAGAACTCAATTGCTGGACCTTTTCCAGGTAACTAGCTCATGAAGGAACACCCACATGCTGTCATGCAAGCAGGACCTCTTCCTTCACCCTGACTTTAACTGGTCAGCTCAGGAGAATCAATGAAAACCACTCTCACCCAGAGAAAGGTTCCCTTCCTTCACTTCTTAAATAGGCTCTTCCAGGAGCAGAGAACCTAAATACTCTTGCAGAAATAAATGTGAGAAGAGAAGTAAAGCTCAGTTAAAATATAAAATTGTTCTCAGCACTGTAAATGAAATATTGCAAGGCCTACTACATCCACAATATAGGATACTCAAGAGTTTTCCAAAACTAGAATAACCTGGAAAATTTAAAAAGTAACAGTGTAAATGTGAAATGCTACAGAAGGTAGAAATAAAAATAAAATAACAGGAATCAAAGCCAAAAGCAGATGAAAAATAGCAAACAGGATTTTAAAAACAGGAGCCAGTACAACAATTTATTATATCAAAAACAGGAGATAAAGAATGGACAAAAGTCAGGCAGTGAGAGTACATGACTTTAATCCCAGCACTCGGGAGGCAGAGACAGGTGCATCTTTGTGAATCTGAGACCAGCCTGGTCTACAAGAGTTAGTTCCAGGACAGGCTTCAAAGCTACAGAGAAACCCTGTCTCAAAAAACCAAAAAAAGAAAAGAAAAAAAAATGATCAAAAAAGACTAAAGACACCAAATAAATAATTCATAAAAGCTCAGAAATAAAAGGTATGTTTCCAAATTCAAATATCAAAACCAAACAGTAGAAGAAAACAAACCTGTACCAATGTGCAGTCTTACAAAATTCCTGAACATTACGATTATAGTGAACATTTAATAATTTCAAGAAGAAAAAACATATTTCACACAAATACATGATCAGTAACCAAATGCATTCAGATTTCTCTTGTTTTCAAGAATGGAAATAAGATATTAAACCCTTCAGAATTGTAATGGAAGAAAATTTCCAGCTTAAAAAAAACTAATAAAGTTAGCAGTTAAGCACAAAGGGGGAATAAAATGAGGAGCCACATCTCTGCAGCTCACCTCCCAGGCAGCTTCCCTCTTCCGGAAGCTTCCCAAGAGGCTGGGGAAAGTACTCCACCAAAACCAAGATAAAAACAACGGTGTGATCCACTATCCTAAAACAGGAAATCTAACCCTGAGACTTCATGAAAGTCCCAAATCACAGATCCCGACATATAGAGAATATCTGTCTATGTCTCCATGTAAAATAATGAATTATGTTTCTCACTTAAAAAATACTGCTTAGAAGTATTAATCGTAGAGGTCACTTTGCATCTAACTGTAAGACATGCAGTGCTTATGAACAGTTACTTAATCAAGGACTGTAAACAGAATACACTGAAAATTAGGTGGAGACATCCCAGTAGTAATCAACAGGGACAGTAACTGTGAATAAGCAAATGTGATGGCAGTGAGTAAGGAGAACAGGAAAGCATGTTAGAGTACATTTCTGCAATTAACTTGAATGCTCTCCTTATGTCACCAAGACCTGTCTTACCATCCAATGAAAACACACTTCCGTCTAAGCAGCGTTTTTTTCAATGCCTTTAACAATAACCACAAACATCCCACAGCCAAGAGCATATAGGAAGGGATGATACCTTCCAAAATTTGGACAGTGTTGCTTGCTGTCTTCAATGCCTCCCCATCATTGACCTTATTAAGTGCTATGGTTAGGGGGCCCAAGGTTAATCAGTCTCTTAAACTCAAAAACATGCTAATAATTGTTAATTTAATATTTTGATTATTTTTATCAACAACTATTGTGATGTACTAGACTAGCTATACCCATTCTAGGTATAGTTATTTGTTTATTCAAAACCCAAGGGTTGCTAGCTCTTGTTGGATGAGATATTGGGTATGTCTGAGTAGCAGACATATTTAGTAACAATGAAGCAGACACTGAAGTTATCCAAAGTAGTTAGACTTCTCAAACCATCATTTTACACCTTTGGTGATCTTGGGGAAATGTTTTAATCTCTCTGGTCCTTATTTTTTCATGAGTGAAATATAAATAATATTAATACCCATTTCATAAGATTATTCAGAACTGCTACTGGCCATCAACCAGGGCTTACTGGCTAAAAAGAATCCCGATTGCTAATACCACAAGTGCCTAAAAGCTGAGCTGTTAAAATCCTAGTTATTACTGTTAGTTTCTTATTTATTTTTTATGAGAATTTTTTCTCATATGAGTACTATGAAGATTTTAATATCCATGAGAAAAAGTTTAAAATTTAACCTTAATGTAGTTTGGCTATCCAGAAGCTTTGGAGATCAATTAACAAAAAATAAAATTTAGAAAGTTGAGAAGAAAGAGTTGAACCTGTGAGCCATCAACTAGGCTCCTTCACACCACCACATGAGCTCTGGTTGCTGTGTCCTTAATTTAAAACAAACTCTGGATCCCTTTGAAATGATAATACAAATTCTATAGATGACTATCAATACCTCACATACAAACTCCTCCAAAGTGAGTTCTATATCACCCCCTTCACAGAAGCCACAATAAAAGAGTCAAGTCATCCAGTTCTAAATCTCAGCTCTACCACCAACTGATGTGACCTTGAACCAGAGACTCCTCACCCCTTTATGCAGAGAAAGCCTGCGTTCGGCTCCAGCAGCCAGCTGATTGGCTGTAGCTCAAACAAGAAACCAACTGTACTTTGGGAAGCTCTGTGCCCCGTGAAGCCAGGCTGTGTGATTTTAACAGCGACCAGCTTGGGGGTGAGCCCCAGCAAACACACGGATGCCAAAGCAACCGGCTATTGAGATCCAATTTAGAAACTGACCAGGCAAACTACAGTCACAGGGAGGCAGGAGTTCCAAAGAACTGTTTAGCGGTAGTAGGAAATTCTCATCCCTAACAGGCAGAGAGGTGGCCTCAGAACTCTGGAAACCAAATCATAATGGAGGTGAGAGCAGGAAGGTACCCTGGAGGGAGAAGGAAGCAGAAACCGACTTTCTATCCCTGTGAAATTGTCAAGTTGATCAGGTTTATTCTCAAACCCCTTTTCACCTTGCCTCTGCCCATCCCTATTTCCCCTTGTTTCTTTTATTCAGCCCCAGGCAGCAGGACCAGAGCACCCCTTGAAGTACATCCAGATGCTAACATAGTGGCTCCAAAGCCACAACAGTGGAGGCTGACCCACCACACATAGAAGAAAATGATAAGTCCCCTTTCCTTTTGTACCTGGGAATAAGAAGCCTTCTTGTTCCATTCATGTTCTTAGTTATTGCAGAATAAAGTAACAAATAATTGTCAAAAACTCTCATTTTAAAGAAGGATTATGTAGGGGCTACAGAGTTAAAAGAGAGTTCCCTTAACTGGCTGCTCTTCCAGGGGTACTAGATTGGACTCCCAGCACCCACATAAAAGCTTAAATCCATGTATAACTCCAGTTCCAAGGGATCTTGTGACCTCTTCTGGCATCCTCCTGCACCAGACAGGCATGTGGTACACAGACACATATGTAGGCAAAACACCTTTAGACATAAAATGAAATAAATAAATTATATAGATGATTATATTTTAATCTAGTATTCCCCAAAGTATGCTTATGTAGAAGATGATCATTTTCTTAGATCCAACAGCAGTTCTACTGTGACCATGGGCAAACAGCCTAACCTTTCGCAGTCTTTTCCTTTTGTACCTGAGAATGACAGCGGCCCCTACCTGATAGGATCAATATTAAGATGCACAAGGTCTTATATGACACTGAGAGACGTGCCTATCACTTCACTCAGAGATTAACTTTTTAATAGCGATGAATTTATTTTTTCAACTACAGAATACCTTTTCTGTCCCCACCTACCACACAACCTTTCCAGAAATAAGAGTGCTTTATCTTAATTTTCTCTCTCCCTCTGTGTCTTCAAATACTACTTCTTCCTTAAGTTAGTTCATGCACTCTTAGAGAACAGTGCTTCCAAGTATTCCCTGCCAAAATAAAGCCTTCCATGACAACTTGTTCCAGGTCCAGGCACTGGCCGTTGTTTTCTTGCTTCCAATTTCCGGCCATGCTTCTGATCCCTGTGACAGTGATCCTGCTCACCATTGCTCATTACCCCTTCTTTCCACATGCACACAGTTTCTTCTTCCCGTTTTGTTATGAATCTAAATCCCTTGGTTAATTAGATGGAATGTGGGTGGATCACCTATCTCATTGCATAAAAGAGCCCAAGAGAAGCTACTTGTGAAAGTGCAGTCGGGTTGCAGCAGGAAAAGCAAGCGTTTTGGAGATAGCCATCCCGTGAGATGACCACCGAGAAGATCAGCAGCGGTGGAGTGGAGCTAACAGAAGCCTGGAAGACACGCAGGGTGTGCTAAGAGGTGATGCCAGAGAAGTGACCCAAGACCTTTGGAGGAGCTCAGAAGATCAGGAAGGCACCCGAGACACTGTGTTGTTTACACTGTTGGTAGACGTTTTAAAGTTATGCTTTATATGTTGGTATGAATTTTAACATGCTATCTTAGGGATAAGTGAAAAGAAAAGATTTGAAGTGAGAAGTGATGTGCTTATGTGTCAAATTGACAAGGGGTCCGTTTTGATGGCTAGTTTTATTTCAGCTTGACACAAGGTAGAATCATCAGAGAAGAGGAAGCCTCAACAGAGAAAAATGCCCATAAAAGTTTAAGGTTATAGACAAACATATAGGGCATTTTATTAATTAGTAATTGATGTGGTTGGGGTCACCCCTGGGCTGGTAGTCCTGGGTCCTATAGGAAAGCAGGTTTAGCAAGCAATGTGGAACAAGCTAGTAAGCAGCACCCTTCATGGCCTTTGCTTCAGCCCCTGCCTTCATGTTTAGTAATGTTTGAGTTCCTGTCCTTACTACTTTTAATGATTAACTATTATATTACAGTGTGACTTAAATAAATCCATTCCTCCTCAAGTTGTTCTCTATTGTGGCATCACAATAGAAACCCTAAGGAAATCCATGCAATGACCCCGTGATTGTGGTCAAATTCAGATGCAATCCTATTGCCAGGCCCACTTCCTAGCAGAGAATGTGGAGCTTCTGCAGGCAAAGCAATTACTGCTCTTACAATATAAAGAAACAGCTGATGAGAGACCTAATTCTCATTGTAAAACACAAGCCTGAGCCCTTCTGCAAGGTTTATGCACTGTAAACACGGTTTATGCACAGCTAACCTTTCCTTGGATCACAAGATGGAGTCCAACTATTCAACAGATAGAACTAACCCATCTTGACAGGAAAGACCAAACCTTTCAGAGACAGTGAGTTATTTTCTTCCCTTTCTAGATAAACCTGACTTTTTCAAAGATTTTATCTTTACTTTATTTTTAAGCATGTGTGTGCATATGCTTGTGTGTGTGTGTGTGTGTGTGTGTGTGTGCGCGCGCGCACACACACGTGCATAGGGTTTTGTGCATGCATGTGACAGCAATGTCTGAGGAGGCCAAAAGAGAGCACCAGATCCCATAGAGCTGGAGTTACAGATAGCTGTGAACTATTATGTATGCTGGAAACCAAACTCCAGTTATTGCAAGAATAGCACATACTTTTAACCACTGAACTGTGTCTCCAGCTCCTGCATTCAGATTTTAAGACCTCTCAACTCTGTATCCGCCATTTTTCCCTAAACCAAGCCCATCTTGACATGTTCTTCTCTTATGATCGCTCTCACAAACACAACCACAGCAAAAACTAGTGTCCAGACCTTCATGACAACTTCTTACATAACCTTTCAAAAGGTAAACTTAGACTCTTTCTCCTTCAGATGCTAAAGTTAGTGACATTTTGGGCTACATCCTCCCTGTAGTCTGGGGTGCGTACTTGTCATGGTCATACAGCTGTCCCCTCCTAATCTTACCCAAACAGCACATTCATAATCATCTAAGTCTCTTCTGTGTATGGAGCCTCCATTAGCAGGAGGTAATAAATACAGAGGACAAAATTCCAAATAAAAGAGCATATGTGGTGAAGCAAAGCTACCTTAGAAAACAGTTTGGCAGTTCTGTAGCAGGCTAACCAAATTTATTTTTAATAAACTGTGGAGAAGGGATTATGCATGGATATATGGCCTGTGTGCATATTTGTGAGCATGCTCACCGTGTGTGTGTGTGTGTGTGTGTGTGTGTGTGTGTGTGTGTGTGTGTGTATAGGTCTGAAGTTGACATTGGGTGTCTTCCTCTATTGTCCCTATACAGTCTTTCACTGAGTATGGAATGTCATTTCAGTGAGACTGGTTGACCAATGAACTACAGGACCCTCAGAACCAAACCTACCCAGGCTTCAGATATAGGCCGCTACACACAAGTTTTTGCATGAGTAGGGATCTGGACTTAAGTCCTTACACCTGGGAAGCATGCAAATCACCAGCTGAGCCATCTTCTCTGCTCCTGAAACACTTGCTTTAAGACCACAGTGGATGTAACTTAAAAACCCCACTCTTATTCACACAAGAGAAATGAGAAAGCCAGAGAAACTGTAGGTGGCTGCTTGCAGCGGTTCTCTAATAACCACCACTTACTAGAAACAATCCACACGTCCTCGATAAATGTCAGTATTTCCACTCCACAGACTATTGCTCAGGCACCAGTCTCGAATAGCAACGAGATGTATGGCACCATTATGTGACATCTAGGTGAGGAAAATCACAGGGACGGACTCCAGACCAGTGTTGTCAGGAGCTATGGGTAAAAGGCATGAGCAAATTTCTCAAGGTGTTAGAATTGTCCTACATCTTCACTGTACTGTTGGTTACTGGAGTATGTGTGCTTTCCAAAAATCTGAGAACTATAAAATTTTACTGTATAAAAATCACACCTAAGAAAACCAAGTTTTAAAAAGCTTTAAAATATTACTATGGGATCATAAGAGACAGAACAAGAAATAAGTAATAGATATCTATCTCTATCTACATTGAGAGGGAATAGGAGAATATGAATATACTTCAAATGGAGATTAGCGCATAATTGAAAATATTACCGAGACAACTGGAATGATACTTGATCTTGAAAGAGAAGGTATGTTTACTCTATATCCTCTTCAGACACATTTGAGCTACAATTATAGATATGTGTTAATTCTTAGAACAGAAAAAGAATCTATTTTTATTTGTTATACATCTTCCCCATCAAGATTTATGCCAGCAGGACAATATCTTTCATTTCACACTTGACTTTCCATAGCCTAGCTGAGAAGAAGTTGCTGAAGTCTTTAGAAAGTTCTCATGTTCCTCTTGGGCATTTACCAATAGTTGCCAATTTTCTGCTACAGAAGGGTTATTTGACCTCACCCAGTCTTATCTTAATCGGACCACAGGCATTCGACTAGTGTACCACAGTGCTTTCTATAGAGCCCATTAACATCTTTCCTGCTTTAAAAGATAGGAATTTCTTTTATTTTGCCTCTATATCATGTACCTGGGTGATGAATGGGCGGGGGAGGAGACATATAAAACTGCTGTTTTTATGTAAGTTTGGGAGAACAAATATTCATGGCAGAGATGGCTCTCTGTGGAACATCTTCCTAGAATAATGGCTTCTTGCTGTGGGATGCTCTCCTTTGCCAGGTATGCCTGCTCGCACATTGAATCTCATAGCAGCTTCAGATTACTGACATGACTGTCACAAGATTAGGCCCACTAAAGGAGTGAGAATATGAGCAAAGAGGTCAAGACCATGATGGGTACACCCATTGAAACAGTCTACCTGAGCTAATGGGAGCTTTCCAACTACAGCTGAGCTGGGAAGGAACAAGTATAGGTCCAAACTAGTCCCTCTAAATGTGGTTGATAGCTGCATGGCTGGGGCAGACTGCGGGTCCACTGGCAGTGGCACCAGGATTTATCACTACTGCTTTTTGGGAACCTATTCTCATGTGGGATTCCCCTCTGTATGCTGCGAATACCATTGGTTAATAAAGAAACTGTCTTGGGCCTGTGCAGGGAATAGATGTAGGAAGGGAAAAACTAAACTGAATGCTGGGAGAAATAAGGCGAGTCAGAGAGAAGCCATGTAGCCCTGCCGGAGCTAGATAAAACTTTACCTACTAAGCCACAGCCACATGGAGATACACAGATTCCAAGAAATAGGATAAATTAAAATGTAAGAGTTAGTCAATAAGAAGCTAGAGCTAATTGGCCAAGCAGTGATTTAAATAATATAGTTTCTGTGTGATTATTTAGGGAATGAGCAGCTGGGACCAAGAAGCAGTCTCCTCCAATACCTATTCTCTTTGGATGGATACCTTGCTCAGTCTAGATATAGTAGGGAGGGCCTTGATTCTTACCCAAAACAATGTATCTTACCTTCTCTGTGGAGTGGATGGGGAGTGGGATGCGGGGGGGTAAGTTGAAGGAATGGAAGGAGGGGAGGGGGTGGGAACTTGGATTGGTATGTATAAGGATAAAAGATAGTTTATTTTCTTTTAAAAAAAAATTACAAAAGAATAGGCCCACTATAATTTTCTTGTCCAGTGAAGGAAAGACTCATAGGGCTCATGGAAGATTGCAAAGCCATTCATTAGGCCCATCCCCTCTGGATTTTCCTAGGTGGTATAGTTGCCTTTCAGTTGCTCATGCTCCTTTAGATGAATTCTTACCCAAGCTTCTGTAAGACACCCCAAGTAAGTGTACTTGTTCAACAGATATACTTAGGGGTAGAATCATTTCTTTGGTGCCATTCCTGAGGTAAATAAATATTTTTATTTTTTTAATATTTTAAGTTAAGCCCATACATTTATATCTTTTTGTTTCTCTGTAAATGATTATCATCTGATTATGAACATATCAAAATACGTTTTCAGCTGAACATGTTTTCTAGTGTATCAGTTACTTTGTGTTGGTAACATCCGACTTAGATAACCAGTATCTATCAGATACTATGTCACATGGTTTAGATACACCCCTGAGTGTGGCAGGAAACTAAGTGGAGATAGACAGCCTGGCCTTCAGCATATGGCTTAACATTTAATGAACATTCATTGAGCATCTGCCAGCCTGCCTGTTAAGCATGCTCTTGATATTAAGGCAACACCCCTATTGTGCCTATGAGGTCATTTCTATTGGTACTCCCGTTGGATTAATGGACTACAGAACCTTAGATAAAGCTAAGCGCATTGCCCAGACACATCCTGGAGATCCTTTGCACCTCTACATAACTGTTCAGTCTGTCTATCGACACAAGTTGCACCATTAAAGCGGCCATCACTGCTGCTCTAGGCTCCACCATGACAACCGCAAGGTGGGGAGGTGGAGAAGAACCCAAAAGCTGGCCGGCCTGGGCCCCATTCTGTTCCAGGTTTCAAGGATAATTGAGGACCACACCCATAAGCAGTTCAGAGCTCTGTCAAAGCACTTGAGACTTGGGATGTGCTTAAGAGAACGGCACAAGCACCATCCCCAGCAGCAGGGAAACTGAGAAGCAGCAGGGAGCAAAGAAATTCCACTTGCCAACCTGCTCCTCCGGGCCTCAGAGATATGGGAAGCGGGCTGTGGGAGGCGGTGAGGCGGGCCGCCGCTGTCACTGGCAGCTGTGCCGCCCTTCTCCGTACTCGAGGAGGCGAGCTGTACAAGCAGCTTCTTGCACCCACACTTCAGCAAAACCAGACTAAATATAGCCACCTTTTCTCTTAGGAGCCAGCTCAGAGGGGGGAGGGGAGCACTGCTCCATTCCACTTCAGAAAATCAGCCAGGAACCAGCTTGATTGACAGGAGCGCAGTTTCTCTCCCTTGCTCCCATGGTTTCTGAAGAGCCACAGGCAAGAACCAAATGGTCTAGAGAGTGCTGCCGCTCAGCAGAGCACATGTCAGCACCCTTAGGAATCAGAATATGCTGGAGTTGACTTAGGAGTCTCTTCTTCCACTTTCTAGTCTATAGAGCAAAACAACCACACTACTAGAATGATGGAGGAACCCCATTAGGAAGAACATATTATACATACATGTCCCATGCCCTTTACCCACTACCCCACCCATAAATCCTAATAAAAGGCTCACTCAACGCTGCTACTCCTCCACTAGCCTGTCCCTAAATGCCCCATTTGTTCTCAGACCTCCCACGTTATCGTGGCTTGTCGTTTTATTTAGCACTTTCGGCACCGAGTGTATTTGGCTTCTCTTTCACCAAACTGTAGGTAGCGGAGTAGGCAGGGGAACAGAAAGGCTCAGGTCCCTTCCTGATTCCTTCTGCCACCATATCTGGCAAAGTTCTCTGCATATGAACAGCACTCTCATGCTCATCGCCAGAAATATAAAACCTGTCAGAGGCCACAAATGAATGCTGGCAACAGTACCTCGACTTCCCCTAATGAATCAAAGGCATAGCATCTTTGGAAGTCAAGCACAGGCTTCAGACTCCCAGCAACCGCTCTCTGTGACCTGACATGCCGCCACAGCAGCCGCTGTGACTCAGCCCTTCACCCGGTTCCCCTGTGAAGGTTTTCACCACTTCCTTCTTGATTCCCGTCCTTGTTCAGAAGAGCAAGGTCAATGAGGAAGAAAGGGTAAGAAGAAAGGATCTAGTAAGGGCTGGGCCGTGTTAGGCAACTGTGGGATTAGACCAAGCCCTGTCTGAATAAGAAAGCCCGCCAGAGCAACGGGAGTGGCAGGAACCACCGCCACAGCAAGTTTCCAATCAGGAAAGTTTGAGGCCTTGTTTCTTGTTCACAGAGTCACTCCCTAGGAATTTTCAGCAGTGAGTAAACTAGCCAAACTAGTAGCCATCATTCTTAGTTCCAAAAATAGTGACCAACACCAGCAGGAGCTGATGAGGCAGGCGATTCAGATCTGATGGATTAGAAAATAAAATAAAATTAAATGAAGAAGAAGGAGAAGGAGAAGGAGAAGGAGAAGAAGAAGAAGAAGAAGAAGGAGAAGGAGAAGGAGAAGGAGAAGGAGAAGAAGAAGAAAGAGGAGGAGGAGGAGGAACTGATAAAGTTTGGATTGAGATACACATTGGGAAGCATGTTTTTCACTGCTTCTACAAGTGAACAGAATCCTTCAGCATAGTGGTTGGCACGGAATTCAAACAACTCAGAATCTCACCCAGCAATTCGCTCTCATCCATTCATTCATACATTCAGGGAATGCACAGGGGTTAGATGTAAGACAGTCTGAAAAACGGTTGTAAAAGTCCAGGTGGGTTAGCACTGCAGGGCATACAAGGACAGGGAAGCCACCTCCCCATCGTACAGCATAGTGAGGTTACATTAGAATGGTTCTGGCCTCTCTCTTCATCTGATCACAATTCCTCCTGGGGAGGTGGGGGAGAGGACAGTAGTCTTATGTATAAGACTGTGAAAGCCACAAGGCACAGGTCACTCAGTCCCTCTCTCCTTTTTTGGGGGGTATACCAGGAAGTTATGGGTATCGTTCTTACTGCTCGCAGGTTGTCAGGGAGAGAGACAGGAGGTGTCTACAAGGGTAAGTGCACCCTCAGAGCAGAGCGAACATGCCCACAGACTATCCTATCCAGAGTCCGAAAGGTGACCCATACTGGCTTGTGATAAAGGTGGCACTGTTCTCTCATACAGTTATCCCTTTCTAGGGGTTCAGTTCTCAAATCAAGGTGGGTAGGTAGGGTCTAAAAAACCCACTACCCCATGACTGCTTCTCTTTGCTACAAGTATCGGTTCCTTTCCTCTATTCCAGTTTACCTAGTCTTCCAAGAACCCAGTGATAAGCAGGGTTTCTTTCTTACTACAGAAAAACTACAGAATCTGAAAGACTGGTAAGATGTCATTTGATAAATGTAGGATCGGTTAAGAGCAAAAATTCAGCTCATAAATGTCATTTAGAACACACAGCTTTCCATTTGAAATACGTTTCTCGATGGGAGGGGAACTTCTAGTGCTGAAAATTGGAAGTCATTTTCTTGCCATTTAAGTGGAGCTGGCTATTCTGTTTGAACTGCCTGTCGTAGAAACACTAAGAGAAGAATGCTCGCTCATCCTGCTTTATCAAAAAATACTAAGGATGAAGGAGTAGAGAAGGATCCAAAGCCAAGGAGAAACACCCTTCTTCTCTAGCTCTGGAATCATGTGTTTATTCAGGAAACAATCATCATCTGCTAAGTGCCAGGCAATGCTCGTAGACCACAGGGACAAATACAACACCGCCTCTAATGGATCTCCACTTCCTCCTCTCCCTGTATACTATTACAACTCATTTCTGATGGGCAGGGTCACATCAATAAGTAGAACTGCCGATACATTCTATGCATGGAGAATGAGTGACTGGAGGTCCTCCTTCATTGAAAAAAACCCAACATGACAGTACAATCTCAACAGAATGCAGACCGTAATATGGTATCCTATCCCATGGTTGGAAAGCACACGTCTATGGGGGCAGTACAGAAATAAAACAACTCATAGTTCCATCCAGTAATTGTACATCACCCTTCAATCATCCATCCATCCATCCATCCATTCACAGAGTGTACACACTGGGCAAAACACAAGACCTAAGCATAAGTCATTAACACCTAAGGCAGTTAAATAAAACCCCGGCACCCATAAATGCAAAACAAAGAAAAAGGCACAATTAGGCTAAAATACAAATAGAACATTCTTAAATTCAATGTGATATATACGTGTGTGTGTGTGTGTGTGTGTGTGTGTGTGTCACAGTAGCCATAAAACATTAAACAAAGGGCAGCCTTTTCCATGTTAAATAGGAAGCCACACATTCAGCAAAATGAGTAAGGACCCTATTTGCAATTAACATTTTTACAAGTTCAAGCTTACTTAAGAGGAGGGTTACACATTATAAAAACCTTCTAATTTGTTACTAATTAGAGAATGTGGCTGGCATGAATAAGTAAAACGTCAGGGTGTAAAACAGGTGCTAAGCAGTAGGGCTTGTTCTCCTTTAAGAGAACGTTAAGGAACGGCAGTGCGTATAAGTAACATCTGTAGTTAACCTGTGTTCTAGGCACCCTTCTATAGGACCTGTCTGCTACTGTGCTATTTCCAATAATGAAACACTAGCAAGTCCATTTTTTTTCTTCTAGAGAGAGACATGAAAGCCCAGAAGTTATTATATACTATATTTCCTTTCCAGTTCCTCTGATAAAATTCCCCTTTCCCTGACTCGCTATTTCTCAGTGAACAAGTGTAAACTGGTCAATGTCTGGTCTTGACCTGAGACTTCTGTCTGTGATGGCCATACCGAAAAGGACATTTAGCATCTTGACGGTCCAAAGGCACAGAATTCTATGAGTAGCATTGGCTTCTAGAAGGACAATGCCACTCGGGGCAGCAGAAGAAAACAGTAGCTCTCGTCTTCAAACACTGAGGCCGAGGAAGGGGACCCTTCCTGAAAACAACACCTCCAAGCTTCCCTTTGATGGCATTTGGGCAGCCGAATGAAGTCAGTTAAAAAGTTTCATGAAGGTTTGCCGTGCAACCCATTGGCAGTTTCGGAAAGCCTGCTGTGGGCTAAGGTCTGCGCTATTGCCTAGAAAATTAGAGTGTATGGTCTGCGTTCCTTCCTTGCCTTAGAGTCCAGTGAGAGACGGATTAAGTGCAGGGCAGATTTAAGCCTAGAACAGGAGGCCCCCTTGACTCAGAAAGGCAGAGGAGAGAAGGTCAGGAATGGATTCCTGGAGGAAATGTTTTCTTTCCCGAGCCTTGGAGGACCATGGGGGAGTATCCAGGAAGGGTCTACTCCCCGCTGAAAGAACTCTCTTAGCAAAAGCGACAGGCAGGCATTCTTTCCAGGGAAAGTTTCAAACACCTCTTTCACCCATCTACTTCCGTCCTCATTCTGATTCGGGCCCAGGGCCTCCTGTGTACTACAGAGGCATCTCAGTCAAGGAAGTCACTAGAACATAAAAGGAGCTCTTTGAAGTCTACAGGCACTTCGCAAAGCCCTTGTTTTTGTAAGGTCTGATTTTACTGGAGCAATCCTGCACGGGGCAAGAAATATGACTGATTCTCTTCTATACTTCTCAGAGTGACCAGGAAATTATCTTTAAGAACACTGTGGACTGCCAACAAGTAGGAGGGAGTGTCCCTGACTTGGGGGACACAAAAGAGAGATCATAATCAATGTTACCTGATGGGTAAGGTGGAAAGGTGGGGAAGATAAACAGACTTTGTTCTCAAGCTTCTGGCAGACTATGCTGGCTTTCAGTTTCTGTGGAATATCTATCTATCTATCTATCTATCTATCTATCTATCTGTCTGTCTGTCTGTCTGTCTATCGATCTTTCATCTATTTATCTATCATCTATCTTTCTATCCTATCTATCTCTCTATCCTTCCTATCTATCTATCTATCTATCTATCTATCTATCTATCTATCTATCTATCTACCTATCTATCCATCACCTATCTGTTATCTACCTGAGAGAAGGGCAGGTGATTGTGTTTTGGGGAGGTGGTCATTTTTTTTGTTGTTGTTGGTATAGCTGAAAAAGCTGAATGCAATGACTTCAGGCTGAGAATCTCTTATCCTGAAATGGCCCAGAGGCCGCCACTCCTGAGTTTACAGGTGTTGAGTGTGTGTGACCCGGGCTGTTGCTACTTCAATTAAGTAAAGAGTCAGAATATTTCTGTCTCTTGAGGCAGAGGGTGAGGCAGAAGCAAGAAACCCTGTGGGCTTTTCTTGTCTGAAGCCTACAAGGAACCGGCTCATTTCCCTTTGGCAAGGAGCCTGATGTAGCTGGCAGCCATGCCTTCCTTTGCCTACTTCAGGTCCCCTCTAGCCCCGAGTGCACTAAGGAACCATAATTCTAAAAGTGATGGTCGGCTCCCCATGTAACCCCACACTCATATTTCACTTCATTATAGAGGTGCAATGATACCTCTAATGTAACATCAGAAACCTTGTCCACATGTCCTTTCCACCATAGAAACTACCCTAAACAAAAAAAGTCTATGCTCTAAAGTAAGCGAAAGTGACGTGGAAACCAGGATGCCTCAAAAATTGCCTGGCCCAATTCTTAACCACAAAGTTCAAAAGAGGCAGGGCTGTGCAATCAAAATGGCAAATTCGAAGTTCGATATTATACGAGGAAAGAGGAAGGCGGTCTTCAAAGAAAAGAACTCCCCAATCCAAGCGGCTGGCTACACTTCCATGCTGGGAACTTTTGCGAACCCTGGTGCAGGACTAGACAGAAACAGGTGTGAAGATGCCCTCTTTCCAGGGGCAGATCAGCTGCAACCACTGCTGGGTACGCACAGCGAGGGGTCCACGACCCCAATGGCAGTCCCACCTTCTGGATGACGCACCTGGCTAGGATCTTCTCCTACGTTTGGGTGGCAAAGCGAGCATCCCCAATCGGGTGGTCACCCAGTCTACCCTCTCTGGAAGGGACAGGGAAAGGGGCAAGTCAGGGCTGAACCCTCGCGCTGGACTTCCCCCCTATCCACCCATTTCCAGCACATTGCTTAGGACTAGGGAGCGCTCTTTCCTCCACCTCCTGCCCTGAAGTCCTGCGCACCTAAACGTCTCTCAAAGGCAAGTGAATTAAGCGTCTCCTGGCCTTGTAGGGCTCAGGTGAGAACCAAGTGGTACGAATGGGAAGGGGCCCGCAGCCGCCACCCCCTTTTCTCTCCTCCCCGCCGGAGCCGAGCTTCTTCAGGGATGTGTGGATTGGGGTGCGCGGGTTAAGAGGGAGCTTTAAATGCCCCAAGCGTCCCTTACCTTCCACAGCCATTCTCTCAGAGCTTGCCTAACGCATGCATAATTTTCTTGGCCGAGGTACTCCT
This sequence comes from Myodes glareolus, assembly GCF_982192425.1. NCBI lineage: Eukaryota > Metazoa > Chordata > Mammalia > Rodentia > Cricetidae > Myodes > Myodes glareolus. Next base: position 17,544,243 of record NC_142044.1, read on the forward strand.
CCTGCCCCGCGTTCCCCCCCTCCCCTCGCTTTTGCCTAAATATTCTGCGCTCATCTGCTCCAGGACCAACCTGCTGCGGTCACGCAAAGCGAGCAGCCGGCTCCTGCTCCGCGCAAAGCGGCATGGGAATTGTAGTCCGCTCTCTCTGTCCCAACTCGAGAAACTGCCCAATTGTCCCGTGAGGCTCAATTCTGCCTCCGCAGTGAGATTGTAAATACAAATTGCGTGACGTCAGAATGACTACCTTCTTTTCTGGTGTCCTCGGGAGGGAATCTCGAGAGTGCTGGAATTTGAGAGGACTACGTCTCCCAGACTGCGTTGCGTCTGGCTTCTTTTAGCTTTGAGAGGAGGGACCCGTGATTGAGACCTTAGCTGTCAATTAGAAGCTTTTGGGCACCTAGCAGTCTTTGGGCAGGAGGTAACAGGATAGTGGGTGGCCGGGTGGGTGCTGTAGTCTCTTGCTGCGCCGCTGGACCCTCGGCATTCTGGTTCAATAAGGAGAGCGGAGGCTCCGGCTGTCAGTGGCTGTTCCCCTGGGCCAAGGGACCTGCTGCACAGGGTGCAGTTGAAACTTGTTCCTATGCATCCTGCAATGTTTGCGGTTGTGGAAAATCCTGTCAGGAGAGACAGCAGACTTCTGATTCTCTCAGTGGTTCTCAGCGTTAAACAGATGCGGGGAGTGTGGCTTAAAAACCTCCCAAAGGCAACATCCTTCAGGGACTGACAGAATTATATTAGAGGACATCAGAGCATGGCACTACTGACTTCCAAAGTGAAAGGCCCTGTCAACTTTCCTGGTTAGGGAGTTCAGTGGCATCCTGTGATAAAGCCCTATCCGCAGCACTGTACACAGTTCATTTGCTTTCAACCTGTGAATGTGACCTTCCGCTGGGACTGGCTGATGACACTTTTAAGTATAAAGAATAAAGGGAAATACGTGTTTGACGGAATCTCAGCCCTGGCAAATATTGTTGAAAATTAAACTCCTTGCCGGGTGGTGGTGGCACATGCCTTTAATCCCAGTACTCGGGAGCAGAAGCAGGAAGATCTCTGTGAGTTCGAGGCCAGCCTGGTCTACAAGAGCTAGTTCCAGGACTGACTCCAAAGCAACACAGAGAAACCCTGTCTCGAAAAGCAAAACAAAACAAAACAAACAACAACAACAACAACAACAACAAAAACTACAGAAATTAAACTCTGAAGTTTTCTATATTCAAAAATATAGACTCACTTATGCATAGTAGGGATATAAGAAATGGCCCTGGGAACCTCCAGGGTGAGGTAAGACGTTAAAGGACTCGTTGCTCATATATGCCTCTTGTGATGAAACCATCCAGTCCCCAACTTATCTGTCCACTCAGCACTGTTTTTGTTTCCTTTTAAGCTTCTTTGTGAAAGAATGCTAAGGAAGTGATTGGGAAGTTCTGGTCCTTCCACACTCACCATTGACTTCTCTTCCCCTTGATCACCAGAAAGACTTTCTCATCAGTTTTGTTGCAGAGTGGATGAGTGCACACTGGTTACTGGTTACTAAGGGCAAGCTTCGTTCTCATGGTGGGTAAAGGAACTGCGTGCAGATTAATTAAATGCCATTGATCTTCCTTTAATTCCAAGTCTACAGAAAGGTGTGCAAACAAGCCTAAGTCACTCATCCTAGATACAATAAAAATAAATCTGTCCAGTGGGACGGAAACCATAAAGAAGCAATTTCCTAACTGAATATGCCATCAAGCATTGACAACAAGGGCAGAACTGAAATTCAGCCTCCTCCTTGTGGCTTAATGCATATTAAGTTATCAGAGCATCTGTAGTGATATTTTGCTTGTATTTTAACAAATACGACTTGCCTGAAGATCAGAGTGCAGAGCTAAGCCAATAGAGGCCAAGGAGTGGTGGCACAGACCTTTGATCCCAGCACTTGGGATCCTGCACCTTAATCCTAGCACCTAGAGAGGTGGAAACAGGAATGATATGGCTGGGTGGAGAGAGGAATATAAGGCAGGATGAGTGAGGAGCAGTGCAGTCTGAGGTTTTGTGGAGACAGATGCAGTCCGGAGATACTGTGTGAGGACAGGATCACCCCTTCGGTATGAGCATTGGTAGAGGTAAAAGAACTCTCTAGCAGCCACTCTACTTCTCTGATCTCTCAGTTTTTTGCTCTGGGCTTTTATTATTAATATCAATCAGAATTCATGCTACAAGCACCAAGTTTCTCTTTAGAGTGAATGAATGGAAAAGAAAGCCAGAGGAAAGAGATTGCCAATGGTCCTCACACATGTACCCAAGTGTCATGTATAAACACATATACCCAAGTGTCACCATGGGGCTTTTAAACACTCCACAGCAAAAGGTTAAAGTCATTAGCTGTTTTCAAACTTTAATGATTCAGGTGATAATAAACCTTTAAATTCACTGGATTCCACAGTTAATACAAAAATTTGGAACAGTTCAAGTCTTCAATATCTTTTCTAGCAGGTGTGTCTACTAGCTCTTTTTAGTATAAGTAAAATGTGAAGGAAATACTAGTTTGAGACATAAAATAGCCTATGCTGAACCATTTTTAAGCCACTAGATAGATGAATTTTATGTGGTTCAAACTAAAAACAAATAAGCTTCAATGAAGCAGATACTTTAAATTGTAACTGAGTCTTAGAGTTTTCCAGATTCTGGGTGTCGGGGGTGACGGCTATGGTCTTCACCAGACTTGCCAAAGAGACTATGCATGAGTCCTATAGAACAATGTATTGAGTGAATTATGGCTATAGATAAGAATGTTGACTAACTTTTCTCATCACTGTGAGAAAATATCAGACAATAAGAGCTTCCCAGAGGAGGGGCTTGCTTTGGCTCATGGTTTCAAGGGTGTATTTAGTTCATCACAGTAGAGTAGAAATGATGTAGGATTGTGGAGAAGAGACTCCTCAGGTAACAAGAGATAGAAAGTGGAGAGAAAGGGCCAGAATCAGAAAAAGCGGTGACCTTTAAGAGGCCAATTATCTGTTTCTGCTGGACAGACCTAACTTCCTATAGGCTCAGCAGGCATCAACCCTTCAAATTTTGAGCCTTTGAGAGACAGTTCAGATTCCAACCTTAACAGAGGGCCTTCCAGGAACCTGGTGGTTGAACTAGATGATGAGAAACACTGAAATCAGGGGGACAATGTAGCATGAATAATAAAAACCCAGAGACAGGTATTGGGGTTCAACCTGAAGATCAGTAAAGCAAAGCAGCCAGTCACTGACTCTTGCCTCTACCTCAGACCAAACAAAATGGTGATCCTGCCTCCATGAATCCTCAGAACAAGACTGAGCTGAGACATGTCTCCTCCCACCTTATATTCCTCTCTAGCACTGTGATTAAAGGTGTGCACCAGTACTGCCTGGCTTTTGTGTCACACTAGTGTGGCTAATGGGATTAAAGATGTTTGACACTATTGCCTGGTCTGTGTGGCTGACCAGTGTGGCTACTTCACCCTCTGATGTTTACCAAAGTTTTATGTATTAAAATATAAATGAAATATCATCACATGATAAAGGAGAAGACAAGGTGGGCATTCCTAGTGGTATTTCTGACACACGTGCAAACAGAGAAAGGTGAAAAGACCATGAACTTTCAGGGAGGGTCTAGGATAGGTTGTACCTGTTAAGGTGCTGGGAACTACCTGAGACACAAATACCCTATGTCCTCTCCAGAGGGTCCTAGCTCTCCCTAAAATTAAAAAGAAGGAACAAATGAAGGAGTCTAAATGGAACACCAAAAATGTTTAAATTCGTTCACCAAGAAATTCTGATGGTTTCTGTGCATAGTAGCCTACCTGGATCCATTCACATTAACTGATCAGGACTTACTTCTTTTCAAAATCACCTTTATCTAGTTCTTCGTTATTCATAGACTAACAGTGAGGTGTCACTTGACTGACTTCATGGGCCAGGTAGCCGAAGTGCAAGCAGAGCATTCTGCTCTTTTCTCACTGATCACTCCTAACAACTGAAACTGGGAGTCAGAGTTTCCCGCTTGTATCTAAGGAAATGCAAGAATATATAGATTTGATGATTTGACCCTATGTATCCCGTTCAGGCCAACCTGTGAGTTTCTTTCTAGACATCCATTCTCTCCTGCTTCTTTATGAATGAATCTTGGTGGTATTTAGAATGACCAAATGCTCTATCCTTCCTTTTGTGACTGAGGTCTGGCCAATTACATGTAGCAAAAATAATTGTAATAAGATTTTTAAAATAGCTTCTTAAAAAGGTGGTAAAGGAAACAAATATTGTTCATTTTTACCCCTTCCTTTAGCTTCTTGCCTGATCCACCGTGTTATGCTGTTTAAGGTTTTATATAATTTGGTTTGCTATGTGCAGTTTTGAATTCCACACAAAGAGCTTGTTTCCATAATATCAGGTGTGTTTCTAATAGTATCTGTCTCCATGCTTATAATCATGAAGTTTAGGTAACTAGTGCAAATCAAAACTTCAGCAGCTTCTCCTCTCTGTCTCTCTCCCTTTCCCTCCGTCCCTCCCTCGCTCCTGTCTCACTGCCCCCGTGTGTTCTCCTACATGTTATGCTGCTGCAAAAGGTAGGAAGGGAGCTGAACTTTTGTGATGCAAGTTGAGAAAAATATGTCCAACAGTGGTCAGAAGGTAAAATTCTGGAAGATTTCAATCAGTCAGAGGTAGGCAAAAAGTCTCCTCGAGTGTGGATGACGGATTACTGTCTCCATAAATCTGAAGGCATGTTCTAGGGCTTGATCTTAATGTTCACAAATGCAAAGAGGGAAAAGAAAAATGAGACATAGGCTATGATTTAAAGTGTAGCTGAGAAAGTAAGCCCACAGCTCACCCAAGATGTGCCTGGAAAAACAAGCAAAGTAGCAGTTGCCACAGGGGGTATGGCCTCCCATACGCCTTTGCCAGCCTGTGTTATGCGGTAGTAAAAATGCAGCGTTTGAAAAGTATTTCTGCGGGGTGAAAACATAATGTTACATATTCTGGAAAACTATGGGCTAAATTGTTCTCCACAGTTTTTAATGTTAATGAAATAATATTTGTTAGGTGTCTTAGGCGATACAGGGGCCTGTTAATTAAAATCACCTGGAGTCCACATACAACTTTTCTAAGGGTCCTTACTCTCTGGGTTCATTTCAGGAAGAAAGCAAACGACATACACTACAACAAATACTGCCCCAGGCTTTGGCTCCTTATGGGAACTGCTTTATTACTTCCATCACAGACTCCTTTTCAGGACACAGAGAAAAGGTAGAAATACCCTGAACCTAGAAAATATAGATTTGGACTCAAAATCTGACAATGTCTATGTACTGTGTACTAGCTAGGGGAAAAAAATCAACAAAGTAATTAACCCCTCTGGCTTGTAATTAACATTTTCTAGCCTGTATTGTAAACAATTGTCCATTTTTATACGGTGTTTTTGAAAAACAGTATCTGTGCATATAACCAACTACCCTAAACTATAAAAGTTCCAGGTGGGGAATATTGGTCATCTCACACAATTTCTGCAGCTCTAGGAGTCAGAGCCAGGAGCCAGGAAGATGTCTCATTGGGTAAGTTTACTAGTTATACCATCATGAGGTTCAAAGTTTGGATCCCCAACATCCACATAAAAGCCAGGTATGGCAGGAAAGTGGCACAAAGACAGGTATATTTTTAAGACTCAGTGGCTTGCCAGGCTAGCAAACATGGTAAGCTTGGTGAGAGAACACATCTCAAATAATTAGGTGGAGAAGCAATTGAGGAATATAACTGATATCAACCTCTGAACATCATGCATGCCTTCATGGAGGGGGTGTAAGACCTAACACACACACACACACACACACACGAAAACAATCTGAGAAAAAATCAGTTATGTGTTTCTGGCACTGGGTCATTTGTTAAATCGCAATTAGTTTGTCTGTCAGGACTGCACCCATCAGAGGGCTTGACTTGGGCTGGGGATTTACCCAGACTGGCTGCTCTCATACTCTGAAGTCAGTTCTGGCTGTTGACAGGAAGCCTCAAAGCCTTGCACAGAGTTCTGTTTGTGGAATTTGGGGTTGGTCTCACAAAATCATAGCTGTCCTCTCCTAAAGAGTGATTGGAAAGAGCAAAGAGAAAGCCACGAGTCCGACCTGCTTAAAGCGATGAAATCCAGTCCAAACCCAAGTGATAAGAATAGGCTCCACTTTTTAAAGTGTCTAAGGATGGGCATGCTTTACACTTCCATAAGAGGTAACATGGTTAAGATGATAGCAGTAGAAATTAAGAGTTCAGTACATTGCATTAATTATTATGTGAAAGCTCAAATAGCATCTCATTTGAGGCTAACCCCTCAGTACCAACACAATACCTTTTGTGGAATAAAATACATGCTTAACTAAAAAAAGGTGTGTTGCATTTGTTTATGTTGCAGAATAATTGTTTACCTATGTAAAGGTGTGTTGCTTTTGTTTATGCTGCATTTGTTTAATTATGTAAACATGTGTTGCTGTTCTACCATAACTGCCTAAGGCACCTAATTGGTCTAATAAAAAGCTGAATGGTCAATAGCTAAGCAGAAGAGGAACAGGCAGGACCTTAAGGCAGGGAGAGTAAGTAGAAGGAGAAATTTAGGTTCCAGGAAGAAAGGAGAGAGAGAGAGAGAGAGAGAGAGAGAGAGAGAGAGAGAGAAGGAGATGCCAGGTGCCAGCCAGCAAGACATAGGGGAAGCAGGAAAGTAGGAAACAGAATGAAGGAAAGATTTAAAATTTAGTTGTAAGAACTACTGAAACAAGCCTAAGCTAAACTGAGCATTCCTAATTAATAATAAGCCTCCCTGTCATGATTTCGGGGCCGGTGGTCCATGAAAGCCTCCTATAGTACTTGGTATATAGTGTCTTTTTCAATGCATTAACTACTGCTTGCCCTGTGTCTGCTCTTGGGCTAAGCATTTTATATGCGGTATCTGTTTATCTTCACAGGGAGATGGCAATGAGTATCAGTCTCCTAATTTAGTTTTAATATAGTAAATTTTACAGAAAGTTCATGATTTTGATAGGACCAAGAAGTGATTTCAAATAATACATTCCAAGTTGCAGCTTTTAACACCTCACCATATGGGTCTTTCCACCAACGAAGTCTCCAGAATTATTTCTGTGAGATATTTCTCACCCTAAACCTATTTGCTTGGGACTATATTGGAAATGGAATAAACACTATTTCTGTCTTGAAGTCTATATTTTTCAGATCGAGATTGCTCTAAAAATTTTCCCTGCCGAAATGTTTTAGTGTGAACAACAAAGTTTTTTTTCTGTGTTCTTTTATTCACCAGTGGTTGGCCACCCACATTGCCCCTTTGCTTTCTTGTTTTTTTCTTTGTTTTTGTTTTTTGTTGTTGTTGTTGTTTTTTGTTTTTTTTTACTTCAGATCTGTCCTTGAAATTTTGATATTTGGAGGTTCTGCATTCCCATAAGAGTTTGCAAACCATCAAATGGATGTTCACAGAGGTCATCTGTGCTCTAAAATCATAATTACATCATTCCCATTCTCTTGTCTTTCCATCATTCCAAAAGTTAGTGTGAGTTGGTGATCACATTTCATCCACTCCATCCCCATCAATTGCTCTCTTGACTTTCCTTTCCTCAGCCCTCAACCACTGTCCTCATTCTACATTTGATAAGGACTGAAACTAAAAAATAATAGCCATCGTTTAACACATCTCCAACCATATTGCTTTAAATCATCTTCTATCCATGACCACATAAATCTCCAAGAATGTCTTCCTTCCCGATACCACTCTATGGTTAAAATGATCCCTCTAGTTGGCTCTATCTGTTTTCTTATAAGGGGTCCCAGAAGGGTTAGTCTATATCAGCAGGTAGTTTTTTTAAGACAGCAGTCTAAAAGTTTTTCTTTATCGGTAGAATTTGCTGAAAATCTTGGTATGTTAATATGTACACGGTGATTACTCCCAAATGTGTGTGTGTGTGGGGGATTGTAACCAAGACATTCTCTTGGAATTTTCAAGAGCAAGCACAGGTTTAAGGTCATGACATTCTCTTGGGTTGTACACATGGAAGGTCTTTCTCATCACATTTCCTCTTCTGTGGTTCTTCTTACTTGATGATGAATCCTTCACTCACTGTAACATACCTTACTACACCAAGTTCAGAGACTCACTTCCTACTAGGGTGTTCCTGTCTCATTTCAGTCCAACACTGGCTTCCCTATAACCACTGCTTCAGGATGGCAAAAAAAAATGTTTGTTTGTGTGTATATCATGGAATAAAAAAATGAAACAAACAACAACCCCCCAAAGTACTAAAAGGGTCTAAATGGTCATTGTCACAGAGAATATCAAGCTATGGTGGAAATCTAACATATACTTCTTAGAGCCCAAGTGTGTGTGTGTGTGTGTGTGTGTGTTGTGTACTTGTGTGTGTGCTCATGTGATGGAGGAGGGTTATCTGTCTATTGTGTTATTTTCATTGGTCAATAAAGAGATTGCCTTGGCCCTTTGATAGGACAGAAAATTAGGTAGGCGGAGTAAACAGAATAGAATGCTGGGAAGAAGGGAAGTGAGGCAGACACCATGGAGCCAGCCACCAGGTCAGACATGCTAAATCTCTCCCGGTAAGCCACGACCTCGTGATGCTACACAGATGGTTAAAAATGGGTTAATCAAGATGTGAGAGTTAGCCAGTAACTAACTCTCTAGAGATAATGGGCCAGGCAGTGCTTAAATGAATACAATTTGTGTGTTGTTATTTCTGGGACTAAGCTAGCCATGTGGGAGCCGGTTGAGGCGAAAAGCAGTCCTGCCCGCAACCCATCACTACAGATGGCGCCCACGTGGATAACTGAATCCACAGAAAGCCTGAGAAAACTTGGAAAAGAATAGAGTAAAGCATGTTTTCTTGGTAGCAGCAATTTCTCAGGTCTGCTCTGCTTGCTAGAGGCAAGCAAGCGCTCTCATCTAAGAGAGGCTTCCTGACTCAGCTTTAGCTGCAAAACCCTGCAGCTCATTAAGAGGTGCTTCCATGAAACACTTAAACGGTGTTGATGAAAAGCTAAATGCATGCTTTTTGGTTTTCAGTCATAGCAAGAAAAAAGCTGCGCTGTTTTAAAATGCCGGCTTTCTGGACTGTCCTGCCAGGGCAATCTCTGACTCTTTCAGGCAGGCAGTCTGACTGAGTGTGGTCTGTGAGCACAATGCTTCAGCTTGCTTGCTGGCACGGACCTTAAAATGCCATAGAGTTGTGGCAGTAAAAGGCTCCAGTGGTACCTCTACCATGAAGCTGAAAAGCTAAGAAATGGCCTAGATCCAGCCGTCAAAGCCACGGTTTTAGGCTCATGTGGTCAGAAAAAAGGAGAGATATACAGTAAAGAGAGATTCAAAGACGAAGAAAACCTCTAAATGGTTTATAGTATGTTACAAATAAATGCAGGATAAAAGTTAAAGTTCTTAAAGTAAAAAGAGAGTGGTTATGTGTGGTGGTACACACCTTTAATCCCAATGCCCGGGAGGTAGAGGCATATTGACCTCTGTGACTTCAAGGGGTAGAGGTAGATTGACCTCTGTGACTTCAAGGTGTGGTAGCACACACCTTTAATCCCAATGCCTGAGAGGCAGAGACAGAAGGATCTCTGAGTTCAAGGTGTGGTAGCACACGCCTTTAATCCCAGCACTGGGGAGCAGAGACAGACAGATCTCTGTGAGTTCAAGGACAGCCTGGTCTACAGAGTTATTCCAGGACAAAGATATACAGAGAACCTGTGTCAAAAAGTAAAAGTAAAAATAAAAGAAATAGAGGTTAAAAATAAAGCTGCATAAAGATGGAAAATACACAGAGAATCTTGATACTGTATGCTATTATGCTCTCTTTGAATTGTTTGAATGCTGAGGAAGGAGCAACAGCTGCTAAAAGACTTTTGTTTATAAATGCTGCTAAACTAATCCAAGATAGATATTTTGAAAATACCTTGACTTCAGAATTTGGGTCTAAGAATATGATGCTTTGGAAAGGAGGTCCTTCTTTTGTTTTCACAGAGGATGAGACCCTGTGGATTGCTTCTATCCCAATATGGTATGATAGACCACGTCCTCCTGAAAGGTTGCTGTGAACACCCTCAAGAAATTACTTCACTCAACTGCCAACTGAGATGAACCTGGCAGACAGGTTATACCATGAAAGACCTGATTAATAGCGCCCCTATACAGCAGGAAGAAGTTTGGAGAGAAATAACTACGTCCATATTCCCAAATATTGCTTATAAATGTTCTTTTACATTGAAAGGGGGATATGATATAGATATGAATAATTTGCATTGGTATGGATTTTAAGGTCAATTTTGTTATATGTGTATATATTTCTGATTTTCATTGTGTAGTTCATTTAAAAATGCAATGTATAATTAAAAATATAGGTTGTTAATGGATAATCATCGATAATAGTCAAACTTGAAGTAATGTTAGTCTGATTTTCTAGAAGTGCATAGATATATTTCAGATAGACATTCACATCTTTCAAAGACTACAGAACATGGCATTTAATGTTTTAATAACTTAGGACTTTTCATGACAATGAGACATGTCTGCTCCTGGCAACACCAATCTACTTCAAGAGGAAGATGGGCATTGAAGAGGCTCCTTATGGAGTTGGTTAGCCATTTGGGCAAGAAACAGCTCTTGCCTGGACTGTTATATAAACTGGACACAGAGAACCCACAGAGAGAGGACTGCTGAACTTGCCTAAAGGTGAGATGATCTTTCGGGGTTCCTGATTCATAAAAGAGTCTGTGAGACATTCTGCAGTACACAGCAGATAGTGACTGAACTGTCTTTAAAAGTTCCAGCTTCATGGAAATGTCTGCTGGATATTATGGGCCTGAAGGCCAAAAATGGATGCCCCAATGATACAGAGGAACTTTGGGTGACTGTCCAGGCAGCGAGATGTCTCTGTCATTTCTAGAGTTTTGAAAGTTGCTTACTTCTTGTTTACTTAGGTAATATATCCTTCTGGAGTCTTTGATGGAGTTGAAGAATGGATAGTCATAGTTATAGTTTTCCATTATTATGATAAAGATAGAGTTATAAATATTGTGACTGTAATTCTTGCTTAATAACTGTTTTGTTATATGTAATTTTACTATGTTAAAATGAAAGCCTTTCTTTTTTGTTTAAACAGAAAAAGGGGAAATGATGAAGGAGGGTTATCTGTCTATTGTGTTATTTTCATTGGTCAATAAAGAGACTGCCTTGGCCCTTTGATAGGACAGAAAATTAGGTAGGCGGAGTAAACAGAATAGAATGCTGGGAAGAAGGGAAGTGAGGCAGACACCATGGAGCCAGCCACCAGGTCAGACATGCTAAATCTCTCCCGGTAAGCCACGACCTCGTGATGCTACACAGATGGTTAAAAATGGGTTAATCAAGATGTGAGAGTTAGCCAGTAACTAACTCTCTAGAGATAATGGGCCAGGCAGTGCTTAAATGAATACAATTTGTGTGTTGTTATTTCTGGGACTAAGCTAGCCATGTGGGAGCCGGTTGAGGCGAAAAGCAGTCCTGCCCGCAGACCCTCACTACACTCATGCACATGCATGCACACATACGTGCACGCGCGCACACACACATACACACACACATACACACACACACTCATGCTTAGCTAAACACCTCTTTCTGAGTTTCTATGGCTCTAGTGACTAAGAAGTCAGTCATTGGCTAGATACTGTCCTTTGAGCACACCAAGTTTCACACCTGACCTCTCTGTTCTTTATCAATCTATTTGGACAGTCTAGTCTTCTAGCTTTCCACAGTGGAATTTCATGGTCCACCTTGATTTTCCTCAATAGGAAATTTCCCCGAAGTTCAATTTATTAACTCCATAGTTATATACTGTATTTGTACAATCAGTAAATTTCTTTGGGTCCCAGAAATGAATGTTGTCATATGAGAGGGGTGAGGTGCTTCAGTCTGTGCTGCATCTACAGGTAACTATGTGTCCTCTGTCCCTTTGAAGGTTATCCTGAAGACACACCCCCAAAACACCTTTGAACAGCATACAACTTGATCTAACATTATTTTAATACCAAAATGAAAAACAGTTTTCAAGCTAATTGATAATTCGCAAGATAACGCTTTATTCTTTTTCACTAACATACAAAATTCTATCCCTTAAGTACTCTTAGCTTGCGTGACATTGAACCAGATGACAAAGAAAGGAGCTGTGTCCCTTCTAAAGGCGGTGCCCTTCATCCTGCAAAGAGAATGTCTGAGGGAACTTTCAAGAAAGTAGGCAGTCAAGCCTTGAAAGTTTTCGTGCTTAGAATCAGCCTGAAATGGTGTTTAACCGCTCCTTTCTTCGGGTGTTTATAAGTCAAATACTTACTGATCATCTACTGCTTGCCAGAGACGATGTTTTGAGACTGTCTTCGACTGGATTCCCTGGAGACTTTGAGATAGGAAGTTATGAATTAGGTACAGAGGGCACCACAGAATAATATTCCTGGGAGATGGTACAGGGAGAACCGTGAAGCACAACACACTTGCAACCCAGGGCTCATCCAATCCTGCCAGAAACTTTGTATCTGTGAGCTGTACTAAAAATTAGACAAGGAGACCATACTGGCTACTTTTATGTTCACTTGACACGAGTTCCTGTCTTTTTGGAAAAGGGACCTCAATTGAGAACATGCTCCCATCAGATTGTCATGTGGGCAAGCCTGTAGTATATTTGGGGGGCTGAGATTGATGGAGAGGGTCAACCTCATTGTGTGTGGTACCATCCGTAGGCTGCTGGTGCTGGGTACTATAAGAATCAGGCTGAGAAAGCTGTGAAGAAAAATCCAGTAAGCAGCACTCCTCTATGTCCTCTGCGTGAGCTCCTGCCTCCAGTTTCCTGTCTTGAATTACTGCCCTGACTTCCCGGGACGATGGACTTATTGTTTGTAAACTATAGGATGAAATAAACTTCTTCTTCCCAAAGTTGCTTTTGACCATGGTGTTTTATCTCAGTAATAGAAACCTAAGAATTCAAGTCTTTGTATGATCATGTCATCTCATAAATGGTGGCTCACTCTCCCATTTATTATTGCAACAAAGGGCAATTATGAGTTTGGGATATGACATTGAGTCATTAATAAACAATATCCCCAGTATCTAGGCAATTGAAAGATATAAAATAATTTTTATTTGCTATTGAGTTACAACAGCAAAAAGAATGCATTCATGTTCTCAGAGAGTTGGTGCTTTAGTTGAGAAGCCGTAGTAACACATAGGCAAACTGAAGCATGAATGAGTAAGGGAGATAGTATAATGTGCTTTGGGGGCATAGCAAGGGATGTCTAGCCCAGGCTTAAGCATCCTGGAAAGGGTTTTCAGAAGCGGGTGTAGGATTATGGGGCTGAAATAAGGAATTGGGCTTCTGAAGGGAGCAGGTTGGAAGAATACTGAAAGAAAGCCTTCCTAGTGCGGAAGACAGCATGTGTGAGTGGCAGGCGATAAAAGAGTAAAATAGAAGACGCCCACTCCAGAGTTGGGAATGGCCAACATGAAAGGACAATAAAAGTAGGTGCAAGTGGGGAACCTAGGAACGTGGTCAGGAGCCTGACCCTGAGAGATGAACCTGAAAGGGCAAGTGCCAGGCCCGGCAGTCAGGAATTTGACCTGGATTATTCTGACAATCCAGGTTCTAGCAGGGGATTCAATGATACAACTTGCACTTCAGGAAGATCATTCTGGCTGCAATGTGGAGAGAGGAATGGAGATAAAGATAAACTCGGGCTCCTCTGAGGGACTGTGCAGGGGACTGGGTGAAAAATGGCAGTGATTAGAATGGATGCATGCCAAGTGGGGTGGGGAGAAATGGGTGGATTTGAGTGATATTAAGGAGACAGAATCTGTAAGACTTGACTTATTGTCATTAGGGAAAGAAGAGTCAAACTCAGGTTTTTCTGTGCATAAGAGCTGGTAATATGGGAATCACAGAGTGTCACATGGAAGCAAAGAAACCAATTAGAGCCATGACAAATAACACCATTTTTGTACAGGGACCCACTCAGGAAAAAAGAAGAAAGCCAAGTTCTTTTCATACAAATGAAAATGACATTACAGAGTGCTATAAAAATAGAACCTATATTGTTACAACTTAAAATACCTTTTGTGAGAACAGTATCTGAGAAAATTGGACCTAAATTTAACCTCTAAATATGAATACCTGGGTCATGCTTCAGACATCATGGCACGGAGGCAGTGGGTCAATGTATTTTTGTTTCTACTTGTTTAGCATTTTGGCCTCTCAGGGAATATTATAAAGCATGTTTCTTTATCCCTGATACAACCCTACATGTGTACGTAGGGGCATCGGTGTTATCGCGCTCCTGATGTGTGGAAGAAAGAACGGAGGCTCACAGATATGAGATGACTCAAGCTTCAAAGTGGTAAATTGAGTCTAGAGTTTTCATTCAATCAGTGTAGTGTTCCTGGAGGCAGAAATCACAGGCTTTAGACACTGCTAGGCAGAGACCACATCAGTGAGACTAGTGCCTTGTTTCCTGATTCAACAAGACCTTTATGCTGGCTGCAAAATGAGGTGGGTGTGGTTCCACATGCTTATAATCTCAGCATGTAGGAGAATGAAGGAGGAGGATAGACATTTGTGCCTAGCCTGGACTATATAGTGTACAAACTTGGAGAGAGAAAGAGAGAGAGAGAGAGAGAGAGAGAGAGAATAATTAGAAGAAGAGAATTCTGATTAGAACCGGAGAAACTAAGGTGGCATGTCTTATCTTTATAAAGCCCAAATGCTTTTCATTTCCCTGGAAGAGAGCTAAGAGTGTCAGCTGAACAATGCTACTGCCTGTCAATTTCAAACACACTTGGGGACCATGCATGGCCCATTTTTTCTGTGAGGCTCTGGCCTCAGATTGTGTATGCCACAGGAACTAGAATATGCACAGGTGTTTTTTTTACATCTCCATGCGTAGGAAGGTCTTGAAGATTTTATGGAACTTGGTTTCTGGTTGCCTATCATAGATAAATGAAACAAACTTTGCCAATGCTCCCAAGTGATGATATACCCAAACTGACTCAGAAAGCTTGTCCCATTGGGTAGCTACAGCCTGTTATCGGAAAGACTTTGGGTATATTCTCATTTGTCTCATTTAAAGTTGTGTTGCTCTAGATTTTAATGTATAAGCACATATGTACAAGAATTCTCATACTTCAGTGCAGAGAATCCTAAGTCAGGGGTAGGCTGTTGGAAATAACGAACGAGTTCATGAGGCCACGGGACACAAAATCAATATACAAAAATCAATTGTAATTTTATATACTACCAATGAACAATCCGGGAATAAAATTTAGGAAACAATCCCATTCATAACAGCTCCACAAATAATAGAATACTTATGGATAAATTTAATAAAAGAAATTTAAGATTTGTAACACTGCAAGCTACAAAGTTAAGGTGACAGAAATAAAAAGGATATCTGAAAAATAGAAATTTCATGTTCATGTTAAATATTAAATCCCCAAAAGCAGATGTGCAGATCCCATTGAACTGTTCTCAAAATCCCAGCAGCTGTTCTGGGCCCGCACACCTTTGCTTGTGAAAGGCCCTCTGTTTCCCTCTAGCCGGTCACCCAGAAGCTGGGCAAGTCTTTTGAATCAGTTACAAGTCCAGGTTTTAGAAAAGTTAAATTGATTCCCCAGTAACTTTTCATTGCCAAATAAACTGAAAACCAGTCCCCTGCCTGTAGCAATGTAGGAGATATTGTAACTACCTGTGCTCAGAGGGAGCTCAAAGGCAACATTAAAGAAATAAAGGGACTAACTTAAGAAACTACTATTACATGATGTTACATACTACAGCAAACTATGTATTTTTGAAAGAACTCAGGTCCAAAGTATATAAAGAGCACTGATGCTTCAATAGGAAGGGGACAAACAATTCAGTAGGGGTGGAGGAAGCTTGAATAGTCCTCTTCCCAGAGAAGACAAATAAAATATAAGAAAAGTTCTCAGTGTCATTATTCATAAATAATATGCAAATTAAAAACATACTCTCCCAAGATAACTGTAATAATAATAAAAAGAATCAAAACTAAAGAATCTGGAGAATTTAGAACACTAGAACTCTTACACATTAGAGATGCCAATGAGACTATTTCAGAAAACAGCTTTCTGCTTTCTTACACGGCTACCATGTGACCCTTTTCTCCTAATATGTTATTATAACAGAATACCACAGACTAAGCAAATTATGATAATCAAAAGTTTTCTTGACATATCGTCCTGATATCTAGACAGTTAAAGAAAGACTGGAGCCCCAAACCTATGAGAGCTCCCGGGCACACACGGCAAGAGAGCATGGCAGTGGGAGAATGAGGTGAACTGCGTTTTCATAAACTCGCCTTCCATGGATCCCAACCTCGCTTCATTGATATTCATACTTCTCAATGTTGTATGGAAATGAAGTTTCCCCTGAATTTTTGGGGAGGGCACCCTGTCACAGCAGAGCACATAACAGTTCCACGTGTAAGTACTTACCCAAGAAAAATGAAAATACTAATCAATAGTTGTCTATAGCATTATTGTTATATAAAATCTCCAAGCAATTTAAATATCCAGCACCTAGGGAATGAATAAACAAAAATGCCAAGCTGTCAGAGAACTGAACACACTTAGCAAAGGACATGACCGAACCGCTTATACAGTTACAACCTGAACAAAACTCAAGAACTTTACGCTAGGTGAAGAAATCCAGAAACCGTTGATTGGGCATTATCCAGTTCTCTACATGTGATATATGTAGGGGAGGCAACCTGAAGAGAGACAAGGCAAATCTGTGGTTGCCCGGTTTTGGAGACAGGAATAGAGACTGACTGCAAATGCACAGAGGGCAGTTTGGTGTAATGAAGATGTCTTAAAATTTATTGTGATATTTATACAACTTATACATTTTCTAGAAACCTCTGACACATCTTATGTTTTGTGCTAATTTTCCTTCCTTCCTTGCTTCCTTCCTTGCTTCCTTCCTTCCTTCCTTCCTTCCTTTCTTCCTTCATTCCTTTCTTCATTCCTGACTGTACCCTCCCTCCATCTCTCCCAATCCCTCACCCCACCTCCCCCTTTGCCTCCCCCATATCCACACCTCCTCCATTTCTATTCAGAAAATGGCAGGCCTCCCATTGAAATCCTCAAATAGACACATCTTCTTATAATGGAAGAACGTAAGCTTTATGTCTTAATAAACTACTAAGTCAAAATGATCAGCTTAGTTCTTAGTTCTGAGAATAGGAAATAAAGACGGAACAAATAGGGATGTGTTGATGATGGGTGAAGATGCTGATGGATGAAGAGTATTCAATATACTCTCTTCACTCTTTCTATATATTTAAAATTTCACATTGAACTCTAAAACACATTTTAAAAAAATAAAGTATTACTCTTTCTTTCTTCTTTCTTTCTTTCAAAGAAACTAAAGTGGACACAGGTTCAGACTATGAGATCAGAGAAAAATTCAGTCTTAGTTATTATAGTCAAACCTTACCAAGACTCATTCAACAGTAAGGGATGATTACGAATTGTCAAGTGATCAGGACTTGGGTGAAATGATCATTATCTGGAATGAATTAACCTTACAAAGCAGCAAGTGATGCTGAATTATGCCAAGTAAGCTATGCCAAGGCTAGAACCAGGAATTTTTTTCTGAAGTCTCTGGTTCTTCTGTTTCGAGCCACCATGTCTATATTCCTTGTCGGCTCAGGTTCCTGAGAGGATGTTCCTTTCTGAGTCGTTGTGTGCTGGTTCTGAGGAGGGTCTTGATTTCCTGACCTTAGTAGGAGTATAGATAAAGCCCTCTCCTCTTCTTATTGCTCAGTCCTGTGAGTAATTTAGTCTGAATCAAATCCATTCAGATGTCCAGATAAGGAATGCATCTCATAGTTCAGGTGGTGCTAAAGTACCGAGGAAACGCAACAACAGAGAAGCTCTGATTCCAACGTGTATGCCTAGGCCTGTATGCTGTTTGTGTAACATATAGAGAACAATATAAAAATAATTCCACTCTTTTCCAATCTCTGTAAATTATATGAACCTTAGTACATAATAACTTATAAAATATATTTATTGAAACTTTACAAGCAATTTCAGACACTGTTTGAGGTACTGGCTATGCAATAGCGAACAAAATTCACTAAGTCTGCTTTCGTGCAGCTTAGAGGCTGGGGTTTATGTTTTCAGAGACATGGTCTGCTGTGATTCTAGGGCGTAATGTGGAGAGTCTTGGAAAGCATAAACCTCCGTTCTTCATAGTTTCCACAGTGAGTGATTTGTAGCTTGCCTCTCATCTGCACTTAGTGATGGTCCAGAGGGACCCACCCTACACTTGTCTCCCTGGATCCCAAGGGAATTCTTGCTTTCTTTTTATATGGGGATCACCCTGGTCAAGCAGCCTACACCAACCACACCTATAAAAGTACTGTCTATTCACATCCAGTGGTTTCTCTGATTAATTCACAGGTCAGGACTTGTGTGTCAGCCTTCCCTTAGGGATCTCTTCCTGTTTTGCATTTCAAAGGCCCATCTGGCAGATATCAAAGGTATGTCTAAAACTTTGGAACTGAACTTGAGTGTTCTCTGTTCTTACATCTTAACCCTTTCTTGTACTACTGGGTGATAGTGTGATTGGGGAGCAAATGGGAAGAGAAAGAGCAATTGCTAAAAATTTTACTTACCTTTCATACACCTGTTCCCTACAAAAAGCAATGTCTGTTACACGAGATGATTGCACAAAGTAGATTAGTTCTGAAAAACCCCAAAGGCGTGGCTGAAAACAACTAAAGATTCTAAACAGAAAGTTTTTCAGCACTTGCTAGTCACTCAGGAGTGGGTTGTAATATGATGCAAAGTTATAGAAATCTGATGAATGTGTGGGATTTTATAGGTAGAGAAACTGCTTAAAGGTAACAAATGTTAGCCAGGTATGGTGGCACACACCTTTAATCCCAGCCCTCCAGAGGCAGAGGCAAGGGGATCCTGCAACTTTGAGGCCAGCCTGGTCTACAAAGTGAGTTCAAGGACAGCTAGAACTACTGCACAGAGAAACGCTGCCATGAAACACAAAGCAAAACAGTAAGAGTAACAAATGTATGTAGTACCATGATGTTTAGTAGTAGATTTGGGAGCATTCAATCTTTTCGTAGAAAAAAATTGCAAAGGGGCTGTGGAGATAGTTCCGTGATTATACTTTGTAGTTCCAGCATGAGGAGAAGAGTTTGGATCCCTCTGCAGAACCATTTTGTGACTTGTAAATAGGTTACTTCACCTGTAATGCCAGATTTAGAAAGCAGAGACAGAGGATGCCCAGAGTAAACTATTGAGCAAGACTAGCCATATTGGTAATCTCCGTGTTTAATTTGGAGACCCTCTCTTATTGGATAAAATGAAGGAGAGACCAAGGATGATTTCTGGGATTACACATGTGTATACATCCTCAAACACACATGTTCACACATGCACAGCATTACACATATACATGAAAACGAAGTGAGTAAGGGCCATAGTATTGGTCTTAGAGTCACACTGAAATCATACTCAGCTCTACTGAACAAGCTAAGATCTGGAATGGGTTAATTTCTCAAGGTTTACAGGACACAATTATGGATTTCAGACCCTAGCCTAGCCATTTTTCCAGTAATCAATGATGCTTTCCAGGAATATTTCTGTTTAAATAATCAAAATTTCCAAGCTTTTCCAAATTCTGGCTTTGTAGTTAAACAGCTTTTCAAACACACAGTCTGTCTGTTTGAATTTTCTCCCCCATGTCTGGAGTCTGCACGCCAAGTTGGCTTTCTTTGAAGAATTTCCCCTGTCTGACTTGACATCATTTTGTTTATTTATGTTAGAGAACCCTCAAGGAAATACTTACCTATCTTATATGTATGCGTGTGTGGGTGTGGGTATAGAACGGAGAGCCACAAATCATTTAGAAACTGAATTCACTTACCAGATTCCTAGTCTTGGATCTCTTCAGAAGTAAAGCATACAAAGCATTGCTTGTAACTCTTGCTAGAGTCATCAAAGGGCGAGAGGGCAGAAACCTGTCTAAGGGATTCAAGAACATTGGAGTGTGTAGATATGATAAAAATTTGAAGGCTTTAAAGAGCATGATAATTTCAAAAGTTTATATTTAAAACCGAGTTTAAAAAATTCTTTGTGAACCACTCTTTAGTCATCGAGGTCACTCTCTGTTCTTTCTACTGAATTGTCTGCCCCCCATTAATCAATGAAAGCAGTCATCAGATGATGTAGTCAGATCTGATGGCAAATTTGGGAGTAGAGAAGCAACTTAATGATGAAGAAGTGATAACAGCAGCTGAGATCATGAAAGAGGTTAGACTAAAAGGCTTTGAGATCAGAATTTACTGTACATTAGATAGGTTTGTTGTTGTTTTCTTTTAGAAAAAAATATGAGCATTTAATTTATGCTTCTTGACAATACTTGTGTTTAGCTAAAACTAAGAGAACAGATTTTCAATGGAGTCCTAAATGCAGTAATTTAGATAAAACACCAGAACTAGTCCATGCTAGAGTATGTATAAAGCAATTATACAGAAGGAAGCAAGGCCCCATAAACATTTTTTATTATAGATGTTGCTTGAATTCTAATTGGTCTTAATAATAAAAACTCAGAATCATATATTAGAGGGTGAATGCTGAAAGATCAGAGAAGCAAAGCAGCTAGCCACTACTTCTTATCTCTAAGAAATTCTAAGACCTAATAGGGCATGCTGTCTCTACAAGTCCTCAGACTGAATGCTGTCTCTATGAAACATCAGACTGAATTCTGAGCTTGTGTATCCTCTCACCTTATATTCCGATCTCTTCTTACCCATATCACTTCCACCTCCCTAGTGCTGGGATTAAAAAGTGTGAGTCACCACACCTTTTAGACTTCTCCAATCTCCTGTAGCCCAGGGTGACCTTGAACTCATAGAGATCTGTGTACCTCTGTCTGTTGAGTGCTGGGATTAAAGGATTAAAGGTATAAGTACCATTGTTGACTGCCCTCTGGCTAACTAGTGTGCCTAGCTCTATGATCTGATCTTCAGGCAAGCTTTATCTGTTAAAGCACAAATAAAATATCACCACAAGAAGTGATGTGGGATTTCCCTCTGTATGCTGTGAATACCATTGGTTAATAAAGAAACTGGCTTGGCCTGATAGGATAGAGCTAGGTAGGGAAAACTAAAGTGAATGCTGGGAGAAAGAAGGGCAGAGTCAGAGAGAAGTATGGAGCCCTGCCAAAGGCAGATGCCAGAACATTACCCAGTAAACCACAACCTCTTGGCAATACATAGATTAAGAGGGATGGGTTAAATTGTGATGTAAGAGATGGCCAGTAAGAAGCTAGAGCTAATGGGCCAAACAGTGATTTAATTAATACAGTTTCTGTGTGGTTATTTTGGAAGTCTAGTGGCCAGAAAACAAACAAGTGGCCTCCAACTACACATTGACACTCCAACATGGTCGACTATATCTATGTAAAACCTGACAAAGTTTAAAAAGGAATTCTAGACACAAAAGAGCAGAGTTAAGTGTGGCTTAATGCCATGGCTCCTTTAAGAGAGGTTTTCCTGATTCAGCAGTAGCAGAAAAAAAATGCTACACAGTTTTGAAATAGCAGCTTCCTAGGCCGTGTTGCAAGCAGGAACTCGGACTCTTTCTGGAGGTCTGGCTATGGAGCATTTAGATGGGGTTTGTGAGCAGAGTGATACAATTTGCTTAATGGCAATGTAGACACATTGTGTGTCTGAAAATGGGGCTGTGAGCATGGCTTGTGTTAAACAGACCTCTGCCCCACCATGTTGGACTAGAGAAACCAAAAGACAAAGCAGCCTTAGTTGCTGCTTAGCATTTTTTTTTATTTTATTAATTTTTATATTTTTCTCTGCTCTCATCTCTACCTCTTCCCTCCCCTCACCTTCAACCCTTTCCCAAGGTCCCCATGCGCCAATTTATTCAGGAGACCATGTCTTTTTCTACTTCCTATTTAGATTAGATTTATGTATGTCTCTCTTAGGGTCCTCATTCTTGCTTAGCATTTTAAGAAGTGCTCCTGGACAGAAAAGAATTACAGATACACACTAGGACAGATTCATACATATAAGACCTCTAAATGAGACACAATGTGTTTAAAAAATGTATGTAGGTTTGGGAGAGAGAAGAAAAAGAGTAAGAGACAGTAAATATAATATAAAAGAGTACAGACAGTGGTAGATTAAAGGAGTAAAGATAATAAAATAAATATTAAAGTTGTAGAAAAAGTAATAGAGTAAGAAAATAAGTCACATAAAAATGGAATATACATAGAGAGTATGGATTATGTATATTATTGTGTTTTCTTTTAATTTTTTGACTGTGAAGAACCAACATAGATATTGTAAAGGTATCTTGTCTTTAAAATTTTGATCTAAGGATATGTTGCTTTGGAAAAGAGGTTGTTCTTTTGTTTCCACAGAAGATGAGAACCTGTGGATTCCTTCCAGACTAGTGTGGTTTGATGGACCAAGAGCCCCTGAAAGGTCACCATGAACAACCCCCAAAATTACATTGCCCAATGAATAGCAGGAAGCATTTTGGAGAGAACTATGCCCAATTCCCCAAATATTGTTTGTAAATATTTCTTTACAATTAAAAAAGGATATACTATAGAAATTTGCATTGGCATGGATCTTGGTTTATTGATACAAATTTAAGATCAATTTTGTTACACTGTATATATCTACTTCTGATCTTGATTAAGGTATTGTGTTTTTCCAGCTCATTTAAAAATGTAATGTATAATTAAGAAATATGGGATAATAGATAATCGTCTATAATAGTCAGCTTGTAGTCATGTTAGTTAGATATATAATGATATATTTTAGTTAGTTAGGTATTCTTCAAACCTTTGAAAGACTTCAGAATATGGCATTTAAAATGTTTAAGAACTTAGGACTTTTCATGACAATGAGACACATCTGCTCTAATTACTTCCATAGGAAGATGGGCACTGAAGAGGCTCCTTATGGTGTTGGATAGCAATTTGGGCATTTCCCTGATGACAAAAAATGTTGAACATTCCTTTAAGAGCTTCTGAGGCACTTGAGTTCCTTTTCTGAGAATTTTATATTTAGATCTCTACCCCACTTACTAATTGAATTATTTCTTTCTTTGATATCTAGTTTTTTTTAAAGATATCTAGTTATTTTGAGTTTCTATAGAATGTGAAGTTAGGAAAGAAAATTTCCTATTCCTTAGGCAGCCATTTGTTCTAATGATGGTGGCCTTTCTAGTACAGAAGCTTTTCAGTTTCATGATGTCTTGTGTATTAATTATTGATCATAATGTCTGTGCTATCAGTTTTCTATTCAGAAAGTCTTTTCCTGTTCCAATGAGTACAAAGATATTCCTCACATTCTCTTCTATCTTATTCAGTGTATCTATCTGGTTTAATGTTGAGGTTTTTGATAGATTTGGAGTTGGATTTTATGAAGGGTAATAAATATGGATTGATTTGTATTCTTCTACATAAAGTCATACCATTTGATCAGTATCATTTGTTGAATGTGCTATCTTTTTTCCCCAGTTTGTATTACCAGCGACTTTATTAAATATCTGTTGTCTATTTGTGTGTGATCTCATTTATGGGTCTTTAATGCTATTCCATTGATCAGTGTTTGATTTTGTGCCAATATCAGGTGGTTTTTATTACTGTAACTCCATAGTACCATTTGAGGATGGTGATATTTCCAGTAGACCTTTTGTCATTCAGGGGTGTTTTAACTAATCTGAGTTTTAATGTTTCTGTATGAAGCTAAAACTTGTCCATTCAAGATCTGGGATGAATTGTATTGGAATTTTGATGGGTATTATATTAAATGTTTAGATTGCTTTTGGTAGGATAGCCATTTTGACGTATTAATCTTACCAATCCATAAACACAGATCTTTCTATCTTCTGATACCTTCAATAAGTTCCTCAGTCCAACCACATAGCTTTAATCTTTTGTTTTCAGACAGGATATAGGCTGTTATTTAAGTTTTCTTGTATCTGTTTTGACTTACTTTGTGACCAAGTATGTGGTCGATTCTGGGAAAGATTTGGTGATATGCTGAAAAGAAGGTATATTCTTTTGTGTTTTGGTGAAGTGTTCTATAAATATTTGTTAAGTTCATTTGGTGTATGATGGTAGTTAGTTCCAGCATTTATTTGTTTGGATCATCTCTCTATTGTTGATATAGGGTGTTAAAATCATCCAGTTTAACTGTGTGAGAGTCAATATGTTATTTAAACTATAGTAATATTTCTTTTATGAACTTGGAAGCCCTTGAATTTGGATGTTAAGAATTTCAGTATCCTTTTGATGAATCTTTCCTTTGAGTATGCTGTGTTTTTACCTATGTCTTCTGATTAATTTTGGTTTTAAGTCTATTTTGTTATATATTAAAACGTCTATACTGGTTTACTTCTTGGTCATTTGCTTGGAACATTCTTTTTTGTTCTTTTACTATGAAGAGATATTTATCCTTGAGTAGAAGAATGGTTCCTGTTTTCTAATTTATTCTGTTAGTCTGTGTCTTTTCATTGGGAAAAATTGAGATAATTTATGTTGACATTTATCAGTAATTTCTTTGTTGATTCCTGTTATTTTGTTGTTGTTGTTGTGTGCCTTTTTTCCTCCCTTGTCTGATGTGTTGGTCTGTTATTAATTCCTTGTGTTTTCTTGGATGTGAATATCCTTTTCATGTTTATGTTTTCTTTCTTGAGCTTCTTGTAAGGCTAAATTTGTAGATAGATATTGCTCAAATTTCATTTATCAAGGAATGTTTTTCTTTTTCTGTCTATTTATTGGAAGTTTTTCTGTGGATTGTAGTCTAGGTTGCTATATGTGATCTCTGAGAGCTTGTAAAACATCTGTCTATTCCCTTATGGCTTTTAGTGTCTCCATTGAAATGTTATTTTGAAAAGTGCCTTTATATGTTACTTGATCTTTTCTTTTCCTTTCCGTTTTTAACCTTTCTTTCTTTTATATAGTTAATATTTAGATTTTTATCTAACATGGGGAATTTTTTTTCCTGATTCAGTCTATTTGATGTCTGTATGTTTCTTGTACCTTAATAGGTGCTTTCTTCTTTAGGTTAAGGAAATTATCTTTTATGATTTTGTTGAAAATATTTTCTGTACTCTTTTCCTGGGTTTCTTTGCCTTTCTCTATTCCTATTATTCATAGATTTGGTATTTTCATAATGTTCCAGATTTTTCTGAATGTTTTTTGCTTGAATTATTTTGTGGCTCTTTTTTTTAGATTTAATATTTTCTTTGACTAATCAAGCATCCATTTCTTTTATCACGTCTTAAATCTCTGAAATTATCTCTTTCATCTCTTATATTCTGTTGATGATACTTGCCTCTTAGGTTCTGGTTCAAGTTCCTAAGTTTTTTATTTCTATATTTCTCTCAAATTGGGTTTGTCTTATTAATTATATTTTCACTTGTATGTCTTTAATTGTTTTCTTCATTGCATCCTATCTTTTGTGTTTTCATGGACTACATTTATGGATTTATTCATACCTTATGTATGAACTTCTAACATAATGGCTATTGAAGACCTTACTTGCTTCAATCCACTGAGTAGGGTTACTGGACTCTTTGGAGTTCTGATTGTTATTATTTGTGTTTTAATGCTGATGTCTAGGCATCTATGTTTTTAATGACTATATTTGTATGTGCTGGTACCTTGTCTTTTGAGTATTGGATGTGTGTTTTGTTCCTTGAATTCTGTTGCCATCTCTGGATCTTAGTAGAGCATGGTGGCTGTGAGTTCCCTTTTATGAAATGTTTCTGAGATCCTACCAGATGTGGCCAATGAGGGTTCCATGTAGAATGTGCTTCCTGGTATTGGGAGCTTCCATTTATGAACTGGGATAGACTAGAGACATGGAGGGCTGAGGGGATCCACAGTAAGAGGAGAGCAGGGCATACTACCAAGATCTTCTTAGTCTCCTGAGAATGGGGACAGAGAGCAAGGAGAGGCCACAGCAGGTTTTCAGATACAGAGCTGAGGATGAGATTAAGGGATTGGAGAAGAGGGAGTGAGAATGGATATTTCTAATATGAGTCCCAGGCCAGCATAGCTTGTAGGGTCCCAGGGAATACCCGAAGAACTTGACAACTGAGAGAAAGGGATGATGTGGAGAATATGGCTGTATAAAAATAATATCACTAAAAAATGTTAGAGAATATTTTTCTGCTGATGCTATAAGGCTTTCAACCACCACTAATTTCCTCAACAATGCCTTCCACCTTTATGGATTACAGAGAGAGTGAGAAACCATCTCCCCCAGGGAGGAGCCCTCTGGCTGATTATCAATATCATTTGGTCAGTCCTGAAAATCATATAAGTAACACAGTTGTATTTATATACTTGAGAAAATTTATATAACAACAATGAAAAGGTGTCATGAATTCAAGACACTGCCAGGGAAGAAGTACGTGGGAGAGGTTGGAGGAAGAAAATGAAGTGGAAAATAATATAATTATATTATAAATTCAAAAAATAAAAATAGTAAATTAAAACAATCAGATTGAACTCTATAACCTTTCTTGACTGTTCAGACAAATACAGCTTCTTTCATTGATGGAGAATAAACATATTATTTTGTGTGTTTGTACTTTAATATATTTTCACACTTAAAGGTCTTGAGAATAGGGCCTTGTCTTTTCATCCTCTGAAACACTCAGAGAAAGTACTCTGTAAACATGTCTGCCATGTCTTCTTTCTGCAAGAATAGATCATAAACTTGGCTTGCTCGTCTTTATCAATTCTCTCAACAACTGACATTGATTGGAAATGTTGGTAGGCTTCAGATGCAAGCAGAAGTAGTATTGGGAGGTGAAGAGATCCAATGCCATGCTTTGACCGAGGAGTTTACTTGCTGTGTATGGTCAACATAATAAAAAATTAATCTCCGTGGCCCCACACTACATACATCTAAACTGAGTATGAGTAGAATCTGTGAGTACAGTTGATTGCTATTATAATTAGGTATTAAGCCTTTGACTTTTGGTTAACTAATGAAGAAATTAATTATTTTGACTGCTTTTGACTCAATTTTAGGAGTCTTAGAAAAGAGAGAGAGAGAGAGAGAGAGAGAGAGAGAGAGAGAGAGAGAGAGAGATCCTGATGGCCCGAGAGAGCATTACAGTTAAGAGAAGTGCCTGGGAAAGACCTAACACAAGGGCTCTGTGTGACTTCAAGTGGAGAGGAGCCCCATGTGCCAGCTGGTGAGAAATCTCAGTAATACAACCACAAGCAAATTAATCCTATGAATAACCATTGAGCTTGTAAAAGTCAACTACAAGCCTCACATAAAATTTACAGTTCTGGCTGACACTTGGATTGCAGCCCAGTGAGACCCTGAACAGAAGGTCGGAAGAGCTTCCACCCAGACTCCTGACCCACAGTCACTGTGAAATAATAAATCTGTGTTCTTTCAAAGTGGGAAAGTGTTATGGAGCAAGAAAGACAGCCACAAGCAATGAAATAACTGAGTGAATTCAGGGGAATTTTTCCTTTCTCTGAACCTGATTTTCCTCACTGGTGAGGCAAGGAAGACGATACGCAGGTTTCTTTGTGGGCTGTTGAGTGTACTGGGATAAAACACGCTGAGATTTTAGAGCTACTCAGTGCAGATTAAGTACCCTTTCCTACACCCCAGCCCCACATACCCTCTAGGCAATGGCTCTTCTTGAATGTATTCTCCTGGTTGCCTGGCCCCAATGTGGCTCAGAATTTCAGGCTGCCTTAGGTGTCCCTTGCTCAGTAGCCCATCCCAGGGTCAGTGTTCTGATGAAAATTCCCATTGTAATGCATAACCACAGGGCATCCAGAGGGAAATTGCTCTGGGAGCTTTTATGTGATTAACATTTCAGCTGTTTATGGAGTCTTTGCCCTATCATTTCCTATTTTTAAAAATTAATGTGCTGGTTTCTTTATTATTAAAAACCAAAATTGGGAAGTACAGCTGGAGCAGAGGAACTCATTCTGTGTGATCCAATAAAAATTTCTTGAGTAGGTCACAGATTTAGAAGACTTTTTACTTGCAGGTTCTTTGATTCTTCTACCTTGCTTTACCTGCCACTCTAGTCCTTACCTCCAGGTTCCTTATACCCTATTCCTCCTACCTCTACTTTTCAAGGTGTTGAGAGGATTCGGAATGACAGCATTATGGCACTTTAACTGTGTCAATACTACAGCATGTAGCAGGATTCTTAAATCAACAAAATCAGAATCTGGCTTTAGTGTGAGAGAGCTTCACAGAACATATTTCTTAACTGACAAGGCAAAGCTACTAGTGCCCAACCTGTCTCTCAAGAAAAGTCCACAGTCCTATTCTTTTAAAGAAATAATTTGAGTCCACTGATTTCATTTTTCATGTGTAGCCTTCTAAAAATTGATCTTTGGATACAATCATCAAATTCTCTCGTCTTAGAGGCCTACTTCTATGTAAGTGTTATGATGGGCCCTGACATCTGTGGAATTGTCACACATTGAATTTTCCCCAGGGGATTTAAACCTTCTTAAGCCATTCTGAAGGATCCAATGTAATAAGCCAGGTGATAGTAGTGCATGCCTTTAATTCCAGCACTTGGGAGGTAGAGGCAGGTAGTGAGTTCAAGGCCAGTCTGGTCTACAAGTGCTAGATCCAAGACAGGCTCCAAAGCTACAGAAAACCAAAAGGAGGGAAGGATTTTGTGTAGATTTAAGTGTCAAAAACATCTCAAGTACAAGAACTATGTAGTGCTGGAAATTCTATTCTTTAAGGATCATTGAGAAAACTATAGATTTTCACATATGTCCGATGGATTTACTGACTAACTACTTGATAATAATGATTACCCCTTACTCTCCCTCTGTCATAGTTACTTCTCTTTAGCTGGAATAAAACTCCATGAGCAAGGTAACTTACAAAAGAAAGCTTTTAGCTAGGCGCATGGTTTCAGAGGCTTAGAGTTCATGATGATGGAGGAAAAGCATGGAGGTAGGGACAGGTGAGAGCTTATATCTTGATCTGCAAGTAGGAAACAAAAAGAGATAGACACAGTGAAAATGACGTGAGTTTTTTGAAATCTCAGATCTCACCCTTCTCCAACAAGAGCACACCTCCTAATCCTTCCCCCAAATTCCCACCATTTTAGGACCAAATATTCTAGCATATGAAGATATGGGAGATAGTACCTTATTTTGTTGTAATTGTTCTTACTCCCTTTTTATTTCTTTTCTTTTAATTTTTCAAAAAAGAGAAACCAAACTGTCTTCTTTCATTTTACATATCAATCCCAGTTCCCACTCCCTCCCCTCCTCTCATTCCCTACGTCCACCCCACTCCCACCCTACCCTTCCATCTACTCCTCAGAGAGGGTAAGGCACATTGCTTTGGGGAAGGTCCAAAGCCCTCCCTATTATATCTAGACCCAGCAAGGCAACCATCCAAAGAGAATGGGTTCACATACTACTATCACCCACATTCAGAGGGACTAGTTTCTAGCTATGCTGGTTCCTTCCCTGTCTGGCTGGGGTTGGTGAGCTCCCATAAGGGGGATATTGTCTTTTAAACCACCATACCATCCCAATTTCTGATGAGTGACATAGATAATTTTTCCCATTTTGGGCCCGATGTAATGTAAAATATAGGGATTCTACCTTAAGCCCTAATCAACCCTAGACTGTTGTGTGGCTTAGTTTGATGAAGAATCTACTGTGTAAACCCTTAACAAAGCAGACCTGAGCTTTTGTCTTTGGAAAGTCTTATCTGCCCAATTTGGTCTTGTCTAATTTGAAGGAACTTAATGATTGAAGTTATAATTATAATGAACTGATATAAAGTGACTCCTAATTTGGAGAATGGATCACCGTGCACTATTTGTACAGCAATGTCTTTCATGACGACATGGTGACACCTGCTTTCTTTGTGCAACTGCAGAGATTTGGTGTATGCTAAGTGGTAGATATTTCTATAGCCATTTATATTGGTTACTTTTATTCTCATGACAAAATTCCTCAGAAAAACCCACTTAAGAAAATAGGGATTTATTTTGGCTTACAGTTTTGAAGGGATTCAGTTTAATGTGGCAGGCAATGACAGTGTGGTAGGATTGTGAGGTGGCTATTTGCATCACATCTGCTGTCAAGAAATATGAATGCCAATCTTTAACTATTTTTTAAATTATGATATGATTACATAATTTCTCCCTTTTCTATCTTCTCCTGTCCTACCCCAACTATGTGTCTGCTGTGCTCAGTCTCAAGTTCATGGCCTCTTTAATTGTTGATACACACACAAACATGCACACACACACACACACACTCCACTTTCCTAAATATATAAATACAACTTATTCAGTCTGTATAATGTTACTTCTATGTATATAATTTTTAAAATAATCACTTGGTATTATATAACCAAATTGGGGAGGTATTCTCTCTTGAGAGCCTTCCTGTGCTCCAAAGCAAATGGATTTGTTTTGGAAAGAACTCCCCGCCACCAATGAAGTGATTGTCTCTTAACAGTTGAAATGATATTCCATTTTGTAAAATGAAGGCTCAGCAATGTTCTGTTCTATGGATATATTGATTTATCATTAGAAGTTGTTTTATTATTATCATCTTACAGTAGAATAATTGTAGTAGGAGTGCCCCTCAAGCCGTTTAACTAATCTCAGATATTGGGATTAATTTAAAAGTGTGAGATATGGGTTCTATTCCATTCAGCAGGTTTTAATTCCAAACAAAAGATGGTTGACACACTAAAACTCATAGAAGAGAAAGTGGGAAGTACACTTGAATGCACTGGCACAGGAGATCACTTTCTAAATATAACCCCAGCTGCACAGACACTGAGAGAAACAACAAATAAATGAAACCTCCTGAAACTGAGAAGCTTTGGTAAACCAAAAGACAAGGTGAACAAGACAAAATGGCAACCTACAAAATGGGAAAAGATCTTCACCACCCCCACATAGGACAGAGGGCAGATCTCCAAAATATACAAAGAACTCAAGAAATTGATCATCAAGTAATACAATAAAAAAATGGGGTACAGACCTAAACAGAGAACTCTCAACAGAGGAATATGACTGAAAGACACTTAAAGAAATGTTCAACATCCTTAGTCATCAGAGAAATGCAAATCAAAACCACTCTGAGATTTCATCTTATACCTGTAAGAATGGCCAAGATCAAAAACACTGATAACAACTTATGCTGGAGAGATTGTGGAGTAAAGGGAACACTATTGCATTGCTGGTGGGAGTGCAAACTGGTACAACTGCTTTACCAGATATCAGATATCAGTATGGTGATTTCTCAGAATATTTGGAAAGAAACTTCCTCAAGACCCAGCAATACTACTTTTGGGTATATAATCAAAGGATGCTCAATCGTACCACAAGAACATATGCACAACTATGTTCACAGCAGCATTGTTTGTTATAGCCAGAACCTGGAAACAACCTAAATGCCCCTTTATCAATGAATGGGTAAGGAAAATGTGGTACATTTACACACTGGAGTACTACATAGCAGCAAAAAACAACAACAACAAAAAAAACAATGACATCTTGAAATTTGTGAGCAAATGGATGGATCTAGAATACATTATACTGAGTGAGGTAATCCAGACCCAGAAAGACAAATATCGTATGTACTCACTTATAAGTGGCTTTTAGACTTAAGCAAAGAAAAATCAGCCTACAACTACAGTCCCAGAGAACCTAGACAACAATGAAGACCCTAAGAGAGATATACATGGATCTAAACTATATGGGACATAGAAAAAAACAAAATTTCCTGGGTAAACTGGGAGCATGGGGACCATGAGAGAAGGTAGAAAGGAAGGGGAGAGGAAGGGAGGGCAGTGGAGAAAAAATATAGCTCAATAAAAACAACTTTAAAAAAGAAAAGCAAAGGTAGTTGGTTTCTTCTATAACATATATGCCTCTATTTCACCAATGGATGATATATCTTGAGGGCAGGTCAAGATTGTAGCTACAGATTTGATGTTTCAGTTATTTTTGTCATGTACGTTATAATAAAAACCTAACTTTAAAAATTTTACATTTATTAGCAAATTAAAAAATCATTGTTCCTAAACATGATAGAAAATTTGAGTTAAAGGTGGGCAAAACTTAACACAAAACTGTGACCCAAGTCATCTCATGTACTGTCCCATAACTCTTGGTCCACATGGAATTACACAGATTTCTTGAAAAAAAATTGTGTTTAATATGTACAAATGAAACTATAGCCCTATCTCTTCAGGGGAGACCCCACCCCTTTTTCATTCGTGAGTGTGCTAATAAATTTTCACAATCCTCCAGGTAAGAGGTATCAACCAGGACTAATGAAGACTTGAATGTATGGTTTAATTAACATTTATATATTTGTTGCTTGGTTTTGAATATTCCAAATAAAGAATCAGCTTTATTTTGCAAATATAAGGTTAAGACAGTCCTTTACCTCCTTTACATTTTTAATTTGTAGAATACATAAGTATTTCTCTGTAATCACAGATTTTCTAACACACACGCACACTCAACAATTCACTCAGACAAACACACACACATAAATACACACTCTATCTTCACATTCACATATACTCACATTTCCTTATACTACTTCATACTCATAAAACCACATATTCACACACAAAAATATAAGCAACATGTTCCAATATTCTGGCATATACATATTCCCACATATGCACTCACACATGCCATATAATTCATTCACACGTATACCTTCACATACCATTGCATACACACTCCCCTCATTCACACATAAACACAAATATTAGTCAGGAGTGAAGCTTCTAATTGAGCACAAGCTTTATTTCTCCATAATCAATAACATAATTATGTGATGTCTTCAACAATAGGAGTTTACTATCAGGTTATGTAGGGCAACCAACAGCCCTGGCAATAGCCCGTAATGTTTGGGGGAAATAAATGGCACCCCTTTAGCTAACGACTCAAAATAACTAAATCATTTCTGATGCTGATCTTTTTATTTGGTAACAAATGATATCTAGTCGGAGCATTCTCTCTCCTATTATAAAGTAACTGCATTTAAATTGCATTTGTATATGTATATATTTTAGGACGATTGTACAATATAAGAGCTCCATATGGCTTTTCAAAAGACTTTTAGTGTTATTCATCCTTCCCTATCTCTCCTCATCTACCCTCTACTCCCATCACCCCCTTAATCATTCCTTCTAGTTTATTTATTTTTAACATTATATTTTATATTCCCCCTTTCTTGGCTGATCTTCTTCTCTTCTCTGATCTTTTCTGTAGACACACTAAATAAAATACACATATCAAAAGGTTAAAGCTAACTCCTACATGTAGGAGAAAACAGGCAATGTTTGTCCTTCGGCGTCTGGATTATCTCACTCAGGACAACTCTTTCTATCTCCATTCATTTACCTGAAACTTTTATAATTTAATTTTTCTTAACAGCTGAAATGATATTCCATTTTGTAAATGTACAGCATTTTCATTATCCATTCACTCAGTAAATGAGCATCCAGGCTGTGTCCAACTTCTGGCTACCATAAATAGAACAGCAGTGGACATGGATCTCCATAGTGAGACATAGAATACTTCGTGTAGATTCCAAAAGTGGAGTAGCTGATTCTTGAGGGAAACCGATACACAGCTTCCTGAGGAACAGCCATACTGATATAGAGGGTGGCTGTACCTTTCTGCACTCCCAACAGCAATAAATAAGTGGTCCCCTTTCCATGAATCCTTGCTTACATCTACTGTCATTATTTATTTTATTGATTTTGGACATTCTGTTTGAACTAAGATGAAATAGCAAAGAAGTTTTCATTTACATTCCCCTAATGGCTTAAGATCCTGAACATTTTAAAAGTGCTTATCAGCCATTTGCGTTTCCTCCTTTGAGAATTCTCTTTAATTCTGTACCTGTCTTAGTTCAGGCTTTATTTCACTCACAGTCACATGTAACAGTTCATCATCAAAATCATCGAGGGGCGGAACATGGAGGAAGCCGCTGATGTAGATGCTGGAGGCATTCTGATTACTGGTTTGCTTCCCACTGCTTGCTCAGCCTGCTTTCTTATAGAATGAGACCGCCATCCAGAAATGACACCATCTACAGTGAGCTGGGCCCCTACATAAACCACTAATTAGGAAAAAGTTGTATAGGCTTGATAAGAGACTGACTTTGTGCAAGCATTTTCTCAATTGAAGTTCTCCATTCACAGATGATTTTAACTTCTGTCAAGTTGACACAAAGCTAGCCAGCACATACCCCGTTGGGGCAGGGAGGACTATTTTTTCTTGATATTAAGTTTTTTAGTTCTTTCCCATTCTAGATCCTAATCCCTTTCTGGTGTAAAATTGTAATGAATTTTTTTCCATTCTGAAAGCTGTTGCTTTGCTCAAATGATGGAGTCCTTTTCTATACAGTAGCTTTTTTTCCCTTTATGAGGTCTCATTTATTGGTTATTGATCAGAATGATTGTCCTATTAGGGTCCTTTCCTGTGCCATGATTATTTCCTACTTTTTCTTCTGTATCTGGTCTTATATTGAGATTTTTTCATCAGTTTTGTGCAGAGTAATAAATATTGATCTACTTTTATTTATTTACATACAGTTATTCAGCTTGACCAGGACCATTTGTCTTAGTTAAGGTTTTTATTGCTATGAAGAAAGACCATGACCATGGCGACTCTCATGAATGAAAGCATTTAATAGAGGTAGCACCTTACAGTTCCGAGGTTCAGTCCACTATCATCATGGTGGGAAGCATGGTGATATGTATGCTGAAATGGTGCTGGTATAGTAACTGAGAGTCCTAAATCTAGCAGGCAACAGGAAGTTGACTGAGACATTGGGTAGTATCCAGAGCACAGGATGCTTCAAGGTCTATTCCTTCAGTGACACACTTCCTCCAAAAAGGCCATATCCATTTCAACAAAGCCACACCTCCTAATAGTGCCACTTCCTATGAGTTTATAGGGTATTAGCTACATTCAAACTACCACATTCCACTTTTTGTAAGTTTTTAACAATATTATAATTCAAAATGCCTTTAGTCCAACTTCAAAAGTTCCTATAGTCCATCACAGTCTTAATAAAGTTTTAAAGCCCAAAATTCATGAGATTCATGAAGTCTTTTAATTGTAATCACCAAAACAAGACTGAAAGGCAGCTGGGCAAACTCCAAACTGTGCCTCTCCATGTCTAATGTCAACACACTCTTCAGATATTCAACTCCTATCAGCTTTGTTGACTGCAGCACACTCCTTTCCTTTGGGCTGGTTTCATCCCCTGCTAGTAGCTCTCCTCAACAGGCTTTCTATGACTCTGGCTTCTCTAATGTCTTGGATTCTCCAAGACAATTCAGGCTTTAACTTCACAGCTTTATGCAATGGCCTCTCTAGGCCTCCATTCAAGGACACCCCTGACATATGCCTGGCCTCATCAGCTTCATTCAATAACTCCTTTCTTCTATCCTTAATGCTCAACCCAGAACCAAGTGACTGAAGTTGCCAAGTCTCACTGCTTACTGGCACTAGAACATGGTTCCTTTGTTTAGTGACACATTCAGCAGCTTTCTGTCTTTCACTACCTAAATTTGACTGGATGGAAACTGGATTTCTAGATCAGGCTGGTCTCAAACTCAGAGATCTGCTTAGCCTCTGGCTTCTGAGTTCTGGGATAAAAGACATCCAATGTCACACAGGGTTCTAAGCTTTCCTTTAGTTCCCTTTCACAAGTTGGAAAAGTAGCTCCATGGGATCTTGTCCTGAGGTCATCAATTCCTTTATTCTGTTTCTTAATCCATTTATCTCCCTGAACACAGGATTTATCTCTATCTCACTTCCTGGTGCTTTTTTCCCCCTCAAAATTTTACATTTTGTAATTTACCCTACTCAGCTTGCTCCTTTTCATTATAAATCTTCACTAGAGTTACAATTAGTAACCACAGGACAGAGTCTATACTAGGCTGTTTTGAAATTTCCTCTGCCAATGGAATTAATCCAAAATTCTTCACTTTATCCTCAGAAAGACTCTTCAGACAAGACAAAAAGAACTCACTTTCTTTACCAAAATATCATAAGACCAGTCTATAGGCCACATATAAAAACTCTTCTCTCTGAAACTTCTTGATTTCCACAGTTCATCAAATCACATTGAGAATCACTGTCTTCCATGTTCCTACTAGTACGGCCCATTAAGCATTGCTTAAAGCATTCCATTGCTTATCTAACCCAAACTCCCAAAGTTCATGTTCCTCCAAACATGCACATGATCTGACCTATCACAGCAATATGCAGTCACTGGTACCAACTTCTGTCATAGTTAGGGTTTCTATAGCTCTGAAGAGACCCCATGACCATGGCAATTCCTATAGAGGAAGACACTCAATTGGGGTGGCTCACTTATAGTTTCAGAGGATCAGTACATTATCATCATGATGGGGAGCACAGTGGCATGAGGGCAGAGACAGTGCTAGAGTAGTAGTTGAGAGTCCTTTAGCTTCTAGGTAAAAGGAAACTGACTGAGACACTAGGTGGTATTCTGAGCATAAGAAGCCTCAAAGTCCACCTCCATAGGGACATAGTTCCTCTAACCCACTCCAACAAAGGCACACCTCCTAATAGTGCTACCCTCTATGAAATTATGGAGGCCAATTACATTTCAACTATCACACACTCGTTTCAAGATGCTGTCCTTTCTCCAGTGTACATTTTTGGCTTCCTTGTGAAACTCACTGTCCAGAGGTGTGTGGAATTTTGTCTGGGATTTTAATTCTATTCCATTGATCAAAGTGTTTGTTTTTATGCCAAGGCCAAGCAGATTTTTTATGGTTATACCTCTGTGGCATAACTTGAAATCTGGGATGGTGATACCTCTGGAAGTTCTTTTGTTATTCAAGATTCTTTCAACTTGTATGTAGTGTGTGTATGTGTGTGTGTTTTCATATGAAGTGGTATAGTATTTATATGGCTATTATTTCTATTCTAAAGAAGAGAGAAACTCCTCTTCTGTAAATGTAAGAAGCAGTTCTGATGTTGATAGCTCTGTCATGAAAAATAACCTCATCTGAAAGAACACTTCATTAAACAGAGCAGCCATCAGATAAGCAATTCATAACTAGTTGATTTACATGACCATCTATGTGTCCTGCTCAGAATATTTTTAACAACACAACATATAATCAGATGTCATAGTTCAGGTTGGTTAGGTAACTTCTTTATCCATAAAACAAAACCCTTTGGCAATGGTAAAGTAGGATTGAAGTAAGCAGGTACATGAGCAGGCATTGTGCTTTCTACTTAAAAAAAAACCTGTTGAACATATTGTTGATTGAGATGTCTGTTCTGCCCAGTCCTGCAGTCATTAAGTCACAAAGAATCACACAGAATCACACAGAGGTCTACATTAGTTATAAACTGATTGGCCCATTAGTTCAAATTTTTATTATTAACTCTTACACCTTATTATTCTTGTCTATGTTAGCCACGTGGCTACGTATCTTATTCGGCGAGGCGGTCACATCTTGCTTCTTCTGAGGCTGGGTCATGACTGCAGACTGAAACTTCCCTCTTCCCAAAATTCTCATTGCTTTGCCTCTACTTCCAACATGGTCACCTTGCCTATATTTTCTGCCTGGCTACTGGTCAATTGGCATTTTATTAAAAATAATGCAAGTGGCAGAATAAAAGACCATTGTCCCATAGTAAACATATTATACTGGCAACATTTACATTTTTCCTGAGTTTTATCACAGTTAATTTTGTTTGTCAAATTGATTGCACTAAGAAACACCTAATACATTGATCATATATACTTTGGATATGTTTGAGAAAGTCTATAAACAGGACTAAGACTGGGGAAGATCCACCTTGAATGTAGGCAACACCATGAAATAGTTTGGGGCCCTAGGATGAATTAAAGGGGGAAAGGAGCAGGCCAGCTAATTCTCAGAATTCTCCTTTCTCTGCTTCTTGTTTTATGGAGATGTTCAGAGTCCCAATTACCTGCACACAAGGCCTTATATTCAATGATAGATTATACATCTTCAAACAAGGATAACAAAATAAACCTTTTCTTCTTTAAATTGTTTTTTTCCAGGTGTTTGGTCAGCATAGCTTAGTAATAACTAATGCAAGTTCCAACCAAGCAAGGGCTCATAATGACTCAAAAGAATGGACCCAACCAGTTCAATCCAATTATACAAGACAAATCTCAGTATTTGTTGAGGGTCAGTTCAGGCTTTAACGTTCTCACTTCCAAAATCAACAATCATGCTTATGTTTGATTTAGTTAAAGATGGGATACCATTTTGTATTATTTTATATTTGACAAAAATACAAATATGCATATATAGGAAAATATTGAAGAAACACAGAAAAAGGGTAAGTGGTAACCAAATAATTGTCTTCCCATTGTTTTTCTGATCTTCTGAGTAATAACAGAGAACATAAATTTCAAATATTTTCAAAGAGAATCAACTTTGAAATAAAAAAATATTTTAAGATCTACTTAATTAGTGCTTTCTTTAATCAACATCTGTGTGTATGTGTGAGGACGCGTGTGTATGTGCATCTATAGCTGTATGTATGAGTGTGTAAGGGGACATGTGTGTTTGTGCTTTTGTATGTATGTATTGCATGTGCATGTCTTTTTCTCTTTAAAAAAAACTTAAATGAGTATGACCTGAAAGACCCAGGCCCTAGAAAATCCCTGATCTATAGCTCCCACACAAATCCCAAATGGCTAGAATCCAAGTCCCAACCCAGGAAAACACAACCTGAAAATGGGAAAGGAGCCTTGGGAGTTGACACTTTGTCCCCAATCCTAGAGCCAGAGAAAAGCCCATGAACCCTGAAACAAGGACCAAAAGAACACCCTGAGTTCCTAGATTCAGGGCATAGCAAAGAAATGCCTCAAGATTAGAGTTAAAGAGACAGAAAGAACCAGAAAAAGAAACACAGTTTGGCTCTCAAAATGGAGCAATTTCTGCCTGACTGGAAACCAGCCAATCCTTGAGCAGAGAAAACTGACCAATTAGAGCTTAAGGCAGTTACTGGTACTTGGAAATTCCTCTCAGACCTGGAGAGCTGCCTTGTATCATGAGGGGAACCAATCCCAAGCCTGGAAGACTGGAATTGCCCCTCATGCCATTAGGGTCAGTCAATCACAAGCCCTGAAGCTTGAAACTTCCTGGGACTCTGCCCCTATATAAAGTCCATTTTTCACTGCTCCGAGTCTCTCTCCTGTGCTGTTCCAATTGCTGTTATTGTTATCACTGCAGCCACTTCGAAAGGACAAAGGGACCCGAGTTAACTCACAAATAAAGATTCCTTGTTTTTGCACTGGGGTTAGTCTCTTGGTGGTGATTTCATGTTCGGAATTTGGGCTTAACAGACCTACCGCATAACTTACCAGAAGTGATGAAACAGAAGAGGGTTCAGTTTAGATGAGCTCAGGAATAGCTCAAGTCAGGATGTTGCTATGACCCAAGGCCAAGTCTGGAGTAAAGAGAGCATTCCTTATAGACTGTTACTCAGAAAAGTTGTCAAAATAGTTTGCAAAGGCTAAATATTATAACCCTAGCTGGTGGTGGTTCTAAAGCTCACTTTATTCTCTCAGCAAGAGTCCAGCTCAGTAAGACTATCCAGGTAGATGCACTGGGTTCATGTATTTTACCCATGATCTCTATTTAGAAAATATATGGGTTATAAGCTCCAATCTCTGATTTTCTTGGTGAAAATGTACCTTCAGATGCTCGAAAAACCTACCTCCTTTTTCAGAGGGAAGGAAAATGAAATATGCCTTCATCATGGTTATCCAAGGAATACTAATTTGAATAAGCAATTCCTACCTGGAATTCCTAAAAATAGTCAGTGTAAGTAAAGAATGAAAGTGGGGGGGGGGGAAGAAGCAGGCAGGCCATAAGCTTTTGTGAACTTGCTGACTGAATTATAAATTTTGTAAAAGTAACTTGGTAACTAACATCATAATTACTGACTGTAGGATAGCCAAGGCATATCTCATCTCATTTTTATTGTAGACATGTCTATAGTTCAGGACCCTAGAGAACGTTTTGTAGATAAATGTTAAGGATAAGAATATAGCCTTATATAGAAGACAGGCTTTCTGTGAAGCAAAATTCATGCTTAACCACATTTACACGGAAAGTGATCACTGTAATTCATTTGAAAGGAAGCAATCTTAATTTATGACTTTTAAAAGAACGTCTTTATTATGCTACAGAGTATTTGATGTGTATCATAGCTAACATGTATGTATCCATTTTTTTTCCGTTGAAGACATTTGCCACAACTCAGTCTTAGTGAACTCTATTCTCAGCTGTATGTCAGAACATGAAACGTAGCTGTTGCCCAGCTATCAATTTGAGGTCATTATTACACATTTATGGATATTATTCATACAGATAACACTACCCATGCAACTTAATTAAGGAATTAAGGATTTCACCAGTTGAACTCCTAGCATTCTGTATGCATATTGCATTATCCTCCCATACCCAGTGAGCCCCACAGAGATCCCAGGATTACAGATTCTTAGAAGAATAAATTCCCTAAGCTCTAAATCAGGATTGGGTAAGTGGCTTTGATTTACCTCTATCACGACTTTGATGGTTCAAACTGCATTGAGCCTGTTAAGACTGGACCCATTATTAATTGATAACCTTTGAAGCTATAATTGTAGGTATTTCTTGGTGTCAAAATAGTAAACTATAGACTTTGTTTAGCTCCTTATTTCTAGAAAGCATGTCACTTTCTTCCCTGTGTTCTACCAAAACCAAGATTGTGATTGATTTAGAATTAGAGAGAATGCTTCAAGGCCAGTTAGTCTAGATTCTGCTAATTTAGTACAATTAAAGTATGTAAACATTTTGGACATGTACAAATCATTACATAAATAAATGAAAATTATTCATTTCTATGTCACTATGGCTTTCAGTTGGCTTCATTTCTGCATTTCTTGCATACCCTGTTCAGTTCCAATTTCCCATTCCAAGCCTCAAAGCACAAACAGCATATTAATTACTGTACTAGCTTTGAAGTACCAGCTGTGATCTAAATGTTTTATCTAGAAAACCCATTGAATGTTCATAAAAACATCTAAGCAGGTTACTGTGTTGATCATCTCCATTTATGGACAGGAAAGCTAAAATAATGGCAGGATGCAACATCCTTCCCAAGATCACACCACCAGAGTCACAGATCCATGCCTGGGCACGTTTTTCTCCAGGATTTATAATCATGTGCATTATTCTAAGCTTCCTAAACTATTGTAACTTTCAGCACAAATTTATTAAAGTCTTCGAGTTGGCATTGGTATGTCCT
Organism: Myodes glareolus; assembly: GCF_982192425.1. Classification (NCBI taxonomy): domain Eukaryota; kingdom Metazoa; phylum Chordata; class Mammalia; order Rodentia; family Cricetidae; genus Myodes; species Myodes glareolus. Next base: position 17,585,688 of record NC_142044.1, read on the forward strand.
GTCAGAGAGGAGAAAGTATTTAAAATGGTTTCATTGACCTCATAGAGATTAGTATCTGGTCTTCCAGCAGGACATACATGCAGTAAATCTTAGGGATGAGCTACTAACATATACTGGCGGAAGGTATTGTGACAACTACTATAATATTTAATGAAGTACACATGAGCATCTTTAAAAAATTCTGTTTCTCAACAGAGAATACTGGAGGCTAATCGGCAGTGTCCAGCAGTGAATGAGAGAGCTGGGATTTGTACTTGGGTACCCTACACCTACAACATTTGCTTTAACCATTACTTTTTATTGGGTGTGAACACATTAGCAAATCCCAGAAACATGCCACAAAACTTAGCCAAGTTAAGAAAACAGAGCATCCAACCAACCTATGCATCACCAACTAGTTAATTCAATATTTATTGATAGCCTTCACATCTTCAGATACTCTGGAATGCTCTTGGCTCTTTGATTGCCAATCTTTGAACATTCTCTGATCTGCCTCTGCCAGGACTATCCTACCCACTAACCATGCCACCACTACTACCTCTGCAACCTTTATCTGCACACACATGTATATGTAATTTCCACTATCCTTTCAGATCTCATCTGGAATACCAAAACCTCTCTGGAAAGCTTTCTGCCCCTCCAAATGTGGGTGGCTTTAACTTATGCAATCCCACGTATTGTAGCATCTACTATAGTGTCTCGCTTCCCTTGTTTGTCAATGTACTTTGTGTCCTTCTCTATCAACTTAGCTCTCAGCCTCTCATAGTAGTCTGTGTGGGAGTTGGGTCTTATTTTTCTTGACTGCAGTCATCTATTATAGTGTCTGACAATAACACATGTTTTATAACATTTTGGAATGAATAGCTTAATGCTGATCCAGGTATGTGCATATAGAATACTGATATAAAAAGCATGGACTAAATATCAATTTCTATGACCTCCTAGAACCCTGATAATCATCATCCCAGGACTGAGACTGGAGGATAAGGTCTTCAAGGTGGTCATGTAAGTAAATGAGGAGGAAGAAATGAAGTCTGTTTTTTCATTTATAAGCTGTACGGAATAAATGGTATAATATAACTCTAATGAGACATAGGATAGGCACTATATAACACACTCCACACATTATTTATTATGTTGATTAGTTCCACTGACAAATGGAAGATCAGAGAGACTGTGTCTTGTTTATTCTCATGGCTAATAAATATCAGCCAGGACTTCACTCACATATGTGAGATATCGAGCATATGGTCTTAACCAACATCACAGAGATTAGAAAAAAAACACTAACTGCCAATTTCTGAATTCCTCCTTAGAGTCACCTATGTTATATAACATAAAACAAATGGGACACAGCATTTTACATAACCTTTGATCCTATTAAGTCTGAGAGTGTAAAGATTCGCTTTAAATTCTCATGATGTATTCTCCGCAGCAGTTTCTCCCCTCACAGTTTTCAGAACTCATTTTCTAATTCGACGATTAAGAGGCATGGGATATTTTTATTATTTGCCTTGATATTAGAAATTCTCCTTTAGAATCTCATATTCCTCCTACAAGACCACAGTGAGGATGTCAGAAACCCTGCTCGTGAAAGAGCTTTCGAAATACTTTGTGTTGCTGCTCACACTGCTTCCGTCTAATGAGAAATGGACAGGTCATTATGATGTTATGCGCCACAGCCTATTCTTGGGGGCCCTCTCAAGCTGTCTGAAATAATGCATCTCTACACTGCCCCAGCCTTCTTGCTCCCTAGATGGTATTTTTTAGAGTTTTATGAACATCAAATGGCTCCTTAGGAGAGTACTATAATTGCCAAATCTGGATTTTTTTTCCCAGCAGTCTTGGTATGAGAGATGATAAAATAGTCCATGGGGTGAGGCCAGCCTGGAAAAGATGATTAAGTTGCACTCCAGCTGTGGGAGCAGGTAGGCTAACTGCAGCTCCTCACCTCTCTCTCCTCGCCTCCAAATCCATGCCCCAGTCTCATCTCCAAATCTGTAGCAAGACCACTTTCCCCCACCCCAGACCCATCTCCAGAAGATCTCCCAGAACGTCTCCTCCAACCTTTCCTTTTTATTCATCCTGCTATCCCAGACCCTGATTTCAGTAGGCACTCTCTACCAAGGCATCCAGCAAAGCAAGTGGGACAGCAAGGTAGTTAGGCAAGCTTCGGATGTTCACTCTTCCTGCTCTCCTCCAAAGACAATCTCCCAGACTCATCCACCGTCCTGGAGCAGACTCCCTGTTTTGTGGTCTCTCTTTACTCTCCTTCCCCATTACCAGAGGACTAAGCAGAGCATAGCTTTTCTCCTTCCTGTTGCTAGCCCATCACCATTCTTATGTGTAAACTCCCAATACCTAGAAACATATTTTACATGGAGTACCTAGTGGCCACACCTATCAAGATCCCAGAGGAACTACCTACATTGCAATACTCACCCTTACCCCACAGCACTAACATATCTTTATAAGAACCAGAGAAGACAACAGAAACCAAGGAACAAAATATCCGTACAACAAAGTTAAGACAAGTATCAACACCTAAAATTAGAATCATTTCAAACCCAGATGCCTAGATGCCACTGTAAAAACACAGCAACAGCCAGAACATTAAGTCTCCATTAGAGCCCAGAAAAGCCACATATTAGGCCCTGGGATTTGTAACATATCTGAAGAACAAGAAAAGGACTTCAAAGTAGCTTTATGAATATGTTCAAGTCCTTAAAGAGTATATGAATAAATCCCTTAAAGAAATTAATGAATTCACAAACAAACAGTGAACTGAAATGAAGAAAACCATTAAAGACCTGCAGGTGGATACATCAACCCTGAAAACCCAAGCTGAGGGAAATCTGGAAATGGGAAATTCAGGATTCCTTACAGGAAACTCAGAAGCAAGTCTCACCAACAGAACAGAAGTGATGGAAGAGAAAATCTTAGGCATTGAAGACACTATAGAAGAAATGGATACCTCAGTCAAAGAAAATGTTAAGTCTAAAAAAGAAAAAAATACAGACACAAAGCATCCAGAAATTCTTTGATGCTGAAAAGACCAGAGATTAAAAATAATAGGAATGGAGGAAGGGAAAAACCCCAGGTCAAATGCACAGAAAATATTTTCGACAAAATTGTAAGACAGAGTCCCAACTGGGAATCATCTATCCTCAAATGAAGTTCCCAGTACTGGAACTGGGTTATAGCTGATTGAGCTGTTGGCCAAAGGTGTCCCATGGGAACCCCTGTATGAACCAGACTGTTTCTAAGACTACATGTTGCTTTCCACAAGCTGATGGCAAAGCCCCATCACTTAAAACAACACTGACGTAACTCATTGGACATGGAGATATAAAGCTGGTGCATATAGAGAGCCATCACCCCTACATGCTAGTGTCTTTAGTACTGGATATGATGAGGCAAGACAGCCAGATGCTACGGAGAGTACGTGTAAAGAATAGTGCAAATGTCTGGGAGACGGGACTAGAGAGTATAAGTGACTGGTACAGGAGTCCACGGTGTAAGCATGCGATTAAACAGCAAAAACCAGAGATGAACTTTATATACAGTCATCTAAGTATTGGTGGAGAAGTGATATTTTAGTGTCCATCCACAATGAGTAAAGAAAGATATGGTATATATAGTGAGACTTTATGTAGTTAGAAAAAGAGAAACTGTTGACAGATGCAGGAAAATTGATGGACGCAGAAATGGTTATGCTACATGAAATAAATAGACCACAAAATAAAAAGCTAGTGTTTTCTATTCTACACAGAATGTAGGTGTGTGTGTGTGTGTGTGTGTGTGTGTGTGTGTGTGTGTAATCAGAAAGGAGTCATGAGAGAGGAGAAAGAGATATAAAGGAAGGGTTGGCATGAAAGAAAGCAGAAGATGGGACTACTAGGGAGCACACACAGGACCAATAAGAGAGGATCAGGAGTGAAAGAGAATTAATAAGAACCAAGAGTAATGATGTATATGTGTGAAAATACCATAATGGAACCTGTTACTTTGAGAGCTAACTTTAAAATTTAATGAAACACAATTAAGGGGACTGAGAGAAGTCATAGACATGAAATAACAAGTTTTTTTTTTAAAATGCTGTGTAAATTGAGAGGACTCCAAAGGTTTGAGTGTAGGAGCAATATGAGTACTCATACATTTAAAAGGAGTACTCCAGACACTCTATGTATAGTTTGTGTTGAGAGCAAATGTAAACAAGCAGAATTGGAGAGAGCTGTGTTAATTTAAGCAAGGGCCGCTGCTGCTTCGGCTTGGATTGCAGAGGGAGTGGTGGTAAGTGGTGACCAAACTCTTCATCTCTAGAAGGAAGACCTAACAGCATTTGCTCATACACCAGATAAGAGAAAATCAAGCTTTTAAAACTCAGTATATTTGGGTAGAAAAAAGCGTTACTTAGTGAGGCAAGAAACAGTTCACGAGAACCGTAGGCATATGAAGCATCATCCTGGTCATGGACATGCTGCAGAAGACAGACTTAGGCAGAAGATAGAAGCCGTAGATGAAGTATTAGGTGAAGATTTAAATTTGCAATTCGTAAGCCCATAGTTAATCAAAACTATTTAGGCCGGCACTGGTAGGAAAGTAAGTGATTGCTGTCTTGCAGTATCCAATGATGCAATGAGCTTGGTAGATAATGGCTTCCATGTTTCCCTTTCCATTCCATAACTTCAGAGGCTGTTATGCTCCAATGATTTTTGGAAGTTAATGTTCAGTGCCATCCAAACTAAATCCAAATGATCTTTCTGGAATTCTAAGGGCCTGGAGAGAACAGTGGTATCCTTCGCACAGAGCCTTATAATTCAGAGCAACCTGCCTGAATTGGTTAACCATGTTTGCTGCATTCAAAGTACCAACCCTCCCAAATCTCTGCCACTTTCAAATATGTTTCTGGATTCTTCTGAGTGGTAATGGTCACTACCAGGCAAGACCCCAAAGCTATTTTCACACATGAAATCACCATCACCCTCAGTAAATATTTAATAAACCAGATGCTTAAGAATAGGAAACCTATGGATATTACACTCTTCAGGGATTCCCCCAAAGCCACATATTAGAGAAGGTGTATCAGGGAACACACAGGAAGCCCTACCTCTCGATGTGGGTAGGAGCTGCATGTTTACTCCACTATAACTTTTATGGATGAAAAAAATGATATCACAATAATCAAAAAGGTAACATATGAGCTACTTTGAATGCCCCACCATAAGATCCACTGTGAGATGCATGAGAGTCCTAGTGCCTGACTCATTTGGAGGAAAAGACTAAGAAGAGATATATTCAGTGAGCTGGAACAGGTAGGCCCATGCAGGAGAAAGAACTGCCAGATATTGGTGAAGGGCTGACTAGGCAAATCTATAAAGGACATGCACTCAACTGATGGCAAGGGTCGGGGTTGTGCGTTGATTGTAAGCATCCATTTATAAAGGTGCGTTGATATCATTAAGGCTACCAATGCAAGCCTCTTCTTACCAGGGCAAGAAGAGAAACACAAAACTTGTAGAAATCAATTGGGTGTAGTAGCTCCCACCTGTAACCCCAGGGCTGAAGAAGTATATGCAAAAATACCAGGAGTTCAAGGCCATCAGCTAGATGACCAATTGGAAATTAACCTGGGCTCTGCAACATACTGTGTCAAAGAAGTAAACAAAACCCCGTGTAAGTCAAATAGGGAGTTCTAGTGTTTTTAAGCCAAAAATTAACCAGCCAGAAGTTATTTGAGCCAAAACGATGGTTTTAGCACCTGAGAATGAAAAGCCAAGATCATCAGAGCAGAGCCAGAAAGGCCATTTATTTATACTTAGGACCTTAGGTATGAGTGTTTGCTGGACTTCCTCTGTCAGGCCTAGTATCACTTGGTAATAGATGGCATTCTCAAACTGGATAATTTATTAATGAGAGACTCGTATAAAGTAGTGTCAGCATGCAGAGAAACCAGACAGATTTCCCAAAGCTAGAAACCACTGGGAGATGTTATCATTCTTAGATCTGAAAGAGTTTGAGAAAGAGCTGGGCCACTGGGAACATTTGGAGCCTGAGACTATGGAGTTCCAGAAGCCATGTGACTTCTTCAGGGGACAAGGCCTGAGAGCAGCAGGAACAAGTTTTCCTTGTGGCAAGGCCGTGGAGAATTTAACCCATTTTTGGCAAGGCTGACGGATAGTTCACTGTATAATTCTGGGCAAGGCCCCAGGAGCACGTGTGCTACCTCCTCTTCTTGCTTCCCTTATATAAATTATTGCTGGCCACCTCTGGTTTCACTCTCTCAGAGCTGTGGATGAAATGGCTTTTACATAGGGACAACTTCCCGCTGATGGCTCTCCTCTGGGTGAGATGGAAGGGATGCTGTTAAAAATAAACAGTGGACCTGATTCGGCTCCTCAAGCCTTTGATGTTTCAGCTGTGACCATGAATTCAGGCTTCTTAAGAACAGGATGTTGCCTTTCCATCACACCTTGCAACTAGCCTGAAAGAGTCACTCACAGAAGTTCATGACAGTATTACAAATCTGCCTAACTATTTTGGAGAGAATGATTTTAACTAGAAGAGTCTAGGAGAAATACTAACAGTAAATGATATTAAGAGTTAAAGGGAACAGTCTAAGAACAGGGAATGAAGCAGAATCATAGAATCTCACAATGCCTTCATTTCTATAGCTGTGCCAATACTGTAGGAGCCAACATGTGGGAAGCGGACTTGAGAACAAGAGATAAGCAATGCCAACTATTAAAAGTACGTTTTTAAGTTATGTACTTTACAGGATGATAGGAGAAAACCTGGTATATCCCCTATAGGAGATAAAGTAGTACAGAATGAAGAATGGATGGATTCATCCTTGACTGATGAGTTGATTATGAGAACTTTGATTTGACCAGAGGTAAACGTTAACCATTCGAGGCAAAACTCTTTCACTTTGCTGCCAGCTGGGCACCCTGTTCTACCTGTAGGTGAGTCCTAGTTTGGTAACTTTCTTTGTTGCTTGCAATACTGCTTATGCTTCTAACATTAGCACTATGAATCAAGTAGGTAATGGTTGCTGGGGGGAAAGTTGGAGGACAGAAAAAGAATGAGGTAAGGGAACAAACTGACAATGATTGTAAACATTATTAGAAACTTATGGAAACTAATATGATTGTAAAACTGTTCATGTAAACTACTGAAACTGTGTAAATAAAAATGGCTCAGGCTACCTGGGGCCACTTGTTTGAAACAGGTGTTCAGAGTTTTGTCATTGTGCCAACTTCAAACATCCATCCCAGCTCATCGGACCCATTGGGAATTAGGAGTTATTCACTCAACAATGCAGAGAAGAGAGCATTATAAGAACTATGATTGTAGGCTTAAGGGACAGTCAGTCCATGATGTTACAAGGGGTAGGTTTATGGCCTCTCCTCATTATCCCTCCACTCCCTGCTGCTGATTTCTCTTGGCAGATTCAATAGAAAATAGAAGACAACGTAGCCTATTGAGTTGTTTGTACCATCCTGTCTCCACACAGGACAGGGAGGGTGAAGGAGAACAGATCTGTAACAGATAGAAGTGCAGTGATCATCCAGCCTGCCTTGTGATAAAAATATACACAGGTACAGTGACAGAACTATGGAGTCAATCATTGCAACATGTTATATCAGAGCCCCATTGCTGCCATAGTTCTTTTAATGCATTCTGAATTGATGTTTAGAAAATAAGCCAATTGCATTCTTGCGAATAACACAATAATAGCATGATAAAATTCTTACATGTTTATCTGAAAAAGTCATAAAGAATCATACTGTTAGGTCCCTATAAATTGCTATATAAACAAACATATATAGTTTAAATGCAAATTTACCTGTCTGGACTGACAATGCTTCCTGCCAAGAGTCACAGACCGTGTAACAAAAATCCAATAGCAGCCATGAGAAGACTTCCTTTGAGTTGAGCAGGATTGTCCAAGAAACTCCTAAGACGTTACAGGCTATTGGAATGGCCCTTTGTTGCCCCCAGAGTTTGGAAAGTTAAGTCCCTATTGCTGAAGACATCATGCACTTCCCACACAGGGTCCAGGACCCCTCAGTTGAAACTGGTGTGAAAGCCTCCTCCCTGAGGACTAGCCTTCTGCTACCAGAAGGCACATTCAAGCTTCCCAAAGAGGGAAGCAAGCAGTGATTTTACCCAGCTATGAACGCTAAGAAGCACAACAATGACTAGCGTGGCATAATAATTGTAACGGTACAGCATTCACACAGCATAGCTTGACTGTAACCAACAGTTTTCTGGTTGGACATGTTCATCAAAATGAAATCATGTTTGTTACTGGAAACCTAGCCAGTTACCCAGAGTTAGTGAAGTCATGGATCTTGGTGGAGAACCTACAACCCCCTCTTTACTAAGCCAGCAAAATTTCTGCCTGTGTACTAAATGTTTGCCCTTATACCCACAGATACAAGCATAGTCTCTCACTTTTAATCAAGGAAATTTCTCTTTGCAACAGACAAGAAACCACAACTCATCGAAACTCAGAGTTCTGGAGCCCAGTCCCAACGGATAAATTGAGAGTACAGCTCCTTCATCTAAGGCTTAGGAATACCTGTGGAAGAGGGAGCAAGAGGATGGTAAGAGCCAGTGAAACAGGGAGTTCCCTGTGAGACTGTTTTCTGGAGATATGAAAACCTCCTCCTATAAAGTCACAACATGGCCTCCCAAACTTGAACAAGGATAGAGCCGATGGACATGCTAATGCAGATGAGAGAAAGCCTTAACCCTAGACAGTGTACTACAGGCAACTAAGAAAGGCAGACAATGGGAGAAATGGTCTTTCTTAGGGAAGAGTACAGCGATTGGTGATTCAGTCCCAAACTGTCAACCCTGAAAACATACACATAGAAGTGATGTTATACAGACTAAGCAGGGTGTGTGTGTGTGTGTGTGTGTGTGTGTGTGTGTGTACATTTAAAGGGAAAGAGGTCATAACTTTGAAAGGGAGCAAGGGGAGTTCCTAGGAAGATTTCAAGGGAGGAAAGAGAAAGAAAGACAATGCAATTATATTGTAATATCAAAACACAAATTTTAAAAAAGTCATTATCTTATGCAGTGATTCCTAGAAATTTTTAGTAGTCTTGAGTATTTGAATTCTGAGTCCACGCTAATGCTTCCCACAATGGCTTTAAATTTTAGTCATAACACTTAAAATAATACATGTAGGCGGTCAGTGCACAGTAGATACTGAAAACATTTTCCCATACATTTTGTTATGTGGTTATATAATATTGGTATAAAATAGGTAAGGGTTTTTTTCCTGAATTCATATGGTTTGCTTATTGTCTTTATTTTGACTGTGATACAAAAGCTGGATAAAATGCTTAGCTTGCTAGCATTAGTTTCTGCTGCTAGTATAGTTATTGAAACTATGTCCATAAGCAATTATCAGCATTAAATTATTAAAATTAATAACTAACAATTATTAATAACCTAAGCTAAAACTAAGACTCTATACATTTTTAAATGTTCACTAAAACAAAGGTGTGTCTTAAAGGACAGTGCAGCAGCAATGTTTTTCTGTTATTAATTTACGCGAGTTTTCAATGTTGTGAACTTACAGGCTATTATTACACAGAGAAGCTGAAAGACAAATATAGAGAAAGACAAGGCAGGCGCTTAGAAATATTCTTTCTTTCATAATTCCAACTGAGATCAAAGAGAATTTGAAAGACTTCTCATGTCTAAGTTTCCAACTTCATTCCGTGAGTGTATAAACTTGCGAAAATGTTTTTCTAACAGTGTATAAAAGTTCAATAATTGACCATACTCTGTTTAAGAAAACAAATACATAAATATATGGACATTGACAAACATATATCACAAAAGAAATAAAAATTTATATCATAACTTTAAAATAACTTTAACCATGGTAAGTCTATAGTCTTTGCATTCTCCATATGAAAGGGAAAGATGATCATATGTGTACATATTTTGATACAGAATTTTTTAGTCATTGCAATTTGTCTTTCCTTGTCTGATGTTCTATTTTAGATCAGTTTTAATTTCTGATATTTTAAATGATTTGTTTAAACTCAGTTTTGTAGTTTGTGATAAGTCTCAATCAGTTGTCATTAACTTCATAAAATTCTAGAATTTCTGGGTAGAAATAAACTTTAAAAGTAATTTTGTAATCTCCTGGTTCTGCACCCATATGTCTTCTTCAACACTCAACTTTACTGGCCTTATTAATAAGTGATTTATTTTATTTGGGGGATGTTTCCATCTTGCAATAATTTTGACCACTGCAAAATATTTATGTTGTTCAAAAACCCCTGCCCTTGTGGTTTCTATTCTCCAGAAACAGAGAAATTCTAACTCCTCTCCTACAAGATAGCCACCATCAGAGTAAATACAGAATAAATTCCTCCTCTACTAGCAACGTCTTGTCCCTGATTTTCTTCTTGTCCTTATTCCCGTAGGTCCTCTCTGTGTTCCAGTTTCATAATTCCTGAATAACTGTGGTAGAAAGAAAAGATAGCCTCATTCCATTATTAGAGAAACCGACAGTTTTATAAGGAATGTCATTCAAATTGGACACAAATTTGCCACATGAAGAAAAAGTTGTGTTGTTTATTTCTTCTACAGCAACAAAACACAGTGAATTGCCATGTTGAAATTGGTGGTATGCCGACATATTTATTTCAGTGTTGTTTGATTGAGCTAATAAACTCATACTTAATTCAATAAATGGAATGTTTTAAAAAATTTTAAAACTTATTTATATATTTATGAAATAATAGTTGCTAGATTTTGGGCAATTTTGAAATTATTAGCTCTTTACATATTCTAACATGATAATAATGTAATATATAATTTCACAAACTTAGAAAAGTAGTAGCAGTATCTACTTCCTCCAATATACAGCATTTAAAGCAAAAGATTCTTAATTACAAATAATGTAATATATAAGTTCACAAACTTAGATAAGTAGTAGCAGTATCTACTTCCTCCAATATACAGCATTTAAAGCAAAAGATTCTTAATTACAAATAATGTAATATATAATTTCACAAACTTAGATAGTAGTATCAGTATCTATTTCTTCCAATATACTGTACTTAAAGACAAAAGGTTCTATGTCCCTAATTCCTTAGTCAAAACAATCATTAGCAATGCAAATAATGAAGGAAATTGCTTTAGTGACTAAAATCAGATAATTGTTTTTAGAAAGTCAGGTTGAAATTGGGCACTAGCTTTTAATTAAAATAAACAATACAACTGTTGTTATATGTCTTTTCAATTTGAATTATAAAATATTGTTTTTGCTTTAACAATTCTACTTGGAATTCATGTGTAAATAAAACAAATGGGCTTGATTTAATACATTAAATGATTATGTATTTTTACACAATGATCTGAAATGTATCAAATCACTTGAAATTATGAGCTTGGCCATTGGGCAGATTGAGGAATGTTGTTTGGTTCTAGGAGGATTCAAGCAATGCTATTCAAAGTCCCAGGATTTTGACAGGTTGGTTGTGTGTCTGAAGTTGAAGTATTTCTTATCCTGACTATGACAACCATGATGTCTGTACAACAAGATTCAAAATAGTTCATCTAGATCCATTAGGGAGACAATTAACTTTTCTGAATAGCAAAGTTTGATTGGCAAAGGGACCAATGGTAGCTTCTACCTCTAAGACTGTTTTACTATTTGTCTTGAAGCATGGCTGCATTCTCGGGGTCTAACTGTGCAATGCAGAAAGCATCTCTGCTATTTAGATTCTTAGACTGTACATATTAGGTCTATAAATATTAATAAGATGTCTGCCCTTAAATATTACAAGTCACAGTTAATATTCTTTACTCTCTATCTCGGTATTTACTTTTTAGTGTTTGATACTAGAACCTTATTAATAAATTTGAGCCTTTTTTCTATGTGTAGGTTTTTTCTGGAATAATATATTCAAACAACTAAGGAAAAAATTAATATTGTCCACTAACTTATATTGAGGGAGGAAAGTAGCAGGTACCCTACAATGATGGCAATATAAGATTTGACTGAGATAAATATAATCTTAGATGTAAAGAACTTCGTCTTATGTCAAATGCAGTGATCTGACAATTCCCTGTTTTATCGGGCCACTAAGTTTCCCATTAAGAAAACCAAAAAGACTTGGGTTTCAGGTGTTTGTTTGAGACCTGTTAGCAATGGCAGTGGCTCTCAACTAGGTAGGCCATTATATATTCCTTAGTAGTTTAAATAATACTGATGTCTGAATCCTAGATCCAAGCAATTCTGAATCTATTTGCCTGAGGGATGACTTGGTCATTGGGTTTGTAAAGTTCCTCTGGTTTAATGCACAGTAGAAATGAGAATGGTTCTTGCAGACTTTCATCTCAGAAAATTTAGAAATCTCTTCTAATCTGGTTTAAAGATTTTTAAAACTATGCTCCCTGACAATAATAACAGCAGTATACCTAGACCTTCAATATATTCTGCAGAAAGAAATTCTGGGGCCAATAAAACTTGGGCACTTGCATATCTTGTAGAGAACTTAATCCACTTGGGCATGTTTCAGACAGTGAAGGAAACATCTAATTTAGTGCTTTGAAGATTTTTTAACCAGTGTTCTCATTTTTTATAGCAGCTATGGGGTCTCCTGAGGTTAGCATTCTGTGGTCCATATGTTGTCTCCTGATGCTTTATGATTGAGAGATTGCTTCTGACCTCTGTGTTTAAAAAAGAAAATTTCTGCTTGCATTGCTTATCCATATACTTACTCCAAAAAATAGGCTATGTTCTTTTTCTTATTGGTTACACAATCTTGCATTGATAATTTTAATATCTCTATGGCTTTTGATTTAAAAGTTTATTGATATATGCCCAACTAAAGAAGAGGTTCTTTTCTATTCTGTTCTGAGCTACTCCCTTTGGATTTACATTTATTAATGCAAAGGAGTGCATATTAAGGTCATCTATCTTCAAGTATCCAAGTTGACAACAGGCAGAGAAGGGCTACAGATCGTAATTGGAAGTTATCACCTTGCCAGTTAGCTCCATCCCTTTGAATTAACACTGCATGGACTGTAAGTCATAAACTCCATGTCTTACAATCCTGAAGACATTATTAAATACATTTCTTTGATTGGGAGGAGTGCTGAATGCTATGGGACATAGAATGGAGAGGATGGACTGCTGGAGAATATGACGGTATAGTCATGGGCTAAAGACTTTCTCTTGAATAAGAGTCAGGTTGAGGGATGGCAAACTAGCCTTGAGGCTGGAAGAGGCTGTAAACATGCTATTTATCATTTCTCCTGGGCTAGGAATGAAGATGTGACTTGAATATAACAGAAACACACAGCAATGCCTGCTCTCTGTTTACGTCATACCTCAGGTATTGCATTATTGTTAAACTGAAAGTATTACTGTCACACTAGGACCCAAACCATCTGGCACTCATATCTTGGTTCTGATGGCCCAGGCCCACTTGTATAATTCAGCATTGGCTCCTGACACTTGAAAAAGTTTTTTTTTGTTATCATCACTGTATCATCTTTATAGTAAATACACTTATATGGTAAGATAGAACTTTATGCTAACTGTGTATCTTTAGCAGTAGGAAGTATGTTATCCATCCCTGTCTGTAAGACTATAGTAGACATCAGTACATCAGTATATCAGTGATGTACTGATATATCAGCATATCAGATGATGTACCTAACAGTACATCAATATATGTTTTAAAAATTAAATTAATTGTTATCATAGATACCCAAGAAATTGTCACACAAAAATGAAGAAGTAAATGCTGCCAGGGAATGTCTTCTTTTCTTGGCAGTCCCTCTATGTAGTCCTGGTGGTTCTGGAACTCACTATGTAGACAAGGCTGACCTCAGGCTCACAGTGATCCTACTGCCTCTGATTCCAGTCTGTAGAGTAACTACTGCTCAAGCCTGAGGACTGTGTTTACATCCCGAGAACATATAAAAATCTGGGACCAGAAACACATGTCTTTAAGCTCAGTAGAGGAAAAGAGGGAGGAAATATTTCTAAAGTTCGGTGGCCAGCCAGTGTAGCCCAAGTAGATGAGTTCTAGGTTCAGTGAGAAAAGTTGTCTGAAAAATACAGTAGAACACAATCAAGGAAAACACACAGTGCCTACCTCTGACCTCCACATGTGCATGTATACCTATACACACAAATGATTCGATGCTCATACCATAAACACTCAAAAGGTAAATAAAAACATTTAATAAATATATTGTTCAATAATTACCATTGTAAATAATCTAAACAGTCTTTTCTATTAACTCCCCCCCTTTCTGTGTGTGTGTGTGTGTGTGTGTGTGTGTGTGTGTGTGTGTGTGTGTGTGTATGAGATCATCTAGAATATACATTATACTGAGAAACGGTTCTTGGTGATACTTTATGTTCTGGCAATACAATATTCTACTAATATCCCACATTTTAGGAGAACTGTAATTCATCTGAAAGATATCTTATTAGTGTGGCTAGCATTTTATAGTATTACTCATGATTCTTCAAAAGATGTTGTGCTCTTGAAGAACATAACTGGTAGAATGAATACACACACACACACACACACACAGAGAGAGAGAGAGAGAGAGAGACAGAGAGAGAGAGAGGCAGCGAAGTCTTTGAAGTCTTTGAGTTCAAGGCCACCTTGAACAGCCAGGGCTACACAGAGAAACTTTCTCTAGAAAAACAGAACAAAACATGACAACACACTCTTTTAAAAAAAATACTACCTTAATTTAGATCAACCTATCTGGCAGTACTGTCCTCTGTGAAATAATGTCACAATTTTCAGACAGTTCAACAGAAAAGGCAAAATGTCATTAAGAAGATCATTTTTCACATTTCTAAAGGCAAATTATCAACTTCTGCAAGGAAAGATAGACAAGTGCTTTTCCTTGGAGATTTCTAAGTGTCAACGCAATGTATTATCAGTGAGTTACCTGTTCTAAAGACAATAGCAAGCAATAATAAATTACTGTATTCTTTATCTACAAAGGTTATCACATTAAGGGTTAAATAAAAGATTAAAGAGAATTTAGTTGGTTGTTGGAACAAACTGTCTTTGCTCTTGGTGAAAGGGAATGCTGCTGGAAGATCCATGTCTAGGGGGATTGTAGGTCTAGCTATGCAGATTTCTCTTATTTTACTGCTAATTACATGATTGATATCTTTGTTTCCAATGAATACATTTAAGATTTATACAGCACATCTGTTTTTATTGCTCCCATAATGCAATTGATGAGTCAAAAAGCAGGTCAGAGTAGAGTTAGGCAAGAACATGTGTTCTGTAATATGTAAAATAGTATCTTCATGACCTTTGACCACCAAGGAATATGATAGTTGACTGGATTTAGCTTAGTATTGGCGAATTTGCGTAAAGATAGACTCTTGGTTTGATTCTTCACTGGAAGAAAAGACCAAGAGTGATGGGAAGGAAGAGAAGCAATGCAGAGGAGAAGGAAGATGTGTTTGATTTAGTACTTTTGTATTCTATTTCCTTTCTTCCTTCCTCCCTCACTCCATTCTTTGCAGTTTATGTGACTCCAGTGGTGTACTAAGGTGTGTTTTGTCATCTTTATTTCTGTCAACTAGCTGAATTTTTATATAGTTTTCTTAAACTGCTACAATGACACCAGGTGTTATCCTTAGGTGCAAAGGTTACACACACTCAGCAATGCTTTTCTTTTCCCCCACATATGAAAGGCATCCACTTTGTCATATGTCCCCAGCCTCGTAGACACAATGTCAAACTCTGTAGTACTGGTGGCATTTGAAATGGTCTGTGCATAGTTCAGGAAGGATTGCTGTTTACTCATTAATCATTCTGGGCCACCAGTCAAAATATTTTCTCTGCAGAAATGCCTTTACTATTTTGTACCAATTAATATTGGATGGAACTCAAAAGTCACAGTTAATCTGTGGCAAAGCTTTTATGTGCTGTCAGGCACACAGACATGAAAAATGCTCAATGAAATATTTTAATTAATAAAAATATGCTGAGAAGTGTATTTTTTCTGAAGGAGATTTTTATTACACTTCATTAAATTTCCAAATTTAATGGACACATATATTATATCCTGTCACCATGGGAACCACTTCAAGACAGGCTTTTTATAGGCTGTTAGATGTAGTTATAAAACGTTCACAAAGACAAAATTGTTCCTTGTAAGTTTAAAAGAGGCTGTGCTCATTTACAGTATGTATAATTTACTGCACAGACTGAGGCTGGGGAGAGGGTCTTTATTTGATTTACTGACTAGCACTTCTTTTTATGATGGTTTTACATTTTAATTATTTCAGGGCTGTGTTTGCAGAACTATAAATTGGTTTATTGTAAAAGCAAATAGCAGTATGCAAACTCTGTGGAGCAGATGAAAACTTGAAATTCTTTTTAAAAGGAAATACGTAAAAAGCAATACACATTTACAACCAAAATTTTAAAAGCATTCATGGAAATAAAAGTTTGGTGAGCCCAAACACCCAGGTCCAATAGTCAAAGACATCTTGCTATATTTATCTTATCTGTGTTTTTGAAAACAGTACATTTTATGTTTGAAGAACTTTAAAATAAATGTCAGAGGGTGTATCATTTACTATCAAATATTTCACTATATGTCAAAAAGTGACCACATAGTAAACAATTTCTATAGAGTCAATAAAAATCACATAAAGCAATGTGACAGAACAGAGACCAAATAGACAGACTACGTGAGTGCATGCTTGCAAGCTTTCCCCATTTTTTATTAAGGACAAAAGAAATGAAATATTGCTGTCCCCAGATGAAAAAGGGGCATGTCTAAAATTAAATGATTTCAGAGATTAAAAGTTCTTGTGGGAGAAAGGGTACCACAGAGAGGTGGAGAGGTAGGGAGAGTAATGGGAGACGGACAGGAACAAAGTTCACTATACATGCATATGAAAATGTCACAACGAAACACATTACTGTATATACTAACTAGAATAATTTAAAAATAGGAACTTACAAAACATAAAAAGCACGATATAATTAAGGTAGGATTAAGGTTAAAAACCAAAAACATGAAGAGAGATAAACGAGAGTATTTTATAATGCTACCGGTGGAAAATTTCTAAGATTTACCAAAGTTACCTTCACATCCCGTCGGACCACAACAGCTCTCCAGATGCAGCACCTGTGAGCAATGAGACTCGGACCCTGGGGATTTTCACAGAGCACTGGTGAGAAGGACGATGTGGGGACAAAACCCTAGAGCAGGTCGACAGAACTCAGTGACAGCTTAATGCATGCAGTTAGTCATCCATGCTGAAGCAGATGCGCCAGTGGTAGGTAGGCCTGAGCCTTCTTCGCAGAGGAAAAGTCTCCGGTCTAACGTTAGTGAAACCTGACAGAAAAAGAGAGTTTAACCATTTCTTAATATTTCTTAGATTTTTCAAAATCTGAAAAATGTGTTCCTTTGTCCTCCATGGCCTCTGCCACCTGACACGGGGGGTTTCTGGGGCTGTATGTAGCTTTTCTGTATTAAAAATAGGCATTGGTGAAGATTTTAAAGTCGGAGCTTGAAACACTTTTCTTCATTGTGTTCAGTCCTGTCAAAGAATCCTCCAGGTTGGCCTCACAGGAGAGGTGCACTTTTTTTTTTTTAAGCCAGGATTGACACTATATTTCACAAACAGGGAGTGATATCTGTCTGGATAAGAGCACTGGTTACTCTTTCAGAGGACCAAGCTTTGATTCTGAGCACCTGTATGGCAGCTAACAACAGTTTGTAACAAGGTGTAAGGGATACAGTGTCTTTTTTTGGTCTCCCCAGGAATCAGCCACTCATGTGATGCATATACATACATGTAGGCAAAACAACTATATACATAAAATAGAGTAAAAATTTTTCTTGATTTTGGAGACAGGGTTTCTTGGTATAACAGTCCTGACTGTCCTGGAACTCACTCTTATAGACCAGGAGTAAACAATATTAAACAAAATGCATGTTGATTTATTATTAATTTTTAAGAACTCTATATTTTGGACACAAATCCTTGGTCATATAAGCATTTTATAGAGACGTTTCCTAGTTTGTAACTTGTCTGTTCATTTTTAAAGTCTTCCATAGGATAAAGGATTTTCATTTTAATAGCATCTAACTTACCTTTTTTGTTGATCATGTTTTTGGTATTGTGTCTTACAACTTACCACCAAACACTAGCTCATAAATTGTCTCCTTTTTTATTTTCTAGAAGGTTTAAAGTTTTACATGCTGCCTCCAGCATAAGTGTATAATTTGCTCGGATTTAAATTTTCTGAATGACGTAATGTTAGTGCCAAGGTTTTTGGCTTTGTTACGGCATGTGGAATTTCTGCAACACCATATGACGAAGAGACCGAACTGTCCTCTATTGCATTTCCTGTGCTCTGTTTCCAAATGTCCTTGGCTATCATATGCAGCCATTTTTGAACTATTTTGCCACTGACCTATGAACTTATTTTTTTGTTTTAGTTAATAGAACATTATTTTGATTATTGAAGCTTTACATTAGGGTGATTTTACTGTTCTTGTTTACTTAACATTGGATCTCATGTAACCCAGGCTGACCTCCAACTCCCTATGTAGCCAAAGCTAGCCTTGAATTCCTGTGCCTCTTACTTCTGCCTTCAGAGGACTGGGATTACAGGCTTCTAACACCATCCTTTCTTGTGAAGTAAGTCTTAAAATCAGGTCTTGTGAGCCCATCAGCTTCATCTTTTGGTGTTAGGTTGACTATTTCAGAATGTTTCCTTTTCTGCAGAAACCTGACGGTCACTTTGTCAACAGCAACAAAATACTATACCTCAATCACGAAAGACATTTCATTGAATTTATAGATTAACCTGTAAGATACTAATAACCTGACATTATTTTCCTACCTGTGAATATAAACTATCTTTCTATTTTATCTAGATTTTTTAAATTTATTTTATCATAAATTTATAGTTTGTTGTAATTCTAAGTGTAATCACAATGCTCACTCATAAGCAAGTGTTGGTAAGGATGTAGATAAAGGAGAACTTTTCCACACTGTAGGGGAAATGTGAACTGGTGCAGCCCCTATGAAAGTAGTATTGAAGGTCCTCTAAACTTTGTGTGTGTGTGTGTGTGTGTGTGTGTGTGTGTGTGTGTGTGTGTGTGTTAGAGTTTCTCTGTGTAATAGTCCCAGCTGTCCTGGAACTCACTCTTGTACACCAGGCTGGCCTCGAACTCATATAGATCTGCCTGCCTCTACCTCCCAATTGCTGGGTTTAATGACGGTGCCACCACCACCCAGTTGAAGATCCTCTAAACTCTTAAATGTGACTAATGTTTGATACAGCAATTTCAACACAGGGTCGATATCCAAAGGAAGTGAAATCTGTATGTCGAACAGGCACCTGAACTCCCAAGTTCATGTCAGTGTGATCTACTATAGTCAAATTATGAATCAACCTCTGTGTCCATCAGTAGATGAATAAAAGAAATGTAGCACTTATGGATCATAAAACACTATTTAGAATTAGAAAAAGAAAGAAAATATTCTCATCTGTAATAACTGTGATAATGTAGACAGAAACACAAATACCACATACCTCATGGATTCTGAAATGTTAAAGTAAGGGCTGGGAGATAGCTCAGTGGTCAAGAGTGCTTGCTTCTCTCCAAAAGTACCAAACATTTATATTCTATGACTTACAGCCACCTGTAACCCCAGTTCTGACTTTCCTGGACACATTCATGTACACATACATGAGAGAGTGTGTGTGTGTGTGTGAGAGAGAGAGAGAGAGAGAGAGAGAGAGAGAGAGAGAGAGAGAGAGAGAGAGGGGAAGGAGGAGGAGGAAAAGAAAGGAGAGAAAAGCGATAATAATAAAAATGAGACAAATCTACGAAAAACTATTCAAAACAAAGTGTAGAATGGTGGTTATGGAGGCAGAAGTTGGTGTGGTATTTAAGAGATGTTAGCCAAAAAAAAACTTTCATTAGACAGGATCAATAGATCAAAGGATCTATTATACAATATGGTGATTTTAGTGAATGAAAATGTATTGATACACAGAAAGGTAACTAACTTTATATACTAAGTATGTTTCATGACTTTGCTAAATAAGCTGAGTAATTTCAGAAGTATCAGGTTATTTATTCTTTTGGATTCTGTGCATAGATGACCATGTCATCCGAGGAAACAAGACAACTGTATTTCTAAATCTGCACACTATTCAACATTTTTTTCTTTTCTTTTCTGCACCATCCAAGACTCAGATCGTGACATACAAAAGAATGGGAGTAGATACCAGCATTCCATTTGCCACCCAAGGAGGAAGAAATGCAGATCCTTACCATCAGAGATGATGCTACCTATTTGTGTAGATATACACATTTTGAAACATAATTATGTAAATTATACATATATTTATATACAACTTAGAATAGATTTTTAGGCATGTAGAACTTTCTATAGATTTTCCAAGATTGGAGAGTTCTCCTCTGTTGCTGCTCTGCTGGGCACTGTCTTTCAGGAATGTGTTTCAGATATTATAAAATTCTTTGTCTGCATATGTGACATGCTTAGGAGGCTTTTCCAGTTCTTATTGTTGTGGTGGAAGAACGCAAGGATTGGCCTTTGAGTGTTAGAGCCTTGTATCCTTATACTTGATCCTGATACTGACTTTTTAACAGATTGTGAGGCGTTACTTACCAGCATTAAATTAGAGTTTTTGCATCCTTATCGCAAATAAGTGGTGGCTGGTATTCATTTTTTGTAATGGTGTTATCTGACTTGGTTGCTAGTATAATATGGGCCTTTGATAATAAGTGGGCCAATGTTCTATACACTTTATTCACTGAAAGTGAGTGTGTGGTACTGGCATCATATCTTTATTTCTTCAATAAGTATTTGGTAGGATTCATTGGTGAGGCTTTCTTGGCCAGGAGATATTTATTAGTTATTCATGTATTTATATTTATTTGAAACATCTGATTTATTAGCTCAATTGTTTAATGGATGGGTGCCTGTTCAAATGATTGATTCTCTCTCTCTCTCTCTCTCTTTGTCTCTCTCTCTCTCTCTTTGTCTCTCTCTCTCTCTCTCTCTTTCTCTCCAAATCAGAAATTATCTTAGAAATGTTTATTGGGGATTTATGATATGGTATTGTGTCACAGACTGTTTTTAATAGTTCTAAGATGAAAAGTAGTTGTTCTAAACTGTTTGTGTAGTTTCCTATAGCTGAAACAGTAAACTCAATTTGACCCAATCAATGATGACCTTTTCTCTGGGCCCAAGTACATCTGCATAGTGAAAATTACTATTTTTTTTCTGGTTTATGTCCTCAGTTTCCTTGTAAGAGCTTAGCTGAGTTCTGAGAAGCAACATTGTGTTCCACTGCACAATTTATTTATTTATTTATGAGCCATTGTTCCTCTATGGATCCCGGATATCCTGGAACTCACTTTGTACACTAGGATGACCTCTACTTCAGAGATCTGATTACTTCTGTCCCCCGAATGCCAGGATTAAAGGTATGAGTCACCAGGCCCAGAAACACTGTACCTTTTTAAATTTACCTTTATAATCTTGTTGAGGACTTCATACATGAGTTCCGTATCTACCTACATTATACTCCTCCTGTGTTTCTCCCTCTCAAATTCAGTTTCTTCTTTAATTGTTATTGTATATTTATATACAATATATTATGCCCGTTAAGTATTGTTCATAGGTACATGAGGTCAGGGCTAACCATTTGGTGTCATACATCCTATGTGGGGGCTCCTTCTGCCAGGCGCAGTCATTAGTCATCCGTCATTCTTCATCTAGGGGTGAGACCATGTGAAATTTCCCCTGTCCGTGTTGGCGTGCAAACTGGTATTGCTAATTTCAGGCCTAGGAAACCTAGGCTTGAGCTTTTGGTGAGTTGAGTACAAGAATCTCCCAAAGTAATGTGGGCTATGACAATCATCCTTACTTATATCCCAGAGCTTGAAGGAAAGACCCTATCGCTGAAGACCCTACACATTTTAGACTTGGATAGTCCAAGCTGGAACTAACCTGAAAGCTTCCAATCTGACACATTAAAATGATTACAGAGATACACAGCTAGTCACAATGCAGAGACTAAGGGACAATGGGCTATCCAATCTCAACTGCAATATCATCAATTCAACCCTTATACCAAAGGTTCACAGAAAAGGATGTGGAAAGACTTTTAAGAGTCATAGGACCAGGATGATTATTGCTAAATAGTGTCCCCTTGGTATGGCAGAAGAAATGCACCCATAAAATTGGTTTTATCTTTTTTAAATTTGATACATTATATATTTGAAAGAACTGGCCCACTTCAGCCAATCTATGAAGTTCATATAACGCAGTTGGTCATAACACCCTCCACTTGTTTGCATATGCTGCATCCATCCTAATGACTGCCTTTTTTTCCCTAACACTTGTAAGTTTGTATCTTCTCCTTTCCCCAGCTAACCTAGCCAGAGGTGTATAAATTATTGCTCTCAGAGCCAAACCTTCAGTTTTATTGCTACTCTCTGCTGTTTTTCTGTTTTCAATTTCACCCGTTCCCACCTTTTATTATTTCTTTTATTCTGCTTGTTTTGGGCTTGCATTTTTCTTCTTTCTTTATTCTCTAATGCAGAGGTTTAGTTATTAACTTTAGGTCTTTCTTCCCCACTCACCTGACATACACTTCATGCTATAAATTTTGCTGGAGGAACTGCTGTCTCTGCATGTGAAAACTTATGGTAATTTAAGTTTTCATTTTAATTTAGTTCAAAACATTTCTTGCTACTCCTTTGGCCCATGTGCTATTTTAGAAGCTCATGTTAGAAGCTCATTTGAGAAGTCTCCAAGTATTTGAGAAGATTTTTACAGTTATCTTTTGTTGTTTTTTAGTTTATTGTGTGAATAGAATATATTTTATGTGCTCTATCTTACTTTTTGATTGGTATATTTTGTGACTAAATGTAATAGAGTTAGTAAATACTGCATTTCAAATGATTTAATTGAATACATTCATTGATTGTATGTTTTAATGAGAAATACACACTTTTGAGTTATTTTTACTAAGGAGCATCTTATGAAATGGTACTGTCTAGCTACGCAACTGATAGAGCATGTGAGTTACTGTTCTCTTGCTGTGAAGAGACACTACGACCAAAGCAACTCTGATAAATGAAGCATTTATTTGAGGGCTTGCTTGAAGTTTCACAGGATTTGTCCATGGTCATGGTAAGGAGTATGGCACCCGGCAGGCAGGCAGCTATGGTGCTAGGGAAGTAGCTGAGAGGCTACATCTTAATCTGAAGGCAGCAGAGAGAGAAAAAGAGACAGCCAGTCAGACACACCACACACAGAAAAACAGAGATGGAGACGGAGACAGGACCATGTGAGGGCTTTGAAATCTCAGTGCTCAACCATAGTAACATACCTCCTAATGAGACCACACCTCCAAATCCTTCTTAAACACCTCCACTAACCAGGGACCAAGCATTTAAACATATGAGCCTATGGGGATCGTTTTCACTTCACCATCGATAAGTATGTATCTAGACCATACAAGCAACTCAAAAATTCTAAACACCAAGAAAAACATTAAAGCTTGAAACGTCAAACCAGAGAGTTCTGAAAAGAAAAAAATACAAATGGCTTAGATTTTTTTTTTTAGTATTCAACATCTTTAACCATTAAGAAAATGGAAACTAAAGCTACGTTGTATTGTGGAATATTATTTTAAGGTGTGTTACTTTTGTTCAAGCTGTGGAACATTTGTTTAATGATGTGTTGCTTTGGTTTATACTGAATTTGTTTAACAATCTGTGAAACTGTGATTCTTTGCCTGTCTAAAACACCTGATGATCCAACAAAGAACTGAATGGCCCATAGTGAGGCAGGAGAAAGAATAGGCAGGGTTGGCAGGTAGAAAGTATAGATAGAAGCAAAAATCTGGAAGAAGGAAGAGCACAAGAGAATGAGGAGAGTAGGAGGCTGGAGGGCAGCCACCCAGCTACATAGTCAGCTATGGAGAACGAAGTAAAGAAAGGTATATAGAAAGAGAGAAACGCAAAATCCCAGAAGCACAAGGTAGAGAGGTTAATTTAAGTTAAGAAAAGCTGGCTAGAAATAAGCAGTAAAAACCAACCAACTACATTTTTTTTTCATTCCAATGTGGGGCTAAAGTAAAAGAAAATACACCAACTTTGAGATATAATCTTTCCCAAATCAGAGTGCTAAAATCAACAAAACTAATGATACTCATGCTGGCAAATATTTTGGGAAAGAGGAAGACTAATTCACTGCTGAAGGAAGTGCAAACTCATATAGCCACTATGGAAAAGCAGTGTGAAGATTACTCAAAAAGGTAGACATAGTTCTGTACTATAATCTGTCTATACCACTTCTGGGCATAAATCCCAAGTACTCTAAATTGTATTATAATGCGTATAATACATGAGATATTTGCTTATGCATATACTGTTGCTATACTCACAATCGGCATGGAATGGAAACTCTATAGGTCCATCAACTGATGAATAGATAAAGTAAATGTACTACATTTTAAAGTATAATATTATTGAGCTATTAAAATGATTTTTATGAACTTTCCAAGAGAGGGATGGATCTGGAAATAATCATTTAATTGATATAACTCAGACCCAGAAAGACAAATATTCTCATATGTGTATGCTGGTTTTGAATCTTTAGCCACGTATGTTCAAGTTGGAGTACTCAGCGAAGTCAGGAAATCAGTAAGGAATTGGTAGGGATAGTTACAAGAGAAGATGATAAAATGCAGGTGGTATAGAGAGGCAACAATGTACGAGAGGAGTGCGGGAAGGGAATACACACACTAAAGACCTTTGAAAAAGCCAGATAGAAGCATACTACAGAAGCATCTTAAGATACAAAGCAGACATACATAAAAACAATGTAAGTGGAGATACTTTGTAATAAGTGAACAATGCCTCTCCTAGACACTGTAAGTTATCAAATAAAAAGCCCAGTTATGAGTTATCTCTTTTGGAGTTATTGATCAGTTAAGTTCAATAGACCAAATATTACAGACTATTAACTTTGCTCTAGGTGACCCACTAGAACTTGTTGAGGACGTCACCTAGTCGAACACATCATAGAACATGAAGATATAAAGTTGGTATTGACCGGAAAGTTTTCTCTGTGCTAGCTACCTTTCAGAGTGCTCAAAGGTACTTTGTAGACTGTTGAGTATAAAAATGTAGCCAACAGCCTTACCCAGTTGTGAACCCTGAGGGCAACAGTAATGAGAAGCCAGGCAGGATGTCCACTGATATAACAGGGGCTGCACAAATCTTATGGGGGTCAACAATGACTGTGATACTATCACTACCTACAATAGACTATTAATTACTATAAGGTTCTACTGTACTAACATCATATCTTAAAACTTCCCTTATTTATCAAATGATATTTTTTCGCTGTCTAATATTACAAACCAGGGTGGAATGGTAAAATAATGGATGAATCAGACATGAACTAGACAAAGGATATTCAAAATGAGGAGAAAAATGAAAAATTAACTTGTGCTTCTCATGGTGTACATGGAAAAGGATTCATCTTCTTTTGAAAACTTTTCTTTTAAAAGCATACTGATAAATTGCTTTTCTAAGGAGATCTTCTTCATGCTCCATAACTTGCTAATCGATGCAATTACTGAGTTGATAGAAGACTCACACAGTTATAAGACATAATATAGAGGACCCATATACTCATTACCAAATTTCTCTCACATTGACATCACATAAAACTATGTGAGTATCAACAAAATCCACTGTCATTTCTACCATTCCCCTAGTTTTGTGTTCATGTATCTGTTTACATGTGTGGGTATATTGTGTATCACTTTATCCCATGGATAGGTTCACGTACTGTGCTGGGTTGTTTTATGTCAACTTAAAACAAGCGAGAGTCACTGCAGATCTCAGTTGAGAAAATGCCTGAATAAGATCAGACTGTAGACAGTCCTGTAGAACATTTTCTTAATTAATGGTCGATGTAGGAGGGTTCAATCCATTGTGAGCGGAGGAGGCACCCCTAGGCAGATGGCTCTGAGTTCTATAAGAAAGTGGACTATGCAAGCCATTAGTAACAGGCCAGTAAATAGCACCCCGCCATGGCTTCTTCATCAGATTCTGCCTCCAGATTTCTGCCCTGTTTGAGTTCCTGTCCTTTCTTGCATGGTGAATAGTGCTGTAGAAGTCTAAGTCAAATATAACCCGTCCACCTCAAGTTGCTTTGGTCATGGTGTTTCATCACAGCAATAGTAACCCTAAGATATGTACTCAATGTGGTAGTTAAGATGCTAGGGAGTTTTGTCATTCCAAATACCTTCTGCATCATAACACCAACCACTCTGTCTCCCCACCCTACATCTCTAATTCATGGAGACCTCAAATTTGATCCTTCTTTGCAATTTTTAAATTTCAAGGCATTGTATAATGGGCCCAGGGGATGTGTTCGTTGGTAAAGTGATTGTGTAATCCATACCCCGAGGAGTGGCGGTAGAAACCGAGGATCCCTGGCGCCCCACTAGCCAACCAGCCTACCTGAATCAGTGAGCTGCAGCTCCACCAGGAAAACCTGTCTCAGAGGAATAAGTCAGAGACAGAGACAGACACAGCAGGACATAAAACTTTTCTTTCGGGCCTCTACTCTTACAAGCATGGGCACACACACACACACACACACACACACACACACACACACTTGTATGGTAGAACACATTCCTAATCCTGCTGCTGCGGAGGGAGGGAAAGCAGGCAGTTTCCCAAGGTTTGCTAGCCAGGCAGTTACATGAATCAGCAAATCCCAAAGTCTTTTAAAAGAATCTGTCAAAAAAAAAAAAAAGATGGCCGTCCATTTGCATGCAAAATTCAAGATGTCATTATTTTTTACCGCTGAGTAAAACTCTAATGTGTATATGTTCCACACCTTTTTTAACCATTCCTCTATTGAGGGGCACCTAGGCTGTTTCCAGGTTCTAGCTATTACAAATAGTGCTGCTATGAACATAGTTGAACAAATGCTTTTGTAGTATGCTAGGGAACCTCTAGGGTATATTCCCAAGAGTGGAGTTGCTGGGTCCTGGGGGAGGTTGACTCCCAGTTTCCTGAGAAACCGCCACACTGATTTCCACAGTGGCTGCACAAGTTTGCATTCCCACCAACAATGGATGAGTGTTCCCCTCACCCCACATCCTCTCCAGCATAGGCTATCATTGGTGTTTTTGACTTTAGCTATTCTGACAGGTGTAAGATGGTATCTCAAAGTGGTTTTGATTTGCATTTCCCTGATCGCTAAGGAGGTTGAGCATGACCTTATGTGTCTTCTGGCCATTCGAAGTTCATCTGTTGTGAATTCTCTGTTCAGTTCAGTACCCCATTTTTTTAATTGGGTTAATTAGAGTTTTAGTGCCTAGTTTCTTGAGTTCTTTGTATATTTTGGGGATCAGACCTTTGTCTGATGAGGGGTTGGTGAAGATCTTCTCCCAGTCAGAAGGCAGCCTTTTTGTCTTACTGACAGTGTCCTTTGTTTTACAGAAGCTTCTCAGTTTCAGTAGATCCCATTTATTCATTGTTTCTCTTATTGTCTGCACTGCTGGGATCCTACTTAGGAAGAGGCCTCCTGTGCCTATATCTTGTAGACTACTTCCCACTTTCTCTTCTATCAGGTTCAAAGTGGACGGATTAATGTTGATGTCTTTAATCCATTTGGACTTGATTTTTGTGCATGGTGATAGGTATGGATCTACTTTCATCCTTCTACAGGTTGACATCCAGTTATGCCAGCACCATTTGTTAAAGATGCTTTCCTTCTTCCATTGTATACCTTTAGCTCCCTTGTCAAAAATTAGGTGCTCATAGGTTTGTGGGTTAATATCCGGGTCTTCTATTCGATTCCAAAGGTCGATTTCTCTGTTCTTATACCAATACCAAGCTGTTTTCAATACTGTAGCTCTGTAATAGAGTTTGAAGTCAGGAATGGTAATGCCTCCTGAAGTTCCTTTATTGTATAAGATTGTTTTGGCTATCCTGGGTTTTTTGTTTTGCCATATAAACTTGATTATTGTTTTCTCAAGGTCTGTGAAGAAGTTTGATGGGATTTTGATGGGGATTGCATTGAATCTATAGATTGCTTTTGGTAGAATTGCCATTTTTACTATGTTGATCTTCCCAATCCAAGAACAAGGGAGATCTTTCCATTTTCTGGTATCCTCCTCAATTTCTTTCTTCAAAGACTCATAGAAAACGCTTTACTGAGTGAGGTAAGCCAGACCCAAAAAGAGGAACACGGTATGTATTCACTCATAAGTGGATTCTAACCATAATTAAAGGTCTTTGAGCCTATTATTCGGGATCCTAGAGAAGCTAAATAAGAAAACGAACCTGATGAAGACTATTTAGCTATCCGCCAGGAGGTAGGAAATAGTCAAGAGTCCCAGGTAACCTTGGGTGCACGGGGGCGGGGGTGGGAGGGTTGTTGGAAGGGGAAAGGGTTAGAGAGAAGGGAGTAGGGGAGGAATGGAGAAAGCTCGGTTGACCAGGATGGGGGGAAGGGAGGAAGGATGAATATGGGATCAGGGAAGAATATATTTCAACTAAGGGAGTCATTTTAGGGTTTACAGGAAACTTGATTATATATGGGATCCCAGGTCCAAGGAGAGATCCCCAGATTGTTCTCTGGACAGAGGAGAGGGTGCCTGAACCGGCCTTGGCCCATAACCATACTGATGAATATTTTGCTTATCACCATAGATCCTTCATCTGGCGATGGATGACGATACAGACGGAGACCCACATTGGAGCACCGGACTGAGCCCCCCAAGGTCCAAATGAGGAGCAGAAGGACGAAGAAAATGACGAAGGACTGCGAGGGATGCTATCACCCACTGATACAAGGGGTCGCATCTAATGAGAGTTTACCAAGGGCAGTTGGACTGCGACTGAAGGAGCACGTGATCCAACCAGGTTCTCTGAATGTGGCTGGCCCGGAGTCTTTCTGAGAAGCCATTGACAATGACACTGGGACTAGTTTCCTCTGCATATACTGGATTTTTGGGATCCAGTCTGTTTGGATACTCACCTTCCTGGACCTGAAGGGAGGGGAGAGGAACTTGAAGTTCCCACAGGGCTGGAAACCCTGACTGCCCATAGGGACAAAGAGGGAGGAGGGGGGGGGGAGTGGGAGGGTGTTGGGAAGAGGGGCGTAAATGGAAACTTTTATAATTTAATAAAATTACTTTCAAAAAAAGATGGATAATGAATGAGGAATGACACCCAAAGTATAACTCTAACACACACACACACACACACACACACACACACATACACACACAAATGCACATCCCTACATAAGTGACTTCACAGAAACATGTATACCCACAAATTTATGGAACCATGAAAAACAAAATAAAGCTACAACATAAAAATATTGTCTCCATTGTTTATATTATTTTCCTTGCTGTTAGTAATTTAAGGGTAGTTTTTCCACATCTATACAAGAAATTGCATTCTTATTTGAGTCAACTTGGCTTATCCAGAGCTTTGCCCTTGCTTTTTGAGTAATTTATCAGTGAGCTACATCACCAGCCTTTAGATCAATTTGGGAAAAACTTACATCTATGTTAGGTTGAGTCTTTCAATCAATGTTTTTTGATTGACATCTATGAAATCGTATGCATTCAACCTTTGTTGAATTATTAAATCAGTATTTTTAATGAATGTTTTTTAAAAATTCCTTGGATTTTTTTTGATGCAGGTAATCGATGTCATGTGCAAATAATAACAGTTAATTTCTTTCGAGTTCGTTTGACTTTATTTCATTTTTGGGGGTCTATAACTATTGGTATAACACTCTGCCATTAAATAAAGTCTGCTTTGAGAAATGATAAAGCCCCTGCTAATCTCAATCTAAATTTTAATCTCTCAGTTAAAATTCTGGGACTCCCCAAATGAACAGCAGAAGAAGAGACGCCCTTTGTGCTCTTTGCCTCTCTTCTCACCTTTATCATGTATTGGGTAGAACGCGTCTTGTTCTTTCCAAGAGTCAGACTTCTCATCACTGTGGCAAAATGCCTGACACAAACTGTTTCAGAGGCGAAGGAAGGTTCATGGTTTCCATCCATCGAACAAGAGGCACGTTCTGGGGAAGAGCCAACACCACGGTAATAGCGCAGAAAAGTAAGGGACCAGACCCGGTGTATTTTTCCAGGATATTGGAGTACTCACAGTGACCTACTTCCTCAAGAAGTCCCTATTGCCCAATAATGCTACATTTGGAATCCATTAACCAATTAGTCTATAGGCTAGATTATAACCTTCCAGTTCTAATCAGTCCCTGAAGCGCTTCAGCTGACTGCCTATTCTATCTGAGACTGTTAGGATTCCCGAGTTTGGGAATGCAGAGGTGTAGTGAGGGGCTGCGGACAGGCCTGCTTTTCATCCTGCCCAGCTCCCGCACGGCTAGCTTAGCCTAGAAATAATAACACATAAGTTGTATTCATTTAAATACTGCCTGGCCCATTATCTCTAGAGAGTTAGTTACTGGCTAAGTCTCACATCTTGATTAACCCATTTCTAAGAATCTGTGTAACACCCCGAGGTGGTGGCTTACCGGAAAAGATTCAGCATGTCTGACCTGGTGGCTGGCTCCATGGCATCTGCCCCATTGCCCTCTTTCCAGCATTCTATTCGGTTTACTCCGCCTACCTAATTTTCTGTCCTATCAAAGGGCCAAGGCAGTCTCTTTATTGACCAATGAAAATAACACAATAGACAGATAACCTTCCTCCATCATTTCCCCTTTTTCTGTTTAAACAAAAAAGAAAGGCTTTCATTTTAACATAGTAAAATTACACATAACAAAACAGTTATCAAACAAGAATTACAGTCACAATATTTATAACTATATCTTTATCATAATAATGGAAAACTATAACTATGACTATCCATTCTTCAACTCCATCAAAGACTCCAGAAGGATATATTACCTAAGTAAACAAGAAGTAAGCAACTTTCAAAACTCTAGAAATGACAGAGACATCTCGCTGCCTGGACAGTCACCCAAAGTTCCTCTATATCGTTGGGGCATCCATTTTTGGCCTTCAGGCCCATAATATCCAGCAGACATTTCCATGAAGCAGGAAATTTCAAAGGCAGTTCAGTCACTATCTGCTGTGTCCTGCAGAATGTCTCACAGACTCTTTCATGAATCAGGAACCCGGAAAGATCATCTCACCTTTAGGCAAGTTCAGCAGTCCTCTCTCTGTGGGTTCTCTGTGTCCAGTTTATATAACAGTCCAGGCAAGAGCAGTTTCTTGCCCAAATGGCTAACCAACTCCATAAGGAGCCTCTTCGATGCCCATCTTTCTCTTGAAGTAGATTGGTGCTGCCAGGAGCAGACGTGTCTCATTGTCATGAAAAGTCCTAAGTTATTAAAACATTAAATGCCATGTTCTGTGGTCTTTGAAAGATATGAATGTCTATCTGAAATATATCTATGCACTTCTAGAAAATCAGGCTAACATTACTACAAGCTTGACTATTATCGATGATTATCTATTAACAACCTGTATTTTTAATTATACATTGCATTTTTGAATGAACTACACAATCAAAATCAGAAATATATACACATATAACAAAATTGACCTTAAAATCCATACCAATGCAAATTATTCATATCTATATCATATCCCCCTTTCAATGTAAAAGAACATTTATAAGCAATATTTGGGAATATGGACGTAGTTATTTCCCTCCAAACTTCTTTCTGTTGTATAGGGGCGCAGTTAATCAGGTCTTTTATGGTATAACCTGTCTGTCAGGATTATCTCAGTCAGCAGTTGAGTGAAGTAATTTTTTGAGGGTGTTCATAGCAACCTTTTAGGAGGGCGTGGTCTATCATACCATATTGGGATAGAAGCAATCCACAGGGTCTCAATCTCTGTGAAAACAAAAGAAGAACCTCCTTTCCAAAGTATCATATCCTTAGATCCAAATTCTGAAGTCAAGGTATTTTTAAAATATCTATCTTGGATTAGTTTAGCAGCATTTATAAACAAAAGTCTTTTATCAGCTGTTGCTCCTTCCTCAGCATTCAAACAATTCAAAGAGAGTATAAGAGTATACAATATCAAGATTTTCTGTATATTTTTTATCTTTATTTTAACCTCTATTTCTTTTATTTTTAGTTTTACTTTTTGAGACAAGTTCTCTGTATATCTTTGTCCTTGAATAACTCTGTAGACCAAGCTGTCCTTGAACTCACAGAGATCCTCCTGTCTCTGCCTCCCCAGTGCTGGGATTAAAGGTGTATGCTACCATACCTTGAACTCACAGAGATCTGTCTGTCCCTGCCTTCCAGGCATTGGGATTAAAGGTGTGCACTACCACACCTTGAAGTCACAGAGGTCAATCTACCTCTGCCCCTTGAAGTCACAAAGGTCAATATATCTTTGCCTCCCAGGCATTGGGATTAAAGGTGTGTGCTACCACACCTTGAAGTCACAGAGGTCAATCTCTACCTCTGTCCCTTAAAGTCACAGAGGTCAATATGCCTCTGCCTCCCAGGCATTGGGATTTAAGGTGTGTACCACCACACCCAAATAACACAATAGACAGATAACCCTCCTCCATCACAGAGGTAGTAGTAATTCTTTCTGCTGTTCAGTCTAGATAAACATCACATTTATAAAATTGAGCATTCAGAAAATCTACCTTCCCATCCAAGGGAGTCACTATCTCAACTTCCGGGATAATCCCCTGTACCCTTGAAATGATAGGCTGAGAGGGAAGGTCTGCTGTTGGCTCTTCTTCTGATAATAGAAGTGGGAGGTAACCATGGAGACCAGTGCCTGGAAGCTACAAGGTGAAACTGGAGAGAGCAGGACCCAGCTTTGTGCTAGTCATTTCTTTCATAAAACTAGTTCCCTTTACTACCTTACACACGATAGAGTACTTAATGAGGCTTTAACTCAGGTGGCTCATTGAACATTGGGTGTCTGGTCAATCTAACTCCACTTAACCTATAGCTGCCCTGAACCCAAGGCACCCTATTCCTGTGCCATTGCATGCAAGGTTCCCGGATATCAGTTTTCCTTGTTTCTCCTGTATCTCAATTGGTCTACTGCTTATCTGCTGAGGCTCACCTCCCGCCCTACCTCTGTGTCAAAAAAAAAAAAAAGGCTCTCTTCCCTTCAGATTAGGTGCACTAGGTTTTGGATATCTTACCACATCTACTGTTTGTCCCCTGTTTTGAGTGAACCTAAGTCCCCCATTTACATCTGGACATATTGACAAAAGGCATGTCTCTTTTGTCACAAGAATCAACTGCTAGACCCCGAGTTCTTTTGGATTGTATCAGCAAAGCTTTCAGGTGATGGGGACACAAAGTGCTGTTTGCTTTCTTGCTGATTTTATTTTGAGATAGAGGCTTACTATGTAGCCCAGACTGACCTGGACTTCACATCTGCCAGCCTCTTGTTTCTGGGCTTGCAGAAACAAGATATAGATTAGATGGGCAAACTTGCTTGACACAAAGTATCTTTGCAAGGAACCTCTTGAAAATCATTTTTCCTCTAACAAAGAAGACTTTTATTTTTTCAGATGAGGGGAAAGATTAGCTGGGGAGTAAAAGAGATAGACTTGTTCTTTAGGAGGTTAAGATATAGGCCATTTTTTAAACCTACAGTTTTATGTGCCAAAGTCAACCAAAAATCAAACAAAAATCTGCTTCCACTTTCTTATCCAGGCGCCGCCAGGAACAGAACATTTTGTACTCACATTAACGGAAATATTTTTATTTGCCTCTATTTCTTCATTTCCTTCTGCATCTGCATCCTTCAAATAGATGTCCCACCATGTGGTTGACTAAATATGTCTGTCCGTGGATACCATCTCCATCGAGAACTCTACCCTCATTCTTAAAAAGCCCTTATTAAGTAGAAGATGGGAAATCAGAGAGCTTTGAAACACATAAATACTCATCCTCGTTGGAGCCTGCGAGGTGTATTTCTTCACTGAGGCAACCAATTTTAAGTCCAGGTGACTCTGTTCATCTCTGGGCCAATTCAGAGCAATTTAACAAATAAAATTTTATGAGACTTTGTCACAAGCTTCACCAAAGGCCAATTATGAAACATCTACTTCATTTCCTTCAGCCATTGATTTTCTAATTTGTTGGCAAAAATCTATGACTTCAGCCTAATGTGATATTTTCTTTGTAAGCCTATCTCTTCTTTGGCTTTTGATTCCACTGCATTCTAACTGCTCAACGATTTCTCATCTTATTGTATTGTTTCATTATATTATCGTTGGGGTAGAGTTTCTGAATTACAATGGCTGGTGCAGCCACTCTCACCTGCTAGGTGAATGCTATCACATCTGTTTTCCTCTAATCTTGGGCTGCATCTTAGGTGCTTTGTTTAAAGACAATTATAAGCAATTCAGTAGATGGATGCTAATTTTCTTACTAGGTAGATAGGATGCATATCATTCCATTGAAATGTTTATGCTCACATTTATTCTAAACACTCTCCACCTGCAATTTGCCAATACTTATTTAGCAATGTCTCCATTATTCTTGTTGTGCTGGTTTATTTTTCTAATTTGACTTGGTAAACAGGAGTTGAAAAATGGCTACAATCATTTAGCTAAGTTTAGAGCCATAATAATTTAGTACTCTATCTTTTTATTAGCAGACTTGTCTTTGCAGGGTTTATATTTCTCCCCTGGTATAGTTGTTTAATGCTTTTTTTCTTCTTCCATTTCCTTTTCTTTGCCTCTTAGCATTAATTTTACACTGGAATTTGACTCAGAGATCAATTCTGGCCATACTCTTGATAGAGCAGGTATTTTTCCTCTTTCATTTGCTGTCCCTCTCTGTGGAACTATAAAGCAAATTATAGACATTAATTTTTATGACTTAGAGACCAAAGTTAAAGAAACTGTCAACAAGAATTACACAAATGACTATAATCATTTGCCTTGATAAGGACTTGAGCTTTTCAGTGCTGTCACTTTGAAACCCTGCCTGGAAGGATGACAAATCTTCACTTGGTACTGATTGGACATTGTGGGAAATCTCTGCGGCAGTCAATATTTTAAATAAGGGAAGCTGAGGAAAAGTGAAGGAAAGAAATTAATCTCTACACAGATGTCATGGCTGACCCAGTTAGACCCCGTAATCTGAAAGTTAGCATTGTGTATGGTGAGGGTCTGGGGATCCAGTTTGTAAGATTTCTAATTGAGATAGTGTCTGTGTAAGGAATGGTCTTTGAAATAGAGACTCATTAGATGTGCACAAGCTCTCTCACGCTTATCAAAATGGGGCTGTTGAAAATGAATAGTTACACGAGGGGACCACATATACTACAACACAAATAAGGAAAGGATGGCTACCAGGGTGAGATTGGCCAACCTTTCATGTAAATACAGACTGGCTGACAAGTAAAGTCATGCTAACACATTGCAGATGTACTGTAGCTCATTTTTGATCTATACTTCTCTTTAAAATCTATAACCACTTAATAACTGACTCTAAGTCATAATTTGTAGTTTCCAGCAGTTGCTTCCCTCCTTTCCTTAAGTGAGACACTATTCAAGTGTTTAACACTGCGTCATGTGCATACCCGCCTTACAAGTTAGCTGTTATTCAGGTATCTCAGATATGACTTCATCTTCAATGTGCAGGGCTGAATGTTTTAAGCAATAAGTAAACATTCTCCTGACTTTTGCTGCCTTGACATCTTCCTAGGCTATGTTTAAAGATGTGGACAGAACTTACAGCTTAATGATGACACATCCAGTGTAGAGAAACAGGGAGACAATGATAAAGTGATACAAGGATACAGTAATACAGAGATACAATGATACAGGGATACAGTGATACAGAGATACAGGGAAACAGAGATACAGTGACACAGAGATACAGTGATATACAGATACAACGATACAGAGATACAGTGATACAGGGATACAGAGAGACAGTGACACAGTGATATAGTGATACAGATATAGAGATACAGTGATACAGAGATGCAGTGATACAGAATTACAGTGGCACAGAGGTACAGAGATACAGTGAGGCAGTGATTCAGAGATACAGGGATACAGAGATGCAGTAATACAGAGATACAATGATACAGAATTACTGGGATACAGAGATGTAGTGATATAGATATAGAGATACAGTGAAACAATGTTACAGTGATACAGAATTACAGTGACATGGAGATACAATGATATAGAGATACAGAGATACACTGATATAGAGATACAGAAATATACTGATACAGTGATGCAGAGATATAGTAATACAGAGATACAATGATACAGAGATAGATACAGTGATACAGATAACAGAGATACACTGATACAGTGATACAGAGATATAGTGAAACACTGATAAAGAGATACTGAGATACAGTGATACTAAGATACAGTGTGATACAGAGATACAGTGATACAGAGATACAGAGATACAGTGACACAGAGATACAGTGATGAAGTGATGCAGAGATACAGAAATGCAATGATAGAGTAATACAGTGTGATACAGCAGAGAAGATTCTGACTTCTGACAGAAATCGGCCTGCAGTGAGAGATCATGTGGCTAGATGTCAAACCTCTGTTTAATGTACACTTTCCATGTGATGTGCAGAAACATGAGTTTCTCATCCTCACATTTCATTCTTTTTAACTTGGCCATTGGTTGCCCTATTGAACTTGCCTCTGATTTACACAATGGAGAGAGAGGTACCATGTTGGGTTTGGCTTAAAGGGTAAAGGCATAGTAATTTTCTCAAATACATATAGTAGTAAAGCTAAAGCCTCAGGAACGGGATATAATGTGTAGAGAATTTGATGGAATACTGACAAGAAGATGAGCATTTGTGCTATTCTCCAACAGGAGATATACTGAACACTGTAGAGAAATATGAACACTTATTTATTAAGAATGCTTACTTGGCAGTTTGGGTTCAAGGAAGGCAGAGTAAGGAGATCGGCAGAGGGGTCTTTACTATAGAGTGTTCTGGAAATCAGCTTGAGGAAGGGAAGAGAAGGAGTCAGGGTGAGGCAGAGGGCAGTCGGGTTGAGCTGCAGTCTCAGTAGAAGCCTTGGGTAGCCCTATGGGGAAATCATAAAGATGCTGTGGGGGTGGTCCTTTATAGGCTCATATTAATCAGGAGTGAATTTGAGTCATTCCCAGACTGGACAAAAGATGTATGACCTTGTGCAATAGGCTAAGGCAATCAATCCTTAGAGGGAGCTAACAGCTGAGAGCTGTTTGCTACCTGTGCTCCGAGGGACTGAAAGACTAAAAATCCGCCTTCCCTTGGAGGAACCTGATGGCCTGTTACTGTCTTTCTTCTGCATAGTCTGAAGGCGTGCTTATGGATAGTCTTTTTTCTTTTTGTTACCGTTATAAAAGATTCTCTGCTAACCCAATATCTAAGACCTACATTGTTATTGGTTAAAGGAATAAAACTGTAATAAAAATGTGCCTTTAATACTTTTTTTTATGAGTCTCATGGTCAATTTCACATTTTCCCCATAATATCTTCATATCCTAGTCTTCTAGCCATACTGGAAGTTACCTTGAAAATTGCCGCATCTTATAAGAACTTTCGCAGAGCCTGCTCAAGGAGATTGACTCTTTCCTGCACTTCCTTAGCCACACTTTTGTGACCTGTCAGGTTCACAAACCCTAGGTTGGCTCTCAAATCCAAAAATACAGGAGATAAAAACAACTAATGATTGCCCCTCCACCCGCTCCCCTTGTTCTCTGCTCTGCTCTGCACCTAGGAGCTCCCTTTCCTAGGTCCCCAGCTCTCAGTGGAATCCATTTTCACTAAGGCAATTCTTTTTGTATTGCATCTTGCCACCTCCCTTTCAGGCTTCACCTTGGGTTGAGCCAATTGGAAGCAGGAAGAGAAAATGAACACCCAGTGGGAGGAAAAGTGTGGGGAATTTATTTCTTGCCACTTCTCTGTGCCGCTTCCACATCCTTGGCAGTAGCAGGTCTCTCTGCGGTTATAAGGTGCACCCTTTATTAGGTTCCCAGCTGCCCATGAGCTGTGGGTTTATTAGTTCAACTATTTTTGTATTGATCTAATATAAGAAGTATTGGAAGGGCCACGATAGTGCATGGCCAAAGTGGACATATTAATTTTTTTTCACTTTTTTTTGAAAATTGTAAATAGGTTTGTTGCCATGCTTAGTTTCCTGCAGATCTTCCTCCAGGAACCAGGTTAATTAGATGTGAATGTCATGCAGGATCAAACCAACAACTGTGAGTTTTTACATTATACCACATACTCACCTTCCCTAATTGCTGCCTGTTGTTGGAAGGTGATAGCAATAAGCCCATATGCGGTGTGAAAGAAAGGCTGTGGATCCTGAGGCAACAGTTTATCATCATTAGCAAAGGTGAGAAGGCAGGGACCAGGAAAACTTGGAAGTTCTACAAAACTAGCAAAGAGGCCTGGTAAGCTCAGGCACTCTGATTTTCACAGACCTTTTCCTAGGCTACCTTGGGCCTGTTTTGCCTTAGTTTGGGCAGGGCAGAACTTCCCCCCAATTTTCCTCACCGTTACTCGTTTCCTTGAAGCAGATGTTATTTAGTGACAGAACGGAATATTTGAAAGAACACATCTTGCAAGTGTTGTGTGTTCACACCCTTTCACAGAGGAACCCACACTGTGCCTTTTTTACACAAAAGTCTGAGCTCTTTGGGGGGAGAAGAATAAGAACTGGGAAGGTTTGGGTCCACTTGGAAAGGTTAGCCCTGGGTTCCTCAGTGGAGAAAAGAAGCCAGTTTTCAATATTATCATTAATATTATTTAACTTCTTTATTGACTTTTTGGGAGTTTCACATCACGCACCCCAATTTTGCTCCTCTCCTAGTCCGCCATAAATTCCCCTCATGTCTGCTGTGCCCCTACCACACAAAAGGAAACAAATCAAAGTAGGCAAGCAAGCAAACAAAAGCAAAAATTAAAACAAAAACCCCCAAACAAAACAAAACAAAATCCACAACAGAAAAATATCTTTTCTTCTTCTTGGCTGCCTCTCCCACACCTCTTCAATCATCTTGGTGGCACTGGAGGCTTCAGGGTGCCATAGAGTACACCTGGTCCCATCAGTTTTACTGACCAATGTTCATTGCAATGAGTCACTGGTCTGGTTCAAGGTCTCTGGTTTCTAGTACACACCATCATCACTGGATTCTCACCGGAACTCCTCTGGGGTATCCTGTGGCTGCCACAAATCTTGGAGATCTGCGGGTATCATTTCACAGGGCCAGTCCTTTCACCAGCTCCAGCGTGTTCATGATGAGGTGTGTGCTAGGCCATGTCAACCCAAAGCCTGGCTGTGGGTCTGGGTTGTGGCCAAGCTGGTCTGTGTGGGTCACCGGGCCACCCGCCTCAGGCGCACTGGGCCATCTGCCTCGGGCAAGGCAGTGAATTCAGGTACCGTACATGCATGCCCTCAGAGTCAGTTCACCCTGACCTGTGGTAAAGGGTGAGGACCATCACTTCGTTGTGCAGGGACCAGCTCTCTTGCTGTAGTGTCCAATGAGCGGCAAGGCCAACTTTCCTAGGGAAGGGCAGGGCCAGCTCAGCACCGCTCTCTAATTCCATCTTGCATGGTTCCTAAGGCCAGTTTTAAGATGGATTGAGCTAGAAGCAGTATCCGAGTGATTGATATGTCTAAGAACATTGTCAAGGTCACAGGTAACAGTCTCTGAGTGTGAGAAGGGAGGCTGTAGATACAGTCTCAGGGGAACATGTCTATGACACATATGGCTGGGTTTGTTGCTGGCAGCTGTGGTTGGAAGATGAATTAAAATATCAACTAAACAGTGGTGTAAATAGGAGAAGTTTTAGGCAGACATTATTCAGTCATTTATTTATTTTAATGTATATAGAACAAATGTACACTTTATATATTAAAACTATGGTGGAAAGGCCATCCTTTTTCTACTAAACATACCAAACTGAAGAACATCTAAAAAAAGTAATAGCATAGGTTTAGGATTTGTGGTGTGTGCTTATATTCCTAGTACTTGGGAAGCTGAAGTAAGCGAATCACAGTTGAGTTTGAGGCCAACCCTGTCAGGACTACGAAGTGAGTTCAAGGCCAACCTGGACTAAATAGGAAGACATTGCCTCAAAAAGGAGATTATTTATAAGTATTTGAAAGCCTGGAGAAAGGAAATAATAGGTTATCCAAAGCAGAGAACGTTACAGGGAGCAACAACTGCCAAGACCTGACTCAATTCCCAATGTTTCTGTCACAAATTGCTAAGATTCTTTCATCATCCTGCTAAGGGAGGAATTGGGAGTCAGATAATGATGGAAATTGAATTTCTCGTCAATGGGTGGAGACTCAGTGCAGACACAATTTGATTTACAAAAAACAAAAGCAGATGTGCTGTCTATTCTACCAACTCCCTTGTCAGTTTGCCCTCCATTTTCTCAGACTTGCTCTGCACTCTGCGTGGTCAACGGCTCCTGTTTTCCTCTCTGGCTGTAAGTGGGCTAATGCCCTACCAGGATGAAACTGAAAAGAATGATGTCCCAGGGAATTATGAGGGGATT
Organism: Myodes glareolus; assembly: GCF_982192425.1. NCBI lineage: Eukaryota > Metazoa > Chordata > Mammalia > Rodentia > Cricetidae > Myodes > Myodes glareolus. The sequence continues at coordinate 17,626,334 of NC_142044.1, forward strand.
TAAAGTTTTGCGCCAGGTCTTAGACTTATATTTTCCCCAGGAGGTAGGGTAGATGAAAGTGAGGTTTCGTTCTAATTGTCCAGTTTGTTCTCTGCTTGGGCTCCAGTTACTCCTTCCCTAAGGACAGGCTTCTAAACAGGAGATTGCCCCATGTAGCTCATCTCTGGGTGCTGTTACCTTTGACCCTGTTACTGTGTGTAAGAGGAGAGGAGAGGACTGGAGTAATGTGGTAGGGAAATTAGAGAGGAATAAAACCAGGTTCTCTGCTGTTCCTACTGTTACCCCGAGAATTCTACTACTTGTTACTACCACCCTGGAATACTGACACACTTCTATCATGGGTCTACACCCCAACTAAACTTTTATCAATAGTTCCCTTTAGGAAGCCTTCCATTGACCTGTGCCCGTGATTTCTGTTTCTTGGTAGCATCCCGAGTGATGGCTCATGGACCCTTTCTTTATCCCTAGGTCAACGACCTAAACCTATTTTCCATTGAATAATTGGTGGACTTTTTTTTACAGTTATTTTAATTTATGAGTCTGTGTGTGCAGAAGTCCATGGAGGACAGAAGAGGGTGTCTGATCCCTTGGGGCTAGAATTACAAAGAGTAGTGGGCTTCTGAGCACAGGCACTGAGAAGTGAACTTTAGTCCCCTGAAGAGCAACGAGCGCTCCTATACTCTGACCCATCTCTCCAGCCCCTGAAGTTAATGCCCATCTTCCTGCTGACTTGCTGGGCGCCAAGTGGGTAGTGTCACTGCCCCTTGTCTCATCTGTAGGACCTGTGTGTGTAGCAGATATGGATGCTAACTAGGTTTTTTGAACTGGCTCATTAAGTGGAAGTGTTTGCTCTCCAGCCTGACAGCCTGAGTTCAACCTCTGGGATTTACATTGTCGCACGAGAGAGGTGATGCCCAGAACTTTTTCTCTAACCTCACTGTGGGTCGTGGCACCTGCACCCATTCCCAAAATTAGATAAGATATTTTAAAATAAACAATAAATGTGTGTTCGTTGGTTTATTATCTTGCCAAAAATTTAGGTTACAATTCCCCCTGAATAAGAAAAAAAAATAAAGAATTCTGCAGCTTCTCTGACTGAAAGAAAAACGTGAGGCAAAGAAACAGTCCGAGAAATGACAGTTGAATTTGTTCTATGGTGTGGGAGGTCCTTCTGTCTATGTGTTACTTTTATTGGTTAATGAATAAAAAACTGGCTTGGCCTATAGCATGGGAGGAGGAAAGCAGAGTCAGAAAGAAGCCATGGAGCGTCTGGAGACAGACACACTGAAACTCTGCTGGTAGGCCACAACCTCGTATTGATGCACAGATTAGTGGAGATGGGTTAAATTAATATGTAAGAGTTATCCAATAAGAAGCAAGAACTAATGGGCCAACCAGTGATTTAAATAATACAGTTTCTGTGTGATTATTTTGGGTCTAAGCTAGCCAGCCGGGTGGTCGGGATGACCAAGCGGCTCACTCCCCTCAACAGTTCTGTATCCCTGTCACTTTAACAGATTGTGTATTTCCCAGAGTCCTTTAATTTCTTCTTTGTCATTTCTTGGCTCCCTACCCTCAGCTGGCAGACAAGAGCAAAATGATTTTCAGCAAGTAACTTCATCTGGGAACGAAAAAGTTATCATAACAGCAGCACATGTTCACCTCTCCCTAACTGCCTGATCTTCCATCTGCTGCTTTGGTAATATTGATAAAAGAATTAAAGACACCACATCATCTCCTGAGCCAAATGAAAGCAGCCATTCCCAAGAGACATACTAGGACATTTTTATGTCTTACTACATGAAAGGGAAAGGGTGTTTAATTTATTTTAATCTGGCTAATTTGAAACTAGATGAGATCATCTAGCTAACACGCAGGTTCTTGACTTTTAAGATCAGTATGTTGTAACATCTCATGTTTTCAGTGACAGTTGTTAGTGTTAATAGTGACTTGCATCTCATCAGCTGGAAAGGTTACCTTCGCTACAAAACCCAGACTTTGTAAACGACCAGCTAGGACTAACTGATGAGGAGTGGGGAGCCACTCCTAATAGACAGTTTCATGTTGCCTCTAAATAAACATAACATTGGCTGGGCATTGCGGCCTGAGCCTCCAACCCCAACACCAGGGATGCAGAGTTGGGTGGGTGTTTGTGAGTTCAATGCTAGCCTGGTCTCACCAAAGTTCTAGGTCCTTCAGGGCTACATAGTGAGACCCTGTCTCAAAGACAAAACTACATAAGTGTAATTTTGGTATTTGAACGTGTCAATTGATTTTTGTATGTGGATATTTAGGATTTTGAGTTCCCAGTATTTTCTCATAATGAAGAACAGATGGAGAAGCTCAAAAATAAATAAATGTAAAATTGGCAGTCAGAACATGAGGTCATTCCTGTAGTAGTTAGGACTTCCTGGATTCTAAGATAATGAACACTTCCTAGCTGGGCTAAGGAAGTTGGACCTCTGAGGAAGGTCTAACCTGTCCTGGGAGAAGGTATTTGGAACCAGTGAGACAGACTGGGAGCTGACAATAAGCAATAACAAGCAATTATGGTTTGCCACTGTACTCTAAACTGTAAGATCAGGACTGAAATGTGGCAACTAACATATTTAAATGGTTTGTCATTTTGAGACTTTGAAAGACTTAGCCTTTGAAGACTGGAGCAGTAATACATGAGTCTCGTGTTTCTTTCAATGTGAGTATGTGAACTCTTAAAAAGTACTTAGCATAACTCCTGAGCAGTGGTTTGATTTTAAATGTATACAGAACCACAGTTCTGTTCACCTGAGTCAGCTTCCTCTTCAGGCTAAAACATTGGCAGATCTTCCAAGAAAGCCATCAGGTCTTCAATGGTCTAAAGTCTCTCTCTCTCTCTCTCTCTCTCTCTCTCTCTCTCTCTCTCTCTGTCTCTCTCTCTCTCTGGTGAACTTTTACCTCTCCCTTTTCTTAAACCCCCACTAGTGTCTTTAACATTCTGCTAAGCTTAGCTGTATTTCTCTGAAGAAAATATACCATTTAATACAGATGAATCATGGGAGGTGGTATAGTAGATTCAGTTCACCTTACCTGTACTCTCGGTGTTCATGAAGACTGTTCTAATTATTTATATTTCCTGTAGCCTTCATCTTCCTCTCCTCTTTCTCATCCTCCTTGTCGTTCCCCTTTACCTCCTTCTCCTCCTCCTCCTCCTCTTCCTCCTCCTTTAAGACAGGATGTCTCTCTGTAGCCCTGGCCATTCTGAATCTCTCTCTGTAGTCCATGCTGACCTTGAATTCAAAGATCCACCTGCTTCTGCCTCCCAAGTGCTGGAATTAAAGGCATACACCACCATGGCTAACTTGCAGTCTACTTTTATGTAACTGATATAATTAGAATGTTTCTTCCAATAACTTGCTAATTGAAATTTTAACCATATGAATCATCAGATAATGCTGTTTTGAGATGGAATTGATGGCATTTAAGACTTTATTAAAAGATCAAGAAAGACATGAGAGAGGGGGCATGATGCATATGGCCCTTGAAGTATTCTCTTTCACATTAGAATATAGTGAGATGCTCCTCACCAGATGTTAATACCTTCTTCTTGAACAGTCAGCCTTTAAAACTGTGAAGAAAGTAAATGTGTATTCTCTAAGATACTCCCACGTCATTCTATTTTAGTTACAGAAAATGAACTAAGATGGTATCTTTTGATGATATTTTGATCATGACTTATCATGTATATATAAAATGAACTAAATGGTATTTTTTGCTTATGTTTTGTTATTTCTACTTTAAAATTACAACTGTTTTAGTTAACATCCTTTGTAAACTTTTTTTTAATAGATGGGGGAAATGGCATTCTTAAATTGAGTTGGTTGATAGTCCACTCATTCTAGTACGTGAAAAAATGAAGGTTTGAGTTTGGAAAGGCCTTTTCAGACAGGCAGCAGAAATCTAAAGGTGAGCCTCAGTGTTTGTGTCTTACACATGCCCAGTGGTATATTGGTGTTGATTGTATGATTTTAGAGTGGGTGTAAAAAGTTTTTAAAACTGGGCCATAGGCGATCACGCAAGAAGGCTGATTTTGTGGAGGGTCTGTGCATTACATTTTTTCTCTTTTTTTTCTTCTTGCTCAAAATTAAGGAAACAAAATTAATGGCATTGACCAGTATATTCACAGAAACAACTAGAACACTGATGTGACCTTTCTATGAGGAGAGGTCTATGCCATCTCTGGGTTCTAGGAGTCACAGTTAAATGGGTAAAATGGTGACGAGGGTCCCATTATAGCGATGTACATTCTGTGTAAGACATGATGGCTACTATTGAATATACCCAACATATATAGGCAGATTTCCTGGAAAGAGAGAGCCAGTGAGGATACAGTCCAGGTTCCCTGGAGAAACATGAGGCTTCACATCTATGCCTAAGGCAAAACTGGCCAAAGAGGAAAGTCAAACTTAAAGCGTGGAAAGAAATCGATTGACACAAAAGAAAGAGACAAAAGTTCAAGAAGAATGAAAGAAAGTCAGCATAGACAGAATCGATGCATTTCAAAGAATATCAGATAAAAAGGCTTGTAGGGCTTTGGATTACAGAGAAATAGTGCCCTTCACTTGGCAAAACACTAAAAGACAGAAAACAGAAAGTAAGGAGCAAGAAAAGTGGATTTAAGGATGGAGATTGGGTTTATCTTAGAGAAGCCAACCAAAGGAAAGCAGATGAACAACAATAAAACTGGTCTTAGAGATGATCCTGGCAGTTACAGGCAAGGACGAAAAAACTGAAGGCGAGGGTGGAGGTTTACAAGCTCCGGGGCACTTTATCCGCTCGTAAGGAGAAATGAAACCAGAGTCTATGGGAAGGTCCTGGAAACCTGATATCTTGTCAGCTGGTACCCTGTGGGAGTTACTCACAGGTAACTCTTTCCTCTTTTGCTCTGCATATAGAAAAGTGCATTAATTAGCAAGTCCCCTCTTAAAATTTCTCATAGTCTAGCATTTTTAGCCTCTCTAAAAAGTAGAAGAGTTTGACGAATCTGTAAGCCCATTCCTTCACAGAGATATTTATGAAGAGTTATGCAGTAGGAACAAATGACAAAAATCAACTTTAAATGGTCTGTGGTCTTTGTCTAGGAATGGGACTTCATGAGATTTCACTTTAACATGTCTATTGGTGTTGTCATTATTCTGGTCTTATTTTGGCCATCCTGTGATCAAGGCATCACTGGTAGATTCCTGTCATTTCTAGAAGACACAATCTCACAGCAAACTTCCTGGACCTCTGGCTCTGTGCCTACTGTGCCCTCTGCTGTGGTGTTCCCTGAGCCTTAGCTGAAGGAGTCGGATTGGAGATGTATCCATTAGGTCTGGACTTCCCATGATCCATTGATCTTTGAATTCTCACCAGTCGTGGTTTTCTGTAATTTTTTTCCATTTGCTTCAAATGGGAACCTCTTTAAAATGGGATGAGAGATATATTTTCCTGTGAGTATGGTAAAGAGGTGGAATCAGTTTCTCCCAGAGACAGGTCCTCTATTTGGTTATCCAATACAAAGTATTCAGCCTTGAAATCATACACACAAGAACACATATACAGGTATACAACCTGTATACACATACACAGTTGTATTTATATTTTATGGGTATATATGTAACAATAATAATCAAAGAGAAAGAGGCCAACAGTTTGAGAAAAAGTGAGGGGGGGCATGAGAAAGATTGGCGGGGGGCACAGGGGAGGGGTAGTGGAGACAAAGGAGACAGGGGAGTGTTATAATATTTTAATCAAAATAAAAAATATTATAGAAATAATCAAGTTTTAACATATGAAGAATGTTCTGAGTATGGTTCATGCCACACACGGCAGTGCCTCCCCCCCCCCTTGTCTGCGCTCTATGCACTAGAATCCAGTTCGCGAGCTTCAGGCAAGGAAGGGGATGGAGGTTGAGGAAACACAGGCAGAGACAGACCAACACACGGACCTCCAGTCGCTGGTACAAAAGCCGTTCTTTAATAGCACAATGGAGTCTTAAATACCCTGCAGTCAATGGCCAACAGGTGAAAATCCCATCCTCTGATCCTCTAGGCAAAGCACAGCTTTTAGTAACTTCAATTAGAAGGCTCTAGCAGGGAAGAGCAGCTGAAGGCCAGGACTCAATTAGTCCCAACAGGTTCGGAGTCAACTTCGTTTTCTAAGACAAAATAAATGCATACCTGCCTAGGAAAACACCTGAGAGGAACTATACAATCCAGACATTTTGTGCGTGACTCAGAGACAGAGAGCAGAATCCCAGAATGTGTGACATGTTCTCACTTGTCCTTATATGTTTGCTTAACAGTTTTAGTCTTTATACTTATTATTCTATGTATACTAGTGTCTTGTCTGTATAGATATCTACGGACCACACGTGTGCTTCGTGTCCTTGGAGCCTATAAGAGGATGTCAGGTCCCCTGGAACTAGAGTCACAAATGATGGTGAGCTGTCATGTGGTTGCAGGGAACTGAGCTTAGTGTCCTTGGAAGAGCAGCAAGTGCTTTTAACCACTGAGCCGTCTCTCCTGCCACACAAATTGTTTTAATTATGGTATTATAGTTACTATTATAATTTTATAAACAAACAATATTAATTTCTTGTGTCAAAGGCAACTGGTGTTGATATTTTGTTGCATTTTGGGTTTCCTTTTTTAAAAAAACAAATTAGATATTGTTTTAATATTTTTTACTTAACATATCTTGAGTACATTTACACATTATTAAAAACTTCTTAAAATATTAATTTTGTTTACTTAGTGTTTTACCATTTGAGTTATCCATAATTTATAAAGTAGTTAGGTTATTCCTAGGATTTTTTTTTCAGTAGAAAGAAATGCTTCCTTAGGTATTTTCAGTAGCCTGCTTTGTTTGCACAGCTATTTCAATTAGATCACACTTCACAGTCTCAGAATATAGAGATTTGCCTTCCTGGATTAGTATAGCAATCTTTGTGGACCAGTATTTTGTACCAAGATGATAGACGAGATGGCCCACTGATTGACCATGTCTTTATGTACCCCCCAGAAAACAGGGCATAGTGAGATCAGACCTGATGCCAGTGGTGGCATCCGGACTGACAAAGAAACTAGGCCAGGGACATGATTCAATCCTAACTAGCAGCATGGAGGTTTCTGTCAGATTTCATTGAGGGTCCAAAGTCTATGCTCCGAGCTTTCCGTGATCTTGGCAGAAGTCATGTTTGGCAACAACACAACTAGCGTTTGTTAGACTAAAAGTTGCCCAATTTATTTGTATAGGATCTCCACCTCTCCCAAGTTCTTCAAAGGTGCCATCTGCATGCAGCTTGTCATTTGAAACAGTTTTGTCATCTGGTGAGACTATCCATCATGATTTAAGGACTTTATGAGGTAAAGTTTTGTTTAGTCTCTTACTGGAAATTTGCATTTTATAATTGAGCGTTTATAACCCTGGTCTGCTTTTGCACTGAGATTTTTCTTTGGGGGTGGTGGGTGGTTGCAGGGAACTTTATTGATGGTAGTCAAGAAAGTAAAGCTCTCTAAGTCCATCCCCTTCTTTTGGGGGGTTTTGGAATGGAAACTGAGGGAAAATGCTCAGACTTGGACAATGTGTTGGGATGGGAGCTTATCAGCAGATGGGGGGCTCTCTTTCTGTTGTATTCTTCCTGGAGGGGGTACTCTGGGGCTTCTTACTCCTTGAAGATATTGACATACATGTCATGAAGTCAACCACCCTGTTGCTGTACCTGTAATCATTGTCATAATAGGAAACTCTACAAAGTTGTCATTGAGAGCAATCAATGGAGGAAAAGTGGGCATCACTGTTAAAGTCGAAGGAAATATCCTTTAGTGGGCCCTCTGCTTCTTCGCCTTCTTGATGTCATTGTACTTGGCAGCTTTTCCCTGACAGCATGTCATATCCACGGTGGACACACGTGGAGTAGGCACTTGGAAGGCCATGCCATGACTTCCCGTGCAGCTCCTTTGCCCACAGCCTTGGCAGCATCAGTGAATGCAGGGATAGTGCTCTTGACAGCCTATGACCCTTACACCACAGCTTCATAGAAGGACCATTCACAGCCTTCTGGGTAGCAATGATGGCATAAACTGTGGTCATGAGTCCTTACACAATGCCAAAGTTGTCATGGATAACCTTGGCCAGGGGGGCTAAGCAGTTGATGGTGCAGGAAGCATTGCTGACAATCTTGTGTGAGTTTCTGTACTTCTCATGGTTCACACTCATCATAAACATGGTGGTATCAACAGAAATAGCAGAGATGATGACCCTTCCAGAGCTCCATTCTCCACGGTGGTGAAGACACCTGTACACTCCACAACACATTCTGCTTCAGCATCACCCCTTTTGATGTTTACAGAATTTCCCTCCTGGAGGAGGGAGATATCCTCACCATTGATGACAAGGTACCCATTCTAAGCCTTGGCTATGAGTGGGTAGAATCATGCTGGAACAGGTAGACCATGTAGTCATGTAGGGGTCATTGATGGCAACAATATCCGCTTTGCGAGAGATGAAGGAGCCCGAGGAACCAAGTATCCAACATGGCCTGTTCACTCTGATCTTTACCATCCTGTCTCTAGGATGAGGCTGGCATAACTTGAGAAATACGGCTCTCTCTGCAACAACAAGGGAGGAACAGAGAGTTGATATTATTCTTATCAGTTTGTAAGAATTAATTATATGTAATAGATATGCTTTTGTTTAATATAAATACTGAAAATATTTTCTGCGTCATGTGTTTACCAACTAACTGTAAAAACAATGTTTTGTGGTCTTTGGAAATTGAAAATTTTAAATAACATTTAAATTAAAAATATCTTTTATCTTTCTGCTTTTTATATAACTAGCAAGTTTTCTCTCTGGGATTTGGCTTTTATTTAATCTCCTTGAATTTTATTTGACCATATGTATGGAACAAGTTTCTACCAAGATATATTACCCCCCCAGATAATTTAGCTACTACTTTAATATTTTTTAAAGTTTTATTTTTAATTGTTGTGTATGTATTATTATTCATTTGTAGGGTGTATGTGCGTGTTATTGTTCATTTGGGATGTGTGTGTGTGTGTGTGCAGGTGCACAAGGGGTCCAGAAGAGGACATTAGTCCCTCTAACACTAATACTAGAGACCATTTTATGCTACCATGGCATAAATGGCAATTTGGGGATTGGGAAACAAATTTGGTCTTCTAGAAAAGCAGCAAGCATTCTCAACTGCTAAGCCATCCCTCCAGTCCCTAACTTCCAAGTTCTATCCCTTTACCTTCCATACATTGCTCTTGGAGGAAGATCACAAATGGAAAAAAAGTTTGCTGACAAAGAAGTCATCAGAAAACTGACACATGTGTTAGAGAAATGAGATGCCCGCCTTGCTTTTGTCATGCAGAGCAGTGCTTAGTGCGCCACTGAGTCTCTTCAGATGAACACTTTTCAGGCTGCCTGGAGTTCTCATTAATTCTAGATCATGAATGGTCGTGGTACTTATGCCCTTTATGCCGCTGAACATTATTTTTCCTGGGTGCAGGATGTAATTTCTTTTCTTTTGTTTTAATTCTGACAGTCACTCATGATGCTCGTATCAAAGGAGGTAGATGGAATTGACTTCTAGCTTCCCCCTCTGCCCTGGAATAAAAGCCACACTTTCGTGATCAATTGCACAGAGAAAAAGGCAGCAGGAGTTGCTTGGACCAAAATGAGAGTGGCTTTTGGCTTTGCTTCAGTGACTTTGTTCCACATTTCTTTCTGAACTCTCGGAGGAAAGTGATAATGAGAACTTAATCTCCGGACTTGTGCCATCAGCTCTTTATTTTTCTTAGAATATTTTAAATCCTACAGAGCCTCAATTTCAGACACTCCACATAGCACTTTCATGATAGTTCCTCCCTGGGGTGGAAATAATCAGAGGGTGAAATTCCTACGTTTGCTATATTTTTTAGCTGTGATCTGGTGCGTTTTCATTATCTCGAAATGACTGGGGGCGGGGGGCTACGAAAAGAGTGCTTAGTGGGAGATGAAGGATGGAAGTGGTTCTTTCGTCACTGGGCCCCATAGTTACCCTAGTGATACAATACTCAATACCTTTGAGATGCTGCTACACTGGCCCTTTGATTTTTCTGAATTTCCCCCTCTTCCCCAATGTAGAGGTCTGAAATAGACATCACAGGGCATCATAGGGCACACCAGATACTAGCAAAGTTTTGCGTGTGTTATTTCCAGGTATGGAGTTCAGGAGAAGAAAGGCTTCCTTCTGTTAAATTATTCTTGGAGTGAGTCATGTGAGCTAGCAAGGCCAGGACAGAGTACATATGAGTTATCACTGGCCCTGATGGATTAGGTATGGACTAGTATGGCCAGGAAGGAATACATATAGGCTAGCATGGCCAGGTATGTAGGGAGCCCCATATGAGTGCTCCTACAGTGTTCTTGAAACATTGAAACCATTCCCAAAATTTCTCATAGAAATGGCACTTTTATTCATTATATGAAACTTTGTTTATAACTAATATCATGTGTATATTTTTATCAAACCAAAGCAACCAAATCTGCTCTTGCCAATATTAATGCAAAGTCTTCTTTCCCTAGTATTTCTCTTGCTCTCTACATCTGATAAAGCTATGGAACTAAACATGGCTCCTCGCATGCCTTCTGATCAACAGCAGATAAGGGTTTTTAGCCATTCTATTTCTATCTGGTTCCATCTTGGGCACTAGGCCACTTTGCTTAGGTCTTAGAGGTCCTTCGCTTAACTCCACGTACTTCTGTGGCCAGGCCCCATGAAGCCCACATTGCCTTTGTTGAGGTCATCGAGTACATCAGACATTACTTGGGACTGTCACTGTGTATAACAGACAAGTGTAGAGATGCTGTAGTATAAGTGAAATTCTCTAAGCCCTCCCACTTAGCATCCTATATCTTGCCAATGCTGTTGAAGTCCCCAAAGGAGCCCTGGAGGATACAAGGAAGGTGTCTATGGATCTCAATTTAAACAATTACTCTGGGCACTTCTGATAGCATCCCTTCACATCGACACACATTTATTATGACATTATGGCCTGAGATTGCAAGAATAACTAAGGAGGGACAGATCTAATACACATCTATTCACCTCCAGTGTCCTCTGTAATGTGATCCTGTGTGTTATTTGAGAGGCAAGAAGGATTTATTAAAGACATTCACTTTCTAAATGACATCCTCAATGAATAAAGATGTCCTCTTTAACACTTCACTTTTGCTTAACAGAGGCATATACCTCCAGAAGGGTGCTTGACATGAATCAGGCTGCGTTTATGAGCAATAGTGGGAATTCATAGAGAACTTACTACATGCTAGCCACTCTTCCAATCAAATCCGAGACAGCATTTGCTTGTATTTATTTGTGAATATTTAACTGTGCTAAAAAATTGCTTTTAAAATGCAACACTAGCTTCTTCATGCTTTGTAAAAAAAAACCTTTTGAATAGATAGCAATATTGCCAGCATGATTTTCCAGATGAGGAAGTTGAGGTACAAAACAGTGAAAAGCCCTGCCCAGAGTCATACAACAACCAATTTAGCACTGGCAGAGCTAAAGTTAGACAACCTGGCCCCAGAAGAAAATTCTTTGCTCCTGTAGTATTGTATCTAATGGCACAATACAATATCTTCAGTCATTGTGTGTGTGTTTGTCTCTGTGTGTTTGTGTGTGTGTGTGTTTAATGTGTGTTTATGTGTGTTCTAAATCTCCATTTTTACAGATAATGAAAGTGGAGCCCAGCACATTCAGTTATTTGTTTAAAATCAACTTGCTTCCCAATGGGAGAAAAATGAATTCAAATCCACTTCTTAGGAATCTAGAGAGTATCTGAACAGCAACAGAATCTTTAGAAGGCAAATTTGTGAGGTCACATGATGGCTAAGAGATAAAATACAAAAATCTCCTCACATCTTCCATCTAATTATGTGTCTTTATAACTTGGTGAGTATATTATACAGCTGAATTCACTTAAATGTTTTGGGAACCTACATTAAATATTACCTTTTTAGTGGTTTGGATGAAAATGGCTTCCATCGGCTCAGAAGAAGTGGTATTATTAGGAGGCATGCCCCTTGAGAAGTAGGTGTGTCCTTGTTGGAAGAAGTGTGTTACAGTGGGAGGCTTTGAGGTCTGAAATGCTCAAGCCATTCCCAGTGTCTCACTCTCTTCCCCTGCCTGCCAATCTGGAAGAAAAATTCTTGGCTCCTTCTCCAGTACATTATCTGCCTACATACCTCCATACTGCCAAGATGATAACAGACCAGAACTCTGAACCTGTAAACCAGACCAAATCAAATGTTCTTCTTTATAAGATGCTCGTGGTGTCTTATCACAGCAATAGAATGCTAGTAAAGACACATTTATAAATAATAAATTAACATTAAAGATATCTAGCAATGTGTTCCAACTATTATAACGTTACAATCAGTATATATTTACATGATTCTTTTCTCTCTCTTTCTCTCTCTCTCTCTCTGACAGACACACACACACACACACACACACACACACACTGCAAAAACTAACTTCCTTGCAGAAGAGTGTACAGAAGAAAACAAATATCAGGACCCATGGGTCTGTATAGTCATGACTGGCATCTAGTAAGCATTTTTCTAGTCATGTTTCTCCTTGCATTGCAAGCATGCATCTCATGCACAAATCATGTAATTTCAGGCCAGTGGAATTTAGCTATACATACTATCTGTAACCTTCTATTAGCTGTTCATTGCTTCACTCAAAATATCCACGAAAGGATTAGCATTTCCAAAACAATATGTTTGAAAGAACATATAGTGTGCATTTCCCTGTTTCGATAAGCAGAAAGATCAATCTTTTGTGGGTCATTCATTATATTCATCAGGATAGGTGAAGTTGTTATGCAAAAATCCACTCTTAATTGACCTAGATTCTGGTCTTTGCAGCAGGGGAACATTGCTGGAACATTACACCGAGTCTTTCTATTCCCTCACTAGGTAAGGCAAATTCTTGGTTCCCCTTGGCTATGGGATTTGGCTATGGATATTGTATTTGGATATTGTATTGTATTGTATTTCCCTTTGGCTATGGATATTGTATTTGGAATTGGAATGTGCTTCACACCTACATATGCTGAAGGCTTTGATTCTGATGTAGCAGTGATTGGGAAGGTGGGCTTCTTGGGGTGAACTTGGTCCTAAGAAAGCAAACCCTCCCTTGGAAAGCAAATCACTGATGGATTCCTAAGGTAATCAGATATTGTGGAGTCGGGTAGAAGTTTTCTCAGCTGGGAGCCAGTTGGGGAGTTTGAGGACAGCTTTTGAAAGGCACCTTTTGTCCCTGCTCTTGTTCAGTTTCACTGGCTCTGTGACCTGAGTATCTCTGTGCCATCATGGGCTCCCTGCCATGCTGTCCTGCCTCACCACAGGTCAAGATAAAACAAAGCTGCGGTACTTGGGCTGAAAACGTTGAAATGAGTCTCTTTGTTTTAAATGGGTCTCTTAACCATTTTGTCATAGTGACAGGACCGGTCCTCTGACCCATGTTGTCCCCTAGCTTCAGGAAAGGAGAGGCATAATTTTTCTATAATTATACTTTCTATACTCTCTCTGGGAGAGGTAAGTAGAATAAGAACATAGAAAGCCTCGTTAAAGAGTCTCACATAAGAATTTGCATGTGTGAATTCACCCTTGTTTATATTACTGGTCGGCTCTTGGTGGCTGTCTCAGTTGTTGCTACTATTTTCTGTCATAAGTAACATGACAATGAGTGTAACATGATAGGGCCTGTTTGTTGGGGATTTTCTGTCCTTCCCAGTTCCCCCAGCTGTTTAGCCCCAAAGAAAAATCAATCACACAGGAGATCTCTAAAAGTTATAAAGCTAATTGGCCCATTAGGTCAGGCTTCTTACTGGCTAACTCTCACATCTTGATTAACCCATTTTTCTGATCTATGCTAGCCATGTGGCTCAGTACCTTTTTCAGTGGGGCAACTCACATCCTGCTGCTTTGGTGATCTGGGCAGGAGTGGCAGGAATCAACTTCCTCCTCCCCAGAATTCTCCTGCTCTGCTTGTATCATTTCCACTTCCTGTCTGGTTTTCCCGCCTACACCTCCTGCCTGGCCAATCAGCATTTATTTAAAACATGATTGACAGAATACAGACAATTCTCTGGCACCAAATCAGCAGATACAGCTCTGGGCATTGCTGATTCCGTGATTTAAATTTCAAGAAGCAATGCATCAAAAAAAAAAAAAAATACATTGAAACTATAGGCATTGTGGTGTGACTCATTAATTCCTGAGATCTCTCGCATGCCATAGGGACTTCGGGTCCAGAAAAAACTTTACTGAGACTCCTTGATTTAAGGTTCTGTTGAGAATATGAAGCTATGAACGTTTGAGACAGAGAACAAGAAGCTATTGTTCTCTGGAAATCTGTGAGGGTTGGCACACAGGTAAGCTAAGCTGTGATGTTTTCCCTTAGACGATAGGGAACATCATGAGCCTGAGACACTTTAGTTCCACATGCACTAAGCTCTTCCTGTCCCCAGAGGATCACCCACTTAAATACTGCATGGAGGTGAGTTATCCCTGGTGACCAGGAGATTGAAACTTCCTTGATCCCTTGGGAAGAGCCTTCCCAGCCCCTTATTCATGTTCGCAGGTGAAATGTCAGGTTTAGCACCATTTTCCAGAATTGCTGCTGGAGGCTTGCACTCTGCCAGAACTTTGAATAACATGTCACCTACTGCTAAATTGCTTTCCAGAAAACGGAAAACACCTCCCAGAGAAAGAGCAATAGTAGAAGGTACAAGAGCGGCTTGCCTTCACACTGTGGACCAAGAACTTCCAATTGTTCTCTAGTTTCAACAAAGTAATACTTAAAATAGACAAAATCAATCATAGCTTATATTTATGACTCTTAGGTTAAAGATATTTACTTGACATTTTCTCTGATATTACTTGATATTTATTGGCAAACTTTTCTGACTTATGAATTGTACATTCACATCTTAAATTGTTAAGTTTACTCTTTTGACTAACAAAGTTCCCTAAAGATTCAACTTCATAATATTTTTTTTTATTTTATGCTTTTGCCTAATTTAAACTTCAAAAGCTGTTTACTAGTTATAGTATAGTATATTTTGGCAAAAGATTATGTGATTGTATACAGGTAACTATATAACCAAACTGAAGGCTGTCTGAGGTGTTGCTAAGGGCAATGATGGAAAGAATTGTCAGGACACCTTATTCTCCTAGTGCTTGAGATAAAAGGAAGTTCACATGTGAAGAGCATGCTAAAATAGAAACATTTTAATAAAAATAATCTTATGGCAGTATAGCGATGCTAGTTTGTTGTTTAATCTTTGTTATTCAGCCCTTTTACCACTTGCCCTCTTTTGGACCAGGCCTGTGTTAATCAGATCTTGCAACAGAAAAAAAAAATAAATTTCCTGAGGAAAGGGTAGGTTCATGCAATTTTGTTTCTGAGAAACTGAGGGAAATATTGACAATATAAAAACTATTATTTCCTCTTGAGCCCAAGAAATGAAAAATCACAGAGAAATTAGTCTTTAAGTAATGGAATAGAGCAAACATACAAGGTGGCTATGAATTTGTAATCTCAATTTGATGAGAATTAAAACTGGAAGGGAAGGTAAACAGTGTGACATTGATTTAGACACAGGCATAGAAATGAAGGTTTATAAATACGTTTGATGGTTATTGTGTCCAGAAAAATTGTGTTTCAAAACATTCTGAGACCGTCAACATATAACAGAAAATGTCAGATGGTGTAGCTCAAAGACTTCCAAAGTTCAAGAAGGTGAGAGATGTCAGCGCCTTATCTTTCTTTGCTTTTAGAGTGTTGTTCCTGACATATCGATGACAGATATTTTTCCTGAGATGACCTGAAGAAAGGCAAAAACAGTATGTTATAATGTGTTAGGGAAAAGAAGACTTCCTATCACAGGTTCCCACCATTTCCTGACATTTACTTGAGGCAAAGTACTTGAAGATGAGAGCAAAGTTGTTTTAACTTTCCTGACTTGGAAGCATGCCATTGTTTCCTGTTATGTGGAGACTGCAGGCTGGTATCTTATAAGCTGTAGACATAGAGTCAGAAATAATAAATCTTTACCAATGGGGCCTGATTATTTCCAGAGATTCATGAGCAATGAAGCTAGTCATCATGGGATATATATGACTGTGTGGACATAAACTCAGTTCTTGGGGTAGCTTGATTAACTCTTCCTTGTCATTCCTATATTGTCAATATTTTAAAACATAGTTTAATATACATTTTAAATTTATATACATTTTAAATGTTAAATATTTTTAAAATACTCTTTTAAAAATTTATTTTTGAGATTATAGTATAGTTACATTTCTCCCTTCCTTTTATTCCAAACTTTCCCATGTACTTCTCCCTGCTTTCCTTTGAATTCATGACCTCTTATTTCATTGATTTTTCTTCCATGCATGTGTGTGTGTGCACATGCGCACGTGTACACGTGTGTGTGTGCACATGCGCACGTGTACACGTGTTTGTGTGCACATGCGCACGTGTGCCCATGTGCGTGTATGTGTGTATTCCTTAATATAGCCTGCTCAGTCCCTGTGTTATGTAGAAGGAACGGTGGACTGCGTCCTGCCTCTCACCCAGCTAGCTTTACCCGAAATAATTACACGAAACTCTATTCTTTTAAACACTGCCTGGCCTACCTGGCCCATTATCTGTAGCCTCTTATTGGCTAACTCTCACATCTTGATTAACCCATTTTTATTAATGTGTGTAGCACCACGAGGTGGTGGCTTACCAGGAAGGATCTTAACCTGCGTCCATCTTGGAGAGGAAAGCTATGGTGTCTGCCTCACTGCCTTCTTCCTCTCAGCATCCTGTTCTGTCTTCCCCACCTACGTATGTTCTGACCTATCAAAGGACCAACACAGTCTCTTTATTAACCAATGAAAATAACACATAGACAGAAGGCCCACCTACATCAGTGTTACTTGTATATATGTTTTCAGGGAAGACTATTTGGCGCTGAACCAATACTAGGTGTGCTCTACCTGTCCTGCTCCCAGCTTTCCTCTGTTGCCCACAGCTCTTTGTGTAGGGTTGAGACCTCATCCGCTTTGGTATGTCCATTGGTGTAGTCCTTGTAAACTAGTATATTAACTCTTTTGTTCATTTTATATATAATTTCAATTCTCAGGAAGGGCAAAGTATTAATAATTAGGATATCCTCAGGGCCATACAGTAAAGTTTTCATGTAGTCATGAGCTGCACTCAGTAAAGAACAACGGTCAAACAAACAGAAACCTAATATTATAAGAAACAATGTAGAAAAAATGCTGTTTAAATCTTGTACAGAGAGTCAAACCTACCGAAGTCTAATTTGGATTCCAGTGCTCTGGACATAATTCTGAATGGAAATTTTGATGAAATGTAAGAATTAAAAAAGATTATTTTAGGAAATGCACACTCTAGAATTGGGATGGGAGCAAGGATAGCTGGGAGAGATGGAGTGTGATGCATATTTCCTTGCTGGAGAGGAGGCTTTCTTGCTGGGAGATAGTGGGAGAGTTGGAAAGGTTTCTCTGGTGCCTACAGGCTATTTTTAGCTGTATCCTGAGGTAAATTCACAGCCCCACGGAGCTTCCAAATGTTTCTGGTGCCCTAAGGTGCACTGTGGATGTCTCATTCTGTGTGAAGTATGTCCCTGATATTTGTCCTTGTGTCATTTAATACTCCAGAATTTCCTCAAATCTGTGTTGTTCAAGCGGCTCGGAAGTATAGGAAATGTTTCACAAAATCAGTGTTAGCCATTATCTTTCTTCTTAGCATTTATTGCATATTGACTTGAGAGAGACCAGTAATATGCAGATTTGTGCATGCCATATAGAGAATATCTTATGTAAAAAGAATATTACAAAGTTGCTGAAGAAACCAACTAATGTCCAAATGCATGGAATCCAATTAACTTTAGGGTTTGCATTTGACTAAACTGAGAATCATGTTGATGTATGTTATCTGTCAGATTGTTTCTGGACCACTGTGGATTTGTTGTAGAATGTAAATACATATTTGTGATACTAATGCTTATTGGCTATTAAATATTTATACCATACAAATTTGTTCTCATTCATCTGTGACAACAAAGTGGTCTTTTTGCATGAATATCATAATGAAGGCATTCTCAAAATATTTTAAATTATAAAGTCCCTGAATCCAAATACTTCATAGCCAGGATAGCGTTTGAAATTGTTATTTCTTTTAAGAATAGGAACTGGATTTTTCTGACCTTAGTTAACTATTTTTATGCAATTCTATTAAAGAAAAGCACAGTATTTTAGCCTCTTTTATTCCCCCTCTTTCAATATACCCATAAGCAGAAGTAGAGTTCTTTCCTATTTATCTGGTAGAGAAAATTCTAGGCCAGGGCTTGGTGTTTCTCCTGATATGAAAAGAACTGACCTGACTTCTTCAGTTTTCCTTTTCTTATTTTGCATTGTATTTGCATTTGCTTGTATGGGGGTGTGGGGGTGTGCTTTGGGAGGATAGAGAAGGTCGGAAACCCTAGTCAGTTGTGAACCATCTGTTGTAAATGTTGGGAACCAAATTCTTGTTCTCTGAAAGATCAGGATGCTCTCATAACTGATGAGTCTTTTCTCTGGCCTGTGACACTTTTCAGGGAGAAGAGGAGAGCAGAAGGAGGGGAGGAGGGGAGAAGGAGATGGGGAAGGAGAACATGGGGGAATGGGATGGTAAGATTGGGGAAGGACAGAGAGGGAGAGCAAATAAAGCTATAAAAAAAGTGTTTACTGATTGAGGTAGCCATTATGGAGCTAGACAGAAACCCGACACTGAGGAAATCCCCAGGAATCCCCAAGGATGACTCCAGCTAAGACCCTAAGCAGTAAGTAGAGAAGATGCCTGAACTGGCTTTGCCCTGTAACCAGACTGATGACTACCTTAATTGTTATCATAGAATCTTCATTCAGCAGCTAATGGAAGCAGATGCAGAGATCCACAGAGAAGCACTGGGCTGAGCTCCCAAAGTGCAATCCAAGAGAGGGAGCAAAGGGGTCAAGACCATGATGGGAATACCCACAGAAACAGCTTACCTGAGCTAATGGGAGCTCCCTGACTCCAGACTGACAATTGGGTAACCAGCATAGCACCAAACTAGGCCCTCTGAATGTGGATGACAATTGAGTAGCTAGAGTGTCTAAGAGACCAGGATTTATCTCCACTGTTTTTTTTTCAAAGTTTATTAAATTATAAAAGTTTCCATTTCCGCCCCCCTCCCAACACCCTCCCACTCCCCCCACTCCCTCTCCTCCTCCCTCTCCATCCCTAAGAGCAGTCAGGGTTTCCTGCCCTGTGGGTAGTTCAAGTTCCTCCCCCCTCCCTCCAGGTCCAGGAAGGTGAGTATCCAAACAGACTGGATCCCAAAAAATCCAGTATATGCAGAGGAAACAAGTCCCAGTGTCATTGTCAATGGCTTTTCAGAAAGACTCCGGGCCAGCCACATTCAGAGAATCTGGCCACATTCAGAGAATCTGGTTGGATCACGTGTTTTTTTTGTTTTTTGTTTTTTTTTTAAGCGCATTCTCTTTGAAGAGATACCTTGCTCAGCCTAGACATAGTGTGGGGAGGGTCTTGGTCTTGCCTCAAAGCTATGTGCTAGACTGTGTTGACTATCCATGGGAAGCCTTACTGTCTCTGAGGAGTGAATGGGGGTGGGGTGAAGGGATAGTGGAGGAACAGGAGGAGGGGAAGGAGTGGGAACTGGGATTGGTATGTAAAATGAGAAAAGATTGTTTTTTTAAAACAATAAGTAAAGATTTAAAAAAGAAAAGAAAAGTTAAGAAACTGAAGTCACTTGAGGCAGGCTGAATGATGTCTCGACACACACTCCTGGAATGTGTAACAATGACCTTATTTTGAAGAAAGACTGTATGGAGATGCAGTTCAGTTAAGAGAAAAAGCACCTACTTTCTTTGTAGTCCCCAACCCAGGTCAATCCACTTCTTTATTTTTATTGACTATTAGGAACTAAAATGTTCCCAATTTCATAGAAACATTTAACTACAAAGAGTAAGAATAAGTTCTCAGACATTAGTTATAATAATTGACCCAGAATCCCTGGGTATTATATATTAAAAATACCTGAGTAGATTGTTTTTATATGCTTATATTATGTATGTGCATAACAATGACTAAAAATGTCATGAATTTGAGAGAACAAAGAGGAATGCATTGGAGGGGTTGGAGAGAGAAAAGAGAAGGTGAAATGATGTAAATTATATTGTAATCTCAAAAAATAAGAAAATTATTAATAAATAAATAAATAAATGCAACAGAAAAAAAAAACCAAAGTTGGATCCTAAAACTGTCGAGTACAGCAGCTGTACTCTATTCGGTAGAAGTGAATTCTTCATGCTGCTCCATCCCTTTTTCAGCTGTGATGGTCTTGAATTTGATCCTGCAACTAACACCAGCCCGCATCCCACCAAGAGAACTAAAATGAACAGAGCCGCTCGAGTCTCAACCCATAGGGACAGAGCATTAGGCTATGGCAGCTACACCTTCCTACTTAGTTCTCAGGGATCTTAGATGTCAGGGTACTTTTCTGAAACTGTAGCTTCGGGAAATTGTGAGTATTTCCCAAACTACATCTAGAAAAAAAAGTGATCAAGTCCGTCCTGTTGGAGAAAACGCTCTACCTTGAGGGGAAGTGTGTTTGCAGTGGTAATGCAACAGCCGCTGAATGTGTGTGGACTCAACACTGAAGCGGGGAGACTGTAAATCAAGGATTGAATTTTAGAATGGAGGTTTGATTTATATTCAAAATGAAGTTACTTGTGGTATGCAGTTACTATGAGTGTAGACTGAAATAGGAGATATGCTCCAAGAACAACACAGGTTTGCTTCCACCCAAATTAATTAGGATGAGCAATTTTTATTTTTGCAAATCTAGATACATTTTCCTAGAGGCAATTTGTTGACCTTTGTGAAGTCTTGGAAAGCTCGGTTACTGTGAACTGTCTTCATTTTGTTCTTGACTACTAGGCTGAGGAGTTTGCAGGGGTGAACAAGTGGATCTGCATGGTGCTGGAATTTCTAGAATTCTACCCAAGCCTGGAAGATGGTGAGTTGCGGATTCAGGACACAGAACTAACAGAGTTTAGTTTATACTGCTGTGTCTTGACTTTTCCTAGATTTCACTCTAACTGTGCCCTGTTTTTTCTTCCTTGAAGTATGAGAGTATGTAATCTGTATGTTATACATGATCTCACAGTTAAGAGACTTTCAATATTTGAAGAGATCTTGAACTTTTACGTGTTGAAAAAATGGACTATGGGGCTGGAGAGATGGCGCAGAGGTTAAGAGCACTGGCTACTCTTCCAGAGGTCCTGAGTTCAAATCCCAGCAATCACTTGGTGGCTCACAACCATCTGTAATGAGATCTGGTGCCCTCTTCTGGCATGCGGGCATACATGGAGGCAGAATGTTTCATACATAATAAATAAATAAATCTTTGAAAAAAAAAAGAAATTAAAAAAAGATACTTAAAAATAAAATAAAAATTGGACTATGTTTTATAAGACTGTACTATCATGAGATCTTAAAGACAAGAAATAAAAAGGATATGGCTTAAGGTGCTGTCCTTGTGGAGGCCAAAGTTGATATATGTTATATGTTATAGCTTTTGTCAATGTGACCCAAATCTAGACTTACCTGGAAAGAGGGAAAAGCTATGGAGGCATTGCCTTTATCAGATTGGCCTATGGACATGTGTGTGGGAGGGTATTTTCTTGATTCTTATTGATGTAGGGGAGGGAGCCCAACCCTCTCTGGGTGATACCATCCTTTGGCAGATGTGCCTGGGCTCTCGACTAACAGTAACTGAAGAAATCCTGGAAAGAAGGTCAGTAAAGAGTTTTCATCCATTAACTCTGCTTCAGTTCCTGTCAGTAGGTTCCTGCTCTGAGTTCCTGTCCTGACCTTTCTCAATGAGGGGCAGTGATGCGAAACAATAAGAAACAATAAGCCAAATAAAGTCTTTCCAGGACAGAGACAATGGCAGTTGGCTGTTAGAAATGCCTGTGAGTAGGCTTGGGGTACAGTCCTGTCATTGCAGCTACCCAGGGGGCTCAGGTAGGAAGATTGTAGGTTCGCAGATTCTGCGGACTATGGAGCAAGTTTGAGTTCATCCTGAAAGTGGGGTTGGAGATAATAGCTCATCTGGAGAATGTTTATGAGGCATGTATGAAGCCCTATTCTCCATCCATAGCACAGCAAGGAAAAAAAAACCTCTCCTAAACTGAAATTTACTTACATCTGAGGTTCTTAATCAATATGCTATGAACTTATCTGATTTTGGAATCCTTTCAGATAATGACTGCATCCTGTGCTTTACAACTAAAAGTTCCTGCACAGAGAATTAGCCACAACTTTTCAAGGTTATAGTTTTTCAAATAAAAGAAAAAAATGCTGCTATTTGGAAAAACTGAAATTTTGTCTTAACTGTCAGGGACCTTCCTTATGTATTTCTGGTTTATTCTGTTTCGGTTAAAGTGTGCTTCCAACCCCCCTGCCCCGCCCTTCCTTTGTGGTTGTATGAGTGCACATGACCATTCTGGTCAATGAGTCAGAAAGTCCTACGTGAGTTGCTTTAGGCTGTGTTTAGGCAAACCGTTTAAATGCTGCTATAAGACACTAAGAGAGCTCTTTTGGTCACAGGACAGTAATGGACAATGTTCATCAAGGTGCCTACTCTAATACCTGGGAACCTGGATGACTAAAATAAGCCAAGATCTTGTAGTGACCTGCAATGGACAGACAACGGAAAGCAAATAAACCATTATTTAATCATTTTGGTCAGCAAATTGATATATATCTAAATGGTTGGGGTTCTAAATTTTAGTAATACAGACAGAAGCGTAGGGAGTGGAAAAAGAGTAATGAAACCTGGAGAAGAGAGAAATGATGCAAAACTGAGGTCAGCTGATGACATGTTTGTCAGTGACATGCAGGGCACTGGATGGATAGATCCAGAAACCCTGGGCAGCCCATGAATTTGAAAATCTGTAGAACCTGGATGAGCTCCTTTCTAAACACCAGACTAGATTTTATCTGTATAATTTAAAGTGGGCTGAGGGTCGATGACAGGGCTCAACCACTTCAGAAAAGTTTTTTTCTTTGTTGAAGGGCCAGGCACAGTGGCCAAGATCATTGATGACAAGCCGCTGTTCTGATGTACTTTGCCTAATTTTTTTCCAGCGGTGTTGAGCTTTTTTTGGTGAGGGTGTGGGAGCAGCATCTCATGTGGCTCAGACTGGCCTTGAATTCACTGTGTAACTAAAGCTGGTCTAGAAATAACTGATCCTCCAGCCTTTACCTCGTGGCATTTTGGAGAGGAACTTGAACAATAGAAAGAAGATAAATGGTTAGAATTAAAATGCAGGCTGAGATGCACACTTTACGTTATGGAATTCTGGCTTTTTAATCCTGATGCTAAGCTTTGGAATTTCTGCTAATGGCCCTCGTATGAGAAGGCCCAGTACGCTGATGCAAATATGACAGCATTCATCTCTCTTTCTATTAGGTACTACTTGATTCATGCTGTCTTCTATACAAGTCACACAAATATATCCTTTCCAATAAGCAGCATAAAACTACATTCACATCATATTCAGTTCTATAGGTGTGATATATTCTTGGTAATTAATTACTATAAGCAATTCTACTGATTAATGATACTATTAACTGCATCTTTTATAAAATCAGGCTAAGTAGTCCCGTGGCACTTAGTTTATGCACCAAGGACACACTTATTTCTACTTTTAAGAAAAGGAAGCAATCCAATAATTTAGGGAGTATGCTATAAGGGCTGTGTTCAAAAGTGGAGCTCATGTTTTAAGTTAGGTAGTCTGAATCCAACAACTGATTGTGTCCTTATTACTACCTGTGGTGGTCTGAAAGAAAATGACCCCCATAGGGTCATAAAAAGTAGCACAGTTCGGAGGTGTGGCCTTGCTGGAGTGGGTGTGGCTTTTTTGGAGGAAATGTTTCATGAGGGGCAGACTTTGAGGTCTCAGAAGCTCCAGCCAGGCCTAGTGTGGTGCAGTCTCTTCCTTCCGCCTGTGGATCAAGGTGTAGAACTCTCAATTACTTCTCCAGCATCGTGTCTGCTTGAGTGCCGCCATGCTTCCTGCCATGACAGTAATGGAGGACACTGAGCTGTAAGCCAGCCCCCATTAAATGTTTTCCTTTATAAGAATTGCTGTAGTCACGGTGTCTCTTCCCAGCATTAAAACCCTAAGACACTGTCTAATGCCCTACTTTGTAATACGCCAACAGGAAAATAATGCAACTTAGTCCTAGATTGTAGTTAACTAAATGTTTCACACAGATTAAAATAGGAAAGAAACAATTTCTGTGTATTACTGTCAGGTGAATTCTCCTAGGGCCCATTATCATTAAAGTGTGTGACATTGATTGAGCTGTGTCTGACCAGGCAAAGGTAGCCTTACCTAAAAATGTCTGCTTCACACGCTTTTCTCTGTTTTCAGAAAGTGGATCCGCAGATGCTCTACTGTTTTCTTTGACTGACTCCGGGCAATGATGCTGACCCTAGCAAGACTCCAGGTTCTTGCATCTCATAGCTCTCACTTGTATGTGGTGGGGCAGGTGGATGCAGGTCCTTTCGGTGATGGTTCCACTCCCATCTTATTTCCTGGCTTCAGAAAGCTCCTGTTTTACTCATAGTAGAATGCATAGACAGCCCTGGCAAGAGATTACCATTTTTTTAAGGATATGCGGTGAGTGGATATGAAGTCCTTTCAGCCCCTTTGCAGTTGCTCCTCCCAGCGTTCTCTTCTGTGTATCACTAGGAGCTGTGGTGAGCCGTGAACGAGCTATACACAGAAGTGAAGTGAAACCGCTACGCATCCCCTTGATGTTCAGGAAGTCAGTATTATCCAGAAAGTGCTTCTGTATCCTCTTCCTGTCTATTTTCCTGCAGCTACTGGCTCACCTTTAGGGCATCTGACAACTCTAGCTGGATTCTTCATTTTCCAAACTTCTCTGGCTTGGAGTGAGTTCAATAGCCTGACAAAAAGGGATGGGGCTAATTCATTTGTGTGTAGGAGCCTATGACACAGTGAGAATATGATGACGTTTGCATCCATCCTTATGGACTTTTCCAGAAGGATTCATTCTTAGCTACATTTCCTTCTGCACATCCTTTCATTCTCAGTCACCAGCCCCAGATCACTATCTTAGCTGCGAAGTCATAGCGCACCTTATTTTTTAACTCCACAATCACTTAAGATTAAATATCTATTATAGATCTTATATAAATCTCCAAGATTTTATGTTCCTTTGATCTAGCCCTGACTGTTGTGGGTTAATAAATCAACCTAGTGAAGATAATTAGATAGAGAAAACATAATCTATCAGAATTCTTGTCAGAAATATAGTGAATGTCATTGGGGGACAATTGCTAAGCCACTTGACGGAATATTTAACTGAAAAAAATAGGAGTGGTAATCTACACTTCCTTTTACGAAGAGGGACATTGTCCAGTTCATCTCGGGGCATCTGACTTTCTTTGAAATGCACGCATAATAGTGGGTCAGGGAAGGAGGAACTAAAGGTGGCACCGTGAAGCCCTTTCCTTCTGCATAGTTCAGAATCACTAAACACATGTTTAAACCTATTTTAGAAACACTGACTTGAAGGACTGCCAAATTACTGGGTTGCCTGAGGCAATTTCATGCCTTGATATGACTCTCAGTGCCACACGCTAGTCCTCTTCTACCAACAACCTGAGATGCGGGGACACTTGTAAATCATGTGCTTCACCTCAACAAGGAGAATTTTCTCTGAATCTAGAGCATTCGAATCTGCAGTCAGCCTTGCTGGGCCGTAGGCTGCTCCAAACCGATGTCTGTTCCTTTGGTTTCCTCACCTTTTCATTTGCGTGCCTATAGAATCTTCCATACAATTAGTTTTCAGCTTACTAGTTTGAGAAACCTTCCAAACTCTCAAATTCTTGGACCATAAGGGAGGATTTGTGAGTCACCAGCATCCCTAATTGCATGGTGCTGCCTAATTCAATTTGTTCCTTTGTTCCTTCACAGATAAGAATATAGAAGAAATCTCCAAAGACTGTGAAGGAAGAAAATTCATGAATTTAACCTTGACAGCTTACATTAAAAATAAACAGAAGGAGGGTGAATCATGGTAGAAATTTGGATATCCGTACTTGTGTTAGATTTAAGGGACTTCTCACCCTCAGGGAGGCATAGCAATCAAAGAAGCATGGGATATTCTTGCAACCGTTTGTAAATGATTCTTATGTACAGGAATTGTGTTTTCCCGGTCAGAACTCTACTTTCTCTTTCTTCACGTTTTTCTAATTCCCTTTGTTGATGGGCCAAGTTAACCTTGATAAGCTACTTCGTCAGCTTGTCCATCAACTGTGAACAGCAATGTTAGATAAATTGGAAAGTGAACTGGCATGATTAGGCATGTTACTTAATCATAGTAATGCTATCTTACCCCTTGCAGCTGTCACAGTTTTGTATGTTCCTTGAATGTTGCCTCACGTGACGGTTGACTTTTGTGTGTCTAATTAGGAGGGCTACAGTTTCATACTGTAGCCACCTGTATCTGGTTTTACAAGCTTTTTCTACTTGCAAACTTGTCTTTAGCTCCAAGACAATACATGCCTCGAAAATAGGTCTACAAACTTACATTACTAATAATGCATTATAAGGAAATTTACTTTAAAACAGCTTAATGTAAACATATGACTCTTTATCAAAGAAAGAAAATTATATTCTATTGCCATGGATATTCATGTTAATTTTTACATAAAGCTTTGATCTTGACTGAATATTTAACACTGCAGGACATAGAAAACTTTTACATTTGTTCAGAGCAAACTTGATGACATAGCTGCCAATTCTGAGCACTCCACTTCATATAAATACATAGTAAAAACTGGTTTGAGTATATGCATGGTGATATCACAAATTGTTGTAAGTTCTAATACAAAACCAGTATCTAGTTAATGTTTTTTTCTTTATCAACCTCAAGTCAGCCACTCAAAGAACAATTGTAGAAATCAAACTTCTAACATATCCTTCCCAGAAAGACACTATCCTGGTATTTGCAATTCCATAAATAGTGGCTGGAAAATATTAAAATTTTCTTCTGAACTAAACCATTATGCGTCCACAAGAGCAGAAAATGTGTGTGCAATACAAATATTGCACCTTATAACATAGCAATAGCTTCAAGTCTGAATGAAGACTCGGGAGTTCATTGGTGTTCAGGATGCCACGGTGTTTGCACATTGTGTTCTGAACCCCAGCTGCAGTGAAGCTGTGGGCTGCTAGAAATACCTCAGACACGTTGCATATTGCTTTGGAGTTAATATTTCATCATTATGTGTTCAGAAACCTTTCATTATTGCCAATTTTTGAAGCCCCCACATTCAGTTATACAATCTCACATGGGCGTTGAGACCCACGATTTCAGAATTTGGGACCTAGATGTGAAGGTATTTTTAAAACTTCAGTTTCAAGATGAAAAGATTTCTAAGTGCACAAAACCCTAAATATACTTGACATTGAAGTAGTTCTTAAATCAGACATAAAAACATGTATATATTTGACCACAATAGAAAAAAATCAATTGGAAAGTATGATTAACACTTAAATCAGTAGACTTTGATATAGTCAAATTACTCTCATAATGTGGATAGCCTTGAACCAATGAATTTAAAACCCTAAGGACAATGTCTGAGGCCTCTCTCTAAGGCAAATAAGCTCTGCCTCCAAACTGCCTTTGGCTTCAGATTGCAATTCAATGTTACTAGAATTTCCAGTCTGTTATTCTGCCTTATAGATTTTAGATTTTCCAGACCCAACAATTTGTGAGTCAATTACTGAAAATAATCTTACCTGTGCCAATCTATGTCTATGTCTGTGTGTTTCTTCCATCTTCTGTCTCCCTCTGTCATCGATTCATCACATCTGTGTCTTTGTAGAAACTTGACTTGTGTGGGTCACTTTAAACTACTTTGTATCAGGAAAATAGGCAAGGACATGACCTTGAGAATCAAAAGACTCTGTGGGCTGGATCTTAGCTTTAGAATGCATTCGTTTGATAACTTTTGAAGGTGTTGAAAAGCTTCTCTAATCATCCCTTTTAATAGCTAGGTAATAAGAATAATATAAGTAATACTTTTTGGACTATATGGAAAACACGGTTTTATATGTTACCAGTATTATGTAATATCCATGGTATTTCTATTAGGCAGGGGAATGATTGTCCACCTTTGCAGATTATGAAATAACTCTATCTTCAGGAAGGAATTGAAAGGGCCACTTCAGGCATATGTGTGTGTGTACAAACAGTTACCTCAGGCTCTGTAGTGGGAGCCCACACACACTGGGCAGCATTCTCAAGCCTTCAGAAGTCTGGGGTTTGGTGGTGTCTCCCGATATATCCCACAATCAAGCCTTAGAGTTTGCTCAAAGATTGCCCTGGCCTATTAGTCAGATCTTACCTGTAAGAGGTACAAAAACAGGCAGACAGACTTCAGACAGCAGAACTAGCTTCAGTTGGTCAAAGGATGCTCACATCTTAGACCAGTGGTTCTGAACCTGTTGGTCATGAGTCTTTTGGGGGTCACCTAAGACCACTGGGAAACACAGATATTTACATTATGATTCATAACGATAACAAAATTACTGTTATGAAGATAGCAACAAAAATAATTTTATGGTTGGGGGTCACCACAATGTAAGGAACTATATTAAAGGCTTGCAGCATTAGGAAGTTTGAGGACTACTGCCTTAGACTAACCAAGCGTCAACTACTTTTCCCTCTGATAGGAAAAAATGTTTTGACAAAGCACACAGACAAACACAAAGCAATTCCAACTCTTCGTAGATTTCCTCACTGCAAACGTAAATAGTTTTGGTGGCTGAACCACTTATTAGCACTGTGGCAGAACTTATTCTCAGGGAAATGAAAACTGTTGATCTTCACACGTGAAGTAGGGTCGTTAATCTAAGACACCATCTTTTCTGTTACTAGCTGAGTCCCCTAGAGACCTCAATGACAATTCTCCAAACGTCTTCACAGGTGAAAAGCATCATCATGTAGTCACCAGGGTGCTCTCTTTGTTCTTTTGGATCAATTGTCTAGAGTTTATATTTTACATTCCTTCCCCTTTGTTTTCAATACACACACATATACATACGTAACACACACATACACCTATATGTACACACATATATACATATGTGTACACACATATGTATGTATGTATTTGTGATGTCTGTCTAGAAGGCATGCCTGAGGTATGTACTTTCTATTCTTGCATGCTTAACTTCCCAGGCATTTCTTCCAAATTTGCTTTATAAAGCAAATAATAAATAACATGTACTTCCAAATTCCTCTTGTGCATCATTTAATGCACACAGTCTCTCTATGAGATGTTACTTACAATGGCATTCATTCACACTAATGCTTACCGTTCTTGTTCTACATATCAGAATGCTCTGGAAAGACAGAGCTGGATTACTAGAGTTGCCTGCTGACAAGGTGGGCCTGAAGATTTGCAGCGGTAGTTCATCCTCCTGCCCACAAGGGCTAGATTATGGAAAACTAGCTCCCTTGCCTGGAATTCTGATGTTGAGTTTAACTTCTGCTCCAGAGCTCCCCCTACAGACCTTTTTCTTGAAGCTCTGCTTAGCTTGTCAGGGCCCCTGAGCTGGATTTCTTTGTAATCTTTCTAAAGGTCCTTTTCAAACCCCCCCATTCTTAATTGGCTAGCTTTATATAAATCCTTTCTGAGGATCTAATGCCAAATATATCAAACCTATAATTGCTGATATCCAGACTGTCATGGATTATCCAGTATGAGGGTGTGCTAAAACAAAGTCTTTAAAAAAAAAAAGAATAGGAGCAATTTGTTAAGAATAAATGTGCTAAGATTCACATGAACTTATTCACTATCATCTGATATATTTATTATATACTGCAGTCCAGTCTTAATGTAGCTACTGGTGACATAATGCTGAAGGTCTTTGTTCTCATGGTTTTGCCTTCTTGTGAAAGAATGAAGACATAGTGTAAAAGAAGAAAAAGCACCAGTGTAGTTGCTGACACCTGTGCTCCATGGCAAGTACAAGGGAAGTTCTGTAGTTTTTGTTTGTTTGGTAGTTGTAGGAGGAAGCTGATTTCAACAAAGTAGTGAAGGGCATATACAGAGATGAATTGAAGTTGTTTTCTCTGAGACCTGACTGGAAGGAAAGAGCTTGGTCACAGAAATCTGGTATTCAGGAGATAAATAAGATTTAAAGACTCCTAAGGGGAAGCAGAATTCAAGGACTGCAGGAGTTGAGAGTGATGGTGAATAATGACTGAGCAACTGGAAGATAAGGAGAGTCATAAAAATGGATAGGTAGATGAGATAGATAGATAGATGATAGATAGATAGATAGATAGCTGTATGGATGAATAGATGGATGGATGGATGAATAGATAGGTAGATGATAGATGGATGGATAGATGGGTGGATGGATGGGTGGGTGGATGGATGGAAGGAAGGAAGGAAGGAAGGAAGGAAGGATGGATAGATAGATAGATAGATAGATAGATAGATAGATAGATAGATAGATAGATAGACAGATAGATAGATAGGGAGGGTCAGATAATGAAAGGGCTCGTAAACCAAGTCTCAACGTTTGGGCACCACTGTAGACTTCTAATTAGAATGATTATTCCAGCTGTAATTTTAAGAATTGAAAACCAGGAGGCAAGGAATGAATTCAGGGACCATTTACCAGACCATTTCCATTGTTACAAGGAGCGATGACACACTGGACTAAGAAGGGATCAGTGAACATGGACGGTACAGAGATTTGATTTTTGCGGTAGGGCTGTTGACATCTGGAGATGCACGTGAATTTGTGTCTGTAGGATTAGAGTTCCAAATAGACATGTGGCCCTTTATTAAGATAGCAAAGGACGTGGTAGAAGCATTGGGAATGAGAGAAATGGTACTTACAGAAGTACAAAGTCAATTGCTTTATAACATCGACTTCATAAAATGTGAAGCACAGTTTTGATTTTATAAGGTCATAGACCTTGGTTCCTATGGCTTTTAATGAAGGAACCTTGGCTGATGGACAGCAGTGGGGCCTGGGTTGGATTAGTCGTTTGTAACATGAACTAGGCTCTTTCAAAAAGTTTGGTTTTATCCTGCTATGATGTATATGTGTGTGGCCACCGCTTTATGGGAAATTCATCCCTGTTGTACTCTATCCACAATGATACAAGGTCTTATTCTGAGACGTAGAAATACATGGCAATACCCACTGAGGTCAGCAATAGGAACTTGGCAGCCGGTTGTGGGATTCCACAGATCCTAAAGAAAAATGTTGGAAGAAATGGGATTATTGAAGGAACAGTGTTTGGCTCGGACTTCAAGGATGTGCTGATGCAAGACTGGCAATTCGTATCATTAAACATGGAGGCATGGCTTATATAATGAGAAAAAAACTCTCATCTTTAAAATTTCAATGCTTAAAATTTTATCATTTGGGTTCTAAGAAACAGTCTTTTCACTTAAAAATATAGAATTTAGAATGATTGATGAGAAAGGTGCTAAGTGTTCAGCTCTTCACAATCTTCATAGGACAGGAGCACACAGAACCAATCAACATTACCGCAGGTTCATAATGCTGGGTTTGCTGCTGCTGGGACTTGGTATTATCTGATGGAAATAAGAAGTTAGTAGCTAACAACCCCATTTCTTCACTATGTTTAGAATTGGAAAGCCTGCCACAAACCAAAATCAAACTTCCACTCCTTTGTGGCTCTTCCACAAAACGTGTGGGGCTTTTGGTGTTCAATATGGACAAAGTTCACGGCCAAACTTGGTCTTTCTTCCTCCAGGAAAAGCTTATGTATTGCAAAGCTTCTGGGTCAGTCTGCCAGGAAAGGCATGGTAGCCCATCTTGTAATGTCAGGACCCTGCCAGCAGATGGCAGTGACACCACACTACGTTTTGACACTATGGATGTACACCAGGAACCTTGTCTTTGGCAGGGAGGGTCTGATGTGTCTCTGCCTTGACAGTGAGGGTAATTTATATGGAGTCTAATTTCAGGTACACCCTCTAGAAGTCTGTGAATGTGGCCTTGAAATTGAAGATATTCTTAGCTGGAAAAAGCAATAAAGCTGTGTTAAAAGAAAAAACAAAACAAAATACCTCCTCGAATAAATCTGTCGGAATGAGCTATGAGGTGAACATCTCAAGGCCTATGCCGAGCGTTGATTCCAGGAGACATGGATCAATATAACCATAGTTAAGGAGTTGACATGCAAAAATAATGACCAAAAAAATAGGACTGAAAACAACCGACAAAGTATTTTGTTTTCAGGATTAACTGAGGTTGGAAGTGCTTGGGTGGGGTTTTCATACACAGAAGAAACTCGAAGGTGAAATTGCCAGTCTTAGAAGAGTTACTTTTCACTTTCCGCTGCAGAGAACATCTTTCCACAGGGATGCTGCATGGAAAGAGCCCCACTGCCAACACATAGTCGTGTCTTTTGGCGTCACTACATCATTTAGCTTCTACTTCACCTAATGACCACCCTCATCCCCCTGTCCCCCACCCCCGCCGCCTGTCCTATGCCCTGCCCGGCCGAGTCTCCTCATCACAGTTCAGCTTGTTTAGTTACTCTCCCTTACCCAACTACTTAAGTGGCCAAGTTACCTTTTCTTGAAGATATGCCGGTTGTGGGACAGGTGTACAGTCTAAATAACAGTTCTCAATATGTGGGGGGCATCCCTTTGGGAGATAATCCCTTCACAGGGGTCGCCTAAGAGCATCAGAAAACATAAATGAAAACATTATGATCCATAACAGTAGCAAACTTAGAGCTATGAAGTGACAACAAAATAATATTAGGGTTGGAGTCACCCTAACATAAGGATCTGATCTGTATTTGAGGGTAACAGCATTAGAACGGCTGGAATGGAATCAAGAGGTCAACCCTATTTCTCCATCTGAAATGTATCTTTTGTACCCGAGCAGGACGCAAGCTTTATCCCCATTCATGTTTGGGTTACTCTTTTGAGACCAGCAGCTACATAGGAACAGGGCTTGGTTTAGGGAAAACAGTCACCATCCCGTGCTGGAGTGAAGTCTTAAATGATATAAAAACAGGGTTTGCAGAAAAGTCTTTTTTTTTTCCAGAGAAGTTTGAAACTAGGACTGTTGTGGAGTGACCCAGTGGCAGAATTATGTGTAGAGCTTTGGTAAAACTATAGATTAAATCATAAAAGTGTAAATAAAGGAGCTAGCAGCCTGCTGGGGCCTGTGCTCAGGCTGTCTTCCACGGGTGGGAGGTCTACTTTCTGTCTCAGGAGCTGTAGTAGATGCTTATCCATCCACACTGAGATGAGCTTGCACGTATTTATTCTCAATGACGCAGGCACCTAGAGACTAGGCAGAGAGAACAGTTTGCTAGCGATGCAATCTGGGTGATACTGATCCACAGAGAATGAAAGAACCTAATGAAAATGAATAAAATTTAATCAGCCTTTAAATTGTTACCATGCCCAGAAATTCATTAGTATTGTCAAAGAAAAAAAACTGTTTTTTTTTCTGTTCTAATATCTTTGTGTTTGCTGTGACTGCAGCTGAGTTTCAAGAACACGCAGGCAAGCTTCAGATTAGCACACTTAGTCATTCCTTCTGTGAACAGAGGAGTTCGCGTGGACATTAATCAAGGAAACTCCCAGCTACACAGCTGCCTCCAACACATGTGGGTCCAACTCTCAGATTCATTTCCAGAGGAAATTCTTTATGGCGCAGAATCCTCCAAGCTTCCTTCAGGTTCAGGCAAGACTTTCAGCTCCCATGATGCTTTGAGTCTCTGCACTTAAGTGGTTCCTTTGAGATGAAGAGAACTGTGTGTGAGTTTTCCTTTCTGAATTTCTTATTTTTTTTTTCTGGTCGATAGGCATAGGCAACGGCAAGCAGAAGGAAAACTACGTAGAATCATCCACAATTGGTTTTATGATATACCAGGACTTAGAAATACACAGGTTAAAGGTTGATGCATGAGCCCAGGGGTGAAGCTTACTAATTGTGTAAGATGGAAAGCACAGGACAATGACACAGAAAAGGAAAACACTGGGTGAAATAATAAAGGTGCCAGGTTTACACTGTGAGATGAAATAAGGGCACAGAGCTGGAATGCCCAGGTCAGTTTCTCCTAGAGCTACACAGTGATTCTCAAGCAGCGGCTAAACCGAAGCCTTACCACACATAAGAGGAACTTAGTGTGGGATTTCTGGCACAAGTATTTTTAAGAACTTTTTACTCAGAAATTATTTGGAAGTAGCTAGAATTAATGCCAAAGAAATGAAGATGTAAACACCATGTGATTTTTAGAATCTATTGCAAAATACAGTTTAATAAAACTTGACCAGTTTTGGACTAGGACTTACATTTTTTTCACAGTTTGTATATTTCCTATAAAATAAGTTTTATAACATTAAAGTTGATAAAATCTTTTCTTCAACAAAATACTACAGACCGTATAGACAAAACAAAACAAACAAACAAACAAACAAAAACCCCTATATTGCTTACATGAGGTGAGTTACTAGCAACCACAGAAAAGTGCAGGACAGCAATGTAGAGCTGTAGTTACAGCAGTGGGGTTGTGGAGGCAGGAGCATCCCTGGGTTTGCTGACCACCAGTGAAAACTATCGGCTAGCTCCAGGTTCAGTAAAAGAGGCTGTCTCAAGAAATAAGGGGTAGAGGTGATGGAGAAAGATGCCAGGAACAGACTTCAGGCCTCCATGCACACTTCACACACACATGCGCACACACATGCGCACACACACCAAAATAAATAAATAAAATTTAAAAATTAAATAAAAATTCTATAAAAGCAAAATGCTTAATTAGTGACAATTTTAGTCATTACTGGTGTTCTTTTCTTGTCATAGGACAAACTCAGAATAATTTTCTCAGGTTGGGAGAGTACTGTTAAAATGGTCCTCCAATGACAAGAGAGATGGCTTAGAAGTTAGGAGCCTTGGCTGCTCTTCGAGAGAACAAGAGTTTGATTCCCAGCACTCACATGGTGGCTCCAATGACAAAAGATCTGTTATCCTCTTCTGGTCTCTGAAAGCACTGTTTTCCCATGTAGTACACAGGCATACATGCAGGCAACACACTCATACATATAAACTAAAATAAAAATTAAAATATAAACAAAGGGGTCAAGACCGTGATGGGGATACCCACAGAAACAACTGACCTGAGCTAGTGGGTGATCACTGACTCTGCACTGACAGCTGGGGAACCTGCATAGGCCCAAACTAGGTCCTCTGAATGTGGGTGACAGTTGTGTGGTTTGGGCAGTCTGTGGGGCCTCTGGCCTTGGGACCGGGATTTATCCCTAGTGCTTGAACTGGCTTTTCGGAGACCATTTTTTTTTTTTTTTTTTGGAGGGATACCTTGCTCAGTCTAAATGTAGGGCAAAGGGCCTTGTTCCTTCCTCAAAGTGATGTGTCAGACCTTCTTGGCTCCTCATTGGAAGTCTTACCTTTCTGAGAAGTGGATGAGGGTGGGGTGGGGGCAAGGTGGGGGGAAACGGGAGGAGGGGAAGTAATGGAAACTGGGATAGATATGTAAAATGAAAGAAGATTATTTTAACAAAGTGAATTAATTAATTAGAAAAATTTAAACCATCTAAAATGTTTATATGTATATATAAATGTATATATATTAAATATATATGTATATATGTTAAATGTATATGTGTGTGTGTGTGTGAGTGTGTGTGTTGATCAGGCTAGGTAGGTGATACTGTTCGTGTATCACATTCACGGATCCCTGTGGGCTAGATGCTGCACTAATGAACTGTTATCACAATGTCTGAACATAGTTAAAATTAGTGACCCCATGTCAAGTATGGAAATTCCAGATTGGAAGCCACGTTGTTCGGCAGTGACAAACTCAGAGACTCGCTGCCTTGAGCCTGCATCATGCCATCTGCTCAGACCTGACCCAGTGCCGTCCAGCTGCAGATAGAAGATGGAAAGTGGGGCGTGAATGGTAGAAGGGAGAACGGATGAGAATTGCGTGGGTAGGGCCTGAATATAGCCCACATCACTCTTATCCGTGTTCAGTTGACCAAAGCCAACACATGGCACAAACTGCAAAGAAGACTGAGAAATATGGTCCTCCGGTGACATAAGCAAGGGAGAGTCTGGTGACTCCTCCCACCCTCAGCTGTCCCCTCGTCACCTGGGTTGGGTTCCGGCTGTGCTCCCCGCATTCCCTACTACTATGGTAGCATGTTAGCTTTGTCTCTATCTCTTGCTGTTTCCAGCTCTGCAGTCCAGTTCTACTTAATAGTCATTGATAGAAATCCATCGAGCAA
Source organism: Myodes glareolus (assembly GCF_982192425.1). Classification (NCBI taxonomy): domain Eukaryota; kingdom Metazoa; phylum Chordata; class Mammalia; order Rodentia; family Cricetidae; genus Myodes; species Myodes glareolus. The sequence goes on from NC_142044.1 coordinate 17,662,852, forward strand.
ATCAACTGACCCTGGGTAAAGCAGGGTATCCAAATTTCCTAAATGGACTGCGGCTGTGGCAGGAATAAGCGTGGACATTCAGAAACAATTAACTGGTTTTCTCATAAAGTTAAGCATTTCCTTCCTTCCCAGAACCCCACCCCCACCCCCGAATATCTTTGTGGAATGCCTAAACTCTGATTACCAGAAGCAAAAGGCATTACAAAAGCAAAGCTGGCCCTGAGAATGTTTCTGAACATGGAGTGTTGTTTAGACAGAGCAAATCTTAAGCCCTGGCATGCGAGGCTACTATACCAGTTCCTTGTCTTTAGGTTCTTCCTATTCAACCCAGCCTCTCAAACATCTTACTTGCTTCATCATTTTTCCTGTGCACATATACAAATATTTTTCACATTGATATTAGTAATTAACTTATTCCTTCAGCATTCAAGTTTAAGGATCATGAAATCTGTGATACTCACTTTAAGGAAAAGCTTCTTATATGATAATATCACAGGAAAACAAGTGCACTTAAAATGTAGATGGGAATATACTTTCTATATCTAAAGATACATATAGATGTATTTTCATGATTTATCCTACCCCAAAGTAGACTCAAGTCCCACCAAAGGCAATCAAGACAAACAGCTGAAAGTCAACCTCCAAGAACCTCCACAGGAGATAACAAGTCTCTGCGTCCTTGTCAAGATTCACTTCCTCAGAAGACAACCAATAGGAATGCAGCATGCCAGTCTAGCTGTTGGATTAGTTCACTCTGATGAACTGAAAAAGGGCAATCTGGCCTCTATTTTATGCAGACGCTGTAACCCTGTCCTTTTTATAGGATAAAATGACCTTACTTCTTGCCACTGCTCTAGAACTTTCTCCCTAGGGTAAAACTAACTACCATGTGGTCTGTTACATCTAATATATTACTCATTTTCATGGGCACGTTTTCTTATAAGGTCACCAACATTAAGAGGTTCATGATCAGGTTACTAGCTGCAGGTCAGACAAAGAAATATATTGTTAGAATTGTTTGCTCTAGTTGGCTCCAAACAAAATAGCCCTGCCTTAGTGCACTGCTGTGATTCCAAAATTGTAAACTTTGTTCCTGAAGAAATTTAGATACAAGAGTGATCGCAGAATTCACATGTGTATTTACTTGGAATTTTCTTCAGCTGGAGTGAGTCTGAGAGGGGTCATTCAGTTATCAAATGTGCTTCTCATCCCTTTGTCTACATGTCTGAGAACAAAGAGTGGACCAAACATCGTGCAATGAACATGATTTGTCACATGCTTTTTTCTACATATTCTTGTGACATATACCATCTTTCTTTTATCCTATAACATGGGGCAGTGATTGTAAATTGTTAAACTCATCTTTCATTTCTAGAATAGACACAACATTGAAAAGTTGTTCATCATAGATCATACGTATTCTCTGCTCTTTCAATGAACAACATGGGCCATATTAATTTCTTGTAATGTGCATTCTGCTGAGCCACAAAGTTTAAGAGTAAGATAAACTGAAGAGTTTGTGCCCAACTCCTGTTTTCTGTAAGGTTCTTGTGTAAGACTGGTTAATGTCTTGCTTATAAGTTTGCTGTAATTCTCCATGATAACATCAAGATGATGGAATTTCTTTGTAGACCTGAGACAGAATGTTTGAGCTGGGAAGATTTTCAATCATGGCTTCAACATCCTTAACAAAAATAAAATTTTTTTGATATGAATTGTAATATTTGAAACATGAAAATTATTTCAACTAATTCAAACTTAAATGCACATTTTTTTATCTTACAACCATCTAATGCATTCTTTATGTTTTGGATGTCTAAGGGAGTAACAATTGCTCCTCTATATCAAAATTTTTCATTATTTGTAACTTTTGTCATTTTTTCCTTAAATAATTTCTACAACAAGTTCTGAAATTTAATTATCCCTTTCAAAGAACTAAATTTGGAGTATTTATTGTCTTTACAAGACACTTTACTGTTCTGCAGCTGGCTTTTCTTTATTTTTGCATTTAGAATTCAGTTTGCGCTTGTACCTTCTCGAAACATATGGCTTGATATCTGACTTTCAGGTTTCTATGTTAAATTATATAATTATATTATTCAAATTAAAATATGTTTAATTTTCTAAGCTTACTTTTTACCAGTTTGTGAAAAGTTGTGCTCAGGAACATAGCTTTTTATTTCTTATATGGTAAGGATCCTAAGGGGTCACAATTTGATATTTACTATTTTTGACACAAGCCCGTCATTGTGCTATGCAATGGTCATCTCTTGTGCACTCCCTCTCTTGGTTCATACACTGAAATTCTAACTGCTAAAGTCTATTAGTGGAACTTTGGGGAGATGATTGGTTCATGATAATGTATCTTATGAATGAGATCCATGTCCTCACAAGAGAAGCTTCAAAAGAGACCTGCCTCCACAGGCAGGGAGGCAAAAAATGATACCTGAAAGTTGCCCTCTGACCTCCACATGCCTGCTGTTGCACACATATTCCTACAATAAGTAGATAATAAATAGAAATTTGCAAAATAGAAGGCCCAGCTAGGCCTTTGCCGTATCTTCCAAGGGAGAAAGGCTACACCAGGAAGGTGTCATCAACAAACGTGAACTCTAGTCAGACACTAAATCTGCTGGCTACCGGACTTTAACTTTGCAACTTCCAGAACTGTTAAAAGGAAATTTTTTGTTGTCATGAACCTCCCAGATGGTGGTTATAGTAGTTTGAATAGACTATGATGGGCAAGGAATAGGAATAGAAGTAAGGGAACATGTGGTTGATGATAGAATATTCAGGAACATGATCCAGGAAATAGGAAGTTGAAGGGCACTCATTATTACTAGAGAGAAGAGAGAGAGAGAGAGAGAGAGAAGAAAAAACATCTGTTCACATAGTCTCACAGGATTGAGCACTCACACACTAGAATCTTCTTAAATGAATGAAACTTCTGCAAATTATTATATTTCAAAGTTTTGTTCTTATTTAAGGTATTTATCTAGGTTTTTTGCATATCATATTAGCCATATAGGACATTTTATAGAATATAATAAATCCCTAAAATATAAAAGATAGCACTTTGAATTCTCTAATGTTATAACTTTAATATGACATATTCTACAGATTCTGAATGCTTGTTCATCATTTGATGTCACTATTCTCAGATAATTAGAAACTTTAAGAAGGGGGAGAAGTAGGGAAGTGGGTGCAGGCTCTTGGTTTGTCTTGACCTTGGCTCTTTTGTCTGCCTCTTTCTGCTTCCTTGTCTGCCACATTCGACTACCACCATGATGTTTTACTCAAGTAATGGGACCAGGAAACCATGGACCAAAACCTTTAAACTCTGAGCTAAAATGAACCCTTCCTCCTTTAAATTATTGTCTTAGTTAACGTTTCTATTGCTGTGAAGAGACTCCATGATCATGGCGACTCTGATAAAAAAGCATTTGCTTGGGGCAGCTTGATCACAGTTTCAGAGGTTCAGTTCATTATCATTATGATGGGGAGCATGGGGATGCACAGGCAGAGGTGGTACTGGAGTTGAAAGTGCTACATCTTGGCCTATAGGCAACAGGAAGTTGACTGAAAGTCACACTGAGGGAAGCTTGAGCAAAAGAAACTTCAAAATCCACCCCATAACGACATGCTTCCTCCAACAAGGCCACATCTCCTAATAGTGACCCACCCTATTTTTTTCAAATTACCACATTTCACTCTCTGCCTTATAGTCATATCATAATGCAATTAAATGTATTCATTCCAAGTTTAAAAGTCCCCATAGTCTATAAGAGTCTCAAACTTGTTTCAAAGTCTAAAGTCTCTTCTGAAACTCATGCAATCTCTTAACTGCAATGTCCTATAAATTTAAAATAAAAAAAGCAGATCACATACTTCCAACATATAATGACACAGGATGTACCTTACCATTTCAAAACATAGGGAAGAGAGCATAGTAAGGAAATGCTGAACCAATGCAAAATTGAAAACCAGTTGGGCAAACTCCAAACTCTGCATTTTTAATTACTTTCAGATTTGCTGACTGCATCATGTTTCTTTCTCTTTTGCTGGCTCCACTCCCTATTAGCAGTTTGCCTTGACAGGTATTCTACAACTCTAGCATCTCTAACATCTTGAGGTTTCCAAGGCGATTCAAGCTTCAACATCTTAGCTTCACGCAATGGCCTCAGTGGGTCTCTATTCAGGGACACCCCTGATATGCCTAGCCTCAGTGGCTTCATTCCATAACTCCCATCTCCTGTCTTTAACTTTAAAACCAGAATCATGTGGCCAAAGCTGACAAGTTCTGCTTTTTAGTAGGTCTGGAGCATGGGGTCCCTTGTTTAATTACATCCTCACAAGCTTTTTGTTTTCCTTCACTGCTAAGCTTCTCTGTCCTTGGACTTGAACTTTAGACCAGGCTGGTCTCAAATTCAGAGACCTTCCAGCCTCTGCCTTCTCTGCTGGGATTGAAGGTGTGCCCTACCTTACCCAGCTCTAAGCTTTTCTTTAGTTCCTTTTCACAAGTTGGAAACTTATCTAGGTGGGATCTTGCCCGGAGGTCAACACTTCCTTTATTGCATTTTTAAATCTGTCTCCTTGGATTTAGGATTTAACTCTATTCCACTTCCTGGTGCTCTTTTTCTCCTCAAAATTTACATTTTATAATTTACCCTACTCAGCTTGTTCCTTTTTATTATAAATCTTCATCAGAGTTATCACTAAAAAACCAGAGTCTATGCTAAGCTATTTTGAAATTTCTTCTGCCAATGGAATTAATCCAAAATTTTTTACTTTATCCTCAGGCAGACTCTCTGGACAGGGAAAAAGGCAGTCACTTTCTTCACCAAAACATCACAAGAATGATCTCTAGACAACATACTAAACTCTTCTCTGAACCTCTTGAGTGAGCCCCCACAGTTCATCAAATCATCAAACCCCACTCCCATGGTGACATGCTTCCTCCAACAAGGCCACACCTCCTAATAGTACCACTCCCTTTGGGAGCCAGTTTTTTTCAAACCACATTGTTAATGTCAAGTATTTCATCTCAGTGATCAGAACATCACTAACAAAGTTCAGCTCAGGCCAAGGTTTCTACTAACTAAGATCATTGAAAATAACACTTAGTTTTTTAGCAATGGTGGTCTTGAGTTTGTAGATTGACATAATAGTTTCTGCCATGGATTATTTTAAAATTCATTGTAAAAAATTATCTTTTCTCATTTTACACGCCAAATCTAGTTCCCACTCCCTCCCCACTTTCTTCTCTCTCCATCCCCCCCTCATCCTGCTCCCATCCATTCCTCAGAGAGGGTAAGGCATCCCATGGGGAGTCAACAAAGTCCAGCACATTGCTTTTAGGCAGGACCAAGGCCCTCCCCAATATATCTAGGCTGATCAAAGTATTTCTCGGAAGAGAATGGGTTCCAAACGGCCAGAACAAGCAGTGGGGATAAATCCTGGTCTGGCTGCCTGTGGCCCCACAGTCTGTCCCAGCCATACAACTGTCACCCATATTCAGAGGGCCTAGTTTGGGCCAATGCTCCTATCGCTGTCAGATCAGAGCTGGTGAGCTTCCATTAGTCCAGGTAAGCTGTTTTGGTGGTTGTCTCTATCATGGTCTCCACCTCTGTGCTCATAGTCTCACTCCCCCCACTCTTTGACTGGACATTGGGAGCTCATCCCAGGACTCTGCTGTGGATCTCTGCATCTGCTTCCATCAATTGCTGATGAAAGTTCATTCTATGATGACATTTCAGGTAGTCAGCAATCTGAATAAAGAACAAGGCCAGTTCGGGAACCGTCTCCACGATTGCTTAGAGTCTTAACTGGAGTCATCTTTGTGGATTCATGAACTAGAAAAATCATCCTGAGTGAGGAAACCCAGACCCAGAAAGATGAGCATGGTATGTACTCACTCATAAGTGGATACTAGCTGTAAGCAAAGGATAAAGATCCTATAGTTCATGACCCCAGAGAAATTAAGTAACAAGGATAACCCTAATAGAAACATACATACATCCCCTTGGGAAGGGGAAATAGACAAGATCTCTTGAGAAAACTGAGAGTGTGGGGGTAGGGGAAGAAGGGAATGTAGAAGGGGAGCAGGAAGAGAGAAGGGTTGTTGGGAAGAGAACTTGAGGGAATGGGATGGTTGGAATGGGGGAAGGACAGAGACAGAGTGCAAGGAAAGAGATATCTCAATTGAGGGAGTCATTATGGGGCTAGCAAGAAACCCACCATGGATTTAAAACCACCCAATTTTGTGGTTTATGCCTTTTTTTCTTGTTGCTGTTTATCTGCTTTTTAATGGAGAAGATGATGTCCAAAATTGTTTTATCAACTTTATAAAACAGCTTAGAAGTAAAAGCCAGTTTTCATTTCCTTTGCAAATGATGAAGTGTTTTCACGGTTTTAAGAGAAGTAATTGCATTTGATTGCCAGTACATCAGATCCCAGATTGATGATTTTCTTCACTGAAAGAGATAAATTTTGACTGGCAATACAACTTCAAGGTTTTGTTGTTGTTTTTCATGAATAAGTCATTCTATGATTATCCGATATAGAATAATTTTTCATCCAAAGTTAATATGGCTAGGCCTATTGTTTTTGAATGGGTACCATAAGAATCTAGCAAAGTCTAAGCTATCAAGAGAAGCTATTCCCTGTGACCTCAGAGGATCTCTGAGTCACAGGCTGCTACTGTACAGAGAGAACCAAAACTCTAGCAGGGAACTCCTATGGCTTATAAATATACTCAGTAATGTGTCAGGATGCAAGATCAACTGAAAAAGGATCAATAGCACTTCTGTATAAGCTGAGAAACAAATCAGAGAAGCATCATCTTTCACAATAGCCACAAATAACAAAAAATATTTGGGGGTAACACTAAACAAAGAATTGAAAGATCTGTTTGACAAGAATAATTAGTCTTTGAGCAAAGAAATTGAAGAAGATGCCAGAAAAATGAAAGACCTGCCATGCTCTTGGATAGGTAGGATCAACATAATAAAACTAGGAGTCCTATGAAAGCAATCTATAGCTGCAGTGCAATACCCATCAAATCCCAATACAATTCTTCACAGACCTTGAAAGGACAATACTCAACTTCATGGAAAAACAAAAAACCCACAATAGCCAAAACAATCCTGTACAATATAGAAACTTCCAGAGTCATTACCATCCTTGACATCAAGATCTGTTTTAGAGCTCCAGAAATGAAAACAGACTGGTATGGCATAAAAACAGACAGGTTGACCAATGGAAGTGAATTGAAGACCCAGATAACTATTCGCACACCTATAAACACCTGAATTTTGACAAAGAAGGTAAAATTATATAACGGAAAACAAAGCATCTTCAACAAATGATGCTGGCATAACTGGATGTCAACATGGTGAAGGATGAAAATAGATCCATATCTATCACCATGCACAAAACTCAAGTCTAAGTGAATTAAAGACCTCAATATAAATCTGACCACACTGAACCTGATAGTAGAGAAAGTGGGAAGTACCCTTCAACACATAGGCACAGGACACCACTTCCTAAATATAATACCAGTAGCACAAACACTGAGAGCAACAATAAATAAATGGGATCTCTTGAAACTGAAAAGTTTCTATAAAGCAAAGTACACAGTCAATAAGACCAAAGTGGAACCCACTGAATGGGAAAAGATCTTCACTAACCCCACATAGGGCAGAGAACTGATCTCCAAAATATATAAAGAACTCAAGAAATAGGTCATTAAAATATTAAATAATCCAATTAAAATATGGGGTACAGATCTAAACAGGGAATTCAACAGAAGAGTCTCAAAGGGCCAAAAGATACTTAAGGAAATAGTCAACTGTATTAGTCACCAGGGAAATGCAAATCAAAATGACTCTGAGATATCATCTTACACCAGTCATAGTATTTAAGATCAAAAACACCAATGATATTTATGCTGGAGAGGATGTGGAGTAAGAGGAACACTCCTTCATTGCTGGTGGGAATGCAACTTGTACAATCACTCCTGAAATCAGTATGATGATTTCTTAGAAAATTGGAAATCAACCTACCTCAGGACCCAGCAATACCACTCTTGAGCTTATAACTAAAGGATGCCCAATTATACTACAAGGACATTTGTTCAACTATGTTTATAGCAGCATTATTTGTATTAGCCAGAACCTGGAAGCAGCCTAGATGCCACTCAATCAAAGAATGGATAAAGAAAATGTGGTATATTTACATAGTGGAGTACTACTCAGCAGTAAAAAAAAAAACAATGACATCTTGAAACTTGCATAAAGAAGAATATGGTATGTACTCACTCATAAGTGGATACTAGCTGTAAAACAAAGGATAATGAGCCTATAGTCCATGACTCCAGAGAAGCTAAGTAACAAGGAGAACCCTAAGAGAAAAATATGTAGATCCCCCTGGGAAGGGGAAGTAGACTAGACGTCCTGAGAAAATTGGGAGTGTGGTAGTGCAAGGAGAAGGAAGGACAGAAGGGGAGGAGGAGGAGAGAAGGGGATGGGGGAGAGAAGTTGAGGGAACAGAATAGTCAGGATGGGCAAAGACAGAGACGGAGAGAAAGGAAAGAGATATCTTGATTGAGGAAGCCATTATGCAACTAGCAAGGAACCTGTCACTAGAGAAATTCATAGGAATCTGCCTTTCCTTCTCCCCCTACCCCCACATTCTCAATTTTCTCAGGAGATCTTTTTATTTCCCCCTTCCAAGGGAATGTGTGTAGGTTTCTATTAAGGTACCCTTGTTACTTGGCTTCTCTAGGGTCATGGACTACATATATAGGCTTTTTAGCCTTTGCTTTACAGCTAATATCCACTTATAAGTGAGTACATATAATGCTCATCTTTATGGGTCTGAGTTTCCTCACTCAGGATGTTTTTCTCTGTTTCAGGAAAACACAAATATGACTCCAGCTAAGACTCTAAGCAATAGTGGGGAGGGTGATGAGCTGGACTTGCCCTTCAGTCAGATTGATGACTATCGTAAATGTCATCAGAGAGCCTTCATCCAGCAACTGGTGGAAGCAGATGCAGAGATCCACAGCAGAGCACTGGGCTGAGCTCCCAAAGTACAGTCAAAGAGTGGGAGGAGTAAGAACACGAGCAGAGGTCAAGACCATGATAGGGACACCCACTGAAACAGCTTACCTGAGCTAATGGAGCTCACCAACTCTGGCCTGACAGTTATGGGAACCAGCAAAGTACCAAACTAGGCCCTCTCAGTGTGGTAACAGTTGTATGGCTGGGGCAGATTGCAGGGCCACTGGCAGTGGCACCAAGATTTATCCCTACTGCTTGTTCTGGCCTTTTGGAAGCCATTCTCTTTGGAGGGATACTTTACTCAGCTTAGATATATTGCAAAGGGCTTGGTCCTGCCTCAAAACAATGTGCCATTCCGTCTCTGAGAAGTGGATGGGGGTAGGGAGAAGGTGGAGGGCACAGGAGGAGAAAGGGAGTGGGAACTGGGATTTGTATGTAAAATAAAAAAGATAGTCTTTAAATATATATATTTATATATGATTCATATATATATATATATATGAAATTTAAAAAAGAAAAAGGGGATGAAGAATTGAACCCAGTGATTATTTAAGAGTAAACTGAGTTTTATAAGTGGACTATATTCAGAAGGGTTTATGTCTACTGTCTTTCTGGACAAATGAGAAAGAGCACACATTTCATCTTCCTTATGCCATTGGCTCTCTAGACTCACACTGCATGTAAAAATTAAAAGTGTTCTCTTTAAAGAATCATATTGAGCTATACATTTTAGTTTCTGACTATGAGTCTTGGTGTTTGGATAGATATCTGGTAGCTTTTTTTCTCCTGAAAAATGAAAAATGAAAACATTACGTTTCTGCCATTAGCTAATTCATTGGAAACGGGTATTCTTGAAAGTCTATGGCAAAACACCTGTCATTTTTAAATCACATGACACTGTCCAATCCATAATATGGGGCATTAGTGATAGACAATAACTTCATTTTCTTTAAAGCTATCGTGTGGGTTGGGGGTTTATGATAATATATAGAATTGATTCTTTGTTTATATCCAACTAAAAATTCTTTGATTCAAGGCAAACAAATAATACATTTGTGTACCATTTAATCATCCTCTAATTTTAATTGCAGAATTTCTTGTTAGAAGGTTAGGAAACTCGATATAGATCACTGGGCTCTACTTGAATTCGTGAATTACTGGTGGTAGTTTCAAGGTACTAATTTGCTTTTTTCTGCATATATTTATCAGCCTATGGGTAGATTGCTAATGATTAGGGATGTTATGAAATCATTTATCTCTTTGTCTAAAATATATGGATGCTCTGATGGAAATAGAGGTGAAAAGGGTGAAAAGTGAGATTCACAGCCATGATTCCATGATCTTCTTTTGGATGAAATGGATCAAAGTCCAAAATAAACACATTCCAATAAAAACCCCATCAATGACTGCCACCAGGATTGGGCCAATAAAGAAGAAAACACTTAGGATGGTAGTTTCAGATTTGTGAGTGCTGGATAAATAGGTGTGGTATGTGGGAATATAAAGAAATCAGAGATTTGTTTATAGAAGAAAGATATATAATTTTGCTTTGATTAAGCATAAGGATAATTTTGACAAGCAGGTATGCCGCACACGCATGCCTGTGCTCTATGCGCTACCATACAGTTTGAGAGTTTCCGGCAAGGGGCGGGAAGATGAAACATACAGAGACACACAGACAGAGACACGGACCTGTAGTCACTGTTAGGAAGCCCTTTATTCAACAGCACCACAAAGGTTTATATACCCAACAGTCAGGGTATATGTCAGGGGGCCAACAGGTGAAAACCTTATCCTCTGATCCTCAAGGCCAAGGCAACACATGCTTGCGAAGCAGAGCTGGTCAACAACTTTGACACAGCCTTTAGTAACTCAAATCAGAAGGAAAGTAAAGCTCTCTAGCAGGGAAGAGCAGCTGGAGGCCAGGACTCCAAACGGTCCCAACACAGGTAGGATTCAGGCCTGGAGTTTTAACTTTGTGAATAACCCTGCATAACTTTGGTTTCATTCTCTGGATATAGATAACGTACTCCAGCAAAGGGAGGATTGAGTTTGAGATACCTCTAAAACATTAGAACATCAGAGCAGTGGTGGGGAATGAGACAACTGATTGAGGCAAAGACAAAAGGAGTTGTATTAAGGAAAGCCAGGTTATAGATGAATGTGTACAGCAAGCGAGACAGATAGTCACAAAGACTCACAGTGACTAAATGCCATAGGAGAGAAATCTGAAGACTGTCTTCCATATATTTGGTCATTGGAGAACACGTGGTGACTTTGTTCTGGGTTTGTTCTGTGGAGCAGTGTGGAGAGTAAGCCAGGTGAGGCACTGGAAAGGAAATGGGGCAGCTGATAGGAAGGTATACAACAGGTTTCAAACTCAGAGGAAGGGCTCTTCAACCACTTTTCTTTCTTTTTTTTTTGGTTTTTTTTTGGTTTTTTTTTGAGACAGGGTTTCTCTGTAGCTTTTGTAGACCAGGCTGGTCTCGAACTCACAGAGATCTGCCTGCCTCTGCCTCCTGAGTGCTGGGATTAAAGGCGTGTGCCGCCACCGCCCGGCCACTTTTCTTTCTTATCAAGATTAATATGTGAAATTCCTTTCTGTTCACACTGCTCCACCAGGCACTCAAGACCATGCATTTGGGTAGCATTGTGCTCACAGTAGCATGTCTGACGGTACCTGCCCAACTTTGAGCAGGATCTAAGTCAGTTCATGAGAAAAGAGTAAATAATAAACCATTAGAGGAGAAGTCTAATAATAAGTAGCAACGAATGCATTTAAATAGAGCCAAAATGCCAGCGTTTCCGTCAAAGAATGATACACAGTAGAATCTTAGACCCCACTATGAGGAAGCCTGTTTATAAATGATGCTTAGCATTATTTCTACCCCAGATTACCCAAAGCAGAGAGTGGTTTTTCTACCCACCTTAGCTGCGCCAACTCCAAAGTGTATGGAGAATAACAAAGACCTAACTGGAATTCCTGTGCTTAAAGTCATGTGCCGAACACAAATCCCACCCACTGTGAGTTCCAGTTGTCTTGAATTCCTCCTACAAAGAAGCCTGAGGAACACCTGCTATTCCCTACTTCCTTCTTCACATAGATCCAAAGCTCTAATTTAGGAAATTAAAAACCTATCTTTTAATCTATATCTGATACAAATATGTATTTGTGGGGTATCACTGTACATAGTTGTTACTGAAAAAAATCAAGGGATTAATAAAGCATCTTTTATATACATACTCAATTACAGATAACAGGGAAAAGCGAGACTAGGATATGAAGGAGTCGAATGGAAGTAGCTAAGTGATCGCATAGTGGTCATGGAACTCAGGCTCTAGAAAGACTCCCAAGTATAACAGGGCTCTAATGTGGTGCAGTTCTTCTCCAGGAAGTGGGTTAAACAACACAACAGAAGGCCATATGCACTTCCAGCAGAAAAAAGAAATGGAAAGGGAGACACACAGACAGAACAACTGAAAATCACAGACCACTGAAATGATCTAGTTTACAGGATGGAAACCCATAGGAAGAAAAGGAAGAGAGAGTGTTGGAACAAGAAAGGAGCAAAGATAGTATAGTTAGTGTTTAGAAAGTCACATCAGTGGGGTATTATGTACAGAAGATGGATGAACAGGGAAGAAGAAAAATGAAACATGGCCAAGATGAAGGGAAATTGGAGAACATGCAAAGTGTTTAATTTGAAGATTCCCTAGTATTGGATTAACTTGCATTTAGTTGAATCCAGAAGCCAATGAAGTGCTTATCAAGTGATAACTTATGAGTTAGCATCTTGCATTTGAATAATCATCATTCATAGTTAAAATGTCTTAAGTATGAACAGGTTTAATGTGTCTTGTATGAGACTAATTGCTTCCAATGATGTATTTGTATGTCTCCCTCTGAGATATTTCATATTTCTTTGCTATATTAGACCATCTTGAGTGAAAGAAAGCAAATACTGTGCATCAAAAATCCTGAGTCAAAATGTGAGGCATGCTGAAGCACAATTAATAAAAATCCAGGATCAGAAGTTGGCGTTCAACCTGAAGATCCAAAAAGCAAAACAGCCAGTCACTGACTCTTACCTTGACCTCAGTGCGAAAATGGCAGTCCTGCCTCCTGGAATCTCAGAAGGAGTCTGTGTGTCTGAAAGCTATCTCCCCCTATTTTATATTCGTCTCTCAGGCTGGGATTAAAGGTGTGCAACACTGAGATTAAAGGTGTGTGTTACTGTGGCTACTGGCATTAAAGGTGAGTGTGAATGTGGCTACTGAGATTAAAGGTGTGTGTTACCATAACCTGGTCTATAAGGCTGACTAGTGGGACTGTTTTACTCTCAGATCTTCAGACGGTCTTTATTTATTAAAATACATTTGAAATGCCACTACAGCTCCCGGTGTCATGCCGAGGGCAATAGTGGAATGATAAGACAATAAGGTGCTTCTATAGATATGAGGAGGTCCAACTTCCACAGGTTTGGCAAGTTACTAAAGTCCTTCAGTGTGGGTAATATCACATCTCAGGTTAAAAACACTGCAAACTCTGTGTAGACCCTAAAGTTTTAGGCAAGCGAATCCTCTGAAGTGGGCAAATATGGCCAGATATTGGAAAAGAAAGGGAAAATAAAGACACATTTTTCACAGGAGTGGAAGATTAGTAACAAATAGTTCAGATTTGATCCATTGCTGACTTCGGTCCCAATTCTACCTTTATACCGAGTCTCAGCTGATGGCCTTGTGAAAGTGTCTCTGTGCTGCTTTTCTTAGAAATAGAATTGAAGAAAACAGAAAGTGCCACTGTGCTGATCTGAAATGGCATAATAGGCATGCACTTGAATGCAACCTTTTGGGCATGGTAGTATGGGACCCACCAGTATTTTGGTCGAATTCATACTGTATTTACTCATTGACCTGTTAATGTAGAAATCAGGGCATGATCTCTGCCCTCAATGAACTCAGCGCAGCAGTTAGCCATAAGACACATTCTTCGTGTGAAAATAGTGACTTTGTGGAGATGAGTTGAGATTAAATCCTTGTGGCACAGAAGGTCAGAAGCAGATGAGAGAGACTACGTGCTGTCATGGTTTAAGCACTGGCATACAAGCACAAAATAGAGGAGGGAAGGGCCTGGAAACATCTTCTGTGGAAGTCATATTGTCTATCCACGGCAGGAATACAAGAGATTCTTCGGGTAAGTTTGGAAATTGTATTTGTAACATTAGAGAGAACATTGATTATCAAGATGGAACCTGATCTTTTCCATTTCAACAAATAGTTTTTATTCTTGCTAAAAGGGAAAGCAATGTGTTTTTGTTTGCTTTCTTTCTGATTTTTATCGAATGCTTCTGGTAAAGCTTTTGGTACAAATTAGCATGCAGAAGTGAAATCTTGAGAGAATGTCACAAAAGCATCCAAAAATCTTCTGAGCTGAAAATTTGTAACCCAAAATTCTGCTGCAAATGATAGTTTCCATGGCGCAATCGGGCTGTCCTCAGTTAAGGTCTTAGACGAGGAGGTCTGATCCTCAACCTTGACCTCATGTGCTCTTGCCCCACACAAGGGGTCACTGCCTGAGAAAGGAGGTGGCCCCATGTCCGGCTCCAGCAATGTTCCTGTATGAGCCATCACTTGTGGGTGCACAAGAAGAAGCCGAGAGGAGAGGAAAGCCCTGCCCTTTCGGTAAAAGACTCATTTGATCTTCCCAACCACAGCAGAGGACAAGGCAGGTTTCCTGGAAGAAGCTCAGAGAAGGGGAAAGGAAAATTAGAAGGCGTCATCTGAAAAACTGGGGCTAAGCTTGAATTTCTAATTGCCAGAGGGCTTTTCCAAGAAGCATGCCTGTCTGTGGTGTACCAGCCTTTAGACTGGCGGCTCCTAGATCATGTCTCCCTTTGTCAACCAGGCTCATGGCAGCAGAACCATCAGCTTCCTTTCATGAAGGCAGTGCCCATTTATTCTGGTTTGCTGTTGACTTGGTCTAGCCCTCCTTCAGAGAGAAGTAATTGGTACTCTTTACTCCTTTGTTGAAGAAGAAGGTTTTCTGCCCCCACCCTTCTCATCAGTGCTAGCTAGCCCTGTATGACATTGTTAAGTGGTCTGTTCTTCTCTTTTCTTTCCTTTTTCTTTTCTTTTTTTCTTCTTCTGGCCTCCCACAATCCACCCTAACCTCCTTTAGGTTTAGGTTTAAAGACATAATGTATTTTTGTGACTATGATATCTCCACAGTCATCATTTTGCTTTTTGTCTTTGGCTAACAAACAACCCTTTCACTTGCACATGCTTAAGGTGCTTTAAAAGTCGCCGGTTTTGTTTCCTTCTCCCGGTTGCCAGCACTCCTTTGTTTGTTATGGCTTCAGCAATAGACAGGACATAGTTTCTACACTTATGCAGTACAAGGTTAAGTGAGTTTGCTAGGCAAGAACATCCAGTATTACTAAAAGGTAGAGAGGTAGGAAACTATGTAATCCTAGGAGAACTGTCTCTTCTTCAGAGGCTAGAAAGTTTGTGAGCCCATGACAAGATTTGTGGGATTTGTTGGAGGGCTAGAATGGAAGGTTCTGGGTGAAGATTCTATGGGAGCTCCCAAAGAAGACATTCAAAGAGACGACAAGATCGATTCTCAACTGAAGAAAGTCTGTCCTTTAAGTAGAGTAATGGAACAAGTCCCCTTCCTTTTGCATCTAAGGTTAAGTAACAGATTATGATGAAACCTAGAATGTGTAGATTTGAGAGATAACTTTAACTAAAGGTCAAAGTTTTATATAGTCATTAGTATTTATTTATTCTTAGCAAAATTGGTATCGAATCGGTCCCATTACACTGAAATATATGTCTTTTCTATTGTAGGTGATTGTTGATAATTCTGGTGGTTTTAGAGATGGTGATAAATAAGAAGAAGAAATATGTTTTTATCATAGCTAGGAAGTAGGGTACAGCCAGATGTGGAATTGCCTGGACAAAATGTCATAACTGGGCTTCTGGTCATTGGTTTTAGATCTGATTTTACCCTCTTAATTTTTCTTCAACTGTTCCCTATGAGTTCTGTTGTTTCTTTTTTCCACTTTCTAATCTCTTCTTTTTAACTTCCTATTTCAGCATTACCAAACTCTCTGTACCTTGTTCCCTGGATACAGCACGCAGAATCTCTGCTTTGTGTTTTTGTAATCTAAATTCAAAGCAATAAACATTTCCCATCCAGGGCCTAGAGATTCACAGAATCTCTACTTTTGCAGTAGAAGACATTCGTAAGCATAATTACTTAACTCAATAAGAATCCCAAGATCCTTCCAATTTCCTAGGCAGATTAGCCAATAATGTTGACAGTTTATGGAAACAAGATACTTGGAAAACAAAAAGATCGTTTTTATGATGTCAAAACACCCCAAGCAAACGAAAAACAGGCTCCGTGTTTCTTGGCTCTTTTCTCACCCTCAGTATAAACCCCAAGCACTCGTTTTCTTTTTCCCTTCATTCTTCATCTACGGGTATTTAGAGAAAATATTAAACTATCAAGTTGTCTACTCTAACAAGAATGGTTTTGTTGAAATATGTGTGAAGAATGATAGCAATAGACTTTTATCAGGAGTAAGAAGGAATTGAAGGTGAGTAGAAGATATTTCTAATAAACAATATGAACTACAGATCAGGGAGGGGCTTTTGGAGTTCTATTCATCCCTGCTCAACGATTGGCTACTGATATATTATCGACAGGGACAGTCACTGTTTTTTGGTAATGTACCCGATGGTACATGGCGAATCCACTAGGCTATCCTGGAAAGTTCCAAACCCATGATCACCAGATAACACTAGATGAAACTGGTAGCATCACAAAACAAAACAAAACAAAACAAAACCATGGTTGTGGGAAAGTGCAGGGAGGGGAAAGGGATGATGAGAGCGGGGGGAAAGAAAACAAAGGACGAAAATGAGAGCAATGACAATGCATCTCATACAAGGAAGAAGTTGTCAGAGAATAGATTTAATCAATAAAAAGGAATGAACTGTGAACCTTGCAATATTTCACTCAAAATTTCTGAATAAACAAGTCCTTTCATCCTAAAAGAATCAGGCACCTCACTAGGTAGTGACCATCATCGTGTGGAAGGAGGAACATACCCACTTGTCATCCAAAGGCTTAGGAAGTGGTTTTAGATTGGTTTTGGCAACTGTGCAATGGTTTTGGTTAGGATTCTGTTATGAAAGCTAAATATAAGTTGTGATTGCTCGCTAGAAGAATGCTCTGTGTTCATTGGCTGTTCAATTCCCCTAACCCACAGTGAGAACCTGCAAAGAAATTAATGTCACAGACAATTTGGAAAGAGAAGGCTAAATTTGGCTGCTAAAATATGTAAATGACCTTGGGCTTTCATACTGCACACTGTGGCTGTGGTAGTGGACAGTGTGCAGGTTACTTAGTTAGAGGTACAGGCCTTGGGTGAATGTATCTAAGCAGTGCACTGGGATTTCAACAAATTGAATGTTATGATAGAGTACAAACATGTGCTGGAATGGTCATATAACATGATTTAGAGGTTGAACAGAGACACCATATTTGTGAATTTCAGTTTTGAGTCTCAGAATCAACATTAGAGGATCCATCAGCTGTTAGGAAACAATTAAATGAAATTCACTTACCAACAATGACTGGAAACTGGGTGAGAGATAAAAAACCATATTTACGTGAAAAGTTCTATAGAAATTCTCTGTTATCCTTAGTTTCAACCGAAATCACAATCATAATAAAATAACAAGGCTGATTTTCTTAAAAGCAATAACCATGCAGAATCAACTTGTATCCTTATCAAAAACAGTTTTTTGATATACTGTATAATCAGTAACCACTGAATGTCTGCATGCTGAATAATAATATGACTGAGTGGTCAACAGAGAAATCCACATGTCAGACTCATAATACTTACACAATTATATTTTACTATAAGTTGTCTAATATATTTTTTTCTGTAAAGAACTCAATGGTAACTATTTCATGGTTCTTAGGAGCTCAAACTGAGACTATTATGTAGTTGGTTAAATAACAAGAGAAAAACAAATTTGTACAAATTTTTACTAAAGGAATTTAAAACATAATAACATTGGGCTATATTTTTATAATGGAGTAAGAAGAATGAAATTATTTATTTTACTCAATTAGGGTTCAAGTATACTATTTACTATTGAAATACATTGCAGACATTATTTGCTAATGCTAATTTATAAAGAAATTTCAGTTATTCACTTAAAAGCAGCTATTTCTAGACTGCATATAAGGTTGTCAGTTTTTTTTTAAATTGCCTGCCATTTAAAAATATATATCTTGGGCTTTACAAAGACAAGTGAAACACCAACTTTAGTGCGTTGATTCACCTCTAATAATGCCTTATCTACATATATGGGATTTAAGAAAATAATTAAATTTATTTGTTTATTTTATATCTATCTATTGGTATATTGTCAACCTTTCATGGAAAAATTCCATTTATTTGCAGCATATTACATGCCAGTTACATCCCATTAAAGTCTCAACATTTGAGCGATTGTGACTTTTCCTTTGTTTTGAAGTAATGCTTTTTAATGTGAGGATTGATCTCAAAAGGAAAAGAAAGAAAAGTAAAGAAAAAAACCAGAAATCTTTTTAGTATCTTCTTGGTTAACTTGATAGCTTCACCACTGAACTGAGTTTGACATTGCAAGACTTGGCTAGAGGACAAGGGCTGCAGGACAACTTCCTCCCTTTGGGATAAAAATGCAATGACAGGGTCAGACTCCTCAGGAACTGCCAAGTACACTGGATGCCCACATTGGAAGCTATGGTTTGATGTTGTCTTTGGTCGGAAATGCCTGCGCTGCTTTTGTGCATTGTAAACCTTGCTCCTCATTATGCTTCAAGGGTCCCCCTCCTTCCCCCAGAAACCAGACACTTTAAATGGCACACCATGGTCTCTGTCAACACTCACTTCCTTGTTGTTCTCCTAGCCCTACTTCTGTGTCTCATCCCCATTCTTTACCACCTGACTTGGCCTGTTTTCTTGTCGTTGCTGCATAGGATAGTGGCTAGCCACAAAGAATCTAGAATCATACTGCCTTACTTTCTTGTCGCTGTGGTAGAATCCTCCGACAAGAACAAAAAGGGGAGAAATCTTGCATTTAGATTCACAGTTTCCAATGAAGAAAGTGTATTTATTCTAGAGGGGAATACATGGTACAGGAAGGCAAGGCAGGGTGCTAGGTGCATGAGCCTGGCTGGACACATGGTATTCATACACAGGACGCAGAGCATATTAGGAAATGACACTTGTTTATGAAACTTCAAGGCCTTTCCCCAGTGATTCACTTCCTGGAGTTGGCGTTTTCTTTGAGCTGCTAACCAGCTACCAAATAAAGACAAGAGACTTACTAATTATGAAGGCTCGGCCTTGCTTTAGCTTGTCCCACTATTTCTTTTAATTTAACCTGTTTGTATTCATCTACATTTTGCTTTAGTTTTTGTTGTTGTTGTTGACCTTTCTTTCATTCCATATGTCCTACATTCCAGCTTCTTATATATCTGGTTGGCTGGCCCCCAGCATGTCCATGGTATCTCTTTCTGTCTGTCTGTCTGTCTTTCTTTCTTTCTTTTTTTGTTTCTTTCTTCCTCAAGCTTAAATTATTCCTTTTACTTACTCTCCCTGTCCAGAAGTCCTGGCTGTATGTCCTTCCTCACTATTGGCCACTGAGATTTGTATTAAGCCAATCAGGTGTCTTAGGAAGATAAGGTAAAATAGCTACATACCTTTATATAATTAAACAAATGCAGCACATCTTTACATGGTTAAACAAATATTCTGCAACATAAAAAATGTAATGCATCTTTACATATTTAAGCAAATACAACACATCTTTGCATAGTTAAACAAATATTTCACAACAACTTCCTCCAACAAGGATATACCTCCTAGAGTTTCCACTTTCTCCCCAAGTATGACCACCATTGTGGATCAAGTGTTCAAACTCATGAACCTATGGAAGACATTTTATGTTTAAAATGCAACACTCTTCAACTTGGGTCCAAGACTGACTTTAATATTTACTGTCTGTATTCTGATTCTTATCTTTGAAATGCAGTGGTAAAAGCACTAACCTTGTAAGAATATTGTAAGGAGTAAATGAAAATGAATCTATTAAAATAAATCCTTGAAAGAGTGTCTGTTAATGAGTAAGCATTTAATAAATTCAGAACCTCTACCAGCATTTAAATTAAGGTGATAAATGTAAAATAGGAACACAAAGAACAAATTGCTCACACTTACAAATGTTTGATGTGTTGAAAATATGAAAGTGAACTTCTTAGGTTTCACAACAGCTCCATAGATTGGATTATATTGTTAGCCTTCTTTGCTGACAATGAAAGAAAGGATTATGAATGTAAAGAACCCTGTTCAAGATCACCAACTACACATAGATGGATGAGCCAGCAGGCAGTTTGTACTCTGTCTTGGCCTGCCAATGAGTCAACACCTTTAGCCCTGCGTATCTTTTATGCCACCCTGGGTTTAGCCATCTTGCCAGGATCAGTAGTCATAGAAACCTCAGACTTTCAATTTTAGGCTTTGCTCCTTGATCATTTTCTACTCCTTTTCATTTGCTTCCATTAGATTTTTAGAACCTATACTTTCTGACTTCATTCGAACTTTAAACCCATGACTTGACTCTTCTTCATTTGTATCATCTAGACAAGATCTACTTCTTCCTCTCTTTCTGCTCAACCCAAATCATTCATGGCCTAGGCCTCTAACACTCCCTTACAGATGCTATTAAACCCTCCTTTCCATTCTCTTTCTATTAGAGTCACTTATTGAAAACTCAGACAAATTGAATTACCCACTCTTCCTGTGTGAACACTGCAGCAGCGAAAACACCGCTGGAAAAATCTGGACTGTAATAGTTTGCTGCACAATCCGTTTCTTCAAGATACACATCTTTTCTTCAGAGATAAACATGCTTTCCGTTTGCCTATATTTTACACATCCCCACCTGGTGCGGGTGAATTATCTGTATTCTGTCAATCATGTATTTTAATAAAACGCTGATTGGCCAGGCAGGAAGTATAGGTGGGTCAACCAGACAGGAAGTAGAGGCGGGGCAATGAGAATAGGATAAGACTAGGGGGGAGGAAACTCCCTCCGCCACTCCTGCGCAGACCACTGAAGAGGCAGCATGTAACTTGCCCAGCTGAGAAAGGTACGGAGCCATTATGGCTAACATAGATGAGAATAATGGGTTAATATAAGTTATAAGAGTTAACAAGAAGCCTGACCTAATGCGCCAATCAGTTTATAACCTTATGGAGTCTTGTGTGTGATTTTCTTTGTTGCTTGCCAGCTGTTGGGGTACTTGGAGGGATGGAAACCCCAACAAGCTGGCCCCCTCATGTTACACCCACCATCTTTACAGACTCCCTGATCTTAATAATGAAGCTCTTTGGACAGAAAACAGACTCAATTGGATGTGGATGATCTCATTGTCCTGCTATCAATTCAAAGAATCTTTTAATGTATGTGTTTGACTACTGACTTACTTCATTTGCTAAGAATAAACCTTTTTACTACGGTTTAATATCCTGGGTATTTTATTTTCTCAGAGAGTTGGCTCCTACAGTTGGCAAGATTCCCACATCCATTTCTTCCTCTTTTTGATATTAACCTATTGGCAAACAAAAGTGGTAACATTTATTATAAAAATTGACTGAAAACTATTCCCCAACTACTTTGGCCTGACAATAATCTTTCCATGATAATTGTATATATTCTCTCCTTTACATAAAAACCCTTTAAACTTATCATTTTTGTTTACTGTCACTATTTCTTTTCTATCTTTATTTTTTTATTGGTTGTATTGAGCAATACATTTTCTCTGTTCCTCTCCTTACCATTCCTTCTACCCTCTTCTGTGACCCCCCCACTCCCAGTTTACTCAGTGAATCTTGTTTTCTTCTCTTTCCTATATAGAACTTGTATGTCTTTCTTAGGGTCCTCTTTGTTGTCTACTTTCTCTAGGGTTATGGACTGTAGGCTGTTCTTTTTCTTTGCTTCATGTCTAAAACCCACTTATGAAGGAATAGATATAATATTTGTCTTTCTGGTTCTGGGTTACCTATACTTAATATGTTTTTTCCCTAAATCCATCCATTTGCCTGCAAATTTCAAGATGTCATTTTTTAAACCTATGAATAGTATCCATTGTGTAAATGTAGGCTTCATCCTAGAGATATAGGAATGGCTCAACATATGAAAATCTGTTGACATAATCCACCATGTAAACAAACTGAAAAAAAAGAACCACATGATCATCTCATTAGATACTGAAAAAGTCTTCTAAAAAATTCAACACCCCTTCATGATAAAAGTCTTGGAGAGATCAGAGATACAGGGAACATACTTAAACATAATAAAGGTAATATACAAACCAACAGCCAGTATCAGACTAAATGGAGAGAAATTCACAGCAATCCCACTGAAATCAGGAATAAGACAAGGTTGTCCAATTTTTCCCTAGCTATTCAATATAGTACTAAAATCCTAGATAGAGCATAAAGATAATAAAAGGAGATTAATGGAATACAAATTGGAAAAAGAAGTCTAACTTTCACTATTTGCTGATAATATGATAGTATACATAAGTGACCCCAAAAACTCTACCAGGGACACTCCTACAACTCAACTCATAAACACCTTAAGTCATTTAGCAGCATAAAGATTAACTATCTTTATTTCTTAGCTCTGAGAAGAGTTGGCTGTACATATTATGGCAGTGGACACTGGTGGTGGCCTGTGTAGTCATTGCTGTTTTTCTTCATTTCTTCCTGTTTCCTTTTCCTTCTTGTCCTCTTCTTTCTTCTTCATTTTTGTCTGTTTGTTTACTCCTTTCAGGTAAAGCTCATTCTCTAGGCTTTTTCTACTGCACAGTATGTCCAACCTCTTCCATGTACTTGAGGATACACAGTGTCAGTGAGTGTATGAGGGAAACAACTTAATTATAGTTTTTTTAAACCAATGACTGCTTTGGACTTTGTCTTACATCTAATGTACACCAGTGGGTTCTGACTAAAAGGCCTTTGATCCTTTCTAAGCATTCTGTAATAAAGAGAAAAGCAAGAACAAAGCAGCTCTCTTGGTGGTTGTGACCATGCCTTTTGAGCAGTCCAGTGGAAAAATCAGACTGCGAACAATCAACAAAAAATGCTGGGAACCAGAAAGAGTCTCTCAGAAGAACTCAGGAAATATCTTATCTCCTAAAAGCTAGTAAGTCATTGAGGTATGTAATCTATAGGGGAAAGATGAACAAGGATGATGTGCTATTGTTATTTCTTTAAAAGTTCATTCGATTTGGTCTTCAAGGTACCCATTTAAGCAATCTCTACTTTTCAAGTACAGCTTTTGATTTCTTCCCTCAGTGTAGCACTTTCCTTATTTAACAAATATTTTAACAGAAGTGGTAGGAAGCAGAACACAATGCAAACAATTCAAAGTTGAGTGCAAACTAGAAACCAGACATTTTACAAGTAAAGTATAGAAGTATAGATCTGTTACTTCTCTGTATAAGTAAGAGAAGGTCAGTAGTGATCAAAATGCCAGATTTGATGCAGTGTCAACAATCAAATAATATTTTTTAAATTAATAATTTAATTAAGGTATTAGGCTTCTAGAAAAATTGAGCAAAACTACAGAGTTCCTCTGACCCAACACATGCTTGAAATTTACCTATTATCCATACTACAATGGTAGATCTGTTCAAATTTGACTTGGACCATAGTTCAGTGTTAGAGCATGTACCTAGCTTGTGTGAGTCCCCAGAGTCAAATGCCTTTGGGAGTCATACGGATCCAAATCTCCTTTATATCTTGTTATGGTTTTGTAGCTCACTTCTGTCAAAGCATTGAATGCATTCTGCTGTCTAGCTGTAGTGGAGCTTGTCTTCTCGTCTACTACATGTGATCTTGTTTCTTTCAAAATATTGAAAATTATTAATCAATTGTCCCAAAACATTAATAATTAGATTTTTGTATGAACATAGGTTTCAGTTTATTTGCAAAAATTACTCAATAAGCACTAAGGAGCATTGTTTCTATTTTGTACGGTAAGAGTACCCCCAGTTTTGTATAATCCTCCCTCTAGGTGATATTGCTCCATAGCTCCACCACTGTTAGAGGCTGATAGGTTGAAATTTTTGGCGTTTCTACATGTGTGCAGTGCTATCTCCTTGCTGCCTTAATTTATTTTTTTCTAATGACATATGGTCAAAAACTTTCTAGATCTAAGGAGAATTTTGCACAATTTTTGGTTTGTTCATTTTATTATTATTGCTTTAAGCTATTTGTTCATGTTATATCTTGGATAAGTGTGATATATATTCTTGGAAATCTTTTCATCAGTCTTTGGTCATTGACTCCCTTAATCATGTTTTTTTTTAAATAAATAAAGGCAAAGATGTGTGTAAGAGAAGTAGAACCAAAGCTCATGACTGTGATGTGCCCCTAACATAAGGATGTGTTAACATTCTGTATACACTGTGTTTTTCCTATATTACTCAACTCTAATTCTATGGACAGTTTTCTAGGAAGATAAGTCATGCAATCCAGTCACCTCAGCTATTGCTGCTTCATTTGTTCAGCCTCTTTTCCAAAATTAGAGTAAACTGAAATAATGTCATGAAATGGAGTGTAGTTCTAGGAGATTTCAAATAAGACCAGATTCAAGCACCCATCCTTTTAGCCTTTACCAGCTTGGTACAAGTGTGGTGTGTATTGACTTCATCGTGTCCTGCTGTAATGAAGGGAAATAAAAATGTCTGAATACATTGGTAAGTTTTTTGCCTTATCTAAGAGCAAACTTATGAAGCAATGTGGGTCTACTATCATCTTACTTTCATAAGGGACAACTCAGCAGGGAATTATTGCAAAGTAAAACAAAACAAAGCAAAAACTTCAGTATTTGGTAGAAATTTAATCTTGAATCTCCTCAGGCAACAAGCCAATTTACTCAGTCTTTCATGGGGACTAGTCACTTTTGGCCCATGGTGCTTTTATTCTGCTACTTAGCCATGGAATTTGCTCTTAATTCATCCTGATAGAGTCTCAGCATGTAACTCTCAAAATGAGGTGTTTGAAAGGTTAGATATTAATATTTCTGTAAGTGAAACCAGTCTCTGGCCTCTCTGTGGTGTGTGTGTGTGTGTGTGTGTGTCTGTCTCTCTCTCTGTTTCTCTCTCTCTCTCTCTCTCTCACACACACACACACACACACACACACACACAGAGAGAGAGAGAGAGAGAGAGAGAGAGAGAGAGAGAGAGAGAGAGAGAGAGCGCTACAAGATCAAACTCACCAAACTCAAGCAATTCCACATCTCTATTTCACGTTTCCTGTTGCTAATTCTGGGTTTCAGAAAAGTACACATTTTAGAAAGATCAAAGCACTGCTCTGAAAGAAGCCTTTACACCTCCCTGCCACCCTCCCTGCACTGTTAGAATTAATATTTAATACATGGCATATTTCCATGTTTGCCTCAGCTGCCAGGAAACAACACCATTCACTGCTGGTGCAAGGAATTGATCATTGTGCTTGACCCTAACCCCTAGATAAGTCTCCCTTGTCTCTCTATTCTTGGTTTTGTTCCTGTGCTTTGTTCTATAGAGTGGTGTATTTCATTTTTAAGCAATTTAATTAGGAGCAAGCCCCATGTTTCAATACCTTATTCCAGTAAAAGCTTCCTGAGCACCGTGTCAGTAATTTCATAATTGCTCCTTACCTCCTACCCTCACCTTCTATACTCAGGTCTGTGGTATTTGGACTGGGCTCATACAAACATCATTTTGGCTTGGTCTTTGGGCACATTGCGAGAATCTGCCATTCAGGAATGATAGAGAGAAACTGTAAGGCGTGAGAAAGAAGGAACATTCTTTAGGTGACTGTGGACTTCCTTTATGCTTTCTGTTCCCAGTAATGCTACCCATGTGATGCTTTGCTCATCAGTAGGAACAGTTTCTTCTCATAGCAACAGTGAGAACCTGGGTACAGAGCTCCATCCAATGTGAACAGGCTACTCCATCACTCCACGTCTCACCTGCCCCATTCCACGGCCAGAATCTCTTCAAAGATCTGGCTTCCCAAATCTCTAGGTCATTCTTCTGAGCTCAGAGACAGCAGTGCTGAGGGGTTCCTCTTTAAGATCTGAGTTTCATCAATGTAGGATCCTCCTGTTGCTCTCAAGATGTAGCAATTTCATTTTCCTTGCTCCTCTAGCATGCGAAGGAGCGGCTGATTCCTAAGCTGTTATGTGTGAAACACTTGAGGCATTGTCTTTTTTACATTCATCATGCCACCCCAAGTAACCAGTTAAGAACTATAAAGTAAATTAATACTGTGTGGACTAAAATTTCCACAAATATCAATAACCAAATCAAAGAAATGTTTGCCTTCATAGAGTTGACCCTGTACGTTAGACAGATATCACATGTATGTGTATACATGAAGTCAGTGGTAATTTCTGATACTTTTCTGTACTATTAACCAAATAAGCAAATTTCAGTCAAAATGAACGTAACTATGGTGACAGAAGAGGACTTTTAGAGAAAGGTCCTAATAGGGAGATGATATCTGGGTGGATTTGGTAGTAAAGGGCCAAATATGTGGAACAAGAATGTGTTGGAAGCACGCCTTTAATCCCAACGCTCAGGAGGCAGAGGCAGGCAGGCAGACGTCTGTAAATTCAAAACCAATCTCGTTCTACAAGAGCTAGTTCCAGGACAGGCTCCAAAACTACAGAGAAACCCTGCCTTAAAAAACCAAAGGGAAAAAAAGAGAATGTTTTGGGAAGATGAAATAGGTAAGCAGGCCCTGGGTGAAGTGTGGCTGCTTTTGACAGGGTGTGGGAGGTCAGTGTGCCTGTAACAGGGAGCAAGGGCGAAAGTGGTTGGAGAGATGGAATGAAAGACTCCTAGACAGCTTTCATAATCCTGTGTGTCCCTGGAGGACTTGAAATAGAGGAAGGGGATGCAAGCTGTCAATGAGAGAATGTTTGTTTTGTGTTCACGAGATACCATCGTCCAAACGAAAGAAATGTGACATAGAAGAAAATCAGCTGTGAAGGAAATGGGAAAGGAGCTTCGAGTCCAGAAGATCCATGATGCCGCAAGGAGAAAACTAGAGCAGACATGAGGTGAGGAAAACGAAGGGAGAAGAGCCTGAGATAACAAGAGAAGGTGTGAGGACCAGCTGAAAGAAGAGCTCAGTCCTCCATGATTGGTCCATGATGAGCTTAAAAATAATCTAAAGAAAGAAAAGAAAAGAAATTAAAGAAAGGTGATCTGAATCTGGATATATGCCCCCATGTAGGTTTTTCTGGTCACTTAGATACATTTCCATTGCTTTTGCTACTTATGTGAGTACCAGTGTGGAGTCCCCTTGCTATATGGCCATTGCTCTCAGAAGAAATCTCAGATCCTGACAATGGACCCCAGGATGCTATGTTGTCTTGTCCCTGCCTCGGTATCCACCTTCCCTTTCCTCAATTCCTCAGTATGCTCTCTGCTCTTTCATTCTGGAGAATGTGGATCAGTTCTACAGGGAAGTCTTGCACCAAGAGTTGTTGGTCACTTGCACAGGGGTCCTTCTTCAACACGTGA
This sequence comes from Myodes glareolus, assembly GCF_982192425.1. NCBI lineage: Eukaryota > Metazoa > Chordata > Mammalia > Rodentia > Cricetidae > Myodes > Myodes glareolus. The sequence continues at coordinate 17,690,574 of NC_142044.1, forward strand.
TTTACCTGGGTATCTCTTTCTCATCCTTTATGCTATGTTCTACATTTTCCCCAAGTTACTCAGGTACAGTGGAACACACCCTTACTATCAGCATTTGGGAGGTAGAGGCAGGCAGATCTCTGTGAGTTTAAATCAGCCTGGTCTACAGAGGGACAAGACAGAGAGGTACCTAGTGAGACCCTATCTCAGAAACCAAAACAAAACAAAGCATATTTTCCTCAGGCCACAGAAATGTTTATCATTTCACTGAACATGTGGCCCATGCAGTCCTACATATGTTTTCAATTGTAAACAACATCATACTAATAAAAAACAACCATATGACTCATCATATTAACATCTGCATGTTTACTCATTATGACTTTAACACATGTTGCTTTTATCAAAATGTTAATTAATTATATTCCTTTTTTCTACTTTGCTATAAACATACCACAGCTTTCAAGCCCCAGCAGAAAAAACCACTTCTATTATTTTTAAAGGATGTAAAAATAATTATATGCTTATTTCCTGAAATAGGGCAAACATTTCTTGAAGTCTTGGAAATAATCTGTTGACACAAAATAAAGCAGCCCTGTAAGTTCCTTGCCTTTATCAGTATAGAGCTATTAGATTGAAGTGACAGGGTTTTCTATTTTGAGAGACTGCTCCATTTGCCAGACAGCAGGACCTGCTATATACATCTTCTTGAGACTGGGATAAACTCAACTGAATTCACCCTAGCCAGAAGGCAAGACCTCTGGGGCCTGAAGTAGGTGCATTACCAGGACAGTAAGTGTGGTTTAGCATTGCCTGCTGAGATTATTCATGATCGGCAACCTCTGTGTGTTTTCAAAGCCTTCCCCCAACCCTGCTTGGATTCCATGTTTTTGTCTTGCTTTTTGGAAATTATGTGAAGTTTACCTCTGAAATGCTCCAAACTAAGATTGTTGTTGGCCAGGCCTCGCTCTGAAATCCAGGAAACAGTTTTCATGCTGGTACCAGTTAGAGCCTGCATCATGTTTATTAATGAGTTTTTCTCATTCAAAACTACTTTTTATTTCTCAACTCAGGGTAGGCATTCGTTAATATGCTTAAACCACTAAATCATCATTTGCAGTAAAGCAAGCTAATTTGTCTCATAATGAAATGTCTAAATTTAGTTTATAAATAAACCTTTGCACATAGAGTGGCCCACTAGGAGCACAGGATATAGAGTCTTCTAAGAACTGAACTTGAAGGGCTCGACAAAGCTTTTCTCCATCGTGACATGTTCGACAACTTAAGTCTATATTTCTGCTTGAGGTGTGCCAACTCTTCGTCATAGAGTTTACAGGTCTGCCTCATCCTGTGCCATTTTGGAATGGTAAAGATGGTCATCTTACCACTTTCATATCCTCGGCTCCCCATCTCTCTGATGTTTATTTCTCTCTTTTGTGCTTTTGTTCCGCTGTATCAGTCCCTGAAGTCTCCACCCCTACCCTGAACTCTTCCCATCATACAAGCATATCTAATTACTTCTCATCGTTTTGCCAGAGTATTGTGCAGAACAAATGCACGCTAACTGGAATCCACACAGGTAAATAGCTTCTGGATATCAAAGGTTTGTTCATCCCTAAGAATTAATGTAGTTTAATTTATTACTTGTCTTCCTTGAGAGGAGTTTTTCTTTTTTCTCTCTCTCTTTCTCTCTTCTTTCTCTTTATTTCTTTTTCTCTCTCTTTCTTTCTTATTTGTTTGATTTTTTTTTTCTGAGACAGAGTCTCTCTGTGCACCCATGGCCATCCTGGAAGTTTATTTTCTTTTCTTCTTCTTCTTCTTCTTCTTCTTCTTCTTCTTCTTCTTCTTCTTCTTCTTCTTCTTCTTCTTCTTCTTCTTCTTCTTCTTCTTCTTCTTCCTCTTCTTCTCTCAACTCATAGAGAATACTGGTTGCTCTTGCCTTTTATTAAGAACTCAAAAACAAAACAATCAAAAGAGATATTTTGTGTGTGCATGAATGTTACAATGTGTACATGAAGGCCAGAGGTCAACCTTAAGTGTTAGCCCTCACATACCAACTTCTTGAGACGGTTTCTCTCATCCTTTGCCGCAGTTCACATGAGGCTAGCTGCTTGTGAGCATCTGGAGCCTCTTCTGCCCCAGCCTCACCTTAAGAGTACTGGGATTGCAGACACAGGCACAACTTCCAGCTTCATGTGGGGTCTGGAGCACTCAGGTCCTTGGTGTTTCAGTCGCTGAACCACTTCTCCAGATCCTGTTCTTGACTTCTCTGAAAGCAGCCACCGTTTTCAGCTGGGGATTCTTTCTAGTCCTGCCTCTGGGTGTCTACAACAATTGGGCAGGACATTCAATTCCCCAAACTCTTCTTCCTTCCTTCCTTCCTTCCTTCTTCCCTCCCTCCCTTCCTTCCCTCCCTCCCTCCTTCCCCCTCCCTTCCTCCTTTCTTGCCTTCCCTCCCTTGCTCCCTTCTTTACTTCCCTCCCTCCCTCCTCTCCCTCCCACCTCTTCCTTCCTCCTTCCCTCCCTCTCTCCCTCCCTTCCTTTTATTTTGCGGGAGGGGGGAGTTCAAGACAGGGTTTCTCTGAATAACAGTCCTAACTGTCCTGGAACTCGCTCTTGTAGACCAGAACAGTCTCAAACACAAAGAGATCTGCCTGCCTCTGCCTCCCAAGCTCGGGGATTAAAGATGTGCACCACCACCGCCTGACTAGTTCCCAAACTCTTAATGGACCTCGGAGTAAAAAGTTTGCCTTCAGCCCAGTAGAGTTGTGGTTGTCCAGGGTGTTTTCTCTGAGTTCTTGCACTCTCCTTCAGGGCAAAGCATATTTGAAAGTGAAGCCACCTTAAAAGACAGCTGGGACATTAGGATTTTAGTTCCCAATAAAAACTAAGCTCCAGAATTCCTGGTTTACACAAGACAAAGGCTTCCAGGATTTTCAGGTGCAATGTCAATGCATTATTTTTGCCTATTTGTTTATCGTGTCTTACGCAAATTCAGACTAAATACTTTACATATTCCATTAAAAGAGTTCCAAATAAATCTAACTGTCATCCTCATGACACACGAGAGGGAGTGAAGCTGAGACATTTAGGGAGTTGTGATGCTGACAAGGATGGCACTAGAACTGGCAATCAGACTCACCTGTCCATTCTCAGCGTCTTCGTCCTCTGCTGCCCCACACTGTTTCAGTGTTTCAGAGTACACTGGCTGGTTTGCTTTGGCTCCTTCGAAGTCTTCCACTTATTTCTATTTGGCAGGTAAAGGCTGTGATTCACGGGAATCATTTTCTGCTTGCATTTTTGAGGAAAACAGCAAAGGGGACAGAAGCATTTATGTTCCTGTCATTTGTCACCCCCTTAACTCTTCTGTCACTCTGTTCCTCTTGAGACACAGTCTCACGGGAACCCGGGTGGGCCCGGAATTCACCATAGATCTGAGGACGACCTTGAACTCCAAATCTTCCTGCCTCCACTTTCCAAGATCTAGGATAAGAAGCCTGTTTTGCCAGCTCTGTCTCCCTTTAATTATTGTCGAGCTTTCCGGTGATTACCATTCACCCTCTGTGCAGGTTCATCTACCTGCACAGGCAGGTTCATCTATCCTCTGGTGAATCCAGTCCTGGTTCAGGAGGAGACTTGATAGTCTTTGAGACCTCACGACTTTAGAGTTCCCTGTTGGTAACATTGTTCTTCTCTATTCATTGGGAATAGAGAAGATTCTGTTCTTCAGAACCACAAGCAAGGACTGAGGGACATCATCTGAATACCTCTCAGATTGGAAACGCTGAGGAAATGACAACTGTGTCTCAGCTGGGTTGATTGCTAAGACAATTTGCACGAAATGTCTGAATTTTATCCCTGTAATTGCCATTGCATTTAGACATGACCTGGAGAAAATTCTATTTCTAGATTTCATCAAGCAGAAGGTAATAGGGGAGGGGAATAAAATGACTTAACAACTGCAAACAGAATAAATTTATTATTTTCATTTACAATATATTCCTATTTTTCTTGAAATAACTTAGTTCACAACATAGGTCTCAGAAAGTCTTCTGAATTTTCAGAAATTGTCCTTTCAACGTATACCTAGAAGAACTAAAACAAACAGGAAATGCTAAACAAATAGAACAGGCTTGATGCACACACTAAGCCAGGTGAGCCATTCCGCCCAGTCAGTGTCCCTTCCCGCCCCTTAATTAGTGAGACTGTGTTGGTGGCATTTTTCCGAAGGGAAAACTGGAATCTTTTGCCTGTGTCTCCATTAGCTCAGTGTGTGTTTTCATTGGCCTTTAGGAAAGGCCCCGTTCTATTGTGGTTTGTTGACGGCTAGCGGTGTTCTTGGCACCGAGTGAGATATAGAAGAAGGTACAAGATCCGCTCAAGGCACTTGCAGCCTAACTTAGTAAAACAAACAATGGGTTATTAGTCTTGACCTTGGGTTTAAATATCAGCGGTGCTACTCCCAGAATATCTCCCAATAGGGTCCCTTTGGGGTGGGCAGGTGTGATCTTGGGGGAACAACTGTTCTGCCTGGTATACCTCCTTTTTTCCATTTTTAGCATGCTTGTCTTTGTTCCCGGCCTCTTTCCATAGCCGGGCTAACTGCACACATGCTACATCTCAGCATCCGTTTGTTTCGAAGAAGTACTTGCCCTCATTGCAGTTCACTATAGTTAAATTTCATTTATCTTCAGCTATTTTGGTTGATGGTTACTGGGGGAGAGAAATATGGGCCTTGATAAAATGCATTTATAAAAATAACTTTTGAGAACGAATGATTGCTATTATACGTGACTGTGTAAATAGCTACGACATGACAACTGCCGCAATGATTGCTGGGTTTGTGGTACACACCTGTCATTTCTGCAGCTGGGATACTGAGGCTGATCACAAACTTGAGGTCAGCCAGGGTTTCACAGTGAGACCCTGGTTCATAAACAAGAGCAAAAGCAAAATGTCAAATGAAAGAATAAGTCTTTAGTGTGAAGATCCAACAAAGTTGAGGGACCATCTTATATACTCTGCCCATGTAGTTTTATCCGTATTAGTAGGGAAGGGGCAAATATTAAACCTCGCATTCTCCTGTTGCTCTTGTTGGATAGAGTACATGAATACAGAAGTGGACGGGGGAAGTACGGGATGTCTTCTGAGTAGACCCTGAAAAAAATGAGGCCATGGAACAATTATTTAAATTCATGATCTCTCTCTCTCTCTCTCTCCTTTCCTTCTCCCTTCTTCCCTCTCTCCCATTCTTCTCTCCTTTCCTTCTCCCTTCTTCCCTCTCTCCCATTCTTCTCTCCTTTCCTTCTCCCTTCTTCCCTCTCTCCCATTCTTCTCTTTTAACAATGGTTTCTCAAGTATCCCATCCTGTCCTTGAGCTCCCTATGTATGTGAGATGCCCTGGACCTTTTGATTTTCCTGCTCCTGCCTTCTGAAGCTTGAATTCTAGCCATACATCACCACATCTAGTTTCATGTCGTGCTAGGAAATCAATGCAGCAAGTCCTCTTCGCTATATAAATTCTACCGAGATACATCCCTAGTTTCTGAATGCCTGTTTTCATGGAAGGACGTGGGTTATTGGTCAGTAGAAGTTGTATGAGAGAAAATAAAGGGAAGTGTAAGTCAAACAAACCATTGATCTAACTTCCAGTACATACATAGATTCTAAATTAGAATTATATTATTATTATTATTAGCCTTTAGAATTACACTAGATTTGATATATGGAGCTAGTGGCATTAACTGATAGAAGCCAAATTTCATCCATTTTAAGAGCTGAACTCTCACCTCTGTGGGGATGAAATGTTGAGCAGAAGTCATATACAGGTGATCAGACAGGTTAATTCTATTTAAATGAGTTTACAAGCAGGCTGTTAAGTGACGATAGAATTCTTAATACTATTTCCTTGGAGCAGTGATGGTGGTGGTATGTCAGTATGTCTGGAACACTAATTATTGGTCATGGTATGATATATAAGTGTTTCATTTTGTAAAAATTAATGGAACCATAAGCTTATAATTTGTGTGTTTTCCTGTATGTATGTATGTATGTATATGTATGTATGTATAATATACATAAATTAAAAGACTTTTTAAATATTACAAATGTCTGCTAGAGGTGTTTGCATATGTATATGTCATTGGAGAGCCACTAAAAATTTTTGCCAAGTAACTGTTTTTTCTTATTTTTACAAATTAATAGCTAAGAGGTATTTGATTTCTGGGAAGTACTTGTTAAGTAAATAATTTGGGGTTACAAAAAAAGGAGCTAGTTTATCTTGGGCAGTAGCCTCCAGACACCTTGGTATTATGGTTTACAGTGTTCTCATTATAACGGCAGGCAGTTTACTGAGAAACACAGTGACTGTAGTGGAATGTATGTGAGTAGAAAAGGAGAGTGGTCAGGCCACATCGTGGTAATTTTATAGTAGATTAAGAAAATTTACTTCAGTGTCCCCCAAATCCTGAGATGTGTGACACCAGAACTTGTCGCCCTCCTTAGCTACAATGACCACAGCCTAACTAGCATATCTTAGAGGAAAAACCGCCTCCACCCTTTCCCAGCATTTCTTTCCCATATAGAGAGAAGTAGGAATTTGAAAGGCCACTGTGGTTGACCAGAAATATAAGAATACAAGTGAGAGAGAAAGGATGGGAAGGAGAAAGGGGGAAGGAAGGAAGAGGGGGAGAAATTGAAGAAGAAGAAAAACAAGGAGAAAGAAGGGAAGAAGAGGAGGAAGAGGAGGAAGAGGAGGAAGAAAAAGAAATATAGAGGAATAAAAAGGGGAAGGAAATGTGGACTAAAGGTGCTGTTGATATAGTCTCCATGCCATCAGTTTCTAATAGAGCCCAATTAATAATGGGGAAATGTTGAATATATACTCACTGCGTGCAATTAGCTGTCTACATGCAATATGCCTTATGTAATTATTCTTAGTTCCTGTTTTATAGATGACAAGTTTGTGATCAGGCCAACTTCTCTCCTTTTATTAAAATACAGTATTTCTTTTCTCATAGAGTATGTCCTGATTACAATTTACCCTCCCCCTACTTTTCGCAGATCCTCCCCTCCCATGAAGACTCACTCCCTTTTCTGTCTCTAATGAGAGAAGAACACGCTTCTAAGAGATAAGAACCAAACATGACAAAACAGCATAAAATAAGAGGAAGCAGACAAAAGCTTTCATATCAAGGTTGGACAAGGCAACACAATAGGAGAAAAAGAGGTCCTAAGAGAAGGCACTAAAATAGGAAACTGGTCCATACACACACTCAGGAGTCCTATAGAAATACTCAACTGAAAGCTATAATATGTACACAAATGGCCTGGTGAAGACCCGTGTCTTCCCTGTGCATGCTGCTTTCGTCTCTGGGAGTGACTTTGCTAGTTGATGGAGAACATCTTGTTATTTTCTTTCTTTTCCTCCATCTCCTCCGGCTCTTACACTCCTTCCATCTCCTCTTCCAAGGGTTTTCCCTGAGCTTTAACAGGAGGGATGTGACAGAGACATCCATTTAGAGTTGTGTGTTCCAAGATCTCTCTATCTGCATGATGCCTTGCTGTGAGTCTGTGGGTTTGTTCCCATATGCTCCAGTAGGAAGCTTCTCTGACGATGGCTGAATAAGACAATGAGTTATGAGTACAGCAGAATATCATTAGAAGTAACTTTATTGATACTTTTTAAAGACCAGTCGTATTTCATTTAACCCTAGGTCTCTGGGCTATCTTGTCTCTGGTTGTTGGTCACCCAAACAGTGTTGGGTATGGGTTTCATCTTGTGGGCCTTAAATCAAATCAGACACTGGTTGGTTACTCCTGCAAGTTTTGTGCCACCATTTCCCTAGCATACTTTGCAAGTTGGTGTTCATTTTTCTCTTCTGCAGAGCATTTTTCTGAACCAAAATCACCAGAAGAGGTAGGGGTGAAGGATCTATGTAGGCAGCAGCTCTGTCTCTCCACGTTCGATGAGTTCTGTGAGTTTTGTCTTCAGCAATGGGCCCTTCTTACTCTCTGTTTGCAGAGAACAACTTATTATTTTGGCAACTGCCAGGCTCGTTTGGATTTTTCCATGGCTTTTAGTCAACAACTCAGTTGGATGTCACCCAGCGCCTCTAACGGAAGTTCTGTTTGGTGACAAGAGGTGACAAGTTTATACCCTGTTTCCCTCATTATTTAGAGACTTAATTAGGATTGTCTTCATATATTTTAGGAAGTTTCCACTGTGCTAGGTTTCCACACCTCTCCTCAAATGCCCCGCAGTTCTAGGTGTTCCTCTCTGCACTCCCTCTACCAAGTCCATCTCCCCTCTCTATTCCAACCTTATCTTCTTATTCCAGCACCCCATAAATATATTTGTCTCTCCTAGTCCCTTCCTCTATATCTGTACTCTCTGGGAATACAGATGGTAGCTTGTTTACCATTTATTTAATGACTAATATCCATATATAAGCAAAATTATATCTTACTTATCTTTCTGAATCGGCGTTACCACACATAGAATGATTTTTCTAGTTCTGTCTGTTTGCCTGCAAGTTTCAGGAAGCATTTTCTTAACATCTGAGTAATACTCCACTTTGCAATTATACCATATTTTTTTTAATCCATTCTCTGTTGAGGGACATCTAGGTGGTTTTCAGGTTCTGGCTATTATGAGTAGAGCAGCAATGAACATGGTTAAGCAAGGGCCCTTGTGGTGGGATGAAGTGTCTTTTGAGTATTTTTCCCCAAGAGCGGTATATAGTACAGCTGCATCATGAGATAGATTGATTTCCAACTTTCTGAAGAACACGAGACTGATTTCCATGGTGACTGTGCACGTTTGCCCTCCCACCAGCAGAGGAGGAGGGTCCTCCTTATTTCACATTCTTACCAGCAGGAGCTGTCACTTGTGTGACTCATGTTAGCCATTCTGATGGGTGTGAGAGAAAATCTCAAAGTAGTTTTGATTTGCATTCCCGGATGGCTAAGGATGTTGAACATTTCTTTAAGTATTTCTCAGTCACTTGAGTTTCCTTTATTGAGAACCCTGTTTAGATTTGTACCCCATTTTTAATTGGGCTATTTGGCTTTTCACTGAATATTAGTCGTCTATCAGATGCGGAATTTGTAAAAATCTTTTCCCATTCTGTACTTTGCCATTATTTTCAAATGATGGTGTCCTTACAGAAGCTTTTCAGTTGTATGCAGTCTCATATATTAATCGCTCTTATTAGTGTTTGCACTAATGCTGTTCTTTCCAGAAATGCTTCTCCTGCGCCAATGAGTTCAAGGTTCTTCCACATTTTCTCTTCTGTCAGGCTCAGTGTATGCGGTTTTTGGTTGAGCTCTTTGATCCATTTGGAGCTGAATTTTACTCAGAATGATAAGTATGAATCTATTTTCATTCCTCTACATGCAGTCTTGCAGTTTGACCAGCACAATCAGGTAGACTTTTAATCTGCTGCATCCGATACCAATCTCAACCTTCTTATCCTGAAATCGTAATTAAAGGACAATAATAATACAATGTGTCTAATATCCCAGGCACTGTTATTTCATCTTAAAGAAAGTGTTTGGGTTCTATCTGATCAGCATGTGCATATTAATGAATGTGTTATAGCTTTATGAGTTGGGGTGTTAATGAAGAATGGTCTGGAGCTTCACTAGAACTTGATCTGGACTCATGCTTTTTTTTTTCTGTCACCCTTCCTTCTCTACCAGGGCTATGTGGTGTGAAACCATAGTGAAGGTGGGTGACTTGAAAGATGGCCATAGCCTTTAGCTCCTGGCATGGCCTATCTACTGTCTTCAGGGGAGGCTTATATGGCTTTCTTTCACCTTAGATCTATTTTCAAGAAAGATTTGATTAGATCTTCTTCTCTTACTAAGCTGTATGAGATTGCATATTCATCACCAAATAGAATTCTGTAAACCACCAGGTGACAGAAGTCAGTAGTGTGAATGTGTAAGTGACCACACTGACATTCTCTTCGCACTCTTGTCTTGACTTGAAGGTAACTAAAAAGGTCTACATAAGCAAGTTAAGGAGGAATTAAAGTGTTTGAGTGTCCATCATATGTTAAGTATTATACCAGGCAATTTTAGGAATATGGAAGGGTGATGCTAACATCCAGGAAGAGGGAAGAGCTTGAATTCAGGCTCTTAATGTCCTAGTACAAACTAAGCATATACTGGATGAAGGTGATTAGGTAAACAAGTTGTAAGTCCAGACTAGAATAATGAGATGGGCAGGTAACTATCAGTTCATCAGGAATACAGGAGTGATTATTTCTACTTATTTACAAACTAAATACAATGATAATTAGTGTTTATGTAAACCAGGCTATAAGGACTATATATGTATATATATATGTATATATGTATACATAAACACACACACATATATGTGTGTATGTATGTATATGTATATGTGGCTACCATGACCATATATCATCATTTCTTAAACATTTTTATTATGCTGGTATGATAGTAAAGATGTCACTATGTGTGTTCATATTTATAAGGATAATGAGTTACATATGCACACACACTGGTATTTTTTTAAGATTTTCTTTTACTTTTGTCTTGCTAGACTTTGTACCTGAGTTCTTGCACACATAAGGTAAGCCCCTGAGCAATATCCCTAGCTATCAAAAAATTTTAACTCAAATTTTTATTATCTATTAATGTGTGTGTGCACATGTGTGGGGGGGGCGTGCTTGCATGCGAGGGAGAGAGAGAGAGAGAATGAGTGAATGTATGCACACCATGGCTTGCTTGTAGGGGTCAGAGGACTTCCTTGGTGCCTTAACTACTCTTCTGGTGTGGGAGAATTGTCTGTATTCTGTCAATCATATTTTAATAAAACGCTGATTGGCCAGGCAGTATAGACAGGAAAGCCAGACAGGAAGTAGAGGTGGAGCAAAGAGACTGGGAATATTATGGGAAGCAGGAAGCTCCCTCTGCCATTCCTGCCCAGATCACCGAAGAAGCAACATGTGAGCTGTCACACTGAAAAAGGTACCAAGCCATATGGCTGACATAGACAAGAATTATGGGTTATTGTAAGATGTAAGAATTAGTTAATAAGAAGACTGAGCTAATGGGCCAATCAGTTTATAACCTAATGTAGACTCTGTAATTTCTTTGGGACTTGCCGGTTGGGGGGTACCGGGTGGGACAGAAACCCCAACAAGCAGGCCCCCTCATGTTACATATGGCGCCCACACGTGGATAACTGAATCCACAGAAAGCCTGAGAAAGCTTGGGAAAGAATAGAGTAAAGCATGTTTTCTTGGTAGCAGCAATTTCTCGGGTCTGCTCTGCTTGCTAGAGGCAAACAAGCACTCTCATCTAAGAGAGGCTTCCTGACTCAGCTTTAGCTGCAAAACTTTGTAACTCATTAAGAGGTCCTGCCATGAAACACTTAAATGGTGTTGGTGAAAAGTTGAATGCATGCTTTTCGGGTTTTCAGCTGTAGCAGGAAAAAAGCTGCGCTGTTTTAAAATGCTGGCTTTCTGGGCTGTCCTGCCAGGGCAAACTCTGACTCTTTCAGGCAGGCAGTCCGACTGAGTGTGGTCTGTGAGCAGAATGTTGCAACTTGCTTGCTGGCAGGGACCTTGAAATGCCACAGAGTTGTGGCAAGAAAAATGGCTACAGCTAGTACCTCTGCCATGAGGCTGGAAAGCTAAGGAATGGGCTGGATTTAGCTATCAAAGCCATGACTCTAATATTCTCTTTAATGACTCATATAGTCAGAAAAAGAGAGATATACAGTAAAGAGAGATTCAAAGACAAAGAAACCCTCTAAATATTTTACTGTGTGTTAATAATATATGCAGGCTAAAAGTTAAAGTTCTTAAAGTAAAAAGAGAGAGAGAGAGAGAGAGAGAGAGAGAGAGAGAGAGAGAGTAGTTGGATGTGGTGGTACACACCTTTAATCCCAATGCCTGGGAGGCAGAGACAGATCTCTGTGAGTTCAAGGTGTGGTAGCACACGCCTTTAATCCCAGCACTGGGGAGGCAGAGACAGGCATATCCCTGTGAGTTCAAGGACAGCCTGGTCTACAGAGTTATTCCAGGACAAAGATATACAAAGAACCTGTCTCAAAAAGTAAAAGTAAAAATAAAAGAAATAGAGGTTAAAGTAAAGCCACATAAAGATGGAAAATATACAGAGAATCTTGATACTGTATGCTATTATGCTCTTTTTGAATTGTTTGAATGTTGAGGAAGGAGCAATAGCTGCTAAAAGATTTTTGTTTATAAATGCTGCTGAACTAACCCAAGATAGGTATTTTGAAAATGCCTTGGCTTCAAAACTGAAGTCAAAAGGTATGTTACTTTGGAGAAGAGATTTTGCTTTTGTTTCCACAGAAAATGAGAGGCTGTGGATTCATTCTGAGCTAAAAAAAATCAGGTTCAATCAAGGAAGACCACCTGAGAAATCTTCAGTAGGAACAGATGGCCTGGATACAGAGTTCTACATCCAGAACTGATTCAGGATTGCTGCCTGCAGTGATCAAGACTCACAGAATACTCCAGTCTGGATTTGATAATTTTCTTTAGGTCCCCATAAGATTATCAACACCCCCAACCAGCAGGAAGTAGCCTGAAATACTACGCCCACATTCCCAACAAATGGACTATGGGTATTTTTCTTTGTTTAAAAAAAAAAGAGGAAAATGATGCGGGAGAATTACCTGTATTCTGTCAATCATATTTTAACAAAACGCTGATTGGCCAGGCAGGAAGTATATGCAGGAAAGCCAGACAGGAAGTAGAGGTGGAGCAAAGAGACTGGGAGTATTCTAGGAAGCAGGAGGCTCCCTCCGCCATTTCTGCCCAGATCACCGGAGAAGCAACATGTGAGCCGACAGCTGAAAAAGGTACCAAGTCATATGGCTAATGCAGATAAGGATAATGGGGTAACATAAGTTATAAGAGCTAATAAGTAGCCTGACCTAATGGGTCAATCAGCTTTATAACTTATAGAGATCTCTGTGTGATTGATTTTCTTTGGGACTTGCCAGCTGTAGGGTACCGGGTGAGACAGATACCCCAACAAGCCGGACATCATGTTACACTCTTCCATTGTTTTTGAGAAGGTCATACATTTGCTGATTCATATGCAAAAGCTAACTGGCTGAAAGCTTTGGAAATTTTACTGTCCCTGCCTCCAATTTCTCTGTGGGACTGCTTAGATAACAGATTTTAACCCCTGTTGACGGTCTTCTTGTGAGATCTGGAGATACAAACTCAAATTCTCATACTTGCAAGACAAGTGCTTCATCCACCAGTCTTTTTAGTGCTAATTTTGGAGCTCTCAGTGAGACCTGTGTTTCTTAGGTTCTCTCCAATTCTTGCATCCCCATAGCATTTTTATATGACATGCCTTCTGAAGGTAGTCTGTAGAGTGGCTGGAAACAATAGCTTAATGTTTCCCAAGTCTCTGCCTTGATTCCATGTTTTCTTTTCAGAGCCTAAGGAAAGATTCCAGGCAACATAATGTAGTAGAAAACTCATCAGAGATTTGGTCCAAGACCTGAACTCATCACCCAAAGCTATTTTGGTTCCACTTTTGATAAAAATAAATCATCCCCAGAATCCTCAACAAATTAAACCGCATTAAGATACATTGACCAGAAACGGCAGCTTTCCTAAAAGCAGCTATGAGCTTTATAAACTCATGCCTAGCAGGCATGGCCTTTTCTTTCCTTAGGGACACATTCTCCCACTTCATGGGTGAAGAATCAGAATCTTCCATGGGGTTTGGCTTTCCCTGGGGCTTCAGTGCTAGTTAATACGACAGGGAATTAAAGTCACAGATACAGACTCCGTGACACTCCTTCTGGTGACAGACAGAGTTCCTAAGAACACTCTAATTTCCTCGAGTGACATCAGTTTCACCGGTGGGAAATTCCTACAGGAAATCCACCCCATTCATCCAGATCCACTTACTATGTTCAAAAGTATCAATATTCAGATTTCTCTCCTAAGCAGGAAGTGGTGCTCAGGGGCCTTAATCTCAGCACTCAGGAGGCAGAGACAGGAATAGTACCAGTAGTTTGAAGCCAGCCCAAGCTATCTAGTGAGGTCCACATAACCTGAGCTACAGATGAGTGAGACATTGTCTCAAAAATAAACACACAAACAAATGAGTCTCTGCCTTTGCTTTGGGTGAAATAGTCAACACCAAGGTTTGGAATCCCGTCCTTCTGTTGTGGATTTACCTCTGTTACAGGACTGAAGTACAAGCTATAAGAAGTTTGTTAGCAGAATCTGGATGCTCCTAAATCAAGGGTCCCCAGAAACGCCCGGGTTTTACATTGGAGAGTTCAGACTAAGTCCTAGGGAAAACGCATAGAGCCTCTAAACCTCAGGCAATTTACTGCGGCTGCCAAGGCCTCCACAGCAAGAGCTTTTCAATTGGTATATTTATCCTTTCTTTACTTAGTATTGATTCTAAATAAAGATAAAACCTTCCTTTATGGGAAGCCTATGAGTAAGAACAGACGGATTCGTTTGTTTTATCTTCCCACTTGCCTTTTGCTGTGGCCATAAAAAGCTTTAGAAGTAACTGGGAGGTAATCCTGGCAGCAGCTGCTGCCCTCAGAACAAGGAAGGGATGAAGTGGGTGGACAGTGGGGGCCACGGGAGTGGTAGGCTCCAATGTAGGTGTAGGGTTAAGCCTTCCATCTTTGGGTCCGGGGGAAACAGGTCTACTGTTCTCTGAACTTCTCTGTTCATTCCGCTGATGCCTGAAATTGTCATTTTCTAACATTTCTCTAAGTATGCCTGCTTTGTGCTCTCCCTATCCTTTCCCTCCCTTTTCTCACTTTTCCTCTCCCTCTTTCTCCCTTCCTCCTCCCTTCCTCTGTTCTTCCCTCCTCCTCCCTTCCTCCCCCTACCTTTCTTTCTTTCCATCTTATAATGCAGCACTTTCAGCATCAGTATTTATTTTGATAAGCTACAAGTATGATTGAGAATGATTTGTGGATGATTTTCTTTATGGAATAAGTTGGTAAGCAAATAGACTATTGACATGTGATTGCTTAAGAATTGGCTACGCCCAGTGAGTGTTTATGTGTGTTCAGACACGACACGCACATGAATTATGAGTCTTGAAAATTCCAGCTGAACAAATAGAAGGAAAACAGCATTTTTCTTCTTTCTAAAATGAACTTAATAATCATGTTGTTGATATGCGCATATGTATGTATGAAATATTTGTAAAATGGTTAACAATGCCTATTCTTTGGTGAGTAAAAAAGCTATTATTATTTTTAGAAAGACATTAGAATTTTACCTTTGAGTCATGTTCTGAGTGTTTTTGCAATGTCAAGGCAACTGCATGGGCTTTCACATATATTGTTTCACACATAATAATCCCCTTGTTATATTTTAGGTTCCTACTATCCCCCTGCAGGTGCCATAGTCTTGTTATAGAGTGTTGCTAACTGAATCCAAACAGAATAATTTGATGAGGTAAATAGGAGTGGGATAAAAGGAGGGCATGGTTATTCTAGGGCATTTAATTTATACATCAAAAGAGAAGCTCCATGCAACATGGGGACTAATCCAAATTAGAGACCCCGTGAGGATCTTTGGGAAGTAGGCACTGTACTGAGAGGGCAGCAAAGATCAGCGGGAGCAATTAATAATAACTGAGTGCTAATGTGCTCGGCTCTGTTCATAAGCTTTTAGATGGATGATTTGATACAAACAACCCTCACAAAAGGTTTTTGTAAGAAAAGTATAGAAAGTATTAGCATCCTGGAGCTGGGAATATAGCTCAGTCGGTATAGTGTTTAGTTTGGACAAAGAAATCTCAGGTTTCTCATCCCCTAGCACCACATAAAAACCAGACAAGGAGTAAACATCCACAGTCCTCAGTGGTAAGAGGATCAGGAGTTAAAGGCCACTGTCACTACATAGTAAGTCTGAGTTTGATGCTGTCTCCCAAAAGGAGAGAGAGTTAGCATCCCTGTTTTACAAAAATAAAGAAACCTAGAGAGATAGAAGTATCAACTCATGGTGAAATAGATTTGAGAGGCAAGACTGCAGCCAAACATTAGCGAATCTAAACCAGTCCACGGTTGTAGCTCTTCCATATGAGAGTTTATCCTTGGGCATTTATACTCTGAGTAAGACCAGTCAGTACACTCTAGGAACTAGAGAACTCAGGTGATTCAGGGCATAGAAGAGGTCCTATCTGGAAGCTAGTTCATTGGGCTTTCTGCTTCACTTTTTCCGAATGCTTCCTCAGTGATACTAGGAAGTGCCTTGACTCTGTGGGTTTTCCCCTCATTTGCTCACAACACTGCTATGATTCACTTAGCAGGTGGTTTTCAATGGTGAGGGAAAGTCCCAGTTTCTGGCTGTGTTTACTCATTGGACTTCTATAGGAGTTACATATTGTCTTCCCAAGAAAGCAAACATTTGATGGCATTTAGAAGAGGACTGAGGTCGGCCCCAGGAGAGAAACTGCATAAAGCCTTCTGTCTCCTCCAGATTCTCTGATACAGTTCTGCAAACATTACAGCATGCCTTCTGCGTGAACTTTGAGTCTTTCCTTGGAGGCCTGGAAAGAACCAAAGACAGAAACTGGAATTATCACAGCAGGAAACAAACCAAGAGGCCACAGTGATTCATTTCATCTGTGTGCTGTGGCATTTCTCTGAAGACACCATCAAGAACCCAACAAGGAAGAATGAGCAGCTGGGGACTTCCTCTCACTCGTGAAAGCATTTGATATTGCCCCACAATAGAGGGTGCAGACCATGTTGTTTGCAGATAAGACTTCTTCCTGGATTCAGGTTTCAGTAATATTGATTTATTTTAAGCCTGTCTTACGGGATCCATATTTGACTAATTAATATATTCACACCTAATAACTACTGAGAAGAAACATAAAAGGAAGATGGTAAAGAGAAAGAAAGAAGGAAGAGAGAGAGAGAGAGAGAGAGAGATGTTGCCGGGGTTTCACAAAGAGGTCTACATTAGTTATAAACTGATTGGCCCATTAGCTCAGGCTTCTTATTAACTCTTATAACTTATATAGCCCGTTATTAGCTCATTATTCTTATCTGTGTTGGCCACGTGGCTCAGTAACTTATTCAGCAGAGCACTCACATCTTGCTTCTTCTGTGATTGGGTCAGGACTGCAGAGGAATGGGCTTCCTACTTCCCAGAATTCTCCTTTCTCAATGACCCACCTCTACTTCCTGTCTGGTTGTCCTGCCTATATTTCCTGCCTGGCTACTGGCCAATCAACATTTATTTAAAATATAATTGACAGAATGCAGACCATTCTCCTATAAGAGAGAGAGAGAGAGAGAGAGAGAGAGAGAGAGAGAGAGAGAGAGAGAGAGGTGAGTGTGGGAGGATAGAAAGAAAAAGGAGATAAAAGGATTACAATAAAAATATATGAGGGGGCCTCTCATAGGTAGAAGAACGCTAAGGACTGATAGAGGACATTGATAATCCAGAGAAAGAGTGTTATTTACAGATGGATACAAATGTTCTACAAATACATAGCTAATAACACAAAGCAAATCCTCCTTGAATTAACATTTCCCAAATGACTTGCTTGCAAATATTATTCTCATTAATAAATTTATTCTCTATTTAGCATGAACTCTTTTCCAGGTACAGAGTAAGACAATTCCCCAAATATATATGAACAGGAAGGAAATTTTGTACCTAGTTCAAGTAGGAAGGCACACACAAGAATATAATTAAGAATGTGTAGGATGTGGCGTTAGAAGGAAGGTATGCGTACAGTGACATAGAACCACTGAATTTATACTTATACTGTCTGAGTCCTTAGGTAGTGAGTGTAGTAAAAGATCAAGGAATGAACATCTAGGGTTCATGGTGAAATTTCTCCAGTTTGATTTCTGTTGATGGATTTCATTCAATGTGAAATTCTTGCCCAGAGCCTGGGTAAAACTGCAAGCAGTACCCAGGCCTCACGGATATGTGTAATCTGTTTATTTGGGCAATCTTGGCATGCTTCTGTTGTTATGAAGACTATTGGTAACCAGAGATACCTTTATTGTGCTTCCTATGTGTCAAATACTATAATAGTGCATTTCATGATCATGGCAATGCTGTAAGAGCTTTTTAATTGCTGTTTTGTTGATATGGAGTCGAATTCTGAGAGAGTTTATTTATATTCAAGGACACATACATAACTGATTTAGGGTTATATGTTTTATTTCTGGATATTTATGACTTCCTGGCATAGGTGAGCAGAGGTCCTTATTTAAGGAACTCTGAAAAGACAGCATCTGTGGAATCAGGAGGGGATTGTGGGATTCCAGCTATCAGAAAGGGAAGCAGAAGCTTATACCATGCAAGGCAAAAGGTGGTCCTTTAGTTTGAGGAGAGAGGAGATACCAAGCCATGTAGGCTTCAGTGACTGTCAGTGATGGGTTGAAGTGAGTGTATACTAACAAGGATTGGAGATAACATCTTCATGGTGATCCACAACACTGGGTGTGTTTCTAATGATCGCATTCTGCGCTGTGTGCACACAAAGGCCAAAAGGCCTTTCTCATCATTTCAATGTCACAAACCAACATTGACATTAACTGAACAAGAAAACAATAATCATTTTTGTTCAGGGGATAAGTTCAAGAAGATAGTTTTGTTTTGTCTGTGGGAAACTATTATAAACTGGAGCGAGTTTCCAAACACAGGTTGTACTGTATAATTATGCAGATAAACATGGTTGACAAAGTTAGAACTTCATGAACCTTGGCAAACCATAAGGAAAAGAATATTATAGTCATCTGTTGGGAAGGACATGAATCCGACCAAAGCACAAATACTTCTGTGACGATAGCCAGACCCTGATGCTTCCAGAAGCCGGTGCTTTTGTGTGTGGTGCTAACAGTGCCTGTCTGGTGAAGATAGCACTCATAATGACTTTCCATTTCAGAACTTGGAGACACCAATGAGAACATTTCATATTTGGTTTCTAATGTATTGTTTTTTCATTTCACATAGGAAGGAAGCATACATTCAGGTTCAAAACACAAGCCTGATCCTGAATCTTCTACATATAGGGTTTGGGTCTGTTTCTCAAAGGGCAGGGCACATTTGGTCCCATTTTGGGTTGTATTTCTCCTGATGCCTTCAGACGGGTAAGTTGCAGGTAGTTTACTCTAGGTAGGTTTCTGGGGAAGACTTTTGTTCTCATTTTAGCCCTGGAGTCATGCTGTCAATCATTTTGGATATTTTTAGTCACTGGCTAAAAATTGTGGAGATGAGAAAAAGATCCATTGATCTGAGATTGGTGTTAAATCGAAGAATCCCAGCCATAAATGCTATTCATAAGCACTTGATAAACAGTGTCCTACCAAGTTGAGAAACCCTGAACTTCACATTTAAATGTTTTCAGTTTCAAAATTAATGGCCGACGATTATTTAAAAGTATAGAATCACATAAAGAAATGGGAGCTTTATCTCCTTCCTTAACATCTAATCCCACTTGTTTGTTCAGAAGTAGCCACCGTAAATGAAGAGATACGTATTATTTTAGAACCTCTTAGTATATTTAGACTAAATATGCATTTATTAATGTTTAGCTGACACATTTGAACTGTGCTATCCCTTACCTTTTATGTCTACTGCCTTCTGATTAACGGCTGCATGGTGTTCACATTTGTTAATACAACCTTTGTGATTAAAGCCAATCCACGCTTATCACAGATGTAATTTATGGGTCTGGGAGGGTTGTCTTCGAGTCCAGCTCAGGGTTTACAAGGTCCAAGTCAAGTACTTCTCTACAGCCCACACTTGGCTCTGACCTTGTGGATCTGAGGAAGAATCCGTTTCTTCATTCACTCAAGTCGTTACCAGAGTCGTTCCTTTGGTTGTAGGAGTGAGGCCTTGATTCTTAACTGGCTGGCTGCCAGGGGCTGCGTGGAGGTTCCCAGGCAGCCTGCTTTCCTGGCCTTTGGTTATTTCCACCTTCCAACTGGGAGTGGGGTGTTTTGCTTCAGTTTTGCTTGTGTATCTTTTAAATGAAGAAAACTCACTGGTTTTGAAGTCTTGTGTGGCTATACTGGACCAAGATAATCAAAGATAGCCTCGCTAAATGAGGTTAGTTGTGCCATAGACCATAAAACCCAGGAGTGATAGCTTGCGACTTGTTTAAAGTTACATGAAATCAATAGGTTAAATGATACTATTGGATTTTTCCAAAGGGCCAATTTTTTAAATGTATTTTTGAAGACCATGCCACTAGTTAGTCCAAGTGCAATATTAGAAATAATATCCAGGTTGATTCTTCTTGGCCAACTTTATCTTCTAATGTATGCATTTCTTCAGGTACCGAATAGATTAGAGACAGAGGCTATTATGATTTAATAGTTTTGCTAGTAAACTTATTATAAAAGTACCCAAAATACAGTTATAATCTTAAATTATAACATCAAAGTCAGACTAACTTGAACATTGGGCTAGAGTATGTCCTTGACTGTGCTTTTAAAACAAATAGATCCAGGTGTAATCCCAGTGCTCAGAAGGCAGAAGCAGGAATATTGCTTCAAGATTGAAGCTATATTTAACTACATATGCATATCTAGCTAGCCATGGCTACTGTAAGGAAGGAAGGTGCCTCAAAAAATAAAAGCAAAACAAAAACACACAAAAAGAACAAATAGTGTAAAAGCAAAATGAGCAATGGATCCTTTACCAGCATTTCAACTGGTAAGTACCATTTTCCAAATCTCTAAATTGTATCTCAGGTTCATTTTTAATTAACTCTCACAGATATATCATATCTAGCTTTTTAATGGTTTTTTTCCCAGTAGTTATGGAGTCAGTTCTGGAGATAGCTCTGTAGACCAGGCTGGCCTCAAACTCAGAGATCTGCCTGCCTCTGCCTTCCAGGTACTGGGATTAAAGGCGTGCACCACCACCACCTGGCACATACCTAGCCTTATGTGGCAAACTGTCTCACCATCCACAGACAACTTCAGTTCATTTTCTAAACCACTGGAAATGTTCGATCAATCCCGTTCAAAAGTACAAACACAATATCCCTTTTCTAAAAGATTTATTTTGCAAAATGGATTGATTTTGCTATGTCCATAGCTGAGTAAACCCCAAGCAGTGAGCTAGAAGGCAAGTTCCTTCATCCGGCCAAAAAAAAAAAAAATCCCATGTTGGAAAAATGTTTTTATTATCACTTCCATTTTAAAAGTAGATGCTTGACATGAGATTGAGATGATGACATATGTGGGATCCCTTTCTCCTTGGCTGGAGTGAGGGGGTTTCTCTCATGTATCCCCACAATTCAGTTTTGCAGTTTTATAAATGAACGCGCAAAAGAAATACAGGTGGCCAAAGAGATGGTATGCAGTCTGGTGCACCTGCTCCTCTTTCAGAGGACGGAGGACCTGAGTTTCGTTCCCAGCGCTGAAGCCAGGCAGCACATGGCCATCTGTGACTCCTGCTATAGAAGGTCCAAACTCTTTTCTGACCCTGCAGACACCCAACCACACATGGCCTACGCTCTCATAGACACGTATACATACATGTAAAAAAAGGACGGTGTGGCCTTGAATTAAAAAATAAACTCTCTATTTCCTAATTTAAATAGGAAAACTGGCATTGATTAAGGAAACTCTGCTTGGAGACAGTTTGATTTTCCACGATAATAGCTTGTAAGGGACCGAATAATGTCAGTTTCTTGTTTACTACTTGCAAAGTAGATGTAACATCTACTTCAAGCAGACATTCTGAAGATAAAGTGAGATAATATACATAATTAATTCTGTGGCTAGCACTTAGTAATTGTTCAAGGAACATTTGTGGTGATAATGATGATGCTGAAACTATCCATAGACAACATTTGGGGGGGAAGAACCATGAGTTCTGAGTTACAGTAAACTCAGTTGTCTAAGCTGATGAAAATAAGGGCTTTTGCAAGAAGTAAGCTCTTCAACATACCACAAATTTAATGTTCAAACCTTAAAAATTTTTTTTCATTGTAAAAATGATAAACGCTTCTTGTAAGAAGTTTAACTAATATGAATATGTATAAGGTAGAATTATCTTATGCTTTCTGGACCAAAAATTAAGAGATTATTTTTATATTTCTTTAATGAAGTCTATATTTCTGTATATAATATATAACAAATATTCAGAGTCAATTACATTATATGTGTGATTGTACATATTGATCCAGTTCTGTTTAGTGATATATCTTTATCATTTCATGTCATTACATCTAACATTCTTCACAAGACTGTGCATGAATGTTTATAGAAATGTTGATAGCAACCAGACAAAATGATAACTCATGCCAGTATCTGCAGTTGGTAAATGTACAGGCAAAGTCTGGTCTACCCATCCTCTGAGGTAATATTCAGGCACGGCTGGTAATGGAACATTAATACATGCTGCAACCAAGATGATCTTGAACCCACGCTAAGGGAAAGAAGCCAGTCATGTAAGACCATAGCAACTACAGCTCGACATATTATGAGAGATGCAGAAGAGGTAAATCCACAACTATAGAAAGCAGATTTGGGGTGGTTAAAGAGTAGGGGAAAGGAACTGGGTGCAGCTGTTAATCACCCTAAACAGGATTTTGTAGGGTAAAGATGAAATGCCCTGAAATTAGATAGTACGATGCTGAAAAGATTTTCCAAATATTGTTTAGAAATCATTTAGTTAAACACTTTTTGTTAAATTTATTGTGGCAAGGTTTCACTATGTAGTCCTAGCTGACTTGGAACTCATTACACTATGTAGATCAGGCTAGCCTCAGCTCACCAGAGGTATACCTACTTCTTCCTCTGAGAGCTGGTATTAAAGTGTGAGTCACCAAGCCTGATGAGTTGTAAACCTTTAAAGAGCAATCACATGGTTTATAATAACGTCACAATATAGTTACTATTAATAGAGTCAAGGATGACAATTGAGATCTATCAAATTAGAACTTTGTGTTACAACCTATGATTCGGAGATGAGTCTGATTCAAACCCGAGACTAACCTCTGCCTCTACTTGACATGATGCTTGTCCCAAGGAAATGGGCCACACACATGCTGTGTTTTCTCGCAGTGAGTCTTCATATCCTCTTGTGGTCATGTCATCCTCTGTTCCAGGTCAGTCAGTCACACCATGGCCGACCAGTAGTCACCGTCCACATCACACCACTCATGATCATGAAATGCTGTGGTAAAAGATGTGTGGCTACCTGCACCCCAGTCTATGTCCAAGCATTGCAGGAAGCGACTTATGTTAATCAGACTTTGAATTGAAAGCTACAAAAATCGTAAGGAAATTGTCAGTTGCATATAGGGTAAGGTTACTAAAATGTCCTTTCTATAATATAGGACATTTTAAGGAAATGAAATCCTGGTGCGGGATTTGTCTGTTATCTGTCAATCATATTTTAAATAAATGCTGATTGGCCGGGCAGGAAGTATAGGAGGGAAAACCAGACAGAAAGTAGAAGTGATGCAATGAGAACATGAGAATTCTGGGAAGCAGGAAGCTCCCTCCACCATTCCTGCCCAGATCACCAAAGAAGCAACATGTGAGCTGACAGCTGAAAAAGGTACCAAGCCATATGGCTAACATAGATCAGAATAATGGGTTAATATAAACTACAAGAGTTAACAAAAAGCCCGAGCTAATGGGCCAATCAGTTTATAATCTTATGGAGTCCTCTGTATGATTTTCTTTGGGGTATGTCAGCTGTAGGGTGCCGGGCAGGACAGATACATCAACAAGCAGGCCCCTCATGTTACAAAATCCTTTGTGGAATTGGTTACTGCATTATGTACAATCATCTTTTAGTTCCAAATACTACTTTTCTATATTAAATACAATAGTTTATGTTTAGCAATACAATTTACATATTAGGCACCACTGGTATAGAAGGATTGGATATTGTTTAAAACAGAAAGAAAGAGGGAAGCATTTCAGGTACAAATACTTCTGTGACATGAACTTAATAATCAATAGCTTTCCTACCTTCCCTGATGAGAAGTTCAGTCTCTCAATCACTCCTTCCTAGGCATGCCTGTCCCACTCTCAGTCATTCAAACATGGCTTTTCTCTGCCTTTGTAGTGGGAGAACTGAGCTGAGAATCCCTGGTGCATTTTTAAGGGATGCCATCCCTTTATCACTATGCAAATAATCAACACGACATTGTTAGGACAACACATTGCTTAAAAGTAGTTCCAAATCATAGGTATTCTTGAAGACCAATCAGTGCTCATGCTGGGAAGTTCATGGGAACGAAAGTGTGTGACCGTGACCACTTTTGCAGTCGCTTGGGACTCGGGATGCAGTGTCCTATGTCCTCCATTCTATTGACTCTCTTCCCTTGGCCTGCAGTTGTAATTATGGAGGAGCTAACATCTTCCCTGGGCCCAGCACATCCCATAATTATCTGTGTTCTCTCCACAGTGTATGACTCAACCCCATGTGGTTCTTTTATATCAAAGGAAGGGTGGCCAGATTTTTTTTTTTAACCACAGTACTTGAGCATGTAGTGGCAGATGGCTGCACAGCCAATGTGTACCGGGTCTTTTTGAAGAACAACCTCACCCAAAACAAGGAAGCAAACAAACTAAACCAGACCTTGCAATTTATTTTTGAGAAAAGAAAGGAATCTTCCTGGGGGTGTTTCCAAGCCCTGCATCATTTTAAAAGAAAGGCAGGACTTTTTTTTTTCTGGAAGAACAAAAATAGGAATAAGTGAGTTAGAGCTTTGAGGTCAACCTTGATCAAGAAGGAGAGCACTTCCTGGTCTCTAATCACAGGTCCATAGATATTATTTAGTTGAGCAAGGACAGTGGACATAATGTCATGTGTGGTGGAAAGCGCATCAGAATGAGGCTTGGGAGACTCAAGTCCTTTGAGTCTTTGCTCTGCTGTGAATCAAGTATGAGAAGCTTTCCGAACATCACTAAATTAAACCTCTAAGATCATTTATGCAAAAAGTCCTGTTATGGATGTGAAATAGTATACTCTCAGGTAAGCTGAAAATGGTATAACTTCACTCTCCCTATTCCATATTATTCAGCATCTACTTCTGAAGAGGCCTGGAACATAAAGAAGCTCAGTTTCTGCCCTGGTAAATTTGCTACCCATGGGCTTAGTAAAACTGCAGGCTTGTCCCTTATTACATGAGCAACACATGTCAGCAAGGAGAGCATCTGATTCAGCCGGCTACTATAGAGGATAACAACTATAGTTATTGTGACAGGCACTAGAATGGGAGGCTGGCCCCACTCGTCTTCAACAGGAGCTTTACTGCTCTGTGCTGTATAAGGCAGCAGATTTTCTTCTTACATATTTAAGGAAGGATAGAGGAAAGAAAGAGAGGTAAAGGGGGCAACAATATGGTGAGATTTTTATCATAGGATTGGTAAAATGACTTTGTCCCCTAACATCAAAAAGTGAGTTTCATTAAAAATATCTGAATGCTAATACATGGAAGTGTAATTGTGAGAAGCAGTGAAATGGGGAAACAGGGAAGAGAATGTGTTTTACACTCATATTTATTCTGAATGTAGCAGAATTGGATATGGGAATGAGAGAGGTTGAGAGAAAGATGAGAAAATGAACTTTGGAGATTGACAGGAATAGTCAAAGAGGGTTTGCTTGGTTCCTACTTTATGGCATTGGACTTCAGATCAATTCAGATCAATTCAGATCAATACAATTTGAGTGCTTTTTTTTTTCATGGTTTCTTTGACCTCTTCACAGAGATTATAAGTTATGTATAAACTGGCTAACTTTTGTTAACCCAGTTGCAATTCTGTAATTATATAATAGGAATATTTAGAATTATAAAAACCCTGTCACCACTCAGAAGCTTAGAACTGGCATTCAAAGATAAAAAGGTAAAATTATGCCCCCCTGGGTCTGAATCCAAGGCTTGTAATTGATTTCCTGAGAAGCCTTCCAAGTGTGTGCTTTTTCGTGGCTTCAGGCTTCAGTATCAGCTAAGGACCCTGTTTGGCTGATCACTAGTCTAGGCAGCTTTTGTCACAGGTGATGGATGATACATAGTTAGGAGCAAAAGAGGATGGTAGGTGCTTTCCAATCCATGGGGAAAGACTCTCTACATCATCAGAGTAGACACAGCTCACTCAGGATGTAAGACATAAGGAACACAGTGGGGGATGGATGTCCTGGAAAACTCGAGTAATGACTGAGTTTAATACAGCATCAAGGTACAAAACTGTTCTAAATCCATTCTCACATTTTAAGTGGACGGACAAATACTTTCTAATTTTTCTTGGCTTTAGCTATCTAATATCTTAATTGAAAAGGGTAAGGGTAATTCTTTTTATTACAGAATAAAAAGAAGTTGACATCAACCTTGAACAGTTATTACATTCTCCCAAAGTTAGAACAAATACATTAACTTAAATATATTAATATCTCCTCTTAGATTTTTTGATTTTATGTGCTTTGATGTTTCGTCTGTGTGTACCACATGCATGTCTGGTTGCTGCAGAAGGGATAAGATGGTATTGGATCCCTTAAAATTGAAGTTATGGATGGTTGTGAGCCACCATGTGGGTACTAGGAACTGAACCCAGGTCCTCTGCAAGAGTAGCAATTTCTCTTTACTGCTGACCCAAATCTTCAGTCCCTCTCAATTAAATGTATTTAATCCTATTAGAAAAGTGATAGTTTTGAGGCTTAGTGCTATTAATTATTTTTTAAAAGTTCAAGAATGAAGTTGTTTCCAAGTAACCAGCATTTTAACAGTTTCCTTCCATCCCAACACTATACTCTATGAAGTCATGTCATATATTTTGTCTTATTAACTTCAAAATACTCTTAACAGTAACTAATTTAAATCATTGACTCAGTGTGAAATAGTCTAATTTTGAATGTGCTAAGATTACATAACCACTTTTATATCACAAGGAAGTTGCTTGAGACAGCTGCTAAAATATGTGTCTATGGAAAAAGTCCTTGATTCTACAAAACTCAATGTCTCTTGAAATGTATTCAGTTCCATAATTCTCAAAAGTCCTAACTAAACAGATTAAATTGGAAAATAATACCATCCAGACAAAATGTGATCAGAACTTTCCACACTTCAGCTTCTTTCGGGAGGCCAAAGCTTGTATTTGAATATTTCAAAGCTTTCCCCAGAATTTTAACAAAAGTTATGCTCAAAAGGAAATAGTCTTGAGTGACTAGCATTTAAAGAGCCAAGATGTCACGTAAGGCCTTCTTTCCATGTCTCTTCACAATTAAATCACCAGCTCCAAAATATCAACAACAAACAGAGTGGTGATAATTTGTCTTTCATAGAGTATATATATACCAGGTCAATAAATTAGAGAAAATGATTACAGCTACTTAATATTATACCAAATTAAAAGATGGGCGCTTATATTACTGGCTCAGGACCATGCAGTGAAATGATCTACAGTTTTAACTCCTTTCAACGATGGCTGTGCAATGCTATTACCAAATCAAGAGCTCTGGGCGAGGTGAATAGATTGGATAAGGAGGCCAAGGATTAACAAGATTTAAAGAATTCCATTGAGCCAACTCAGTCATCCCTCAAGTGAGCTCTTTTCACGGCATTTGACTGTTTTGTATTGAAGTCGGCACTGAAGTTTGAGATAACTTCTTAGCAGCAACCATTCACAGAAGTTCAGACCCCCAGAGGTCTATGGAGCAGGAGCTGCTGCGGCATGCAGGAAATTTTCAGAAGCTCACCCCGCAATCCTCCTTCACATCTTCGCAACCATGTCTGGGTGCAATGTCTCCATGTCATCAAATACATTTTCTTCGATGGATGAAAGAAGATTGTGCCATTTGACATCGCTTCCTTATATTCCTAGGAGTAAGAAAATATCTGACTCTTATGTTTGCTGTCAGACATATGGCAGGAGATCAAAACTGTGGGCTTTGGATTGATGCACTAATTTACTTTGCCAGATCAGTTTTATGCTATCAGTGCTAAGGAAATTAAGCACATACAGGGCAGCGTCTCAGTGGAGTCTGGCTTTCACAGCCTTTCCTGGAGGAGGAGAAACAGAGGAGCCTGGACACGGATATTTGGCATTCCGGTAGCAGAGCAGCGATCTTTCATGAGCTGCCCTGGAGCAAAGTGAAAAGAGTTCTGTGTTAATTTTTTAATGTCTTTTTAATTAAAAGTGTCAAGCGGGAGTCCCTGAGTGTCAAAGAGACCAAATCCTGTTTTTATCTTAGGAATGAAAGCTAATTCAGGGAGCCATCTGTTTTTCTGAATTTTTTTTTCCTGGTACACTTATTTCTAGGTTTTCTATTTGAGGTCCATTTCAAGGTGAAACCAAGTTATTACCATTAAATATTTATGAAGTTTGCACTTGAAGTCATCTTTGAATGAAGAATGGGTACTCATTGGTATAACTCAACCATGCCCATAGTAATGGTATGGAATAGCACAAAATGGCTAGGGTTTCCAACAGTTAGCATTTCTTTCTTACACTCCATTGGGGTCTCCACTATTCGAAGGTTGGGTCACCTGGAAGTGTTTAGCTAGAGCAGCGACTTACTGTGGCTCTGACTTGGAGATCTCTTGCCCTCCTTGTTTCTGTGGTCTGAGCACGCTCTTCATGAAGATATAATAGGTATCATGCAGACCAATAGGGGGAAAAGAAGCATTGTATTGCCTAGATTCAGGGGAGACATGGATGTTCTGTTTCATTCTGTTTACTAAATAACCTAGATGAATAAGCTCAAGCTCAGAAGGAAAGGAAATGTGTCCTGCCTCTTTCATGAAAGGAACCACAAACCTCATGCAACACAGGAAGCATGGAGGGAGCCGCGACAAAGATGACCATTAGCATGACCTACACTGTTTGTCACACTGCCTATTTCCTTTCTTGGATTTTCTTTGGCTCAGATTCTTATCCTCCTATTTCGTATAAGAACAAACATCTTGAGATACATACTGTGATGGAAATTTCTGCTGACTTTGTTTCACATATGCTAAAATGGAATCTGCTTAATACTTTGAGCTCCAATTTGTTCCCAATCTTTTTCCTTGCTCATAGTTAATGCAGCATTATAAAAAACCATGTCACGCTAATTGACAAAATCATTTAGGTAGCCCAATATTATAGATTTTCCCTTTCCTGATAATATAACCTTTCAGAGGAGGTCAACCATGGTGAGGAGAGGTGATGAATGCAAATAACGGTGAATAATTCAAATACCAGACATGAATCGATTGAAAGGTAAGTTTGGGCACAGGGACCCCAGAAGCACTCTCATGGGTTATTAAAATTCCGTTTTTAAAGAAGTTTGTTTACACAATTTCATTATGGATCATCCATAAATCATACTTCAACTGCTTATTTTTGCCTTCATAAGCCCCCAAACTTATTAAAAAATAGAAATTTGTATACATACATTGAGACTCATGCACCTTCAATATTCCAGCAGTCAGGTCAATGTTTCAAGTTGTCTAGCCCTTTCCCAGTGTCTCTTCTCAAGAAACAAATTATGGGAGTGTGGCCCTAAGCAATCAAGAGCAGCCATACCCTCCCCTCCCCCACCTTACCCCTTAGCATAACACATTCATCAGGTGTTGGCTTTGGACAGCAGAAATCCTGTTTTTTTTTTCTGTTTTGTTTAACCTTTTAGATTACATAAGAAATTTCTTCCATCTTCTGTTTGAGTTTTCATATGTAAAAATTAAAATGTTTAGCAGAAATTTGGAACATGACAGGAAGACGTTAAAGGAGGCACTAGACATCGGGATTCAAAGGCGCTTTGTATCATTCTCCCACCTCCCAGTCTCAGAACCTAAAATTTTACCTTAAATGAGTCATTTCTTTTAGCTAAAATTTTAATACATTTTAAAGAAATTTACCATCTATTTGTGAAATCTTTTCCTCCTTTTCTCTCCTGTTCCTTTATAGAAAATACAAAAAAAATATATCAAAACCTCAATG
This sequence comes from Myodes glareolus, assembly GCF_982192425.1. Lineage (NCBI taxonomy): Eukaryota > Metazoa > Chordata > Mammalia > Rodentia > Cricetidae > Myodes > Myodes glareolus. The sequence goes on from NC_142044.1 coordinate 17,720,488, forward strand.
ATCAAGACCTTAGCCTATAGGAAGGCCAGAAGTTTACATCATCTTTGACTTTGGCTAGCTTGGTTTTATTTTCTTCATCCCGTACAGGGCTATTGTCTTGTCTTTTACAGACCAAATTCTCATTAATAATGATGGCTTACCAATGAACAATTTTTTCTTAGGATGGATTTTGTTCTCTTCCTAGAATCATGCCTCATGGGATTACTGAAAGGATGAAATGAATTAACACATGCAAACCTCTTAGAAGAATGCCAGGCTCTCAGTATATCATCACTAATATTATTTTGCCTATAGCATCTGCATCATTTTATTGCACTTTTCTTAAGGTCGTTTGTCTTTTTCTTGACAGATAGAAGCTTTTGGAGACACTTAGAAAAATTCATGGCAAATAATACATCCTATGTAAGTATTTACTAGTGGAATATGTTTGTTGGTTATTTATATGTGTCAAGAAAAGGACAAAGTAACAATTGCCTAATGCTTGCCCCAGAGAAGGTCAAAGTCTGGGAGAAGAGATGTATTTATTCACATATCATAAAACATAACATACTCTGAGAGAAATACAGAAAATAATAAGGTAGCCTAGAAGCAGAATGTTATCCAATTAGTCTGTTGTTCTTTCTTAATCATCAGGTGTTTTTTTCTGGATTAAGTAAGGGAGTAAATCAGAAAGAATCAGACAGCATGGATCAATATCGTCTTCAATGACTTCTAAATACAGAGTTTTGGGTCTCATGGCCAGAGTTTTTCATTCCATTGATCTGGAATGGACTTGAGGATTTGCACTTCTGATATGTTCTCATATGATCTTCTACTACTCTGAGAACCACAAAATGAGAAGAGAGAGTCAACACCATTAGCATTCTCTAGGGTTAATCACTCACCCTATAGGGAACAGGAAAGTAAAGGCAGCTAAGGAGATAGAAACGTCCCATCATAAAAGGGGTTTCATATTTATTCTTATATATTTACTCAATGTTGTATAACAACTTTAATAGGCAGGATAGTCTTGGATAGGCTGACTGCAGGACACAAATTGGCTGTGAAACATTAGAATTAAACATGCACACACAGAGACAGAGAGAGAGAAAGAGACAGAGAGACACAGAGAGAGACAGAGAGAGAGACAGAGACAGAGAGACATGGTACCGAACTAGGTCTTCCATATGTAGGAGAAAGTTGTGAAGCTTGTACTATATGACTTTGTTGACTCTCCATGGGAGCCCTTACCCACTGGGAGCAGATGGGAGTGGGCTGGTGGGGGAGGAGAGGGTGGGAGGGAGAACTGTGGTTGAAATGTAAAGTGAAATAAAAAAATAAATAAGAAAGGGAAAATAAGAATAATCCTGAACTACATGTACTGTCTGTCTTTAAAAGGTTATAGATGTTGACTGTTATGGGAGACATTGTAGCTCCAGAACTTGGCATAGTAACCTGTGACAAACACTGTTTTTCAGTCATTTCACTAACAAAAACTGAATAAATAATTTGAGTCTATAGCTTAACTTGAAAAAAAATGAAATGTGTACTGTGCACCACAATACTTGCTAATCATGGACCAGGCTGCCTCAAAAGTTAATCAAATCCTTGTCACTGGAGGGCCCAGCTGTAGAGGGAATGACTTTCTCTGAGCAAGGTATATTACAAGGTCAAATTTCTGCTGTGGATAGGATGTTATTTTTCAAATACCTCCTTCAGTTTTAAGATTCTGCAGGCTAGAAAGTGACTATTTCTAGTGAAAATGATTGCCAGAAGGCATGGTGGCCACAGCATAGACAAGTCTTGCATTTCTTACATTTATGATTTCCCATGGGTATTCAAAAACTACCTTGAGGGAAGATATATCTTCTCTGTGTTGTGCAACTTAAAATGTCAATTACGGCCTCTTGGTGAAATCATGACATCTATAGAACCTGTAGACATTGTTGCGGTAGAGGGTTGTAGATCTTAACCTGACCTCCATTTTCCTGCCACTTCAAACCAGTATTAAAGAAGTAAATCTTTGTACTATAATTCAGGATAATGCAATCAATATAGAAATTATGGTGCAATTATGATCCAAGCATGTATATAAAACAATGTGATTTCTAAACTCAGAAATCATAATTAGCCTAGAAATTTTAAAGAAAACTTTTATCAAATATATTTAAAAATGTATGTGTATATGAAATTTTGAGAATATGAACATTTAAAGTTCATTTATGAATTATGAATCTGTCAAACAGATATTTTTAGAGACCCCTTGCTATCCGGGTATTCCCCTTTGAGCACAGAAAGATATTACCATATCCGATACTATAGAAGGTAAGATTTTATAACATATGACCCATTGCATTTATGAAGTCCAGGAACCTGTGACTCAGGGTCAAAGAAGATGTGTAGGAAATCAATGTGTTATACTGCTGGACGTATTAAGCAAGCCAAGCTGCAGTTTGTGATTACAGTGCTTCAATGTGAATAGATTTATCGACACTTGGTCTTAGTGATACTTGTCTCCTTGACTAATATTTCAAAATCCTCCTTGGCATGACACTCTGCATAGGTGGACTGAATGTCATGCCTACTTGATCTGATTAATGGACAGTGATGGACTTGCCCATTTGAAAGATGTGTCATAATGAACTAGATGTATGTCTGAAATTACCGGTAGTCAACAGTGAAGCCTGAAGGAGTTTCTCAATCCCTGCATCATTTAATAGACAGAGAGTAAAATGTAACCTGGAAAGCTGTGTGATAGGGTAGAAGGGACATGGTCTGGAAACAGAAAGTCTTAGCGTGATTTAGCTTCACTGCTTGAGTGCTTGCTGTTAGATATGCACAATTATTTAGCTCTGCACCGACTTCCGAAAGCTTCACCTATGGAAAAGACCCGAGAGTCCTGATTTCAAGTTGTGCTGTGTTACATAGCTTGAGGTCTGCAGAAATGTTATATTCTCGTTTCTACTCTTTCCATCCTCCCGTCACTGTGAGTTCAAGTTCACCTACTTCAACCCATGAGAATTCTAACTGGCCTTTCTTCTTTGGCTTGGAAGGAACAAAGTTGAAACTGGACGTTTTATTCCCTATTTCTCTGTTCAGTTTTTTTTTCTTTTTGTCAACAATAATTCCTGCATAAAGAAGAACAAGAAGGTGGAGCTAGAGAGTGAGAACTCAGAGACCCTGCACTCAAAAGAGAAGTGGAAACTCCCTATTTCGGGTTTTTAAATAGTCCTCATATGAGAAATACCAGGATACAAAGGAATATTATACTTCCAGGTTAGGTTTCTCTTCACCTTGATGTCACCGATATTTTGAGTTGGATTATTCTCTGAGGCCGACCTGTGCACACTGTGGGAGGATATGAGGTCACATCTCTATACACACCTACTGCTTTTCGCTTTCTCTCTACTGTGAGTCTCAAATGGCGGAGTGCTGGTGTAAGAACTCAGTCTGGAGTCAAGGGCTCAGAAGAACTCCATCAATAACAGTGCACAGGTGCCATGAGAATCCTCACGTGATGCAAAGTCACTTCTAAGGAGACGGGAGGCAACTGTTTCTGCTCTGCGAAGGAATACGAAAAACGATGTCTTAAATGTTGTACAGTAGACCAAATCCGTTTTTTATTTTCTATAGACTTATACCTCATGGCCTGATGAGGTAAATTTTAGCCAATAAAGTTTGCATGGGACGAAATCCAATCTCAATTCTGATAGAACTACTCTGCCATCCCTTGTTGTGTGATATTTTACTCTTTTAACTTTTGGGGAACTCACCACCAAGATCCCAAATAAATCAGACACAGAGGCTTACTCTTAGTTACGAATGCATTGCTTTAGCTTGACTTGTTTTTGCTAGCTTTTCTTGACTTAAATTATCCTGAGTACCTTTTGCCTCTGTGCTTTTAATCATCTCCATTTCTGTACACCTTTCTTTACCTCTTTCTCTGTGACTTGTGTAGCTGGATGGCTGGTCCCCAATGTCCTCCTCTCCCTGTTCTTTTGCTCCTCCTTCCAGATTTCTCCTTCTTTTTATACTCTCTGCTTACCAGCCCTGACTGTCCTTGCTCCTGCCTTGCTATTGGCCATTCAGCTCTTTTTTAGGACCATCATGTGTTTTAGATAGTCAAAGAGTTAGAGCTTCACAAAGTTAAACAAATGCAGCATAAACAAAAGTCACACACCTTAAAATAATATCCCCAAACATCCCTCATTTGTCCATGCCTAGATAAATCTATATGTCCCCAGGTTTTGGTGAATGGAACTTGAAAGGATGAGTGAGATTATATTTGTGAGAAATCTATAGATTTGCTTGGGAGAAAATAATGTAACTATATAGTGTAATAATCTGACTTATATTACCCAGAGAGAGGTAACCAGAGAGAAAAATTAAACAATTATGAGCCTAAGTAGGTGATTTATAGGTAAGAGCTATAAAAGGGGAAACGTTCTAACAGCGGTGAAAACCCTACACAGTTTGAGATGCAAGAAAAATTAGGTAGGTTTGCAGAAAGCCTTCTAGGGAAGATTAACAGGCTTAAATACAAAAGAAAACAGTTTTGTCCCTTATGACAAGTATCAAGACATTAAGATTAATGATATATAGAGAAATTTCATAGAGAACCTTATATCCTCTGCTTCTGGGTAGTCTGACAACAAAATATAGCAGCATAAAAAACATTGGAAATAAGGAGTTGAGAAGGTGGAACTCAGTAATGCCTTGGGGACCTCTAGAGATGAGGTCACTGGCTGCTAAATCAATGGTAAGTAGACTTTCTTTGATTTTACCACTTGGACTTAGAACCCAGCAAACCACCCAGTAAGACTGTTGGCCTAACAAAGTTCATTTTAATATAATAAGATCTTTTTAGAAGGGATGGCTTTTTGGAAAGGAACTTGGGGCATAGCAAGAGCAGAGACACTGGGATGCCTGATGTCTCATGAAAAAAACATCCCAATTGATTAAAATGACTGATAAGTAAGGCAGGGTAGAAGGGAAGAATGGTGGAGAACGAAGAGTAGGAGGATGTGTTGAGAAGAAACATCAATAGATAGTTTAGAATTACTCTTTACCTAAGTCAGTAATCAGGGATAGTAAAAAGAGGGTTAATAAAATGTTTAATTACTTTGGAAGATAAGTAGATCTACCTTAGTTTATCACAATGGAAGTAGTCTTTTTATAACTCATTTTAATTATATTTCAGTACAATTGCAAAACAGAAATGCATAGTTTGCAAGGATACAGGAAGTGCTTGCATTCTCAATTTGCAAGTGGCTTTAATAATGCTAGTGTATTCATACAGACATGTCATAAAGGCCTGCTCTTGAGCTCCAGATCTGCCCCTTTCTTTGGACCTTTAGTATCTCTAAGTCTCAATTTTTTAATCTATTAAATGGAGTTAATCATGAAATATATAAAATATTTAGGCATAATACGAGGTGAGGCACTGTGTATAGGGAATCATTGATTTTAATTTGGTGTGATAAATGGAAGATTGGGCTGTCAGTTAGTGGTGGGCCAATGTGTCTCCATCAGCTCTTTGGGAGAAAAAAAGTATGTTGAAATCTGTGCTTGCAAATTCTTGTGGTGTAAATAGCGATCATGGTTGATTTAAGATTGAAAACATGATTTGGGGAGTGTGAAGACAGAAATGTAGGAACATAAGAGCTTTCATTCACTGCAGCTTGCCACGTTCAGCAAAGCATTGGGTGTCAGTGTTTCAACTTCATGGCATTTCAAATGAAATGTTATTGGCAATGAGGTTGTCTTGTGTAGGCATTTTCCTAGCATATACTCTGAAGGGATTGTTCACAATCCAGGGAAGACGTTGCTCCATAAGAAGAAAGAAGTGAGCCCAGGAACTGTGGGAAAGTATTACTGTCTCTGGGGCTGTGAGCTACTTGACGAATCTTCAGCTTGGCAAGTTGTCGGGGGGGGGGGGGGGGGGTTCCAAATGTTTTGGGTAAGCAGTAGGCAGTGACTGTGTCAGTGTGTTTTAGGCCCCGGGAACTACTTTATACCCAGAGGATTTCATGAGCCAAGTTTTCCTTTGATGGATTTTAGGTGCTCTTATATTTCTGCTTTGGCTGTAATAAACTGCAGCTGGGTGAGAGTGGTACCGTGAGGAACTGGAGAGATGGGGACCTTGTTTCTACAGCTGTCTGGAGGGCGCGATGGCTCATTAATTCTTCCAAACCACATGTAGTTACAGAGTCCATCTCATCCTACACTTGAGATAAAGGGATGCCCCTTATCTGAATGCCTGCAATTCTTCAGCTCGGTCCGTGCTTTCATTTGCTCCTTAAGAGTTCCAGTAGTCCCCAACTATGAAAATGTGTGTCTACTACGTACCTTGTGTTTACTTTCACTGCATTAAGTTTTCAAGGTGACAATTTTATTGTAATTGTTTTTACTATGAGTCATCTCAAATTCTACTTCATAGTACTATTGAATTACTATGCATAAAAGTGAGAATTATAAATAATGCATAAAAGTGAGCAAATAGTACAGAATAATTATTATTTAGTTGACTTAATATTAAATGCCAGCTCCTCCACAATTGAACATGGAGTTAGAGATGGTTCAGCAATTCTGCTCTCTAGACCTAAGAAAATGGGAAGCACATGTTCAAACCCAAATCTGCACATAAGTGTTCATTAGTAAATTATTCAGACTATCCCAAATGTGGGGACAACTTTGTGTCCTTTGAAGCATATTCATACAAGAGAATATTACAGAAGTGTGTAGAAAAACAAATGAATTTATAAGAATACAGCCTGGTAGAAATATTGAGTTTAAAACTCAGATGCAAAATGTTTTAATTTTTATGAAATGTCTAAAGTATACAAATATATAAACATAAAGTAGATGAGTGATTTCCAGGACTAAGGAAAAAAGAATTAGCCTAGCAGTATGAATCTTTGGTGGATAAGGGAAATGTTCTAGAATTTTATGTAATGTTTGTACAATACAGTTGGTATTCTAAAAATCATGAGAGCGTACCTCTTAAAATGTCTTATAAATCTGGCTGGGGTGGTGGTACACACTTTTAATCTCAGTACTTGGAAGGCAGAGGCTGGTGGATCTCTGTGAGTTTTATGCTAGCCAGAATTTCATAGTGATTTCCAGTACATTAAGGTTACATAGAGAGGCCTTGTCTCCAAACACAAGTTAGATATAGTCATATTTATATTATGTTTATAGGTTTAATGCAATTAAAATATTCTAATATAAAATTTTCTTTGAGACAGGTTCTCTCTAGTCATACATTCATAATAAATATTTCAACATCTCATGTTGATGTGCAAAATAAAACACAGGTACATGCAAACATATTAGAGTTAGCAGAGGAATCAACTGAAAAGGATTTGGTATCCAAAGTTGGACTAATTCAAGTGAAAGTATTTATTTGGATTATAAGAGATTACATATTGGTTTAAAAACCAAAGCATAAAATAAATAGCTGTAATCCTATAAGTGTGTAGATAAACAAATGAACTTATAAGCAAATAGAGAGAATATGCAAATCTCTAGCGTGGAAAAACTCGAAATAACTCATGGAGCTTTTCCACCCTCGAAGGAGGAGAAAGGTGTTTCTACTTTATTAGTTCTTGGCTGTGCTCAGTGATCTCTTTTCAGTGAGTCCAGTATGGAGATGGTAGAAATGTTGAACTTCACAGTAGAGAAAAATTAAAAACATGGCCTTAGGCAAGTGAGCAAGAGCAAGTCATCAGCAAAGTCCTGTGGAGAGCGGTGTCCTTGAGGCTGTGGGATGGAAACGTGCTTGCTTAACTCAGAGATAGCCATCACAGTACAAATCACGTCGTGAGAAACTTAGGGGACTAACTGTAACATAGAGCTCCTTAGCAGGATTCTAACGCTGTTCAGGCCATCAGCACAAGGTGGGTCTGACCACTTTTACTATCCCTCAGGGCCTAAGAGAGACATTAGAATTAAATGTGATGACCTGGACAGAATCTTTGAACAGAAAAAGGAGAAAACAAAAACTAAAGAAGAGAAATACATAAAGATAAAGCTAAGTGAATAGGAGTAAACTATAAACTCTAGTTAAGACCAGTGTCTGACACTATTATCTCTTCATTCTAATCAAATATAAATCATAGTAATGTAAGTGACTATCAAGAGAAAACATATCAAGGCATAGGGTAGATGGGAGCTCCTTGGGCTTCCTTCTCAACTTTTCTATGAATCTAAAACCGTTCAAAAACCAGAATCATCTACTTTTTAAAATTATGTGTTAATATTTAGTAAGCAAATTAGTTCTGTGTGAGAAAAAAAAACAATGATGGAAAATAGTTTACTGTTATATGCAATAAGCTTTATGTAATGATTTATTAGTTCAGTATATTTTTGTGTCTGTGTGTGTGTGTGTGTGTGTGTGTGTGTGTGTGTGAGTCATCTCACTAATGTCATCTACCTCCATTAAAACAGCATCTTTCATTGGTCTACGATCATCAATTAGGCTAGGTTGTCCGGCCAGCATGCACCAATAATCTTCCATGTACTTGTATCCTCATAGTTGGTATTATGGGTATGCAATACCATACCAATCTTTTTTCCCGGGGACCAAACTTGTAACACCATTCTCTCAGCATACTTTTGATCAGTAGAGAAATGGTATTCACTCAGTTCTGAGTTCCAGAGGGAGCCCCAAGGACGTTCAGCATCCTTTTAAGGCAATGGAGCAGGAAAGGCATCTTTTAATGCAGTCAATATCATCTGGACATACAGCCTCAGACTGGTCCACGAGGACCTGTGTAATGGCTGCTAACAGATTTAAACTACCCCAACATGCTTCCGTGAAGATAGAGCTCTATCTGCTTTGCTCCCTGATGATTTCAATGACTGGGCAGATGATGCATGGGCTAGATAAAGGAATAAGGATTGCTGTATGTTGTGAGTTCACTGCAGTTTCTGGGACCTAAGAAGCCAAATTAACCATTTCTTTGGAAGCTATCAAGGAAAGTAGCAAAACAAATAACCAAGCTAAAACAACATAGGGTTGAAAAAAAATTAATCTAGATTTATCTTCCTCTGACATTGAATTGCTGTATATGATCCTAATAGACTAAAAGAGTTCAGCGGAGAAGACTGGGATCATTTCAGTTTAATTTGGTAAGAAGTTTGACACCCAAACCAGATGTTTGCTTCCTTTACCAACTGCTAAGCAGCTATTTGGGAGGCCTATTGGTTCATTATAATTTCAAAGAGAAACTTGATATTTTCAAGAGGAAAATGTAAGAAATGCAGATAAGAGTTTGAAAAGCACAATAAAATATTTATCTTCTGACTGAAGTATGGTTTTTAAAGATTAAAGCTGAAGGATTTTTTTCTGTTTCTGGAATGTCCTTCTTAAAAATTATGTACGGTGCTAACCTTCCAGTTTGCTATTTCCTATCATCCTTTGCTCACCTTGAGTGTGTGTGTTTTCTTACCCCCACTTAATTGTGTGAAATTTGTATTTTTCCACTCCTGGGTGTGTATTTTTAAGACCCAGCTTTTAATCTTCCTGAATAATAATATGCTTATAATTCCGCTTCATAGATCACCGTTAGATACTATCTATTGATCCCCCAGCATGAGAGCCAAAGATTTAAATTCAGGTAGTGCTTGGATTTAAATTATAGATAAGCACTGCACTTAAAGAATCGTAGCTAGATATAAAATCATTGTTGTAGCTTTATTGCTCCCTTTCTGAAGCATTTGGAAACACTCTTGGTTTCTGCTGAGCTGCTCGGTTTTGGGCCATTGTACCTACGCAGCGGTTGTGAGTGCAGTGGCTAATGACCCCTGTCCTGCTCAGAAGATAACTCTGACCACCACATCCTGAGCACCTTCCACGCAATGACTGACATCGCCCCAGGCCAAGGGACAAGCTGTATGGAAAGAATCAAGAGATTACTGGTTCTACCATGCTAGCACAGGATGATGCTACTGCTAAGTTCATGCAGAGGTGGGACAGACTACTACATACACATAGCAAGTGGGAGACAGTTTTTCAGCTGCTGAAAGGAATACCATCATTTTACACACAGCTTCTGTTTAAACAATATCTCACCAATCTCCTGTAAGTTAAAATGGCTATATTACTGCTGGGGTCGAATTATTTATACATACACGTTTCTGCATCCATCCAGTTTTTCTGATGCAAAACCTTTAGAAGTGGCCCTTGAGTACCTTCCCTCGTGTGACCCCTGCTCTAAAGTAGGGCATTCCAATATTTTGCAATGCTTTGATAAAGTTTCTTTGCTAATGAAAACAAAGCTTTTAGAAGCATAACCATTTGACTGAAAAGCAGGCCACATATCATATGACAATTTTACTTCCTTCTAGAAAGTTCTCCTTAAATGATATGTGTGTACACACACATATAAACATAGAAAGAAAAGTCAATTCCTGCACATCTTCCCCATGACTCACCAATGACAATCAATCTAAATATCCAAACTAACAGCTCAGTGCAAAAATTCTAGAACAACCGTTTGCATTGAATAGTCAGATGAATACTAGCTTAATATTTTTATTGAGAAAGAAAGCACAAGGAAAGTCATCCACAGTCATTACTAAGTCCCTGCATGGTCAGCAGGATTAAGATAGTGATACTGGAGTTGTTGATACCATTAATGGATGACTTTTGATAGCATACACTGAAATAATAAAGTACCATCAGTGAGGAAGAGATGCGTGCTGGTGTTTACACAGCCTCTAACAGTTTGGTCTTTTTGACTTCTAAGTCGTGACTTTCCTGTATACTTGACAGTTTCCAACAGATAGTCATAAACCTTTAAAAATTGTAGATTAAAAATTAGTTCTACATGGAGAAGGTCTTGATGACTGAATTGGGAAGCTGTTGATATTTAAGGCATTAGTGGAAAGCATCTCAATGACTTGCACACATGACCTGGGCAAACTGTCCTTATCTTATCTATTCTTCTTGTCTCCAATAGTGGCAATTGCTTTGCTCAGAGTTAAGGACAAATAGATAGATAGATAGATAGATAGATAGATAGATAGATAGATAGATAGATAGATAGGAGATAGATATATGGATAGATAGATAGATAGATAGATAGATAGATAGATAGATAGATAGATATAATTCCAAAAGGATATTGTTCCTAATGTGACATTAAACTAAAACAGGTTATATCTTCCCATTCCACCACCCTCCCTACTTGCTTCTCTCATCCTTCTTTTCTTATTTTCCACCTTCTTCCTTCTTTTCTTCGCTCCCTCCTTCTCCTATTTTCAAAAGTATCAAGGAAACTTTATCAAAACTCCTTTATTTGCATGCCTGCTTCCCTGCCTGCCTGCCTTATTCCTCAGCAATGTGGAGACTAAACGATGCTTCAGGCTTAAGGAGAGCAGTAGTTTCTTTACAAATCTTTCTAAAAAGCTTGGCACATGGAAAGAACAGGAGACCATGCCTTCTGCATATGTAGTCTCACACAGGATTAAAGACACAGGAGCTTGGCGATTTCAGCAAGGGTATGCTATGTTCCCACCACCCCATTAGGACGTGAGAGACTTTTATATTTGAGTGTTGAGCATCACTACTTAGACTGAGTATAATATGTTACGGGAAAAGGTAGTCTGGTGATAGAAGGGACCAGAGATCAGTAGCAGTGGCTAGAGCATTAACTTGAGGGCAAATCCAGGGAGGAATCTGTCAGTCTACATGAAAGCCAAAGGAAGCTTACATCAAGGGATGGTGGGTGCAAAGTGGAAGGAGAGAAGGGGAGAGGGGGGAGAACATGAAGAAATAGGATGTTCAAGAAGGGGAAGGGCAGAGAGGGAGACAAAGGAAAGAGATATCTTGATTGAGAGAGTCATTAAGGGGCTAGTGAGAAATATAGCACTGGGAAAATTTCCAGGAATCCATAAGGATGACCCTAGCTAAGAATCTAAGCAACAGTGAAAAGGATGCCTAAACTGGCCTTCCCCTGTAATCAGATTGATGACTACCTTAATTGATATCATACAACCTTCATCCAGTAGCTCATGGAAGCAGTTGCAGAGATCCACAGCTAAGCACTGGGCTGAGCTTTCAGAGACCAGTCCAAGAGAGGGAGCAGTAATAATATGAGCAAAGGGATCAAGACCATGATGGTGATACCCACAGAAACAGCTGACCTGAGCTAGTGAGAGCTCACTAGCTTTGGACTGATAGTGGGGGAACCTGCATAGGAGCAAACTAGGCCCACTGAATGTGGGGGACAGCTGTGAGGCTTAGATAGTCTGTGGGGCCACTGGTAGTGGGACCAGGATTATCCCTAGTGCTTGAAATGGCATCTAGGAGCACATTCTCTTTGGAGGGATACCTTGCTCAGTCTAAATATAGGGGTTAGGGCTGTGATCCTGCCTCAAAGTGTCAGACTTTGTTGACTCCCCATTGGAAGTCTTACCCTTTCTGAGGAGTGGATGGGGTAGGGCAGGAGAGGGGAGTGAGTGAGAATGTGGTTAGTTATGTAAAATTAGAAAATACTGCATTTTTAAAGAAGTTCAGTGCTTTTGAGATTTACCTAGGCTATTTTCTCACCCTGTTCTGCTCCAGCCAGTCCAATGGGTGGGGCATGAAGAATGGTCCTGTAACATATTTAAAACATTGTCAGTTTGCTGAGTTTATTGATAGATCACTTACCACTCCGAATATGCTGAAAACAATACAGACTTAGTTACAGCAGTGAGACGATGGGTGGGTGGGTGGGTGGGTGGATGACGGATGTGTAGAGAAGGGAGGAGTGTGCTAAAGAACAAATGATTGGTTGGAAACACTTTTCCTGCAGTTCATTAGGGTTTGTCTTTGCTACAGGAACATAGAGCTCTCAGGTACAATGTGAACATTTCGATGCCAGATTTAATTAAAAAGGAGCAAGTTATCATGATTTTAATGCAGGATATTGAAACAGTGATAAGAGAAGTAACCAAAGAATTCACCATTCAAATCTTGATTTTGTCATTCAGACTTTCTTGTGGAAGAAAGGCTTCATTACTAAAAAACTAACCTGAAGGTTTTCTTTAAAAAACATTCATCAGTGTGGCAACAATTCTACTTTTGGAAAATAGTAAGGGTCTCAAATATTATAGAGATGATTATGATGGAAATGTATTGGACAAGCATCAGCTAAAAGCAGAACAATCCACAATACAAAATTGGAAGAAAGCAAGATAATTTTGTAATCCTTTCCACATATGGAAAATTTTTATTCTATTCATATAAGTTGGAGAAAAATAGTGGTAGATGGGCTACTTACAGAATCCTATCCAGGGCAAGATTCTCACCCAAAGATTTTGGTATAGCAAATTCACAGATAATTTAACATGCAGCATTATCAGCTTTCTTTTGTGATTTATCTATCTCAATTTGCAAGAAATATGAACAAGTATTTATTTTCAGTTGTGAAACCACTGCAACATCAACTAGAAGAGACACATGCTCTTCTCTTAATCTAGATACAAATTCTTATTAATTGGGACAAATATTGGAATTACTTATCTCATTGTTTTAGAAGAGAGGAGAAAGAGCTGAGAGGTGGACAGAGGATGACTTGGACCCTACGGTGACATAATAACCCAACCAAAATACAGCTAGCTATGGTTACAGGGAGGCCAACACCTATCCCGATTGGTACAAACAGTTGTCACTTCTTACACAAGAACCAAAAATTCTGATCTTAATTTTAGGGTTATAATATCTTAACAAGAAATGAGACCCAGATAAATGTGACTAAATATAAATATATTAGACTATAGGAGCAAATATTTGGAGAATACAATTGGAGAATTTGAAACTATAAGGGCTTTAGGCATTTACAATGGCAACTCTAAGCAGATGGGTTTGAGCGGGTTCAAACTATACTATAGGCCTATAGTATAGTGGCAAGGCTAATGCAAACCTGAGTCAGCTGTGGTGTGGCATCCCTTTTAGGAGTAGTAGGCATCTGTTCCTGAATATGAGCAAGCTGGTGGACTCTGGGGCTCCTTTCTCCACATGACTAGTTGTGATCATCAGCCTCAAGCCAAGAAACAGCACTTTCCAGTCCTTAGGAGTGAATGACTTCCTTCCAAACCTTCAACCTTTTATGAAGGATGCAGAGGAAAATTTGGGGACAGGGAGTGTTTTCTTTAGGCAGTGCATACCTAGGGCTTACTAGCACAACTCAGGGATTTCCATGATGACTGGCTTTAGGATGAAGGGCAAGAGGTCACAAGGCAGTTACCCCAAGATATTTTATGCTATTTGTGACTATCATGAAAGGTGATGTTTCTCTGATTTCCCTCTCTGCTTCTTCATCCTTTGTGTATAGGAGGGCAACCGATTTTTTTGGAGTTGATCTTGTATCCTGCCACATTACTAAAGGTGTTTATCAACTGTAGGAGTTCTTTGGTAGAGTTTTTGGGGTCGCTTATGTACACTATCATATCATCTGCAAATAACGAAAGTTTAACTTCATCCTTTCCAATTCGAATCTCCTTGATCCCCTTATGTTGTCTTATTGCTATTGCTAGAACTTCAAGCACTATATTGAAGAGGTATGGAGAGAGTGGACAGCCTGGAATGGCCAAAAGGCACTTAAGGTCATGCTCAACCTCCTTAGCGATCAGGGAAATGCAAATCAAAACAACTATGAGATACCATCTTACACCTGTCAGAATAGCCAAACTCAAAAACACCAATGATAGCCTATGCTCGAGAGGATGTGGAATGAGGGAAACACTCATCCATTGTTGGTGGGAATGCAAACTTGTGCAGCCACTGTGGAAATCAGTGTGGCGGTTTCTCAGGAAACTGGGAGTCAACCTCCCTCAGGACCCAGCAATTCCACTCTTGGGAATATACCCAAGAGATGCCCTAACATACTACAAAAGCATTTGTTCAACTATGTTCATAGCAGCACTATTTGTAATAGCCAGAACCTGGAAACAACCTAGGGGCCCCTCAATAGAAGAATGGTTAAAGAAGGTGTGGAACATATATACATTAGAGTTTTACTCAGCGGTAAAAAACAATGACATCTTGAATTTTGCATGCAAATGGATGGAAATATAAAACGCTTTACTGAGTGAGGTAAGCCAGACCCAAAAAGAGGAATATGGTATGCATTCACTCATAAGTGGATTCTAACCATAATTAAAGGTCTTTGAGCCTATTATTCGTGATCCTATTATTCGTGATCCTAGAGAAGCTAAATAAGAAGGTGAACCTGATGAAAATCATGTAGCTATCCTCCTGGATATTGGAAATAGACAAGAGTCCCAGGTAACCTCGGGTGCATGGGGGGGTGGGGGGGTTGTTGGAAGGGGAGAGGGTTAGAGAGAAGGGAGTAGGGGAGGAATGGGGAAAGCTCGGTGGACTGGGATGGGGGGAGGGAGGAAGGATGGATATGGGATCAGGGAAGAATGTATTTCAACTAAGGGAGTCATTTTAGGGTTTACAGGAGACTTGATTATAAATGGGATCCCAGGTCCAAGGAGAGATCCCCAGATTGTTCTCTGGACAGAGGAGAGGGTGCCTGAAACGGCCTTGGCCCATAACCATACTGATGAATATTTTACTTATCACCATAGAACCTTCATCTGGCGATGGATGGAGATAAAGACAGAGACCCACATTGGAGCACTGGACTTAACTCCCTAGGTCCAACCGAGAAGCAGAAGGAAAGAGAACGTGAGCAAAGAAGGCAAGACCCGAGGAAACCTTCATCCGACGATGGATGGCGATACAGACGGAGACCCACATTGGAGCACCGGACTGAGCCCCCCAAGGTCCAAATGAGGAGCAGAAGGAGGAAGAAAATGAAAAAGGAAATCAGGACTGCGTGGGACGCGATCACCCACTGATGCAAGGGGACGGATCTAATGAGAGTTCACCAAGGCCAGTTGGACTGGGACTGAACCAGGATGCGATCCAACCAGATTCTCTGAATGTGGCCGGATTCTCTGAATGTGACTGGCCCGGAGTCTTTCTGAAAAGCCATTGACAATGACACTGGGACTCGTTTCCTCTGCATATACTGGATTTTGGGGATCCAGTCTGTCTGGACACTCACCTTCCTGAACCTGGAGGGAGGGGGGAGGAACTTGAACTTCCCACAGGGCAGGAAACCCTGACTGCTCTTAGGGATGGAGAGGGAGGAGGAGAGGGAGTGGGGGGAGTGGGAGGGTGTTGGGAGGAGGGGCGGAAATGGAAACTTTTATAATTTAATAAAATTACTTTCTCATCAAAAAAAAAAGAGGTCACAAGGCAGTGGTGGAGGTTTACGAAGAGGGTTGTTGCAAAGACACCTCCTTCCTCCATCCCCCGTTTTGGTTCCTGCTTTGGTAAGTACCTTCCTTCGTAAAGTAGCTGTCACTTCTTACACATGAGGCAAAAATTATGGTCTTAATTTGAGCGCTTTAATTAGCTTAACAAGGAAAATAAGACTCGGTTACGTCTTAAGTATCCTTCCTTGCATGGTAGCCTCTACTACAGGCCATAGACCTGAAGAGAGCAAGGATAAAGGCCTATCCATCTCCAGTCACTCGTAATTTCACCTCTTTCCTAAGTTTCTCTGCTTTGAGGGAAACCCAGAATCCCTGAAAGTCAGACCACTGGTTCCCTAGGTTACCAGAAGCTGCATGCTCACTCAAGCCAGTGAGATCATACATCTGGATATGAAAAGGAGGGAAACAGACAAGTTCTTAAGAATAAAACACAAGCCCACTCTCAATGCCACCTCTAGGGATTCGGGAAAGATGACTTCAGAAATGCAGAGGATTTGGGACACAAACAGAGATTGAGAGGGTGTCTAGACCGACTGTCTTCCAGTTTCTTCCACCACTGCCCCCCTTTCTAAGTTGTAAGGAGGCAGATGTTGGGAGGTTGCCAAGCAATAGCTAGTTTATCCATGAGTTTAAAGCTCCACAGAGACTCACTGAAGCCTAAGCCATCCTGCCAATCAGGCTGAAAGAAAATCTCAGAATAAAGTGAAAAATCAAAACTCTATTTGAAGAAATTAGTCCTGAGGATTGAAAGTTAAAGCAGACTAGCTCTTTAATAGAGCCAAAAGAATGGTCTATGATGGGTACACTCTGACGGTGACAGAAAACCAGGAAGGACATGGCAACATCACGGGATTGATTGGTACCTCTGCTTTTATGCTTGCTAACCCGATGGACTCTAAACTGAGACGCTCCAGCAGAAAATGGCAGGGTTATTTTAGACCTCACGCTCTGTCTAAACTTCCCTACTGTGATGGAGCACACCTCTATCTACCTGATACTAATCCACACATTTAGAGCCCTCTTTGCAGCTGAAATCCATAACGAACTCCCGGCCTACTTATTGCGACATTAAGAGGCAGTCGAAAGGTCTGCATGACTCAAATACGAGGCTGCCATTGCGATCAAACATTAACTCACATCATGATGTTCCAGCATCACCCATAACATGGGTCTGTTTCTCAGTCCAGAATGACTACCAACCTCCCCAATAAAATTGGAGGAAGGTATCAATATTATTTTTGGAAATTAAGGGTTAAGAGAACCTGCATCACAGGATGCAGATAGGTGGGAACACTGGACTTTCTGCTCAGTTTTGCTGGGAAATTCATGAACCTGATAAGATAAAATGTGGTAGATAAAATATTTTAAACCTTAAAATTAATACAAGATATCCATGAAGCAGAAATAGATGGGTTTACTAGTACTGGTCATGCCAGTGACGGTGCCCACTGTGCAGCTCAAGGCCAACTGTGTATGTAGAGATAACATGGATCAGGGCTTCTCATTGTCTGTATCCCTTTGCCTGCTGTTTACCCACCAGCCATTTCAGATGATTCGCAGTGGCCTGTATGTGTCTTCCAACAGTTAGAGACAGGGATCTAGAGCTTGTTCAATATCTGCACTTCTGTCAGGGGCCACCTGTTAAGTCTCAATCAGCCCCCACTCCCACCCCGCCCCCCCCAATTCTTTTACTCTGTCCAAGAAGTTGCTTATTCTCAGAAAGGTCCACATCATCTCACCTGAGGCCTGAAGGCCATGCCAGCTCATCTATGATGAAGAAACAATTGTATGCACTGCTAAGTCCTTAGATGTCCCAGCTTTTCATTTGTGTCACCAAGCACGGTGGATACTAGGTAGCACATTTCTAATTGTTACTAAAGTCGAAAATTTGGCTTGTGGTTGGGAAATGTATAGAGTAACTGTGTGTGCTTTCTACATTCTGTGGCTGGACCTAAGTATCAAAATATTTTCGTTTGGGAACTTGACTTTCATCTTTTTGTTTTGTTTTCTAAGGAAAAACTCATTCTCTTTACTTCTATTGAAAGCAGAGACTTTCATGTTTTTCCAGCTCTCAAGTAGGAAGGAAGGAAAAAAGGAAGAGAGAGAAATAAAGGAAGAAGGATGGAAGGAAGGAAAAAAGAAAGGAAGGAAAGTAGAAAAAAATAAAGATCACTTTTGAGCTCTTTTGTTCACAAGGCTGTTGGCAAAAGGTTCAATTCTTCACCTAACATTTTCATAGCAGGTTTCTGTGCCTAGCACTCTGTTTAAATCTCTGTTCCCTGCTTGATCTAACATGGTGATTAGCTGACCCTATCACTAAAATATTTTGCTGTATCTGTGCGATAGAGAATCTTTCAGGCAAAATACCCTGTCATTTTTTCTGTGTTAGTTTTGGAATTTTGAGACTGGGTCTCTTGTAATTCTCAGAAGTTCACAAGATGCTTGGGCTTCACTAGGTTTGACAAATAAAGCAAAGCTTGACTGGATTGATTGCTAACAAGTGTTTACCTGGCTGTTTTTATTTAAATATAAAATCTGGCATTAAGATTATGAGGAAGAAACTTGATTTTTATCCTTCTCTAATTGTTGGAGGCTTTAAATGAAAGTTTTAAAATCTTGTAAATGGTAAAAAAAAATCTGTTTAGCAAACAGCAAACAATTATTTACCTGCAAATATTTTCTGAATAATCAAATACTATTGTTATATTAATTAAAGTGAATGTTTAAAAGACTGGAAGTGTTGATATTAAATATATTAAATGTTTTCTTTCTTTCTTTTTTCTTTCTCATTTTGTTTTACCAAGACAGAGTTTCTCTGTGTATCTCTGGCTGTTCTGTAACTCTGTAGATCAAGCTGTCCTCGAACTTACAGAGATCCACCTGCCTCTGCCTCTCTGAGTGCTGGGATGAAAGACATGTACCACCACCACCTGGCTAAAATGTTTTCATTTCCTGGATACAAAATTTCACAACTAAAAAAATAAATATGATTATGGCACATTAAAAGAAATATCAACGTTTGACAAAAGGAACAACATAAATAAGCATGTAAAAACAATCAATTTTCTCTATGAGGATAGCATGCAGAAATACAATACAGATTATTCTATTCAGGAACAGATTTTCTACTTAGAATAGATAGTCAACTTAGGAGTATATTTTGAAAAAATGGCATTAGTAATTAATAGAAAAGTTTAAAAACAAGCATAGGAGACTATCTGCTCACAACTGGCAAGCTCCGTGACAGAATAACAAGCAACTACAAACATACCTCCAACAAAAGTAGAAGTCAAGAATCAACACCTGATGTTGTCTTCTGACTTTCCTATACATGTAGTGTCATGCCCACACCACATTAGTGTGAATGTGCACAAATACACACACACACATACACATGCAATTCACACACAGACACAGGTGGAGAGATCGAATTAACAAGGGAGGGACACCAAAAGCAATCAGAACAACCAGACATTTCCTTACCCTTACCATGCGAACATAACCATCTGTCTTCATGAATTTTTCCCATAGCTGTCCCTTCATCATCAAACCTGTTACAACACATATGGAGATGAACTTTTGCTTTGATTCCTGATTTCCTTAAGAAGGTTCTAATTCCACACAAATATTAACTAAATTTTTGTGTTTTTATCTTGCTGATTTGTTATTATAGAATCCTTAATAATGAACTTAAACTGTCTAAAGATACTTTTCTTGCCTTACATTGGACATAATTAATATACATGAGTAAAAAATATTGCATAGAAGTATATATACTGCATATGATATTATTTTATTGAAAGTGCTATGTACAAAGGAGTAAATTTGAGTGACAATGGAATTAAAGGACACACAAACCTTGTTTTGTGTGTGTGTGTGTCTGTGTGTGTGTGTGTGTGTTACACCTTAATGAAGACAGTGGTAGCCAAATGATCTACTGTTCTGTTTTTTCAGTTCTGTCTTTACATGTAGCAAGAACTTATTACTCCAGATATTTGAAAACATTGAATTCATAGTATTGAATTCATATTTATAATGAACTTCATGAATTTTACAACAATGTTAAAGATTTACCAAAAACTGAGATATAACTCAATGAATAAATCATACAGTTATGGTCATTCTAAAAGGCACTTTTTGCTTACAAACTTTGTGACAAGTAATTTTTGATATGTAAATGTATAAAGTATTCTGTGCATTAAAGTTTAGGAAACATAGCGGAAGATGGACAAAGAGCAATCCCTTTCCAAGGTGTCTGAGTAGGTAAGCCACTCAGTAGGTTCTGTCATCAGAACCCTGGGCGTAAGTAAGGCTGAGGTTGGAATCCTCAAGCTTTCCTACCTGTGGAGCTTACTCCACTCAGGTAAACCATAGTACACTAAAGTGTTGCCAATATAAAAATTACCAAATTGCATTTTTAGTATAATTCAAGATTCTAAGGTGGCCCCAGCTATTCTGTGATCTTCGATTTTACATATGTTTTTGAAGTAGAAGCTCGGGTCTTCTAAGAAATCAGATTACACCTGCTTACATAGCAGGTCCTTAAGGCCATAACTTTTACACAAAAGGACCCAATATAGAGACTTTACATAATTTATCCAAGGATACCTAAGGTGAGAAGGAGGACAGGGAAATTGAATCCATACCTGCAGGATCTTGAATCCTTGCTCAGACATTCTCCACCTGCCCCAAAGTGCAATGCAGAGTCCAGAGAAGACTGAAGAAGCAACTTACAAATTCATTCGCCCAGCAGGTGCGAAGAACAGACAACAGTAAGAGGACCAGAGAAAGTAGAGGTGGTGTTTGTGTTTCCTGTGGGTGTGTGGATGGGTTGAGGTGCTTGTGTAGGTTAAGTGTCTGGCAGAGGTGAAAGGAAATTGACTGAGCCCAAGGAAATGGATTGTCTTGGAAGTGAGAACCGTGGGTGGCTTGAAAATTGCTGTGGCCTGGAGCTAGCAATTTGTATCTCATCCTACCTTTCTTTCTTGTCCAAAAGGAGGGTAAAGGACCTTGAAGAACAGGTGTAGGAGGGAGAAAAAAGGAAGAGCTCGTGGGAGTGCAGGCCCAGGCCAGCTTCCTTCCTGACCTCACCACCATCTCCCACTCTTTCTGTCTGCATTCGGTTCTAGCCCAAGCAGAGGCTTCTGGGGAGAGAAAGCTACATTTATTTTCAGGAGGGGTTGGAGATATGACAGTGACATCTGGGGATTCTGGGCTCTAGCTCCCTAGGAAGCAGTTGATCTCTCCTTTGCTATACTACTCAGTTATTGAGGCACTGCCAAAGCCTTTTAGAAGCTAGTAGTTCCTTAGAGATTGACTGATTAACTCACTGAATGAATGAATGAATGAATGAATAATACAGATTACAGGATTTTAATATTTGTGTTTTAGGTTTCTGGTTTTTCAAGCATCGACTGGGTATTCAATTCTATTCTCACACTTACTGTCCAGTTCAGCCTGAGATGCACAGTTTTATGGGCTCAGTCTCATGCATGCCAATCTCAAGGTCAGAGCACCTTCAGGCTACCTGTGTGTTTGTTTAAAGTGCCTACAGGTTTGATGGTCCCCATACCCCAGCCACAGGTTTAGAAGTCTGATTGAATTCTCACAAATCCTATAAAAATCTTTGCTTTTTTTTTTTTTTAATGAAGGCTCTAACTCAGGAGAAGTTAGATGGAAGAGATGCACAGGACACGGTCGGGAGAGTCTGAGCTTTCATTTCTCCTGAGTGGCACCCTCTAAGCACCCCAGTGCCATTTCTAATTGGGAAACTCTCTGGACTTCATTGCTCGGTGGTTTTTATGTAGGTTCTATGATATAAGTATGATTGCTAAATCACTGGACAATGGTGATTGAACTTAGTCTTAGCCTTCTTCCCTCCAAGGAGCCAGAGTGTGGGGCAGAGAACACTAAGCCCTTGTTATGTTTTAACTTCTCTACAAACCAGCTCCGGTCCTATGCAGTGGCGGCAGTCAAGAGATGTTGTATCAGTGTGGAGCTGGGAAGAGTGAAACAGCTTGTGTTCTGAAAACTAAATGCCACCCCTATTAGCCAGGAATTCCAATCTCCACACAGGAAGCCAAAATCTCATGTTATACCAGATTGACATATTTTTATTCTAAAATGTGAGTTTTCTGAGAAAGGAATTAGTATTTCTCTCTTGCATTAAAATCAATCATTTGACTTAATCTGGGGGTAATGTGACAATTATCCTATAATCCAGAAACTATTGGTCTGAATGAGAGCCCCCTCATGGGATGAGACCACCTACTCTTTTGCCTTTGTAAGAAAATGCTAAGGTTTCCACAAGTAGGGTGGTTGGACCAACAGACATTTGCCTTCTTACAGATCTAGGATAAATATCAAAACCTAAGGGTGAGTTCCTTCTTGGAGGGACCACAGGATAGATGTGTTTCCAGCCTCTCCCTGAAGTTTGTACATGGTCCTCTTTTAAATCCTTGAAACTGTCTTCTTTTGTGGTTATCTAGCTCTTCCAATGTTAGCTTTTTAAAGATTAGGATCAACCCAAATATTTCCTTCTCAATAGGATTGCCACTATGAACATGCTATACCAAAAGACCAGTTACATTCTGGGGTGCTAGGACTTGAGCATCTGAACTTTAGGGAGGGCACAATTGAATCTATAATAGCCCCCTCCCAGAAATAGTTTGAACTTTTAGTGAAAGTGGAGCATCCCTTTCCCAACCCGTGGGTAAGAGTTATTATATATGGGTCTTGTGTAGGAGCAGAGATGGGAATGTAAATAATGATCTGGAGAGACTAGAGAGGAACTGGGGTGCGATGATTTGAATATGAAGTGTTCCCTCAATGGCTCCTGGGTAAAGTGTATGGTTATCAGTTGGTGGGCCTTGGAGAAGCTGTTAGTTTCTGGGCACACTGATATAATCAATGAATGAGTCCCTTAATAGAATCATAATACATAGACATTCTTGGTAGTTGGTGGCCTAATTAAAGGAGGTAGGTTACTGACAGCCCTGTTTTTGAATGACGGAATTAGCTCCACTGCCCTTTCTGACTGTGGCTATTGTGACTGCCCCTTGTCTCCTATGCGTTGATCTGTTTTTTCACCAACACATGCTTTGTTTCTTGACACTCGACCTTACCTCAGACTCAGCAAAACAGCTAGCTGACCATGGCCATAAACTGGAGACTGTAAAACACACACACACACACACACACACACACACACACACACACACAAAACCTTTAGCTGCTTTCCTAAGGTATTTTGTTATAGTAATGAATGGCTAACTGATTCCAAAGGAAAGAAGAAATGGCTTTCCACATCCTTAGAAAGTGACTTAAAATGTCCGTCTCCATCTCTTCTGATTGATTTTAGTTTGAAGTCAGTTTTGTTGGAAATTAGAATGGCCACACCCGCTTGTGTCTTAGGTCCGTTTGCTTGGAAAACCTTTTCCCAACCCTTTACTCTGACACTAAAACTCTAATTAACCCAATTAAAAAAAATGGGGCACTGATGTGAACAGAGAATTCTCAACAGAAGAACTTCGAATGGCCAATAGACACTGAAGGTCATGCTCAACATCCTTAGTGGTCAGGGAAATGCAAATCAAAACAACTATGAGATATCATTTTACACCGGTCAGATTAGCTAAACTCAAAAACACCAATGATAGCCTATGCTCGAGAGGATGTGGAATGAGGGAAACACTCATCCATTGTTGGTGGGAATGCAAACTTGTGCAGCCACTGTGGAAATCAGTGTGGCGGTTTCTCAGGAAACTGAAAGTCAACCTCCCTCAGGACCCAGCAATTCCACTCTTGGGAATATACCCACGAGATGCCCTATCATACCACAAAAGCATTTGTTCAACTATGTTCATAGCAGCACTATTTGTAATAGCCAGAACCTGGAAAAAACCTAGGTGCCCCTCAATAGAAGAATGGTTAAAGAAGGTGTGGAACATATATACATTAGAGTTTTACTCAGCGGTAAAAAACAATGACATCTTGAATTTTGCATGCAAATAGATGGAAATATAAAACGTTTAACTGAGTGAGGTAACCCAGACACAAAAAGAGGAATATGGTATGTATTCACTCATAAGTGGATTCTAGCCATAATTAAAGGTCTTTGAGCCTATTATTCATGATCCTAGAGAAGCTAAATATGAAGGTGAACCTGAAGAAAATTATGTAGTTGTCCTCCTGGATATTGGAAGTAGACAAGAGTGCCAGGCAACATTGGGTTCAGGGGGGCGGGAATGGAAGGGGAGAGGGTTAGAGAGAAGGGAGTAGGGGAGGATTGGGGAAAGTTTGAGGGATTGGGATGGAGGGGGGGAGGAAGGATGGATATGGGAGCAGAAAAGTATATATTTCAACTAAGGGAGCCATTTTAGGATTTACAAGAGACTTGATTCTAGAGGGGTTCCCAGGTACAAGGAGAGATCCCCAGATTGTTCCCTGGACAGCAGAGGAGAGGGTGCCTGAACTGGGCTTGGCCCATAACCATACTGATGAATATTTTGCATATCACCTTAGAACCTTCATCTGGCAATGGATGGAGATAGAGACAGAGACCCACATTGGAACACTGGACTTAACTCCCTAGGTCCAAATGAGAAACAGAAGGAGAAAGAACGTGAGCAAGAAAGGCAGGATCAGAGGGAACCTTCACTCAACGATGGATGGAGACTGAGACAGAGACCCACATTGGAGCACTGGACTGAGCCCCCAAGGTCCAAATGAGGAGAAGAAGGAGGGAGAACATGAACAAGGAAGGCAAGACCGTGAGGAGTGCGTTCACCCACTGATACAAGGAGACTGATCTAATGAGAGCTCACCAAGGCCTGCTGGACTGGGACTGAATGAGCACGTGATCAAACCGGATTCTCTAAATGTGGCCGGATTCTCTGAATGCGGCTGGCACGGAGACTGTCTGAGAAGCCATTGATAATGGCACTGGGACTTGTTTCCTCTGCATGTACTGGCTTTTTGGGATCCTAGTCTGTTTGGATGCTCACCTTCCTGGACCTGGAGGGAGGGGGGAGGAACTTGAACTTCCCACAGGGCAGGAAACCCTGACTGCTCTTAGGGCTGGAGAGGGGGGAGGAGAGGGAGTGGGGGGAGTGGGAGGGTATTGGGAGGGGGGTGGAAGTGGAAACTTTTATAAATTAATTAAAAAAATAAATAAATAAAAGAAAAAAAAAAGAAAGTGACTTAAGAGTAGATTTGTCTTCACACACAGTCTATGCATGGACTGAAAGAAAAACCACCATAAGGCATGTTTTGTTTTGATTTTTAAATAATTCTCATGCCCAGAATTGCCTCCAAGTAATTGTCTGGTCACCATAGTCAGTGGAGTTTCCTCTGTCTGAAACTGAATAGACACCTAGCCTAAGAGACAAGCTTCTGATATGCCAAGTTGGCACTCAACAAGTGTGTGTACCTTGCCCACCATCCATTAGTAAATAGTTCTTAGACTATCATGAGACACACTTTTGGGGAAGAAATTTAATATGTAACATGTAATAATATGGGAGTATGAGAGCAAGAGAAGAGAGGGAATGGAAGAGAGAGAGACTATCTTACTTGAACGAACTTTTAAAGACTGAAATTTTCAGTTGAATTTAATATGATGTAAATTGAGTTGATTTTACTTAATTCAGTTAGCTCTTCAGTGACCTTCACAAATACTATGGCTATGTTTATTAGAAAAATGAAAGAAAAAAATCAAAACTGTAACATACAGATTCACTCTTAACTTGTTACAATATGCCATCTAACATTATTTTAACAAAAAATTTCATCTTGCGAACCAGTACCCTGTTACTTGGGTTGAATAGAAATAACCTGTAGAAAAAGCTTAAGAGAGAATGGCCATACACATTTGGCTATCCAGAAATGTAAAAAGCAGCAACGTTTCCTTCAGAGTCTACAGTGCCATACAGACTATGTCTATGTCTGGGATGGGGGGATATATATACTTGCAATCTAAGGTTTTAGCAGAGCTACCCCCTTCAAAGGGCATTCAGCTTGATACGAGGAGTGAAGAGGATGACTTTGATGAGTTGTTTGTGTGAACACTGTGATATTGGGAGAGTATTGGATAAAGTTATGTCCCAAGGATAACATCTATTTAGGAGTCCCATTCTGTAGACAATCAATTGATCAAATGATATTATTTGGGGGAGCCTGAACTTCAGAGGAATTGACTATAAGGAGAGAGAGGCAGAGAGAGAGAGAGAGAGGACTAATTAGTATGGTCCACTTGTGCATGTGTTTCAGGCAGATCACTTAAGATTCATTATCTTTCTTAAAGGTTTTGTCATAGAATAAAACAAGCCACATCAAGAACTAGCTGCTCTTTTTCATATGGTTTGTTGGGGGTTTATACTTTTTCTTTATTTTTAATTGAAAAGCTTTTTTTGCATACAATATGTCCTGATTATCATTTTCCCTCCTGCCATTCTTCCCAATTTCTCCTGCTCTCCAAATCCACTCCCTTTCTGTCTTTGATTAGAAAGGAACACATTCTAAATGCGACAAAATGAAATATAGTAAGATGAAACAAAAACTTTCATATCCAAGTTAGACATGACAGCCCAACAGGAGGAAAAGAGTCCCAAGAGCGAGCAAAGGAGTCAGGGCCCCACTGGTTCTCATAGCCAGAAATCCCACAAAAATGCTAAGTTAATAGCAAAAAACATTTTTGTTGCCTTCTTTTTGAGTATTTAGTAGTTCCTATCGAATCAAATTATGTGTTCACATAAGTTTCCAAAATTAAAATCTTCTCGAATTATTTAAGAAATTGGGAGCACCTTCATATCTGTCGCACTATTTCATGCTCTAGAGTTTGCGGCCCTTAGTGATGCCGCTCGGCCCTCTTGCTCTCAGTCCTAGTGCTGGGAGGGATGGGGACTCCTAATTGGCCTCATGTGTGTGAGGTAAAAGACACACTAGAGTAACTTGGCAATCAATTTGAATGTTTTCCTGACAGATGTTTTTAGTGGTCCCCTTTTTGTTTAAGTATTATATTGCTAAATTTAAAAGATATTGAGGCAGAATTCACAAAACATGAAGGTTAACTACTTTAGCATTCATGACTCAATGACATTTAGTACATTCTTGATGCAGTGGGACCATTGCTTTTATTCCATTCTGAAACAGTTGAATCGCCCCAGAAGGAAAGTTCTTTTCACTAACAAGACTCATTGCTTTTTGCTAAGAGCAAATGCTTAGAATATTAGTTACCCATTGTTGTGTAAGAAATGACTCAGATTATAAGTTTCCTGTTTAAGGGTCTCCATCATATTCATAAGGTTGTCAAGAGTCTTGGCTCTAGGGGGGTTCTCAGGTGTCCACGGGGATGTCCCAATCTAGGACCATGGGCAGTGGAGGAAAGGGTGCCTTAACTGGCCTTGCCCTGTAGTCAGGCTGATGACTATTTTGAATATCACCGTAGAACCTTCGTCCAGTGACAGATGGAGATAGAGACAGAGACCCACATTGAAACACTGGACTGAGCTCCCAAGGTCCAGTTGAAGAGCGGAAGGAGGGAGAATATGAGCTAGGAAGTCAGGAGGGAGAATATGAGCTAGGAAGTCAGGACCGTGAGGGGTTGGTCCACCACTGAGACAGTGTGCCTGAGCTAATGGGAGCTCACCAAAGCCAGCTGAACTGGGACTGAACAAGCATGGGATCAAACTGGACCCTCTGAAAGTGGCTGTCAATTGGGGCTGACTGAGAAGCCAATGATATGGGCACTGTGATTTGTCTCTACTGCATGTACTGGTTTTTTGGAATCCTAGTCTATTTGGATGCATACCTCCCTAAGCCTGGATGGAACAGGGAGGTCCTTGGACTTCTCACAGGGCAGGGTACCCTGCCCTGTCTTAGGATTGTAGGGTGAAGGGGGAGGGTGAGTAGGGGAGCAGGAGGGAAGTGGGAGGAGTGGAGGAAGTAGAAATTTTGAATGGTATTATTTATAAAGTAATAAAAAAGAGAAATGACTCAGAAACATGGCTACCTTCTGAACTTCATACTCCTTTCTTACCACACTGAACCTGAGAGCTAAGAATCTAGATAGAGTTTAGACTTCTGCCCAAAGTCTAAGAAGGCTGAACTTGCCCAGGGTCCTAGCTGGAGACATCGCCGTGGACACCTGGGAACCCCTCTAAAGCCAAGCCTCTTGCCAAGTGAGGAGGGATGCTGCTAGGTCAAGACTGGGTGGAAGGAAGCGTCCTCTCTAAGCTCACTCACATAATAACTCACAGTTGTTGGCTGAGTTCATTTCCCCGCAGGATGTTGGACAGAGGGTCTCCCTTCTTTACTAAGTTTTGGCCAAAGGCTGGCTTCAGTAGGATACTGAATCTCATTGCTACGTGAATCTTCCACAGGGAAAGGCAACTTTAGGAATATTGACTCCATCGTAGCAAGCAAATGATTGGGGACAGCAAATAGAAAGGAGAGAGAGGAAATCAAAGTCTTTTGTAATCAGTCTTAAAAATGATAATGCATTCTGTCAAGGTTTGTTTGTTTTTCTGTTCTATTTCATCCATCCCACACTCTTGACCCTGGGAAAGATCACACCGTGGGTGAGCCACCAGCAGAACAAGATGTGGGACCATCTTGGAGGCGGTCTGCAATCTTTTCACTTGGCATTCTCTTGCGCCTTTCTCTTTGACAGCGATAGTATTTTCAGGATCTGTTACCCAATTTTAAGTGCCCTTTGCTGATTATAGGGCTGTTTTCACCTTTCTCATTTTACAACTCATAAAACTTACATGATCCTAGGGGATAGAAAAGTCACAAAGAGAAAATTTGTAACAATTAAGATGGGTCGAAAGAAAGCTTTGACTCTCTCTGTTTTATGGATTAGAGAGGCAGTCAGATAGAACTGAATATCTGTTATATCCCACACCCCAAAATCCATATTATATACCCATAAATTTATATTATATACCTTAGAAATGGAGCAAAACTATACTGATCAGGAAGAAAGCAAAAGATCAATATCTGATGTGGCCTTTAAGGGGAAAGACAAGTGGAAAGTCTTATTTCAGTTAAAAGGAGCATTGTAGTGAGATTGAAGGCCATGTCATCAGAGTCACTTGAACTTGATGTTTAGTATGACAAAGGGAATATTTGTGTGACTTGTTCATGAACCTCAAGACCAAGAGGATGCTGTGCATGTCTTTGTGCTTTCCTGGGAACAGACGTGGCGTTACAGAATGGAAGGAGCCCCTTTGAGAACTACCCTCGTTCTTTGGCTCAGAGATTGTGTCAGGGGATGCTTAGAGAAAGTTGAGGCTGGAGTCATTTCTGATACTGTAATACAAGATTATTTCATGTCTTGTGACAAAATGTTAGAGTCATAATATTTACAATGGTGAAGAGATGAAGATAAATAAAATTGTAGAAAAAAATATTTCACAAATTTATTCAGCTCTTCAACCTGATAGATGGCACTAAGACACCATAGTCATAACTAAACCCGCAGATTTGATATACAAAGCATTGCATACATGTGTCTTACTTAACTGATAGCATTTCAATGAACCACATGTTCTCATAAAAATAATGGAAACCAATAGTGGAAAAATCTGAATCTGCTAAGGAAGGCTCTACAGTCCTCATTTTACATGAGAAAGTGAGACTTCCGAACATGGAGAAACTAGTCTAGAATCAGGCAAGAGCAGCGAGTCTGCTTTTTCTCTCTCTCAACTCCAGCCTTGTGACTGACAGGACTCCTTCTTGTCAAAGTGCCCAAGTGATGGGAGCCAGGAGTGACACAGGCCTCCTCTTTCCTTCTCCCAATAGCAGAATAAAATCCAAAGTCTCGTCTTTCACTTCCTCCTGAATCAGGAGGGGCTGTTTGTACATCATCTTCTCTGAGGATGTAAAATGCGGTAGGTGTTTTTAAGGTTTGTTTTTGTTATCCAGCACTATACGCGTAGGGAAATAGAGTCGAATGAAACCCAACATTCTTCCTCTGCTTTCTTTGGCCAACGAGATGTCCTTTCCAGGTCTCCAGGCAAGTATAATGAATATTTTTAAAGAAAATATTATTCTGGAACTACCTAAATCTATTATAAGACTCAGAATGTGGTAAGAGTCCACATTCCTCTGATCTGTTTTTCTGCTTCAATAATTCCTTTGTTCTTCAGAAAAAAAAAAAATGTCTATCTTCTATTACTTGACTCATCTTAAAAGCCTGATTAAAGCCACAGTTGGATATAATGTATGTGGGATGCAGCTATCAATTCTTTTTAAACAATGACTCTTCCAGAATTGTTGTGTGTACTTTATTGAAAGTGATTCTGATTCAGTGGGTGCATGCAATAGTAACGTCTCCATTTTAAATTTTTAACAAGATTAGGATTTTTCCATACAATTGGAAGAGTATAAGTTAGGATTAAATTTATGAAGTCATGGAAACCTGGAGTTGGGTTTTTATTTGTCTAAGGACTGTGGTGAGAGCAGCAGGGGTTGGGGGCTACTGTACCCCTTTTGGATGTAGTAGATGCAATCCCAGATGTTCTCCGCAGGTTCGGAGTGTAAACTAAGATCTTAGGAAACAATGGGGCCGTATTTGTTCCCAAGTCAGCCAGCTGACCTCACTTGCTCAGAGGAGCCCTTGAAGATGCTTTGCTGTTCCCAAGATGACCACTGAAGGAAGCTGCTCTTCATTGCAGACAGTCAGGCTTAGGTGCACTTGTCTTTGCTCAAGGATAGGGGAGCCCTCAGGCCATGCAGCAAGCAAAGGTAGACACCAAAGAATGGAGAAACAGGTTGAAGTTAACAAAGAAAGAGGAAATCCTGGTGCTAAGAAGCCACTCAGTCCAGAAGCATGGGCCACAGTGACTTAATTTCATTTTTCATCTCCATCCTGATTCTTGGCTATGACCTATTTTGTTATTTAAGTAACAGAATTTCACTTCACAATCTTCATGTGCCTGATTTATTTTTTTCTGTGAGGAATGGCTGCATTCTTTTATGATTTTATTGCAATGCCTTCCATGTGTCTACGCTTTAAAGGAGACTATAACTAATTGTGGCAACTAGACATAAAATGTGAATAAAGACAGGATGGAGAGATGGCTCAGCAATTAAGAGGACCGACTGCTCTCCCAGAGGACCTGGAATCAATTCCCAGCACCCGCATGGTGGCTCACAAGCATCTGTAACTCTAGCTCCAGGGAATGTGACACCCTCAGCAGACACCAGATGCACATGTGTGTGCATAAGTTGTCCAGACACATACTTAGGCAAAATATCCATATGAAGAAAGATAAAATAATAATAATAGTAATAATAGTAGTAGTAATAATAATAATAATAATAATAAAAGCATTGTCCTTTAAAAAGTGGGAATAAAGAGAATTTGGGGCCAATATACCTTTGAGTCTTAAAACATGTGTGAGTTAGTTGTGATCAAAGTTTTTGAGAGTGTTGAGATTTGACAACGCCATACAGGTCCAAGCAGCTGACTCCTCCAATTCCACTGCTCTTGGGTCTATTCCCTCTTATTCTGTGGCTCTGTGTGAGTTGCAGTTCATCTATTGGATGACTGAAGTACCAATTTGCATAAAGCCTCTCATAGTGTCTTTTTTATTATGTTTTCTTTATAAGCATATATTAAAGGCCTTCCTTCCTCTTCTCCAAGATCATTTCGCTTCATTAACATGTTATATTTCGTTAGTATTGTATTAGTTTCCTTTCTCTTATCACACGCATTGACAAAATATCTGACCAAAGCAATGTGGGGGAAGGAAGCATTTGTTGTTTTAGCAGATTTTGAGGGTACAGGAGTCGTGGCAAGGAAGTCACAGTGGCAAGAGCATGAGGCAGCCAAGAAAAGCCTAAAGCAAAAAGAGATGAATGTGGCCACTCAGTTTTGTTCCTCCTTTTCATTCAGTCAGGGACGGCAGCCCACAGGATGGCATCATTCACAGTTAGAGTGACCCTTTATATCTCAGTTAATCTAACTTAGAAAATCCCTCACAGGCAGGCCCAGGAATTTGTTTCCATAGCAATTCTAGAGCCTGTCAAGTGGATGATCCGAATTAACCACCACAATTAGAGATACCTGAAGAACATCACTTGACCCCCCCTCTCAGACAGCTGAGTTAGGATAATTACATTTCTCCATAATCCCCAAGCAACTATCTATTGCTTCATTTGCTGTGTGCTATTAGAGTTGTCTCTTTATGTGTTTATCATTCTAAATGCTATGCAGCTTATTATTCTTTGCATGGAGGAAAAATTGTTTTCAAAAATCCTTTTCCTGACAAAATAATAGTTTCAGATTAAGTAGCATATAGTTGCTTGATTGACTCAGGCTTAAAAATCTGTGCGGCCAGTCACAAGAGAATGCATGTTATATTATTTCCTTGATATGCTATATTGAGGACAGAGCGCCTGGTAGAGACAGAACACAGTTTCTTGGCTGCTGCCAGCGGAGGAAGAAACATAGAGTAATTATTGAATGAGTAGGGATTTCCATTCTAGATGAGGAAAATTCTGTAAGCTGTGGATTGACAATGGTGCTGAAACATTGAAAATGTCCTTCAGCTACTGGATTATAGACTAGGAAGTGTCTGCAAGATTCTCTTTAGCTGCGAGACTCATTTGAGTATTTTGAAATCATAATTTTTAAAGGGCAAAAATTTTACAGACAGCAATGGTAATAACATAATAAGGCAGTTTCCACATATGTTGGGGTGTTCTTAAGACTTCTCATTAGAGTGTCCTAACTCTTTACTACCTGAATTCTAAACTCTTGATAGAATAGAACTCTACAGCAACTCTGTAAGTTACAGGCTTTGCCAAGGAGTTTTTTTTTTCCTTTTTTTTTTTTCTGTTTCAAAGTCTTCATTAATGGCTGAAGAAGATTTTAACGAGGAAGGTATGCTTGAAATATGAGTAAGTATTTTACCAACCAAAACAATAGTCTGATTTTCCTTTTTGTAATTGACTGACATACATGTTTACCTTTACTTGATTTTTCCATGTATGGGAATTTTGCCCATATATGTGCATGTGCACCCTGTGCATAGACCTGGTGACAGCAGAGACCAGAAGGGGGCATCAGATGTCCTGGAACTGAAGATGTAGATGGTAGTATGATGTGGGATTTCCCTCTGTATGCTTGAATACCATTAATGGATAAAGAAACTGCCTTGGCCTGTTGATAGGGCAGAACTTAGGTAGGCCAAACTTAGGTTAGGGGAAAACTGGACTGAATGTTGGGAGAAGGAAGGCAAAAGAGAGGGAGAGATGCCAGGGAGCCACTGCCAGAGTCAGACTAGCTGAAACTTTGTTAAAAAGCCACTGCCACGTGGCGATATACAGATTAAAAGAAATGAGTTAAATTAATATGTAAGAGTTAGTCAATAAGAAGTTAGAACTAACTGGCCAAGCAGTGATTTAATTAATACAGTTTTTGTGTGATTATTTCATGGCTAAGCTAGCCAGGTGGCTGGGATAAACAAACAGGTCCTCTCCTACAGTAGTGTGATGCCCCGTGGAAGCTGGGAGCTAAAACCTAGTCCTCAGGAAGAACAGCGAGTGCCCTTAACCACTGAGTTATCTCTTCATCTCCTATGCATGAATATTGTAATTTAAAAAGCTTCACTATTGTGTTTTGAATAAAAAGTTCACTTATATGGAATGAGATGTAACAGGCATTGAAGAGAAATACTTGTGATAAAGTTGTACACAACCAGAATGGTTCTTACCCTTCTTCCTGGACTTGTGGGCTGCACCGCTAAACACCCCTGCAGTACTCACAGGTACTGTGTAATGCTTCTGGCTGAAGGAGATGAACAAAATCCTAAAATAATTGCATGAAGCTGCTGAAATCAAAGCACTATTTGTTCTCACAGCATAACTTCTCCTTCTGGATTCTTTATCTTTTAATTTCACTCATCAGAGGTAATTGAATATCGAATTTAGTATTCGATAAAAGCATCAAATATTTCAAGGTCATGTCTGCTCTCCTTTAAGACAGCTTTTCAGTATGTAAAGAAAACCCACTTATTGCTGTAAGGCCATATTCTTTAACAAGCCATACAAAAGAAATTTTGTATTCTCTTGCTTGGAATTTGCCTTAAATGTCTACGCCATATTATTTTGATTAAACTATGTTCAAGGAATATTTCTGTTTGTTAAAAAATATTCCTTTAAAACATTTTTGCTTAATATTTTTGAAAAACTTATATTAGTGATACTATTTATTGATGAATGAAATTGCTGAGAAAAAGGACTTTATATCCAAGCAGCTAAAGGCCACAGCAGCAATCATTAATCTTTATGAATCATTACTTTGACAAATTAACTTACTTTCAAGATATTTTTCTGGTGCAACTTTTAGCATATATGATAATAACATTTTCTAATTTGTAGTCATCTTGAAATGTTTTCTGTTTCAGATTTTAAAATATCAGTATATTCATATTTAAGTGATTTTCAATGGTTTTAATATTTCAAATAGCTTTTATAACAAATATCATTATATATTACATAATTATATATGATCAATATAAAATATACTTATCAAATCACATACATGTGCACAAACAACTCACACACATACCATAAGCATATATACACTTATTATATATATGTTTATATATATATAAAATCATGAGATATGTCTCAAGTTATTTCTATAGTTGTATTTATATGCCACAGAATTTAAACATTTAAACTCTTGCAGAAAATACCACAGTTTTTCTAGATGAATGGCCTCGTTTTTAAGTTTAATAATCTCAGTATTATCAACATATTCATCTATCTTTGTTAATCTGATGGGCAAAATTTCCTCCTTGTTTCCCATGCTTTTCTTTTGTTACTAATAGAGTTGAACACATCATTTTATATGATTAGTGACTTTGTTTGCAGATTTTAGAAATAGCTTGCTCAGTTTTTTTTGTTTTTGTTTTTTTACCAATTTTCTATTGACTTTTACATTGTTTTTTATTGAGCCATGGCAGCTCTAAACTAAGCAGGGTCGTCAACCACTATGTTGCAAATACTTTCTTCCAATCAGTTGTTTGATTCAGCTGTTAGCATCTGTCCTTGTGGTAAGAATGTCATGTTTCTGCCTTAATACTCCATCACTTTCAAATTGAATGACTACTTTTTTAATGTGGTTTAATGCTACCAGGGTCATATGATAGGGAAGTCAAGGTAAAGTTACTTGCTGTCAATCCTTACTGCCTGAGACCTGAGACCAGTGTCTGGGACTCGCAGGGTAGAAGGGGCAAACCAATTCCTGTAAGTTGCTCTAACCTGTGCACAGGAACATACCAGAGCACACACACCACAAATAAATATAATAAAGAAAATAATGTGAAAGATGTTTCAATGGCGTTATCAATTTCTAAGTATTATTTCTTTGAGTTTTCTTTTTGAGTGAAGTATTAGGGGCAAAACCCAGGGCCTTAGGCAGTGTAGACAAGCGTTCTGTCACTGATTTAGGTCTCCAATAACCATTAAAATTTAAAAAATTAAAGTTATTGAAGTGATATTTATAAAGGAGTAGGCCTTCCTAAATATTTTATATAAGAAATGGATTTTTCTGGAAAAAAATGGATTTTTCTGGAAAGGCACTTGAAAGAATAGAAATCTATTTCAGTTGAATGCTTACTATGTGTTGGGCATTATATTAAATATTTTACATGTATTTAGTTTTCAAAATTGATCCTTGTGGCAGACAAGGAGTTTTCCTTTCTTATTGCAACTATATCGAAAGAGGGCAAGTTAATGGCTTATCCACAGGCATAGGGACAAACAGAGAGGAGCTCTTGGAATCCACATCTTAGTTTTCACACTAATCACAGAGCCTCACGTTCCCTCTCTGAAAGACAAATACTGCTTAGACATATAGAACATACAAAACTTGCAGCTTGCCCTTCCATGGCTCTCCTTTTGACCCCGACTATTTTATCCCGAGGCTGTGAATAAAATAAGATCTACATGACTCAAGTGCCACCCTTTTTCCATTGTGTTCTCATGAGCTAAAAAAAGAAAAGAGAATGAAAAGAAAGAAAGAAATACTTAAAAAAATTTTAGCTGCTTATATCAGACAATTTTCTTTAACAAAACTGAGTTAATCACCAACATTTTCAAGAAAACTTATCATGATGTCTGGGTCTAGACCCACATTTTGTTTTGTTTAGCTTTGAGACATTGGTCTGTTGACTGATGGTGTTGTCTGTCCCCTTTGTCACAGGGCTCATGTGTTAGGGACTTACCTTGCTGAATCCCTCCCTGTTTGAACAGTCACTTCCTCCTGTCTCCACAGGCTGCCTTTGATGTCTCCTACTGTCTGGTATTATTTTTGAAATGAGAGTGTGGGAAGCGAAGAGGAAATGTGTCTCCATAACTAGGGTACCAAAGACTGGTCCACCAGGATGTGTCCAGTTCTGAATTTTAACACATGCTCTGCCAGACTTTCCAGTTGGTTTTGCATTTAAATTCCAATTTGTCCTCTTGATGGAAAGACCTTTGTAAGCAAACATTCATAATGGGCAACTAAAAGAATTTTAATTCAAGGACTAAAAGTGTCCAAAAAGTAGAATCCAGAAAACTTTTAACTAAGGAAACTTGAAAACAAACACACACACACACACACACACACTGCCACCCATCTTTTTTTGTTTTTCTAATTCAGCAAGTCAGATGGAAAGCTGGGAAGCTAGCGTTCTAACCTCTATTCTGTTGCAAAGCTGCTGAGTAGAGCTGAGAAAGGCACTTACACATCTAGATCATAGTTTCAGTACACAAACAGAGGCTTGAGGGGTGTCTGAGACCCTTTCTGGTATCACAGGACGATCTTGAGCTCGCTATGTAGCCGAGGATGACTCCAACTTCTGATCTTACTTCTCCTACCTTGTCAAGGCTGGAATTACAGGTGTCTACTACCTGACCCCATAATCGTGTGAGAATCTGAACCTAGAGATGCTAGTAGATGAACCTAGTAGTTGCTAGACAGGAAGCCTACTAACGAAACTACGTGCCCGGCCCCACGAGCAAGCAGGTTTAATACGAAAGGAGAGAGAAAAAGAATGTCTGAGATTGGAGTTAGTTTTGCAGGAGAGACAGAGTCAGTCAGATGCTGGCTATCTGGGATGTTGGTGCAGCCAAGGAGAAAAATGTTTTGGTGTTGTCATGGTGCTTGGAGATGTCCTGTAGGACCTTATCTGCCTGCCTCCAAAGTTCTCTTGATGTACCAGCATCTCAGAGTTGGAATCTGAGGTTCTAAGTTTGTGTTCCAGGTCGGCCACCGGTAAGTAGACAGCTTAACATCGACACAGTAGTGAGGACTGCAGGACTTTGCCAGGTTCCCACAAGGCTCTGCGGTGTGGCCTGCCTGTCTGCTTCTGCCCAGTGCTTTTAGCCACTCTGCTGTTTCTTCAGGGCAACACACAGGTCTTACCTCAGGGTCTTTGCAACTGCAGCTCCCACCCACCCTTACAGTATTCTTGCTGCAGACCTGAATGGCTGGTCTCTTC
Organism: Myodes glareolus; assembly: GCF_982192425.1. Taxonomy (NCBI): domain Eukaryota; kingdom Metazoa; phylum Chordata; class Mammalia; order Rodentia; family Cricetidae; genus Myodes; species Myodes glareolus. The sequence goes on from NC_142044.1 coordinate 17,758,251, forward strand.
TTAATGGTTGATCATTTCTCTTAAGGTTCTGTTACGCCACTTCATCGACTCTATGCCTTCCCCAGTGGTAGAAATTGAAGTAGCCTTTCCTCAGACTCTAGCTCCCAGTTCTAAATGAATTAATGAGAACATCAAAGCTCAGAGGATAGACTCCATGAAGGAGAGGAACAGGCTTTCAATGTTTGCAACCCAGTATATAAGCGGGTGATGTGATGCGGTAGTCAACTTAATTGAGTCTTTCTACAATGTATTTGCAGATCAAATAATTAAAGTTGTACCCCAGAAGCACACAGAATCGCTATTGCTAACTAAAAATTACCTACTTTGACAAATAGACAAGTTATCAGGAAGAGACTCCCTCTGAGTTGTTTGTCCTTTCTTCAGTATCTTCAGTATCTTCAAACGGTTATCTGAAGCACAACCATGTCAAGTTTGTTTAATTAGTAAAATAAACTCAAATTCTTTTTTTCCATATGCTGATACAGGGAGCAGGCGTGCTAATGCCATGTGCCCTCCCTTCCCTTTTGGCAGAGTTTAGTCCATGATACGTGGTCGAAGCTGCTAAGTCTTAAGGCACTAAACCAGTTTAGGGCATTTTGTTTATTTTCTAAACTCAGTTACCGCCAAGAAATTTAAGAAGGGTGTTTAAATAGGCAAAGCTCAAAAACTTGATTTATTTAGTCTAAAACTGACTCTACCTTTTGCAAAACTGTACACTGGATTTTTCTTCACATGTCAGAGGTTATAATCATACACTATAGGATGAACAACAGCAGTGATCAGACATCTATGTTTATAATATGAGATATTTGCATATAAATACACAGACACATAGCAGATGCGATGTGTTATTCATTGATTCTTTTATTTTTTATTTTTTTTATCAATACCATTATTTTTTTGAAAAAGCTTTAGAGTCATGGTTCTAGCTGCCTCTGTGAAGTGGGAGGTTTCCTAGCTCTATGGTGGTGAGTAAAAAGAACGCCTTCAAGGTAGAGTGTGATGAACGTTGCACACATATCAGGAAGATAACGTGCTGGTGGAATTGCCAGCAGAAAATCCCTTGTGGGCTGTTGACTGTGGGCAAGAGGCCAGGCAAGGAGTTTTGAGGGACAGCTACTTTGATCTCTGAAGGAAGATAATAGAATCATGGAAAAACTGGTATTCCCCTGCCTCTGTGACAACAGCAACTTCAAATGGCAAAGCAGCGCCAGGAGTCCCACATACCCAAGACATCCTGCTTGGTGTTTGCCACGCATCATTTCCTTTAAGAACTTTGCAGAGATGTTTCCATGAGTCCCCCTTTCGCCGAGATGACCAAGTTTTAGTTAGATAAGTCAATCTCGACAAAAGTCAGAAACTTATCCAGGCTAGGCGCTGGCGTTTACACCCGGTGTAAATCTAAGCTGGATTCCAAGGCTTTTAGTCATAGCTTCTGATAAGGCAGAGTGTGTAAACGGATGGAATAAGAAGTGAATGTGTGTTCTCAGCAGGAAGTCTGAGCATCTGTCATGTATCCTACAGCAGCCAGAGGAGTCATTGAATTCCTTTCTCACTTAACTCAGCAGTCTCTGGGTGGAGCCTGATCTGCAGCCCCAGGATTGCAGACTTCCTGTCTCTATGTTGGATATTCACAACAGGTCCTTCAGGAACACAACCACAACCCCTGCCATTTTTTTAAGTGCTTCTGCAATTGTGTGCAACAGGTTTGGCATTCCCTTTTATCTCTGAAAGGCTCAGGAAATGTGTTGTGTGAGTTGTTGTATTGTGTTGAAATAAATGTATATCTTCTAACTAAACAAAAATCCTTCCTGGCATGAAAGCCAAGAATGATAAAGGGAGCCTACGATGATCAGATGATAGGATTATAATTGCACTACCATGTCTGCCTTATGTATTTTCCTATGTTTAAGTCCAAACAGATTTAGCACAGAAAAAGCAGCCCTGCTAGAACATACAATATAATTCAATACAGTACTTGATAGATGTTTGCACAATCTGTATAGTAAAGATGATAGTATCTTAGTAAGGAGGAGATTGTCTAGAGAAATATTTAAAAATACGTTTAGAAATGCACTTACTTTCTCATATTTTTTTTTAAAAAAATATTTAGCTGTGTCTCTCTCTCTCCTTTATTCCCTCCTTTCTTTATTTAGGCATAGCCTAGAGGGTCATGCATGTGAGGCAAACACTCTAACTCCGTAGCCTTTAAGTCAATAGTTTCTTTCTTTTTTGCAAGTTTTAGTTGTTTTTAGGCTTTTTTTTTTATGTGTGTGTGTGGGTATATTAGAAGGGAAGTGGCAGGTGACATGACTGTCATTTTCCCTACCGAATTCTTGGGAGATAGATATGACACAAATGGGCATAACAGATGGGAATTAATGTGAGCGAGAACTGGCACTGGTGTTCAAAACACACACACACACACACACACACTCACACACACACACTCACACACACTCACACACACACACTCATCTAGTCACAAAGACTTGCACATGTTCACAGCAGGAGGCAGCTAGAGGGCACAAAATTCAGAATTATGCGAGAAATCTCGACAGGCCAGCAGCAACAAACATCAGGTCCCAACTGCCCTTGCACTTGGCAGGGATTTATGGTCAAGTCTTCTTGGCAGCTAGATGAGGTCAAAATAAAGCAATTTTGAGTCTCTAGGTAGATTCTTGTTATGATAAGACTCAGAGAGAAACCAAAGAGTGGCGGCTTTCCGAACCAAGACCCTAAGAGTCCAAGGGCAGAGCTAGGCTGCATGGATGCTGTGTTTTCAGAGCAACTTATGCACCCTGTTCCTCTCCCAGGACCCCCATGAGAAATCAAAGCTGAGACCACTTTGGTGGGAAGGTCAAGTAGATGCAGGTACGAAGTCACTCTGTGGTTCGTATCTTGTTGCAGATTTGGGGCTAGGATGTGCACGGTGATGAATCACAACTAGCAAAGCTGATGATTTTAACAGTAAATATATACAAGTGAACAAGTGTTTATTGAGCTCATAAATAACCTTTTCAGTTGGATTCCCAACAAGAAACAGATGGCATATTCGCATGGAACAATTGAAAGGAGTTTAATGAAAAGTTTGGCTACAAGTGTGCGAGACGGAGTTATAGAAAACCAACCGCAGATGGTGAATTACTTGGGCTAAAAAGAGGAGCTATTACCATCACTAGTCCTAAACATGGAAGCTGAGACCAGAAACCACCTACGCAGTGCATACCTGACTGCTATTTTAGACTTCTCTTGCCTAGTGAAGTGAGGTTTCAAACACTTCCCTGCTTGCTTTAAAATTTTACAAGTTATTCATCTCAAATCCTTGCCACCTAAATTGTCATTACTACTGTAAATTTCATCTTCTTGGGGTAACAGGTAATGTTTGGTGATCATGGTTATCAAACAATTGTTTGATTCTTAGTTGATTTCAAAACTCGTATCTTGGATCTCCCAATCGTAAATAGTTTATTGTGGCCCTTTTTACTATTATAAACAAGCCCTTGTGTTATCTCTTGAATATGATTGTCTCCCTCAAGTTTTTGAAGCCTTGTTCCTACATGGTAGCAGTATTTGAGAAGGTAGAAGAAACTATAGAGTGAGGGGCCCAGATTGAAGGTTAGACATAGGTTCTAGGGTCTCAGCTGGTCCCAGCTACCCCTCCATTCTCTCTATACCCTGTCGGTCATGAGGTAAGTCTTCTCTGATACTTGTTTCTGCCTTGTGATGTGATGATTTGGCCACATTTGTCATAGTGATTAAAAACTTAATGCACCCCACACTAAAAATATCCACCCTAACTAGAACCCAAACCTGCAGAATCATGCCTGCCACCCTAATGAGAAACGAAATGACTCCACAGTATAGCGGACTAGTTACCACTCTTTTCCTAAGCTACTTTTACTGTTGTTATAGCAAAATACATGTGAAGAAGCCACTTAAAGGAGCAAGAGTTTAACCTGGTTCACAATTACTAGGTCACTTTATTATGGTAGACACAACAAGGTGATCGGAGCTCCTCACAGCTGTGGTGGTAGGATTATGAGGTGACTGTCTCATACCTGTACGGTTCTGGGAAAGAATAAAGGGAAAAGCAAATGTCTGGGTTCCTCCAGTTTTCTCCTTTTCCCTCTTTTATTTACCCCAGAAGTAAATAAAAGATAATTCTGTCTACCCTCTGGCTGGACCATCTTTCTCAGATCACAATCTCTGGCAACACCCTCATAGGTACACCCCTAAAGGTGTACTTAATTGCATCTAGTAATGATGAAGATCAGGCATCGCATTTAATGCACATACTTGTTGGGACCAATTGGGTTCCTGGCCTTCATCTGCTCTTCCCTGCTAGAACCTTCTAATTGAAGTGACTAAAAGCTGTGCTTTGCCTAGAGGATCAAAGGATAAGATTTTCACCTGTTGGTCATTGACTGCAGTGCATTTAAGCCTCCAAGGTGCTATTAAAAGAGGGCTTTTGGTACCAGTGATTGAAGGTCTGTGGGTCGGTCTGTCTCTGCGTGAGTATTCTCAACCACCAGCCCCTTGCCCGAAGCTCGCAAACTGGGGTCTAGCGCGTAGAGCGCAAACCTGGGCCGCGGTGCTCAGCAATACTTGTGCTGTTTGTTGACAGTCCAGATTTGCCTTATTAAGATTGTTCTTACGGCATTTCTAGAGCCCACATTTGAAAACGCAGTCGCTGGAAACTAGGACAAACCACTATGTATACAGGGGCCACCAGGAGCCCTGTTGCTGTCACAAAGGGGCACAATATTCCCTTGTCAGGTTTTGAGGTGGGCTCTGAAATAAACCCACTTCTTCCCTTGTGCCCCCACTTCGTTCTCCCTTGGCGGAAGCTCAATCTACGACCATTAGACTCTGATCGTAAGAACGGATCAACACACTTGAAGGTGCTACAATGGGTGTGCCTCGAATTTTGATATGTGATATTTAACCTAAAGGTGAAATAAGAATCAAACCTGGATTTTCCAGAAATACAGTGCGGTAATATTTAAAAACTGTATTTAAGATCTTAAATAAGTTGAAAATTGTTCATCCGTAAGAATTACTCTGGGAAATCCCTAAATTGCTCATAAATGCAGTGCATAAGATACTTAGCGGATGCCTCTGTACAGTAATGTGCATGTATAGCTTGGTAATGCACACAGCATGCAATTCCATGCAAACACTGTAATCAGCAAGTAAATAATTGAAGGTTTCTGCAATACTTCCGCAATTTGGTAGAAATTCCAAATTGCTAGCTGTAACATTATCATTATTTCTGCATTGCATTTTAGCGATTTTCCCAATTTTGATCACTTTCTCTACGGCTTTCTAGTCATACTCTGATAAAAACTGTGATCCAGAAATGCGTCCCAACTGAAAGAAATCTCATGACCGTGTAAAAAGCAATGGTATCTGTATTTCAGTTTTTATTATGGGTACACAGAGCTTTTTATCTGAACAGTTGAAATGAAGACTGAATGTATTTTTGCTTAATGCTTTAGTTTATATTTCCAGAGTATTTTCTTGCATAGTTATTGAACACAGAAATTGCATAATTTTCTTTTGGCTTTCAGGATGTATTGCCCATACTCCTGACCTTCCAGTATCTTCCAGTACCAAATCTGGTCCAGGATGATGTGTTGCCCTTTGATATCGTGTTTCCCGCCGCGAGCCTTTTTACTTGGACAGTTCCTTAGCGCTTTTTGTCTTCCACTACTATGATGGTTTTGAGGACTGGAATCCAGAAATCAGCCCTTGCCTCATGTTTCTTTATAATAAGAATGAATTATTTGGGTTACCTAATAAGTGGCATTGTGTCCCTCTGAGGCTACTCTACCTGTAGATCACCCTGACTGATATGAGACATTATTTGCTTAACATGCTACCTGATTTTGCCACAGTGTAAAAATTGGAATTTTTATAATTACAATTTGTATAGCGATTCTTGGTTAATAGGTTGATAATTTTCTTCTCAACAATACCCCTTCCCTATTAAGTATTTAATTTCTTTTTGAAAGAGTCACCCAGCTGTTGCTTCATCAGGCATAAAGCATTTTAATATTTGGAAATCCTTTGGGGATGGTTTTGGGAGACCACCCAAAGTCTTAAATTTATTTTAAATATAGCCAACCCGATTGAGTTCATGTAAATATGGGTCTATGAAACTCAATTACAATACTCACATAAGAAAAGGCCTATGGTTTGAGCTATACTTTATCACAATAGTTATAGACAGAATAATTAACCAATAAATGCAATGTTCAGTTCAAAGATTATAGAAAAATTTTATGAATTCAATTCTATGAATGCAATTTCAATAAACATAAAAAACAAGCATTCAACTGTGGTGAATAGAAAAATTCAATAATAAATTTAAAATGACCTAATGATATTCACTCTACAAAGTACTTACTTGATATTTTTACTGTTATTATTATTCTAAAAAAATTGAATTTGTAAGGATAGAACACAGGTGTCCATGGCACACAGAAATCGGGTATAAAATGGCAGGCTGTGCCATCTTGGCACATGGCTGTTAGGTCCTGGATTCTAGAGCTGGATTTTCACTTCTGCCATTGACTAGACAAGCCCATAGGTAAGTTTCTTAACCATTGCCTCAATTTTCCTATCTGTAAAATGGAACATTAACAACATACTGTCTTGCATGATTGTCTTGAATATTTAAATATCTATCATATGTAAAGTGGTAAGATTAGTGCCAGCACACAGTTAACCTCAGTAAATTACCACCATCATTATTTTCACCTCTATACTTTCTCTTGAAGATTTGAAACTTTCAAAGCTGGGCAACTCACCAGCTCTGAGACTAAAAGAGAAGAAAGTAATCCAGGATGTTACTCATCATTCTTGGGTAGCTACAATAATGCTTGGTTCGTTTATAAGCTGGGTAACATAGCTGTGGGATTCCTCAGTGCCTAAGTCACTATGAGTGCTCTTTAAGTGTTGAGATGATTCTCATTTGAGGTTCACCCCTCGAAGCCTTATTTCAACCCCTTCAGCAGCACTGCTAGAACTACGGGTGTCATCTATCAAAATTTATTTTTTAATTTTTTAAAGCTTTTTGAAATTATTGTATAGTTAAGTAATTCCCCCTTCTTTTAACTTCCCCCAAATCTCCCATAACCCTCTCTTTGCTCTCTTTCAAATTCATGTTATATGTGTGTGTGTTTGTATGTATACATATATACATACACATGGATAAATACATAATAAACTGGCGTATCATATTATATGTGTTGTATATATGTTTTTAGGACTGATTATTTGGTATTTGATGTCTAATTTGTGTGCTTGTCTCTGGGGAAGACTATTTCTCGTGTTCTCAGCATTCCTTGATTGCCTATAGTTCTTTGTGTAAGGTTGAGGCCTTATGGGCTTTCCCCTGTATACTTCAGCATGTTTGTTTATTGTTGCTGTCCCTGTTCAACTCACTTCATCAGTCATGCTGTTGAGACTTTATGGGTGTAGCTTCTGACATTACTGAGACGTGATCTCACAGCAAACTCCCTCATCTTCTGGCTCTTACACTCTTTCTGCCTACTCTTCCTTTAACATGCATGCTATTCTTTGGGTTTAAACAAAATTGTCTCATTTTTATCTCAACAACAATTTTAAGGCATATAATTATTATACCCATCTTATGGTAAAAAGAGGTTTTTGAAAGGCTGGAGAGATGACTCATGTTTAAGAGTACTTGATTTGCAGAGGACTACATTTCAATTATCAGAACCAACATTGGGAAGCTTACAGATAGCTTCAGGGGATCTGACATTTTTTACTGACCTCCTTAGGCACCAAGTGTCTTATACACACACACACACACACACACACACGGAAAGAGAGACAGAGACAGAGACAGAGAGACAGAGAATAAGCAAAAAAACACAAAAATCAATTAAATAGATGGGATTTTTGAAAACCACAACTCGCCTCATGTTCACACACACAAAATGAGGAAGAAGTAGAATTTGAATCCTGATGTCCATGATAACACACAGATCCATTATACCACACTACTTTCTATCACTACGCTCTGGGGCAGAGGGTTGTTGTTCTCGAAGCTTGAACGGACATCATAGTAAAACCTTATGTGACTCTTCAAATGTAGTGTTACAGTAAATGCTATTTTTTTCAGTTTTATTCGTCAGAGTCTTACAAGGAAAAAGATAAATGCATGTGAATTATTGAAGCTAATACAAAGAGACTCTTTATTAAGATATGTTGTAGGTTCAAGTTTTCAAAGAGTTAACCACTAGGACTAGTGGCATCAGGAAGCTATCGCCAGGATTAGGCTAACGTGAACAGAACCTGTAGGCTACTTCTGAAACCCGGGAGAACTGTTGCCATATGACAGGGTTTTTTTTGCTCACTCATGCGATAGAAACAACCCCTGAAAGAGTGGCGCCTAGCTGGAAGAGAAAGCTAACAGTAGTCTGGCCTCTATTTTATGCAGTTATCTGGTTCTGGTTGGTGCCTCTAGCCAGCTACCTAGACCCATATGGACGCCAGAGGAAAGATTCTGAGGTGACTCCGTTAGCGGAAGTCATTCTTCCTGGGCACAGGTTGAAACTAGAATAAGTGCCGAGAGTAAATGGAGCCCAGGGCATGTCATGCATTTCGGTTCCAGCGAGGAGGGCTGAAACATTATTTTAAATTACATTCATGTAGAAATATCAGTTTCAAAACTGGGAGAATCAGGAGCACGTAAGATGACAAATAGCCTGCTTTTATGAGGGGAGAAAAATGGCTTTCATTAAAAGAGGATATCCCCAAGGTAGTGCTGTTGTGCCAAATATGCAAATGTGATCACGAATCATTGAAGAGTGACTAACTTTAATTTTAGAGTCTAAACCTTGCCAGCTGCATTCTGCTTTGTGTCCTGTTCCACGTCTTGACGCCAATGGAATTACTGAACTTATTTGAGTTCATCTCTGGGTTCTGAATGACCTCGGGGTCCTGAGTGTCCCCTACAATGTTTCTTTGGACACCATGTTTACTGTGTCTCTCCATAGAAGAGAAGGAACTTCTGTCCTTGTCTATTTTCATGTGTGCTGTCTGTCGTCTCCATGAGGAGCCCTGGCTCTGTGCTCCGGGGGATTTGATTCATGGGAAGGAACCTGAAGATTAATGTTAATAGTCCACATTTTATCTTTGTCCTTTAGGGGATCCTGAGACTTTCTTTCCAGGTGGTAGCTGGTGACCTGCCTTGGAGTTTTAGATTTTTGCAGAAGTCGAGCACCCACTTTCGTTCGAGATGTCTGTTCTTGCTTCTTGGCACATAAATGCATGCAGACATGGTCATGCTCCAATGACTAGGTTTGGAGACTGGGCCCCATCCGGACAAGTGTTGAGAATACGAAACATCTGAAACAGAAATCCATGAGTAATTTGCAAAGTTTATTCTTTTCCCTGGTTCAGCAGCACAGTGTGTAGTCTAGGCACTATGTAAATTATTTCCAGCAGTCTCTTCCAACTGGGGAAGAGAGACTTTCCAGAACCAATTGGGAGTAATAGGAAACTTTTAGTTAAAGTAAAAAAGTAAAATAAAAGACTCTGCCCAATGGAGTGGAAGAGGGAAAAAGGAGTATCTGGGTCGTTCTTCCTGTAGTCAGTCACAATTTCCTCCTCAATTCATCTTATTTTAATTTTCCTAATGATTGAAGCACTTTGTTTAGGGTGAAGAATCATAAATCAATAATGAATTACTTAACTAGGAAGTGCAAATCAATAATAACTGCCTACTGCAGGAACTTTCTGGTCTGCACTATTAGCAATATGCTGTTTGTTTTTGGAAAATGTGGCTTTAATAAGTGATAGCCTGTAGTAATGCTATTTACATATGAAGGCATTAGATAATAAATTTAGCTCAAGGTACAGTCTACTAGTATCTGTATAATACAGAGATAGTATGAGAATAAACAGGCAAATCAGAATAGTGCTCAAAAAGACAATTTCCAGTACATAACACTTGGCTAATCCAAATGTCCTAGATTTTCAGTTAATAAATCTTTAATGAGAATCTGTGTATATAATGATCTTTTAGAAGATCTTCAAATGACTTTTGCATTTGGAAAATTTATGATAATTTTGCTTGATCTTGTTTTCGTTTTTGTATTTAGTTAGTTTTCTGTGACAAGAAGACAGAAATGCTGAACCAGGAAAATTAAAGTCTTTAGCATTGGCACTCATGCTTAAAGAAAGCATTTTCTGTTGGAAAAGAAGCTGTAAGTTTATGCTCCTGAGTCACCCAGCCACTGTCTCGTTCAGCATGGAGTAAATTCCTTATGCCACAGCTTTTCTTTCCAGATTCTTTTGGGCAAATTCCCTTCCCCAGCTCCTATTTGCTCCTATGCATTCTTAAGTCTTTGCCCCTCTAGCCACATTAGCCCGGACCTGTGCTGCACAACCTAAAGCACTTATCCAGAATTCATCTTGTCCCAGGGAGAGCCTCTTTGCACCAAGTGGGCATGATGACACACATCCTATAGGACTTTAGTGGTCCACGGTTTCTAAAGAATGCTTCTACGGAAAGCCATAGTCAGAAGTGATTCTGCTGAGTTCTGTGTCTCTGGTTGCATAGGAGCCTGATGCCCCTCTCCTTCTGCTAACTCATTTAGCACTCACGTGGCTGGCATGTGCTCAAGTTAGATTTTTATCTTTCTCAGCTCTCTCATTAGAGGCTACATCCTCACTTGTACAGCCACAACCCTGTATTCAGTTTTGCCTTATGTTCTAAAGATGGCTTTCAAAAGCGTGTAAGCTTAATGCCCCCATAAAACAGTGATGGTTGTAGTTGTAATTAGTGCAATCTAACACCCCTCATTCGTGGCTAACTTGTTTGCAAAGATAGGGGATCAATCTCGAAAGTCACTAAAATTCTGAGGCATTACCATTATATAGGGTATAACTTTCCTTCATGTTTCATTAATTTTTTACAACCCATTGGGAAATGGATCCTTTGTTCAGACTTACTCTGAAGCTATAATGAGGTGCCATTGATTAGCAACAGTTAGTACTTGAAAGAGGAAGTGCCCAGGAGAACTGGAAACTTGAGGGGATTTTAGGTAGAATTCTACCTGTCATAACCCCCTGGAAGAGACAAAGGGTCTTCATATTGAAAAGACAATTGCTGAAATGAAAATTTTAGGTATTGCACATCGGGGAATTTCTGCATTAAATACCATACTTCCTCTGCAGTGCTTTGATGGTGCTTGGAAGTTTTGTGGCCTTTGACTCATTCTTTTTAAATCTTTCATATTTTATTTATTCCAACATGTAAAAAAAGGTTTAACTTTTCAGGTACATGAATTATACTATAAAAAGTTTATTACTCAAAAAGTACATGTTATTAAGAGATAAAGGTTTTTCCCTTTAGGGGCAGATGCAGCTGCCAAGCTGCCAGTAGCTACATCATATAGCTCGAGTCGCTTTTTATCTCTTTTCCTAGCAGGTAAGATCTTTTAACATTTCTGTTCCTAAAGTTGGGATTGATTTTACTCTTTATTCGGTTGCAGCTTAATACAGTTTAAAGGAAGAACTTGGAGAAACAGGGTGGCAGCTAGCTAAAGTTTTTCTTTCCTGCAAGGAATTAGCAATATAACTGATCCATGGGACTTGTGATTTCTTTTTTGTTCTCAGTGACCACATCAATCACCAGAATAAGAGAGTCAATGCTATATTCAGAACTACAACCGCCCACTTTATGGCTATGGCTCTCCTTGGCCTAGGAAGTACTCCTCTCTGTCACTGAGAGCATTGTGATATGCAGCACTAATTCAGGAATCCGATCTCTAGGCCAACCCAAATTCTAAAAGATGTCTTCGATTGCTTTAGTATTACATGTATGTATGTATATGTATATATGTATGTACGTGCATCTAAAATTTCACATATGTATAATTTCATGCTTACAATTTTATGTTTAAATATCACATATTTACAATTTTATACCTACATATATAAACATATGTGTATATTGATATATATGTGTGTATAGTCATATATGTGAAATCGTATATATGTGAAATATATAGAGATATAAGTCTCTATGTACATATATAAGTGAAACTAGCCAAGGTTACTCTTAATTGGTCGCCAAGAATCCAAAATCACTGGGAAAAAAAATACATTTATTTGACTCTAGCTAACATAACTGGGGCTTAGAGAGTTTCTATTGGGCCTAATGAAGAATGGTTAGCATTAAGAGATTAAAAAGATATCCAAAAAGAAAATACAAGTCAGTAACAGAGATCCACCTTATACAATATATAGCCTTTTCCAAAAGAAGAAAAACCACAACCAAGGATTTGACAGAGAATATAAAATAAGGAATCAATAGATCAACACATTGATTTCATAGAAGTGTGTTAGGTGGATGGTTCTGGGAAGCTTGCAGGTAGGAGAATGGAAGCCCGGTGTTCTGGGTTAGCTCAGAGTACCAGTACAGTGTGGGTCAGTGATGAGCCACTCTGGGTCAGTTGTGATTCATCTTAAATTAACTCTTCACACATGGGTGTCAGAGGAACAATTTTTAAGCATGCTTTTTCCCTATTTAAATATTATAATAACTTATATTGCCCTCCTGATGAAAGTCTAAACTCCATAAATGACCCAAAAATTTTTGTGGTATTGTTCATTTTCATCTCCCATTGTCTATATTCCAATACGTGACTCTACTAAACTTCCAACACATGCATCTGCTCTACTCCACGATCCTTTCATACGTCATTACTTCTGTTATAAGACTTTCACCTTTGAAATTTTCCCTTGTCCTTCAAGTCTTAGCTGCAATGGCGCTGCTTTTATGAAGCTTGCCTTACCTCTTCTCCCAGGAGAGTTGGTCCCCACTGTCCTTGCGCAGTCTCAAATTATAGCAGTCTTGTACCTTGCTGCAATTTTATTTTACATGACTATCTCTTGTACTAGAAATATCACCTCATTGTGGACAGATTCCATGTATTATTCATTAACCCTAATGTTTAATATTACATCTGCCCCATTTGGTCTCTCAGTGCTTTATCGAACAGATACTGAGACCGGTTTTCAATTAATCTTGAGAGTAGGGTCAAGGTGTGATATACAATAAACACAGTAAGGTCTGGTTACTAAAAATAGAAGGGAGAGCCACATGGTGGCCAATATCAGCAACAATGCCTGGCTGAGCTTTTGGTTTAAAAAGTCTTCTGGACTTTCTTTGAGACAGAAGAAGGCTTCCTTTCCAAAACAGAAGCAGAATAATGTCAAGCCAGGATAGAGACGGATAAAAATCTAGAAGTATGACAACCCAGTCGTCAACACTGCTGACTTTCCTTTCCATAGAGAAGCAATAGACAGTTGCTGGCCTCATTCGGGATAAGGTATTGGATTTAGCTTTCTGAAACCTCCATTTCCCCAATTTACCATAAGAATAGTAATACCAATCATGGAGAACGGGAGAGAATCCCCTACAATTAATTACAAAGCACAAATGTGATAAGGTGGGTCCCTGTGTCTTCCCTGTCTGCCAGCTGTGGTGGTTTGTGTTCAAGGTCCCAGTCCCTGACAACTAGATTGGTTTTAGAATCACAAGAGAAACACACCACAGGGTACATTCCTGAAGGCATTTCCAGAAAGGCTTGACTAAGCTGGGAGAATCCACCCTGAATATGGCCAGGATCATTCTATGGGCTAGGCTTCTCAGCCTGAAAAAAGATGAAAAAGCAAACAGAGCTCCAGCATTCATCTCTCCTGCTTCTGGCTTTCAGATGCAATACAAAGACTCACCTTCTGATCAGCTACCTTGACTTCACACCCACTGCTTGCTGCATCCCTTTCCACATGGTGACCCAAAATAAGTGTTCCTTCCTCAAGTTGATTTGTGGCACATTTTGTCACAACAATGAGTAGAGGCCCTAATAAATCAACCCCTAGCTTCTTATTCTTTTCTGACCCTAGAATATGTTTTTGAGAAGAGTAATTCAGTTCATAAATAAAAATGTGTCTCAAAACATGGACACAAATACAAACTTTAAATGTTGAATATCAGTACTAAGAATGATGGAGTCACCTAGATGACATCTGATAACATGGCGTATATTTGAAATATCAGGCAAAAACATACAGTGGATTCTCAACTATTACATTTTGTTTCAAATGCAATAACTTCTAAAGTATGGATTAAGTTATAAAAAAATAACAAAACTCTCAGAAATCATCAGAAAATTGGTTTATTCCTCACACAATCCTATAGTTCTTAAATAGGACAGATGAGAGCAGGCTGGCCTCTAAGTCTCAGAGATTTGTCTGCCTAATGGCAAGCACTTGAAACATTTTCTTTCTTTCTTTCTTTCTTTCTTTCTTTCTTTCTTTCTTTCTTCTCTCTCTTCCTCCCTTCCTCTCTTTCCCTTCCTCCTTCTCTTCCTCTCTTTCTCCCTCCCTTCTTTTCTCCCTCTCTCCCCCCTTTCTCCCTCTCTCTTTCTCTCTCTCCCTCCCTGCCTCTCTTTATCCTTTCCCACTCTCTCTCTCTCTCTCTCCCTCTTACTTCCTCTCCCTCTTTCTCTCTCCCATTCCTCCTCCCCTTTCTTTTTTCCTCTCTCCCTCTCTCCCTCCCCTACTCTCTTACCTTCTCTCCCTCCCTTCTCCTTCCCCCATCCCTCCTCTCTCTCTCTCTCTCTCTCTCTCTCTCTCTCTCTCTCTCTCTCTCTCTGAATGAAGGATGCTGTTTTGAATGCATTTACAGTTTGTTCACCACTTTCATACTGTGTGTCTCAGTTCAGAGTTGATCAGGGAAACACAACTGTCTTAGATAGGGTTTCTATTGCTGCAACAAAACACCATGACGAAAAACCAAGTTGGAGAGGAAAGGTTTCTTTGACTTACACTTCAGCATTGCTGTTCATCACTGAAGAAATTAGAACAGGATATCAAGAAGATCAAGATTCCAGAAGCAGGAGCTAATGCCTGGAGGAGGTCATGGAGGGGTACTGATTACTGGCTTGCTTGCTCAGCCTGCTTTCTTATAGAACCCAGAACCAGTAGCTCAGGGATGGAACCACTCAACATGGGCTGGGCCATCCCCTATTGATCACTAATTGAGAAAATGCTTTACAGCTGGATCTTATGGAAGCATTTCCTCAACTCAGGCTTCTTTTGATCTGATGCCAAGATCACACACACACACACACACCATTCAGTAACCAACCTTTAATATATTCATTGGTATACTGAGGCATTCACTAAGTTTCTTAGACTTACACAGTTGTGAGAGGAGGCAAAATTATTATGTAAGGTTGTTTCCTCTGGCTCTGGTGGTGGAAACAGAGGTCCACAGGATGCTGAAAAGGATGGGTGTCAAATGACCGGAGCCAGAACAAATTTAGGTTCTTCAAGACTGGCTGGAGCTTATGAAGCCAGGCTGAAATCAGCAGCAATCCCACACTGCCTTTCTGCATTGATTGTGGGGATATCCTGCAGGGGAATCTACTATCATTCATCATCAAGAGAAATCCACCTGGCACAGGAGCCGGCAATGATAGATGAGTATCTGGTTGTCAGAACAGTAGGGGGGCGGGATGCTGCCCCAACCTGAGAAGCCAGCAATAACCAGCCATGTGTGTAAACCTGCAGGGAGCCTCACTGTCAGCTTTGAACTTCTGAGTGCAAAAGGAATGTGGTTGTTTCATGTTGACCAAAAACTAGGAAGGATATGGACTGAGAAACATTTCTCCAATTGAGCTAAATATACACAACCCTCACCCACGACATTCTGAATAATTGTTTAATATTCCACTCTATACTTTTTGATTTTTAACCTAATAGGCTCTCACTGGTGTCCTTTGGGAAAAAAACCTTTCCCCAGATATGCCAACTCTTTATCAAACTTGACTCTATTTTCTATTCAGTAGAAAAATGAATCCACCTCAATGTATCAATTTTCCAGGGTGATGTTTAACTTATTTATTTCATAATAGATTCCCTGAACTAGTAATCACACTCAACCCACTGCCCAGCAGTGGCTTGTTTAAAATGAATTCTGGTTTAATGGTTTTTCCATGTTATTCTGAAATGCAGTGCTTGCTTTTTCTTAACTTATATTGCAACTACGTCTTTCATTTTGCAAATGTAGACAGATCTGTATTATTCTAAAAGTTTCAGATAGATTACTGAGGTCTACTGCACACTGGAAAATGAATTTACTGTTTAAACCGGAAGCAATTTGCTCTAGTTCAGCTTTGAAAAAAAATATGGAAAATCATGTCATTAGTAATCACTTATTTGGCTTTTTTTTGTATTTTATACAGATTTAGTGAGTCTTTGCATTAAATACTGGCTTTCATCTGAAGATTTTCATACTAAAGTTGAGTGTTTAAGCCTGGCCAGCACACACTGTTAGTCCCCACTATCTCTGATTACACATGCTAAAAGAAGAAATCAAACACACAGCAAACATCCTCATGAATAACTGGTAGCGTGAGGGCCCAAGGGAAAGGTAAATTCCCAAACCCTAAGATTAACATGGTGTCACCATGTATATGGGCAGGACATGCCTGTAAGCCCCCAACTTGCTGCTGCCTAGAACACTCAGAATCCTAGAGCTTGCATATACTATTTTTCCAGCAAAAAAAAAAAGTACAAGGTTGATGGGTAGTTATTGGTATGAAAAATGAGATGACCTTCTCTAGCACTGACAGAAGCCCCTCCAGGAGCAGAAAGGACAGAATATTAGAGGTTCCGGAAGAAGGCATCAGATGCTAGTAAATTCCTTACAAATCCAATTCTGTTGATAGGATTTAATTTATTCCCGAAATTTTATTGTGGACACTCCCACTATTAAGTGTACACTAGAATTTCTTCTGAGGTTGTTCATTTCATCAATATTTGTTGAGTACCTTCTAGGTGCCAAATAGTAAGTAGAGGGGGGAGAAACATTTCTTTTCCCCCTTCTTCCTTCACATCTTTCTTCCTTCCTTCCTTTCCTCTTTTCAATAAAGTCTCACTCTATATCACACAAGGGCCTTAAAATTTTGACAGTCTTCCTAACTCTGCCTCCCAATTGCTAGCATGAGCCACCACAGTGGTTTGAATTACTTGATCTTATGAAGAAAGAATTCTAATCTTCCTATCATCTTTTAATTATTTTTCACATGAAAGATGATCCAAATCTATTTTACTTTCTGAAACTCATTTTATGTTTTTTTTTTCACCCCCTTCACTCTTGGAAGTGAGACATAGAAAATAGAATAGTTCAATCCTCTCTTCTGTGGACAGCAGAGTTCAGGTTTTCTTTGTTTGTGAACTCAGATGACCACACAAAAACTTTTAATTTTCCTCCATTGAACTAAGTTGGTTTGAGAAGTTTGCTGCAGCATTGAGATTGCCTGGTATTTTGCTTAAACCCAAATGTCTTCATTTGCTGATCTACTCCAAAGCTTCAGAACACCTTAGATACATCTACTATATCTTACTAACTTTAATGCAGAATACCTGAGATTAGATAGTATAAAAAGAGCAGGGATTTCTTTTGGTCCCAGCACTGGAGACTAGCTAGTCTAAGAGCATGCCCCAGCATCTGTTGAGTGTGCTCCTTTTGTGCCTTCCTATTTCATGAACTAGAAGCTCCAAAGTAAAGATGAGAGCAAAAGAGCTTGGGAGAACAAAAGCTCTACCCCTCTTATTAAGAATGCCCACTCCTGTGAATGAAGCATTAGCCCACCACCCAATTGCTTCTTCAAAATTCCACCTCTCTACTCTTTCTGCATTGGGAATTAAGCACATAGGCTGGGAATGTGGCTCACCGATGCAGAGAGGTTGAGGAACACAGTCAAACCACAGCAAGGAATGTAAAAGAAAAATAATTTAAATGGTCACTCAAATGCACAAACAAAACCCACCTCTTTTTTATTCTGTTTTCTGCAGAAACCAGACCCTCAGGATATAGCATCTAATTAAATGCAATTATGGAGTAGAAAGTCGGTGACCTTTGTATCTGATCGTCCTTGCAGTGAATTCTACTCCACCACCCTGGTAGCCATGTAACTGGCATCTACTTGATATATATAAATTACTATCTGTAGGAAATGACAAAAAAAAGTTACTCTTGTTAAAGTTGAGAGGAACGTAACAAAATAAATGTTAGCTTTCCCCCAAAGTGTGTTGGAACCCTAATCCCAGTATTTACAGTGATTGGAAATGGTCATGCGGGAGGTGGAGGGTATCTGGTGATGAGGGTGGGAGTCTCACAATATGGGATTAACAGTTTCACAAGCAGAAGCACAAAGTAAATAACCACCTCCTGGATTGTTCAACATTGGGTGAGGCTTTAAGGAGAAGGAAGAGACCTCTATCCAAGTGGTGGAGCATTCTTGCAAGAGTTTCCAGTCTCCAGAGTCACAAACAATAAATGTTTCTTGTTAAAAATGCTGTCTTAGTCTTGATTGTCGTTGATGTGACAAAATATGCTGACAGATCCAAGTTAAGAGAGGATTTATCTGGCTCACGGTTTCAGGTTACAGTCTCCATCCCTGCAGGGAGTTCAATGTGGCAGGACCTTCAAGTAGGCAGTTGTATTACATCCACAGGCGGGAGTAGAGAGAGCAATGAATGAATGCATGCATCTTAGTGTTCACCTTGCTTTCTCTATGCTTAAACAATCCGGACTCCTCTGCCCAGAGCCTGATGCACCACAATGCATCACTAAGATAATCAATATAATTTTCCATAGACATGTCCAAAGGCAAATTTGATCTAGACAGTATTTTTTAAAATTGAGATTGCTTTCCCAAGTCATTCTAGACTGTGCCAAGTTAACAGTTAACATTAAACATCAGAGATATCCGGTCTACAGTACTTTGTTGTTGCAACCTGAACAGGCAGGATTATTCAATATTCAGTATTATTCCTACTACCTTACTTAGATTAAAGGAAAACAGATTTAATACTCGACATCAATTTATTGTACTAACTATCCCCTATTGCCCCTAGTTAATTCTGTGTCATATTAGCTGTGTTTATAGCCTTGTAATTGAGATTCACTTGATGTCTGCAAGATCCCATAAGAGACGATCAGATATGAACATTCCCTAAACATTTAATCCCTTAGAAACAGTGATTGAGTTGTGTTATTTTGTTGAGCTCTTGCTCATTTGGTAGAAGTTTGAGTAATGGAAACTTAATGAGCCTTTTGTCCTTAAAAGTATATCTCTATTCTAAACAAGAATGTGTTGGTGAAGAGTTGATTGTCTTTACACTTTCTGGGTCCAACTTGGGACTGATCACTTGTTTAATGGGAAGTATAATCAGAGCATTGAGGAAATTGTTTCTTTCTTTAAATCGTAGAAGTCCTAAAACTTCATTAGGAAAACATGGGCAGATGCAAAAAAAAATCATTAGATTAATTTTGATATATCACATGCTTTGGAATAATGTAAGTGTCCTTGTCTTCCTAGATGAATTTGTTAATTCATTTGGTGGAATCTGATATGTATATATCTTCCTTAAAGAAGAGAAATAGGATCATTTGCAAGGGATACAATAGAGATCTGCACATTTGTTTTCATCTCTGGTGATAAACTGCTGTAACTGGGAAAATGTCCCATCCTTATTTCCTAGAGCCTAATACTGATTTAGTGTGGGTAGAGCAGGGAAGCAAGGAATTGGAAAACATTCTCAGGGACAGCTAATATCAGAGTGAGGAAAGGGGGGAAAGGCGGTTTTATGGGCTAACCATCAACTTCTGATGACTCTCAGAATGACATCCCTCCAGAGATGAACAGTTCTTTGATTATCCGCATGGTTGTAGGGCAGAGGTGAGGAAGGAGGCAGGTTTTCGGACTTCAACCAACAGCTCATAATTTATTGGTCTTGTAGAAAGTGCGGTGTTAGAGTGGTGTTAGATAATAAGAATAACAATAATCTCTTCAGACACTTTCTGGTTGTTTACTATCTATCTGAAACTAAATTTAGTTTTAAATATGAGAGATCAAGTTTCTTCATTCGATTTCTTAGGTATCTAATAGCCTCGTGAGAGAATTAAATATATGTTCCAATGTGTAAATCGACTTAGAGCTACGTCTGAAGTCAAAGTCCGTAAAAAAACAGCCTGAATTGGAAGGTTTGGATCGACAGATTTGCTGATAAAAAAACTCCTAAGAGAAACATGTGAAGGAAACAGACTAGGGTGGAAGAAACTAAGCAAAAAACGTGTGCTTTCTCTCTCTCTCTCTGTCTTTCTCTCTCTCTCTCTCTCACACACACACCCCACATATTTTCTTTCTTGTTCTCATGCAAACATATGTAAATAAGCACATTCATAGATATATCTGTGTATAAAATATTTACACGTGTCTTTATACTATACATATTTTTCAACAACAATTATATGTAAATGAGGTTCTAAAAAATGGGATAAGATCAGACCTTAAGGAAGCAGACCACTTGTTATCCTAAGAGAAAGCCTTTCTTGAGCTACACTCAGAGTGAGAGCTTTTTGTTTGGAACCAGGAAAAAAAATCTGTAAATATGACTTAAGCACTTGTTGACAGGTACAAATAGATTTTTGCTTAATAGTGAATTTGGCCTGTCAGTGAGGTGTGTTTTCATAAAACATTTTTCCAAAGGTATTCCATAATATCCGGTTATATTTTCATTTTGATTTGACACATTGTGGAACAGAATGTCAGCTGATAGTTTATAGGTCCTCTAGGGGAATTGGGTAACCTTGGGCTAGGAACATCTCTAATTGGTTCCAGCTTTCAATTTCTTGTAATGTACTCTATCAGAGCTTATTTAATTCTGGTTGGTAATAAATCAAAGTCGTGTTTCAGAGTGCGTATCTGATTCACTGCCCACTCAAATATTCACATTTTAGGATTACAATGAATAAAAGGAAGGTTTCTTTGGAAGTATTCCTCAGTATCTGTTACTATGGTTTCCGTATTAATTTTGAACCCCAGATTATAGCACTTGGCTTAAAGGTTGAAGAAGTGAGTAGTCAGTTACTTAATTATCTTCCTAATTTATTGCTTAAAATGGTCATATTTCATGTTATTTTCTAATGGTCTTACCAATGTCTTCTCATAATGCGCTTTTAATCTGTAGCTTAAGATATGTTTTATGGGGGAAAAAAAGAAGAGAAAGGAAACTTTCTGTGACCTCCATGATTACCTTCTTGTATTTCCTTGTTCTTTCTTTTCATGGGAAAAGTTTTAAACTTGCCTGTATATGACATCCAATCTAGTGAGCATACTTATACTGTCTAAGTTTCGTGTTTAAACCTTGTTTTCGATGGTTTGACCTATACATAGCCATAGAGAAGAAATTCCTTATGAAGGGGAATGGAGAGGAAAAGACAAAAGAGTTCTTAGTCTCCCCCCGCCACTGTTCCTCCTTCCTTTCCCCCTTCTTCCCTCCATCCTGAATACTTCATACATAATCTTTCTGTACACTGTGAAGATGTGCCATTCTAATTGGTTTAATAAAAAGCTGAAAGGCCAATAGCTAGGCAGGATTTTCAGGCACGTAGGATGCTGGGAAGAAGAGCAAAGTCGCCATCCAGGAAGAGAGGAAGCAGCGTGGACAGTACCACATAAAGACAGTAAAGTTATGAGAAAAAAGTAGATTGATACAAATAGGTTAATTTAAGTTGCAAGAGCTAATGAGTAACAAGTATAAAGTATCAGTTGATCTTTTATAATTGATAATAAGTCTCCATGTCATTATTGGGGAGCCAGTGGTCCCAATAAAAACATCTGCCTACACACATGACCAGGGTAATACTACCTGATTAAAATTATAACTGGAGCTTGAATTCAGAAGGACTTACTTCTATGCTTGTAAATAGAGCTTAGAGATCTATGTAGAAGAGGAGGTAAAAAGACTGTAAGAACCAGAGGGATGGATGATGCCATGGAAACTGTCTTCCAGACACAATAAGACTGATGCACATATGAACTCACAGAGATGTAGCAATACACACCAGACCTAGATAGGTACAATACAGATGGGGCTCCCAGCACCGAGAGGATATAGGCTCTCACCCGTAACCAAGAAGTTATTTGTAGCTTATACCTGGTGACAGAGGGAGTATCAGTTTCTCAATGGAGTGTCCCTAGGCATACCAAGCATACTCTAGGACAGGTTCCATGACCAGAAGTTGTTGGCCAACACAATAAAATCTCAATGATTTTTGTTTCTGGGCATTTTTGTTTTTAAGTTGTTTTTGTTTTTGTCTTACTGGTCTTCTTTTTGTTTTATTTTCATTTGTGAGTATTTGTGTGCACGTATGCATGCATGTATGTGTGTGTGTGTGTTTAGAGAAAGGGATAAAAAACATAAAGTTGGGTAGGTAGGTGGGGTATGGGCAAGGGGAACACATGATCAGAATATATTGTTTGAAAGAATTTCAACTTTAAAAAAATTAACTTGAAATAAAAGGGGTTTTTGTTGGATAATGATGGCACATTCCTTTGTTCACAGCACTGGAGAGGCAGAGGCAAGAGGCTCTCTGTGAGTTCAAGGCCAGCCTTGTATACAGAGTTCCAGAATGAGCAGGGCTATTACACAGAGAAACTCTGTCTTGAAACAACAAACAAACAAACAAAGTTTTTGCAACAAAACTGAAGTAGGAGGCAGTAATATCTTCCTGAATTTTCTTACTCTTACACATTTCTTCCTGAAACTAGAGAATTCACGAGGGTTTACTTAAGTATACAAAAGACAAACAGGCTTAGGAAAGTATTCATTTATTTGAATAGCTTCTGTCCTGCCATTTGCGTGTTTCCAATTGGAATGAGTAATGTTTTTCGACACTGTTTATCTGCAAAAAAAATAGAAAGTTTGAAGTATTTTAGTTATTTATGAGAGACAGTAGAAAGAATTTACAAGGCAATTTTTGGTTGGCCTAATTATGTATTATGGGAAACCCTGATTAACCTAATGAGATATCTACTTATGTCCATTTCAGTAGCATTACTTAGATCCACTCTGTGGCTTTTCCAGCACTAATTATTCCTGTGTTGCTCCTATTAAATGAACAGAATAAGCTTCCAGTTGCCCTTCCCATTTTTGTCTCTACATTTCGGTTTGAAACAGAAGAAGCATTTGAACGTTTAAAATTTTTTCTCTTGTTAATGGTGTTATCCTACAGTCATTATCCAGCATTAGTACAGTACTTTAGAGATTCACAATAGCACACACATCTTCCTTTATTGTATTCTCTTCTTCCACTCTCTATACGGGTTCTATAAAGCTAATCTTAACCCTCCCCCAATCTCTTCATTCACACCAATCCTTTGAGGTAATCACATGGCATAGGTCAGCACCCAGAACATCCTATCATAATGAATACAAGAACTGAAGATGGGCCGGTCCATAGATATCCCTACCCTATCCAGACGGTACAATGCTGTCTTACTAAGACAACTAGGATTTTCTGAATTTTAATTTATAAGTAATTATAATCTGAACAGCCAAGTGGAAAGACATTATCTTCCTCCCACTTGATTATCTAAAAAACAGCATGTCAGGAGCTATACCTGCTGTGCTTTCAAAATCATCTAGTTACTCTTCCTACAGTGATTTGGAGGTAGGTTCTTCGGTCAACTCCACTTTGCACATGAGAAGCTAGGACTTTGAACTATCTTGTAGCCTCGTGAAGACCACAGGCTGTTTCTGGCAAATGATAGTCTGCCTTGAACTTATTTGCTGCATCTGAGGTTTGTAAACCACTGCATAGCATCTGTAGCTGTCCAAGTGAGTCAACGGAAATTCCTTACTCCGTATTCAACTTGTGTGTTGTAATGGAGGAATGAAGAGAAAGAAAGGGAAGGATACAAAGGACATCATGAGTCAGAAGGTCTTGTTATTCAGTGACCGGAGAGCAGCATAACCATCTTGAGAAGTTATGGGACAAAACTGGCTATTTTTCAATTGAGATTGTACTTATTTTCAAGACAGATTGTTTGTCACATTGAGAGAAAATATGTGAACAATTGGTTGCCACATGTAGATCTTCAATAAGTGCCAAAGTCTTTTGTCTTTTCATTTTGATTCTTAAGACTACAAATGATGCTATATCTTCGACTAAAAAACAGTTTTCCAATTTTTATTGTTCAAGAATTTCTTGTATAGATACATACAGTTTTCTCTGATCAAAACCCACCTTTCCCTTCAACTCTTTCCCCAGTCTCCAACTCACCACTTTTAGTCCCTATTTCATAGGCTCTGCTTTATTTTCTTAGCTCACTGAGTGAACTTAGTGATTGCTGCATGCCAATGGATGGAGCACTATCCATAACCACATCCCTGAAGAAAACTGAGAGTTCCTCACCAAGCAGCCATCAACTGCCAATAGCACCTGGGAACTTTATGGCTCCCTCTCTCATTCACGTTTTGATTTGGAGTGACATACTCTTGTGCAGGTCTTAAGCATGCAGTCACGGCCATTGTGTGTTCATGTGTACAACATCCCTCTCATGTCTAGAAAATACTGTTTAGTTGCAGGCATCCACTGTAATTGACTCTTCCAGTCCTTTATGCCCTATTCTATGATGATACCCAAGCTGTGAGGAGAGAGAATATCAGATAGATGTCCCATTTGGAACTTAGCACTCCACTTTCTTGTATTCTCTGTACAACCCGTTGTTGCTCTTTATATTAACAATCATATATTGAAAAAAGAAATTTCTCTGACAATTGTTGAGAGACTCATGGATAGGTATGTATAAAGATTGTTATATTGCTTATTAGAAAACTCACTATATATGTGAATAATTACACTTTTGACTCCCAATTAATCATGAATCCCCACTTTGCCAGGAAAAACATAATCATAGCTATATGGTATTTTGTTGCAGATACCACACTTCCTCATTGCTGACTAGCTTCCAAAGTGCTATGCCAGGTAAGAGGTGCTCACTGGCATATAGTCAGTAAGTAGCCACTTTCTGATTAGATTTGAGGCCTTGTTCAATGGGAGGGAATTTCGTGAGTGGTACTTTAAAATGGCCAGAGAGGATATAAGCCCTAGATTATAACCTGTTAATATTAAAATAACAACGCTAAATGGTCATATTATCAAATTGTCTTCTAAATGTTTAGGTTTAGGTTTAGGAATCTGGACTGCTCAACTTTGATCAGAAAAGCTTATTTTCGTAGTGCGAAACAATGCAGAGATGCATATCTGGTCAAAATGTTGAGAATAAGAAACTGAGCTCTCAGGCCTAATCAAACGTCTTTATCAATCTCTTCTCTCCCTGTCAAGGATCAATAAACATGGAGGAAGGGGAAGCAGATAGAGTAGAAAAGCAGGGGAATGGGAGTAGAGCCACAAAAGACTGTCTTCTAGACATAATATGCCCATTATACCCAGCAACTCTCAAAGCTGCGCTTGCCTGTTTATGACCTGCACAAGATAAAGCCAGTCAAAATTCAAGCATATACAAGACAGTACTCTCCAGGCCCTGCTTCTTCCTGAGGAGCTATTCTATACAGGTGTTGTAGTTTGAATGAGAATGTGAGAACGCCCCCCATAGGCTCATCAGAAGTGGCACTATTAGGAAATAAGTGTGGCCTTGTTGGAGGAAGGATGTCACCGGCATGGGCTTCAAGGTCTCAGATGCTCAAGCCAGAGCCAGTGTCCCTCTCTCTTCCTGATACCTGTCAATGTGGATGTAGAATCTACCTGCACGTCACCATGATTCCCACCATGATGTCATGGACTAAAGCTCTGAACTCTAAGCCAGTCCTAATTAAACACTTTCCTTTGTAGGAGTTCCCATTGTCTCTTCACAGCAATAGAAAACCTAACTAAGACAGCAGAAAATGGCTGCTGGGGAGGGGAATTATGGTTTTAGAATGTTGCCACTGGTGGGGTTTGCATATTCCATTGGATGGCCTCATAACCATGGACAAATGAGCAGCATTAACTGAATGTACCAGGTTATCAAAATACGAATTTGGAAGGGGATATGTTAGGAGGGACATGGTGGGGGCATAATAGGGATAGACATTTTCATACTTAACTGTATGTATGCATGGAATTATTAAGCATAAATAAAACAAACCAGAAAGAACAAGGCAAGGCCATATGTTATATAATGGAACCTATCAAAATTATAGATACGATGGCATATTTGTATACTCCCAATGACTCCGTAAATTTCATCTGCAATACTTGCAAAAGAATGCATAGAATGACAGAAATAACGAGGAAAAACAAGTATTGTTTTTCTTGTGCTCTGGAAAAAGTGATTTGGAAGTCAAATATTTACTCATTTGTTTCATGGATTTTTGTTGCACTGGGCCCTTGTTTTGTAGTTGACAGCCTGGTCATATGGAAACCCAAATTTTGCTGAAAACTCGTTTTTTACTCAAAGTCCATTCTATTTTCATTTACCCTTGAATAATGAATAATGCAGTGTTCAATTATTTCGTTCGTTCTTTCTTTTTTTCTACTATGCTTGCAAATGAACTCAGCTCTTAAATAATATCCAACTGCATTTTGCTGTAACAGATGCAGGTTGTGATCATAGTCAAAAGGCATAAACCTTCTAACCCACCACATGATTCTTTTAGCTGTGGATTTCCAAGGCTTTACTTCTAATGACCCTTGCCATGCATATCAGGCAAACGGTGAGACATCATTTTATTCCAGGTATCCTAACTTCTTGGCTGCAGCTGAATATGGTTTTATTTTTCATTTGTTGGCCCAGAACATCCTCTCCGATTAGGAAGAAGGCAGCTTTGGGCCACTTCTAAGCACACGTCCGCTAGAGCTGAGTAGTAACAGCATGGGGTCTGATTTTATAGTCCATTTCATTCCTACTTTGAGGAATAAATTCTTTATTACATCTGTAAGCAGTACCAGAATGGCCTTTAGTAAAAGTTAGTGCATGAACAGAACTAGCAAGGATAATTGAAATCTACACATTTAAATCTAATTCTGTTTGGCTCATTTTCAAAGAAGCATTAAGTTCTTGCTATATGAAAAACACTACACTGATGCATATATCTTCAATTAAGTGTGGCAAGATCTGTTGTCTAGATTGGTCTATGCATATTTAGTTTAATCTCAACTTTATGCAGCTATGCAATTCAGCTAGTGCTGGAAAATGTCAACTTTTTTCTTGTCTTATTATTAGCCATGAAGTTTTAAAGCCTTACATTTTTTTGATATATTTGTTTAAATCAAAGCTAATTTCATGTTGGAAATCTTCTATTGAGTTTTCAAGAAAAAAATCAGAGAGACTAGAGAATGATACTTGCAGCTTCGCCAGGCCCTCTTCCCTACAAGGGCGATTTAAAATTGACTCTGTGCTGGCTAGATTCCCATTCATCTTCACGTGACTCCTGACCTGTGGTATTCACCCTCTCCTATGACTCTTTGCTCCTGTGTGTAGGACCGTCTGGTGACTTGCTTCCAACCACTAAAACTAAGATTAATAGGGTGCCTCTTTGGTGATTAGGGTATAGAAGAGCACAACTTTGATTGTGCCTGCTTCTCTCTTTCTCTATTTAGAGACCAGTGAACCAAGTTGTCATGCTGGAAAGTTCCATGTGGCAAAGAATTGAAGCACAGTTCTTATCAATAGAAAGCTAGGAAATAGCCTTTGACAAAAGGAATTTGACCACAAGCCCATGAGGTTGGAAGCAGATCTTTCCCCAGCCAAGGTTTCAGAGGAGATTAAGGACTTGTCAAGTCTATGAATGTGGCTTGTGATAGGCTTGAGAGCAGAAGGCCTAGCTAAGCCGTGTCTGTATTCCTTCCTCATGGAAGTCACGAGAGAACAATATATATTTAGTGTTTGGTGATTTCCAATGCAGCAATAGATAGTCAATAGTATTATAAGTAATGTAATATATGTAATATAAATATATAATAATATATAATCCTCAAACTTTGTTTGAAGTCTCATCTGTCCTATTCTAATTTAATTACAAAGCATCTCTACCTTACCATTGCTTGAGTTTACTCTTTCTCAGAGCACCAATACATAGTAAAATTGTGGCTAGAATACAGAAGCATAAAGAATTGTCCCAGACTGCTAACGTCATTGCCCCAGTCCAAACCCTGGGCAATATGGTGGTCAAAGAACAGATCAGGAGAAAGATTTCATTGCTTATTTTATTTATACTTAACCCCTTTAATATTTAGATTTTTTAGTGATGTAAGAATAGTAAAAGCAGCCAGCCTCTACTGATATCTGTACTGTATTGAATATTTTCTCTTCACCACATTATTAGTCATTATAATGAATCTTAATTTGTGTTGCCAAAATTTCTCTGGTAAATTTTTAGTGAAGAATCTTATAATAAAGAATACACACACACACACACACACAATTTTTTTTTAAAAAAGGCCTTGAACTTGAGATAGAAGAAGGCAGGTACATTGAAGGGGTTAGAAAGAAAAAAAGAACGAGGGGGAAATGACATAATTATATTTTAATTTTAAAATTAAAGAAATTAAAACATATACTTTCTAAGTGATAATAAAGAATACATGATTTAAATAAGATATATTGTGAAATCAACATCAGCAAAATACTCATTAACAAAACAGTTTTCTTTGGAAGAAATTTTGAAATTAATGGAGAGAATTTCATGTCCCAGGTCAGCATAAAACTAGCCACATTAAGACAGGTAGAGAATGGAAAAATAAATTTCTAATCATGTACAGGATACAGGGTTACTTTGCATAATACATAAGAAACTTTTACGACTATGGCGCAAACTAAAACAATCTGAAATTCAATTAAAATTTGTTTAAAAACTTAAATAGGTATTTTTCCAAAGAGCCACAAATGGCCAAAACACCATGAAAAGGTGGTTGTATTGGTAGATTTTTATTCTTGTGTAAGAATACCTGAAATGCTTTGGAAGGAGTTAAGACTTAGTTTGCCTCCCTTTCAGAGGTTTTCAGTCACAGTGGCTTGTCCTTGTAACCATGTCCTTTGGCTACCTGGGTATATTTTTTGTAGGCACAGACTGTGTTCCTGGCTGCCACACAGAAACTATATGAATTACAACACTGTTTGGCCAATGACTCTAGCGCATTTTTAGCTAGCTCTTATGTTTTAAATTAACCCATTTATATCAATCTGTGTATCGTCCTGAGGTTGTGGCCTGCCGATAAGGTTCCTAAGGTTTCAGCATGTCCTCCTTTGGCAGCTACATGGTGTCTCCCTGACTCTACCTACTTTCTTTATATATATATAAGCCATTGGCCAAAACAGCTTTACTCATTAGCCAATAGAAGCAACACATGTACAAAAGGATTTCCCAGATCATATCATGGCAGCTAATACATAACTGAAGATTTTTGTTCACCTCTTGGCAGACAATAAGATGAGGAAAGAAAGAAGGGAGGGGGAAGAAGGGAGGAGAGAAGAAAGGAGAGGAAAGGGAGGGAGGGAGGGTTGGTCCAAAGGCACACCTCCAGTGATTTGTCTCCCTGAGTCTTACCTCATGGGGTTTCTCCTAGAAGGAAACAGTGCCACAGGCTCGTAGCTAGCCAATCCTTCAACAAATGGCCTTCAGGGAACATCTGAGAGTCAAACCATAAAACTGTTCAGACCCACGACAAATCAGAAAAATGCAAATTAAAAATCACAAGTATGTGTCACTTTGCACTTATTAAGAAAGTTAATTGCATAAAAAACCCTGAAGACTAGGGATGTAATTCACTTGATAAGGAGCTTGTCTGGCATGTACAATGCCCTGGCTTGGATCCTCATATCCCAGAACCTGGAAGGTGAAGGCAGGAGGATCAGAAGTTCAGTTACATTATGAGATTAAGGCCAGATTTGTCTACATGAAAATTTTCCAACACACATACAACATAATTAATTTAATTTAATTTAATTTATTTTAATTATATACTGAGAGAGATAACACAACCTCTAAGAAATAAAATAGAGTAAGAATGGTCCTCAAAAAAATTAAAAGTAGAACTGTCATGTAATCCAACAAGTCTACTTTTGGGTGTTTACACAAATAATTAAAGCAGGATCTTGACCTGATATTGGCACTATATTTTCACTGAATTACTATTCATAACTGCTGAGATTTATATACATCCTAAATACTATAAAGAACTACTAGAGGTAGTATTCATTCTTATAGGAAAAAAAGAAATATTTCCACATGCAACAGTTTGAATAACCCCAGAGTCATGAAATATGAAGATCATAGAAGAATAAATTTGTAGTATTCAGCTTGGGCAAAGTATTTAAATAGCCACACCGAAAACAGAGCATAGATTAGTGGTTGCCAAAAGCTGAGACCTATGAGCAGAGGCAGGAGAAGAGATGCTATACATGATATAAAGAAAGTTTTATTTGGGCAAGACAAGCTACTGTTAGTGTCCTGTTACATAACACCAAACCTGTAGTCAACAACAGTATATTGCATTCTTAAAATCTCAACTGTCAAAAAGCAGATCTATGTTAGTCCTTTTGATCCATTTATAATAATATATTACCAAGTAAATTATTCTTGACAGTATATGGAACTTAATCATGCTGAGAAAAACTATTGTCTGTATAGAATATGCACCTCTGTTGTTTTAACCATAAGACTAGGCATAACTGATAATTCCCTATTCACTCCCCCATTAGTCCTTGAGTGGGAGATTAGGAGGAAGGGTCAAGCTATTCAACTCCCATAGGACTTCCTGTTTAGTGTGAAAGGGGGTTTCTTGATTGGAGGAAATCATCAGCCAATCAGTCACAGGTGCTAGCATTTGGACCTGTCAAAGCGCGTACAGATGTGGCTAGTCGCTAAACAGCTACAGGCAGGTACCAACACCATCTGTTGTATTTCAGACACTACTGATGTTACGTTTTGCAAAGGAAGAAAAGAGAGAGAAAGAGGACTTGAAACCTGGGCAGCTGTCAAAGATTATCTTGAACACAGCTAGGATTAAAGTCCTGTGAGAATATTAATTGTTGTGAAAGTTAAGTTCATTTTAAATTAATTGAAAAAGCAGTACACACTTAGTAACAAGTATTTGATGGGCGTATGATTCTGGTGTACATGGAGTTTTCCAACAAGATACTGGACAGCATAATACCCAAAGGACCAGGGTTTGGGGAAAATATGTCCTAATCTTGACAATACTAGCAAATAATATTGATATGAAGATCTTAAGATAAACCTGCGCATGTCTTTGTTTAATAGTTTAAAAGAATGCAGAAAGTGACTCTTCAACCTGTTTAAGTATTTTATGATACAAGAAAACAGGAACTTTACTTAAAATCTTAAAATTAAGGAAAATTTTAACCACAAATCCTTATACAATACTATAATAAATTTTGCAATTCCCTCATTATTTCAGTACACTCATTTTGCCTAGGTCTTAAAGTGATCTGCACACTCTGCTGTATGTGACATGTTGTGAGGTTGAATAACGGCAGGGAAAAGCTGTCTGTACTCCAGACAATTCTCTGTTACCGAAGTTAGTTTTTTCTGTCTGACGGATGTAAATTGGGCATTCATGCAGTTTCTCCTACTAGAAGGATTGAGTCGTTTGCATGGTTTTAATGGCCTTTATTGTTTTCTTTCTTTAATTCCATGCATTTTTCACAGAAGTAGGCAGAGTTCTAGGATGAGAGCTGGTCCCATTACTGGTCTCATTAATTAATTACTAATTAATTAATTAATTATTAATCTCTAATAATTACTGGTCTCAGTAATTGAGAACAATGAAACTGAAGAATATAAGCAATGGCTTCAAGTGTACCATTTATGATGATTTGTGATGAAGTAATAGGACACAGTGCATCTGTGTTTCTCTATGGCTTGTATGTCTGCTCTGACATCACTACAGAATGCGCTGTCACTTGTGCTGGTAAAATTAACATTTCTTTAATAAGGTGAGCAATTGGGTTGCTCTGTGCTTTGTATTAGGAATATCACAGGGGTGGACATACTCATATGTGTAGTACTACCCATTGTTTTGAGGAGGTAACACATAACCTATTCCAAAATTCAAATGTAAAACAGGCTAAAAATAATTTTCTTTCACTTTTATGCCCTACTGTACACTTTTCCACTACAAACAATTTCATGTATAAATTTTAATTCCTTCTAGAGATTGTGTTTTAGTGCCTAAGAGATAACATATAATGCCTTTTGTCCTGTTCCTTGCTTTTAATCAAACAATATATCTAATTTATTTCATACTAATACCTGAGGGATATTATTCCTAAGGCTGAACAATACAATTATTATTTAACACTATTGCTGCTTAGCTACTAATATACAATAAATGTGCTGTAAATGATTTACTCATAGGCAAGAAGTTACTTGTAGAATTTCACTTCTGGTGATGTCATATGAGATACCATGGACCAAATTCTAATAGGAAAACCAACAGTCTTGGACAAATGTGACTTTTTTTCTGCCTTTAAAAGATGTTTGTTTAGATTCAATTAGAACTAAGAGAAGAAAGTTTTTCTTAGAGAAGATAGAGGGAAAAATCCATTTATACCTGAGCAGAACTCCTGTGCTTGAAATGCAGTTTACTGGATCAATAATTGTATTGGTTTTCAATGAGTCCACTTAGAAAAATAAATCTCAAACCAAAAAATAAAAAACGTAAAAATTAATCAGTGAAAGTCCTTAAGATTTTACCTCCATGGCTCTCGGGTAGAGATGGGTCATGGTATATTACTATTTGTTTGTTTGTCCAGTTAGGACTGTCTGATGCCAACAGTTCAAGTCAACTGAAAACATTATTGCTTTGGGGAAGCATTATTTTATAAGCAAGATAATATGAGCTTGCAATGTGGCTGTCTAACTGAGTAAGAGTTTGAAGTTGTACAAGTGACAGTCACTAGGAACATGGATAGAACCTTCATCTGGCGATGGATGGAGATAGAGACAGAGACACATATTGGAACACTGGACTTAACTCCCTAGATCCAAATGAGAAGAAGAAGGAGGGAAAACGTGAGCAAGATAGGCAGGACCAGAGGGAACCTTCATCCAACGATGGATGGCGATACAGACGGAGACCCACATTGGAGCACCGGACAGAACCCCCCCAAGGTCCAAATGAGGAGCAGAAGGAGGGAGAACATGAAAAAGGAAATCAGGACCGCGAGGGGTGCGTTCATCCTCTGATACAAGGGGACTGATCGATTGAGAGCTCACCAAGGCCAGCTGAACTGGGACTGAACGAGCATGTGATCAAACCGGATTCTCTGAATGTGGCTGACATGGGGGCTGACTGAGAAGCCATTGACAATGGCACGGGGTCTTGTTTCGTCTGCATGTACTGGCTTTTTGGGATCCTAGTCTGTTTGGATGCTCACCTTCCTAGGCCTGGAGGGAGGTGGGGAGGAACTTGAACTTCCCACAGGGCAGGAAACCCTGACTGCTCTTTGGACTGGAGAGGGAGGAGGAGAGGGAGTGGGGGGGGAGAAGGAGTGGGGGGAATAAGAGGGTATAGGGAGGAGGGGAGGAAGTGGAAATTTTTATAAACAAACAAATAAAAAATAATAAAATATAAAATAAAAAAAAATGTGTCGTTGATCTGCCACAAACGGCATAATCAGTGTACACTCTGTCAGCAGAGAAGGAAAGCCTTCCTACTTCTCCAATCTACTCCGATATTTCAGTGGAAACTTTTATAGGTGCTGGCTCATTCCATTTTGATTTTTTCTGGGTAATCTTAGTTATCATTCATATCATTTTCCTATGGTTTTTTTTCACCATATCACACATGCTGTACATAAATTTTACATTGCTGCCAAGTAGAGTTCTTCAATGTCTAACTTATATTTGAGTGTTAAGTCTAATTCTTTCATGCATTGCAATTTTGTACTAAAACCCCTTTTTAACAATTATATTAGCCTACTCTGAGTTGTCATAAAGGAAATTTGCTTTTATTTTTCTTAAAATTTATGTGTTGAATACAACATAGAACTAGATAAGTCTAGATATTATGATATTATAGATATTATGTGCCGGGCGGTGGTAGTGCATGCCTTTACTCTCAGCACTTGGAAGGCAGAGGCAGGCAGATCTCTGTGAGTTTGAGGCCAGCCAGCCTGATCTGCAAGAGCTAGTTTCAGGACAGGCACCGAAGCTACACAGAGAAACCCTGTCTCAAAAAACATAACATAACAAAACAAAAAAAAAAATAGATATTATGAACTGAGTATTTACGTACCCTTAAAATCCATGTGTTGCAATCCTAATCAGTTGATGCAGTGGTTACAGCATGTAATAGGCACTTGACTAGGTAAATCAGCTCCTAAGGAAGGAGCCTTCCTTTTGCAGCTGGTGTCCCATAAAACAGACTCCACAGAGGCCCCTTTCGTCTGCCATTGAAAATACAATAAAGAGTTGGGACTATGCAATCTGGAAAGGCCTCTCACCAGATCTCAACCTTGCTGGCACCCTGGTCTTGCTCTTCCATCCTGAGAAGTAGATTTCTGTTGTTTATGAGCCATCCGGTCAGTGCAACACTGTTCTAGCCGCCTGAGATGGCGAAGACTCTCAAGTAATCAACAAAGAAAAGGAAATTAGCGAAGGCTCTGCAGTCACTTCAAGAGTATGTTGACTCAGTCATTTCATAAGCAATCCATTGTGCATTAGTGCCATTCATTAATCACCATATTGATGACACACAGCCATGTAAGACTTGGTTACCTCCTCTGAACACACATGGCTAGTGGGAGCCAGAGTCGATAAAAACAAATGAATTGCCAGTCTTCCTCCAGAAATATTAGCAGAGCACTGGGGACAGAGGTCTATTCCAGCCTCTGACTCAGACTTTCTCATGTTAAAATTAATGCCATTATTATATTGATGACACATTTCAGGCACATTTGGGAAGAAAAACAGAAATTGAGAACAAATCATTGGCTCTTGGATCCAGTTATTAAAATATTTACTGAATGACTCATCTAGTCATTGGGTCAGGTGTTAGGAATGAATTATAACTTTCAGGGGGACAAAGAATCATTGTCTAGTTTTATAGTTCACTGCGACCATATCAGTCTATAATAATCTACATGATTTCATGTGCTTCTCACTCACCTCTATTGAATATTGTGGGTCATAATATGTATGTCTACATAGGATAAGCAGTTTGATTTTGCTATGGTAGTTTCATAATGAGTTTCACCTAGTTTTGCTAAGAAACCAGCAAACACGCATTAAAAATAAGGTATCTTAAGAAGTAGGCAGGTAGGTCTGCTTGTTGAGACCGTGATGAACAGTGACTTGCTCCTTTGAAAGGTTTCTTCAGGATAAAGTATAATAAATACTTCAGTTCAGTCCAGTAATCTTCCACTATTATCTCAGTCAGAAGGAGAGATTCCACGAAGATGAGGCTATGGACATTCGGGTTTAATGATACGTAACAGCAACGCAGAGGTTGGTTATGAAAAATCTATGGAGAATCTGAAAAGCTAGAGGCAACGGGGAGTTTCAAGGTACATGTAGTCGTTGTATTTTTAAGATGCTGATGGGGTCTTTTGAAGGTCAGTGATTTTCAGAGACGAGGAATTCGACAGCTGTTCTTTCTTGAATTCTCACATCCAGACAGATGCTGAACACTGATGCTGCCTCCCTCCCGTACCTGTTCTACTCTTTCCTCCTTGGACATCCATTAATGGTGTAGGTGGGCCGACTCCATCCTTTGGCCAACTGGATTAATCCAATACTGCTTTTCATAGTTATTAGCTTACTGGCAGCCAAAAAAGGTTGCTTAAAGGAACATAATTGAGCTGAGCATTGGAGAGGAGAATTTCCATAACGACAGAGACAGCCACAGAATTTAAAAAACAAAGAGACAAGAACATATGAAATTTACTTAAGGACTCTGAACACATAATTTTTTAAACAACAGCAAAAATATTGTACTGTTTTGATCTCCCAGGACTGCCTTGGTGCTTAAATTCAATTCTTACATTCAACAAGCAATTATTGAACGGTGTCTAGCAATGCACAAAGGAATAAACCATCTTCAAAGGAACTTCCTTTAGGTTGAAGGAAGTTTCCTATTGCAAAGATAAACCCATTGATTTTCGAAATAAGAGTTCCTAAGAAATAGTCTGATACAATGCATTCATTTTCAAGAGCAGCAGCTGAAACTGGTACAGCTTAAGCAAAGGAAACTAGCAGTAGGGACAGGGAAAAGCACAGGTTGTGACAATCATTTAAATCTTCCTACTTTAAAACCCATCTCTACCAAAGTGGCAGTATTAGCAGGAGAAGCTTCAGGTGGGATGTCGGGAAATTATATACGGAAAGCCCCAGACATATAACTGATGCTCAATAAATTTGGTTTTCGTGGTGGTCTCACTCTGTTTTGTCAACAATGAATTGGCAATTGTGTGGCAAAGTTAGAGGTAAGGGTGTCTGCTCTATGTGTAGACCAGAACCTAGCACGACCATCATCAGGGAGGCCTCATCCAGCAACTGATAAAGCTGATGCAGAAATCCACAGCCAAACATTAGGTTGAACTCTGGGTATCCTGCTGAAGAGGTGGAGGAATCATTGTAGGAGCTAGAGGGTTCGAGGACACCACATGAACAAGGATCACCAAATCAATGAAACAAGCTCACAGAGACTGAAGTGACGATTAGGGAGCCTGTGTGCATCTAATCTAGATCCTTTGTGTTATATGTAATGGTGTGTAGCCTGGTATTCTTGAGGGACTCCTAACAGTGGGAGTGGGAGTTGTCTTTCTGACCATTTTCCCTGCTTTGGGCACCCACTTCCTCCTACTGGGGTGTCTCGTCAACCCTTGATATGAGAGTTTGGTACCTAGTCTCATTGTAACTCGCTTTGCTGTGTTTGGTTGATGTCTCTAGGAGGCCTGCTCTTTTCTGAAAGGAATCGGAGGACAAGTGGATCTAGGGGAGAGGGGAGGTGAGGAGGGGACGGGGAAGAGTGGAGGAAGGAGAAACTGTGGTTGGGATGGAATCCATGAGAGAAGAAGAAGAAATTAGAAAAATGAAGTAAGAATATGACTAAACAGTCCTAAACGATGCTTCTTAATTTTAGCATGCTCACAGTAGTGGAAATTCTAGTCTCTCAGTTGTAGGCAGAGCCTGAGATCTTGGAATTTTCAGGAGGTTTCCGTTGCTACTGCTCTTGCTGCTGACTTGTATCTCCTTCTCCAAGCAGCAGGAAACCTTAAACTTTTCTGGCTGCTTTAGACAAGCTCCAATCCTAAGGTTGTTTATGAACTGTGAAGCTGTCTCCAGAGTTTTCAGAAGTGGACAAGTTTCACTGGGAGACACGTCTCCTTGGCTGAGTACATACAGCTCCTTGGAGAATGGCTTTGAATGCAAAAGCACATTTTAATGCCCCTTGGATAGACGTAGTCTTTGCCTTTAAGGGAATTTCTGACACTATTTCCCAATTTTCCTTGAACTCCTGTGTATTGAGCACCACCAGAAAATCCATTAGTAACAGCACAGTAGCTAATAGAACCACGGATCAAGTCAAAGGGCTCTAAACACAGCGTGCTGTCAGTGTGTGATTTGTTTTGGACTATTTTTGAAAAGTCTCTTTTTTAGGAATTTTCAAGTTTGAAATTTGATTAGGAGGCAGTCTGTGAAGTCTTTGTATTTTCCCCTTTCTCTTTGTTCCCTTCCATACACTTATTACCATATTCTAACAGTTTAAATATTCCTTGGGCGACACCACATTGGGGAAATAGGTAGCCACATTGTTTGGGCTAAAGTTTGTGGATTAATACACTTCACGACTTTGACCATTGTTTGGTCTTCATTGTGAGACTCCCTGATCTCTCTTGTAGATCTCAAGGAGGTTTGTCTCCGTCCTGGGGGCTAGCGTGAGTTGCAGTTCCGACTTCTCCATCACTCAGCAACAGACCCACATGGCTGCTCCATCCTCATAAAGCTCCCCAACGACTGTGC
The DNA here is from genome assembly GCF_982192425.1 of Myodes glareolus. NCBI lineage: Eukaryota > Metazoa > Chordata > Mammalia > Rodentia > Cricetidae > Myodes > Myodes glareolus. The sequence continues at coordinate 17,796,150 of NC_142044.1, forward strand.
CAGTCTCTACACATCCACTTCCCGCATGGTGTGGCCATTCATCCTTTCCATCTTACCTGCAAAATGAGAATCATTAGTGTTCTAGAATTGCAAAGCTGGTGAGAAAATAGAGCAATTCATTTGAGTGGGTGGCACATAGGAAATGTTCTGAGAATGCTAACTACCCTATACTGCTTTTCTGTGTAACCACGAACAAACTTCACTTTAATTTCTCTGCAGCACAGCTGAGTGAAACATGACATGGCAGGCAGCTCAAGGATAATAAGGAGGAACTGAATTCAGAAGAACAACTACTGCTTAGCCTGGATGCTTTCAGACATAATGGCCTCAAATGTGCCTCTGGGGTCCCGTTTGAAGTGCTTTTAACCTCACTATAGGACTTTACCAGGAGACTTCTGCCTCACATGTCAAGTGCCCTTGAACATACATAGATTTCTCTGAGTCTAGACTCAAAGATGATGCTGCCATTCTGGGCTCATTTCCTCCTCTGCTCCCATCCTTCACAGGGATGCTGACACCAGGCTCTCTGTTGCTTTGAACAAACTTCCTGTTGATCTACTCCCCAGGTCAAATGACTAGTCACTGGCTTTACATCTCCCAAGAAGTCATGGTTTCCTTTGTGCAGAGGAAATTACTGCTGAACTCCCTATCAGTTCAAACAGTCTTCAATCTCCCATCAAATCAAATGTTCCAGTAATACTAACTAATGTGTTCATTGTGTTCATTACCCCCACAATCTATCAAGTCAAACTGCAGGGCTACTATCTTAGTTACTGTTGTATTGATATAAAGAAACACCATGACTTAGGCCTTATAGAAGAACACATTTAATTGAGGGTTTGCTTAAAGTTTCATAGGCTTATTCCATTATCATCAAGGAGATAGGCAGAATGGTCTGATGGCTTTTGTAACCTCAAAGTCCACCCTCAGTGACACAGTTTCTCCAATAAAGCCACACTTCCTCCAACAAAGCCTCCCTTCCTAATCCTCCCCAAAAGTTTAACTAGTGACTAAGAATTCACAAATGTGAACCTATGGGGAGCATTCTCATTCAAACCACTGCAAACATATTTCCTATATTATTTCATATTTAATACTCACCATTGGAATCTAGCATTTATTAGACAAATTCCAATTAGAGTGAAAAGCTTTCTGAGTCTGTTTCATTCCTTTGTTTTGATACAGACTTACTTTGGCTATTTTCTTTGACAATGTTCATGAATCTTTGTATCTTTCTCTTATCCGAACTTTCTCTGTGGGTATTTCCATGTAACCTGAGTGATGCCCTGTATTCCAAGATCCTAACCAGTATCCTTCCTCAAGACTTTAAATGGCACTGCGGACATTACTCTGTTAACCTTGTAATATTGTGATCTTCCCCTCCTGTAAAGACAGGAGAGCTATGTGAGAATGGATATTTTATGTTAGTAATCACAATTTTTAATGTCTAAAACAGCCCAATAAATAGATGAATGTGTATTATTATTTTTACATTTTAGGAAATATGCATTTAGCTACTCTGATCCTGATAGAGGTTAACAAAATAAATAAGGCAAGTATTAGTGAGATTCCCCACTTGATTTGTAAGATGAGACAGTTAGGAGAGAGAGTCACATGAATGACCTGTAACCCCTATCAGATAAAGAAAGGGAAAAATAAGTGTTGACTTTGTTCTTAGAATCTTAATGTTAATGTCTGTTTTTGGCATGTTGTCTTTCTTCCTTTTGACAGAAACTAAAGGGCAAACTCTCATGAAAGACAAAACATGGAGAAAGGACAAGTTAGGGAAATCACATCTACAGAGCTCCTTAGATGTTCAAGTAAAGTGGTTTGGGTGTGATGTGCCCTGGGTATATTGCCAACTGACAAAAGAGAAGAATAAACCATGTATGTGGGAATGGAAGCATTCAGGGAGAACCTCCACAAAACTGGCTGTTATGAAAACCAAGATTATACTCAAAATCTAGTACCAAGCATCACCTCTCAGAATGCCTTTTTTTTTAAAGCAACCCTCTAGAATGCTGTAAGTGCCAGCAAATGATCTTATAAAAAGTTTCAAAGTGTTAAGAGATTGTCTTCAAACCTTAAAGCAAAACAAACACAAAGACCTTTGGAGCCGAGAAAAGCTCTGAAGAGAGTGGGGGAGTTGAAATAGTCATTGGGAAAGAGGAGAGCACAAGAAACCTTGGTTCAAGCCCCATGGGCGATGTCACCTCACCCATTGGCAAGTCCTGTGGGTACAGCAAGCTTAGCTAAAGCAGGACACAAAGGAGATGTCAGGGCAGGAGGGCTCAGAGCTATTTCAGAATCAAGGACAACAGCCAGGAGACCTTGAATAGATTCACTTAAGCTGTCTGAACTCTAATGCCTTCGAGCCAAATGTGGTTTCCAGAAAAAGGATCTTGTCTCCTATTTGCAAGCCATTTGCTGCAAGTCATTTCTTAGCTTTGTGCAGGGGGAACTTTTTCATTTGTGAAAAGCTTATTATTTTGCTCAATTATGGGCTTGGAGGGGATGGAAGAGAGCAATGGAAAAAGCATGAGCTTTGGAGCCAGAGAATCCTGGGTCTGAGCATGACTCTGCCATCCACAAGCTGTAGGCCAGTGATGCTGGCCTCAGTTTCCTTGTCCGTGAGCACAGACCATCTTGAAATCATGGGCTGTGTGGTAGAGGAGGTACTAGGACTAGATGATGAATGTATGTCAAGAATCTTAAATTGTTTTGATTGTTAGGTATTTTATTTATCACTAGTAGTTATAAAGTACCTGACTTTTTAACACGGTGACATTTGATGTGTGGAACTTGACTGGGAGATTCCATGTCCTTGTTGAGTCCAGCATGTGTTGCCTAGCTGGTCTTAGGATTGGATTCTGTTCTTGTGTTTCATCAATCCACCAGGAGTCACTTCACTAAAACCCAAAATAAAACACAGTGAACAGATAATAACAACCCGACTCTCACTTTTCCAGCAGCTATTGAATACTAATAGTTTCTCAACTGGTGGTTTGCTTATGTGTTCACCTCGTCCCACTTTGTGCTGGGATTTTGTCTGGATGGAACTTGCATAGGCCTTGTACAGGCTTTCACAACTGCTGTGAGTTTGCATTTTGTCTTCCCTTTTGCCCCCAGAAAACACGGTTTCCTTGAAGTTGTCTCCCACCTCTGGCTTTTGCAATCTTTCCTTCCCCTCTTCCTCCAAGATCCCTAAGCCTCAGAGGAGGGGCATGGTATGAACATCCCATTGAGAGCTGGCCACTCCATAGTCTTGTTATGCATTTAGAGGTCTCTGTGTTCCCTGACTACTACTGCAAGGAGATGCTTCTCTGATAAGGGCTGAGGGTTCAGGGATGATCTGAAGTGTTGGTATAACAATAAGGTCATTTTAATACTATGTTCACTTAGCAGAATAATACTTTTGGGTTCTCCCCTAGGATCAATGGCCTGCCAAGTCACAGGTTCTTGGCCTCATTAACAATGCCAAGTATGGTTTCCATCTCATGAAGCAGACTTAAGATCTAATCAGAAAGTGGTTGGTTACTGCATAGCGTTGATCCCACTATTGCATCAACGGGGCTATATTGTCAAGCCAGTCATTTTTGTAGCTTACAGGGTTCATAGATGGATGAACTTGAGGTTTATTTTTTTCCTCCAGCAGCATATAGAGTACCTTCCAGCAGAATTCTAATCAGTAGAGATGAAGCTTGCAAGTGAATACCACCTTGATATCTCCATGCTCTGATTTAAGTACACAGTATCTTTAGCAACAGGATCTTGTCTTTAAATTATGTAAAGTAGCCAGAAGTATTGGCAGTAGCCTATAAGACTTAGGGTTCTATATATTCCATTGACGCATAAAGAAGTCCCATATTCTTAGTACCGGGAATTTATTTTCTAGCATGAAAGTTACCATTATAGGGTAACTCCATCAAACCTCTTTTTTACATATGTACACATTTTATGTTTTTCTATCGTAGTGCATTTCACTATGGTTTTTTCAGAAGACTTTTAGTACTAGCTATCTCAAAACTCTTCATATTCCTTCTTCTTTGTTATGCTCCCATCCTAATTTAGTTTTCAGATTCGTGTTTGAACTTTTTTCATGCCAAGTTTTGAGAAAATATGTTACCTATGTATTTTTACAAGTGTTTCATTTTATTTTCTCAGAAAAAAAAATAAGGCTTGGAATATAGCAGGACTAGATTACTTGCCTGGCATGTGTGAGACCCAAGGTTCCCCTTTAAGTATTGCTAGAGTAACACACACACGCACGCACGCACGCACACACACACACACACACACACGCGCACACGCGCGCGCACACACACACACACACACAGTCAGGTAAAATCTTCATTGGAAAATACTTTGTACATTAGAAAGAAGCACAAATGAAAGTTATGGTGACTTTTGTAATCCCTGTGAAGCAGAGATATTCTTTATGCTGGGACCATCAATCGAATTCTGTCAATACTGGTTTTAATAGTCTAGAGTAACCTTCAGGCTACTAAGAGCCTCTTTTCACCACTAGATGGAAGGATCTTGTGTAACTTCTCTGAGTTTGACCCGTGTTTCTTGTAGTGCCCATTGGTACGCATGGCTACAAAAAAATGAGCAACAAGGATGTTTAAGGAGTAACCCTGAGCCTTTGTCTAGCATCGCCTTCTCAACTTGTCACAGAACAAGTATTTGTAGTTACTAGTTTGGGATCCTCTGGAATGTATTTTGGATACATGCTCTGAGAAGAGTACGTAATTACTTCTCTAATGAGAGTCCAGTTAATAATCTCCATCCTGCTGAAAGACCTGGTTAGGATGGAGAAGTACAGTTCACGTGTGACATGACTGTCAAGTGAAGTCATGGCTTAGCATGTATTCATGCCTCACCATCTTTCTGTCTTTGTCTTTGTCTCTGGTTTCGCCTCTGGCACCATTTTCTTCCCTTACTTTCCCTTCATTTCTCTGACTCTCTGCCTATAGCATCGTATGCATCAGCTTCCTCAAACATAAGTCATTAACTTCGTTGGAAGTATCCAAAATATGAACAGTTGTATGTGTTTGCTTCTGATCTGAGCTTTTGCCTTCCTACATATTGTAATTACCTGAAGAGCCTAAAAATGTATTTGTGTACCAACTGAGTCATTATCTTTGCGGCAGGTGGATTCTCCACTTGATTTCTTTTAATGCATCAAGTGATTCTATGATGCATTCGTGCCGAGTATATTTGGCAGGAAAAGAAGAAAACTAGCCTAAAAATAAAATAAATGTGATATCTGGCTCAAAGGGCTGCAATTTTGTGGCTTGGCTACACTTGGTGTTCTATTCATCAAATAGCAAGTGTGTTCTGGGAACCACAGAAATAAAAGAGTTGGTTATGTCTAGGTGCCTTTGAAGACAAAATGAATGGTCACAAATACTTTTAGAGCTCATACTTGTTGAAACATACTCTGAGACATGTGTGGTGCTAAACATTCTTATGCTCCATAACTTAACTAATGAGGAAACAGAAGAATCAGGTGATTATTTGCCCCGGTGTAAGAACTAGCTAATACTCACATACAAAACTGGGAGAGTTGAAAAAGCAGACTCTCTCTTTTAATCATTGTGGTGCATCTGCTTTCTAAAATGACAGATAATATTATAAAAATATATTAGAGATGAGATATATGGCTCTCAATCTTGGCTGCATAAAAGCATCATTGAGAGAAGTCTTTGAAAAATATAATTTGCTCAGGTTAAATATTTCAGCTCAATTTAATTCACATCTTAAGAATAGGATTCAGACATTTACAAACTGCTTCAGATGCTTGTACTATATAATTAGGATAAATGGGAAATAGCTAAATAAGAGGACACAAGACAATTCAGATGAAAGTCATTTGGAAAAGCGTCACCAGTACAACGTTGGGTAATTGTTAGTAATGTGTGGTAACTTACAAAAATTTGACCTGCAGTAGCAAAGCAGTACCCCGTTCAAATCCAAGATGACAGCCTCCTAGTTTCTTGGACTCCTAACATGTTGCCTTATTGTGGCAAAACCAAAATAACACTGCAGATGGAGTGAGACTGTTAGATTGCCACAGCTTCTCTAAATCACACGTGGGTCCTTACTCGTGAAAAGAGGAGGTCTAAGTAGGAGAATCAGAGACATGGGAGCATGAGGAGGACGTGGGCTATTGTTCTATGCTTTGAAGATAGAGAGTGACTCCGGTGACCAAGAAGAAGGCTAGGAACTATGTACCCTCCCAGAGCATCTCCAATGGACACAACCTTCCCAACATCTTTATCATAACACACTGAGGCCTGCCTGATGATTCTGATCTTTAGCTTTAAGAAAACTGGCTTCCATTGTCTAAGCCATCATCCATGATAATTTATTTCAGCAGAAAATTAATACAGTGTCTTCCCAGAAATAATTTACAAAAGGCATGGTAAGAAAGAAAACGAACAGTTAGCCAAAGATTAGATTTTCTATTGATGTACATAATATAATAATTTAGAGAAGGACATATGGTCTCTGCCACAAGAGAAGTGGCTATAATACTAGAGGCAAATAGGTTACAGCTAATAAGAATAAACAAAGCTATATTTGGGGTTCTCTGCATACTGCCTTACCTATCTGCCTTTGTAATATATGTCATATTCTTGTCTTAAGACCATTTGAACTCATAGTAGTGGTTTATCTTGATTCCTTGAATATAAAGCAAGGAAGTGTGATGTCATGTGGGACCTTAGTATATAGAGAAAAAGGATTCATATACTATAAGGTTGGGGGAACAAATCTGTGATAATGACCAGAATGTTTTCAAAAGTTCAGTCCCATAGTTGTGTACATGAAGAACTGAAGGTGGTAAATGCAGAGACAGGGAGAAAGACAGACAGTCAGGAAATTGGACTAACAGATTCCTGAGACTAGAACCTGACTTGGCAGTGAACATGGGAGTGAAGAAGATAGAATACGGGAAGCCTTAAGAAGAAAATCACAGCTAATCCTGGGCTTTCATGTCGGACATGATGAAAGAAAAGGTACTTAGCTGTACCTCTAACTGGATCTTAGGGATTTTAGAGATATTAGGAAGGGGAACAGTTTTGAGGGATATACTTAGGTTAAATGGTTTCATGTGATAGAGAATTTATCTTTGGACAAAACTCAAGTTTCCTTTCAACAATGGAGCAAAAAGATATCAAATGCTATTTTTAAATGCCTATTTCTTGATTGGAGAATGACTTGAGATCTGGGGCCATCATGATGGAATAAAATATCAAGTGTTTGTTTTGTGTGGGTTTGGGACCAGGAGTTAGAGCCTGAGTATAGCTGTGCTGTTCTCTACAGCTAAGCTATCTCCTGGGCTTCCTTTTCATTTTCCATTTTGCAACATGGAATCACTAAGTTTCTCAGGCTGACCTTGAACTCATTTTATAGTCAAGGCTGGCCTTAAAGTTTCAGTCTTCCCACCTCAAGCTCCAGAGTTGTTAGGATTCCAGGTGAGTGCCACAAGGTCTGGCTATTATCAGGTGTTGCAAAGACAGAATTTTTACTTGCTGTGGAGTAGCAGGGATATAACTTACACTCTTTGGACTGTAATTCATTCTCTTAAAATGGAAGAAGCCTTGGAGATGAACATAGAGAAGAAGATGAGATGCCCAAGAGATGCTTTGTAAATGCTGCTTTCTGCTGCCCTTAAATTACTTCCTCTTGGGGGCTGGGCGGTGTGGTACACGTTTTAATCCCAGCACTCAGGAGGCAAAGGCAGGCCAATCTCTTGTGAGTTCGAAGCCAGCCTAGTCTACAAGCAAGCACTAGTTCCTGAACTATAGGGTTATTACACAGAGAAACTATGTCTCTAAACAAACAAACAAATAAACAAATAAATAAATAAATGGATAAATGAATGACTTCCTGTCGGAATGATTCTTACTAAGACTATTTTTTTTTTTTTTTAGAGTTATCAAAAGTCAGTGTAAGTGATGCCGAGTCACCGGGTGCTCAATGAGTTCTCCTCAGGATGCACTAACTTGTTTGCTCAAATGTCAGTAGTTAGACAGCTTTGACTTGAGGGGACTTTCTACACTGGAAATATTCACCCCTTTTGCTGTGCATAAAAGGAGGCAACCTCTATGCTGTGCCTGAGACTGCTTAGTGCTGTATTTACTACCCACTTCCCACGCTGTACTTCTAAGGCACTTAGGAGTGTCCTTTGGCATTTTGAGCAGCTAGTGTCTTGGCTACACAAGCTTCTGTGACTTTTCCAGGGAGACAAAGCAAGTCTGGAGCCCAGGACACAAACCACACCTGTGGATACTTTCTTGTGTCCTCCGCCTCCTCTCCCGTCTTGCCTTGCTTTCCTTTATGGAGACAAGCTTGCAACTTGGAACCAAGTTAGCAAGCAGAATGTCCCTTAGTCATGCCCTCAAATTTCTCCCATGAGGTAGCCAGACACCTTCTCTACATGCATTCATCTCTTGAAAAGAAAAAGAAATTATAAGCATGGTTTATTATATAAAATGCAGTGATACAAGCGCACAGAGATTGTCCCACTGAGCTTCTGTGGTTTTGTCTGTTTGTCATGCAGATGTGCACACTAAGCCCCAAAGCAAGTGACCCAAGGATGTAATTATTCAGGAGAAAAACTATTGCGTCTCCTTCCAAGTCAGTTCCTTCTTCTTATTTTTCTTGTGTTCTCAGGTCTTGCTAGACTTTATTTTTGAGACGTTTTATTATGACATTCCCTATTTTTAAAAAGTGGCTTAGTCAATAGAGTTTATTTATAAATTCTTTGGAAATAATATAGTGCCAGCCACACCCGAAGTGGAAGTCTAGTGGTCTTAAATTTTGTTTTATTCCCATTACCATCTTCAATGGTTTGGGTTTTAGCGAAATTTATTTATTCTGGAAGCAGTGACAAGGCTTATTTCTTTTACCATGTCCCCTTAGCAGTAAACAAATCCTGTTTCTTCTCCATGATGTAAGAGCTTACGGAAACATGCTTCTCTACATCGTCCGAGGTGGCATATTCTCCTGCTTGGAGAGGAACATTTGATCCTGAACTCCCTCAAAATCTCATAAACAACAGTTCGAGTTTTCTGCTTAAAGTTGCTACTGCTCAACTCATGGATAATGGATTTTTGATTCTCAGATTTGTAACGTTGTCTTTCCTGACATCTCATGCTACCCTACTTCAGGAGTGGTGTCCGATTTCCCTAGCTTAAATCTAAAGATAAAATCAGAAGTGATCATTGATCCATTTATTACACAGTGCCTGAGCTATTTGACGATGGGAGGCCAGGTGCACTTTGTGTCCTGACCAACCAGTGGATAATAGTAGAGATTCCAACAAATGGAGGTGAATGTCACATTCGCCTTCTGCTAAAGCTGTTAGGATCGAATAAAGTGATGATGATAGAACAAATGAATAGTGGAGGCCAGGAGAGTATGATAATTGGAACATTGGGAGTCAGAGAGATGATGTCTGTGATGGTCTTAAGTGTCGGGCTATGCTCCTTGTTTGGGCTCAATAAATGACATTTACTGTAAGTACCAAGGTCAGCGTAGAAGCAATAGCAGACAAGTAGAAGGTGAACAGGTGATGTCCAGGGGTTTAGCTTTGCATAACGTTGCTTTCCAGAAATGTTACTAGGCCCAGAGTTAGGAAGCAGGAGGTGTTAGGAAGTGACCACGACTAGCCAGATGTTCAAGTGTGAGTCGATGCGTGTACCCAGAAAGGGGTTATTCTTTATTTCTCTCTTTGCTTGCAGATGCCCAGGGTTAAGAGGAGCCTTAAATTGATTGAAGATAAAGAAGAAAGCTGCTTTCTTCTGTTGACTTACATGAATCCAGCACCTCGCTCTCTGACCAGTGTAGTCAAAATCAGTTGGGAGGAGTCCTGGGAATGTGGATTTTTAACAAGCACCCCAAGTGATTCTTAGGAGCTACTGCGATTCTTATGAGGTGCATGCATGCAACCAGAGCAATCTGGAGAACCTTACTACCCTAATACCTGCCCTGAAATTCCTAAAGGCTGGCTGTTTCTACAAGTAAGACAATCATTTTGGCCCAGGCTGCTTCTGAATGAGAGCTCTTAAGACTTGCAGTTGGCGCGCTTGACTCTGGGCGAGAGTGCGCATGTGTTTGTAGAGGAAAGAGACTTGAAAGTTAAGCTCTCTGATAAAAATTCATAGTTCTTCCATAATTACATAGACTGGGTGGACCAAAGGAGGAGGGATGGGCAGATGACCTCACATTATCTCTTGAAGACCTGCGATTTGATGAGAAAGATGCAGAGTTTATACATTCTCCCCCCACCCCCTTTTAAACTTTCATTTTTCAGCAGCCTGTGAAACATGAGAAACCAAAGTTGCAGTAGAATTTGTCAAATTGGTAGCCATTTCTGTTTTAGTTAACAACAATTTTGTGGAAATATGGCTTAAGCCTTGGTGTCTCAGAAGATGAGCTAGATTTCCCTGGGGGAAAAGACTCATAAAAGCCCAGGAAATGGAAGATTTATTTTGTATTAAATACTTGGAAAAAGGGAGAAGCCTCAATATATTAGTCATAACCAAATTCCAAGGGATGGTGTCCCTCCTGTTAAACTCCTCCATAAAGATGACCTGTTCTTTAATCTGACACACATCCCCATTTCGTTCTGGGCTCCCACATTTTGTCCGAGTTGTATACATCATTTCTTCCAATTTGTTCTCTTTTCCTCTGCCAGAAAATTCTTTCCAAAATGCTCTTTTGCAAATAGTCTATGTGAGTCTTAAGATCACAATGGCTCCCACTATGTTGACAGTAAATGTTCCCAGTGGTTCCTGCTACAGCGTTAACATTACACAGGGGATATGACTTCACAAATCAAGACGGGCAGCTTCTCAAGCCCAAATATCTTTGACTTGTTTTCAAAACCATCTATTACTCTGCATGGTAGTTTTATTTAAAAATGAGAGAAACTGGCTTGTATGAGAGGGAATAAATATCTAATGATTGACAAAACAAAACATTGAAGAATCTAGATCTTCATTCTCATCAGGATTCCTTGTCTATCTATGCCTGTCTTTTCTATTTCCTTGTAGCCTTGTTTTACATGAACTGTTTTGTGAGTTCACTGAAGACAGAAAGTTCACTGCAAGCAATTCCAAATGTTTAGATCCCGAGGAAAGCTTCAGATCTCTTGAATGAGGGATGTGGAAGGTTTGAGGGTTATCAGACCCCGTCGGAATCAGCGCTGTAACACTAGGAAAAAGAGTTCACTGGGAAAAAAAAGATTCTGGATTACCAAAACAAATGGATTTAGCTGTTATAATGCAGTGTTTTAGCAATCAGTACCTACAAACTTATTTTATGACACCTATTAAATTTGTATAGAAACCACATGGGTCCAGCATGTAATGTGTCCTATCATGCCTTGTACTTTCGGCTTTAGAACTTTTCTTATGCAATTTCACACGCCACTTAAAACTCTGCCTATGGTTTCCTAGATTACCCTGAGGTTCACCCAGAACACTTGATGCCTATTCTGGGCTTGTTAATCTCAAATGCACTTTCACATGTTGTATGGTTCTAGCAATTACACTTTCGGTTCTGTCTGCCATTTCCTCAGACACTGAACTATTTTCGGACAAGGTGCATTGAAGCACAGCTTCATATCGTATTGCTGATGATTATTATGATGGTAAAAATATCTGTTGTCTCTAGTTTGGGGGCCGGGGTGCAGAAAGCCAAGCAAGAAAGACATCGAGAATTGGAGCATAATGCTAGTCAATATTAGCGATCATAAGTCCATTGATTAGACACAGAGCAGACCCTGTGTTACAGGAAGAGAATAATAGAGCCTCATCTCTTAGATTAAATTCAGCTCAAGAAACAGTTTCAAATAAATTAAATATGTATTAGAAAGATGCTTCCAGGGCTCTTAGGCTTCCAGGGCCAGAGATCTTTGTAAGAAATTACAACATTTCTCAGTTCTCTGAGTTCTCATTTTTCTCCGTCCTAATCTCCACTCTCACCGATAAATAGCTGTGTTTAATAGTGGCCCTTCCCCGATGTCAGACTAAATCAATGGACCATTGCCAGGTGTGTTGGCACATATGGATAACCACAGCCCTTGGAGACAGAGGCAGGACGGCTGGTGACAGTCTGAGGGCAACCAGATCTTCAACCAGAGATGTTGTAAAGATCGTGGCAGAGACAGAAATAGAGGCAGGAACACAGGTATAGAATCAAGGCAGTGATGGTTTGTAGCGGTGTCTTTTCTTAGAGCTGAGTAGGAAGTGCATCCTCTTGAGTGCTTCACTTTGTCACTGAGAACCTTTTGTAATATAGCAAAAAAAATTTAAGATAGCATAGTAAATATAACTTATCATAGGTAGAAGAGAGAATAGGTTATATTAATAGGTTTTGCTGACGCATATGGAATAAAGACTTCAAAATTTGTTTCTTTATATTAACATTATAGTCCATAATATGACACCATCAAAAATACTTTGTAATGTATCTATGTTCCTACATTGGGCAAGAGAAGATAGCAGATCTAGATTCATAGGGATGCTTTTTAACTTCAATTCTTTCTTCTATATCAAAATTTAAATTAAAAAAAAAAACTGGCAATACATTTTGACTTCCACTGTGGTAGATACAGAACAGAAAGATGTAGACAGAGGATTCAAGTTCAAATTCACAAAAAACAAAATGCACTGGAGACTTGAGATTATAAAGCAAATAAGTAGCCCCAAATCTAAGATGAGACAGTGATCTTAGGGATAGAGGACACCCAAATGCAAGACTCCTTGCAGCACAGGTGAGTGGATGCTAGGAGGAACAATTCAGCTGGATGAAAAATTGAAGGCAGCCAGGATAGGCTAGTGGGTCCTTGTAGAAACTGTTGAGGGCTCCAAAAAAAAAATGGAGGCTTCCTCTGGCAGGTTCTGTTTCCGTAAGCTCCTCTGGGTACTCACAGAAGGTCCTCAGAGAACTCAAAAAGCAATACCATCCTAGAAGAAAGAAGAGCAATCGTAGCCCTAAGAGGAGAAGAAAATACCTACTTAAAAAAAACAAAGCTGTTAGACCATCAGGGAAATGGGCAAAAACTGCAGGCTTTTCTGATTTCAGTAATCACTCATCAAAGCTGAAGGCAGACAACAAGGCAGAGGCAAAAAGTCTTTCTGGGAAGAGAGATGGGATTCAGTGCTGAGCCCAGCGCTGTAAGAACTGAAAAGCCCACACACATACCTAAGACAGAATCTTAATGAGAACATCAGAGACTCTACGGACCTCCTGCTCCCCCAGTGAGGCCAAGAAGCTCTGCCTAACTAGCAGCAAAAGCAAGGAAGAGCTGAGCGTAGGGATGCCCTGGGAAGCTTTTTTGAGGTGCAGCTCCAGGAAGAGACAGAAACCCAGAGAAAGACATTGCTCGTCAGTACAGTCAGCTACCACCCATGAAACACCATTGACAAGAAGGCCAAATCTGTGCTACTGAGTCTAATTGTAGCAACAAGGAAAAAAATCACCTAGTAGGTCATGTTATTAAGTAGGTTAATATGAAGTCCTCCATTGAAGTTCCTGCACGAGGGAGGAAAGGAAAGCTAAGCGCCAGTCTACAGAGCATCCACGTTCCTGCTCACTTACTGTCTCTGCCAGCGCAGCTTGTAACAAAACCTTGAAGAATATGAAAAGGCAAGAAAAGAAGGGAAAATTGTAATACTTCCACATTCCCAGGCAACAGAATTGCCCCTGAAAATAGTTTCCAGATTTACTAAAAGGTGACAATCAAGACTTATTAAATGATGACAATCATTAATAGACTATGGTACCAGGGAAAGGTTAGAGTCAGCAAATTAATGGAGCTAGTAGTGGATGCCTACAGTCCGGGACTCTGCAGGCACAGACAAGGGAAGCAGAAGTTTAAGACCAGCCTTGACTACATAACAAGTTCAAGGCCATCCTGGGTTATTACAAAAAAAAAAAATCTTATCTCAGGCAGCAAATGGGCCAGCAACATATGACTCAGCCTGTGAAAGTGTTTGGAGCACAAAGCTGATTTATGACTGAAACCTGCTTTAAGCCAGATTTGTTGGCACACACACAGACTCAACATTCGTAATGTAAGATGGGAGGTAGAAACAACCAACCAATCAACAAAAATATCATAACAAAAGAGACAAAAATTAATGGACTAAACAGAGACTCAGAGCCAGAAGCATAGATATATTATCAGTTAAATATTTTAGAAACAGGCTAATGCAACTCAGTGGGCAAATGCTAGTCTTCACAAAGCATGCTGCCGGAGCAAGTAAAATTCAACACACATTATACAAGATCTAAAGTAGTTGATAAATTTGAAGTATAAAACTGTAAAGGAAAACAAAAGAAACTGTTAAATTTGGATCTGGTGTGGTATTTGGATATGAAATGTGCACAATTACATGGTCACAGACATGCACACACACACACACACAGAGAGAGAGAGAGAGAGAGAGAGAGAGAGAGAGAGAGAACCATGAGGATTGCTACAAGTTCAAAGCCAGCGTGGCCTGCATAGTGAGTTCCAAGGATACATCCCACAAAAAAGAAGACATTTTGTTTTTTTAATAACAGCCCAAACTTTTGCTTTTGTAAACTCACAACAAAAATATTAAAGCTAAGATGCAGACTGAGAAATGATACTTGTAAGCTGCATACAGGCCAGAAGTTTTATACCAAGAATATATAAAGAACTCTTAAGTAACAGTAGGAAAATATACTATATAACTAAAAACAGGTGAAATCTTTGGACAAAAACATGGCTGTAGAAGGTTTATAAATGGCAGTAGTACATGAAAAGAATGTTGCAAGGAGTGGCTTGCTTGTCCTGACGGCCCAGAACCAAAATAACCACACAGAAACCATGTTAATTAAAACACTGCTTGGCCCAATAGGTCTAGCTTCTTTTTGGCTAATTCTTATATTAATTTAACCCATTTCTATTAATCTATATATTACCATGTGGCAGTGGCTTACCAGCAAAGATTCGGCATGTCTGACTCTGGCGGTACCATGGCCTCTCTCTCATTCTGCCTTCTTCCTCCCATCATTCCATTTAGTTTTCCCCACCTACCTAAGTTCTGTCCTATCAACAGGCCCAAAACAGTTTCTTTATTCATTAATGGTAATCATAGCATATAGAGGTAAATCCCACATCAAAAGATGGCTAGGGAGATGGCTTAGTGGTTAACAGTGCTTGCTGCTCTTCCAAAGGACCCAAGTTTGGCTCCCAGCACCCACACTAGTCAGTTCACAACCTTCTGTAACTAATTCTAGAGGATCTGATTCCCCTGGCCTCCACAGGCAGCTGCACTCACCTGCACAGACATGCATAGAACATGTACAGATGCCTATGTATGTATGTATTTACACATGTAATATATACATGTATATGCTTACATGGATTAATATGCATGTATGTATTTACTAACTATTCCCATTGAGAAAGGCCTAGAATTGTGTGAGTCTTCAATCCTATGAGTCCGTGTGTGCTTACACTGCTCCATTCTTCTGGTCTTCTATGAAGGGTGCCATGAAAGGATGGGACTTGTGTTAGTGTCACATTCTAAGTGCTAGGGAAAGAGAGAAAGCAGGGATAGGTGAACCCTACTCAGAACGTCACTCTTTGGAGAATGAAACTGATGAATGAGTGAGAGCATCTTTTGAGTTTGTCTTTCCATCCATCCTAGAGTGAGACAGCTGAGGTCTCTTTGGGGAACTTGACACTAAATTGAAAGACAGACCTGTAAGAATGGAGAAAGAGTAGGAACATCCCTTCAAACGAAACTAGATTATTTTACATCAATCCTTTCTGAAGCTCAGATGCCAGCTCTATACTTCTTCCAGAAGTTCCATTGTCATCAACGGAATGGGTGGGAATAGCAAAAGCATTTCCTCACAAAGAGAAAAGGCAGGGGTTCTCCCCCTAGCACACCCAGGGCTCTGGGAGAACTCTCTGCGTCTCCGCTCCTGGATCCCTTGACTTCAGGCCACATCTCTTCTATTTCTGCCTTCACATCATTTTCCTTTACCTCTCTTTGTTCATTTCTGATAAAGATCCTCATAACCGGAAATGGGTCCGTGGGATAACCCAGGGTGATATCATCATCTCAAAAATCCTTAATCTGATTGCATCAGTATTTTTTCCTAAATAAACTAGCATTCACATGTTCTCAGGATTACAGTATAAATAAATGGATTTGCGAACCCCCTACAATCCCATCTTCTTTCTTTTAAAGAGCTAAACAGTGCCGTTTTTCATTTGTTTGTAGTCAGAAGTACTTCGTTTGATCACCTGATGTCAGGAGTGTCACTTGTGACCTGTTCCCTGTGTACCCCAATCCTGACTTCAGAAATTCTCCAGTGTTTTGTATGGGAAGAACCACTTTGGAATTAGCCCTGGACCACACTTGTTCGTCCCTAGAGTTTTGAACAGTGTGGTCCAAGAATTTGCATTTTAAACAACTCTTAGATGTTTGTGATGATCAAAGATGAGCAGGAAAATTGGGAGTGTATAAGCCCATTATTGTCTCGTTCAAATAAAAGCAAGAGGGAAAGAAATGAAAAATAATTTGAAAACTTTAATGATGCTATTTATATAGTATGATCATAAAATCTTTTAAATAAGGTACATTCAATTTCTCAGAGCATCTAATATTCAGATAATTTATAGTCCATATACTTTCTGACATTAAACAACTGACTATATAATGCATTTTTCTATAAAATGATATTACATCTTACACAGATAAAATTATATTATAAAAACATTCCACACTGGAAAACTGGCAGTATCTATTAGAAAACCCTACAAAGTTTCTATTAAAAATATATTTTATCTCTTTTGTCATAACAATAAACAAGAATAGTTTTTCTTTCTAAAATTAAGTCTTACACCATTTCTCTCTAGGATGATAATATGTACAAACCTTATATCTAAATGAATATAAATAGCAATACTGTAATAGTCTTACAGATATATTAGTAACTTTTACAGAAGAACATTGGCTTTCTAATAAAAGCCTCTGACACAACTGAAATCTCAGAGCTTTTTAAGTTAGAGATTCCCATATTTAGAGAGATTCAATGGAGTCTAGATTGTATTACTATTATTATTATTTCCAGTTGAATTACTGCAAGCAGTAATAAGAGAACATGTAGTCAGTAGATACTGGGCCAGAAATGACAGCTGGGTAAACTACTGGAGATTTGTTGAACATTGAGGGCGACATCAATTCTTTCTCCATATCCTAGTTTCTTTTAGTGCCCTGCAACAAAGCCAGCCATGGTTGGTGTAGGAAATAAATTTCGGTGATTATTTTCAAAAGAAAAGTACTTTGAGTCAGCATAGGTCCAACTACAGATGAACATGAAATACAGTTCTTGGTAGCAGGCTGGTAAATGAACTATGGAAGCCTACCCCTGGTTGTCTAGCCAACTCCCCACCCCAAATTAAATCTTCAGAGGGAAAACTGTCATCTTGCCTAAGAACCTGAAAATGTGACAAGGCCCAAGCACCAGATAAGCATTGCAATAAAAAGAACGCAATAGACAAACAGTACAGAATGAAGGATAAGACATGGCTGACGTGTAAGAAAGCAGAAACCTTCTGGTTACTCAG
This sequence comes from Myodes glareolus, assembly GCF_982192425.1. NCBI lineage: Eukaryota > Metazoa > Chordata > Mammalia > Rodentia > Cricetidae > Myodes > Myodes glareolus. The sequence continues at coordinate 17,813,782 of NC_142044.1, forward strand.
CCATGAGGGAAAGGCAGAAAGGGACCTATGTTGGGGCTATAAAAAATATACCCTCTCCTCTCAATCAGCATGGCTGCATTCTGTGTGGACAACTGTCTTTGCAAAGTTACAAAATAGCCTGCCTCACTTTCACTACTCAGAGTCCTCAATAGTCTTAATACAAAGTGAGTGTTTAGGGGTGTCTTCATTCCCCACCGTCGATGTGAAAGGGATCACTGGGCCTTTTCAAGGGCCCAAGAAACAGTCTTCTCCATCCGTCAGAGTTGGCCCATCCTGAAGAAACAGCTCAGCGACCATGTCTAGTTACAAACAGCTTATCTTCACAGACTGGACCTGGTTCCCTATCATTTCTAAAAACAGCTTCTGATACAGCCTGTACATGGTGAAACTGTGCAGGAACCTGATGGTCTTCCTCAGGCTGTGGGTGACCGTTTTGGGAAAGTGGTGTGTTTTCAAGTGCTTGAGGGCGTACATCAAGCCCTTCAAGGTGTCTTGGTCTCCATTTTTGATCCTCCACAAGCTGAGCATCTTGAGGAGCTGCTCGCTCGGCTTACATGTCTTCCGCGTTCTCTCGATGTCCTCCGGGCCAATCTTCTTCCCAGGCAAGCTTTCCATCAGAACCTGAAGCTGCTCTGCCGAGAGGTTGGCGTGGCCGATGTGCCGCTTAACGCTGTTTTCGCAGAGGTCGATATCTGTATGAACCAAAGAGATGCTCATGTCATGCTTACTCATCTAAGGCCCCAGACAGATGCTCTCTCGCAATTTGTAACTTCGTTTTAAGGATTAGCCTCTCCTGCTCTTCCTTGGGTGACTGAAGTGACTCTTATTTTTCTCTGATTGCTAAGATGATATTGTTTTATGTTATAATGGGGTAACACACAATCCCCTAGAAGCATCCAACAACAGTCTTTGTGGGAAGCTCCTGATTTTTACAGTGAGCGATGAAAAATGACAGACTTATCACCTCAGCTTTCCAAGCAAAAGCTGCAACTTTAAAAATCACAGCCTTTCAGGGAAGAAGAAAAAAGCCAGAAATAAAGCACTCAGGCTCTTCATATTATAATGGAAATTTCATGAGTTGGTATCCAACCTTGGCCCTCTTTGACAAGAGACACTTTAGTCTTTAATAAATATACACGGCACCGGAGAAGCACCAGAGTGTGGCAGATGTGGAAAGCCAGCAAGAGGAGTCCAAGAATAGCAAACACACAGCCTGGAGGGCATTTCAGCAATGAGCTTGGGCATAAACATAAGAAGGAGTAACTAATGTCTCTATTAACGACATGAGTCATTTACTATCTGTGAGCCTTAAGGCAACTCCGTTCATCTTTCTGGGCTGCAATGTTCTCATTTATAAAGCAGGGAATTGGGTCCCTTCACATACTGACAGTCCCTGACTTTCCATTTCTTTTTATTTTTGCTTCGGGGCTAATTATAGGTTCAAAGAATAATTTTTGTTTTGCCAGAAACACAAGAAAAGTTTACTCTGCATAAGTGAAGGCGCTGGTCTGTCAAAGGGGAAGTAGTTCTCATGAAATCCTTGCTCTGACTTCCCATGTATGCACTTTACGGGAAGTATAAGGAAACTCTGTCAATACCAGGGCGTAGCAGGGTAATTTCTGCTCCATGCTGTCTGCATTAGAAAAATCTTTTTTCTTCTCTGTGGCCCATCCTCACAAATGATAGCTGAAGCTGGCATTCTTTCCACTGTGTATCATAAAGTGTCTCATTCATGTGGACTAATATTGATTTTCCCCTCTTTGGGTCTCTTCTTTCCTTCCCTCATGCCTTGCTTTTTACCCTCCATGCTATTTCTAAAATAGATTCTTCAGGAAGCGCTAGCACGTTCAAGTATATACTTTTAGCCAGTCCTTTCTTCTAAGAAACTCAAACGCTTATTGGATCTTACTAATCATCACCACAGATGTGACTAAGATGGTAAGTTGGTTGCAGGCTCTACAGTTCGGACTGATGAGAGGTTACCTACAGGACACGTGGTACCCCTCTGAAGAGAATTAGCAAGTACAGCCGAGCGCAAAAAGTGAAGCAAGGGCAGAGGGACCAAGGACTTTCTTCCAGGCCGCCATGGTGGAGGCTGAGGAAACAGCTTAGGAATCTGGGGACAGAGTCCCATCACCCCAGCAGCTTAGTCCTGCATGTAAGAGTTCATGCCTCTACTTTCAATTAGTGCAGAGGTAAGAACAGAACCTTCCTTAGCTGTGACAGGAATCCTGTCTACACTATCACTTGGTGAGAAATTGTTATTTGCACGAGGATCCCAGGGAGGGGGAGCACCCGCCCCACCATGTAGACAAAGAGTCCCCTTCCTATTTTATGACAGATGGTGTCTCTGATTGCTGAGTGCCTCCTTTATTTCAGGAGCCGGTACCTTGGATGATCTTCTTCACCAGGTCTTGGTCTTTGTTTTGATGCTTCCATAGCTTCAGGAGCTGGAAAGTTTGTTCTTGCGAGCTGTGTCTCCGCTTTATCCTCTCGACACTCTCTGTGTTCACTTTCGTCCCGGGCAAATTGTCTACCAGGATGCTGAGCCAATTCGGCGTGAACTTGGTAGGGACAGCAAACCTGAAGAAGGCCTCTTCGCACAGGGTGACATCTGCGGGAAAGTGGAAAACAACAGGATTCACTGAACACTTTAATTTCCCACAGTCTTTCTTACAAAATAATAAACAAAGTAAAACCAACCACAAAATGAGCATGCGGGTTGAGTTTTCTCTGAGACAACATGCCAAAACAGAAAGGCTGAAAAAACAACTTTCTTTTGGTTGCTCTTAGTAGAAGAGACCAACTGGACTTGTATGTTGTCTAATGCTCTTTTGCTTTCCTTCTCATTTTTTTGAGGGAAGGGGTAAGTTGATAGATGTTTAATGAGAATTTAATATGGATACTCACAAATAATAGACAAAAATTAAATGACTTGATGTAAATATTAATAAATTGCTAAAAGTTTGCTTAGTGACGACTAAGTAACACAAGGTCAGGGTCAAAGAAAAACCAAAACACAAAATCAGTGCCTAGAAGGAACTTAAACAATAACAAAAGTGTATTATTTTATGTGCAATCACAATAGCATATTATTTTATGTATATGTGGCAAACGTGTGTCTTATCAGTAGAAAGAAGCAGGGGACATATAGATGAATGTTAAGTCATTAGCCATCTACATTTATCCTAAGCAAATTTCAGTTTTTCATAAATATCAAAGTATATACAGTGAAGGACTTGACATATACTAAATACTCACTTAATTGCAAAAGTAAAATGCAAGCTGAAACAAAGCAATGTTAAGGCTGAAATTAGCTCTTTCCCACACCCTTCCTTCACTCATGTTACATTTTAGGTAAGAGAAGATAAAGTATAAATTAGCTAAGATATCTGATATCTCAGTGGAACAGTGGAGTGTTCGGGGCTGTAAAAGATGCCCGTGTCTATTCCTGAATTTCATGCTTCTGTGTTGTAGAGAAAGACCTTTGGAGAAGGTCACGTTGGCTTGCTATGTGAAAACACAAAGCACTGGTGTGTGAGTCTCACAGCCCCTTGTTGAAGTCATTGTGGTGGGGGCATGGGGACAGGGAGAGAGAATATACCAATCCCATAACCAACAGGGAGTGGTTTGCACTATATGCGGGGACTACAGACAAAGAACTTAACACAGCTAAAGCATCCTGGAGCTCCCATGCAATGAAGCTATGGATACGATTGGTAATGAAGCCAAGTTTTCACTTCTAATTTCTCATCAGTTTACTTCATGTTACTTATTAGTTGCCAACTTATTCTCCAGCTAAAATAGATGTTCTTCGTCATAATAAAAATGTGTAAATTAGTTTCACAATTTGAAATTGGTTTGGGCACAAGCCATCAGCTAGATACCACCAATTGACTCTACTTAATTTTAGTATGGAAGAAAGCAGTGGGGAGGGTCTGGGGCTTGAGATGCCCTTGTGATCCATGAGGAGGTGCAGATTTTTCTATTTCTTTTGAGTTTGAGCTTTCAGCAACTGTTAGGCAAGTTAAGAGTCAAGAAAGACACAACGTGAGTTTGTGTTGCTCTCAGAGAAGGAAGATACGCTGGCACGGTAAGAAGGCAATGTGGTCTGGGGTATAATTACCTATTCCACATTTTTGTGTTGCTTCTCTGTTTCCAGAACATATGTTGTCATGGGATGCATTTCCTCTCTGAATTAGCAAAAGGCCAAGTGCACTGCAGTTCGTGTGCTTCCTACAGGGGGCTTTCGATGACGTCTCATTTGAGAAGAACCCATCTGGACATCTTTTGCAAACTGTGTTTCGCTCCGGGGTACCTGTGGAAAAATACCCAGCAATTTAGCGCCTTCTTCCCCAACCCTTTCTCTGCAGATAAGCACAGTCCTGAACCGAGTTTTCACTGCTACCACGTATTGCGGGAAACTTTCCGAATCTTCAGTTTCCACTCCATTAGACAGAGATAACAAACCATCAACAGTCAGCCCCTCCGGCTCTTTCCCCTTCTTGCAATACCCACGCAAGTTTGTAGTGCTGTTACCTACAAAACGCTCCTGAAATGGGAGATGGAAAGAGAGGAGGGTGGGGTACTCATTAGTCCTGTCTCTGATGAAGTGCCAGTAAGGATTGTCAACCGTATTCTTTGCACAATTGCTTCTGAAAAAAAAAAAATCATCAAGATAACGGCTGTGTGTCTGCTTTACTGTCGCTCATTGAAATCAGCACCCATTGAAGGTTGCATCATTAAATTCCAATCATTTCTTACAGAAGTTCTTTCTCTCCCAGCTCCTAATTGTAAAACTTGCTAACCTTGGGAAGAGCTCTTTATAGCAAATTCTTGAAGGTGCTGGTAAAGTTGACGGCTGACACACAAATGTAAGCCTGACATTGAGCTAGATAATAAACAGACGATGATATAGCATTTGTTTACAGTTTGGAGGAAGGAGCGCGGTTAAATCTTTAGGAAGGGTAGCTACAAGGGTATTTTACTTCATGCTTTTATGGCATTTAATACCTTTGAAGACATTATTGGTTTCAAAACTCTAACCCAGAGACTTTCAATAGAGCTGCCATTGAAAATAAATATATTCAAACCCTGGACTCTATTATGCATGGACACAGCACACATTATAGTGTATTTGCATATGAAAATATCTCCATCTAGTGTAAGCTGGCTGAACAGATTCAGGCCTCAGTATTCAAATGTAGATTGCACAGGCCAACTCTGGCTCATGCAAGATAACAAACACAAAGGAGACAAATGAAAGCTCCCAAAAGTTATTAAATTTCCTTTATTAGAAAGCCCCACCTCCCATTTCCTTATGTCTTTTACCCATCCTAGAAAGAAAGCAGCGAAACAGGTTGGTTCTAGTCTTGCCTCCTGCCTCTTCCTTTATAAAAAGATTGATGATTCATTGACCTGTAAAAATGACAAAGGACTAGCGCGGGCAAGGAGGAGGAGAAACCACAGGCCTAAAGGCTCACGCCAATGCTATTTGCGGCACTGCAGTGACATTGTCTTAAGAACCACCCTCACAAAACAAAAAGGAATTCACTTATTGTTTGGTTTTCAGCGTACCCTCTTACATTCCTCTCCTTAAGCGGAACCCTACTGCACACTAAGTTCTACTTATTTAGGCATCCAGCCTCTGCCAGCTGGCTGAGAATAAATGACTCGAGTGTATGGATCCAAAACTCCATTTGCCAACTGTCACGTTATCTACACAGCAAGGGAATTTGTCGTTCTTCAGGTACATGTTTCTGGCTTGAGCTTTCTGATGTCACCGAACAAGAAGGCCATATGGAGAAAACAGTTTCTTAGGCAAACTGGCCTTTCCAATTCGTTAATTGGAACCCAAGAAAGACAGATACAAAGTTTATCGTTGGAGGCTTCCCCTCATAATCTCTCTGAATAGGGCTTCTTTTAAAACGGGCAACAACTTTGCGCCTAAAACAATGAAATCGTCTAAATAGTGATTTTTGCCTTGTTAGTATCAATAGAAATAACAAGCGTCTCGTCTGGCAGGCAAAACATGAACTGCGACAATGAGAAGATGGATTGCGAGTCACTACGACAGCCCTAAGTAACTCAACAGGAAGGAGAGGGCAGGTCAGCAGGCAGACAGAAAGAGAAGATGAAGCAATCTTGGCTTCATTTCAAAACAACAAAAATAATTATCAGATATTTTGTAGAATAACACCATACCATTCTTGCTTCCCTTTGGCCTAGAAGCCTCATATTTTCCAGGCAGAACCACCTTGCAGGTCTTGGGAGAGGAAAAGTTGAATAAACTCCAGTATGTCCTCTGCTCTAAGTCTCCTAACTATCCCTTAGTTCTCCTAGTTCATGTTTGTGAGGGCAACAACCTTATTATTTCTGGTATTTCCACAAATTTCAGCTCTTGGAGCTACATAGTCCATGCTTAATTTCTGAATCTGCATCAACACAGCTCACTGCACAGGAGTAAAGAGGCTTGCTTGAGTTTTTCTTGCTGTTGGTTGGTATAGTATTGAGTCCCAAAGTGTCACTCAATAAAAGTAGGACATAGCAGTTCCTTCTCATTCAAATGCTTTATCCAGCAGTGTTACAGGGGTTCTCCTATAGCACACACTCCTTTAAAGATTCATTACAAAAGAGATGAAATAGATTCCAAAATTTTGTTTGGGATTTTGTTTGCTTGTTGCCTAGCTTGAGACATGGTCTCACTCCATAGCCTAGGCTATAGCCTAGGCTAGCCTCAACCTTGTCACCATCCTGCTGAGTCTTTAGGGATGGGAGTCCCCAGGCCTTTGCTGCTAGGCCTGACTTTAATTGTATATATGCTTTCGGTGAATGCCTTCAAATGAAAATACTTGTCACCTCAACTTAAACTTATCACAAGCAATGAACTTGCACTAGGCGAACACGTACTATGACCACTCAGCCAGGAGCAAATTGGCTCCCGCAATGAAGGGAGGCTTGCGGCTAATAACTACTTGCTAGACACCAGGGCTGCTAATTCGCCCTCACAGGGCTTAGAGAGGCACGGGACAGCCTCCCACGGCAGAGAATGAGCCAGCTTAAGTCAAGTGTGCTGAGTTGAGGACCCTGCTTTAAAGTGAGTTAGCAGAATTTACGGGGAACCCGTCAAGTGGCTGCTCTTCATTTTCCTAAGCCACAAGTGGCTGTAGTCTACAGTGCCACTTTGTGTATATGCTGGAAAAGGAAAACGGGTTTCGCTTTCCAAAGTTTCACACTAGCCCCAGCCCGTGCTGCTGGGAATGCAAGAAGAGAAAGTACTTGTTTATACACAAGCACTTCCTGTTGGCTTGACAATCTGTTTTGTCCAAGATAAAGAATAAGCTGGTTGGAGGTTTGCTACTGTCTTTATCCTCCCAAACATTCAACTCCCATGCCAAAAGGAGAACCAGCTTCATTTTTAATAATGAAACGTATTTCCCCTAGCCATTCCCATTTTTACATAATTAATTATAACTGCTCATTGTTAGTGCTCCAGAGTCTCATTAATATCAGCATAATTACTCTCTTGGTATCGATTAACATTTCTGATGTTTGTCAAAAAGCCCAGCAATCTGAGTCTGTCCACGCCGAAGTGAGACGTGGTGGTATATATCAGCTACTCGTGGTGTGATTCAGACAACGGGCCTTTACATCGGAGCAATCCATCATGCGTCTCATTAGGGAGCAATTTGCTGCATTTGGGATTCCTCCCTAAATTACACTGTAGTGGCAAAGTATTCCTTTGAGAAAGCTCCCTTGGACACAATCCATATACACAGTACACTGTGAACAGGTACTGCTATCTTTTATCAGACAAGTGTCCCCTAAACTAGCTACTGTCTGGCTTTGCATGGTCCTAGTTGGTGTTGTGAGGTATTATAGCAGATACCTACCTGCCTGCACCACCCCGAAACCTGGGGCGCAGCTCCTGTGCTTCACGCAGAATTCCAACTCCAGGTAGCGCCCTTCCTCACATTCGCACACACGGTTGTGGGTGCGGTTGCATTCCTGCTTCACGGACTGCAGTTCCTTGCACACTGGGCTGCAGTACACACACTCATCACTGGTGTGCCAGCTATCTGTATAAGAGTGGTCAGGGCAGGGGACACACAGTGTCTTCCTTCTCGCTGTACAGTGCTGCTTTAGGTAGGTGCCAGGAGGACATTTGTCACACAGGATCTGACGCCCGGTTTCTCCATCATAATGAAGATACTTTGGAGGAACGGGTTCCTGGGTGGTCCATTCAGGGATGTCCAGGAGCTAGAAGGGACACAGTAGTTAATTAGGATAGAAGTAGGGTGGTAGTTCTGTGCAAAGGCAACATCTGAGTAAGGAATCACTCACTACCTAACCTTAGTAATGCCTTTCCAAGGAGACCCAACACAAACAAGGTTCTAAAGCCACAGCTTTGCTTCCAGTAAACCATGCCAACTTCCAAGAGGATAGACAGAAACAAGGTGATACATACTCATACACAACTGAAATTTAAAAAGAAAATAAAGTTCAAAAGAGCACTAGTGAAACTTGGGGCACCAATGAGTAACCAACCATATGAGACATCATCAACACAGGATCCTCTCTGGGTCATGGATCATGCTTGGAAGCAGTATGGTTCTACTGGTGGGGAGTTTGGCTGGGGGATTAGCAATACAAATGAGCCAAAGTCACGTGCTGATTCTGATGTATGGAAAGAATGAACTAAGAGTTATTTTCTTGTTGACTTGACAGCTAGTTGCTGGACCTTCACTGTGGGCCAGACTCTGTTCTGAGTACTCCAGATATAGTTCTAAGTTAAATAGTTCAGAAACTCTGGACCATGAAGTTTACGAGCCAGTCAGAGAATAAAGTACATACAGTAAAATAAAACGGAATGTAAGAAATCAAGAAATATTTTAAAGATAAATAATAAAACCGGTTAAGAAGATAGGAGTCATGGAATGGAAGATGCAGAGAGCTTAATTTCTAATGTGGTCACAGTAACTGGACTTGGAACTAGACAATGGCTCGTTCAGTTTCCTTAATTACTACTTAATGATAAAAAAGCAATGGAATAAAATATTGATGAAGTGGGACAGTACAAGATTACCAGTGACCATTCATAGCATTCACTCATTCATTGATTTATTAATGTGATAGATCCACATGAAATGTCTCCTAGAAGTCAGGAACTAGGAATGTCCTGCTGAATCACACACGAGCACAGTTCCTTCAAGCTCACAGTCCACTGGGAAGAATATTAGGAATTGAAGGTTGAAACTTTCTCCAATAGGCTTGTGGGATGATGGGCTGACAATCTTGTCTCACATAGGTAAAACACACGTTGAAGATGGAATGACTGCTTCTGCCTAGGTTGACTGGGGGAAACTTTGGGGGATAGGCACGTTTTTAGAAGCTGCCATCCATCATGGCTAGAAGTCTGAGACGCAGGAGAAAAGGACCAGCAGGCAAGGATGCTTTTTAAAGGACCAGCCGCACATAAACTCTGTCCCTTGTTCTGCATCCCCAAAGGTCTTCCGAGAACATTGAAGAACAACTTCACGTTAATTACAGAAAACACGTTCTCAGAAGAAATAGTGTCGTCCGTGTGTAGATGGTGGCTTGCTTGGTTTTTAGAGTTTGTTTTTGGTACAGGCATCAACACTGCCTGTTCAGAGGTTTGGGGAAAGTAGCAAAACAAACCCATTTTTTCCCCTCCAAACTCTCTTGCTTGTAGAGCTCAGGAAAAGTCCCCCAATCACCACCACACACACCCGGGAAAAGCACACCCAGGTAGAGAAACAGCATTCCCTATTCGGTCAGATGTGGCCAAGGTGAAGACTAGCCCCTTTCAAAAGCCTTCAGTATTTTAGTCTAAGTGACTCCATTCACTTCCAAGGGAACACAGCCAGTATCTCAGACCGTATGAGCTGATAAAATGAAAGGAAACAAAATAAAACAACACAAAATATCTCCTCCAAGATGATGGATTTTTTTTTTTTTAGCAGAGAGGATTTTTCAGAGGACTGCCATGTGAGACACTCCAATCAACATGCTGAGGGGGGAGGGGTGAAAAGTCAGGCTTGCTGCTTCAGCAGGGCACCCCCTAACTCCCTAACTCGAGGGGTTCAGAAGAAAGCTGGTCCTTTCGTTTCCCTGAGGCAATTTATTTGGCTTGAAAGAAGCAAAGTAATGACTGGCTGGCTGACTGGTCATTTGAATATGGTATGAGACATGTTTTCAGGATCTGGTTCAAGTATTTCTCTAATCCCCAGTGCTATGGCATGAGGTTTGCCTAACACAACACACAAACCCATATGAAAGCAATGAGACACACTTTTCTTTCTTTTTTTTTTTTTTTTCTCTTGCTGTTCACTTAGTTTCCTGGAAAGTCACATTTGAGGGTTCTGTCTGCCTTCAGGAGGTCTGACTCAGAGATCCAGAGAGGCTGTTTATCTCAAGGATGCGTGCCCTGTGCCCATTTGCACAGGGGTCAAGATGCTCATTCGTGCATCGGCCTCGTAATGATGATGACTCTGTCACTCAACTGTGATGAAGATGGGAGAGGGTCAGGAAAACAATGACAGCTGCTCATGTGCTTTACCCTCCAGAGGCACGGAAACACCAACAACAGCTTAGTACTTCTAACCAGGAAATACAAAATCTGGAATGCTCCAACACCCAAACTTTCCCAGCTACCATGTACATGCTCAAGAATGTCCAGATTTTGTGAAATTTAGGGCTTTAGAATTTGGGGATCAGGTGCTTCAGCTGTCAAAGCATAGGCGGATATTTTTAAATCATGTTTAAAAGTCAGAATCTGAAATATTTCAGACTCCGAGCCTTTCACGATTAGACTCTTATCACCAAAAAAACACTAATACAATTTGTGTTTTCCTGGGAAGTTGACACGATATTATTGCTGTTTCCCTGCACTAATACCATGGGAATTAATCATTTCTTTAACAGTTAGGGAAATGGGGGTGGGAGAGCAATTTAGAGACAAATGAATAGACAAAGTGTGGATTTAAGATTTAGGAAGTAATTAGTAGAGACAAGTTCCTCAAGACTGCTGTGTGGAACTAAAACCCAGAAGGCCTTGAAGAATGATGGGCTTGTTTTCAGCGAGTTCAATTGGACTTCTGTGCTTCATTCGGGAGAAAAATTCCACTTTAGTGAAAGGACAGAACTCTGTGTGGTCAAAATTGGATAGTTAGGCCGCAGTCGTTGGTTAGCCCCAATCCCCACACAGGATTTCTGGACTCAGTGGCTGGGCAGAGGTTGGTCAAGATGAATACAGCTCTTCTTCCTCATTTTTTTCTCTCTTCCTTTTGCCCTGCCTGGAGCAATGAAAGGGTCGTGCTCCTAACGTTAGTTACGCTCCTTTGCCTACTGATAAGATTTCAAACCTAACAAGGGTTTAAAACTAAAGTTCTGTGTAATTCAATCTCCAGATATCCCTGAACATCTACAGAGGCTGAGACACATATACACATGTCTGCTGAGATTTAACACACTTTTTATAGGTGGGAAGATCTTTTCTTTGTTTCGTGTTTGATTTGTAAAAGAAATGAAGCGTAACTTTTTTGTTTCTTTGTATTTTTGCTTTTGCCCTCTTTCCATTCTCCACCTAACCATTATCTGATCCAATCAGCTGTACTCGAAAATAATCTAGAAGTCCTACAGTCTAGTGCTTCTCATCAGTCTGGGATTTCTTCTGGAAGCTTCCATACTATAGTTCTTGAAAGAATGAAGTTCTATCTCTAGAGGCTTATTTCCTGCTTCCACGCTAATGTTGTTATACCATTAAAGAATCTTCCATGCCAGGCCTCTGCATCTTTTCTTATCTACCAGATGTTTCCAGAGGACAGAACAGAGTGATGCTGGTGAGCAGATTTAACTCAGTCTCTAGTGACTTGTCTAGCTTCACCATTGCTCTGTTCTTGGATTTGATAATTTAGTTAGTAATGAGCTAAGAAGCAAGTCTCCTCGTATCTTTCCCTTCAGATTTTTGCTCCTTTTATATAGCTAGCCATCTCTTGGTATGGAGTCTTTTTATACCAACGCCTGCTTTTCAGGTTCATGGTCACCTATGCCTTCCATCCCCACTCAAACGACAAGAGATTTGACTAGAACCTTCTATCGGCTTATTTGGCTTTATGACTTCCTAAAGGACAAAAGAACACACTTCCTCTGGGTGGTTTATTTTTGCATTATGCAATACAGACAGTCCCGTACTACTGGGCTTCCTCTCTGGTCTGCAGAACCATGAATGAGCCAGTGGGTTTCCATTTATAGAAGATTCATTAAGAGCATCCCACGCAAGCCTGGAAATAGTCAGTTGGGTTGGGAGTTCCTTTTGTAATCCCCCGTCATGATCTTTGCCACAGAGAACTATTTGAGGACTGTCCAGAGTTAGCTAAACGTCTGGTCAGTTTGCAAACCATGCCATATTTGAGTTCATCTCAGCAGTTCAAGGAAACATCCAAGTTGCGTACAGTTGAGATTTTCATGAAGAGTGTTTGCAGTATAAATTACAAAAGTTATTAAAATTAAACCCTTTTCACAATAAGTTCCATTTATTAATTTTTTGTTATCTTATAACAAAATTAAGGAATTAAGCAGTCCCCCACTTCCCCTTCATTCCTTAATTAATTAGCTCATTCACCAAACATTGATTAAAACAATCATTGTTCTCTCGAGGTGCAACAAGATGAAGGACTCAATACAAACAAAGACTGATGTAAGGTATGTATAAGCTACTCATTTTTTTAAAAAAAAATGAAAGCAGTAAAGTAGACTGGAGATGAAGGAAAGCACTGAACAGACAATTTGGTCAGAGATTATGAAGAGTTGATAAGGGAGGGAAGGGCAAATGAATGTTGGCTGATTTTGGCGAGAAGAGATGATGATCAACGAAGCAGCTGGATTTTGAGTTTCCTGAGGTCTCTATTAATTATTGAAAGCAAAAGTGTGAGTGGGCATGAATAAAGGGAAGTATTTTAGGTAGGAAGATTTTCTTTTTCTTTTTTTTTTTTTGCATGAGATGCAAGTAATGATGCTAAGCAAATAGCTAGAAATACATACTGCTTTATCCAAGGATACTGAACACAAGCAGAAGAGGGAAATTGCACAAACTTATAGTATTTGCAAATATTTGTGAAAGGAGATGGAAAAGAGAGAGTAAAAGTGTATGGATATTGTTTGCAGTTTTAAGAAGCATAGGGAATGAGTCATGACTAAGTTGTGAAAAGCACACAGCCTGACAACCCAAATGTGAACAAGTGTGCTCTTTCCGCTAGAAAGTTGGAGAAGCTGCATTTAGACTATGTTGACCAGATTGCAAACTTAGTTCTCCCACTACTTTGGTGACCCTGGCCCCCTAATTCCTAAAATGAGAATGATTCTGAATTTTATGTTCCCCAAATATTCATTTTCAAATCATTAGGAATATAGAAACTTCTCTTTTAATGGTCAACATCAGTTTTTATTCACTTATGCCCACAGGCTAGACCCTCAGCTCCATCTCTAATCTTGCACAAACTTTCGGGTTTGTGGCAGGGATTACGGGCTAACTAATCAAAATCACTTTGCATCTTCACACCATAACTTTCTGTTTTATATGATTGGGTAAATGAACCCTAGAACAATGTTGGGGCATCTCCCCAGAAAATTTATTTTTTATGCTTATTTCATTTCTCCTTTTACTAAAAATACATTCTTTTCTCATTCAATATAAAGAATATAAGACTCAGATAACCATGTGGCATAGCTATGTGTGCTGATGATACAGATAGTAGGAAATGAAGCATTTTGAATCAGATCTATTACTGGAGATATTTTGTATTTCATGGTCAAAAGTGAGTTGCACACTTAACATGTGCCTTCCAATTAATTGTCTATCTATCCTTTAGTTAATGATCTCAAAAATGTCTCTTTGACTTGCTAGTGAAATTGGTTTCATGTTGGGATTATAGCTCACTCGGTAGAGTGTCTAGTAAGCATAAACAAATCCCTGTGTTCAACCTGGGTGTTGCGGTATGTCTTGTAATTCAAGCAGTTGGTAGGCAGTGGTAAGAATAACAAAGCTTTATGATCATACTTGTCTTTACATTATATAGGTCAAGGCCAGTTTGGAGGTCATGGACTCTGTTTCTAAATAGATATGTATATAATAATAATATATATAACATATATACATCATGTAATAAAATTATTTCAGTGTCTTTCAAATAGTGTTACTTTCTTGATTCTGCCAAGGGATTAAAGACTGGTCAATATTTTATTGTTGTTTATTTTTCTCCTGGAAGACTTAGATAGTAAAGAGTTTATCTCCATATTCCTTGAATATTTGATATGAGTTTGTACAGATAACAAGTCTTCAATGTATCTAACCGATGTATCTCAATCTAGTACAGAGGTTTAATGCTTTCTATATAAGACTCAAATAATTGGGAGTTACACAGCACAGATGACTGACTATGCAGCATGTAAAGGATACATTGGCAAGGACAAGAACACAGCCTGCATTTTCTTGTCTGTAGAATGACAAGGGTGAAAGATTTGCTTAGAGGGTTTTTTTTTATGCATCTTTCATTTGCATGGAGTTGTGTAAGCACCATTTCTTTTGTACTTAGCCTCTATGAACAAAGGCAGTTAGCTCATTGGAGAGGTTTATCTGCTGCTGCCAGGTCCCTTCCTGAGGAGCAGCCTGCCTAGTAATTTCCCCACTAACCAGTTATTTGGCTCAGGGTTATGTCTTCAGGTAAGGAAGTAAAAGCAAATGAATTGAATCTGTTCATCTCTACATCTGTGCTCTGCTGCCAACCGCTCTCCCAGGCAAATGGGGGAATGGAAACACGAGCAACTATGATTTATTAGATGAATCACTGGGCCAAATTTGTCTTGAACTTGCTTCCCCTGAGGCTGAAGAGCAACCTCCAGGCAAAATTTAACTTTCAATGTAATTTTTGTTCACTTCAGAAGTTTATATTAGTTTTCTGAATTAATGTAAATTCTGAAGGTATTTACATTAATTAGCAAGGTTTTGCTTGTGCTTAGACCCAGCCAGAATGAACAAAACAGATTTGCTTATGAGACTTGTGCTATAATGGAAAAGTATTACAAGTGGCTAACATTTTACTGATTAACCAATATATAAAAGAAAAAAAAGTCCAAATGAAAAGTTAACATTCAGGAAGAAAAAAAAAATGAGCTCAAGTTACAGCTTAATACAAAGGATACATAGAAATCTCACATAGTTTAGGTTTCTAGATCCTAATATTTCTTTGCTTAGTCTTATGATAATAACCTTATTGGAGACATAATATCAGCTCTGGAAAATAACTTCACCATAGTACTGGCTGCATTTTTGACTGGTTCCTGATATTCAGCCTACCTTGTTAATCTGCAAGCGATATTAGGCCTTGAAGGCTCTCTAGCTACAGTTCCTGATGTCAGAGCCTGTGAAGTGGTGGTGTATTTTGGTACATTGCTACTTCTGAATAGAATTTTAAGATTAAATTTTCTCTTTATGGTCCTTTCCTTGGAAGATAACGTATTTCTGACAACACCCAATAGATCCTTTTGCTGACTAATAAAACCTGTGGTTGCTTAATTGACATAAGACCATGGGCCACTGTTAGGAGAAATGTAGGAAAAGTTCTGCAAGCAACAAAAGCAACTAAGGGAAACAGAAGCTTGAAGGACAAGGGGACTCAAACAATATCTGAGTTAATATGTAGCCATTTACTGTCTGCCTTTGTTGTCTGAGGAATCACACTCTACATCCTATGTGGTATGGAAAATAACAGCATTTCATTTTATAATATCACTATATAGCAGTCTGTAGCTGAAACCTATTCTTCACACGCTACTGTCCTTCGTCCACCTACAAGGGGACATGATTATCTCCATTTTAAACATGAAGAATTGAGTCATAGAGAGTTGAGTGATTAGACAGAAATGGCAAAAATTCCATACCTTCAAACCCAAACTTGCTAGAAACTAACCCTTTAACAACTGAGTCTTCTGACTATAGTCTTAGGAATAAGCTTTCTAGTCTTATGAACAAGACAGACATGGAAGTAACTGTAATACCGATGTAAAATACAATATAATCTACCACTTGTCTATCTACTCATCTACTGAATTAATTGTATCTCAACCATCCATCAGTGTATTCACTCAAGTTGATGCAGGAATTCTCCCATTTGCCACTGAAGCAGCTGACATGAGGCTCCAGCAGAAAGGCCTGTGAGACTGGAAAATTAATGCATCGTATGCCAAACAGTAGATTCTTAGTAGTGCATCTCTAAGCATTGACCCTCTTCCCTTTCTCATCCTTCCCATTGCATGCTTGATCTTTCATCTCCATGCTTTCACTGTCTGATAAGCCATAAGCTTCTTGCCTTACACTCAGTTACTTAGAGAATTTGGGCTTACATTCACATCAAGTAGAAGGATCATTGCAAAAATAAAACAGCATCCTCCTTAAGTTAAAAGCTAAATGGGTCCATGAAAGAAAGAAAGTATATGTAACCACTTTTTTTTTAAGGATTTGGCCCTGGGGGCCCGATTCTATTTATCCTTCACACCAGCTGAATGTTCTGAGGTGAAAGTACAAAAAAGTCTTCTTCTGATTTGCTAGTATTTTTCCACTGGACTTGGTGACTAGATATTAGCATGCTCTATAGCAGAAAAAAAAAGTCCTCATCTGGGTTATCTTAGGAAAAATTGAAAGTCGTGAAAACTACACAACTTCTCTGAGTTCTCCAACTTCTAGTCTGTGAATCTCTGCACCCTAGGCGTTTTATTTCTTTTTAATAAAAGACTATGTAGAATGTGACATGTAGATGTGATCATTTCTGTAAACAGTACCAATGTCTTTCTGTTTTATAGTTGCACCCTTTGCAGGCATTTAAGTAGGTTGCTAATGTAGATGAATGAAACTTCAAAGAGGAAATGTCAGCTGGAAGTAATAAAGGAGACCAAGCATAGTCTGCTTGGTGATGCTCCAGAGTCAGGTGTCTAATTCAGTCTGCTACTAAACATCCAATAACTGCTCTAGTTTGCAGACTTTCGATAATGTTTGTTGCCTAGAGCTTTTAATTTTCAGCCAAATAAAGATCTCCTTATTTGTGAATCCTTGTAACTATTGGCTTTGTTGGTGACACCCTTCACCGTGACTGTGTCTCAGGCTTCGCACATATTGGGGTGTTGGGTGATGAGCCAATCAGCACACTGATTGAGTTAGACTGTGCAAATAAGCAACTTCACAATCTCAATGGCTCTCATCAACACTCCAAGGGACACTTTTCACTTGTGCTGCCATGCCTGGTTGGTCTGTCAACAGTCAAGCAAAGATTCTTGTCTAGTAAGTAATATTTGGAAACCGTTTATGTGTGTGGAAGTATGAGGAGAAAAATCAAACAACTAAAATCAACAGAAAATTTTGTGAGCAACACTGGCAATGAGATGCTTGGTGTGGAAGTGAAGAGGTCATTTTAATTCACCTGAAGCGCCCATATCCCTCCTATTCGTTCCTCACTAGACAGGAACCCCTTCCTATCATGCTTCGGAAGGAAGAACTGAGAATCTCTGTTTAAAAAATAAAGAATACAGAACACTAGTGATTACTAATGACTATACCATCACACAATCAACACCACTCACATCTTCACAGACCAGTTATTTCTTATTTCTTCCTCTTTACTAGATGTTAAAAGAAGAGACAAGAAACAGAGGGTGAGGGTAGAGTTCTGCTGTCTGTCAGCTGGTGGATTAGTCAAGTGTACATTTAATGGTCTTGCCAGGCTGCCTATTACCATGTTTAGAATGCCTGAAGCGTTGACATTTATTCCAAAGAGCAGTGTGCAGTTGTCAAGTACTTCTTTGTGAATATAGATTCAAAGAAAAATTTTGCTCAATGACTCTAAAGAGATGGCTTTGTGACCATAATTACACCTCTTCCGTAAGTCCTAGGGGAATGTCTTGAACTTGGCTTTTAACTAAATGGAGGATGAAAAAAAAAAAGAAGCCCACATTGCCAATTTCTATGTGTACCAGCTGATGACAAGAATGAGGAAATGGGAAAGGTTTGGGTTTAAAAGAATAAGTTGTGACCCTCCAGAGTAAGTGATGCTTTCTAAAAAGTTAGATAACGTTTCAAAAGCTGCTTCTTGGGGGACTTCCCTGACTTGAGCAGAATTTCTTGATTTCTTATGTATGACCAACAGAGCAAAAGAAACTTGTAACAATCATAACAAAAGAGATTATAGCAAAAAAATTCTGGTAATGTTTCATAGGTAACTGAGTCTACTTGGTTTTTTATTTTTGAGATATGCAATAATAGATAATCGATTCTTTTCTTTCTTTTTTATTTAAATTTAATTTATGTGCATTGTTGTGAAGGTGTCGGATCCTCTGGCGTTACAGACAATTGAGAACTGACATGTGAGTGTTGGGAATTGAGCCCTGGTCCTCCAGAAGAGCAGCCAGTGCTCTTAACCGCTGAGCCATTTCTCCAGCCCCTATGCTTGATTCTTTACAAACAAGTCTCAGATGACAAAACTTTGAAATTATAGCAGATGGTCCACAGATCACCTGGCTCAGCTCCTCTATTTAGCAGAGGCACGAATGGAGGTCACTGATTAAACCTTAAAGGTAAGGCAGAAGCAGGAAATCGGGGCCCTTGAGTCCTGCCTGTCCTACTGTTCAGTGTTGTTATTCTGCTCTGCATCTGTCTCCCAGATGCGCTGCTGCTTTTGGGAGTGTTGATGCAAATTGATGGGGAGGGGATATTGTAAGGAACAGGCTCTGGCTATCAACATTTTCTAAGGATAAAATATATACGCTTGTAACAAGAAAGGAATAAAAAGAAGAACTTGCATTTGAGCAAGAAAATAATGAGACTGAGTGGAAGCCCAAGATGGTGCAAAGAGCAAGACTGAAAAAGCAGAGACTTCAAGGGCAAAATCAGGACCTGGAGCATGAGGAAGTACAGACTATGAGGAAGAGAAAGACAGAGACCAAGAAAAGCGTAAGGACAGAACAAAACCACAAGAACAAACATAAGAGGAAAACAGGAAGCAAAGAATGATCAAGGACACGGGACAACAGCTGAAGGAGCAGCCACTTAACAAGAAGCATGACAACTAAGACTTTTTTTTTTATATCAAAAACTTTAACAGGAAAGTCAATCACCAAAGGCAGTGAGCATTCTCAGAGCAGCAGCTGCCTTACCCTAAGTCTTAATTAGTCTTCTCACCCATTTCTCTGCTTTATTGATGGTTACTGAGGAAATATTTCCAGAGTGTTGCCAAGGCCCAGAATGAGTTGAAGTGAAGGCCTGGGGGCTAGGCTTGATTTTCAAAGATGGTGGTGCACTCCCACCGTGAGTAGAATGTTAATTACCAGGGGCAAAACAGAGTGGGGCTCCAATCCAGAGAGCTCAGCTTTCAATCAGGTTGAGTACAATCTAGCAATCTCTATAATGGATAAATAACAGTGCTGCACTGTGTATTTGAAACTTGTTCAGACAGTAGTTCCTACATGTTCTCGAACACAAAAGTGCTTTTGAGAGCAGATGGACAGATGGACATATTAACTGACTTTTGCTTAGAAACTAGCTGCATTCTCTCTCATTTTTATGTATGTTTTTCTTACTTTTTTCATGCGTATATATGTCCAGATGTATCTGTATTTGTATGTGTACAGACACACATGTGTGTGCATATGCATGTATGTATACATATATGCAGAGGCCCAGCATTGAAGTTGGATGTTTTCCTTGGTAGCTCTCCTTGTTATCCAACGCTGCAGTCTTTCAGCTTAATTTGCAGCTTGGTGTCTTGGCTTCTCTGGCTAGCCAACTTGTTCTGAGGATCCCATCTCCACCTTATGAACCCAGAAATTACACGTGGGCACCACACCTACATGTCACCAGGCTCTGGGGATACAGACTCCGATCCTTGTGCTTTTGCGGCAAGCACTTTCCTTACTGAGATATCTCCCTCATTTTACATTCCCTATCAGCTGTCTGCAGGCTGAGACACTTGTGAGAAATTTCATGAAAAATGTATCTACCCAAGCCCTTGGATATCATGTCACCTTATATTTGTGATGAAATATTTTACTATGCCTATAGAGTGCACATCCCTTTCAGAGGCCAAATGAGTGTGTGTGTGTGTGTGTGTCTGTGTGTGTGTCTGTGTGTGTGTCTGTGTGTGTGTCTGTGTGTGTGTCTGTGGGGGTGGTGGGACAGGGTACCACACAGCTTCTTACCTAATGTGTTGTAACACTATTCTTATCCCTTACAACTGTCTAAACGTATTCCGTTTTTAGACTTTCTATGGCAGTTATTCTAAAATATTCTGTGGCAATGAGTTCCAAAAGCTAATTATATGTCATATAAAAATGCTCTTCTTGTATCTATTTCAAGTTGGCCGGACCTCGCTCTTTCTTCTCGCACAGACAGTTTACAGCTGTTGCTAGGATTTCCGATTCACTAGTTCCTGCTATTGTGGCTTGCTAAATTTTGTTTTGATTTTTGTTTTCTTTTCTAAACATGGTTGCTACTGCTGCGTTTGTTTACATTCTGTTTGCAAGACTCTCCATATTAGAAATGAGTCTGAATGGTGCCTTCACCCTTCCCTTTCTTGACATGAAATCAGCTTTCTCTACGGCTCTCTAGGCGAATGACCTGGGTTGTTAATAATATTTTTATCTCAAGTCCAGGCTTCTTCTGGGGGCTGAAATTTCTTGAGTCTAAGACTTAGAAACTCTTTTTGAATCTTTTCTCAAACACTTAAAATTGATCAGGGAAAATCCAACTGTCTGATGATCCAATTGAATAAATAACACAGGGCTATGTTCTCTAGTCAGTAGATAGCAACGCTTTAGCAATGTGGGGAACTGAGAACAGCATCCAGCTCTGTTCACACTGTATAGCCAAGAGTTAATATGTGAATCCACATGGTGTGGGAGAATTGTCTGTATTCTGTCAATCATATTTTAATAAAACGCTGATTGGCCAGGCAGGCAGAATAGGCGGGAAAAACAGACAGGAAGTAGAAGTGATGCAATGAGAACAGGAGAATTCTGGGAAGCAGGGGTTCCTCTGCCATTCCTGTGCAGACCACCTAAGAGACAGCATGTAACCTGCCCAGCTGAAAAAGGTACTGAGCCATGAGCTAATGTAGATCAGAATAATGGGTTAATATAAGTTACAAGGGCTAATAAGAAGCCTGACCTAATGGGCCAGTCAGTTTATAATTTTATGGAGTCTTGTGTGTGATTTTCCTTGGGAGTTGCCGGATGTGGGGTACCGGGCGGAACAGATACCCCAACAAGCTGGCCCCTATGCTACATCCACATATTTTTTGTTGCTCCCCTAAGAAAGAACTTTCTTGAAGGTTCTGCTTTTCCATAGCAGAAATGTATACAGTGATGTTTAAAGTATCGACCAGATAAGTAGAAGGTTAGATTAATATTTGGAAGGGTAGTCAAGCCAACCATAGGAGGTTAAATCACAGTCACACATTAGGTAGGTAAATCCTCTCGGAACATCCATGGAGATTTCTGATAGATTGCCCAGTGCTTTAAAAAAAAAAAAAAGTCACCATATTACATTTCCCTCAGCAAACACATGCACCACGATGGTGGAAGCCTTGAGGGGACAAATGAGAAAGAAGAGAATCTGTGTTTGCAATGAGCCCATGTTTTGTTTATCACTCTTTTCCTTGGAAAAGTCTAGAAGTGACAGTTACCATTAGGAATACAGAACAACAAGATTGATTTTATGCCCTTCAAGCTTTCAAATGTCCTGTTGGCAGCTGATGAATAACAAACCAAATAAAACGCACACACACACACACACACACACACACACATCATTATGATTTAGCTTTAAGTGTGCACTTGACATCATTCTTTTTCTCAGCGTTGCTTTTTGCCAAGGCATTTGATCACAGCCATAGAAATCAAATGAAGGCCATCGTCCAGAGCTATATCAGAATCCCATTTTCTTCATACAGGAAGTGCTTTTTGTTTATCATTGTTGTCCACAATGAATTTTCTGGGAATTTAGTAACTCAAGCTTTCATAAGAAATGAAATGAGGTTAAAATGCCCAGCAGGATCGGCTCACCAATTTAGAAATTCACAGCACCAAAGCAAAGCCTGATCAAGCTTTTGGGTCACCACTGAAATAAACCTGTTCCACCCCCTTTTCGTTCCTAGCTGTGTGTCCGAGGTGACAACACCCCATTAAAAGAGCAACATATCATGACCTCATTATATCTTCTTCTGAAGCTTGTTTTATTATAAACCACTTTCCTTTTATTACTATTTTACGGTATAGTTGTGCCAGGATATTGATTTTTATAAGAGTTATATGTGTAGGCAAAATACATGTACACTGGATTTCATTTCAAGAGACGTGAAGGTTGTTTCAAAGGATTTGCTATGAAAGTGTGTACACGAGAAAGTGAAATATAATTGAGAACGCTGATCTATGGAATAAACGCAAGACATTTTCAGTAAAACACTGATAATTTTGGCAGCTTTGCTCCATCAGAGCAACGTAAGGGGTAGCCAAACACCGTTAGTCCAGGCCTTGAAACACATAAAGCCTTTTTTGTTTGTTTTATTTTATTCTGTTTTTATGTACCTTACGCACCCCTAACCCTGGCTGCAAAGTAGAAATTAAGGTTGAAGGAAATTCTCTTGGTTAATGTCATGCTAAGGAAAATAGGATTTTTCTTTTTTAACAGAAAGCCTTTATGCAGAGGAAGCACATAGGCTGGGCGCTGTTAAGAGCAAAACCCAGAAGGTAAGGTAGTGAACTGGTAAACAAGAGCAGCAGACTGTGAGCTTAGGGTCCCTTTGGAAAACATGGCCATGACTTCTAGAACGCTCTGAATAAAATGTTTGGCACGGCCTTCTTCGTCCACCAATGGTATTCCGCAACTGTGGTTTTTAACCTAAGTAAAATTTAAAACCATATTGAAATTAGGAATTATGCTGAAGATTGCTAGGTGACCAAGGCCAGGAAGGTTGCTATGGACACCCGGCAGACGACTGGGCAGGGCTGCCTGAGTGAAGTTGGGTGTATAGCGGATAATTCTAGAAACCATCAGAGCATCTACATTCTCAAAAAAAAAAAAAAATGCTAGACAAGCTCAGGACCTTAGCCACCGGGGAAATGGGCGGGAAAATAAATACAAACCAAAAGTCAGAAACTCCAAGAGTGTTGTTATCCTAAAGGAAGCCAGAACAAGGGGGCAGTTTTCCTGAGCCAAGAGCAGCTGCCTCCCCTCTCTTTCCTTCCACTCCCTTCTGTCATGAAAGGATGAATTCAGAGCTTGGCTTTGCGAAGTTCAGGGTGGGTTCTGACAATGCATGATGGATGATGGGAAGTTCCAACCACAGCTAAAGCCTAGACCTAAGCCAGGCGTGTTGATAGTCTCTGCTCTCCTAGTAACACATAGCAACCAAGAGGGAAGTGACTTGTATGAAGGGCAGCCTCTCCTTGCAGAACAGCTCTCTGCTTGACTGTGCTAGTGAGCATTCTAGGAATGCCCATGACCACGGACCTCTCCTGAGGACGGCTCTCCTCTCCCTTCACTATCGAACTACCCGGCTGCCGCTCTCAGAAAAGAACATGGAATATACTTTGCGACAAGGCTCACCATCTCTCGCTAGGATGTAGCGTACCCCATGGTTTCCTCAGGGTGAGGTTAAGAGGCCATCCCTTCCTCCTCTGTGTGTCGTCAGTATTTCCTGTATATAGCTGGTTCCGGGTCCCCCTCTGGGTGTCTGTTATCACACAGGTGGAGCTAATGAGAAGCAGAGACTTCAAAATGGTGGAATCAATGTATGCTCATCCCAGGTGAGAGAAGACAGGAACTCCAGAGGGGAAAAATGCAGTCACTGTTGTTCCGCGGGCAAGTGGTGTGTGGGCACCTGAGCTGGGTCTAGCGGAGAACCACTGTGCTGCAACTTCCCTTATGAGCTCACGGGAGGCTGCTTTTGTTTTATTTTTCAATTCTTCAAGTATCTGGGGCTTCCTCTTTGGAAACCGTTATTACATGTGCAATACTTGGCCCACATTCTGCCTCTTCCAATAGTCTGTTAGGTCCAGAAGGCAGCAATGATACCTACCTGGCTACTCACTTTGTTCCCAATATCTAGTGGAGTGCTTTATACAAAGAACCAAATATCTGTACTGCTTCTGGTTGCTACAACCTTTCATCTCTTTTTACTAAGGGGCCCCTTTACATGTAAGGGCAGTATGGCCATTTCTCACCATTCATTAAAAAAAAAAAAAGTCAGAGACCAAAGAAAGAGCAAGACCCTTCTTATTCATTTATATATTCAAGAAGCACTCAAGGCTTTTCTCTTCTTATAATGTTGTATTATTGAAAGTTATTGTTACCTATGTACATATCTCTTTATATAGACCACCTATAAAATAATTACCTTTCTACTATTTGGGAAGAATTATTCGAAGAAATAATTCAGTGACGAATCTCTGGGCAGATCGTTGAAGGGAGTCAAAGTGAAAAATATGTAAAGTTAATATATAAAGTTTAAATAGAGACAAAACCAACTTCTGCTGTTGATTAGACTGAATATGAATGTAGTAGTTAGAGGGGGGATATAAGGACCTTTTTAAGGTGCTGATACTGTATTTGTAGATCTTTCTGCCAACTCCAAGTGCTCAATTTAAGAAATATATTTAGGCACTATCACTTGTACAATTCTAGTGTTGTTTTGATGCTTCCGTTTATTGTGGGTGTGAGTGTGTGTGTGCACGCGCACACGCGCAGGTGCACATGTGTCAGGGAATGGGAGCGGAGACCAGAGGACATCTTTCGGGAATCGGTTCTCTTCTTCCGCACAGCAACCCAGGGCTCAAATTCACATTGCTAGGTTGTCAGTGGCCTTGACTCACTGAGTCATCTCACTGCCTCCCAAAAAGTTCCCTTTCTAAAATGGTCTTCCAAGTGTAACTGGAGAGATGGCTCAGCACTTGAGAGCACCGACTGCTCCTCCAGAAGACCTGGATTCTATTCCCAGCACCCACGTAGCAGCCCGTAAATGTCTGTAACTCGAGTCCTAGAGTATATGATGCCCTCTTCTGGCCCCATCCAGCCCCAGGCACACGCATGGTGCACAGAGACAAACACACAAGCAAGACACACATATACCTAAAAATAAATAAAATTTTCAAAATTCTCCATGTATCCATAGTAGTGGATGTATGCGTTACATGTGCATGGACATCTGCTTATCTGCTTATGTACACATGCAGTTAACAGACTCGTGTGTAGTCTCCTGCCCACCTTTTCCTGAGTGGCTTTGCTATTGCACATGGATGTTTCTGTGTTCCTGGAGCTAAGGAAAAGGTTACATAGCTTTCCATTCTCAGTTGGAGGTTGGAAGCCATTGACTCTAACGCATCCCAGACACAAATATTGCTGAAAGACAGACTTCTCTGTTTGAGTTGTAACTGCATGAGTCTCACATGCCGCTGATATAACGGAAAAAAAGATTTTGGCAGAGAGAAACTTCTACAGAGACGTTAACAACAATTTCCCCAAAGCCTAAGCTAAAAAGTGTTTGAAAGAAGAAAGGGAAGGAAGGACGTATGTTATGTTAAAGAGATTCCTTTATTTTTCAGACAGCATTTCAAAGCAGAATGCAGCCCTATTTAGTGTTGAACTTGACCTGGTTGTTTAAGTATGTTCTAGAACACATTTATCAGTCTATTAATACTTTTTATACTAGAATGATGTTGCAAACTAGGATCGTAAAATTTTATTAAAATATGACCTTGCACAGTTAAATGGAAGAATGTTTTCTCTAATGCCTAAAACACGTATGTAAAGTCAGCTTAATGATGCACCAGGCTGTACCCCCGCCCCCACCCTCCGATCCAAACTCTTCTACACAAGTTTCAAAAAGTCTGCCCTCTCTAACCTACAGTCCGCTTCACCTGCAGTCATAAAAAAGTCAGGTCAAGGAAAGGCAAGGTGCACCACATAAAGCCTAAGTAAGTAAACACATAAGGTCAATAAAACATCTAACATCAAGCAAAGAGTCTAAGTAACCTCTCACTGCGTCTCTCTCCCCTCCGCATAAACTCCGCGGGAACTTTTCAGGGAAAAGCCACTCACCCTTCAGACCAGCCTGGTATGGCTAGAAAAAGGCTCCTCGGGTTTTGGAGAGAGCCCGGCTTGGTCTCCATCAGCCGGAGGGGAGGTCCCGAACCCAGGTGGCCAGCAGCCTCCTGCCCACGACTTACCACCAGAAGTGCACAGCACAGCCACTTGTTCATTGTGGTCCTCAGAAAACCTCAGGCTGCAGCCGCTGGGTCAGTGCTAGGTGCGTCTCTGCAGCCAAAGCGATCATGACGTTTTTATATAAGGTCTGGGCAACAGGAAGTATGCCCTGCCTGCCTTTGATCTATGAAGTCTCTCATCTGAACCAACCTTGTACCTTTCCTTTTTAGGAACCCTGGACTCTAGTGGGGATGCCGGACGCTTCGGGGTTAACGCTTTAGGCGCCGGAGTGGGAGGATCCTGCGTGGGTCAAAGAGAGTGGGTGGCTGATTTCTGTAGGGGGATAAAAAGAAGAAGAAACGAAGGGAAAAGCCACCTCCACGCTGTGGATCAGGCGGCAGCTGTCCCGCTGCGTCTGTTTCCTGGCCTCTTCCCGCCGGCGGCCAGCCTCGGGGCAGCTAAGACCTGCTGTGAGAGACTGGATACTCCCAGGGGAGCCTCGGGGCAGCCTCAGGGCGGGGGATCTTCCACCCCAGGTTTCAACTACAGCAAATGCTTGCCGAATGTAGCAGATACTGTTCTCTTGCTGGGAGAAGTCTGGAGTTTTTGTTTGGCCTATTGTTTCAACCCCTTCCCAGACTTTCTTGGAGTCCCCCAAACAACCCCTCTTAAAGGCATGGCATTGTCCGCGGCTCTGTAGGGAGAGTTTGTGCAAAGTGACACCCCCCCCCCCCCCGCGAAGAAGGCTTTTTCTTTTTTTTTTTTTTTTTTAAGTTATATTTGCCCGAGGTTATCAAGAGCTAGGGAGAACCAGAAAAATAAATTCTTAGTACCTGGAGTATAAAAGCCTTACAAGCAACACTTCGCTTTCCAGCAACCTCCTCCCTAAAGGGCTATTGATGCCTAAGAGTCCTAACCACTGGGCTTCTACTCTCATCCCTCCTCAAAGATTAAGCCGCCTCTTCACTGCCCTCTGCTGTTGGCACATTTAAAGATTTGCAAACAAGGTTCTTGTCCTGCCTGCCAGTTCTCCCACTGCCTGTTTGGAAGTTGTTTATGATTGTTTCCAAATTGAATTCTCATTCCAAGGTGTCACAGGCAGCTCGCAAGTCAGCTGTAGGTGGGTACACAACGCTGGTTACAGCAACGACTGGCAAAGTCCCTGAAGAACTGGCTTCCTTATCAGGGACAGGGTTAGTAAGACATCTCCTTAGTAGAGCAAATTCTTCTGTCAACAAGAATCAGGGCGTCCACCTCTTCCCAGCAGGATGGATCCTCTCCTACCATGAGTTCAAAACAGATCCACAGACCAAACAACTAATTCCTGGCAAAAACACACAAGTTCCTGGTTTCTTAAGTGCGGTAGTTCACTTTGTTAACACACCATGGAGGAAGGCATGATTCTACACCAGACCCCAGTGCTTTAGTTTCTACTTCTGAAACCGGGATAGAGCAAACTTTAAGACTTATTGTAAGATCCATGTAAATCCAAAGGTTAACTTGCAAGCCCTGTGTTAATGGCAGCAATATTGTGAGTTTCTAGTTGCTGTCTTCTTCTCTGATACCAGGGGTTTGTTGTTGTTGTGAAAGTAGACACAGGCTTAGAAACACATGAATCTTTGTATAGTTGACATCCATAATTTGAAGTTCCTGCCCTGGCGTTTCCACAATGATATGTTATAACCTGGAGTTATAAATAGAAGGGAACTCCCTTATTGCCCCCTTACTCTCCAAAAAGAATTACATTCTTAAATTTCAACTACTCAAAGATTCAAGTCATTTTAAATCATAGTAAATATATGCTCACATTCACTTAGTTATAATCATTAAATAAAAAGATGGATGCAAAGTAAATTAGTGCTTATAAGGAAATATTTACAAAAGTCAGGGTTTGTGCTGTGATGTTCTATGATGTGTGTGTGTGTGTGTATCACACAGTTTACGTTAACTTTTTATGTCTATTAACTCATGTATGTGTATTACATATTTAATTTTAGT
The DNA here is from genome assembly GCF_982192425.1 of Myodes glareolus. NCBI lineage: Eukaryota > Metazoa > Chordata > Mammalia > Rodentia > Cricetidae > Myodes > Myodes glareolus. The sequence goes on from NC_142044.1 coordinate 17,842,040, forward strand.
AGTACTGTAGACTCTACTACAGTCTTCTGTAGTACAGATTGTCTTGAACTTTCTACATAGGCACGGACTAGCCCTGAACTCTGGATCCTATTGCCTCTACATCCTTAGTGATGGAATCACAGCCTTGTGTCAACTTCTGGTTTGGTAATTACCATTATTTGAGGTCCCTAGGAAACTTGTAGGAGCGCAAGGTGAATTGATGCTTCTGAGGGCAGAAACCGTGTATTTTCCTGTGGTATTCCCTGAAGTTTATAGCTTGGCCTCTGGCACCCTGTAACTACTCAGAAAAAACAAAAAAACAAAAAAACAAAACACAAAAAACCATGATGATAAGCATGATAGTGGTGGCTGTGGGAATAAGGTAATTAGCTGAAATGAGATGGTGATCCTAATTTGGTTATCATTTGCCACTTGACACAAATCGAAGCATCATTTATCTTGAATCACAAAATAGGCCAGGTATTGACTAGGTATCTCGGACTTTGACTGTGGGCTGTTCATTAATCACTTGCCAGCAGGAAATGGACAGAGACTGTGAGTTATCGGTCATTTCATTTGTTATGTTCCTAGACCAATCTGACGGACCCCCTGGATGTTCCCAAGTGAGCTTCCACTGTGGACAGCAGGTCCTGAACACTTGGAGCTACAGTTCATCTCAAGGATTAATTGGAATGGACCTGGAGGTATGCACTCATCCCAAGGGGACACATTTGAACAGTAACCTGGAAGACTACATTCATCTTCCTGTGACAGAAAGGTCCCTTGCAAGTAGAGGCCACTGGTATAGTAATCAGAGTCCTGTAAATGTAAGCTCTGTTTCTGGGCACCAGTGGTACAAGATGCTAGCATTCTAGGCAGGACCTCTTCATACATACCATAGATTCTCTCTCCTGAGATCGTTAAATCAAGTCCTATATTAAAACATTTCCTCTGCCCGTGTTGCTGATTACCCCCAACAGCTCTGCCCATCCCTTCGCCCTCCATACCAGTTATTTCTAACACTGAGAAAAATGGTGCCTGAATCCTGGGTCCTTCCCATGGGGGAAGCAATTCATCTTTTTAGCACAGCAGCTCAGCGCCTGCTACTGAAGGTCATTTATAACTATCACCATAATCGGAAGAGCTGAAACCCAGACAGCGATTGATTTGGGTGATCTGAGGGAGAAGTCATGCTCCGGGGTAACAAGGACTCTGAGGTGACCGATCAATTGTCATTGTCTGTTGAAACTTCCTCCCCTGAAAATCAAAAGTACTCATTTTGTATGTATGTGTAGAAAATATCATTAGCTTAGAGAATAATAATACATTCCTTGTTATTTCCCTGTTACCAAAAACTATCTTCATTCCAAAACAGAGTTGCAAAAAGAAAACCACAGTGCCGACAGGCTACCAATCTCATCTTTTCATTCATGTTTGCGAGTATCTTCATTGACAATATTTTAAGCTTCAATTTTCTGACTCTAAAGGTGTTGTGTAGTAGGTTGTAGTTGGGTGGGAGCTTTGTTTGTTTGGCTTTGTTATTCATTTCTATACAAAGCATTATACGAAAAGGAAACTTCAACTGAAGTTCTTTTGGATGGAATTGGTCTCTAGTTGATCTAGGCTTTGTTCTAAAGTGTTGGGTTATAGATAAGTAGCTATTGCCTTGGCATTGTTCAAAGTTTATGTGACTTTTACAGCAAAATAATGCTTTTATTAAAAATTAAATTTAATCAGTCAGTCACAGAAAAATATAACCATGGCTATGTGTCAAGTGGAAAGAAATATATTGCAAAAAGGACCTTTGACCTCGAGTGACTTTACAGTTGAGGTCTGAAAATTGAGCTTGTTGTCAGGTGGTAAGAAAGGCCATGAAGGTCACAGAGACAGAGCCAAAACAGCTTCTTTATTAACCAGTGGTATTCACAGCGTACAGAGGGGAATCCCACATTACCTCCCCTTTCTGTTTAAATAAAAAGGAAGGTTTTAACTTTAACATAGTAAAACTGCATATAACAAAAAAGGTATCAAACAAGAATTATAGTTATAATATTTATATCTACTTTATCTTTTATCATAACTAAGGAAAACTATAACTATATATTCTTCAACTCATGAAAGACTCCAGAAGGATATAATATTACCTAAGTAAACAGGAAGTTCATTGTAAGAAAGTTCCAAAACTCTAGAACTGACAGATACATCTTGCTGCCTGGACAGTCACCCAAAGTTCTCCTGTACTATTAGGGCATCCATCTTCAGTCTACAGGCCCATAGTATCTGACAGACTTTCCACATAGCAGGAAATTTCAAAGACAGTTCCACCTATAGTGGCAGTTTGTCAGCCACTTTCTTTTGTGACCTGCAGAATGTCTTGCAGACTCTTTCATGAAGCAGGAACCCTAAAGGACAGTCTCACCTTTAGACAAGTTCAGCAGACATTTTTCTGTGGGTCCTGCTTGTTCAGTTCATCAAACAGTCCAGGCAAGAGTAGTTTCTTGCCCAATGGCTAACAAACTCCATAAGGAGCCTCTTTGGTGCCCATCTTCTCTTGAAGTTATTGGTATTGTCAGGAGCAAATGTGTCTCATTGTCATGAAAAGTCTTAACTTCTGAAAATATTTTGAATGCCATATTCTGAAGATGTATGAAAGGTTTGAAGAATACTTATCTAGCTTAAATATATCTCTATATATCTCGAAAAGCTAACTAATATCACTACAAGCTTGACTATTATAAATGATTATCTATTAACCTATATTTCTTAATTATACATTACATTTAAAAATGAGCTGCACAAATATAATACCTTAATCAAGATCAGAAATATATACAGTATTACAAAATTGACCTTAAATTAAGGTCAATTTATATTTTTATTGAAATAATTATTTATATCAATAAACCAAGATCCATACCAATGCAAATCTCTGTAGCATAATATTCCCCTTTAAATGTAAATAACATTTTTAAACAATATTTGGAAATATGAGTGTAGTTCTTTCCAAACTGCTTCCTGCTTTTTGATGGGAGAAGTATTTTGTGGGTATTCACAGCAACCTTTCAGTGGTCTTGGGCCATCAAACCACATTAGCCTGGAATGAATCCACAGGTTCTCATCTTCTGTGGAAACAAAAGAAGAACCTCTTTTTCAAAACAACAAATCCTTAGACCCAAATTCTGGAGTCAAGATACCTTTAATGTTTAGCTTAACAGCCCATACAATGAAATGTCTCTTTGTATTTAGCTCATTCGTAGTAAAAAAAAAAAATTCAAATCAAACACAATAATATTCATAATACAGACTCTCTGTGTACTTTCCATCTTTACATGGCTTATTTTTATTTCTTTAATCTTTGACTGCCTGTACTTTGTCTCTTTAAAGACTTTACTTTTTTATGAATCATTTAATTACTTTTATAACTGTCTGTATTCTTTTTCTTCTCTCTCCCAGGCCTTTGTACATTTATTCGTCACTGTGGTCCATTTAGAGGTTTTTTCCCCATCTGAATTAGTCTTTATTGTGTATCTTCAATCCTTTTCTGACCAGGACTGCGTCTTAAAATGCTAAGTGCTTCTTAAAAACCTAAATGATGGCATTGCTAGGGCAAATATGGCCTTGCCTGCTTCTTCTGCTCAGTCCGACAGTTTATTGCCTCTGAGACTGTGGGTGGGAACCGTCCTCACCACCTCAACTCTGATAACCAGTTGGCCCATGCTGTCACCAAGTAACTTGCAACACACTGCCCACAAAACCCATTTAAATGCTTAGTCTCCTGAAAGAGTCAGTAGTTCACACAGGCAGCACAGCCCAGAAAGCTGCTGCTTCAAAACTGCATAACATTTTTTCTACTACCGCTGAATCTGGAAAACCCCTCTTAAAGGATCCATGGCGTTAAGCGGTGCTTCACTGTGTTTTTGTTTTTGTTTTTGTTTTTGTTTTTGTTTTTGTTTTTGTTTTGCCTAGAATTCTTTCCCAAACTTTCTCAGGTTCTTGCACCAATTTGTTGTAGGAGGCTTCTGTCCTGCCCAGTCTCGTGATAATCACACAGAAACCATATTATTTGCAATACTGTTTGGCCAATAGCTTAAGCGTATTTCTGGCTAACTCTAAAACCTATGGATCTGTGGATTCTCTCCTCCTGATTTCCCATCCTCACCTCTGCCACCTCTTTCTAATATCACTCCATTGGGGGGTGGTCAGATTCAAAATAGGAATTTGGAAAGAAGATATGACATTCAACCTGTAAGAGCTTGACATGGCCATAATAGTTTCTGTTGGTTAAACTTTTCTGTATCTCCCCCTGCCAAAGTCTGAGGACCAGACATCCTGGCACAGACACATAAGAAGAAGCATGGTTAAGTTACAAATCATTTGCCAAATTTATGGTGTCTCTGCAGATGCATATTATGGAACTAGCACCAAAAATATATCAGCAGACAAAAAATGTCAGCAGCCCTTAACACAAGGCTTTGTTCCAGTCAGCTAAAGAGGCCTGACTTCTTGCTGACACACCATGTGATCTTTACTGCCAGTCACTGCAATTACTTCAACTGGAGTTTCTTGAAATCCAGATATCTACTCTAGTCTCAAGAATAGGTATCTTAATTACACAGTGGCATGCTTTTCAAAGAAACATTCAGCCAAACATTCATTCTGAACAGACAAATATTCCTAACATCATGTTAAAGAAACAAGCTTATCCAGGGTTCCTTCCAACATAATTGTGGAGATCTGGTCATTGCTCCATATTAATTCACCAATTCTTATTGTCTGAAAACTTCTGTGAAATTTGTTTGTGCTCTTACCTAATAGAGACAAGATAGATGGGAATCCTTAGAACTACTTTGTTAAGGGACAGTTGGTTGCTTCTATCTGGGAAAGAACTTTCTTTAACTAAAATCTAACCTTGGGAAACAGAGGCTTGAAACAGAGGATGAAATAGTTCTTAGAAAAATTAATCTATAATTCTGAATTGCTTCTCTGAAACAAAGGCTTTTCTATAAAATCTTGAACCTAAAGGAACACCTTCATGTAAATACTGAGTTAAAGAAGTATGGTGGATATTTTTCCTCTGACTGGGTTCAGAATTACCGTGGAAACTACCTGTATCTGATATATCTATGAAGATATTCCCAGAAAGGTTTACCTGAGGAGAAAAGCCTACCATTAATGTGAGTACAGCGTCTCATGTATTAGGATCTCTGACGAGATACAGAAGAGAAACTGAGCTGAGCATTGAGCTCTCTTTGCTTCCTGATTATGGACACAATGTGCTCAGCTGTCTCATTCCAACTATCAAGACTTCCTGCCCATGATAGATGGTGTCTTCAAACTGTGAGCTACCACGAATCTTCCCTTTCTTAAATTGCTTTTTATCAAGTATCTTGCCAAAGGAATGAGAAGAGAAACTGGTAGAAGATGGGAACAAAGTCATGTAATATTTAGTGAATAGACACCATAAATAAACAGGGGATAAAGTCTATCTAAGCTTAAAAATTCTATCATCTTATCCAGAAAAATGCTTACCTTAGTATCTACTGGATATTCAAAAGCCTGTCTCTCCACTCCAACTTTGGCCACTGTTTCCAGAGACAGTGGAAAGTTACTGGTACATCTTAACCATGAGTGAAGTAGTTTGATGCCCAGGCACAAGGATTCCTTCCTGTGATGGAAATGTGAGGAGCAGAAAGACCCCTGAGTAGCTAACACCAGGACTGACCTCATTAAACCCTCAGGTTCTGAGAGTTGGAAAAACGAGTCTCAGCTGCATCACTTGCAGTCAAAATGACTTTGGCGAAGTCACTGTGTGTCTCTTTGTGTTTCCAGCCTCTGAGGTTTGGTTTATGAATTCATTGAATAATTCTGTACATGCTGCTAGAACCAGGATTCTATCAGTACCAAATCATGTACGAGTTTATGAGTCCTAAAGCAGTCTAAGTTTCTCTAGCTGTCCTTGACAGTTAACTTCCTTGATCCTCCTTTTATTAACACTCAAAATGGACAAAAAGGCCTTTAAAAACCCAATATAAAAGTGAGCAGCTAATGTATGGTCTATTTCAGTCTTATTAGAAAGTAATTTAAATGTTTTCATACCCAAGAAATAAATATGTTTGAAGAGATACACAAGCTTAGTTTGTGTTGACTATCATACAATAAAAAAACATGTTGGCATTTATATGTAAGGCATTATATGGTACAATATAAATATGTATAATTTTTACTTGTCAATCAAAAGAGAAAACACCAAGACAGGTTGGTGATATAGCTCAGCAGTAAAGCATTTACTTCACGTTCACACGGCTTTCAGTTCTGCTCCCAACACAACAAACAAACCAGCTCAGTTAAACAAAGCAAAATAATAAGAAGATACACACAGGGAAGCATTTTTGCCAGGTACAGATGTGAAGATTTGTAAGTTTTTAAAATATTAATATTATATATATATATTATTTTCCCAAATAATAACAGTATCTTGAGTGCTCCACAGTCTGTTAATGCTGCATGATGATTTCACATGTAACACACTGACATGGATACTGTTGTTTGCGTTTCTGTGATGAGAGCAATTACCTAACTTACAGACCATCAACAGCTAGATTTGGGGTCACAGAGTCTAATTTCCGAGTCTATGTTTCTAATTATCTCCGCTGCCTTTCCTAGATGGACTGGTTTTTCTGAAGCTGAAATTCAATTAATTTCATTCTGCAGAATTGCAAAATGTTTCAGATGTCTTCAGAGCCCCCAAGAGTTAGAAGCAAGTAAAGATTAGCTTCTCTTCTTAGAGAAATGGGCATATTCACATATACTTATTAGCAATCTGTTCCCAAATTGTGACCCAGTATGAATTAATAACTTTGATGAAGTTATGAGCACCACTTGCAAAAGTGACTCACATGTCACAGGACCCAGAAGAGTGCAAACTGCAGCGGTTCTGCCCAACAAACCAGTAGTTCTAGAATCAGAATGGAATCCAGGACAGCTGAAAATCAAGCCTGAAGGAGTCGTTTTAAAAATAAAGGGGGGGGTGCATTCTGTATTTAGACAAAGGCTTAGGAAATCTGAAAGTGCTTTAAGCAAGTGTTTACCACAATTTTTGGCTGCTATTACCTGCACAGAAGAAAACATTAATTTAATTTACTACAATAGAAGCTAAGGAGTAGGCTGCCCAGTTAGCTTGGTTGGTAGAACTTGGGACACTTAAATACTAGGGACTAAGATTTGCCAGGCTCAGATGCTCCTTCCTTGTCACAGCAGTCAGGGGGTGGTCTCCAACTGGTTTTTAGCCTTCCTTAACTCAAGCATCAACTTCTGTCTCTTGCAGACAGTATTTCCCCCTTTACAATGTATAATTCAATATGCATAGTTTTGACATTGACCCAGTTCGTATCATTAAAAAGCAAAGCAGCTGGTGTTGCAAGACTGACTAACTGGCTTTCGGACTTGTAGTTTCTTCCCTGAGGAGTAGACATTACAAATAAATCAAATGTTATCCTTGCAGCGGGTAGCTCAACAAGACTGGAGTGCACACAAGGTCAGAGTGTTTATAATCGAGAATTTTAAAATCTGTTACAGTCACATAAACCAAGCTGAGCATGGTGGCACAAGCCCGTAATTCCAGCACTCTGGAGGCTTTGGCAGAACAATTCCAATTTCCAGACCAACATGGACTACATAGGAAAGACAGGGAGAGGGTGGGGGAAGAGGACAGAAGGAAGAATCGGGGGCAACTGAGAAGTGAGCAAGAAGAGATTTGTGGGCAAAAAAAAAATAGCCAAGACTAGACTCTGAGAAGGAGAGGAAGACGGGGGTTGACTCTGGATGACAACAAGCAATGTACAAAAATAAGGCAAACCAACTTCTACCGTGGTCATTCCTCCTCAGTGCCAATACAATCACCTCTGACAGTTCATGTTACCCTGGGTACCACAAGGCACTGCTGGAGGACTAGGAATGGGAGGAGAGGGAAACCTGAGGCGAGTCAAGGTCACCTCCTGGTGTTTGGTAGGTGCTATCCGGGCTTGGCTGCTTTCTTCTTTCAAAAGACACATTGCTTCTCTTGCTGGGATGGGTTCCAAAAAAAAAAAGGCAAAGGGATATTTGAACTTCTAAGCCACCTGGGAGCATTTTGCACAGAGAAACCAAAAGCTGGGCTCACAATGGATAAAGTATTTGTTTCAACTTCAGCTTGTGACAAAAATGTTTTCTTAGCAAGATAAAGTCTGAAAATGAGAGGTTTTCTGCCCAGAAAAAAAGAAAAACAAAACAAAAAACAAACATGTATGTAAGTTCATACCAACTTCTCATTCAGTTTCAGAAGGTTCATGGCCTGTGATCCAGAGAAGAAATTGATTTGGAATGGGATGAGAATGTTTGCTGTATAGAGGTCTTGGAGGGGGGACTTAAATTTTTCTTTATTTTTTTTAGCTAATTGGGAAATTTATAGATCCATATAATGTACTTTTTATTTAAAAGAAAAAAACCATACAAACTACTTTGATCGCGTTCTTTCCCCACGCTTCCCTAGGTCTTCTCCACCTCCTTAGTCACCCAATGTTATGTTCTCTCTTCCTCTGTCTCAGAAGAAAAAACAAACAAAAATATCAGTAAGACAAAAAATAATAACAAAACAAAACAAAAAAATTACTGAAAAAACCATGGATATTGTTTTGCATTTATTGATTACTCCTAGGCATTAGGTCTGCCCTGGAGTGTGGCTGATACACGCAGCGACGTTCCACCGTAGAAAATGGATTTTCCCATTCCCAAGGGCTATCAATGGCAAAGAGCTTCTTGATTAGGGGTATGTCTGTGTGTGCACTTCTGCTTTCCAGGGCTGGTTTGTACATGCTCAGGTCTTGCGTGATCCCTTAGATTCGTGAGTTCAAATGTGTACCAGCCCTGTTGGGCTTGGAAGACGCTGTTCCTGTGGAACAGCAACTCTGGCTTCTGCAATCTTTCCATCACCTCTTCTGTGGAGTTTCTCCTTTTTTTCTCATTAATTTTTATGTAGGCATACAGGTGTATGTCTATATGAATGGGTGCCATGTGTGTGTGGGTGCTGGAGGAGGTCAAGGGTATCAGATATCCTGGCAGTAGAGTTAGTTATCCAGGCAGTTGTGAGGGACCTGACAGGGGTGGTGGGGGCAGAAGGCGGAACTTATGGAAGACCAGGACGCATCCTTAACCACTGAGCTATCTCTCCATCTCTCCAGCCCCTTGCTATTCTTTTAGAAATGTTTTTATGTTGGTTAACAGCAACATTGTTGTGTCATTATTTCTCCTTCAATATTTATCTTTCCAGGGTTCCCCTCCAGGCTACTGAATTTGCCACATGAGGGTTGTGGTCTACTCCCAAGTACATCATGACTCTAGGTTGGTCTGGAGTTGGTTTTCACCCTTTAAACTTGTGTGCTTCCTGGCAGCTCAGAGATTGGACGGCTGATTTCTGCCCGGCAGGTGTGGGATGTGTGACTGAATCACTCCTGAATCTCAAAGAGATATTTGTGAGAGGAAGCAGCACACAGTGACTGATTCAGGAGCTGTTTGGATTCCTAACAGCTTGGTACTTACCAGTGTTTGTGTTGAAAGGAAGCTGTGCCCTTGCAATAGTGGCTGTTAGCTGTAGGGGAGATGAAAGAAAAACAAAAGCAGAAGTCCCAACAGCAAGCCCATGGGGAAGTGTGGAAGAGGGAATTTTATTTTTTAATGCATGCGACCTTTTACATTTTTTCCCCTAAACCAATAGGTAGAAGAAAGACCTGGACAAAATGGGGCAGAGAGCTGGCAGTTCAGCAGCCTAGAGAATCAGGCTATATGGAGACTTTGGAGACGAAGGACAGTAGGGCGCAGTGCTCATGAGTTCAGGCCCTGGAGCTAGACTGCTTGCTTTTGCATCTTAGCTCACTTGTCCAATAGCTCCATCCTATTTCTTTGGGCTTCCATTTCTCCATCTTGAAAAATGGAGAAGAGAAGGTCAGTACTCACCTTTCGTAACTTCTTGGCAAAAGGGAAAGGAATTCAAACGCATGAAGCACTTAAAATGATGTCTGTAAAACCTTAGGTACCCCATCTTCAATAAAAATTTCTCGCTGAGTTATTAGAGAATGGTTGTACTCGGTGTTATGTCAACACAGCTGCCAAGGTCATTGCCCAGGTGAATTTTATAATTGTAGAGAAGAGTCATTCTACAATTCCCACCTGCATAACGGAAAAAAAAAAACAACTCGATTTAGAAAACATAAATTATTTGAGGACCCTGAAAGTCAAGTCACTTAGGGCACACGTGTCCTCAAGTGCCTGCATGGCAGAAGCCTATCACTTGCCACTGGGTTAGACTGTATTAGATGACTATGTATGTTCATTTCCTCTTATCTGATCTCTTCCTCAGAGTTTCCTCTAGCCCTTACATGCTTTCCAAAAAGATTCAGAAACGTAGTTGAAGGACTCTCTAGCAGGCCCAAGCATAGAGAACATAGTGCCGACAGGTTTGGCCTCTTTATCCCTTTCCCTCTCCCTTGCTAAAATCTGTCACATTCCTAAAGACAGGCCCCAAGTTCCATTCCCTTACTTGGGCAATGACTCATTACTGAGACAAAATACCAAGGTCTAACAAGTATAATTCATTATTTGTCTAATAATGTCCAATCAGGATTTACCAACTCACCCTAGCACAGACTCACCCTTTTTCTCCTTAAAAACTCACTCCTAAAAACAAAACAAAACAAAAAACAAAAAATAAAACCATCTGCTTGGTGTTTGCTGTTTGCCTTTGTAACTCCCCCATCCCCCCTCCAGCTCCCCCCCCCCAGTCCCCTCCACCCTCTGCTTGCCCTTCCAGGGTAATAAATCTCATTTGACCTGGAAATTTGGCGTCTGGGTGTGGCCCGTACTGACTCCAGGAGAGCCACCCTCCCTTTCTGCAATGGACAGACGGCATAAACATAGAACTCATATAACGAGTTTGGTTTAGAAGGCAAGATGGGCATCCTTGAAATGGAAGGGGAATGGCATCTGCAAAGAAGGCTTCATGAGGAACAGCTGTTTTGAGGAGCTACCAGTTTTGAGTGGGATGCACAAGAAGGGAAGGCACCCCAGATAAGAGAAAGGTTACTCACGGTCCAGGAGTGGATGGGTTTGGGGTGTGTGGATAACAAGTAACAAAGGGACAGGTACTTGGGGGAATTTGGTTCCATAGAAGGGCAAACAAAGAAGACTGAAAGAGACTGTAATCACTGGCATTTCATGTTGTAGAGAAAGAAGCAAGGCTGTAGGGAAAGACCACAGCATTAACAATAGCTGCTATTGTTCTTTGGGCAATAGGGGTTCAAAGGTTTTGACCACAGAGATCAGCTTAAAACACCATTTGCAAACTAATCTTTCCTTCTACCATACTTTATATTGTTTTTTCCTGGTAACAAGACTGTGTGATAGCTAAATCACACATGTACCTCATTTTACCTACGGATGTCATTCATACCCATTGCTCTTAGGATAGAAAGACAAAGAGTTTGCGTCATTGAAGAGGAAGGGCCAGGGGTGGATGATACCGAACAGTCTTGATAATTGTGAATAAGGGTTCTTCCATTCTGCAAAACAGCATGTTTGAAATTAGACTGGGTTTCTAGTCTGGAGTCACACACTCTCACGAAGGCAGGCCCCTTCTGATCTAGGAAGCTAAGGAGGGTCAGCCCTAGTTAGCACTTGAATGGGAGAAATGCTCACCTAGCTAGAGAAATGGCTCAGGGAGTAAAATATTTGCCGTGTAGATATGAAGACATGAGGTCAGATCCCCAGAATCATGTAAAAGTTGGACATGGCATCAGGCTCATCTCGAATCCCCGCACTCCTAAAACAGGCTGGGAAGTGAATAGAGGAGAATCTGCAGAAGCTTACAGGCAACCGAGCCTAGAGTCTAGCTGCAAACCAAAGCTCTCTCAAACAAGATGGAAGGTGAATATTAACACTGCAGCTGTCCATAACCTCTAGGCATGCTGTAGCATATGTATGCCTGCAGACACAAACACACACACACACACACACACACACACACACACACACACACAGACATATACACATTGATAAACACACAGAGATTTAAAAATGATATACCTATTCATAAAGTATTATTTTATAATTGTATCTTTACACGCATGGTATCAATTTGTCATCTAAATTAAAAGGCAAAAGATAACATTTCTATAACCCCTATATATTGATAAATATCATGTGATTACTTAATCACTTGACCTTCCCAATAAAATAAGACGTTGACAAGTTCAAACATGGCCAATATGATATCAGGTGGGTACATAGTAAGGTTAAAACAAGGATAAAAATAAGGACCAAATAAATACACAGAGGATGAATGGCTAGTACAAGATGCCACAGTTAAAAACAGATGAACCCTGAACTGAAGACAGTCTGAACCCTAGATTTCTTTCAAAACTTCTGTGGTCTGTCAAATCCGACGGTTGTTTTCACAAAACTTCATTAAAATCGTTTTCTATTATTTGTAAGTAAGCTCTTGGATTTGTCAGCTAAAGAGTAGTTTTGTCTATGTTTAAAATCCTGATTTGCCTGTAGCCTGTGGGTGTGAGACCACAAATGTCTTATTGACTCAAGAGGAACCGGTCAACAGCATTGAAGGCTATGAATTAGGAACTTGGCTGAGAGACACGCTGCACCTTGTTGATTTCTTGACCTGTTTTCTTCTCTTCCCATCTTCCGCTCTTCCCACTCAGACTAGCAGAGCCAGGGATGTCTGATGCTGGAGCTCTCCTCTGGCAGCACCACATCTGCGTCAACGAGGTGTTGATTTTGGCACATGGCTGGCTGAACTGGAATTCTCCTTCAACAGTTAGTACTTTTTTTTCTAACAGCGTTTTTGACCTCTGAATCCAGAAGAAGGTTATTTTTGCTTAGAGAGAGACTTCAAGATTTCAACAAGAATTTGAGTTTGGCATATTTTGTTTGTTTTTTTTTTTTTTAAATGTTCTACTCAATTCCTAAGATAGAAAAAAAAAACTAGCTAAGTCATTTTTAGAGGAGCACTGAGCAAATTGGCATGTCAGCTAGCGGGCCTGGGGCTGAGCTCATGCTCCATGAGCCATGTTCATCTAAATAAGGCTTGGAAACTCGTCATCCCTATGTTGTTTTGCATTACCTAAGAAGTAGACACTGTGGTAGGGTGGAGGATACGAGCTCTGGCTCTCTTACAAGAGCATGAAGCATCATCTCCATCTCGTTAGAACTGTGTAAGGTTAGCCACTCATTGTGGGCTGCTGAGATAGACAGCTCAATGCCGGGAAGAGTCACTCCCTGTGGGAAGGATGAGGAAAGCCCAGTATGTATGTACTCCATAGGATTTTGCTGTGTGTTCCAGAAAACAGTAATGTTTTCCTTTAAATCTATTGCCATTAGCTCTCAAGTGAGGCTTCAGTTGAGTGGATGAATGGATGCCTCTACTCATCTCAAAGGCAGTAATGAAAATGTTTCATATGTATACCCGTGACGCTTCATCAATAATAGCCACCTAAGCAAGACCTGGAAACACATGCTAAAGCGAAAGAGGGAAACCTCATGAAACCCTTCCTCCAGACAAAGAACCAATGGCTGCTAATCACTGTTTAAAGAGTGAGAATTCATTTTTCAGAGGTGTGTGCCCACTAACTGGTATTTACTATTAAGTAGTCTGCCCTAAAATCATATACACAACAATGCTAAGGAAATTTAACAGGTCGTATATATGTGTGTGTTTACGTGTGTGTGTGTGTGTGTGTGTGTGTGTGTATACATATAGTGTGTGTTTAACAATAGTAATCAAAAAAAAAGAAGTCATCCATTTGAGAAAGAGTTGAGGAGGATATGGGAGCATTTGAAGAAAGAAAAGGAAAGGAAAATAAAGAAAAGAAAGGAAAGGAAAAAGAAAAACGAAGGAAAGGAAGAAATAATGGATTCATATTTTAATTGTTTTAATTTGTAAAGAAAGTAAATGAGTTTCCATTTCTGAAATTATTCAATAAAATTATACAAATAGTTAAAATATCCATATACAGAACATCTTTTAATTTCATTGACTTTGGTAAATATTGCCGATTCACAAACAGAGACTCACAAAATTGTTCAAGTCCGTAGAATAAGAATTGTCACAGCCAGTGTTAGGCTGTATCTGCCATTGAAGTCACAATGTGCCTTGTGAATAAAGGGTTAGTTCCTGCTCAATATATCTAATTTTTTTTTCTGATGACTCACTTCTATATATAATTCATTCATCAAGGCAAGGCACATACATACTTGATAAATACTGCCTACGGTATATTTCTCATTACTGCTTGTCACCATTTAACATGCATTCCGCTGCATTTCATCAATTTTTAGATGCCCTTTTATTGTGTTTTTCCTGTCTCAAGATTTAGTATGCATCAGAATATCAATAGCAACATCAGGACAGAACCGAACTACTATTTTCATTGTTTAATGTAAAGTCTACAGTGCATCTTTGAAATGGTAGCTTCTGATAGTCCTCACATATATATTGTTTTATCTATGCATATATTGCTTTTATTTTCTCATAGTGAATTAGAAGCCCCCAAAGGGCATTATTTTTGCTTGATTTTTTTCACCTTTCCATATGCTGTTATTTGAAATATTCTGTAGCTAGCTGATGGCTGAATAGGAATTGTACACCTACTGTGTGTTGAAAGTCATTTGAAGTGCTGAATTTAGAGCGAGGGTGGGGAATAGAATAGACAGATTTGCCCTCTGGGAAGAGATACAAACAAATTGGGAAAAAAAACCCACAAAGCAAACATGTAATTTTGTCTTGTGGCACTGGAATCAAAGGGTCAATGTTCTACCCCTGGAGTACATTTCCAGCCAACAAATGTGTAATTTTCTATGGGGAGTTGAGAGGAGTGAAAATATTGAAAGGGATGTGAAGAAAATAAACAGGGCTGGAGTGCTTTCCAAATTTGGATTTGAAAGTCAGGGAGGAACTCTCTAAAGAGATAACAAAACTCGCATCTGACAAATAAAGATCATAAATCTGGGTATCTTGGCTATAGGCTGCAAGACACCCTAGGCAGTCTTGACTATCATAATCCAAAACATTGTCTCTCAGATCAAAGTAGGACATTTGTATCTGTATACACTCATACTGTTATCTTTTAACTTTATTTTTTTCACACAGTGTATTTTGATCATATTATTTCCCCTTCCTCAACTCCTTTCAGATCCTTCCCACCTCCCTACCCACGCAACTCCATGTCTCTTTCCCAGAAAAACATAGGAAAAATAATAAAAATGGAAATCAACATGAGGAAAAAACACCAAAACAAAACAGAAAATACACACAAAAGAAACATGGAGTCTGTTTTGCACTGCCAGTTACTCCTGGGCCCACCTTGCAGTGTAGTTGATGTGCTCAATGACTCTTCACTGGAGAAAACTGATTTCTCTTTCCCAGCAAATACCAATGGCAAATAGTTTCGTGGTTAAGAGTAACCATGAAATGGTAAGGTACATTCAACTTTTCAGTGATGAGACTTTGTCTAGTGAACCTCTGTAGGTCTCTTTGAGTTCTTTTGTGTTTCAATCCATTGTGTGTGGAAGAAGCTGTCTCCTTAGACTCATCCATCACCTCTGGCCCCCTTTATCCTTCTGCCTCCTCTTCCACATGGGTCCCTGAGCCTTGAGGGGAGGGATTTCATAAAGACATCCCACTTAAAGGTGACTGTTCCAAAGTTTCTCACTCTTGGCTGATGGGGGTTGAACAATGCTCTGCTTAGTGGGTAGAGCAATATGCCATTAACTGTCTATACTGGCTTATTTTCAGGGATCCCTTATATTGACTAGATTGCAAATGTGCAGACTGCAAGCAGTAAACTGAAAAGAAACAATATACTAGGAGACAGCAGCCCGGAGTGATGCATCTGGCTTTGTTCCTGATGTATAAATTCTGACGGTTGTATAATTTTCCTAATCCTCAGCATCTTTACCCGTTTAATTGGGAAAACATCTACAGATATCAAAGATGATATTTAATATCTTAAGATATTGAGATTTAATGCTTAAATACAATATTTATCATTGCCTTTAGTGAGCAGTTATTGTAGAGCTATCAGGTACTAGGTCACTAAACAGTCTACAGGTTGTAGAAGAAATTCAGAAAGAAAAAACCACAATCCATTCAGTTACATAATTAAAGATATTGAAAAGAAGAATGATATCTGGTGACCTCAGTGTCATATGAAGTAAAATCATCCCTTCTTCCACTACTAACATCACCTTTTAAAACAAGAACCAGGCCCGGTGCCCACCTATTTTTACAAAAAAGAACAGACAAACCCATTAGTTTCTAATATGTGGCAAAAGTGATTACACCAAGTAGATGATGTTCCACTGAACATCTCTTAGAGAAATGAGATAGAGATCTGAAAACCCAAGGGTTTGTTGGTTTTGCTTTGCAAGGAGCAGGAGGGCAGTTATAAGTCACAAGACCATGGAAACTTGAAAGAAAGGTATACTTGGTTGTTCTTGAGTTCAGATGTGACGTGACTGATGTGGGATACATCACAGGATCTAGGAGAGAGACACAGTGAAGCACTGGTATCGTAACTACACTACAAAGGAAAGGGAAGACTAGGAGGTTCCATCCCATGAGATGCCTTCCACGGCAGAGGCACAAACTTCTTAAGCAAAGGTGAACTCTGAAGCTGCAACTGTATTTCCACTGAGGCAAAAAAGTTCCCACCTCAAATGGGATTCCAAGGGCTCAAAATCCCATTGAGAATCAGGTTCTTTCTAACCCCCTTTTGTTGGCTTTTCTTCTGAAGCCTTTTCCTTTGTGATTGAAAGATGACTGACAAATCTTTTGGCATAGCCTTTTTTAAAGGTATTTATTTGTTATCAGTTTACATAGAATTAAGACTCATCATGGCATTTTCCAAACAAAAATTGTTTTTGTTCTTTCTTTCCCCACAACTTCCCCAGTCTCCTTCTTTCCCTCACATTCTCCCATTCATTTCTCAGCATGTGGCAAAAATGAACAATGGAATTTTACCCAGCTGATAAGCAAAGGAAAAGTATGAACTCAGCATAGTATTTTTTATACAGCTCTACACACACCCAAAAGGGGAACAGCTTTCTCCAAATTCTCTCTACCAAAGAGAACTTTGCTCCCTCTTCCTCTGCTTCCCCACTTCTCATCCATTTCTCAGCAGATTTCCCTGTGCCTAGTAAAAGAGCTGGGCCACATACCCATGTGCTAAGTGCAAGCGAGGCCGGAAAGGGATTCACTTGGCATTTTTGCAGGGGCTGTTCACTAGGAGGAAGCCTGTGTATGGAGAAACATGGCCTGATTACTGGGTGGGTCTCCAACACCATCTTTCATTGATCAAATGCTCAGAACCTGGCAGGGCTCTGCTTTCTGCATTACAGAAACTCAGTTCATATTCTGTGATTCTGGAATCTTTATCATGGAAATAGAAAATCTATATAAGGCCAGGCAAATGAGTGGTGAAATCAGCTATTCTTTCCATGCCACGGTCAGAAGAAAAACTAAATTTAATTTTGTCACTTGAATGAGTGACTATTGATATTTCCAGTGGGTGGCTCGAACTGAAATAAACTAATTCAACATCATAAGAAGCAGTGTGACTTTTTTTCCTTTTTTTTTTTTTAAAAAAAAAAACCATGTCTAATTTGGCAACAGTTATATAATCTAAAATCAAATGAGGGAGAAAGCTGAGTTAAATGGAAAATGACCAGATCTTAAGAAAAAGGAAGTTTGCTGAAAAGATCGTGTGTGTGCTTTAATGAAAACAACGGATGGTATGATGACTCTTGGGATGTGGGAAAGGTTTAATAAACCCTCATAGGGCACTCACTGTCTGATGATTGCACATGGAAGTTCAAAACAAGGAGCAGAAGAGGACGGCAATTTAGTCTGGTTTTAAACATCAACGACTTTGACAAGCAAACATTCAGAAGATTTTAAATTTCTCCCTTTGCTTTTCTACAACTACAAACAAAAAGGCTGTTTGTAGACTATACCAACAACACAAAGAAGGTCACATATAGGCTAACAGAAGAAATGGGCCAACCCTCTAGGAGGGGTGAATTCATTGGACTCTATACTATAGCTTCTGTGAAGTCATGCGGGGGCGGGGTTGGAAATCAGTATGTTGTCACAGCCTACTGATCCTTTAAACCGACTTTTCTCTGAATCTTTTGAGCCTGTCAAGTCCTTTTGCAGAACTGTGAGAACTTGCCCAGAAAGTGAAAAACATAAGCGAGGAGCATCAGGTGACTTACTGCTGTTCTTCTTTGGATGCAACTGTCCATTTGTTAATGGCTGGGACTATTTAACTTCAATTATAATGCATTTTCCGTGGTTACTTTACCTAGAGTTTTATTCTTGGCACCCTTCTGCCCTGTCTTTCTTCTCATGAATGCATAGGCTTATTGTTACAGATTCAGCAGGACCATGCAGGATTGGAGGATGCTGGCTCATCTTTAAATGTTCCCTGCACCACAGTACTGTTTAAATTTGTGATTTCTAAGGGTTTTGTTTTAGGTCCTTAGTGCTATAAATGTTGGGTTTGTATTTCTTCCTTTTAAGATTTCATTGTATTTTGTATATATTTTTGTATTTGGGGGAGGGGCGGTGGTCATAGAGGCCTGAAAAGGATATTGGACACCCTGGAGCTATAATTATGGGCAGTTGTGAGCTTTCTAATGTGTGTGCTGGGAATCAAAGTTGAGGCCTCCGAAAGAACAATAAGAACCTTTAACTACTAAGCCATCTCTCCTGACCCTGTATTCATGTTTAAATTTTGTGTATTAGTATTGAGAATACAACAGTCGTCTTCAATGACATCAGTGAAGCACTAAGGTATCATAAATGACATTCAGAAATTACAGATGTGAGAAGAAAGGCTGTTCATGTTGATGTTTGTCTGTTGTTTGTTTGTGTAGGCTAGAAATATTTGGTGCTGGATTCCAGCATTTATTGCAACCAGAAGATATTTCAGGTAAGTATTTATAAAGGACATTAATTCTATTTTGAATAGATGCCTGGCAGGCAGTTACAGCCATGCCCACTGCACTTCTTCCATGAACTAAATGAACATTTTATGTTTTTTTTAAAGAAAATATGAAATATCTATTGTAGCCTTTAATATTTGCTGAGCTCTAGACATGTTTTGTTTTAATTCTTGTTCTGGGGGAGGGGCTGGGGGTTGGGAGGGTGTCACAATGACATGTAGAAATCAGAGAACAATTTGTGGGTTCACCATATGGATTCTGGGGAACAAAATCATGTTGTTGGGCTTGACAGCAAGGCCTTACCTGCTGGACCATCTTGTAGATCCATGTTGTGGTTCTTACTTACAAATGAGACAGAGGGAGACATAATACTCTTAGGGCTTGGGATTTGTAATGGTTCTCATCAGAGTTTGAGTTCTTCCTAACCATCTTTCTTAGACAGTGTTCTCTTGCAGCGCTGCCATTTTGAAGGTGAAGTTAATAGAAACTCTATAAATAAAGCTCTTGTTCTCTTGAAATGATTCTTGACATGAATCTTCTGGTTCATAAAACAGACATAAATCCCCTAACACATACGTTTTCTCTCAGTAACTGATTTTATGGAATAGTTTGTTTTCAGCATTGCTTATAATGGAATATAATTTCCATAGACCCCCTCCCATCCAAAATAGCTGTCTGTTTGGGTGACCAATCTCAGCATCAATAATGGGAGCATTTCAGAGTGACAGAATTTCAAGGATCTTAGGCAAAGCTTAATTGTGGTTCCCATGGACATTCACTTCCAAATATTCAACTGCTGGATGTACTGGTTGTTATGGTTAAAAAGATTTGGCAGGCTTGTTCAAAACCAATGTCATGTATTAGAGCTACAATTTTGGATTAGCTAGTGAGCCAAATCTAATAAGCAGAAATTTTAGAGGATCAAAGCAAGAGCACAAGTCAGTAGAAGGAATTATGAAATAGAATCATAGATAGAACCCTAAGTCAAGGAATGCCAGAAGCCTCTAGAAAGAAGCTTGGAGAAATACAGAATGGATTCTCCACTGGTAGCTCCAAAAGAAGTCAGCCCTTATAGGTATCAATCTAAATTAGTGGTTCTCAACATGTGGACTGCTGCTTTGTTTGAATCTTGATGGTATATCCAACCCCTGGGGCTGTACTGTTTACCTTCCATTTAGAAAAGTGGGCTTCATCTTCCACAGGCTAACTGCACATTTTTTATGTTAGAATTTGGGAAACACTTTACTCATCTATGTTGAAAGTAGAGTGTGAGCCAGCAAATGAATTTGCATCTCAGGTGACTGAGATGCTAAAAGTTGTTACGGAGAAAATAGCTTTGTTATGAATACAAAGTCTGTAATAATGTCTATGAATATTCTCTATTATCAGCAAATAAGAAAGGTAAATTTGTTGGGGATCTGTTAGCAGTGGCCATGGGATGGGTGCTAGGTTGCCACTAGATGGATCCCAATTTAATTAAGAAGGCCCTGCCCTACTTAAATAGTCACAAGTTTTTCCAGTAAAGAGAGGAAGAGTACAATGGACAAGTGAGGCATTGCCTGTAAGAGCACAGATCATCTGGGACTGAACTGAAAAGTTCCAAACACAAACCTTGGCAACTCTAGACTCAGATATCCTTAAAGTTCTACCATGTCGCCTCGTCACCAACTTTGCCAAATCCTAATAGCAACAAAATGCAATCAGAGAGGTTGAGATGCAATGTACATGAAGGTCATTTACTTCCTTCCTTTCTGGAAAAGAAAAAAAACAACTTCGGGGATTCTTGGTGAGGATCCTAATAAGTCTCCTGGCTAAGACCTGAGCTCTCTGGCATGCTTTCTCTAACCCCATCATTTGTGGGCCTCTCTGCTTTCACAAATGCTGGGTTTTGACAACTAAAGTGGAATGAATACCTTTTCATATTGGATTCAGCATGTGTCATGTAAGTATTGCCTAGCCCTCGGCTCTGGGAGTCTAGGAGTTTCTTTGCAGCATTTCATTGGGAAGAGGAGTGAAGAATTCTAACTGCTAAGGAATGAGCCTCTTCTCTGTTATGAAAAACAGCCTGACATCAAATGCTCAGTCTTTTTGTGTTCTTGCTGTGAAATGAATGCATCGTGAAACAGGATGCTTGAGATGGAAAAACACTGGTGGGAATCACAGTGTTTCTGTGAGAATGCCTGCCTGTCAGCTAGCAGAAAACATGACCCTGGGTGAAACGTTTGATCTATATTTTCTTAACTGTAAATGGTAACATCAATATCTGGGTTTTTGGTTGTTTTTTTTGTTTTGTTTTGTTTTTTTGTTTTTGTTTTTGTTTTGGTGGCACTCAGAAGATTGAATGAGTGACATATGCTGAGCATATAACTGTGTCTGGAGCATGGTATCCTCTCAATGTTCCTTTCCTCAAAAGAAGATATGAGGAAGCTTCTTTCTTTGTTTTTATACTTGGGGGAGATCATCAGAAAGAGTTATCACTCTGAATGGTGCATCCTTCCGAACATCTCTCTTTTTTGTCTTCTTCACAATTTTTTAAGTGGTATAAGTGTGTCTGTTTTACAAGTAAAGAGACTAAAACTCGAAGAAAGTAATTACTTTGCTCAGTGAAAATAAAGATGATGCTTGTCGTAAGTGAAGTTACAGTCCAGTAATGTTGAAAGTTTCTTGGAATATGACTCTGTAATGGCCATATCCTAAACCAGACTAAAATGTCTACCAGTCTTCCTAGCCTTACCGCCATTAGAAACATTTGGTCTAAGACCATCCCTAGACATTTTCAGATTTAACTGGGGAAGTTCAGTTAGTGCTCAGATGAGTGTGTGACCTCCTTCATAAAGAGCTCAAGTGAAGCAGTAGACTATCACACAGTGAGAAATATTGGAGTCCGTTCATCTCGGTTAGAAATCTCAGCTCTACCACTTGACAACAGTGTGATCCTAATTTGCTTAACTTCTTTTCCTTTCAGCTTCATCTACTAAAACTCTACCTGCCCAATGGACAGGTTCCTTGCCCAGAATGTGCAGTCTTTCATTCAACCCTAGGCAGACACAACAACAAACAAAGCAAAACAAAGCTCTACTGAGTCATTCTAAGAATGAAATGAGTTAATATGTGCCCATAAAAGCATTCCTGCAGATGGATGTTCAGGGATGAGGCAACTACCCAACCCACATGAAAGTAAATCAAAGCACAAAAGTCCTCTGAGTTTTTATAGAGGACCACACAACATTCCTTTACTATGAAGTGGAGGCTTCAGGCCTGTCATTAGTATGGCAATGATCATGCACAATTGCTTCACAGAACGAGGAACACCTCTCATTGCTGCTCTGAAACATCTTTTATGTTCCTGTATTCAGCTCCTCCTCGGGACTTTTACCAGAGAAATAAATGGAGCCCTTCCGGGGAAGCTCCTGGTTCTAGCTTCTACAAGATAACAGCAGCCTATCCCTCTGTTTCAGGCGAAAATTGATTTCCTGGTAGTACATCTGGAGCTTCTGGAAACTCTGATCCACACCATCACCCAACCCCAGGCATCCAACCTGTCATCTCAGACTTAGTACTTTGCTGCCTCCCACACCCACTCTAGGCTCACGATAAAGCCGTGAGCTTATTGCTAATACCATTTATTTACATGTCTCTTTACAGACTGATGTCAGGCATGATGTAACACTTTTTATCTATCCATCAGTAGCTTTGTTCTCCTCAAATAAGAGAATGCATTAGAAGCAAATTCCTGAGGCTGCACTTTTTCACTTTCTTCTTTTCTGCCCTCCCTGGAAGGAACAATTGGCCTCGGCAATGGCCTGGAGGTCTTCTCTGTGACTCCTCACTAACCTCCCTCTTGATTCTAAGGGATTTGTGTGAATTCTCCCTTCCTGTTTTACTTTCTCCTTGGTCCTGGAGGATGAAATGTACCTACGCCTACCATTTCACAGTGGGAAGGGTGAGAATAGGGTATGTAAGCACCATGCTTGTATAGCCAACCTGCATTTTCTCCCTGGATTCTAGCCAGAATATCTCCTTGGAAAGGTCGACATCTGAAACATGGCACATCCAAGATAGAACATGTGTTTCCAGTCGATTCCAATCTGCCGCCGTACCTCCCAATAAATTGCTTCAAAAAAAAAAAGCAGAAGAAACAATATTCTTACTTCTCTCTTTGTCCTCCACAGGTCAGTAGAAAGTATCTTGAGGTGGTTTAGCCATAAATCTTGCAACCATCATACACTTCTCTCTTTCTTGCACAGTTTACATTTTATATATTAGTAAAATATGAGCTCTGAGTTTATAATCCATCTTTTTTCCAGCATAATCATTTCTGTATGCTTTCTCCAAGTCAGTGATGTCTGCCTCATTGATTATAGTGTTAGATGACTATTCTCCCACCATCTGTCCTTACTGTCTGTGCTAATCACGGGTTGACAAATAGCAAGCCATCACATTGCTTTGTTGAAAGGGAGTGTTTGCATTATATTGTAGCCTGTGCACTTTTATTCTATTGTAGCTTCTATGGGCCGCAAGTCTGGGCGATCTTATCTGAGTCTTCCTCATCAAGATTTCCTGAGACTGGAATCCAGGTCGGTTCCAGGGTTATAATCGCACCTGAAATCACATCTGGAAAAGCGTCACTTTCCAGCCCGCATCGTTGATGTAAACAAACTTTCAGTTCCTCAAGAGTCGTTGAACAGAGGGCTTCAATCTTGGTCGTCTGCTAGCACTCACTTCTGCTGCCCTCGGCTCTTTTCTCTGTGAAGGTCTCCAACATAGTTTCAAAGTCAAGACAAGAACAAAATGAAGGCTTAGTCTTGCACCCTAAGCACAGACGCAATACCCTATCATCTTCACTGGATTCTCTTGGCTAAAACGCAAGCTACAGTCTGCTAAGAGTTACTTGCAGTGGATTAATGAGAGCAGAAATTATTGAATGCCATTTGGAACACTGTCTACTATGGTCCCTAGGTTATTTGTATGCAGTGGGGGCAGAAATCCTTCAAAATCAGAGGCAGTGCATGTCATACCACTTCTGAAATTTTCCAACCGTCTCCTATTTAGGTCATAATAGACTCCATATGCCTCACTTGTAGTCTTGTCCAATTTGGTACCTTGCTTCCTATACTTACTCTGAATTGTATGCTGGGACTGTCTTCCTTCTTTATGTCACCCAGAAGAACCTGTCGCACTTCAGGGCTTCCTTGCAATTCACTCTGCTCAGACCCCCTTTCTCCAGATATATCCTGTCTTACTTTCCACTGAATTCAGACTCTGCCCTCATGTTTTCCTTCCAGAGAAGCTTTTCTGGACCACACTATGTGAACATTGTTCTCTGGAGGCCTCCTAACCCTTGCCACTTTGTACTCTTTGTGTTCATTTTTAACCTTGTGAAACATTATATACCATACACAGTCATCCCTATTTAGCTCTTAAAGGAAGGCTTCATGGAGCTATGATGTCCTATTTCATTCATGAAATACACAGTGACCTATTTGGTAAAATAAAGGGGAAATCTGGTAGGATAAACACAAGGATGCTGCAGTTGTAGGTTTCTTCCTTCCCCTGTAGTCATCTAGGCAAGCAGACCCAGGACAGTGTTCTGACCATTCAGAGGGGCATATCTGAACTTAACTTAGATCAAACTTCCCACAAAGACATTCAGCTCCCTTTGCTGCCTCTATCAATACCTTGAAAGAGTGTCTTTGAGTGGTGAGCTACTGGGCATGGGGGATTTGGTCATTAGAAATGTCCATTCTTAAATCTCTCTTAGAATTAATTAAGGTAAAATTCAGGTCTCTAAGCTTGTATCAGAGTCTGATTAACCTTAGATTGATGTGGGCTTCCCCTCTGTATACTGTGAATATGCTTTATTACCATTGGTCAATAAAGAAGCTGCTTTGGCCTATGGCAGGGCAGAATATAGCCAGGCAGGAAATACAAACAGAGAACTATAAAGAGAGTGGGCAGAGTCAGGGAGACACCATGTAGCTGTCGAAAACAAAAGATGCCAGAACCTTAGGAGTAAGCCACAGTCTCATGGTGATATACAGATTAATAGAAATGGGTTAACTTAAGATCTAAGAGCTAGTTAGAAAGACACCTTAGCCATTGACTCAACAGTGTTGTAATTAATATAGTTTCTGTGTGATTATCTGGGTCTGGACAGCTGGGAGACTAAAGTGCAGTCTCCTTTTACATTAGATAAACTTATAGAATCAAAATTATAGGCTAAATTTATAGTTTAAAAGCCATATCTGCTCTTACCTTTTCTCCAAGAATTGGCAGTACACAAACAAATGCATCCAGCAAATATTTGAAATTGTCCATCATGGACATCTAGTATTGTTGAGAGGCACTAATGTTTGGAGAATGATTTGATGCAGTTCTTTTTTAAGACATTCTCTTTGGGGGAATTTAGTGATTTGGGGAAGTGTGAGATGTTTAGATTAATTTTTAAGTCAGCATGTAAAATCAGGTTTTATTATGGCACTTCATATATATGTGGTGATAAATTTTATTTTCAATCACCCTCTTCCTCAGTGCTTCTTCCCAGCTCCCCGCCCTGTTTCTTTGCTCCTTTCTTTCACTGAGATCATTCAAATTCATATTTATTTAGACGCAGTCATTGCGGGTTCTTGAAATTAACATAAATTAGCCTGAAGTTAGCTTTTTTCTGAGTATTGACCTTCCAAGTTTACTTTTAATGAATAGACTTTCCTCTGGCGAACTGTATCAACATAAAACAAACGTGCTGAAATGTTTTTTCTTCTTCTGGCAGCTCCCTAATAGAGCCTACACTGGCCAACTTCCATACCCTTCAGGGTTCCAGAAACACAAACAGGAAGCTAACATTTTCCACAGCAATAATAGTTCTATAATAAATCCGGGGAAGAAACAATAAAACAGAAGGTCAAGATGAAAGCAATTTGCTTTTTATTAACATCTCAGCACTACATCAGAATAGATCTTAAAGATTAAAATAGAGTCTGTGCATAATTAGAAGAGGGTTTGTAATCAAATGCCTTTTTCTTTCTTTTTTGCTCTAGCTTCAGAGTAAGGTCCAAACTTACACAGCACTTGTAAGTCCCTTCTGCTCCTCAGTTCAGCTATGCCTTCTCTCAGATACTATCTTAAGTCTGTTTATTTCCACTGTATATGTTTTTTCTGAAGAGAAGGTATCTGTGCATGCAAACCATTGTTGTGAGATCCCATATATGGCCATGAATTAAATAAACCCAGTCATTTGAAGCGATGCAACAGAATTCTTTTTAACATCCTTATGAAGGTTAAAAAGTGACAGATTGTCTTACAAATATGGACAACTGCCTATCACCAGTAAAGTTTTCCAAATTTCCCAGTGGCTTACACTCTTCTTTCCAACCTATGATACACACCCCCCCCTTTTATTATGTACAATGAAGGTAATTTCCTGAGAGAACAATAAGACTCTTGGACATTGTATGAAGAAGGAAGAATTGAGCACCAAGACGAGAAAAAGGAGAACTTTTTAACCCCCAGGTAGAGGAAGGACTGAGGCCACTGTTTGCAGACAGAAGGGGGAAGAAGAAGATAGTCAATTCAGAAAATTATAAATTTCATATTGTAATCTAGAGCTTGCCAAGTTTCTATGACTTTCTGTTATTGACAAATGACGGGCTTATAGGGCTGATAAGGTAGCTAACAATAGAAACACTGATTCAAAAACTTTGCATTCTATGTTTGCAAAAGAACCCATCTTTCATTATCTTCTGAGTTGCAAATATATATATGTATATGTATATATGTACATATATATATATATATATACAACTAGTTATTTCAGTTGTCCTAAACATATTCACAATTTCTAACTCTTCCTTTACCATCAAAATACATTGATTACTATATAGAACCCAAGTAATGTATTTTATAATGATAATTCTCTTTCTTATTTTATTTTCCATTCTTACCTATTGATACTAAAATGCATTTCTGATGTAGAAAACCATGAGTTGCTTGTAAATGGAGCTGGGGCTTCTCTGTCCCAACTGCCCAGTCCCAAATAAACACACAAAAGCTTATACTAATTACAAAATGCCTTGTCAATAATTCGGGCTTATTATTAATTGTCTCTTACTTTTAAATTAACATATTTCTATTAATCTAGGTATTGCTGCATGACCCACGGCTTTACCGGTCCTCTGGTATCTTCCTTCTTGGGCAACTCACTTGCATCTCTTCTGACTTCACCCATCTTCATCAGAGTTCTCAGTTTGATTGTCCTACCTGACTTTATCCTGACTTGCTAAAGGGCACACAGCTTTATTACTAACTAATGAGAGTAATACATATTCACAGCATACAGAAGGATTACCCTGCAGCAATTGTTCAGCATTAAGTTGTAGGCCTATACTTGGTTGTTTTTTGTTTTTTTTTTATAATGCTTTTTAAAATGCCTCTTTTCAAGTTTACCACTTTGCCAATCTTCCTGGGTGCTGTTGCTTCGTTCAGTTGACAAGTTTGTTCTCACATGCCACAGTATGGATGGGATTAACAAGAGCCTCTTGCTTCAAATGAATGTAGACTTGACAGTCATGCAAACAGTAAAGCGACTCTCCTTTGATTACAGTTGGAATACATTTATATTCCTATACTTAAAAGAGACAAATTGCTTTTCCTGGC
Organism: Myodes glareolus; assembly: GCF_982192425.1. NCBI lineage: Eukaryota > Metazoa > Chordata > Mammalia > Rodentia > Cricetidae > Myodes > Myodes glareolus. Next base: position 17,869,718 of record NC_142044.1, read on the forward strand.
ATGGCCCTCAGGTTGCTAATGCTAGCAAATGCTGTGTCAATCTCAGAATCCTGCAACTTCAGTGCACTGAAGATCTACAGGAAATGATGCAGGCAGTCTTGTAAATTGAATACTGCCCTCTTATGGCCCTTGAAATGCTTCTAGGGTCAAATAAAAAGTTCTAGTCTCAAGTTAAGGTACTTGACAAAAAGTTTTAAGAAAGAGAGGCACCTAAAAAACTACAATCCATGCCTTGATTTAGCAGATTTCAATATAGAGTTGTCTCATTCCAAATACATCTCAGCACAGAGCCAAATAAAGAATGAAACTCATGGCCCAAGTATTCTAATGCATATTTCAGAACTTTTTTTTTTTTTTGGTATTTTGAGACAGGGTTTCTCTGTGGCTTTGGTTCCTGTCCTGGAACTAGCTCTTGTAGACCAGGCTGGCCTCGAACTCAAAAAGATCCACCTGTGTCTGCCTCCCGAGTGCTGGAATTAAAGGCAAGTGCCACCACTAGCTGGCCAGAACAATTTTAACTTCCATTATTCAGATAGTTGTTGGGGGAGAGAAATAATATCATATCTGGTTTTATCCACATAATTTGCAATAAAATGATTATAATAAATTGACATAGTATCAAACCCCCAATTTATTACAGAACTTCATTTCTTCAAGTCAGAGAAGTTAGAAACACAAATTTAATAAGATCTCAAATATCAAACTCAACAGATTCCCAATTAGAGGGGGGATAATTTTTACTTATATTTCTTAAGATCAATCTTCTTCTAATTCATCATTTGAGAAGACAGAGAAGAAGCTGAATGCTGATCCAACTTTTAAAGGAGTTTATGGCCAGTAAGATGTGGAGAAAAGAGGTGTCTATAAACAGCAAATGGATAGATTCGAAGTCACGATTTGCTTCTATAATTTATAAAAACAATTCAGTCGATCGTGTGAGCAAAAAAAGATGAACGCAAACAACTGCTAAGTCTTTGACTAACTGGAAATCGAGTTGTGTATTTTCTATGCTTAGAAAAGGGGAACAATATGATGGAGGAGGGAGGAGGGAGGAGAAATCCCCAAATCTCGGAGTGACAGTGAGCTAATTACACTTTCGGGAGAACACAAAGTGGAAGGAAATATTTTTAAAAAATCATCAGAGAAGCTAAGTGTGGTGACACACACCTCTAATTCCAGCACTAGGGAGTCAGAGGCAGGTGGATCTCTATGAGTTCAAGGCTAGCCTGGTCTACAAAGCAAGTTCCACAACAGTTAGGGCTACACCGAGGAAGCCTGTCTTCAAAAATAAATAAATAAATAAATAAACAAAAAGCAGAGAAATAATTTCATGGACTAAATAATAAAGAAAGATAATAGAACTGAATGTAATGACCAAATGTGAAAATATAAATAAAAAAGACCCAAACTAATCTGAATGCTACAGAAAAGAATGGAGCACTAATTAACCAATGCTACAATAAAAACACAAACCTTAGAAACCTAGTGTGTGACGTAAGCTGCACACAAAAGACCACATATTTTATTTGTGTTTGGTTTTTTTTGAAAGTAATTTTATTAAATTATAAAAGTTTCCATTTCCGCCCCTCCTTCCACCCCCCCACTCCCCCGACTCCCTCTCCTCCTCCCTCTCCATCCCTAAGAGCAGTCAGGGTTTCCTGCCCTGTGGGAAGTTCAAGCTCCTCCCCCCTCCCTCCAGGTCCAGGAAGGTGAGTGTCCAGATGGACTGGATCCCCAAAATCCAGTATATGCAGAGGAAACAAGTCCCAGTGCCATTGTCAATGGCTTTTCAGAAAGACTCCGGGCCAGCCACATTCAGAGGATCCGGCCACATTCAGAGAATCTGGCTGGATCGCGTCCTCGTTCAGTCCCAGTCCAACTGGCCTTGGTAAACTCTCATTAGATCCGTTCCCTTGTATCAGTGGGTGATCGCACCCCTCGCAGTCCTTATTTCCTTTTTCATTTTCTTCATCCTTCTGCTCCTCATTTGGACCTTGGGGGGCTCAGTCCGGTGCTCCAATGTGGGTCTCCGTCTGTATCGCCATCCATCGTCGGATGAAGGTTCTGGGACTCTTGTTTATTTCCAATCTCCAGGCGGATAGCTACATGATTTTCATCAGGTTCACCTTCTTATTTAGCTTCTCTAGGATCACGAATAATAGGCTCAAAGACCTTTAATTATGGTTAGAATCCACTTATGAGTGAATACATACCATGTTCCTCTTTTTGGGTCTGGCTTACCTCACTCAGTAAAGCGTTTTCTATTTCCACCCATTTGCATGCAAAATTCAAGATGTCATTGTTTGTTTTTTACCGCTGAGTAAAACTCTAATGTGTATATGTTCCACACCTTTTTTAACCATTCTTCTATTGAGGGGCACCTAGGTTGTTTCCAGGTTCTGGCTATTACAAATAGTGCTGCTATGAACATTGTTGAACAAATGCTTTTGTAGTATGTTAGGGCATCTCTTGGGTATATTCCCAAGAGTGGAATTGCTGGGTCTTGAGGGAGGTTGACTCCCAGTTTCCTGAGAAACCGCCACACTGATTTCCACAGTGGCTGCACAAGTTTGCATTCCCACCAACCATGGATGAGTGTTCCCCTCATTCCACATCCTCTCCAGCATAGGCTATCATTGGTGTTTTTGAGTTTGGCTATTCTGACAGGTGTAAGATGATATCTCAAAGTTGTTTTGATTTGCATTTCCCTGATCGCTAAGGAGGTTGAGCATGACCTTAAGTGCCTTTTGGCCATTCGAAGTTCATCTGTTGTGAATTCTCTGTTCAGTTCAGTACCCCATTTTTTAATTGGGTTAATTAGAGTTTTAGTGTCTAGTTTCTTGAGTTCTTTGTATATTTTGGAGATCAGACCTTTGTCTGATGAGGGGTTGGTGAAGATCTTCTCCCAGTCGGAAAGTAGCCTTTTTGTCTTACTGACAGTGTCCTTTGCTTTGCAGAAGCTTCTCAGTTTCAGTAGGTCCCATTTATTCATTGTTTCTCTTATTGTCTGCGCTCCTGGGGTTCTGCTTAGGAAGTGGTCTCCTGTGCCTATATCTTGTAGACTACTTCCCACTTTCTCTTCTTTCAGGTTTTTCAAAGTGGTCGGAACGATAATCAAGTTTATATGGAAAAACAAAAAAACCCAGGATAGCCAAAACAATCTTATACAATAAAGGAACTTCTGGAGGCATTACCATCCCTGACTTCAAACTCTATTACAGAGCAACAGTATTGAAAACAGCTTGGTATTGGCATAAGAACAGAGAAGTCGACCTATGGAATCGAATAGAAGACCCGGGTATTAACCCACAAACGTATGAACACCTGATATTTGACAAGGGAGCTAAAGGTATACAATGGAAGAAGGAAAGCATCTTTAACAAATGGTGCTGGCATAACTGGATGTCAACCTATAGAAGAATGAAAATAGATCCATATCTATCACCATGCACAAAACTCAGGTCCAAATGGATTAAAGACATCAACATTAATAAGACCACATATTTTAATGATTCAATATTTACACAAGATATTTAAAATAGGTAAATCCATGTGGGCAAAAATCCAATTATTGGGGACTGGACAAACGGCTCAGTGATTAAGCACTGACTGCTCTTTTTGAGGTTCAGAGTTCAATTCCCAGCAACCACAGGGTGGCTCACAACCATTGCCAATGAGATCTGGTGCCCTCTTTTGGCCTGCAGGCATGCATGCAGGCAGAACATGGTACATAACAAATAAATAAATATTAAAAAAAAGCCAGGTGGTGGTGGTGCTGGCCTTAAAAAAATTCAATTATTCCTTTCCAGATGCTGCTGTATTAAGTCTTTCTGTGATTTGAATATGGGTTCCTCATAGTTCATGCATTTGAAACTTAATCTTAAGTGGAACTGTATTGGAGTGTGGGTACTTAGGTCATACTTAGGTCATAAAAGCTTTGCCACATGAAAACATTAGTGTCATGACTATGGTTTGAGTTATTAATTATAAGAGAAGGCTTGTTATACTACTCACTTTGGCCTGCTCTCACCTTCTCTCATACTGACCTGCTATTTTGCTTTCTGGAAAAAAAAAAAGCCTTCATCAGATATTGCCCTCTCAGCATTAGACTGCCTTATCTCCAGAACTCTGGGACATTAATGTGCTTCCTTAAAACTGCATAGTCCCTAGTATTCTATCCTACCAACCCAAAATAGGATAACATAGGATTCTCTTTTAGAGTGACGAACATGTTTGGAAGTATATGGATGATCCAGCAACATGATGTAGCAAGCCTGCTTAGTATTGCTGAACTATATGTCTTAACATTGGTTTATTTCAAGTCAGTCATTATTGTCTTCTTGTTTTTTAGTTTTGACCAAACCCTCATACACACTAGTCAAGTGCTCTGCCACTGCCCCCTTAATTTAGAAGAATAGGAGAACATAAGACTATTACATCCCATCCCTGAGACATTTGCAGAGTTTCACATGAAACTATTTCTTATAGTGTCATTTCATTTGTATTTTAATAAGTAAGGATTGCCTTAGGATCAGAGAAGTAAAACAACTACCATTGGTCAGCCTTCCAGACCAGGCGGCAATGACACACACCTTGTATCCCAGTAACCACAATGACACACACCTTTAATCTTAATATCCACACCACTGCCATAGAAACCGGCAGTAGTAATGCACACCCTTAGTCCCAAAACTAGAGATGATTACAAGATGAGAGGAGATAGTTCTCACTTTCAGTCTCATTCTGAGGTTTCCTGGGGGGGGGGGCAGGATTGCCATTTTCAGGTTGAAGTCGAGGTAAGAGTCAATGGCTGCCTACTTTGCTTTCCTGATCTTCAAGTTGAACTCCAATGTCTGTCTCTGAGTTTTTATTATTTGGGCTTCGATTTCTAGAAAGTGAAATAAAAAACAAAACAGAACTCACCATAGTTTGAAGTGGGATTTTAGAATTTTGTTCATAAAGAAAAAACTCTAAAAACTTACAAGTGAATAACTCAGACAGAAGCAAGAAATGGCAAACTTCTTTCTGTAAATAACTGAGTTCAAGAAGGTAAGCAATCACAGTCAAGAACATGAGTCAGGTTGTTGGGAGCCACCTGGAGGCACAGGTGGTCCTGCAGTTTGGAGGTAGCCATGTGGGGCTGAGCACCCCTGCCTGCACCCTTGCTTGCACATGCTCAGACCAGCAGAATGGCATTAACCAATCAGGACAGCGTTCAAGCCGCTCCACCGTTTAAAAGCAGCTGCCTCGGGGCCCAACGCTCTCTCTCTAAGCTTTCTCTCGTCCCTGCTCTATCGTCCCTTCCCCCAATTTTCCTCAAGGGAATGCTCCAAATAAAGATGTGACCAGAGAAGGAATTCTCGTTTTTGGTGGGGTTCATTCCTGCTGGACAGGATGGCGCCCCGCAACTGGTGCTGAAACCCGGGATCGAACCAGGGACCTTGGTGGGGTTCATTCCTGCTGGACAGGATGGCGCCCCGCAATGACCTTTAGTGTTTCCTGCTCCAGCCGCACGTATAAGGCACAACACATGAATAGCAGCCATCCCAGGGAGATTCTCTGGGTTGTTCTGGGTTGATTTTTCTGTCTAAAGTGTGTTTATGTTTAGCTATCTGAACTGGTCTTATCATCCAGTTGTGGTGGACAACCAAGAACAGGCAATAACCCTATTGTTTCGTGTACTTCTAGGGCCTCCTTGGCCAATAACGTTTAAGGAGTTGAATGGTACTGGCCAGAGTCTTTCATTTAATAACTCATATCTTCTGGGAGCAGCATTGTCCACCCATGCAGAGTACATCTGTTTAGACATCTTTGTTTTCTTTTTAAATTAACTTACAAGCTAGTGGGTTTTCATAAAACATCCACATACATCCTAAATTTTGGTTAACTTGTCTCCACCTCTCCTTTACCTCACTCTTCCTGCTTCCACCCCACTTACACCTTTAATTCCTGGTATCCCCCCAGTATTCTTTAATATAACATTCATATATCTCTTCTTATATTTCTTTACTTGAGCTGCAAAATCATAGATTTCCATACAACTCTTCACAAACTCTTCATTCTGACTAATTTTACGGTGTCTTAACATTTGTCAGAACACTAACTTCTAGATTATAAAGTATGTATCTTTAAACATTCAAGTTAATGTAACTATTATCTTATTAATAATGATCAAAAGTGGAGACGGAGTTATTTTTATTGAAATGTGAACACAAAAGGTTTCCCAGCTTGCGAGGATAATGCCGTGAATTATAATGGGCAGGTCTTTATGTTGGTTTTAATTCACGGAAAGAAATTTTCCAAAAAGAAAATGGAATTGGTGGCATGTCTGGGCTTTTCAAAGTTCTGCTCCTTCATGTCCTTTCAAAAGAGATGGCTTCTAACTTGATTTTTTCTTGTTAGTTCTGTAATACTCTACTTGCACCTAAAAGGTCCACAGAGAAGTCACATGTGGCTGGGGCAGTTGCCTTGAAGTTCCCAGTGGCCTAACCTGCTTTGATGTGGTTCCTTTCATAGTTGGATATGGCGCTCATGGTTCACGTGTGGACACAAGGCCAGCGGGGTCACATTGGACCCGTTTGTTTCCACTTCAAAACGAAGATTGGATTTAAATGAAAAATTGTGTTCCAAGAACAAATTATTTTACTTGAAAGCGTTGTCTCCTAATGTGACATTTGAAGGTTTTTGTGAGGAAAGATAATTTGGATTTTTGTATTAACATTAACTGTGTCCTTACATGTACAGTGGAAAGTGAGAAATTCAGATCAATCACATTGTTTTGAATATTAAAGTAAAATCTATTTAGGGGAAGCCAGGGATTTCACAAAAAATCATTTTTCAAATTACACCAGCTCTTTGTGAGTATCCATTCAAATAATATAGGTAGGAAAATGTTTCTCTGTCTTCTCTTTTCAACTCATTTCCTTTTGCTAGAGGCACATTTTACGATGCATTTAAATGTACATATGTTTTATATAGAAATATACATATTTTGTTTATCCTAGACACTATGAGAAAAATGTGATTTTATTGAAAATATATCTAACTTGTTTTTAATGACCTAAATCATCAGTGTAAGCAACAATATTTTTTTAAATTTTTTGTCTTTGTTCATACAGTGATTCAGAAACTCCATACCTTATTTTAAATTTCAAATCCCATGGTTACCCTTATTGTTTTGTTGCATATAGTATGGATCCACATAGGGAGAATGAGAGGAAAGGAGAAGGGGAAAGAGAGACAGAGAAAGAGATAAAGAGAGGCAGAACAGACAGACAGACAGACAGACACACACACAGAGAGAGAGACAGAGAGAGAGAGAGAGAGAGAGAGAGAGAGAGAGAGAGAATTTCCTGTAGTATAGGTTTAACCCATATGTATAAAAACTACTCAAAAAAGAAAACAAAAACAAAATCGCCTGCCTTCCTCCCTGTATCACACACTTTTAGCCACACTGATGCAACCCAGCTATTTTACAGACTATTTTTTTGTCCTTTCAAAATATTATCTTTGTCTTTGTCAATATAATTTTTCATATGCTGTGCTCCAGATGTGTGTGTGCGTGTGTGTGCGTGTGTGTGTGTGTGTGTGTGTGTGTGTGTGTGTGTTGTGTCTCTACCCTTCTAGCTCTGGTATTTCTCCTCAGAGTAGCTATCTGCTTCCACCACCCATCCGCTCCGCTTTTCTGCATGGGCACTTTTAGCACGTGACTTGTAGCTATTTTAAATTCCTTGCCTGATAATCAATTATCTGCATTACATTTGTGTCTGGTTCTCATAATCGCTTTGTCTCTACAAACTTGTCTCTATTTCCCGTTCCCACATCCTTTGACCTGTGTTGTGATTTACCACAATGGGCAATAGGAACTGAAGGAAATGGTCCTTCCACCTGACTGTAAATTTGCCTAGATGGAGATTTTATTTAATGCTTGTTGTAGCTGTGGGCATGAGATATTTCAGATTCTTGACCCATCCTTGCTATTGTCACTCCTACTGACATGGTTTCCTTGTGCTCCGTGTACCTTGTCAGGGAGTCCTGCCATGCTGGTCAGTAGTGTTTTGCGATGTTTGCTAACACACATTTGTTCATATCTCCCCAGGGAGCAGAACACTTACTCTCATGGTATGTCAGAGTCAGTGTCTAAGAGCTTTTTCAAAATTACTGTCTTACTCACTGTCCGTTGCTGTGAAGAGAAACGATGACCATGGGAACTCTTCCATGTTTGGTTATGAGCCCAGCCTTTAAAAGCCGAGCCATCTCTTCAGTTCCACCATGGGGACTTTTATAAGTGAAAGCATTTAATTGGGGCTTCCTTGCAGTTTCAGAAGTTCAATCCATTATCTTCACAGTAGGGAGCTTGGTGACACACAGACAGACGTGGTGCTGGAGAAATGTTGGGGATCGTCCACATTCAGATCTCCAGGAAGCAGGAAGAGAGGTATGTGAGATACCTCTTTTAAAATGTTTGTTTTTAATTATGTGTATCTATGTGTCTGTCTGTCTGTCTGTAGGTATATGCACATGCGTGAAAGTACCCAAACAGGGTAGGAGAGTTGTATTCTTCTCCAGCTGGAGTTGCAGGCTGCAAGCTGCACAGCATAGGTATTAGGAGCCAAACTCAGTTCTTGACCTGATGCGGGGCGCCATCCTGTCCAGCAGGAATGAACCCCACCAAAAACGAGAATTCCTTCTCTGGTCACATCTTTATTTGGAGCATTCCCTTGAGGAAAATTGGGGGAAGGGACGATAGAGCAGGGACGAGAGAAAGCTTAGAGAGAGAGCGTTGGGCCCCGAGGCAGCTGCTTTTAAACGGTGGAGCGGCTTGAACGCTGTCCTGATTGGTTAATGCCATTCTGCTGGTCTGAGCATGTGCAAGCAAGGGTGCAGGCAGGGGTGCTCAGCCCCACATGGCTACCTCCAAACTGCAGGACCACCTGTGCCTCCAGGTGGCTCCCAACATCTCCCCCTAATTATTGTCTTTAAGAGCAATAAGGCAAAACTATTTTCCAATCTGGTCCCCACCTAGACGCAGCATGCCAAGGATATCTGCTCCCACCCATCCCCAAGGAGGGAAAAGGCAAAATAGAGTCAGTCAGAAAATTGTTAAGAGATAAGAGGTTGCACAGGGTGTTGCTCAAGTCGATGTTGTGAAACAGCTGCTCTTGGCACTGCCCAGAAGGTCATCTCTGCTGCCTCCGCACGAATCTTCCACAGCAGGACACTCAGCATCCACTGGGTCGTCTTCTTTATCTCTCTGGTCGGTCTCGCTGGCATCCAGATGTATGTCAGCATTCCTAGAAAAACATAAACAAAACTCTCCTCCCAAATTAACATTTAAGAGTACTAAAAACTCTCAGTGTAAAAATTCAGCACAATCAGTACTGGAAGTAGGCTGGTTTTGAACTTAGAGATCTGCAGGTCTCTGCTTCAAAAAGCAAATCTTGTTTGCCTGTACCAGCAAAATTTTGAATTAAAATTAAGTGTAAAGAATGCAAGAGAAATCCTTTCTCTGGGGGAAGCTGTCACTGGTAGTGTAGTCCCCCTCTATTGTTTAAAAACCAAAGCAGTTGTCACTGGGAATTGAACTCAGGACCTTTGGAAGAGCAGTCAGTGCTCTTAACCTCTGAGCCATCTCTCCAGCTCCCCCATTCAGATGGAAAAAACCTCTAGGTAGCATTTTTTATTTCACCCGTTGCCAGGGGCAATAGGTAATGATAACCAGGTTGCCGCGCCTTTATTATGATAATTAGGACCAGTTCTTTGAGGGAGAATGGACGTCGATCATCTGGCTACTTCCTGCTGACAAAGGGGCGATGTTTGGGGGATAAATGTTTTTATCTGACTGAATTCTTGGCGACAAATGTTTTTATCTGACTGAATTCTTGGCGACCTTGGCTGAGGGCGGCGGCAGCAGCGGACGGCGGCTGCCACAGCTCCGCCTCTGAAGCCCAATGTGGCGCGCTCCGCATGGCCCCGCCCCGGGCCGTGCGCGGGCTCGCCGTTTCACCTCAGGCAATGAACTCGCACCACCGGCTGTGAGTCTTTTTCAAGCTCCGGCGAGGGGGGGCATCCGCCCACCCGTGGAGGGGCTTCTCCTGCCCGGTCCGCCCGCGCGCAGAGCCCCGTTCTCTGGGAACTCACCTCCCCGCTCGCCCATGTTGCTATAGAAACACAGTTTTTCCGCAGAGCCGATTCAGCTCCTCTCTGCTTTCTATGGCGCCGCTGCTCACCACGCAGCTTCCGCCTCAGTCAGGCGAGTCCGCTCAGGTGCTGAAAAAGTCCTCCAAAAACCATAGCCCCGCCAGAAGGCCGGGACATATAGCCTCTGATGTCACACGGACTTTAGCCTGCCCGCGACCTGGCTATTCGCAGGCCTCTGCGGACTCCAGCAAATTTCCCGCCAGCAACTGGTTAGCATGGCCATGCCTCCCGAACGAGCTAGCACTGGAGAGTGCAATTTTGCGTCTCCCTCCTGAGTAGCTGGGATTACAGGTGTGCACCACCGTGCCTGGCCCACTTCCGTGTTTTTAATCAGGCATTACCGCTCAAAGGCGGGCCGGCTGCCGCCAGCACTCTCAGCACGATCAAGCAGCTTGTCTTTCTCAGTCAAAAATTAAAGTTTTTTGTACGTGAGAGCCAGAGACTGAGCTCTCTTATCAAAATTAGGCGAAAATCACCTCCAAAAGCTCTGTGGCTCTTTAAGAACAGGGAAGGCAGTGATCAAGCTCGCCTCCCTACGAGACTGTTGCCTCCAGTCTCTAACAGCGAGTACGCAGGTGGACGGAGAGGGAGCGGAAGCCGCGGTCTCCCGTACCCCATCGTCCTCAAAGTCCCGCCTTAGTTACCTCGCCTTTTTTGCTGCTGTTTACATTCCTCCTGCACTGAACTTAAGGGATTTTTCTTCCCCGTTGCTTTCTGTACCTTCTTTCAGATACCTTAACTTTGATTTTTTTTTTTTTTTTTGTATTTTCTTTTCTATTTAGGCCTATCCTTTGAAATTCCTTTTTACATTTCTTTTCCTCCCCTTTCTGGGGATTTCAACCGACGTCACTCACCGCTCCATGTTCTCAGAGTTCTGAAATTCAAGGCTCTCTGTGCTGGTGTCTGATCTTGGGCTTTCAGCGCGTTGTTGGGCGCTTCCTTCTCAGGGTCCCCCGGCGTAGTTGTCAGGGTCCCTCAGCGTCCCGGAGTTTCGAGCACCAGTTGCGGGGCGCCATCCTGTCCAGCAGGAATGAACCCCACCAAAAACGAGAATTCCTTCTCTGGTCACATCTTTATTTGGAGCATTCCCTTGAGGAAAATTGGGGGAAGGGACGATAGAGCAGGGACGAGAGAAAGCTTAGAGAGAGAGCGTTGGGCCCCGAGGCAGCTGCTTTTAAACGGTGGAGCGGCTTGAACACTGTCCTGATTGGTTAATGCCATCCTGCTGGTCTGAGCATGTGCAGGCAAGGGTGCAGGCAGGGTTGCTCAGCCCCACGTGGCTACCTCCAAACTGCAGGACCACCTGTGCCTCCAGGTGGCTCCCAACAGGTCATACCCAGTCGTGGACCTTGAAGGCTGCAATACGGAAAAGATGTGTCCGCTGGCACACTGGTGGCATGGCTGTTAAAAGTCACAAATTTATTTCTGATTGGATTTAAGGAAAGTAACAGGAAAGAATTTATGCCAGTTGCTTTAAACCTTGTCAAAAACACCTGGCTAGCCTGTCATAGGCCCTCCCTTCTGTTTTATGAAATGTTCATGTCATCAAACTGCCTTCTAAATATCTGTATTTATAACTGAGATTTAAACAGGTTCTCCATCTTGGTTGGAAAAGCTCCTTTTTTACCATGGGTAGTATTTAATGCAGAGACATATAACTGTCCAAAATACTAAAAAGGAATTATTTGGGCCATCCCCGTCGTTCCTACAGCAAAGCTCAGGAACACTGAGGAAGAGGAAGAGGTAGAAAGAATGCAAGAGCAGAGGACAGGAAGGGGTACGGAAAACGCTGTCTTTTGGATATGGTGTCGGTATGGTCTGCAGAAGATCAAGCCAGTTAAAAAACCTAGCATTACCAGGTGATGATGGCACACATTTTAATTGGAGCACTTGGGAGGCGGAGACAAGTGGATTTCTCAGTTTAAGGCCAGTCTGGTCTACAGAGTAAGTTCCAGGAGAGCCAGGGCTGCTCAGAGAAACCTTGAGTTGGTAAAGATTAAACTAAATTAAAAATTAAAAAGCATACCATGTATGGAGGAAGCGCTCCTGAGTCCCCAACCTAGATGAGGAGCGAGTGGCAGTTAATGACTTTGGGGTGTAAAATTAATTTTTTTTGGACACATGACAAATAAAAGATTTTCCAAGTTCAAGTAAACAGCCCTACACTCAAGTGTATATACTGATCGGACTCAGTGGGTTATTTTAAAAGGGGGAATGTGAAATTAGGGGACTCATGATCAGGAGGATGCAGAAAGCGGAGAATGGATAAGCTTAAGACACAATCATTTGTGTATGGAATGTTCAATGAATAAATTTAAATACATATATGCACATACGTAAACATACATGCACACACACACACACACACACACACACAAGCACACTCAGCAGGAAAAACAGCATAACTATAGAGGTGTTTTTCCAGTGTTTTACCTATTACATTCTGCTGACCCCTGGAATTTCTCCAAATGAAGAAAACTCAACTGTTTAATTGGTGGAAGTGGGGGACTGTATTACAGAAAATTAATTTTGAGAGAGGGATAATGAGAGAAAGAGAGGGAGGGGGGAAAGAGAGAGAGAGAGAGAAAGAGAGAGAGAGAGAGAGAGAGAGAGAAAGAGGACAGACAAGAGAGAGAGCAGCCACTATGAAGCTATTCTGCCACGTATGAAATCACAACTAACCATTCTCTGTCCACATGACATTTGTCATATATTTTCTTCCTTGGTGTTGACCACCTCAACTCTAAAGCAGATGGCCATGCTCATTTTTCCAAGTTCTGAAGACTGACTAAGATACCATAAATAGATCTCTCACAGACCTTCCTACTACAGGGTAGCACAGACAGCAGCCACTGAAAAAAATCAACCCCATGAATTAGGATCTCTCCTATGGACAATGCTATTGAGTCTCTGAAGAGAGACAGTGATTAGTCACTGTCTGGCAGATTACATGTGGAAAGGACAAAAACAAAATGCAATTCACTGGGATTTGACTCTCAAATACCTGGTCTATGAACCCACTAAAATACATGTTTTGTAAACTTTTCATGTTTTTTAATGACTCTCTATTTGGACACAAGGCCTGAGAAAACAAGGTGATTTTTCTTTTACTTTTGGCTTTTTTGAATAGCTCAATTCAGTACCAAGGTACATGTGACATGTGCTATTAAATGACATTTATAACACACTTGGGAAACATCTGCTGAGCACTCTGGCTGGGTGCCAAGACAAGGTACATGTCCATTTAACCCTTTCCCAAAGTCTCAGGTAGATGATGCTAACATTCTTCAATAGATGTTGCCTAGAACCGACTCCTGCCCGCAATTCCTTTTCCTTCAAGAAATTTGAATGCAATCCCAGGCAAGTGAAGCATAAAAGTGGAACACAAATCACATATTTATTGATAATAAATTGTGAAGATAAATCCCTAAAAACAATGCTTTGGCACACACATAATTTTACTTAATATTAAAGAAAAAACCAAATTTGCAAATGACTAAGGTATGTATACTTCTTCCTTTTATATAAAGAATCCAGACTTGACTGCATGCTTGATACTTTTATTTGACATTTTGATTTTATAATCATTAGCCCTGAAGCTGCTTTTCTTAACATATGTATATAATACAACATGGCAAACATGTGTTTGGGCCACTTCAGAGATTGACAGGAATTTAGCTTTAATCTCAAACCAATATTCTTTAATGATTTGAAGAAACTCAAGTCATCCACTTAAACAGCACCTTTAAATCAAGACTCTAGTACAATACAATCCAAATACATACAAATTTGATACTTTTATGCTAAGGAATGAGGATAGGAAAATAGAAAAAAAGTCTTTGTTTTCTATAGCTAAGCCACTATGTTTCTATAAGAGCAGAACACTTTGTGACTGTCTATTAACTGTGTATGTATGTATGGTGTTTACAAATGTGTGGACAGATATGCATGTCCATGCATATACTTGGAGGCCAGAGTCCTTCAGATGGTTTCTAGTGGCCTCAGTTGATTCTCTTGCATCAGGCCTGCCATTGTACCTGTCACTCTGTAAGCTTTGATTGATGACCACCAAGCCCCCAGCAAACCGGTTGAACAAATCTTCCCAACTCCAGGACCACTCTGCCCTAGGAATGCAGGCTTCTCAGGCCATTTTTTACATGATAGGTTTTTTACATGAATGCTGAGGATCTGAACCTGGTCCCCACGGTTGTAGAGCAGGAGCTCGTGCTAACGCATCCATTTTCCCAGCCCCAAGCAGACACACCTTGAAGGTATAGTAAATACACCCCGAGTCTTGGCTGTGAGCCAGTGTAACCCAGGCAGTGCTCGTTGGCCTTGTTGCCATGGTAACAAGCAGAGTTTCTGATGCTCATAGTTTGTGTTCAGAAACAAGGCTGTGGAGTGCAATATAAACACTGCTGGAGATACTCTGGATTAAGAAAGTAGTTTATGTTGATTTTACATTTTGGTCACTTCGTGTTCAGAAATCTTTTGACTGAAAGTTGGTTCCAGTTTTTCCAGAACCGTGACATTTGGTTACACAACCCCACCCGATTAAGATGTGATATTGAGGACACATGTTTTATTCCTTGGACTGTGTGTTCTCTTTGTAAAATGCACACTGTTACTGGTAGCAGAATTTTAAAGCCAAATTTCATAAGAATCTAGATTCTGGGCCGGCCAGTGGTGGCTCATGCCTTTAATCCCAGAACTCAGGAGGCCGAGGCAGGCAGATCTCTGTGAGTTCGAAGCCAGACTGGTCTACAAGAGGTAGTTCCAGGACAGTCTCCAAAGCTACATAAAAACACTGCCTCCAAACAAAACAAACAAAAAAATAATCTAGTTTCGACTGTTTATTGGAATCATTAATTTTCTCTGCATTTTTTCATAGAATGTGAATAGGAAATAATAATGCCTTCATCAACAAGTATATATATTAACTAAGCCAGTGTGTTTAAATTCTTATGTTGGAGTCATGAAAAGCACTTTGTAAGGGATACCTGTTATCATCATCGTTATTATTATTGGTTTTATTAATATGAGTTTGAAAAGTGTCTGATGAAGTAAAAACCTTTACTAAATTTTAGCCAGCCTGTCAGTTGGTCCTGTATCATGTGAAAAGTCCTCTTAACAGTGACAATACTTTAAGGGCCAATTATACAGGTGATTGAGTTAACTCAACTCCGTTGGACGGTGCCTATTATACAGGTGATTGAGTTAAATCAACTCCATTGGATGGTGCCTACCCAGAATAATAGCTTTCAGGAAAACAGCAGGTCAAATATTGGGAAATAGTACTCTTAAAAGTTTTGCTTCTTTATAAGAGTGTGGCCTGTAATTTATAGAAATGGGCGACTTGTGATATTCAAATAGAATTCTATCCACAGAAAACATTTCATTCCAAGCCAAAGGAACTGACCTTAAACAGGGCAGTAAAACCAAAACTATTGAGATGCCATCATCATTTGGGGACTGTACTCAGAAGTTCAAAATTCTCCGGGGAAGGAAACCCCATGTGTAATATTTTGAGCACATTTGACTTGCAGAATGATCAGCAACTTCCTATTCAAAACAATAAACTGAAAGATATTCATAAAATATCTCCAATGAATTAAAATATTGACTTTCCAAATCAAGCATTATATGGCAAATACTATACACAGCATTAAGCATTCTGAGAATGGAATGTGTGGGTATTCTGGAAGTACACTAGATGCTGAGTGTCCCAGTGTTATCCATACGAACTTTCATCTTTACAATAACAAACATTCAACGCCGAGTATGAAGAGTTCTTCACAAATAATGAGCTCCAAAGAGTTATCCATTCTGGAACGTTGTGGGTTCCATTTATCAGACGCTTCAAAGGCTGAAGAACTGTCCCAGTTACTAACCAGGTGGAGACAGCAAATGAAGAGTCCCGTAATTAGTATTCGCACATATCAGTTGAGCTGCCTTGTCAGGGCTTCCCTAACAAAGGCGCAGAGACTGGGTGGCTTAGACAATAGAGATACATGTTCTCAAAGTTACAATAAAAAAGTCAAAATGTTGCAAAAGTCCTAAATCGCGGTGTTGGCAGGTTGATTTCTCCCCCCTGAGGCTTTTTCTCTGACTTATAAATGGTCGTCTTCTCCCTCTGCTTTCTCATAGATTTCCCACTGTGTGCCTGTGTCTCCATTTCAGTTTCTTCCTATACAGACACCAGTGACCGTGGATGAGAACCCACTCTAACATCCTCATTAACTTTACCTTTTGACCAATCCTACTCCAAATATGGGTGGGTGTACAGATTTTGCATGTCATTCGACCCACTGCAGTGGCTCAGTAGAAGAATAACCTCAGACCTTGACTAAAGAGTCATTGTTTGTCAGATCCAGTGGTCTGTGCTGGTTTATTAGTTCAAGAGAACTACTTTTGATACAAGAGTCTAATAACAGAACTAGAGCTTCTCGAGCGCCAACTGATGTGTCTTATGCAAGTTCAACCAAAACAGAGACTGTGTTGACTAAACATTTCAAGAATGTGGTTCAGACGTAGCTCACTTCAGGATTTAAACATTACCATAGCCGCTTGTATTTTCCTCTTGGCTTTTCCCCACCAGCTTTCTGAGTGACACTTCCATTTATTTTTACATTTCCTCCTGTCTGGGGTAGGGCTTGACTCAGCTCTTCTGGCTCCAGATGTTCACATTGCTGATGACTAAACCAGGTTAAGTGTCTGCATGGACAAGTTGGATCTGCAGGGCTAAACGTGGAACTTAAATGGAAAAAATGATGCATTTCTTTGTTTGGGGATTTATTTATCAATTTATTGATATAAGGAGATTCAAAGTACACAATAACATGAAAGTGTAATTCAGAGTTCACTCGTGTAGTTAATATTACCATTGATAGTACTTACTTAGTGCTCAGTGTGTTTAACTGGTCTGAAATATATCTAAGTGGTATTAGGTAGAATTATTCTCCTTATATAAAGGCTAGGAAACAAAGTCTCCGAATGATTTTGTCTCTTGTCCAAGCTAGCAAAGTCAGTAAGAACTAATAAGAAAGCAGAACTGACACTACAGGCTTTGAAATCCCCACTTAACACGCACGACTTCACGTTGCCTTGTTGAAAACAACAGATAGATAACTATCTTCAGCAGAGCTGACCTCTCTCAAATCTCAGTACTTTCCATATGACAGCAACCGGGGAATGAACTGAAAGCACTATTTAGTTTTAATTTATTTAAATTGTCTATATGTAACGCAAAGACTCACTAGTTGTCTTCGGTTTGCATGTTGCTTCCAAACTTAGTATACAAGGATTCACTGCATCATTGTGGTGTGTGTGTGTGTGTGTGTGTGTGTGTGTGTGTTTTCATGCCTGTGCAGAAGCCATATGTGCTTGTGTGAATCAGGAGACAATCTCAGATGTCATTCCTCAGGCTCTGTCTCCCTTTTCCTTTGTGAGGAAGGGTCTCTCACTAGCCTGGAACTGACCAAAAAGCCCCAGGGAATCTGTCTATCTCTATCTCCCATAGATGGGGTTACAAGTATGTGCCACTGTGCTTGGCTTTATTACATGGATTCAGATTCAAGGGAGCAAATTCTCGTCCTCATTCTTGCTTGGGAGGCAAGCACTTTGTTGCCCCTCTCTCCCAACTCCGATTCACTGTATCACACAGACTGAAAAAGGAAATCTTCCCTAGTCAGCTCTTATGAAAGACTAGTTAATTCAAGTCCCTGTGGGGGAAGGGGAGAAGAAATCAGATAAATGTCCATCCCCTTCTTCGTCCATGTGCCCCCTGATATTGGAGTCACTTGACAACTCTACCACCTAGAAAATACTGGAGCCAGCCTAGCACACTGACACACAATTCTTGTGTGAATTCCTTGTTCAGCAAAGGGCATTCCTTTTAGTAATAATTTTTGCAGCAGAGGTGTAGGTATTCCCCCTGGAATTTAAGCTGGGTGACTTTCTGAGAAAATGCATATAAATGCCTGAGTCAGTTTAGTGGTCTTTACCAAAAATAGCCTGGTCTCTTGACTCACCCAGGCTGCCAGTAAACTCTGTTTTTGTTCCCCCCACCCTCCCCTCTCTACAGATAGGCTAAATCTAGTAACAACCAGGTCAATACATCTTGAATTAGATGCAACGTTGGGCTTGCTACTGTTAGAAAATCTTTGTTACCAATTCCTGCGTTGTACCAGAGGACCCCAAGGTAGGATGACACAGGCCAGCCTTACATGGTTCCAGATAAGAAAGCAGCAGAAGCCCAGAAGGGTGAAGGGACCCACACAAGGTTACATTGCTGGTAAGTGACAAGCCCAAAATAATTCTGAGCTTCTGGCACACAAAAAGATCTGCATTTTCAGAGGTCAGGCCAGGGATTCCATGGTTGAGATACAGCCCACCCCTGAAAAGTTGTTTGAGAGAGTAACACAAGGCATGAACTAGGTAGCTATGTTGTTTCTATTTATCTGAGAATTAAACAATCAAAAGCTCAGGGAAAAAAATAACAGATGCTTTAATGCCTAGTTGCCATCCTTCTCCTTTCCTGCCCTTTCCCCTTTCTACCCCATTCATCTCCTCCTTCCCTTTCCTTTTTCTGCTTCTTTCCTCTCTCCTTTCCTTTCTTCTTTTTCTTCTCTCCACTTTTTTGAAAGTAGTCTTTTGAATGCTTGTGAGTTTTGTTGACTATGAACAAGACGCTCTGCAGCTGACCTCAAGTCTTGTATCCAACACTTGTGAGTCTTGTTGACTATGATCACTATGCTGTACAGCTGACCTTAATGCTTGTATAATTTTACTGAACTGAAACTGTGTTCTGTTGAAGAACAGCATTCAGTTCATTTCCACACACTGAGGGTCTTCCAACTGCCATTCTCCTCTATGCTTCCAGGAAAAACAGAGTAAAAGACGTCGAGTACATGGATTCATACAGTACTGTCATTCTGTATATATTTGCCTTCGCTCTAATGATTCCCTCAAGTTTCATCTTTGCTGTCACTTATGACAAGATATCCATCCTCTAACTGTGTTGTAAAACCCAGCTCTTGTGGCTGTAGAGACGACTCACTAGTTAAGAGTTTGCAAGGCTTCTCTTGCAGAGTTTGGTTGCCAGGACCTATGGCAGACAGGTCACAGTTGCCTGCAATTCCAGAGCCAGAGGATGGAACACTCTCTTCTGGCTTCCACTAACATCTGCGTTCATGTTCATATACCCACACAAAGACACAAAAATGTGCACAATAAAAAAAATTAAAGAAATCAGCTGAAATCAAATAAGAACTCAGTTACTGTAAGCCAAACTGTGACTCAGAAATATGAACTAAGTAACATTCTCCAAGTAACATATTCCGACATATACTTTGATAATTACAGAAAAGTCAAGAACAGTCATTTTTCAAACACATTGGAAGGAGCATCAGATCGGCAGGTTAAAACACAGGGAGGGATGGCTGTGACAAGCTTTAGCTGTTATCTGATGGCATTCTTAGTTGTGCGGTTGTTGGAAGCTAGTTCGTTTATTTGTGGAGCTTTAAGTCGTCCCCATTGACTGCTTGTCTTTACATTGGCACTACAATGCTTTAATTATAGTACCTGTGAAGACTCATTTGAAATGCTTCGCTGTCTCAAGATTGTTGTGTCTGCTATTGGTCCTCAGTCATTCTATGTGAAGCATAAAGTTGTTTTTCATTTTGGTAAAAACATGTTAGTGAGATTTTTGTAGACAGAGACTGTGCTTTCATTTCCCGACCACCCAGACCCGAATAATCACACTGAAACTCTATTAATACAACACTGCTTAGTCAATGGCCCAGGCTTATTTCTTGCTAGGTCTTACATCTTAAATTAACCAGTTTCTATTAATTTGTGTGTTACCACAAGGCTGTGGCTTACTGGGGCAACATGTTACTCCTTCAATGGCTTCATGGTGTCTCCTGGACTCCACCTACACTCTCTCTCCATCTCTCTGTTCAGATTTCCAAGCTGACATTACTCTGCTAAGCCATTGGCTGAAACAACTTTATTCAACAGCCAATCAAAGCAATACATCTACAGATGGACACCCCACATCAGATTTTGATAGGGATTATCCTGAATCTGAATAGGGAGACTTCCATGTTATCCAGGCTTCAATTTGTGAGCAAACACCCACAGATTTCTTCAGTTTTTTTCCACATTTTTGTAGTTTTCAGACACTGAAAATAAATTCTTAAGATTAGGATTAAAGCAAAGTTATCTCAATATAATAAAAGCCACATACATACCTCTAAATCCAAATGATGTGATGAAAACATGATAGCTTTAAGAACAGAAGCAAAACAAAGCATTGTTTGCTTTCTTATGACTCCTATGCAAGATAGTACTGGAAATCCCAGTCGGAGCAATTAAGGAAGAAAAAGAAATAAAATGTGACCAAATTTTAAGAAGAAGGCTTTATTTTCACTTTTGTTTTTTGACAGTTCCATGAATGTACGTGACAAATTTTAACTATTTTCCATGTCTATTTGTTCCTATAATCTCCTTTCTTTCTTCCTTCTTCTCAGCAACTTTCCTGTTATTTTTTCATGTCTCCTTTTTCTATGCCTAGTCACCATCCTTCTCCTTTCCTGCCCTTTCCTTTTCTTTAGTAATGAAAACTACTTTAGTGTGAGTGAGGATACATAACTCTGTTTTCAAATAACTTGATCCAACATATAGAAAGCTAAATGTTTATGCACACACACACACACACACACACACACACACACACACACATATTCTTAGGGATAATAGCTAACTCAGTAAAGTTACAGGATTAGAATCAACAATAAAATACCTGCATTTTATATGTTAACAACTAATTATCTAAAACAATAAGTCAACAATCCTATTTTCAGAGCATCAGAAACAATAAAATAATCAAACTTAACTGAAGAGATAAATGATTATCTATTTTAAGTGGTAGGTTTTTAATTGGGCCCAGGGAAACACTAATTCCGATGGGTACTCTCCTCTGAGATCATTCATGATCCTGAGTCGTTTCTGTAGCTTTTGTGAGACTCTAGTCCTTTCTGTAGCGGTTCTGGTGTCACCGCAATTCTCAAAGCAGCAATGCTAAAGTCTATTTTCCCCTAACAGACTAAACTCTGCCTTCTTGCCTATATTTTTATATCTTAGTAAAACTCAACTTTTTTTACATCTCTTTTCTCTTTTTTTATCGTCAGTTTGGATTTTAAGATACGTGAGGGTTTTTTTTGTTTCTCTTTAAATTTACTTATTTAATTGAAATTAGTTATTTGTATTGAATTGTTTATATCTATCAATTATGTGACGATAGAATTTGCTACTAAACATGAGATGTGGCTACTCCAAATAAGGCAAATATATCTCTGTTGAATGACTGTGAAATGCCTGCTTAGCAGATATTTTTACTATAACTGAAACCCATGTTATAGTAAACTCATGTTATAGTAAACCCATGTAACAACTATTTACATAAGGAAATGGGGTACATTATGAAGCTAGACTCTACTGTACACGCCATTTTCATGATGAGAAAAGTCAAACCTCAGAAAATGAAGACGTTAGGGAGATCTTATTCCTAGGGTCTACTGTGTGAAAATTTGGACCTGAAACTCAGGCTTGCCAGTAAGAATGTCTTCTCCAAATCGCTGATGATCAACTTCTGTAGAATGTTATATTTTTATTGTTTTTACTGAGCTATACATTTTTCTCCACCCCCCTTCCTCCCATCTTCCTTTAAACCCTCTCATGTGACCCCCACACTCCCAATTTACTCAGGAAGTCTTGTCTTTTTCACCTTCCTATGAAGATCCATGTGTGTTACTCTTGGGATCCCCTTTGTTGTCTAGTTTCTCTGAGGTTGTGGCCTGTAGGCTGTTTTTTCTTTGCTTTATGTCTAAAACCCACTTATGAGTGAATACATATTATATTTGTCTTTCTGGGCTTGGGTTACCTCACCCAATATGGCTTTTCCTAGATCCATCCATAAATGGGACTTCCTGAACCTGAGAAGCTTCTGGAAAGCAAAGGACATGATCAACAAGACAAAATAGCAGCCTAGAGATTGGAAAATGATCTTCACCAACCCCACATCTGGCAGATGACTGATTTCCAAATATGCAAAGAACTCAAGAAACTTGACAGCAAAAGAACAAATAATCCAATTTTAAAAAATGGGGCACAGACCTAAAAAAGAATTCTCAACAAAGACACTTAAGGAAATGCTCAACATCCTTAGTCATCAGAGAAATGCAAATCAAAACAACTCTGAGATTCCATCTTACACCTGTCAGAATGGCCAAGATCAAAAACACTGATGACAGCTTATGCTGGAGAGGATGTGGGGTAAGAGGAACACTTCTGCATTGCTGGTGGGAATGCAAACTTGTACAGCTGCTTTGGAAACCAATATGGCGATTTCTCAGAAAATTAGGAAACAATCTACCTCAAGATCCAGCAAATCTTCTGTTGGGTATATATTCAAAAGATGTTCAATCATACCACAAGGATAGACTCAACAATGTTCATAGCAGCGTTATTTGTAATAGCTAGAACCTGGAAACAACCTAGAAGGCCCTCAACTGGAGAATGGAGGAAGAAAATTGGTACATTTACACAATGGATTACTACACAGTGGGGAAAAAGACATCTTGAAATTTTCAGGCAAATGGATGGATCTAGAATGTTGTATATTTAATTTTAGGATCAGGAAGGAAAAATATACTTGATGCCTTCACATTTGCTGTACTGCTGATCTTTCTAAAGTCTTGGGCTATAATGAGAGGGAATGTCTCATATGACTGAGATTCAGAGATGTGATTTACCCAAAGAAGTTGCTTATTCAGGATTCCAATCACAGACATAAGCGTCTTAATCTTAAAATTGTGCTGGAGTATGGCAGGTGAGATGGATTGGTGAGAAAACCATTGCCTCACAGGCCTGATGACCAGGAAACTGGAACCTAGCATCGGAGTTCTGTCTCTAGAACCCATAAAAAAGGTGAAGGAGACAACTCACTCCACAAAGCTGTCCTCTGGCCTCGATACACTCTTTCTCTCACTAGGTGAAAATATTTAGGTATATAAAGAAAACATATCAGAGTCAAGGACTAGCTATTGAGATTATCTACATGAAATGTATCTTAGATAAGGTTTTTAGATCATCTCTGATGTAGTTTCTAATCCTCATAACGACAGAACCGCTTTGCTGGATTATTCACTAAACGAAACAGTGTGTTTAGATATCATGTAAGGTCAGAAAATTGTTTTGGTAAATAAAAGATTTCATGAGTAAAAAATGCAAATTATAACTTGAAGATTTTTTAATTAATAGATCTTTTTTTATTTGAAGATGTTAATCTCCTTTTGCTAATGAATACTTTAGTTATTGGTATTTATTCTCACAAAATGTACTTCAGTATCTCAGGAATTTTTATTTTCATATTTGGAGATATGCATAGGAATGATAGTCTCTTGCTTCCAGGAGACCTGTAGATAATTGTGGGAATAAATGTGGGCAAATAAATAGTTGGAAGTACCTGAACAAGACCAACATAATGACAATACCTGCAGGTATTTAAGCCTTGTCCTTCTCTTAGATGAAGAGCTAAAGGTGGCCAATGGCTGCCAAGAGAGGGAAAATTATTTTCTTCTAAGGAGGAACTCCAATATAATGTGTCCAATGTCAAGTTGTCAGGTCTGCATCCATGGACACACAGACAATGCTAAATGAACTCAGGAGGTTATATATACAGACATGTGTGTCTGTTTGTGCATTCATACACTTATATATAAATGTATCAATAATACTTTAGAAAGAGATTGCGGCAGTTTAAATAAGAATGGCACCTATAGGCTCATTTTTTTTGAATGCTTACTGATCAGGGCATGGCATTATTTGAGAAGGATTAGAAGGTATGGACATTTTGGAAGAAGTGTGTCACTGGGAGTGGGCTTTGGGGTTTCAAAAGCTCATGCTAGGCTTCTCTCTCTCTCTCTCTCTCTCTCTCTCTCTCTCTCTCTCTGTGTGTGTGTGTGTGTGTGTGTGTGTGTGTGTGTGTGTGTGACCTTGGATTCCCCAGAATGTTGGAGATGCTATAGCCATGGAATACCTGATGAGGAAAACTGCTAAAAGGGAGTGGAGCCAGGCCAAGAAAAAGAAATATGTTGCTGTCAACAAAGTTGAAAAGGAGTTGCCGATCTGAAGGGCATTTTGACATCAGACACAGAGATGCAGAGTTTGAAGTTTGCCCAGTTGGTTTTCCATCTTGCTTTGGTCTAGTATTTTCTCACTATGCCCCCTTTCTTCCATTTTGGAATGACTGTGCAGATTCTGTGTCATTATTTGTCGGAAGCATATGATCTTTTTGATTTTGATTTTATAGGGGATTACAGTTAAGAGACTGACATGAGTCTCAGAAAAGTTTTGGACTTTTGACCTTTTAAACATAGTTGAGACTGTTAAAGAGTTTTAAAGTTTGACTGAGTGCATTTCTGCATTATGATATAGCTACAGACCCATGGGGGCCCAGGGAGTGGTGTATGTGGTGGTTTGAAAGAATATGCCCCATAGACTCATAAGGAGTGATACTATTAGGAGGTGTGGCCTTTTGAGAGTAGGTGTGGCATTGTTGATGGAAGTTTGCCACTGGGAGTGGGCTTTGAGGTTTCAAATGCTCAAGCCAGGCCCAGTGACACTCTCTCTTCCTGCTGCCTGTGAATCTAGTGTAGAATTCCTGATTACATCTTCAGCACCATGATGCCTGCGTGCCTCCATGTTTCCCACCATGGTGATAATAGACTAAACCTCTGGTGTGGGAGAATTGACTGTATTCTGTCATGTTTTAAATAAGTGCTGATTGGTATAGGCGGATCAACCAGACAAGAAGTAGAGGTGGGGCTATGAGAACAGGAAAATTCTAGGAAGGAGGAAGCCCATTCCTCCCAGTCCTGCCCAGACCATGGAAGTAGCAGGATGTGACCTGCCCTGCTAAAAAAGGTACTGAGTCATGTGGCTAACATAGGTAAGGGTAATTGGTTAATATAAGCTACAAGAGCTAATAAGAAGCCTGAGCTAATGGGCCAATCAGTTTATATCTAAGGTAGACTCTCTGTGTGATCTTTTTTGGAGTGTAATGACTGTGGGAACTGGGCAGGACAGAAACCACAACAATCAGGCCCTCATATTACAAATCTCTGAATCTATAAGCTAGCCACAACTAAATGTTGTTTCCTTTATAAGAGTTTCCATGGTCTTAATGTCTCTTCATAGCAATAGAAGCACTAAGACACCATTCTAATGAAATAACCAATGAACAAGGATGAACAGATGGATACTTAGCTTACTGGGGCATTACTGAAAAGGCTACCTCAGCATGGGTGATGACTCAAGAGAGTTGTATCCCTGGACTTCCCATACAGCTTGCTGGGTTGTGAAGTATCTCCTCCTCCCCAAATATCTTTGTGCTTGTACACCCTTAGGGAGAGGCCTTGTTGTTCTTGTCATTTTCCCTGGGATTAGATAAATGTTGTCTTAGTCACATTGTCTCTTCACAGAAATAAAACAGTGACTAAGAGACCATGGAAACATAAAAGGATTTTGAAGAAGTTGTAGGAGTTATGTGTATATCCTTCTCACAGATGGAGTTCTCAAGAAAAGCTTTTACCATAATATATAACTCAGCCTTAAATTACTTGCTCAGCTGTAAATAGCAAATATGTTTTATATTAAAATTAAACACAAAATATGGACATGTTTGTCATTGATTAATTTTATGCCTAAAATAAGCACATTTATTCACCGTCCAAAAAAATGAGTAAGGACAATGAATGGATGAAAACAAAATATCTGATGCAATCTATGTTGTTTTTATATTTGAGGTTAATCTTTCCAAATGAGGTATTTCATTTGATTTGGTCTGAAACAGTTAGAGAACAAAACAAAAAAACATTTTAGATTTTCACCACCAAGTCTTAGCTCCTACTGAAATACTTATAGGAGTTGATTTTTCCTTTTGATAGCGAGGCATCATTCTTAGTCAAAAAGAGTTTAAGGCGATGGAAGGACATGCCGTAGACACATTGGGAGCAAAGTCATATAAGATATCAGTAATAATGAAACACTTTATTCCTGTAAATTAGAGTTTAGTGTCCTCATTCTTCAGAGGAGAAAAGACATTCAAGGGACCACACCCATGCATGACAGGGTGGTGATGAACATGCTGTTCAGACCCAGATCAAATTGATTCTGGGGACCTTTTGCACTTTATCTTCTTGCAACAAATCCTCTTTGTAGGCCATGCTTCATCTATGGCTCCCCTTCCTTAATGCTCTTGCTTAACATCTGGTGAATGTTTCGGTGTCCTTTGCCTTAAAGGAAATTCTCAAGCATTAATGGCCCATGTTTCTTAGCATGTAAAGTTGCATGCTGTATATAAAGCATTGAATCTTTGACAGATGCAGCTCCTCAGTCAGAGGCAGTTAAGGGGACCTTTTAGATAACAGCAAAATAAAAGTGGTTGTGTGTCAATAGGGGGAAATAATTTTATTTTATGTACTGAAAGAAGCTCATTTTGAATTCTACATTGACAGGAACATAATGAAATGATATTTTGGAATGGTTTGGAAATTTGGCGCAGTCACTAAAGGACTTGCCATGTACCCATGAAGATTCAAGTTTGATCTCTTAGTACCCATGTAAAACAGCTGAACATGGTGGTGCCCACTTGTGCCCAGCACTGGGGAAACAACAAGATTCCCGGGGGGTTGATTACTGGCCAGTCTAAGTGAGCCAGTAAACTCAGAGTCAGTGGAATATATTCGAGAGAGATTTTAGATGCTAACCTCTGGACTCCATATGCAGGCACCCACATGAATACACATGCATATGTATATAAAGACAAACACATCCACACACAAAAATAGTACTAATAAAAAAGAACATAAAAGTAAAATAATAATACTTCTATATTTAATTACATGTTTAACAGGCTATTGATCAAAACCTTGTTACAGTTATGACCTGAACAAAATATAAATCATATGACCATAAACAAGTAAATTAAATTCAATATTTTGATCTATAAAGTAAAAATTACATTGCCTAGGCCACAGTACATAGCTGGGTTGATAAAAAGATGTGTTCCTGTAAAGTTATGTAAATTTAGAAGGAATGTAGTACAGTTGCTCTATACATGTGACTTCCCCATAGGTAATAACTGTAATTATTCCAGTATGGATACATTTAAGCTCTATGTACATATTGAAAAACTGAAAACCATGTTGAGGCTCTCATAACAGTATCTCTATCCTGAGAGTCACTGAGAAAATGGGATGCTTTGGGACATGTGTGTTGGAGCCAGGAAATCACACCTTGTTCAGATAAAGGTTAATCATGTAGGCACTATGCTTGGAGAACTCATAAGCAAAAGTTCTTGAAGGACCAAGTGAGTAATGTAATTGTATACATTTGGTCATGGAGTTAAAATCTAACAATCTGGATATGACTTAATTATGATGTCTAACATAACTAATATTTATTATCTTAGCATTTACTGTATGCTGCCTATTTTCAAGGCACTGTGCTAAGTCTTTTGGGGCCATCACCATTTAAGTTACACAAACATCTCAGTCAGGAAGCAATGCTGTCAACTAACACACAGAGTAATTTTCCCAAGTACAAATGGAAAAATATATACAAAGTGCATTCAAGACTACTAAAGTCCTTAGGAATTTTGTCATTCATTGATTTACTCATCAAGACTAATAGAAATATTTTTTACTTGGAAGATTGGTGATATATGGTGTTTGCAGCCAGGATAATGGATGGAACACTTCAGAAAATACAGAAAAGGTGAAGCCAGAATCCAAGAGGTTCTTCTGGCTGAAGAGGTGGAAGATGCAGCAGATGGGATAAAGGAAGTGCCACTCAAGAGAGAGGATGCAACGTGTGCACACAGCCTCAAAAGGCTGGATGGTAAAATTACTTGACAGAGGAGCGTGGTCTGATCTGTTGAATCCTAATAACATATTGGACAGAAATTCATCCTCAACTTTGGGAAAATAAAAGATGTCAGTGACTTGGTAAAAGTAACCTTCATTGGCAACCATTCAATTAAACTACGATTAGCCAAACCTGGAATGTGAGGCTCTAGGAGCAGTGGGTAGAGCTGCTCCTCACTGCTGCTTCCTACAGGAAGTAAACAGCCACATAACACCTGGCTAGAGGATCTTCTAAAGTGATGGGTAATGCCAGTGCTTCCTTATGCCAACAGGAATGATTCCATAGAGGGGTAAACTGTGCAGAAAATACAGGGATTAATGCTGCTCCCCAGGGCGCCAGTTGGTGCCATTGAAGTGGAGAAAGTATTTTTTAAAGTAAAAATTAATATTTAGCCTTGCATTTTATTTATCTGTTTAAAAGTTGGAATAGAAACTGAGAAGAATGGCCTTCAGTTATCAAAAATTAAAACTTACAGAAACCTACCGTTCTTCCATAGTTTTACGATTTTTGTTTCCAAAATTGAACTAGATAGATTTTGGCAGAGGCAAAAATCAAAACCATGTCCAATTTATTAATTGCATTCTAGAGTTTCCTCCAATTCAAAAGCATGATGATATTAATATTTCTCTGTCTTACAAAAAGTTTTCATAATAACATTGAGATTATATTTATGGGTGATGGAAAAAATAAGTCTAGATAGTTTATAGCTCAACTTTGTAAACATCAATACTCAATTTTATGATCAATGTAGTTTTCTGTATCCATGACTTTGAGTATATACATAATTATATAAGTTTCTTATTTTTTAGTACTTTTGTCAACATATATATTACTATGTCTATGACTAGATCTGACCTGGAATAAACTAATAATTTAGCAGGAACAGTATTATTAATGAAGTGTGAGTGTGCTAGTATATTTCTGTAAATGTTTATGTCACACTGTAGCTACCCAACTGAAACAGCATCTCCTAATGAAATATTTGAAAGCACATTGTCAAAAGATAGATTTTGTTTTGTGATATGCAAATTTAAAATTTTTGGACAGTATGAGTGAATACATTATTTTTCTCATGAAGATATTGAACAATGTTTTCTTAGACAGAAATTGAGTAACCATTGGTAAGGAGTCAGGACCCCTCTGTGAAAGCATACCTCACTAATTACTTGGTGCATTGAAATAAGGTGGGCCTTGTAGTGCTCTTTTTCTGGATGATGGAACTGCCTCTGTGATACTCAGATATTCTATTCCAGTGGTGAAAAGCCTTCACGTCTCTGCCAGATTTTCTTTGGTTGATTATGTTGATTTACAGACGACTCCAATTAGAGGATATGTGGAGTTTACCTAGGCTATCAAGAGGACAGAGAGTGGGTTGAATAGTCCCTGAGGGGAAGTTTGGAGAAATAATTTTCTAGAAGTTACTCACCTGGTCAAAAAACTAAACCCAGAAATAGATTAATAGTGTAAGATTAGTAAATTTGGAGAAAGAAAAATTGGGAAAGTATCCATTTTCATGATGTTGGAAACATTAGAGAATTAGGAATTTGTGGTGAGGCAGGAAATTCAATCAAAAGAAACTAGGCTGTAATTATCACTACATTTGTATTTTAATAAACAAAGCTTGCCTGAAGTTCAGAGAGTAAAACAGCCACACTGATCAGTCTTACAGACCAGGCAGCGGTGACACACACTTTTAATTCCAGCAGCCATACAAGTTTGCCATAGAAACCAGGCGGTAGTAGTGCACACCTTTAATCCCAGCACTAGAGAGGATTATAAAACAGGAAGAGACAGCTCTCAGACACAGTCTCATTCTGAGATTCCTGGAGGCAGGATCTCCATTTCAGACCGAGGTAGAGGTATGTTTTGCTTTTCTGACCTTCAGAGTTGAACCCCAATTTCTGTCTCTGGATTTTTATTAATCATACTACATTGGACAGATTCTGAATGAAAGAATTTCATGCCTGAAAATTCAGGTGGATGGTATGAATCATTGTGGAGAGTGGGGCCCATCGTTTCAGTGCCCTGGTCTTCTGAAATCATGTAAATCACTCTCCATTACCAATCTGCAACTGACTATGATAAAACTTCAAGTGAAGATAGGAAAATTCTTCACATTGTATTCTTTGATTTATTCCTCTCTTCATTTACTAAGCCTCAAGAGAATCTCTGCCTTGCAGAGTGCAATATCGTGACTAAAGATTCTAACTGTCTTTATGAACTTAAATGTACGAAGAAATAGGGAAAAATTCTTGCGCGATGAATTGCAAAAGAAATAAATTGTGTCAATCACAGCATGGAAGAAATGTGTGTCAGGTTACATTTTTCAACTCCTCTTTCCAATCTTCTACAGCAACTAGCCTTGGAAGCTAGACTAGAAACCTACATTTCATTTAACTTGAAAATTCAGTGTTAGAGGCATAAAAACCAAAATGGTCTTCAAGGTAGCTTGGATGCTTGCTCACCAATTGGTTCCTGTGAAATGCTTAACTTAGTCTCCAAATGGTGGGACTATTTAGAGAAAATGTGAAAGTTGTTTCTTTTTTATATAAACCTGAATTGTGGACACTGTGACGGAAACTTCCTGAGAAGGAGCCACACCTTACATAGAACATTCTAGAAGGCTTATGAACTGATTAGAACGTCAGCGATAGTAAAGAGGTTGAAATGCTGAAGGTCTAGAGCATAATTACAAATTTTCTTAGGCTTGAAGCCCCTTAATAGGCGTTGATTTCCCTACTCCGCGTCTGACCTAGCATTCCTGTCTTAGGGGATCTCTATTTTAATGTGTCAACAGATCGCTAATGACTACCACGCTCAAAGCTAAGGATGTCATTGAAACCTATGGCAGAGATTCTGCCTTTGCTACCTACCTTTGTAACATGCCTACCGTCTGCTGTACCTACCGATGTAGTCAGAAAGTGTATTGATACATGAATTTCTTTGTTCTGTTACCATAAACAATTTCATGCCAACTGCTACCATGTTAGAACACAGAATCTAAGGTAACTTAAATCTGTGTTCCTTGGCCACGGTCACTCGTATTTGGTTTCAAAACAAACTGTCCCTTATCCCTTTTGAGGCAATGATTGTGTTTCTGTGTGTTGACTTTAGGATCTCATCTTCACAGAATGATTACAGCATGCATGGCAACTCTGAACACGGGAAGAATTAATTAGATGTGCTATCCGTAGACAGACACTTTGGAACCAGTTTGGAATTGTGAAGGGATCACAAGCTTCTGATGCAGCTCTGGTCCCTCTGCATACATGGCCTTAGTTGTACCATGTAACCCATAACTTTATCTCTGGAATTGAAGTGATAAGATCCCTGCCGGTTTCCTAGGTTGCCTGCTGTTTCACATCTCAGCTCCAGTAGAAATGGCAGTTTACCTAGTTTATTGAAAATATACATATATGAGGACAAAGGAAAATACAATGAGTCTAACAATTACATTAAGTTCTCCAGTCATCTTTAGTAGATAACAATTTCCAGACCTATATCTATGAGGATCACATAATTTATCATGCAAATAGGGGCATTTCTAGAAATGAAAAGCTACATATTAATCACAATGCCACAATTTACTGGATAAATCAGGATATATGCTTAACTTGACTATAACCCTTCCATTAAGAGAAGGATTTGTGGTAAACTTGAGACTCAACACATGCCTGCTGTAATAAACACCCCAAAATGGCAGCTGCCTTTATTCTGTCTTGAAATCTGTGTAAGGAGAATCATTTGGCCCCCTGGACAATGGTTTCCTGCCAGTGAATTTCTACTTAGTTATCACTGATGCTGCAGTGTATTCTGGCTATTCATTGTGGATTTGTATGACCAAAAACAACCCGATAGTACTGATTCTGGGAAGGTTCAGCCATTATGTCTGGTGAATAGACTTACATTGTTTCACCTTCAACCATCTCCCTTTTCCCAAGACACTGAGATTCTCTTTGAGATAAATCAATAAATAACTCAGCAATAATCTTTCTAAGGCTGCTTTGTTATCCCCTCTTCTCTCTCTCTCTCTCTCTCTCTCTGTCTGTCTGTCTTAATCTCCTCTTCCTCCTTCTCTCCCTCTTACCACCTGCATACTATTAATTCCCATTCTAGCTAGGTGGCTTCCTCCAATTGCACACTGACATCCTTAATTCTTTCTTGAACATGTATGTATGTTTGTAACTTGTCCTTCAGACTCTGCATGCCCACAGTTTCTTATAGTCAGTGTGTCATCCCATAAGCCAACTTCCTCTGGCCTGAGCTCCTCACTTGCAACTGGCACCATTAAGTCACTCACTTGCTCATCTAGAAGCAATCCTGACTTCCTTTATTTCCTACACAGTTTTTTTTTTTAAGTCAGGCCCAGTCTATAACTTATTTCTCAACTGATCATTCACCATGGATTCCTAATGCCTGAATTTTGTCCTTCTCCTTGTTTTGTTACTTTTACTGGAAAAGGTCCAAATGCTACCTTTACTGTTGATCTTTATACTACACTATAGTGGTAGCACCTTCCACGCTGCCTACAAACAGCACAATTGTTCAAACATGCAGGTACTGCTTCCATACTGAAAATCCTCCAGTGAAGTCTACTGAAGAAGGGATGCAAATCTCAAGCAGTCTTCATCACATTGAAACGTCCTTGGTGTGAGATCTCTGTCTAGGTTACAAACAGAATGTTGGTCAATTCCTTTGCACACCAGATCTGATCTTTCTTCCGGAGGCGGTCAAATGTCATCTCTGACTCCTTACTTCATTCATGTTCCTGTTGATATTAAACTCGTCTGTCTGGTAATGGGCTGGCATCATCAGATACCATCTAAGTATGCCTCAGCTTGTCATATACGTCTTTCCTCCCCTGGGGCTCCTCAGCCGTGAAAGTACGAGGCCCTGTGAAGAAACTTCTCACCTTCATGAATGATCCGTCCAGAAGGGTGGAGCATTCCTATGTAGGGAGCCTCCTTTATATGTGGGAGATAAACTTTTATGGCAACAGTTCAGAGGTCGTTCACAAATCTCTACTGCAAGTCGTACCATCTTACCTACGTACCACCTATCCAAGCGGCCAACTCAACACCTCATATTTATGCCCAATCCCATTTCCTTTGTACCTTCCCCTATCCCTTCAATATTAGGAGGGGTGTTATTCGTAAGTTCTGAGACAGGAGCTCAATATACAGCCAGACTGACCTTGAACTCGTAATCTTCTTGCCTTAGCTTCCCAACTGCTGCACTTTCAGGATAGCAACACACTCATATCCTCTTTCCATTATTTTTTTTATCCTTGTGATTACTCACTGAATAAATTACCCTGGTATAAGCCTTAACCCAGTCTCTGATTTCATATAAATGTAAAAGTCTCTCTATATATTATCCTTATGATTGGAACTTAGAGCTGAATTGCTGGTCAATTGGAAAGAAATAAAATTCCTATTACTTATAGAAATGGGTGTTGATAATCTTCAGTATGCCATTCTACAG
Source organism: Myodes glareolus (assembly GCF_982192425.1). Lineage (NCBI taxonomy): Eukaryota > Metazoa > Chordata > Mammalia > Rodentia > Cricetidae > Myodes > Myodes glareolus. Next base: position 17,903,393 of record NC_142044.1, read on the forward strand.
TTATTAAGCCTCTTGCATGATATGGATTGTAATGAGCTGCTGGCAGAAGGAAGGCTAGGTGATTCAATATTTCAAACATTTGATTGACATGAAATTTTGGAGGTTTTTTTGTTTGTTGTTTATTTCTTTTACTGTTTTTATTGAGCTATACATTTTTCTCCACCCCCTTTTTTCATCTCCTTTTCCTTGGTTCCCATGCTTCCAATTTACTCGAGAGATTTTGTCTTTTTCTACTTCTCATGTATATTAGATCCAGGTACATCCCTCTTAGGGTGCTCTTTGTTATCTTTGTTCTCTGGGATTGTGCATTGTAGGCTGGTTTTCTTTGCTTTATGTGTAAAAGTCACTTATGAGTGAGGACATATGATAATTGTCTTTCTGAGTCTGGGTTACCTCACTCAATATGATGCTTTCAAGATCCATCCATTTGTCTGCAAATTTCAAGATGTCATTATTTTTTTCTGCTGTGTAGTACTCCATTGTGTAAATATACCACATCTTCCTTATCCATTCTTCAGTTGGGCTCCTTTGGGTTGTTTCCAGGTTCTGACTATTACAAATAATGTTGCTATGAACATAATTGAGCACATGATTGAGCATCCTTTGGGTATATATCCAAAAGTGGTATTGCTGGGTCTTGAGGAAGGTTGTTTACTAATTTTCTGAGAAATCGCCGCACTGACATCCAAAGGGGTTGGACCAGCTTGCATTCCCATCAGCAATGCAGAAGTGTTCCCTTTACCCCACAACCTCTCCAGCATAAGTTGTCATCAGTGTTTTTGATCTTGGCCACTCTTACAGGTGTAAGATGGAATCTCAGAGTTGTTTTGGTTTGCATTTCTCTGATGGCTAAGGATGCTGAGCATTTCCTTAAGTATCTTTTTAGCCATTTTAGATTTTCCTGTTGAGAGTTCTCTGTTTAGGTCTGTATAAGGGAGTGACTGCAAAGGGAGCAGGCCCAAACCAAAGGCCTCTGCACGACCAGTCCAAGCCAGGGACCTCTAACAGAGAAGGCCTGAGCCAAGACATGGAATTTTCTTAATCATAAGAAACTTTCTCCATATCACAGTAGACTTAATACTTCTGTATCGATGAACATAATGAACATAAAGTTGCCAGAACAAGTATGTTATGGAGCGATGGGAAAGATGGAGCACATAATGACAAGATGGGAGAGAAAGAGAAGCAGAGTGGTTTGGCACTGTGGAGAAAGGTGGAGCTGGAGACATGGTGTCAATGAGGAAGAGTCAGATATGAGGAGCCTGTGCAGACACCTGAGGTCCTGGTGATGTCTGGACCCAGAGCGCCACTGGAAGGACTGGGAAATGAGTAGAATTAGGATACAGGATGTGAAGAAGTTCAAAGAATAAAGGCCTATTGAAAACGCAAGTGATGTACCAGTTTATGAATACTGTCCTTAAAGAAGGAGGGTACTTTTAGGAAAACACATATTCATTAAACCAATGACCAGATGACTCTGGGTTCCCAGTATGTGGGATGCTTGAATCCAGGAATCACGTGACTTGCATGAAGTGAAGTACTTTTATCATCACTCAGTGAAACTCACTTATAGAACTTATACTTAATTTGTACTGTGTAGGTCCATATTTCTTTATGGTGTAGCAGCCAGGCTCTGAAGCCATTGGGCCGATCCGAAGTGATCACGTAGCCCTGCAGACAGCCTGTCTCTGCCTGACAAAGGTCAGGATGTTGGCTGCTCCCTTTCTTTGTAATTTGGAGGATACCTTATAGAGATGCTAATTCAAGCCTATGTGACAGCTAGCATACTCAGCAGACAGGAAGATGCGGACGTGACAAAAGGCCATTCACCTGGTTGCCTAGGTGACAGAATGATGATGTATTTTCCCACCCAGTTTATGTATTGGTATAAAAGATGTTTGGAGAATAAACGCGGGGAGATCTTCAGGGGAAATCTTCAGGAGGAAGAAGCCTGAGATGCCCTTTTCGATAATAATGGTGTAAACTGTGTCTGGTTATTCCTTGAGCCTCCATACCAGTCCAGTTTGGGAAAATAGACATCTGTGTTGGAGCCACATGGGCTCCAACAGTATTGGACTTGCTGTTCTATTTTCCTTCTGGGTGATGGGGTGGTTATCTTTGAAAGAGAAAGAAGGAATTGCATGGTATTTGAAGGTAAAACTATCATAATTTTACTCTGTATCGTGGGTGTTGGTCATCAGCAACAAGGAAATGATCTGAATAGAGGTCTAAGTAATTGATTACATTCTACAATAGGGATGTAGGGAAGCTGCTGTGAAGCAATGGAATAAGAAAGATAATCGACAACCAGGGAACCACAGTACATACTTCACTCATTTGTAACCAGTAAATAAATGATCTCTAGGCAAATATGACAATGACGACCAGCCAAGAAAGAGCACAGTCCAAAGACCCCAGAATCGAAGGTCTTGGACCCTCTTCCTAGGCAGATAGCAAAACCATACACAGCAAAGCAACATAGATCACATGGAATGGATAGTGTATTAGTCTGCTGCGGTATGTGCATCAAATGTCATAGGCAAGGTGACTTGGACAACAGAAATTTAATGCCTACAGTTCTGAAGGATGTAAAACACTAGCATATTCACTTCTAATGAGGACATCTTCCTGGTAGGAAGATGGCTGTTTTCTCAGTGTGTGTTCATGTGGCCTCTTAGTTTGTGACTGGGGAGAAAAGCAGAATGAGGAGGACATGCACACAGAGAAATGGAGAGGAATAGAGAGAGATTATTTCTAGCATTTTTCTTATAAGAAATCTAATCTTATCTAATCCTGACCTTATTGCCTTATTTAAATTTAATAACTCCTATAAAATTATCTCTTAATGCAATCATATTTGGAGATTACTGTTTTAACACATGAGTTTTCAGGGATGCAATGAGATGTAGGTAGTCTAAAAGTGACGGGATCATTTTTAATATTTTCCTCAGGACTAGTTGTAGAGGAAGGACAGGCGCAGTTTTTGAAGGGTGCTCCATATTTTGGTCTGCACAGCTCGAGCACTATAGGAGTTGGATGACAATATTTATCTTCCACATACAGAGGTCCTTGGGTCAGTTGTGAGAATCATTTCAGGAACCTCCAATGGTGACCATCAAGGCCAGCCACAGTTGTCTGTATCAGTGAGCAATTTAATAATGCCACCTTGTCCTGACTTAGCCTCGTTCCCTGTTTCATTCTCTCTTGTCTATCATTTCTGCTTTCCAGGCAACTTTAAATAAACAGTCCTGGCTGATGAATTTGTTTCTGAAGCTTTTGATGGGGGAGTTTCTGCTAAGACAATCTGTCTTAATTATCTTTTTCTGCAGGATCACATCAATTAGAAGAATGACTAACACATTGTGTGGGCCAACAATTATTCATGCTGTAAATATTGTTTTCGAGAAAGGCCATGTTATGTGGGATCCTTAATTCTGCGGGATTTTTTCTAGGGCTTTTCTTCTGTCCCAAGAAGCGTCAAGAGATTTAGCAGCTGTAAAAGCTATACCCATTTTCTCACTTAATTTTAACTCCGCTGCGGACGCTCCTCCGTGTTCCTGAAGAGAACAATGAAATCCAAACCGCCAACAGTTTGATTTCTGTGACTACAGGAAGAATACATCCCCCAGTTACCATTTGATACAGTGAGGGCAGTCGCTGACTTCCAACCAGGCATATATGAACAGAGGTAACGTATATGAACCTAGAAAGAAAAGTGTTTGCAGCTCCCCCATCAATGTATACACAACTCGAAGTGGATAATTTGAAGATGAATGTTTGAATGGGAAGCAGCTGGTTCATATTTCATCACTCAGAAGACGATTTCTAAGAAATATCATCAAACCACTTTAGACATCACTTGAGTAAACAGCTCTTTGTCTTACGCTGCTAAGATACCAAGTTTTATTTTCACTTCGGCATGTCTTTGCTTCTATGACTAATATATCCCAAAACAGAAAAGGAGTTCTTATATGTTTCTACTGGACCCTGGACATAACATGCTAAATCAACAAATATTTAATCCCAATGGCTTAATTTCATTTTTGTCTCTTTTATTATAACTTCCTTTGATACCATACTTATGGTACTGCCTTAAATGTAAATGGTAACTAGTTTTTAGAGTAAAGTTAATGGCTTACCTAGGGTTACTACCAAATTACTTTCTGAAACTAGCAATTTGTTTTAAGGAGAGTCTGAGAATGATTGACAAGAGACAATGAAACAGTAAAGGCATGTAACTTATGCTGTAAGGTTCTAGGACAATAATACTTGAAAATTATTAGGTTTGGTGCATTTTGATTGACTGGAGACAAAAATGTCCCTAAGAAGTTTAATCACGGAACAATTTCAGGTCCTCTTTGGGAGCTGATAAATGGTTTATCACTACAGATCTGAGTTGGTCTCAGATTTAAAGACCATTTGTCCAAATTGTTTAATTAAGTAATCAAGTTCAAGGGAGTTAAAGGACTTGCCTAAAGCATATTAAAAACAGGACTCCAACTGAAATCAAATATTCACTCTCTGATGCCAGAATTTCATCACACAAGAATGTTAGGAGAGACTGGCAGCCAGCACACTAAATTTTTACTGAATCTCAATTAAAATTAGTTTACAAGTTATAAGCCTTTTGATTAACTCCTTAAATGAGTTCAAGAAATTAGTGAGATTTTCTGATTTTTATACAAACAAGATATAATATTTGCATGAGTTAGCAAAAATAATGTAAGTTAACACTATACCTTGGACTGTTATTATTATTATATCTGGTATGATGTCAATTAAATAAAAAAATAATATTTATTTTCCAATTTTACTCATATTTTTCATTTAGTAATTTTTACAAGTTAAAAGAGGACTATAAATTCCATGAGAAAATGCAATTGAAGACACAACTGAATTTTAGGTAGCTGTGTAAATGTGTAGCACTACACTGTGTTTTTTTCCTTCAAACCGAGAACTTTCTGTAAAGGCATTTCTATGTGGGTGACTCCAATTAGCTGTAAGCAGTGGGTAGAGAGGTATGGGATAGTACTTAATACCGGAACACAGCTTCTGAGGACGGAAAGTCCCAGCCACTATTCCCCTCCTTAAGTTCCTGACTCCCACAGATGCCTGGAGCAGCACTTTTCATTCATGACTCCCCTGAAAGTGAGGAATTTGGTAATTGCAGTGCTGTGGGGACAAGGAAGCTCTATTTTACATAATTACTAACAAATTATAATATTTTCATCACTGGGATTCAAATTGACTCTAATTTGGGGTCTGTGATGAATCAGAGGTTTGCCTGCCCTCGGGGAGACTCACTTCTGGAAACTAGGAGGCGGGATGAAAACCCCCCAAGCTTCTCGGAGTCCTAGTGAGCAACTCAAGGGTTCACTAAGGCAAGACTGGTTGACAATCAATATTGTGACACACCTACATATAAATTCCTGATTATCAATTTTAATATCCTTGTGCTCTTGATAAAGTTAGATAAAACTTCTGAGTCTCAGTTTGCTCCCATGTAAATTAAGACTAATGATTCTCTCACACACGTTGAATTGTTGCAATGACTGAGAATATATGACCAGGTGTGTAATACACCACAATTGCAGGCAGGTAATATGTACTCAGTTACAATTTCATTTCCTTCCCTCTCTTCCTTCATTGATTAACAAATCAATTAGGAGAAACTTTTATGTACTTGAATTTTTCAACTCAAATACATACACATTTTTAGTTTCCGCCGGTGGGCAGGAAGTGCCTTTCAAACCTACATACATGCTTTTGCCAATAATTGTTCACAAAATTTCCTCTTTGAGGTTCATTCTCATAAAACCCAGCAAGCGCAGACAATGATGGAGGGAAGAAGGGATGCAGACCCTCCCATAGTGTGAACCCACGCCTGGAAAGATGTTTGGGGAACGTTGAACGGAGCCTATTGAAGGGGCAGATACATCAGGCACGATGCGAGTGGGGCCTGTGTTTTGTTTCCTGCTCCATTCCTTTGGTTAAATGGGTAAATCACCTTTGATGTACTCAAAGACTAACACCACTATTAAAAGACAGTGTTTTAAGCTCAATGATAAAAAAGCTACTCTTAGCGTTATTCAGAGAATCATCTTTTCACAAAGAACAGCTGTGAACTCCACGATGCGCAGCTACACAAGCTACTGAAAGGAAGTGCCGGTTGGGGGCTGAACCCTAAACAGGATATTTATATCATCTCTAAAGCCCAGGGAACACTGAGGCAGAGGGAGAGGAGAGGGCCTAAGAGCTGGAAGCTAAGCTGAGGAACGGTATCTTCTAGACTGTTCTTTAAAAAAAAAATCGTTGTGATCATGAGCTCACAACTACAATTACCCGTATTGAGTGACAGAAGACAAACCTAAGTCAGGAATGGATGGGAGGAGGGGGCTCATGGAGACCTTCCCCTTCCTGCTAACTATTGGCTATTGACAGATTCTTAGAGAGAGGAAGTCATTTGCTTCAGATTTGTTTCCCCACTGTTGACCCGACCAGACTCTAATGGATATCCCCGAATCCTTGTTCAAGGATTACACTCAGTGTGTCACCAAAAGACAGAGGGAGAGAGGGGCTGAGACAGATTTTTAGCAGAGGGAGCTCAGCAGACATGGGTAGAAAGGAGATGAGAGAGAGTCAGGCTGAAAATGGTCAGTATGCATTCTGCACGTGCCCAAACATCAAAGAACATTGTTTTACACTTTCTTTGCATTTATTTATTAATTATGTGTTTTAATTAGGATTGCTACTGCAGTGATGGCACCCCATGACCAAAAGCAACTTGAGGAGGAAAGGGCTTATTTCACCCAAAGTTCCATGTAACAATTGCTCATCCACAGCTGTGCGTCATGAGCTCTTGTAGGGCAGGAACCTGGAGGCCGGAATTGATGTTTCCTGGTGCAGTAGGCCATGGTAATGCAGAAACTCACAAGTAAGGAAAGTGCAGACAGTAAGAATCTCTCGGGTGCCTAAGCGTAAGCACACTTATATCCCTTCTTTCCCAAAAGGTTCTGGGATATTGTGGAAGAGGGGTCAGAAAGCTTGTAGGAGCCAGTCTCTCCTCCTCTGACTGAGATTATGTTGAAGGACTTGCTAATTTAAAGATTGCTTTTCCCCCAAAGAGCAGTGTCACTTTAGAATATAGACATTGTTATTTATGCCTTATTTTATATTAGTTATTATATAAAACTCTAATAGCATTTCTTATTCTTTTTTAAAAAAAATTTCTTTTTTAAATTTATTTAGTTTTATTTTATGCACACTGGTATTTTGCCATGGGTGTTAGGTCCCCTGGAACTAGAATTAAAGACAGTTGTGAGCTGCCATGTAAGTCCTGGGAATTGAACTCAGGTCCTCTAGAAGAACAACCAGTATTCTTAACCACTGAGCCTATTTCTTTCTTTGTTTTGAAACAGTGTCACCTATGTAACTCTGACTGTCCTGGAGCTCCCTATGTAGACCAGCCTGACCTCAAACTCACAGAGACCTGCCTGCCTCTGCCTCCTGAAAGTTGGGATTAAAGGCCTGGGCCACCGCACCTGGCTTTCTGATTCTTGAACACACAAACCCCATATGTCTGAGTGTCCCTGCAGGATGACACAAATTGCAGTCCCCAGGAGGACGCATGACTAAATGCGTGCCCAAAGTAACTTCATGAGATAAGTGTCATTAACTTTCTAAGACAGTTATGAGTTCTATGGAAACCACCTTGGAAGAGAGTAAAGTCAAACAGAGAGATGGTGAGCTTCTCTCTGAGCTACTCCTTGTTCCTAAAACACAAATAGTTTGCTTCCTGGCCATTGGGATCTTTCAAAGCCATTAGTATTCTAGGAAGCGACAAGCCATTCAAAAGTTGCTCCTAATCTCTGACCTCCTGTACTTGGCTTGGAATTAAACTCAGCCTGGATTTCCTACAGACTTCCTCAATTCTCTACAGACACAGAAAGAAATTGCTTCCACTGAGCCATCTTGCTGGAAGACCTTGACGAAGGGTGTCCTGAAGAAGAAATTATTCTTCACCGCTGGGGTTACTTGCTAGCTAAAACAGTCTTCCTTTCCATCTGTTCTACTTCACTGGCTCCTTTTGTGTGTGTTCTTAAAGGTATTGCCTTATTTACTTTGATGGTTTCTCAACTAATTGAGTACAGCAGTGAGTTCTCTCTTCCTTGACTCTTTTGGATGTTTTCCCTACCCCAGTGGGAAGGGTCCCTGTCAGACATCTCGGCTTTGAGATATTTGCTCAGAGAAACTTCTTTAAAAGTTACTACTTTCTATCGGGCTGTTAAAAGTTTTCAGAGTGGGCTAAAATTTACACCACAGACTCGTAAGAGCTTTGACTTGCAGATATGTTATTTTTTATTTTTGGATAGGAGAATAACTCCTAATAGTGAAAGAATGGATTTCTCTTATGGTTTGAGTTATAAGTCTCTGTGTATAGTAATTGAAGAGTTAGACTCTTACTCTTTTTTATTTAAGGAGCTACCTGTATCTGAAGTTAAGTAAAACCTGCAAAATTCAAACCAGAAAAAAACATTGCAGTGTAGAAAGTAATAACTGACTTAGAACCAAACCATTCCTTTGGACCTTGGAATGATTTGTCTCTAGCCCCATGGTTAGGAGAAAAATTCCATGGCTTTCGCAGGCCTGCCCACATGTGTACTCATGTAGCACCATCCTCCACTGACGAGGGAGGCCTTCCGTAACCAGTTTCATAATTAATGATCTTTCATCATTCTCTTTCACCACACACATACCAGCTCAAATATATTTGGAAACACACTCTTAAAATTCATTTTGCCCTTGAAAGATTTCATATGCAGATGCCTGGTATTCTAGGGAAGTCTTCCTTGTCTGCATCGGTATCCCTGCCCACCACGTTCCCAGAGCTCAGGATTTTCCAGGCTACTATGTTTAGAATGTTGCGTCGTGAGTCATTGTGTCCACCTGTCAGGGTCCTCCACAGACGATATAAATACGCCTGCATAAAGTGACTCAAAACACATCTCCAGTTTTAGCGTTAGTTCAAACAATATTCACAGTTCCAAGAAACCTGTGGCTTGTAACGTCAGGGTGTGTGGGAGGGGAATACTGGAAAACCTAAAGCCAGTCTTCTCTGTCTGTTGGTCCAGTTGTACTGAAGGAGCCTGTGAGAAGGTGAAGGGGAGGAAGGATAGCAGGAAAACCTGTTTTCCATTTGCTCTTGAAGTCGATCGTTTTAGACACGCTCCCTCCAATTTGCGTTTGGATGCTATTGGAGTGGGTGGTTCCTTTCAAGATTTTTCCTCTTCCTGGAATGTTGTTCTCTCCCTTCACACCACTGTACTTCTCTGACTGTCTGGTCTCATTCACCAGGCATGAGCCCCAGAGCCCTTTTGAAAGAAAAAAGCAAAGCAAAACAAAGCAAAAACCCTTCCAGATCTCAGACCAAGTGAGAGCTGTTTGTTATGCGGATCTGACACAAGACTGTGCTACCCAATCCTTATTCATAATACCCCACTATCCTAGGGTTTAACATACTGTGTGTTATTTTCCCATCATGAAGTGTAAATTCAATAAGGCAGGACATTTTACTAGACATAATATTTGTTATTTAATGCACACTGTTCATTTGAATATCTGAATAGACAAACAATTGATAAAGCTAACAATCCAGTTAAAATTTAAGGTGACTATCTCTGGGTTTCCTCCCACCTCTGAATCAGTCTTTCTATGTAACTAGCCCAGTTTGGTTTTGAAAGGACATCCGCCTGCCTCTACTTTCTGTGTGTTGGGACTGCACCATCATGATTGATTTATCGGGCTTCTTGCAGAGTTGGAAAGTGTCATAAATTGACAAATCAATTGAACAGACACTTCTCAAATAAAGGAATACAACAAATAATCTGTTCATGCCTGGAAGAAGTTGAACATATTAAGCTATAAGGAAAATATAACTCAAACTATGTTGAGATTCTGTCTCCTCCCAATCACAACAGCAATCAGGAATATGGAGAGCAAACAATGTAGGCAAACATGTGAACAGTTTAGCTATAACACTGCTGCCAGGGCCACGTAAGTGTGGACCTATGAAAATCACATGGAGGTTGCACAACTAGCGAAAAATAGAATTACCCTATGATCCATCTATACCATGTGTGAGTGCATACTCAAAGGAATCAAAGGGGGCACACAACAGAGATTTATTGTTATTGTAACCCTACCAGCAATAGCCAAGTAAGTGTAATCAGCCTACATACCCATTAATGAACAAAATATGGTCTATTCCCAGCAGAGTGTTATTCGGCAATAAAGAACAAAATCATGTCATTTGCAGGAAAACGGATCAGAGAACGCCATGTTTGATGAAATAACTCAACTCGTAAAGAAGTGTCGTATTCCTTCAGGCATACGCTCGTCATCTTCTGCCTCCTCTGGTTTTCTTAGGAAGCAGGCACAGGGAAAACACTCATTTTTTTTCTTTTTTCTTTTACTTTTTATTTTCAAGCAATCTTTTCTCATTATATATCAGTCCCAGTTCCTACTCTCTCCCTTCCCTCATCTTCCACCCCTCCCCCATCCACTTCTCAGAGAGGATAAGTCTAGCCCCTCAGGGAGTCAACAAAGTCTGGCATATCACTCTGAGGCAGGACTAAGTCCTTCCCCTCCATTTCTAGACTGAGCAAGGTATCCCTCCAAAGAGAATGGGCTTCAAAAAGCCAGTTCAAGCTCTAAAGATAAGTCCTGGTCCTACTGTCAGTGGCCTCACAGACTGGCCCAGTCACTCAACTGTCAACCACATTCAGAGGGTGTAGTTTGATCCTATGCAGGTTCGAATCACCGCCAATCCAGAGTCAGTGAGCCCCCACTAGCTCAGGTCAGGTCTTAGGGAATTGCTCAATATTGTTATCTACCAGGGAAATGCAAATCAAAACTACTCTGAGATACCTTCTCACACCAGTCACAAAGGATAAGATCAAAAAGCATCAATGATAGCTTATACTGGAAAGGATGTGAAGTAAGAGGAACACTCCTCTGTTGCTGGTAGGATTGCAAACTTGTACAACCACTTTGGAAATCAGTATGGTGGTTTCTCAGAAAACTGGGCATCTATCTACCTCAGATCCAGCAATACCACTCTTGAGCATATAACCAAAGGATAGTCAATTATACCACAAATACATTTGCTCAGTTGTGTTCATAGAAACATTATTCATGATAGCCAGAACCTGGAAACAACCTAGATGTCCCTCAACCAAAGGATGGATAAAGAAAATGCGGTACATTTACACAATGGAGAACTACTCAGTGGTGAAAAAAAACAACAACAAACAAACAAACACCATCCTGAATGAGGTACCCCAGACCCAGAAAGACAAATATGGTATGTTCTCAATCATAAGTGGATATTACACATAAAATAAAGGATAATCAGTCTATAATCCATGACCCCAGAGAAGCCAGGTAACAAGAACCCTAAGAGAGAGACTGGGAAATATTTAAGATCTCCTGAGAAAATTGGGAAAGTGAGGGAAGAGAGAAGGAAGGATAGAAGTAGGGAGAAGTGGAGGGGGCCAAGACGGGAGAAGGACAGAGAGGGAGAGCAAGAAAAGAAATATCTTGATTGAGGGAGCCATCATGGGGCTAGCAAGCAACCTTGCACTAAAGAAATTCTCAGGAATCCACAAGGATGACCCCAGCTAAGACCCTAAGCAATAGAGGAAGGGTTCCCTGTAGTCAGATTGATGACTCCCGTAACTGTCATCATAAAACCTTCATCCAGGAACTGATGGAAGCAGAAGCAGAGATTCACAGCTAAGCTCTGGGCCGAGTTCCCAGAGTTCAGTGGAAGACAGGGAGGAGCTATAAAGGGATCAAAACCATGATTGGGACACCCACAGAGACACTCGTATTTTCCAAAGGATTGAAATGGTGGTGAAAAAAATAGATCAGCTATTCATTCAAGAAAACAAGTGAGGAGAGCCCAGAGAGTGGAGAAGGAAATAAATGAGGGTAATTAGGTGGATTTGGTGAAACGCCATTGTGTGTACGTATAAAAATGTCATAAGGGAGCCTATTATTTTGTTCCATTAATAGCCAATAACTTCAGAATAAGAGCTGACTTTTAGGAGAGAAAACAAAGTAAACTTTTGATTTAAGAGACTTTGTTCATTTCCAAGGGAGTCTATTGTAAAAGTCAAATGATGTCGCCTCTCCTCTTTGGGGTCCTGTGTGATGTGTCCAGGCAGGCAGTGGTTTTCTGGACTCCGACGGAGAAGTGCTCACTTGTAGTGTGCTTCACATCCTTTCCTTCTTTGATCCCGCCCCACTAGTGACTGAAGGTCACACACCAGGGCTCTTCACCTTCTGCCTCCTCTGCTTTTCTTCGGAAGCTGGCACAGTGCCTCAGCACAGGGGAAACACTCGTATTTTCTAAAGGATTGAAATGATGGTTAAAAAAAAAAAAAAGAGCGGCTATTCATTCAAGCAACATTCAACACATATTTATTGAAACCCCAACTATTTGTGAGGTACCGTTTTGGTGCTTAGAGTTCACCCATAAATTTTCCCGTTTTCAAACTAACATTTCAGAAGTTTTAACTTTGCCAAGAACTGCAGAAATGGCTTCCAGGTTTGTGCTGTAACTGTGCTTGCTTAAGAAATGTATAGAGCTGCCTGGTCCATGCTGCCGAACACTATGGGTTCAATGCGAAGGCTGTGATTAAGAGTCCAGTTCTTCTCCTTAGGGACTGGATGACCTCGTGCCCTGCAAAAAGCGTGTTCAGTAAGGAAAACACAGATCGTAACTAAGTGAGCAAATGATTTCTTTGTTTGCCTAGGGTTACCATAGGCACAAACATTTGTGCGAAGGCTCTGGTTCCCTGTGCTTTCTCACGCTGCACACCCCTGATTGTCCCAAAGCCTTGGACCATATTGAATCAATTTTTAAATTGTATTAAATTAAACTTAATCCCCCACAAAGTACCTAGTCCTTATTTTTAAAGGAAATAACTCACTGTTTATTATTTCTAAAATTTATCTAAAATGGATTTTATGCATGTTTGTTTTTAAGCTGGAGTCATTAAAATCCTATGAATCCCATGCTGCGCCATCTCTGTCTTTTTAATGATGCCACTTTAGCTGATGAGTGATTAAACAGCAAGGATTTGCTCATTACCCGTCACTGTGACTTTGGAGATGGTATTTGGCATGTAGCAATAGGTGTCGATTACTATTCCCTGGCAGACGTCAGTTGTGATCCGGGAAGCAAACTTTAAAGGAATAAACCTTCAATGTTAGTTGAAAAACCAATAAAGTTCTGCGGGATGGAATTTTATGCCTTATGCTTTTCCAATTTTGGAAGTTGCCTCGGTTAGAATCTGCAATGTTCAGCCCATTTGTATTATTTTCTGAAAAGACAGGTGGCAACTTTGTATTCTTCCAGCCCACGGTGAGGACATGGATCACATTATTTTCAGATTTATACTGATAGGGCTAAACACTCCTTAAAGGACTCTGAAGCACTGCAGACTTCATAAGCAGGCCTTCTCTCATTCATCATGGAACGGTCCTCCCTGAAGATGAACGCCAACAGCAGTTATGTGCAAGACAAGACTCTCTAATGTAGTTTAGGGGCAGGGAATGAATGTCCTCTAAAGCAAAGTAATAAGAGTGTGACTGAATTAGTTCTGATGGAGCTGATCGAGGCTGAAGGCTTTCCTTGGGAGGAAAAAGATTGGTTAGCACTCTTCTCTCTCTCTCTCTCTCTCTCTCTCTCTCTCTCTGTGTGTGTGTGTGTGTGTGTGTGTGTGTGTGTGTGTGTTGTGCAAGACAGAGGACAAACTCAAGTGTCATTCCTCAAACAATGCCTCAAGATTGGACGACCAGGCCAGTGTACCCCACGGATTTCCTTTATGCACCTTCCCAGAGCCAGAATTTAAAGCAAATGCCACCATGCCCAGCTTTTTTGTGTGAGTTCTGAAGATGAACTCAGGTCCTGGTGCCTGGCCAGCGAGCACTCTACTGACTGAGACATCTCCCCAATGCTAGGCTAGGCAGACTTTAGTCCTGGATGAATATGTACTTTGGTTTAGGGTGACTACTGAGCAATACCATGTTATAGTGGCTTCCAGAGAGAACAATCTGTATCAATAGTATTAAGTAGAACAAAGCCCACTTATGAACGGTCATTGCTTCTCAAATGCAGCAACTACCATGAGAAGAAACATGCATAGCTTTCATAGTAGCAATGTGGCTAGAATGAAATTCTGCCACTAGTTTTGAGCCTGGCTCTGACATCTACAAGCATGCAATCCAGACTCTTTTGTGAAGGTTATAGAGGTCAATGCCTGTAAAACACCATGGCCAACTGAAAGGCAGTATCCATATGTATTAAGTCGTATCATCATTGCCTATAAATTTGGCTGTAGGGCTGAAGTTACCAGACCATTTCCTGGTTTTTAGCTCTTCCCTAGCAATCACTGAATTCAAAATACCAAGATTTCTCTCACCTCTCCCAGGAATATCTAAACAAAATATCTTAATATTTCATAAAAAATAGAAGCTGTAATTGCCAGGACTGGGATGGAGCTGTCACAAATAAATTAAATGTGGTACATGAACTGTGATGTGAATTTAACCAAGTATCCAGATTGACCCTTTTTAAATGCATAGGGTCATATAATTCTTCTATAAAACCTTTCAGAGTCATATATCCCACTTGGATTAAGGGTCTAATCTTTTTTTATTATTTCTTTTTTTTATTAATTTATAAATTTATAAAAGTTTCCATTTCTTCCCCTCCTCCCAATACCCTCCTACACCCCCCACTCCCTCTCCTCCTCCATCTCCAGCCCTAAGAGCAGTCAGGGTTTCCTGCCCTGTGGGAAGCTCAAGTTCCTCCCGGCTCCGTCCAGGTCTAGGAAGGTGAGCATCCAAACAGACTGGATCCCAAAAAGCCAGTCCATGCAGAGGAAACAAGTCCCAGAGCCATTATCAATGGCTTCTCAGACAGTCCCCCTGTCAGCCACATTCAGAGAATCCGGTTTGATCACATGCTCGTTCAGTACCAGTCCAGCTGGCCTTGGTGAGCTCTCATTAGATCAGACCCCTTGTATCAGAGGGTGAACGCACCCCTCGCAGTCCTGACTTCCTTGTTCATGTTCTCCCTCCTTCTGCTCCTCATTTGGACCTTGGAGGCTCAGTCCAGTGCTCCAATGTGGGTCTCTGTCTCAATCTCCATCCATTGTTGGATGACGGTTACCTCTGATCCTGACTTCCTTGATCACGTTCTCCCTTCTTCTGCTTCTCATTTGGACCTAGGGAGTTAAGTCCAGTGTTCCAATGTGGGTCTCTGTCTCTATCTCCATCCATCGCCAGATGAGGGTTCTATGGTGATATGCAAAATATTCGTCAGTATGGTTATAGGCCGAGGCCAGTACAGGCACCCTCTCCTCTGCTGTCCAGGGAACAACCTGGGAAACTCTTCTTGGACCTGGGAACCCCTCTAGTATCAAGTCTCTTGCAAACCCTAAAATGGCTCCCTTAGTTGAGATATATAATTCCCTGCTCCCATATCCATCCTTCCTCCCCCTCATCCCATTCCCCCAAGCTTTCCCCAATCCTCCTCTACTCCCTTCTCTCTAAGCATCTCCCCTTCCTTCCTCCCTCCCCAACCCGTGCAAGGTTGCCTGGCAATCTTGTCTACTTTTAAGGGTCTAATCTTCACATGGTCCTCAGCATCCCACATCTCCTGCTTCTCTGAGATCACCCCCTGGGCCATTGCTTCTTCCTATTCCCGAGAGGATACCACCTGCTTTAGGCATCTTCCCCTGCTGGTTACTCTGCTATAAAAGACACCAGGGCTTTCTTCCAGGTAACACATGATTGATACTTTAATGTTTCAAGTCTTCATTTGCTTAAATTTAAGCGCTGTTTAAAGGTTACCCTGGCTACCCTATTTTACACACAAATCACCTACTAAGTCTGTTTACCAGTTTTGCTTGCCAGATAATTGACATGAAATTCCTACCACCTGGTTACAGTGAGCTGGGAATGTATGTGGGACATCAGACTAACAAAAGACACTGCTTTCTGTAAAAAACATTCATTCAGTTCCGGCAATAAGTATTTGTGTCTACACAGTGCCGTTTCTTTCAGAGCTCCTTGCTCTAGCTTCAATCTGCAGCATCTATTCTTTGAAGATTGTGGAAATTGACTGCAAGGTCATGCATTTGATCTTTGCTTTCCAAAGTTAAATGGAGAGAAAGTGATACTGGAGTATCTGGCAATTCAATCTCCTGAGTGGAAAATCTAAAATGTTCCAGTGTTCACCATTTGATTTCAGACTTAACCACAGAGAGCTGCTTTTTTTTTTAAGTTTTAGCTGCTATAACCTCTATTTCATAATGCCTGGTTACTACCCTCTGTTGAGAATAAATAAGCATAGAAGGACACCAACACCTCAAGCGTGGATTCTGTGCTCTGCGGGCTTGTGGGGAACATTGCTGTGGTTAATTCCGTTGGGCCACCCACCCCTGTGGGCCTAGGTCAAGAACTTCTTACCTGAAGCAGTTCCTGGTGTTCTTCTGGTGCGAGGGCAAGCCAAGACTGAGGAAAACTTAAGCTTTCATAAAAGCCAGAGTGTGAACTCTGGACACAAAGTGACCAAGCATAAACCTTGGCCACATCAAAGTGTGGGTTTTGAAATTTTGCTGTGTAACCCCTAGGTATTGGGTAGGAAGAAGAAAAACAAGATGTGTTTAGGTTCAGATGCTTGCTAAGATTTATTACTAACCGGATTCCTTAGAATCTCTGTCTTCGTGCAGTAAATACCATTCTGACTCAACTTTGACAGACGGCAATACTGTTAGTATTAAGACACCATCATGATTCCCTTGAAAGCCAAAGTGATGGGTTGCATGACTGACAGGTCCTCCTCTTCTCTGCATCCTCACTTTCTCTTCTCTCTAGGACTACGACAGCACTGTCTATACCTATATCGTATCATGCCAGGAGAAGTCACTTGAATATCTCTATCCATTCCATCCCCAGAAGCCAATGAAGACTTTGTAGAACTTGTGCCTTCTATTTTTCCCTCACAATTTAATGTGGTTGGCTGGTTCTTGCTTCTTCAAACCTACTCCTCCCTTGTTTTTGACATTATCTGGTTCGTTATCTCAATCCTTCCCATTTCACGTAAATTGTATTAAATGACAGTAGCATGACTGTCTGGAACAACTGCAAAAGATAGAGGCAATCATTTGTCCATTTGCGAAGAACTTTTTCTGCACTGAACATTGATTGCCCTAAGGTTTGCCCTATGAAGAAGCTATATAGAAGAATTTTATAGTCATGACTGCTATAAACAATTTATCTGGGTTTACCTGGTGGCTGTTCAGAAGGAATCTTCAGAGAACAGTCTCTGAAATGGAGATTAACTTGTAAGGAGTTCATACTGGAATAGCCTTTTTTTTTAAAAAAAAAAAGAAAGCATTCTATTTGTTATTTAAAAGTTTCATTTGTGTTTTGATCATGTTCAATTGCTCCCCCACCCCCTTCAGCTCATCATGACGAGGTTTAGGAAAGGAACTCAGTTTGCACAAAACAGTTAGCTGCATAAACTCTGAACCAAGCTTGTCTGACTGAGTTGTCTGTAACTGAGAAGAGGATTTGAACTTTTTGAACTTTGTGGACATTTTCATCTATCAGTCATTGGTTAGACGGCTACTCTGGGAAGGGTGGAATGAGTTTGGGTAATATGCTGTTCCCTTAATGGTACTGAGAGCTGAGGTTGCCAGGGGCTAGTATTGCCAGCTATAAAGGAATGTTTTCGGGTCCTGAAGGAGAAGAAGAATGTAACATTACCATTAGAGCAGCTCTATATTCTTGAAAGAATTAGTCTTCCTGTGTTTTACTTTGTACTTATACAATAGGAACAGTGATAGCATACTCACCACAGAAACTAGAACAAGGAAGTCCATTGAGAAGGCCACAAGCAACTAAACAATCATGGCTTCATTCTTTAAATCTGTACCTTCATCCACTAATTCTTTGTCTTTTGAAAGCTGTTTATTATGATTTATGAGAATAAGGACCACACTATAGCTATACGGACTATACAAAGACTTAATAAGAAAAGTCCTTATGGGTAAAGGAGCCTAGAGCAGTCATCTTCTCTGTTTTTCTTCCTTCACGGTGGAAAAAATTTAACTCACAAAAGTGAATATCTCACTAAGTTCCAATCAGAGCTCAATTCATGTGCTTTAGATTGTAAAGGTCCTGAGGATAATAGTAAAGAAATAGAAATGTTTTGTATTTCTCAGGAACTTTTAATCTAGCTAGAGAAAATAACTCCGTGTAGAGTGATTGAAAGTGAAGAATAAAGACTGACTATAAGATTGTTGGGTTTCCATTCCCCTAATAAAATATTACCCATGCCCTTGTTGATAGATTGAAACTCTTTTTATTTTTTTCAAGACAGTGTTCTTCTGTGTAACAGTCCTGGATGTCCTGGAGCTCACTCTGTATACCAAGCTGGTCTCGAACTCACTGAGATCCACCAGCCTCTGCTTCCCAAGTGCTGGGATTAAAGACATGCACTACCACCACCAACTAGACTGGAGCTCTTTATGGATTATTTAGTTCCAAATAGACCTATGTAAGTACATATTCAGCAAGAGGGGTTGACCATGGAGCCCACTAATATAGCGACTAAAGAAATTCCAGAATTTCTTTCATCATTAAATGTGTACTTTACGTGGTAGGAATATATGCACATTCATGTTCTTTGGTCTATACCTTTGTGGAATTCAAATCCCATTTAGACAATCAGTTACTTGAAGCCACTTACTTACCTCCTTGTTACAGTATAGATAATAATCTATAAAGTGTGGGGAGGAGGAAAACCTCATAGCTGAATTCTATGTAGGTATCTTACTTGTAGTCATTTGTAATAAGACTTTAAGAGTATATTATGTATTTAGTCATTGAGCATAATGTTTTTACTTGAGTAGAAATGTGTTTATAGAACACATGTTATTGCTAGCTTAAATGTGTCAGAAATGATCCAGTTATTGAAAGGCATCCTAAGTGGTTTTAAAACTAAATGTGCGTGTATGTGGATGTGTTACACGCTTGAATCCTGATTCTAGTGTTGGGCACCTCTGTGAATGTAAATAGATTAACCACATGCCTCAATTTTTATAGAAGTAATCATAGAATCATCTCATTAGAGTTGTTGGAAGGATTCTGTGAGTTAACACACAAAATGAATTCAGAATAAGAGTGCACACACTAACAGTATGTCCTACGACTTTTGGAGGCATTTAATAAAATGTTGTCCCATTCTTCAGAAAAAAATTGAACAGGGAAAGGAATGAAGTAACCTTATTTTATATTAAAGGCAATCATCACCCTGCTCCTTACCTATAACTCTGAGATATATGGAAAAGAAATTATAACTGCCAGACTTACGTCTTATTGGAAGATTTTAAAATTTCACTGGCAGCTCTGGGATCAAAGGAGGGATATAAATGCCAAGAGAGTGCCACATTCTCCCTTATTATATCAGATAGAAACCATATTTAATGGTTCAACTTATTCTTTGGAAAGAAAAATGTAGGGTTGACAATGTTGCATAGTATTTTAGACAAGATTAAAGGACTTTGGGATTACTGTTGCACACATCATAGTCTATGGTTATAAGAATATACTGGTCCATCAAGGATGGCACTTCTCTCAAAATTCAGTCTCTGAAGCATGTAGGCCAAATGAAATAGTCTGTATCAACAAATGATGATCAATCACAAGGGTATGGAAGGTCTTAATTCATAACACAAACTGGCTAATTACATACTACCTGACAAGTATATGACAAAGAGTCCCAATAAAAAAGAAGAACGCAACTACCTTATGACAAAAAAAATCCAGTTTGATAAAAGAAAAGGAAAGTGAGTGTTAAAAATATCATTTCAGAGCAGACATGTGTAAAAGTCAGGGATGTAGATTGTGAGAAAGGTTTGGTGTTGAATGCAAAGGAAGCCACCCTCAGTGTGACAGAGTTTGGCTGTGTGTTAAAGGACAAGTAGAAGTTAATCACCAATTAATATCTGGGTCTTCAATTCGGTTCCATTGGTCCTCCTGTCTGTTTATATGCCAATACCATGCTGTTTTCAGTACTGTAGCTCTGTAGTAGTGTTTGAAGTCAGGGATTGTGATGCCTCCAGAAGTTCCTTTATTGTACAAGATTGTTTTGGCTATCCTGGTTTTTTTTTTTGCTGGGATTTTGCTGGGCCTTGAGTTGAATCTGTAGATTGCTTTTGGTAAGATTGCCATTTTTACTATGTTAATTCTACCTATCCAAGAGCATGGGAGATCTTTCCAGTTTTTGATGTCTTCTTCAATTTCTTTGCTCAAAGTTTTAAAGTTCTTGTCATACAGATCTTCCACTTGTTTGGTTTATGCTATTTGTGGCCATTGTGAAGGGTGATGTTTCTCTGATTTCATATTCTGCCCATTTGTGAAAAGGAGGGCTACTGATTTTTTTGAGATAATCTTGTATCTTGCTACATTACTGAAAGTGTTTATGAGTTGTAGAAGTTTCTTGGTACAATTATTGGGGTCTCTTATCATATCATCAGAAAATAGTGAGAAGTAAAAAAAATATAAAATGGAAAAAAGAAAACATATTTAACAAATGGTGCTGGCATAACTGGATATCAACATGTAGGAGATTGAAAATAGATCCATGTCTATCACCATGCACAAAACTTAAGTCCAAATGGATCAAAGACCTCAACATAAAGCCAGCCACACTTGTCCCGCGCTACCGTCTCGCCAGCAAGAACAACGCGGGACACTTAGGATCCTTCTGTAGAAAAGCTTTAATGCGTCTTGAGAGAGAGAGAGAGCATAAGCTTCCAAAGTGGAGACCCAGAATGAGGGAATCCATCCCTTATATAGGAAACAGTCCTCACTTCGGACGTGTCACTCTTGGATTGGTCCACTGCCCATCAACCCAGATGATGCCTCGGGAGTAGGCAGGGACGCAGCAGTGGAAAGTTACCAAGCACATGCGCATTATAGTCCCACTGTCTCTGCTTCCACAATGTTGGGGCCAAAGGCGTGTACTACCACACCTTGAGTCACAGAGGTCAATCTGCCTCTGTCCCCTTAAAGAGAATGTGGTTGAGGCCCTCCACACACACTGGACCTCAAAGAAGAGAAACTGGAAGGTACGCTTGAATGCATTGGTACAGGAGACCACTTCTCCATATAACACCACGAGCACAGACACTGAGAGAAATAAGTAATAAATGGGACCTTCTGAAACTGAATAGTTTCTGTTTAGCAAAGGACATGGTAAACAAGACAAAACAGCGGCCTACAGAATGGGAAAAGATGTTTACCAACAGACAGAGGACTGATCTCCAAAATATACAAATAACTCAAGAAATTGATCATCTAAAGAACAAATAAACCAATAAAAATTGAAGTGCAGACCTATACAGAGAATCTAAAATGGCTGAAAGACACTTAAGGAAATGCTCAACATCCTTAGCCATCAGGGAAATACAAATCAAAACAACTCTGAGAGGTTGTGGGGTAAAGGGAAAACTTCTGCATTGCTGGTGGGAGTGCAAGCTGGTACAGCCTTTTTGGATATCAGCATGGTGATTTTTCAGAAAATTAGGAAACAACCTTCCTCAAGACCCAGCAATAATACTGCTGTTGGATATATACCTAAAGGGCGCTCAATCGTACCACAAAGACATGTGCTCAACTATGTTCATAGCAACATTGTTTGTCATAGCCAAATCCTGGAAACAACCTAAATGCTCCTCGACTGAAGAATGGATAAAGAAAATGTGATACATTTACACAGTGGAGTACTACACAGCAGAAAAAATAATGACATCTTGAAATTTGCAGGCAAATGGATGGAGCTAGAAAACATTCTATTAAGCGAGGTAATCCAGACCCAGAAAGACAAATATCATATATATTCACTTATAAGTGGTTTTGAAACAAAGAAAAGCTGCCTACAAATCTCAAAAACCAGAGAACCTAGACAACAATGAGGACCCCAAGAGAGACATAACATGGATCTAATCTACATGGGAAGTAGAAAAATACAAGATGTCCTGAGTAAATTGGGAGCATGGGGACCATGGGAGAGGGTTGAAGGGGAGGGGAGAGAAAAAGAGGGGAGCATAGAAAAATGTATAGCTCAATAATATCAATAAAAATTAGAAATTAATCACCGAACAAGACAATATCATGCAAAGAGAGTTCTATTTCTGACTGAAGTAAATACACTGGTGAGCCCTGAGGCTGATGCCCAGTGTCAGACAGGCTGTTGAATAAATATGGTGGGGGTGGGGAGGGGGAGACTCTTTCCAAAGTGACATATTATTTTTCCCATTTTATTGAAAATGTTTATCTTACCCTAGTTTTCTAGAATTATTCTTTCTTAACTATACTAGAAGCCACAGCTGGGGAGATATTTACCTTGCCATGAAAATGGA
The DNA here is from genome assembly GCF_982192425.1 of Myodes glareolus. Classification (NCBI taxonomy): domain Eukaryota; kingdom Metazoa; phylum Chordata; class Mammalia; order Rodentia; family Cricetidae; genus Myodes; species Myodes glareolus. The sequence goes on from NC_142044.1 coordinate 17,925,898, forward strand.
AGATTCACAGAAGGTAAACAGCTTGCTAGAGAGTAAGACAATAATTGCAGGTGGGGCTAGAGAGTTTGCTCAGTGGTTAAAAGCACTGGCTACTCTTCCAGAAGTCCTGGGTCCAATCCCCAGCACCCACATGACAGGTTACAGGGATCTATATCTTCAGTTTGAGGGCATTTGGTTCCTGTTCCTTCTTTTAGCCCACTTAGGCATTACATGCATGTAGTGTACAGATGTAAATACATGCAGGCAAAATTTTCATACACATAAAAATATTAAAAAATGTAAGGACAATTTTGGGAAGATTATATTACAAACAACTTAGATTAATTTGGTGCTTACTGTGTAACAGATATGTGGATAGGCAGTTTTCCATTTCAGCCTCACAGCATAATTTACAATGTAAGTCTGTATTTAACCCCCTCCCCCATTTTATACATATTGAAATAGCAAATTGTGGAGGTTGGTTCCCCATTTCGAGATTAACAAGGATTTGACATAGAGCCCTGGCATATGGAAAGAACGGTGTTGCAAGTCCATAGATCTCACTAACTTAGCTCTTCATTGGCAAGGCATCGCTTGTCTTCATCTGCAAGGTACAAGCTGAGGTGTGAGATCCTAGCAGAAGAATCATCCAGAAGTTGACAGTGAAGGCAGGCACTTGGAGCCTCTCCAAGCTTTGATGTTCCTATTGTTTTGAGTGTGCATGAGAGTGTTCACTCTGGTCCCGATTCTGTAAGAAGCGATGTGGTGACTGATTCAGAGACGACGCTGAAAAACCGGAAGCTACCAAAAGGAAGGTAGACAATACCAAACTGGGGTGGCAGCTAGGTTGATGCACATGTATCACGGGGCTTCTCTGAGTTCTACTGACTGTGATTCAGGACTAACGTTTAGGACAGGGAGTAAGAAAAGTCTCATCAGAGAAGAAAGTTGTCCTTCAACAGCAAATGTTCCTCCTGCTACTGTATTGATTTTAAAATGTCTTGAAAAGGGACCTTTTATGTTGCAATCTCTTGATCGTTGTGGCTTCTCTTTTGCACTATAATTATGGCCTCAAACATTAAAAGACAGTGAGAGTCCTCCCAGCTTAAGGGTTGGAAGAAAGGATCTTTTCCAGCTGTGAATGACAAGTGTTTGAAGGTACTGACGGCCTCCATCCTCCATCTATACACGAGTAATTGAACTGCCGGCTCATTTTGGCCTCTAGAAAGTTGCTGGAGCTTTCTATTCATTTTTAAAATATCCTTTGGAGATTCAGAAAAAGCAAAAATGGCCTCTGCACTTACTTAAGGCTTTACAAAATTAATCCTGAGCTTGAACTTTAGAAGAAAAAAAATGATTCTAAAACATTGGCTGCATCACTTACTAACTGTGCGGATCTAGCAGACCTTTATTTCCATTTCTCTCTTTTTTATTATTATTGTTGAAAATACATTCTTCTCTCATACAACACATCCCAACCACAGCTTTTTATACCCCTACAACTCCCAGAGCCTCCCACCTCTTCCTGTCTTTCCCCACCCCATTCATTTATCTTTAGATTTTCAAGAGACAATCAAACACTAAAAAACAATGTAGAATAAGACAAGGCAAAAGCCCTCAATATCAAGACTGGATGAAGCAACCCAAAATGAAGAAAAGACTCTGTGAGAATTAAATTATTTTTCTCATAAATATGGCACCAATTTCAAATTTAATCATACACATGAAGTACTAAAATGTAAATATTTTTTAATCCCAGCACTCAAAAGGCAGAGGCAAGTAGATCTTTGGATGTTTCAGGACAGTCAGAGCTGTCACACAAAGAAATCCTGTCACCAAAAAAAAACCCAAAAAAACCAGAAATAAAAAGTAAGTACTTAGCCCAACAGCAGCATAATTAAAATTATGAATTTTAATAAATGAAAACTTACTCCCTTTTTGTGAAAAAAAAAACAAAGATTATTCTGATAGCAGAAGTAAGGAGCACACTCTTCCATCTCTTGCTCACTGAATAAGACCACGTGAAACCCTTTCCCTGACCTTGCTTAACCAGCTGCCTCAAAGCAGCAGGCTCAGCCTCCACAAGAAAACAGACTGGAGAACAATTAGGGAGTGTGCTTGCTTGCATGCATGGGATTATCAGAATCGACACAGCATATGATTTGAGTTCTTCTAGAAGGAAAGCTGAGCTTAGAGTTTTATCAGGGTCTTAACCATGTTTTGGTGTACCTTCAGGAAGATCATCAGCAACCTACGGTAGCTGTGATTAGTTCTAAAAAGCATACAGGAGAGGAAAAGCTGTGACACGCTGTTGGGTTGATAAGATAACATCTTAGCTGTGAACAGAATATTAATATGCTTTACATGAAAATGGCTGAACCAGCTGAGCTCAGATATCAAGCACATCTGAATACATGGCAATGCTAATTTGTAGTGAGCAGCCCTGGATGGATGCCAACATATTCTGGGAAGAGGAAGCAGAAGTGCACAGATCCCATTGCAGTGCCCTTTGATGTCCAAAGAACATCCCTTCCGGAAAGACAACGATTTTCTTCTTTGACTCATCTCTGAGGATTTCTCTAGCTAGGTCTTTGTGTGTCTGAAGACCGCCAGAAAGTTCACAGAGGATTGGAGGGGCCATCCTTTTATATTCTGGGTAAAGCATCTGCATTTTCCGAACGTTAGTTGACAATTACATGGTTTGGGATTTGTAGTTATAACTGCATTGCAAAAATAATAAAAGAGGAAGCAAGCAGAGGTGGTGTTAAAAGGCCCCTGGTGGCTCTCATGACTGTGCGGTTCAGCCTTTGAAGCCCGTTCCAGCAGATTTCCTTATGAAATAAGTGAAATAAAATGCTCCCACTTCGGGTTTCGCAGTGATATTATTTAAGGTACTGATGCAATTTCTTATAACTTTATTTTAGAAAGATATATTTCCCTTCCGAATAGCTTCTATTTTGGAAATCAGAATTTCTCTGCTAGGCTAAGCAAATAGACGGTTAATATTACATTTCTGGGCATTTTTATTTTGTATAATAAAATAAATTCATGCACATGATTTTCAAAGAGAAACAATCATAGAAAGCTGAAAGACCCAGGGTCATAGCTGTTTCTTCCCAAAGGCAACCCTTTCAAGTTTTTTCTCTGTACCTAAAAACAAAGTATAAATTTTATAAATAGATTCATTCATATACATAATAATTTTTGTTTTATAAAAACAGGTTCATGGCACATGATAGTTACTTTGCTTTTTCATGTATATCATATCTAGGAAACTGTAATATTATTACACAGATAACTCCCACTGCTTCCTTACACTCCTGTACCATTGTTTAGATGGACCATAATGCATCTTACCAACTTTCTGCTTTTTTCCACAATGATGTTCACAAGTGTAGTCAAACATGCAATACAGGTGTAAGCCAATGAATTCGGAGTTTCCCTGATCGTCAACATTGGTTTTCCTTTTCCAAGGCTGTGCCATAGATCTCCGTAGATTTTGAGATGCAGTAAGAAAGTTGATTCCCTTCCTTTCACAACACTGGTCATAGAGTGTGAAAATCAGCATGCTAAGGTATGGAAGCCTAGACTTTGGGTTTTGGTTTGTTTTTTGTTTTTTTTTTAAGCAAAATAACATAACATGAGTTCAAATCTCAGCTTTGCAATTGACGACCTGAAGCAATATTCAACTTCTCACTCTTCCTCCTTTAAAGATTCAGTGATGACTGTGGGTCCACTCAGGAAATCTCCTCTTTTAGGATAACCTGGCTTAAACTGCTACTTTCAATCAGGCACGGTGGTACACACCTTTAATCCTAGCACTTGGGAGACAGAGACAGGTGGATCTCTGAGTTCAAAGCCAATGTGGTCGACAAAGCTGGTTTCAGGATAGCCAGAGAAACTCTGTCTCAAGAAAACATGCAACTTTTATTCATCTCCACTCCTAATGTCTCTTTGCTGTGTATCACGACATAATATAAGCTTTTGAATATTAGGACATGATATCTCATGGACCTATCACTCTGTTTAACATAAACATGTTACTCTTCACTCACCTCTGCATCTGTAAAGTGAGAAATTAAGGTAATGGCATCTTTGGTATTTTCTATATGTAGTCCAAATAATATTAAATGGTAGCATACATATATTCTGTTCCTTCATCTCAAGTAAATCATATATGTCTATGAGAATAAATTATGAGGCAGCACACACAGGATAATGGAAGGCAGTTTCTAAGCACAGTGACATGATTCCTTGCATGTGGTTCTTATGCTAGCTGCTATTTTGTGTTTGCTTTTGATGCCCTACCATGAGTATGATCTTAAGTGCAGATATTCTTCAAAGGAAAAAGAACATTCTCAACTCCTTAGTAACTTATTGGCATATCAATGTGAAATACTAAGAACCAAGTTTTATTCTAAATTATATAGAGCAAAATTCAGCATGTGATATGAAGAATATAACTAGCCTAAGGAAAAAGGAGAACCCCCATTAATTTTGGTTCAGTGGCAAATAGAGGGAAGGAAAAAAGGAGTAGGATTAAGTAAAGTAAGTGTATTCTAGACTTTCTTGTCTGTTGCTTTACATAATAAAATAACCATTCAACTGTATCAGTCAGAACTTTAGAAGAAAAACTGTGTGTTTGGGGCTTTGAATTAAGGAAATTTAATGAAAGACAATTTACAGAGATGAATGGGCAGGATTAAAAAGAGCCATCTAGAGATGGTAAAACATTAAACAAATATCAAATTGAATGAGGGACCAGGAACTGTGTCCATTGATGGCAAACAAAGTTATTGTCCAAATGTGATACACATCTCCAATCATGTGTATTGATAATTGCTTTTTGCCTTAAACCACAGTGCAAGAAGACCGTAATGTGATTTAAGTAGAACAGTGCAGATGGAGAGTAATCACTGCAAACTGTGGCGATTTGAATGAGACTGTCCCCATAGGACCGTGTGTTTGAATGCTTGGTCCTCAGTTGGTGAAACTGTTTGGGAAGAATTGGGAGGTGTGGCCTTGTTGGAGGAAGTGTGTCACTGGGGGTGGATTCTGAGGTTTTAAAAGTCTACACGTGTCTTTCCCAATCTTCCTAATGCTAGGACTCTTTAATGCAATTCCTCGTGTTATAGTGACCCTAACCATGCAATTATTTTCATTGCTACTTCATAACTGTAATTTTGTTACTGTTGTGAATCATAATGCAAATATCTGTGTTTTATGCTGTTTTATGGCCTTAGGTGACCCCTGTGAAAGAATTGTGAATTGAGAACCCACTGCTGTTCCACATCATTCTCAGTTAATATTCAGTATGCCCTCATTCTCTCTCTCTCTCTCTCTCTCTCTCTCTCTCTCTCTCTCTCTCTCTCTCTGCCTTATGGCTGTTGTCTCAACATGCATGCTCTCAGGTACTGCTCCAGTACTATGCCTTGCCTTGTCTGATACCATGTTCTCTGCCATGATGATCATGGACTTTACTATCATCTGAAACCATGAACTTCAAATTAAAAGCATTCGTGTGCAAGTTGCCTTGGTTATGCTTTGTCATGGCAAGAGAAAATTAACTAAGACACAGAGTAAGACCCAAAGGTCTGAATTTTATGTAGGACATACAGTTTCCCCAGGATCTAGTGAAATGTCACATCTACTTGATGCCATACTGAAGAAGCACATAGAACCCTATCCAAGACCCTATCTTTTTCTAGAGGTCCTTGCGAGAAACAGGAATGAACATGGTTCTCAAGCCTAGCACTCTCTCACATTCTTTTGTTCCAAATCCAGAGCTGTATTTACTGCCTAATGTTGAACCCATAGCTTTGAGGGAGAAACAACTCAAACAGTATTTTGCTTTTTTTTCTAGAATGATCCTTGAACTATTGATTGTCATTTGGGATTGAAAAGTAAAACTATACCTCAAGTTTTCCTTTATTACATATAAAATTTGATCCAGGAACCTAGTACCAAAGCCATCAGAATGCAGTTTATCCGATGGATCAGGGGCAAAGAATACCATCTCCCAGAAGTGCTGAGTGCTGAAGAATTAGAAGTCTTGGTTTTCTAAATTCATCTTGTTTTTTTTGCTGCAGTAACACTGGAAAACCACTGTTTTTGCACCATGTTTTCTTTACTTGTGAATACTGGACAAAATGCTTACCCCAAAAGATGGTTGCTGGTAGGAAATCACCACATATATGTCAAATATTTAAAGATGCCTAGTGTGTATTAAATATTAGGTATCGATAAATGTGATTAGATGACTCAGCAAAAATACATTCTGCTTTTATCCAGCAGCTCCGTACCGAGCACTTACCATATGGAAAATAATTAAACAAAGTAGCTTCTGCGCCTGTGGAATACCATCACTGAGTAGGAAGACAGAAAGGATTTCTAGGCTTGGATTGCCATACCTATTCTAACTTGGGGGTGTTGTCAAATGTTGAGGTTAAGCAGTAATGGACTAGGTTATGTGGTAGGGAGTAGGGAGCCAAGGCACTAGATGAATGATATCTGCAGAATTGGTGATTAATTCAGTCATCATGCTTTGTTTAGGAATGATTATTATTATACGTTTTGATTAGGCTCCACATGATGAAGAAGTTTTGAAATGTAAAAGTTCAGACGGTCAGTGTAAAAATATAAAAGACCCCCCCAATTGTGCCTGAGATGTATGCAGAAAGCAGATAAGCTTATCACTTTCAATTCAAAAGAAAAGGTTTATTAAAGCAGATATGAATCTGGAATGTATGATGAATTTCGCTCCTGATTCTTAGCCAACCACTGTTATATTTTAATATTTCACACCTCTGAAGTTACATGGGCTTTGTAATTTCCTTTTGTCTTTCAGTCATTGTTTTCAGATGGCACAGAAGAACTGAAACAACTTCCAAAAGTCAGAAGCAAAAGCAAGAAGCTAGAGAATGTGCCTAGAAACTGCAGGTGAGTCAAACACGACATGACTAAGAGCAACCAGACAACCTCTCTTAGGGTTTCTATTGTTGTGAAGAAATAGCATGGCCACAGCAACTGTTAATAATGAAAATATTTGACTGGAGCTGGCTTACTCACATGTGCAGAGATTTAGTCTATTATCATGCTGAGGAGCATGGAGGCATACAGGCAGGAATGGTGCTTATGAGGTTGCTGAGAGTTCTACATCCAGTTCAGCAGGCAGCAAGCAGGAAGAGATGGTAAATCACAGGGCCTGGCTTGAGCTTCTGAAACCTCAAAGCCTGTTCCCAGTGACACACTTCCTCTAGCAAGGCCACCCCTTTCAACAGTGCTATTCCCTACGAACTTATGATAGCCATCGTCATTCAACCCATCACAGTATCGAACATGACTTTCCATATCAGAGATGCTGTTAATATCATCAGTATCCACAATGAAAGCATTTTTCCAAAGACAAATTTAAGGACACTTGTCTTGTCACTAACTGCCAAGTTTCTATGACATTATGTCCCTAGGTGTGCCTTTTAACATAGATAAGCCATTTTGCTTTCTTTCCTATGGCAATATTGCTAAGAGTACTTTCAGCCTCAATATCTTACTGTGTTCATATTTGATATTTATATAATATTAGTATTTCCATAATTGCCCTGTAGATTTAATATCCATGTGTGAAGATGTATTTATAGCTATATATAGGCATACACAAATATTCAAATACTGGATATATGGAGAGCATAGAAATTCTAAACATTAACAGTTAGACAAAGTTTGATTGTTATTGTATCTATTCTCAATAATGGATTCAAACACTGAAAACAGCAGAGAAAAATGACGGTAAAGACTACACAGTTAAAAGTCAAATTTGATCCTTCTCTTTCCATTTCTTTTTGCGTAAATATATGCAAAGTATATATAAATAACTACCAAAAGTATGTATTAAAAATCTCACAAAACAAATAAAAGTGAATACATAAATGAACAGAAAATTAATTTTTCCATTTTAGAACCTAGAAACTCTGAAGGTATGGAGATATCTGTCTGAATGTGAGAGAGATGGCCCTCCCCTCACCACAGGTATGGAAGAGTTGGCCCTGATGGCATGGATCTGAGAGAGCTGGCTCTGTCCCTCGCTTGCAGGGGGTGGTTCCAGTGGCCTAGACCAACCAACTCAGCTACCACCCAGACCCACATCCGTGGTCTTGGGTTGGTCCACCCTAACATCTATCCGCATCTATGACCTGCTGGAGTGTGTGAAGGGACTGATCCTGCAGAACAATAACTGCAGGATCTCCCTGACTCAGGGCAACATCAGGATATCTGAGAGGGCTTTGGGTGAGGGTCCAGTGATAATGATAGTGTGTTAGAAGCCTTGAACCATTGCAATGAATATTTCGTAGGTAGGACTGATTGGGCAAAAGGGTATATATACTTTGTGACACATGGCATCCCCTGATGCCACAAGGACAAATGAAGAGGTGTTGGAAAGATAGAGGAACAAGATGGGAGATTTTTGTTTTTGTTGTTGTTTTGTTTTGCTTCATTTTAAATTAATTTGACGGAGGGCATCCCAGACGGGTGAGGGATGGATATGGAGGGACTGGGAGATGAGGGGAACTGGGGTGCATGCTGTGAAATTTCCAAAGAATCAACAAAGAATTATGTTTTTTTTTAAAAAGATGTATTTTTAAACAATAGTAATCCAAGTGTTCTCCTGCTTTCCCACTGTTATAACCAGTGGTACCACCCTTATTCTCTCCAGAAAAAAAATATGTTCTGCCTTAGAAAAAATTATTTTCATATTTTCATACTAATTCCAGCCTTCGTTTTATGTTGAAGGTCAAGATATTTATTTTACTTGCAGATAAAATAAAGAATATGTGGAACTTGGGTTCTCCTAAGAATATGCACATAGAAGATCATAAAATTTTTTGAATTTAAATGGGAGGGTGGTATGCTGTGTGTGAAAGTGAGCAAGCTTACATGGATATTAGGAGATCCCATCCTTGTCAGAAAGACATCGGCATGTGTCTGGTGCTTTGCTGGGAGTCCAGTGAGAACTGCAGTTCTATGTTTTATTTGCTTTTTAATAAACTGTGTGAATTACTGGGGAGAATAATAAAACCGTCCTGTAACTAAGAAAGCACGCCTGAGGTGTTCAGGGGCCTGAACTCAGTCCCAGCTATACCTTGAAGCTGGTTGTTCTATGTTGTTGGTCCTTATCTTTATTCAAGTTTTAAAATTGATTATTTGTGTGTTTGGGTGTCATGTGTGTGCATGGATGTGAGCAGATGTGTACAGCTGTGTGTGCATACGGAAAGCAGAAAATGTTATCAAGTGTCCTGATCTATCACTCTCCACCTTTTTCCTTTGAAACAGGATCTGTCTCTGAACCTGAAGTGAGGCTGGTGTCCAACAGATTCCAGCAATCCTTTTGTCTCTACCGTTACAGTGCTGAGGCTCCAGGTGAGGGCAAGCAAGCCTTGCTTTTTGCACAACGCTGGGATTTTAAACTCAGGTCCTGTGCAGTAAAGGCTGTTGCCTGCTGAGCCATCTCGCCAGCCCCAGCCCCTTGTGTCTCCTATCATCTATAAAATAAGGGGTCTTAATTAGTTTACCTGTTTCAAATCCACTCGACAGTAACAGTATTCTTAAGGTATCTTCATGACTGTTTATATTCCTAAGAAAATGTGTTGCATATCACCCACAAATTAGCCCTGACATCTTGATAGCGCAAGTCTTTTCAGAGAAATTTTCACAGGACAAGGAAGAAAATCAACCCAGAGAACGCCACCTCCTGAGACTTGCTTCTGGTATTAGTATAATCCCCTGGCATAAACTAGACCAAAGAGGATCATCTTACCATTTCAACATTCAGCAGAAACCAATGTCACTTGTGTTCTATTTTATCAGCTAAATGTAAACAAAGAGTCTATCTATGTATATCTATGGGCACTGCTCTATGTACAATTACTTGAAACAGAAGGCCCATCGAGTCATGTTGACACCCGTGAACATGGAAACAATGGGCTTAGTTTGGCTATATCCTTGCTTGATGGCATGAATAGACTCAGTTACCTTTTCTCTAGCTTCCATTGTTGAGTTTTAATAGGAGCCCAATGGTCAATTATGTCTTGACTGCTTACAGGGAGAGAAAATTGATATCTAGGAGAACTTGCTTGTATCACTCAATCTGCACACACAGCAAATTGGATTTCTATTTATAGAGAATGTTTTTAATTAGCATTTGAAGTATGCACTCAAATTGAATACCTATAAATACTTAACAGATGTGATATTTTATACCTTAAAATTCTAAACATTTATTCCTCTCATTTGATGAATTCTAACCCATAGCTCTGTTTACATGTTTGCTATTTTAGTTCTGTGTAATTCTAGAAATAACCAGTTTCAGATGGTTATGGTTTAGTGAACATGGGGAATTGCTTTAGCTAAAATTATTGTTGCTTGTGTCTAAACTCCTACAGAATAAATCTATGGTCTTTGGGAAAGCTGAAGTTATTTCCAATGACACATACTATTTGCTGAATTTACAGTAGAGTGACTCACGCATCTTTGCATTGTAGTTAGATTAAAAGACTATAACTTTGGTTGAGGGGTAGATGTGTCAGAGGCTTCACTGTGGTTTAACAGTTTGTTTTGATAGGAAAGAGAAAGTTTGCTTAATTACAGGAGGTTCATTATTGGTTCTGAAGAAGGAAAATTGTCATCTCAACATTGATTTATCCTGAAATGAATCATGCAGCCGTACACTATTTGGCTACATGTCTGTCTCCATCTCTTTTTCTGTCTCTTTTAGTTAGTGTGAAGTTTGTCACCTCAAATAATGTCTGATGTCTGGCTCTAGGCTATTTGTAGATTTATCCTACCCAACATGTGTCAGTCATCTTTGTTTGGGATGTGCACCCTTCATCCTAGCAACCTGTCCTTGTGCCTTGTTTCAGTCACATTGGTGGTGCTGTGTAGGTTATTATGGGCTCTTGTAGGAAGACAATGATTAATGCTGGGGAATCGTAAGCCCATAGACATACAGTAAATTGGAAATTCTTGACAAGAATTTATCATCCAAATAAGTATTTTCCACACTTGCTCTGCCCATATTTTATTGCTCCCAAGCTAACTCCTTCCGTGTTACCTCTTAAAGAAACATTACAAAATTTGAATGTTACATCCCATACATCTACTCTCCATGTTGAAGCTGGAAATGTCAGAAATTTTTCAATTGGAAAAAAAAGATAACTCACATATCTAAATTACTGTCACCTTTATCCTACTATCTTATTATTTGTTTAAAATATGACATGTGCTTTGGTTAATATAGAAGGCAAAAACAAAAACGGATATCAGCATACTACTGATAATTAGGAATCAAATAGTGTCTGCTTTCATGTGAAATGAATGTTCATGCAAAGAACTCAGCTAAAAAAGTTATGAAGCCTTGGGAAGTGCAGACCTTCAGAAAACCCTTGCATGCTAGTTTATTTCTCCTAAATAATTAAGCATTTTAACCTTCAACGAAATATGGACAAATTGATATAACTGGGTACCATCTCCACACCGTAATACTCCATTTACGAGGGAGAAGACACTTTCAAACAAAAGGTTTGCATCCAGGTACAAGAGAAAAAGCTTGAGTGTAATGGAGCCATGGTGGAAATGGGTTACCACGTTCTCTCTCTTGCCACAGAGGTAATCGATCAGGCATCAGAAGATCATGAACTCACTTCAACTGCACAAATTTAGGGCCCAACACCAAGTTGAAAGCATGGCCACACCCAACTGTCTGAAGCCTCTGTATGTATCGAGTAAGCAAGGGTAAATTACAACATATACTATGCCACATGCAGCTATTCGCCTCCAGAATAATTCGAAGGACTCTTTCCTGCCTTTGGTGTATCAGAGAAAGTAGAAGCACAGAGAGACTTAAGATCAACTTGGATGTTTCACTTTTATGTTCTTTATAGCAGACTATTCAATTTTGTCATCATTTAGAACTAAAGTGTGTGTGTGTGTGTGTGTGTGTATACATGTTTGTGTGTGTGCATGTGTGTAACATTTTCCAAAACCCCTTTTCCATCTTTTGAAATAATGTATTTTCTCTCTGGAAAATGTTTATATGCAAATATAAGCTATTTCATTCTGTCCACTGTCTCAAAAGTATTGCTTGTTTTCTATTATAAAGCCTTTCAATTTTCTTCATCTTACTGTAAAAAAAGAGCTAAAAACTAATAGTATGAAGCAAATGTTTTGAGCGTTATTTTCAAGGGTATCATACCAATTATTGTAAAAAAACTAATTAATAAAACCACAATTTCAACAATAGTAAAAACAAATGACATTTGAGCTGCCTTCTTTTGTTTAGTGAGACTAATGAAATAAGCTTTTCTCAAGGATACTATAAAATGGATTTTCTTTTTTTTTATTTTATTGAGCTATACATTTATCTCTCCTTCCCTCCCATCCTCTCCCCTCCCCTTCAACACTCTCTCATGGTCCTCATGCTCCCAATTTACTTATGACATCTTGTCTTTTTCTACTTCCCATGTAGATTAGATCCATGTATGTCTCTCTTAGAGTTTTTATTGTTGTCTAGGTTCTCTGGGACTGTGATTTGTAAGCTGCTTTTCTTTTCTTTATGTTTCAAAACAACTTATGAGTGAGTAAATATGATATTTGTCTTTCTGGGTCTGGGTTACCTCACTAAATATGATGTTTTCTTGCTCTATCCATTTGCCTGTAAATTTCAAAATGTCATTATTTTTTTCTGCTGTGTAGTACTCTGTTGTGTGAATGTAACACATTTTCCTTATCCATTCTTTGGTTGAGGGGCATTTAGGTTGTTTCCAGGTTCTGGCTATGAAAAACAATGCTGCTATGAACATAGTTGAGCACATGTCCTTGTGGTACAATTGAGCACCCTATGTAGGAGAACAAGCTATAGATAAGTATACCCCTGGCCCCTTCCTCTTTAGCTGTTTCTGCTTCCTGGTAGCCATAAAGTAAGTACCCTTCCTCTGTGTGATGTTATTGCCTTGCTACAGGCCTAAAACAGTGGAACTGGCCAGGTGTGGAGACAATGGAATTCATCAGCTGTGGAAACAGAACTGGCCAGCTTGTGGAAACAACAACGGAACTGACCAGTTGTGAACTGACTTCTGAAACTGTGAGCCAATATAAATCTTCCCTCCTGGAAGTTGATTCGCCCAGGTTGTTTTCTCGCATTGACAAAGTGCGACTTAAAAAGCGCTGATAATCCCTGAGAAAACTCCCACCATCTGCGAGAGACTGAATGGATGGTTCTGACGAAAATATACATCCCCTCAGCTATGGTTTCTCTCACCACAGGCTATCTCTGTCGTGATCAAAGACTTCAACCATCTAAAACCTCAACTTTCCTTCCTTTTCAAGGAACATAGTACTTTTATTTCCAAACTAGTCACTGCCAGAAGAGCCAATAAGGCTTTGAGCTTGAAACTTCAGCTATAATGCTGACCATGCTTAGAATAGAAGACAAAAAATGCAGGTCAGAGACCCTTATCCAAGACAGGTAATACATAAATAACTTAAAAAATTATTTTGTATGCCGAGCAGTGGTGGTGCACGCCTTTAATCTCAATACTCGGGAGAGAGAGGCAGGTGGATCTCTGTGAGTTTAAGGCCAGCCTGGTCTACAGAGCAAGTTTCAAGACAGCTAGGGCTGTTACACAACAAAACCCTGTCTCACAAAACAAAAAAAATTATTACTTAATTTTTTTGTGTTTGTATATATGTGTGTGTGCATATATATAAATATGTATGTACATACATGTGTATACATATATATGAAACAATTGTGCAACTGAATAGGGAAATATTAACAGGCTGACTTCTTGACTATATAGCATTCTTGTTGTTTCACACAATGAAATAACATGGAAAATGGTGACTAACCTCTCTGCAGCTACTGGCAGAACATGTATAAAAAGGATCAAATTGAATCTTAGTAGAGACTGATACCTTGAATCTTACATCTGTACTTTGACCTCTAGAAGAAACTAGCAAGCTGCTTAAGCACTCTGTGCCTCAGTTTACTCGTGAGAAGGTTATCTGAGTATCTCACTATGATTCAATAAACATCAGAAGAAACAACTGAGGCTCTCCCAAAAACAAGCAACCTTTCTGGGGTGATGAGTGCAAAACCTCTCACCAATGTGGCCCTGTAGCATCCCCTAGCCCTCGCTGTGCCATGTCTTATGTGCCATATATAGGTGCCATACGTATAAATGCACCAAACGTTTTATGTATGTCTTTTGTAAGAGGTCAAATGCTACCCACATTTTAAAGAACAGTAGCCGGGCCACATCCTTGTGTATACTGACCTCTCACAAGGACCAAATTAATGCTAGTGACTTTGTCTCTTGGTAACAGATAATTGCAAGTTCTGTGTGTGGGACAAGTATTTCAAGATGAAAAATCGTGGCGACCTCTTTCATTTTCCTAAGCTTTCTCTCATCTATTTTTTAAAGTCGTCACTCTCTCCTTGCTGACCTAATTCTTAAGACCCCAATTTAATTTCTGGTTACGGACTTTATTAGGTATACAAATTCAGCTATGCCCTTTATAGTGCCCAAGTCTCTATTTGTTTGTGGAGCAAAGGAAAGCCTCAGAGGAAAGCAATCCCAGAGGCACACAGCATACACAGTCAAGCAAGACAGGGCTGCCTCCCATGCTTAGTTTTGTTGGTGATTTTGTGTTATACTATCTTTTAGGCAAAACATGGGTATTATCACATTTTAATTCGAAGATATGTTCATGGTAAAATATTTATCTTAGGGTAAGAGGTTTTCGTATCTGAAGTTACTAGGCAAAATTAATGGAAGGCAAAAGGAAGAAAGCTTAAGGCTTTGTGAAAACAAAGAGAACGGCAAAGCTGTAGCTGCTGATTGCTCAGGAGAGAGAAACAGGGTGGAGATCTGACAGTCAAGAGGAGCCAGGAAGAGGCCAATTTCTAAAGTAAAAGTGGGGAGAGAAAACTTGTGATAAGTCTTGGGAACTCTGCAGGCGGGAGGGTCCAAACCTCAGTTTTGCGTATTTAGAGATGTTCTGAGATTGCCCCTTCCTGCTATTCCAAGTGCCTCCGTGAAAGAAGAAAATGAGTTATATTAAACTTCCCAGTATGGATGATGTTGCTGAGAAACTGTAGACAAGGAGTGAGCTCTACCCAAGAGCAACTGGGAGAGCCAAAGAGAGCAACAGGAAGTAAGAGTAGAGCGGCATTCTCAACCTCTGGGTTGTGAGCCTTTCGCAGGGGTAGCCTACGAACATCTGCATATCATATATTTACATCGCTATTCATGACAGTAGCAAAATTACAGTTGTGGAGTAGCACTGAAAGTAATTTTATGGTTTGGGGTTGCGAAAACCTTGAGTTGCTGAGTTAAAGAGTTGCAGCATTAGGAAAATGGAGAACCAATGAACAAGAGGCTTGAAGCAAGGCACAGCAGCAAGCAATTAGGCTGATCAGCAGACCGACAATCCTCAGGACCACAGACACGGGGCTAGCCATGTTCGAGCCCGGAAGTCTCAAAACAACTTTAGTGAGGCATGCACAAGCATGCAGCCATGGCGGTTCGACAAAGAGGAAATCTCAAGACTTGAGACCCCATCTGCATCAGCCACCTGTAGTGTGAAGAGCTTTGTTGAAGGTGGTGGGCAATTGTTCTGTACAGGTGCTATGCAACATATAAGTGAGTGCTAATCCAGGGGTTCCCCTTCTCCTGGAGCAGTAAGGAAGTTACTGCACCCTTGTAAAGTCAGTTCCCCACCTGTAAAAGGCAGATAACACCTGCCTGGCAGGATTGCAGGCCATAAAAATGGAAACAAAGGCCCCTAGTGTGAAGGCTTGTACACAGCAGAATTTAGCAAGGGACGCCTAGGCTTCCTTTCGAGATCTAATTAATTTAATTGAAAGGATTTATTTCAAAGGTGCAACTTGTGGGTGCCATTGTTCACCAGGGAGACTATTCCATATCAGAGGTTGCATACAGGGCAGGCGGGATGCTCTGCTTTTGGACGGTGAGAACGGAGGATGTTAGTGCAGCAAGTGTGGGAAGGGTTACTTAGCAACACAGCATGCATCTCTCTGGGGGAATCCTTTCGAAGAATGGAACCCAAAACCCAAACTGAGTTCAGCTCAGTGTGATAATCCTAAAATAGCACCACCACTCAGGGTCTTTGGTTAGCGTTCATAGTTACTAGATGCTGCTTTGTCGTTGGATATATTCTTTCTTTGGAAGTTGGCGTGTATAAAAGATATTAAAAATACTTTTGTAGCCAGGTCGGGTGACTCAGCTGTCCTCCCACTGACTTAGGAGGCTGAAGCAGGAAGATTGCAAGTACAGATTCACCTGGGTAGTGAATTTATGTCCAGTTTGGGGAAATTAATTGAGATTCTATCTCCCAAAAGTTAAAAAATAGCACAGAAGGGAGGGGTCTCAGGATATGTACATAATACTTGCCTATTGTGTGTGAGGCTCTGGGTTCAATCTTCAATCCTGAAAAGAAACAAAAAAAATAAGGTTTTTGCAACAAAATGCTCAATTTTAAAATAAAATCTGTCCTTTGGTATTAAATAAATTGCAATATGCCCTTGAAAGTTTTTAGGTCATTTGAAACATTTGAGCAAAAGATACTGGTGTCTAGGCCTGTTATGAAGTCAAATTTGAGTCATTTGTGGGAACTTGGAAACTGAAGAATGCTTTCTTGATAAGTAAATTCCAATCTTGTTGAAAATATTTCACAAAAAAATACATTTTGAGAGTTATATATAATGGAACATACTCTAATTTGTGATGTGAAGTCTCCAAAAAATAAACAGACCATTAGAAAAAGAAACATCATTTATTCAAAGCATGCTTCCCAGAAGAGCTGAGATAAATATTTATCTCCTCAACGCAGAAAATATTTTCCCAGGAATCAGTTATACTCTGCGTTTTATCATCTCAACAAATGCCTGATGGCCTCTTCACTCCTCTGTGTTGAATATCAAACAGCGCGTGGCAGCCTCGCACTGTCTGGAATGTGTGGAAGTCCCTCTGTCTGTGGCTTTTCAGAAACAATATGAAAAGAGAGTTTAACAACTACTGTCTGGAAGGACACTTATCCCTGACCCCATGCACAGCTAGTAAAAAAGGCAAAGGTGCTCATTAGTGTTTAGCTTTAGTCTGCCCATTTGTCCTAAGTCTAGCACAAAGAACCTTTGTTTCTACTCTCTGTAGGGGGAGCATGGTCCTCTGTCTTTATAGTTATAAGCAAGATGGAAAGCTAAGATGTAGAACAAGTAAATAACCACCCAACAATGTCAGGGGCCATGAGAGTTGCAGCAGGTGACAATTAGTATTCATATGTCAACCCACCAGAGGAATGGTTATCTGATGGAGATTAATTCTATCCAGACAAGGTCTGTAGGACCATCGACCCTCGAAACTTTTTACTCACTTTTGCTAAAGCAGCTTGATGTCTCCCCAATACCTCACTGTAGTGTGTAACCTCAAGAGATGTGTATGATTGCATATGAATCTTGTGGGCACATATATCTGTGGATGGTAAGGAAGATGACTTTTTATTTTGCTCTATAGTTTGATATATAGAATATATACTAGGACATATATTTATACTTCGTGACTGGATCTATTTGTCCTATGAGGACTGTAGACATTTAAAAGCCTGCTTTGTTATTTTGCTCATACAAACTGCACACCATTAGCTCACTTTTACCTCAGAGAAAGTTCAAACTACACTAAAGGGTTTTTGCAAATAGATTATAAGTTTGAAATCTTAGAGCTATGGACAAGGTCAGATGCACAGATGTCCAACCAAGCTTACTAATTGAAGCATGCTAATTCTTTGCTTGCCAGTCTGTTAACAAAAGACTTCTGTCTCTAAACTTATCTCACTGTACCCCCCCCCCCCCCGCCCTCTGGTCATGGTCTCATTTTTGCAACCTTGGACCCTTGTGTTGCCATGGTAATGGCTCAACTCCCTATTGTTTGCCCTAGGAATGTGCTCTTGACCAATGAGAAACAACTCTTGTAATTTCTTTATCACTTCAAGGCTCCTGAAGAAGAGTTTTTAGAATAAAAGGAGAAGCTAGAAGAAGAATTAGAAGTAGGACAGGAAAATGAGGATAGAACAATAACCATCCAAGAAGCAGAATTGAAAGCAAGGCCCAGGCCTTTGTAATGTCATTCCATCTACTGTTGAATATAGTTTCTGCTGAACACATTCAGTTTCATCATCTTTTTGTCCTGGTGAGTAAACTGCAATTTAGAAGTTACCATGAACTGAAGCTGAGCACAAAGAATAAAAAAAAAAAAGTCTTCAAAGATATAGGGAAAAAAGTGTTGTAAAGCATCAATTTCCTTTTCATGTTGCCCAAAGCATCAAAGAATTTCCCAGTTATAAAATATGGACTTGGTTCCTTGATTTCCTGGTGCTAGAAAGTGTCATGCATGCTACCAAAGGATAAACATCATCCTGAGTCTTATTCAGCTGTGAACGCTGTGAGCTCCAATAAGGATCCACCTGGCAAGACAAGCACACCGGTGCAACAGTATCATGGATGCCATGGAAGTAAGCAACCACTTTCTGATTGGATCTGAGCCCCATCCCATGAGCTGAAACCTGTACATGGAACATCGCCAATGCCAAGAACCTATGGTTAAAGTTCAAAGGTGCCAGAGAAGAAGCTTCTACTATTACCCTGATAAATGGCACAGTATCAAACCAACTTCTAAGGTTTTACCTTTATGTTCACACATTAATTCATCTCTCAACCATCATCAGAGAGTCTTCCTTTTGCAGGAGACGATGATCAATACAGAGACCCCAATTCATAAAGGCACAGAGAATGAGAATGAGAGACGGGGATGTTCCATCCTAAACAGGACATCTACCTCATACCCTATCCTCTTGAGATTCAGGGATCTACAGTAAAGAAGGAGTGGAAAGATTTTGTTATCTTCTGTTTGTTTATTTTGTTGCTTTTCAAGACAGGATTTCTCTGTGTAGCTTTGGCACCTGTCCTGGAACTAGCTCTTGTAGACCAGGCTATCCTTGAACTCATGAATATCCGCCTGCCTCTGCCTCCCAAGTGCTGGGATTAAAGGTGTGTATCATCACCACCCAGCAGGAATGGAAAGATTTTAAGAGCCAGAGGTGGTTAATGACTACAGGAAACCTTGCTTCCCAGACCCAGTAGGGCAGTTGCATAAATGAACTCACAGCGTTTGTGACAGCATGTCCAAGATTGACACAAGCTTAAGGCAGACATAATCCCAGCATGGAAAAGGACGGTGTACATGAAGTCCCAGACCCATCCCTAGCAAGGGGCTACTGGGAGCTCTTAGAAAGGGCACAGCACAGTTTTCTTCAAGGGCGTGGCCCCTAGTCATTTGACCTTGCTCCTGTGGAAAGCCACACAAAAAGAAAAGGGAATGCAAAGTTGAGTGGATAGAGAAACGGGAATGGATTTAGAAGGAACTGATGTTGGGGTGAATATTATCAAAATCCATTGCACACAATTCTCAAAGGACTAATAAAATCTGAGGGAAAGGCAAACAATACTAAACATAAGCAAATAAAATACCTCTAAGTTCATTAATCCACCTAGGTATACTTTCTAAGTATTTTTTCTTTCTTTGTGGTACTAAAGACCTAAGTAGAGGCTTTGGGTATATGAAGCAATTGCTGTACACCAAACTACAACTCTGACCTCTTTCTGGTTTCTCTTTCAGGAAGACAGTGAAGCTCCACCACTGGTCCATCATTCACAATCTCCGTTTCGCATCTAACACTGACACCTTTTGTCTTAAAATCTTGCGCAGGTTCCCTTTGCTCTTAAGACACTCTGAATCCTTAGCATCATGGACAACACCCTCCAGCATCTTCTCCTGACTTGGACCTTGTACCATTGACCCTATCAAGTTCTCAACTCTAGCTTTAATGAAGTATCACCATTTACTCTATACTTCTTTCTATCCCACGACTAAGACACCACATGTTCCTTTCATCTCTGTAGAATAGTTTCCCTTTATTTTCCCCATGATATGAGCATCCCCATCATTCTTTTATCATTGCTTCTGTATTTCATTTATCTCTGGGTGTGCAATAAGATGAAGACAAATCTCTAATGGAAAGGACTCCTTCATTCACTGTTGTAAATAAAATCCACATAACTTATCATGGTACCTAATAAGTAATATTATGTGGATGGATGAAGGCATTATCATTACAAATAACTATCATTCAAAATCAAATTCTCATTATGTGTCCATATAATAATCTATGCTAATTTAACCAATATATGTCAAAATACTGCTATGTAATTAATCACTATACAACAGTAATTAAAATCAATGACTTACCTCCAACTCCATCAGCATCAGAAGAAGATATTGATCCCTTTGTAAGTAAATCTGGTTGGGATTCCTATGATCATTAATATAATTAATTTGTAATTAATATCATAATTAAATATAAATCACAAATTTTGAGTTGCAAGTTCATGTTAATGTTTGCCTTTTATCTATTTCATATCAATTAGCTTGACAGCAAACTTCTTTATAGACAAGTTTTGGGTATACTGAATCAGGTCTTAGAGAACTGAGAACAAATTTAAGGTTCCTTACTACTGACTTTATCAGGACATTTCACAAAAGGAGGGATTTGTCCAATTGACTGATTCTGGGCTAATAAGTACTACTAGAAGCTCACAATCATTCCAACAGAATTAAATGCAATTTTCATGACAATTATTTTACAGTTTTATCATGGTATGAATTACATATTTTACAGTTAGCTGATTTTCAGTGAAGAGTTTGATTTTAGTACATTTATATAGTTGTGTATGCATTGCAGTAATACAGTTTTATGATAGAGCCCTCAGCTCTAAAAGTTGTGTTCGCCAATCAACTCCTGCTCCCTCTCTAGATTCTAGGCAGCCATACACCCTTACTTTTAAAACAAATTTTATCTTTAAAGAAATCATGTGTCTACTTGTGTCATTCTTTTCTTAGCAGTTTGGAGAGTTATCATCCATGTTAGTATTCATTACTAACCAGCTTAAATAACTGTTCATCCACATTCTACTATACAGAAATGACATTTCTAATCTACTCACTGACTGATGTATCCTTGTAATACTGACCAAGTTTTTATTATTATTATTATTATTACTATCAATGCTATCGGGAACCTTTATCAACAAGAACTAGTGTGGTCACGTAGCTTTCTTTCTCTTAAGTAGATTGTTAGTAGTTGAATTGCTTGAATCGGTGTGTGAAGTCTACATTTACCTTTCTTTAAAAGCTAACTAATTGATTTCCAAAGGCACTCCACCACTATATATCACAACAATCAATCAGTGATTACTTCAGGTTATCTCACCCTTCCCAACACTGAGAAATATCTGATTAATTTTGAATATGTCTATTTATAATAATCTCTCTTTGGAATTTAATCAAGGGATATTTTATATATATATATATATATATTAGCCATTTATTTTGTTGAAGTCTGTACAAATATTTCACTGATTTTTAGTTGATCATATGTATTACTGTTTAATTGGATAAAAGTCCTTTATTGACTATATAATTTGTAAATATTTTCTTTATGTAATTGGATACATGTTTTCTAATAGATATATGATTTACAAACTTTTTTCAATCTATGTCTTCTTTTTCATATTTATTTTAAGTAGTATTTTTCTATAATAATAGTTCTAATTTCTAAGCATTTATTTCATGTGCGTGTATGTGCAGTTAGTGTGTACATGCACCATATACATGCAGGTACATACAAGGGCCAGAAGAGGACACTGCATCTCCAGAAACTGGAGTTATAGGCAGTTAAGAACTACACAGTAGAGGTGCTTAAAACCACACTCAGGTCCTCTGCTAGAACAGCAAGTGTATCTTCCCAACCCATAATGTCTCTAGTTTTGATGTATAATTTATAACTTTTCATGAATTGAAATTTTATGTAGAATTGAAATTTTATGTAGTAAGAACTTTCTACCTAAGTAAAGGTCATAAAGATCTTCCTGTGTTTTATTCTATAATTTTGAGTATATTTTCTGTATACGTGAGATATAGTCCTAAGTTTCTTTAATTGGTACCTGTACTAATTGTTAATAAGATTGTCAATTAATCCATTGAATTTATTTGGTATTATTTTAGTTACTTTTAAGTTACTATGACCAAATATCTTACAGAACTGCCTGTAGGTAGAGATCACTCTTTCATTTCCTGGATGCCCACACCCAAAACTATATTAATTATAATACTGTTGGGCCTATTAGCTTAAGCCATATTTCTAACTAGCTCTTATATCTTAAATTAACACATTTCTATTAATCTGTGTGTCACCATGTGTTGTGGCCTACTGGCAAGGTTCCATTCAGTTTGCAATGTCTGTTTCCTGCAACGGCTACATGATTTCTCTATGACTCCACCTTCATTCCTCCTCTATCTGCTTGGAATTCCCACCTTGCTCTATTTTGCTAAGCCGCTCAACAAAACAGCTTTATTCATTAACCAATAAAAGCAACACATATACAAAAGGACTTCCCACACCATTTACCCTTTTCTGTCTAAATGAAAAGGAGGGTTTTAACTTTAACTTAGTAAAATTACATATAACAAAACAGGCATCAAGCAAGAAACAGTTACAATATTTATATCTACTTCACCATTTATCATAACTAAGGAAAACTATAACTATCTATTCTTCAACTCCATCAAAGACTCCAGAAGGATATATTTTCTAAGTAAACAGAAGGTGCATTATAAGCCCATTGTCTGGGTGCCATTGGGTAGGTGGAGACCCCCTGTTCGTTTCCTGGCCACCCAGACCTGAAATAAACACACAGAAACTATATTAATTGCATTATTGCTTGGCTTACTAGCTTAAGTGTATTTCTAGCTAGCTCTTACATCTTATATTAACTCATTTCTATTAATCTGTGTATAGCCATGTGGTTGTGGCCTATCAGTAAGGTTCCATCCAGTGTCCAGCTTCTGTCTCCTGCAGAGGCTACATGGCTACTCTCTGACTCTGCCTTCTTTCCTCCATTATCTGCTTGGAATTCCCACCTTGCTCTGTTTTGCTAAACCACTGGCCAAAACAGCTTTATTCATTAACCATTAAAAGGCAACACATATACAAAAGGACTTCCCACACCAACTATCTGTTGGGAAAGTGTTTGGTTTGGGTTCACTCCGATATGGTGGGCAGTGTCATGGCTGGAACAGCTCCACCACTGACAGTGCACCTATCTTCTCAGAGTGGCAGAGAAGGAGCAGAATACTCAGGCCTGTGTCTATGATCTTCTCTGGCCTATCTCAGTGTTCCACATCCTCCAGCAAGGCCTCCCATTCCACCAACCCTATAACCTCCCTGGACAACGTCACAAACTGGTGACCAGATACTCCAACACATGAGTCTGAGGATGCTTTCCATTCAAGTCACAGCAGGTATTTCACTAACAACCAATTAATTTTTAACATGAGTGTTTATTTCCATGCTTAAAACATGCTTATGAAAACCACTGTTATGTTTTCAAACCATACTCTATCTTGAGTTTATTCGGCAGAAAAAAAAAATCTGTACATTCTGACCATCCCTGCTCATTGAACACCAACTGAGATTCTCACAGTGGTAGACTTCCTTTATACAAAATGGCTTTAAACAACACTTTTCATGGAAAAGAAAAAGAAAAAGAAAAAATGCAGCACTGTTCTTACACAAACCTGTGGCAGCTTTGCAAGAATAAATACATACAAGCTTGCCCGCTCTAGCCAATATGTACAGCCCTGAAATGATTGTTTTTTTATAATGTCATGTAGTGTTGTGGTTGCTTCTGGTAAGAATGTTCTGAACACTTTACATAGCCATTGTTGGAATGTTCTCCCTGGTTCTGATTTTTATGGAGAAAAATATGTTGTTTAACCTCATTTCAGAACACTTTCCCACAGGAGTTCCATCAAATTATATCACAAAGTAATTTTGGAACATCTGTGTCCATATGGCAGATTGAATCTACATGTTTATTCCCTGCTCCCTGCAGAATGTCCCCAAAATAGCATCATAGAATAAAACATTCCTCAATGACAGAAAGCAAAAAAGGAGAGAGACATTGAGAAAGGGACTATGTTGTTTTGAAAATACAATCTAAACAGACCAGTGAGATATGAAAATTACCTCTCACCAAGAGTGACAGAAATATCTAAGTTAGCAACACAACAGAAATCCAGAAGGCTCTGATATTGAAGCCACAAGATGCATTTTTTTTATTTTTCTGGCAAAATGGGGGCTAAATTAGAAGATACGGGAAGTCTTTAAAAGGTCATTTCTGCTCTGGGCTTCATAGCCCATTCTGAATGTTTAGAAGGATGCTCGTCATAAGCTTAAGCTTAGCACTAACATTCTGTTATACAGAGAGACTGAACTAGAGAGTCTGTGTTTAGGAATATTGGGGATAACAAAAGCGAGCCACAGAAGACCAAGAGAAAGTTAAATTGAACCTAGAGAGATGTAAACCCTACCCATAATCAAATGCAGTTATGGAGATATGTGTCACACTGGGCAAAAGAACAGCGTACTGTAGTTGCCATCTGTTAGTGTCCTGATTTCAATTCTTTTGGTGTGATACAATACCTGGCTAAGAGGCAACTTACAGTAGAAAGGGCTAGCTTACATTTCCAGGTTACAGCTTAACATGGATGGTAAAACAGCAAGAATTTAAAACAGCTGGCTGCATCATATTTATAGCCAAAAGCAGAATGGATGAGTGCATACATGCTTACTACTCAGATCATTTTCCCTCTCTTGTAAAGCTCAGGACACAAACCCAGGGAATGATGCCACCCACAGTTGGGTAAGCGTTCCTACCTCAATGAACAGAAGCCATTCCCCTGCAGACGTGCCCATAGGCTAACCTAGTCTAGACAATCCCTCACTTACACTCTGTTCTCAGGTGATTATAATTGCATCGACAATTAAAACTAATCATCCCAATCCTGTCAACTAATTCCACTAATAAAGACAGAGCTTTCTCAGAACATTACATAGGTCTTAACTATGAATGGATTAGTGTGGAGTGACTAGACATTTTAACAAAAAAAGTGAGAAGAAATACGTAAATTAAAACAGAAATTAAGAAATTTGTTCTAAATAGGTACAATCTAAGGAACAGAAACATGTTTCTCTGAAGATTATAAGTGACAGCAAGCTAAGGTGATGAATTCTTGAAACAAAGACAGGCAGCACCCGACACTAGTGGCACAAACCTAAAATCCTTGCAATTTAAGAGACTAAGGTATGAGGATCACAAATTTAAGGTCTGTCTGAGTTACAGAAAAAGCTCAAGATTAGCCAGAGAAGCGGAGTGACATAGTCTCTCAAAGGAACAGGTCAAAAGTAGGCTGGGGATATAGCTCAGTGAAGGAATGGTTCCCTGGTATTCATAAGACTCTGTTTGCAATCACGTGTACAGGAAAAAGTTTTACTACGAAGTGAAAAACAAATGGCATGACTGATATGTACTAAGTACTCAAGTATACAATAAATACTTATTGAATAAATTAAATCCTTTAAATGCCATAGGATTAAAAGGCAGAGGTTGAGAACTACTAATTAGAGTATCAGTTTAACTTATTAAATATATTTATGAGAATATGAAGAGAAAGATGAAAAATAAATATTGAAAATATTGAGTTGACTGACAAAGAAGGCAAGACAATTATTCAAAGGAAGCACTACAGAGATTGTGACACTAATAAATAAACAGTTATTTCAAGACTCAATAGACTACAGATAACCTTATAAAGGAGATACAAAGCAAACATCAAGGTCACTTTACTAACTTTACAGAATATGCAATATAAAAAGAAACCCTTAAAAACTTTCAAAGAAGAGAACAGAATACTCTCTACAAAATATAGAGAACACAAATGACATTACAATTTTTAAACGAAAGACCAGAGCAATGTCTTTACACAACAGGGCAAAGGTTATTTTCACCCTGGGATTCTATACCCAGGAAAACTGATACATGGTATAAAATTATTATATCTTCAGAAATATATTGTCTCTAAATTTCATCTATGGTTTACTTTGTCCCAACAAGCAACTATTGAGCATATTGCGCAAAAATGAGTAATGAAATATAGAGAAAATATGTACATATTAGAAAAGGGACAGATCTCTCGACAATGACAAAGAGAAATTGCAGCTTAACTGATCTGTAACACGCATGCCAGCCTAAATAAAGCAATAAGTCAACGGATTTCAGAGGACTTATATCTAAGAAGAACTGTAAAAACTAATTGAACATTTTACATTTCCATAGAAGTGATAAATCTCAAAGATTTTGTGTGTATATTAGGACGGGTACATAGAGATCTATGCATAAGAAACTCAAAAAATACAAGAAACAAAATGCTATTGCAATGCATTTGTGACTTGACTGTGAATAATTTTCATGGAGTTATCATAGCATAACAACTTATACTGTTATTAAATTACAAAAATAAAAGCAGCAGAAATATGTATAGGGCAGATGGAGGACAAAAGAGGAAAATAATTTTTTTATCTTCCATATTAAGAAACCAATATGTATCTACATTTTAAAAAATATCACAATTATCTATTTGTTACTTAAAATGCAGAGGAGATAAATCAACAAACACTAAAGCTGTTCGAAGAGCTTCCTTGTGGGACTAATAATCAAGAGCGGAAAGCAAGGAGCAGTAAGCTTCTGCTTTTATTTCATGAGTCTGCCAACACCATTTGAGTTTTAAAATTGTGCTTTCATCCATACTTAACTCAAAATGTAAAAAGTAAAGTAATGATGGGTATATTTGCACGGTGTCTTCTCAATATGCACTGGAAAAGCCATTCTACTGAATTCCACTGCTTCCAAACCACAACAAATTTAATCAACCCACAAGGAAAAATCCACATCCAATAAGACATTTACAAGATTGGACAGAGCCAAAAGTCCAAAACTCCAATGTCAAGTTCTATCAAGGTGTCGGGAACACCTTGTGGAGACGAGGTGGCTGTTCCACTTGTTTTTGCTGGCCAAACACTTCTGCCTTAGGATATGCTTGCTCACTTCATACCTTGGATTTGCTTTTCCCTCCAGATACCATCGAAGCTGGAGGCGTGATGATTAAAATGCACAGGAACAGATGTTTCTAGGTCTCTGTCAGGCACTGAGCAAATGTTTTCATGTGTCATCTCTTCCAGTAACTATGCACGGAAATCGCAAGAATGACGTTTCCGATTCCTGGGACTGCTGTAACAAATTAAAGCAAACTTGGTGGCCTAAAACAACAGGAACTTATTACCTCATGTTTCTTAAGGCCAAAGATCCAAGCTCAAGGTGTCAGCAAGGCTGAGCTCACTCCCAGATCGTGGAAGACTCACAGCCTTTTACATCTTCTCATAGATGCAAGACTATTGCTTAGCTTATGGTTGCCTAACTCCAGGCCCTGCTTCTGTCTTCACACGTGTTTCTGCTCTTGTATTTGTCTCTCTGTTTGGATGTCTCCTAAAGGGACTC
This sequence comes from Myodes glareolus, assembly GCF_982192425.1. Classification (NCBI taxonomy): domain Eukaryota; kingdom Metazoa; phylum Chordata; class Mammalia; order Rodentia; family Cricetidae; genus Myodes; species Myodes glareolus. The sequence continues at coordinate 17,953,454 of NC_142044.1, forward strand.
CTGCCACTGGACTGAAGACCAATCCAGATAATCCATGATCTCATTTTACAACATCTTGCTTCATTACATCTTTGGAACACTTCTGCCTGATAAGGTCCAACTCACAGATGCAGGGTCAGGATACAGATAGGAAGCTGCCTCTCACACTCAACCCATTAAACATGAGTAGGAGAATAACAGGAAGAAAAGTCGTGTGCTATCCCCTTTAGCAGCATGCTATACTTGGGCACTGCTAAGGTTGAAATGTATTGTCCTGGAGAATGGAAGGAGATAGGAGTCAAGAAAATGTGGGATTCTGGAGACAGATTTGAAAGCCAGCCATGAACTCTTCTCTTTGGGGAATCTAACTTTAACAATCTTCCGATTTGATTGTAGCTATAAACTTGTGGGTCTTGTTGTCTGTTTCACCACAAGGTTCTGAACTAACCAAAATTGACTTGAGTTTCTCAGTTGCTTCGGTGAGAGGAATAAGTGAAAATGAATCTTAGAAATGCCAGCCGAAGTCTCCCTGGGCAGCAGGAGCTATTTTTAGCACACTAAAGGAAACACATTTAACGTAATTTGACAATTTCAAAATTATGTTATAAAAGCTCTGTCACTCCATATTTATTGAAACATCAAGGAGCTTGGATAAGGCTTTTGCATAATGTTGGCACCATGCATATAATTTTCATGTACATACCTGCTGGCTTAAATGAGTCACACGAGGATTCCTATCAACACTTTCTAGTATTAATTTTTTTTATTCATCAACAAACTTGTTAAGAAATTAGTGCTGATTCCATTGACTCGTTTGTTGTGCTGTTTAGGTTTAACTGTGTTCTTATTTAAACACTGCTAAGAAGAAATAATCCTTGGTTTCTAGGTGGTGAGAATAAGCAATTAAGGTAATGAGACTTGGGAACCTTCAAAGACATACACCTTTTTTCATTTGTGTTCTAAACCACATTTCTTACCAATTTTCTTTTGTTTTATGATATTGTGATATATGTGTGTGGTCCATATGTGTATGTATATATGTATGTTTATACACATATATGTAGATACTTTGCTTCCCTTAAAACAGTAATGTTAAACAATAGATTATTTGTTCCTGAAGTTATCACAGTTCCAGGCACATGAGAAAATTCAGTAATAATAATTGTTCTAATTATTAGTTTTGTTACCATCATCAGTGATGAATAATGACTCTCCCAGGCCTAGCGTGTTACTCTGCCGCTCCTCTTGTCTAAATCATTCCACTTATTGATCTACTACATTTATAAGTTATCTTTGTAAATTTCTGATTCCTAAGTCCCATAGCTTGTGCTCAGCCTTCATCTCATGTTTCTAGGGTTTGGTTGACGTGGGTGGTATGTCTAAAGCGTTCCTGTCTTTTGGTTCCTATTTCAGGTTGCTATTTCACTGTGTGTATGCTAGGAGCTGAATGGTGACTCTCTTAGAATTTATATTCTAGAACTTCTCCTTCAGGGTTCTGCTTTAACCTACAAACTCTACACCAGTTCGAGACTTTCACCCAGGTTTACGATCTGTATTCCAAACTTCCTGCTTATAATATCCATTCTGGTATTTCCTTAACACAAAAGGCATAGATAGGTGTTTTTACTTCAAAAGTAATTCCTGACCAGATTCACTCAGTAGGAAAAATTTGCTTTCCAAGTACTCCAAATTAAAGCCATGAAGTAATTTTAAGGGCAGTCTTTTTAGATAAAAGATGGAATATATGATACGTGTTATTATATATGATATACAGCCTTTTTAGATAAAAGACATGTTATATGATATGTGTATCATATATCTCTGATACTCCCTGATATGTGAAAGTTCTCTTTGAATATCATACTTATAAGCTCTCGTGTTTATCAGTGATAAAGAAAGGGAACTATAGTTTCCAAGCCAAAAAATAAAAAGAATAAAACCTGAAAATAAATGGTATGAGAGAGATGAGTATAATATGACACCATCTTAACTTATTTGTTTCTTTTTATCTATAGTTTGTAACATTCAATGAATTCACAAGCCCCGTGCATCTGCCCGCCTTAAGGGTTAAAAAAAGTGAACACAGATGAGCTGCAAAGATGAAAAAGATGTCCTTTACAGCGTTATTCATATTTTGTAGCATCAATAAGGTGTAAAGTACTCCCAATACCATATTGGCTAGATATAGCTTTATATGTAAAACATATGAATAATAAATAACAACTTCAATTTTGATGCCAGATTCTTTTGACAGATATAGAAAGGTACTTTATGCACTAGTTAAGGGTAGTGACTGACGATATAAGAAATAAACTATGCTGAGTAAAGATACTAAGGACTAACCTTTCCTTCAGATTGCTAATCGGTGCTTCCCTGTGTATAAATTTAACAAGTCTACTTTTGCTGTGTTCCTGGGATCTTTGAAAAGAAATAAATGAAGTGAAATAGATTCAGATTAAGCCAAATAATTTAAAGGGCATCGATTTCCAAAGAGCATTCGATCTGAAGTCAAAGCTGACTTTATGTGCTGCATGGCAATTGAAATTGAGTCGTTTTCACTGTTTTGTATCTCCTAGTGATGGATGTGGAATTCGAAGCTTCTAGCATCACTGTGGTTGCCCTCACTATCTTCCCGTCTCTGTCAACCTGATAACTGCATCCACTCTGGACATCCTAAGTGACTGAAAATCAATGCATCTTCAAAACTTGTGAGCATCCACCTTTATGGAAAGCAAATTGTATTTTAAGACCAAGGATTTGGGGAAGAAACTTAAGTTTGATCTTTTGTGTTTGGCTTATTCACTGGTTGCTTTTGGACAGACTGCTTAGCCTTTCTGAGCATTAGCTGCTTTGTCTGCAAAATGGGTTGCTTACTCTCTGTTCCATGGGGTGGACCTGAGACTAATACAAGATTAACATTGAGATCAGTCATCTCTTGTATATGATGATGCTTCCATCAACGTCAGTTTGTTCCTTCTGCATCCCCATATTCAGTGGACAGTTGACTCAATCTATAAACCTGATGTTACTGAGAGGAATTGTTCCCCTCTCACCCAGAAAGTATGTCAGTACAAATTTCTGTTACTTAGGCACTCAATTTTAGGTGCTTTGCTATGCCAGCACTACGAAATTAGCATACATACATTATTTTTAGATTACCCATTACTTGTAATGAAATCTCTGAAGAATTAACTTGTAGTCATCCCTATAAGCAGACTTTCACTTTCAGACTGAAAAAGAATGGTTGGAAATGTCTTTCAGCCAACTCTAGATAGCATATCTCACAATAGAATAATTCAATAATAAAGAATATAAGGGTCTGGGAAGATAAATCAGTTGGTAAAATGCTTGCCACTGATGGAGGAGGGTCATCTGTCTATTGTTACTTTCATTGGTTAATAAAGAGACTGCCTTGGCCTTTTTGATAGGCCAGCCCTTAGGTGGGTGGAGTAGACAGAACAGAATTGTGGGAGAAAGAAAGCAGAGGCAGGCAGTCGCCATGACTCTCCTCTCTGAGACAGCCACAGGTTAGAATCCTCCTGGTAAGCCACCACCTTGTGGTGCTACACAGATTATTAGAAAGGGGTTAATCAAGATGTGAGAGTTAGCCAATAAGAGGCTGAAGCTAATGGGCCAAGCAGTGTTTAAAAGAATACAGCTTCCGTGTAATTATTTCGGATAAAGCTAGCCGGGAGCCAGGTGGCAGGACACAGCCCGCCGCTCCTTTTACATGCCACACAAGCATAGGGACCTTATTTTCATATGCAACATCTATACAATGAAGCCAAGCACAGTGACCTACATCTGAAACCTAGTGCTCAGGGAGTGGAGAGATGAGGATCCTAGAATCTATCCAAGCAAAATTTGCAAGTTTGGGTACAGGGAGAAACATCATCTCAAAAAACAGGAGGAGAACAAATGCCTTTGTAGTATGATTGGGTAATAGCCAGAACCTGGAAACAACCTAGATGTCCCTCAATGGAAGAATGGATAAAGAAAGTGTGGAACGTATACACATTAGAGTACTACTCAGCGGTAAAAAACAATGATATCTTGAATTTTGCATGCAAATGGATGGAAATAGAAAACTCTATCCTGAGTGAGAAAACCCAGACCCAAAAAGATGAATATGGTATGTACTTACTCATTAGTGGATTCTAGCCATAAGCAAAGAACATTGAGCCTATAGTTCACAATCCTAGAAAAGCTAAATAATGTGAACCCAAAGAAAAACATATAGATCCTCCTGGAAATTGTAAGAAGACAAGATCACCAGGCAGAACTTGGGAGAATGGGGGTAGAGGTGGGGATGGGGTAGAGGAAAGGGGAGAGGGGGAGAAAGAAGGGAGAAGGGAAGGATTGGGGAGAGTTTGGGAGAGTGGGATGGTTGAGATGGAGGAAGGGTGGATATGGGAGCAGAGAAGAAAATATCTTAATTAAGGGAGCCATTTTAGGGTTGGCAAGAGACTTGGCTCTAGAGGGGTGCCAGGTGTCCACGGGGATGTCCCCAGCTAGGTCCTTCGGCAGTAGAGGAGAGGGTGCCTGAATTGGCCTTATCCCATAGTCACACTGATGAATATCTTGAATATCGCCATAGAGCCTTTGTCTGGCGAAGGATGGAGATAGAAACAGAGACCCACATCAGAGCACTGGACTGAGCTCCCAAGGTCCAGTTGAAGAGCAGAAGGGAGAATATGACCAAGGAAGTCAGGACAACAAGAGGTTGGTCCACGCACCGAGACAGTGTGCCTGAAATAATAGGAGCTCACCAAAGCCAGCTGGACTGCGACTGAAGGAGCATGTGATAAAACCAGACTCTCTAAATGTGGCTGACAGTTGGGGCTGACTGAGAAGCCAATGATAATGGTACTGGAATTTGTTTCTCCTGCATGTACTGACTTTTTGGGATCCTAGTCTGTTTGGATGCACACCTTCCTAAGCCTGGATGGAGGAGGGAGGGCCTTGAACTTCCCACAGGGCAGGGTAACCTGCCCTCTCTTAGGACTGGAGGGGGAGAGGAAGGGGAAATGGGGGAGCAGGAGGGAAATGGGGGGAGGGGAGGAAGTGGAAATTTTGAATGGCATTATTTATAAAACAATAAAAGTTTTTTAAAAATAAAATGCTGCTATAGACTTACAATTCCAATGTTAAAAAAAAAAGAGTCACCCAAGTGGGAACAATTATGAAGGCATAAAGGAGTCATGGAGAGCAGTTGAGGCTGGGTACTATGGGAGGTCAGGAAAGGTCACTGATGAAGGTGCAACCTCAGCGGCAATTGAAGGCCCAGGACTGAAGGGGTCATAGAAATGAGTTGAGGCTTGGCACCATGAAGAGAGCCTATGAGAGGCTTTTGGTGAAAGTGCACTCAGATGCAGCAAGGGACCCCAGCATATTGGAGATGCCAGCATCATGCGAAGACCACCAAGAACAGTAGCAGCAATGGAGTGGAACCTGCTGGAGCCTAGTGGACAAGCTGTGTGTGCTTCAGAGGGCGGAGCCAGAGATGTGACCTAAGTGCTTTAGAGGAGTCCGGAAGATTATGAATGAATCTCAGATATTGGATGGGTGGAATTTTGTTTTGCTTTGATTTGATTGTGACTGTGCCCTGGTTTTTCCCTCTTGAAGTAAGAAAGTAATTTACTGGAGTCCATAGATGAGAGACTTGAATTCTAAAAGACTTTGTGTTTTTAAAGTAACTGACTATTTTTAAGGAACTGATATTTTAATGTGTTTGAACTTGTAAAGGCTGTGGGACTTTTAATATTATTTAAGATCATGGGGATGAATAAGAAAGGAAGGGTTGTGGCTTAATAGTGGTGTGATTGTGTATCAACTTGACACATGCTAGAGAATCATCAGAGGAAGGAGCCTCAGCTGAGGAAATGCCTTCTTGAGATCCAGCTATAAGGCATTTTCTCATTTAGTGATCCATGGGGGAGGGTCCAGCCCATGGAGGGAGGTGTCGTCCCTGAGCTGCTGATCCTGTGTTCTATAAGATGGGCTAAGGAAGCCAGGGGAAACAAGCCAGTCAGCAGCTCCCCTTCATGACCTCTGCATCAGTTCCTGTCTCCAGGATCCTGCCCCATTTGAGTTCCTGTCCTGACTTCCCTCAGTGATAAACAGCAATGCTTAAATGTAAACCAAATAAACCCCTTCCACCGCCCCCAAAAAAGAAATCTGTGCAGGATTTGGGACCCTTTTCTTTTCTCATTAATATATGTTCTATATTTTGTGAAATATTAATATTTGTAAAATATTTCTATATTTTATGAAAATAAAATATCAAAATGTTAAAACGAGTAAGAAAAATTAAAAAACAGGTTGAGAGCAATTGTTTTTGCTTCTCTGGCCTTCATACGCACACATGTATGTAAACACACATACACACAGAGAACGACAGAGAGTCAGAGATACAGAGACAGAGAGCAAATAAAAGAGAATATTAGGAGTCCAATGTAAATGACTTATATTCTAATTTTCTAATAAATGTATAGTTAAGTCTAGACTGTTCATAGTGAAATAGACAGCAAGCTGAGAATAAAGATACCACAGAAATGTAGAGACCTCAGTCTGTACAATACTGTCTACATGCCTATATCAAATCAATACAATATATAGAAAAATCTTGCCTTTTAAGAGCTATAATTGAACTCTTTCTCCCCTACTAAGTAAAGAAGTTACAACAAAAATCATACCCACGCATTTCTCTTCCACCTAAATTTGTCAACTATTGCTGTGTGGAGAGGCAAAGCATCTCCTTTCCCATTTTGTTACATTTTTCAAATAAAGCTGTCTTCACATCATTTCCTTGACATTGTGTGCTAGAAGGGCAATTACCAAGTCCAAAGTTGTAGCATTTTTAATAGTCTTCATACTTATTACCAGATTGATTTTCAGAAAATCTGGTTATTCATTCTTTTGGGGCTTCCTCCCAAGGTAATCTTTGGTCTCAAGAGAAAGAGCAGGGTCTTGGGGAATACTGAGAGCATCTGTGGTCAACTGCCACACTCAATAGCGAGCATCACATTGTGAAGAGCTCAAAGGCAGGCCCGGTGCTTGCACAATGTGCAGGAGTCTCGGGTCTCAACCTCCTCCACCCCTGGAATGTGGTGTTTAAGCTCAGTGCAAACTAAGAAGCCAGCTGGAGGGCTAAGCGGCAAGCATCTCTATTCTCTCCACTCATGGGGAGAGTTCCAGTGACCTGCACATCCGAGTGTTTAGTTTAGAGATAATTTTCAATAAACTGTTGTCACTTGAAAAGAAACAGTCTGGACAATGTATGGCCCATTTGGGATCCTGAGAAAATAAACAACCAAGGGAATGCCCCCCTGCTTGCTTTTGCAGTCGTTTCTGGAATGTTCTTTTCAGTTACTTCTTTTTTTCCTCCCTCTGTGGCAGGTTTTACTTAAAAATAATGCTGTTTATTTGACATGTCTTGGAGACCCTCTTTTGAAGAACCGCAGTCATGAACGGCTTGAACATCCGGCTTCGCAGCAACCAATTCATCCTGCTGTTGCTATTGCTCCTGCAGGTTCAGAGCTTGGGTCTGGATATTGATAGTCGACCTGCTGCAGAGGTCTGTGCCACACACGCCATTTCACCAGGACCTAAAGGTGAGGAGGAAACCTCAGACTTCATATAATAATATTTATAATCTCTTCCCCCCACCTCAAATCCTCCCTAGCTGCTAGGTGACTTCACTCCCTCTCCTCCCTACTTTCCCTTGCCTTCCTGTCTATTTGGGAAACCAGTGGACTTTTAATTACTTATGTAGGCTTCCCTAGGTGGAAGGTAAGCGGAGGTAAGGGGAGGTGGAACACAGGAATGCGAGTCTGATGGCAATCACCGAGGGCTATAAGAAACCCTTCCACTGTACCTAACAGGAGACGAGGCTCATGATCACTTTGATTAAAACACCTCCCTTCATTCTAGAAGCTACTTTTCTTCCTCCCTTTCTCCCCTCATACTGATTCAAAAGAGAAATTTATCTCGGAGGTCAAAGATAAGAGTGTATTCTGAAGTGTTTCTTTTGTAATTAATGGACTCCTGAGCTCCAGTGAGGAAGATTATGTTTTAATTAAGGACCAAAAGTAGTGTATAAATGAGGATTTCTTTATTTGAAAGTGGGATCTCTGAAGTCAACTGCCTTCAGCTGGAGAATGGTCAAATATTGCTCCCCTTCTCCCCCAAAATAGAGTTGAGGTCTAAGGTTCGAATTTGCTTTTGGCACTGGTTGGGTTTTGTTGTTGTTTTGTTTTGTTTTTAATCAATCTGTTTTCCTGGTTTCGGTTCTTACCCCTTTGTTCTGAAAGTGGTCACTGCACTGCAGACTGCTTCTCTCCTATTAGTAATTCATGCTATGCTTCCCCAGGCTACTGTGTGGAACAATGGTAGCTGCTTAAAATTTCAAGCAGAAAAAAAAAAAAGAATTTAATAAAAAAAAAAGAAGAGAAAGAACGAAAAGAAACATGACTTAATTCTTGTCAGCTATTTAAATTTGTATTGCTTAAAGTGCATTTTTCTTAATCAGTGAATTAATTTTCTCCTACGATCGCAATCCAGATTCTAACCTTTGATACCATAAAATAAATGCGGGCTGTTACAGGGAGACCTTGGGGCTTCCAAATAATTTCTTGGGTGAATAAATGAATAATGTAAGGGCAAATGTTCAGAAAAGAAAGTTTTGGTTAGAAATAAAGTATTTACTTAAATCCATTACTGGACTTTTCACGGACTATATGGAAACTGTGCTTTCCATGTGGTATCAGGAAGACTGAATACTGAAGGCTTCCTCTGTTGTGCCACCGACAGAATCTACTCGAGAATAGCACTGCTAAGTTTTTTTTTTTCCCTAGAAGAAAAAGCGACACTTTTCACAATGGAATAAGAACACACAAGAAACTTAATGAAATGCCCTAAACATAACACATCTTCATCAAACAACCATGTCTCCTGCAATCCAACCAATGGACATTAATTGTTTACTGTTGGGCCCCCTGTTTTAGGCACAGCAGTACACTAAATAAAATGTTAGTGTCATAAACAGTAAAGAGATCAATTGTTTTGCATAGGATTTCTGAGATGGTGTGACTCTGTACAGCAAATGAAGACAGCATTTGCGCAGACAAGAGCAAGCCCACAGGAGAAGCTTGAGAAAAGCACTCAGCAAAGGCTGAACGCAATATGTAGCCAAATCTTAAATCTTTTCCAAAATCAGTCAGGTACCACCGCATTCAGAAGGCTGAACAAGTTCGGGGTCATCCTTGTCTACTGTGGGCATAGAATTCAGTAAAAAAGAAAAGAAAAGAAAAAAGGAAAGAAAAAGAAAGTCTTTAGAAGGAGAAACAAGACACCTACCTTTTAAAAAGTTAAACCACATTATTTCACTTATCACTTAGATCTATACATAGTGTTTATTGAAAACCAGCAGCGCCCACATATCTTCTTTCATCATTTCTTCACCTAGTACAAAACTTGAGTCTTCTCACTAGAAACTTGGGTACTGTTTCCATCTGTTAAAGCTTAACTCTCTTCCTCAGCCCAGGGAGAATGGCGAGCAGGCCATAAGCTAATGTGAAGGAATAGGGATGCACCTTGAAGGAGAAACTGAGAGAGGAGCTGTGGAACACTGTGTTTCAGAACTTCTCATTCTAAAGATATGGATAAGAGTTTCTCATCTGAGACATAGGGTCTTTGTGCCAAAGGCATTGTAAGACCCTTCTCAGTAATGAGTTTCTATGACTCTGTAAGTACCATACTCCTCAAGTCCAAGCACCATGTCAAATGACTTGGGTTGGAAGTTAAGATAAGGAACACATCTTAGGACTTGTCTCTAAGTAGCAAGTTTGGGATTCAAGCTCTGGGACTGAACTCTTACTTGATCTGAATCTTTATAACCTGCCTTCACACTGCAGCAACCTGTGCATGGTTACTGCTGTCTTTCTTCCGTTCCAGGCAGAGTGTTAGAGGTGGATGCACAAGAAATACGTGGGACCTTCTCTTGGATGTAAACTACACCTCTTTCCTTGTAAGAATTGCAAAAGCTCCTCCCCAACTCCAAGGAAAGCAGGCCTGGATACTGGGCTCCTCACAAGGAAAACAAAAACTTTGATGGCCAAGTAGGCATTTTAAAGAGCCAAATTATAGTTTTTTTTCCCTTCAGTATCTTTTCTGCTACAATCAAACCCATGTCTGGTGCTTTTTCCCATGGCTAATCATCTCATTTCTGTGTTTACCAGCACAGCAGTACTCTGCTCAAAAATTTCCAGATACTCTGAGAAACAGACAATTAAAGGAACTAAACTATAAATTCGTTTGGGAGTGTGGAAACTAAATAAATTATTCAGACTTGCAGATGAAACACCAATAATATTATCCAGTTATAGAATATGCTGTACAGCAGACAGACACACTCATCAGCATTATTTCCAAAGCATAACCTAACAGCAGAAAAACAGTAGCTTCTATTTGATCTACTTATGCCTCAGCTTCTTTATTGAAAAAATGGACATTCATCATACATACTTCTTATTTATAAGATGAAATAAATCAAAATAAATTTATCTTGAACAGACGTCATTAATGTGTATTTAACAAATTTTGCTTCTCTTTCTTTTGCCTGCTTATCAAATGCATCGAGTAACAATTTTGGGGTTAAGAATCCTGGTTATTCCAGATGTCTTTGCTGAAAGTCCTCATTATATTTCTTTCTGTCCTTGAAATGTTTGTTTTCAACTGCTCGGCAGGAAATGTTCCCTTTTGATTTTTATCCCTACCATGGCAGTTTCTTTCAGCAACTTATGTGAAATTCTGACCTCTGGTGGTTTTAGTTGAAAACAACATGGATGAGAAAAAAAAACTTTCAACATCTATAAGGGGTATTTGGAGGAGGCTTGACAAACTGGGAGAAACGCTGAGTACATCACCTTGTTTAATTTTCACAGCATCCGTACCTATTATCAATAACCTAAGAATATGCATGAGAAAATAATCTCAGAAAGGCCAAGCGGAGCCACAATTAGTTAGTCTTGAAAGTGGCCTCTTGCTCTCTGGTCCAGGACCAGTCATTCTATGCCATGCTCTAGTTTGCTTTAGTCATATATTATGCTTAACAACACAGCCACTAGCTACCTTCTGGTGATAATAACTGGCTGTTCATTATCTCAGGACATTGAACTCATGTCATCTCAGTTCATTGGTTGTATTGGACATTAAGTATGCTAAAATGATGCATACATATTAAAACTGGTGTTTCATATATTTGGAAGTAAGCACTATTGTACTCTAGTCTAACACATGTTTAATAAAACATTGCCACTTGCAGCTATGTAAGGACTTTGCCACCACTTTGCACTTTAATTATCTCAATAAACTTTGCCAAAGATATATAATTTCCATCCACCATATAAAGAAACTGAGGTTCATAGCTACGGTGTCAGTAGCCGAGCACCACTGAGCTGGAAAGGGCCAAGTGAACTTGGGTTCAACACAGTTCCCTTTGCATTCTCTGTTCCAGTTAGTCGGCTGAATGCTCTCGCTAAGGAGAGCCCTCAAAACCATGGGGAGCATGACATAGTATTGTGTGGAGCAGGAAATTCGCTGCTTGGGGTTTTGCTTGAAGCCTCCTTTGGAACCCGGTAGAAACAAGGGCAGGCATCGGAGGACAAAGCAACGGGAGCATGTGTGTCATTGCTCTTTTTTAGTAAGAGAGGTCATTCCGTGAGGGAAGATTGGAGGAAATCACCCCTGCTGGGAGGAGAAAGCTCTTTTCTGGAAACCTCCATTAACCATAAGAAAAGGGACCTATATTTGGTCATCTTCTTTATTATTGGCATGGCTTGATATTGCAGAACTGACGCAATTCTCCAAATAATTCTCAATGTCCAATAAGAAGAATGCTTCTGTGACTTCCTCATAAATAAGTCTGGATACACCCTGGGGGTATCTGAATCCCTCACATTCAAATTTAAAGGCGTATCGCTTGCCAGGTAACTCGCAATGATCTTTGATTTGTAAAGTTGGGGTCTGAGGAGGCACAATAATACCATACCAGTCTCATGGCCATTGGTGGCCAAGTTACAATTGGAACTGAGATCCTAGACTCTCTTCACCCCATCCTGGTTCATTATCCTTGTCCTTACTGTATCTGAAATGATTATTTAGTTTGACAAGTTAGCATCAGGAAAACAGATCTATGAGATAAGTGTATGGCATGGCCTAGGGTCACATTAGGTAGGTCACCTTTCTATATTAAGGAACCAGTTCTTTGCAAATGACTTCCACAGAGAAGTTAAGCAAGTAGTGTGACTTCTTTGATTTTTATATTCCACATTGTAAGTATCTGGAACCATTTTTTTTCTTGTTTCCCTTTGAGTAGATGCCAAGAAAACATTTCAAAGCTAGGCTAGGAGAGGAAGTATAAAACCCTACTCCATCAGAGTATAAAGATGAATCAGGGGGCAGTGACCGGTAGTGGCTTTAAAAATTATTTGTCTCATTTTAATAAAAGCATAACCCTTATTCTGTTCTTCTCCCCAGTTCCCTTATGTAACTATTTAACTATCTTCAAATCACTGCCCGGGGCCGTAGCATCAGGTTCTTGCACAGTGATAAAATGTGGGCTTCGCAAAGAATGCTCAGTGACAACACAAGGACACTTGCTCAGCTATGTTCATAGCAGCTTTGCTAGTGATAGTGAGAACCTAAAGATAGCTTAGATGTCCTGCAACTGAAGAATGGATAAAGAAAATGTGGTGCATTTATACAAGGGAGTATTATCCAGCTGTTAAAAACAATGACATCGTGAAATTTAAAGACAAATGGATGAAACTAGGAAAAAAAATCAACCTGAGTGAGGTAGCCCAGACCCAAAAAGACGAACTTGGTATGTACTCACTCATAAGTGGATATTTACTGTAAAGGATAACCATATTACAATCCTTAAATCCAGAAAGGCTAGGCAACAATGGGGGCCCCAAGGAGGAACACATGGATCTCCCAGAGAAGGAGAAATTGAGATCTCCTGGGTGGACTAGGGGCTGGTGGGTGTAGAAATTTGAGGAATAGGGTTGGGGGTTGGAGAGAGAAGGGGGTGCTGAGAGATTACTGAGAAGGGGGGTTCCACAGAGTCAAGTAGAAGGCTTATGCAAGGGAAACTTCCAAGAGTCTACAAGGATTGTCCCAGATAACACTTCTGGTAGCAGTGGATACATAGCCTGAACTGGCCATCCCCTGTGATCAAATTGGTGACTTCCCAGGTCGTCACGGGAAATCCTTCATCCAGTGACTGATAGAGGCAGGTTTAGAGACCCACAGCCCAACAACAGGCCGAACTTGGGGAGGTTTAACAAGAGCTGAAGGAGAATGAGCCTGGTTTTTACAGCTTTGTTCCTTTTACCTTCTTTAGGAAGCATACATTATCTCTCGTCTATTCTAGGCAACACATTCTGTTGACCTCCAGTTGTTGGGAGGCATAAGTCAAAGAACAACTTATCCATCTCTTACTCTTCTCAGTTTAGCTCTGAAACCCTACTTGGGAACTCTATTAAAATGTCTTCATCAATCCTCAATAGCACATGCCATTTTATTCCTAACAAGCCTACCTGCTTCTATGCATCAATTGTTTGATCTGCAGTCTCCTGCCATGGCATAAGTGTCTTTTAAATTATATTTTATAGTTACCTTCACTCATTTAAGGATAAATTGTAAATAGATGCAGTAAAATTCCGGACTGCAGATATTCAAGTGAAATGGCATCTAAATAATTTAATATTTTGTGTTATTTACTGTGATTGTGCTTGATTTGAGAACTCTGTAAGCATCATTTTACATCTCTTGTGGCCACTTGGAAATACTTGTATCTTTTTAACAAATTACATGCACTTTAGAGTTTATATAAAGGCTCATTCATTACTTCATTTTTAGCTCTCTTGACATGTATAGGGTTCAATTCCCATGTTTTGAAGAGAAGAAAATTTATGCCCACTGTTCTTGCTTATGGTTCTCCTGAACTATCACTCAACACAGTGACCCATTCTGCTCATGTAACCATCACTGATACCTTAAACCAAGTATATATCAACTGAATCTTGTCACATCACAAGAACTAGTCCCTCCCTAAGAAGGAAGAGGAGATGGAACACTGATTCCAACGTCTTTGAAGAGGTTACATGTACTGTGCTTTGCACTCAAGATGCAGATTCGGGGAAAACAAAGCTATATGGAGACAAAAACTGAAACAAAGTCATTTCTGTGTCCTTGAACCATGTGCTGGGTCATCAGGTGACAGGGCATGGAAGATAGGAGACTCATAAATCTACGCCAAGTTAAGAGATGGAGTGAACTGGGCATAGCAATATGCGAAAAGCCAAACTGAAAGTGCCCTCAGAAAAGAGACTTCTGGAACTATTAATTCATCAGTGTCAGCTTTTTACTGAGATCATCCTCAAGGAACAAGACAGACAGTCTTGGAGGAATTGTGTAGCAAAGTCAGTGCAAAACACACAGACCGAATCACTGGCAGGAAGCTAGCAACTATATATGTCTTTTCTGGTCTTGGTTACCTCACTCAGGATGATTTTTGTAAAGTTTCATCCACTTACCTACAAATTTCATGGTTTCATTTTTTTTAGCATGTGAGTAATATCCCATTGTGAAAATGTACCACATATTTACTTATCCATTCTTCTGTTAAAGGACATCTAGGTTGTTTCCAAATTCTGGTTATTATGAATAAAGCAGCAATTGACATGGCTGCGCAAGTGTCTCTGCAGTAGGATGAAGCATACTTTGGGTTTGTACCGAGAGTGGTATGACTGGGTCTTGAGGCCGATTGATTTCCATCTTTCCGAGGAACTGCCACACTGATTTCCATAATGGTGGTACAAGTTGGCACTCCCACAACAGTGGATGAATCTTATTCTACATCCTCATCAGCATAATTTGTCATTGATTTTATTTAACTTGGTCATTCTGATTGGGATATGGTAAATTCTGAAAATATTTTGATTTACATTTCTCTGATGGCTAAGGCTGCTAAAGCTTTCTTAAAGTGTGCCTTAGCCATTTGTGTTTCCTCTTTTGATCTGTACTCCGTTTTAATTGGATTACTTGTTTCTTTGTGTCCAGTTTTGGGGTTCTTTATATATTTTAGGTATTAGCCTTTTTCTACCATACTACAGGCTGCTGCTTGTCTAAATGATAATCTCCTTTGCCTTGCAGAAACTTTCCAGTTTTTTCATGAGGTCACATTCATTAATTGCTAAAATTAGTACCTGTGCTAAAGTTGTTCTATTCAGAATGTCTTTTGCTGTGTCGGTCAATTCAAGGCTATTTTCTACTTTCTCTTCTATCAAGTTCAGTGTATCTGGATTTATGTTAAGGTGTTTGATCCATTTTGGACTTGAGTTTTGTTCAGGATGATGAGTATAGATCTATTTGGATTCTCTTTCATATAGCCATCTAGTTTGACCATCACTATTTGTTAAAGTTTGTTTTCCAATGTGTATTTCTGGCTTCTTTATCAAAAATCAGGTGGCCATAGGTGTGTGTGGATTTATGTATGGGTCTTAAATTTTATTCCACTGATCAACATGCCTGTACCATGTGCCAGTACCATGCTGTTTCTATTACTATTGTATAGTTCTGTAGTACAACTTAAAATCAGGGATGGTAGGACCTCCAGCAATTCTTTTACTATTCAGTTTGATCTTGATTTTTTTCATGTCATCTACCCCTTTAGGGTATACCCTCACCTTTTGTTCTATAGCATTCAGGTGTGCTGTTACGTTACTAGTAGGAGATCTCTCCAGTAGTTTTATGTAGGCACTTAGTGATATGAACTCTTAGAGCCTTTTAGAACTTCCTTCATTGCAGTCCATAAATTTGGGTATATTGTATATGTGTTCATTTTTATTCGGTTCTAGACAGTTTTCCATTTCTTTCTTAATTTCTGACTTGACTCATTTTTCATTGAGTAGAAAGTTGTTCAATTTCCACGAGTCTGTAAGATTTCTATTGTTGTGGATATCCAGATTTATTCTGTGGTGATCAGATAGGATACAGGGAGTTACTTCCATTTTCTTTTATATGTTGAGACTTGTTTTGTGTATGTGGTCAATTTAGAGAAAGTTCCATAAGATCCTGAAAAGAAGACAAATTGTTTTGTATTTGGGTGAACTCTTCTATAAATACTTGCTAGTTCCCTTTAGTTCATAACGTCAGTTAGCTCCAGAATTTCTGTTTAGTTTTTGCCTGAATGGCCTGTCTGCTGGCTAGAATGGGGTATTAAAGTCTCCCACCATCAGTATGTGAGTCAATATGTGATTGAAGGACTAAAACTGGAAGGGAATCTGGTTTAGGAGGGGAAGATCTATGGGATCCATTGCATAGGGGACAAGCTGGGAGGCAGGAAGGCTGCAGCAGGTGCTCTGCTCAAGAGCTGCTGGAGAAACTGGAGTACTGATTTGGGAGGAGCTGAAGCGGAACTGAAGAGCTGCAGTTAGCTTACCCGCTTCCCTCACTAGAGAAGCTGCTTCGTTTTCTCAGGAAAAACAAAACGTCTGTGGATTTAGAGGGGGTGGGAAAGCAAGAAGGGTCCAGGAGGAGTTAGGGAAGCAGAAATTGTAATAAGAATGTATTATATGGAAAAATAATTTTTTAATAAAAGTAAAATGAATAAAAAAGATGAACTCTCAGTTTGTTCATTTTTATGGCATTTTTCTTACCCTTTCATTATCAGTTGAGAAATTCTGATATTGTTTTCCCTACTGCACTAGTAAATAACTTTCTGTTGCCCTTTCTTCTGATTATCTAATATTTAAGAATAATTAAATCCTGAACACATTATATATGCACGACTAATGTCCTGCATTCACAGAGTCTCTGCATCTGT
This sequence comes from Myodes glareolus, assembly GCF_982192425.1. NCBI lineage: Eukaryota > Metazoa > Chordata > Mammalia > Rodentia > Cricetidae > Myodes > Myodes glareolus. Next base: position 17,970,324 of record NC_142044.1, read on the forward strand.
CCACGTGTCTTTATTAACTGGAACTGATTCTCTCCAAATTCATCCTATCATTGCGTAGTCTCCAATGTCTTCTTGTTTTATACTGTAGGAGAATAGTAAGAAATATGAGTGGAGAATGAGGGATGAACTTTGGGAAGGAGATCAACTACATTGAACTCATCTTTGACCAGAAAAACCAGCATCTTACCTCCAGGGTCTTTAATCTTTGCAAAGATTCATTTGTTAAACAGCGTTGCCATTCAGAGGTCCTTCACTAATGTCTTGGGCACAGTTTCGGTTTTTTTAAGACAATGTTTAATTTCTTAGGGCCTAACACAGTACTTTATAGCCAACTAAGCAGAAATGCAAGAGATACTTGTTCAATGAATAAGAAAGCAAAATTGAGACTGTGAATGACACTTGATATCCAAGTGTTTCACAAAAATAGTTTAATCAAATTAAGTAGTTGACATTAATATGAAGTAAATTACAAGTGTATTACTTAAGTAAAATGTCAAAGCAGCAATTAGAGAGTAGTAACAAGGAACCAGATGGTGACTTACCATGGAAGCAATGCTAACAACAAACTTGGATAATGCAGGAATTAACTTAAGACAGAATATAAAGGTAGAGGAAGAGAAAGGGTTTAGATCTTTTTACATTATTTTTGGAATATTTTTCAAATTGTGAGAACATTTCAAATTGTTGATGTATAAGAAAAGCTAATGATTTTTTATTTTACAGATATCTTCTATTTCTGGGAACCACTTCTCTCACTGAGGCTTTCCTATATATTCATTCTATTTATCTTTCTTATTCCAAATAATGCCATTACACTCCCTGGGAGGCATGTTACACACACTAAAATGCAGGTCACTCTCTCTGGTCCATCATTGTTACTTTCGCCATAAAAACTGTGTTATATATAAAATCATTCATTGCCATTTGGCAAAGGAATTTTCCTAAGTTCTTTGTATATTATGGCAATTGTTTGTTTCTGATGTCTAATATTCACTTTTCCTTTTGCCATTTATTTGTTTATAAACCTTGTAGATTTATGTATATTTACTTAAACTCTCATCAGGTCAGTATGTTTGGCCTATCATTTCTAGCTTTCGGTTTCTTCTTAATGTGAATAAATTTCACATAGAAAAAGAAAGTTTATGTGCCATTTAGTGATGGCAAGAGCTGAAGGGCATTTGATGAACAGGGAACAAACAACTTAGACAAGATTATACAGCTCAAGACCAGAACATAACGTGGGAAAGTTCTCTTGGTGTCAGCACGAAAGGCCGTCTACTAGACTAAACAGATGTTTGTGGCGTTAGCCTCTGAACAGACAACTGCTGGAGAGTTTTGGATGAGGCAGTCATAGTGAAAGAAATGTGCTTTTCAGAATTCACTAGTAAGATGACTTGATAAAGTAAAATTTCGATCGATGTAAACTATAAACCATATTTCCACTGTTGAGCAGAAACTGTTGTAATTGTGCTTGATGCATCAATTAGTTGAGCACCAGGAAGACCATTTAGAAATCGCCTATTTGATAATTTGGGGCATGAAGCAGGGATAAGTCAGATAGGGGTAACAGGAAGAAGAGAAAAAAAAGTAAGGTAGAAAATCAGAAACAGCAAGACTCCCCATGGGCCTGAGAAAGGATAAATTATAAAACGGGCTTGACTATTGACCCTGGGAAATTTGAGCATGATAGAAATACTGGGAGAGAAAATAGATTAGAGGAAGAAACAAAGACACAGCAGGGCAGTGGCAAGGACGGCGTTTTGTGTGTATTCCTGGGCTGCCTTATTGCTTTATAGGCTGTTACTACAGACTGAGGCCAATTCATTCATCAGACAGTATTGAGAATGGCATTTCAATCCATCACAGATTCATTTGACTGTATTGTCATTAAGCTCACATTTATCCATCTTGTCTTTGGGGATGTTGCTTCTTTTATTTCAAGATCCTTTATTGAGTGGGCACCTATGGCAGCTCGGGCTTGGTACCAAGTGCCAGGGATACAAGGAAGACAGAATGTTGTTTCAGATCTACGCAATCCTGGGTGGCACCTTATGGTCGGAAGCTATAGACTCCTAGAGGAACACCCCTTGGGGAGCACCATTAATTCTCTCTGCTGAAGTGCAGTACACCTAATCTCGGAATGCCTGTACCTAGATGACTCTTGACCTGGACCTGTGAAGAACATATCACCCAAATTAACATAAAAATCCACAAGTTTTTATTCATGAGAACATTTTAGCACATGCTTGTGATTATTACTATACTGATAAATTTGTCTTCTAGCTCATTTCGGTCTTAGATGTAAATCTATTCTGTTGAAGTTCTCTCAGAAATGCTCTTATTTCCTAACGAAGAGAAGGAAGAGCTGGATGTGGGCAAATGGAGGCAGGTGGTTCTTCTCTGCTCCTGTAACAGATTCTTTCAGCATTTGTTACAGTAATTATTGGCTTCCTGTGGCTCTGCCCTTGCCATGGAGAAGGGTGTTGCTGTCTTAATCATCGTCTAGTAATTATATTATTAGGAAACTTGTATTAGCAAGTGAAAGACTCTACCACATGCCAGAACAGCAAACACAGTGGAGAAAGCTAATTTACAGACTTGAGTATCAGGAAAGAACTGAGCCAGGCTAGAGCCACACACGTGAGCAACTTGTTCTAGACTCAGTCTTCTTGACTGGTTATGATTCTTTCCTTCAATTACTTCAGTGTAAAGTCTGTTCTTCCTCAGGCTGTGAGGTTATAGTCAGAATCTCTGCAACCCCTAGAGACAGATTGCTCCCCCTCTCATTTCTGAAAGTTCTAATTAAAAATCCTTACACTGAGACACTTGGTTTCTTAGTGGGTCACATCCCAATCTGTGCTCCAAACCACATCAGAATGAGCGAGTGTGGTTTCCTACAGAACATTATGAAGCTGTTATCAAAATTCCAGAAAAATACATACAAAAAAAGTAAAATCAGTGGATGAGCATTTAAGATGTACACAATCCTTACAAATGGAGCACATTTGAGTCAAGGACTCCACTATGAGTTTAGCATCCACAATCTCATATAATCTTCAAGTAGCTCCATAAGAAAGGCACCATCTTTTTCAATGAAAAACTTTAAGAAGAGAAGTAAATTCTTTAGTATAAAATTTCATTTAGCTTTAAATAATCGATTAAATAACGTGACAAGTCATTTATTAGCATTATGATTCAGTTATTTATTAAATGCAATGAACTGACGAAGTAGAAGTATATATTATTTAACATATGGTTAACTAGCTGTTATTTGGGAAATTCAAGATTTGAGCCTGTTTGTATAGGTCCATATAATATATGAATATCCAAAGTATACATATATGTACATTAATAGGTACAGATTTGAATGTCTTACCCAGCACTTAATAAACATATGCTTCCCAATGCTGGAATCCTTAGAAAAGTATATCATTTTAATATTGACATGGTTATTTTGTACATAGAAAGTTAAATTTGGTTAAATATGCAATTCTACAAAGCAACGAGCATCTTCAATGGATTGTCAATCTAGTTATAGAGGAGAACAAAGCCAAGGCAAGAAGACTGATCCCATGACAAGTTGCTCAAGTGTGTGTTGCTGACACAGTTCTATCCTTCTCTGATACCCAAGTCAGTAAATTGACATTTTTCAGAGCTCATCAATATCTTTAATTTGTCATTGCCCATGCCAAGGCCATAGCTTTTCATGAATTGGTAGCGCTAAGTCACATCTTTTTAAAGTGTTGCTATTTATCTTATAAAATTCTCCCTGGAGTGGCCTTTCTAATTAGGGGCAAGCGTTCCAGTTAATTAAGATGAGGATGGTTCTTTTGTTCTGTAGGTCTAGAAGAATCATTATTTTTGGACCACTTTAGCTGTGTTAGGAAAACTCTTCAGGAATGTGTTCATGTGAGTAGAATCATGTATTCATGTACATTCAGTACGATGATGTAACTGCAAGTTAAGATGAGACTCTTGGGAAAATTCCCAGACATCTCCTGCCCCGCTGCCAGGTAAACTGTAGTTCTGTTTCTGAGCAACACATTGTTGTTTGTTGTTCTTAAGTAACCAAGACTTGGCGTCCCCTTTCCTACACAGTATTTTCTACAGTATTTCTGCCATGCAGAGATACTGAGAGCAGACCTATAACCCCTGCAATACACCCTTCCTTTACTGATCTAGCTACTTTCCTTTTAGGATTTGCTGAAGTCAAATGTTAGGACAACTTCCCCTCAGTGTGTCAGGCTGGAAAGAACTGTGATAAAACATCACCATGGTCCCATGATCACCACAGAGTAATCCACTGCTCCCTCGGGAGGACGAAGAGTCCAGTTTCCTGATTTTAAGGTCTCCTTTACATTCCACATCCCCTTATTATCTTGACTCCCATTAACTAAGTGATGGTACCACTGCTAAAGGACATGACTCTTTAGGCAGCTGATGGAGCCCTCCTGGAGACAATCAGTGGTAGCAATGCAAAAAGGACAGTCCTTACTCCCCACTGCATTCAGCAATAAGTAGAAGACTGTTCTACTGGTTTCTTCCTCTGCTGCCAATTTCCATCCCAGAGCTATTCAAAGTTCTTCAAAGAGTGATAGGTTGTGGATGAACGAAATTGCCCTCAGTGTGGGAGAGTCTAACATGGGTAGATACTCCAGTAATTTAAAATTATCAATGAGCAAAAAAAAAAAAAAAACCAAAGACATTGGAAAGGTAAGTAGCACACATAAGCTGAAAAAAAATCTGAGTATTAGTCAACTTTTCATAACCATAACAGAGTTCCTGAGGTAAAAAAAAATGTTTGCTCTAATGCTCAGCTTTAGAGCCAATCCATTACTTTCAGGTCCCGAGTGGTGACATACCTGACAATGGCAGAGTCCATGGAAGGGCACATTTTGTAGATCATGGACAAGAAGCAAAAGAAGAAGGAGGAGCTAGAGTCCTAAATTTCATGCGAGGGAAAGTCCTCAAAGACCAAATAACTTCATACCAGGTCCCACCTGCTAAAGGCCTTACCACCTCCCAAGTCTTTCAGACAAGGACTGCAGGAGATCACTGTCCTTCCAAATTATAGAGCTGGTATGATGAGAACTTGAACTTGTGATGTGTAAGATTAGAGCCTGTGGACTTCATCAGTTTATACTCAACCTTCTAAAGATTATTTCTTTCTATAACTAACTAGTGGGGATTTGTCTTGCCACAAGCTTCCTTTGGTTTATTAGCAACTCTTTCAACAGAAAAAAAAATGGTCTTATTGTCCATGATTTGTTCTCAAAGGACTCAAGTTCACACCTGTGAACTTCAGCTTCTTACTAACCTAGTAAGAAGGAGAAATAAACTTCTGACTGTTCATTTCTCCTTCTTACTAGATTGGACTTCAAGAGCATAACAATACAGACTCAAAATAAGGGAGTGTTCACAGTATTCTATGAAGCTGATCTGAACAAGTACTTGAACAGAAAGCGTTATTGCTGCGACAGGGATGTGTTTACACAGGAGGCCGTTCCTACTCTTTAGAGACATTGTTGAAGTGTTTAAGGATAATATATAGTCATATCTGTAATTGTCTTTTTCTAATCAGAAATAAATAGCTGAATCAGAAGCATCAAGTTAGTGGTTATGTCTCAGTGCTGGCGGATCTGTCTTTCATCTTCCAGTGAAAATTTTTATTGTGAAAACAAAAAGACCGTGTAACCAAGCGAAATGCAATAAAGATTACAGGGTACTGGCTGGGGTAGTAAATACACAGGGATGATCACTTTATGACTTCTTATTAAAACACCAACAGAGGGGCACCCCAAATGGGTAGCAAATACTCTTCAACCAATTGGATGTGATACCTTCCTCTTGAAACCATTCCATGGGGTAGGATGGATTTTTCTCAGTTTTACACGTAAGACCACTAAGATTCAGAGAGTTGAAACAATGCCTTTCAACAATCCTGTGCAGTCCCTCTGCCTTAGGAAGAGCTGTGTAGAAGGGACTGGATTGAAACAACAGCAGACAGGGGGCAAATTAAAGCACTAAAGGAAATGGTAAACAGACGAAGGTGAGCAAAAAGAAAAGCTTCAGGTCCCACAAAGGTGTAAGTATTTCAGCCAAATCCCTGGAGAAGGAACAGTGCGGGTCCCTTATGACAACCTTATTCTAGGAGGCACTGAAAGCCACAAAGCAGGAGACAGAACTGGCAAATTTGAAAACAGAATGAAAGGCAGACGAGGAGGTTGCTTTAGGACTGAATGCAGCTTTGGGGGGCTCGGGCTGCATGGGCCACTCCATTTGAACGGCGAACAGATTGCTGACAATGCCTCTCCAGTCACTCAGATTACTCTAGCAATAGGAAGGACACAGTTACCCGTGACTTAAGACATACAAAATGGATGTAAGAAATTTTTTTTTTTTACGTAATTACTCCACGTGAATTCATGGCACAGACTTTGAGTTCTGCTTTTTAATTTCAAATAAATTCTACCTAAGGAAATATGGTTAACTGTCTGCTCTAGTGGAATTCTGCAGCGAAGATTACTACAGCATGCGGATGGCCTGGAGAGGCAAACAAATGACTTCTAGAAACTCTGACTCAGCTTAGTGCAGCTTAGCTTTTCCTTGGTTTTTCAAATGTGTTTTGTTGTTGTTGTTGTTGTTTGTTTTGATTTTTTTTCTTTTTTTAATGAAGGAATGGTGGTCTAAATATGCCCAGCAGTCCAGTGAAATATTTCCAAGAGACTAAAAGTCAACAGTGAGACATGGGGGTCCTCCCTAGTGTTTGATTTTATGTCTCCCTCTGTTTTCATTGATTAAATAAGCAGGACCCAAGTGTAAGGCAAAGGCACACGTTGTTTACTTCGGCTCTAGCAGGACGGCTGGGTACAGCCATACAGATCACAAGAACCATGGTTTCTGTCCTCCAGAATCTCCCTTCAGGAGCCATTCACCTTGCCTCCTCCAGTGAGACACTTGCGTGGAACTGAATAGGAAAGACCACAGGGAGGGAAGCAGGGAAAAGAAACAATAATGGTACCAATATTCACATCCATGTGGCTTTACAATCTTGCCCTTTACTGTGCAGGATGTGTCTGTCTCTTTAGTCCCTTTGGATCAGTGATCCAGGTCCCAAGCGTGGGAGAAGACCTCACCCAAAATCACTGCCCTTGGGCAGAACATGGGATTTGAAGAAAGAAACCCATTAAAATGGTAAAATTTTCATCCCAAGTTTACCATTTACACATGCTTCAGCCATGCAGATGTTACATGACCTCTAATTGACCTCGTCCCCTCATCTGTAAATTGAAGCTGAGAACAGCATCCTTCTGAACGGTTGTCATGGGACTCAAATGATAAAGTACATGCCAACTAGTATGGACACTTTGGCTCATAATATTCAATAACACTATCATAACATTTGTAAAGTGTCATATGCTTTATACAAAGCATAGCAAATTCCATTACATTTCAAGTACCAGGCAGTGCTAAATTCTCTATGTATAAGCAAAAAAAAATTGTTTAGTATGGCAGCCTATCCCTTAACTCACAGAAGACTGGATTTCTAAACAGAAATGAGCTGACACATTGAATATAAAGAGGTATTTTAAACAACAAAGGTAATCAGAAGAATTTAACTCAATCTGGCAATGGTAGAGAAGACACTGTTTTCTATATAATGTCACTTTAGGGGTACGAATGATGGAAGAAAGAAAGGAAGAGATGAAGGGACAAAAAAAGTCTCTTGGAAAACATATACACTATAAGAAGGCCGCTTGTTTGTTTCCCGGTTGCCCAGCAGCTCAGACCTGAAATAATCACACAGAAGCTATATTAATTAAATCACTACTTGGCCCATTAGCTCTAGCTTCTTAATGGCTAACTCATACATCTTAATTTAACCCATCTCCATTAATCTGTGCATCACCATGAGGCCGTGGTCTACCAGCAAAGTTTTAGCACGTCTGCCTCCAGCGGCAGCTCCATAGCTTCTCCCTGACTCCGCCCTTCTTTCTCCCAGCATTTGGTTTAGTTTTCCCTGCCTAGCTCTGTTCTACCCTATTAGGCCATGCCAGTTTCTTTATTAATTAACCAATCACATTCATAGCATACAGAGGGGCTCCCACACCACACATACATGCACACAAATAAAAAAAATTACTTTATCCATTCTATCACTGAGTAAAACAATACTCAGAAAGATAAAGTGGTTTCCAGGAGGTGGAATCCCTCAACTAGTAGTGAGTGGCAACCCAGGTCTCAACAAATCCACCTCAAAGATACATTCTATATTAATCAATTTGGGATACTAATATAATTCCTGCTATCTTTCTTGTTTAAAAGGTAATCCTAATTGTCAAATTATTTTCCTTGTAACTCCACTTTTCCCTCTGAAAACTTTGACAAAGTGCCAACTTTCCTAAAATCCACCATCCGCTAGGAGTCACAAATGTCTGCAATGTATGTGCCAAGTTTACATTAGGAGGGCAGAAATAGACTTGGGAGAGTTCTCGCTGGAATACTCAGAAGTTCTATGATAATTCAAAAGTACTTAACGACACAGGATCTTAATGAGGGTGTCTTGTTTTTTGTTTTTGTTTTCACTTATGAAATAGAGCAAGCATAGTTTCTACCTCCTGAAACTGTCACAGTTCCACGTCAAAATAGACTGCACAGCACATATTAACCTCACTAAATAAACATCAACTGCAAAATACTCTCCAGTCTACCCTTAACTCCTCCAGTCTGACCACAGAGATCATCTAAGCATTGTCATGAAAGCCAGATCCAGAAGGATCCTGCAGATGCTCTTGTAAAACAGCCAGATGCTTGGATAACTTCACAGCCTGGTATCTAATTTTCCCATCATTCCTCTGGCTTCCGCAGTCCTGAGATGGCCGTGGTGATAATGTGGGTATCTAGTCACAACATAGTATGTGTTATGCTCTTTATTGCCAAAGCACATTCACATTCTTACCTTGTTGATTCTAAAACAACTGGACAAATCAGGGAGGGCAGGTGATATTCCACAAGAAGGAAGAGGGAACACAGAAAAAAGGAGAAAATAACGTTAGCTGCTATCATCACATACCAGTTGTGCCCCAATCTTCTGTGTATATTAGCCTGTGTAAACTTCTTAGGAGCCCATTCAAGTAGGTATTTTTATTTAATTTTCAGGGAAAAAAATGTGAGACTCAGGAAAGAAGGTAATATGTTCACATTCCTCCAGATATGTAGTGAAGGGGCTGGGACTCAAGTTTGAACCTTGTTTTCCTTCAAAATCAAAAATCTCTATCACTGATTTATCAAAGAATTTCTCAAACTATTAGTCTCTAGCACCATATTATAATCTACAGCTTCTAACTCATAGTCCAAGATGCCTCTCCACCTCTCATTAAGCCTTTCATTCAGCCAGTTAGAATGGTTCAAGGTGCTGACACTACACTCACCTGTAGCTAAGTCACCGCCACACACAGCTGCTTGTCAGCTGACTGCTACTCCTAGGCTCCTATTCCTAGCTTTCCAGTCCATGTCTCATCTGTCAGGTTCCTCTAATGCTAATAGGAGAAAAGTAAAAAGATAAACTAGACTACCCACTTCTCTTTTACTAATTTATTAATTAATTAATTTGACAACTTCATAGGTAGATTACATAATGACTTCTCTAATACCCTATCATGTCTTAACTCCCTCCCACCCCTATCTACCTCTCTTCTTCCACAAAAAATATCTATTTCTTATATCCGTGTCTATGTCTTGTGTTCTGTGACTCACTGAGTCTAACCAATGCCTTCCATGGAGCCATGAGTTTGGAGATCTCTTCTAGGTGACCATAAATTTGGGACTATCTATTAAAGTCTCATGGGATCAAGAATGGGTTCAAAGGCAAAGAAAATGAGCCGTTCCCCACTCCCAGCATCTGTCAGTGACCGAGAGTTCAGCAATAAGGGACAGGGACCCAGGAGCCCTTCTCCCACCCTTGACAAATTGAAGACAGTTGGTCTTGTGAGAGTTCAGTGCAGGAAGCTGCAGTGACACCAATGACTGCAAACCACGTTCTTTCTTTGCAGTTGTGCAACCCCTGTGGCCTTAGTAGATCCTCACATCCAAGCTGCAATGACATTTGGAGCATTATCTCCTTCCATGGGGACAATGTGCTTAGTCCTTATTTAATATGATCTACAATTCTCTCTTGTCTTGTTTTAAAAGGAAAAGATGGAGAAAAAGGAGACAGAGGAGAAGAAGGCAAGGATGGCAAAGTGGGGCGCAGGGGACCCAAAGGTAGGCTAACCTGTCTGCAATGGCCGTTCTAATGTGCAAGCGTTCACTCTCCCCGTCTTTTGTCTTGGAAATTAGCAGTTTCACAATGCTCTTCGTCCCAAAGTTATATATATATAATGTGCTTCAGATGTGAGTTCCATGACCAGCCCACGCACCTATGGCTAGACTTTGTCATATTTCTCAAGCCGTATCATTAATGCTGGTCTGAGCAGTTCAGGGAGTAGCGGTCTCTGAGAAAAGAGAGGAGGGTGAGTTATGAGAAACTTAACTGTGTCTGTAGAAAGGGCTGCCTGGTCCTTTGAAGTGCTCATCTTTTCCCAATCTCTGTATTTCTTTGCTTCTATTTTCTTATAACAAACAAACAAACAAATGACATAACCGGGCAGTAGTGGGTCCTGCAGGGAGTGGAAGCAAAGCAGACAAGTGTAACACAAAAGGTATTTGGATGTTCTCAAATAAAACTAAGAGTAAAACCTTAGTAAAGCTAAAGAAAGAAAGAAAAGGCTTCTGGCTGTCGCCATGTATTGTCTAAACACCTGAGTTGCTCCACCCCTCACCGAATGGCTCCCATTGATCGCTCATTTTAAATTTTTGAATAATTTAAAGAGTTGAAAAGATACTTAAACCCTTAGACCCTCAATTTGAGAAAGACTGACTTAAGTTTTATGTTAGTTTCTAAGTTATTGTCAAAAAACCAATTTGTAACTAGTAAATGGTTTTATATTATCACTTTTTCTTACTTATTAGTTCGTGGGGAGTTTGTTTCGTTTTGTTTGTTTGTTTTTATTAGAAGTCTCACTGTGTAGCTTTGGCTGTATTGACCAGGCTGGCCTTTAACTCATACAGATCTGTCTGTCTCTGTCTCCTGAGTACTAGCATTGAAAGTGTGTGCCACCATACCCAAATTTTTAAATCATTTTTATCATTATTTTCATTTTCTAAGACAAGAAATGACTTTCGAAAATTATAGGGGCCTCTGATTGTAAGTTTTAGGATTACAAGATCAGCAGAAAAGAGAGCTGTGGTCTGTCACATCTGCAGTCCCAGCATCCATGAGGCTTGAGATGGAACTGCTGTATATGAGGTCAGCCTGGCACTCATGGGGAGCTCCAAGCCCATCTGGGCTACAGCGCGAGATGCTGTCTCAAAAGACAAAAACCAGCAACAGAACTTCAGCAAGCTAATTTCGGGCATCTCTTTCATCACCAGATTTTATAGCTCCACATTATCTTTCCTGTTTTGATGTAGCTAAAACTGTCAAATCTTGTTTGAAAGCTGAGAGAAATCAATCCTAGAGCAAAGCCAGAATGTACCTAGAAGTGAACGCATCTAAAACAAACCCCACTGCTTACCTACCCTTTATTTTACGACCCCTCCTGCTATGGGCATTTGAGAAGACTACTGGAATATATTTTATACCAACATACTTGGATTTTTCAGAATCCCTCATATTTCAATTAATAGATAGTGTCTAAGTCTGTTTAAATATAATACACGTAGCATAGGATACAAGTTAGTGTCTTGCTTTTACTTCCTGGTACTGTGATAGAATACCCTGAAGAGAAAGAGCAACTTGAAGGGGGAAGAGCTTTCGGTGCAGTGACAGTCCATCACAGGCAAGAAGCGACAGCAGCTGATGCTTGGGCAGGGTTGTGTGTGTGTGGGGGGGGTCTTACACATTGCAACCATAGCCAGAAACAGAAAGCAAGGAGTGCTAGTGTGTGTACGCCCGGCTCCTTCTTTGCCTTTTCATGTGTGTCTATAGTTTAAGACCCAAATCCAGGAAATGCTGCCACCGACAATGAATGGGTCTTCCCAACTCAGTGAACAGAGCCAAGACAACCCCACACAGATATGGCCCACAGGTCAGCCTAAGTGTTGAGAAAACTAACTGCCACTATTAGGTATCTTAGGTGGAATATATATATATTGCTGTTTTCTTGTTAGTTACATCCTTAAAGAAAACGCCTCATGCTCTAAGAATGAATTGCTTTCCTTTTCAGGAGTTAAAGGAGACCTGGGTGATATGGGACCCCAGGGCAATATTGGCAAGTCTGGCCCCATTGGCAAGAAAGGTAAGTAACGCTGTGCTACTTTTCAGTGCAAAATAAAGCAAGGGAGCACACGGTGAGCACATTTTAAACATTTTATGTCATGACAATGATTGCTTTTCTTCCTTTTAAGCAGCGTCTGCTCTGACTCCCTAACTTGAGTCCTCTATAAGTAAAACTCTCATAGCTCAGACAGAATTCTATGAAGCAAAATTAAACAAGACTTCAAAAAAGAATCAAGCCTGGACTTCCGGTAGGCTCTCTCCCTGGATCTATCGCTAGCTATTAACTCTTGCTAAGGCCCAAGGATACCATGATTTAAATACTGTCACGATTGTTCACAAAACACAATGTAAACATGTATAAAGTAGAGAAATGAAGACTACTGTCTCCATAATCTATTAGCAGGATAGGAAACGGAAGTGTATACAAAAATGCCTACTCTTCGGACATATTCCGCTGTAAGTGCAGCCTCGCAGCCTCGATATTAGAAAAGAGATAGTGACTTTTTATTACCTAGTCTCTCCTTCCCTGTACTCTTCTCATAAGTCCTCACAATGGTAACAAGTCCCAGTTGTTCTCCTATTCAGTAATTCGTATACAGGCATTGTTCTGCTTGCTTGGCAACACAAAGCTGCAGGAGAACTAACATGCATTTTCAGCAGCTCGGAGATCATTCAGAAAGATAAGATTTTCTCAAGAAGAATTCTAATCCTGAACAACATGCATACTAGAGACTCCAAATGAGAAAAAGAAAACAAGACGGATGTGGGGAGAAACTGAAGTGGGTCTTAAGGAATGGTAACATGTTTCTATGCACCGGGAAAAGACATTTGAGAGAAAATGGAAGAAATAATTCTACTAAGGCTCAGATTGGAAGAAGCTTAGTGCCATGAATATTATGACAGTGCATCCTCTATGTGCTCCCCATCATTCATAAACACTTGAGCCTTTGAATAATTTAGCAAGTGTCTCATTGTGCACCACACTAGATTCTTCAAAGCAGGCTGCCCAAGTGGTATCTGAGCTGAGGCTGTGCCCTTTGGTCTCAGCTGGAGGCTCTGTACTTCCTCTTTTCTCCCTCACCTCAGCTTTCCACACTTGATTCCTTAAGGAACTTTCTTCAGCTGCCTTTGAAGACGTGGATGGGCTTCTCTCTTGTACATTCACCACTGGTTGACATCCTCACAGCTTGGGAAAGCCACCTTAGCTCTGTGGTTTTATCAAAAAACTGAGAGATGTTGGCTTCAGAACTCTTCATTTGGGCAGGCCCTTCCCCAAACCCTGAGAGGAGGCCTAACATAGTTTTACATGGCCATATGTCTTGGTAAAAAAAAAAAAAAAGTAAATTGATACATTTTATCTCTGTCAGATCTATCTGAAATAGTGATACCCTATTTTTTTAATATTTATTTATTTTCTTATTATGTATACAGTATTCTTTCTTCAGTCCAGAAGAGGGCACCAGGCCTCATTACAGATGGTTGTGAGCCACCATGTGGTTGCTGGGAATTGAACTCAGGACCTTTGGAAGAACAGGCAATGCTCTTAACCGCTGAACCATCGCTCCAGCCCCCGTGGTACATTATTTTTAAAATTTTTAAATGAATGACCCTCCAATAAGTCTAACATATATAAATACGTATAGATATATATTACTTATTTATATTTATATATATGAATATAGGTATATTTATATATAAAATATAAATGAGTTTATTTATTACACACACACACACATATATACATATATGTGTGTGTGAAGGTATGTTTCTTTTTAAGCCCTAAGACATTTACATTCCTGAAGTGATATATTGCCACTGACAAAGCATGGGTTAAGACCACTGTCTCCAGCTCTAATTTCCCTCTATCTAATTTCCTTCTTGTATTGAATGGTTTGGGAGTGGACACAAGTATTCTGGGAGTGAACTAAGGCTTAAGTGAAGAAAAACATTTAGTTTGGACTTAAGGTCATATGTTTATGTAGTTTGAAGTTACTTCCATAATCAGCTAAGTTATTACTAACAAGTACAATGTAGGGATGGCCTCCAAGAATACTCCAGCCTCCCACTGTGCAGACCAATACGAGTCATGAAACTAAAGTACTGACTGTGCCCAGGGACATTCAGCACTAGAAATGTGGAGACACAGACAAGGGAAAAAAATGTTTGACAGACATAGAGCCAGAGATATTCGGGAGTATTCCAAATCAGACATCTCAGGTACACACAACAAAGGATTTACCAGATTGTATTCTCAAACTTGAGGATAATCTCAACATGCATATCTTGGCAATAACAAGTTGCAAGGATGGAAGCACACTAATATAATTAATAACAAAACGAAAATCCTGGGTAAGACTTTACAGTCTGCGTCAGGTTACATTCTGAAAAGTCTAACTGACTAGATTAAAAAAATAAACATACATACATTTGAAGGCGTGAAAAAACTGCCCAAATTAATAGGAACATGACAACCATGCTCTAGAGCAGAAGGGGCCCCACTAAAGTTGAGCATCCTGTATGATTTCGTCCTAGGCTATTTGCCAGTCCAAATACAGTGTCCTATGTCCAGGGGAACGAAGCGCCAAGGGTCTGATATGTAAATAGAGAGTTGCTCAGATTCAGTTGTTTCTGAAGGTTTGCTAAAGAATGGAAGCCCAGGAAAACGTTCCATATTTTTAATTAAAACTCCAGAAAATCTGAAAAACTTTTAATTAGACATTGACCAATTTGTGCTTTTTTTAACATAGCAAACCAAAAATACAAGAAAATACTTTGGTCAAAAAGACAATATCAACAAGAAAAAAATTATTTAAAAATGTTGAATAATAAAAAGATGAAAACGTCTCTCTTGAGATTGGTAGCAAGATTAGTATCGGCCCCTAGCATCAGCTCAAACCAACATTTCTCTTGAGCTCCTAGCAAGAGCACAAATTCAAGAAAAAGAGCCAGGAAACACATGAGTAGAACACAGACTGAGAATCACTATATGTAGATGATTTATTGTATAACCAGAAAAGTCTAATAAGCTGAAGATAAGCTATTTGTATAGATATGATTTTTATAAAGACAAATAAAAATCAATTTAATTTCTGTATTATAAATGATGAAATTAAAATAATACTATTTATCATAGTATCAAAGTTATTGTGCACTTAGAAATAAATCTAATAAAACTTATATAAACTCTTCGTAGCAAATACAATGCAATGGTAATGAAATTAAAGGGTACCTGAGGAAAAGGAAGCAAAATCACAGATTGCAAAACTCTATATTATTTCTATGTTAGTGCCTGGAGATATGATATTTGTATTCTATAGCTTTTTGATCAAAATCTCAGAGATATTCTTTTGAAAATCAGTAAGCCAATGCAAAATGTATGTGTAAATGAAAAGTATTAAGAATATTCAAGACAGTCTTATAATAAAAAAGTGTTGGAAGACACAAATCACTAAATTAAAATGCTTACTGTAAAATTATCTTATAATATTAAAATAAAGAAACCAAAGGAAATGAACAAAATCCAAAAACATCCAAATGGTTTATGCAAGGTTGATACAGGTTCAATGGAAAACTTGCAACCTAACACTAAACAGTACTGAGTTAGTTGGATATTTATGTTTTAAAAGTAATAATTGAGCCACTGAGTTGACTCGGTGTGTGAAGGTGTTTGCTGCTTTGCATAAATATACAGTACAAATGGCAGACTATGTCTAGAGTCATTTCAGAAATTGTTGAGAATTCTGCCCAAATTCCAAGCCAAACTTCACTTAATGATGTTTTGTGAAACTCAAGTCAACAATTCAAACTTTTAATTATCAATATCAAACCTTTTAACACTGTTCAAGCAAAAGCTATGCTAAGTTGATATTTACCTGCTAAGGAATGACGATAGGAAAATGTGCTCTTTGTTTTCCACACATGAAACATTATGTTTATATAACTTTTTATATACAATAAAAACAGTAAAACCCATAGCGTGCAGTCATTTTGAGTCTGAAGCAAGGTACTTCAGTGACCCGCCGTACTGTGTAATATGACAACACACTACGCAGAGTGTACCTGCTGTGTGCTCAGAATCAAGGCTGCAGTGAAGTTACGGGGTGCAGTAGGGGCGAGCACTGCTACAAACACATCAGATTCTTCATCTGACTGAAGTAGGTTTTGTTCTTGGCATTTTCGGAAACGTTTCTCTCTTGTCAAGTTTCGTAGGACACCTACATTTGCTTATGTAACCCCAAATGTGGTCACCACCCACAATTTAAGAAACCCAGCCG
Source organism: Myodes glareolus (assembly GCF_982192425.1). Taxonomy (NCBI): domain Eukaryota; kingdom Metazoa; phylum Chordata; class Mammalia; order Rodentia; family Cricetidae; genus Myodes; species Myodes glareolus. The sequence continues at coordinate 17,986,917 of NC_142044.1, forward strand.
TAAATGACAGCGAGAAGAAAAAGTGAAAGATCTTCAGCATGACATGACTACGCCCCAAAGTGGATGGACTTCCAGAAATGTTTGATAATCAAGTTCGGCAATAGGGTGCTAATGAAGCTTTCCTTCTTCAGGTCAATTCTCCCTTCACCGTCAGGTCTGCAGTGTTCAGTGTGCACCTCCATCATTGCAGTCACTCCCAGGCTGCATCTTCTTATTCGTCCCTGAGAATTGCTTTCTGGGAGTAAAACATGAAAACTTACTGGGTCTCTTGACTTGAAGCATATGAACAAGATGCTGGAAAGATAACGTGATAGGTAGTACCACTTGCTGGAGAAGCCCAGGACCAGGGTTCAAATCCTGAAGTCCAATTTTCAAAGACGATGTCATGACGAGGAGAAAAGAAAGTGAAAACAGGAGGATTACTGGGGCTTGCTGGTCACCAGTAAGGCTCCAGGTCTAGTGAGAGACCCTGTCTGAAAGGAACACAGCAAAGAATGACAGAACAGGACATTCAGTGTCCTCTCCTGACTTCTGAAAGCACACACATACACAGGCATGCATACCCACACAAACAGGTGTACATACACCATACTTGCACACATAAATACACATACACCCACAAAGTTTCTCTGTGTGTGTACATCCATAAACTAACTGAAGACTAGAATTTTTCATTTATGCCTACAACATAGCAAAAACTTTCTAGGAATTTGTTGTATCAAGAATACAGAAAACTGGGCTGTGGATATAGCTCAATGATAGCAAGCTTGCTTAGTATAAACGTTTACCCACACATAGATATTCACAGGTATATATAGAAATGAGTAAAATCCAAATGATAAAACATACTATTTTATATAGGGTAACCTTATTTTTCTACTCTTTATTCCCTTATGTATTGCTTTTCTACACAAGCAGTTCCACCATTGAGTGCTGAGATTTTCTTCCCCTATAGAGATGTGCCATCAAAATTTATGAGCAAGTCTTAAGAAAAATGGAGACACGGTGTTTTGGCTCACCTGGGTTAATTTCATTTTCAATCAGCGCTTGGAAATGTATTGTCCTCATTTGGCCATGGCCCTACAAAGTTTTTCATTGACTTGGATTAATGTCAGCTTTCTTTCTAGGCTGACCTTAATGCTGTCACCTGCATGGTTAAGGTAGCTTTCCAGATGTCAATATTTCATTTTAGGAATAAGAAATAAGAATGATTTAGTGTAGGTAAATCCAATCTCATGGCAAAATAAATGTTTTTGCTTAAGACCAATAATCCTTTCCCACTGAAAGCATTCTGATTTCTTTTGTTCCTCCGAATGTGACCTCCAATTCTTTACTCAAGACACTTGTTGTAGACATATTCCCATTCACAGGCCCAAATAAAGTTTTGTGGGTGACTTGAAATCATAATTAGTTTTGGAAAGATAGATATTCTAAACCCAAATCCTCTGTAAGCGAGCTAAGGACACAGCTTGCAGCATTTAGCTGCCCTGTGGCTTAGGTTGGCTCAGCATCCTCTAAATGGAAGCCAATGTGGATTCCATTATAAAATGGGATGGCTTCATTGACTCCGCTAATGACTTCATCATATTAGGTACCATTATTCCCATTTAGGAGATGATGAAATGCAGGCTAAAGGAAATTCGAGAGCCTGTCCACAAAGCAGCAGGTTCAGAATTCAAACCCTTGGACTTCCAGTGCTTTGTCTCTCAATTGGTCGCAAAAGGAAAGAATTCCATGTCAAAACACCAAAAAGCAGTCACAAGGCAGATACTGACTTAGGAAACCACTTCCCACATGACGATCAGGCCTGATGGGTGATTCCACATTGTCTTTACTGCTGCAGTCCACAGGGGTCTTTCCTGTTCTGACCACCTACGAGGCTTTTGGTTTATTTTGAAATGTTAGTACATCGCAGTGTATGTCATTTTGTTTTTTATTTATTTCTATTTTTATTTCCTTAAAAGCCCAGCACTCTTCTTTCTGACAGAAACAGCCAAGATTTACAAAGGACGCTGAAACTGCAAATAATAACCCAGATCCTTTATTTACTATGAATTTTTCCCCAATTCATACATTCTTACGATGGAATTTAATATATAAATCATGTAAAATAATAAGAGATTAACAACACTAACTTAATTGGGAAAGACGGTTGCAATATTTTCTGAGAAAGTTTGTGTGAATGTTGGCTCTATCTTTCTCTCAAAATATCTTTAATTTCCAAAATAGCTCAAATTTATCTCAAATTATTTTTATCTAAAAAAATCACACTGAAAAGGGTCCTTCTTGTGGGGATATGAGAAGATGTGTTGCCACACATGAGCTAAGAGAGACAAATATACAGGCATTGTAACAAAGGATCATAATGCTTAAATAGGGTTATTTAAAAATATTGTAATGTGGCAGTCCATCTGATTACTGAGGTAACAATTAGCTAATGGTTGGGTAGCATATACAGAGTGGATATAATGTAAGGGCAAGATTCATTCTGGAAAATAAAATGAGATTATTTTATGCTACTCAGAATGGTGTATAATTTAAAACTCATGAATTGTTTATTTCTGGAGTTTCCATTTAATAATTTGGGGCTTTGATTGATCTCGGGGGACTATGGAAATCAAAAGAGCCAGTTAAAGAAGATTATTGTTCTCTGTATTTATTTTAAGTCCGCTATAAGACTGACTCAGAAGAGGTACTATAACAGAATTAGAATCCACGTTTAATCCATATCAATTTTAAAGAGATTTAAGTGCAAACAAAATATAAATTATAAGACATTGAAGTATTAAATGCACATTCATAGAGGTATTGTGCTAACTGATAGTACCTTTGAATCTCATAAATACATATTCATGATCTTTTAACTGAATATTTTTATGACAAAGACTGCTATTGTCTTCCAGAAATTTTTCTTGTTTTATTTTTACCTGCCATTATACAGAATTAAGGGGTGTGATATGATACTTTGATACATATGCACATAACATGTCTGTCACCTCCAACACTTAATGTTTCTTTTGCAGTGAAACAGTCAAGATCTCCTCTAGCCATTTGGAAGGAGAGAATACATTACTAACAACAACAATCAGCTGGTCGTGCAACAGAGCATCAGCTCTTGCTCCTACTAATGCTAATTTCATCCTCCTGGACCAGCTTCTCCTTGATCCTATCCTCTCCAGCATCTGCTAATCACTACACCACTGTCTACGTCTACAAGCCTGACTTTTTTCAGTTTCTTATTATAAGTGAGATCGTGACAAGCCTGACTTCAGTTTCTTCTATAAGTGAGATCCCAGGGTCTTTGTCTTTCGGGACCTGGCTTCCTTCACTTTGATAATGTTTTCACTTTCTTTCATCAAAACATGAGCCAACTTACCTGTGAGGCATTATGAACTGGGGAGTCGGTAATAGCTGGATTTGGACATCAACACTGCCAAACCATCAAGCATTTCATTTGCCTCCGTGAACCCCAGTTCCTTCAGCTGTAAAATAAAGACAATCAGTACACCCACCTTGTGGGATTTAATATATTGCGAGTGAAGTGTGCAGAATGGTGGGCAACTTATTTATGTTTAGTAAATGCATGCTCCCGTTCTTCTACTAACTGCTCACTACCTTTTTTATCTTCCCTAAGTGATTTTCGAGGGAATGATGGAATCTTTAGGAGGGAGCTAAGATGTGAGCAAGCTTCCTCACAAGGCAGTTGATGTCTTCTCACGCCGGTTTCTCACCCGCTCTTTGTTGCCCAAACTCTTTTATCTACTGCTGCAGAAGTTGCTGATAGTCAGGTTTACATGTACAGGACTCCATTTTTCCTACTCCTACTGCCCTACCTGTTCTCACTCCCTTCTAAGTATGTTATCTTAGTTTGAAGCATCTCTCTCAGACTTATGTTATGTGATCACACAGTCCAGCACTGTTTGCCTGCACGTTCTGAGGCTTCTGCTTTCACACTTAAACAGTGCTTGGAAGGTCAAGAGCCTCTTTCCTTCTGTTAGGCAAGCACTTCGATGTCTGATATCACTGTGAAGATCATGTCTGCACAGATCAGTTTGGAAATGCTTGGAAAAACCATGGGATCCTAATGAACGTACTTTCCTCAACATATAAGAGGCTCTTAGTGAGAAGCATCCAATAGCCAGTGGTGAGAATAATGGGTGACACCCTTGGAGCGAGTGACAGAAGGGACCCTGTGAGCTGCAGAGTGGCCTCGGGAAGGATGACATCAAGCAGAATGTCAGTGCTGACTTCATTGTCTTTTACTGTGTCCTGTTGGATCGTACACCCAGCCTCCCGCCTTCCCTTACTTCTTACCCATGTAGGACTCCTTCTCCTTGAGCCTGGGTGACCTTCAGCCTGTGTTTATCCGTCATAATTTTTTCTCTTATACTGCCAGATCACCACTGAAGCATGAAACTTTATTTCACTCCTCTCAATGTCTTCTCTTTTGATCCTCAAGAACCTCAGCCGAACATTTTCTCTCATAAATCAAAAGCTTTTTCCTGTCAATTACTGCGTCTGATGTGGACTTCAGGAGTTATTTTGAAGTTTAAAAGAAAGCATTATTTTTTTTGTTGTTTCTTTCTCTCTGTTTCAAAAAGCCTACTTCTTTGAGAATTATTTTTTGGAGGCCTCTGAATGAGTAAGATGATGGTCCCCTGGGAAGCAGAGCAGAAAGAAAAATTACCAGGGTTGACATTTCAGGCTAATGTGTAACGACTTTGCAGGGCAGATGCTTGCATGTGTCGCTTCTTGACTAAAAACTGGAAATGCTTTGAAGTCGGTAGTTTAATCTTGTCCTTCTGTGCATTTTCTCCAAGTGCCTAGCCATTAGTCTTGCACAAAGTAAATGGCAAATATTTGTGGGATTCATCTGAAAAAAAAATCTGTGCTTTTTCTTTTTAAACCAAGGTAAAAATCACATAGAATGGCATGGAAAGTAGTAACTACAGGCAGCTCAATGTGGTTAACTCGTGAATACAGGTTTGCAAGCCAATTGTATTTTCAAAGTTAAAACTAGGCTGCACGTTGTATTGGCCTTGTTGCTAAGGCAAAGGCCATACTAGCGGTGAGACGGGCACCGCCAATTCAAAGGTTCTTTACATATCCTGCAAGAATGTCAGTGATCAATCTTAATAAATTGTGGCTCACCTGATTGTCTGTTGTCTGTGAACAACCCGAAGCAGATCAGTTACAAAAAGCGAAGGGATATCAGGTGGAGAGGATGAAAATGACATTCTGGAGGCGTTTCCTCTGGGTTTAGAGACACAGGTGCTTTGTCAGCTTCAGACTCCTCACTGTTTATTTATTGTGCGTTTTTCGTTGTTGTTGTTTCTCTTTAGGTGACAAAGGGGAAAAGGGTCTGCTTGGCATTCCTGGAGAAAAAGGCAAAGCAGGTAAGAACGGCATGCTCATTTTGGTTTGTTGTTGTTGTTGATTTACGACACCTCACCAAATGTACCCAGCTCAAAACTACACTGTTTTTTAAAGAAAAGAGAACCCTTTCCCGTGCATTCAACCTTGTTTCTACGGGATTAGAGGACCTGGAGAAAGAGAACTTTCCTGTCTTCCCACTGGTGACTTTCCAAACCCCAGGGAAGGAAATGAGGGCACATTCCATCCCTGTCATGCTCATGGTGAGAGGCAAGCCCAGCATATCAGGGAGTAGGGCTCAGCATCTGTGACCAAGGGAAAAGTCCACGCCAGGAACTGCATCAGCAGCCATGCCTTGCGTCCTGAGAATCTGAACCAAATACTAGCCCGTGAGTGGCCTCCTATGCTCATCCTTTAGGCTACCGAGATACAGAGCCTGCCCTGAGTGAGCTAGGACAGTCCTCAGCGAACTCATCTTGTAATGTTTGATATGAGGAAGCAAGTAGGTTGTTTGGGGAAAATTTCAGTTGTGTCTATTTACAATGAGCTAGTGAAGACCCAGAGAATTAATTGTCTTATATTTCTTGTGCTTATCTGCATACATGGATCAATTAAAGAACGAGGTATTTGTCCACTTGGCTAATAACATTAGGTTAACTTCTCATACTGCCAAGAAATAAAGAAATGGAAAACTACACATAGCACCCATTAAACAGAAATAAAAGAATCATTTGAGTTGACCACTATTTTCTTGGACTCTGCTCCTCCTCGCTCAAACACAACGTAGTTAGAAAACTGGGTGAATAAAGGCAGTTGTATAACACGTTAAAATAATAGTTACTCCATTAGACATTGTCCAACTAGACAGATGCCTTTTAAAACTGAAACTGCATCTCTTCACAGTATTTAAATGTAGCCTTTGAAACCTGACAGCTTTACTTTACGTGGATAATCAGAGTTAACATGTGGTTGAATCATGAAAAGTTTCTTCTATCTTGGGAGAGCTGTGTGAGCTTGTGAATAATGCAGTAGCAGGCGAGAGGCCTGGCTGCAAATATGTTCTAAGGAAGCTGCAAAGAATTTCTTCTGAGGCTGGGCCGACCATTTCTATAGTCAACAAAAATGGCAAATGGCCCGCTGTGTGTGCACAGCGCACAGAGGCTGGTTTCATTCATTCCTTGTGAAACTCTCATTTAAAGTTGTTTTTTTTAAAACTCATTTCCAATATTTTTTAGATACTTTATGAATTCTTAATGATAAAGTAGATACCCTGTTTTAAATGAAAAGTTAAACATTTGGTGGCTCATAAAGAGATGCAACCGAACTAGAAAATTCTAGAGAACATTGAGAAGAGAGTAAAAGTTCTCTCCAGTGGGTCTTCGTGTGATTCAGTGTGAATTCACAGCTCTTGTCATTTCCAAGGCACCGTCTGCGACTGTGGAAGATACCGGAAAGTGGTGGGACAACTGGATCTTAGTGTCGCTCGTCTCAAGACATCTATGAAGTTCATCAAGAATGGTAAACATAGCTTTCTCCTTGCTCTGCTTCCTATTTATCAATCTGGTCTTTCAACACTACATTCCTTAGCAGGAAATGCCTTGAGTCAAGCAAGTATCACAGTTCAAAAGCCTCTCAAAATACTGCTTATCCTCTCAAATTCCAGTACTTTTTTACTTCACTGCACAGATTCAATCACGTGGGTATGGTATATTGGTAGGGAAAGGATCTTTGCTAAAAGAGGATGTCAATCTTCTCAAACGGGAATAAAGACCATTCCTTAAATTCTTTGGTAAAATTAAACAAGTCTAATTTTTCTGTATGACAGGGCTGTCTGCATAAAATGGGGTTTGAGAAAACTGCATTAAACATAAGAAAAAGTAGGGCTTATATAGCCTTCAAACTCTAAAGCTAGGGGATTCCCAAGGTTTCGGTTTTGCTTTGTTTTTGTTTGTTTGTTTGTTTTAGCTATGTAGAACAGTATGTAAATGGCAGCAGAACATCATATCTTCTCAGAGTGGAGGTTAGGGTATAAGGTGTGGAACATGCTAAATTTCGGGAAAATGGGTCAAGACCTGGTCAAATCCAAGTTTTATAGAAAACAGGAATGAACTTATTCTGACCATGTAACAAGATGGCTTCTGAAAAATGAAGTCAGGCTGGTCCACCAAAGGGAAGGAGAAAAGAGCAGAGTTGGGTAATTTGTGCCAAAAGAATAAAGAGACACTTTTGTAGTGTTATCAAAGAGTTCCACAATAGCCTGGCATGGAGTATAACAAAGGTTTATTGACTTGGGGATAAACTCACCGTAAGGGTAGCAGTCCACAGTCCTTTGCATGTGCTAGGAACTGGAACCAAATCCAGCCAAAAAAAACCAAGGCCCACAAATGTTTTTCATCTGCACTTATAGTACATGAGTGGAAAAATTTTATCATTCCTAGATTGTACATTGAATTTACTTTTAATAAGCATTTACCATTTCTTAGACTGTTCTAGGCACTGGATTGCAGAGTATCAGACATGAGCACTGACCTCAAGACTTTCACAGTTCAAGGGAAGATATAGACAAGCAAGCAGAGTAGAATGTTCTGAGTGGTATAAAAGAGATGAGATTGGAAGGGAGAATGGGAACATTGAAGACTCCATGTCCAGCAGAGAGCATTGAAAAAACTTTATATAAGAAAATTCATTTTCTCTGAGATCTAAAAGATTATCAGGGTCTTCCCAGAATGCAAGGTGTGGATGAAGAAGAAAGGGGAACAAAATATACCTGAAACATAAACTAGGTTGAAAAAAATGGTAAGATGCTCCAGGTAGTAACTTACGTTAATTGGACTCTGTTACCAGAGTTGCTATTGGACAGATGTGTGGGAAGCTAAGGAGGAAAGGGAAGGAGGACATATGGTAAACTTTTGTTTTCATTTGATAAACAGAAAGGCACAGAAGAAATGATTTGAGTGACTACCTCGTTACGACTTGCAAAAACAGCTCTTGAAGCTGAGCAAGTGCACTAAGATCGGACGTTAGATAGGTGCTCGCTTCTTTTTGTCTTGATTATGACATTCTTCCTCTCCTCCCTTCAGTTATAGCAGGGATCCGAGAAACTGAAGAGAAATTTTACTACCTCGTGCAGGAGGAGAAGAACTACAGGGAATCCCTGACCCACTGCAGGATCCGGGGAGGGATGCTAGCCATGCCCAAGGACGAGGCTGTGAACACACTTATTGCAGACTATGTCGCCCAGAGTGGCTTCTTCCGAGTGTTCATTGGAGTGAATGACCTTGAGAGGGAGGGACAGCATGTGTTCACGGACAACAGCCCACTGCAGAACTACAGCAACTGGAAGGAGGGGGAGCCTAGCGACCCCTATGGCCATGAGGACTGTGTGGAGATGCTGAGCTCAGGCAGGTGGAATGACACGGAGTGTCATCTTACCATGTATTTTGTCTGTGAGTTTGTCAAGAAGAAAAGATAACTTCCCTCACATCACACAGCCATGCTTCTCCTAGGCTCCCCAGCAGTTCTATCCATCCCCGCCTCCCTAATTACACTGCCTTGCTAAAATGACGTAAGAATCCCTTATCCACTAGCTTCTTCTTCTGTGTCAATTGTGACAACTATGTACATAATGTTTGTTTGGGACATTCTTGGGGATCTTTGTCTCTTTCTTCCATTTAACCCTCTGATTTAATGAAGGAAGACTCTAGAACTCCAAGGGGAAAAAGGAGGGTTATTCCTAAAGAGCATGAGGTATATAGCCCTTTTGTGAAATTGCCCTTGCTATTAATGGCTCCATCTTTTTTCATGAATGTATTCAGGGAGACATTTCTCACCTTCCGCAAAGAGAATAGGGGTGGGATAAAACTCTATAAAAGTGTTAAAGTGCGACCCTCTCTAAGGCCCCGCCCCCTTCCAAGGAATGTGTCACTCCTGTAGAAATTTCACCGGAGGCCTTTCATACTCCGTACGTTAACGTTGCTGGAGACGCCCTGCCTGCTATTTTGACATCAGAGGGCTATGCCAGGTACAGCATTTGGAATGTGTGCAGACTCCTCAGTTACCGAGTTGGCAGCATGCTATCTCGAGCTCCAGATCAAACCTCGAAGCCGTTCTCGTCTGGCATTTGAAAATAAACAGCTGAACAAATCTCCAGCTTCTCTCCTTCTAAACTGATGCTCCACTCACAGGTTGTGACACACGATGCAATTGTTTAAAATGCTGGCAAAGCCATCAGTGGGCTAAGAGAAGCAGATCGGCAGCATATGTTCTCCTTAAGCCATCTGCTCATGACGTCACCCGTGACTAACTGGGTGAGAGATGGGATTTACTGACATTCGTTCGGTGAATTCACCAAGAGTCACAAACCCATGTCCTACAGAGTCCCGAGAGACGGCATAAACAGATGAACTTGAAGGACTGAGGCTCCTTAACCGCAGAGCACAGCCTGCCCTTTGAAGGAACCAACTCCTCATTAGCTACCGCTGCGGCTGCCACGCAGGACCCAGCATCGCTGCCAGCCAGAGTACTGACATTTGAACAGAAGTCAGACAGCTGCAACTTTATACCTCTGTATTCTTAAGTGTTGACAATTAATCAATATCTAACCTAGATTTTTTTAGACCTACAAACGTCTGCTACCCAAATTGTGAGCTTTCGATTTCCATCCTCTGGGGAAAGTTCTAATTGTGTCAGGTGTCATTAGGAAATGATGACATCAAAGTCAGGTCTCTCGTGGATGCCTTATTCAGTTCAGCTCAACGGGAGAAATTTGTTAAACCTTTGACATTTACCAGGTTATTAGACTAGTTAGAGTCCCTTTTGAGAATGTGACATAGAGTAAAATTTTGAAAGCTGATCAGTCTGATACAGTTACAAACCGGGGCACTATGCCAAATGCCAGTCGAGATCTCAGAGAATGGGAACACCCAGAAACACACAGAGGAAAAGAAGGAGCTAAAGAAATGACTGAGAGACGAGAGAGGCAGCCAAGAGCAAACAGAGCCTAGGGCGGCTCCTGTTGGATCCTTGTTCACAATTGCTCTGTGTCCCTGAAGTCTGAATATTTTGAACATATGGCAAATGCTATCCTTTCTATTACAAATGTTATAATGCTAACAGTTCTCTCAATAACTCATTTTAGTTTGGAAAACACTTCTAAGAGTTGATGACAGCTTCAAAGAATAGAAACCATCCTGAAACCTTGCCTGGAAGAACCTCCTAAGACATAACATATTTGATCATAAGTTAAAGCATCAGTATATAACCCAGGCTGTCCTTGAACTCTCAGTCTTCCTGCCTCAGCCTCCTGGGTGCTGGGTAACAGGGGTCATTACTGTACCCAGCTGAAAATGGTACATTACTGTACCATTGTGATGTGTTTTCTGTTTTGTAAAGGCCTTTGCACTTCCTTCCTTGTTTGATCCTTAAAATATGAGACTTACAAAAGGCAAGAAGTTTTACTGCCATTTTTTGCCCAGTGAAAATACTGTAGCTCAAGAAATCAAAGACATTAACAAAGTCAGTGCTCTTGAGAGAAAGGAAAGCTACTGTTCTGCCGGACCAAGCTGATAGATCCCTAGATGGCATGCTTGCAAGGGGACAGGGTGTGCATTGGGCAGGGAGAAATTAAGTGAGCAGCGTCACTCACAGTATAGTCTACAGAAGGATGTAGTTTTGCAGGTGTTGTCGGTGCTGAGAAGGTGGTAGGGTGGTTTCATTTCGGGTGACAGGTATGTGACAGCGTTGCTCAAAATTTCAAACTCTCGATCTGGCATCATGACTACCTAAATGTCCTTAGTGACTGTGACCCTTCCTAGCTGCACTATGGGGATAATTTAAATATTCTGTATCCCTTATGCCCTTATCATTTTCTCTCATAGAGAACCATGACCTAAAGAGGAACTGTGGTGAGGTATTTAGAAAAGTACTAGCTAGACACACTATATGCGTGCCGCAAGACTTGGATATTACTACTAGCTACATGCGCTATGAGATACGTGAGCAAAATCAAAGAATATTTTGAGAGATATATTATAAATAGAGAATCTATATTTAATTACATAAAATATGAGTTTCAAAGGATAAAAGTAAAATCATTGGGGTCTGAAGAGATAGTTCAGTGGCTAAGACCCCATGCAGTTCTTTCGGGGGACCCTAGCTAAGTTCCCAGCACCCAGTATATGTGACTAAAAATTGCCTGTAACTCTAACTCTAAGCAGTGTGACACCTTTATCTGGACTCCATGGGCACCCACTGTCACCTGGTCACAGTCCCACACACTGATACACATACATGCACATAACCTTAAAAGTAAAATAAATGTTTTTAAAGGTAAAACTATTAATTGTATTGTCTGTCGATTATTATGCCTTCATACTACAGCATAATCCTTTCACATATGAGGGAAAGCATCTATTATATAATTTTGAATGGAGATTGCAGAATAGCCATTTTCCATTGGTCCTGTATGCATAGATCTTTATATAACATAAGAATGTGCTTCACTGTAACTCTAACAGATGAGAGTCTGTATTTGAATGTTTGGGTAATTTAATAAGCTCTTATAGGATATTAAAATACATTTCATCTAATTTGCACCCACTGCCCTTGTTCTATGATTTGATAATGAGTTTGAATATGACTTTTATAATTGAGAAGTCAAATCCTGACATCAGCTAGCGAATCAATAGCAAGCTCTTAAGGGAAGGAGATGCCAGAGAAAGAACTGTCGCTGCCATGACAAACATCATCAAAATGATGTCCAGTACCATATCGTTCTCAAATCCTAAAGAGTGTGCAACATGACCAATTAATTTAAATTGTGTTCACGAGTCACAAGAGCAGAGATGAAAAGCATGTGTAATAATCAACATCTCAGTCATTGCAACATCTCAATCATGGGTAATTTATTCATGGATGGAGTGAGTATGTTACATGGGGTCTAGCATCTTGGCTTGTAAAACCCACAGGGAGGGTCAAGGACAGGTGTCTGGGAGCAGTGGGATAATGAAGTCAAAATCAAAATCCTTGTACAGGAAAGCTTGAAGCTTCCATGAAGAACAGCTAAATAAACTGTGTGCTGTGTTTAGGATAACAGCAGGATTCGTTAAGTTCAGCCTCTATCATACATACTATTATTCTAATATGTTTTGGGTGGTATCGTGTTGATCTAGTATCGTGGTGAGATCTGGAAACGACATAGAGGAGGCATGGAAGCTCAGATTTCCAGCCTCGTGAACAAAACTTACTTCAGATTCTTTGTACATCAAGCCTATGATAATGAGGTTCAAGACTGAAGGAACTGCCAAGATTATATAAAGGCATGCTGCTTTTGCATCATGTTGTTATAATATAATATCTCTTCTGCAGTACACTAAAATAAATTGGCTGAAGAATTTTTGTAGGAGGGTTTACATCACCCTTTCTCAAAGAGTAACATTGACACATCTGTTCAAATATATTAATTCATCTATTTCAGCTCACTCATTTTTATGTGAACACGAAGTTCCCATGTCATTGTGTACATCCACCCACACTATTTCCTTACAAGATAGAATATCCTTGTGTTTGTACATGAACGAATATTGACAGGGGCCAAGTATTCATTCTGCTGACATGAAGGTACTCTAGCCAGCATGGGCCTGGCAAACACACCTCTGGCAGGCCTTTCTCTTCTCCATGATTCCTTCTGCCTTGCTAAAGAACCGTTAGATTACATTTCTGAAGCTAGCCACCAAGGTCTGTTCCCTTATTTGACCACTTCCTCCTCCTGAGACTATCAAGGTCCAGCTATCAAAGTATTGAAGCTCAGAAATCAAAAGCCCCCTTTGGCTCACCTAATTAGCATGCCTAATTAAAATTAAACACCTCATCTGAACACAGGGTTTATCATTTGACTTTTATAGTGGTTTATATATTTTCCTATGTGCCATGTCTATTTCCTCTCTGTCCAGAGACAGTCCTTTGTCTCCCTGGGACAGATGCCTCTTACCCCTCTCCTTTGTCCCTTTTCTCTCCTCTCCCTTGGTCCCTTCTCTTTCTCCATCTTCCTCTATCTGCTGTCTTTGTCCCTTATCCCTGCCCTCTGTCCCTCTGTGGCAAATAAGTCTCCTCTGTGCTGAGAACTTTGGGTGTCCTGAACCAATAGGATTCCTTTCATGACCTAGACCATGCAGTTGGTAAAACTCTGATTTGCTGCAGATTGTCCATTTTCTAGTGTAAGATGAAGTGGGGAGAGAAGCGATACCATCATTTTATAATAGACTAAACTGTGATTGTAGCTAACCAAACCTATTATGAGCAATTCATTTTGGGAAATAAAGCAGATTCCTATACAACAGTACAATTTAAAATTATGTAATGTTTGGGCATGTGTGTTTTTCTCGTGAATCTTAACTGAATTTCTCAACAGTTAATTGCTGCTTTTTGTGTATATCTGGTCGGTATGCCTCCAGGAGCTGGGCTGAAGATGGGGACTGGTCACAGTCCACCCTTTTTTATGTACTGGGAGAATTTTAGTCATGGAACAAGTACTTATAAGTTCAACCATGGTGTGTAAAATATCCAAGAACATAGTGGTATTTTATTTATATTTTAATAAATAAAATTTGCCTAAAGATCAGGGCAAAAACTAAGCTACTGGAAGTCAGGCAGTGGCGACACACACCTTTAATTCCAGGATTTGGAAGACAGAGGCAGATGGATCTCTGTGCCACCCTGGGCTACTCAAGATCAATGCAGAAACAAATCCAGGTCGTGGTGCCTCACACTTTTAATCCCAGTACTAGGGAGCCATACACTTTTAATCCCAACACTAGAGGGAATATAAAATGGGAGGGGAGAGAAGCTCTATCTGCTTAGTCTGCTTAGCCTGCAGTTGCCCAGTCTTGGTAGACCTAAGACTTCTCTAGTGGCTTGGCTGCTTTGCTTTTCTGGTTTTCAGATTGAACCCCAATATCTGTCTCTAGGTTTTTACTATTCATGTTACACAAGAAGTCACAGGAGCATAGCCAAGTCTTGAGCAAATAAAGTAGCATTCGTTTTCAATTCAATAAAGTGATTGCAAATATTAAACTAAGAAGCGTAGTCTGTGTGGTAAAAAAATCAAGGGACAAGAGGCTCTTCCCTGGCTGCCCACAACTTTACACAATTATTACTGAACCACCGCACACAATGGAACCCTAGAGAAAGTGAGACAGCAGAAATGATATGTTTTGGAAATGGACAATTTCTAGAAATGTTAATGTTTATAAACCTTTTCCTCGAATTCCTTCTGAGACTTTAACCTTGACTTTTCTATTCTTTTCAAGGATGCACATTCTTAGATGCTGAGGGATTATTCTACTGGCACTTGTGTGCCCCATAGCTCCCCCATTTCATGTAATGCAGACATGTGTTTGCCCGGAAGAAGCCCAGGACACAAAGAAGAGTCGATGAAAACAGGGGTCTGCCACTGTGCTCATGGCTGTGAACGTCTTCCTGACAATGCCTTGTTTGAGAGGAAAGATGTATTTGGGCTTACAGTTTGAGCTCATAGAGTCCATTACAGCAGGGAAGGCATGGTGGTGGGCAGCTCACTGGCAGGAGTGGGCAGCAGCTGCTGTCATCTTACATCAGGTCAGGCAGGAGTGGAGAAAGAACAAGATCCTTGCTGGTGCACATGTCCCAGGATGTAGACAGAGACTGTGCTTTCATTTCCTGGCTGATCAGAATAATCTCACAGAAACTATATTAATTACAACATTGTTTGGTCAATGGCTCAGGGTGTATTTCTAGCTAGCTTTTACATCTTAAATTAACCCATTTCTATTATTCTGTGTATTACCATGTGGCCGTGGCATTACCTCATTTTCTACATGTCTCGTTTCCTCAGTGGCTGACCTGCCTCTCCATGACTCTGCCTTCTTCCCTCCGCTAGCTCTGTTTGGATTTCCTGCCTTTCTATATTCTGCCCTGCTGTAGCCCAAAGCAGCTTCTTTATTAACCAATGGTAATAAAACATATTCACAGCATACAGAGGGGCAGCTCACATCATTTCCCCTTTTTGTCTAAAATGAAAAGAAGGCTATAACTAAGATAATACAGCTTAATATAATATAAACTATATACAATAAGTGCAAAAACTATATACAATATACAAGGCAATAAATACATCAACAATGTCTAGTCCATTTGCATTTGACAAATTCAGATAAAATACTCCATATCTATCCTATCTTGTGTCTGTTTATGGTCACCCGAGCTTGTGTTAATAACCCTCACTCAAACTCTGCAAGTAGCACTGAGAAACTTTGGTTCCCCAGGCTGCACTTTAGGGCAGCTGAACTTCGGTTTGTGTCTGGGATAAGAGCAGGAGGAAGTAAGAGGTTACCCAGCCTCCCACCATCACCTGGAGCTAAAAATTCTTGTATCATCAGTAAACCAGAAGGGGCCATATGTCAAACTGATATTCACGTAAGTGATGGGACCATGGGCCTAATAGATATTTGAAATGGAGACCTAGGTGGCCAAACATGAAGTTTCTGAACAAATTCCCAGGAATAGACTATGCTACAGAAAAGGATGAAATTTAGGAAAATCTTAAAGATATGATTTTTCCAAGACTTCTAACACCCCATGGGTGCCCAAGGGTCTTGGCCATCTACCACTGCATGGAGTAGTTTCCCTGCCATTCTTCTTCACACCCAGGAGCTGTGAACACAGCCATGTTCTTCCAGGAGGAGTTTGACAAAGGTGTCTGAAAAGGAAGTGAGATGTGATTTCTTCCCCAACAAACAACTCCCCAAACACAAACACTTGCTAAAGTACCTGCTATCCAGGTTGGATGAACCCATTGAGGTAGACTTTATTGAAATTGTGGTGAAAGAGATTCATTAGTTCAAAGGTTTAAACTAAAGTCCTTTAACATACAGCGCCATACATGTAAATGGGGAAGGAGGGGATAACTTCCAAAGGCCTTAGTAGGCATGCACTTTATTCTTTTTCACAATTGATAACAAGGAAAGAAGTTGCCTCAAGAGTGAAGGAACTAAAAGCCTATTGTCCCAACAGGTTAATGCTCATTACATTCCGAACAGTGTGTCTGAGAGTGTCCAAGAATTAATGGCAAAGAAAGTTATGATCAAAGCAAGAATGCTTCAGAACCCCAAGCTCACAAAATACTCAGGAATGTAAAGAATTTGGCAGCAAAAACTCCCAGAGGTTTCAAATAGCAGGAACTAGACACACAATGGTTTCTCTCCACTCAGAACTGAGGTCTTGCTTACAGAAGACACAGCCCATGTTTTCTGAATATCTCTGTGCAAATATTATCTTGATAATTTGTGGTATGGGAATTGGTAAAGTCCAAATATTAGTAAAAATCTAATTCTTTTTTCTTTTTCTTCTGACTTTTGAGACAGGGCTTCTCTTCATAGCTCTGGCTGTCCTGGAACTCACTCTGTAGGCCAGGCTAGCCTCAAACTTACCAAGATCTGCCTGCTTCGGCTTCCTGAGTGCTGGCATGTGACTTCATTGCCCAATCAAATCAAATTGTTAAATTTTTGAAAATGTAAGAAAAGTCCTTTTGGAGATCCCTAGAGGCTTAAAGCCCAACCCTGCCCCAATGACACTGATCATCAAGAGGAAGAGGGCCCTATTGGCTTTTCTGTTTGTATTTTCAGAGTGAGACACAAAGATGTGTGAACTTCTTGAAATCTTAAAAATTCTCACTATGCAGGGGTATTTAGAGTTAGCAAATTAGAAATATTTTCAAACTCATTCAGAAGTTGGTGCTTGTATGTATGTGTGATACATGTGTGTGCATGCACAGGGGTGGGGTGGGGTTGAGGGAGGAAATATGCATATGGAAATCAGAGGACAATCTTTGGTATGGCTCCTCAGAAGCCAAACACAACATTTTTTTTTTGAGTTTTCTAAAAGGCTTTGAGCTGGCCAGTAGGCCAAGCAGGATGGCTAGCAAGTCACAGAGGTTTGCCTTTCTCTGCCTCTCCAGTGCCAGGGTTATTAGCGTATACCACAAAGACTGGGTTTTTCTTTTGTGGGTTTTGGTGATTGACGGACACAGCTGATCTAGTAGAGATGGTGACATTTTGGCTCAGAGAACAATTCTGTATGGCGCTGGCGGACTTGAAGAAACCAAGGTCTCTGCTTTCACTTTCTCGAAACCTTATTTCTGGGTTCAAATTGTTCTTTTCAACTATTCCATAGCAGCTGGCAGTGGTAAGTTTCTGATCCACCTTTGAGGAACAACAAGACAGTTTCTCTTTTTCTTCGTTAATGGAATAAAGCCCAATAAGACTTTGACTCGGCTCCCAAGGTGCCTCTCTGACCCAGAGGGCATGTTACCCTTCTTCCCTTTCATCTCCAATCAACTTTCAGATTATTTTTACCATCCAGTTCATATTCTAAGAATGTCTTAGACCTAGATCAAAGGAGTAAGGGATGACTTAAAGTGTGGGAGAAATAAAACGCATGCATGTTTGATTAATTAATCAAGAGTGATAGCTACCAAATTATACATCTAAGCAAGTCTCCTATCTACTACTCATTAGGATTCACTCATGTCAATGGTGCTCAGCAAACTCACATAAGACAAGACGCACACTATGGTAGAAAGGCCCTGGGCGATCAATTTTCTTCTTCAAAAGGCTTTGTCAGAAACGACTTATGTTACCGAATAAGACTTTGATTTTGCTTCTCAGTAGCGATGTCACATACACCTAAAGACCACATTCTCAAGCTTCACATGTTTTTAATGTCAACTTTGCAATCTCGTATTAACTGAGCTTGGGCAATAAACCTAGATGGTTTCTACTTACATTCTTCTTGGTACTTTCCATGGGCAAGTTTGGCTATCGAGTACTGTCTAAACCATGCACATAGATTAGGACTTCATGGGACAGTGGGATTGCTTAAAGAAAAGATGCTGAATTTTCAAATTAACTTGAGATCCAACATATTTTAATATGCTTATTAGTTCTCTGAGACTTCCATATCATGGGTTTTGATGATATTCCCATCTCCCTAACTCATCCCAGACCCACCTCTTTCTTACTCACCCAACTCTGTATCTTCCTTTTAATCCTTCAAGACCAGTGTATATCGCCTAAATATTTTTGGATATGTGGTCTTCCGCTGGAGAATGGTTGACTTACCAGGGACTGTGCTCTTGGAGAAGAATGTCTCTTGCCCTCCTAACAGCTAACAATTGCAATAGCTCTGTGACTAAGGATGGAGTTGTGTGCCTTACCTCCCTCTCCGGGTTGGGATTTGCTCTGATTTGTGCTTTCACAACCTTTGTGTGTGCTGTCAAAACGGCTTTGAGTTCAGATGTACAGCTGTCCTGCTGCATCCATAACATATTTCTTTGTAGTCATCCACTATGTCTTGCTCTCGCACTGTTTGGGCCCCCCTTTCAGCAATGACTCCTAAGTTGTGGGGGTGCAATACACATGTTCCCGTTAGGGCTGAGCATTCTGCTCTCTCTTACGCTCTGCACCTCGGCCAGTTGTGGGCCACTGTGACAATCACCATCTACTGCAAATAGAAGCTTCTAGTGTGAGGGTTGAGAGGTGCGCTGGTCTCCTGTCAGGTGCACCGAAAGTTCAAAAGGGACAATGAGGGTATTTCTTTAGGAAGATATTTAAAAAACAGTCAGAAACATGTTCATAGATTCAAAAACGTTCAAAGGAGAAAACGGGTCAATTGCATTGAATCTCACTGCAAATTTAAGTATTAAAAATGCTTAAAAGTATCTGTTGGGTTTGGCAATAGCACAACAGAGGTGGCAGACAAAGAGGGTAAGACTGTAGGGAAAATAAGCTGTGAGAAGGATGAGTGTGTGTGTTTTCTCGAGTTTTCCTGTAGAGTGGAGAGGAAGTAAGCAAACCCAGAATGGTGCCTGGGCATAGCAGTCAGAAAAACAGTGTGGTAGTTCCCTTCCAACTCCAAAGGTTACATTTCAAGACCTCAAGAGATGCTCCAATCCAAAGATTATACCCAACCCAAATTATATCACACACATCCCTGTGAAGGGGCCGCATCCAATGCCTCATTACAAGATGGCGCTGGCATCCGGTTTCACCGCCAGGTGAACGCACATGTGCCAGGTAACTTTCCACTGCTGTCCCCACCTACTCCTGAGGCATCATCTGGGATTATGGGCAGCAGACCAATTCAAGAGTGACACGTCCTGAAGCAAGGACTGTTTTCCTATATAAGGGATGGGTTCCTTCATATCTGGGTCCCCGGCCATGTTGGCTTATGCTCTAGCTCCCAAGGGGCATTAAAGCTTTTCTGCAGAAGAATCCTAGTGTCCCGCGTGGTTCTTGCTGGCGAGACGGGTAGCGTGGGACACATCCCCCACACACACCACATTCACAAATGCAATGTCTTGTTCGTGCATTTATCCTGCACTAAGGCCGCAACGCTTAGAGTTTAAGGTGCAGGCCACGAAAGCAGTATTAGTATTACAGTTTCGTGGACAAAAGAACGATGCTTGCCAAAGGTACCTCAGCTACAACATTTTTCCTATTGAATACAGAGACTTCACCTTTTTCCATAAAGGCAATAACTTACACTTTCTTTTTATTTTATCCAAAGTTCCTCTCTCCATGTCCTCATGATTTGGAGCTCTTACTAAGGGAAACAAGAGTTACGTGAACACAAGCAATGACAGCTTCACAGCCAAGAGGGCTTCCAAGCGGCCAATGATCAGACAATGTACAGTGTGCATACACTCTACAGAGAGATTATTTATACCCTGGGTTGGGGGGAGGGAAAGAACACACAAGATTTCATCACACTGCTCAGAATGGTAAACATGTATTATTAACTACTTATTTTGGGGATTTTTTCCATTCAAAATTTTGTGAATCATATTGAGCCCCAACATATGAAATGATAGGAAGTTATCAGCAAATAAGGACAGGTTACCATAATGATGTCTATAATGTGAACACGATTCTAAGCAATTTTATATTGCAATTTTCATTTTTATTATTAATCACCATTTTATATAGGGAGAGTTGAGTCACAAAGACTAAGCAACACCAATATGGTTACTTTGTTAAAATGTCGGTGAACCGTGTCAGCCGTCAGGAGGCCCCTAGGAACATATGAGTTGAAATCAGAGGGGCCATGCTGAGCCGACCAGCTCGCCCTTATCTGGGCCCTGGGAAAGCTGGCCATTGCTTCTCACTGAACACTACAACAAGATAACTGACCCCTGCAGGCTGGAGAGATGGCCCTCACCCCCACCACAGGCTGGGGTGAACCGACCCTTGAGAACACGTATGTTGGGGGAGCTGACTCCGCCCCGACTCGCCCAAAGTTGCATGCCCCAGGAGCCTGGACTGACCAGTTTTGGCCTATTATGAAGGCCCACAGCTGGGCCTTGGATTGACCCACCATAGCATCCACCCCATCTAGGACACACAAGAGCTGAAGAAACTGGGTTCTGTGGAATGATACCACAAAGATCCCAAGACTGGGTTGCAGCCACAGGATATACCCCAGAGGAGTTCCTGTTAGGATCCAGTGATGATGGTGTGTACCAGAAACCAGAGGCCTTGAACCAGACCAGTGACTCATTGCAGAACCTCCATTGCCACCAGGACGAATGAAGAGGTGCTGGAGAAGCTGGAAAGGAGGAGAAACAAAAAAGATTTTTTGTTGTTATGGATTTTGTTTTTGTTTTTGTTGTGGGTTTTTTTGTTCGTTTTTGGGGGTTTTTTTTTGTTTTGTTTTGTTTTTTGCTTTTGTTCACTTGATTGATTACTTAGATGTGTTTTCCCTTATGTGGGGGTTGTGTGGCATGGTATGAGGGGAAGATGTGGGGGGACCCTGGAGGTGAAACTGAATTGGGTGGTGCATGATGTGGAAAACCCTCAAAGAGTCATTAAGGGAAGTATATATAAAAAAGATTCGGTGCAGCCACTTTATCCAGTGCAGTATTAGTAAACCATTGTACTATTCTGTCTCACCCCAATACTCTCATGTGAATTTATACTATACGGCTTTGCAACTCGTGGTCTGTGTGATTTCTCTCAGTTCTTTCTAAGCCTTTTATTTGCATGTATAGCACATATATTCATGGAGTATACCAGGGAAGAAAAACTGCGGGAAAACATTGCTACTTCACTACATTTCCATCAGTCACAGGAAGGCTTGAAACATCGGACTATTTCATCTCTTTCTTAAAAGGAACAAATAGATATTTCAAGAATTCTGCAGATTATTCTTTTCCCTGTCCCTCAAAAGGCAAGTTAAAATACAGCCTCACATAAAGGAATTGATTTTAATAGAGATAGAGTGTTCTAAGGGGACATGGTTGAAACACTTAAAGTCAGACATGATAAAGTTTCCAAAAAGAACTTGAGAGGCGACTGCTCAGGCAGAAGAGGGAAGATGATGTATTGGGGTCCCCTGGGCTACGACAATAGGATACTGGAGTGGAGTATGACAGAAAGATGGAGAGAGAGGGCCCT
Source organism: Myodes glareolus (assembly GCF_982192425.1). Classification (NCBI taxonomy): domain Eukaryota; kingdom Metazoa; phylum Chordata; class Mammalia; order Rodentia; family Cricetidae; genus Myodes; species Myodes glareolus. Next base: position 18,008,774 of record NC_142044.1, read on the forward strand.
CTTAAAAGGGCATTGTGAGTGCTACTGGGGAGAAGCAGGCTTACGGGTACACAGCGGTAAGGACGTGAGGTCCTTTCTTTGGGATTCTAGACTTGATCTTACCCAAAAGGCTGAAGAGTGATCTTTTGTTGGGAATTCTAAAGTATCTAAGTCCTTTACTATAGAAATAGCATCCTAGAGTTGAAAATACCCTCGTCAGTTCTGAAATAACAGCAGCTTCTCTCTCTCTCTTACTATAGTGATGTCTGTACCAGGGCTGTGTTGGTTCTTTTTAATATATGAAGTGCATTTAATTTATCCATGACAACAATCATTTTCTCACTGTTACATAGCCCTACAAAATAGAGCTATGAACTCTAAACATCTGCGATGCTTGCATATTGATGAATAATTGGATAAATAAACAAATATGCTTTTTTGTAACATAACCTCTGCCTATAATTTTTATCCCAATCATTTGCCATCCCTATATATCTATTAGAGTAGTTTTCATGGTATAATCATCTCCCTGATTTACGCTTATTAACTTGGTGTATCTATTGTCCATTGCCTATTAGCTACTCGCTTAGTTCACTTGGGTTGCTATAACAAAATGCTATAAATTATGTGGCTGATAGCCAGACCAAGCAGCAAACGACTTTAATCCCAGCACTTGGGAGACAGGGGCAAGACTTCTGAGTTTGAGCCCAGCTTGATCTACAGAGTGAGTTCCAGGACAGTCGGGGGCTACACAGGAGAAACCCTGTCCCAAAAAAGAAAAAAAAAAGGTTATATGGCTTGAAAACAGCAGACAATTTCTCATAGGTCTAGAGGGCTGGGAAGTCCAAATTCAAAGCGCTGCAGATTTGTGTCTGCTGGGAGCTAAATTCCGAGTTCTTAGATGGATGGCTTCTCGTGGTGCCTCATTCATCTTTGTAGCACAAAAGTCAAAGCGAAGTGTCCAGGATATAACAAGTAATCGTGTTTATCCAATCATTGCTTTATGAATGGCAAAGCTGAGAAAAGAATGTAAAATCATTTGGTACCTCTGGGTTCTACTTTGGGGTAAAACGCTATTGTGGAAACTTTGAGAGATGTGGTCCATGTAGACAAGGTAGTCTGGTGAGTACTTAAGATGATTTGCTTACAGAGGTCTTAAGGAAATCTTCACTGGATAATGAAGACCTTGAGAAGTCATAGCGTGGGCAGTCAGGAGACAACTTACAGACCCTGAGAGAGACTCACACAGAGTTAGCTGACAGGAACTGCCTGTGAGGTAAGGAGATATACTGCGTCTAGTCAGGGAGGGAACGCAACAGCTCCTCAGCTATTTTGAACCTCCTGTTCTGTTCCCCGGGATGTGCTTCATATTGACCAACTCAAACCAGAAGCCAGAGGGCAGTTAATCCATTTATTGCATAAAATCCAGCCTCTGGAGCCAGACAGACAAAATTAAAGGGACAAATAAAATGCTCAAAACAGTAAACTCCAAACTTGCTTCTTTAGCCAGAAGAGCTTAATCTTTGCCTGTGAGGAATATTTCTATATGAATCAGAAAGTTTGGAGAACTTATAAATCCAAACAGGAGCAAGCAGTGGACAGCTAAGAGTAATATGGGCAGTCCTGGCATGGCTTGGAGTTAAAAACTGAGAAGAGTGATAAAAACTTGACATAATAGAAAATAGATGAAGTCATATTGAGTTAGAAGAGTTTCAACGACAAGAGACAGAGAAACCCATCTCACACAAACTGAAGCAGGGAGAAAAAAACAGGAAGCAGGGCCATGATTGAATTATGACACATCTGGATCCGGGTTTCCGGGTTTGTTTTTGTTTTTGTTTTTTTTAAATTCTGGGCTTTCTTAGTTTTTTTTTTTTTTAAAAATAAAAGTAGTTATTTATTTGTTTCTTCTTCTTCTTCTTCTTCTTCTTCTTCTTCTTCTTCTTCTTCTTCTTCTTCTGCTGCTGCTGCTGCTGCTGCTGCTGCTGCTGATGCTTCTGCTGCTTCTGCTTCTGTTTCTGCTTCTGCTCCTTCCTTCCTTCCTTCCTTCCTTCCTTCCTTCCTTCCTTCCTTCCTTCTTATTCCTTCTGTAATTCAGTCCTACCAGTGGAAGTCTTACCTGGCTACAAAACACATCCAGTTCAGGCTCCATATCCTCCATCACTAGGAGATCTCACTAGGGTCACTCTTATAGATTCCAGGAAATTTCCACTGCAGTATTTCTGCCCCTTCCCAATGCTCCTCAATTCCAACTGCTTCACTCCGCCTTCTCCTCCTCCATCCCTCTTGCCCTCACTCACCTGCTCCTTCCCACTCTCATCCCTGCCTGCGCCCAGTTCACTTGCAAAATGTATTATAGTTCCCATTCTCAGTGAGGTCCATGCATCCCCTCTAGAGCCCTTCGTTGATCTTTTTTTTTCAGTTTTCAGAAAAATTATATCTGTAAATTCAGACTCTCATTCTTCTCTTTATCAACTCAGAGAAAATACAGTGCCTCCTACAGGACGACACAATGTCCTGTGGTTGCCCCCAAATGCTTGGTCTTGATCTTACATCCATCCTTGTCTCCACTCTAGAGGCAGTGGAACCTAAGAGAACGGAGACATTTAATGAAGCATTCTAAAGTCTCATGCAGTAGCCGACTTTATTCAGAGCATCAGGCAATTTGTACTGGGAGGGTTAAGAAGAGTCACCTGAATAAAGTGTACTATCACAAGGACAAACTGCACATGGCGGAGAAGCTGCCTACAGCAGACAAGCCCCATGTGGCAAAAACATATTTTTCCATGGAGACATATAAACAAATTGTAACAATAGCCAGTGGTAATGAATGATCTGAAGCAAACTCTCATTCCTACCCACTGTGTGAAAACACACTCCAAGAAACATTCTGTGTTCCCGAAGATACCAAGATCACAAGAGTCTTATCTTGTTTTGGATTTTCTCACAAGCATTCAGAATCCTCCTTACATGACTCCATTCTTGGACTCCGTTCTGACACATCATCATGACAAGTCTGAAGGTAATAAGGATTTGATGGAGGATTTCATTAGCTTGTTGAGCTAATGTATTTCTATGTCTCTCTTCCCATCTATCTATCTATCTATCTATCTATCTATCTATCTATCTATCTATCTATCTATCATCTGTCTATCTATCTATTCATCTATCTGTCTAGAGAGAGACACATTAGTCCCCATATGAAGTACTAGTGTTTGTTCTGTAATGACTTAAATTTAATTGAAGATGTGACTAGGAGGGAGGCAAAAATGTGAAATGCAGTTCACTGGCAAATGTATACTATGACTTCACCACTGTAGTTACTCAGCGTTTTCCATCTTAGAAGTCCTGTCTCTATCGAATTCTTCTACTCAGTGTTCTAAGCTCAGTGGGACTTTATATATAACTATCACAAGGCATCGTTAGCTAACTTGTTAAACTGTAGAGTGCCTCCCACACTCCCTCTTTCCTTCTGTTCCCTCTCACCCCCACCCCAGTTCTCAGTTACCTTGTTCCTGCCAAGTGATTCCACCCAGGGAGGTTGTCAGGGGGCACTGCTGTAAGCATGAATTCATTTGCAGTTACGTGTCGCAACTCAAGACTCCTTCGGAGAGATTTGATCTATTACTCCACAGTGCAGAGCATTTATTTTAGTGTAAAATAATGAGTCCACTCAGCCTTAAAATAAAGCTGGTAGTAAAGAAGTATGGGCAACATTTCCCTTTGCCCTGCTCCTCCTTGGCAACACTGGTTTGAACCTCAATCCAGCCAGCGAGACAATGCTTACTGTATACACAGAAAACAAACATGAATAAGACCATAAAGATGTGACTGCTGGCCAGAAGTCAATCTTATAATGCAGTGATCGCTTTCAGAGTCACTGAAATTTTAGTTTCCTCGGGTGTTTTAACAGTTCCTGGAAGACTTCCAAGTGGGGAGCTAGCAATTACAATTTTCCGCGGAGCAAGCATGCAGGCTCTGTGAGGTATTTGAAATTGTTACAAAGCCCATCATTATGTTATTGCCTATTTACACTTATTTCAGGCTGACATTTCAGGGATGAGACAGGGTTTGTTTCTGTTACTTAAAGCAGCGATCTTGCTGTTAAGATGACTCATATCTGGAAACTTGACAATATGGCCAATTGGAGAGCTGGGACTTGTTCTGGGAAATAGAAGAAGTGCATGTACGCGTTTTCGCTTTGCTGACCCCATCACCCGGGCTCTACTCTGAAAAGAGAGAATGCCTTCAAGCATGGTGTTCTGCTAGTCATTGTTCTGTGGCAGGGACATCCTCCTTGTCCATTCTTTGCCCCAGCCACATTTGATGTGGGTATTGGAGATCACGCTTTGTACTTGGACTGTGACAATCTTTGAAGCTTGACACTTTTTCTTCAAAAGTTTTGGTATCTAGGGATACTCTGAGGTTTCATACCATCAAAGGCTTTTAAAAGACAAGAATTGTGGTTTCCCTAACAGTGTACACCCTTAGAAGTTACAAGGCTTCTGGTCTGCTGGCTTTTTGGCCCTGTGTGCAAGCACTAAATTCTTTGACAGGAAGCGGTCTCAATCTCTCTCTCTCTCTCTCTCTCTCTCTCTCTCTCTCTCTCTCTCTCTCTCTCACACACACACACACACACACACACACACACACACACACATATTCTAAGGAGACATTTTAAGATGGAAGTGTTTATTCCTTTTAGTTGAAACAGAATAGTGTTCTTGAAATGACCCATTATGCCCAGCAACTGGGTGAACTTTTATTAATGTCTCTTCCCGCTAAAGGGAATTCAATCTAAAATCAATCATGTGGTCAGATGTGGTGGCACACACCTTTAATCCCAGCCCTGGGAGGGCAGAGGCAAATGGATTTCTATGAGTTTGAGGCCACCCTAGTGAATTCTAGGACATCTAAGGTTATACAGTAAGATGCTGTCTCTGAGTAACTAAGTAAAATAGAACGAATCACGTGAGCTTTAAATGAGAAAAATTAAATGTTCTCAGTGTAGGATGACCTAAGGAAGGTGTCTCTCTTGTGAACTCTGGAAGGGCAGGTGTGCCAAGCCTGCGTGCGGCACTGAAAGGTCTAGGCTAAGGATACAGACAGGGAATCACTCAACGTCTGTGTTTCAGGTCCCTTCCCTTAAATTGCAAATACTGAAGGACTTGCCACACTAGATGGCCATAGGTCTTATTTACATAAAGTAAAAAGAAAAGGAAGTATGTCTGTAGTAAGTGGTTTTCAAAGCATCACATCATTTTGGGTCTGAGGAGGTGGCTCAATGGGTAAAATGCTTGCCACATAAGTGCAAGTATCCAATTCAGATCTCAGGAAGATTCGTACAGTTATTTATATGTAGTAGAAGTAACTGAAATCACAAGGCTTTTGTGGTAAAATAGGATGCTAGGGAAGGAGAATCTCTGAGCCCCTGGAGCTTGTGGGCCAACTGTTCTGACATACAGTGATGAGCAACAAGAGACCCTGCTACACACGAGGTGGGAGGTGAGGGCTGACTCCTGAGTTCATCCTTTAACCTCACACATTCATGATGATGACATGTACTTGTATGTGAACCCATGCATATGCAGACACACACACAGATAATTTAAGTGCTACACAAAAATGTTGAAAGAACAGTACACAGTACATCAGATAATTAGCAAATACAGTATTTTCTGATACATTAAAGAGTCAGATAAAAATATACATATGTGTATATGTAAACATGACCCATGTGGTTCTAATGCCAAAATAACATGCACTTTCATGACTCATTATTTTAACACATTTATATTTACATGACTTATTCGATTTCAATTCTGTTAATGTGAAGATACATGAATAAAACTTTTCTATATGACCTAATCTGCTTGTGCCTTACAAATATTACTCCTAAATCTCATGGAGAAGTTATCTGGTCAGTGACTGGTGACTTTATTGGGGCATACATCTGAGAAAAATATTGCCTTTAATCATAAATTAAGCTATTGTTTTTCCAAATTCTAAAAAAGTACCAGTAATGAGTGCTTATTAAATTTGGTGTCAGACGCTGAATTAAATAAAGCTATAAATAATGCATTCTCCCCTGTGGCAGTAGGAACAGAATGTGTGCCTGTGAAGCACTCATTAACCATATTCTTATGAATATGAAACTGGAGTTTGAAAAGGTTCCTTTAATGCTTTGCTTTCTTCTATCAGCATGGAAAATGATGAAGCCAAATTTGCCACCAGGATTGACTGGTGGGGACATGTTTTTTGTTTTTTGTTTTCCCTCTCTCCAAGTCCAGTGCCTGTCACAAAACAGCAAGGACACTCACGAAGAGAAAGGGATGGATGATAAAACATAGGCAAAGCACAGGCAAACACAGAGATCAAAAAATGGAGCAGTGTTGGCACCCATACACTTGCAAGGAACTGGGAGGGTGTGGTCACCAGCGAGAGACAGCTGTGAGTCAGCAAGTGGGAACTTTGGTCCAGGGTACAGCCTAGTGGGACTAAGAAAAAAGGTGCAAGGAGGAGAACAAACACTCGATACCTCCCTTGACCCCTTCCTAAGGTTCTCCTTGGCCGAAATGTGCGGAAGCCACAGACAGCAAGGGAGCCTGTTAAACATTTAATTAGTTTTTCCCAGTTCAGCTTCCGAGATTCCAGAAGAGGATGAGACCAAAAGAATTAACTTGGGGAAACATCATCAGAAATTGCTTAAGCTCAGATGGAGCAAACGGACTCTGAGAAGATACTGAAGAAACACCCTCAGTGCAAAAAGTTTTTGAACTCGGATTTTGCAATAGACTTGCGTTAAATTTTCTCAGAAATGAGTATCTTTTTAGGTCAGTATTACTCACACTTATTAAACTATTTTATTTTTACTACAGTAACAAGTGAACAGGCATAAGCAGCTTCTAGGCAAAAGGCGTGGGAGTCAACACCCACATCCGTGGATGTTAGCCGAAGCATGCAGGTGGAACACAGAAGCCTACCCCTGTGTGGGGGGGAGGAGGGGATTCTGACGTCACTGGAAAGAGTCCCTGTGATTCAGCAGGTGACAAAGCTAATCAGTAAGACCAGCCAATCAGATTTGGAGGGCAGGGAAGAGAGCAAATACGTCATTGTGTTTCATGCTGAGCATGGGGCCATCTTTGCTGGGTACTAGAAATGAAGAATCATTCGTCTGCTAAGGTGTTTTCAGTCATTTCTCCTAATCTTTTCTTCCTGGCGGCATCACAACCTTCAGTTTTTTATGGAAGCTGTCGCTGTTGCTTAACATTTGGGTGGGCTCTTGTCTGAACTCCCCACAGACCGACATCTCCCCCACCACAGGTGTGGTCCATTCTAAAAGACCAGTTCTGCAGGCACAGTGATTAATTGGTCCTGTGTAGTGAACCAGCGGTTTGCTTGGTGTTTCTGACTTGGGTGCTGTAAAACTCACTACTGTTACCTACTGAAGCCTTTCTAAGGGATTTAAAATAGATTTCACTACACTTACGTGGTTCAACTCTTAGGCAATCTTGACTTGCATGTTCCTTGTTTACGTGTCATTATTTGTCACTGTTAGGCAGTTAGACACTATCAATAGACTGATATACATATATATATATTCATATATATATAATTTATGTTTTTTTAAAAGTCAGTCTATATTCAGGGTGGCAATTTATCATGTGCATTTTAGAAAACAAAGAGACTTAATGCGAAGTTTTATGCTTACACCATGGACTTTAGACACAAGGAAGCAGGTTTTTTTTCTTTTTCCTTCCTTTCTTTCTCTTTTTCTCTTTCTTTCTTTCTTTTTTTCACATGCTTTCTTTGTAGTTTTGGAGCCTGTCCTGGAACTAGCTCTTGTAGACCAGGCTGACCTCGAACTCAGAGATGCACCTGCTTCTGTCTTCTGAGTGCTGGGATTAAAGGAGTATACCACCACTGCCTGGCAGGCCTTTCAAAGTTGAATTATGTATTATAATGAAACTAGAGTGCTCAGGTTGTCACCTGAGGACGAAGCATTTGGTTAGTGAGTAGATGATGAATGAACAAGCAAACAAATGAACAAATGAACAACACAGATATTTAAATAATGTCTTCTGGTCCACTTTATAATAGACACTGTTACTTATTATATCTGCTTCCCTGTGGTCATGAGGTATCTGGTAATTAGCTGACTCATTCATGGCCAGGTTAATGTTCCAGGCTGGTCAATCAGATCAACTGCTTTTCCCAACCATTGTGATTGGGTCCCAAAAGGTCTTCTGACCCAAATACAAGGCCAATTTCCTTATTCTCATGAGTTAATAATATACAGATTTCCAGTATGAGAGAGATCATATATCTTCCTTCCTCTGGCATTACTAACAAATAAGGAGGGGGAGCAGTCAACTGTCCTGACAAAGTAGGAGCTATTTACAGTAGGAGTTCATGAGAATAACTCACGATAGTCATGTTTATCCTATGGAAGAAGCTTTTTTTGTCACACCTTTCACTGCTGGATGTCTGGCTGTTCCTAAGATTTACATATGTTAATTTAACTTCAGCCATTGGAGCTTTCAACATCTCTGAGTAGAGAAATTTCAGAGAATCCCATAGAGGAAGAGTGTTGAGGTAAGTGGAGGAAGGAGATGAACATGAACGTCAGCAGAGAAAAGGAATTTTAAGTTTGGAGAAAATGAAAACTGCAAGCTTTTATTGGTGTAGGAGGTCCTTCTTTCTATGTGTTGCTTGTATTGGTTAATGAATAAAGAAACTGCCTTGGCCTTGTGATAGGGAAGAACTTACGTAGGCAGGGAAAACAGAACAGAATGCTGGAATGAAGAAGGGTGGAGCCAGAGAAGTAATGGATCTTCTGCCTCAGACAGATGCCATTTAGAATCTTGCCGGTAGGTCACAGCCACATGACAATACACAAATTAATAGAAATAGGTTAAATTAAGATGTAAGAATTAGTCAATAAGAAACTAGAGCTAATGGTCAAGGAGTGTTTTAATTAATACAATTTCCATGTGGTTATTTCAGGGCTGATCTAGCTGGGCAGCCAGGACAAAAGAAAAAGCAGCCCTCTCCCTTGCAACATTTAATTAACATTTAATTTTTTTTTTTTTTTTTTTTTACAAAAAGCAAGGATGAGTTTGCTCTCATGAGTCCAGTAGAAATTTCAGTCCAAGGTCAGCTTTGGATGTAAGATAAAGTAGAATATCAGAGGAAAAAAGAATATGAAAAGCCACTAAATCTAAATTGAAAATTTATTTTTTACCCAAATCGATGCTTGTCAAAAAAAATTAAGATAGATCAGAAGTGACCGTAGATTTTTTTTAAGAAATTATGAAGGCCTGCATTTTAGTTCCATGATTCTAGCAGTGGTGACATCAAGACCATGAAATGTTCGCCATTGTCATTCAGAGAAGAGGACACATTGACAAAAGTGCTACAGATTGATAGGAGAAATCCTGCACTGAAAGACTACCATGGTACACATGTACTTGCAACCATAGGATGGCTCTGAAATTATGTTTATTATAGTAAGAACTTTCAAGAAATTTGTGAGTAGGGATGACAAAGTATATTAAGCTCAAAGAGATGCCCCCTTATCTAACCAGCAATTCTTTTATTAAGACCTTAAAAGTGGTGTTTTTAAGGAAATCTTATGATTAACAGGTGGCAGTTTAAATGGAAGCTCCAGAGAGAAACAAACACAGAGAATTAGATCTCAATAAAAGTGAGTGATCATTTTACCTAATCAAAGTTGTAGAAAATAAACCATTAAGTGCCTGGACTGATCTAGCCTCATTAGTGATTCAATCCTTAAACAACGTTAAATATTTGGGAAAAAATATGCACTTGATTGCTATATTTTTAAAAAGTTTGTGAGAAAGAAAAATATTTTTGACAGTTGAAGCACTTATTATAAATTATAAAGTAGGAAAGAGATGGGAACTTATAGAGTTTCTCACTGATCATAGATATCTGTGCTTTCAGAATTTTGATGCCTGGATTTTAATTTTTAATTTCCCTTTCTACTGAGTTATGACATTTCTCATACTATTGCCTGAGCACTTTAGGCTGTTAATAACCAATCACTATTACTCTAGCGACTTTATTTGCTAAAGAAGAGAAATTGCAAGTAGATTGGGATTAAGAGATGAAATCTTAAAACACCCTGCATTAAAGTTCACTGGCTCTCTTATCTGTGGCATTTGCTAGTGTATCTTATTATAACCTTAATACAAAAATAGCTTAGTGTTCGGTGTTAGAGTATACAATGACTAGCCATACATGTACATATGTACCTGTGTATATGCAGGGTGCTGTACGACTTTCCTGTCAAACACCTAAGAAAAAATTTTGAAAAGCAAAGATGTGTTTGCTCTCCTGAGTCCAGCAGAAATTTCACTACAGATCAGTTTTGGATGTAAGATAAAGTAGAATATCACAGAAATAAAAATATGTGTTGCATAGTGGCCAGAAAAAGAGGAAAGAGACAGAGAGACAGAGAAGTAAAGAGAAAGAAAGAGAAACCCAGGGCAAGATGCAGTGACTGAAGACACATCCACATGATCTGCTTCCTTCCCAGGATCTCCCAAAACAGTATCATCAGGTTAAGAATAAACTCAACATATGAGTCTGTGCACAGAACACATTCAGATGATCATAATGCAGGTATATAGTATACATATACAAGTTAGAAAGCATACATGCTGTCATGTAAAGGGTAGCATGTTAGTTTATTACTTAAGAATAGACAAGTATAATTATGTTTATATACTTGAAGATGTATCAAATGAAAATGAAATAAATCAAGACAAAAACTTCAATTCAGAAATTATAGCTTTTATAACTGAAATGATAATATTGAGTTTCAAATTCCAACCATAAAAGAATCAATATGTAAAACCAGGCATGGTAGTGCATACTTTTGATTCCAGGACACAGGAGGAAGAGGCAGGTGGATATCTCTGACTTCAAAGTTAGACTGGACTATAGAGCCAGTTTCAGTTCCAGGACAGCTAGGGCTACACAGAGAAAGTCTGTCTTGAGAAAACATACAAGCAAACAAAAAAATTGAATATGTAAATTGTTTTCATTGCTTTATAAAATATTCTTCCCAGACTACATTTTTAGTCTTTCCAAGTCGTGAGAACTAAGAAATTCAGTCATGCAAATTCAGCATCATTGAGTCATTGAATGACTAAGGCATTTTATAATATTTAGAGAGTTGCTTTGAGGTCATAAGCATGACTCACTGAGCCCAGGGACCAACCCGACAAGTCTAGCATTGCACACAGCAGGTCATTCAAAATAAGCTTTTAAATGATGACTGCCAACCTTGCAGAAATTCAAATGATAGCTGGACACCAAGTTGAACAGATAAATAAAGGTATGGTTACACAGACAAATACATTAGAAAAAAACCTTTCTGAGTTATCCAAATGAGTGAAAACCCAAACCATTTACCTAGTCTTGAGTACAATGTATCAGTAAGAGAATCTATGCCCAGAAGAGCATTGTAGTATCTTTGAAGAATGCAGTATAGTTATGATATCTGAACATTGTTTGTTTCTGTAGTATTTGGTGGCACAACTATGTAAATTGTCAAAACTGAAGTTTAAATATAGTTTAAACAGATCCATAACCCCAACGAGATAGAAGCAGGCATGAAAAGTCTTCCACCCCAAAAAACCCAAGGCCAGATGGTTTTAGCACATATTTCTACCAAGCTTTCAAAGAATAGTTAATACCCCTCAAATTATTCCACACAAAAAAAACCCAGAAGGAACCTTGCCCAATTCATTTCATGAGGACACAGTTACCTTGACACTGAACCATATAAAAACTCAACAGAGAAAGAGAATTACATACCAATAATCTGCATGAGCATAGATGTAAAATGATCAATAAAATACTTGCACATAGAATCTAAGAACACATCAAAAAGATCACACACTGTGATCAAGTAGATTTCATCCCAGAAATGCAAGGATGGTGAGTATATGAAAATCCGTTAATGGAATCCACCACATAAACAAACTGAAATGGGAAAACACGCACTGCTGTGGAAGAGCCCTTCTGTAACACTGTGAAGGAGTGCTGTTCTCGTTGTCAATATAGAGTTGATTGGCTGATAGCTTGGCAGGATTTTTAAGAAAGAGAAAATACTGGGAATAAGAAGGAAGGAGTCTGAGCCAGAAGTAACATGGGAAGTACATAGAAAAGGTAAACAAACCTCAGGGCATCACACAGTTGAACAGAAACGGGTTAAGCTTTAAAACTTTAAAAACGAGCTTAAGCTATCGGCCGAACATTTATAATTAATATTAACTCTCTGTGTAGTTATTTGGGAGTGGGCTGGTAGGACAGAGAAGTCTGCCTACACGTGACCATCTCATTAGATTCAGAAAGGCCTTTGACAAAATTCAACACCTTTTCATAATAAACATCCCGGAGAGACTAGATATATAAAAGATATGCCTAAAACCTAATAAAATCAGTTTACAACCAGCCTACAGCCAACATTAGATTAAATGGAGAGAAACTCAAAGAAATTCTACTGAAATCAAGAACAAGATAAGGTTGTCCATTCTCTCCATACATAGTTAATTTAGCCCTGGAAGTGTTAGCTAGAGCAAAAACAAAACTGAAGTCAACCTGAGCTGCCGTGATGTCATGATAGCAGTGGTCCTGCCATGTCCAGAGGACATGGTTGCAAGGTGCTCTTCCCTGACCTCTTAGTCTTTCTGCCTCCTCTTCTAAGTGTTCCCTGGCCTTGGGAGTAGGGGGTGTGATACAGATGTCCCATTTGTGGTTGGGCACTCCACAGTCTCTGATCAGTTGTGAGTCTCAGCATCAACTTATGTCCACTGTGGGTAAAACAGGGGGCAGCTTATCTCTCCGAGATTTTGAGAGCAGCACTCATCTATGAGTATACAGCTAACTATTTAGAAAACATTTTGATACTCTGTCCACTTAACAATTATTTTGCAGCAAGTCTTAACTAAGTTGCCCAAGGTGGCCTTGAACCCTCTATGTAGCACCGCCAGACCTTGAACTTGCAGTCCTTCTGCCTCATCCTTGTGAGTAATTAGGATGATTCCAGGCCTGCACCATCAGGGCCTGATTTTGTCCAATTCTAAACCTTACATGGCAGAGATGTATTAGCAACTATTTGTCCTCTATGGCAATGCCATAAAAAAAAGTGTCTGGTACCTCAGTGGTACAAGGGAAGCAGTTCACAAGCCCTCCAACTATCTGTTAAAAAAATCACAAACTGTTGAATGCAAAGGATTAAAACTACAGCAAAGGAGATTAATTGCAATCTTTGGCATATTTCTACATGTTGTGTTCTATGCACAAATAGTAATATCAAAATATATACACATGTTCATTTCCCTTTGACATGTTTTCTAGATGCACACATATCTATTGCAATGCCATATTTGCAACACCATAGAGTTTTAGTGCTGACAATGTCAAGCATTAATGGGAATAATCAGATTATATATATAATAAAATTATATACATAAGCAGTTACTGAGGTTTTATGATGTACTGTTGTGTTAGCCACTTGTTTCCTATGACTGTAACAAAACATCTGAGATAACTCTACTTATTAAAGAAAAGATTTAGTTAGACTCACAGTTTGGTGGCTTTGGTCCGTGATTGGTTGACCCTGTGGGTTGGTCCTTTAGCAAAGCAGAACCTAAGTCATGAATCCAGTGGTAGAACAAGTGGCTTACTTCATGTCAACAGGAAGTAAACTCGGGAAGAAGGGGACCAGGTTCCCCAACTCCCCTTTAGAGGTGTACCTCCAAGAGACCTAACTCCCTACCTCTAGAATCCATGCATTGACTCACCTGCCTTATTGTTGTATTGGAACATATTGTCGTAGGCTAAAGAGCAAGTCTTAATCATGTGGATTTAAGGAAACATTGAAGAGCCAATGCAGTCAGGATTTGTCTGTTTAGCATGTGTTAACTCACACACCTGCTATACTGCACATCAATTTACAGACTAGGACATCTTTTCCTTTCTGCGGATACTAGGAAATCAATGGAAAATGATGTTATTTTTCAGTTTAAACAGCTTCTCAGAAGAGGAGGAGGGGAAGAAGACAAAATAAAAGATGGAAGAGGAGGCAAGGCAAGAAAAGAAAAAAGAAAGGAAGGAAGGAAGGAAGGAGGGAGGGAGGGAGGGAGGGAGGGAGGGAGGGAGGGAGGGAGGGAGGGAGGGAGGGAGGGAGGGAGAGAGGGAAGGAAGGAAGTCAGGGAGGAAGTCATCGAGGAAGAGAAGGAGAGAGAGGGACAATGAGAGAAAGGAAAGGAGGAGAGAGAGACAGAGAGAGAGAGACTGTTCTTGGCCAGAAGAACTTGTTGCAAACTCATTACAAATTGTTCAAAAATTAGGCGACATAGTCTGTTACAGCAGGGATTGATTGGGTGTGGTTCTATGGCACATAGACTGAGGTGTATTTCACCCTTGGTTAAGTCTTTCAAACACCACATTTGTGTTACATGTCCTGGTGGGTAAAGTGATGTAACTCAGTAAACAGAACAGAGCGACCTACACTAATTTCTACAACGATTACAGATATCTAAGAATTCAGGGAAAGCAGGTGGCAAATAAAAGGCACTGTCACAGAAAAAAAGGTCAAGGTGGTGGCATTGTCCATAGAACTTTATCAAAACAAACTCAACTAGAGATAACTAACATATAAGCTAAACGAGTTTTGTTAGTCAGAAGAACTGGCAGCTGGTAGCTAAGAGGATGGGCAGGGAAAAGCTCTTAAAGGGTGAGTCTGAACACCTGAGCTGGAGTCAAACAAACCACAGAAGAGGCAATGAACCAACTCCTGAAAGATAGCCTGCTATGCCAGGTCTGTACACATGCCATGGCATGTATACCCCAAATACACATCATGTAGACACACTTAAAGTAGTAACAGTCAATAAAAACAAAAATCAAAGACAACAGCTTCATAGTCCAGCTTGAGAAGAGAGTAATATTTATATAGCACACCATACACACACACATTATATAACATATAGAAGAGTGTATATGTGTATATATGATTTTATATATAGATGCTTAATATGTTTGTCTAAAATAATTCCATATAGTTAGTTGAAGTCCCCAAACAAAGCAGACACCATTTACTGAATCCTTTGAGCTCCCAAAGCACCTTGGTGTTAAGTACTATCATTTCCTCATTGCACACATGAGGAAATAGAAGTTAATAATCTGCCCAAGGTTACACATCGCAAACAGAGAGCGTCATCTAATGTGTGGCCTGACTTGTACCCACGTCCTACCGCTCTTTATCCTACCCCAAAGCCAACTTGCATTTGATAATGAAACCCTGGCAGTGAGCTCAACTGCAAACACAATGAAGGTCAAGATGTGGGCAGACTATGGACTGTGGGGTGTGGACTAGTATGGGACCCCAAGGCAGCTGCTTGGTCACAGCTCTTCAGTTGAGCATGACCTCTTGAATCAAGTGGAAAGCAAGGGAAATTGTTAGTGCATAGTAAGCAAGCACGTGTGCTAAGATTTGGGGAGGCTATTCCTTAATTATTTCTAGCACTGAAATATTGAGTTTGAGGTACCCGATACTCCGCTGAAGATGCCCACTAAGAGCAAAGAGGCAGGAGTGAAGCTCAGAAAGAAAGATACTGGGAGTTGTAGTTTGGAGTTTGGGACACTGAAGTTGTAGTTTGGGACATTCAAGGTGAGGGAGCACACAGAGAGTGGGACAGTATTCAGAGGGTGGAAGAAACAGAACATTCTGCCCAAGACCAGGGCGTGATTTATTCAAGGCATTCTTTACCCTTCTGACTGATTCCGTACCTTTCATACACATACATTTGTGTAAAAGATGCATCTGTATGACTTTTCTGCAAACTGTCTATACATTAGGAACACCGCTTGCGTTCCTGATGCCCGCAGAAGCCAGAAGAGATCACTGTACCCTCAGAAAGCAGAGTTGCCGATTGATGTGAACTACCATGGAGATCCTGGGAACTCAAACTCAGTCTACTGTAAGAGCAACAAATGTTCTAAACAATTGAACCATCCCTCCAGTCCAATAAAAGTCTTTTTTCCCAATGAAATGTTATTAGATTATCTGTTAAGTAATTATAAATTATAAATAAGTAAACAAAAAGATTTGCTGATTTTTTTCAAGATACTTGATTTTTTCTTCATTTTAAGTCATATGTGTAACATGGGGGCCAGCTTGTTGGGGTTTCTATCCCGCTCAGTACCCCAACAAGCCAGCAAGTTCCAAGGAAAATCACACGGAGTCTACATTAGGTTATAAACTGATTGGCCCATTAGGTCAGGTTTCTTGTTAACTCTTATAACATATATTACCCCATTATCCTTATCTATGTTAGCCACATGGGCTCAGTACCTTTCTCAGTTTGACAGCTTACATGTTACCTCTTCGGAGGTCTGCACAGGAATGGCTCAGGGACCTTCCTCCTCCGTAGCCTTATTCTATTCTCATTGCCCCGCCTCTACTTCCTGTCTGGTTGATCCGCCTCTACTTCCTGCCTGGCCAATCAGCGTTTTATTAAAATTCATGATTGACAGAATACAGACAATTCTCCCACATCACATATGACTGTATAAAATCTATTTTGTAGCGTCTGTTGCTCAAGATTAGTCTCTCCTTTGTCTCTTGTCTCTCCTGAGTCCCTGTTAAACATGTTTGTTAGCTGTCATAGGGCTGCACATCTCTTCTACATTCTATATAGCGCAAAATTTGTGAATAAAATTTTATTCCTTCTTTCCTAATCTCTAAGGTTTGATTTCTACCCTCAGTGCTCTGGCTAGGACTTCCAGTGCAATGCTGGGTGGAAACTGGAAATAGACATCCTGGTCCTCATGTTAAGAGAAAGCCACACATATTAAATTAATTAACACATAGTATATTAATTAGAGTCAAGCAATCCCATCTTTAAATGATGAGTACCAATTTTGTGAATCACTGTGTGTGCGCATGTGTAGAACTTATGTTTACTCCATGCAACAAGGTAGAAACTATCCCTCTATACTTGTTAAAATACTATGTTGTTCTTTTGTGCATTTATGAGTGTTTTGCTGCATGGATGCCTGTGCTCCACCCTGGGCATGACTTGTGCCTGCTAAGGTGAGAGGAAGGTACTGGATCCCCTGAAACTGAAGTTTTAGACAATTGTGAACTGCTGTGTGGGTACTGTGTGCATGTGTCTAGATGTCTTCCTCTCTCTTTGTCCTCCTCTCATGCAATCTTGTTACTGTTTTATCTGGTCTTTCTTGTGAGTATGCTTTTTCCTTGCAACTCTAAGGTCTCCTATATGGCAAGTAACTTACCAACCTCTAACCTGTACCCCAGGCCCTTGAGGATCTGACTTTTGACTTTTTGATTTTTTTCAGTTGCTTTCATCTTTTATATTAATTATTTCCTTACTTCTTTCCTTGGTTTAATTTTATCTAGATGCAAGTGATTGAAACTTAAGTCATTTGGTCATTTCTTTTGTAATATTGAGCTTTTGAGATGATAAATTTCAGCACAAACCACAACACATTATTTTTATTCCATGATTTTATCATTCCATTCAAAATTTATTTCTAGTTCCTTTTTCCTTCCTTTATTTACATATTATTTGAAATGTTACTTCCTCAATTTATGAAATGTGAAACTTTTATAAATATCTTATTTTTCCACTACCTTTTAATTTAATTTTGTTGAGTTTATTGTTATGTTTTCTGCCTTAATTACAATGACACTGGGGGCGGTAAAGCACATGAACGTGATCCAATACCGCTTTATATACGTTAGGTATTTTTACTTCCTTGTATCAGGCATAGGTAATGCTTTACCAAGAATGCAGACTAACTGGTTTGATTAGTTTTGTGTACTTTATGAAATTTAATGGAAAGAAACTAAACGCAAATGTTTTCTTTAATTTTGGTTTTATGAAGTTCTACATGTCAGACACTTCTATTAAAAATTGAAAACATATTAAATAGCAATTCTTTCATTTAGAAAAATAAAGGGAAAATTATGGTCTTAAAGGAGGCCTTTGTTGTGATAATAGAAACCCTCATCTAACTGCACAAATATTTTTATTAGCCAGATATTTCATTTGGCTCATACAGCTTTTTGTAACAGCTTAGTCTTGGAGCTTAAATTTTCTCACACATTAGTATTCCAAGAATATTTTATAAGGTTATGTTACAGTGATTTTCCATTTTCATGTAAATTTGAGAACCTCATATACAAAGACGGGAAATTCTTTTTGGCATGATTGTTGCTGCCTTTCTTAATTTTCTTGATAAATCCCTGCCCTGTGTGGCCAATATGTATGGAGCCTATTATTGTCACTGTCCTGAGGTGGAAGTTACGTAAAAAGTGCAAGTCACCACCACTATTCACCTTGAAACTTATTAAAAAGAAACTGTTAGAGATTGCTAAATGTTCATTTTTTAAGATCTCAAAATTAGCATATTTCATTTGTTTAGTTTCTTCTCATTATTGAGACATGACCATGATCTGTTACCAAGGCTACCCGGGCTCCAGTGTGTCACCTTTCTGCCTTTGACTTCTGCATGGGCGTTTCAATAACTAAGAGTTTAATTACTTTATTTATGCATTCATTCTTTTAGTTTTGTTTATTTGGTGATGATAGAGATATGTGCACATCAGTGTGGTGTCTATAAAGGCCAGAAGAGGACACCAGATCTCCTGGTGGTAGAATCGCAGGCTCTATGAGCCGCACAATCTGAATTTGAGGATCTGAACTCAGGTCCTCTGCAAGAGAGTACAGATCCTATAATGGCTATTCTTCATTGCCAATGTGACTACACCTGCATTAACTAAAACCCAAATGTCTAGGCACATTTGTGAAAGATTTTTTTTTTCTTAATGAACCATTTGAAGTGGGAAAACCCACTTCCAACCCAGATCGTTAGGTGGGAAGATCCACATTTAATCTCACTTTTTGCTGGCAGCGTATATAAAGGACATGGAAGAAGGCTTGCGCCCTCATTGCTTGTTTGCTCCCACTGTTGCTACCAAGCCTATTCCTTCACTGGCGTTAGAGCCTACTTCTTAGAAATTCTGTTGTAAACTGGAGATTAACTGAAACATCCAGCCCAGCTTTGTGAACTGAACAAATACTGAATCCTTGGACCTTCTGTTGATAGACACCCATTGTTGGACTAGATGGACCACAGCCTGTAAGCCATTCTAATAAGTCACACACACGCGCACGCACACACACACACACACACACACACATGCAATATACACACATATGTGTGCATATGTGTGTATGTGTGTATACATATATTCATTCTGTAAGTTCTGTACTTCTACAGAATCCTGACTAATACAGGTTCTTAACTGTGAACCAACTCTGTAGCTGGATATTCAATTTTAACATTTTAACTGATTTTCTTTCTTCCTTTTTTTTTTCTTTAGAGAGAGACTCACTATATAGCCCAGTCTGACTCTGAACTCATTATCCTCCTGCCATGGCCTCACTAAATCTTGGAATTATAGGCATGTGGCACCTCACCCAGCTCAATTTTTAAGTGACTTGTAGAGATACTTACGAATTTTAGTACTTTCAAAACAATAATCCACCCACCCACCCAGTTAAAGACCATAGTTAAATCAGACTCACTTTAGGCAAGGGAAAATCTTATCCACTTTTGGCCAAAGCCATGTTAGTATAAGTCCAAATTTGTCATCCCCAAATCACACTCAATACCATACAATCTGGAACAGATGTTCACCCTCCTTTCACATGGCCAGAATCCCTGTAAGTTTAACTTTAAATATACTTAGTGGGCTACTCACGTAGTTGACACTCTGATAGGAGTCATCAGTATTAACCGTGAAGCAATCTTCTCTCAAACCAAGAGCTCAGTCTTTTGACAGAACACAGTTACCACTTGCCAAGGTGAATAGATATTCCGAATAGCTTAATACTACATTTTCCTTTTATTTATCACTTGGTCTGAAAACGCAAGAAAAAAGCTAATACCTTATAAAATCCAAATGATGACCTTCAAATAAATCTTCTCCTTAGGAACAATTCCTCAACAGTCACCACGGCCTTGCTGCGACCACTGTTTATTCTAACTACACTGGGCGTATCAGCTGAACACAGCGACTTATAGTCGCTAAGGGAATTATAGCTCT
Organism: Myodes glareolus; assembly: GCF_982192425.1. Classification (NCBI taxonomy): domain Eukaryota; kingdom Metazoa; phylum Chordata; class Mammalia; order Rodentia; family Cricetidae; genus Myodes; species Myodes glareolus. The sequence continues at coordinate 18,028,929 of NC_142044.1, forward strand.
GAATTATTTCCCATTAGGTCTGGCACCTCCATTTTTAAGCCACACTGTGAGCTCATGTCTGTTTTATAAGGATTTGGATTAGATGTTTAGGATGGCAAAGAGAGGCTTTAAATGCCATTGACTTTATCAACTTGACTGCTGTGGGAGTAATTCGGAACCTGATACAAATGCATTAGCTAGATCCAAGTACAGCACTGAATCTGTGAGGAAATACATAACTAAAAGAAAATCTTCGAGTGTTTGAATAGAACTGATGATGACCCATGAAAAATTATCAAGGATACTCCAAGGAAAATAGTTCCATCTGCTAATTTTACTAAGAACATCTCTGCACCCTCTTCTTAGAATGCAGTATCTTGGTTTTCCCACAGGAATCTCAACTTTGGCATGTTCTAAGAAAAACTGCTTCCAGGTTACTTTTTCACAGTTCTGCCCCTCTGTTCATTTACCTGATTAGCAAACCATAGCAATTCAAATGTCTGACTCAGTTGTGGTTCAAATATTCTTGTTCTGTTCTTACACACACACACACTGCCAGCAACTCCTTTATCGAGATTATATTTCATCTCCAAGTCCTGATTATATATATTCTCTCTCTCTGTGTCTCTCTCTCTGTCTCTCTCTGTCTTTCTCTCTGTCTCTCTCTGTCTCTGTCTCTCTCTCTCTCTCTCTCTCTCTGTGTGTGTGTGTGTGTGTGTGTGTGTGTGTGTGTGTGTGTGTGTGCACATGCCTGACACAAATTACCACTGTTCGTTTCCTGGAGAAACAGCCTTCTGGTCTGATACCCTCAGCTCTTGTCCAGTTCCTAATACACACACCATAATAAAGTATCCTAAAAGACACATTGGGATCAGTTACTTGTTTTTAATCTGTTTCAAAGTCTGATGCTAATTTCCCACTACACTTGGAACAAACTCAGTCACCTGTAAGCTTGTTCTACAATACTTTCTTGATTTGACCATCCACGCAGGGTCACTTCCTGCCTTCACACTGCTGACTTTATTTTTATTTTAGGAATTTTTATAGTTTTTATTGAGTTACATATTTTTCTCTGTTCCCCTCCCCTTCTACACTCTCTCGTCATCCCCATGCTCCCCATTTACCCAGTAGATCTTGTCTTTTTCTACTTCCCATGGAGATTAGATTCATTCATCTCTCTCTTACAGTCATTATTGTCTAGGTTCTCTGGGGTTGTGAATTGTAGGCCAGTTTTTCTTTGCTTTATGTCTAAAAGCCACTTATGAGTAAGTACATATGATAATTGTCTTTCTGGGTCTGGGTTACCTCACTCAATATGATGTTTTCTAGATCCATTAATTAACCTGCAATTTTCAAGATGTCATTTTTTTCTGCTGTGTAGTACTCATTGCGTAAATATACCACATTTTCTTCATCCATTCTTCAGTCAAGGAGCATTTAGGTTGTTTCTAAGTTCTGGCTGTGACAAACAATGCTGCTATAAACATAGTTTAGCAAGTATCCTTGTGGTACAATTGAGCATTCTTTGGATATATACCCAAAAAAAAACAGTATTGCTGGGTCTTGAGGTAGGTTGTTTCCTAATTTTCTGAGAAATCTCCATACTGATATCCAAACAGCTGTACCAGTTTGCACTCCCACCAACAATAGAGGAGTGTTTTAAGAGGCTGCTTGTTCATCCCGGCCACCCAGAACCAAAATAACCACATAGAAACTTTATTAATTAAAACACTGCTTGGCTTATTAGCTCTAGCTTGTTGTCAGCTAACTCTTACAGCTTAATTTAACCCATCTCTATTAATTTGTGTATTGCCATGAAGTTAAAGTTCCAGTGTCTGTCTCTGATGGGGCTACATGAGTTCTCTCTGACTCCACCTTGCTTCTCCCAGCATTCAATTTAGTTTTCCCCACCTAGCTCTACTCTTCCCTATCACACAGACCAAGCCAGCTTCTTTATTCATTAACCAATGAAAGCAACACATAGACAGAAGGACCTACCACACCAGAGGAGTGTTCCCTTTACCCCACATCCTCTCCAGCATAAGTTATCATCAGTGTTTTTGATCTTGGCCATTCAGATAAATATAAGATGGAAACTCAGAGTTGTTTTGATCTGCATTTCTCTAACGGCTAAGATGTTGAGCATTTCCTTAAGTGTCTTTCAGCTATTTTAGCTTCTTTTGTTGAAAGTTTTCTATTTAGGTCTGTACCCCATTTTTTATTAGACTCTTTGCTCTTGTGATGACCAATTTCTTGAGTTCTTTGTATGTTTTGGATATCAGCCCTCTGTTCCTTTGCTTTACAGAAGCTTCACAATTTCAGTAAGTCCCATTTATTAATTGTTTTTCTCAGTGTCTGTGCTTTTGGGTCTATATTTAGGAAGTGGTCTCCTGTGCCAATGCGTTCAAGTGTACTTTCCACTTTCTCTTCTGTGAGGTTCAGTGTGGATGACTTTATGTTGAGGTCTTTGATCCATTTGGACTTTAGTTTTGTGCATGGTGATAGATATGGATCTATTTTCATTTTTCTATTTGTTGATATCCAGTTATGCCAGCACCATTTGTTGATGATGCTTTCTTTTTTCCATTTTATATTTTTTGCTTTTTGTCAAAAATCAGGTGTTCATAGATGTGTGGATTGATACCCAAGTCTTCGATTCAGTTCTATTGGTCCCTCTGTCTGTTTTTCTGTCAATACCAGGCTGTTTTCAGTACTGTTTGGAATCAGGGACTGTGATGCCTCTAGAAGTTCCTTTATTGTACAGGATTGTTTTGACTATCCTGGGTTTTTTGCTTTTTCTTATGAAGTTGAGTATTGTTGTTTTGAGGTCTGTGAAGAATTTTGCTGGGATTTTGATGGACAATGCATTGAATCTGTAGATTGCTTTTGGTAAGATTGTCATTTTCACTATGTTAATTCTACCTATCCAAAAGCATGGGAGATCTTTCTATTTTCTGGTGTCTTCTTCAATTTCATTCTTGAAAGATTTAAAGTTCTTGTCAGACAAGTCTTCCAGTTGTTTGGTTAGCACTAATCCAAGATATTTTAGGTTATTTGTGGCTATTGTGAAGGGTGATACTTCCCTGATTTCTTTCTCAGCCCATTTATCATCTGTATAAAGGAGGGCTAACTTTTTCAAGTTAATCTTGTAACCTGTTACATTACTGAAGGTGTTTATGAGTTGTAGAAGTTTCTTGGTAAAATTGTTGGGGTAGTTTATGTAAACTATCATACCATCAGCAAATAGTGAGAGTTTGACTTCTTCTTTCCCGATTAGTATCCCCTTGATCTCCTTTTGTTTTCTTATTGCTCTAACTAGAACCTCAAGTACTATATTGCATAGATATGGAAAGAGTGGACAACCTTGTCTCATTTCTGATTTCAGTGGGATTTCTTTGAGTTTCTCTCCATTTAGTTTGATGCTGGCTGTTGGCTTGCTGTATATTGCCTTTATTCTGTTTAGGTATGTTTCTTGTATTCCTGCTCTCTCCAAGACCTTTATCATGAAGGGATGTTGTATTTTGTCAAAGGCTTTTTCAGCATCTAATGATATGATCGTGTGGGTTTCTTTTCTCAGTTTGTTTATATTGTGAATTACAATGACATATTTCCATATGTTGAACCATTTCTGCATCTCTAGGATAAAGCCGACTTGATCATGGTGGATGATTTTTCTGACGTGCTCTTGGATTCGGTTTACCAGTATTTTATTGAGCATTTTTGCTTCAGTGTTTATGAGTGAAATTCGTCTGAAATTCTCTTCCTTAGTAAAGTCTTTATGTGGTTGGGGTATCAGAGCAATTGTAGTCTTATAAAAAAAAGTTTGGCAGTGTTCCTTCTGTTTCTATTGTATGGAACAATTTGAGGAGTATTGGCATTCTTTGAAAATTGTGTAGAATTCCATCTGGCCATGGAATTTTTTTGGTTGGGAGACTTGACTGCTTTGGTTAGATTTAATGATTTTTTTGACTGATAACTCTATTTCCTCTATTGTATCTTCAGTGTTTGAAATTCTCTCCTCAGTCTCTTGTTATTTATGCTTGCATTTGTGATTCCTGATTATTTTTTCATAATATTTGTTTCTATAATTGCCTCAGTTTGTGTTTTCTTTATTGACTCTATTCAAGTCTTGAATCATTTTATTTATCTGTGTGATTGCCTTGGTTTTCTTTAAGAAATTTGTTAATTTCTTCCAATTTTTTGTTTGTCTTTTCCTCCACATCTTTGAGGGAATTTTTATTTCATCTTTAAGGACCCAAACATTCTCTTAAAGTTATTTTTAGGCCATTTTTTTCTGCTTCATCTATATTTGGGTATTGAAATCTTGCTGTTGTAGGACACTAGTTTTTATTGGTGTTGTGTTACACTTTGTGGTGTTAAGTGTGTTCTTATCTTGCCTATCCATCTTTTCCTCTGATTAGTGTAGTTGGGGCTATGTCTCTGGTGTTAAATCTTCTAGGTGCCACTGGATCCAAGGCTCAGATAGTTGCTCCTTATGGTGCAGTAAGGGCCATGGTTCCAGTCACCCTGGAGGTCACTCAGTGTTCCTGGAGGTCACTCAGTGCTCCCAGGTGTCTCTCTGCAATCCCAGGGGTTGTTTGGGCTGCTCCCACAAAGTTTGCTTGTTTGGTGCTGCTCCTGCTGAGGTTGCTCCCTTGCCTGCTCTCTCAGAGGTCCCTGACTTATACCTGATTATGCAGAGGTCTCTGCCTAGGGTCTACTCCCTTGGCAGTCATTTTTTTGTACCTGTTTCTGTTGCTGACTTTAATTTCATAAAAGACAAGGACAAGATTATGCTCTTCCCAGAGCTTTACATAAATGTTCCTCTTCCATCAAGGTTTCTCCCTTGTGAGGGAGATAAAGGAAGGATAAAATGATATACTAATAATATAACCTCAAAAGATTAAAACAACTATTTTAAAGAAGATGCAATTTATAAATCAGAGATTCTCAATTATTTTCCAATTTACATTTAAAGTTTTATTTGACCCAGATATATAATATTTATAATAAAATATAATATAGATTTATAAATTCAACATTTACTGATAACAAGACATAAAGACATTTTTTAAAACAAGCATCTTTTATCCATATAATTTTACCATACATTAAAAATTTATATGAACTATATTGTCAGCCCTCCTTTGTTCTGTCTCACAGCCTCATTCAACTGGGATATTGTTTTTTCTCCTTGAAATATGAATTTCATTTGGAATTTTTGGCACTTCTGCTTTTGAGTTTTCTCTTGGCTCTTTCTACCCAAATAAGTCTTTATTACGGGGTCAGATGAGTTCAAATTGCAACTGATCATCAGAATTCCTTGGGGGCGCAGTATAGTATTCACACCAGTTCTCCTTCTAAGCAATGACCTCCACTCTCATTGTCTCCGTTCTGTGTCTATCTGTAGACCACTCCTATGTCTGAGTCTATTTCCTGTAAATCCAATGGCATATCCACCTAAACGTCTCAAACAAAAACTCACAGAAGTCAGCTTTCCTTAAGAATGCTTTCTCCTTGGAGATGACTTAGCAAGCACAGGCTCTTGCTGCTGCCAGATTCACATGGTGGAAAAGGTAGAACAAAAATGGATAAAATTGCTAGGTGTGATGGTACATACCATTAATCCCAGCAATTGGGTAGCAGAAGCAAGAGAATTTCTGAGTTCAAGGCCAGCCTGGTCTACATATCGAGTTCCTAGACAATCAGCACTACATAGAGAAACCCTGTCTCAGGAAAAATTAAAGAAAAAAAAATGCACAAAAGTTGTTTTCTGCCCTTCACAAGTGTTCGATGGCGTAGATAGATAGATAGATAGATAGATAGATAGATAGATAGATAGATAGATAGATAGATAGATATAGATATAGATAGATAGATAGATAGATAGATAGATAGATAGATAGATAGATAGATAGATGAAAGAGAGAGATGATAGATAAGAAAGAAATGAATGATTGCTCCTCTTGTTTTTCTCATATGCCTCTTTAAGAATTTTTATTCCCACTCCCTCCATATCTGCCTTTCGTGACCTTCCAAAGACAAGAACCCAGTTTGCTCAATTGTACCTCTGAAATGTCTCATTTTGATTCATTCTTCCTTTCCATCCTATTGGCACTGCCCTTCTTGTGTCTTCATCAACTTCTTTGAGTAGCAATAAAATGAAAATACAAAATTCTTCTAAACAACATGCTGCATCTAATGGTGCCTCTTTGAGTCTCCAGGATTTTCTTTCCGTGTAGCCATGGTTTTTAATAATCTCCAGTTCCTTTTCTTTAGGACAAAGTCCAAACAATGTTTAAGACCTTGCATTGATTAGTCTAGTATTCTGGCTCACTCCTTCCATGCCATTATCTTCTCAATCCTGTATTTCCCTGAGGTCCTTCAACTTGCTATGCTCTACTGCTTAAGGTACCTGTCTTTAAAAACATTTCTTCTGCTGTGCCTCAGGTTAGCAAGCCCCTCTCTGATGAACTTGTCTCTGCTGTCTCTGTTCCTTGGAATCAAGGCTCCCCTACCTTCATCTCATAATACCTTGCATTGTCCTTGCACATCACAAAAATTAAAAATTATTTGTTCATTGATTTTTCAGATTAACTCCTGATCTACACTTTGGACAAGATGCTACTGAATCCTGGTATGTATTGGGAGTGAATGGAAAGGACTAAGCTGCCAGGCATTCACGCCAGTCAGTTTCATTCTAAGAAGGCAGATGAAAACTGCAAGTTACCGACCACCTACTTGTCAACAGAGGCCTGGAAACTTGCAATGCAGCTAACTGCTGTCAAAATTCTCAGTTTCCTCTCTGCTGAAATACGGTAGCTAGGCAACTTCATTAACATTTGGAGGCCAACCCACACAAATCCCATTCCAAGACAAAGTGCCAAAACCGGATGGTTTCCATTGAGAGACGCCCACCTCAAGGCCGGGAAGATGGGGTTGATGCTAGTGAGAAAAATTCTCCTAACAACCTGTGTACGCTAAACACTCACAGCTCTGGTGTGTCACCGCTATTGCTCTGTGACTGGAGAGAATGTCCCTTTTGATAGGTGAAAGGCTTTTCTACATTAAGATGAGGTTAGGTATAAAGGTTATTAGGCTGAAAATGTGAAGTGTATTTGGAAGTTTGACTGTCCATTTCACCATGGCAAATGAGGCAAAACCAACAGCTATAATGAGAGGACTTCTGGAAGCATGGCAATCTTGCTCTTCCATTAGTCAAGTAAACAACTCTAAAGTGATGTAATGAATCAAAGGTGTGCTCACACAGACTGAACTGAGAGGCCCAAGGAAACAACCCTGCACACAGCGAGTGGATGTTGAAAGCAACGGCTAAGACAAGGCTATTCAGACAAGCTTTTCTTTATCTTAATAGAACACACCCATTAAAGAATTCTCTAAGCCCCACTAAAATCATCATGATTGTATTCTAAATCTTAGACTTTTTGGCTGCTGAATGCTGCCCTTCAACATTCTTTGGTATGCATGCTTTGTTTTATTATTATTTGGGGCTTATAAATATGCATATGAAACCATATAGAGAAAATGCTAACTCTAGCCATTTCCTCATTCAAGTAGTTCTCGTGCATAACTAAAACTTCCCAGTTGAGAAAGATGAGTCGGTATATTGAAATTGAATGGCTAAAAAACAATTCCTTGTTTTCTAGCTATTTATTCAATATACCAGGTAACCACATATTTTACTGTTTCTCCATTTTATTCCTTTATGGCATTCAGAGACCATTCTAACTTTCTCCAGTGTTGAGTAATGCAGAAGATTATATTTTTGACAAGGTTGAATGCATTTTGCTTTTTCCAAAATTATCCAAAATTGAAACAAAAGTATTTCATCATACCGTATAATTATCTTTGCTTCCTAGTAGATTCTTAGCTTAGGATTTTCTCAACAAAGCAGGCATATGATTATAAAATTAATAAGTATATATTCCATATATTATATAATGATAATCTCTAAAAATGAAATAAAATACCAAAGATGTAAATATTGGCTCAATATTTTAAATATCCTTTCTGTCTTTTTCATGCAAAATGAAACTCAATGCTTCTACTCTGGCATTAAAATAAAGCTGGCTGTAAAATAAACTAATTTTGATAGATAGGTTGGGCAAACAACAGAAGCTAATTTACCAGACATTGAGGGATGTCTGTCACTTACCTGACAGCAGGATAAGATCCAAACAAAGTTTCATGCCAATTAGTTGAGAAACTGACTGAATTACATTGGGCTTTGATTTCTAAACAATTCTCAAGGAGTTCAACCCAGGGCCAATTATGCAGCATCATGTCTGGAAAGCCAGAAAGTACCCGAAGAGGATTTGCTACTGTCGTTTACAGGGCATCTGAGACAACTCATTCAAGGACAGACAAGGTGCTCTGCTGTGAAGCAACTGTAACATATTGGAAAGAAAAATGATCACAAGAATGGTATTCAGACCCTGGCTTCCTGATATAGTCCTCCCATAGAACCTGGGCAAGCTATTTAATGTCTCTATCAAAACTGGATAAGCCTTAAAGGAATACTCTACTAATACCAGTTTCACAGAACTGTAATAAGTGTATGTGTGTGTATGTGTGTGTGGAGGTACACACACATACACACACACACATATATATATATGTATATATATATATATATATATATATATATATATAGAGAGAGAGAGAGAGAGAGAGAGAGAGAGAGAGAAACAAGTGGGAAGTGCTTTCCATTCTAAAGGATCTTTCTGGTCCAAGACGTGGTGGTCATCCTTTGCCACATAGCTATTCTTGCTATGGGGTCAGTGAATTCATGACCTCACATGATGCATTCCAACACCATACCTAAAGAGCCCACAACCTTTGACTGTAAGTATGAGTAAATGGAGAGACCATCTGAAAACTGACAAAATAATAGAGAAAATATTGCACCTCTGAGGTGAGATATTGTATCCAACCCTTGAATTCTTAAATATCATGAACAGCATGCTGAACTTCCCAAGATTATAAATGCCTTTGGAAACTTATTTGCATTTATTGGTTTGTCTTTCTTTATACAAGATATTTTCTGAAATAATACAGACAGATAGACTCGTCTTTAGCTATAGTGGAAGGAGGGCACTCTTGATTAAAGAAATGTTGTAGCAAATGCAGCTCATGTTTTGTAGAATAAAGAAGTCTTTCAGTGTTAAAAGTCCATAATTTGAAATTTCATACTACCAGTACTCTAAAAATAGAAATTTAGCTTAATTAGTGTTGACAGAAGTTTCTGTCTCGCCAAGTCCCTCAGTCCCAAAGAAATACACAGAGGTCTACATTAATTATAAACTGGTTGGCCTACTAGTTCAGGCTTCTTATTAACTCTTATAACTTATATTAGCCCACAATTCTTATCTCAGTTAGCCACCTGGCTTGGTACCTTTTTCGGCGAGGCAGTCACATCTTGTGTCCTCTGCGGCTGGCTGAGGACTGAAAACTGACGCTTTCCTCTATATATCACCCAGTATATCAACATTCTTTTCTGCAGATAGAGTAAGGATCACCCATTCACTCAGTGCTGGGCTCTATAGAGCATTAACACCAGAACATCTCCATCTGTTATAGAATCTGCCTCATAACTGCCCCTTCTGCCTTAACTATTTCATTGCTAAATTGAATCTACTTCCCGTTGAAGACCTGCTAGCTTGACTAGTTTTGTCTATATACTTGTGCTTTGTTTGGGGTTTTCAAGGCAGTGTCTCTCTATGTAACCCTCACTGTCTCAGAAATCACTATGTAGACCAGGCTGGCCTTAAACTCATGGAGATCTTCCTGCCTCTGCCTACCAAGTACTGGTAATAAAGGTGTGTGCCAATATGCCTGTCAGTGGTTGATATTTTTGATGCTGACTGACTGCCTTTCAATGGTCAACAATTTCATTTGGGCATTCTCCTAGTTCCCAACTTCTCTATTGTCTTTAATTTGAGTTATGAGTAAAATCAGGCAAGGAAAATAGCCATACGTGATTCACCTCCAACTTCAGGACCTTCTCTCCAGACAGATTCAACTACCTGCTATTTGCCAGATTTATGGAATCTTTGCTTTTTAAACAGGTGTTTCCTAACCAACCTTCTTTTAGTTGAAAGTAACAGCAAGCCAAACATTAACTAGGTAAGGCAAAGGAAAAACTATTAATTGATGGACTACATTTAACAACAGAAAGAGCAAATGCCAGCCAGCCTCCAACTTGGAAAGGAAACGACAAAGCGTATTCTGAACGCATTGCACATTTTTCTCCACATGTTGAGCTCACTTTCTTACAAGAGATTTTCCCACAAAGAGGAATCGTGATCTCTTCAATCATTCTGTGTCATCACCAGAATATAACTGACCTCCATCGGCTCTTTCTATGAATTAAAATCCCATGACATGATAACTGCTATGGCTGGGTTGAATGAAAGATTCCTTTCTAATCACCTAAGATCAGGCAGCAATATCACCTTAGATGTCTTTGTTCACATTCTTAACGTATTGCCTATGGAAAAATATCCATTTCCTAGAAAGAGAGGCTGGGGTTCCAGAACCTATTTCTATAAGAAGGAAGTCGAAATTCCAGGAGAACAAGGAAATACTTATATCACGGGACAGATCTCTAATGGGCATCTTACCATTGATAGGTCAGCCTTTCTCTTTAACCTTTTAGATCCCTGTTTACTTAATACTTAGATCAGAGTTTACTTAATACCATGGTGACCAGTGGGGAAAAATAAGAAACAAGTAGACCTGAAAGAAGTTTTGTGGGGGAATCAAAACTATGCAAAGACTAGCCAATTTTCAGATATTTCTTCTATAATTATTTATTTCCTTCCCTATTATTACTCTGAAGTGAGAGACACCAATTCCAGTTAAACAAATGACTATTCATGAATACTATAACGTAGCCCAAAAATGATACAACTAGTAAGAATGAATGAGAATTGAGACCCCGTTTATATTCATTTGGAAAGGGAACGATGAAGAAGCAGACAGGATTTGTGAGGATGACTATGGAGAACTACCCTATGTGGTCCAGAGCTCATCTTTACCCTTCTACTGAACAAAAGAGATTTATTGCCTTACAAGAATCAAGTCTAAGAAACTCGGACCATATTACTGAATTTTTAGAGTAAGGATAAAGAAAACAAATGCTCTCCATTCTTTCCTTTTGGCCAATTTTATTCACTATCCTGTGTTAAGATGGAAAGTTGAGATTATGGTGTAGATCTAAAGAAATGAGGCCAAGGAGGCCAGCCATCCTGCTGAGCCTAGTACATCCTGACAGCGTCCTGATAGCATCGAGTGGTATGACGGCACTTTACGGATTAAGTGGGAAATCTTTTAGAAATGAACAGCATGATTCTTTCCAAGATAAGTCATTGATATAATGCTCCCCCTTTTTTAAAATCCATCGAGATGCATCCAGAGAGAGGATTCCTGGATGCAGGTTCCTTGTCAAATGTCATTGCATTTTAATAACAGCTGCCCAGAGACGGTCCACACAGAGAAGAAATAGGCCACGGTGCTCACCTGGACCCACGAATACTGTTGAAACCCTTCTTTTATCTTCTTACATTTATGACCCGTCAACTATCATCACCTTCCACTTGGTTTCAAGCACACAGGTTCCTATCTTTCTTTCAAACTAAGGATAGACACTAACTTTGATGTATTCCTCAGTTCAAAGCTTTATCAGTTCTCATGATAATTTTGCTGTCTAAGTGACAGCCATGGTGAACACTGAGTATAGATCGCAAGTCAGTCCTGAACAACGACCCTGCAAAGTAGCAAAGAGCACACCACTGTCTGCAGATCCTCAAGGCAGGGTTTAAGGTCATCTGTAGAGTCTGGAGCTCACACAATTTTTCTTGCGTCCCCACACACACTTGCTAAAATTTCACGCGGAAGAAACGTGTCTTTCCTTGCTGGTGTCCCACATCAGATGAGGGCAGGTCTGAAGATGCTGGTGGATCTTCAAGATGCTGAAGGTGAGGGTGACTGAAAGAGCGGGGACCAGAGGAATCAAACTTGGGACACTAGGAGAGATGGACAGAGAGGAAGCACACCTCCGATGGAGGCGCAGGTCCCAGCTGGGGATGTAAGGAGTAGATGCGGGAGGAACTGCACCAGGCCATGGTTGTTGGGAGAACCTTGCAGCCTGACTGACTAGTAGCCAGACTGCTTCTTTATTTATAGAGAATTTAGTAAGTAGGAATATATTCGTGTTCTTTCAAAGCATTGATCACATCATTTTTGGTTTTGGACATATGTTTTACTCCCTCTTGCTCATCTTTGGGTCATCATTATTAAACTATGACAGAACAGCTTTATCATTTCCAATCATTTTCCCTCAAGTTTTGACATCATTGATAAACAATTCCCTTTTCTAATCATTCTTACTCATCAACCTCATAACCCAATTTTTAAGAATCCAGAGGCACGTGATAGCCTGTTTTCAGGCTGTTAGCATTTGTGACTTCAAGGACACTAGACCAAAACAAAATCTCCAAGCTAGTCCAGGCATAATGCCGTGTCCCAGGCAGTGTATTATTAACTCTTAAAGGTCAGTGTGCCCAAGAAAAATCTTCAGGCCAAAGCTGCCGCAGTTATTATTCAAATTCTGCTGTAACACAATGTGTCCAACTTCAGTCTTTATCGAATTTGTCTATGTGTCTATTCTGGGCATTTCTGTTGCTCCTTGGTCACATGACACCACACTGGCTCTGCAGGTGCCAAATTTTCTACGAAAGGGGGTCCTGATAGCTCGTTCTTTTATCACCTTTCCACTCCCTACTTTGCTCATCAGTATAAGTCTCTGTGTAGGGCAGAGGTAGCGCCAGCCACTCTAACTCTGTTACTCTATGTGCCACGTAATTGCCTGAGCATATAGTGGGAAGAGGCTTGCAATCCGATCTGTGGCCAACTCCTCTAGCCCACCAAATTTTGTTGACCTTTTAAAATTTTCTTTGGTTTGATTATCTTGTTTCCTGTGTAAGTCCAGGGACAGATGTTTGAAGAAAGTCTCGTGGTCTCATAAAGAGGCCTCTGGCTTCTTTATGTGTATCACAACCTCTAAGGTGTAAGGAAGACCCTCAGCTAGATAAGACTCTCTCCTTAAAGCATGGGGGAATAGTACACTCAGAACTGTCCTGGGGAAGCTTAGAAGCAGCATTCCTGGGAGAAGGCATAAATGTTTTATAAGAAATTTTCCACAATCTAATATGCCTACATTGTACAAATATTAAAAGTCTGCCAAGTACGCAACAGGTGGAGATGAAAACCGGAGGTGGTGTGATGGCCGTCGTGTGGCTCAGCTTTGCTGGATCGTTGCCAAGTAGCTGTACAGGCTTTATGACTTCTGCCGCTCCCCTGAGATAGAGCTGTGCCATTTCCTTTTCCTTTTCTTGCCTTACACAATTTGCTGGGACCTGAATCATAAAGGGGGATGTGCTCATTGATCCAGGTACTGACACTCCAAAGAACTGATCTGATTTGGACACTACTAATACTAATTTAAACGTATGCTTAATTTATGATAAGTTGTAAAAGAATATGGTCTGGAAAATGCAATGGAATTAGAAACATTTTCCCTATCTGTTCACATTTCCCAAACCCAGAATGGTGTTCAGATTTAATTATAAATTTGGTTACTAAAAGAATTCTCTGAATAGCAGTGGGCAAAGAAATTGGCTCTGTATAACAAACTAACCTGATGTTATTTTTAAACATGGATACATTCTATTTTAACCAAGGACTCAAATTATTCTGATCAATATTATATTGACCAATTTTTTCATTTATTTACCAAGTATTTAATTATATATTTCTGATTTTTGAATATCATTTAGTCATGCAAAATGACAGCCTCAACCAATATTCCTTTAACTGAAGTTCAAAGCATACATATATACACTTACAACAACATTGCTTGCCCTAACTAATCTATCTGCCTTATATAAATCTTCTTCAGAAATCTTTGAAACAATTTTGGCCAGCTCTATTATCATTATTATCATGCAGATGATCAAGTGAGGATTAAGGTGGTTGATTCAACTATTCCAGGAGATCTAATTTCTGAATGTTGACACAGAGATTGAACCGAGAAGGCAATGTTTCCTGACTTTTCAAAGACTCAGTAATGTGACTGTCACTTGTTCTTCATTTATTCTTAGTAAGAGGGTTCCTTCGCCCTCTGCATTAACTCTTTGCAATGTTTTCAACAGTTCAGGATTCCCTTGTCTTAGTTACTTTTCTTCCCCTGTGACAAAACACCGTGATCAAGGCAACTTATAGGAGAAACAGTTCGGGAAGGCTTACAGCTTCATAGGGTAAGGTAATCTCGTGGCTATACGAGTGGGAAGCACAGCAACAGGCAGGCAGGAATGGTGCTGGAGCAGGGATTAAAAAGTTACAGGCATGAAGCAGAGAGACAGACAGACGGACAGACAGACAGAGGAGAGCAAGCAAGCAATAGCTGGAGAGAATTGTGTGGGTTTTTTAAACCTCAAAATTCACCCCCAGTGACACACTGTTTTCAAGAAGGTCATAAGTATTAAGCCTTCCAAAGACTACCATCAAATATTCAAACATCTAAGCCTATGCGGGTTATTCTCATTCAAATCACCACAGGCATAGACATTCATTTACTAAGAAAATTCCTGTCTTATAAACAGTATTGTGTCAGGCAGTACTGTGGACAGTAATTAACTAAGCCCTGGCCTTGTGTAGTTTAAACTTTAGTCTGTGGGTGGGTTTCTCTTCATTTCCAAGGCATAGAAACAGTGATGAAAAATGTAATGCTACAGTCTACCAGGAATAATCACAGCAGAGCAATCCTAAGACCTCCTCTTTGTCATTATTCTTAATGCCGTGTCAGAAAACTGTAAACATCTTAAATAAGGAAAGGTTTATCTTGGCTGACTGTCTCAGGAATTTTTCATCATAGAAGGGAAGGCATAGTGACTTCTGTCCATGGTGACAGACGGAAGGCCTTCTCATCAAATTATTCCAACCAGGAAGAAGGCAAAAGCTGCAATGCTTGCTCTTAGAGACCCATTTCTGCCTGTCAGATCCTACCTCTAAAAGCTCTTATAGCCTTCAAAACAGTGTCAGAAGGTGGGAGATAAGGGTTCAGAACATGAACCTTTGGGGAACAGTCAAGATTCGACCTGAGTCTGGGATAATAGCGCACACCTTTAACTGAGCTCTCATGAGGGGTAAGGCAGGAGGATCTCTGTGAGTTTGAGTCCAGACTGATCTACGTGAGTTCCAGGACAGCCAGAGCTACATAATGAGACAGTCATGAAAAACAAACAAGCAAAAAGATTCAAACTGTAGCAAGCTTGAAGAAGCTAGAGGATGAAGAAGATACTGGAGCTTGGGACAGTCTGGGCCGGACTACCTAAAGGGAATTGTAAAGTTTGCAGAAGTGGGGCTCTGCTGGTCTGTAACAACCTCTTGGGGGAGCCTTGACCTCAATTCTCCTCCTTTCCGTCTTTTCTTAGTGTTCAGCCAATAGCACAGTGTGGCAGGGAAAGGGGAACTGGAGATCAGCAGAGTAGAGTTAAGAAAAGAGGAAAACATGCTCGGATGAGAAAACATCCAGCCCTGGAAATAAACTAAATCCTGCGCTCAGCCGCTTTTGTTTATTGTCATCATTCCACTGGAAATAAAGTAGAGAGGATATCTCTGCTGCTCTACGCTGAGTTCCCCGCCCTCAATACAGTGCCTACTGCCTGGAAAACACTCTGTAATCACATATTAAATGGTCAAAATGGACCCATGTTGGCAGAATAGCTACACAGTCAATATTTACAAAACTCACTCGTTTGAGTGAATTGATGAGCGCGGGAAAACTGTCGACTGTTGATACAATCAAATCCTGGTAGAACGCTCAGAAACAGCCCTTTCTGCTTGTGATCCACTCCAGAAAAATACATTGAAAAGCAGAAACAATCAGCATCTTTTTTTTTTTTTTGCAGTAACTACCAGTGTGTCTTATGAATAGCTGTCTTTCTCAAATGGCCACTCTTGGATGAGTAGATTCAAAAGATCTATTTAGCTTGTATAGAGGCGCTCATTTGGAATCAGAGATGAAGAGTATTCTTTGTCATCTGTCTTATTTCTGGAGTGATAGGTGAGGAAATTGCAAATGGGCATTGCAACAAGAGCCTGAACATTGAAGCTGGTACTTTCAATAATAAAAAGGATATTACTCTGTGGTGTGAGATAAGATAAAGCATCTCACCTTTAGTGTCTTTTATTCACTATGTAACTTTGGTCTATTTAGAAGCTCTGCAAAATGCCCAAGAATAATCATTTTAGAACTTTATGTCAAATGTCTACAGTGAGAAATGGACTGGTATCACACATACTGTCTCAGAAGACTAAGCCATCAGCTCCCATTATAAATCACCTTTAATTCTCTAAGACTAAACCCAAGCTACAAGTAAGAACCTTAGACATCCCCCAACTTTATTTTTTCAAAAGTTGCCTATCGTGTTTGGACCCAAATATTTGATTTGTTAAAATGGTAGTTTCAGAAAATTGTGTATAATATAAAATTCTTAAAGACACATGTAACAAGACAACATTTTAATATGCTAAGTGATTTAATCATAGGCATTTTAATTTGCTCAAGAATGCTATAATTTTAGATTTACTTTTGTGTTTTCTTGACCCGCATGTAAGTATGTGAACCATGTGTGTGTCTAGTTCCTGGGGAAGTCAGAAGGTGACAGATGGAACTGGAGTTACAGATGGTTGTGAGCCACCATCTGGGCGCTGTAAACAAAACCTGAGCCATCAGAAAGAGCAATGAGTGACAGTGACCACCAAGCATTACTGTCATTCTATTTTAAACAAGTCGCTTCTCTTCGCTTCTTGCTTTCTGTGACCTTCACAAACTCTCTAAAGTTATCAGATTTGTAAAATGCTTGTCCTCTGGGAAGAAGTTTTAGCTCCAACCTCTGTAGAAATTATAGCTTACTGTTTTTCAGCCAAAGTTATTATCATCAGAACTGTCTTTCCACAAAGCTGGTATGGATTTCAAAATATTAAGTGCCTAGCATGGCTCAGAAACCTCAATCCCAACAAGGACAGACAGACACAAGTAGCTTCTAATTCAACCAGTACTGCCATGCTTCTATCTGGACTTTTGTCTCTCTGAGGCCAAGCAGGGTGGAGTTCAGAGT
This sequence comes from Myodes glareolus, assembly GCF_982192425.1. NCBI lineage: Eukaryota > Metazoa > Chordata > Mammalia > Rodentia > Cricetidae > Myodes > Myodes glareolus. Next base: position 18,046,112 of record NC_142044.1, read on the forward strand.
CACCACACTGAGCTTGAATCTGGCTACCTCCACTAGCAAGAAATCTGACCCAAGGAAGCTTCTTAAATTCTGTCTCTTGATTTCCTGGTCATTAAAATGAAAATTAAAAAATAGCATCTACTTGTAGGAGTCATGACAAGATAAATGGGCTAACTCTAGTCAAGTCCTTTCTAATATAAGACCTGTATTCCTTTTCCTGTTTCACAACTCTGGCATTATCTATGATCCAGGTATGGCTGTTGCATTCACAGGGCATGAAGTTAGAGTGAAAAATGGCTTTTAGCTGTGATAATCCCTCCACATTTTGTCTGCTTCATTTCTCTGGTTAGGTAATAGCAGGAGACAAGAACAGAATTCCTGCAAGCCCCTATTTAAAAGAGTTCTCCCTAAATATGTGTGTCCAGCACCCATTTATTTAGAACCTGTTAAGTCATATGAACTTGACAATGGTCTAATGTGTGTGTTTCCATATTGAATGTAATATTATACTGAAAGCAAAGTGGCATGGTGTCTAAAGGAACAAGACAAAGTCGGCCTTGTCCTCAGAAAGTTCATGATCTAGGTGGTAGCTTCATTATTAATGGGGCATTTTTAGGGGTCACTAAAATAGAAAACATCTTGTCCTATATAGTCTACACTTCCATGAAAATTTTGACTTTTAAAAAATGCCTCAATTAAGAATTTGTTAAAATTTTCCAGGTGATGGTGCATGCCTGTAACCTCAGCACTCGGGAGGCAGAGGCAGGCAGATCTCTGTGAGTTAGAGGTCAGTCTGATCTACAAAGTGAGTTCCAAGAGAGCCAGAACTGTTACACAGAGAAATCCTGTCTCAAAGACAAACAAACAAACAAACAAACAAAACAACAGCAAAGAATTTGATAAAACTTGGTTCTCATTGCAAGCAGGACTAACGCGTAGAGAGGGAGAAGAAAACATCAGTGACATACTTGAAGACTTTACAAATTGTTTCCTGGAGCTGGGCAAATGGCTCATACAATAAAGTGCTTGCTTTATAAGCCTGAGATCCTGAGTTCAGAGCCCTCCCTCCCGTGTCAGAAGCTAGTCAGGGCAGCATTCACCTGTCATTCAACCAGGAGAAGCAGAGACAGGAGAATCTCTAAGGCTTGCTGGCTCACAAGCCTAACAGTTGATGTGTGGGACCCTGTCCTCCCTGATCCTTGAGACCAAAATACTGGATGCAAATAATATTTACGCTAACCAGCTAAGCTTCCTGCTAGTTCCGTCCTTGGTTCTGCTACAGCCTGGTACATTAGCCTGAGGGATCTATTTTACTTTAAAATGGTAATTTCTCAACCTGCCTCAAAGAAGCTCAGGCGCCAAGGCCCATCTAACCTGTCTGACATTGCCTTGAACCCTCGACCACCTGCCTGGGGAAAAACTTCCACAAAGGCCAGTTTCCCCAGCCCCCTCTGGGTGGGAGGAGTTTTCCTTTACTGGGGCCTTTATTCTCCTTCCTGCTTTTGTTGGGAGGAGGCCTTGCCCTTTTGATCCCGGTTGCCCACTGGTATAAATACCCGACTTGAGTTTAATAAAGTTGCCATTTACTCTTGGTAAATGAGCAAAGGTCTCTTTTTTGTGTGTGTCTGTTTTAAACCCTCAGGACAATCGTCCATTCTCGTGGGCCCGAGTTCGGGAAGGCGCGCGTCTGAATCGGGTGTGGGTATCCACTGGAAGGCGGGGTCTAACATTGATGAGTACCAGGTTCAATGAGAACCTGTCTCAAAAATAGGGATGAAGTTGAGAAACACGCTCAGTGTTGTCTTTTGATTTACATACACACACACACACATATACACACATACACACACACACACTCACACCCAGAGACTGATAGGCATAAAGTATAATAAAAGTGAAGTGGAAATAAAAGATAAGACTTGGTGTACAGGAAATGAGAACCTAACAGGTGGAAGAAGCAAAATAGCAAGGTTATTTGTCTCTGGCAATGTCATTTATCATGTGTGGGAGAGGAACTGGAAGAAAGGCATGGGAGACTTGAAGACCAGCTAAGGGGCATTGGTCAACAGAGTTAATGAGGTCCCATCACATATACTCTGGTTCTTGGGTTTCTTGATGTATTAATTCCATCCCCCCCCCCAACACACACACACACAAACCCTCAAACACACTTAAATGTGATGTCTTTAAACAAAATGATTTTTATTTACATAGAGGGTTAGTGTGTTGCATTCCATGTTGCAACAAAACAATTAGCTCAGATTAGTATCATATACCAAGTGCACTACAGTATTGACCTGTCCAGTGAGGTTTGCCTGCTGGTGCAACATTGGCACACCTATTTTGGGGACAACCAACCACTTCATGGGTAGGTTTAAACCTTCCTCCAAAGAAGGGAATACACGCCTACTACTACAGGCCTTGTCAAATGTCTATGGCTGGGGAGAGCAATGCCAAGGGAAGAATACCTGTTGGGATTTCTCTTGCGGCACTACAACACCCAAAAGCAAGTTGGATTTCTTCGCCTAATACTTTCACATCACAGTTCATCATCAAAGGAAGTCAGGACAGGAACTCAAGCAGGGAAGAGACCTGGAGGGAGGCACTGATGCAAAAGCCATGAGGGGTGCTGCTTACTAGCTTGTTCCTCGTGGCTTGCTCAGCCTGCTTTCTTATAGAACTGAGGACCACCTGCCCAGGCCTGACACCACCCGCAATGGGCAGGTTTCTCCCACAACATTAGCCAATTAAACAAATTATGTTACGGGCTTGACTACAGCTTGATCTTATTGAGGCAATTTCGAATTAAGGGTCCCTCCTCTCAGATGACCTTTTGCTTGTGTCAAGTGGACATAAAACCACCCAGCACAACACACTACTATTTTGTCCCTAAAAGAATATGCTGTCAATCTGCCTTTTCAATATGCTTGTTTATAGTCATAGACTGGTGCTCCTCTTCGTCTAGGGCAGAGGAGCTCCGTTTTGCACAGGATGACAGTCACATGGAGATTCATATGTGATCCAAGTGCTCAGAAATGACTGAGAATGCTCAGTCTTAAATGGGGCTTGTTCTTATCCTCTTCCCACAAGGCCCAGAGACTCATCGAGAAGAGGGTGGAAGGAATTTAAGAGCCAAGGGGATGGAGAAGAGTCTCATGATGTGCACCCAGCTATGACATTGCTATGACAACCACAGATGCAAAGTCACTATGAATACTCCCAACTTCAAAACCATGGATAAGGGATGTGGCCTTGAGGCCCCATCTCTTCCTGCATATCTAAGGACTAGTACTGGTTGCTGAGAGGGTGGGTGTCATTTTCCCTAATGGTGTAGCCACTGGAGGATTAGGTGGAGAGAAGGTCTTTAGAGGAGAATTGTTGTGTCAAGGGCAACAGAGGCGAGTGTATCACAATGCATTCACACAGAGGAAACTGTAACATGACGGGGGCCGGCTTGTTGGGGTTTCCGTCCTGCCCAGTACCCCACAACCGGCAAATCCCAAAGAGAAATCGCACACAGGACTCCATAAGGTTATAAACTGATTGGCCCATTAGGTCAGGCTTCCCATCAGCTCCTACAACCTATGGTACCCCACCATCCTTATCCGTGTTAGCCACACGGCTCAGTACCTTTCTCAGCTGTCAACTTACATGTTGCTTCTTTGGTGGTCTGCACAGGAATCGCAGAGGGAGCTTCTGCTTCCAGAATACTCCCAGTCTCTTTGCTCCATCCCTACTTCCTGTCTGGCTTTCCCACCTATACTGCCTGCCTGGCCAATCAGCGTTTTATTAAAATATGATTGACAGAATACAGACAACTCTGCCACACCAGGAAACGGACAAAAAAAATGAAGAAAAACACAAAAGCTTGTTTGTTTGTTGCTTGTTTGTTTTTCTCACTAAAATTACCAGTAAGCAAAATTGAAGACGTTACTTCAGTGGGTGCATGGAATAAAAATAGTAAAACTGCTTTTTAGTTGCATCCATAATACTCTGCTCTGTCCGAGATAGCCTGGTAAGTCTCCTGGTATCTCCATCATTATTGTCACAAGGCAAGCAGACCCTAGGAAGTCTTGAAGCTGAGAGTCAGTAACTGCACGGTGTTGTTTAAGTCTATAGCTACCAGTTATGGAGATCCATTACACTATCTTTGTGTCATCGTTTGAATGTCCTCATGGTCATAGACCAGGACTGGTGGTGGTGGGTTCTTTGCTGATGTTCTCCAGGAGCAAAAAGAAGAGAGTGGGAAATACAAAATGGAGAAGGGCAAGCAATAGGAGCATGTTTTCAAGACTGCTGTTGTGGTCCCCAGGCCCAGGTGCCTGTAGAATTCACATGGTCTGAGAGTAAAAAGAGGTGAGTGGTGGGAGGAAGGGTACACCTGGGAGAACAATGGGGTTCAGAGCACAGTGGGGAAGAGAGTCAACAGAAAGCAATGCATTAGGAAAATGCCACAGTGATGCCTGCCTTTTATCCCAGGCAGAGGCAGGTGGGTTTAAGACCAGCCTGGTCTACATAGTGAGTTCCCGGACTGTATGTAGCCAGAGCTACATAGTAGAGAGACCTTGCCACAAACAAACAAACAATGACAAAAAAAGTACTAAAAATTTTAAAAAAGAAAATATGAAAAGGAGAACCATTATTTTGCATGATAATTAAAACTTTTTAAGTTAAAAAACTTTCAAGATGATAAAATTTGTTGTGGAATATGTGTACACTGTGTGATGATGTGTTGTTGTTCTGATGCAATAAAAACTGAATGGCCCATAGCTAAGCAGGAGAGATAGGTGGGACTTATGGGCAGAGAGAGGAAGAGGAGCTAATTGAGGCAAGCAAAAGATGCCATCAAGATTAGGAACGAATTAAATACACAGAATGGGAGAGAGGTAAAAGCCATTTGGTAGAATGTAGATTAGTTTAAAAAAAAAGTTGTGTGTGTGTGTGTGTGTGTGTGTGTGTGTGTGTGTGTGTGTGTGCTAAGAACAAGCCTAAGCTATAAGCTGAGCTTCCATAATTAATAAGTCTCCTGTGTCACTATTTGAGCGAGTGAACCAAAGAAAACTCCATCTGCAAGAATTTATCAACTGGAATGAAGACTGAGTTGGCAAAGGGTAGGCTCATCGCCTATTAACTCTCATATTTCCGGAGAGCATTGTCTGTAAGCTTAGCAGACCACTGAAGGGAAGGCCCTGGGAAAGATGCCAAAGACCATTAGTACTAGCTAGAGAGCCTGAGCAGCCAGTGAGCTTCTCCCTCATGGCTGCTGAAGATGTGCGGGCCAAAGATCAGCTCCAGTGAGGGTGCTTATTTACCCACCCTGGAGTCACTAACGAAGGTTCTGAAGGTACCTAAACTGCAGTCTTTGCAATGTCGCTTGGGTTAACCCTCAGTGGGGTTATTTCCCCGCCCCCTGCAAATCCTGATCTTGAAACTCTTCTGTCAACAAATGTTAATGTGGTTTCTTGAGAACAGAGTCAATGGCAACAAATTTTTTTTGAAAGTAATTTTATTAAATTATAAAAGTTTCCATTTCCGCCCCTCTTCCCAACACCCTCCCACTCCCCCCACTCCCTCTCCTCCTTCCTCTTCATCCCTTAGGGCAGTCAGGGTTCCCTGCCCTGTGGGAAGTTCAAGTTCCTCCCCACTCCCTCCAGGTCCAGGAAGGTGAGTATCCAAACAGACTGGATCCCCAAAATCCAGTATATGCAGAGGAAACAGGTCCCAATATCATAGTCAATGGCTTTTCAGAAAGACTTCGGGCCAACCACAGTCAGAGAATCCGGCCAAATTCAGAGAATCTGGTTAGATCACGTCCTCGTTCAGTCCAAGTCCAACTGGCCTTGGTAAACTCTCATTAGATCCGTCCCCTTGTATCAGTGGGTGATAGCATCCCTCGCAGTCCTTATTTCCTTTTTCTTTTTCTTCGTCCTTCTGCTCCTCATTTGGACCTTGGGGGGCTCAGTCCGGTGCTCCAATGTGGGTCTCCGTCTGTATCGCCATCCTTCGCCAGATGAAGGATCTATGGTGATAAGCAAAATATTCATCAGTATGGTTATGGGCCAAGGCCGGTTCAGGCACCTTCTCCTCTGTCCAGAGAACAATCTGGGGATCTCTCCTTGGACCTGGGATCCCATATATAATCAAGTCTCCTGTAAATCCTAAAATGACTCCCTTAGTTGAAATATATTCTTCCCTGATCCCATATTCATCCTTCCTCCCTCCCCCCCCCATCCCGGTCCACCGAGCTTTCCCCATTACTGCCCTACTCCCTTCTCTCTAACCCTCTCCCCTTCCAACAACCCTCCCACCCCCCCATGCACCCGAGGTTACCTGGGACTCTTGTCTATTTCCTACCTCCTGGCAGATAGCTAAATAATCTTCATCAGGTTCATCTTCTTATTCAGCTTCTCTAGGATCACGAATAATAGGCTCAAAGACCTTTAATTATGGTTAGAATCCACTTATGAGTGAATACATACCGTGTTCCTCTTTTTGGGTCTGGCTTACCTCACTCAGTAAAGCATTTTCTATTTCCATTCATTTGCATGCAAAATTCAAGATGTCATTGTTTTTTACCGCTGAGTAAAACTCTAATGTGTATATGTTCCACACCTTTTTTAACCATTCTTCTATTGAGGGGCACCTAGGCTGTTTCCAGGTTCTGACTATTACAAATAGTGCTGCTGTGAACATAGTAGAACAAATGCTTTTGTAGTATGTTAGTGAATCTCTAGGATATATTCCCAAGAGTGTAATTGCTGGGTCCTGAGGGAGGTTGACTCCCAATTTCCTGAAAAATTATCCATTATGATCAAGTCGGCTTCATTCCAGAGATGCAGGGCTGGTTCAACATATGCAAATCTATCAATGTAATCCATCATATAAATAAACTGAAAGAAAAAAACCATATGATCATCTCACTAGATGCTGAAAAAGCATTTGACAAAATTCAACACCCATTTATGATAAAAGAGTTGGAGAGAATGGGGATACAAGGATCATACCTAAATATAATAAAAGCAATATACAGCAAGCCGACAGCTAACATCAAACTGAATGGAGAGAAACTCAAAGCCTTTCCACTAAAATCAGGAACGCGACAAGGCTGTCCACTCTCTCCATACCTCTTCAATATAGTGCTTGAAGTTCTATCAATAGCAATAAGACAACATAAGGAGATCAAGGGGATTCGTATTGGAAAGGATGAAGTTAAACTTTCATTATTTGCTGACGATATGATAGTATACATAAGTGACCCCAAGAACTCTACCAAAGAACTCCTACAGCTGATAAACACCTTTAATAACGTGGCAGGATACAAGATCAACTCCAAAAAATCAGTGGCCCTCCTATACACAAAGGATAAAGAAGCAGAGAGAGAAATCAGAGAAACATCACCTTTCATGATAGCCACAAATAGCATAAAATATCTTGGGGTTACTCTAACCAAGGAAGTGAAAGACCTATTTGACAAGAACTTTAAGTCTTTGAAGAAAGAAATTGAGGAGGATACCAGAAAATGGAAAGACCTCCCCTGCTCTTGGATTGGGAGAATCAACATAGGAAAAATGGCAATTCTACCAAAAGCAATCTATAGATTCAATGCAATCCCCATCAAAATCCCATCAAACTTCTTCACAGACCTTGAGAGAATAATAATCAAGTTTATATGGAAAAACAAAAAACCCAGGATAGCCAAAACAATCTTATACAATAAAAGAACTTCTGGAGGCATTACCATCCCTGACTTCAAACTCTATTTACTGAAGAGCTACAGTATTGAAAACAGCTTGGTATTGGCATAAGAACAGAGAAGTCGACCTATGGAATCGAATAGAAGACCCAGATATTAACCCACAAACCTATGAACACCTAATTTTCGACAAGGGAGCTAAAGGTATACAATGGAAGAAGAAAAGCATCTTTAACAAATGGTGCTGGCATAACTGGATGTCAACCTGTAAAAGAATGAAAGTAGATCCATATCTATCACCATGCACAAAAATCAAGTCCAAATGGATTAAAGACATCAACATTAATCCGTCCACTTTGAACCTGATAGAAGAGAAAGTGGGAAGTAGTCTACAAGATATAGGCACAGGAGTCCACTTCCTAAGTAGGACCCCAGTAGCACAGACAATAAGAGAAACAATGAAAAAATGGGATCTACTGAAACTGAGAAGCTTCTGTAAAGCAAAGGACACTGTCAGTAAGACAAAAAGGCTGCCTTCTGACTGGGAGAAGATCTTCACCAACCCCTCATCAGACAAAGGTCTGATCTCCAAAATATACAAAGAACTCAAGAAACTAGACACTAAAACTCTAATTAACCCAATTAAAAAATGGGGTACTTAACTGAACAGAGAATTCACAACAGAAGAACTTCGAATGGCCAGAAGACACTTAAGGTCATGCTCAATCTCCTTAGCGATCAGGGAAATGCAAATCAAAACAACTTTGAGATACCATCTAACACCTGTCAGAATAGCTAAAGTCAAAAACACCAATGATAGCCTATGCTGGAGAGGATGTGGGGTGAGGGGAACACTCATCCATTGTTGGTGGGAATGCAAACTTGTGCAGCCACTGTGGAAATCAATGGCAATAAATTTAACTGTTTAAAACGCAGGGTGTATCGTATCTGCAAGAAAAAAAAAATGAACGAATAGACCCAAGTTGGGCCCTGCAAATTATAGTAACTAGGAAAAACACTGTTCATGCCCCATGTCAGGAAAACTATTCCCTAAAGACTGAGGTTCGAGGTTTTCTGGACAAAATTCTGCCATCAAAAAGTGAGGAAGTTCTGTAGAGGCTGTGAACTCAGTAGGGCTTCAGAGTTTGGGGAGGAGTAAGGGGCCAGACCCAAGGTAAAGACAGTAAGAAAAGACTCCTCCCCTGAGCCCAGAAAAGTAGAAAATAAGTAGAGGCAAATGGTAAGGATGAGCACGAGAAGGAGGGGAATCCAATCACTCAGGAAGATGGCAATGGTTTTACTTACAACAAAGACCACAAATGGAGGTAAGAGGATGATGACGGACTGCAAGACAGTAAAGAGATTCATCAAGTGAAACTCAGCATAAACAATCCAAGTTCCAAGAAAGCAATAACTTTCTTCTTTAATTCTGGATTCTCCTACAAATGAAATAAATATGCATGGCCCCCTATCATAGCCACAGACCCTCATATTTCAAAAACAGGTGACATTTCAAAAGACAGGATTTCTGACTTGTTCTATTCGATTACAGGCAGTGTCATCTAGCAACCTATACAACACAGATATAAAATTACAGAAAACTTGAATTTGGTTTCAGGCTCTTTGACTTTGAGGTGCCCATGCAAGACCATGTGGGCCAGAAATTCAATATGAAGGATGACCCAAGCCAGAACATCTACATTCTTGAAGCTGCACTTAGGTACAGAATTCCAGGACTTTCTCAGTTGTCACACAAACACACTGCTGAAGGGTTTTGCATTCTTGAAAGGCCTTTCTTTTATGATGTAAATTGTGATTTTATCCTCTGTCTTAGTTAGGGTTACTATTGTTGTGATGAAACACCATGACCAAAGTAACTTGGGGAAGAAATGGTTTACTCAGTGTATCCTTCCACACCACAGTTCATTAGCAAAAGAACTCAGGACAGGAACTCAAGCAGGGCAGGAACGTAGAGGCAGGTACTGAGGCATAGCCCATGGAGAAGTGCTGCTTACTGGATTGGTCCTCATGGCTTGCTCAGCTTGGTTTCTTATAGATCCCAGGGCCACCAGCCCAGGGATGACACCAGTCACCACGGGCTGAGACCTCCCTCATCAATCACTAATAAAGAAAATGCCTCCAGGCTTGCCTATAGCTGGTTCTTTTGGAGATACTTTCTCAACTGAAGTTCCCTTCTCTCTGATGACTCTATCATAATTAAGTTGACATAAAACTAGCTAGTACAGCTCCCCCATTCACCACCCCTGTGCATAATTTTCAAGACAACTGTGGGAAAAGTATGAAAAAGAAAAATTTGGTCTATAGCAACTTGGAGATAAAGGGGCCACCTAACCCCAATGAATATGCCATGCTCTTACCTTTGAGATAATCTGCTGCAGTCTTTCTCTGGAATATATTGCTCACTTGTAGACAGAAGTTTCTGTCCTGCCTGATTCCACAGTCATTCAGTCTCAAGCAAACACACAGAGGCTTATATTAATTATAAACTGTTTGGCCTATTGTTCAGGCTTATTACTAATTAGCTCTTACAACTTTAATTAGCCCATTATTCTTATCTATGTTTAGCCATGTAGCTTGGTACCTTCATTCAGTAAGGCATTCTTATCTTGCTTCCTCTGTGTCTGGCTTGTGACTGTGTCTCTATCTTTCCTCTTCCCAGAATTCTTCTAGTCTGGTCACCCTGTCTACACTCCTTGCCTGGCTACTGGCCAATCAACATTTTATTAAACCAATATGAGTAACAAATCTTTACAGCTACAGCATACAAGAGCATTCTCCTACAGCGCTCACTTTGACTTGATTTGGTAAATGCATTTCTGCTTGAACTGTTTTCCTTCTGGAGAAGAAGAACAGAGAAGAACCCTTCACCTGGAAACCCATGGAGGATTCCAAATAGACAGCTATGGTGATCTGATATATAGGAATTCAGAAAATACACTGGGCTTGACATAAATTGGGAAAATATTTGGATTTGAATTAAGGCAGTAAGAATTATGCTAATGAATGGTGTTATTTATAAGGTTGGTGTTTGGTCCTGTATGGTCAGGATAAACACACGTGTATGCAATTAGTTATTCAGTTCCAGACGTGGAAATGAAAGAAACTCTGTGGGATAGAGTGGTAGCTAATTTTGTTTAGCAGCACCATTCTGCTATTCGTTGTTGTTATTGAGTTACTTCCTACCAGACTTTGAAAGACCCATTTCTTTCTTTCCTCTAACTTACTGCATTCCCTACAGAGAGGTGACCGTGACCATTGAGGTCACAAAGTAGACTCAGATTAACTTCTAAACGTTCACCCACCATGTCAAGGACTGTGGATTTCATCCTCAGGGCACACTGAGCCTGCAAAGAAAGAGGTGTAGAAGGAGTGAGAGGAATAACAAAGGGAGTGAGAGGGTTACACACCGACTTTAGATCAACCCGTGTAGGGAAAAGTTATCATGGCGCTCCAAATAACATTATCTAAGTAGAAAGAGGACTTTGCAAACAGCTTCAGTCTGGCTCTCTTTCCTCTATGCTTGCTAGCACTCATGTGTATACACTTCCTTTCGGACTACGTCTTTGCTCCAAGGCATGCTGGGTATGTACTGCTACCTTTCCTATATTTATCTTAAGCCTTACGAAATAAGATAGGTAAAAGCCCCACTTTACACGGAGACATTGAGCCCCCCCTTCCTCTATGCCAGACACCGGGTTGAGCCCCAGAAAGCTGTCTCGGGTCACAGTGAGCGGTTCAGGAGGGATCTGAGGACAAATTCTTTGCTCGTGCTTTTCCAGCTACGTCATAAATGGGCTTTGGTGAGTGTTATCGAGGTCTTTTGTTCTCGGGGCAGTGCCCATGCTGCATGCCCAGTTTCTGGTTCCTCAGCTGTCCCGGTTGACAGCTGCCTGCCCAGTCAGGCTTTGGAGTCACTCCTTACTTTGCCCTTGGGTGTCGGCAACCTCCCGATTCCTGACTACCCAACTGGGTGCACTTCCTCTTTGATTTGTGGCCAGCTCAAAGCAGCTCACCTGGATTCAATATTTTAGTTCCATTTTGCCCCTCCCCCCCAAAAAAACCCTCTGTCTGCCAATTACCACCCAGGTGGCAACCCTGACTCTTTCCAGTCTCCAGATCCTCCACCCCCAGTGGACGGCCTGTCCATCACCCTCACACCCTTCAGCAGGAGAAACCTTTCGAGCATGCTCTGTTTTCTCCCCCTCTACCACTGAGCAGTCTAAAACAAATTCCTAATTAAATCGCATGGAGCCCGATGATGAAGCATTAATGCTTTCTGTTTTTATTAAAGTTGCCGTATCCAATTAAGTCCAACTGTTTCTTGCAAATTGAATAGGCACAGTAAAATCGAGCTTATGGGCAAATTTAGGTCAGTAAATACAGGCAGAGAATTACAAGCCCGTGCTTCCTGAAAGGCCATTTACCTTGCCTTTTCTCTTCAAACACGAACATAATTAAAATAGCAGACAGTGGGCAGGGAGGGAGAGAGGGAGAAAGAAAGGGGAAAAGACATGCAGAGACAGAGAAAATTTTCATGGTACCTTATATTCTTTTAAGCTTTAAGAGATCATCTGTTTAAACTCTCTTTCACCTAGGGCTGTTCACACTAATTATCACATGGAAGGAAGCTTTCAACATCCATGAACAGTTATATAATGGGAGGGGGTCTTTCCTGAAGCAGGTGTTTAATTTAAAAAAAAAATAATAACCTTCTATGTAGTACAGTCCCACCTGTATTACACAGTTTGAGTTTGGTGGGGTTCTTTTGTTTGTTTTTTGGGTTTTTTTTTAATATGGATAGCTGGCTAACTAATCATAATGTGTTTCCTGGTTCAAGATAAGATATGAATGATCAAATCTCATGTTTCAGGCTACAGAGTCATTACTGCAGAGGGAAAGTGAGGGGTTAATCTTCAGGCTTGTGTGTTGAGGGCGGGTTTGTTTGCTTTGTTTTTTGAACAGGGTTTTTCTGTGTAGCCCTGACTGCTCTGGAACTTTCTACATAGATCAGGGTGGACTCAAACTCGGAGATGCACCTGTATCTACAGTGTTGAGATTAAAAGCATGAATCACTAAACGCCCGGGGTTATCTTCAGTCTTGATAGCACTACTTTTTAAAGGATAAGGGAAGAAGAGATAAAGAACAAATATCTGTCTTTGAATTTAGGTCACAATCTAGAAGTAACTGTTATGTACTGGTAGAGGATTCATTCCTCAGAGATCTCTCAGCCTGCCCAACAGTGAAGATCCATTCATCCTGACACTGCAAGATTCTGTCTCTGTCTGTCTCTGTCTCTGTCTCTGCCTCTGTCTCTGTCTCTGTCTCTGTCTGTCTCTGTCTCTGTCTGTCTCTGCCTCTGTCTCTGTCTGTCTCTGCCTCTGTCTCTGTCTGTCTCTGTCTCTGTCTCTGTCTCTGTCTGTCTCTGCCTCTGTCTCTGTCTCTCTCTCTCTCCCTCTCTGTGTGTGTGTGTGTGTGTGTGTGTGTGTGTGTACATGTGTGCATGTATATTGGGTCAGGAAAGAGCATCTTCAATGGGTTCCTGTGCCATGAATTCTAATTGGTCTTAGTAATAAAAACAGAGTCAGATATTAGGGGATGAAAGATGAAGGACCAGAGAAGCAGAGCAGCAGCCACTAGAGTTCTTACCTCTACCAGTGCTCAGAACAAAGGGGTGATCCTGTCCTTGGACAGCACCGCTCCTCAGACTGAGCTCCTGTCTCTTCCCACCTTATACACCTCTCTCTGCCCAGCCACATCACTCCTGTCTCCACCTCCCTAGGGCTGGGATTAAAGGAGTGGGATATCAAGTACCAGGATCAGGTTTGTGTGAGCTCTGTTTCTTTTTTAGAATGATCAGTCTCCTGTAGACCAGCGTGGTCATGAACTAACAGAGCTCTCTCTGCCTCTGTCTCCTAAGTCCTGGAATTAAAGGTGTGTGCCACCACTCCCTGGCCTCTAGTGACTTAACTCTGCACTCTGATCTTCAGGCAAATTTTATTTGTTAAAACACAAACAAAATATCAAACTACAAGTTCCTCACTGAGGAAAAAAGTGACAGTTCTCACAAAAAAAAAGAAAAGAAAAGAAAGAAAAATTGATAGTCTTGGTTCAAGCCTTTAAGCTTGGGAGGCAGAGGCAGGTGGATCTCTGAGTTCAAGGCCAGCCAGAGCTGTAACGTAGAGAAACCCTGCCAGGGTTAAGGGGAAGACAACATTCTCAAGCTGCTTGCACAGAGTTTATAACAATGACTGTAAACTCAGTTGTACAAAGTCCAGGTGGTTAACAAAAAGAAGCCAAAGTTTATTGAACATATATATTGCAGGCTCTAGTCTGAACAATTTCATAAATGTATTGAACCCTCAGGGCAGCCTTAGAAGATAGCCATTCTTAACATTCTTAATTCTGATTTATAGAAATAACATTAAGGCACCTGAAGTCGTGAAACTTCACCAGGAATATGAAATTAGAAAGTAGGTAGGGACAAGACTTCGAGCCAGGCAGCATGGCCAGGCAGGGGTTTGACCACATTTCCTTTCTGCAACTGGATATAAGCAAGGAAATGGACGCTTCAGGGCCCAGAGTCAATACAAAAAGCATAAGACCACTCTGCAGGAGAGAAGACATCCATTGCAAATGTCCCATCATTCCTGATATGGAAGAACATGAACCTGTTGTTCCAGGACTTTTCCATTTTTCTTGAAAGGAGAAGCTAAACTCTAAACCATTTTACTATTGTATTGTCTATGAGGGTTTTGTCTGCATATATCTGTATGCCACAGACATACCTGATGCCCAAAGAGACCAGAAGAGGGAATTAGAACCCCGGAACTGGAGTTACTTATAGAGGGTTGACAAACACCACATGGGCACTGGGAATGGAAGCCAGGTTCTCTGGAAGAGCGTGAATGAGCTTAACCCCCTGAAGCAACTTTTCAGTCCCCTGCTTACCAATTTTAAGCACTGGCAACTTACTTTAATAATTTAAACATTTCATTTGGCATATAGCTGCATTGACAGAATGCTCATACAAAGTCATGAACACTAAACATTCCCAAGCACTAAATAAACTGAGTGTGGTGTGGCCCACCCATTGCCCTAGCACCCAGGAGAGGGATTCTAGAGGACCAGAGGTTCAAGGTTATCCTCCACTGCAGAGGAAACTTGAAGCTAGCCTGAAGAGATCCTGTATCAAAGAACGAAAAAGAAGAACTTCAGTATTACCTGGAAAATCTGTCTTTAAAAGGAACTATAGGCTGCTAATATATGTTAGAGAAATGGTTAAACATTCAAAAGTTTAAAGGTGGGGTGCTTGTCTCACGTATGTGAAGACCTTGATTCTACTCCTAGAAATGAAGTAAGACTAGAAAAAAAATGATAATAAGAGAATCACAATAAAAATGAGAGAAGGATGAATGAGGAAGCAAGGAAGGAGGGAGGGAAGGAGGAAAAATTACATTTTTAGAAAGATAAAAAATGCTTAGTCAGAAAGCTATCCAACAAAGTTGCATCAGGAAGAAAAAAATGGTAGAAACCCCCAATGCAGAGGAGACCTGAGAAGATCTTTTAGGACCACAAAGAAAACTCTGACTACTGTCACAGACATGGAGACATGGAGGGAGGTGTCATTCCTCAGCAAAAGTACATAGAAAATGCAAAAGTAAAGCTGCTGCCACAAAACCCACGTCTCCCTAACACTGAGAATATTGTGTTCAATGAGACATTCAAAATAAGAAGCAAATCCACACCTCACAAGGTTGCTTCATGTAAAGGGCAGAACATAGAGTTGGGGGGGGGGGCTGATGCTCTGATACAGTGACTTATGACTGAGTGCACAGCCTCCTTTGATTAATTAAATACTTTAAAATCATGTACATTTCTCTTCCAGGCAGATACAGGCTGGAAAATAAGTGATTCTAGAATTCCTTGTTTCAAGGATCTTGGGTATCAGTCTAATTTTCGTTTTTGTTACCATTCCTTTTATCTAGTTTGCTTGTTTTTTAAGACAGATTTTGTCATGAATCCTTGTTAGCCTAGAGCTTACTATATAGACTGACCTCCAACTTTCAGAGATTCTCCTGTCTCTACATCCTGAGTTCAGGGATTAACGGCATGTACAACCACTCCTGACCTTTTTTTTTTTGTAGTTGTTGTTTGGGTTTTTGGGTTTTTTTTGTTTGCTTGTTTGTTTTGTTTTGTTTTTCTGTTTGCTTTTTGAGACAAGGTTTCTCTGTGTAACCCTGGGTGTTCTGGAACTTGCTCTGTAGAACAGGCAGGTCTTGAACTCAGAGATCTGTCTGCCTCTACTTCCAGAGTGCTAGGATTAAAGGCCTGTGCCACCACTGCCTGACCTCAGCCAGTTTTATATTAATAGTAAGAATCAATATTTTTTTTACCTGTTTGTTAGATACTTTTGTCCTTTTATATCTCATGACTATATACTTAATATATCATTTTAACTATAAAGTTAGTAATTTTTGAAGTATTGTCATTTTTTTTCCTGTATTGAAGGCTTGGTTCTTAATGTAATATTTAGCTTCTAAGGAGTGAATTGATCACAAGAGCTGTGGCTTAATCGATAAATGAATACGAATACGTTGGTGGGTTCTTAATTGGAGAGGCTCACAAGGGCTATGCCTTTTAATGATGTGTATTGGATTTGGAAATTCTGGCTGCTTGAGGTGAGCAACTTTCCTCTGCCACATCCTTCTGCCACTGATGGAGGAGGGTTAACTGTCTGTGTGTTACTTTTATTGATTAATAAAGAAACTGCCTTGGCTTTTAATAGGACAGCAGCTTAGATAGATGGAGTAGACAGAACAGAATGCTGGAAAAAATTCATTGAGGTAGTCGCCATGACTCTCCTCTCTGAGACAGCTGCAAGTTAGAATCCTCCTGGTAAGCCACCACCTCGTGGTGCTACACAGATTATTAGAAATGGGTTAGATCAATATGTAAGAGTTAGCTAATAAGAGGCTACAAATAATGGGCCAAACAATGTTTAAAAGAATACAGTTTCCGTGTAATTATTTCAGGGGTAAAGCTCTCTGGGTGGGCGGCGAGAAGCGGCCTGCCCTTCATACTACAGAGTGGCACCCAACGTGGTAACTAAATCCACTTAAAAACCTGAGAGAGCTTAAAAATAAGAAAAAGAGAGTTTAACACAGATTTTGCTGTTTGCTAGGGCATGCTGTAGAGAGATTTCCTGTTTCAGCATTAATGGTTAAAAAAAAAAAAAGCTGCACCATTTTAAACTCTGGCTTCCTGGGTCCTGCCGCCAGTACAAACTCCAGCTATGGAGCATTTCTGGGCCCGGATGTTAATATGCCCACTTGAGGTAGGGAAGAAAGTACTCTGAGACCATGCCAATGGCTTAGCACTCCCTGCCTGCACCTGGGCAAACGACAAAGTCAGGCTTAGGCAGGCAGGAGAGCATGGCAGATTTCTGCATCCATACAGAGAAATGTTTCCAGGCTGTGCAGTGCTCTACATGTCAAATTTGGCTGTAACTTGGATGCAAAGAGTTTCTGTGCTGCACACTCACTCTCAGAATTAAACTGCTAAATGCAGCTCCAATGTGGACCTGCTGTGTGCCTGGAACTGTGAGGGGCTCTGAGGCTGGAATGGCTCCTGCTCTGCTCTGTCATGCTGTACTGTGCTGACCTCAGGCAGAAACGATCGTAATTATCATAATAAAAACACAATTAAGGTTTAGACTGGACATTGATGGTACCGTATTACCTCTACATGATACAACTTAAGTTTTTAAAAACCGCTTAGGATATTAAAAAATGCTCCTGGATACTAAAAATATTACAAATTCACAATAGGACAGATTCAGACATACAAGACCTATAAATGGGTCACAATGTTGGATGACTGTACATAGGCTTGGAAGAGAGAAAAAAAAATATAAAAAATAAAGTTAATGCCTTAAAAAAAGGGTAAAATCTTTAAAGAGACAAAATACAGATAGTTATAGATTAAAAAAATTTAAAAAAAGCTACATAAAAATAAAAAATTCACAGAGAGTCTGGATTATATACATCATGTTTTCTTTAAAATTTTTGATTATAAAAAAGCTAAATACAGAGAGACATTTCATTATATGGGCTGCCAAGCTAAATCAAAATAAATATCATAAGGATATAATGACTTTCAAATTTTGGTCTAAAGATATGATGCTTTGGAGAAGGTCTTCTTTTGTTTTCACAGAGGATGAGACCCTATGGATTGTTTCTATCCCAATATGGTATGATAGACCACGCCCTCCTGAAAGGTTTCTATAAACATCCTCAAAAAATTACTTCATTCAACTACCAACTGAGATAAACCTAACACACAGATTATCATAAAAGACCTGATTAACAGCGCCCCTATTCAGCAGAAAAAAATTTGGGAAAAAAATAACTACGCCCATGTTCTCAAATTTTGTTTGTAAATATTCTTTTACATTTAAAGGGGGATATGATGTAGATATGAATAATTTGCATTGGTATGGATTTTAAGGTCAATTTTGTTATATGTATTTCTGATCTTGATTAAGGTATTGTGATTGTGTAGTTCATTTAAAAATGTAATGTATAGTTAGGAATTATAGGTTGTTAATGTATAATTATCGATAATAGTCAGTCTTATAGTCATGTTAGTTAGATTTTCTAGATATATAGAGATATATTTCAGCTATATAGGCATTCTTCATATCGTTCAAAGACTTCAGAATATGGCATTTAATGTTTTAATAACTTAGGGCTTTTCATGACAATGAGACATGTCTGCTCCTGGCAGCACAAATCTACTTCAAGAGGAAGATGGGCATTGAAGAGGCTCCTTATGGAGTTTGATAGACATTTGGGCAAGAAACTGCTCTTGCCTGAACTGATGCATAGACTGGATACAAAGAACCCGCAGAGAAAGGACTACTGAACTTGTCTAAAGGTGAGATGGTCTTTCGGGGTTCCTGATTCATGAAAGAGTCTGTGAGACATTCTGCAGGACACAGCAGATAGTGATTGAATTGCCTTTGAAACTTCCTGCTTCATGGAAATGTCTGCTGGAAACTATGGGCCTGAAGGCTGAAGATGGATGCCCCAACGGTACAAAAGAACTTTGGGTGACTGTCCAGGCAGCAAGATGTCTCTGTCATTTCTAGAGTTTGAAGTTGCTTATTTCTTGTTTAATTAGGTAATATTATATCCTTCTGAAGTCTTTGATGGAGTTGAAGAATGATTAGTTATAGTTTTCCTTAGTTATGATAAAAGATAAAGTAGATATAAATATTGTAACTGTAATTCTTGCTTGATAACTGTCTTGTTATATGCAATTTTACTATGTTAAAATTAATGCCTTTCTTTTTTGTTTAAACAGAAAAAGGGGAAATGATGGAGGAGGGTTAACTGTCTATGTGTTACTTTCATTGGTTAATAAAGAAACTGCCTTTGCTTTTGATAGGACAGCAGCTTAGATAGGTGGAGTAGACAGAACAGAATGCTGGAAAGAAGACATTGAGGTAGTCGCCATGACTCTCCTCTCCGAGACAGCTGCAAGTTAGAATCCTCCTGGTAAGCCACCACCTCGTGGTGCTACACAGATTATTAGAAATGGGTTAGATCAATATGTAAGAGTTAGCTAATAAGAGGCTACAAATAATGGGTCAAACAATGTTTAAAAGAATACAGTTTCTGTGTAATTATTTCAGGGGTAAAGCTATCTGGGTGGGCGGCGAGAAGCGGCCTGCTCTTCATACTACATGCCATGATATTTTTGCCCCATCACAGACTGAAGAGCAAAGGAGCCAGATAACCCTGGACTCATCTTTGAAACTATGAGCTGAATTTCTTAAGTAATTCATTGCAGGAGCAAAAACCATCAGAAATGACCCTATATATGACCAAGCACATAGTCCATGAAAGACCCTTTGAAAAGCAAGTCCATATATGTGTCAAGGCAGTTCCATATATTTTACTTGACATTATAACTTTAGAAAATGATATTATCAACAAAAATATTTAACTTCAAGGGTTTCATAACACTATAAGACTGAAAACAGTCTAAAAACCACAGAGAAGCATGATCTGAATTTGTTAATACAGCCTGAGAAACATTTATAATACTTCACAACAGAGAACAGAAAATGTTGTCTTAGTCAGGGTTACTAATGTTGTGATGAAACACCATGTCCAAAGTTACTTGGGGAGGAAAGGGTTTATTTGGCTTACACTTCCACATAACAGTTCATCGTCAAAGGAAGTCAGGACAAGAACTCACACGGTATGAACTGGAAGGCAGAAGCTGATGCAGAGTCCATGGGAGGGTTGCTGCTTATTGACTTGCTCCCCTGGTTTGCGCAGCCTGCTTTCTTATAGAATCCAGAGCCATCAGCCCAAGGATGGCCTCATGCACAATAGGCTGCCCCAACCCCCTACTCCATCCCTCACTAATTAAGAAAATGCTCTACAGGCTTGCCTGCAGCACGAATCTTATGGAGTCATTTTCTCAATTGAGGTTCCCTTATCTCAGATGATTCTAGCCTATGTCAAGCTGACATAAAACTAGCCAGCTCAGAGTTTGTTGGTATGAGTGGGTTGTGTTGCAGAATATTTGCTTATACTGTAAAGTTGTATCTCTAACTAAGGTGCCTTCTGATTGGTTCAATGAAGAGCTAAATGGCCAATAGCTAGGTAGGTGAGAAGAGGTAGGACTTCCAGTCAGAGAGAGAAACTGCGAGGAGGAATCTAGGCATGCAATTTGACCAGCAGACTTGGAGCAATTTGCATGTGCTGTACTAAGAAGAAGTAACGGAGCCACATGGCAGAATTTCTTTACAAAACAAGAACTGTGAATCTAATCTCCTTTGTTTAGCTTTTCCCCCCAACACTCCAAACTAAGAGAAACATCCATAATCTATTTTTTGGGAATGTGGGCATAGCTCTCTAAGCTATTTCATGCTGTTTGGGGGCACTGATAATCTTAGGGAGACCTAAAGAAAATTTAGGATTATGGTCAAGTCTTGACTGGAATATTCTGTGAGGCTTGATCAGTTCAGTCATCAGTCTTGAGGCTGTTCTGGATGTAAAACTCAGAGAAAACTCCAGCAGAGGTCCTCTGAAATGTTGGATCATCTGGGCCATCTGCTCTTATTGGAGGTTTTTCAGAATGTCTTCCTTGATCAGTCCTGATTTTTCTTAACCCAGAATGAATCCACAGCCTCTCATTTCCTGAAGAAACAAAAGCAAAACCTGGTGTAGGAGGTCCTTCTCTGTGTGTGTTACTTTCATTGGTTAATAAAGGAACTGCCTTGGCCTGTTGACAGGGCAGAATTTATGTAGGTAGAGAAGACAGAACTATACGCTGCGAGGAAGAAGGGCAGAGCTTGAGATACTATGAAGCCAACGCCAGAGTCAGACATGCCGAATCTTTGCCAGTAAGCCACTGCCACATGGTGATATACAGATTAATAGAAATGGGTTAAAGTAATATGTATGAGTTAGCCAATAAGAAACTAGAGCTAACTGGCCAAGAAGTGATTTAATTAATATAGTTTCTGTGTGGTTATTTCAGGACTGAGCTAGCCAGGCAGCTGGGATGAACAAGCAGGCCCTCCTCCAACAAAAACCTCTACTAAAAAGTAACATATCTTTTTACTTAAATTTTGAAGTCAAGGCATTTTTAAAATATATATGTTGGATTAATCCAGCAGCATTTATAATCAAATGTCTATTAGCAGCTGTTACTCCTTCCTCAGCTGTCAAACAATTCAAAGACAACACAATGACATACAATATCCAGATTCTCTGTGTATTTTCCATCTTTACATGGCTTTATTTTAAACTATATTTCTTTTATTTTCAGTTTTAGTTTTTATTTTTTTTTTGAGAAAGTGTTTCACTGTGTATCTTAGGCTCTCCTGGAACTCTCTCTGTAGACCAGATTGTCCTTGAACTCACAGATATCTTCCTGTCTCTGTCTCTTAAGTATTAGGATTAAAGATGTGTGCCTCCACACCCAACTATTCTTTCCTTTCTTTCTTTCTTTCTTTCTTTCTTTCTTTCTTTCTTTCTTTTTTCTTTCTTTCTTTCTTTCTTTCTTTTTAAAGGACTTTATCCTTTTTCTTTTCCCTCTCAAGCCTACATATATATATATTTTTTTGCAGAGTGAGGTTGAATATTTATTCAGGGGGTTATGGAGGAGGAAGGGAGAAAGGGGAGCAGAGAGTGAGAAAGAGAGAGAGGGGGGAGCAGAGAAGTGGGGAGAGAGGCAGAAGCAAAGCTGCCTCTCCAAGAGAAAGACGGAAAAGAGCGCCTACATATATATTTTTTAACACACCATAAACCATTTAGAGGAGTTTTGGGGTCTGAATATGTCTTTACTGTATATTTCTCTTTTTCTGACCACATGAATCTTTAATCTGCTAAGCAATGTGGCTAGGATTAAAGGCATGGCCTTGACAGCTGGATCCATCCCATTCCTTAGCTTTCTGGGAGTCTATCTTCATGACAGAGGTACTAGCTGGAGCCATGTTTAATGCCACAACTCTGTAGAATTTCAAAGTCCCTGACACCACCAAGAAGCATGCTGTCAGCTATTCATAAACACCATTGAAGTATTTGGTGGTGGGGCCTTTTAAAAGACCTGCAAGGTTTTGCAGCTGAAGTTGAGTCAGGAAACCTCTCTTAAATAAGATGTGCCTGCCTCTAGCAAACAGAACACACCTGAGGAAATGCTTCTATCAAGAAGCCTTGTTTGACTCTGTTCTTTTGTTTCTAGAATACTTCCCAAGCTCTCTCAGGTTTTATGTGTACATAGTTGACACACATTGGTGCTCCAATTTGTAGACAGAGGCTGCTCATTCATTCCTAACTGGCCAGACCCGAAATAATTACACAGAAACTATATTATTTAAAACACTGCTTGGTCAATAGCTTAAGCATACTGCTTGCTAGCTCTTATATTGTAAATTAATGTATTTCTGTTATTTTATATTTTACTACGAGGTTCACGGTTTACCGGTAAAGTTCCCCGGGCTTCTGTCTGTTTTGGAAGCAGCTACATGGCATCTCCCTGACTCCGCCTTCTTTCCTCCTCTATCTGCTTGGAATTCCCACCTTCCTCTGTTCTACTAAGCCATTGGCCAAAATAGCTTTATTCATTAACCAATGGCAATAAAACATATTCACAGCATACAAAGGGGAATGTTCGTTTATAAATGTTTTTTTCCATTTAAAGGGGGATATACCATACAGATGAATACTTTGCATTGGTATGGATCTTAGTTTATTGATACAAATTTAAGGTCAACTTTGTTATATGTGCATTTCAGCTCTTGATTAAGGTGTTGCATTTGTGCAGCTCATTTGAAAGTGTAAGGTATAACTGAGAAATGCAATGCAAGTTGGTGGATGGTCATCTATAATAGTCAAGCTTGTGATCATGTTGGTGAGGTTTTCTAGATGTATAGAGACATATTTCAGATGTGTAGTTATTCTTCAAACTTTTCAAAGACTAACAGGATATGGCCTTTAAATGTTTTAAGAACTTAGGACTTTTCATAACAATGAGACACATCTGCTCCTGGCAGCACCAATTGCTTCAAGAGGATGATGGGCATTGAAGAGGCTCCTTATGGAGTTTGCTAGTCATTTGGGCAAGAAACTCCTCTTGCTTGTATTGCTTGATGTTATGCTGTATGAAATGGACATGCAGGTCCCACAGAAAATTGACTGCTTAACTTGCCTAAACGTGAGATGGTCCTTTGTGATTCCTGTTCATGAAAGAGTCTACCAGACATTCTGTAGGACACAGAAGAAAGTGACTGACAAATGCCAATATATATGGAACGGTCTTTGGAATTTCCTGCTTCATGGAAAAGTTTACTGGATACTATGAGCCTGCAAGCTGAAGAAGTACACAGTGTTGCAGAAGAACTTTGGGTGACTGTCCAGGCTGTGAGATGTCTCTGTCAATTATAGAGTTTTGGAAGTTGCTTGCAAGGTACTTCCTGTATATTTAGGCAATATTATATTCTTCTGGAGTCTTTGATGGAATTAAAGAATAGATAGCTATAATTACAGTTTTCCTTAGTTATGATGAAAGATAAAGAAGATATAAATATTGTAACTGTATTGCTTGATACCTGTTTTGTTATATGTAATTTTACTATGTTAAAGTTAAAACTTTCCTTTTTATTAAGACATAAAAAGGGAGATGATGTGGGAAGTCTTTCTGTATCCATGTTGCTTTTATTGGTTAATTAATAAAGAAGCTGCTTTGGCCTGTGATAGGGCAGAGTAGAGCTAGGCAGGAAAACTAAACTGAATGCTGAGAGAAAGAGAACGGAATCAGTGAGATGCCGTGTAGCTGTCACAGGAGACAGATGCACTAGAACCTTGCCAGTAAACCACAAACCTCATAGTAAAATATAAAATAATGAAATGGCTTAATTTAAGATATAAGAGTTGCCAGAAATGTGCTTAAGCTATGAGCCACATGGTATTGCAATTAATAGAGATTCTGTGTAGTTATTTTGGGTCTGAGCAGCAGGGGGAAAAGCGAGCATGTGTCTGCCAACAAGTGTCCACTGCAAGAGCTACATCACTAGAATCTAGTGGAGACACAGCATTGTACTCTGGAGGCCATCAGGTTTCCGGATGAACAAAACCTTGGAACTTACCCTTTCAGAGTTTTGACAGAGCACACAACTCTCCAGTAACATGAGATGGAAAGTCTGTGAGAATCAGTTCTGAGGCCATCTACCATTTGACTGCCCATTGGCTCTCCTTGTCTCTTTTGGTTTCTTATGGAGCCAGGTGTTTTATCCCACCTGCTTCAGAAGAGAGGTACAAAATATAATACATCTTAGCTGGTACTAGAATTAGTTCCCCTGAAACTAGGCTTCTGCTTTCACTCTCTCGCTTTGAAGGGAATATGTCTCTTACCTGCTGTTGTTTTCCTTTGTAGTTGTTTTTTAAATCTTAAATCATGTTATGCTTCATTTATTATTAAACTTTTCCTGTACAACAGATTACATGTCTGATAAACAAATCTGATGGTTGTTATGTTATGTATATGCATACACCAAAGGCATCAATATATTGCATGCCAGAAACCTAACACGTTTGGCTCACTGTTTTCTCTCTTTACAAGTAATTTACTGTTTAAATTTAAATGTGGTTCAGTGGATCTTCCAGGCGTTGTGTCTTCACCAGTTTCTTATAGCACTGCCAGGAAAATGTTTTGGTTCCCACCTTGTCTGGGTTCATATGTGTGTCTAACCAAACCCACCAAAACAAAAGGAAATGTAGTAACAAATGGAAAAGTAGATCTAAGAGTTAGAATGCATTTATGATATAATTTACCTCCATGCTGTCTAACTCTGTGCTGATTTTGCTTTCTGGAATAGTTCATTTCATAAGCTGATCCTGGGAATATCCAGATCCAAGAATGTGTTGTGCTGGGAAGACCGATCATCAAGTAAAGATGGGGGCCACACAAGCCTGGTGGCCTGAGTTCAATTCCTATAACACATGCGAAAGCTAGATGCAACAGAACACAGCAGTAACCTCAGATCTCTTGTGGAAAGAAAGGAGGCAGAGACAAAATGATTGCCCAGAAGCTCTTTAGCCAGATATCATGGAAGAAGCGGTGCTGCAGCAAAAAACAGTAAGAGAGACCGTGCCTGCAGAAGATAGAAGGTGAGGGCTCAGAACCAAAGCTGTCTTCTGACTTCCCAAACAAGCCCATGTGCACGTGTGCGCACGCACGCGCGCACACACACACACACACACACACACACACACACACACACAAACTTACAATTAAAAAGAAAAGAAGGCAGGGCTGGAGAGTTGGCTTAGTGGTTACATTGTTTTTGCAGAGGACCTGGGTTTAGTTCCCAGCACTCACATGGCAACTCACAACCACCCAAGGGTTCTGATCCTGACTCTTCTGGCCTCTGAAGGCAACAGGTACACAAGTGGTATACACATGTATATGTATCCAGATGAACATATAAAATAAATAAATGAATGAATATTTTGAAAATTAAAAAGAAAGAATACCCTAGTGTAGAAGTTTAGTGGGATCAGTGGAGCATTTGGATTTCATCTCACAGAATCAATCCGGTTTATGAATGGAAGTGAAGACCGGCCAGGTCCCTCTGTGTTCTTACCTTGAAGGCAGACAGGTAACGTGCATAGACTGAGACTAGGGAGGTATGACTCATTAGAAGATGTTAGGCCCTGTTTCCAGTTTGTTCCAGTTCTCTGCCTGCATGCCACCAATGATAATAGACTGAACCTCTGATCTGTAAGCCACCCAATTAAATGTTTTCCTTTATAAGAGTTACTGTGGTCATGGTGTCTCTTCACAGCAATAGAAAACCTAACTAAGACAAGGTACAAATGCAATATTTTGGAGTTTACTTGCATCAAATGATTATGTGTTTTACTGGAAATTCAGGTTGTCTCAGATTCTGATTCATACATAGCTTGTCTAGTAATACAACTACCGCACACCTACCCCAACGCGCCGCAGTGTGATCTACAGAGGTATCAGCAATCCACCACCAGCCATACATTACTACCGGAGCTGGACCTTGCTCACTTGTCCCCCAGGTAGAGTTACATAACGACTTTTAATAACCCTTATCGAAACTCGGCTTCTGCATGTTCCACCCATGGCCATAGAAATTGGAATGCCTAAACACATTTTTAAAAGCAGAAGTAGTTGTCAGTTGTAGTTTGTTTGGGTTTTTCCTCTTAAATTTTACTTATTTTTCCACCATTTCACCCAGATATTTTCAGTGATTAAGTTTATATCTATCGTCCTCCCTTATCTCTCTCCTACTCTCACTTTTATTGTTGACTTCCTAACAGTAATGAGGTTCCTGATTTCCTGGTTAAACGCTAATACTCGCTAACTATGGATTTTACAGGAAGGAGGCATTGTGGTTTCTATTCCATGGAAAAGAAACTGTATGGCACTATAAGGTAAAGGTATTGGCCTAAAGCCACACATCTGAAGGAACTTGGGACTTCTAACTTAAAAGCTGACTAATTGTCATGATTTTTGCCTATCAACTATATCTCTTCTTGCTCTCTCTCTCTATCTCTCTCTCTCTCTATATATATATATATATATAATACTGAAGCAGATATAGATATGTGTATAATTGCATATATGCATACATAATATATGCCTTGCATTTCATTAGTAAAATATATCATATAAACTATACAGCTGATTAGTTACATTGATCTAAACGCTAACTCTATATGTCAAATTTAGCACCACAATTTTACTGAAACTCCATGTTTCAGCAGTTTTTACTAGTAGATATAAAGATAACAATTGTGTGAAACCGAGAACAGAGCCGCACTTGCATCCCAATCGTATTCAGCTGGTATTTCAATATCCACTAGTGATAACAGTTGAAAAACCAGTTCCTATAAAATACCTGAGCTCTACGGTCACATGAACCCAAAAAGTAGGTAGAAGTGTGTCTCTGGACAACACTGGCTCCAGTGTGAAAACGTGAAAAGGGAAGACAGGTCCTTGATGTCCACTTGAGGATGAATTAAAGGAGAGGTTAATGAAAACTCAGCAAGGGAGGAGCCCGAAGCCTGTTTAAGGCTGTGAAACAAGTGCAATGTTTAGGAAAAGTGAGGGCATAGCAGACTAATTGCTGTAATAGAATACATTTAATTAAAAGGGTGTCAGCTTCCTAGTGATTATGCACACTATAAACCAGCTGCTGACATCCCAAAGATTGCTAAAGACAGTGAGCACAAAGGCTGCTGCAAAGTTTGAGGAGGAAAAATTTTTATGCTTATTAGTCAGTTACTATAAGAGCATTGATAGCCAAGTTTATACTTATTTCTCTCTTATACATAGCCGGAGTTTCCAAGAGACTAATGAAAGAGAAGAATTAATCCACCCAGGTTAATCCTTCTCCAGTCTAGAATGGTTTTGTTTTGTTTTATCAAATAGGTCTTCAGATACCCTCTTCCTGCCACTACCAAAATAACAGTTTTTGATAACATGAAACCTAATGTTGACCTACACATGTAAGAGAGGAGCATTAGATTTTTTTCTCCCTTCCCCAGGTCCCATGTGCTTCAAGAAAGATGGGGTTAAAAAAAAAGTCTGACGGGCTGGAAAATGGTTTAGCCACTCAGAGTGATGGGCTATTCTTTTAAAGGAGATGGCTCATAACAATCCGCGTCTCCAGTTCCAGAGACTCTAACTCCTCCTCTGAGTCATACATGCACAAGGTGCATGTACCTTTATGTGGTGAACATGTATATACATATAAAGCTATTTTTAAAAGTAGTATGACATATGCTATGTGTTTACCATTTTACCAGACTTTTCAGTAAATTATTCTTCTTGCTTCTCAGACAATATTTTAAGTTTATGTTTTTATTATAAACTGTAAGCTAGACAATAAAATATTATTCAGTACTAGGAATGAATGTTATTAAACTATGGAAGGATGTAAAGAAAACTTAAAAGTACACTCCTCTTAGAAGGAGGTCAGTCTAGAAAATTTGTGTACTATGCGATATTCTAGAAAAGGCAAAATTTTAGCAACAGAAGATGAAATGGTTGCTAAAGACTTGGAGGGAGGAAGGATGCCCAGGCGGCACGTGGACATTTTCCAGGGCAGCAGAGCTCCTCTGTATGATACTACAGTGGAGAGTATTAATCATCAATCCACAGGACATATAACTGTGAGGGTGAGTTTCGAAGTTCGCCATGGAATCGGGGGGATAACGACGTGTGGAAGCCTATGGATGTGTGAGAAATCTTCGTACCTTCCACTCAGTCTGCTTTGAATCTCAAACTGTTCTAATAGAATCCCAGTCTTCCATCCTCAGAAGCTGCTGTTCTCTGCTAAGATCTGCCTAGAGGCTGTACTTACAAATGTAACATAACTGGGAGAGAATTAGCCTAATAGCCCATATCTATCACAGAATCATTTCCTAGCAAGGTAGAATCTGGTTATTCCTAAGTCTTAAGGAACACTGATAGTACAAATCCCTAGGGAAATCTTTCTGTCTTTTGGTGGGGTGGGACAGAGTGCTCAGTATAAACTTGGCCATTTGAAATGGCTTTTCTTCAGTTAAACTCCTGGCAAGACCAGGAATTGTATATACATTTTGTGTAAACATAAATCCATCTCTTTCTTTCACGCATACATACTACAATCATTGTCTACTGGATAAAATTGGGAAAGTGCCAAGATACAAAACTAATGTTACATACTTTCAGGAATGATTCCTATGATGTGTGTGCTATTATTAATGATGTTAAGCACATAAGAGATGCTCACCACCATGTGTACTGAGCCTTCTGCATGCTTCTACCAGGCTGTATGCAAAATAGCACTGCCTCCCCACAGAGACGTGTCACAGAATATAAAGACCAGAGGCACATGAGAATGAATGGGCTCTTTGAAATAGGTGACTAGACTTTCCCCCGTAAAGTTTACTGTTTTCATCTTCTGTCATGCTTAGTAAAATAAAAGAGCGATCACTAAATATTTATTACAACTTATTTGTGAGTTTTCCATAATTCAAATTTTGTCTTCTGTTTCATTTTGCCTGGCTATCACCTAAAAGCAGGATAAAATGGGGAGGGGTCTATTTTGTGGATAAGAAATTACCCTCAGGAAATTAAAAGATTTAAATTGAGCAAGTCTGTTCCCTTCAAAGTTTGCAAATGTCCACTCTCTATAATGCTTTCAGTATAGTGACTTCGACATTCGAGTGACAATTTCTTCTTCATTTTGAATTTTGAATCGTCTCTTTACAATGTGTACATTGTGTGCTCACTCTTGGATTAACTCTCAGACCACCCTTAAAGGGTTCTTAAGATACAATTTATGATTGTTTGTATTATGAAATGGAAGGTCCGTGGTCATCATATAAAGAACATCTGCCTCTGTCTTCTTGGCAGCTCAGCACCCAAACCAAGTGTTTATCTAGCCAGTTTTCCAAAGTGTAAGCTACACTGAGCCATGACATCATTTCTCATTATGCAAGTCTAAAAGCAAAGACCATGTTCCTCATGTTGCTTTCAGCTGGACTACAGGGACAGAAACCAGCTTTAGCAAGCTGGGTAAACTGACTTCTGACTTTGAATAAGAACACACAACTCCAATAAGCACAGATGGGGGAGGATACATCTTTCAGGTGATGGAAGGGGCTCCACAAGCATCCAGTTTGGAGGAGACAGGGCTGGCAAAGGGACTGTGCGGATGGTGGAATCTGGGTATGACAAGAGCAGAAATCACAGATTCTGGAGATTAGCGCAGTAGAAAGCAATGTCCTGCCTAGGTGTGATGGTCTACACAGTTCCAGCTCTGAGAAGACGGGCACAAGAGGATAATCTTGAGTTTGAGGCCAGCCTGGTCTATCCAGTGAGTTTGAGGCCAGCCTGGTTTATCCAGTGAGTTTGAGGCCAGCCTGGTCTATCCAGTGAGTTATTCCAGGCCAGCCTGGTCTATCCAGTGAATCCAGGCCAGCCTGGTCTATCCAGTGAGTGCTAGGACAACTTGGACTACAGAGACTTGACTAATACAAAAGGAAAGAAAAATGGGAGGAGATGTCATCAGGAGCAGATTACCACTGGAGTTGAATTTTGTATGTAACTTTGTGACCACAGCTATGGTATCTGCTCTACCCTCTGTCATTTTCTGAGTTTGTTTCCTACTTTGCCTGCCATACCTGTGAATCCTTGCAAGCCTTCCCAATAAAACGTATTTCTCTGTAAACTACCTACATTCAGTTTCTGTCGGCGGCCAATTTAGAACCCTGACCAATGTCCCTTATAATACTTATCATAAGTTAAAGAAAGTATTTGTTTCGATGATGTCTGCTCTCCTGCTAAACTACAAGGTTGATGACGAGTAGGCGTCTGTCAATCATATGGGCCAGGATTCCCAGTGCGGGAGTAGATCAGTCACAATACAAAAGGAATCTGTACAATGAAAGAACGACTTAAGCCAAGCCTGATGGTGGAGCCTAAAATCTCAGCTACTAGATGTGAACAGCAGCGTGAGTTCAAGGCCAACCTTGAAAGCTAATGAGATCCTGTCTCGAAACAAAGTGAAAAGAAAAAGGAGGAGGAGGAGGAGGAGGAGGAGGAGGAGGAAAAGAGGTCATTGCTGTATTGCTGTAAGCACTGGTAATTAGCTTAATTGTAGAATGTTTAATTGTAGAATATGTGGCCTTACGCTCATTAAATACTCAAACAGAACAAATAACACACAAAACACTGGCACACAAAGGGCAAAAATAATTATGATCTACAGTAGAAAATAAATGCATAGAATTAATGGCTATATTGTTCTCCTTATAAACACACATATATACATACCTGTGTTTGCGAGTTTCCATGTTTTTTGTATGTTTTGTATGTTTCCATGAGTTTTGTATGTTCATGCACATATTGTATAAACTACTGGATGGCTGCTGTATGAGACAGAATGTGGAACGTGCTGGAAGGATGGAAATGTTCAAATGGAGGCATGGTGGTTGTCAGGCAGGAAGCTAGAGAAGAGATCAAGTTTGTATATACAAAAGCTAAAGGAGGAATTACTCAAGAGAGAGAACAAATGGAGAGGTTAGCATGGGTGTTGGGCTGTGGAGGAGGAAAGAGACACTGCAATGTCTTCTAGTTGTTGTTGGGATGTCATAGGCGGGCATCAGAAACTAGTGGGGGGAAATGAGGTGTCAAGACCAGTTCTGATGAAGCCAGAGTCACGGAGTCTAAAATTTACCACAGAAGGGAAAGAGTAGATGACAAACCTTGCTCTCTGAACGTTTAGGGTGTAGAACTCCAAGGAAAAGCAAGAGAGCTTTGTTCTAAATAATGGAAGTGAACGAATGGGTTATACATGAGATATCAAAGAGGAAGGGCTACAGTAACTCGAAAACTGCTTGGAAATAGAAAGTTCATAGGACAAAGTGCTTTTTAAGAGACATTTGAAACTGAATAGCTGGGAATATAGTGATAGAAGAGAAGCAGAAGAAACCAAAAGAAAGGAGAAGAATTTAGAAGCAAGTTTACCGTCAAACCTGTTAGGCTTCAGGTCCAAGATCATTCAAAATGATGGAAGCCTGACATTTTAAAGAGACATCGGCGTTTGAGGTGTAAGGAACGGATGCCGATGCACCCAGCAGGTCAGGCCGTTTAGACACCACTTCTGGGTGCCTTCTGCAGCCCCTAGGCTACGTGCCCTGAAAACAGGAAATGGTTTCAAGTGCAGAGGACGGAGAGAGGTGGCATTTCACCTTTTCCAAAGACTGATAGGTAAAGAAGAGTTAACCTGCTTGGGGGACACCTGGGCCCCAAGTTAGTCCTAGCCACCTTTCCTCAAAAAGCCAATTTAAAGAAAAAAAAAGGTCAAACTGATATTGAAAAGTAGAAAAAGGAGATTATCCAATTTAGCCACATTGGAAAGAGGGGGGAAGATCTGCTGAACCCCTCAGTCTTCTGTTGGTCTTCTGAAGTGATAGTAAGGTTTAAGTGGAGGTCAGGGATATGGACATCTAAGCAGTTCTGTCAGGGTGTAGTATGGACAACCATCGACCCATTCTTGTCTGGATTCAGTCTTACCCTGGAACGTGTTAGTGTTGTCTGAAATCCCTCCCTGGGAGAAAAGGTCTCCCCTCTAGCTCGTGCCTTTTTCTTCTCCAAGCATGTGAATCCCGGGGAAATTCCCATTTTTTTAGGGTCCATTGTTTCCATTGTCTGACAGTCAGATGGAGAAGCGCACAGGTGTCTTTAGAACAGCTTTTGACTTGCACTCCCGATTTTCGGCAGCATCGCTCTAACTTTGGCCTAAGGTCACACACCCTTTCCTGGCCTCAGTTTCCCTGCCTGTTGCTTACTCATTTCTATTCAGACTTCCCCAACACCAGTTACATACAAATTCTTTGCACAGAAACATACTTCTGGAGAGCCAGATGTGTTGTTGGGTGATGGTAATAAGTCTTCCATACTCTGCTGATCTATTTAATCAATTATTGAGAGAGGGTGATGAAAACCTCCATTCCAGTTGTGGATTTCTGTACTTCTTTCTACGTTCATAAATAGTATTTCTACATCATATATTTAATAAGTTATTATAAGGCAAATGAGAATTTGAAAATTTTAATCCCTCTTGATAAATTTACACTTTTATCCTTAGTCACTGACCCACTTTATTCTTGATAGCTTTCATGGCATTGAAAAATATTTAGTCTAATAAAGGCTAACCCTTAGCTTTTTAAAATTATCTTCTCATGGTATACTACTTTATAGCCTTTGATATATATATATATGTGTGTGTGTGTGTGTGTGTGTGTTGTACAGACATATACTATATATGTGTATATGCATGCATATATATGTATATATGCACATATATTTGCACACAAACATACACATATATAATTGGCTTTTTGAGACAAGGCTTCTCTGTGTAGCCCTGGCTGTCCTGGAACTCACTCTGTAGATCAGACTGGTTTCAAACTAGGAGATCCGCCTGACCCTGCCTCCAGAGTGCTGAGATTAAAGGCATGCACCACCACTATCCAGCTTTTTAATATCTTTTTATCTTTGTGTTTAAAGTAAGATTTTTGTAGACACTGACGTTGTTGGTCTCCTCACTGTCTTTGCACAGCTTCCTCTGAACTAATTGATCATATTTTGTGAATTCTGTAAGGGTCCCTTGTTTGGTCATCAGCTATAACTTCATTCTTTTCTGTTATTCCTTCAAAGTTAACAGGTGATATCTTTAACTTCTTATAATCTAACTACATGTATTAGACAATCAGTCTAAGTGAAGCAGAAGGACTTTAGGACACTATTAGTGGTACTTCCGTCTCAAGACTTTTGTGGTATTATAACAGTACACTATATTTCTTACATCAACTATAAATCTTGCAATACTTTGATTTAAGCAATTATAACGTAAAATACTTATTAAATTTAAGATATCTTAAAGGAATGGCTCAGATATTTTATAAACTCAGATGGGAAAATGTTTTCCACATTAGTAGAAAGACTAGAGCTTGAATCTACAGAATCCACATAAAAAATAGGACTCAAGCCTTGTGTGGTGGGGCACACCTTTAATCCCAGCACCTAAAAGGCAAAGGTAGGTACATCTCTATGAATTTGAGATTGCATTGGTCTTCACCATGAACTCCAGGTCAGACAGGGCTATAAGGAAAACTTGTCTCAAAACCAAATAAACAAAAATAAAAGCAAATATCTGGATACAGTGATGTGTGACTATTAGCAGTATTGGAGACGTGGGAACAAACAGATGCCTGTGTTCTGGTGGAAGCTCCACCCCAGTCCCTGGAATCCATATACCCAAATAGTCTGTAATGTTCTTTTGGAAGTATCACCTCAATACCCCTCCCCCATTTCTCTCCAAACCCTGCTATATCTCAGAAAGCCCATTAAATGATGACCCCTCACCCAGAGATCCTCAAGACCACCCTCACAGGGTGTTTAAACTGCCCCCCAGAAAACAGCCTTGTGATTTTTTTTTTGATCTCTCTTTTCTGTCTCCTCTTTGAGGGGCTGGAAAAACATCTGGGAACATTTTAAGCATTAAACCTGGGCTTTTTCTAATTCAGTTTGATTTGGCCTGATTTGGATTGTTGCATCAGCTAAGAGGATTTTTCAGGGTGTAGAAACTTTTCATTCTAGAGCTCAGCTGCTGAACGGCCTTGACAAACCAGTGAATCCCAGGAGAATGGGGGAGGCAGGTGGTACTGTGTGATGCTGTCTTCTGGATATTATGTAGCCCTTGTACTCATGAATAGAAGAGTTTGTAACTTGCTCAAGACTGGACCTATGAATGGTTCATCAAAATGGAAGAGAAGTTCATGAGGCCCCTTATCTTCCTGGAAAGCTACTGACAGCCAGAGATTGCAATCTTCAGCGAAGTAGCACTGGTAAGTTGCCCATGCTCCAGTATGTAAGCCTCCTACCTATGCAAGCAACCAATGTTAAATTCAACTCAGTGGTCACAAATAATGAATTTAAAAATGAAAATGTGAGGGTAGTGGGGAGAGGGGAAAGACGAGCAGGTATGAGGAAGGGACAAGAGAGGGCGTTGGGGGTAAGTATGATAAGAGTATAAACATGAATGAAATTATCAAAAACTACATTAGAATAATTTTTTAAAAAATGGTTTCCAAGTTAATACAGAAAAAAATAAAGTGGAAAGTAACTGCAGAAGCCAACTGATGTCAGACTCTGGCCTTCACATACACACCTGCACATATACACATACACTTACTTACATGTGAATACACACACACACAGCCCACAAACACACCCAATTCAAGGTATCTTGTATTTCCTCACATGTGCATCCTTTCTAGGCGTCACCTCTGAGTGGAATTAGATTTTTAGGTGCCTCCACTTCTATTTAAGACTCCGTCTACCCTGTCCTGTAGTGCAATGCCTGCTCTCGGTTATCTTCGGTTGTTTCCACACATGAAAAGAGTTTTGAAACATTTTTATTTATAGTATATGGAGTTGTAAGGGGACAATGTTTATTTCTTCCCTTTGGTAGCTTAATGACGACATTCTGTTCTCCCCTTGCTCCAGTTGCTACCTATGTACAATCTTCTGCTCTTTTCTTTGTTGCTTCTAAATGCAATGAGGTTCCTTTCCTGGTTACTTTAAAGATGTCTATCATTGCTTTAAGCAAGTGGATTGGCATGTGACTTGGTTTAGATTCCTTCATGTTTCCAACTCCTCCAGTTTGTTGAGTTTGTAAGAACTGTGAGTGTAAATTCTTTAAAAATTGAATATCTTTCAGCTATTGTTTCTTTAACTGCTTCACTTCTCATCCCATCTTCTTCGGAAACCCTGATTACAAACACATTAAAACATCAACTACCCTTTCACCTAAACACTGATCATTTTTTCAGTCACTTACTATGTATACAATATTAGTTTCTGCTTCTCCATCTTCATGTAAAATTATCTCGTCTTCTGCCTATTGATCCTCTGCAGAATAGTTTTCATCTGTCCAGCTACCGTCTTCATTAGGTTAAATCATTCTATTTGATGTGTTCCATTTTCTTTTTTTTTGACCTATGACATCCATATATAATAACTATCCTAACGGTCTTCCCACTGGGGAAAAAATAATCTATGCTGATTTTTGACCTGTATATGATGGTTAATTGTGCCCTTATATTTAATTATTCCTGCTTCTTCGTACGCCTGGCAAGTTTTTGCTGAATACTGGGCATTCTGAACTTTACCTTGCGGTTTCCTGGATACTTCTGCATTCCTATAGAATTCCTAAGTATTGTTCTGTACCACATTTGAGTAAGGTATTTCTTTACAGGCATTTTAAAAAGGATTTACAACAGATGTTTTGGCTCACACTTGTAATCCAGCGCTTGGGAAACTGAGGTAAGAGGATCATATCATGAATTCAAGGCTAATCAGAGCTAGAAGACCCTGTCTCAAAAGAAAGAGAAAGAAAGAAAGAAAGAGAGAGAGAGAGAGAGAGAGAGAGAGAGAGAGAGAGAAAGAAAGAAAGAAAGAAAGAAAGAAAGAAAGAAAGAAAGAAAGAAAGGTTAGTGAAAAGATTTGTGATGTTGGACTATGGCAGACATCTATCCAACACAGACTTTGCCCTAGTACTGAAGTAAAACTCTAATTACTCTTCCTAGTAGTCCATTCATTGGGAATTTACCCACTACAAAAGATACATGAACTATTCTTGGCCCTGTATGAACTGTTGCTCCTTTGATGTGTTCCTGTCCTGGCTTTGGGGAGATATCTCACCTTCATGTGTGAATATGATTAATCTGTACTCCTCTGAAGATTTCAGGTACCCCTCTAGTCTTTCCCCAGTTTTGACTGATATACATCTTTTATTTTTAGTATCCCATGAACTCTAGCCCTGTTATTTTCTTAAATTCCAAGTTTCTGTCACTTAAATTCAAGGAGACTGTAGGTATTTACCAAGAAGGGACTCCTCCTACACTCTGAAAACTCTCCAATCTCAGATAACCATAATTCTGTCATCATTACTTTCCTGTCTAGTCACAGTCCTGAACTGTGTGGTGTGCAAAGCCTAAACACCACGATTCCACACGTTTTTCTCTTGAATTTTAGTTGTTTCCTGTTATTCAGCATAACAAATGTTGGTTCTCCTGTTAAGAGCAGGAATCAGACGTTGCTGGCTTCTGTCATAAGTGAAATTTGGAATTACAGGAGAACATTTATGCAGAAGACTGAGTAGAAAGTAGAAACTGGAATGTCAGAAAAGAGAAGGGAAAATTAGAAAGGATTAATTTCCGAAGGAAAAGTAAAGAGGGAATTGAAAAACTGAGATGGACTTCAAATTCACTTATGAAAAGAAACAGGAAGAGAGAAAGTGATGGCGTTGAAGCAGAGAGATTTTAATGCGGAGTTAGTTCGCTAGGTGGGCTGACTGCACTTGAACTTGCGTTATGCAATATGACTAAAGATTAACAACTTCCTGTAATTAGACAGAGAGCTCTGAAGAGAAAGATAGCAAGTATCTTCCACCTCTTCCCCCAAACAGGCCTCTTTTCACACCTTCTCATTCCTAATATTTAAATATTCTTAACAGAAGTGAGTAGCTCAAGGTTGCTGTCACTTCCGACGGACTGATACACAGATCACCTTGACACCTGATACTCATCATTTCCTGGTGCCCCCCCCCTGAACTTTTGAAATTAATATCCTTGTTCTATAACTCTGGCAAAGAGACAGGAGACAGTGAATCCTACCTTAGCTCAGCAAGGTAGCAGCTCTAGGACTAAGCCCAACAGGGGAACACACATGAAACCTTGGACAGGGGAAAGCTGCAGGAAAGTGCTGACCCTATGATCCCAAGGGATCTTCTAGGGAAGAGTTTTTATAGTACGTAAGAACGGATGCTCTGTTAGAAGGAAGAATGTGCGGGGAGGCTGGGGACAAGGCAGTTACTGCAGTTGTAAGTGGGTCTATAGAATGTCCCACTGGGAGCTGAGAATGTCCATCAGAAGCCTTGTCACGGAAATACCTGTATTCCATGACATTTGTAATTGACCCAGAGAACAGCAGGGGATTCTAGATTGGTTATATGTAGAGGATTGACTGTGGTCAGTTTTGTGTTTAGAAATCATTTGGGTGAAGGTTAAGAAGGGCAGTGTGTTCACTGTGAGAAGGAATGGTGTCCTGTGATAATGAGGAGACGTTGATATATCACAGGAATAAAACCCAGATCTGGTAGCTGAATGAAGCTATGGCAGGAGAAGGAGCTGTGAAGAGAAATACTCAAGTGTTTGTCCTGGATAACTGGATGGACAGCAGAGGTTTCCAATGCTCTAGATGTCCTACACGCTTGTAAAATAAGAGCAGCCAGAAAGATTTGAATGGTCTTGAATTGTTTTCACTCATTCAACACTGTTACATGTTCTCGGCAAAAGGACTAAACCAGGAAAGAAGCTGGAAGTTAGGGAATAATACTCAAGAGGAATGGGATGATGTAGAAGAATTCATAAGGCCCAGTGAAGCCTAGCTGCCACAAGTAGCCATGGCTCCAATGCCCTTTTAGTAACTCTGGGAAGAGTGATGATAACTTCAGAGAGGCCAGATGGAGATGTTGAACTGAACGCAGGCTGAAACGTGAAACAAGGAAGATAAAAGAAAAAGACAAACTGGAGAGCAGTGTGTGCCACTAATGCATGTGCTAGTGAATCCCTCCTAAAGGCATCAGGTGGGTAGAGGAGCCAGAAATGCCAGAATGGGTAAACCAGAAAATAGGGGCAGGACAAACAGCCGAAGACCAACCAATTGACAATGGAGGAGAAGTAGACAGCTAGGAGAGTCTATCGGAAAGTATAGAGCTCACAAACGCCCCGTGGTAAAATGGCTCCAGATGTAATTGCTCTATATAAAGACAACAGCAAGTTGGGAAGCAGGTTCCGAAGCAGGACTGGCAGAAGAGTCGCCAGTGTGAGCACTGAGTGGGGCGGGGAAGAGCATCCCTATTATTCCAGCTGTGTGAGTGGCTGAGGCAGCAGTGTAAGGTTGGAGGTCGGCGTGGGCAGTTTACGCAAGACTCGGCCACAAACTATTAAAAAAGGATTAGTGGCTAAAGCAGTGGAGATGTACCTGCCTAGCACGGGCATGGTCGCAGATTCAATGCCCAGAACGTACAGCAAACAATAAGAGGAGGAATAAGAGGAGGGGGAGCAAATATGCTATAGTAGAAGATAGGTGCACAGCAGCTTCCTTCATTCTGCTCCCCATACTGCAAATCAAAGTAGGTGTGAGCAGGGAAGAGCAGTACGACAAGGTAGGTACTGGAAAGGATGTGGTTGCAAGATTTCCCTTCGTCAACAACTTTAAAATATACACACTTGGGGCTTTAAATCACGAATGGGTCTGGGCACTTCAAGTCTGTTCACCATGATACTTTGGGCATCTTGTATGTAGTTACTGAGCACCTCCGTAAGGAATTCTCTGAAGGGGCCTCCCATTTGAGCATCCTCTAAGTGCTACGTAGGCAGCAGATAAACATTTCTTGCCAATCAGGGTCTGGGCACAGAAACGTTTGTCCATCAGACAAATCAATGAAGAAAACTTGAGGTTTCCTGTTAGACAAACCGCGCACACAAAATGCCAGAGCGCGGTGACTAACAGGTGTGGGTGACAGGGGTAAATGCAGAAGGTTTCATCCGCACCCTCCTTTGTGGTTTTTACTCTGGTGTCACCACCACACCTATGAGTTTCATTCATTAAAATAATAAAGACTTAGGGTAAAACTTGTTGACAATCCATGCAGGGAGCAACAAGCAGTTCAAGAGCTATACTTGATAGAGCAGAACAAGACTCAGTTTGGAGAATGTCTGAAGTGGGTATGTGTATGTACATTGTACATAGGCATACATGTGTGTATATATGTACATATATGTACATGTCTATTATACATTTTATACATAGGCATAATATGTGTATTATACATAGATCTACATCTATGTACGCAAATATTTGATTTTTTGTTTTTGTTGCTTGACAGGGTCTTCCTAAGTATTCCTAGATGTCCTACTACTGGTTATGTCGGCTTCAAACTCAGAGCAATCTCTAGCCTCAGCCTATGAAGTGCTGCTAATCCAGACAGGTGCGGACATGCCCGGGTTAGCTATTGCTTTTTCCACTTGATCTTCCTGTGTGCTGATGTATGTAATTTATCTTCAGACGATCTTTGAGAAATTCCCCCTTCATTTGTTTCACTTACAGAACGTTGACACTGAAACCAAAAATATAGCGGGGGGATGCAAGGAGGTAAACCGAGGCAGGGGACTCATACATATCTTCCTGGTTTTTGTTTGTTGTTTTTTTAAGTATCTGCGAGTGTTAGAAGGCGGTGGCAAAGAGTATGTGTCTGAGGGTGAAATGAAAAGTGTTTGTGTGGAAATGTAATGCGGGTAACATCGTATGTAGACAGCAATGATATAGATCTCAGAATTGGAAACGTAGCTGCCGTCCTATAAGCTACAGTTTCAAGAACGCTTCCTGTGCACTGAACTTTTCTGTCCATCATTGACGGATATCCTCATAGGAATTTCCCTGAACAGAACAGGAAAGACTCGAAGTAGCCCTCCAGGTACCCACTGCCAGCCCCCGACTCCAACACACCACACGGCCCTGGTGGCATATTTAAAACCCCATTAGCGTCCCCTTTAAAAGACGCACCCCACTTTCCAGGTGTGCCTGGAGTTTGGCTTCTGAGTCACAGCTTCTGTTCCTGCCCAGATGGGGAAAGTGGGCGAGGACGGGCTGTGAGAGTGGGGTGGGATGGGCAGGCGGGACCACTTTGTCGCAGGGGCGGCAGGTGATCCGAAGAGCCCGGGAGAGCTGCGGAGCGGGCGTTGGTGCTGGAGCGCACCGCACCTGTACGGGTGACCCTTGCGGGCACCGGGGCGGAGGCGCGCTCACCTGTGCCCACGTGACGGGGCGGAGCTGTGCCAGCGGAGGGCCCGTGGCCACGCCCTCTCCGCGAGTGGCACGCCCGGACCCCGCGAACCGGATCGGCGGCGGCGGCGGCGGCCAAGCCCGGGAGGCGGAGGCGGGACGCGGGAGGCGGTGGCGGCTGTGCGCGGAGACGTAGCAGCGGCAGCATGTCGGCCGGCGGAGCGGTCCCGCCGCCCCCGAACCCCGCTGTGTCCTTCCCGGCGCCCCGGATCACCCTGCCCACTGGCCCCGACATCCTGCGGACCTACTCGGGAGCTTTCGTCTGCCTGGAGATTGTAAGTGGGGCAGCGTAGGCAACGATCGAGTCTCAGGAATAGGGACAGGCAGCAGCATCTTTGCCCCCAGCCCGGTCTGGCCCTCGGTGCCCTCCTTCAGCCTCCTTCTTCTAGAAGTGACCTTTTCCTGCGGACGGTCTCGGGGGTCCTTTCCACGCTATGCCGCGGCCTCTTGCCTGGCACCTGTTACGCGGACACCTGCTCGCCGGCCTGGAATGGAAATGTCCCCTTTAGAGCGAGCAGACGAAGGGCCCAAGATTAGGCACTTGGGCAGGAGAGGGGTGTTTGAGCTTGGAGGTGGCTTGGGGACTCGACTTTGGACAGGGTCTATGCTTGGCTAGAGGAGGAACCAGCGCCCTCGGCCCCTCCTGTCGCTAACCTGCCATTTTGTTGGGTGGTGCAAAGGTGTACCGAGGACTGGGTGGCCAGGAAGCTGCTAGGATGTGGAAAACCTGGGCGGGAGGCTCCAGGAAAATGAGGAGGAGGAGGCTGAAGCCTGGGTATGGTTTTCACCCGACTCACCCTTGCCATCGTTCGTGCCCTTTGGATTGGGGAAGAGCAGGGCAGGGCGAAAGGTGAGATTGTAGGTGCAGTTGGCGGTGTGTAATCAAGTGGGCGTGAGAACGGTGGGGCTAAGTGGAAGCGAGGCTGTCAGCGAGGCTCTTAAGAGCCTTTGCACCTTGTCCTTTTTCGGTTTACCTGAGAATTCCAAAGCTTCTCAAAACACTTTGCTTGGCCCTGGAAAAGTTGATGTCACGGGCCTGCCCTGCCACCTTGTTGAACTAGACACTTGAACTTAGGAAAGGAATGCTGTGGTGTTGGGAGCTTTTGAAGCTCTTTGTGGACAAGTGGGGAATGTGTAAATATAAATTGGGCAACGGAGGTTGCATCACGCCCGGAGAATGTCAAATAAAAAGAAGTGTTAGCAAGGCAGGAACTTTCCTGCAGACTGCTTTTGTTTGCTCCGTTTAGGGTTTTCATGTCACTGGTCCTCTTCTGTGAGTTTGCGTAACCTGGATCTGGGTCACTCTGGCTTTCCTTTTGTGCTGTGGAGCTGAAAACCTTGTGAGCATTGGTTTTCTGCCCCATTATGCTTAGGTAGCCAAGGCACCTTAGGTTTAGCTCAGATTGGAATCTGAAAGCGGAGACCCAAGCGAGTGAGTCACAGGCTGTGGCAGCTGTCTTCAGGTAGTAGCTGAGGCTAGAAGCCCCCACTAGCATGGGTTCAGGACTGAGCCCAGTTCAGCAGCATAGGAAGGAGACTGAGATCTGTCTCAAGCATCCATATGAGAGGAGCAGGGAGGAGATGGCGTTGGATCAGCCTCCTGGCTGTGGGGGGACACAACCTTTAAAACAGGAAGCTTTGGAGAAAGAGTCCACAAATTCTGGGCTCCTTTCCTGCCGTATTCAAGTTCCACATGCTTGCTCCCTTTTCACGGGTTTTCCCCACGTTTTCACCTACTTCCCACTTACCCTGAAATTTACAGAAGCTCCACATAAAACGACCGATTGAAGTTAGCGCCGTCCTCAGCAGTCATACACATTTCATCTCAAATTTGATATGTTGGTTATGTTTCTGACTTTTACCCAACTACCTTTATACAATATAATTTGTATACATATATGGAACACACTCACACATACGGAAACATATGCATAGACGTCTTACCCACGTGTTACCAAATCAAACGGCACTCAGGACCCACCTGTGGATGTGCCACACTTTGTGGAACACTGTACTTCTGAAGGTGAACAAGCCAAAGAGGTGACTTCTTGAACTCCCCCCCCCCCCGCCAGCTCCGTATCTCTTTTTCCTCTCTGCTGCAGTAGTTAGTTCTCAACCCTTGCTGTACTTAATGACTTGGCAGCTTTGAAAAGTACGGTTGCCAGCCCAGACTAATTAAACCAGAACCTCTAGGGGAGCACCCAGAGTCGGCTAATTTTTCCCGAAGGTTCCCTGGAGATTCGAATACACGGAATAACTGCAGTCCACTGACAGAACCTTTGAACCAGGCTCTGTAGAAAAGAGAAATTCAGAGAATTTTCCTCACAAACGTGAATGTTTTGTTAGGATGGATAGGGTGATTCGATCTTGGAAGTGCAGGGAAGTATCCTGCACACTTCCACTAAACAAAGGTGGCCTGCTTCTTATTTTCTCAAACTTCCGCTCCTCTGGCAACTTACCGAACCCTGAAACATGATAAAAAAAAAATAGAAGAGATTTTTCCCAAAGCCATTTGGACTTGCACTTTTACATGTGTGTGCATGCATGTACACGCATGCGTGCGTGTGCATGTTCAGTTTGTGTGGGGGTATGTGTGTGTGAAGGCTCATGCCTATGTTCAAGTGCCTATGGAGGCCAGAGGATAATTTTGGGTGTCATTCCTCAGGAACTGCCTGCCTTTTCTTTTTTTATATATTATGTTTATCTGTGGAAGGAAGGGGAGGGCATGCTCCTTCCACAATGCATGAATGGAGGTCAGAGGAGAACTTCTAGGAGTCGGTTCTTTCCTTCCACCATGTGGTTCCCAGGAGTCAACCTCAGATTCACAGGCTTGAAGCTAGGCACTGTCGTCCCCCCCCCACCAATCCCTCAGCCATCTCACCATCCTGTCAACTCTGTTTTAGGCATGAGGACCAGGGTGAGCAGGAGCTCATACTGGCCTGTAACTTGCCAAGTAGAACAGGCTGGCTGACCATGGATTACCCTGTCTCTGCCTGTCTAGCACAGAGATCACGTGTCACCATGGGCAGCTTTTCTTCAGGGAGTCCTGGGGGTTGAAGTCGGGCTCCTCAGCATTTAAGTACAAATGCTTTACTTAAAGCGGGCAACCTTTCTAGGCCCACATTTTAATTTTTATACCCGAACATCCTTCCAAGTTGAAGTTGACGGTATCATTTACCTCTTCCCCAAAACTCCTGTTACCTGTCCCCAGGGGGAGGATCAAAATGTACCAATGAAACCAGTGACCTCAGGGATATGAGAGGCCACTTTGAGGCAAACCAACTGTTCCTTCTTGGCCCCCATCCTTCTGGAATGCTTAGTGATACTGGATCAAAAGATTAAAAAAACAGTCAACGGTCAGGCTTGGTGGGTCTTTTACCTAGAATGCCCACTCTAGGTGATGTACAGACGAGAGCTAAGTCATTCATTTGGAGCAGCTTTATCCCTAAGTTTCACAACTGCCCTGGGATTTTTTTATTCCTAAGTCACAGGCCCCATGGCTCCTCTTTAGAAATTATGCTCCCTGTAAATTAATTGTGAGGATTCTCTAGGCACAGTCTCAAACACTAAGTGAACTCCAGCCTGGAACCAATTATTTTAGCTTCTGTTGATGTTTCTGGGTGTCTCTAAACTCCTTTTTAATGTTGACCTTCCATTGAAATCCAATTGCCTCCAAGATTTCTTCCTTTTGTGTCACGTTGCTCTCTGATGCTGTGCAAACTGTGCTCTGTGAGAATGTTCTCATCTATCAGTAGAAGACCCAGCTAATGAGACAGTAGTCTTGGGATTCCGTTTTCATACTAACTTTGCTCAAGGAATATAA
Source organism: Myodes glareolus (assembly GCF_982192425.1). Classification (NCBI taxonomy): domain Eukaryota; kingdom Metazoa; phylum Chordata; class Mammalia; order Rodentia; family Cricetidae; genus Myodes; species Myodes glareolus. Next base: position 18,090,647 of record NC_142044.1, read on the forward strand.
TCCCAGTCTCTAGTACTGTACTGCACTTATGACTCTCTGAAAATAGTTTCTGCCTCCAGAACCAAGTCAGACATTTTACAACATCTATTTCATAAGCAAGAACTGTTCCAACTTTGCATCCATGATATGCTTTTTTTGTGATAGGTATGTTCTACTACTGGTTTCCTAGCTTGCCAGACCTTTGATTTTGACCAAAGCTATCGTAACCCAATGTCTCTTTACCAAACATCTGTATGAGTTAAATACAAAGTTGATATTGCAAAACCAAGTCTTTTATTTCAGGCTGAAAACCTTAACAACAAAAATTATAATTTTCAGGGGCCAGGACAAAGGATCAATGAGTAAAGAATGTGTTGCAAAATTGAAGGGACCTGTGTTCAAATCCCCAGAACTCTTGAAAATCTGCTCTCTGTGGTAGTTTATGTTTGTAGTTGCTCCTGTGTGAGATGGGACATAGAGACAACAGAATCCCTAGGACCTCATGGGCCAGAGAGCCTCACCTAGGGAGCAGTGAACAACAAAACAGACCCTGTCTCAGATGATGAAAAAACAGCAAAAACGCTGAGGTCTAACACCCAAGGCTGTCCACGCTAGCACAGCACCATGCAATGCCCACACTTGTTCTCATGAACAACATGTTACCACTTTCAAGTCCTCTCAGTGTTTCTGGAGTGAATATTTACTGACTGCATACTGTGTACAAAACTGATTATTTGCCTCCTTACCTGACAGCCCCACAATCTAGTTAGCAGGATGGATGGATAGATAGATAGATAGATAGATAGATAGATAGATAGATAGATAGATTGATCGATCGATCGATCGATCGATAGATAGATGGATGGATGGATGGATGGTAGATGGGTGGGTGGGTGAATGGATGGATGGATAGATAGATAGATAGATAGATAGATAGATAGATAGATAGATAGGCAGGGGGTAGATAAATAAGTAGATAGAAATAGATTTAGATGTGTGTGTGTGAGTACATGTGCATGTGTGGGTGTTTGTATGTGTGTATGTGTGTGTGTTACTTCTATCTGGGGAAGAAAATCTGTCATAAAATACTACCGAAGGATTTTCTATTCAGGCCTAGCTGTAATAATATCAAAGTGTCTCTACTCTTGGACTACACAAGATACTCAGGATCCTGTTCTCAATGAAATTATTTTATAAAATGTGTAAGAAGAATCAAGCATAATACTGTTTATTGTGGAAAACAGTAACTGATTTATTCAGTGACTCTCACAGCTTGGGTGTTTAAGAAAACACCTTCTTCAAATTATTTGTTTAGATCTTTCCTTATGGGAGGAATTCTGAACTCGTTTTCCAAATAACTGTAGTGCTTTAGCACCAGAATTATTTTCCTTTATTTAACATAACATATTAAAGAACATACTGTTTGTTAGACCTTCTCTCTGTGCCCTGGGAATCTGTTGACCAATATGTAGTGTTTGCCCTTAAAAGACGTTGTGTAGCATGCTGCTGCACGCCTTTCATTTTCACCTTCAGGAAGCAGAAGCAGATGGAGCTTTGTGAACCCGAGACTGGTTGGTTTATGCCGTGAGTTCCAGGACAGCCAGCAGATACTTCATGAAACCTTGTTTCAAAAGAAAAAAAAGTGTGGTAGGAGATAAAAGCCAAAAATCATTTGCAGTTTTGAGAAATGCTGAGGTAGGCTTATGAAAACACTCTGAGAAAGAGAACATTTGACTACTGGAGAGTTAGGACAGGGAGTTTTCGTTGGGAGGTAACATTTGAGGTTGCCTGAAATGATGAGACAAAATTCCAGATAGAAAGGAGGGCATACGCAAACCTCAGAGAGTTAGAAGAAGAAGAGAAGGAATCAGTCCATACCTTGGAATTTCTAGCAATTGTTAGCGCTTGGCATGACTAATGAGAAGATGGGAAAAGGAAAAGAAAGATGCTGCTGCTGGCAACATGGAAGCTGAGGTTTGCTGACAAATAGGTCAGGCTTTGAATACGTTCTCCACGGAGCACCGCCGAGAACAGGGTTAAATGTGGTCAGATTTGTGTCTCAGAAATATTTAATGAAATTTGTTTGTAAAACACAGAGATTAAGGTTAAAAGTCCAGACCACTGTGCGTGTGTGTGTGTGTGTGTGTGTGTGTGTGTGTGTGTGTGTGTGTGTTTTGGGGGTGTCTTACTATTGCTATAGTCTACATAAGATGTGATGAGACCCTGAAATAAAACCAAAATAAAGAAGAATAGAGAAAATAAAGAAGAAAAACCCAAGGCTTAGCCGGTCGACTAACATATGAACTTGGATGCTCGCTTAAGTGATACTGGGCGAGGCTGAAGTATAAAATGTTTCTGAGATGAGCACAAGGTGAGGCTGATGGGAGGGGAAGGGGCGGAGGCAAATGCAGTAGTCACGCAGAGGACAATTTGAGTATAGCCTGACTCCTGTGTAAATGTTCTGGCATATAGAGCTTTATTTCCTTGACCAGAAAATAGGTTTTGATTGCAAAGAGGCACTGTTTGAAGTGGATTAGGAGGCCTAGCAACCAATGTGTTTGACTCTCTAGATGGGTTTTTATCCTATGCGTACGACTTGTTTCTACCCCTGTGCCTATGCATTGAAAATCTCTAATCACAGGAAAAGAGCCTTTAACTTTTTAAAAGGGAAAGTGTGCCAGGGCCCCTGCCAGAGTTCATTGTTCCGCATTCATGTTCCGTGACTCACAACCCTGTAGGAAATATGAACTAAAAATTTAAAGACTTTGAACCAACTTGCCAAAAGGATTGACCTTGAGCTGCAAAGGGAAAGGTCAAGGGGAGGAGATTTGGTTTATGCTGCTGTATAAAACTGTGCCTGGTGGTAGGAGCTGTGGACTAGATGCATCTGCTAGCATGGGACTGAATTAAAAGGGCCCTACCTAGATGTCAAACTGGTAGCAGGCGAGTGTACTATCTGTGACACACATGCAGAAGTCAGCACATGCTATGCTATTGGCTTATGATACAAACAGTGTGCAAGAATATTCGAGAAGAACTGACAAGTAGAAAAAAAGCAGTTGGGGAGCAGACATGCTCTCTACAACTGCAAATGATAATGTTTTTTTTCCCAGTTACACAGTTTGACCTGGATTCCTCATTACCCTGTTTTATGGAAGAGGGTTGAGTCCTTTCATAGCGACCCTGTCTGATACTCTCAATTTTATGAGGATGAGGACTTTCAGAAGGAAAATAGTCAAAAGAAAAAAAGAAAGGAAGTAGTGGTCTATCCAGTTCCTGCCAGGACACTGGCATGCAGGCATTTTTTAATCGACACGGTAGGGAGTTACCTACATGGAAAGGACATTTCAGAAACCAAGGGAATTGATAAGAACAAATGCAAAGAGGCCTGAGGTTCATTTTTCTCCTACACTGTTTGCTTTCTATTTTAGGGTTTGCATTAGCTATTTAAAAAACTGACATAGAAGTCTGAGTCACATGAGGTGAAGGTAATATTTTGTAGCACTGACAAATGCATGTCAAATGCAGAGCAGAAAGTAAAATCTATTTTGCAGTTAACAGTCTGTGTTCATGGACCAAGTCTATATATGTCTTTCCGGAATTCATTTTTTCCCTAATTCAAACAACAACAAACAAACAAACAAACAGAACAAAACAAAAACCAAATCTTGCTTGCTCTAGATTTGTGTGATCTACAGCCCACAACCTGCACCAAGGCTAATCCAGGAGCAATCTGGATGGATGTCAGCACAGTTCACGATCAGGATGACAGGTGCCGAAGGGCTAGCCTGGTCAAAAGTTACAGTGGCTGTTTCAGTCCTATTAGGGGATCTGGACAAATGGGGAGCAGAAAAGACTGAAAGTTGGTGCTGGTGAGGTATGTTTGCAATAGATGATCACTTTTCCCATCACCTTCTTCTCCAGCATCCAAAGATCTCCTGGGAGGTGGTGCTCATTACTATGGTCACCAGACAATCGAGGAGGCCATGCTTCTGCTTGCTAGTCTCCTTACCTGTTTTTGACATCCATCATGCACCAGGAAATGGACATGACTTTAGACAGTCATGCATTCCTGGGTTCTGAAGTGACTCTTCCAACACTTTCTTTAGAACCAATCATTGCTCACTGATTGGTTTCTGTTTCTCTCAAACAGGACACAACTGAACACCTTATGTAGAAAGTGTCCCCTGGTTTCCCAGTGCTCAGAACCATTTAAAGAAATGCCACCATTTCTGACTTCACAGCCCAGTGGGTAATAGGCATGCGAGTCTATGATTTCAATCTAGATGTTGTAAATGGTCAAAAGGATACATGCATCAGTAACCACAGGAACACCGAGGATGGCTTTCAGCCAGAGAAGCCTTTCTGGAAGATGTGCTACCTGTGGGCCAGCTATACAGCAATTGGTTGTGTGGTAGGCAGATGCAGGGACAAGGGCACCTAGTTCTTTGGGTTTAGAGGATGGGATGACAGGCTGGGATGCCGAGAAAGGGAAAAGAACATTGGGAAAAAAGGAAGTTTGAGGTGGGTGGGACCCAGGGTCTCTAGTATGATTACCACTGGGCACAACTACATTGTAAAGGAACTTGCATCTTATGGTCTGTCTTGTCAAGGTGTCTACAAGTCAAAGGCTGTATCTCTTAACAGAAGTATATGTTCAGTTTAACAAATAAAACAAAAAAAATCCAGAATATAAATTGTATATAGCATGGGGTTGATTATAGAGTCTCTCTTTATGTAGGCAATAAATTCTAGACATATTAAACATTTTTACAGCTATAATGTTGAACAGGTACCCAGTAAATAAGCACCCATTAAAACAGAAGGGCTTAGCAAGTAGGTGAGGGGTTCGGAAGTTTTGGGTGAATGTTCCTTGTGTTACCGTTTAGCCAGTTTTGCATGACTTGAGGCAGCCATTTGGAAAGTTGATAGAAATCTAAGTCTAGAATGAATACTAAACTTTAAAGAGGCAGAAAAGTGTACTGGCGAAAGCATATGCTCTGGAACCCAGTGCCAAGTCCAAATCCCACATCGAGCATTTGGTAACTGTGTGACTTTGACAAAGCTACAGAGAACTCTGCACCTCAACTAACTATCCTATAAAAGGGGGCTCATAATATTCTTCAGGCTGTGAGGATGAAATCGATAAAAATAAAATTCTTAGAACAGACTTGGCTATAAAAAGCCGATTTGTTAGCTAATAGTTCCATCATTGTATTTCCTTCTCCTTCATATTCAGACTCTGTAAGTCTCGCTAGGAGATTTATTTCTGCACCCCCAAGCTCACTACTTGTTCAGTCTCCCTGCAAAGGAGAGATGGCATGGCCAGTTGTGTTGATAACAAGACAACACAGAAAATTATTCTAAATAATTAAGTATTTTTCTCTAAGGACAGGCCTGGTAATTTGTCTCTTCAGATTGGTGTCTTCTATTCTCCTTTCCAACATTACTGAAAGTCATCTGTCAGAGAAATTAGCCCGTTTCCTTAAGACAATAGTATAGTATGCAAAAATGGAGGTATCAAATAGGCTGAAAAGTTATTATCTAAAATGTCAGAGCATGTGCTTTAAAAAAAACCCACTTGTCAGGAAATCAGTGTCTTTTGAAAAGAAAAGAGATATTTGCTAAAATGACTTTCTTGAGAGCATAGAAGAGTCCTTCAAATAGGCGATGGGTTGAGATGTCTAGAATCCACACAACCAGAATCAAAAATGCTGCATCCTTGCCAGGACATGTTTTCTTGTAGGTCTTGTAGGTCATATGTTAACCAGCAGACAGTTCCTAGGGAAAACCTGCTTCAGCTCCAACTGTGAGCCGGCAGGCAGGGTGGTGTGATCTGTAGGTGAATATCCACCCCTTGGTTTTCTTATGGGAGGAGTTCTCTAGTCAAGCCACACCCTTCTAGCTTACATAGGCCAAATGTAATCGACAGACATTTTAAACCACAAAAGTATCTGTTGGTTTAGAAATGAGTAGTGTATTAGTTTCTTTTCCATAACAGTGAGAATATAATACCTCACTCATGCAACTGAAAGGAGGGGGAATTTATTTGGCTCACAGTTTGAGATGGGTCAGTTTATGGTGGCAGGGAAGCCATAGTGGAGCTCATGCCATGAACATGGACAGCAGGCCCCTCAGATCTCTTCTAAGCAGGTAGTAGAAATAAAGCTCAAGCCAGAAAGGGAACTAGGCTATGATCCTCAAAGCCTGACCTGTAGTGACCAACTCCTTCCAGCAAGGCCCCAACCCTAAAAGATTTCCCAACCCCCCAAGACAGCCTGCAGAAGAACAATGCACATTCAAAGCAGAACAGGTAACAAATTAATAACTTCTCCTCAAATCATAATTGAGCCCATGTGTGCCAGGTACCTCTGAAGCTGGGCCAAGAAGATGAGGACAGCCATCCACAAGGAAGCTGAAGAATGTTTCTAGAAGGCGTTCTCCTTTGTGTTACTTGACTGTAGAGGAGCCTTTGGTTGAAGTTTGAGGCTTGGGTCTGTGAGCTCTGGTGTAGTTCCTTACAGAAATGTGAAATAGAAGCACATTTCACACACAAATATCATGCAACCAGAGGTAGACGTGAGGTCAGAATGTGGACTCAGATCCAGGATGAGAATGTGAGTGCACCATGGCATTTTTAATTCCTTGTTTTTGCAGCATGCACATTTGTCGTTGCCAGGATACTTTATCAGTTCTTCTCCCTCAAATTTAACCAGTTCCGTGCTCTCCTGTTAGTCCCTAAGAGCAGGGCTCTCCACTACACAGGGGCACTAATGATTGTCACTTATTTGGGAAATGTTCCAAGCTTACTAGAGCCTGGAATTGGAAGCCAGTAGTCTAAGCACAGGCGGTCTCACCTGAAGTCCATTTACTAATGTGGAGGCCAGGTTGAGACACTTGGAAGGAACAGTAACTTCCACCAAAAGGAAATCGTGAAGAAGGGAAGAGACCGTCAAAACCAGGGTGACCCTACAGCAGCAAGCTATTCTTTGTGTGTGTGTGAGAATGGGGATCGAATCCAGGGCCTTGTAGATGCCAATCGCTGATACTCTTGAAGAGGCTCTCTAAGGTGAGCTTAATTGTGCCATCCACTCATTCACTTAAACGAGAGCTGAATTGCCCTCGTCCACTGTCACTCAGAGCTAAGCCCAGGAGCGGAACAAACACATGATGCCTAGAGTTGGTGTGTGGGTGAGGTTAATTGAGAAAGAAAGAACTAGCTAGCACTCATTCCCTCGCCTCCCTCCCGTTGCCATGCCGCCCATGCACCACCGATGAGGCCAATCAGATCACCGCTTCTGTAAGCACCAAGTTTCCTTTTCCAAGCTTGAGCTGTGGGAAAGGCTGTAATTTTGAGTTTGATAGAGCAGTTCACCCATACTCTTTCTTGTGCATGTTAGGCTCCCTGCCCAAGCCTGACTTCAAATCTGCCTTACTGCCCACCTTTTGAGGTACCTCCTGCTACACTGCTGTTCCCCTCTCCCACTCCACGGGACTCACTGTACTCAGTTCTTTTTATAGCGCCTGCCACACTCTGTTCCCGCATCAGATTTAATGGTGGGTATTTCTCCCTCAGTTAGAACGCTGAAAGCTGGAACCTCACCTGTTTGCTTTTTTACTTGAATGGCCTTGCTCACTGTCCAGCAGTAGGTTCGGGGCCCATCTATCTGAGTTCAGGTTTGTTAAATACTACTTTGATTCAAGGGATTACTTAGAGATGTTACCTTACCACAATGCCTGAGCAATATGGCTGTGCTTGTCTGTTCAATTTGCCTGTTCTAATGAATGACGGCCAGTTCCTTGTTTTTCGTTACCCTTGCACATAGTTGCTCAGTAAATGGTGCTTGCATTAATTGAAATTTAATAATGATTTAAAATTCATTAACTGCATTTAAAGTAATATAAATTATTTGTGGGTAATGAATAAGGAAAGGCTACTAGAAGGAAGACCCAGGGGAACAAAAGATTGGTGCATTAGAGATATTCTTGCTGCCTTCAAATATGCATTAAATGATATAAGAGATGAGATACTATCTTTGAGAAACAAATTTTTTTGAACTCTCGTGATCACTGATAAAGGGGCAGTTAAAAATTAACACGCATTAATATTCATTACTTACATTTCTTGTGTAAAACACTGGAGGTTGTTAATTTTTTATTTGAAAGTAATAGGAATTGAGATATAATACCACAACTCTAAGCTTATTAAGTGGATCATGAACTATCACCACATAAGCAGTAATTCATTATGTTGATAGAATGTTTTTTTTCAAGGTACATCAAAATATATGACTGAGCCCTTTGTCTTAAAACTTGAATGTTTTTATCCGTTGTTGATTGAGCAATTTGGGTATCACCTGAGTACGTATGAAGCCATGTATCGCTGCCCTTCCAGGTTGGGAGCTCAGACGGCTCTCATATAAGCAGATCTGTTTAGTCACTAAACAAATAGGAAAACATCCTGTGTTGGGGCGGGGCGAGGGGGATGGTCCTCTCCGCCCGAGACATTCTCGAAGCAAGGATGTGAGCAAACTTTTGATGTTGCCAAATCTAGCATAGTCTCTGATAGAAAATAATTACCATGGAATTAATAAATGAGTTGGGTACGGAGGTCTAAGAAGTAGTGTAGTCTGTTCGTGAAGACAAAGAAAAAGCCAAGGCATTCAGTTATGTCCGATATATGTCCAATTGGTAACAAGTCCCTGCTAGGGAGTGGGTCAGGAGCGGGTAGCTGGAGAATGGGTAGAACTTGGCAGGATATATATATATATATATATATATATATATATATATATATATATATATCCAAGTTAGGTCTGAGTAGTGATATTCTGGGCCAGCAATGCCAGCCACTCAGACATGAAAGAGTTTTGTTTTTGAGCTACACATTTTTTTCTGTAATATAAAAAATGGGGAGGGCTTATGGCATAAGGAAAGGATAAAAAGAACTGATAAGATCTCAAAAGGCCTACTGTGTCTTGCAAAGGCCATACCATTTTTCTTGCTTTAGTGGTAAGATGGAGAAAACTGGTTATCTTTGCCCCTGTTTCTCCTCCAGTGTTTGTTTCCTCACGGCATCCTAGCTCCCTGCAACGGAAACCTAGGGAAGTCCCTTCCTCACTTCGCCTGTCAGGCCCTCCATCTGATCCAGTACAGTCATCTGTTACCTCCTCTCTGTTCTCCATACCTTCATGATAATTTGTGCTGTGCTGTCATCCCGTGTAGCCTTGAGTCCTGCATCCTTCCCTCTCCAGTCTAGTGTCACATTCTAGCCAGAAGAACTTTTAGGTGCAGGTCTTGAAGATGCTACTTCCTGCTCAAGATAAGCATGGTCGCCATTGCCCTTGCATGAACTGAAATCTCCTTGACTGTCCTCAAGCCCCACCAGCCTGTTATCATTTGGTTCAAATGTTCACATCCCGCTGATCTGTGTCCTTTGCCTGTGCTTTGCGCGATCCTGATGCCTACCTGAGCATCACAGACTCATCTCCTGCCTGGATTCTTTCTATATCATCCTATTCCAGTCCTGGGGTTTATGACTTCTGGGATAAGTTTTCTGGCTGTTCAGATCTGGCTCTGGAGCATTTACTTTGTGGAAGTATAGAATCCAGTTTCTTCCCCAGCTCTGGCATTGGTTCAGCAGTATTTTCATCACTTGCTCAGCTGCCCATCTCCTAGAATAGACTGAGTTGTGTGATGGCAGAGGCTAATGCAGCTTGAATTTATTCCCAGCACCCAGCAGTGTGCCTGGGTAGTTATCAACTATGACATGGATCTAAGGTACAAATTTGATTTCCAGAACATGGTAGATAGTCAACGCTGGTCACTTGTTATTGCTTACTCTCTTGAACAGCATCTGCAGCTATGATTGTACAGGGAGGACCTGGTGTCCAAAGTACAAGAAGGCTGTCACAAAGACAGAACAATGTGCACTGCACATGGGAAATTAGAGAGTTACAGCTGTTCTTCTCTCAGGAACTCTCTAGCAAGCGATGAGAGCAGAAAGAGAGGAAAGGAAGACCAAACCGTGTGTAGGGTATTGACTGAAATGAAAACCCATCAACAGGGTGGTGGTTAGAGAGGCAGCCAGATCACTGGATGGTGTGTGTTCATGGCTGGAGGATACCGCAGGGGTAGGTAGATGTATGGAGAACACTGCAGGTAGGTGTCCATGACTGGAGAATGCCACAGATGTGTGCATATCGCTGGAGAATGATGCAGATGTGTGTATATGGCTGGAGAATACTATAGATGTGTGTATATGGCTGGAGAATTCTGCAGGTGTGTGAAGATGGCTGGAGAACACTGCAGGTGTGTGTATATTGTGGAGAACACTGCAGGTGTGTGAAGATGGCTGGAGAACACTGCAGGTCTGTGAAGATGGCTGGAGAACACTGCAGGTGTGTGTATATTGTGGAGAACACTGCAGGTGTGTGTGGATGACAAGATATCACGTGGGTCAGGAAGAATCCAGCCTGAAAATCCAGGTACAGGGTTAACCCAAACTCTGGGTCCAGCTGCTCTTGCACCTAAGGGAAGAACGTATCTGTGTAATGCTATGGAAACAATGACGAATGGGGTAGGAGAAATGAGCACAGGGTAAGAAGCAAGAGAGCAAAGTTGATGCAAATGTTTAGCAGTGGCATGACAGTGCTCAGAAGGAAAGCTACTACTCTCTGGTTTTTGTTTGTCTTCCAGGTGCTTGGGGGACTGGTCTGGATTTTGGTTGCTTCCTCCAACGTTCCTCTACCTCTGCTCCAAGGATGGGTCATGTTTGTATCCGTGACAGCCTTCTTCTTTTCCTTTCTCTTCCTGGGCTTGTTCCTCTCTGGTATGGTGACTCAGATTGACGCCAACTGGAACTTCCTGGTAAGACGTTTTTATTGTAAGTCTATTGCAAGAAAATGTAAGGCACTTAACAAATATCACATTCTGTTCGGAAATGCCTAAATATCTACTCTTTCTGTTTCTGCCTAGAAGAGAAAATAGGTCAGCATGAGGGGACCACTGTGGTGCCCAGGTGTGGTTTTGGTGGATGATTGGGACCTCAGTTTGTAAAATTCCCACACTGGTACAACTGAGAATTCACACTGTTACTTTTATGATTTAGGTCATTTTTTTTTTCAAAATTGATTTTATGTGATGCAACAAATGAATTGCATTCTAATTGAATAGATGCCTTTGGAACATCTTAAAACTTTCCACTTGTTTCTTCTCCAGAGATTTAAATGGGTTTAGCCATACCTTGGTAAGCGAGGGGCTGATTGCATGACATACCCTCAAAACTGGGGTGCAAGCTTCTATAGATTCTCGTCATTTACGTTTTAATATATATAAGTACATATATTTCATTAAATATGCATATTTAATTTCCATATTGCCTATATACATTGTACTATAAGGTGTAAGTCATTTGCAGGTTACTTAGAATACATAGTACAATGTAAATGCTGTGTTCATAGTTTTTTTCTTTAAGATTTATTCATTATATTTTATGTGAATGTATGCTTTACCTGCATGTATGCCTGTGCACTGTTTACATTCCTGGTGTCTGTGGAGGGCAGACTAGGGACTGACAGACACAGGAGGGCAGACCAGATGGTAGACTATGGACTGACAGTATGGGGGGCGGGCAGATTGTTCAAGCTTTTCAGAAAACAAGTAGCTCCATGTTGTTTTCCTGATGTTTTGAAAGAGAATATTTTATAAACAGTTCTTCTTCAAAACGAATTAAAACAGTGAGTCTGGAAGGATAAACTTGATAACATGGTATTAAGCTCAATGTTTAAAATAAGGCACCATTCACTGTGAATGACTGACTGTATTTTCTCATTTATGGTTTGGACTCTCTTCCATGCCTGTGGTTTTCTACATTCTCTGGGACAAACTAGAAAAGGCCAGTGGGGAAGACTCTAATCTACAGTGGGCAGGACTTTAGGGACACTCATAGGGAACCCCCTTCCGGTCCTGAGTTATACTTGGGTATTTAGAAACTTAAGTAAGACCATCTTTTGATCTATATATATTCTTTTTGAGTAAATAGGATTTTTTCCCCAACAGCTTTAGGACAAATGTTAAAGGGAAATGTTTTATTCACAAAACATAAGGAGAGCTATAAATACAGATGTTTACAGCAGTAGTAATAAGTACCTTACCAGATGCCATTAGAAAATAATGAAAACAGTGAGTTTCATTGTGCTTAGCTTTGCATCTGGTTAATAATCACCAATCAACCGTCTTTCTGATTCCTCAAAGACACTGAGGCTTGTCTTGTAATTCTGATTCTGGGAGGTCACTGAGATAGTGTCTTCCTACCTTTCCCCCAACTTCATTATTTCTTACTCAGTCATGTGAAAACAATCCTGGATCCCTAACTAGAATACAAATAAATCTTTCATCTCCTCTTTTTGAGTGCCTGCCTTTCCCACAACAAAGTTTGCCAAGGAATCGGTTGATTCCCTGAGTTACTAAGGAAATGCAGGTCTTTAGGTATCAGACTCAAAGACGTTATGAGGCAGGCTTGTCCCACTCTGCCCATACTGGTACCTCAGGATCCTTCATCATCACATCCCATCTTGCTGACTCTTCCTAATTGCAGTATCTCACACCACCAAACCCTTCTCCTAGAATCTCCCGATTGCCTAGCAACTGAAGTGTTCAGTCTGAAAATATCACTAGTATCCTGCAGCATCTAGTATTCTTTCTAATTGACTGGTACATGTACCTTTTAAATGCTTCAATACTTTTTGGATGTCATTCCTGGTCTTGTTGGATAGATTCTGTATTATATCCTGCCCTCCCCTGATCCCAGCTGCTTGTATTAAATCCTGTTTTCAATTCTAAAGTGATTATTAGTAATCATAGTAGGTTATTGGTTTTCCCAAGTTTGCTTTCCCCACCTCTTTGTAGCATTCTGTGTGATGTGCAAACAGTAAACCACAAGTGTTCTCATTGCTTTAATTGTTTCGCTGTATCCAAGTGTTGAAAGGCTGGACCTGGTAGTGCAAATCTCTAATTCATCACTCCATAGCATGAGGCAGGAAGGACTCAAGTGCAAGGTCACTTTGGGCTAAGAAAATGAGACCATGCCACAAAAGAAAGAAAGAAAGAAAGAGAGAGAGAGAGAGAGAGAGAGAGAGAGAGAGAGAGAGAGAAAGAGAGAAAGAGAGAAAGGAAATCTTTGATGATTTGTCCCATAGATCATCTGGGAAGAGCATCCTGTGCTGTTTCTTCATTTGTCCCTTAAGGAAAAGAAATTGGTACGGGTTTGGTAAGTGCTTAGAACCAAAAGTATCTCAAATATGTAGATTTTAAAAAATCTGGAAGATTTGCACAAACTTTACTACTCAAAAATTCTCAACATTGGAACATTTCAGATGTCATAGTTTCAAGTTACTATTGTCCACCACGTACTAGCTGAACACAGCATGTGACACTGTGGTTGCCATGGCACGGGGCTCACTACTTGGTGGGCATCGTTCCCAAGAGCCAGCTCCTTCCTGCCTTCTTCAAGTTCCTTGACTGCTGTTTCAGTTTGGAATAGATTTCCTTTCCTTGTTTTATAAGGTTTTCTTTGCATGGACCCATGTTCTGATCCCCTCTTGAGCTTTGAGTGGGTTGTATGCTTGCTGTGCACTCCCAGGCCAGGCCAGTACTTGAGTCATGCACACCATAGAGTCATCTTCAGTTTTGTACCAGTTCTAATTGTTGCATTCTGGAATTATTAGACATTAACTACTAAAAAAAAATTTCCCCTGTGAATGATCTAACATCATCTATACTCCGATTGAGAGACATAGGAGGACATTTTGGAAATAATCTGCCCTCTAGAAGTCTTTGTTGTAGAACACTAATGTTGAGACGTTTTCCATTGTTCCATAATCATTGGGTGTGCCTGTGGTATGCAGGCATGTGGATACATGTGTGGGAACACATGCGTATATGTGCCTATACCTCTGAACCCAATAGGAGTCCTCCTCAATAACTCTTGCACATTATTCTTTGAGGCGGCGACTCATTCAAACCAGTGTTCACTGATTGAAAAACAGCTCTTGGTGCCCAGCCCACTCTAGAAATCCCCAGCCTCCACCTCCTGGAGCTGGGATGATGGGTGGAGCCACCACAACCACCTGGCATCTAAGTAGGACCTTGGGAATCTAAGCACTGATTCTCTTGCTTACCTGGCACGCTCTTTAAACTGCTAAGTCATTTCCCCAGCACTTTTCTCTATTTTTTTTTATTAATTGTGATCAAACCACATTCGTAATACAGATATGTCTGGAATGTTTTCAAAGGCTTCCTATTTAGGTTATGATTGATATAATAAAACATTTAATCCAAAATTGCCTTGTGTGGTGCTGGAGAACGACCCTCAGGCCTCCTGCATGCTAAGCAAGCTTTCCGTCTCTAAGCTGCATGTCCAACCCTGTTACACCTTTTACCATCTTGCGGGGCCTTAGTTGCCCTGACTACCATTGAACTTGCCTTTGCCTCGACCTCCCAAGTGGTTAGGGTTGCAGGTCTGTACCGCCTGCCCAGATGGGAAGTCGATTTTGATTTTGATTTTGAAATAGCTGTGGCTAGGGCGGGGGCGGGGTAGCATTAATGTGAGACTAATGCCACTTTGGTATAACTTTAAAGAAAACATTCTAAACTTATACCCCTTTTTTTGTAAGGTAAATATGCCAAGGAAGGGTACTGTTTAAAAGAAAGATTTTTAAATCTCATACAATTAAATAAATCTGCCTTTATTTTTCACAAGTCTGGTGGACATACATTTAATCAGATCCTTGCTATGAACATCACTTAATAATTTAAACTTCCTAAGCTATAGTCTATGCCATTTTAACCTAGACTATTTTTCCCCCTTTGAGACAGTATTGCTTTATATATGTAGAGCAGACTGTAGCCCAAACTGGTGATCCTCCTGGGTGCTGGGGTTAGGGTGTGCACTACCAGTAAGTAATAAAGCTCAGGCTTTAGTGGCTTCTTCCCTTCTCCATGCTGCCATTTAACCAGGGTTCCTCATTGGTGTTACTATGATTTTTTTCTTTCCTCTTTCTTTCTTCCCTCCCTCCCTCTCTTCCTTCCTTCCTTTCTTCCTTCCCCCTTCATTCCTTCCTTCCTTCCTATTTAGGGAATGTTCAGTCCTAAACAAAAGAGTGGAGCACTGACTCAAGATTAGAAGTTTGAGAATGGTCATGTGGGTTGAAAGGAAAATTCCAAGCGATGTTTGAGGTTGAGGTTGTCTGATAAAAAACGTGAAGAGGCAGGGCACTGGGGCATGTGAGCGCTGGCTGGTGGGATTAGTCAGGAGAAATTGCATATGAAGAAGGCTCAGAACAGGAATGGGCCTACCTTAAGGAAGAACTGTCAAGGGTGGTGTTTGAAAGGTAATCTCAAACCAAGGCAGCAGCATTACCTGAACTCCTGTCAGAAATACACAGTCTCAGCTGACTCTCTTCAGACTGCTGAGTCCAAAACTGGTGGGTGGAGCTTATTCGTCTATGCTTGAGTAAGTTCTCTAGATGATTCTACTGCGTTCCAGTATTTGAGAACACCCAGTGCAGTGCAAATGTTCCAAACCATGAATGAACCTTGTGGAAAACATTTCATGTGCCTCCCATGTATACCAGGAATTGGAATAAGCCAACCAGGGTGTCCAGCTGTCAACGTGCAGCTCTCTAGGGGCAAGGATAGATAAGCCTGAGAGAGGCTTTTAAAACATCTCTGCAGTAGACAAGACAACGAAAGAATCATCATGCAGCTAATAACCTAAGTAAAACTACATGATGGTCAAGAAGTAAAAACATTAAAACAACTGAAGTCATCTCAAATCTGCTAAGTAACATGCTTTAAGAAGGATTTTACAAAAGAGATTTTGTTGGTGATGGTTGGTTGGCCTTTTGGTTTTTGGTTTGTTTGTTTTTTTTTTATTTTGGGGAATTTTCCTTTTGTTTTGTGGTGTGTGTGTGTGTGTGTGTGTGTGTGTGTGTGTGTGTGTGTATGTGTGTGTGTTGTGTGTTTGATGGGGAGGAGAGAAGAAAGACCTGTATTAGATAATGCCAACGGAAGTAAACTAAATAAGACAAGCCTCGTTTGTGTTGCAGCGTTGGCCAAGTCCATGTGAAGCTCATAGCACAACCTGCCCATTGAGATTCTCTTTTGGGCACAGTGACGAGGTTCAGTCCAAATGCACTATAACTCCCTGAGACCCACCCAGGGAGTGGCTCAGACACATAAACATGTCCCAAGTCTGTTGAAACCCAAGAACAAAGTACCCTAAGAACCAAAGTCCAGTCACAGGAACTGATAGCATGGGGTCAGACAAAAGACAAGCAGTAAATTTCCAACAGTGGCCAAGTCCTGCCACTCAACGTTACCCTTGCTTTTCTATGTGAAAGATGCCGGGGGTGGATGTATAGCTATGCATGTGTGTTCACGTGTGTGCACATGTCCATAGGGTCTTGGGTGTTGTTCCTTCTTAAGGGCCATCCACCTTGTTTTTTTGAGACAGAATCCCTCACTGAGATCTGGAACTCATCTGGACTAGCTGTCCATCAAGCCTCAGGGATCTGCTGTCTGTCTCCACCTCCCCAGTGCTGAGATTACAATTGCATGCCAACTTTCCAGGCTTTTTAACATGAGAGTCAGGGTTAGCATTCAGGTCCTCCTGTTAGTATTGGCAAGTGCTTCACTGACTGAACCGTCTCCCCAGCCTTTAGCCGGGGCTTTTAAGATGAAACAAACATTTCTGATAATCTTTAGTAAATTAAATGATGATTGATAATCAATTTTAATAGACCTCAATTTTTACAGCTGTTAATAATTAATAGCCAATCTGATACATTTAACCCACGAACGCTCTAATATTTCAATTTGGATAATTGACCTTTGTCAGTGAACATTTATGGAGTAACCATGATTACATGTGTCTGAGCGTTGGTTATGGCTTAGACATGTGGTCAGTAAGTGTGTGGGTCAATGAGCAATGATACATGTTTCACTGAGAGCATTTTTACATTATACCTTATGCAGCTCACCCTGGTTAAATGTGAGCTAGCAGAACATTCGAGGCGTGTTAAAAGCAATTCTATGAACAGCGGTGTTGAGTGACTATTTACAAAGTCAGTACAACAAGTCTCATTTGCAATTTTGTTAGTAATATTTTAAATATTCCATTTGAGAGGGGGAAAGTAGACTTTGAAGAGAACTCTCAAACACTGTTGGTAGGAATGTAAATCAGTACCATTACTGTGGAATATGGTGTGAAATCCTCTCTAAAACCTAATAGTAGAACTACCATATGACCCGTGAATCTCAAGAACGTATACCTCCAAAGGCTCTGTGCTATAGTCTCTAGCTAATGACAATGTGTACTGGAAAGTTGTTGAGTGGCCTTTGAATGTTCTCACTATTAAAAAGGTGACTTAATACATATAATATATGTATACATATGTGAGACAATACATATAAGTAGTTCAATTTTGCTATTTAATAATGTATGTATGTTTGAGAGCATACACACAATAAATATGTAATTTCTATTTGTTGGTTAAAATTATTCATCAATTTTAACTTTTTTGATGAAAGAAAGTTGACTTTGGAAGCAGATAAGTGTGGTACTGATCCTCCTCCCAAAAGCTAACCTTTGTGTAAAAAGAAAGATAAAATTCTGTTTGTAAAGCAGATAATAAAAGATAACTGTAGGGGGAGGATGTTATTCTAAGTCACTGAAATGTGGCAGCTGTAAATATAAAATAAGATGTGGATAATATGTTAACTCAAAAAAAGCAGGATTTTAAAAGGTTATGCTTCACACTAATTCCAGTAATATACAAAATAACTTAAAAAATAATTATTTTTTCAGAACTATATATTCTTTGTTTTTAATGAAATGTAAGTTTGTATGTCATTGAAATCTATCACTAAATCTATCTTGCAGAATATAAGATTATATATAATTATAATTGTAATAACAATTGCTCAAAATAAAATAGTTATTAAGTATATGAAATTCATAAAAGGATATAACTTAAATATACTTGAACTTTAAAGATGGCATTTACCTTAGTTTTAAAGTAATTTAAAGACATTTTAATCTTATTTTAGTTGATATTGATATCTTTGTATATTGATCTAAAATGATACTGTATTTGATTATTAAACTCAATGTATAAGAAAGTTTACTATTGTACCAAATAAAACAGGCCATGGTATTTTTTGTCCTTTGGGAGTTTGGAGCTTCTCACGGAGCATGGTTTGGTCATCAACACCCTGGCCACCCACTCTGTAGTTCCTTTTTGTAAAACAGACATCAAGACTAATTTGTGCTCCCCAAATGTTTTTGAATCTCTCGTCTTCCACCAAAGCAGGCTCAACTTATCTCTCCCTCTCCCAGCAGCTAACAATTAGCACCCCTCCACAGTTAGGGTTGGATTTATTTAGATTCTAATGGCCTAGTTTTGCTAAACTAATCAAAATAGACATCCGTAAAACAACTGGATTACGTGTTCTGACCTTTCCTATCTGAAACTTCATTGGGAGTAAAAAAACAGGAAAGCATCTTACAATTTTTACCTACAAATGCCTCTTCTCACCTTTTTCAGGATTTTGTCTATCATTTTGTCGTGTTTGTCTTCTACTTTGGAGCCTTTTTGCTAGAAGCAGCGGCTACCTCCCTGCATGACCTGCAATGCAACACAACCATGACGGTGCAGCCGCTCCTGAATGACAGCCAGTACAACGTCAACGTGGCAGCCACAGTAAGTGCTCCCTGACGGAAGTGCTGTCCTCCCATGGCCGAGCATCCAGGAGATTCCTCAGGCAGCAGTGGCCTTTTAATTGTTGCCTCTAGAATTAAAGATGTAAGCCAGGCAGCAGGGATGCACACCTTTAATCCCAACACTCATGGGGGTAGAAGCAGGTGGATTTCTACGAGTTTGAGGCCAGCCTGGTCTACAGAGCTGGTTCCAGGATAGCCAGAGCTATATAGAGAAACCCTGTCTCAAAAAAAAAAAACAAACAAGCAAACAAACAAAAAATTAAATATGCAATAGCTATTTATTTACCTGTTCAGCGACCCTGTAGCAAAGTACTATTGTCACCTGTATTGTTGTGTGTGACCCCACTGCACCCAAAGATGTTGACATTATCTGAGGTGACAATGAGTCTATAGCACCTGACTTTGTAAAATGTACTGTTGCAAGGTTTTGTTTCTAGCCTTGCTCTTTTCTACTTGGTGCCCATTTTTAATTAAGATTATTGGCTGTATATTTACCATGAGTCTGCCAAGTAGAAGAGGGTTTGTGGGGCTTAGACTGACATGAATAAGTTTCAGTTCTCATTGGGGTCAGTGTCAGTGAGTGGGAAGGCAAATTCACCAGCAATGATAACAGATGGGATACAGGAGAAAGCCTTCCATGTGAACTCAAAAACATTTTCCCTCTTTCATTCACATATTGTAGTGAACTTGATACTTCATATTAAATAATACAAAGAAATGGGACTTTTATCATTTCCATGAATAATTTTTAAAACTATCACAAAATTAAATTCCTCTCTGAAATGAAATATTTTGATTAATATTTATTAATTCCTATAGTGCAGTAGTGAGCCAAGTGTCTTTCCTCGTTAGCCCTTGCCTCCTAAAGGGCCAAACTTTTAGAGTTCTCTGTAGTGTTCCTTTCTAGACATGCGTCTTCTGGAAACCTGTCTTTCTCCCTCTGCCAGAGTGAAGCCACCTCCATGAGTGGCCCAATGTTTCCAGTCTTTCGTGACATTCCATTTTACCCACCCACTCTGGTCCAGCCAGAACTCTAGCTCCTGAGTTTTCAGCAGCTAAAATTGACCAGTCATTCATACGGCACACTGGATTAAATCTCTTGCTTTTCTTTCCCACTCAGTGTAGTCAAGAATGAGGGAATTTCCTTCTCGCTAATCATTGCTTCTCCCAAAGCAATTATTCTCACTCAGAGGACATTGTTTGCATTAGGAATACATTACAGAAATTGGCAGCAGGGGAAGGGTTAATTAAACTGTAACAAATTGCTGTGGCAGGATCTGGCTCCCTCCCTCTTCTCGGGCTACAGCTTCCTGGTTAAGAATCTCTACCTGAGAAAGTGAGAATTTATCATTTTGAATTGTATTGTCTTAAAATCTTCTTTTCATCACAAGCTTCTACGTGTCACATGGGGACAATGTGGACTGTTTGCTTATCTGCAGTAAGTGCCATGCTGCATGCACAGTTGGTGTTAATGAAGTCCTTCGTGACAGCAACGAAGCAGCTCAGAGCAGGACTTGGGCTTCTGTGTGAGGACAGGCTCCCATGTGAGAAAGAGAGAGACTCATGATTCATTCCTGTGGGTTCTGTGCACTGAGTTTGAAAACTCACAGAAATGATTTGATGTCTCCTCAGAGTTTGCTAGTGACTATCTTTTTAGCTGGGAAACTACTGGATGGTTAGATAACTTAGACTAAATTTCTTAATAAGGTGCCTGGAGAGATGGCTCAACAATTAAGAGCACTGACTGATCTTCCAGAGAACCTAGTTTCGATTCCCAGCATCCACATGGCAGCTCACAACTGTCTGTAACTCCAGTTCTAGGGGATCTGACACCCATGGCAAAATACCAATGCACACAAAATAAACATACATAAATTTAAAATAAATAAATACTTCTCAAGTGAGCCCAATATGTGAGCAAATATTGACTGTAAGACTGACTGTAGATTTGAAAATTAAGAGCTATCATGTGCAAAGGGAAACTCAGGGCTGTGAGGAGATAAAGCATCAGAACATAGAAGACAATGAAATATTCTTCTGTATTGGGGCATTTCAGGTCAGCTGGTGAGTGTGCATTCAGTGATGGCTTTGGAGCGGGTTTTCTAGAAGTCCATGCTGTGAATCTGATAGCAGTTTTTCTTCCCTTTTCTTAGGTTTTTACCTTTATGACGACAGCTTGTTATGGTTGCAGTTTGGTTCTGGCTTTGCGAAGATGGCGACCGTAGCACTCCTTGGGAACCAACAGTTGTGTGCTAGTCTCACCTGTCCGCTTTATCTGTCTGGTCCCCTGGGTACCATTTGTCCCAGTGTAACATTCCAAGCATCATTTACTTTGTACGGGGAGAACCTAAGTGAAAGCTGTGGTTTGTTATGTGTGTGGGATTTTCATTTTATTCTGATGTTGGAGAAGTATGCTTTCATTTTCCAGCTCTCTTTTCTTAAGTACATTTCCCCTGCATGTTCTTAAAATATGCAGACACTGTTCACAGAACAATAGTATTCCTTTTGTTTCTTAAGTCACCCAAACCTTATTAAGAGTAAATAACTAAAACAATATATCCCAAGCAGGTTTCTCATTTAATTCTATATCTAATGTAAAACAGAGAATGATATACATTTTTCATAAAGGGGTCAGATAGCACATATGTAGGCCATATGGTTTCTGTGGCAATTGTTCTGTCCTGTGGTAACATAAAAGCAGCTATAGACACTATGTAAATAAATGAGTATGTGTGTATCCTAATAAAGCTTTATTTACAAAAAGGGAGCAAGACTGGATTGGGTCCACAGACCATAATTCTATCAACTACTGCCATATATTGAACTAACCATGAAAGTTTATCAACCTCATTAGATGAGCCACATAACATACTTTTTTTTCATTTCACAATAATCACATTGCCTTTTGTTACTAGTCGAATGCTTACCCTTGAAAGGGCATACAGCTTCTCAAGCAAACCCCAGCAGAGCCTTGGGTGCAGAGAAAAATAAGGTATGAAATGAACTCCAAACTAATGGTTTCCTAACAGCTCAGAAGATCTCACATGAGAGTGCTTAAGACAAGATCCCCAGAGGCAGTTAGTCACTACTGGAACTGGTATCTTGTGTTGATGTCTTACTTCGGTTTATTTATGCCATAGAATGTGGTTATTTGCCCTGTGCATGAATATATAAATATTTATGTGTGTAAAGCTTTTCCAAATAGCTCTCTAAAGAGTTGAGTTTTTACTTCTGATGGTTTTCGCATTTCCTTTCTGAGTTAAATTTGAATAGAATATTCACTATGACATAAATCTATAGGTTCGTACATGCTTTGATAACAGCCCAGTTATCTATGTTGTATTTATGTTGGTGTCAGGCAGATAAAGTCAGTTTAAAACAAGAGCTAACACAAAAGCTAGCTCTGGCTGAATAGTACAGAAAAAAAAATCCTCATCTGCCCCTTGTCATCATGGGCTTGGCAATGCACCACAAATGGCTTGAATTGAGAACAAAGCAAAGCTAGGCAACCGTTCCCACCATAGTCTCATTCGAGTTCCTTGCCCGTTGCTTTAACAGGGCTGCTACTGGAAAAGGGGGCTTGAGGATTGTTTGCTAGTCAACCCATCACCTAAGAGTGTCATCAAGTTGGAGTATTGGATTTCATGGAACATAGAGAAAAAACATGAATGAACAACAACGTTCAATCGCATAACCAGTGGCCAAATGCTGTTTATCTAATACTCTCCCCAAAGAAGAACGTACTGGGGGCTAGCTTGGTGGTACAGCTAAAGAAGTACTCTTCAATATGTAGCTTGAAGGAATCCATCTCACAGCCTTACATGTATCTCTTATCTCTTCTATAATGCCCTGCTTCCATCATTTTTTCCAACTCCAGACCACACACCAAAAACTTGTATTATGAATTATATATCATGAAGTCATAAATGTGCCATAAAGATACATTGTACATTGTACTTTTGAATCACTAAAATGTAATACACTAGAATTTAGTTGAGATTTTTATCCCTCCCCACAAGGTGTTAACAGGCCATTCTTGGTTTGGTATTAACTTAAATGAATTCATTCAGATGTACTTGTGGTCCTTTTGTAAATGGATTGCTTCTAGATTAGTAAGACCCAAACCCGAAGCCCACTAACTGTGAATACTTAGATCTGTAAATTGATTGCATTCTAGATTTGTGAGCTGCGTGACAAAGCACTTGAACAAAAATGATGGCATTTAAGAATCTCTTTACATATCTTAGCTGTACAAACGAGAAAGTGTTGGTTGGTCTTAAAATCTGATAAATTTATTTTATAAGTGTTATAACTCTAATAAAGTATTCATTTGATAACCTCTTGGGTCACTTTTCCTTTTTTGACATCCAGTTAACTGTTTGGTAGAAGCTAGATTGATCTGTGTTCCAGCAGGTGGTTGAGGGTGAAAGGGCTTTTCTCGGAAAATTTCAGTAAATCTTTCTCTGGGGTGAAAATGAGGAGCTAAAACCTGGCAAGGTAGCACTAGAGGGAAGTGGACATGAGAAAGGTATTATGCTTTTCTTAGAAAGCATCTAGCCTGTGTGTCTATGTCTCGCGGGGAAGGGGTGTTTTGAAGCATTTAAAAATATTATCTCACCTAATCCTCATAATAACTACCGAATGGCCTGTATACTATTATCTTATTTTAAATATCAGAGGACTAAAACGCTTCGGAGAGCAGGCCAGGGTCCTCCACTTACCATGAGACTATGCGGCTTCAGAGCCTTGCAGTCTGTCTTGAAAGTCCAAGCTCTTGATTTCTCTCTGTGCCTCCATGATTCCATATTTTTACTTCCTTCTCCCTCCCCCCCAAAAGAAGGATTTAGTAAAATACTTTTTCACACATAATTTTTTAAACACATAATCATATCCTCTCTAAGACTATTTTGTCTTAAATATGAAACATGGGTTTCACTAAGCTAATTTAGGCCAGCCTAGGGAATGGGGATGTAGCTGAGTTGGTAGAATGCTTGCTTGCATGCATAGCTCTGGGGTTTGTTTTTTATTTTATTTTATTACTTTAAAAAAATACCAATCCAAATTCCCACTCCCTCCCCTCCTCCCACTCCCACTTCCACTCCCTCCACAGACTCTCTCGCGCCACTCCCTCCAGTCCTAAGAGAGGGCAATGCACCCCACCCTGTGGAAAGTCCAAGGCCCTCTCTACTACATCTAGGTTTAGCAAGGTATGTATCCAAAGAGAATAGGATCCCAAGAAGCCAGTACATGTGTTAGAGACAAATCCCAGTGTCACTATCAGTGGCCCCTCAGTCTGCCCCAACTGTCAACCCCCTTCACAGGGACTTTTTTGTTCCCATACTCATTCACTCCCAGTTCAGTTGGAGATGGTGAGCTGCCATTTTGGTTTTGATACCCAAAACCATAGACTTTGGTAGCATGAGTCTGTAATCCCACAACTCAAGAGGTGTACGCAGAAGTATCAGAAATTTAAGGTTATCATTGGCTACATAGTGAGTTCAGGGTTAGCCTGGAATATGTGAAGACCTTATTTCAAAAAAAATAAAAAGGACTTTAGCCCAAGACTGCATGAAGAGTGTCCTATTAAGCAGCTATCATCTGTACAGACCCAGAATTTCTTGTCTGCCTTGTACTCTAATTTGTTAATCTTGATGTGTAAAGGTCTAAGCTAAAGGTGGCAGGGGACACTTCTGTGAACTTCATTGCCTCATGTTGAGACAGCTCGTTTCCCAACTGTCCTGCATACTCAAAAAATATGCAATATCCTCTCATTGGCTGAAACACACAACAAAAATCTGTACCAGGCTTTCTCTGACCACCAGCCCCCAAATCACGATATGGAGACTTATTATTAGTTATGAATGCTGGGCCTTAGTTTAGGCTCTTCCCACTAGTTCTTGTAACTAATATTAACATATTTCTCCTCATCTATGCTTTGTCCCAGGGATTTTTTTTACCTTCCTTTCATTCTGTATGTCCTACCTTCCTACTTCCTCCATGTCTGGCTGACTAATGGCTCTCTGTCTGACTGTCCCCTGGGATATCACTCTTTTTTTGTCCTCATTCTCTTTCAAGCCTAGATTCCTCCTCCTACTTATTCTCTCTGCCTGCCAGCCCCACCTATCACTCTACTGCCTAGCTATTCACTATTCAGCTTTTTACTAGACCAATCAGGTACCTTAGGCAGGCAAGGTGAAACAAACACAACACATCTTTACATGGTTAAGCAAATGCAACAGAAACAAATGCAACACATCTTTACATGGTTAAGCAAATGAAACAGAAACAAATGCAATTAAACAAATAATTAAACAAATGTAGCATACCTTTATATAAACAAATATTCTATTCCACAACAAATATCCCATAGGTACCTATAGCTAGAATCTGTCAGCTAAATGCAACTTCTGTGTTTGAATCTCTGAAGAGTGCACACCCTAACTTCTGAGTTTTGTCCCTTGTGCCAAATACATGTCCTTAAAGTCATTCCTCAATGTAGTGGAATAGAATATTTGCTTAACTAAGTAAAGATGTGTTGCCTTTGTTCATGTTGTAGAATACTTATCTAACAATGTAAAGCTGTGTTACATTTATTTATATTGCATTTGTTTATCTGGGCAAAGATGTGTTGTTTTTGTTTATGCTGCATTTGTTTAACTATGTAAAGAGTTGTTGTATTTGTTTTACCTTGCCTACCTCAGGTACCTGATTGGTCTAATAAAAAACTGAACAGCCAATAGCGAGGCAGCAGAGATATAGGTGGGACTGGCAGGCAGAGAGAAAAAGAAAAGATAACAAGGGAGAAAGAGAAGGAGATGTTTGGGACCAGTCAGCCAGGCAGCCACCAGTCAGACAGACATGGAAGAAATGAGAAAAGCAGAATATACAGAGTGAAGGAAGGGTAAAAAAAAAACCCCAAGACAAAATGTAGATAAAGCCAAACAGGTTAAGATAAGAAATAAGAGTTAGTGGGACAAGCGTAAGTAAAGGCCAAGCATTTATAACTAATAATAAGTCTCCACGTCATGATTTGGGAGTTGGTTGGTGGCCCAAATGAAAGCCTGCTACATCCAAATGAGTCTTTATCAGAAGGAAAAGACTTAGAAGGACATTAGTGCATAAACTGAGCCACATCACTGTAGGTGGTTGGGAGCCACCGCTGCTTTTCATCATCTCCCTCATCAGTGGTCAATTCTGAATTCTATTGCCTATTATTCAATTTTCTCTACAAATCTTTGAGCAGTATCTGTGTGTGCCTGAAAGTTATCTTCCTGAGGGGTCTTATCCTCTGACAACTTTTGTACCTGGGGTCATTGAGCAGGCACATTCATAACCATAACTGAACAAGGGAGCGCCAGAAGGGTGCCCACATGAATGACTTGAGTCTGTTCATATCCCCTTTGCATCCACTGTGTCAAAATGATGTCCTCTTTACCAACATGTATTGACAACCTGCAAACAAAGCAATGCCTTCTTATGTAGTGATTCATAAGGATCCAGAATGCTTCACCATCAGCCAATGCTGATGAATGAATCATCATTATCTTCCCTGGAAAGAATGAACCCATAATTCTAAGGACAGAATGTTGCAGGATATTGGAACACACTGCAAACCGAGATTGCATTATTTAAATAAAACCAAGCATAGGTCAAGAGGCAGAGCAAGCAATCAGTTGACTGGAAGCAAACGTACCGACTGAGGGAAAGTCGGGAGTTTAGAGACAAGCACAGGAAGTAGAAGGGAGGGATATCCGGTTGTAGGAGTTTTGTTTCAGAAGAGAGCCTTCATTCTGGAACAACAACAGAGGAAGCAGCTGGCTATTTTCTCTGCCTTTCTGAGCTAGCAGGTTTTCACTCCAGTTTCTGGCTCTTAAGTCTGTCTTGGTAAAATAAAAAGACAGAGACTTAGTCAAAAATAACATGTGCCTCCCTAAGTGGAGGTGGTTGAGGCAGTGACAGAGACAATGATGGCAGCCAGTGTGCCAAAGATACAAACAACAGCAGAAAATACCAAGTCCATGGTAAGTCACTGGTAGTATGAGCAGAGGAAGTGACCTCTATGTCCATCTCTTTCTTCCCCAACCTTATGGCTTCTTTGTTTTGAAGACATTACCTTATAGAAACTCAACTCAGTGGGCATACAATATCCAGAAACATTACTTGAACTTTATAGTCTGTACAGTGTTTCATGCTTTCAGTGGCTCCAACACTCAAGCATCTGCTTGTGGAAGGTACATTATATAGCGTGACAAAATTCATGGAGATATCACCCTGGTTTGATGTTGAGTTGAGTCCAATGCAAGTAATGTCATTTTAGAAGCCCCCTGTGTTATAAATGTATATAGTCTTACTTTGAGATATTTTTCTTCCGCATATTGTGCAGAAGATACAATTTAAGGGGGAGAAAGAGAATTAAATGCTTGCAGCATTGCAAATTACTTAGATTCTCCTGTCTCCTATGTAAAATTTAAAGGACATCAAAAGCAACAGAAAAAGGAAAGTATAAAATGGATTTTAAGATTAAAACAAACAAAACCACAATTGTATACCAGAAAGCGCTATAAAAATGTGAAAAGATAACTTACAGAGCTATCATCTCTTAAAATCATTTCTTAAAAGTATGGTATACAGAATACATAAAGCATTTTTATAACTCAAGCACACAACCCAATTTAAAATAGTAAAAGGGTTTGTGTGAAACTACTCTAAAGCAGAGCCAAGAATGCCAGTCAGCAAGTCACATGACTAGATGTCAGAACCTATAGCCATCAGTAATTAAACCAAAGCTACAACGAGATATCATTTGACAACAGTAGAATGGATTGCTACCTTTTTTAAGAAAAATTACTATATTGGAATCTTCTATATTACAGATAAGTTTGTCTAGTTTAACCAGGAATGCTAGTTTTTGTAAAGTAAGGATTCTGGACATTCTCCAAAACACTTAGAGGGTAAACAGAATTGTAGTTTGTGATAGCCTTTAAGCCCCATTATTCAAATGCCTCATCCCATGTCTCAGGGCTCTACCAGGGAATTGAGTTTAGGGTTATGAACTTGCTTTAGTAGAACATACCATTTTAAATATCAATAAATTTGTAGGATCATGGATTTGTTTCTTACTTGTGTTGATTTTTTTTCCCCCAAAAGCCAGGATCTTCTTTATAAAACACATTTGGTTTTCCCTGTTAATCCTCCGTTTCCCATTATCCTTCTCTGGGACATCAATTAAACTGATCTCCAGCTTTTGTTTTTCGCTCAGAGTATCCCTCCCCCATACCTTCCAAGGTCTGGATCACAACACTTGTAGGAGTTCTCCCTCCCATATCACTATTATCTGTTCCAATGGTTGTAGTAATCCAATAAAGTATTTGAGATTTTAAATTTTTATCTCATCTCATTAATAACACAAAAAAATTAAGTGTTTTTACCAAAGAAACACCATTTCATCTAGAGCAGTTCTCAAACTTTCTAATGCTGCGACACTTTAATACAGTTTCTCATGTGGTGACCCCAACACTAAAATTATTTTGCTGCTATTTCATAACTGTAATTTTGTTACTGTTAGGAACTGTAATTTAAACATTTGATACACATCCCTCAGCAGGGTGGCAACACCCATGGTGAGAACCTAAGAAACACTCGTCTAGAGCATCATGTAAATCTACTGGGTTCTTGGTGACAAATTATAGCTCCTGATGCTTTCCTTCTTCTTCTTCTTCTTCTTCTTCTTCTTCTTCTTCTTCTTCTTCTTCTTCTTCTTCTTCTTCTTCTTCTTCTTCTTCTTCTTTTCTTCTTCTTCTTTTTCTTCTCCTTCTCTCCTTTTTCTTCTTTTTCATCCTCTCCTTCCCTTCTTCTTTTTCTTTTCCTCCTCCTCCTCTTCCTCTTCCTCTTTTGTCTAAAGAAATTTGAGTAGCTTTGCCTTTCTAGTATAGGAAAGGAAATTAGGTAGCTAAAACAGAGGATAGGACTACTGTCAGGGATTCCCACAATTTAGCATGGATGGCTCAAGCTAGCCTGTGATCTTCACTTAGTCCTGTTTACTTATAGTGTTCATTGTCATCATGGTATGGCAGGGCAGCGTGTAAGCTGACATGGTGCTGGAGAAGCAGCTGAGTGTTTTATATCTGGATCCACAGTCAGGAGGAAGAAAGAGTGACACTGGGCCTGGTTGGAGCATTTGAAACCTCACGGCTCACTCCATTGACACACTTCCTCCAACAAGGCCACACCTACTTCAACAAAGCCATACCCCTTAAAAGTGCCACTCCCTATGAGCCTGTGGGGTCATTTTCATTCAAGCAACCACAATAGTGAACATTGAAGCCTTAAATATCTACAAGTCCTCTTACTGTTTCTGACTTTTTTACTTTTTAATCTCTTGTTCATTTCAGGTAAATAGGTATTAAATTGCTCAGAAGTTCAACTCAAGATTATTGGGGGATTAAAAATTAGTTACTGGAGTATTGAGTATACTTGCTATTCTAAAATTGCAGAGTTTTAGACATTTATTTGGAACTATATTTTTCACATTTATTTGCAATGAAAACTTCAGAATACTTAGATCTCCCATTCATACATTCATTCAACAAATATTTATTGAACTCTTATATGTGCCCTATGTGCTCTAGATGTAAAGAAAATGATGAACCTATTCTCATGGGGCTTCCATTTAAGGGCAACGAGGCACCAAATCCATGCAAAAACACAGTAGTCCTTCTGTAGATTGAGACCCTGTATATCTTCAGGTTTGACTGACCATGAATAGAAAAGAATAAAGAAATCAATTAAGTCTGAATTAAACATGTGCAAACTTTTCCTCGCTATTATTCTTTACACCATATGGCATAGCAACTATTCACATAGCATTTAATGCATAAGTAATGCTGAGATGGTTTATGGTGTCTGGGAAGATTGTATAGGTTATATGCAAATAGCATCATTTAATATTCAAGACGTAAGCATCTGAAGATTTGTTTCCACAGAATGTCCAGGGGCCATTTTCCATCGATCCTGAGAGATGGCTATTGCGTATCAAGTGGTAAATGTTCATGAGTGCAAAGGACAAAAATCAAAATAAGTAAAGAGTGCAGGAGTTTTTACCAACCTCTGGTGGGGAGAAAGTCTAGTGCACAATGAGTAAGAGGAACCCTGTAGCAGAAAAAGAGGGTCATAGCCTGGTCTGGAGTGAAGGTCATCTATGCATACAGGACACCGAATGAAGGATGTTGAGAAACCACCTGGTGTGACCAAACTTCAGCAAGAAAGGGCGTTGTTTCCAGTGAGTCAGGAGTGGAAGCATGGAGTGAGCTAAGGTAAAACCAGTGTGGGGGTGCAACTCCTAGAAAGAAATTCTCCTTAAATCAAGGACTCTATCTGTGTTAACATGAAAGCCATTTGAGGAATGATGTGGTCTGACTTCAGGATAAATAATAAGGTCTACGCAGTGGCTCAGGGGCAGAATGACTGCCTAGTAAGTGATAAGGTCCTGGTTTCAATCACCAATGTGTTTGCTTGTGTGTGTGTGTGTGTGTGTGTGTGTGTGTGTGTGTGTGTGTGTGTGAGGGAGAGAGAGAGAGAGAGAGAGAGAGAGAGAGAGAGAGAGAGAGAGAGAAATGAATTGGTTGCACATCAGGAGAATAAGAAGGGAATCAAGATTAAGATCAAGGGTGAAGAAAGTACTTCCTGCTCTGTGGGTAGAGGAGGTTTGGAAGGCGAGCAGGATTAGGTTTTGAGCAACATAGCAGTTCTATAGGAACAGATTGCTGCAAACACAATTCTGTGGGGTGGAAATTAGAAATCAAGGTTCAGAGGAGCCAGACTCCCTCTGAGATCCACAGCAGCCTTCCTGGCATCTCCATAACTTCTAGCAGTGGCCATCAGTCCTTGGCATTCTTGGATGGCAGCCTAGTTTCTACTGTCTCCATAAGTGGTACATTAGAGTGAAAACTCTTAAAAAGGGAAGAGTTCTGTTTTGTTAAGGGATTTGACAATCTTCAGAACTTTGACATTCTTTAAGATAACCAAGAAGGTGGGGTACCAACTTGGAAGTTCTGAATGATTTCCAGAGAAACTGAGGAAGTCTTAATCACCAAGAATAGCTGATGACAACCAACATAGGTTAGGCACTGGCCAAGAGGTGGAACATGATGGTGAAGAAAATATCCCGGAAGCAGCTTGTCTTGAAGAGAGCAGCATAAATGTAAACATGCAATAGAATGCAGCTAGTTAATCTTGGAGAGACTAGTGAAGTCCAAAGAGGAAGTGGATCACAATGCTTCTTGGTAGGAGTGACAGATGAGAGATCTGAGAATCCAGACAAGAAAAGGGGAGCAGATATGGGGGTGACATCCTCTTGTAGAGGCTCAATAGAAGAGATTGAATTCAGAGAGGCAGCCATTTTGCTCAGCTGGTGCATGGAGGATAAGGGCTGATGCCTGTAGGGCGCAGGCTGCAGTTGTTAGTGGATGCTAACTACCCAGCTCAGGCTAAGGCATTGTGGTTTGTCCTAAGAGCCTCCGTCTCACTCCCAAAATTCCCTGAGTGACGTCCACGGTGTCCTGTGAACTGACATTCTAATATGACAGCTCTAGAGCTGACAGCAGCCCCTTTTCTAAAATGAAAGGCCCTGAAGTCCCTCTTACTTTTCAATTTCTGCTCATCTCACATGTGACATAATCAAGTGCACAGTCTTCGGTAGTCAGGACCCCTGGATTGATGCTGGATGAAAGGAAGGAAAGGTGGAATGGCCTTCCGAAGTGAGGAAAGCTGCCAGGGTATTAATTATTGCTGGACTACTTTGAATTCGTGTTTTTTTCTTCAGTGTGAATAATGAAGCTTGCTTCCCATATCCATCATAGGGGCTTTTATTATGCCTGCCTCAAAATTTCCCATTAACCTATAAAATTCAAATCAGTTCTGACATTTCAAGCTGTCTGTTAGAGACTTGATCTGGAGGCATTGAAATAAAGAATTTACTTCAGAAGGAAGAATAGAGCTTACCAGAGGCAGGGAAGGCAGAGGGAGTGTGGGAGAAGGGGAATATGAAGCTGGACAGGGTTAAAGTTCTGATATTCCCATACACGGTAGGAGATTGCAATCAGCAATAATAAATAGTGTATTTCAAAACAGGGAAAGATGCGCTGCTTTATACATGGGTTAATTCTCCCTCTGCAATGATCAAACCGTATGCATATGTTGAAACATCATACTATGGGTATAGTTACATGGAAAAAATAATGAAACCTAAAAAAAGAATTTAACCTGTTTTACCAAAATCTGCATTCATTTATTGTGTGAGTCCTGGGAAGAATTAGGAAGATCAGAATATGTTTTTAAATCACTGTCCTTCTAATGGCTGTTAAACATGTTGACTATCAGAAGCAGTTCTGCGTGTCTTTTTCTGAACAGAACTTTGAACAAATGAGTGACCCCCCTCCTTCGACTGCAGAGTAACATGAGCAGAGAACATCCACGGAGCAGACCTTATGTGCTAGTTATTGACAAATCCTGCATACATCCAATTTAATCTTCACAATAACAAGGATATTCTTTCACAGCCATTGTTTGACCAAAATGTGGATACAAGTCTCATGGCAGTCAGGAGAGGTGTGTAACGTAATTGTGGAACAGGTTCTTGATTAGTAATTGATGTGGGAGAGCTCAGTCTATGGCTGGTGCCAGCCCTGGGCAAATAGTCTTGAGTTTCACAAGAAAGCAGACTGAGCAAGCCATGAGGAGCCAGCCAGTAAGCAGCGCTCCTCTGTGGCTTCTTCAGTTCTGTTCCTGCCTCCAGGTTCCTGCCCTGACTGACTTCCTTTGATAGACGGTGGTGTGGACGTGTGAGATGAAATAAAACCTTTTCTCTCCAAGTTGCTTTTGGTCATGCATGACATTTTATCATCGCTATAGAAACCCTAACTAAGACAGTAACGCAGCTAGGAATATAGCCATGCCAATCGCATGAAGTTGCTGCAACGGAGCCAGCAAGCCGTGGTACCCAGAGCCTTTGAACGGTGATAGTTCTGAACCAGGGGCAAGTAGCTAAACAGACAGAGTTTCTAATCGTCACAAACCATGAATCTAATGAAGGAACGGAAGAGTGTTTTTCAGGGAAAAAGAAGATCCTTCCCTGGATCTCTGTCTGCCTCTGTTCTCATACCGCAACCTTATAAGCTCTCCCTCCTTCCTTGAAGTACTTTCGCCGCCACTGAGCTACCAAGCTACCAAAGAATCCAAGTGGATTCTTTAAAAGAAGACGTTGCCTCCAAAGCTTCCATTGGATTTTGCTTTTACAATTTATGATGCCTGGCCAACTCTACCTAGAACTTAAATGAAGTCTGGTCGCTTACAGTATCTGTGGTCAAATGATCAAGCCTACAGATGAAATGTCCCAAAACAAGACAGGCAACACGAGAATACTTTCTCATGGAACCATGAGGCAGGTTTTATGCTTGCACTGCAAAGCCACAGGGAGAATTCTTCTTAGGCTACCTGGTTCTCTCTTTCAGTCACTTCATAATTTCCCTTTCTATTCAGATTAGTCAAAGAACAAGCAAACAGCTAAACAGATAGATGTTCGCCCGCTCCTTAAGCTATGCTTCCCTCCAGCCAGAAGAGGGCGCTCAGGACACATTTTAGAGATTTCGTGGGCAGCTGCTCAAGGGTGGGAAACTTCAGCAATATTTTCCATTCTGAGTCTCTTTCCTCGGGGTAACATGAAAAATCCAAACTTTAAGGCAGTGTGTAACATGCTGCTCCGAGTGAGCGCCAAGAGCCTTGGCCCTTCTTAGGGCACTAACTAGAGCTTAACGCTGGAAAGTGATCAGTAACATGACCATAGTTAGGATGCCTGTTTTTATAGCACAGGAGGGGAGTGGTAGGGTGCAGGCAGAGGTTTGGAGACCGGCAATACCAGTGTTTTGTATGTTCTTGAACATGCCACAAGTCACCAAAGAGAGTTAGCTTTTCAGCGCCTTCCAGTATTTACTGTGACCCCAGATACAATTTGGAAAGTGTACACTGGGCTCCCTTTGCAAAACATGTCGCCTTCTATTCTTCCCTCCTTTGCTAGAAACCTTCAGTGATTAAACCTTCAGTGACGAAAGGCATCATGCATCCCATAAAAGGAGCACGCGCGGAAGAAACAGCGCTGCACCCCATAGCAAACGCCCTAGTGTCTTTTTCACTAAAATAAGATCTCCCCGTAGTTCTGTCTGTCCATTCCAGAGAAAGAGCACGGATTCAGGGTTCAGCTAGAACACATTCCACTCTGACTTAGGGATGTGATTTGGGACAGATCTTCTAATTTTTAGTTCAGTTTTCTCAATAGCCTAAATAAAGAGTCTTGCCCTGATCTGAATGGACCGTGAGAAGCACAGCCGTGTTTGACTCATTGTGTGAACAAACCAGCCTGGCTTTAACCAGTGACTCCCACCAATGGTATCTGGGCCTTGCTTTGTTCTATCCAGATAATTCTGGTTTCTAAGGTGAAAAGTCAAAGTTTCCACTCATTCTCCCCTATAATTGTTATACACATCAAATTCCCTCTTTCATATAAATCCTCTTTTTTCTTGTGGAGCTCTGCGTCCCATATATGGCATGGGTGGTTTTATTGGTTTGTTTGCTGTCTTTTTTTTTCTGTTTCTCTTTTGCTTTGTTTTGTGTGTGTGTTACATATTCCAGTACACATCTGTGAGCACACATGTGTGTTCATAGAGGCCAAAGGTTAATATCAGACCCTCCTTGTCATTCTCAACATTGTTGGTTGGTTTGTTTGTTTATTTGTTGGGGGCAGGGAGGACACAAGATTCCCCTGTGTAACCCTGGCTGTCCTGAAACTCGCTTTGTAGACTAGATTGGCCTTGAACTCAGAGATCCGCCTGCCTCTGCCTCCTAAGTGCTAGGATTAAAGGTGAGCGCCACCACTGCCCAGCTTCAACTTTGTTTTCTGAGACTAGGTCTCTCACTACATCTGATGTTCATTGCTTGCCTAGACTAGCTGGTCAGCAAGCCCCTGGGCTTTTATCTCCCGTATTCCACTGGCATTCGAGGCATGTCCCAGGTCCCTTGGCTTTTTATATCCAAGCTCAAGCCTTCAGGTTTCCAAATTAGCCCTGTGCCCAAGCACCCTTCCCCAATCCTGTATGTCAGAGCAATTGTGATCACCCAGAGATAAGCTCTTACACTCAGGCCTACTAATGTTCCTGTGTGGAAGCAGGAAAGGGCTCACAAGGCAGCTTACAAGGAACACAGGGCTCTGGCCCTCCCAAAGCATGTATGAGCAGTTAACTTAAGCAATAGCCTCTTCCTGGGACATAGCCACCATGTTGGTAACCCTTCACCCATTATCCTTTAAAACCCCAGTTAAGCTCAATGGATCACAAAGCTAGACTTGAATAGAGCCATTTCTTTGGTCTGTCAATGCCTTCTCTATGTAGGGTGAATAAAGACTCCTCGATAAAAGCGACGCAACACTTACACGTGGCCCCCTCCATGCTTGGAATGCTAACTCCAAGAATAACACGGGGGGAAAAAAAGCAGTTTCTAAAAAGTTAACTTCAGCAACAGTTGGTGCTAAGTGGTGTCTTAGAAAGGATCTAAAGTGGTTCTTAAATAATATTTTAGGCCAACAAGAAGGCTCTGAGAGGACGGGTGCTCACCATCAAGCCTGACAAACGGAATTCAACTGAGACCCGACCCCTGCAAGTTGTTCTCTGAACTATACAAGAGCCCTGTGACCTATAAATGCACACACACACACCTGTACACGAAACAAAATATAATTTAAAATTTTTAAGAGACAAGAATTTCAGTACGTAGTACAACTATGCTAAAAGTCTGTCTTTGAGAATATTGTATATTGCATTACATAGGTGTAAAATATATGCAGAAGTGCTACTTTCAGTTTAACTATTAACTTTATTGCAAACATATGTTATTTGCAACAGTCATTAAAGGAGGCAGATATTATTTACGATGTACTGAGGTGCTAACTGAACCTCAGAGTCAGGTTTTTGGAATTCCTAGTACAATTTTTTTTATGTAACATAACATCATTTTATAGCCCCATTACAAGCTATTACAAGTCCAAGTGCATTTTTAAAGAACGGGGTCTTCTTTAAAGGGCCTCTCTTGATCTCAGCAAATTTGCCAGAACGTGGTGTGATACCTTTGGCTACTCTTAATTTTAGAAATCCAATGGTGAGCTGGAGAAACGGCTAAGAGCGCTGGCTGCTCTTCCTGAGGTCCTGAGTTCAAGCCCCACCACCCACGTGGTGGCTCATGTCCCTCTGTAGCCATCACAACAATCCCTTTTCTGGTGTGCATGAAGACAGGCCACTCATCGACATGAAATAAGTAAACAAACAGTCCTTTTCAAAAAGAAATGGAGTAGATTTAAGCTGATCCTGGCCACCTCGCCAACAAGTACACAAAGGTTTTGCAGTTCTTATGAGAAAGGTAGACTACAGTCCCACAAGGGGAGCCTGGCGGTGAAGGCCGGCTCTTCTGTCTTTTGGCTAACAGCACCTCAGAGCAGCTGCTTCATAGTTGACAGTCACAGGAAAACATAGCAAAGCTAAAGCCGGTAAGGGCCTGTCACCATTTGGATGATAAGAACTAGAGGCCCTCGTTGCAAATAACTGAGCTCAGACTGTTCCTCGAGCCTTCCGCTGCTCAGAGCTTGTATACCTGTCATTAAACTCGTTCTTCGCAATGGGCATAGTGTGGGGAGGCTGACAAGAAGAGATGCAAATGAAAGTGTCAGAAATGTGTAATTTATGGTTTTAGCAGTGTGACGCACTAATACCCAGGGCAGGCTGGGTGTCACGGCTGTGTGGCAGGGGCTTGTCAAATACCGTTTCACTCAATCATTAAACAACCCTCAGAGATAGTGGTTGTCCACATGATATGAGGACAGATAAGAAAGAAAAAGCTCCCGGACTTTCTGATGCATGATTCAATGGCTTTCACGGGAAGATAGTAGGAAAAGAAGGTCACAGTGGAGTTGGGAAACATTGTGTAGCAGGCACTGGGTGATAAACTATAGGTCTCCTCTTAATTCTGTGAGCCTTTGAGACGTGTGATGACCCAAAGGGTAATCTCAGTGGGACTACTCCAGGTGAAGGGAGGGAGAAAGCAGGGCAGCGACAAGCTGTGCCACCACCCAGGCTAAAGGAGGTCATGGCACAGGAATGAGACATGGGAAGGGGGCCTGTGACAGTTGGAGACGTGCTAGCCAGGGATGGTACAAGGTTGAAAGGATCAGAAGGTGGTTTGAGGGTGTGGAGGCTGAATAGCGGGTACCAAAGTCACAGGACACAGGGACAACACCCAGCAGGGTGACTGGAGTTCACAAAATCTATTCTGTATCTTGAGAATGACTACAGACCAGCAGTGGTGGCTCACGTCTTTAAACCCAGCACTGGGGAGGCAGAGGCAGGTGGATCTCTATGAGTTCGAAACTAGCCTGGTCTATAGAACAAGTTCCAGGATAAGTTTCAAAGTTACAGAGATATCCTGTCTCGAAAAAACAAAAATAAATAAATAAATGAAAGAATAACTAGAAAAGGCCAGCTCAAGTATACGAACACAAAATAAAGATAAGGAGATGGAGGACCTTATTTCTTGTCCTGGTTTGCACAAGACCCACTCTACATGTGTTCAAATATTAATGAGTACAATTACTACATGTTGATCATCAACTTAGAAGTTGCAGTGGGAATGGAGACACCGGCTTTCCTGGTCACGGCACACAGCACATGAAGATACATGCATTGCACTTCACATTCTACCCAAGAAATATATGTAATTAAATCATCTTAGAAAATCATTGGAAGGTCCAAAGAGTTAAGACTTCATGATGCTAGTATTGGAGAGAAGAATAAGTCACTTTGATGTAGAAACTTTTTTGAAACTCAACATATAAGGGAGATTAAACTGTACTTTTACTCATTGATGTGAATCAAAACATATCAAAAATCTTCACTTCTAAAATCCTGCTGATTGTCAAATATTACAAATATTTCATAATTCTAGAAACAGGTTAGGCTTGTCCTGAGGTTGTATGGTCTTTGAGATTAGAAATTATCACGATGATATAACCCTACCTATCTTGAACAGTAACTAGGCATTTTAATTATGAAAAATCAAAACATTTCCCAGAATTAATGGTCCAATCACAACATATTGAATGTTTTAGCGAAGGCTTAATATGTGGGTGGTCTGTGTCCATGTGTGTAGGCACAAGAACAGGCTTATTTGTCCCGTCATCCAACCCCAGTTTAATGAAGGCCATGATGGGTCTCAGCAACAAGGAAGTGGACTTCCTGGCCTTTGCACACAAACCTAGAATCTAGTAGAAGAAAGTGAATGTTATAAACCATAAGATAATAGTATCATAAGCACACTTCTGTGGGTATGTGGAGGAGGTTCTGGTCCTGCATATTGATCAAGAATTTACTGGGTGGGTTGGTTTGTTTTTAATTAACTGGGTAAGATCAGAAATGCTTCCTGGAGGAGCAGATGTCTAAGCGGAATTTGTATCGTACATGTGAATTAATTAAGGATTTGCGAGGATGAGTATTTTAGAAAAAGGGAATAACAGCTGGAAAAGAACGAGGACAGCGAGGCTTGAATTTGGAGAGCTATAAATGGCTCCTGTGACTGGACTACAGTGGGGACGAAAAGGAGCAAGTAGAAGCCTGGCAGCCTGAGGTGTAGCATCACCCCAGTCCTGGGGGGCAGGGCATCACACACTGAAGCAGAGTCCTGGCTTGATCACACCTGGAGAAAGACGCTGACAGCAATGGCCAGAATGAACAGCAGGAAGGTTAATGAGTCCAGAGCAGGGAGTTGGAAGGCTGCCGAGTGGCGTGAGTAGATGAAGAAGTAGCGAATTAGCGTGACGGTAAAGTAGTAAAGACGAGGAGGGGAAGAATATACTAAGTAGAATTGATAGACCTACATGCAGGAGCTCCTCTTGAGTATATGGGAGGCTAGTTATTAGTAAGGAACTGTGTACACGTATGCGTGTGCTTGCATGGCTCTGTCTTTCTGTTTGTCTGTCTTTCTGTCTGTGTCTGTATCTGTGTGTTTCGATGTCGGTGGCCGGGGGTGGTGGGTAAGCAGGTAGAAAGGCAGAAGGAAGAGGACTATAAGGAAATTGATGTAAGCACATTAATAAAGCTGAAGGTCCTGACCATATTTGTATGATTCAGAGATGGCAAGCTGGAGGCATGAGAAGACACCTAGAAAGAGGCCACAGTTTGGACTTAGAGTGTCTCCAAAAGACTCATATGTTGAAGATTTCATCCTCAGCCAGTGGTGCTATTGGGGGCTGATAAAATATGCGGTAGAATGGAAGGAACTGGAGGTATTGGGGACATGCCTTTAAAGGGAGTTTGGGGACCTTAGATCCCCCCTTGCTTCTCAGTCACCATAAATTTCCTTTGTTGATTGTTGGCCCCAAGATACGTACCACAGGACCAATAGGAACAGGCCAAAGAACCCCAACCATTGACCGAAACAATCTCTCAAATTGTGAACCCAAATAAATTCTTTTTAAGTTAATAATCTTGGGTATTTTGTTATAGTAATTGATGGCCAATACACTCAGGAGACAATCTGTTTACTCA
This sequence comes from Myodes glareolus, assembly GCF_982192425.1. Lineage (NCBI taxonomy): Eukaryota > Metazoa > Chordata > Mammalia > Rodentia > Cricetidae > Myodes > Myodes glareolus. The sequence goes on from NC_142044.1 coordinate 18,130,043, forward strand.
CCAATGAGAATGTGCAGAACAAGAGAAGAAGAATACCAATACAGGGCAGATGGATGAAAATTGGACCAACAACAATAAAGCAGGGCCACGCAAAGAGGGTCAACATGACTTGTATAAAATTAGTCAAAACCCCAGGATAATGTTCAGTCCATCAAAGCTGGAGGGCCGTTCACAGACTGATGATAGCCATTCCGTGAGAGGCTGGGGCAATGAGAAGGGAACACAGGCAGTGTGCCCTCTATCCCAGAAGGGAGAGAACCTGCTCATTTCCAGCTCCATCAAGTCTCACGGAGGAAAAAGAGGAGACGATAAAAACCGTGTACTTTGGCATAACAGAGAAAAGCAAAGATTTGCTCAAAGACTTCCGGACTCTAACTCTCTTTTCTTACCTTGCCTGATGTGATGCCAATGAACTGGGTTATGCAAGGCCCATAGATCCTTACCCATCCTTGCAAACTCCCAAAAACTCTTTAAACGTTTCCTCCAAAACTTCAATACAAAACCTGAGCTGAAAGCTATTTGAAACCTTTATCTCTCGATGATAGAAGCAAATACACATTTTCCTGGAGAAACAATATTACGCACAACATGCTCATATGTGATACATGTCTGCTTTTTAGCATCCAAACAAAATTTCAGTTCCAAAAATGCATATTATTTCAATGGCTCTACATTAGAATATGGGCATGTCGATTAGTGTAATTTTTTGTAGTGATGTTTTATCTGTATTCGTGAATGTGTCTGTCTGAGTGTAAGCTACCTTGTGAAGAAAGGGAAGAAGATGATATTTGAGGAATCCAGAAAAGGATACTGGGTCCCCCAAAACTGGAGACACAGTCAGTTGTGAGCCTCCTGACGTGGGTCCTGGGACTCAAACATGGATTCTCTAGAAGAGTAGGGAGTGCTCTTAAGCACAATGCCACCTCTCAAGCCCCCAAATTATTATATTTCTAACACCTCAGAAAATACACTGTATATGTTTTTCTTTCTGGATTAAGCACCCCTGATGGAAGCCATATATAATATTTATTTTGAGTGTGAGAAGCCTTCTGGCAGAATCCAAGTTCCTGGACCAAACAACAGTCTATTTGTCGCTCTCTATGGCAACTCTCACCACTGCTCCAGCGCGCTCATTCCACCGAGCCCTGCGGAGCCTGGAGGGTGCTCCTTGGCTTGTGAAGACGTTCTGTCCTGAAGATGACCTCGTTCCCCTGAGCATGCTGCTTGTTTCCTTCACTTTACGGCCCAGGGGCTGCTGGCTCTCTTTCCTGCCCTGCACCTGGACCCGCTTCCGTTTTCTTTTCCATGAAATCCTCGACCGGGAGAATCTTCCTAGTCTCCTTTGGCAAGCTGGGGATCATTACCATTTCAGAGCTGAGGGGGGAAAAATAACTTGGAGGGAACATTGAGTTCAAGCCCTTCCTCTCAGAAATAAGGTTTCGGAGGCGCAGAGAAGTGAAAGGGCTTGGCTGTAGCGACTTGGTGATTTACGACAAAGTGGGGACTTCAGTCCAAATGGCGGTCCCACTTTCTCCATCAAGATTCAAACATTGAATGAATGGGTGCTATATGGTCATTTATGTAAGTATTTACTTACTGATAACTATTTAAGGATGGATGTTTTCATGATGCTTTGCTGGATAACTTGTTAGCCAATATTTATTGTCCCTTCTAGAAACAAAGCCTTGAGTTTCTTACCTACTGTCCTTTCTCCATCTCCATTTCTCTCAGCAAAGCAAGATCCACTCAGTCCACCCTATGCAGAACATGGCTGAGGACTACAAGTTTTCAGCATAGTGTTGAGTTTAGGAATGTCCCCTGGCCCAGTCTGAGATCTGGAGATTGTCAAATTACAGAGAGACTACCATGGGGCAGGTCCTTGTGGTCCCTCCCTGGACCCTGGCAGCATCTGGCCTCAAGCTCCCTGAACCATTTTGCCATCCCAAGAAGGCATTCACCAATGCTGCTAGCATCTCTAAATTGGAGTCTCTTGTTTATGCCTCTCTGTCTCTTATTTCTGTATTTCCTCCTACCTGTGAGCTTTGGAGTCCTGTAAACCAATAAAGACCTTTTTTTTTTTCATAAGTCCAGTCTTGCAACCCAAAACGCTTTAACCAATGAAATGAGCTTTCACAAGGTCTATTCAGACCATGTCAGTGTAATGCAAATAATGATTTGACTCCTTCTTTACAGGCCAGGTACTTCAGGAATCCCCGAAGTATAGCAGCCTTGCTTTGAGGCAAAGGGAGGAAATAGAAGACAAACTGTGTCACTGTGTTGTGCTCCAGTTTATAAAAGTGATATTCGCTGGTTGTGGGGTCAGGGCTAATTTTCTTATGTCGTGGGTCTGTGAAACCTGTTCGGCTGAATTGAAGACTTACACAAGCATAATAAATCGTTACGCTGCCAACGCTGCCAACTGAACTCTGGGCTCTGGCCTTTTCATTTATTTGTGTTTATGAAATCATAATTTCCTGCTCTTAAGACAAAAAAAAAGTTAAAAGGGGCTTTTAAAGTTAAATGGGTTTTTTTTGTTTAAATAACTAAGTCCCAGGAGATTTCTGTACTTCAAACCACTGTAAAAGAATAACATGGTAATGTGTTAAATGCAGATGAGTCAAAAGCACCAGACTGTTTGCCTTCAACTCCGCATGAGTTTATAAACCAAAGGCAGAGCTTTGATTCGTAAAAAGACCCTGGGGGAAAACTGGCTATCTGACCTGTCCATCTTCCCACGTCCGAGCACTTAGATGGGTAATTACCTGACTTGCATATGGAAGATACCTTCTTAGGGTTTCCAAAGTGTAGGAGGAACCATACAGGAGTGTCTGAGTTAAGTAAAGCCTCCTGCGTGCCACTGCCCAAATAAGGCAAACCCCATGCTACCATGCAGTTTCAGGTTTAGGAGAAAAGGATGAGGGATTCTTAAAGATATCAATCATGACTGTTGAAGGCCACCATCTATTGAAAACAAACTTCATTTCTTTATTCCATGTTGTGGGATATTAACCGAAGATGGGTTACATCTGTTTATGCTGTGGTATACTTGTTTAATAATGAAAGGTGTGTTGCATTCTTTTATGTTACCTTTGTTTAACTCTGTGAAGCTGTGCTCCTTTTCCTGTCTAAAACACCTGATTGGTCAAATAAAGAGCTGAACGGCCAATAGCGAGGCAGGAGAGGTATAGGTATGGCTTCCAGGCAGAGAGAATTAAATAGAATGGGAAAAAGAGAAGAAGGAATGAGGAAGGGAGAGTAGGATGTCAGGGGCCAGACACCCAGACACACAGCCAGGAATAGGGAGGAAAGAAAACACATACTGAAACAGAGAAAGGTAAAATCCCAGAAGTAAAAGGTAGCTGGGATAATTTAAGTTAAAAGAAAACTGGCTAGAAATAAGCCAAGCTAAGGGCAGACATTCATAAGAAAAATTAAGACTCTTGTGATTATTTGGGAGCTGGGTAATGGGTCCCCCAAAGAATAAAGAGTAAAAACAACAAACTACAATTACCTTTCCAAATTATCCACCTGCTCACTTCCATTTTTGTTTCTGTTTATAATTATTATTTATGTTTATTTTTATTGATTAGCTTTTTCTTTGGCAACTTTATATATTCATACAATGTCTTCCAATCATTTTTCTCCGTCCTAGTCTTGCTTATCCCTCTCCCAACCCTGTCAATCACCCCCCCATCCCTACCAGTCACTTTTCCACTTAGCTGTCTTTTATGACCCATTTCATTCGACCAGGGTCATCTCCAAGACTGGATCAGAACTCTCCGTTGGTGTCCGGGGAGGTCACCAGTGGGTGCACAATTGAGGGCAATGGCTCGCTTTCTTCTAGGTCTATCAGTAGCAAATAGTTCTTCAGTGAGAGGTAGGGCCCTCGGGAGCTGCTTCTTTGTCCTCACCCAACTCTTGATCTGTCCAGACTTGGCCAGCCCCAGGGCAAGCATCTGCAGCTGCTCTGAGTTCATGATTGCTATGAGTTTGTCTTACCCAGACGGTGGCATTTCATGGCCTTTCTACCCGTCTTCAGACTCTTGCACTCTCTCCACCACCCCCTCCTCAGGATTCCTGGGACCTGAGAGCAGATGGTAGAAATGCTTGTATTGACGCTGAGATCTCATCTACCTCCCAAGATTCTTCTACAGCCACAAGTAAAATTATTTACTGAAAAGAGAGGTTTCTTTGATTACAGCTAAAAGCATAAGCATAAACATTTACCTGCTGATTCTCTGACTCCTTCTCATTCTGATTTATCTGTACCATACCCCTCTCCACAGCCGGAACTTGTCAAGCTCTGTATACCCGAGGGCCTTTGCACAAGTCTTCCTTGTTCTTAGAAAGCTCTTTGGTGACTCTGGAAATTGACCTATAGGATATTCTTGAAAAGATCTTCCTTGATATTCCAATATCCTGTAGTTTATACATTATTATCTTTCTCGTAGCACAGACCTCTGACAAATCCCTTCACACCTCTTATAATGATCATATATATCTTATTATTTACCTATGTCTATCACTTCCTTTTTTAAAGAACCTAAACCATTCTCTTGCTCACTGAGGTATATCCAGGACCTTGACCAGTGCCTGCTGAATCAATACTTAGTACTCGAAAAGGCTGGAGTGCTTGTGGATGGTATAGAAGGGTGGGGGAATGGATGTGCTCAGTACTGGCGCCCAAGATTCCATTGTATGTTCACTGTCTATGTCTGCGTAGTGCTTTTAACTCATACTATGATTGCCTACCTTAATTTTTTATTACTTTATTTATATATTTATTGTGGGGGTATGTGCATGCCATGGTACCCATGTGGAGGTCAGGGAGGAGCTCTGGGGAACTGCTTCTCTTCCTACACCATGACTGTGTATTTCTCTAATATCTGATCATGGACACCTGACATACACTGATCTATCATGCCACTGTAATTCTAACATGTAACAAAAGTTTAAAGAGATTTAATAAACACACTAGTAAGCAGACAACAGTGAAACGATGAGCAAATAAAATTGTATTTTCCAAGCATATGCATCACTAACATAGTTTATTTCTACATTTTTCAAGGTGACAAGTTCCAAACTTACCTACATGTTTGAATTACTAAATTGGAATATCAGATATTGGAACAAAATAATCTGTATTTTGACTCAGGTTGCTAGTTTCTCTTTATACAAAGCTGATTTGGCTATCCGGATTTAAAAAAAAAATCTCTTCTGCAGAGATTTCTTAATTCCTATACAATTTGCTCTCATTGAGATAAATGTTTTTGTTCAAAAGTGAGAAGGAATTTTCTTTAGAATTATTAGGTTGAAATAGCTACAGTCTGGCAAAAACAAAACAAGAACAGAATCCTTTGTGCACTGAGCTCTTTGAAGGATGCCATATGCCAACATATCTGAAAATAACAAAGGTAAGTTACCCACATGTACAACCCAGAAACGCTTCTCTGAGCCTTCAGTCTGGATAGCTTTGGCAGACCCATTCCTTCAGTCCTCATTGTTAGGATAAAGATTCCACAGCGAGGAGAAAACAAGAGTTTTCCTTAGGGACTACATTATGAATTTTTTAATATTTCCACATTTTCTATCTTTAGCTTTTGAAAAACTATTGACTGTACTCACAAGTTTGAGATTTATGACAGGTTACGAGGGATTTTTCAGTATAGTGTGATCCAACCGCTGTCTTTGAAGTAGCGCCTCCACTGTAATGTACTTCACCCAAAAGAGAGAAAAGAAAAATAGGTTGTCTCCTTGAGAACAAGAACAAATGGGCTGTACAAACATGTTTTGTAAACCACTTGCAAGGGTAGAGGAACTGGCTGCAGGCTGACTGTCCGGCAAACCAGCAAGCTATTTACAGCCCTCGTTCAGCTACACCGAGGAGGCAAGAGAGAGCCAAGATTTCACTCTATGACTTTCCAGTCATCTAACTCAGCAATATCAACCTGCCCATGGGGAATGGGTGGAGGTCTCACAAAGGGGAGAGCGGCTTGAACTCTCAAAAGCATCAGGAAGAGTGGAGGTCAGAAGAAAGAAGTTCCTACAGCCAGTTTATTGTAAGTATTGGATGCATTACCCAAGCTCAAGGCTCAACATTTTATTCCTTCATAAATATTAGCCTTACAGTATTTGCCCAAAGTGCCAAGAGTAATTACCACAATTCATCCTCATAAAATTCTCTGCATCCCTTCAAGAAAGCTGCCATAGCAAAGGTCAGGATACCAGCCTAGGCTGATTTTGTTCCTGGGGAGTTTGTTGTAGACATGGGGGATTGTAGGTGCATCATTCTGAAGCCTCACATTCTCAACTAAAGATTGGAAAGTGTCTAGGGCCCAGGTGATCTCACAGGTATATGGCTATATCGTGGGTGAGAATTGTCAGGCTTCGTCTATTTCTTGTTGCTGCTAATTTAGTTGTTTTGTTACATCCCAACCAAAGTCCCTTGCTTCACCCCTTTCCTCGTTTGTCCCCCACTTCCTCTCTCCTCCACTCCTCCATCTCACCCCACCCCACCTTTGCCCCTCTGTTCCTCCACCACTGTTCCTCTTCGCATACAGGCAGGGATCCCATGGGTATCAGGCTTCGTCTATTTTGATAGCCGGGAATTGGTTGTAAACAAACCAGGAGTGCCTCTCAGTAGAGAATAAGTTAGGCAGTAGTGGAAAACTGAGTAAGTTCTAGTTCAAGGGTGGAAACAATTTGATTGAAAAGCAGAAAAAGCCGAAAGCATGCAAATGTCACAATAATCATCAAAGAAAAACAGGCTGCCACTTTGAGAGTCTGTGATGGAACTGGCAGAGGATGGAGGGAGAAAATTTAAAGTGTAAAATATAAATTAATTTTAAAAAGAAGTTACCAAAAAAAATTGTTGAACAGAAAGTTCTCAGAAGAACTAGAAGAAGCCAACAACTATTTGGCGGGGATGGGGTGGGGGAAGCATTCCATATCGTTATCGACTGAGATTACATCTAATCCAGTTCAAAATGTCTACCATCAGAAAACAGATAACAAACTCTAGTAAAGTTGCAGGGAAAGGGGAACTCTACTACACAGCTGGCAGAGATGCAAACTTGTGCACCCACTATGGAAGTCAGTATAGAAGGTCACCAAAAAGCTAAAACAGAGAACTGGAGAGACTCCCCTGCTCTGGTGTGTGTGTGTGTGTGTGTGTGTGTGTGTGTGTGTGTGTGTGTGTGTGTGTGTTGTTTCACAGACACACCTGAACTTGTGTTTATTGTTGCAGGTTCACAATAGCCTAGTTGCAGAATCTCCCTAGATGCCCATTAGCAAGTTAATAGAAAAAGAAAGTACGGTATGTATCCACAATGGTGGCTTTTTTTTCCATGAAAAATATAGAATTTAAACAAAACTCCCAATTTTCCAGTCTCAAATAGAAACGTGTTTTCTTCCACGCAATGGTGTTTTATCAATTGTAAAGGAGAATTAAGCAAGGTACTTTGCAGGAAAACGGATGGAATAGGATGTCATTGTGACAAATGAAATAAGACATTCTGAGAAAGACAAACAGCGCATATTTTCTGTCGTATGCACAACCTTCATGCATGTACACATATGGGGAGAGAGAGAGAGAGAAAGAAAGAGAGAGAGAGAGAGAGAGAGAGAGAAGGGAGACTATATCAGGAGGTTAATGTAGGGTGACAGAAGAATAGAACTAGGGAGAAATAAAAATATGGAATTATTTTATCTCACAGTCAGTGACATATTGAATCAGAAATATACCTTAAAGGCTCATGAATTGACCCTTATCTCCCAGATGGCAGTGTTATGTTGAATGTCTATTACTGAGATGAGACACCATGACCAAAAGCAATTTGGGCAGGAAGAGTTTATTTGGCTTACACTTCATTATTGAAGAAAGTCAGGACACGAACTTATACAGATCAAGAACCTGGAGACAGAAATTGATGCAGAGGCCATGGAGGGTGCTGCTTACTGACCTGTTTCCCACAACTTGCTCAGTCTGGTTTCGTATAGATCCCTCAGCAGAAATCCCACCACCCACTATGGGCTGGGGCCTTCCCCATCGATCACTAATTAAGAAAATGCCCCACAGGCTTGCTGCATCCTGATCTTATGGAGGCATTTTCTCAGTTGAGGTTCCCTCCTCTAAGATAATGTTAGCTTGTGTCAAGTTGCTGGAAAACTATTAGGCCAGCCTTCCTCTGGGGGAGCCTAGCTGGAGAGAGTGGGTCACCGGGGTCCATTCTTGGGTGATTGTCCCTGGCTCCAGCATGTTCTCTCTGCTTCCCAGTCTTCCAAGACCTGGGAAGCAGCTGTCTCAGACAGATTCCACTGGACACAGAGCATCCTGAGCCAATCTGCCATCCCTGCCCCGGGCACATCTGCTACTGGCCTGTACATGGACCATAGGCTTAATGAAGTCTGTGGTCATGGTGATAGTGTGGTTTCTGGGTCTGAGAGTGTCCATCTCAAGCATTCAGTCATTGGGCTGGCTTTGCGCATTGACTGGCATTACAGCAGGGTACACAGTACTGAGCCTGGTGGTGAGATGTATCCAGAGCTTCTGCCTTTAGGGATCAGCCTGGAGTCTGAGGATGTGGACTGCCCAATGTTGAGTTTCTACTGAGATGGCATCAGCCTTAGGATTATTACATTCCCAGCTCTGGGGGGATAGTGCATTTCCTGTGCTACCTGTCAGAAGGGGAGGTGTTTAACACTAGTAATTCCAAACTCTCCTTTCTACACTCATCGCTGCTGCTTTCCTTGCTTCTGCTATGTCCCCAAGTGCTGTAACCTCCCCCTCAGCAGAAGCCAAATGGGACAAGGCCACAGGCAACATCATATTAAATGATGAAAAGCTCAAAGTTATTTTGCTAATAGCAGAAAAAGACATTTGTTCTTGCGGGTTGCAGTCAATATAGTACTGGGTGTCCTAGTTGGAACTATTAGGCAAGAGAAAGAAATGAGGAATAAGAAAAGAATAAAGGAAGGAATGAAATTATCTTGATAGAGCACATGCTTTCACACACAGGAGACTGTGAAGACTCCTCTCTCTCTCTCTCTCTCTCTCTGTGTGTGTGTGTGTGTGTGTGTGTGTGTGTGTGTGTGTGTACTTGGATATCCACCTCTCTCAATTTCATTCTCGGCTAGTAAATGAATGCAGCAAAATTATAAGACAAAAAAGCATGTATCTATAAACTATCCTATATACTAATAAGGAAGTGTTAGAAAATAAATCAAGAAAATAATCCCATTTATAATAGTTAAAAAATAAAATTAATTACTTGAGATAAATGTAACCAAAGATTGGGAGGGAAATCATGTGTTAACAAATATAAAAGTGGTTTAAAAAAGCAGTGAATAAATGCACAAACAAGTAAGAAGATATTCAATATTTGGGGGGTGAAAGTTTAGTACTGCTAGATTGTCCATACTACCCAGAATAATCTACAGATTCAATGTCAATCCTTTTGAATTACCAGTGCGATATTTTACAGAACTTTCAACATATAAGGAGGCGGTGACATTTACTTGTTTTCTTTAGTTGTTCACTCTGTACATTTCTGTAGGTGTCTCCATCTGGAGCTTTATTTTAAGTCTGTTTTAATGCCAGGCAGAATTTGTAGAACACTGTGAATCTCTCTAAGAGAAAGTGAATATAGAATGTTGCTCAGGATGGAAGGAATAGCTCCCAGGCTTTTGCAAGTCAAACTCAAACCCACTGAAGGTTTCAGAGGGTGAACCAGAGAGACACTAAGAGCAGACACACCATAAACAGAACACAACCTAGGATTGCTCAGAAGACAAGCTCAGACCTTATTGAACTGCACAGAAGACTGGTACGTCCTCAGTCAGTTTTGAAGCCATTCCCCCACACATTACCTAATTTCAGAGTGGACCTGTATAAACAATGAAATCTCCACAAACTAAAAAGTGACCTTGCATGGCATTGAGTCCTAGAACCTTAGAATAAATGCAGCATCGATTATAATATGCAAAAGTCAGCAATATAAAGCTTGGGTTGTGTTGCGAATCCAGCTGCACGCTTACCTAGCAAGTGTGAGACCCTAGGTTCGATCTCTGGCCCTGAGAAGAAAGTCTACATCTTTGAGCTGAGAGCCAGAAGTGTCTGAGTGTGAACTCAGCCAAAAGAAAAAGTCAGACTTCTCTAAGAGTGACTCAATCACAGACTGATCAGGGAGAAACTTCTAGATGAGGGTTCCCTTTAGTAAGGTCAACACTGCCCAAAGTGCAGCTGTTGTATGGATGCTCTAGTGGCAGGGCCTGGCATCCCACTTTTTGGTCATAAACCCAGAGTACCTTGGACCACACTCACACACCATGTCCAATCAATTGTTTTTCAGTCATGATTGTATGCTTCTAGTGACAAAACATTCATTGCATTCTTACCTGAGTACATCTTAGGCTGTTTCAAAAACAAAAATAAAAATGTTCTTCTTGTTGTTGTTGTTAGTGGTGGTGGTAGTAGTGGTGGTTTTGTGTGTGTGTGTGTGTGTGTGTGTGTGTGTGTGCAATTCAACCATCTCTTAAGTCTCTAGTAGTTAATCTCCATTATCTAAATTTCCATAAATTCCCACTAATGCAAAAGAAAAATGTCTCAAGATTCTATTTCATATGTTTACAACGTTATAGGTTATTTTCTTCCCAAACTCCAGGGAGTGCTTGTGGGTCTGGGAGTCTCCTGGTTCCTTCATTCTGGATGCCTGCTCAAATTGAGTGCATCATGGATTCCCTTTCACATTGTTCACAAAAGGTGCTATCAGTTTGCTACCTAATGATGTCACAGCTGTAAGGGCTCCCATGTCATTTTCCAAAGCATCAATTATGAAGAGGACTTTGCAAAACTTTGCAGTAGGGTTACTGGACAGCAACTAGAATGTGCAGTTAAAAAGACCCCCTTAATCCATATGTAACTGTGGGATTTAATTCCCCGCTGCCCATCTTCTCACGCTCTAGTCTGCCAACCTCTCTCCTGCCTAATCTCTCAGTGACATTTCTCGTTTCCTTTCTCTTGGTGTCATAGCAATAAGATAGTAACCTATATTCCTCTTTTACTAGCAGAGATCAGTTCATGCTCTACCTTCTTCAATAAAGATTAGTTTGGCAATAGGTTTGTATGTGGATTTGGGGGAGTTTGTGTGTAAAGCAGTTGTGTGATTTTTTCATTGATGTTAATCTTGGCTCATAAGAAAGCTAGGTAAAACTGTAGTTAACTCTAACAAACTATTTGCCCATTTATCCCTATATTAGCACGAGCAGTGCCTTCTCAGTGTTTTCACATCTGGTTGAAATTCATTCTTTTAATAATATTTACCAATTTTCTTCTATATTCCAGGCACCATGCCAGGTAAGTAGGGATGTAAATACCCGACCTCTGACTCCAGTTAATCTAGGGATGTCTACAAAGACAGTTAAAATCATGTTAAAATCATTTTGTCTTGTGGGGATAAACACGGGTTAGTAATAGACATGGAAGAACACTTACGCCCAACCTAAAAAGTACAGAGGGCTGGTGAGCTGTGTCCAAAACACATCCTGATCCTAATCCCTGATATCTGCAAGTGAGGCTTCATTTAAATATAGTTAACATACATACTTCATGATTTAAAAAAATCATCCTCCAGAATTAGAAATCACCCAAAATCCAGATATGTGCAATCGCTGGGAACCACATCATGGAAGGAGAAAACAAACTCCCTCAAATTGTCTTCAAACATTCTTGGTCCATGTTATCTATCCTCCCCACACCACAAGAACAACATAATTCAAATATTTTCCAAAGAACAGATGATATAAAGACCTAGGGGTGAGAGCTATGTAAAGACGGACCCAGAATTTAGAGTTTTGTTATCACGACCAAGAAAAAGGCGAAGCCACCAGAAACTTAAAAAATAAAAACAAAAAGCATTTAAAGTGAAGTCTGGCTTATAGCAAAACAAAAGAAAAAATCCATGCCTCAAGGAGGTAATAGGTTTTATAAGGGAAAGTACCGCTACGGATGACTAGCTAAATAGACAGAATGTCCAACTGTCTGCTCAGTGTGTATATCTACAGCCTTAGACAAAAGCTACTCTCAGCCCTAATCAAAAAGCTATTTGCAGTTAACTGCAGTGAATGAAGAAACTCATGGCTGCCAAAGATACTGAGAGTCAGTGATAGATGAGGGTTCAGCCTTAAAGGAGTGATTTACTCTGCTCATCTAAGGTGCCGAGAAATTTGTGGAAGAATAGAAAGAAGGTAGGAGCCAAAAGACAAGGATAAAGACCCTAAAATTCCATCCTCTATGTAGGACATAACCAATGCAATCATGAATGTATGGTTACTGTAAGTCTACAGAAAGAACTCTTCAGCCAGCTGTGGTTGGAGGCGGGGCTGTGGGACCCTGACTCTTACTGCTAAACTTTAGGTGACTGATGGAGTCTGGAAGAGGCAGAACAGCTGCCGTCAGCTTTGTTCCCACTGCTGTACCTTTTAGGCTATTGCCCAAAGGTACAGACAGCCCTGGTCAAACCTGGTGAAACTCAAGCAAAATAGACACGAATGTGGGGAAGAGAGATGGTGGACAGCTGTCACTAAAGAAACTATACGCCCTGTCTGAGTTATGTCGGCATCATTGAGACAATCATACATGACAAGATAAAATCTATCATTGGCTCATGGTGTCAGGTTTCAGGCTGTCATGACAGGAAGGCGCAGTGGACTGAACAGTTCATGGAGGCAGGCATATGTGCCGAAGGGTGTTCACATCACAGAGGATCATGAAACAAAAAGTCCACCCAAACCACAGCCAGGCTATAATCTTCAGTGGCCCACCCTAGTGGCATTTCCCCAATAGCTAGGCTTCTGCTCCTAAAGGTTCCGTGATAGCCTAACCTCTAAAGATACAGATTTCCAATAATGCAAAATCAAAATTTCTTAAACCTCCTTCTCAGAAGCTTAGGCAGTTGCTGTTTTTTTTTTCTCCAGGAGTTCAAGGAGTATTTGTGAGCATGCTTGCTAGTTTTATGTCAACTGGACACAAGCTCAAGTCATTTTCTAAGAGAGAGCCTCTTTTAAGAAGATGGCCCCACCATATTGGTCTGTGGAAGGGTCCAGATCACTATGGGCTGTGGCACTCCTGGGATGGTGGTCCCAGAAAGCAGACAAAGAGAGTCATGAGGTGCAAGGCAGGAAGTAGCAGTTTCCAGACTCCTGACTTCCTTCAGGGATGTACTGTGATGCTGATGTTTAAGTGAAATAAGCCCGTGCCTCTACCAGTTACTTTTGGTCATGATATTTTTTTTATGTTTATTTGTTTTTTGGGGGTTTGGTTTTTTGAGACAGAGTCTCTCTATGTAGTCCTAACTGTGCTGGAACTCACTGTGTAAACCAGATAGACCTTGAATTCAGAGCTCCATCTACCTCTGCCTCACACCCTATCTTTAAAAAATATTTATCTTTTATTATTTTAATTTTGTACACACATAAATGCAGGTACCCGCAGAGGCTCTGGCTTGGAGCTGGAGTTACAGGCAGTTAGCCACCTGATATAGTACTGGGAATTGAACTTGGGTCTTCTGGAGGTAAAATACATGATCTTAACCACTGAGTCATCTCTCCAGTCAGTCATGTGATTTATCACAGCAATAATAACCTCACCTAAGACAGTAGGTCTAATATTTTCACAACTCTTCCCACTCGACGCCTGCTTACATAGACTACAATGACAGAAGCATCAATATAGCAGTTTCGAGATGAATATATGTTCTTACATCTCACAGGAAGTCTGGAGTTTACTGACTACTGCTCCTGACCAGGATCCAAGTCAGCATCCTAGGCTTTTCCATTGGCACATAATCAAAGAGTATTGATAATCTACCTCACTTTCTAAAGAAAATGTTTAATTTTAAATAAAATAAAAAGGAAAGAGTTAAAAAATCCTTTCTTGTTGTGAGCCTTTGTTTTTAGGTTGACGACTTTGTACTTAACCTCCTGACCCTTCATCCCATGGCACCTGTATACTCAATGAGAGTTAAAAATCTGAATATTTAGCTCTTCTCCTTGTTAAGGAAGGTGCATCAATAAAAATGTAATGGGAATAAATGTTAAATAAAAAATGCCACCCATGTACTTATTTGGAAGGAATTGGGGTCAAAGTAAGGGTTACTTTGTAGGTTTATTGAGTTCCTAGGGCATCTACTCAATTTCATTGACCTTTAAAGTATATGCTAGGTTCAGGAGGAGGAACATCATCAAGAAAGCGTACTCTCCTTTTCCCGATGGATATTTTTACTCATTATCTCAAATTGCTTTAACTCTATTTTATGGGGTGAATGAGGAAGAATGGAAATCTCAAGTTTAAAATGAATATCACCTTCAAGACAAGGCATGTTTTTTAGGTGAGCTCTGGATCTCCTGGTTGCTAAGGTGAGGAGTTATTCGAGAAGACAAAGCACACCCCTAACTGTCTTATTAGTAAATGCTTGGATATAATCAGCTAACAGACTTGATGTGAAATTGGCTCTACTCCTGGGGTGTTTTCAAGGCTCCAAAAAATGTACATGAGTAGGATCAGCCTCCTTCAGAACTCCCACTTGGCACCCACTCATAAGCATGAGCTAATCAATTGGTATCTAGAGGGAGAGAATAGCTATGTATGGTCTGGAATGTTCCTGAAACATTGGACCTCTCCTTTCACTACCTATCTATTGAAAGGTAGAGTAATTATACTGAAGATGTTCAGGATATATATACAACGAAACACGCAGAGTTGATTTGGCCTTGAAAATTTACAAAGATTGTTTTTGTGCTTTGGCCTTGAAAGGATTAATCACCCTTTTTTTGTGGGGGGTTGTTTGTCTGTCTTTTCATTTTGGAATTCTATTCTTGCTTATGAGCAACCAAAATCACCATAATATCCCCATGATGTTGTGAATTATTGAGCAAGACCAACACCAATATTACCGTGAATTGTTGAGCTAGCGGTGCCTTCCATGGTTAATGCTATTACCTAAATATTCAGACTCAAAGAGGGAGAAACATTCAAAGTGAGAATTGAGGCAAAAATAAATAAGGCATCAACCTTGCATGTGTTTTATCCCTTGCAGTTGTGTCCAGAAGGAAAACTGAATGGCGTGGGGCTCTTCCATCAGCAGTTTGCAGTGGCATACTCAACAGAGCCCAGTCCGCCCCTTCTTCCAGCTGACTTTGTGCTGTGCTGGGCTGTGCTGTGCTGTGCTGTGCTGTGCTGGGGTGGGCTGGGCTGTGTTGTGCTGTGCTGGGGTGGGCTGTGCTGGGCTGTGCTGTGCTGTGCTGTGCTGTGCTGTGCTGTGCTGGGGTGGGCTGTGTTGTGCTGGGCTGTGTTGTGCTGTGCTGGGGTGGGCTGTGCTGGGCTGTGTCTGTGCTGTGCTGTGCTGGGCTGGGCTGGGCTGGGCTGGGCTGTGCTGTGTTGTGCTGTGCTGTGCTGGGCTGGGCTGTGCTGTGCTGTGCTGGGCTGGGCTGGGCTGTGCTGTGCTGTGCTGGGGTGGGCTGGGCTGTGCTGTGCTGTGCTGGGCTGGGCTGTGCTGGGCTGTGCTGTGCTGTGCTGTGCTGTGCTGTGCTGGGCTGTGCTGGGCTGGGCTGGGCTGTGCTGGGCTGGGCTGTGCTGTGCTGTGCTGTGCTGTGCTGGGCTGGGCTGTGCTGTGCTGTGCTGGGCTGTGCTGGGCTGTGCTGTGCTGTGCTGGGCTGTGCTGGGCTGTGCTGGGCTGTGCTGTGCTGTGCTGTGCTGTGCTGGGCTGTGCTGGGCTGGGCTGGGCTGGGCTGGGCTGTGCTGGGCTGTGCTGGGCTGGGCTGTGCTGTGCTGTGCTGGGCTGTGCTGTGCTGGGCTGTGCTGTGCTGTGCTGGGCTGGGCTGGGCTATGCTGTGCTGGGCTGGGCTGTGCTGTGCTGTGTTGTGCTGGGCTGGGCTGTGCTGTGCTGGGCTGTGCTGGGCTGTGCTGGGCTGTGCTGTGCTGTGCTGTGCTGTGCTGTGCTGGGTAGGACAGAGGTTGAATATGTTGGTCCCTGCTGAAAGAAATTTGTCAAGTTTTTTTTTTCTGATCCTGGGGATTGTACCCAAAACCTTGCTAACAAATATGGAATGGTATTAAAATATATAGTCCACTACTAAACCTAATTAACTGCTGAGCACGCTATAATATCTGGGAACATATTTAAGAAAAGCATCTTGGGAAGAGGAGAAATAGCAGCTCTGAGAAAACCCTGTGTCTATTTGGCCTGCCATTCTCCTGAAAGGCACATTTTTGTGACGACCAGATGAAAAAAGTTTCCCTAAACCCAGGGAACAGGAAAAAGCAAGGCTAATTCACAGACGGGGCTAGAGAGTACAACAAATAGCCCCCAGAGGAGGTGTTAGCCTTGGCCTCTCTGGAAACTGTTTGGAAGGGAGACAGAATGTCATTGGCTTGCATCTTGTTTGGTCTATTTGAGCTGGGTCTCTGTGTTAGGAGAGTTAATCTGTTTCCAGTTCATCACCAGCTGAGGTCTATGTCCCAATAGCAGTCCTGCCAATCCCCATGTTTAACCCAAGTCTCTGTTCAGGACTTCAGCCTTGATGACGCTTTCAAAGCCGCAAATGCTGCACAGGGAAGTGATAGTTAATGCTGAGCTCTTGTCCCTTCCTACCACCCAGGACTGGCAAATCCCTCGCACATGGCAGCCACTCTCAGGTGTGTCCTGTCTTTTATCTCCTTCCTTTCTTCATCTTAGCTGTTATCAGGGAAAGATTTGCTCTGACACTTGGCCCATTTGTGAAAGTCTATTTGCTTTTTGCTATGATGTGTACTTCATTCCTCACTCCCTGGCATCCATATTCAAAGACTCTGACCTGGGATATGGTATAACTTAAAATAAAAGGGCATGAGCCGGGCAGTGGTGGCACACAGCTTTAATCCCAGCACTTGGGAGGCAGAGGCAGGGGCATCTCTGTGAGCTCGAGGCCAGCCTAGTTTTTAAGAGCTAACTCCAGGTCAGGCTCCAAAGCTACTGAGAAACCATGCCCTGAAAAATAAGGAAAAAAGGAAGAAAGGAAGAAAGAAAGGAAGGAAGAAAGGAAAGAAAGACGGAAAAGAAAGAAAGAGAGAGAGTGAAAGAGAGGAAGGAAGGGAGGGAGGGAGGGAGGGAGGGAGGGAGGAAGGAAGGAAGGAAGGAAGGAAGGAAGGAAGGAAGAAAGAAAGAAAGAAAGAAAGAAAGAAAGAAAGAAAGAAAGAAAGAAAGAAAGAAAGAAAGAAAATGAGACTGGGAGTTCAGCAGAGTTGTAACAAGAAGCTTTGTGTCAAACAGCTCCCTAATTGCTACAACTTTTTCCACAGGTCCTCCAGACACAACTTGTCACCTAACAGAAATTACTTCCAGGTAAATATAAACAGTCAAAGAGCCGCTAAGTTGTTTAGAATTGCCTTCATTAAATTATTTTTGCCCTTTCTTCCCCTCCCTGCCCCCAAAGTCACCTCCAAGACACCATTACCCTCTGTAACTTACACATTGATTTGATATTTTTTTTAAATCATGGATTTTTGTTTTATGTGTTTGTTTGTTTTGGTTGGTTTTGGTTTTGGTTTTGGTTTGTTTGGTTTTGTTTTGCTACAGGGTGAAATAGAAAATCTTGGATTTCGACAAAACATAGGCCGCTGGCATCAACGAGCCTGAAAGCATCCCTCTCCCCTGGCACCTGATAGGTAACTTGTTCAGAGTAGATGAGCAGCACAAGAAAGAGGCCGGGGTCAGTGACCCGATAGAAAGTAATCCTTTCATCTGCAAGAAAGAGTTTGATCTCCAGGTTCCCAAGACTTTTCTAAGCTACAATAAAAGAAGTGTTGGAAGATAAGTTTAGAAACAAGTGCCTTGTGAATAAGCCTCTCCAACTGTAGGAAACCTGTGCATTTGTGCCATTCTGAATAAAACATGAGAGTATCCTATCTTACAGTCAAGCAATAAAGACATTCTGAACAACTATGCTGTTTGGGGGACTCAGTTCATCCCATTTGATGATTACTATGTGGAATGCCAGCTTCTGGTGTGGGACTTCAGGTAAAAAATTATCACCTCACATCCTTTCTTGGAGGTTTAAGTCACTTATTCTTGCTTTCCTAAAAGATAAAACTGTTCTTCTGATGCCAGCGATGATAGATACATAGGTAGACAAGTAGATGGCAAATATGAATGATAAAGGACAGATACAAGTTGATAAAGGTTGGATAGATGGCTAGAATGATGACGAATAAAGTAGATGCAGATAGATAATTGATTGATAGAAATAATAGATGATAGATATTGATCTATATTAGGCTGACTTGATCTTTATAGTATGGCATTAATAATTTTCCAACATAGAGAACTTTAAAGATGTGTAGCAACCATATAAACATCTGGTAGATTGATTCTAAAATAATATTCCTTCCTTTCAACTGCATAGCTCAAATAAATCTGTAAGATAACAAAAATTATGACTTAAAATGCTCTTATTTTTATTTTTTAAATGTTTTCTTTTTATTTGTTCTTCTCTCACACAATAATACATTCAGACTACAATTTCCCCTCCCTCCACAACTCCCAGTGATCTCCCCACCTCCCCCAAATCCACTGCTCCTCTGCTTCCCTTCAGAAATGAGCAGGCCTCCCAGGGATTTCAACCAAGCATAGCACAAGATGTAATAAGATTAGGCACAAACCCTGATATCAAGATTGGACATGGCAAGCCAGTAGGAGGAAAAGGATCCCAAGAGTAGGCAAAAGAGCCAGAGACAGCCCCACTCCTATTGTTAGGAGTCCCACATATACACAGAAGGCCTAACACAGACCTATATTAGTACCATGATCACCTATACAAGTACCTACACAAGACCACATCAGTCTCTGGAAGCCCCTGTGAGTCCTGATTAGTTTATTCTGTGCACTGTGTTCTTCTGGTGTTTTTGTCCCCTCTGACTCTTACAATCCTTCCTTCCCATCTTCTGTGGGGTTCCTGAGCTTGCCTAGTTTTTGACTGTGGGTCTCTGCATCTGCTCACATCAGCTGCTGTAGGAAGCCTCTCTGGTGATGACTGGGCTAGACACTGATCTATGTGCATATAAGAATATCACTAGGCATCATTTCATTGACTTTGGGAGGGGGAAGTCCTGTTTGGTTCTACCCTAGGTCTCTGGGCCATCCAGCCTTTGGTTAAAAAAAAAAAACAACAACATCATGAAATTTGCAAGCAAATGGGTGAAACTAGAACAAAACAATCATTCTGTGTGACGCAACCCAGACCCAGAAACTACAAATATATGTACTCATTTATATGTGGATATTAGCTGTAAGTAAAGAATACATATACTACAATCCACAGACCCAAAGAGGCTAAGTAAGAAGTAGGGCTCTATGGGGGAGCATGAATCTCTCTGGGAAGGGAAAATAGAATAAATTTTGCAGTGGACTGGAGATGGGGAGAGAAATGGAAGGGGTCAGGTGGGGGAGGGAGGGACAAAGGGAGAGAGAATATGGGAAGAGACAACTGGAATTGAGGAACATTTGACAGGAGATGTGAACAAAATCTAATGCAGTGGATACTTTCTGGAAGATGTGAAGGTGATCCTGTGGACTCCTAATAATGGAAGATTCAGAGTCGGAACAGGTTGTCTTCTATAACCCGGAAAGACTTCCAATGATGGGTTGGCACATCAACCCATCCACAAAACTTTCTACCTACAACCTGTCCTTCCTGTGGCAATAGTGGCTCAGAACTTGTGGGAATGGCCAACCAACAACTGATCTAAGGTGAGAGGGAGTCCATGTCTGACACTGCCTTTTTTATATATATATATATACACACAAAAAGTCTTTGTCTATTTTTCTCTGTCTATTCTTTCTTGCTATGGAGAAATTTCCCAGACCAGGTAATTTATCAAGAATAGAAGTTTACTTGATTCATGTTTCTGAAAGCTGGAAAGCCAAAGACACTCGGCTTGTGTCTGTGTAGAATCTAGTTAGGGTTTTCTTGCTGCACCGTGTGATGGTGAAGGGTGTCTCACGCATGGTAACACGCATAAGCATGTGTGTCATCTCAGGTCTCTCTTGCTCTTCTTGGAAAGTCATCATAGTGTTCCTGCCTTCCTGACCTTAATCCTAAGTGCATTCCAGTGGCCTGTCTTTAAATAGTCCGAACATGTGATTTGGGGATTGTGTTTCTAACACATGAACTTTTAGTGGACGCATTAATTCATAGCATCTGTTTTATAATTTTCTACAATAAACATTATTTTATATTTATGAAGAGAAAAGTTGTATTTTAAAAGCTCTTAAGTGCTTTAAGCTGTTCCCCTTGGCTGCGTGCTAAGTGTTCCTTTGGGCCCAAGTAAGTTTGGCAACCTTGTCTGAGAAAAGAATTTGCCACAGAGTTATTGGGAGCTTCCCCACTATGTCCTGCTTAACAGTGACAGGACATCCACTGTAAGCTAATTACTTGTCCAAAGCCAAAACTATGTGATAATATTACCCACCAAAAGGGTTATCCCTTTCACCTTGCCTCCAAACTCAAAAAAAAAAAAAAATGAACTTGGTCTCTAGCTTAGCAGATTCTGAGCAAGAGAATGGGGGTCAAGAACTTAGCTCTCCGTTCTCATGGCAAACAAGAGTTCACCCGGAAAGGATCTTCAGGCGTGTGCCCCTGCTGTGATTGACAAGATGTAAGCCTTAGCATGGGAGGGATGTGAAAAATCAAACCTCAAGAGTCCCAGGACGAAACAGTTTCTCAATAGCTCACCTTTGCCATTGCTCTTTGTATTGTGGTGTCAAAGTGAGAATTCAACAGCATGAAGACCTGTGAGCAACCCCCTCATTCTTCCTCACACAGAGACATGTTCTTTGTTGTAAACAATTTTAGTGAGGAAACTGAGAATTGGAGCAATTGTCTTCCCTGGGACCAGAGGATTAGTTGATGGCAAACTGAAACTCAAATTCAGCCATCCTTTTAGATTGTCTCTCAATGCAGCATCTAGGAAATGACGATTAAACCAGAAAGCAAATTCACTGCTCAGTGGTCTTGGCAAACTGCAAAAAGTTCTCTGTGTTCTCTTAGTTCTTCAAAAGATGGAAGAGCGGTACTCCTGGTTTGGTTTGGTTTTGTTTTTTAACCTGACCTTTAACACATCCTAGTTAACCCAAAACACTTTAGTTCCTAATGTGTGTTGGCATTTCGCCCAGACTGAGCAGTTTCCCGGTATATACTAGCTGTGTGTCCTATAATTCACATCAATTCTGATCCCATTTACCTAGAGATAGTCTCCCATCTAGTCTTGACTAAAGTGTGCCTCACTTAAGGTGCCAATGTAAAACTCGCGGTTACAACCCCCATATCTGATGTAGCACCTCTAAACTGGAGATGCTTATGGCCCCTGCATTTTCTCATAAATCATGGAGGAGGAGACATGCAGGGCCGTGCCCTTTCTGTGCATACCACCCTCCAGGAGCCTTGTGTCCCACTATCAAGAAACTTCCCAAGCTTCTGGGATTTTATAAAATGTGCCTTCATTATATCATTGGTAACAGTATTGCTGTTAGGGAATCAACCCGATCTTTAACCCCTTTACTGCCTGTAGAGGTTAGAGGTGGGACCGGAAGTCCTAACCTCCTCATCACTCTTTGGCCTTTCTGATGAAAAGCTGTCCCCTGAAAGCAGCTACCTAGAAGCCCTCACTACTAGTTAGCTCATTTGTGTACAAAAGCTAGTCTTGTTAATACGTTTTGGGGGATTGAGGAGAGCATGCCAGGAACCAAAAGCAGGCTGGGGGAATGACTCAATGGGTAAAGAGTTTGACGCACAAGCATAAGGACCTATGTTAAAATCACTGGCACCCATGCGAAAGCTGGGTATGTTGGCACAATTCTGTAACCTCACCACTGGAGGTTGGAAACAGGAGGATGCCATGACTTGCTGGTCAGCCAGTCTAGCCAAAATGGTGAGCTTCAGGCTCTGTGAGAGATAATAATGCAGACAACAAGATGAAGGGAGCTAGAGAGAATGACTCAGAGGTTAAGAGACCTGGCTGCATTCCCAGAGGACTTGGGTTCGATTCCCAGCACCCACACAGTAGCCTACAACCTTCTGTAACTCCAGCTCCAGTTCTGACATTTTCTTCCAATCTCCAAGCACCAGGTACACACTTGGTGCACAGACATACATGCAACCAAAATGCCCACGTAAAATGATAAAAAAAATAGTAATAAATGAGATGAGGAATAATAGAGGGTGAAACCCTGAGTTAAACTCTGTTCTCTACTGACACTTGCTAAGGGGAGCATATGCACGCACACACATGCACTTCAACATCACACACACACACACACACACACACACACACACACATACACACACACAGACACACACACACACACACACACACACACACACACACGGACATGACATACAGATACACTGCTGCTGTCATTTTTTCCCTGGCATAGACACATGCAATGTCTACCCCTCCTCCTAAAGTCCTAATGACAAAGTGAAGTACAGTCCCACCTAGGTTCACTTAGGGGAATCCGCAAGTTTATTAAAATTTCTCACGGAACAATGGGTAAGAAATTGCGGACTGAAGCAGTCACATACATAGAAGAACTGTACCCACAGAGATGACGTCTTCCCAGACTGCATAGATGGTGTCCCCTCTCCTCCTCCACCTATATCCTTTGGCTTCTCTCCCATGCCCTCAAGGCCATGTGGAGCTCTGCTTGGGAGGAGTCGTTGACCCATGACCCTCCCCAGCTCCTTCTTCTGTGAGATAAGTCAGCAGTCAACAGGACCAGCTGTGGTGATCATTTGTGAGAAGACCCAGTCGGATTAAGGAAGATGGTGGTAGTTGCTTTACCATCACCACCCCCACCCCACTTACCCCCTCCCTATGCACATACAGGAATCAGGATCAGAGACCAAATACATAAGCTCAGGACATCATAATATGAATGAGATGAGTATGGCATATTAGTGCTTATTTCAAAGGGTTCTTAGGAACTTATATTATCTGCTGTGAAGTCTAGTCTGTGAAACCTTTCCTGCCACTTGCAATATGAAGATGCTAATAAAATGCATTTTAAATAGTACACACTTCTAATTTATCCTATGCAACAGCAAGAAAAGCTAACTGGATTTCTATTTAGTATTCACTTCTCCACTAATTCTTCCAGGAGCATGGAAATCTTCATTGCATTCTTTACCCAAGTCTAGACATAGTCTTTCAAAGGCATTCATTTTCATATACCTAACAGTCTAGAAAGCTCGTAAAAATGGTAGGAAAAGAAAGGCATGAGAACAGGTTATAATGTATAAGGTAAGGATATCCATTTGGTAGCCGGGCACGATGGCACTCACCTTTAATCCCAGCACTCAGGAGGCAGAGGCAGACAGGTCTCTGCGAGTTCAAGGCCAGCCTGGTCTACAGAGCGAGTTCCAGGACAGGCAGGGCTGTTATACAGAGAAACCCTGTCTCAAAAGACTTAGAAGAGGAAAAGAGAGAGAGAGAGAGAGAGAGAGAGAGAGAGAGAGAGAGAGAGAGAGAGAGAGAGAGAATCCATGTGGGGTCTCTAAATCAACCAAGCTGAAGGTTATTTTTTCTTCTGATCTAGTTATCTGCCCCTCCGTCTGTAAATCCACACCGGGTGAGCATGTCATTCTTCCTCACTCAGCCTTAGAGAAGAGATGCTACCCATTCTGCTTTGTTTCTGCTCTTTCCATGCAGCTCTGGCTCTCCTGGAACTCCCTACCTAGACCAGGCTGACTTTAACCCATAGGAATCCTCCTGCCTCAGCCAAATGTGGGGATTTAAGCCACGTACCACAACGCCAGAGTGTTTTTCCTGTTGATGCTGCTACTATTGTTATTTAAAATACACTTTTCACTAGTTCCTTATACTGTGTAATATTTCAAGGGCATTTCTAATAAGAGAACAACTATAAACGAGTTAGCTCCTTCTAGGTTCATCAAACAACAGGGTTTGGCCTCATGTGCTTCAGTTGTTTTTTTTTCCAGAATGTTTTTTTATTTTCAAAGAAATGCAGCCTGAAAAGGAAGGTTCCTGTGTGAGACTTCCTGATTTCCACTTCTGCCCTTGCTTTCCTAAGAAAATCAATACCCTGGAACTTTGTAAACTTGGTCCCATATGTCTACATCTATAAATAAGACACCTAACTCTTTTGCACAGTGACGTTTCTGTACAGCATCCCACCATATCTATCTTTCTGGAACTATTTTTATGCTACCTCTGATGTTTTTTTTTGCTCTTATCTTTAGTTAAAGAGATCATTACAGTAAGTCAAACCTTCAATGCCAGAACTTTCTTATATACAGTAGTATAAAATGCCGGAGATGTGGAATGCATTTGGGACCCTTACTGGGAAATTTCAAATAAAATATACTCACCCCTCCCATAACTCCATTCTTCCTCACTGCTGTGGGTTCAGAGCCCACTCCCTTCTTCGTTGAAGGCTGCAAGAAACACATCCTTGAGGAAATTCTGCCATGGCTGTTGTCTACCACAGGACTGACTGTGGAGCTAATCTACCAAACCATGCTCCCCTAGGTGAGTCCATTTGAATCCCATCGCCCAGTGATCTTTTTTTATATTTTCCATAATATTGGACTGTGTGAGATTGAAATTTAAAAAAAAATCAATCCCATACCTCTGGGCCAAGAAGCATTGCTAACCACCACCTGTATAATAACCCCTCAAAGATTCCTTCTTGATGGCAAGTATTCAAAGAACCAGCTATCTTAGAATCTAGGACTGCTGGAGAGACTGGGCATGTGTATTTGTAAGGCACAATGAGACTCAAAGAATTGTATACAATTGACACTGTGCCTTTACAGTTCAGTGAAATGGAGTGTTCTATTTGATTTCCTTTGGGTGCTGAGCAAAAATTAAAATGACACGGTGGGAAATAAGAGAAACATAAGGCCTTGCACACCCCGATGTCACTTGCAAAGACTCATGAAGTTGCAGTCGTAATTGTAAAGGAGTAATCTAGAGGCCATGAAATGGCTTCTTGGTCCAGTGAAAGGTGCTTGCCACCAAGTCTAATGACCTGAGCTCCATCCTGGGACTGACTTGGCAGGAGAGTTAAAAGGTAGGTTAGAGAGGAAAATGGGTATACACAACCTAAGGAGGCAGTTTCTTATGCAAAAGGCCATAATGAGGAAAGGACCTCTCTGAGACAAACATCTGGGTAAGCAGATAGGAAAGATGGGAAGACCCGGTGATCTTATGAAATGTCCCGTCTACAGCACCTTTGTGACTGGGTCCTACCCGGACTTGCACCACGTGACCCCTTCATATTTGGACCAATTACTCAACCTCTTGATGTCTCACTACCTCTTCAAGAGAACAGAGCTGTAACAGCATGTGATGAGTTAAGATGTCCACTTTGTCCTCGCTAGAAAACGCTGGTAAATACTCAGCAGTTTGGTTGAGATTGCTCCCATCTTAAAGAGGGAGTGGTTTTGTTTGCAGATAAGAGGATGGCCATGTGATCTTTCTCATGCTCCTCCAATGTAGAGTTTCAGAGTTTCTCTAGTTTACATATCTGCTCGATTCGCCCAATTCTAAACACTTCCTCTCCCCCTTCTCTTTCAGCCTCATCCTCACTGCCCTGGAGGAGAATTTGGGAGACCATGGAAGGGCACTTGTTCTCCAGGCCTTGCTCAGTCTGCTTTCTTCTATTATCCTGCCCAGGAGTGGCACCACCCCACAGTGAGTGGGTCAACCCACAGAAATCATTAATCAGGAGAATGAACTATAGAAAGAGAGAGAGAAAAATGAAGGAAGGAAAGAAGGAAAAGAGAGAGAAGAGGAGAAGAGAGGAGAGGAGAGAGGAGAGCAGAAGAGAGGAGAGGAGAAGAAAATAAGAGGAGAGGAGAGGAGAGGAGAGGAGAGGAGAGGAGAAGAGAAGAGAAGAGAAGAGAAGAGAAGAGAAGAGAAGAGAAGAGAAGAGAAGAGAAGAGAAGAGAAGAGAAGAGAAGAGAAAATGCACTACAGATTTGCCAGATCTTATGGGGGCATTTTCTCAATTGAGGTTCCCTCTTTCCAAATGACTCTAGCTTGTGTCAAGTTAACATAAAACTAACCAGGACAAACGTGTTCTCAGAGAGAGAGAGAGAGAGAGAGAAACCCAGCACAGGCCCAAGCACTTCTCCTTGCCTGCCCTCTATCCTATTACCCACCAAGCCATCTGGTCAAGTCATCTTCCAATTCACCCTCCAAATCCTCCTCCCTCTCTGCCATTTCAGGGAGATTTGTGATTTGTGAGATCTTTCTTAAGTGTTCTTCCTAGACAGCAGCTCTGATTTGATCCAAGGAGGAATAGCGTCAAGCACACTCCTGGGATGGAAATTTCAAAGGCTCAAGTGTGATGCCAGTGTTCCAGTTTGAAACCAGAGGGTCAGGAGTGCCATGGCTGTGCACACTCAGCACTTTGCTTCCTCGCATTATGGCTGCATATCAGATTCTACACTCTTCAGGGCACGACTTGGGTTTGATTCGTCTTTGTTTCTTTCCTAGAATCTGGCACAATGCTTTGCTCAATAAGGGATTGTTAAAACTGGAAATAAATAGAATAAAATGGAACTTAATGTTCTTGGAACCTCATGAATAGTTTAATTGCCTAACTGTGTTCTATTTTTTGAAGTTGTTTTCTTTTTTATTTGAGTAACATTTATTTTTAACGTAGAAAAATTGTGAATATAAAAAATAATGCCATAATCCAGACATAGCTACTGTTGCTGCATCTGTTACATTTTATCTCCATATCTTAGATATATTTTTCTTTCATAGATAAAATATCCTCTTTGGCATGCTCTAAAGGTTGTTATCTGTCCCTGAATTTATCTTATATTATTTACCTTTAAAAAGCATTATGCATGTCATATTTAATTTTTTATATTCAATAGCATTCATTTTAAAGTTAATATGTTGAAGTTTCCTCATAAGTGGTGCTGGATTTGGCTTCATAATTGATCTAAAACAAAAGACTCAGAGCTCATAAGTTCTAGATTTAAAATGAAAAAAGAATAAAACTTTGAAATTGCATTATCTGGGCATTCATCAGAAAATGTTTATTTTATTGAAAAACATGTTTGGATGCATTAGGACTTTACTGAAGACATAGTGGAATTTATCAAGCTACATCTCATGTTCAAAATGTAATATTTAAAGATGTAAATTTCATCTAAGAAATTAAATTTAACATGAAGAAGATAGTTTCCTCTGTCAACGACAACATATGAAAAATATAATAAAGACAAATGCAGTGACTTACATTTTTAATCCCAACACTGAAGCAGGGAAATAGGGGGATTTAGAAAGTTCTAGAACATCCTCCATTATTACGTAGGGAATTTGAGGCTAACCTGGGCTACAATAGACCTTATCTGAAAAAGTAAGATTGAAGTAACTCTGTGAAGAACAACCAACTCTGTCTATCGTCTACTTTTCTAGAACTGATCAAGTACTCACAGAGAGTTATTTAAACTGTATTTAAAGCTTAAAATAAATTTTAAACAAAATGGTAATCAAGCCTGTTTAATAATGAGATTGAGATTAATTTTTTACAAACGATGGTATTCCATGTTCTGTGATTAATTTACAAAGCTAGTGTTATTTCAATCAAAGTTGTACATAAATTTATTCTAAAATTTGGGCAAAGATAAAAAGTTATGGTTTCACCGAACCCCTCCCTGCCCCCACTGCCCTGCACTCTTGTCTCCTGGGCCCTGGGAAGACCAGCTATCCCTGTAGCAGTGCTGAGGAGTTCTACCCAGAGAGGTGAGTGGGTGCTAGCCTGGGCAGCCAGCCCAGGAAGAGAGCACAACCCCTCCCCACTCAGCTTCTGTGGCAGGGTCTTCCGTGTTTCACCAGACCCCTCCCTGCCCCCACTGCCGCTGCATTCCTGTCTCCTGGGCCCTGGGAAGGCCAGCTACCCCAGCTGCAGTGCTGAGGAGCTCTATCCAGAGAGTGCTGAGGGGTTCTATCCAGAGAGTGCGGAGGAGTTTCATCCAGAGAGGTGGAGATGGGCAGGCGCCAATGCAAGAATTCCTCCAACAACCTGAAAGGCAACATGACATTTCCAGAATCCAGGGAGCATGAAATGAGAAGAATTGAACACCCTACTCCAGAAGAAATAGAAGAAATTGACTCTAAGCGCTTCTTTATGAAAATAATAGAGGAACTTAAACAGGAGGTGAAAATCTGCTGTAAAGAAATGGAAGATAAGTATAACAAAAAGATTGAGGAACTGAGTAAAGAAATGGAAGAGAAATTTACCAAAAAGTTTGAAGAAATGAGTAAATCTGTAAATGAAATTCTGGGAAACCAAGAAAAAACAATCAAACAGGTAATGGAAACAGTTCAAGATTTGAAAACTGAAATGGAGTCAATGAAGAAATCACAAACCGAGGGCCGGCTGGATATGGAAAATCTAGGTAAACGAACAGAGACTTCAGAAACAAGCATAACCAACAGAATACAAGAGATAGAAGAAAGAATCTCAGACTCTGAGGACACCATAGAGAAATTAAATGCTCTGACCAAAGAAAACAGCAAATCCAACAAATTCTCATCACAAAACATTCAGGAATTGTGGGACACAATAAAAAAAACCTAATCTAAGAATAATAGGGATTGAAGAAGGAGAAGAATGGCAGATCAAAGGCCCAGAAAATATATTCAACAAAATTATAGAAGAAAACTTTCCCAATCTAAAGAACGATATTCCTATGAAGGTGCAAGAAGCATACAGTACACCGAATAGACTGGATCAGAAAAAAACATCCCCTCGCCATATAATAATCAAAACACAAAACATACAGATTAAAGAAAGAATATTAAGAGCTGCAAAGGAAAAAGGTCAAGTAACTTATAAAGGTAAACCTATCAGGCTTACACCAGACTTCTCTATGGAAACCATGAAAGCCAGAAGATCCTGGATAGAGGTACTGCAGAAACTAAGAGACCATGGACGCAAGCCCAGACTACTATACCCAGCCAAGCTATCGTTCACTATCAACGGAGAAAACAAAATATTCCAGGATAAAAATAAATTTAAACAATTTGTAGCCACAAATCCAGCCTTACAGAAAGTAATAGAAGGAAAATCACAACCCAAGATTCCAACATTGCCATCACTGCCTACAATAACCCAGACATCTAGTGACCCTTCACAACCACAACTCAAACAAGAGAAACACACAAACTCTACTACACACACACACACACAAAAAGTAATAACCCTAATCAACAACCACTGGACATTAATATCACTTAATATTAATGGACTCAACTCACCTATAAAAAGGCACAGACTAAGAGATTGGATACGAAAACAGGATCCAACATTCTGCTGTTTACAAGAAACACATCTCAAACACAAAGATAGACATCTACTCAGAGTAAAGGGTTGGGAAAAGGTTTTCCAAGCAAACGGACCTAAGAAACAAGCTGGTGTGGCCATTCTAATATCTAACAAAATTGACTTCAAACTAAAATCAATCAGAAGAGATGGAGATGGACATTTCATACTCATAACAGGAACAATTCATCAGGAGGAAGTCTCAATCCTGAATATCTATGCCCCTAATATAAAAGCACCCACTTATGTAAAAGAAAAACTTTTAGAACTCAAGGAAGTCATCAAACCACACACACTAATAGTAGGAGACTTCAACACACCTCTCTCACCAAAGGACAGGTCAATCAAACAGAAACTCAACAGAGAAATAAGAGAATTACTAGAGGTAATGAATCAAATGGACTTAACAGATATCTATAGAACATTCCACCCAAATAGGAAAGAATATACCTTCTTCTCTGCCGCTCATGGAACCTTCTCGAAAATTGACCACATACTCGGTAACAAAGCAAACTTCCACAGATACAAAAAAAATTTAGTAACCACCTGTGTCTTGTTGGATCACCACGGTATAAAGTTAGAATTCAATAACAATTCGAACACCAGAAAGCCTACAAACGCGTGGAAGTTGAACAGTCAACTACTGAATCATCCCTGGGTCAAGGAAGAAATAAAGAAAGAAATTAAAATCTTCCTTGAATTTAATGAAAATAAAGACACAACATACTCAAACCTATGGGACACAATGAAAGCAGTGCTAAGAGGAAAGTTCATAGCACTAAGTGCCCATTTAAAGAAAACGGAGAAAGCACATATTGGAGTCTTAACAGCACACCTGAAAACTCTGGAAAAAAGAGAAGCAGACTCTCCCAGGAGGAGTAGAAGACTGGAAATAATCAAACTGAGGGCTGAAATCAACAAAATAGAAACACAGAAAACAATCCAAAGAATCAACGAAACAAAAAGTTGGTTCTTGGAGAAAATCAACAAGATTGACAAACCCCTAGCCAAACTAATCAAAAGGCAGAGAGAGAACACTCAAATTAATAAGATCAGAAATGAAAAGGGGGACATAACAACAGACACAGAGGAAATTCAGAGAATCATTAGGTCTTACTACGAAAGTTTATATGCCACAAAGTTGGAAAATGTACAAGAAATGGATTGGTTTTTAGATAAATACCATTTACCAAAGTTAAATCAAGACCAGTTGAACAATCTAAATAGACCTGTTAGTCGCGAAGAATTAGAAGCTGTTATCAAAAACCTCCCAACCAAAAAAAGCCCAGGGCCAGATGGTTTCAATGCAGAATTCTACCGGAACTTCCAAGAAGAGCTGATACCTATACTCCTTAAGGTATTTCACAATATAGAAACAGAAGAGTCATTGCCAAACTCTTTTTATGAAGCTACAGTTACCCTGATACCAAAACCACATAAAGACACAACCAAGAAAGAGAATTACAGGCCAATCTCACTCATTGAGAACATTGACGCAAATTCTCAACAAAATCCTGGCAAACCGATTCCAAGAACACATTAGAAAAATTATCCATTATGATCAAGTAGGCTTCATTCCAGAGATGCAGGGCTGGTTCAACATACACAAATCTATCAATGCAATCCATCATACAAATAAACTGAAAGAAAAACACCATAGGATCATTTCATTAGATGCTGAAAAAGCATTTGACAAAATCCAACATCCCTTTATGATAAAGGTGTTGAAGAGATTGGGGATACAAGGATCATACCTAAATATAATAAAAGCTATTTACAGCAAGCCAACAGCTAACATCAAACTGAACGGAGAGAAACTCAAAGCCATTCCATTGAAATCAGGAACGCGACAAGGCTGTTCACTCTCCCCATACCTCTTCAATATAGTGCTAGAAGTTCTAGCAATAGCAATAAGACAACATAAGGGGATCAAGGGGATTCAAATTGGAAAGGAAGAAGTTAAACTCTCGTTATTTGCTGACGATAAGATAGTATACATAAGTGACCCCAAAAACTCTACCGAAGAACTCCTACAGCTGATAAACACCTTTAGTAACGTGGCAGGATACAAGATCAACTCCAAAAAATCAGTTGCCCTCCTATACACAAAGGAAAAAGAAGCAGAGAGGGAAATCAGAGAAACTTCACCTTTCAAGATAGCCACAAATAGCATAAGATATCTTGGGATAACTCTGAACAAGGAAGTGAAAGACCTATTTGACAAGAACTTTAAGTCTTTGAAGAAAGAAATAGAGGAGGATACCAGAAAATGGAAAGATCTCCCTTGCTCTTGGATTGGGAGGATCAACATAGTAAAAATGGCAATTCTACCAAAAACAATCTATAGATTCAATGCCATCCCCATCAAAATCCCATCAAACTTCTTCACAGACCTTGAGAGAACAATAATCAAGTTTATATGGAAAAACAAAAAACCCAGGATAGCCAAAACAATCTTATATAATAAAGGAACTTCTGGAGGTATAACCATCCCTGACTTCAAACTCTATTACACAGCTACAGTATTGAAAACAGCTTGGTACTGGCATAAGAACAGAGAAGTCGACCTATGGAATCGAATAGAAGACCCAGATATTAACCCACAAACCTATGAACACTTGATTTTCTACAAGGGGGCTAAAGGTATGCAATGGAAGAAGGAAAGCATCTTTAACAAATAGTGTTGGCATAACTGGATGTCAACCTGTAGAAGAATGAAAGTAGATCCATATCTATCACTATGCACAAAAATCAAGTCCAAATGGGTTAAAGACCTCAACATTAATCTGACCACTTTGAACCAGATAGAAGAGAAAGTGGGAAGTAGTCTACGAGACATAGGCACAGGAGACCACTTCCTAGGTAGAACCCCAGTAGCACAGACAATAAGAGAATCAATGAATAAATGGGACCTCCTGAAACTGAGAAGCTTCTGTAAAGCAAAGGACACCGTCAGTAAGACAAAAAGGCTACCTTCTGACTGGGAGAAGATCTTCACCAACCGCTCATCAGATAAAGGCCTGATCTCCAAAATATACAAAGAACTCAAGAAACTAGACAATAAAACTCTAATTAACCCAATTAAAAAAATGGGGTGCTGATCTGAACAGAGAATTCTCAACAGAAGAACTCCAAATGGCCAAAAGACACTTAAGGTCATGCTCAACATCCTTAGCGATCAGGGAAATGCAAATCAAAACAACTATGAGATACCATTTTACACCTGTCAGAATAGCCAAACTCAAAAACACCAATGATAGCCTATGCTGGAGAGGATGTGGAGAGAGGGGAACTCTCATCTATTGTTGGTGGGAATGCAAACTTGTGCAGCCACTGTGGAAATCAGTGTGGCGGTTTCTCAGGAAACTGGGAGTCAACCTCCCTCAAGACCCAGCAATTCCACTCTTGGGAATATACCCAAAAGATGCCCTATCATACCACAAAAGCATTTGTTCAACTATGTTCATAGCAGCATTATTTGTAATAGCCAGAACCTGGAAACAACCAAGATGCCCCTCAATAGAAGAATGGTTAAAGAAGGTGTGGAACATATATACACTAGAGTTTTACTCAGCGGTAAAAAACAATGACATCTTGAATTTTGCATGCAAATGGATAGAAATAGAAAACGCTTTACTGAGTGAAGTAAGCCAGACCCAAAAAGAGGAATATGGTATGTATTCACTCATAAGTGGATTCTAACCATAATTAAAGGTCTTTGAGCCTATTATTCGAGATCCTAGAGAAGCTAAATAAGAAGGTGAACCTGAAGAAAATCATGTACTTATCCTCCTGGAGATTGGAAATAGACAAGAGTCCCAGGTAACCTCGGGTGCATTGGGGGGTGGGTGGGAGGGTTGTTGGAAGGGGAGAGGGTTAGAGAGAAGGAAGTAGGGGAGGAATGGGGAAAGCTTGGGGGACTGGGATGGGAGGAGGGAGGAAGGATGGATATGGGATCAGGGAAGAATATATCTCAACTAAGGGAGTCATTTTAGGGTTTACAAGAGACTTGATTATAAATGGGATCCCAGGTCCAAGGAGAGATCCCCAGATTGTTCTCTGGACAGAGGAGAAGGTGCCTGAACCGGCCTTGGCCTATAACCATACTGAGGAAGATTTTGCTTATCACCATAGATCCTTCATCCGACGATGGATGGCGATACAGACGGAGACCCACATTGGAGCACCGACTGAGCCCCCCATGGTCCAAATGAGGAGCAGAAGGAGGAAGAACATGAAAAAAAAAACTCAGGACCGCGAGGGGTGCGATCACCCACTGATACAAGGGGACTGATCTAATGAGAGTTCACCAAGGCCAGTAGGACTGGGACTGAACGAGCACGTGATCCAACCAGATTTTCTGAATGTGGCTGGATTCTCTGAATGTGACTGGCCCGGAGCCTTTCTGAAAAGCCATTGACAATGACACTGGGACTTGTTTCCTCTGCATATACTGGATTTTTGGGATTCAGTCTGTTTGGATACTCACCTTCCTGGACCTGGAGGGAGGGGGGAGGAACTTGAACTTCCCACAGGGCTGGAAGCTCTGACTGCTCTTAGGGATGGAGAGGGAGGAGGAGGGGGAGGGGGGAGTAGGAGGGTGCTGGGAGGAGGGTCGGAAATGGAAACTTTCATAATTTAATAAACTTTGAAAAAAAAGTTATGCAAATAAATATCAGTTTTTAAGATAAGGAGCAGGAAAATATTAGTCTGGGCAGACCCAAGACAAACTGCATCAGTCATAGAATGGAGTCATAGTGTGGAGTGTAACAAGGCAAAATCAGACATTGAGAACATGAAGGAAAGTCAAGAATAGAATACAGGGAGCTGACTTGCCATCAAAATAGCACCCACTAAGCAATACAGAAGGATGGATGATTAGAAAGATAAGACTGAATCAAATAGTTCACAGTAGGAAAGGCTCTATTTCTATCTAGCACCATGGATCATATATTTGTGGGTTAGAGCTACCCTTGGTAGAGAATGCCAGAAAACTGGTAGACCATCTTTACAGTCATGGAATGGAGAAGTACATCCTACGTACTGTGCCCCAGACAAAGACCATATGTGCAATACTGTTTATAGTACTGCAATACACAATACGACTGTGTATTACACAATTGTAATACACAATGGCTGTGTACTACACAAAGACCTAACAGACCAAACAACCCAGTGTAGCTTTACCATAATAGGCATCTACAGGGTCAGAAACCAGCATAATATAGATGTAGAATAGTTTGAGATTTTTGCAAATGTGTATTGAAGTTGAATGAGTTAAGTGGCAAAATGGGCAAAGAAAATTAATAAACAGTTTCCAACAAGGTGAAGCCTAAGAAGCATAGAGAGTGTGATGCTTGAACTGGAACTAGAGGAAGATAACCCAGAAAGTCATTAGACTACTGCACACACTTTAGATTCATTGTATTGGAAACAGTGAGAGACAAAGTAATGCCAGCTAAATCAATGCACAGGTCCTACACACAGGGGTTCTCAGCCTTCCTAACACTGCCACCCTTTGATACAGTTCCTCATGCTGTGGTGACTCCCCCCAACCATAAAATTATCTTGTTGCTGTTTCATAATTCTCATTTTTCTACAGTTCCAAATCATAATGTAAGTATCTGATGTACAAGGTATCCGATATGTGACCTCCAGAGGGGTCGTGACCCACAGGTTGAGAAGCACTGCTGTAAAGGGAGGGATGATCTTTTCAGGTCTCTGATCTTTATGATTTAGGAGAAATGAATCTCCCCTGCAGGTGGAAGTACACCCTAAAAATGTCGCCCCGAAGAGCCATTTAAAAATGCATAATGAAAGCTTGTGTCATTAAACCTTTGAAAACCCCTTAAGGAGACGTGTCCAAGATATTCGTTCATCTCAACATTGTACATAGAAACGGGAAGTGAATGGCAGCCTAGTGGACATCTTCCCCAAGAGATCTCACAGGCTTCTGAGGCACCTGCCAGGGGCAAAGAAGAACACAAACACACAACATGGCGTGAATGGAAAAGACCTGAGAATATAAGATAAAACAGATTCTGTATTTATAAAATTTAGCACAGATGCGTGCATGAAAACTAATTTCCCAAGGTACCATGCATCGTTCCATGCATGAGAGTATTTACCCTGGGACTGAAAGAATGGAGGGAGGTGGAGCTAAGCTGGGGACTGCCGACAGGCTATAAGAGTAGGGTGTGAGACCAACAATAACACAGAACAACTGAAAACACCACCGAGACAGAGCTGTATGATTAGCAGGAAAAAAAATTATTGAAATAAAAAGCATCTAAAATCGAGAAGTGCCTTGGTCATCTCTGTAGTTCCTGCTCACTCCGACTTTCTGGTTTCCTATGATACATGAGATCCTTCAGCGCTGAGCTTGCCTTGAGAGATCATTTATATGGCTTCCCACTAATGGGATAGAGCCAAACACCTGCAAATCTAGTAAATGTGAACAAAGGAGGCACAAGGGAGCCCGTTTCACATTGTCTGTCAACATGAACATCAAAGAGAGGTGGGAAATTAGAATCATCTGTCTCTGGCTATAAGCCCTGGCTATGACTCTCCTAAGTCCAGCCATGGCAATTCTCCACATTCTTCTAACCTTGTGCATCTGTTAACTGCGTGGGGATGCATAGTCTGCCCTGAAGACCCGGTTCAGTTAAAGAGATCGTTGAAGGGATTGACAGGTTAAGTTAAAATCAGAGCCCCCCCCCAAAAAAAAGTTCTTTCCCAAAAGTTCTCAATGCTTTTTCTATCTTGATTTTTATTCAAATGACGTTCATTAAGCCCCTAGAGAGGTGTTCACAAGAGACAGAATTCTATGAAACAGCTAAAGCAAAATAGATTGGACATCTTAATTGAAATTGACACCTGCAGGAGATGCTTAGGTGCGCATTCCTGCATGTTTTTCTGGTAGAGTCGGGTGCTATGGAGAATTAGAGATGTTTTGAAGAGTGTTTATCACCAAGAGAGGCTTTCTAGGCTACAATGTCCTTAGAGTCCCTTACAATATAGAGATTCTGTAGCTCCTTTCTGTGTCTGCCACGTGTTTGCACACTTAATCCCAGCACCTTGGAGCCACACATTATTGAAGATGAGGTGATTAAGGGAAACACTATCACCTGGAAATAGTGACTGAAGATACACGATTGGAGGCTAGAGAGATGGGTCAGTAGTTAAGAGCACTAGTTGTTCTTCCAGAGGTCCTGAGTTCAATTCCCAGCACCTCCTTGGTAGCTCACAAAGGTCCCTAACTGTAAGTACCATGGGATCTGATAGCTTCTTCTGGTGTGCAGATGTACATACCTTTGCTTGAGGAGCGAAGTCCCTGAGGACAGGCTTTCAGAGCTTGTAAGTTTGACACTCTAGTTCAGGTTGCTCTCTCTATTTCTTGTATGTGGATGGAAAAGAGACCTCCTAGCTCCCTGCTAAGAAGCCTGCTGCCATGCCTTCCCCACCATTATGGAATCTCCCTCTGCAACCACAAGCCCTAATAAACTCTACTTAGATAAGCAGCCTTTGTCATGGCGTTTTATCAAACTAATATGGCCTCTCCTCCGATAACTTTACTATCCCTCCCCTCCCCCTTTTCTCACATGTTGTTGGTGTTGTTTCCATGGAGAACTGTCTTTGGAACTCACCGCCATCCAAGCTCTGTAGATAGAGGCCTTGACAAGACACAAGGGTTGTATCTAATCCCCTCCAAGGTTCGGGCCATTGCGGAGGAGGGGTGTGGGAAGAATCTGAGAGCATCAGGATGTATAGGTGGGCTGTAGAGCGCAGTTCTCCTACAAAATAACCCCTCCCATCAGATCAGCTGTGCTTCCTTGTAAGTAGACATCATCACTGGGCTTGTTGACTGTTGGCATTACCTCATAGAAGAGGAGAGTGGGAGGGATTTAAGACCTTTACCGGAGTTCCCAGACACTACTCCAAGCTATTTGTAAGCAAGTCTGCCCTAATTTCACAAGGCTCTAGGATATTGGGTATGGAATTTCACAGGTGCATGCCAGGCCCAGTGTCTCTCTCTACCTGCTGCTCACGGATCTAGTTGTAGAACTCTCGGCTACCCCTCCAGCACCACACCTGCCTGTGTGGACTAAATCTCTTAACTGTAAGCCAGACCCAATAAAATGCTTTCCTCTAGAAGAGTTACCATGGCCATGGTGTCTCTTCACAACAAAAGACACTGACTAGGACAATAGTCAAACCTCCATAAGCCAGATGTCTATTAAAACTGGGTTCTGAGTAGTCAACACAGTTGCTATAGCTAACCATAGCACCAGAGATACCTTCTGGCAACAAAACTCCTATCTTCTCAAATCTCCTTCAAAAGCCGCACTAGGTTCCTCCTGCAAATGTCACTGTGGAAGAAAGGGAGAAAGGATTTAATTCTTAACTAAAGAGTCAATATATGGGATAGTTCCAAAAGTTGTGTTCTGTTCTGACTCTCATATAGTCCTTAAGAAATGGAACGCCACAAATACTTCCTTTCTTCACGTCTCCAGTTGTAATAAGAAACCACCATATCCCTCTCCTGCACCTCAACCCCTTTCAGAACTTTCCCCTAAACAAAACAAAAGTAACTCCCCATGCATCAATCTTCATGAAACAATGGATGAAGAGAATAGGGGGCTAAAGCAAGAAGGAAGTGGATATGGCGCCCTCTAGTGGTGCACATGACAACAGCCTAGAGGTCATAATGATACTTCTCTAAAGGAGACTATCAATCACAGCTAACACAGACTGAAACATAAAGTCTAGTATCAAATCCTCTGTATCTCTTTACTTCCTCAGATTCTACATCCCAGAAGTAAGATCCAGGAAACCCTGAAACCCGCTCTTTTGCTTTCTGATATACAAATACGGACCAGATGCATCTCTGAATTACTATGCTCAAACACGGTTTAGAGGTACTGCATCAACACGGCATTGATAACCATGGAAGCAAGTGACATTAGAGGGAAGTTACTGAAAGCTACGGATTAAGTGTATCACATGAGGTATGCAATTGAATTGGTCTCAGTGTATTTAACCTACAGAAAGATGAAAATGCATGTCTTAAGAAGGGAGAATCATCCTGTTTCAGCAAGGACTGAAATGTATCTACTGGGACCAATCTTGATTCTGATATTTTCTGCCTTGGCCCATCTGTAAGCAGGGCAAGCCAATACCCACAAGCCCGTGCCATAAAACCCAGTTTTTACTTCGCTCTCGTTCCAACTGCAACTCAAGTGTCTTTCCACAAAGATTGACTCTGAAGCCAAGTCTCTCATATCTCATTAAGTCAGTGTATTTTATTAGCATGGAAATCCAAAATGACCTGTTTTGATGTCCAGCTACTCAGTAAGTAGGAGACAGGAAAGATCTGTAAAAGATAAAGCTGTCAAAATGGAGAGCATCACGCCATGTTTTAGCTTTAGTCGCAGACAAACACCTTTTCTGTACTATCAGACTCTCATGATTTCCAGAACACTGAAGAAGCCCATGCCCATAGCCTGCTTGCTTTTTCTGCTTTCACTCCACTTAACATCTCTCTCTACTCAAAAAAACACAGAACAAGAAAAACAAAACTGCATCTGTTTCTACAGCAGACAGAGCCTAGAGTGGAGAGTGGGCCCAGAATGCACATCTCAGCTGCTGATTAAAAGACTGAGTCCTCTTTTCAATGTATGAGTGTTCATTTGTATTTAGACTGAGTTTAAGTATGGCAACGGTTTTTAGTCGTTCCCCGCGGTCCTGTATCTGAAGAGCTTCCAAGTTCCCCGAGTCTATTCTTTGTGCCTGGATATTATAATTCAGTGCTTTTCAAATCTAACTCCTCAGCTCCTCCACTTGCTGTCTAATAGTGAAGGGATTTAACCATAGTGTATGTAAGGGAAAGGCTAATACATGAGTGTAATACCTCGCTTTTTCCATTGCTTTCTCTCTGTTGTGACATATGTAATGCCTGTTTTTACAAGCTGTGGGTAAAGTCATGGTTACAAGACAGTGGGTAAAAGCTTGAAAGAATAAAAATGAATTATTAGTAAGTACTTATTAAGATGCTATGTATATCACATACTTAATGAATAAATTGTATATGTATCCCCAGTTAAGAGCATTTGCTGCTCTTTCAGAGGACCCAAATTCAGTTCCCAGCACCAGCTCTGAACAACTCAACAACCACCTTTAACTCCAGCTCCAGAGGATCCAATGCTCTTTCTAGCTTTGCAGGCATCTATACACACATATATACATAAATAAAAATTGTGAAACCCTAAGCCTTTTTACTTCAAACTTCACATTCCTGCCAGCTACCTCTGATACTTTTGGTGATCAATAGTCTACATTCCATGATACATTGATTAGTAGCCCCATTCAGACAACCACAAACAAGCACTGGTAGGAAAATAGATTGTAGCAGTTGGCATCTGGCATACACTAAAGGAAAAAAATTTTACACTCTAGAAACGATGAGAACGTCAGTTGGGGTGAAAGAAGGTGCCATAACTTAACTAAAATTTAGATTTAGAATAAATAATGAAAATTTCAAAAATAAAAAAGAGGAAGAATTGGAACAACAAAGCAGCGGTCTTCAACTTGTAAAAGAACATTTTACACAAAAAGTCCTCAGTGGCACCTTGATCAAAATAATTTTCATAAGACGTTCATCAATTTCAACATGTGCTCACTATGGAATGGGAGCATCCTGTATCTTCCCAAACATTTGCTGAAATACACTCTATGCATAATTCTTATATAAAATGCATTTGAATAGAAAAGGGGACTGTGTTCTGTATCTACTTTAGGAAAGGCCATTGAGGAAGACGACTCTGAGCTCATCCAGCTCAGGAGGCAGAGGCACAGGGGCCCACATGACTATAGAGAGGCAAGCATGACATCAATATGGAAGATTGCATGAACTGGTGTGTTAGTTAGGGTTTCTATTGCTGGAAAGAGACATTATGACTGCAACAACTCTTATAAAGCAAACATTTAATTAGGGTGGCTTGCTTCCAGTTCAGGGGTTTCGTTCTTCATCGTCGTGGCAAGGAGCATGGTGACATGCAGGCAGACATGGTTTGCGGGAAGTAGCTGAGAGTCCTACACCTTACGGGCAACAGGAAATGGTCTGGCAGTCACACTGAAAGAAACTTAAGCAAAAGAGACCTCAAAGTCCACCCCCACAGTGACATACTTCCTTCAACAAAATCATACCTACTCCGTCAAAGCCATACCTGCTTATAGTGCTGCTTCCTTTGAGTATCATTTCCTTTGAAACCATCATGGTTGGTTCGTATAAATGTCAAGGAAATCATACCCCTGACTTCAACTTCATCACCTAAATTGTCTTAGATCAACCTCTGTGAGCCACCTAGTTGGGTGGATAGAAGAAATGTTCTAGAAAATTAATGACTCCATCCCTTTCAGGGGCCCTGACGAGTGGGTGCTGATGGGAAAAGAAAGCAGAATTCTATTCACTTACATCCACTGTTACTTTGGATCTTACCATCTGCCTTTCCATAAACTCTTATTTCTAAGAGTCCTCTGAGTTAGGATCTGTGCTCTAGGAACACTGGAGCCCTGTCCAATCCTATTAACTCTACCAACCAAGGTGATGCTCTATTGTGAGTCACAGCCTCATGGCAGGGGAACATCTTCCAGGTCATGCCCCCTTCCTCCAGATACCCATAGGCCTCTAGGGACTACAGAATTTCTGTCTGCCAACTTTACTTATCAATGAAACTCGTGTTATACCAATGGCAAGAGAATTGAAAGAAAATTTAAAACCATCTAGTTAGATCTCCCAATGATTAAAAGAACTGGTCCACCATAGCAGTGAGATCCTTATGCATCATCTTGAACCCATCTCATGACAATCACATTTAAAAAAAAAACAAAAAGACAAATTCTAATTTTAGATAACAATGACCTTACAGAGTACTTTTTTATGTCAAGTCTAATAATCGTACCCTTGGTGCTAGATTCATTCCAACATCTGGGAGTGTGTAGTAATTATTTTTTTAAATCTGGTTTTTCTTCAACTATTTCATGACAACCCCATTTCACTATTTAAACTGTGTTGAGTATGTGTACACCCTATCATTTGCAGATGTTATTATGTAGCTGGAACTTCTTCTGGGCACAACACATTTGTTTATCGCCCTTATGAATGTGTGGTATGCAAAATGCCCCCTTGTGTTTCAGATATGACAAGGATCCTCCTGCTTCCGTCTCCCAAGTTCTAGGATTATAGGCATGAGCTACCACA
The DNA here is from genome assembly GCF_982192425.1 of Myodes glareolus. Lineage (NCBI taxonomy): Eukaryota > Metazoa > Chordata > Mammalia > Rodentia > Cricetidae > Myodes > Myodes glareolus. The sequence goes on from NC_142044.1 coordinate 18,171,698, forward strand.
GTTTGCTCAGACGGGTTCCTTTATTTATCCTTCTCTTATGACTTCTCTTTTCTCTTCCATTTTACCTTTTCTTCTCTTTAACTCTTTTCATCCTTCACTTCTTTCCTTATTCTCTTTTCTATTTACTTCCTCCCTTCTCTTCACCTGTCTCCTTCTATCCCATCTGATTTCTTTGGTTGTCTGTCTGTATTCTTACTGGTCAGTTCTTTGTTTTTTTCCTCATTCTTTAAGATTGCATGTGGCACTCTGAACAGAATTTCTAGTGCTAATGGAACATGAGTGCAATTTTAGCTTTCTTAAGTGTGTGTTCATCATGTAGTGTTGGTAGGGTAGGAGGCTTATGCTGTGGGATGGTCTTTCTGTATGCTGTGAATGTGTTGCTCTCATTAGTTGATAAATAGAGCTGCTTTGGCCTATGGCAAGACAGGATAGAGTCATATGGGAAATCCAAGCAGAGATACAGAAGAAGAAGAGCAGAATCTGAGAGACATCACCCAGATGCCCAAGGAACAACATGTCAGTAGACCGGTAATGCCACAGCCATGTGTCAATACTATGATGAATAGAAATGAGTTAATTAAAATGTAAGAGCTAGCTAGTGATAAGCCTGAGCCTCAAGCATTTATAATTAATATCAAGCCACTGAGTGGTTATTTGGAAACTAATGAGTGGGAAAGATTATATCTCTGAAACCCTGGGATCTAGGTATAGGTAAGTCCCTCTTGCTAAGCTGTGGCTAACTTTTGTTCAAGATCCCAGTGACTATTTCCTCTTCATAGATTTGTTCATGATTTGAAGATCTCCCAATAAGGGCTGTAGAGTATTGATACTCCCTATAGGCTCTCTTTCCCATATTTGTCCATGGTTGGGAATGGTGGTGACCCATGGTTATTTTTCCTGCTATTTCTAAGGCCCTAAATTCACCTAGTTCTTTGTAAAACATTCTTTTATTAATTTTTCCTTACATACCTCACCCCCAGGTTGCCTCTTTACAAATTATGATGGTGGATTTTGGAGGCAGGACAATTGTTAGTAAGAGATGTCATTTGGTCCATTAGTGTAGCATTGCTATACTGTTCGGGCTGATCGAATGTTATATTGACAACTGACCCCTATCATCACATGTGGAAAAATGGAGCCTGAGTGTACCTTAGCGAGTTTTGTTTGTTTATCTGTTTTGAAACGGGATCTCATATATCTGAGCATCTTCTCAAACTCCCTATACAGCTGGAGATAACCTGGAATTTCTGATCCTCCTGCCTCTATTTCCCAAGTAACGGGATTACAAATAGAAACAGTGCAGGGGATCAAATCCAGGACTCAGGCACAACAGGCAAGCAGTTTGTCTACAAGTTGTGTTTTCTCACCCTCTCAATGACCACTTTCTGTTCTTTCTACCACCTTTTCATTTTAATTCCTAAAATACAGGGAGAGAAACATGTCATGACATTGCTTGTGCTGGCTAGCCTTATATTGACTTGCTATACAAACTAGAGTTATCTGAAAGGAGAGAATTTTAATTAAGAAAATGCCTAGATTAGATATAACTGTAAAGCATTTTCTTCATTAGTGATTAATGGGAAAGGGTTCAGACATTTGTTGATGGTGCCAGTCCCAGACTGTTGGTCCTGGGTTCTATAAAAAAGCGGGCTGAACAAGCCATGAGGAACAAGCCAGTAAGCAAAACCCCTCCATGACCTCTGCATCAGCTCCTTTTTCCAAGTTCCTGCCCTGTTTGAAACTGTTTGAGTTTCTGTACTGACTTCCTTTGATGATGAACAGCAATATGGAATTATAAGCCAAGTGAGTTTTTGGTCATGGTCTTTTGTCATAAGAAAAGTAATCCTAACTAAGATCCCGCTTTTTGCATATCTCTTATGTACTTTTCCTTATAGCCATAGAGAAAGTTTAGTATGACTCATATGTATTATCTGATAATATTATGGATACCAGAACCTATGTTTTAACATCCTCTATATTTCATAATCTTGGGGTAACTTGGAAGACCAGTCAAATATGTAGTTAGTAAAACTATAAATTTTATTCAATAGTGTTCTTTGATTCATGTATTTGATCATGTTATATAGGCCACAGACTCCAAGTTGAAGTCAGAAAAAAAAATTACAAAGGTTTGGAATGCCTTCTTAATATAACTTTCCGCTAATTCTATGTTTGAATTTTCCCTAAACTTTCTTTTTCGTTTTAAAATCAGTGAAACAGAACATTAGTGTTATCTAGGCATTTTGTTTATTCATGAGTATAATGCCTACCATAAGTACGAGCTCTTGGAAGATCTCAAGTTTACCGATTCTCTATGGATAAAGACATCTTATTGGAAGAATGTTAGAAAGACAATGTCATACTATTATTTAGAAAAATAATTATAAAACGTCGAAGCCACAATTAATCCCAAACCACTGGAACATGAACTAAGAGACCATATCATCAAACAGCTGAACAAGAAAGAAATAGAAACTTCATTAATTTTGTTTGGACTGCTGTTCTATTATGCAAGTACCTCCTGGTCACCAGCTGTCAACGCTAAGACCACACCCTTGAGTTATCACTCTTCCAAACTGTGCTCTTTTCAACATTATCTCAAAACAACCTCTCTATAAATGTTGGGGTAATCTCCATGGTATCTCTTCTGAGAAACCATCTGGATTCTTCCTAAAAAGTACCAGGATAGAAGACCCACTGGTTTTTAAGTCAGCCCTGCCTGGTCATTGCTGGAAATAACATAGCTCATAGACTTAGAAAGTTGTTGAAGAATTATGCTATTGAAAGGAAATACTATTGAAGTATTAAAGTTAGGCATGGAAATGTATCCATTCCTTACAGCCACAATAGATGTTATTTATGTTCATAATCAAAGACTGAGAAGAAACATGATCTGCTGAGAGAAGCAAATGATTGTAAATGATCTTGTTTAGAATCTATTATGTTGATTAGGTGAGTAAAAGAATGTTATTCTTCAAACTAAATCAAAGTTTGACCTCTCTGTGTTCCCAATGCCTGAGATTGTGACTAGATTATAACACTTAGTTGCTTATTTTTGTAGACTACATAATGTAAGATCTCCCGACTTAGGCAACGTTGAACCATTGAGACTTCACTCACCATGTGTGTTTCTTCATCCACACAGTAGGTCCCATAGTCCTAAAGCTTCCATCCCCTAGAACGAACGTTTGTAACTCCTTTGATAACCTCTAAAATAAATTACTCTATTGGTCCTCATATTGATTGTCCCCTAAGGCTTGAGTCACTGTGAAGAGAATATTTCATGTTTTATTTGCTGCATAGTCAAGACAAGTGTTGGAGTGAGCAGGGTAAGGACGCTAACCATGAGACATGTAAGGAGAGATAAAAGGCACCAGTTGCTGACCTGCCTTCTCAGAGCCTCCTCGCGGTCATATCAATGCATTTCCCAGGTCTTAGAGCATCTTCCATCTCCACTTCATGCCAGCTACTGTAAGTCTCTCTCTTTTTCTTTCTTGTCACAAAACTAGGTCTTCTTCCCAGGGTCTTGCATCTTCTTTATCCTCATCTCTATTTTAAGTGCTCTGAGATGCAAATATACTTGAAGAAAATGAGGACCGTCATGTCAAGCTCAGCTTTAAATTGTTCAAGTGTACGCTTTTCCCATCGCGTTGACATTTGGAGAAGGGTGCAATACATGGCTTCTCAAACCTCTCCGGGTTGAAATACGGCAAGTTAGAGTCAATCTTACTTGAGGCCCATCGCTTTACTCACCAATTAGAATGAGATATGGTTTAATTATGTTCAAGCAATGTATCTAAGGATATAGTTTACCAACAAGCACTAAAAGAAAAACTGCATTTTAGGTAAATTTCAAGCTACCAGACCACAGTACCCTCAGGATCTGTAGATAAACTGCATCAGAGCTACTGTAATTAATTTATTTAATTGGAATTTCACCAAGACATAAATTTACTAATATCTATTTTTAAAGACAAGATCATTGATTTTGGACAAGCTATAAATTCCTGTAATATTTGTCTTCAGTAAAAAGCCAAGACAATTCTAGCCCATTTCTTTTTGTCCTGCAAAAAAATGTTATGCCAAAACCATCATTTTGTTGGCTGCATATATCCTGATTTATATTCGATGAGAGTTGTAAAAGCCTTTTATAGAGGAGACAGCCGAGTGACATTTTCCTATAAATCATGACCATTTTTACTGCCACGGAGTTCTAAGGCTGAACCTCAGATACAACTGCACAGTAAACCGAGGTTGGGGCCACATTTTTGCGGAATGAGACACGTGTTTCCCCTTCTCACCATGAGTGACTGAGTATTCTCGTCAGTCTCTGGCTGTCAGCAACCCCACTGGAACACAAACGGCCCTGCTCAGTCCCGATAGAGCGGCTTATGCAGAACAGGTCACTCAAAACAGCTTAGGGCTCCGCTCTCCTTCCAACCTCACGAATTGTTGCCAGCTACACAGATTCTGGGCGCTCAACCGATACCAACCAGGCACCGAAGGAGGCAGGCGAGAAAGAAAGCTCATTTTGCAAGTGCCAGTATTAGGGATCAGAAATAAAACCCTACAGAATGGAATCACATTCCATGCAGTGTGGAGCCTCACGACAAATTTCCCTGACCTCAGAAATGCTGCCTCCGTGAATGATTCTCCTAACCTCTCCTGCAAGCACTGTTGAAATCCAGGGCAGTCAATGGCCTTGAGTCAGCGTGGGGCGAACAAAGAGATAGGGCCAGGAGTTAAGAAGCTCCAAATTTTCTTTCAACTTATCTTTGTGAAAAGAACTTAGACCTGGAAAAAAAAACTCATTTTAGAGAAAGTGTTAAACTTCTTTAGCTTCAGTTTCTATCGTTACAGATGTTCTAAAGTCATAGATAAAAGGAACATTACTTCACACACACCCCAAACCCATATTAAAACTATTCGATTGGAAATGCTCTAAGAGTAGCAGGCTCCCCAGGCTCATTTCTGGAGTGCCTGATTCTCCTACACTGTGTCAGTATCAGGAGCCAGATTTACCCAGGCAAGAAAGACTATAACAGAATCCTAGTGTCCTATTAGGAACTCTCACTGTTAGTCCCTTCATGAAATTGTCACCTACTCAAATGTGTGCAGCCTGTACTGGTGACATCTTTACTTTGATCGCTACCTTCAGATCCCGAGGTCTATACCTAGGTTCCAGAAGGCCCAGAGCTCAATGCTCAATCTTTCTTGGCACCAACACAACTCCCATCTGGCATCAAAAATCTACCTACATCATATTATTGAAAACAGAAATCATTCGGCTCCTTATTCTTTGGCAGTCTGGTAAAGCTATCTAATGTTTTTGATCCAGGTTGCTATATCATTCCAGTATAACCATAACCTACCTCTCTGTTTTGTTTCTGACAATACTACCTTATCATATTGACAGCCTTACATGTGCACACCGCACACACACACGTGCTAGTTCATTGGCTGCCAAAAACTCAACCTGCTCATTTTCTTAGAAGAACGAGGAATACAAAGTGTCAATGCTTCCACGTTCGTTCTGGGTGAGTCTCCAGGATGCGGCAGTGAGGAGGTTAAAGTGGGAAAGTTGCAGCATCTTATTTCTTACATAAAATGTGGAATTATATTCCTACTACCTCAATGCTGATTATCAACTCAATAGAATCTGATTCGAAAACGAGGCCTTTATCTTGTTTTCCTCATGTGCTGTACGTTCAAACCCGCTCTGAACCCCGAAGACAATGCATCAACTTATCATCTGCTTTCTACCCCATCCTTCCTACACTTGCTCTTAAATTATGTATGCCAGTAAATAGCACCATCGCCCCTACTAGGTATACCAGAACCATCCTTAGCATCGCCTCTTTTTCTGTCTACTTGCAAGCAACCACATGCCTGTTGGCTTTAGCATCTTAAAACAACCGATCTGTCCATCATCTTCCATCTTTCCAGATCAGCACATCATTCATATTGTAAGATGCTGCTGCGTCTTCTTAATTGTTCTTCCTACTTCTACTGTTGTTTGCAGCTTACTCCCATGTAAAATCACATGATAGCCCACGGTGCTCTGTGTAAAGTGTCAATAATTACAAGCACAGTAGGTTTTGTGTCGTTCAATGTGGCGACCTTATTGTGGTTACCTTGACCCTGGTGTGTCCTGTTCCTCTGTGTTCTTTAGCCTAAGGTAGAATGCTGTAGTTAGTGTCAAATACACAAAAAAAAAATAACTGAACAATGACTTCGCATCAAAGAAAATCCTTTTCTCCAATATAACAATCCCATGCAGGAGGCAGTTCTCTGGGGATGGATATCACATTCTTCCATCTCACCATTTGGTCATCTGCTACTTATCATCCAGAGCTTCACACTGGGGGGAGAAGCCTAGGAAATAGTATAAGAAGACTGGTGGACCACAGTGGTCCATGCTGTTTCCACTCTCTTTATACATGGCCATACTGAAAAAGAAGAAGGGTCATATAGATATTTTATGGGTAACCAATGTACGCATCCTTTTGTAGGAGGTGGCAGGGCCACTTGTTCTTCCCGGCCGCCCAGCTAGCTTACACTCGAAATATTCACACAGAAACTGTATTCATTGAATCACTGCTTGGCCCATTAGCTCTAGTATCTTATTGGCTAGCTCTAACATCTTAATTTAATCCATTTCTAGTAATCTGTGTGTCGCCACGTGGCAGTGGTTTACGGGCAAAGATTCGGCATGTCTGACTCTGGAGGCTCCATGATGTCCCTCTGGCTCCACCCTTCTTTCTCCTAGCATTTAGTTCTGTCTTCCCTGCCTACCTAAGTTCTGCCCTATCAATAGGCCAAGGCAGTTTCTTTATTCATTAATGGTAATGACAGCACACAGAGGGGACTCCCACATCATCCTTTAAGTTAAAAGTGAGAGAAAATGACCATTTCCTTTCTTGTAGTTGACTTGTTGGAAAAGACTCCCTTGGAGCAGTACATCTTCCACTGTCTGAGGGCAGAAGGGAGAAGGGCATTAGTGTAGTTAAGTATACTGTGAGCTTTGAGACAAGAGTCAGATGTCAACCCTGTTCTAGTGTTTAGTAGTTGGCTCAACTGTGTTTGGTAGCTTATTCCAAATTACCCAACCAGTGATCTGGAATAAAACATTCCAAAACCTGTTATGTTTTTGCAGGTGAAGAGAAAAATGAATTATTTCCAGCCATTGGTCCTCGCTATTTACCTGGAAGTGCCTAAATGAGCCCCGTTAGTTATGGGTTGGGTTAGATACAAGCTATAAAGAGGAGAAAGAGGCCTCGTGTTTAGTTTACGACATTTGGCAGGCTCTTTAACACACTCTGGCTCTTTGTTTTTTTCATCTGTAAAATGATCATAATTCTTTATACCTCGTGAAACAACACAGAAATGGGGTCAAAGGTACATACAAAGTTTTATGTATTGGGTTCAGACCTTTTACATAATAACTATGATTAAACAACCAAATACAGCATGTTAGGGAAAAAATATAAAAGCCATTTTCCTTTCTACACCTCCCCTGCACTCCCCCCACACACACTTCAAACCACAAAACTAAAAGATGTAAAATATGTAAGTAGTTTTTCCCTCTTTTCGATCCAAAACTCCTATGGCACCTAGAGTAGAAATAGAATTTTGTAGATTCAAGTGAGATTTCAGCCACAATTTCTTCATCAATTCCAAGAAGATACAATTTGTGGTTCAATGCTTCTCATGTTTTTATTGGCCTCCAAGAATAAGGAGAGCCTCAAAATAACTTAGAAAACAGAATAAATCACCTGGTTCTAAGTCATCAATATAGCAATCAAATGACTTAGTGTTGGTAACCTCAACAAAAATTTACCATGCCCCATTTGATTTGGGCTTTTTCTTAGACATCTTGGTTGTCTTTTGTCTCCCTTACTGTCACTTGCATCTGGTCTCTGTCCCTGTGGCTCATTCTTCCATTCACTGTAGCAATTCGGACAACTTGTGCTACTGTATTCCGTATCTACAGAGACCTCAGCTGTGTGCTTGTGGGTGCTCTCTGTCTCTCCCTTCATCCCTCTCAGCCTCTCTCCTTTACTCTGCTTCTTTCCTCCCCTCTGCTTCTCCCCCTTTTCCCTTTCCTCCTCTCCCCCCACAAATCCCCCAATCATATCTCCTGTGGTCTTTCTCTGCTACAATCACTTGGAAAAATACCTGTGCATTTTCTAGTTCTCAGAATTCAAAATCACTGCGACTTCCCCTTTGTGATTAAGTACCTAGTTACCTAAGATCTCTATAATTCACTCTTTTAAATATTATCAGGAAAACAAGTAGAGTAAGTCCCTCAGAGAACCATCAAGCATCAAACTTGACTTCCTCTTAGTTTTTCCTTCTTTCCCAACTTGGAAAATTGCTTCAGGTTTAAAGAAATTCAATCTAAATTGCTTTTAGAAATCGGACATTGTATACCTCGATGTCTGCTTCAAAGTGGCAATTCTTTCTGGGGGACAAGAAAGCTTAGGTCAGACTTCCAGGCTGAATCCACACTACATTTCCTTGTCCGTGAGAAAGCAAAGAATGAGAGAACAGTGCTGTCCCTTGGTCATAAATTCAAGACACCCTTCACATCTGTACTTGTGTCTAACGTCCTTTTGGGCTCCATCCTGCGGAGGCTAACCTCACTGCCTCATTGCCTTCTCAACATCTCACCAAATAATTCCTTTGTCTTCTATGTCATCCATCAACAAGCATTACCTTTAAAAGCAGTAGATAAAGCTTTGGACTTTCTTGGCCATAGACTCTGTCACGACTCTAGATATTTGCCATCAGAACATGAAAGAACTGGACAATGCATACATGAGAGAATAGTACAGCATTCCAAGGGAGTTTATTTATGGATGCTAGAATATGAATTTCATAGAATTTCCACATGGCAGGAAATACTATTTTTTAAGGTTTTTGAACCATTTACAAATGTCAAAACTAGTCTTAGCTTGCAAAGCCTTAATCCTTTATAATACAAAATAAACCCTAGGCCAAATATGGCCTAAGGAGCCTCGTTTTTCAATGCTTGTTCTACCTTATTAATCTTCCAAGCTCAGCAAATGATTGACAACCAGTCATTCTGCATACTTTTTACATCTTATCTCTTAAAAACACCACCTTTTCAATTTCCAAGTATTTCAAGGTCCTGTATTACCTTTCCATTGACTTTCGCAACAAAACGTCTGAAAACGTCCTTGCCCATTAATTTTGCATCTTCATCTTTCAATTACCTTTCAAACCCCATAAAGTGGTTTCCATTCCACTGCCAGATACTGAGCAAACACTAAAGGATTCTTAGAAAGGTCACCAGTGACCTCTGATTTTATATCTAAAGAGAACTTTTCAGTTTTATATTTTATCCAAGTCCTTGGCAATTCTTCATCTAGACTGTTTTCTCCTTGGGCTGTTCTTTCTTTTTTTCCGGTTTATATGAGTTCTAGTCTTTTTTCTACTTCCTTGTGACTCCCACTCAGATTTCAGTAGACTTTGTTTATTCTACAGTTCCTGGACATTCTTTCCTATTTCCATTTTTCCCCATATACCTGCATAGTCTCAACTCTAATCCATACTCTGGTCGTTTAAAATAAGACTTCTCCAGTGCAGAGCACGCCCTTTGGCCTCCAGACTTCAGCTATTTGGTATGTTTCTGCACGCAGATCTTTTGTAACATGAATGATAGGGTCAGGCTTAGAGGTGTTGCTCAGTGCTGGCTTTCTTGGCATGATTTTGGTTTTAGGTCCCATCCCTGGTCTTGCCAAGATAAAACAATTGTCAAAGATAGACAGTTACTGGATCTGTCTCCTAGTGAATTTACCTCCACAAAAACCTCTTTCAAAAACTTCAGCCTTCCAACATCTCAGCAAACAACAACTTCAACCTTTCCCATACTACTTAGGACTTAAATTGATTCAGAAATGCAAATCAAATTTCACTTTGGTTTCTATGTTCTACCCACCTGACACGTGCCAGCAATCAATAAATCTAGTCAACACAACCTACAAAATTGATTTTAATTTGGATCTTCCCTCTTTATACTGTCTATCATCCAAGCTGCTATCTCTCATGATCCTCCCAAACCCTCTTCTGCAGTCCTACCCTTACAGTACATTCTTAGTTCTTTGTTGTTAGGAGGCTGCTTGTTCATTCCCAGCTGCCCAGATCCCCAAAATAATCACTCAGAAACTATGTTATCTGGAATACTATTTGGCCAATAACTTATGCATATTTCTAGCTTACTCTTATATCTTGAATTAACCCATTTCTATTATTTTATATTTTATCACAAGGCTCATGTCCTACTGGCAAGGTTCCAGCTGGTGGCTTACATCTTTCTTCTCCGACAGCTCCATGGTGTCTCCTGACTTCACCTCCTTTCTCCCAGCATTCAATTTAGTTTTCCCCACCCAGCTCTGTTCTGCCCTATTCTAGGCCCAAAGCATCGTCATTATTAGCCAATGGTATTCAGAGCATACAGAGGGAATCCTATATAAGTTCTTAAAAATATCCTGCATAAAAGATCTAATTGCCATAGGTGAACAGGGTCAAGAAACTGAAGAATGAGGCTGATAGTTCTGGAGTTGCACAGAGTATAGGGTTATTTATTTATTCATTCATTTATTTTTTGTTTTGTTTTAATTTTTTCATTTTGTTTTTTTCTTTGCAGACTTATTGATAGAAGAGGGGCCAAAGGTGGCAGCAAGGCTCTGTGATCCATAAAGAGAAAGGCAGTTTACATAATGCTCAAGATAAAAGTGACATCACTAAAACTGAACTGTACCTGGCGTACCTCATGCTAATATAAAAAGAAATGGTAGGTATATGTCTTCTGTTGATGTAGGCAATGCCCCATTGTAAACTGTCACATGCCACCATAATGGTTCTGTTTATTACAAGTACACTGGGAGGACAGATCAGGTTTACTCACGAGCAGATATGGTGGTTATGACTCGAGATGGTTACCATCGGGTCGTTCTGGGATTCTCTGTTCTCTACACATACATTGGAAAATCATGTTTTTCCATTTGAACTGAAACATGGCTTCATGTTTAACCATGTTAGCCATGTTTTTAACCATGTCTGTGGCTTCCTATTGAAAGATCATAGCCTGACAAATGCTGTTATAGTCAGCTTTTTGTGGCCTTCAACTTTTATGTGTTTCTATCTCCTGACAAGAATCAATCTTTTCATGACTATATAGATGTTATACTGATAATTGAAACCTTTCCATGATTACAGTCTACCCATAGCTGCCTTCCCTCCTGATGTTTTTTTTTTCTTACCCACGTGGACCCTTTTCCTGACTAGTTTTTACATTTTATAAATACAGCAAATGATTCTCAGTGTATGACCAGAGGTCAACGTATTAAAGTAATAGCAATATAATTATTATGCCTATTGGACACCATAGTTTAGCCCTGCCTACCATGAACTGGTTCTGAATGCTTACATCAATCTTTTGTCAGGAAAAGAATCTACATCTACACAAACTCTATTTTCTAATAAAACATTGATATCCTACATATTTGGATATATACCTACATATTTTGGCCATAGTAGAGAATCACTTATTTAGTTTTATGGTCTTGAGGCTGAGACACATCCTACTGTTGGTGACCAGCACTGCAACAAAGTGCAAAGTGTAAGAACACACACACACACACACACACACACACACACACACACACACATATTTATACCAAGCAAAGATAACAATCAAAGTATGATTTCTATTGAGAGCCTATCACTTTTGCACCATCAGAAAGTTGAAAAAGTTTCACATCAAACCAATGTAACAGGCACTATCTGTATGCATACAGTTATACCTAGGGGTGTTTCCTTTCTTTTTATGTGGGGGTAGGGCACTGTGTGAGGTGTATGCACACGAGTATTTGAGTGCTTGTCCCTACGCATGCCCACGCTGAATTGAGAGCAGGCAGTCTGGGGTCAACCTCTATCACTCTCCACCTATTGCCTGTCCATCAGCTAGAAATTCATCATGGTTATAGTTTGAACAGCAAGCTCTTGGGGTCTACCCGTCTCTGGCCCTGATGCTGAGGTAATAAGTGCATGGAGCTATGCCCAGATTTTTACGTGGATATTGGGGATTCAAACTCAGGTCCTCATGGTTCAAGATCAAGTGCTGTTACCTGTGAGCCATCCTCTAACATCCCCCCCCCCAGTAAATGTTTTCTTGTTTCTTTCTGTTTATTCATTGTCTCTCCATTTATCATGTAGTTTCCAAGGGGACAGGGACCCTATCTCTCATGGTTACCACAGACGCACAAACTTTGGTGCAATGACTGACACATAACAGGCAGTCGATAAACAAACAGGTATCCTTCATTCTTGAAAACTATCAAACAGAGAGTGTCAGGGACTAAATTCCCAAAATTCCTGTTTTTGAATCCTCAGTGTGATGGCATATCAAGGTGTGACTCCTAGGACATTATTAATCACATGGATAGAGCCTTCCTGATGCAATTAGTTACCTTAGGAAAAGATACAGGAGAGCAACATCTCACACACAAAGGTGTGGGTGCAGTAAGCAAAATCAATTAGAAATGGCGGGGGAGAGTAACTATAAAGTCTGGCTCCATGACCACAGATTTCCAGGCCTCCGCATGAGAAAAGCATGGCTGTGTTTGAGCCTTACAGTTTGCAGTATCAGGTCACAGTCGTCCCAATAAGCCAGGATGGAAGGTAGATCTTTGAATGATCAATGTTCAAATGAAAGAGACTGTTCCTGACACATAGCCCAATCTCCTTGAGTTACAGATAAATAAAGTGACTCTAGAGGACTGTTGATGAACTGAATGAAGCCGTGGCTTACGTGGGATTAGAATCCACTTCCTTCACATCCAGCCCAGGAACTAGACCTATACCACCGAGAAGAAACTGTACCCGGTACCCCTCTCTCTATTAGGGCTAATCTCTTCTGCCTTCAGATAAGTTGTTGGAGGGTGGGGACACTCCTCTTAATTAGCCTCATGAAGCAAAAAGGGATATGGTTCAATAAACTTTCCCAGACGCTGTGTTTATAACCCTAAAGTCACTGTCCAATAGAATTTAAATTGAATTTCGCCTATTTTTAATATTCTACACCATAGTTTGTTCATGTTTTCCATATAAAGTCTTCAGTTCCCTCTTAGCAGTGGCATTTCCATTCCTTTTTTTCCACCGTCAAGTAATCTGGCTTTCCCGTGAGTGCAGCAGCCAGATGACAACCGCTCTTCCCAATCACCCCTCAAGTGGTTTCTCCTGCCCCAGGCTGGGCAGCCAGCCCCGAGAGTGGAAAGAACACTGGTTAGAAGCTGGCTGTCCTGGTTTGCAGTCCCAGCGTGGCTGCTGCTTCCCTGCATTGCTCTGGACAAGCTGTTTCAACACCCTGGCCATACTCCTCTGATGTGAAGTATGAAGAATTCGGAATACAATCTTCTCAATGTTCCCAGCCAATTCTACCTTTCTGACTTTGACACGTTAAATAAAATTTTGTGCCACAGAGAAATGCATGTTATAGGTTTCTCTTCCATCATATTGCATTTGTATTCTTTCTTTGTAATAGGACTCCTTTAAGAAGAATCTTTTAAAGGCTGTTGCCAAAAAAAAAAAAAAAAAAAAAAGCTTGGTATTACAGGAACCAATCTTAATCTTATCAGGAGTACCCTCGGTATATGTCTGAGACACAAGTAAACTAACCTTTCTAGATATCCAGGACCTCTGAAATGTGCTCTACTGAGACCGGCCATCAGATATAAACAAACGTCCACATCAAATAAAACACTTTGATACTTCAGCAATATCCCACTTCCTCCTTAAACCAAAGGCACTACTATTGTGTAATGACATTGTTATCCATGCCAGAGTCACTCTGGAGTCTGGACAGCTTGCAGTGAAGTTCAATCATTTATAGCATTTATTTCAATCAAGCCACGTTTTAGTAGTCATCACAAACAAGGCCCCGAGGAACATGCTGGGCATCTACAAATGGATAAGGTGGCAATCACAGTTCACTGAAAACTTGGTCCCCCTGCCCTTGTCCACGCACAGACAGGAAGTGATGACCATTTCCTTAGATAGACAGGTTTCATGGTTGCTTTCTCTGCAGCACTTAGGGTGAGTGAGCGTGGATGACTTCATGGCACTTTCGTGACACCAAGCCTATGAAACTTTATCAAGCTGTGTGCTTTGTGAGAATTGTAAGAGTCTAAGATGGACAAATAAGGGGCTGGTGATTTCATATGTATTGCACTGGGGAGTCTTTGAGAAGACTAGTCACACTTAGAGGGGGCCTAAGACCCCCTCGACATTTTAGCCACAGGTTGATGGCACACCTTCTACCCAGGTTTTGTAAGAACCCTACAGCAAAATTCTGTTTATAATCTAAAGTTCACTTTTCTCTCCTTATCTTTTGAACTCTTGCTATAGGATATTCATGGCTTTTCCACAGCAGAAATGTCCAATAAAATGAAGATAAATTCCTTAGTTTGATAGTCTGTCTTCTGTTAGAAACCAGGGACACCAGGAACCATACTTCCAAACCAGAAGCTCATGCAATACAGGAAGATACCACTAAGGGTTGTGTGCAACTATCTCTGTACATGAGTCAGGAAAATTTGTGGGTTTTTGCAATGTTACTGCGGCATTTATTTTATTCATATATAATATGTCATCATTATCTCTTTATAAAATTATAATATAGCACTAGAGAGAAAACCAAGCCTTTAGGTAACCATAATAAAAAAAAAAAAACTCAATTCATCCAGGCATGGGGTGCGATCTGTAATCCTCACACTTGGGAGGCTGAATAAGGAGATTAGAAGTTCAAGACCAGACTGAGCTACACAGCACGTTTGAGGCCAGCCTAGGTGACGTAAGATCCTGTCTTTTAAAAAGAAGAATCACATTTATCCAGCGCTTGCACACATTTTAGATATTCACCCATTTCTTTTCCTTTCATCCTCGTAATATCCTTGTGAGGCAGATGCTCACAGAATCCTTCTCATTTCATTCGTAAGAACACTGTCTCTGAGAAAGCAAAGAACTTCTCCTACGCCTTTTGATAAGAGCCAATGTTGAGACTGTAACTAGAAGTCCATCCAGTCATAGCCTCCAAGCTTACCTGCTAAGCTATTCACTTTGAAGATTATGTGTGTGTGTGTGTGTGTGTGTGTGTGTGTGTGTGTGTATTCTAGAGATGCTAGTAATGGTAGATATTAAACAATATAAAATATTATCACATGATGAAATAAGATTGAATTTTAAAAACTGACCAGACAAAAATCTTCCCCCGGATTACAGTTGGTGTAGTAAAAAATTAAAAAAAAAACATTATAATTAATCACTTGGAGCTGTTGCTACCTAGTCCTCTATAGCTCACCACCCTGGGTAGAATTTTCTTCTCTTTGCCCATTGGAGGAAGATCTTGGGCAGAAGAGGTGAAATGGGTCCGTGCTAAGCCCCTGCTCTAGCTCCTCCACCTTTCTCTTCTGCTTTTTTTCAGCGGGATGGCGGTTTCATCAGGATCGTCATCTCAGTCTTTCTCTTCAGTGCTTCCTTTCCAGCTTTTCACAAAACGCTCCTCAGTGGCTGTGTGCTTCAGACTCATAATTTGCACTTCTGACCACATATCTTCACCAACAAGAGAGAGGGAAAGTGTTGAACTTTCTCGTTGATAGAGTCGGATAGAACTTTCTTGTTGATAGAGTCAGATAGATTGTTGAGATATCAGAGTCAACTGATGCAGGACATCTACCTGGGTCAACACATGGATGACCCAGCTTACAAGAGCCTTGTCTTAAAAGGAAGTGAACGACTACAACCTGAAAGCAAACCATTAGAGAAACAAAGCTCTTTATGATGAAAGACATGAACCTCAAGTTCTCATGGCCATTGGCCCTGACTCCCATGGGAACGGTAGGTGCTTTCCTTATGCCTCCCCCAGCACGTCAGGGTTTACTCTCTGATTGGAAGCTCTGGACCCCAGAGCATCTCCCTCTCACTCTTGGCGCTTTCCATTAAGTCAATTGACCGAGCACTGGCAAAAAATTAAGTTTGCATCACTGTAGGACCGCTAGTAAGCATCACACAACACTTTGCTCTAGAGCGCTCAACACTGAGTCCTTCCACTCCTGCCCAAAACCTCTCTCTCTCTCTCTCTCACTCTCTTGCTGTCTCTCTGTCTCTCTGTCTCTGTCTCTCTCTCTCTCTCTGTGTGTGTGTGTGTGTGTGTGTGTGTGTGTGTTTTAGGAAAACTTGGCAGAGAGTCCCAATTCATTTTTTATTGGGAATATCATCAGGTTGGATAAAAATAGAAATGATTTGAAACGGCTGCCTGGGATCACTTTTCCTTTCTGTATGCAGGCTAGTGTCCACACAGGTGTGTGAACTGGCTCCTCACATCCGTCCCAGCCTGCCGCGTTTGTTTACTCTAGCGCTTCCTAATAACTTCCTGCAGCACTTATGCTGACAGCTTGCCCACGTCCAAGCATCTCTGTACTTGTCTAACTTGTGTGGTCATGTTGCCTACGAAACTCCAGCCTGCTGCATCGCCAAGGAAACACATCAGCAAGTATTTGCTGAAACACCAGGTGCTTGTGAGAGAGCCAGCAGGTGAGAGACAGGCCAAATGCTGGGAACAACGAAAGACCACAAAACACGGAGTGTCTTTAAAACTAAACTCTAGGTCTCTACACATATTAGGCTGCGTGAATGGGGATTAAAAATTTTAAATCCCACCAACCCAAGTATTTCAAAATTTCAAGTTGCATTGCATGATAATAGCAATTGAAGCTCTTCTCAACTGCTAAAGGAGAAACTGAGGCCAGGCCTAGTTGCTACGAGGCTGTCTCTCACTTGATCCATTGTGTTTTAAGAGCAACTCAGAAATCCATGCTGACTCTTAAACCTTGAAGGCTAGCCATTGTGATTTATCGTTCCTGTTTGTGATCAAGTATTTCTGATGAAGGAAGTAGAAGTGTAAAATCGATTAAGAAGGATGGTGGCCACGGCAAGCCTGGATCAGAAAGAATTTTTTCATTCTGACTGCACGGTAAACCCATTACGCCCTGATGAAGTGTTTCTCTTTGTTTTGACCCTAAATTTAATACCCACAAAAAACGAAAATGGTTTTGAGTATAAAACAATATTCAACACACCATAAAGCTGAGGGGTGGGAGAAGAGAAGGCAAAAACGTTAATATTTATGATGTGGGGTTTTTTTTTCCTATCTCTCTTTCTGAGACAGGACTTGCTATGTAACCTTGTCTGATCTGTTACTTGTTAGGTAGCCCAGGTTGACCTTGAACTAACTCATGGCAATTCTCCTGCCTCAACCTCCCAGATACTTGGATTTCTGGTTTCTTAATAGAGTCCTGTTTTCATTTTCGTTTTTGTTTTTTAACCCGACGCTTGGAGAAACTGACTTCCATTTGAGACATGAGAAACCTGTGGTGGAGTAGTCAACTTGACCAGGTTTCATGGCAAATACTTTCTCTGACTGATCTTGGGATTCTAGTTTTCGCTCAAAGCAGAGAAATAGGAGCTACGGAGATAGTTAAGGTTAAGCGAGTACAATAGGCTGGGTGATGTTCCCCAAGTGTTTACATCTGCTCCCCTGAAGCTGTGGACACAGTGATTTCCACAGAAGAAGGATTTAACATCTCAAGATTCTCTTGGATTACCTGGATGGGGCCGATAAGGCTACAGGTATCATCAAAACGAAACGCAGGAGGAGCAATTCAGAAACAAAAGTGGCCACAGGAGCCGTGATGTGAATGATGGACCCACGAGCCAAGGAATGCTGGAAGCCTCTGCAAGTTGGAAGAGGCAAAGGCAAGATTTTTTTTTCAAGAAATCTCCACAATATCCAACCCAAACAGAACCTCAATTTTATCTTCATAAGACTTAGACTTCTCAGTTCCAGGGGTATCTGGGAATGTATTTGTGGTTGTTAACCCACTAAGTTCACTGTGGTTTCTTATAGTAGCAATGAAGATGAGAATAACTAAAGAGAGATTTCACTTTTTTCAACTTTTTAAATTAGTGAACAGAATACTAGCTCTCCCTAGAGCATTTTTATAGGTACTTTGTTTTTATTGCTCCTCCTCCTCCTTCTCTCTCCTTCTCTCTCCTCCTCTCCCCTCCTCTCCTATATACCTCCAGTCAGTCTCCTTCCTCTCCCAGTAGCCCCCCTTCTGCAACCCTCTCCCCCCACTTAAAACCTTTTTGTTATCTGCACTGTTCCTTTGTCTAGTTTTATGAGCTGTCCCCCCGACACATACATACACTCGCAGCCAGCAGTATCCGTCTTTCTGACTCCGTTCCTTGTTTTCATGTGCTACTAACCCAGCTCGACCACTCAGAAGACTGGGAGTCCCCCGCCAGAGGCGCCCACACATCCATGTTTATTGATGCTTAAGTCACAAAAGCCAAGAAATTGAGACCACTGAGCTCTGTGTGAGCAGATGAATGGATAAAGAAAGTGTGATTCCTGTACACCGTGAGGTTGTTATTTGGCCATAAAGAAAACTGAAATCCTGACATTTGCAAAGAAAAAAGAAACGGAATAGAAAAGAAAAATAAAATGAGGGGAGTTGAGTTAGTTCACTCAGCCTTCTCGGCTCTGCCATCAGATACCTAGACGACTTTGGGTATGTCATCTAACGTCTTTCCATTTGGATTTTCTCAGAACTACAGTGGTAGGGGAATTACCAAAGCAACGCCTGAAAGCAGGTGATATACATACCTTGGATTTAGTCTGCATGAGCTGTTCTCTGTTAAATATCAAGAACATGTTTGTAAACGGAGGCCTCTTGGAAACGTGAAGGCTCTGGCAGATAGCACTGCTTTCCCCACAGCAATAATCAGGGCTAACTCTCCACAGTCTCCACCTAACCCGCCTCAACCAGCGCTGCTCCCTATCTGGACCTATAATCCCAAACTGTAAGAATGCATGCTGCCACCTCTTAGCGGGAAGAGATGCTTCAGTAGGTTACAGCTCTTGTTATCTCAGGCATGAGTTCAAATCCCCCAGAAGACACATTTTAAAACCTCCATAAAATCCCCATAACCCACAGTTATGGTGGAGAGTCTTTGGAACCCCAGGCAATGGAGACAAAAGGGTCTCTGGGGATTGCTGGACTCCAGCCTAGCTCTAGGTTCAATGAGAGACCCTTTCTTAAGGGAGTACGGCAGTGAGCGGTAGGGCAGACTACCCAGAGTCCTCTGCCAGTCTCTGTATGCGCGTGGGTGTGCGTGCACACATACGTGAGCATACACCATGCACATACATGCTCACAAGCACACCAAGAATGTGTGGTCACACCTCTATACAGAAAGACTGCCCCTTAGAGTCTAAAATTTGATTTTTTGTATCAGTTGTCAAGGTTTGAAAACAGCCAGGTGGTGGTGGCACATGCCTTTAATGCCAGCAGTCGGGAGGCCCAAACAGGTGGATCTCTGTGGGTTTGAAGTCTGGTCTTCAGAGCGACACAGGCTACACAGAGTAACCCTGTCTCAAAAAATGATTGAAAACAATGCAACTCATAAGGAGGCACCATGTGGTACCAGAATCCAACAATGCTTTCCCCACCAAGATTCTTTACCCTAACACCCAGGATAGGAATATTATTATTCTAAAAAAAAGGGGGGGTTGGGAATGAAATTAGAGGCCGTCAATCAATTAACTGCATTAATAGGAATGGAAATAATCACAATGAACCCAACAGAACTACAGCCAGAATTCTCTGGCTGGGAACAGAAGGGAAGCGAGAAAGACCCAAAGAAAGGAAAGTGCTTGGTGAGCTGTGGGGAAGCCTGATAATGGAGGGGGACATGTCCAAAGACCAGAAAACTGACAGTAACCCTGCTGAGAATCAGTCAGGACAGGGACCTTGCCTCCACAGTTAACAAGTATGTGGATTCTGCTAGCAATCTGCATGCTTACGGGAACGGACTCCTGAGTCCTGTCTCCAGATATACGCCCAGCCAATCAGCACTGATGCCTGCCTGCTAAACCCTAACTAGAGAAGATCCCTGAGCTCTGGTGTTGAGTCGTAGGGCTCTGAGCTATCACGGACACTTTGTTTGCAAGCTGCTAGGCTGTGGTCTTGGGTTAGTGAGCAATAGACAACGAATCCATATTGCAGAAATTTCAATAACACGAAAATTTATCCTTGCAGGCCAGATGGAGAGACAGAGAATCTGGCATCTGAGGAGACTGGCTGTGTCCCAAGAGGTTTCTTGGAGTAGAATTTATCACACTGGAGAATTTGCCATATTCTTAATCTGAAGTCTCAGACTCGTAGACTCAGAAACACATTTTCTTTCATAGATCCAGACGTATCTCAAACTCTCATGGGCCAAGCTCATAGTACTGATGTATAAAACCATCCTGGCTGGTCCTCACTCAAACTGACCTACATAACATCCAAGAAACTAAGACGTGCATCCCCACACAGGCAATAGCATCATTGTGAAAGACAACTGTAATTCCTTTCACTAACACTTTGATGTTCTTGCAGTTAAATCTTGAACAAAATATGAGAAATGCCTTGAGTTAATTTTCCAAGATAAAAAAACAATTCATATTTAAGGTTTTTGATGGAGATTGCCAAGTTGATTCCCAGAAAGACGGCATCGTGTTTGAGTGAAACGACAGTACACAGAGAAGCCTCTTTCTTCTTTCCACTGTGAAATGACCACATGCCAATTAACCACATGCTAATTAACCACATACTTATTAACATAACCAAACGACAGAGATAATCGCACGTCTTTGTCTTCACATAGTTGCATTATATTTTTTTCTTTGGGACGGAATACTTAAGATCTACTGTTTTAGAAAATTTCAAATATGTAACACATTATTAATGCAACATATTATTATTAACTATTATATTAGGTTGAGTTCTCTAGAGTCACAGAACTTATTGAATGCGTATATATAATTTACTGGAATTGCTTACAGGCTGAATTCCAACTACTCTAACAATGGCTAGCTATGAATGGAAAGTTCCAGGATCCAGTAGTTGCTCAGTCCCACAAGGCTGGGTATCTCAGCTGGTCTTCTGCGTATGCTAGAATCCCAAAAAGTAGGCTCCGACGTCAATGAAGGAGTGGATGTGCTGGCAAGGTGAGGGCAAGCAGGCAAAGAGAAAAACCTTCCTTCTTCCATGACCTTCGAAAGACTGCCAGCAGAAGGTGTGACCTAGATTAAAGCTTGTCATTCCACCTCAAGGTTCGGGTCAGAAGTGTGTCTTCCTACAGCAAAGGTCTGAAGTATGAGTGAATTCAGCCACTTCAAGTCAGCAGAAAATCTCTCACAGGTGTGCCCTTCATTGCTGGGTTGTCGCTCATTCCAGATATAGTGAAGCTGGCAACCAAGAATAGCCATCACAACTACCAGTAACCAGACCTCTCTGCAACTTACTTACCTAACGACTAAACGTATATATTTTGTGACATTAGCGATTCTTTTGGAGAATTTTCCAACCTCAGAAACAAACAATTTCAATTCTACAACTCTACTTGCTGTGAGGTTTCAGCTCGCTTGAATTTGGTGGGTGAGTGAGAGTCTAGAAGCTTGTTTTTCCGTTGTTTCTTAAGGGTCTCATGTGAGTCAGGCTGGCCTCAAATTCACGATGTAGCTGAGGTTGGCCTTGAATTCTCTAGGCTCCTGCTCCTATTTGCCAATGCATCTTTGTTTTAATAGGAAATTTTAGAATCACTAACAATGACCTTTTCGCCACACTTCTATTGCCAATTTGTTTTTCTTCTTTCAAAATGTCTCTGTGTAAAAAGAGGCCATGAATTTGAAAGACAGTAAGGGGAAGAGTTGGAGGGAGAAAGGAAAGGGCAAAATGATAGAATTATATTAAAATTTAAAAAATAAAAAATTATAATGATAAAAGCTGTTTATATTTTCAAACTAACTTATCAGAACAAAGACTTCTTTGGTGGCATTCTTAGAAATTGTTGCTCAAGGTTGAATACTCACTCACCCCTGTTTTTCTCCAAAATTTAGTGGTTTTACTTTTTCCACAGAAATGATTAATCCATCTGGATCTTATTTTACCATATGGTGTTAGATAGAGATATATTCTATTTTTTTCCAAATTCCTAGCCAGCTCTACCAACACCACATACACAGTAAATGAAGAACATCTTACAATCTGACATCTCAAGAGTTCACCCAAATAGTATGGCTGATATTTGAATACTTTTCTCCCAGTAGTAGTGGTCATTTTGACTTGCCCAATATTCTTATGATTTCCTCTCCTTCTCCCAAAACATCCAAAGAGAGAGTTTTGCCAAGTCCTTTTCAGTGAGCATTGATTCTGGGAATTCATTTAGTCCCCAAGTGCAGAATCCTTTCTATAGACCATGCTCCAAATCAGGCTATGCATGATGTTAATGGTAACTGTCAACTTGACACAACTACCATCACCTGGAGAGACACTCTCAATTAGGGGTGTCTACATATGTGCACATTTGTGGGAAACTGATTTAATTATGTCACTTAGCATGCGAAGACCCAGCCCATTGTGGGTGGTACCATTCCCTAAGCAGGAGGTCCTGGACTGTATGCATAAAAGCAGAGATATTAAACAGAACACAAGTAACCATGAAAGTGATTGAGCATGCATTCATTAATTTCTCCCTCTTCTTTCCTATGATTATGTTGTGACTGCTTTAAGTTTCTTTCTTTACTTACTGGAATTATAAACAGAAACTATAGTCCTTTTCCCTGAAATTCCTTTTGTCGGGGTATTGTATCAGAACAATAGAAATGAGACTAGATCTATGGGATGAGGCTGAATCACCAGAGTTTATTTTGTTAATCTTCGTTTGTTTTGTTGTTATTGTTGCTGTTGTTGCTTTTTTCTTTCATTTTGCTTTTGGTTTTGATTTTTTTGAGACAGGATCTCACTAGACAGTCTTAGTAGCCTGGAGCTGACTTTGTAACCCAGACTGGCCTCAAACTCACAGAGATCCTCCTGCCTCCGACTCCTGAGTGCTGAGTTCAGCTATCACTTTAGAAAACAAGTTAACTGTGAGACACATAATTAAAAGCAGTAAGAACTCTAGTGCAATAGACACATTACTATTTACTATTATTTATTAAACACTTGCCTATTTCTTGTCTAATTAACTAGGCCATCTCATTTCATCAGGAAATGTTAACTCGGCCTGACTCTCGTTTGATACCTACTCAACATTTATGAGTGATTAAAGGAGCATGCTTTGGCACCATGTCTAGTCCAAGCTATTAGTCCTACATGAATGGCTTCTCTGCCACTGCTGCAATAAATGTAGCTGAGCCAAATTAAAAGTAAAAGGCAGGTCTATATAGGGATCAGTCGCTCCTGGTTGAGTGCTCGGTCTTACAATAGGAGGTACATTAAATCCCTGCACAGGTTTGTGTTAGGGCCTTTTTGTAGGAGAGGGGTGGGAGGCAGTGACATGCTTGATAAGGTACTGAAGCGTTGCCTGGGCTAGGGGTCTGGTAGGTGTGCCCTGGGTCCAGTGGTCACTTTGGAATCCAGAACTAAGTGTCCACTTAGTCCAGTGTTTTGCATGCACTTTTGTGAGATTGGCTACTGGCGGGAACCCCTTTGTCCAGGTGGCAGACTTCTGCAAGCTCCGGATTCTGGCTGGAAGGGAGAAAAGGGATCTTTTTCTATGGAAACCTCGGGCTTAGTAGTACAGAATAAGTCAGACAATTACAGAAAGAACATTATTGGTTATGGTCAATAGGATACAGGAAGACATCCTTGCAAATTAGCCCTGGGTATGGATATCCTGCAGAGAGAGTTTAAATACTGAACCAAGACAGCAATGTGGAATTTAGAGCTGATGATAATGTATGAGTCCCTGACTAATGATCTGTATCTGTTTCCTTCTGCTGACTAATGTGAGAGAACCCACAGAAGTGACTCCGTTCTACCTTGACTAAAGGTCAAAGAATTCAGGCCTACGCTTATTCCTTCAAGGCTATTGACAGGAGATTTAACTTAAGGTGGGGCTACTCATGGGATATTTTGACCTAGAGTGTGATTACTTGGTGTTTTGGGTATTAAAATGGTAATCTTGCATCATGATGGAAAAAAAAGTCTTTTGCTTTCTCCCCCTTTTAGGATTGGGGTATTTAAAGAGCATAAAAAATAAACCCAGGCGCATTCAGTATTCCCTGGATTGCCCTCCCGGTACTACCCTATGTCTCTGTATTTCTTTTGTATTTCTGTTCGTATTTCTGTTCCTCATACCTTGTATTTCTAATTCTCAAGTCCCTACCCTGGAATGTACAAACCCGTCAAGATGTCTCCCCAGTGAGTGGCTACATGTACTAGAAGTGGCAGGAAGTCTCCTCTTTCTTAAATGGAAAATTATCTAGGATGGTCACTCTGGTGCTTTTGGTCAAAACGTAAATGACCAAGATCAACCTAAATTATCTGAGAAGGATGAAACACACATACAATTCTAAGGCCAGGGGCTAATTTCTTGAGAGTCAACCAAGTGCTGTAAGTGTCCTGTGAGTCTGAGGTGAGAGTGATCTTTAGCTCCGGTGTAGGCCCATTACGGGATGCCTAGACCACCAAAGGGAGAACACAAAAATTAGGGAATCCCGGAAGAATGGCAGAGAGAAAACCGACTGAATGAAGTTGGACAAATACTGCTGGTAAAGTATCTCTGGTCATTCAAATGGACCAAGCTGGGGCGAGGAGCAGAAGCAGAGCTGAAATGGGGTGTTAATTGTAGCAGTCTTAGCCCTTCAAAATGGGCACGTAATATGGAGAGGAAGGGTGAGAGCAAACTACCCAAAAAATGCAAGAACTCAACTTAGCAGAGGAAAGACTTTTGGAAAAATGGAAAAAGACAGTAAAGAACTTTTCTTTTTTAAAATAATGACAAGAAATAAAGTTGACAGGAAAACAAATGGAATAAAAAAGAAAAAGAAAATAGCCCCACAAGAAAGCACTGATATTTTATTAGTTATATACAAAAAGAATGACTTATGGTATGCATGAGAATAAATTTAAAGGGGATTAAGACTAAAATATGAGAATCATAATTTAAGAATTTTTGAAGGAAAGTAAGAAAAGAGTTTAATGAGTTTTAAGTATAAAATTTTTAAAAAACCCTACAAGGACCATTAAATTTGTCACAATAAAATAAGATCACATTTTTAATAAAACAAGACAAAAAAGTCAAATATAAGCTGAAAGACTAGAAAAATATACATTTAACATGTGTACTCCTGAGTATTCAAAATACATGAAAAGTTTTGTCTCTCTCTCTCTAATTTCTATCATACACGCACACACACACACACACACACACACACACAAATAATTGCTGGAAAAAATGGTGAAAAGACATGAGTAAAAATATCATAAAACCTGAATCTGAACCACTAATGAATACAATGAAAACCTTCTAAACTTCAGTGAGATACAGTTAAAGGACGAATAAGACAGACATTCACATCCATCAGCTTGACCAACCTGTACAGGGACAGCGTCAGCCACCTTGAGGGCTATACATCAGGGCTTCCAAACCAACACAAGGGGGCTTTAGGGCAGGAAATTCCTTCCCACTGGGAGTTGCTCCCTCACACTGTGGTTGCTTTGCCACATAGACCTTCTTCCTTGCCACTAGATGCGTGAGAACTCCTCTGTTATCTATACCCACTAACACAATATCCACACACTACCAGGTGTCACCTACCAGGCAGACTGGCCCCTCACTTCATGGAGGTCACCAGTGTCCAATATGGTTGGTGGAAATGTAAACTGTGTCATTTGAAGTGAAGCTGGGATGTGCAACATCTGTTATCCAATCACGTGTTCTCCAGCGGTATACCTTGGAGGAACTCACTAGATCAACTCTCATAAATACTCAGGGGCGTGTTGAAAACCATCGGAGCCTCAACTGAACATTGGAAATTTGTGAACAGTCTCAGTATCGGTAACAGACAGACAGATTATGCTCCATTCTTCAGTGCAACATTATTCAGAATAAAATAGAACATAAATGCATTAGAACAATTGTCAACATAGTTATAGCTTACGAACAGAAGTAAAAGGTCAAAAGTTACAGAAAAACACATCTATGATACCATTCATGCAAAGCTTGAAAAGACAGAAAACAGTCTCGCATATCATTTATAGACAAATACAAACTGGGTATATTAAATTGGTGACACATAGTCCTCTATTCACTCGAAAGGGACAGCAGGAACCCCCTTTTCTCTCCAGAGATCAGAACTGGAACAGGAGCCTGGATAGCTCCTATGCGTGGTGCATGAGAGATGCTGGCCTTGTCACAGAGCACTGGGTAGGCTCACACCTCCTGCAGGGCTGCAGCTTCTCTCAAGTCCGGTTTTAGATGCAGGCACTATGGTGGCTTGAGTGAGAATGATTGACAGGTTTGATTGACAGGACTCAGTTGGCAGAACTATTTACAAAGGATTAGGGGATGTGGCCTTATTGGAAGAGATGTGCCACTGGGGTCAGAAAATAAATTTCAAAAGTCATTCCTGGCATAGTCTTTCTCTCTCTCTGCCTCTTGCTCACATATCAAGAAGTTAAAGCTCTTAGATATCCCTGCCACTGTGCCTTTGATCCACCATCATGGACTCTAAACCTCTGAAACTGTAAGTCCTGTCTAATTGGCTATGGGAAAGTCACGAAGACAGGTACCGCTCCAGGACAAAAGGGACTCTCTTTTCTACGGCATCCTCAGCATCAAAGTTGGCAGCAGTCAAAGACTGACTGATGTATGCGTTCCATTGTCTTATTGTTTCCTTATTGCCAGTCTGGCTAAGCTACAGCAACTTCAGATTACAGCTGTAGGCAGAAGGCAGAAACAGGAGTCGTCTGCCTCTGCTCAGCTCCCACAACCACAGAACCTCTAATTCCCATATTGCTCAACATAGGTCTGCTCCTTGCTAGGACACTAACTGATAGCGCTTGTTTGAATTCTAAGTTGTGTGTGTGTGTGTGTGTGTGTGTGTGTGTGTGTGTGTGTGTATGTGATAGTGGTAGCTTCTGGGGAATGAGGAAAATATGGACTGGCCAGAATTTGTCAGGATTTCCCACACTGTTTGTACAATAAAGTATTATCTGAAGTTTCTTTGGACCACCAACTCCCAAATAATGACACAGAGACTTATTATTTAATAAGCTTGAAAGCTTGGCCTTGTCTTAGGCTTGTTCTTGACCAGCTTTCATAATTTAAATTAATCTGTTTCTATTAATATGCATTCGGCCATGTGGTTCAATACCTTTCCTCCATATTGTATGTCCAACTTGGTCAGGGTCTCACTGGAGAATCCACACACCTCGTAGTCTACCCAGAGTTCCTCTCTCTCCCCAGAAGTCCCACCTATCCTCTCCTGCCTAGCTATTGGCCATTCAGCTTTTTATTAAGTCAATCAGAATAAAACAGTACCACAATTCACACAGTGTGATCAAATACCCTGCAGCAACATGTAAGTCTTTCCATGATTTAATTGTAAAATACATTATAAAATTCTGTATGTTATAAGATATAAATTGGAAGTTTTGACATTTATTTATTTTCAGGGGGACAAGAAGGCATGTGCCATGTGTGACTTTTAGAGGACATGTTGTGAGACCTGGCTCTCTCCTCCATGTATGTTCCCGGGGTCTGATGCAACAAAATTTACCAATGAGCCCTCTCACTAGCCCCTAAAATGCAAATTTATTTGAAAATTTTTATTTTTTCCTTTTATTTTTAAGACCGACATGCAATGTCTTTTCCCCCTTTGCTTTCCTCCCTCCAAACATTCCCATATACCCTCCTTGCTCTCTTTGTAACTCATGGTCCCTTAAAATTGCAGATTTCTTAAACTTGTTGTTGAGTACACAGAGTAATTCGGTGGACAAGTGTGTGACAATTGTCAACTTTCTAAATCTAATTGTTTTAATTTTTTTACCTATAAATTAATATGAAATTATATACATTCCAGGATCCAGATAAGCAATATAAAAATATTGACTCGTATCAGAAATTAAAGTACCTATTTTCAAGTTTTTGAGGTGCTACTTTGGAAGAGGATGATTTACTCAACCCTAAATTATTCTTCAGGACAATATAAACAATAACTTCGCACCAAGCAAAATAAACCAGCACAAGAGGATGCCTTTGAAAGTGATGTATTCGCTCTTCCCGAACAACTCTGCCAGATGACAGATAATTATTTATCATGGGGACTACAGAAGAATTTACCAGCTTGGGAAAGTGATCAACTTCTCCACGAACTCAAGTTGGCCATGCTTCCATGTAAATATTTTCCATCTAGACTGTTAGCTTAGATGTTACAAAGGAATAGTCAGGATCCAATTTTTTTTTCTGTTGCAGTAGATATAGCGTTACAGTTTGCAATAGCTGACCAGAGCATAAGGAATTTCTTGCTTGTTAATTTGAACATGTAGCCAGAAATAAATAGCACAAGGTATGCGTAATGCAATCTTAAAAGTCTTTTACTGGAACCGTGCTTAGACCTAATACAAGGAAATGAAAAAAATCAGAAATGTAAATGACTGTGATGTCAGACTGATGAAGCAAATCCCTGGAGAGTCTTGGAAGTTAGAGTGGGTTTTCAAATTCATTATGATTGAATTATAAAGTAAATGAAAACCAGCAGGGTTAAATATGAAGTTGATGTGGGCAACAAAGAAAGTTGTTTGGATGCCCTATGGCAGGAAGCAAGGGAATCCAAGTGCACTTCTAGGGCAGGGAAAAGTTTTCTTCTGGTTTCTTCTTTGTGTTTATTGTGGACCGGACACAGTGGTGGTATTTTAAATGCAGAGTCACAAAGAGACAGTGTTAATCACTCTGAAGTCCATGTTTTCAAAGGAGAAATAGACGCACACGACTAAGTGAACTAATAGCAATAACAGCAAGCTAGTAGCTAAATCTATTGAGCACTAGTCGTGGACCAGGGACTGTCCTAAGCACTTTGTACATACTCGTTTATTTTATTCTCTCACCGACCTCCAGAAGGGGGATTGGGTACTCTACCTGTAGCACATCAGTGGCAGAAACGGAGTTCAGTATGGATCTAGAGTCTAGACCTCTCAAGGTGAGCAGGATTACACAGTGTTTGGGAGACGCTGGCATGAAGATGAAGAGTTTGAGGCTAAGCTGGGCTACATGAGATTCTGACTCAAAACAAAACAACAGCAAAATCAGATCCTGTACTCCTGATGACACACCTTATTGCCTCAGAACTTCATAACGTTCCAGGGCTACGTCCAGAGAGTTCTCTTTCAAAGATCCTTATATCATCAACAGATACATAATTTTGATTATAAAATAAAAATTTCCAGTATAAAGAAGACAGGGACATTCTTTAAATTGTATTGTGGATTGCTATGGAGATATACATGTACCAAATAGTTCCCCCAGATTCATAAGGCATTTCAATTTTAAGCTGCAAATGCTTATTGAATGTCCAAGCCCTGCTGGAGGAGATAAGACTAAGCACAAAAGAACTTTCTTGACTTTAAGAAGCTTAAACCCTAGTGGATGAGAAAAGACAAGTGTGCAGGTTATCACAGCGTGGGTCACAGAAGAGTAATGAGCACAACAGTGGACGAGAAGAGTGTTCAGGAAGAGAATTGTCGACTGGGGTTAAGATGAGGAGGGGCTTCATCGAGCAGTGACATTGTACGACCTGGGCAGGGTTTGGATAAGTCAGACTGGACATGTGTGAAATCACCCTGCTAAAGGAAGGACGAGACTCTAAGTGGGCAGAACCTGAAGAGCTACTTTTAGTGAGAAGTAAATCATGCTGATCAGGTGCAGAAAACAGACACAGAAGGAGTCGATTCTGACATTGTGCAATGACCCTGAGGAAATGATTCAAAAATGTTGTGAATGATGATTGAAAAAGTTTTCTGAGGCTGAGTAATATTTATGCCCACATTTCTTTATCATTCAATCTCGTCTCTACCATCTTGCTTTGATATCTCGATTCACCAAAGAGAAACCCAAACCAATACATGCTACTGCTGTTAATCTTGGTTACCTAGCACAACTACTACATGGTAAAACCCTATTACTAAAAACACCAGAAATGTGAGCTTCAGGACATAGAAAAATCTTATCTCAAACTGACCTGCAAACTCCCTCCCTGCTGAAGGACTTTCACGGTGCTGGAAGGTGTCTTGCAGTCTACTGTGGGAGAAGAGACATCAATAATCTTACCTAGCTCTCTCTCTCTCTTTCTCTCTCTCTCTCTCTCTCTCTCTCTCTCTCTCTCTCTCTCTCTCTCTCCCTCTCCCTCTCCTGCATGCTGTAAGATCTACCTGCTGGCAAAATATGCCCACTGATGCAATAATGGAACACTTCCCTATTAGATTTGAGACCTGCTCCATGTGAAAAAATGCCACGACCTGTGCTATAATCCTAAACAAAGCCCATGGTTGAGGAGGTCGTATGTCCTAGAGCACTGTTATTTTGCTCAATACTCTTCTAAATATTTCTAGCCACAAATTTGTGCTTCCTTCTTCAACCTTGGCTACAGAAAGTTCTTTTTGCAGTTGGTGGTAGTAAATGCAGGGACTCATAACTTGTCAGAGTGTTCTGAATAGGAGACTGAATGCTCAGACCCTAATGATACGTCTTTATCCACCCTACCCCCATCACCACCCCCAAGACTTAGAGAACATAGAGAAAAAGGGGGTAGAACAAGTGTGGGAGCCACAGGATGGGGAGGGATGCTGTGAAAGGGTTATATTCCTATTGTAGTCACAAACTCACAGCAGCTGAGCACAGCCCAGGATTAATCCAGCCAAAATGCAGGTACAGGTGAGAGAGGTAATCAATCTCCAGGCCCCACTCTTAACTAAGGAGCTATTGGCATCTGATAGCTGCTAAGGAAATGAGAGACTCATTCTTTTTTGAGGATATGGTCACTGGTATGCTTCCCATGTTACAGCAGCTAGATGGCCCCAAATTCAAGCACAGATATGGGGATCACTGACTGAATTTAGTGAGTCATCAGAAGAAAAAAAGGGAAGGGGGGAGTTGGGAGATGGGAGGGAAACATGTTAGTAAAAGAAATGGAGTTGTAGGGGGAAATAGGGTGGATATGATTATGTTTTATTACATATTATGGAATAATAGAAAATATTTTAAAATTAATGAATAAAAATGCAGACCAACAAGAATCTATTCAAGATATTGTGGAATATTACTTTACGTAAAGATGTGTTACGTTTGGTTATGTTCCACTTGCTTAACTATGTAAAGCTGTGTTGCTGTTTCACCTTGCCTGCCTAAAGCACCTGATTGGTCTAATAAAAAGCTAAACAGACAATAGCTAGACAGTAGAGGGATAAGTGGGGGTGGTGAGCATAGAGAATAAATAAGAAGATAAATCAAGGAATGAGAGAGAATGAGGATGAAAGGAAGGGAGACGCCAGAGGCCAGCCAGACAGCTGCCAGCCAAATACAAGGGAAGCAGGAAGCAGGACATGCAGGAGGAAAGAAAGGGAAAAGTAAAGGAAAAGAAACAGGTTAATTTAAGTTATAAGAGCTAGCAGTATAAGCCTAAGATAAGGTCAAGCTCTCCTAACTAATAATAAGTCTCCGTGCCATGATTTGGGAGTTGGTTGGTGACCCAAAAGAAAGCCAGCTACACAAGTATGGTAAATGTCTAGTAAAGTGCCACTGTGCTAACGAAATTGATTAGGCTTCTCTCAAGAAAATCAGTGGTAAGTCTTGCACCATGCTGTGGTAATAGAGATTCAAGGTGAGACTTCCAGGATAGAAGGATCGGTGAGCAACTGACTTGGCTGGAATGGGAGGAGGGTCACCTACAGGTTCCAAAGCGTGGCTTGGATATAGGTGGATATAGGTGGTGTGCCTGAAGGATTTTTAATGTACACTTAATAAACACTTTTAATATTACACCGGGACAACCTTGAGTGCCAGAGCAGTTTAGTAGAGCATGCAATCCCCTGGGAATATTGAACACATCTCCTCTAGCTTATCACTGCTCTTTAGAGTACATGATCACATCTTGATGCGCAATAGCCCTGGATACCATCTTGTCACAAAAGCTCCCAACCAGAGGTCGATCAACCATTCTTAAATCAAAGCATTTGATTACTGATCTTTCTTTTTCTGGGAGTTTGATGTTCTTGTTTTTGTGGTCTCTCCTTCACCTACAATGTATGTTATAGAAATAATGCAGAGAGGAAGGGGAGGTGGAGGAAAAGGCACAAGAAAGGCTGAAACTAAATAGTAAGGCTATGAATGAAAAAGACTGCAGCCACAGTGTTCATAAAGTAGATTCCCCCAAAGGGGAAATTTGGGTGACTTACAAGGAAATGACAATACCCTATATGATGCACACCCTATATCCTGCCTGAAGTGTTCCAGCACTCTATTTACCTCCTGTTCTAACCAAGAGTCTTGAAGGAATTATTTCCACTGGAGGCTAGTTTATTACCTCCTCTAAGTTACCAATCTCTGAGAAATAGAAGCTGAGACAGGTTAGAAGAAATATATGAAATTATAGGCTCTGATTGGCTCAGACCAAATGATCTATAAGGAGTATAATGATTCATTGGAAAGAGGAATCCTGCAAAACTCTAATTTAATAAATAACAACAAATGCTATCCAGAAAGATTAAAAAGAGACTAAGAAAGCAGGAGAAATTAGGAATAAAGAAGGCCGGAGAGAAAAAGGAGCTTCAGGAAGGAAGGAAGAAAAAACAATATGTGATTCTTTGTACTCTACATCAGTCAAGACATAAGCACATGTTGCGATTTGCGGTGGTGGTAGTGTTGGTGGTGATGGTGAGTTTGTTTAAGCAGCAGAAAGCTGCAGCAGGCAGTAAAATGACTGTGTTCGATCCCTGAGAAAAGTGGATAATAAGCTGTAAGGTCCAATGGAAACTGTCCTTTCAAGAATCTCAGTTAAGCTGGAGGTTAAGAGAAGCCTGGAGAGGTTTGGGGAGAGTCTCTCAACAGTGCGCAGGACATTAACAAAAGCACTGCTTTGCAAGTCAACACTTTGATCTCTTTTCTCTTTAGGTCTTGCTTACAAAGCATGCTTCTTGTGCTTATAAAGAAATTTCTGAATGAGAGATGTCAGTAAAATTTATATGAGACACAGTTATCATTTCAACAGTTTGAGTTAAAATAAGTTGTTCTCACTGATTCCCACATGATCAGATTTATACAATCCTAGCATTACACCTTGTATCAACTCAATATATTTTAACGTATTCATGTGAAATATTTATTCATAATATTCTTAAATTACACACACATCCAGGAATATAATAGTAAGCAGAATTAATATTTTTAGAATTTACAATTCTAAAAGTAAGTCTTTCTGGTGGTTTGAATAAAAATAGCCCCACAGGCTCATATATTTGAAATTTTGGTCCACAGTAGAATTATTTGAGAAGGACTAGACAGTGTGGGCTTGTTGGAGGAGGGGTGTCACGTGGGGGTTGACTCTGAGGATTCAAAAGCTCATCCTCTCCCGCCCTGCCGAGTGTGTGTGTGTGTGTGTGTGTGTGTGTTGCCATTCTCCCCACCTTGATGGTCATGGACTCTATCCCTCTGAAACCATGGACCCCACATTAAATGCTTTCTTTCGTGAGTTGCCTTAGTAATCATGTGTTGGCTCTGCAGTTGAAAAGGAACTAAGACCGTCTTTGTCACAAATGCTCCTCTTTTATTTACCTTAGCTTTCTGCTTATTACTGCTGTAACACACAGGCCTGCAAAGAGACTGCCTCTTCC
Source organism: Myodes glareolus (assembly GCF_982192425.1). Lineage (NCBI taxonomy): Eukaryota > Metazoa > Chordata > Mammalia > Rodentia > Cricetidae > Myodes > Myodes glareolus. Next base: position 18,205,498 of record NC_142044.1, read on the forward strand.
CGATGGCTCATGGTGAGTAAGTGACAGCTGGAAAATCGAACCCTAGACACCAGATCTAGGTTTTAGTCATGACCCTATCTTGATTCTTAGAGAAAAGCATTACAAAAGGCAATGTTTTGTTTGCCGACTCTTGTCATTGCTGCCTTTCCGAGGCTCATTTCTCCCTCCTGAATTCAACTTGCACAATAAAAAGGAAAGTACAGTCATTTGGGTGGGTATACCAGTTTTCAGATGGACTCAGACTCGGGTATGTTTATTCCTGTGTTTGATGAGCTACTTAGCTACTGCTCAGTCTCCAGCTGGGAACCGAGAAAGGATCCAACTGGCATGACCATGTCAAGGCCTGAAGACTCTCTGGGCAAGGTAGAGAAATGGAAGATCTTAAAATGGCTTCCAGTCGTCGAAGTTAGAACTGAGATCCAGGAGGAAAGCAAAACACCTTTCACATGACAATCATTCAAGACAGTTATAGAAAGAAAGAAAAAGGCACTACCAAAGACAAATCCTTTCACCAGACTTCACGTCCAAGTGCCGCAATTGCATCACAAATGAGAGTAAAACAAAGGAGGAGGTACTTCTCTGTGTGCTCGCCTTAAGTGGACAGCTTTCAGCTTGACTGCACACATATTTTTTCAATTTCCTTATTATGAGCTACACAGCAACCCAAAATAATATGAGGTCAAAATCTAAATGAAGCAACATGAACCCTCCAACAAAAACAAAACAAGACAATATCCAAATAAACCGATGTCTAGATATCATAATAGGGAAACTAAATCATAATATTTGCTCCTCTGAAATGTATAGTGAGCCCTGAACCGTGGGCATTTCTATAATGATTCCTAAATATGCTTTATTTAAAGCAATCATAGAGGTGACATGAAATTCCACAGAACTAAAGCCAAAGTAAAAAATCTATTATTAGCCTTTTGTCATGGGATGTTTTGAATCTAATAATTTTCTTTTTGGTTTGTTAAGACAAAGTTTCTCTGTGTGGCCCTGACTGTCCTAGAACTCTTACTGTAGACCAGGCTGGCCTTGAACTCAGAAATCAACCTGCCTCTGCCTCATGAGTGCTGGGATTAAAAAGTGTGTAGCCACCATCACCTAGTATGCCTATTTAACTAAAACAACAACAGAAACAAAAAAAAACTGGTGTTCCCTTATGGTAAATACTATGTATTTTAACTGCGGGGGAGGGAAATGAGGGGAATGGGGTCCTCTGAGCTTTGAAGTGTCTTTCTAGGACTAGGGGCTTCACCTGTCTGTATATTCTCCATTGCCTAGTCCTGTGGATAACTATGATGGCATTTCCAATTTGTGAACTTGAGACTCAGAGTTAAGTATCTCATTCAAGTTTACTGAGCAAGTAAGCGGCAGGGTTGATTTCAGAACCAGGTTTTATCTGTTCGTTCCTTCAAAGGTTCTCTCTGGATAATAAAAGCATGTTCTCTCAAATTTTAAAGGCTGTAGAAACATAGACATTTAATATTGGTCATTAAACAGCAAAATGTTGAACTTGGCTTTATAATGAATATTAAAATAGATTTGTGTGATATGCTTGTTTTGTATCTAAAACTGAAATAAATCATTGAGCAAAAGTAATTTGTATGCAGAAATATAATTGGCCTAGTCATAGCTTGTAAGAATTATAGCATAATTCGTTCAAAAAGACAATGAGTTTTCAAAATGTTACTTTGATCTAGAAGTTTAACTTATTCTAAAATAAATATAAGTAGCACTTAATGACTTAATATCTATTGATTATTCTAGAAATGGAATTTCTACATGAGATTATTAAAAGAATAAATCTTCTTCACTCAATGTAAGAATGAGGTAAAGAAATTACTTTTGCAATGAAAATTGTAAATCAATTATGAATGCACAATACATACAATCAAGCCCTAATGTAACTACGTTAAGCAGTAAATTAAATGTGCTAATTCACATAATGGGACATCTGGAATACAATCATCCTTTTATGTAGGTCTAATCCAGGAGTTCAAAATATTCCACCCACACATCACTCTGTCTTCTCTCTGCTAGGTCCTTTTGTGGGCTTCCTCTGAAGGTTTCCTTGTTCTCCTGTGAGAGTGACGGCTTCCATAGACACACACATCACAGTCTCACTTCCCTCGTTCAGTCATAAGAAACAACTAAAGATCTACATAGTTTCCCCAGAAAAGAGACAAAGGTGTTTTTTTGTTTTGGTTTCGTTTTTTTCTTTTTGTTTTTGCTGTTCGAGACATGGTCTCTCTGTAGCTTTGATGCTTGTCCTGGAACTAGCTCTTGTAGACCAAGCTGGCCTCAGACTCACAGAGATTCACCTGCCTCTGCCTCCTCAATGCTGGGATTAAAGGCATGCAACACGGCGGCTGGGTGAGGCAAAGGTATTTTAATCATTTAAGTGTCTCCAGAGTAATTCACAATTTTATTATCTCTGGACACGCTGATCCACCGTGATCAAGAGGAGAAAATATGGGCGCTCACACACTCTCCAGGTTTCCTGCCCTGAAACGAGAGCTACAGATCCCGTCCAACGTGGACTCAGAACTGGGAGCTTGTGTGTGGTACAATCAAGATGGAAAAGGGTGCTGGTGTCCTCCCAATTGCCCAACTTAGTCAAAATTGGAAGATTTCTGATTAAGACAGTGATGTCAATGGTCTAAGAGACTATTAAAGTACATCTTCGGGCATGTCTGTGAAGGGTGTACCGAGACAATTGGGTTATGAAGGTTTGAACTACTGGTTCGATTAATAGTAGACCAATTTATTATGCATACATAATATGTGTAAAGTAAATATTTGTTGAATGAATCTAGCTAGCAATTTTGGAGGAAGACTATCACTACGATATGTTCTTGGGAACAGTCTCTGCCCTAGTCTCTTCCTGTATCTTATTCTTTGCTTCCTTATCACCATGAAGTGGAGAATGTGCAGCTACAGCCAGGAAGCAAGCAACCGTGGACTGGCTGCTCTGAAACTGAGAGCCCAGTACATCTTAGGTTTTTCTCCCAGATCTTTTGACATAGCAGCAAGAAAAGCGGCCAGTGCAAAGACAGATAAACTCACAGGTTGGAAGGATGGCCATAACACTAAAAATTTCATAATTCTCTTGTTAATACATGTTGATTGATTACTAAATCGGAAGCTGAACACCTTGTACATATAACTAGGTTGAAGCTTCACAGGTACCTATAAGGCAAGTATTATTATTATATCCATATTTTATAGAAAAGGAACTGAAACCTGGAATATTTTAGCAACTTTTTAATATAAAAAGCCCCAATCAATAAGCTAAAGAATTTCATCTAGAGAACTGAACTACTGAGGGAAACAATTAGCAACCACACAGCTAAGACCGGATTCAAGCGTCATATAGGTACTGCAAACTTACTGCATACGGACATGGCCTGGCCACCACAGGCACTGTGTTGGGTACAGAGTATAGCAAAGCCAACCTGAAACTTCATCTTTTACTTGATTTCTCACGGTGTCTCAAACTCTCCCAGGCTCTCCTACCACAGAGCATTTCTTCATCCCGGAAGTTTCCTGGCTCTGCAAATCTCTTCATCCCTAGTACATATGGTCCATCTTTGCCATAATCTAATACTTAAAGTCAAGGTTTAACATATTGGCCTCAACATTTGTACAGAACACTCTTTTGTTTCCATCGTCCTAGAGTTGTCATTTCAAACCTTTAAACTTGGACTCTTTCATCTTATACCTCTCACTACAGCTTGCTTCATGAGAGATAAAGTTATTAAATTACAACTTCTTCATGAACACCCTTAATCCAAGGTTTAGCCCCCAGAGTCTTCACATAACATCCTTCTGAACCCCCTATCAAGACTCAAATCAGACCAACCTATACAGATGGAATATTTGGCTTGTAATCACTTCTGAAATGTTGTTTTCTTCCCATCTTCATTGTCAGAAACTGGCCCAAGGCATTGCCTTCTATTAGCTGCATGCCCTTCTAAGTGCATTCCTCATCTGCCAGTGTGCTCTGCCCAACTCATTCTTCATGTAGAATATTTGAAAGTTATCAAACCCTACTATGTAAAAACTTCCAATTCTCCTTTCTAAAAAGTACAAAAGCAAAATTATTCATCTATTTTACATCCTGGCTGCAGCCTCTCCCCCAACCTCTCCCTCCAGTCCCTCTCCCCCATCCCTCCAACCCCATTCTCTTCCATCTCCACCCAGGAAAGGGCAGGTCTCCTATGACTATCAATAATAGTCTCCTATGGCATATCAAGTTGCAGTAAGACTAATCATCTCCCCATGTATTAAGGCTGAGTAAGGTGACCCAGTATGAGAAGTAGGGTCCCCAAAGCCAGTAAGAGTCAAGATTATCCCTGTTCCTTCTGTTAGTAGTCCCACAAGAGGACCATGCTATGCAACTGTCACATATATGCACAGTACCTAGATCAGTCCCATGCAGGCTCACTTGTAGTTGGTTCAGTCTCTGCGAGCCCCTGTGATCCCAGGGGAGTTAATTGTGTGAGCCTCCCATGGTGATCTTGACCCCTGTGTCTCCTACACTCCTTTCTCCTCCTCCTCAGCAGATTCCCCAATTCCACCTGATGTTTGGCTCTGGGTCTCTACATCTGCCTCTATCCGGTGCTGGATGATACCTATCTGGTGACAAGTGGGCCAGACTCCAATCTGGTCACAGGAGGTGGCCAGTTCCGGCTATTTATCCACTACTGCAAGGAATCTAACCTGGGGTCCCCCCCCATAGACTTCTGAGAGATTCCCATGTCGTGTCAGGTTTCCACCTTACCCCAAAATGCCCCCCAGCAGTTCCCCTTAGTTCTCTCCAGGTCAACCTGATCACCCATGTCCCCATCCCCATCTGACCTCAGTCCACTCCCAAAATCTCTTCTATTGCCTCTTCCCAGGGGGACCTGGGTGTCCCTCCACAAGCTCTCTTTGTTACCTAGTCTCTCTGGGTCTGGGGATTGCAGCATAGCCATCCTTTATTTACAGGTAACATCCACTTGCGAGTGAGGACATGCCATGTTTGTCTCTATCCGTCTGGGTTACCTTGCTCAAGATGATTTTTTTTTCTAGTGGCATCCATTTACCCTCAAATTCAATTCCTGCTGTCCTTGCTTTTAGCAGCTGAGTAATACTCCATTGTGTAAAAGTACCACACCTGCTTAATCCATTTCTTCACAGAGAAAAATCTAGGTGGTTTCCAGGTTCTGGCTGTTACAAATAAAGCGGAAAAGCAAAACTTCTTAACACAAAGCACACAGACTCATTTATCTGGTTTCTAAATACACGGTACATTTCCCACGGCTCATTGTTCCTTACCCGATCTATAACTCACCGTGTCCACCTTACTGGAGGTCATCATGCATTTGCCCTCTCTACTTAGCTTTCCTTACTGTTTTTTCCCATCCCATGAAAGAAAATAACTTTATAGTGATCTCGTCTATAAACTTAACATATACATCTACAAATACCTAGAGAGAATAATTGACAAGTGACCATCTAATGCACCGAATGCCTAGTAGCTATTTGGTAGTGTTTGAAACAAAATTCACTGGGTTTAAATTTCTCAACTTGCCAGTGATAAACCTTTGACGAGTTACCTAAACAGCTTATTCATCCGATGAAGCACCGTCATACCAGAATAGCACATGCAGGATTTCACGTAGGCTCCTAATGATTGATACGTGCAGTATCTATCTATATATCTATATACAGATATACATAGATATATAGATATATAGATATAGATATATATACTCTACTTAGGACAGCTCTGTATAAAGTGACTCTCCCCCACCCTCCCTCTCTCTTTCTCCCCTTACTCCCTCCCTACCTCCCTCTTTTCCTTTCCTCCCCCTCTTTTTCTCTCTCTGTGTTACATGTGGGTGTACATACTATGAGGGCCTTGTGGAGACCTGGGCTGAGACAAGACATCCTGTTAATAACTTCTCCAACCTTATGGCTTTCAGGTAGGTCCTCACTGAACCTAAAGTTAGCTGCTTCAGGAGAATGGCTGACTAGCAAGCTGCTGCACCCTCCTGTCTCCAGCCCCAACAATGGAGTCGCAGACATACATTGTCATGACAGGCTGCTAGGGATCCAAACCTGGGTTCTCATGCTTACAAAGCAAGCATTTTACCCAGGGAGCCCGCTCCCCAGCCCCAAAGTGAACATTTTTACCCAAGAATTCTGTGTTCAGCTAAACTGTCCCTCAAGTGAAAAGGGTGACTCTGTATGTAAAAGCTCCTCAGAAAATACATAATTCAGTCAGACCTCCTGAAAAAGTTATTGATATGATACTCCAGAGATCTGAAAAAAAAAAGAGCCAAAGCAAGTTATGCAACAAAAAGGAAAACAACACAGGAGTGAGGGAACATTCTAATACTTAAAATATTATGAAACCTTAATGATAACTTTCAGTTTAACTTTGTTCTTAAATATATAGTATAAGACTATACATGATAAGAAAATGCTATGGTAATCTATAATAAAAAGCTAATTTAAAAATATGTGAACAGAAAAAATTCATTTGAATATTAAAAGCTCTGTGATTTTACCCAAAGAAACCAATTTAACATCAAGACATAAAAATAAAACTGCATAATGTATAACAATACATTAAATGTAGCTTAAAATTTTATACAAAAATTTCAACAAACAAAACCAAGGACTCAAAAAATGCTCTGATACTTAAGGCCAAATACTCACTTTTTAGCTTCATGACACAAAATAGGTATTTTTGTTTCAAAATAAAGACTGATAAAAATAAACTGAGCAACTTAATTTCCACATAAACACGTGGAAGGTGTGCTGATTTTTATAAATAACAACAATGAAATTATCTGGAGAAGACAAAAATAAGGAAAAGCACCAGGACAAAGCAATGAGGCATTGTAAATATAGAGCATGCAAAACAACAGGTCAACAGACAAGAAAAGCCCTGGCGATGCTGACAATATGCAGACACATATGAGTGTCACTATGAAAACAATGATTCTAGAAGCAATTTGAAAAATAATTCAACTATTCAACTATAATAGTGTTTCTGTATGCTATTTGAAGCGGAATTTGAAATGGAAAGTCATATGTACACGAAAAGATGACTCTGGGTATTTAATATCAAAAAAATCAACAAGATTGCATCAGAAAAACAAAAGGAAGATAGGAGTCAACATTTTTTTCCCAGACAAAAAGAGAACACAAAGGAAACTTACGTAAAGACACAAAACAAAAGCCGGGCAGGGGTAGCGCAGGCCTTTAAAATCAGCACTCAGGAGGCAGAGGCAAGGGCATCTCTGAGTTCAAGGCCTCCTGGCCTATTAGTGTGATGTAACATCACTTAGTGGAAAAAAATCTATATGGTTTCTGCAAATCTACTTCATGGCATCCACAAATGGACTCAGTGACATTGAGCAAACAGCATGAATTTAAAACATTTCCTCTAAATCCATAGGGCCCTGGTTACAAAATATTGGAAAAATTGTTATGAAAGTCTGAGAGAAGACAGATTCCTTTGCCACTGGTCCAGTAACTAATACTCTCATGAGAGCTTCAGCAACACAACAGAACAAAAGGACAGCAACAAAAGGAGCAGGAACCAGCGAGCGCAGTACCTGAATTGGCAGCCAGTTACTGTCTCCTGGTGGAAGACCACTGAATGCACCGAAGAACTGAGAATGAGGAGCAGAAGGAAGGAGAACATGAGCAAGGAAGTCAGGATCACGAGGGGTGCGTTCACCCACTGAGACGGTGGGACTGATCTAATGGGAGCTCACCAAGGCCAGCTGGACTGGGAGTGATGGAGCATGTGATCAAAATGGACGCTCTGAACGTGGCTGGTAATGAAGGCTGACTGAGAAGCCAAGGACAATGGCACTGGGTTCTGATTCTACTGCATGGACTAACTTTGTGGGAGCATGGTTTGTTTGGATGCTCACCCTTACAGACCTGTATGGAGGGGGGAGGATCTTGGACTTCCCATGGGCAGGGAACCCTGACTGCTCTTAGGACTGGAGAGGGAGGGGTAGCTGGGGAGGAGGAGGGAAAAGGGAGGCGGGGAGGAGGTGAAAATTTTTAATAAATAGATACTAAATAAATAAAAAGAAAAAAGAACTGAGAATGATTAATAAATTGTACAAGTCTCATATATCAGATGTCATAAGTGATGTTTTACAAAATATTTTTGCTACAGTATCCAGATAATATAGCTAGGAACAAATTTAGCCAGCAAAAACTGGGCTCTAATGAGGTAAATGTTTACTTTGAAAAAAAAAAAAGACTACTAAAAAAGGAAGTTAAGTCATAGCGTGTTCTTGGGTGGAGAAGAAAACAATCATAACAATAAAAAAAAAGGATTTTTTGGTTTTTATTTTGGTTCTTCCCATATATGAGGATCCTTAAACTCTTATAAACATTACATCATTTTTATTCTTCAAAAAGCCCCTTGAGACCATTTAATAATTATTTCCAGTTTTAAAATGAGTAAACACTTTTTTTTCAAGTGCACACAAAATAGTCACCAATATAGCTCTACTTGTATTCCTAAAAACAACGGATAACCACTTGTAAGTGAGTCTTTCTGGGGAGCCTAACTACTCTTAAGGGTAGGCTGCAAGACCAGCAGGAGATGCCCAACAGAAAATGAACTCAATGGTATCTTAGGAGGCTCCTTGTGTCATAATTCTGTGTCAGGGTTTTCTCTTTTTTCTTTTCTCCTTTTAATTGTATCTTTTTTATTTTTAATGTGTTTATTTTTCACTTCTTTCGCTCTGAAAATCTTTTGAGTATCTATTACAGCTTCAGGTTTTGTGTTTTTTTGGGATTCCTGAGTATGTGAATGTGTGGGTCTCTGTGTCTAATCTGTTTCTTGTGTCTTTTCTTGGGCATTTTTCCTTCTGTTTGTTTTATCCTATTCTGGTACACTAGGCTTTATTTTGTCTCATTATATTTTACTATTACCCCTTTGAAGCGTATTTGTTTTCTAACGAGAGACATAAAGGGGTAGGTTTAAACAGGAGAGGATGCGGGGAGGAACTGGGAACAGTAGAGGGAAGGGAAACAGTTACCAGTGTATATATATTATGTAAAGAAAAATCTATTTTTAATAAAATAAAATCCTTTGTTTCAGAGTTATTCAAAAAATCAGGTTGTTTTATTAATTATGTGAATAACGATATCTTAAAATAAATTTATAATGACTGATAAAATTTTTAAATGGTAAAACACACAACAAAGTTATAAAAAATAATTAAATTATACAAAGTACAGTATCTAATTGTCTTAGTGTTTCTATTGCTGTGGAGAGACACAAGACCACTGGAACTTTTTTTAAAGAAAAACATTTAGTTGGGGTGGCTTACAGTTTCAGAGGTTTACTCCATTATTATCAGGATGGGACATGGTGGCATGAAGACAGATGTGGTGCTGGGGAAGGATCTGAGTGTTCTTCATCTTGACCTGCAGGCAACAGGAAGTGAACTGTCTCACTGGACATAGCTTGAGCATATATGAGACTTCAAAACCCGCCTCCACAGTAACTCACTTCCTCTAACAAGGCTACACCTACTCCAGAAAGGCCCCATCTCCCTATGGGGATCATTTTCTTTCAAACCACCACACTAATCATATCTAATTTAACTAGAAATAAATAGGAAAAATGCTATCTAAGAAATCCCCCAAATAGTAAAGAATTAAACAGTGTTTTTATAAGTAATTTACTGGTGAAAGCAACTGTCATTCAAGAAATTCGATAATTTAAATTGAGGTGAGTCTAGCAAAATATTTGTAATTCAGTTAAATCAGTATTTAGAAAAAAATATCATTAACCTACATACTAGAAAATAAGAAAGATTTCAAAAAACATAAGACCCACTTTAGGAACCTGGAAATGAAAGGGAAATGGATATAAACAAGACAGATGGAGAAATAATAAAGAACAGAAACCAGTGTCATTAAAAACAGAGGGGAAAATAGTGAATCTAGAAGTTTGTTCTTTGGAAACATCAATAATAATATACATTTCTATTCAGAATTATCAATAAGCAGAAAGGAAGTACCAATATCAGAAATTAAAATGGAAGTCTCACTACACCAGAGACCAAAAAGTACAGTAAGGGAATATTATGAATAGTTTTGTGCACATAAATTTCATAGCTTAGATGAAAATGAACAAACTTACCAAAAGATGCATACTACCAAAGTTCAGTGAATTCGTAAGAATTAAATTGCCCAAGTATTTCTACTGCTAACTTTAAAGACTGAACTAGAAGCTTTCATCAAAGCCATCATTAGGATCATATCTTCTGGGGTCCTTAAACCTGAGTCAACTGGGTAACAGAACTGTGACGCTCCCAGGATTCCTGTGTTCCCTGCCTCAGTGAACACGTGGTCTAAGGGCCAGTTCTGCAAATATGGGTTGAATGAATACCATTGTGCCATGCCACCTGTGGTGTAGACCTTTGGTGTTTATGCTTGGTGAAAATACAACCAAAAAACTAACAAAATCCAACAAAGTGATAATGTACATGGCAATCTGTATCTGAAAAAGCAAACTGTCTAAAGAAATAACAGAGCAATTAGGCTTAAAACATTTCTCTAAAGCCGTGATTCATTATGTAGACAGCAAAAAGAGGTAAAAAAAAAATAACTAACATGGATTTCAGTAGAGGCTTGACTTAAGCAAAATTTGATGATAATCTCAAAATAAATAATGATAAAAAATAATCCTGAAATCCTGGTTGTACACATGTTTGTACAAAGCCTTCAGGGACTTTTGAGAGCATAAAACAAGATTTCATCATAGAGGACCCTATCCATGGTGACTTTATTTTTCTGAAGGTGGTCATCAGACAGGGATTTATCTGCACACAATGTGTGTATCACTATAAAAGATGAGAAAGGTCACCATCCATGAGTACCTGCCTCCCACCTACTGATCTACATCTTGTGTACACGCAAGGTTTGCAGAGTTGAATTCAGAAGAAATGAAATCCAGAAGAAATGAAAAACGTCCCTTTCTTCAGGACATCAAGAACACATGAGTGAAAAATGTGACTCTCTACGACTCCAAGGAAGCTCCGGATGTAGAAGAGGTGGTTCAATCTGGCACAGCACATTTTGACAAAAATGATTATAACTTTTTAACAACCTCCAAATGCTGATTCACGATAGGTTGCAATGGAGAATGATAACAGCTGTCTTGTTTGTCTCCTGGAAATAATGACTGGAACTCCCCAGAATCATGTCTTCCATAAACTCAGAACACTGATGGGCTACAAGTACTGCCCCGAGTACAATGCTGGCGTGGACAAGTGAGTCTGCTGGAGTGATGCTAACATGGCGTCTAAATAATGAGAGAAAATCTGGTCTGCTGATTCCTTTGTGTTCTGTGGAACTTTGAAATTAGAAAAGCAAAAATAAATTATCAGAAAGTGGCACAGTAAAAAAAAAAAGTCCTATCAAACAAAATTGACTATATAGTTAATTGAGCTGAAGGAAATACCTACTTTTAAAGTTTGCTAGCTTTGTAGCTTTATTGTATGATAATCCATAATTACTATGAGAAGATGTGAATTAATTATGAAATAACAATTGTCTGCAAGTATGTGGATTTGTCATTTATGGGTTCTATACCATATAACTCTCAAAGATTATTCTTCAGACATCAAGAAGTTTATCTGTTTCCATGCAAAAAAATAAATCTTAAAGAAAAGTCCTAGTTCAAACAGCTTTATCAATAAGCTCTGCCAAAGCATTACATTAAAAAAATCAATATCAACTCTAAAATCTCTTCTATAACAAATAAGAGTAAAGGATATTTCCCAGTACAATCTCTGAGGCTGGCATTTTTCTGCTATGAAAGCTAGACAAATAATTAAGCTAGAAGCAAGAAAAGTACAAAGCAATATTTCTCATTAGTATAATTACCAAAATTCTCAACAAAACTGACAAATTGAATCCAAAACAATGTTATAAATATGACCAAATGAGATTTCTCTTTGAATACTAGACTGGTTCAACATTTGAAAGATCATCAAAGTAACTTTTACATAAAATATTACATTATTAACATATTACATGAGAAAATAAATAATGATTTCTCCAAATTCAGGAAAAAAATAGCCACATCAGTCAACATGGAAAAGGCTGGCAGCCTCTCTGTCTCTCCCAGATGAAAACTTTGCATGGAATACAAAGAGCAGCTACCCAGAGCATCTGAAGCTTTAATGACATTCTACAAAAGCAAAATTATAAAGACACAGAGAAGACAAGTGGTAGTCAGTATCTGGTTGTGGAAAGAGAGCCTACCTATAAGATGTAAGGAAACATTTGTGGTGTGGCAGGACTGCTTTTCTGTGTCCTGGTACAGTAATGACTACATACCATTACGAGATGCCCTGGAATTGGGCATAAAAAATGGGTGCAAATTTTAATTGTGCAAAATCACCCCAAACTGGACATGGTGTTGCACACCCATTCCAGCACCTAGAAAATGGAAGCATAAGGATCCTGAGCACCAAACCAACTTAAACTATGTATGGAGACCTTGCCTCCAACAGCAGTTACCTAAGGCATTTCCCGGGTTGGGGTTGATATGGAAACCTAGTGCAGTAGAAACTCTCAGGATTTTATGAGGGCAACCCAAAAGAAGACGTCTCGAAATGGATGATTCAGAACCTGAACAGGTCATCCTCTATAACCAGGCAAGACCTCCAGAAGTGATACTCGGACACTAATCTAGCCACAAAACATTCGACCTATTATCTATCCCATCTGCAAGATGTACTGGGGAAATTGAGGCACAAAGCTTGTAGGAATGGGCAACCAATGACTAGTCTAACTTGAAGCCCAACCACAAGAGGGAGCCCCTTCCTGACAATGTTTTTATGACCAGAAATCAGAGACTGGATAGCCCAGAGACTTCTGATAGAAACAAAAACAAACAAACAAAAAAAAACAATAAAATGATTCCTAATGATATCCATATGTACTCATACATCAGTGCCTATCCCAATCATCATAGAAGAGGATACCAAGGGCAGTTCATGGAAGCAGATGAAGAGACCCACAGTCAAACATTAGATAGTTAGAGAGCCTGTCTTGGATTTTTACTGTTGTAAAGAGACATTTAATTGAGGGGGGCTCACTTACAGTTTCGGAAGTTCAGTCCATTATCAATGGTGGGAGCATAGCAGCATGCAGGCAGATGTGGTATTGGAGCTGAGAGTCCTACATCTTGACTCAGAGGCTACAGGAAATTGACTGAAAATCATACTGAGGGAAGCTTGAGCAAAAGAGACCGCAAAACCCACCCTCACAGTGACACACTTCCTCCAGCAAGACCACACCTCCTAATAGTTTTCCTCCCTTTAGGGGCATTTTCTCTCAAACCATCACAAAGCCCAAATTAAAGATCTACAATGGATCCCTCCCCTTGGAGCTGGGAAACCCAATAGAAGAGGGGAAGAAAGAATTGTAGGGGCCAGAGGCGTCGAGGACACTAGGAGAAGATAGCCCACAGACTTCAACTAAGTAGGCCTCCTAGGGATCCACAGAGATTGAACCAGCAATCACGAAGCCTGCATGGGTTTGTGCTAAGTTTTCTGAACATATGTTATGGTTTTAGCTTGATGTTTTTGTGGGACTCCTAACAGTGGGAGTTGTGATGCCTCTGACTCTTTTGACTGTTCTTGAGACTCCTTTCCTCTGACTGGGTTGCCTCACCCAGCCTTGACATGACATTATGTACCTAGTCTTATCCTACTTTGCTATGCTATGTTCAGTGGATATTCCTGGGAGGCCTGCTCTTTTCTAAAGAGAAATAAAGGAGGAGAGGATCTGGAGGAGAGAAGAGATAGGGCAGGGTAGGGGAATGGAGAGGGTAACTATATTGAAAACAGTTAATTAATTAATTAAAAACTCAGTAAGAGTTCTGTATATTAAGTCAAGGTATGGGCTTTCTAGAAAGTTGAGCAAAAAGGCTGCTAAGAGGTTTGAAAAGTGTAGAAAGTACTTTTACAATCTGCTCACCAGTTCTGGATTGTTGGTTGGTTGGTTGGTTGGTTGGTTGGTTGGTTGATTGGCTGGTTGGTTGGTTGACTTTTGAGATAGCAGAAATGGGGAACTAGGTACTAGGTGGTGGGGATATAGCTCAGCAACAGATTTCTTCTTCTATATTATCTCCAGCACCTCACAAAGAGTGAACATAAATATCTCTAAACTGAAGGTATAATCAGATTTGCAGAGACCACCAAATGAAACCAGAGAGATAAGTGGATAGATGAATAGAAGATAGATAGATAGATAGATAGATAGATAGATAGATAGATAGATAGATAGATACATGCATACATACATGCATACATATATACATAAATACATATATACATACATAAGTACTAGATACACAGCAAGATGATACATGCATGCACATATACATACACAGGTAATAAACCAAGAAAATCATGGCTTAATGAAATTTTAAAAGTCTAGGTTGAAAATAAGATTCTAGAAACTTTCAGAGAAGAAAGATAACCTACTATGTAAAAGTATCGAGAGGAAAACTGAAAGCTGGAAGGAAGGAAATAGAGACAATCACTTCAAAATTCAGAGAGTTCATAGAGTCCAACCACAGCCCAGGCATACCATCATACCATCCCCAAAGATATTATCAGGATACTGTAAGGATTATGTGCTCTAGCAAATTATATATATATATATATATATATATATATATATATATATATATAATGCCCACTTGGTGAACTCTATTAGCAGAGCCCTTCCACCTAAACAAGAAAATAAATTCTGAAGAAATAGTGTTTGGGTTCCCAGAACAGGAAAGCCAGCATCACAGTGTGGTAATGGGAGCTCCCAGGCACAGAGTGGCCTCAATAGAACTCAGTAATCAGCATATCTGGAAAACAGCACATGAGAAGGCTGCAGGCCCCAAGCAAAACAAAGCCAAGTGGAGAGAAAGGGAAAGTGGCAGTACATTGGGTGTTCTTGGCCATTTTTTGAAGAATACTTTGATTTGGCCCTATAATTTTTTTTATTGAAATAGAATTACATCACTTTTCCCTCCCTTTCCTTCCACTGAAAACCTTCCCTGATACCCTCCCTCCAACCCTCCCATGCTTCCCAGCTCTCAAGTCGACAGCCTCTTTATCTTTATTATTTTGCATGTATACAAATACACACGCACACATGTATGCACACATGTATGCACACAGGTATAAGTAACCTGCTGAATCTATTTCTGTTGATTTTGTGTTTACGATTACAGGGCTGATCACTCTGCATTGGACAATCAATAACTGGGCTCATCCCTAGAAGAGACTAATTCTCCTCCTGCCAGCAATTATTAGTTGCCTGTAGGTTTTTGTCTAGGGGTATTCCTCTTCCTTAGTAGTATGTCCTTCGATATGTTTCTGGTCTGGTTTGTGTAGCCATGTCTAGGAAAGACTGTTTTACAACAAACTTCTTGGTATTCTGGCTTTTAGAATCTCTTTTCTTCCTTTTCTGCAATGTTTCCTGAGCCACAGATGCAGGAACCGTGCCTATTGGGCCCGGGCAGCCCCACAACCAATAGATTTCTGCATTGTGTGCAGCTGTGGCTTTGTGGGACAGTCTGCATCTGCAGTGAAAAAGAGGCCTCTTTGATGAGTGGTAGTAGCCACACTTACCTGTAAGGGTATGAGGATGTTCTAGAGTGTAGTAAAGAACGAGGCAGGTCTAGCTAAGTCGCAGTAGTAGATCCCTTTCTAAGGTTCATGGCCTCCCTAACCATGAGAAGCTGCCAAGGTTTTTCTCCTGCTGAGGGGGCTTTAAGTCCAACTAAACAGCTATTGGCTGCCACCTACATGTAAGTGCCCCTTTTTGCACCTTAATGAAAGTGTTGTCAATTGCTCTGACTCATAGTTATTGCAGCTGAGTTGAACTTTTTAATTTCTTCCCTCCTTTGGAGGCTAGAATAGTATTTTCAAGAGCCATAGCTAGATTACAGGAAAACGGTTTTCGGGTCAGAGCCAGCTCAAGTCCTCTGAGTCCTGTGTCCTAAACATGTGGTGTCTTCAGCAATAGGGGTCTACACTCCACCCAAGAGAGGCAATCAAAGGCTGCATCAATAATTTATACTGTTTGGGGAGTCACTTGGACAACCCTGACCAACATTTCAGAATGAAGTTTCTCCTGCCTCCTACTGGGGCTTCTGTTAGTCTATGATTCTTGTGGGATATTTTATTTATGTTTTAATAAATAAAGCTTGCCTAAAGTTCAGAAGAGCAAAGCTAAGCCACTAGAGGTCAGACAGTGGTGCACACATCTGTAATCCCAGGATTTGGAAGACAGAGGCAGATGTATCTCTGTGAGTTCATGAACACTATGGGTTACACAAATTGAATGCTGAAACAAATCCAAGTGGTGGTGACTCACACCTAATGCCAGTACAAGAGAGTCAGCCTTTAATCCCAGCACCAGAGGGAATATAAAATGGGAAGAGAGAGAGGTCTAGTCTGCTGAGTCTGTTTTGCCTGCTTAATCTGTGGTCACCCAGCCTTGGTAGAGGTAAGACTTCTCTAGTGACTTGACTGTTTTCCTCTTCTGGTTTTCAGGTTGAACCCCAATATCTGACTCTGAATTTTTATTATTCATGCTATAGAAAACATAGTTATACCAAGTGTGCAACTTCCTTTAATGTGTGTGTGCACACAATATTAATTATATTAATGTATAATTAATGTATATTAATTATATTAATATTGAAGACCAGAATAGCAGTTCCTCCAGTATTCTTCTTTTGGTTTAGCATTAGCAAGTTTAAGAAACAAATCTTTACAGAGTAAAACCATTGTCCCACAGCACTTCCCCCCTTCTTTTTTCAAAACAGAAACTCTAAATTGAATATCCCTTGTTTAGCTTTTTGTCCATTATCTATAACATCTTGTAACCAACATTCTAAACAAAAGTAAACATCCATAATCCATTTTCTTGGGAATGTGGGTGTAGTTTTCTAGACTGCTTCCTGCTGATTGGGGGTACTTATAATCTTATAGGGACCTAAAGAGAATCTCAAATTTTGGTCAAGTCCTGACTGGAAAATTCTGTGAGGCTTAATCATCTCAGCTAGCAGTCTTGAAATTGTTCTGGATGTAGAACTCAGACATCTTGGTCATCTGCTCTTATTGGAGATTTCTCAGGAGGTCTTCCTTGATCAAACCTAATTTTTCTTAGCCCAGAATCCACAGCTTCTCATTTCATGTGGAAACAAAAGCAAAACCTCTTCACCAAAGTAACATACCTTTTGACTTAAATTTTTAAGTGAAAGCATTTTTAAAAGATATATGTTGGATTAATCCAGCAACATTTACAATCAAATATCTTTTAGCAGCTTTTGCTCCTTCCTTGGCCATCAAACTATTTAAAGACAACACAATAGCATACAGTATCCAGACTCTCTGTGAATTTTTCATCTTTACATGGCTTTACTCTATTTCTTTTATTTTTATTTTTAATTTTTGACTTTTTGAGACAGAGTTTCTCTGTGTATCTTTAGCTGTCCTGGAATTCACTCTTTACTCTGTAGACCAGGTTGTCCTTGAACTCACAGAGATCCGCCTGCCTCTGCCTTCCAAGTGTTGGGATTAAAGGTGTGTGCCACCACACCCAACTACTCTCTTATTTCTTTTTTTATTTTAAGGACTTAATCCTTCTTTTCTCTCCAAGTCTACATATATTTTTAAACACACAGTAAACTTTTTAGAGGTTTTCTTCATCTTTGAATCTATCTTTACTGCATATCTCTCTTTTTCTGACCACATGGGTTTTTAATTTGCTAAGCAATGTGGCTAGGATTAAAGCCATGGCTTTGATGGCTGGATCCAGCCCATTCCTTAGCTTTTATTTTTGAGAGTTTAGCCTCATGGCAGAGGTACTGGCCAGAGCCATGTTTATTGCCACAACTCTATGGCGTTTCAAGGTCCCTGCCACCACCAAAAAGCATGCAGTTAGCTTTTCATCAACACCTTTTAAGTGTTTTGTGGCATATGTCTTAAAAGAGCTATGAGGTTTTGCAGCTAAAGCTGAGTCAGGAAGTCTCTCTTAAATTACAACACTTGCCTCTAGCAAGCAGAGCCCACCAGAGAAAGTGCTGTTATCAATAAACTGTGCTTAACTCTATTCTTTTCTGTCTAGAATCACTTTCCAAGTTCTTTCAGGCTTTCTGTGGATGTAATTGTCCATGTTGGGTGCCATTTGTTGCCAGAGGTTTTTCTGTCCCACCAGGTCTCATCCATTTAGTCCCAAATAAACACACAGAGGCCTACATTAATTATAACTGGTTGGCCCAGTAGCTCAGGCTTCTTCTTAACTAATTCTTATAACTTATATCAGCCCATTATTCTTGTCTGTGTTATCCATGTAGCTTGGTACCTTTATCAGTGAGGTAATCACATCTTGCTTGCTCTGTGTCTGGCTTCCTTTGCATTTGGCTATAACTGTGGACTGAAACTTTCCTCTTCTCATAATTCTCATTGCCACGCTTCTACTTCCTGCCTGGCTACTGACCAATCAGCATTTTAGTAAACAAATACAAGAAATAAATCTTTACAGGGTAAAACCATTGTCCCACAGCAGTCTTCCTTGTTATTTAAACAGAAAAGGGGAAATGGTGTAGGATGTCCTTCTATATATGTGTTGTTTTTATTGGTTGATGAATAAAGAATCTGGCTTAGTCTGTCAGAGGGCAGAGTAGAGCTAGGCAGGGAAAACTAAACTGAATTCTTGGAGAAAAAAGGCAGAGTCATGAGACACCATGTAGCCCCTGCCAGAGACAGATTCCAGATGCCAAATGCCACATGGAACTTTACCCAGTAAGCCATAGCCGTATGGTGATACACAGATTAATGGAGATGGGTTACTATAGAATGTATGAGCTAGCCAATAAAAAGCTATAGCAAACAGGTAGTGATTAAATAATATAGTTTCTGTGTGATTATTTCAAGCCTGGGTAGCCAAGAAGGAACTAGTACCTCTACCAACAGTCTTCTGTCACTTCCTAAAATTGTTGATTGCTTTGAGGAGTTTTATGGCAAAATTTTTGAGAACCCTTGTATATAATATCACATGATTTGCAAATGGGAATAATTTCACCTTTTTCTATTTGTATTCCTTACATCCCTCTCTTACCATATTTCTCCAGCTATTTCCAAGAACCACAAAGAAGAGGAATGGGAATAGTAGTCAGCCTGCTCTCATTCCTGATTTTAATGAGATCACTTCAAGTTTTTCACTCTTTAGGATAATTTTGGTGGAGAGAATGTTCCCTCCTGTTTTACCTACTTTCTCTATGAGATTCACCATGAAAGCATGTTTCATTTTATGAAAGACCTTTCTGGCATCTAGTGAGATGATCATAGAATTTTTGTCTGTGAGCCTATTTATGATTTATTATTTTTATAGACTTACATATATTGAACCAACCCTGCTTTTTCAGTATGAACATGTTGGATGATGTTATTGATATTTGCTTGTATTTGGTTCACTAGGATTTAATTGAGAATTTTTGCATCTATGTTTATCAGAAATATCAGTCTGTATTTTGTTGTTGTTTGTCTTTTCTTGCCTTGGGAATTGGAGTGATAATGGTTTCCTAGAAAGAGTGTAGAGTGCTCCTTCTCCTCCTATGTTTTGAAGAGTTTAGGAAGGAGTGTTTGTAGTTCTTTGACAGTCTGGTGGAATTCTTCTGCAAAATCATCTGGACCTGAAAAATTTTTATTTCTTTTTGTCTAGCCATCTAGTCAGACTTCTTATTACTATTTAAATCTCCTCCTTTGCTATGTGACCCTATCCAGTGATTTTAAAAGGGATGTGAAGAAAAATAAGTAGTAAGTCAAGAAATACAGCATTCTACAAGAAAGGAACCATAACTGTAATGCAC
This sequence comes from Myodes glareolus, assembly GCF_982192425.1. Taxonomy (NCBI): domain Eukaryota; kingdom Metazoa; phylum Chordata; class Mammalia; order Rodentia; family Cricetidae; genus Myodes; species Myodes glareolus. The sequence goes on from NC_142044.1 coordinate 18,225,437, forward strand.
CACCAACTATAACTTAGATTATCATAGTTACTTACTTATTTAACAGCATTTATTTAAACAGAAATTCTTCTCAAATTTCAAAATGGAGATTTGGTGAGTGCATAAAGGAAGCACAGAATTGTCCTTTGTAATATAAGAAAAGTAAATACTCCTTCACACACACACACATACACACACACACACACACACACACACACACACACAAAGAAAAATGAGTTCAAAATGTAGAAATTTTAAAAAGCATAAGTCGCTTTAGGGAATAGTGTTGAAAGACACAGGTGTGGAAACTGGGGGGATAAATAAATAGTACTGAGGAGTGTTTAAATGGGCGGTCACAGAAAGTGAAGGTTAATGTTGAACCAGAACAAGGATGATACCAATTGACGTGCTAATGTGAAGAGGGAAGGCTTCAGCACCTCAGCCTAGACAAGGACCTGCAGGAACTGTCAGCTGAAATTCCTTCCCCTTCCCCCTTAACCTCCCGCAAGGCAGCAAGAACCCCTGGAGGTTCCTAGAGGTCCCACAAACTCTCCACAGTAGGAGGTGACTGTGGCCTCTTTTCCAACCTCATCTCCTGCTACCATCATTGCTCCAGACCTGTTCAACTACCTGCCATCTTCTGAACAAGGTCGGGATTTCCCTCTTCAAACCTTGTTCCCATTGTTTGTGACCAACACACATGTCCAAGCTTACCCAAAATTCACAACATTCTGTCTCTGAAGCGATGTCCGTGAGTGGAAAGAATGCATATGTCTTTCCCAACGGTCTCGTCCCAGGCCCCACCACTCTCGAGTTCTCACAGCAGAGAAATTTCTTTCTTTCTTCTCTACACTGCGATGCCACTTTGCTTCTGTTTATTTATAGGAGTTGTCGCATGCTGCCTCACACAGCAGTTATTTTTATTTCATTTTCCTGCTAAGTTATAAAATCCTTGGAACAAAGCATCTTAGGTGTCCTTGATTCCTGTCATAAAACATAAAACAGTTATCTATGAATGACTGGACACTGGGAACATTCACATTGTCAACTCCCCCCCCAAAAAAAATTCTGTGGTCACACATCTCCTAGTATTCCCAGCTGAAAATTCATAAATTTTAGGGTGGGAGAGATTATGTAAGTATTTTCAGGTTCTCTCCAACACAGAATGTGACTTTTGTTCCCCCCCCCAGGACAGTAAATTCATTGGCACTTTACCTGTACTTAACAATGACCTCCTTCTTTGATGTACATTTTGTCCCCAGCATTTATGAGTTGAGTTTTCCATCAATCAAGATGGCTCAGTGGTTAAGAGCATTGCCTGCTCTTCCAAAGGTCCTGAGTTCAATTCCCGGCAACCGCATGGTGGCTCACAACCATCTGTAATGAGGTCTGGTGCCCTCTTCTGGCCTGCAGACATACACACAGACAGAATATTGTATACATAATAAATAAATATTTAATATGAAACACTGTAGACAGGCTATCAGACAACCTGATGTGTAGTCCCTAATGGGTGCCTTGTCTCCAGTGCCAATTCCTCAAAAGTTCAAGTCCTAGAAGCAGGACTGACTTCACTCTACCAAGTAGCCCAAAGCCATTTCAGCTGTCCACAAAGAAGGAGAGTTCTGGTCAGGTGGTGGTGACATTAGGGTCACATACCTTTAACCCCAGCACTTGGGAGGCAGAAACAGGCAGATCTCTGAGTTCAGGGCCAGCCTGGTCTACAGAGTGAGTTTCTGGACAGCTAGAGTTACACAGAGAAACCTTATCTTGAGAGAGAGAGACAGAGAGAAAGACAGAGAGAAAGAGAGACAGAGTTCCGGTAGGCAAGAGCTGTGAGTGTGGCCTGAATATAAGACACCCAGAGTCCTCTCCTGTAAAGAAAAGTTTAAAAACATGATTTGAATACCTAAATTTGGTGCCGTTTCCCTAGAAGGAAGTCCTTAGCTAACTTATTTTTCACACATCCAGCAATTTTCACTTGTATAATCTTTTCTCAATCTCTGGACATTTTTTTCTTCAAGAAATTCATTAAATTTTGTCTTTTTTGTTTACAGTATAGTCAATAGAAACATTCTGTTAAGAAAGGAAAATTTAATGTAAGGTGTGTGTGTGTGTGTGTGTGTGTGTGTGTGTGTGTGTGTGTGAACTAGAAATCAGAGGTCAGGGTGAGGTGTTTTCCTCTATCACTTTTTCACATTGTGTTTTTGGGACAGGTCTCACTGAACCTGGACCTCTCTGATTGGGCTAGGCTGGCTGGTCAGTGAATCCTGGGATCCATGTGTTTCTGTCTGCCCTACTGGGCTTACAGGAGCACACCACAATGTCTAGTTTTTAATGTGGGCGCGGGCTGTCTGAACACAGGTTGTTGTGTTTGCAAACCAAGCACTTAGCCCCTGAACCATTTCCATAGACCATAAACATTATAAATTCAATGTTTTATTTCCCATAAACATTTTTAAAATGTGCTGTGATGTTCTTAGAAAAGCAAGAAATAAGGAATCTGTCCAAAAAGCATGAGCATTTGATTGACATGATGTGTATAACGTGACGTCGGCTGCAGCTGGCCTGCTTCAGATAAGATGGGACTTGTTCTGTGCACTACCAACTCCCTGAGTCCCCAGGAAGGGGACATATGAAGGAAATTCAGAAAGCAGTAGCTATGTAAAAGGACATTAGCCCACTTGAGCACATGACTCTGGCAGGCCTTGCCCTTCTCCCCCATCCCCTCTGCCTGGCTAAATGTTAGATTACATTCCTAAAGCTAGCCACCAAGGTCTAGTCCCTTATTCAGCCTCTTCCCCCTCCTGAGACTGACTACCAAGGTTGAGCTATCAATGTACCGAAGTTCAGCAATCAGAAGCCCCCTTTGGCTCACCTAATAACTTGCCCAGTTAAAATTAAACACCTCGCCCTAACACGGGGTTTCCCCTTTTGCCTTTACGAACCACCATTTTCCTAGGTGCCACATCTGTCTCCTCTCTATCCAGAGGCAGTCATTTGCCCCTTAGGACAAATGCCCTTTACCCCTCTCCCTTGTCCTTTTTCTCCCCAACTCCTTTGTTCCTTTCCCTTTCTCCCGCATTCTCTATCTCCTGTCTTTGTCTCTTATTCTCTGCCCTTTGTTCCTCTGGGGCCAATAGATCTCCTTTGTGCTGAGAACCTGGTCTCGGAGGTCTTGAAGGGATACCTATCTCTCACACAGTGAGGGTAACCTATGAGGTCTATTATGCTAGCTAAGGACAAACAGCTTGGTTAAAGAACAACTGATTTCAAACACCACAAGTATCTGTTGTTTTACTGAACCACGAGACTGAGGAAGAGAGCACGCTAAGTGTTGTCCTAAAGATGATAACATCAATTATGGCTTTTAATTGCCCTATTTCTAAGGAAGAAGGCTCTTGGTTCAGTTGTCTACTGTAGAAGTAAGCTCCAGTCTTCTCTAATTTTTTTTTTATAATCATGAGAAAGATAATGCAACAGTACCTCACAAGCAAAAAGTAAGGAAGGTTCTCCAAGAGCATTCTGGGTAGGAGTATTGACTGTTAAGTAATGAGGTTGTATTTGATGCAGAAAGAGCTTCTGATGTCAAATATGGAAGGAGGAAAAGGGAAGAGAGAAAGAGATGAAGGAGGAAAAAAATAATCAAAGTTGTAGCTTCTAACCCCATACCACCTTGGCTGGCTGCCTAACCCAGTAACTCAGCAAGAATTTCTAATAAGGACTCACTCCGTTCCCAGAGATCTCAACTCTCGTAGAATCTTAATTATAAAGTGATATAAGAGACCAGCAAGCCATACCAGGCTGGTTCCAAGGACAACACGAAGCCTCATGTGACGTGGGCACAGCCAGACGGTCTTGTCTTCAGTTTATAGTTATTTTGATTTGGATCATAGACTAGAGGCATATCTATTTGTTTGTCAAGTTCACTGTCTTCCTAAAGAACAGCCCCCTCTCTCCCAAGAAACTGTCATGGCTTTCCCTTCTAGTCACGCGTGTTAGTTACCCAACACACCTCACCTTCCCTTCACCTTCTCACTTCCTCAGATAAGCCTAGATTGGTTTCTGGATTCCCTTTTTCTCAATTTCTCTAAATTGAGTCTAATGAAAAGGGTTGTGGTCATAAAAATAGAGACTTAGAAGAATTAGGCCATCTTTACTAGCAGAGTTTCTCAACCTGTAGGTTGCTACCCCACACCAGATATCTATATTACAATCCACAGCAGTAGGAAAAGTACAGTTATGAAGTAGTAACAAAAATAATTTTATGATTGGGGGATCACCACAACATGAGGAACTGTATTAAAGGATTATGAAGCAACCAAAGTAGCCGTATGCCCAGTATTACAAAGGTTGAGAACCGCTGCTTTAGAGAGAAGGAACTGACTCATGTTGTCACAACACTGAGAAGCTGGGAGGACTGTTAAAGAGACTTGGTCTTGACAGCCTTAAAGGCTCTGAGACCAACTTGCGCTAATCCAGTTCAGTTGCTAAGAAAACATCACAGCGTCCTTCTGAAAAAAACCCTCCTTTAGGCGAAATTCACTCAAGCTTACTTTCTTTCAAGAGCACGAGTCTTAGCAGCAGTGACTCCGCCATTTCCATCATTGGCTTCACCTTTCTTCACCCTCCTCGCCCTTTCCTGGCAGCCTTAGCCCAACCTGGTGCTGCCCGTTTGCCCTCGTCCTATCTTAGTCTCTGCATACTTTGAAAGCATGGCCAACACGCCTCCGCCCTAGCGCTGCTCCCTTTCCCCAAAGCTGGCTTACATTTCAGCACGCATTCAGTAGACCAAGAGCCACCTGAGAGAGGGGCAAGTGTCCGGCCCAAGAATCTCTAACTTGGGAAAGCATACAGCCTAATTGTCTCTGATGTGCAGCCAGATGGGGCCATCACCAAGCCAGGTGTGGCAGGAAACCCATTAACCTGACGAGGATGCAATTGTCCCCCATCAGCTGTGCAAATTAGCTCTTCCACCTCCCTGGAAACATGGTGTGCTTCTCAAAGAAAGCGGAATTGCTGCCGCTGGGGGAGTGCATCTGGGCAGTTCCAAGCTGTAAAATATGACCATGGAGGTGGTGGAAGTGATTTTGCCATCTTGGAACATTGTAGAGACAGCCCAGGTTCACTAAACAAGCTGCCGTGGGCTTCTTTCCTGCCGGGGTCCGTAACGTGGGAGCAATTTGTTTCTTTGTAAAGACTAGACTTACATCACAGCCCTATATAATTTCTCTCACAAAGTGTCTTTCCGAAATAGCTGTCCTCAAGGGGGCATAGTTTTCTCAGGAGCAATGTTGAAGTGGGGGGGGGGGGGGATCGGGAGACACCAACCTGTTTTAAACCTGTCACCTTTGATGGAGTAAAAGCGGCTCTTTCTGCCTCATGATGGACCAGTAAACCACAGCAGACCACCTGTTCTTTGCTTTCCTTTCCTTTTTGCAGAAGAATACCAGGCTGGAGAGTATTGAATATCAGTCAAGACAAGCAAAAGCCTCAGTTCATCAGGGTGCTGAGTGCAACCCAGAGAGGCTTTCGTAGAACCTTGGACTATTTGAACAGTTTTACATTGGGTGCGTGATGAGGCAGGTGTTTCAAGATTTTTCCTCTACCAAGAAACATTCTCTCCCAATCCTCCGCCCTCTTTTTTCTTTGAATTTCTTTGCTGTGTTTATTTCTACCGAACATGTAGAACTTGGGTCTTAAGACTTTGCAAATCTTGGAATGATTACAATCAGAAGAATTTGGCCATTTGGCCAAAAGCATCCCCCACTCTGGCGAAGCATGTGTGTGTGTGTGTGTGTGTGTGTGTGTGTGTGTGTGTCCCCGTCCTTTCCTCATCCCCACCCGCTCAACACATTTCAAAGAGTGCCCTAATAAACGGTGACAAACTTGCATGTGCTTCCCTTATGACTAAACTTCTGGGCCTCTGGCCAATCCCTGCCCTGCTCATATGGCCCCAAACTTCAGGCATCCTGGTCAAGAGCTCCTCCTTCGTAGCCCTGGCTCTCCAACAGCGTGACAGCGAGGGCGGAGGGAGTAGCGGTGTCTTCCTCCTGGGGGAAGGTGAAACAACTGTACAGAGGAAGAGGGCGTTTCCTTCCCACGAGCTGTAGCTGGCTCTGGGTCTTGGCCTGGGGGCTCCACCCTGCCCCTCCCGGTGCTCTGGGAAAAGTCCGTCGCCACACACAGGCACACGAAGCCCGGGCGCCACGCCCTAAGGAGAGCAGCCTTGGGGCCCATCGCCATGGCAACAGTGGAGCTCCTTCCACTTCTCCACCCAGCTGACTCCCCCCTACACCCCCCTTCCAGCGTAGCCAACCGGCTTGTGAGCGTCCCTGGAGCGCGCTATAAAACCTGCACGGGTGGCTCTTGCTGCTCAGCCTGACCTGAGTGAAGGGGCAGTCCCCATTTCCAGCCGGTGACAGCCTTAGCATGCGGAGGATGCAGATCATGAGCACCTTCCTGCGAAAGCGATGCCTCTGCTTAGGCTTCTTTCTCTTCCACCTCTTAAATCAAGTAAGTGGTGCACGCTTAAGATGCCCCTGGTTACTTGGCTCTCCAGGACTGCTCCTAATCGGTCCTGGGATCTCTCTACTTTAGTTTGTCCCCGATAACCGGGATTCCTTTCCTTGTCTCTCTTCCTAGGTATCTGCAACCCAGCGCTGCCCGTCCTCGTGTCCGCTTCAGTGCCCCACTACACCGCCGACCTGCGCCCCTGGGGTGCGCTCAGTGCTAGATGGCTGCTCATGCTGTCTGGTGTGCGCCCGCCAGCGAGGAGAGAGCTGCTCCGAGCTGAAACCCTGCGACCAGAGCAGCGGCCTCTACTGTGACCGCAGCGCAGACCCCAGCAACCAGACTGGCATATGCATGGGTAATCCTGTCTGCCCCTGCCTGCTGTGGTCTGACCTCTCCTTGGGCAGTTAGGTGAAACTGTCCCATCCCTATGCCCTCTTCTTCCCTTTCCCGTTGAGAACTAAGCAAAGACCTGTGTAGCAATAGTACAGTAAGTGACATATAGAGAGAGCCTACTGTACACCAGGCATCAGACTGAAAAGAAAGCAGCTCAGCACAGGTACATCACTTGTCGCTGTACAAGAGAGGGGACCAAAGCAGAGTTGAAGGGCCACTTCCGGGGGACCGCTTAGGATGACGGAAGCAGGGGCTTACTCAAAGACTTACAGTTGCCCCTGACTGCAGCCCAGTATATGTTTTCACACCTGTAATTGTCCTACTAGAGTCAAAACAATTCCTGTCTCCTGGGAGGACTATGTCACTCCTGTCTGGGGTGCAGTAAAATAAACCGCAGGCAGCTAGCCAATGCAGACTCATGAAAATTTATCAATGGGAGGTCAATTTCCCACGCGGTGCACCGTTGTAATCGGGGTTAGCCCTAGCTCCCTTGGTAAGAGTTTGAAGTAAGCCTTTTCTTTTTTTTTTTTTTTTTTTTTTTTTTTTTTTCCTCCAAGCTGCTGGTGATTTACTGGGCTTTAAGGCCAAGAACTCTTGATGCCCTTCCCAGTCTGAGCGGTGAAGCTATTGGGTTTTAAATCCCAAACTACTACTGTAGGAGAAGACTCAGAGCCGGTTCTTGGGAAATCTTATCTTTTGGAGATAGGGTCTCTGGAGTGTGACATCACCATTTGTTCTTGCCTTTCTTCTATCTTAGAAATGAAGTCATTTCGGGGTAGGAGATTTGAAAAGGAAATAGAGATGTGTTAGAAGCCTTCAGCTAGCCGGTCCAAGCATAGTGGCACTGTCCAGAGTCCATCCCTTTGCTCATTCATAAGAACTAGGTGAAGAAAAGAGACCTGGTGGGACTGTGTCTTATCCTTGTTCTGGAAGCATCTACAAGGACCTAGTTCTCCTTGAGATTTATAAGCCAGTCGTCTGAACTAGAAAAGGAACAACTTCTACCAATGTCCTACCAATCTGACACAGCTCTCGAGTTAAACTGTGCGCTTTCTCTCTCTCCTTCTTCTTCTTCCTTCCTTTCTGAACATCCCAGTTCTAGAGGGCGACAACTGTGTGTTCGATGGGGTCATTTACCGCAGCGGAGAGAAGTTTGAACCAAACTGTCAGTACCACTGTACCTGCAGAGACGGGCAGATTGGCTGTGTGCCCCGCTGCCAGCTGGATGTCCTGCTGCCCGGTCCCGACTGCCCAGCTCCCAGAAAAGTGGCCGTGCCTGGGGAGTGCTGTGAAAAGTGGACCTGTGGCCCAAATGAGCAGGGGACACTGGGAGGCCTGGCCCTTCCAGGTGAGGATCTCCAAGGTCATGGGGGGTTAGGGTCAGGAAACAGGTATTGGCTCTGGGATTTGAGATAAGAAGTTGGCTTGCCTCTGGCCATTTCATTGTGACTTTCAGATCGCCCACTGGGATCTAATGCATCATTTATTTTAGTCTGAGCTAGATTGCAGGAATATTCACACAGCTCCTCTTTTAAAGGGTCCCGTTGAATCAGTCACTTTTGTTTCTTTTGTGCATTATTGGGTGGGTATTCTTTGACCCTCTCTCTTCTAACTGACCCAAAAAATCCCTTCTCTGGATTTTTGGTTTGGCTGGCTCTACTTACTCATGAAAATTAAAAGATAGCATTGGGGAAATAGATCAGCTGGTGAGGTCCTTACTTGGATCCCCAAGACCTTTTAAAAAAAAAATCCCTTACCTGCAATCCTAATGCTGAGGAGGCAGAAATCTGTGGGTCACTTGAGTTTACTGGCCAGCTAGACTAACCCAATTAATTAGCCCATGATTTCAGTGAATGCATTCCTAAGGAACAACAATTGAGCTAGACCTATGGCCTTTATACACACGTGAATACATACACATACATCTATACCTTCAAACACATGGCCACATACACACACACACACACACACACACACACACACTTAAAGATATACACAAAAAATTAAATTGTTAGCATTATCTTTCTGTGTACCAAGTCACGTGTGGAAAGCGTTCAGCTTATGATGCTATATGGTTCTATGTTCATAAAATTACTAAGGTCCTCCTATGACAAACTGTCCTAAGCTTAGGGTTAAGTGAATAAAGATTTCTTGAAGTCCTGCATTGTGCCCTGCCTGTTAGGGGTTTGCAAATAGACCTAGTTCTGTGCTCTTCAAAAACTGATATATGTTAGCTCCAGAATTAAAATCCACTATCTAATGTATTCTAGGGGCAACACTTATTGATCCCCCCACACACACAGTTTGCTGAAATAACTGTATTTATGCTTTTGCTAGCCTACAGACCAGAAGCCACCGTAGGGGTGGAAGTCTCTGACTCCAGTATCAACTGCATTGAGCAGACCACGGAGTGGAGCGCGTGTTCTAAGAGCTGTGGCATGGGCTTGTCCACCCGGGTCACCAACAGGAATCGCCAGTGTGAGATGGTGAAACAAAGTCGCCTCTGCATGGTTCGGCCTTGCGAACAAGAGCCCACGCCGTCAACAGACAAGGTAGGAGCCTAGAGGAGTCCTTATCGTGTCTATAGCAACAGTCACCCTGAAGCCTGGCCTTCATAAAGCCACTGTCACACCTGGTGACAAATCTGCCCCGGCTGAGCATTAACCCAGACAAAGGGTGTGGAACATCCTGAATCAAAACCGTACTTTCTACCTTTCTTTTCTTAATATACATAAGTGCCCCCTCCAAGCAACTTACAGCAGTACTGAAAACAAATAGGAAAGAGCGTACCACTCTAATACTTTATCCTAAATAGGATCCCATCCCATGCCTGGAGGGAAAAGTAGCTCTCCTGTTGTCAAGTGGAGCTACTTTAGCAAGGTTAAGTTTTTTAAATAACCCAGGGACAAGCCATGGGATGGACCAGAATAGATTCTATGTGTGCTTTATTCGCCTTGAAGTCTTCATATCTTACTATGCATCATGGAATATACTGTCTACACAATAAACAGCTATCAGTGCATGCCTGAATGGGTGTCTGGGAATTATCAACAATATTTTTAAAAGCCTGGTAGAAATAATACATTTGCCAGAGTAAGGCAGCGTGAGCCAAATGAAACAGCATATTTCTTTTCTCTTTTTGGAGGAAGGGTGGAATATGTCAACACAGTGTGTTGATGCCGGGTATAAGGTGTGAAGATCAAGAGTCCTAATTGGTTCCTGATGACATAACAGATCTTGTTGCAGAACTGGATCGGATAAATGTAATACCAGATTTAACCATTGCATAGATCCACATATCAGCCTGAGACCAAAAGAGAACAGCCCCTAGAAATGCAAGCTCTGTGTATCACCACTCTAACATTTAAGAGGATATCAGGAGACCTGTTTATCCTGGCCTTAAATCCTTTCAACATGACCTAGCTAACTGTGTGATGTTGGGCAATTTATTTTCAATTCTTTCCCCATAGAGTGTGACCATTGAAAATACCTCTTGCTGGGTGGTGGTAGCACACACCTTTAAATCCCAGCACCCAGAACGCAGAGGCAGGAAGATCTCTGTGAGTTCAAGGCCAGCCTGGTCTACATAGAGAGTTCGAGGAAAGTCCAAGCTACATAGAAAGACCCTGCCTCAAAAAGAAAAAAATGAAAAAGAAAAAAGAGAAAAGAAAACATCTATCTTGAGGTCATCGGGATTAAATGAAATGAATTTGCAAAAATGTTGGACACAGATTAACTATTCCGCTAATGTTAACCATCAAAAAAAAAAACACTTAAATTTTTTCCCTACTGCTAAAACAAGGGTTCATTGTGATCTCATTGGTTATGCAGTTGTTCAGCTATATAATTTTAGAGACTTATTTCAATTTTATGTTCCTTCTGTAAATTTGAAGGAACACCTTTTCTCCAAAACTATACCATAGATATGTACCTTCTGTCACTTTAGGAAACATACATGTAGCCTCACCATGAATGTGTGCCCACAGAAGGAGTCATACATTTACTCACATGCACCCACCATGCACAGCAAGGTTGCTCCCTCTGGCTCTAACGGTCATTGAGAAGAATATACCCTAAACAGTAAGTACAACAAAAGGAGAAACAGGAGCTTCTATATCTTCGTGAACATAGCTACTTTGTTCCTAAAGAAGGCTTTTTTATACAATGCTCCTAGAAATTGATCTTTTGTAGTGTTCCTTATCACAACTGATGTCTCTTTGAACTCAACACCTCATCTTATGTTGGGAAATAACACACCTAAGGTGTTTATATAGTGGACATATGTTATGCGAGGTCTGGAAATGTGTTTGGAATGTAGAGCCTGGTTCTTGCTTCTGAGATTTCTTAAGTCTATGTAACATGAAAGGGCCGGGCCTGTTTGTTTGTGTTTCTGTCCTGCCCAACCCCCCCAGCTGTTTAGTCCCAACGAAAAATCACACAAGAGATCTCTATAAGTTATAAAGCTGATTGGTCCATTAGGTCAGGCTTCTTACTGGCTAACTCTCACATCTTGATTAACCCATTTTTCTGATCTATGTTAGCCATGTGGCTCAGTACCTTTTTCAGTGGGGCAGCTTACATCCTGCTGCTTCAGGTGGTCTGGCCAGGAATGGGAGGAATCAACTTCTTCCTCCCCAGAATAGTCTATGCCTGAGGATCTTATTGTGTTGTCGCAAGGTAAGCTGTAGCACCTTCCGATTCATGGGCCTCACATCACATGTGCTAACTCTGGTTGAGGACCAGCAATTGAATTCTAGTAACCCACTAAGGTGATGCTAATGTGCATTAGGGTTTGAGAAGCACCTTCCGATTCACGGGCCTCACACCACATGCGCTAACTCCAGACCAGCAATTGTAGTCTAGCAAACCACTAAGGTGATGTTAATGTGCATGAGGGTTTGAGAAGCACTGATGTCAGGGATCCCTAATCACCACCCTACGCACCATGAGCCTCACGCAGGAAAGGGTGAGGAGGAGAACTGTGGCAAACTCAAAGCAGAGTAGGAAATAAAAGTCATGTGTCTACTTACTTAAGAAAACTGGGGTGAATTTTTTATTATCTGAACTGGTAGCGTATTGCACAAACTCTTCATCCAATGCACTTTTCATAGAAAGAGTCATACATTTCACTGTTCTAGAATTTCCGAGGCCATAATGTACTAGAAGGAATTAGCCTTGCATCAGACAAAATCCAATGCCTGATATTTCTGATCATTTCAGTCCTTTGTGACTCTGTTTTTCAAATAAACTTAGGTCAGTTGTATAGTCATTTCTTATGTGAATGAATGTCGTTGAAGTCAAATGAATTAATGCCTGAAAAGTCTCTGAAACATTAACAGGCTTTATAATTGAATAATTATAAATTAATAATTGCCACATTTACTCCCTCTCTCAAAAACACCAAAGAATGCATTTAGTTAAATACAATAATGGCTTTAAATGAGAGAGATTCTTTCTTCTTCATGTTCATAGCCTCAATGACAAAGGGGGATTCTGCATATTTGGTATTATGTTCAAATTCTAGGCAGAAAAGAAAATGAATGTAAGAGACAAATAAGAATTGTCCAAAGGCAGAGGATTGTCCAGAAATATTGGATCGATGTGACTATTGGTTAAACGTTATCACAAGTTCCCAGGTACTCTGGGGAAGCAACTGATATCAGCTGACAAGACTGTCCAAATAAAGTCAATGATTTGTTTACGAAGAGCACAGGTTGGCTGGGTTGACTGCTAACATGGTCCTTCAGAACCACAGGATTTCCATTCAGCGTCCTTCTTTTTCTCTTTCTCAGAAAGGTAAAAAGTGTCTCCGCACCAAGAAGTCCCTGAAGGCCATCCACCTGCAGTTCAAGAATTGCACGAGCCTGCACACCTACAAACCCAGGTTCTGTGGGGTCTGCAGCGATGGCCGGTGCTGTACCCCTCACAACACCAAAACCATCCAAGTGCAGTTTCAGTGCCCCCCAGGGCAAACGGTCAAGAAGCCAGTCATGGTCATTGGGACCTGCACCTGCCACTCCAACTGCCCTCAGAACAATGAGGCCTTCCTCCAGGAGCTGGAGCTGAAGACCGGCAGGGGAGAAATGTGACCGGTGTCGAAGCAAGCACATGGGTGGAGGCAAAACATTGCTGCTGCATGGTCCAGCATCACCTGAATCTAAGAAACACAGTGAAGAAGTGTCCCGTGTATGCTTCTGTGGTCGTGTGAGGTCATTTCTATGCGTTTTTTTTTTTTTGAACAAAGGGGGTTCCAAATGTAAACTTGGAATCGAGGTAAGCTCAGGATATGGCTTAAGGGTAACCTGCTTTCCTGTGCTGTTTATTGCCAGTGTAAATTTGTCAGATAGATGGTTTAATTTGTAGAACGCGTCACGTTGCACTTACTTTCTGTGCGCCGGTTCAGTTCCAATAAACGTCACAGAAACGAATGACACAGTGCTATCTGAGATCACATTGAACATGTACATATCTATCACCGCATACTGAGGTTGACTTGAGGGACCTCTACTGAGCTCCTTGGGATTGGTCAACTCTGCACTCCCACACCTAAGATCAGAGGAAGCGTTCAGCTCTTGAGCATGAGGTTCAGAGACTGATTCTCTCCTTACTGGTAGAAAACGTGCTGCATCTACAGCAGAGGAATGCCTGTTCATTACGGGGGACTAGTGCCATGGACTTGCTCCATTGCAGACAAGCTGACGCCTTTCCAATTGAAAGAAGCTGAACCAAAAACTCCCCGTGCAGAGATGACGGGACCTCTCAGCCCATCACTTGGGTCCTGAAGGCTGCGGAGGCTCACTTCGTGATTCAACAGGGATTCTCTCATACTTAAACAGTACACCGAGGCCCAAGCCACCTAATTCCAATCTCTAATGACTTTCAAATGTGCTTTTAGTGCAATTTAGAGAAGGGAGGACAGGATCCACAGATTTTATGAGCGTTTAAAGTTATTGAAGACCTACTTAAAATAAAACCGTTGGTCATAGTTAGGAAAACACAAGATATACATATGTACATATGTGTGTCTGATAGATGAAGATCAAAAAATGTGCTGCGATTTGTGCATCCCTCTAATGCCGCCACACGCCATCCCCGTTTGTCCTTAAAGTGTTTGTAAAAATATAAATTATACATTTTGTAAGATACTCTTTTTCATTGCTTGAGTTGTCAGACACAGCTTTTTAAAGAGACGATGTTATCAGTGAGTGACTCTGGTATCAGGTTCGTGTTACAGGTTTAATGGTGTTTATTGAAAATAAAATCCATGAATGAAAGTGTACATCACTCAGTAGTGTCTATTGAAATCAAAACTGGACGTTTTTTTAAATATTTATTTATTATGTATACAATATTCTGTCTGTGTGTATGCCTGCAGGCCAGAAGAAGGCACCAGACCCCATTACAGATGGTTGTGAGCCACCATATGGTTGCTGGGAATTGAACTCAGGACCTTTGGAAGAGCAGGCAATGCTCTTAACCTCTGAACCATCTCTCCAGCCCCAAAACTGGATGTTTTGTGATGAGCTCCTAACTCTTTATCGGGAGGAAATGAAGAACAATTTTTACTGCATTCAGTGATCTCCATTACCAAGGTCTCAAATATTCTTCGTGCTGTTTACTCAGGCATTATCTTCAACCCCAGTCCACAAGCCCCACCCCACATCCTTATACACTGGTGTCTGAATTTGCTGTCTGAGGATCAATATTCACTTCTCTGACTCCCTTATCAAGTTAAAGGACATCCCAGCCTCCATCCCCATCACTCAGGTGAAATCATTAGTATTCTCTTGACAAGTTTGCATCTGCCACAGCCAATCTTGCTTTGATTGGTTGCACAGGCAACAACTATCTACAAAGCATATGTGTTATATTGGCTGTTATGAGTAATTCAAAGGTGTTCGCTGTAGAGGGGCTGTGTATGTGTTTGTAACATGAGGGGGTTGGCTTGTTTGTGTTTTCTGTCTCTCCTGCCCCCCCCTAGATGTTTAGTCCCAGAGAAAAATCACACAAGAGATCTCTATAAGTTATAAAGCTTATTGGCCCATTAGGTCAGGCTTCTTACTGGCTAACTCTCACATCTTGATTAACCCATTTTTCTGATCTATGTTAGCCATGTGGCTCAGTACCTTTTTCAGTGGGGTAGCTCACATCCTGCTGCTTCAGTGATCTGGGCAGGAGTGGGAGGAATCAACTTCCTCCTCCCCAGAATTCTCCTGCTCTCCTTGCATCATTTCCACTTCCTGTCTGATTTTCCCACCTACACCTCCTGCCTGGCCAATGAGTGTTTATTTAAAACATGATTAACAGAATACAGACAATTCTCCCGCACCATATGTTCTATGCAAATACTACTGTTCTGGATTTGGAAAGCCTTGAGCATCTGTGGATTATGGTTTCCATGGGAGACCCTAGGCTGGGACTCTCAGGGATGCTGAAAGGCACCTGTATTTCCAGGGATGATGCAAAGTGGGAGCAAGCCCAGAGCTGCCATCTGGGTACAAAGGAGTCAAGCCACAGCTAATAAGAGCTTTCATAGTTTGAAGTTTCTGGCTGGTGCAGTATGAACCCACAGTTCTTCCATATTAAAAAAAAATGAACTTTTTCCAACTCCACTTCCTCAGACCGGAGTAGCCTCCTTCCCATCCATCCTTGCAGCTAGTTTGTGTTCACCTTCAAAATAAACTCGGAAGCAGACTGGACTCCTAGGAGTCAGTTCACTGACTAGAAAGGCCATCTAGCACGCATTGCATTGCTACATTACATTTCTGCCTAAGCACTTCACTTCCATTACGTCATTTAATTTGCATAAAAGCATGAAGTCAGTCCTCTTCGTGTCCTCTGGTTATTCATGAAAAGCATTTAAAAAAAAAAAAAAACAGAAAGTCAGAAGAAAGGGCCATGGAGAAGTCTCAGAGTGAGTCTGCTACACACACATAGGGCTCCGAGGTCGAATCCCCAGCGCCCGTGGAAAGCTAGGTGTGGCAATGCGCACCTGTGTTCCAAGCACTGGTAGAAAAGGGGGGAAACAGAACGATCCCTGAGATTCACTGGTCACATAGCCAAGCTAGACCATCAAGATCCAGGTTTAGTGAGAAACCCAGTATCAAAAATGTAAGGTGGAAAGGAAAAGAGGAAGACACACAACATTGGTTTCTGACCTACACTCTCTTTCTCACACACACACACACATACACTCACACCTACACACACATACAAATACACAGACACAGACACACACTCAAACCTTCACACACACACACTCACCTACACATACATATACACATACACTGTTAAAAAATGGATAATTGTAGGCAAATTTTTCTTATTTGTACTATGCTTAAAGCTCCTGAATGAGTCCCACCAGGATTATCTCCTTCGGAGCCCTTTAAGTCCATGCTTTTCATCATGAGTTATATAGACTTAACTAGATAAATCATAATGTATCAATTTTGAGGAAAAACAAAGAATTCTTTAAAATGAGAATGGAAAAATAAGATAAAGCACACACATCCAAAGTATTTACTATAAGAAAAGGAATTTGTTATTGTTTGGTTTGAAGATATCTGAGAACCTGGTGATGGTACACACATGTAATTCCGGTGGAGGATCACAAATTCAAGGAGAGCTGGTGTTGTAACAAGACTTTACCTTAAAACAACATCTGTGACTATCAACCAAAGGAGATCTAGGGAGAAGGTCCAGCATAATAGTATGAGTGTAACAAAGATTAGTGTTGATGCTGTTTGCAAGTTTTATGACTGTCAACATTCTTCAGACGGAGGGTGTGCCTTATTGTTGTAACTAGAAAAAAAAATATGGCTGGATGAAGATGTCCTTTCCAGCCATCCTCTGACTACTGCTTCATATAGAGTTAAGCTGCCTCTTTGGGAGTCAGAGACAGCTGCTAACAAATGCATTGCTTTTCTCATCTAGTGAATGTTTTGTTTGCCTCTGTGCACCTAGCACTGCTTTAAATCCTGGGAATGCAGCTGAAGATGAAACAAGGACCGAGTTAAATTGGCTACCCTTTCTTTCTGGCATTTACAGTTTGGAAAAGCTAGTGCAAAAGACAGTGAGCGTAGATAAATCTTTGGTAGGGGATACATACATCCTACAATCAAAACAGTGGCTAATTTAGCTTGAGGTAGAGTAGGGTTCCTACTGCTGCCATGAAATACCATGACCAAAAAGCAAGCTGAGGAGGAAAGGGTTTATTTGGCTTACATTTCCACATCACAGTTGATTAGAGGAAGCCAGGACAGAAGCTCAAATAGAACAGGAACCTGGAGGCAGGAACTGATACAGAGACCATGAAGAAGTGCTGTTCACTGTTTTATTCCTTATGGCTTGCTCAATCCACTTTCTCTTTTTTTATTTTATTTAAATAACACTTTTTCATTTATTTTATATACTGATCGCCATTTTCTCTCCCTCCTTTCTTCCTGCCCCCACCCCTGCTGCCCTTCCCATCTACCCTCCTTCCCTTCTATTCCTCCTCGGTCTCCATTCAGAAAAAGGCAGGGCTCCCACGGTCACCCCACTTTCTTATAGAACCCAAGACTGCCAGCCTAGGGATGACACCATTCACAAGAGGTTGGGCCCTCTCCTGTCAATCACTAAGTAAGAAATGTTCTCCAGGCCTGCCTACCGCCCAGTCTTATGGAGACATTTTCCCAGTTGAGGTTCCCTCCTTTCAGACGACATCAGCTTGTGTCAAGTTGACATAAAACCATCCAGCACAGATAGCCAAGGACTATTCTCCAGCTGTTCCTGAAGAACTGACTGAAGAACTAAATAACAAAGGAAAAGAGACAGTCAAAATAACCACTGATGCAAATGGAGAGAAAGAAGGAGAGGGGAGGAGGGATGAAGAGAGAAGTGGGGGGAGCTAGACGCATGAGGGAGGCCCCTGTGGCTTCATCAGTGCAAGCATCCCATGAGGAGCAGCTGGACAATGTCCTTGCAGGGCATGAGTGTGAGACCTGTCACGATTACCGAAGTTCTAGCACTGTTTTACAACTGATTCTTCATATTCAGTTACACACACACACACACACACACACACACACTGAGCAGATTAGCCTTTGCTTTATCTCCCCAAGCACCTTACACACAACACCCCTCCTTGTACGCCTGTCGAATGAGTCAATAACTCATGAATGGTTTCTGCACCCACAAAACACAGGAAGGGCTTTTCATTTTTGTTCTTTGTAAAGATAATTCAGTCTTTAATGTTTGACCATGAGTGTTGAGTTGTATGGTAAATTTTAACAAAGGTAAAATTGTCATAATTTTTTCTAAAAGTAGCACTAAGAAAATTTCAGAGCTGAAATGGAAGTTTGTGGGTCTCATATACTCGGTGTGTAAAGTGACATTAAAAGTAAAATGAGAAAAAAAAATGCAAGATTAATTCTCAAGAAAATGGTGAAGCAGCAGCAGTTCACATCTTACCTGGAACCAGGAACTTACGTTTCGCTTTGTTTTGGAAATATTTTATAGCCTGGTGTTCATCTGTTCCTCAATGGTGAGAGCCTCTAACCCCTGGATCTTATTTTCCCCCAGACTGTTCTCATAGGAGTCTACTCGGCGGAGATGGTGGCAGGTAGGGCTGAATTTGGACCCTGAAGTAAAGTCTGTCCTTAAAACATTAGAAGCTAATCCTCATCCGTACTCCCCAGCGCATGCCGAGAAAATACTACTTTGCTAATTAATCCAGTAATTTATTCTGCAAACATTTGCAAAGAATCTCCTAGGTCGTTGGTGTACTGCTAGAGATGCAGAAATATGATGCTGTCCATATGAAATTCACAGCCCACAGGATGGGCTTTTTAAATAAAGGCCAGACTTCTAGACTTTCGTTATTATTATCACTGTCTGTCTCTCTCCAAGACACACAAACACCCCCTTACCCATGCATTCCTGAAATTATCATTAAAGGTTAGAAAAATGGGATCTGACGTATGAATTTTTGGTAAAGTTCAAAATGTTCTTGTAACGTAGTAGGAGAACGAACACTGACTGAGCCGAGTCTGGGGTCACAGACAGCACTGGCTTGGGATGTAGTCAAGCCTGGCTTTGAACACCAGAGTCACTCTTTCCCAGCTCTGATATGTGAGGCAGTCTGTGCCCGAATCTCCGTGAGACCATACACTCGTGGGTGAAGAACTGCTTTACTTTGTCCTCAGCTGAGGTGGTCCTGAAAATTCAAGGACTGTGCTTTGTAAACTCAGGCCAGTCTCAGACAAAGCAGATCAAGTCATTCACTCTACGTACGAACTACAGAGTTAAGATAATATGTGCTCAAACCATTGTTGGTGCCTGTCATATAGCAGGCTTGGAAATGATAGCTGGTATTATAAACCATACAGTCCTTTTTATATATAGTTAATGTACATGTAGACTATTGAGCTGTGTGTGTGTGTGTGTGTGTGTGTGTGTGTTCAGATGTATCTGAATGTGTGTGGAGACCAGATTAAGGCTATGTGTCTTTCTCAATTGCTCTTCACCCTATTTTCGGGGAGAGGGTCTTTCACTGAACCTGGAGCTCATTGACTTAGCTAATCTAGCTACCCAGAAAACCCCAAGGCTCCTCCTATCCCCCAATATCCAGCATAGGGATTACAGCATGCACTACCACACTCCACTTTCGGCATGGGCCTGGGGATTCAAACTCAGGTGCCCATGCTTATGCAGCAAGCGCTTGACCAGCGGACCCATTTCCCCAGACCCTGTGGAGCTCAGTTTTGTAACTAAAGAGAAAGGGATCCCAAAAGCTGAATGACCTATTAAGGTCAGACTGCATGAGAGGGATTCAAACTCAGGGTCTGCTTAAGCCCGGAGCCAAAACTGTTTCCTTTCAAGATTGCCACGGCCACTGAGGCCAAGGATATTTTCAGCAACCAAAACAATTCCAACAGCTCTCATTTTCTGAGTTGTTTTCCCAAACCATAAATGTTCTCTTTTAGGAACAGCATTGCAAAGTAGTGACAGAGTGAGGTCACCTTGTGACTGTGGAACTTTGAAAGCCCTCGCTCGCCCGAGCTGTGATAAGGCACATTTCATTGAAAACTACCAGCGGAGTTTATTTCAGGAATTCTCTTTCCCACACAAGGATTCAATTAAAGAGTGAGGCAAGGATACCCTTGACTAGACAAGGAGATAATTTGTCATTCGCAAAGCTCTACTTGATGAAATTCTCAATGAAGTTTTTGATAAAGATTTCTGGGAAATATTAGACTCCGCTCTAACTCGCTTTCTTGTAGGTACGCAGTGTCATGCTTCTGAATGGAAGCCGTGCCAGAACGCTCGCCATCAGAAGTCAAGTCATCAAATCAGTATGTTCTTCTTGGCTGAGTGCTACCGAGCTTCGGCTGAGGATGCTTTATCGTTAGACATGTGTTCATGTTCAGCCCATCGCACGAGTCTTACAGGCCATGCTACGCTGGCTGGACCACAGAGGGTTCACGAAACTCAGTTGCCATTTCAGTAACACTGCTGGCATTTGCCTGACTGTGGATAATGAAGAATTCTCTGCCGTCTTTCAGCTGGGGACGTAAATTACTGTTCCATTAAGCCAGCTGTTCCATGGAGAGTCAGGAGGTGAAAAGGGCAAGGTTGGCAATGTGTTTCTCTTTGGAACTGAAAGTCAGTCCAAGAAAGTCCACATGCAATGTGCAGTTCCAGTCCAACCCAAGGCTTCGTACCACAGCCTCCGTCTTCCTTAGAAGGAGCTTAGAAATAAACATTGTGTGATTCAGGAAGAAGATCTTACTTGGAGTTATATTTTATTAGCAAAACCTAAGAAGCAGGCTCCGCTTGAAGCATTTCAGAAGTTTAAAAGAGATTGCAAAGCTATTATCTTGGATTAAATATGGGTCATTGTGCTCCAGACTGACCCAGATTTGGCCTAAAGAAGCAAAGCCTCCCGCTAGGGCCTTGGAGGGTATTGGCATGGGAAAGCCCTGTAAGAGGTTGTAGTTTCTATGAAAGTTCAACAGGGAAGATCTCTCTTCATTTGTGTAAGACAGCATACAAAGAAAAAGGATAAAAATTGCAAAGATCTCCCAGATTCTATGTCATGTTTCTTTAAGCTGTGTTATATTCACTTTACCTAAGACAAGTTCTTGACCAGCTCACTTTTGTACCTAGCTAAACTAACAACCCCTCTTTAAAAAAAAAATTAAACTATTTACACACATACTACAGCACAAAGAATGACCCACAGAAGTTAGTTCTTTCCACCATATGGGGTCAGAATCAGGTCATCAAACCCATCAAGAGCTCTTATCTAGTGGGTCATCTCACTGGCCCCAGTCCCTTCCTTGTGTGCAACTGTTTCTTATAACAGTGATCCTTGTTACTACTTCCGCATTTGTCCCTCACTAGACTCCAGTTCGTCATTGCAGGGACCATACATGGTTTTTCTCCCCATTGTTTTACATGATACTTCTCAGCATGCTCCAGAGCAAGACATCATATGGCAGAATATGCGAAGCCTCTGCCATCTGAAATCTCACATTAAAAAAAAAAAACTGTAGAATTCAGGTCAAAGTTTATGAAGCATATTACTTTCTGTTTGAAATTCAAGCAATTGTAATTTCTCTGCAGCATGTTTTAGCTTTTTAAAAAAATATATGAAAACAATCTCTAACATTTTTTTGACCTGAGTATGCAAACTCTTCAACCAAAATCTCCAAATGACATCAATGCTTTTTAAAATGTACCATGTTTGCACCAAAATCTCACCCACCTTCATTTGTACCTCATAATGTCAAATCAGTCCTGATAATACTAGGCAACAGTTCCCAAAGGTTACACTGCAGATATTACCGATTTTAAGATGAACTGAAATCCACATATCAAAAGAAAATTTTTAAAGTCTATCAGTGAAAAAAAGAACTTGTTCTTTGCAAAACTTGGGTCTCCTCTCTCTAATACAAAGCAAAAAATTCGATGTTTACTTCAAAATACTTGAAATTAAGAAACAAAATGGAAAAGCATAGAAGAGGGGGTGAGGAAAGACAATGGGGAAAGGGCAGAAGAAAAAAGGAACTAGTTACCAAGTACTACGTCAGACTGGTGCTACGGTCTCACAAAACTGCAGTTAAGGAAAACCGCATTTTGAAACTATAAACAGCTTGTACAAGGTTGTAAATATATAGTGAAGACAAGATTTGAATCCTCCACATTCTGCATCTTACAATGTAGACATTCAGTCTGAATAAAGGAAAGGAACCAGAGAGGGAAGCCAATTGGCATGGAAGAAGCCAGTGGGGGGATGAGGGTAGAGAAAGTATAATGATATATGTATGGAAATGCGACGGTGAAATCTATTAATCTGAGTGGTAATGTAAAAAAGAGAAAATAAATAAATAATATTTGTGATTGGATTCTTCTACCTCACTGTCTCTGTCTTGGACTGTACGTACTTCAGTTGGCAGAAGCAAACATTTGGGTGCTAAAAAATACAACAGGAATGACTGCCACAGAACTCGAAGGATTCGTGATCTAGCAAGTGAACCCCACCAAAGGAAGTTCTGCAACCAGAGGCAGTGGAGGTCACACAGAGCGCTTTGGCAAGGAACAGTGTTGTCTTTTGTTGAAAACTATTGAAATGGGGGGAGAAGTCGATATTTTCCTCCTGACGCTTGTATAGTTAAATGAGTTTTTCCTTCATCTTTGATTCCCATGACCAAATTCCTTTGTCATTTTAACCTTTCTTCTCCCAGTTGCCACTTGAACTATGATCATGGGAGTAGACGCCTTCAAGCTGAGACCTGGAAGGTCACTCTGAGACCAGTCAGCCCCTGTTCATTTCTATATGAACCAGCCTCTCACACGAGGCTCCCTTGGGTGCCAGTTTCCGGTGTGACACAAGGTTATCTACTTGAAAGGCTAACCCCTCCTACCTTCTAAATGCATACCTGGAAGATTCCAGAAAGAGTGCCTGGAAAGAGGAGCTTCAGATGATTCCCTTCATTAATGGAGGGAAAGTTCTAATTCCAAACAAGTTCAGTGGTCCATGCAGGGGCCTCACCAACGGCTCCTTTTCCCTTTGGCCAAAAGGGCTCCAGTCTGACTGTGACCACACTCTCCATGTTGCCATGGTTTTCACCTGGAGTGCCCTCCTTCCTCTGGTGTTGCTTTAGGAAATCTTGTCTTTTATTTAGTACCAACAAGGAAACACTCTCTACTGAGATCCTCACCATCTCCAACACAAGCCAACAAAGGCAAAGTCATGATCTGAGAATCGATTAGAAAGCATTGTGCTTGCAGTCAGAAAGCCAAACCATGTCGAGGTTGCCGGTTGTTAGAGCGTCTACGACCACAAATAAAAATGTTCAGTTCAGCAACTTCTGTGGCCCCAAGCCTGTTATGACTCGTGAGACAGTTCAACGTAACGTGCTTGTAAATACTGTGCTTTCTAATTTTCCCGCACTGCGCTCTACCAAGGTAAGCATTATTGTCCCATTTACAGATAAGACTAGAAGGAGATTCACACCCAGGGTACTTGGCTCTATTGCCATCCCACCTCTGTTTTCTTCACGTACACACTTATCTGGATCACTATACCATCACAATAATTTTCCAGTTAAAAAAGAAATCAAAATGGCATTCCGATGCGTTCTGGTCTCTCAAAGCACAGCATAAACGCTTGTAGTGAGAGTATTTATTCATTAAAACTGTACTTATGGCATCTCCAGAAATGACAGAGGCTGTAAAAAGTCACTATTGTATTACTCATCAACAAATTTGACTTGTTGTTTTTGTAGGACCACTTCCTTTATCAGGGCGCCCAACGGGAGATATCAAGGTGCATCATAAATACAAAGATTTATAGACAGATTTATTAATCAGGCCAGTTGAGAAATGGGTCATTATGACCAAACAACTTCTGGAAGCCCAAGTTATTATTTAGTTAATGATTCCCATTGAATATATTAAGAATAATGACTACATTTGGTAGAGCCTCAGCGGCATTTTCAAACTCAATCTGCAATGTTTGGACAGGGAGGCTTGAGTCGCTATTTGTCACTTTCAGTCACCAAATCTTGGGATTATCTAAGATCTTACAGTGGGGGCCTCTTGTCATCTTAGAGTGGCCATCACATTGCATTGCATTGTTGGCCACAGACTCTTTGGCAAAAGAGTGGAACTTTAGGTCAATGTAGGACACTTAATACAATAGATCACTCCAAGTTAGAACAAAATAGCAAGTGTTGCTTTATGCCCTTAAAAATTTTTTGGTTTTATAAAACAAAGGGATTTATTATGTCATTTCCACAAATGTATGCAAATTCTCCCTTCAGATCCATACCACTGCTTTTTCTTATGCATTTTCCTGATTATCTTTTCCCACATTCTTACTAGTTCCGTTTTTACTGTCATGTCTTTTCATCCCCGCTGGACTCTACTTGAGGAACAGAATCTGTCATGCCCTTCTTTGTGAGCCTGGCTTATTTCATTTGCTGGGATAATAGCCATGTCCACCCATTTCTTTGAAAAAGACACAACGTCTTTTTTCCTGAATTTGTGTTTGTTTGGTTGGTTTTTCCAAACAGCCTCAGTACGTAGCACTGGTTAGCCTCAAACTTGTGATCCTCCTGCCTCTCGGCCTCCCAAGTGTGCTAAAATTACAGACACATGCATCCTTTTGTTCTTTTGCTAACTTTTCATTCTTCTTAATGAATAAATAAAACTCTATCATGTGTGTGTATATATATTATATATGTATATAATATATAAATCATATATATAGTATACACATTAATATATCATAGTTTCTTTATCCATTCTTCTACTGGTGGGCACTTGAGTGATCATTAATCTGGGCATTATGGATGATAACACAATAGAAACAGATATACACTTATCTCTATACTAAAGTGACATTAATTCTTTTGGATGCAGACCCAGAAATGCTGCAGCTGGATTGTATAGAATTTTCATTTTTATTTTGAGAACATTCCATGGAGACTTTCCTGGTTATCTAATTTGTAGGCTCATGGGCTGTTCATAAGAAGTCCTTTTCTCCCCATCCTTGCCCGTATCAGTCACTTCTTTATCATAACGGGAAGTTAGTCTGGCTAGGGCAAGATAAAAATCACAATACGGTTTTGATTTGCCTTTCCATGATAGCTAAATATGCTGAACAGTTTTTGACATTCTTACTGGACATTTGCCATTTCTTCCTTTGAAAGCTGTATGATTCATACGATCTGTGAACTTGATGGAACTCATGCATAAGTTCATCTGAACCATCAGCCATATTGTCTTACTTTTCCAAATTTAAAAAAAAAATGGCATCCTTTTGGTTTTGTGGCACTGACCCTTTTCTAGAAAGTTCTTCAGTGTCCATTACAGAACTTCAAAAAGATGATCACCGTTCACTTGACCCCAGTTGATCATTATATGCTGGGAATATCTCATTTCCACAGCACACTTCTACAAAGCCTGTAAGTCAGAGCCCATTTTGCAGATGATTAACCTACAAAATAAAAAAAAGAAAAAGAAATGGGAGTGATCCTCTTATTCCTATAAACTCTGCCTCGCTCCAGTTTATCCTCAGTATCAGAGGGGAACTGATGGTATTTGGATGAGCTCATTGAAACATGTCAGATTCTTTCCACAAAGATTAATTAGGATGTGTCAGCTATGCTGGTGGCAGAGCTATCTTGTTGAAGGACTTCAAGTAGTGATATACAAAGCAGAACTGCAACTTCTCGATCTTTAACATGACATGCAGAAAAATCAGTATTTCCAGCCCCTTTGGGGAGTTACAGTTCAGCATGCTGCTTACGAATCGTCATAATGACCTCAGCCAGCCCCTCCCGTCCAGTGGGGAAAATGGAATTTCTCAGCCTCTCAAAAGAGACTCCAAATCTGGGCAGTCTTCAGGGCCAGCGGACAGGTTGATGGTTTTCTAGAAGACAAATTTCAGATGTAGGATTTTCCTAGATGCCATGCCATAATCAGTTCCATGCGCTCCACACTCACGGAGCCAATCTTACTCACTGGAGACACCCAGAGACAGCAACGTTTGGGCATGCTCAGAGGCCAGCCTGAATGATGCTTCACTCTCCAGAACACAAGCATTCCATGAAGATGAGGACCTTCTAATTTTAATAGTATTTTTTTATTTCTGGCCTATATATGTTTATGTGTGTATGTTTGTGTTTGTGAGTGTGCAAGTGAAAGCCAGAGGTTGATACTATTGCTGTCTTCTCTCACACTTCAAGGTATTTCTCAGGATAGGGTCTTTGCTGAATCTTGAGCTTATTGGTTTGGCTAGACTGACTGGCCATCAGGCCTCTGAGATCCTCATGACTGGACTTACTCAGGATTGGTATAAAGGGGCTTACTGAAAAACTTGGCATTTTCACAAGGGTGCTGCGGTTCAAATCCAGGTCATCAAGTCTATGTGGCAAGCATTTTACCAATTGAGCTATCTCCTAATTCTAATTCCTGACATGTTTAATCTTGGAGGAAAAAGTTCCCTAATGTTAGTCAAATATCCACCATTGGTATCTGAAACTTTAGCTCTAATTGAGGATCACCACAAAAGGACAGAGTTGAAGTCTTGCTACTCATGCTTCTCAGAGATGATTCTGCTCCCAAACTGTCATTTGGTCCTGTCTGGAGACACTTTGGATCATAACAGTGTAGAAGAGCTGTCAGTGGCATTAGTGGGTGGAGACCAGATCTGATTCTCAATGTCCCTTCGCGGAAAGAAACTATCTGTCCCCAAAATGTTCACAGTGTCACCGCTGAGAACCTCAAATTAGCATAATGGTAAAAGACTAAGTTTACCCAATGGTGAAAGCTCAAGTGTGATGGATAAAAGTTGTTTTCCCACCATGTCACAGGAAACAAAGACTAAAACAAATACATTGCTCTAATAACAAACAAGAAGAAATCTCTGAGTCTCTGCCCATAACATCTCTCTGGAGCAGACAGACAGACAGACAGACGTGCAACACTGTTAAGTCTGACACTGACCCAAATCCTTATGTAGGTCTGGAGTGCCAGCAGACTTAGAGAGTGGTCAAGATTCCATGAGGATCCTTTATTGCCCCAGGACGCTTGCACCATATTAGGTGCGTTTTGGGGGATTGTTTGCTTTGCTTGTTTGTTTTAGTTTTGAGTGTTTGGACAGTATTGAGATTGTTAAAGGCTGTGGGGACTTGTAATATCAGACTAAATATATTTTGCATTAAGAGCTGGCCACGTGCCTATGTGACTGTGAGGTGGGGGACACTGCTTTAAATGAGGACCGTCTCCTATAGGTGCAAGGGGCTTGAGCATCCCCTGGCTAGTGGCACTGCTTGGGGGGATGGTGGCACCTTTAGGCAGTAGAGTTACGCTGGAGGAGGATCGTTCCCTCACTTCCAGTTTCCTCTCTGCTTCCCGTTGGCAGTTCGGATGTGATCTCTCAGTTTCCTGTTCCTTCCACATGTTATCATGCCACGGTGGGCTCTATTCCTCTGACACCATAACCAAAATAAACTACTTGACCTATAAGCTGCTTTTAATTGTGGCATGTTATCACAGTGAGAGAGAAATGATTGATACATGCTCCATCCTATGGCTGAAGGCAAAAAGACATAAAGGTAGCATCTCATTCATGAAAGTAATCATGCTAGAGCGAGAAGGACTGATTGACCTTGGGGGTCAGGATGCAGCCTGTGTATCCCTGCCTTGTGAAGATCCTCCTCCAACCCCTGGTACATCTGGCGAAAGTAGAATCCTTGAGAAGAAAATTGACCTGATCGAAGAGACTCAACTGGAAGAGTGGATGACCATACACAGAGGATCGGAGCCTGTGAAGACCATAGCCCCTGATACTCCTAGTCCTGACTCCCACACTGACCTGCGCAATCCAAACATGAGTGACCTTGGATCAGACGCTCCCTTAACAAAGTCTTGGATTGAGGAGGAAGCTGATGGAGTGGGAGATCTCAGAACCTGAGACACAACCCTGGCTGGCTCTCCTTGGAAGGGAAGGCTAGACTCAGCCAGGGAGAAGGCCTACTGGACAATAGCTCTGCAGTCAGCACCAAGGGGAAGGAAGGATGAGGGGACAGCCTCGCTCTTCCTCTCTGAGAACTGGTCCTCCCCTTCTTCACAGCTAACATTTTCCTTCTGCAGGCCTCCCCTAGGTCTTGGCTTACTCCAAACGTCGAACATTCGAGTATAAAGATGGGCGATGGGATAGGAAAAGATGCCAACACTTTATGTAGTTTCCCCCTCACCCCAAACTGTCCTGTAGTCTCCGCAGAGCCAGTGCTTCTGAGTCCTTTCCACCTCAGATGAGGTAGTACTCCAGATGCCCAGCCTCTTTGCATCCTTTTAGGGAACAGGGTGCAGGATAAATAACAAACTGCAGGAACCAGGCATGTGGCAAAATCAGACAGACCAAACATTCACATGATCTTACTATCACCACTATAGTTGAGAAAAGTAAGTTTGAAAGAATTGATATTCAAAAAAAAACCAAAAAAAAAAAGAAAAGAAACAATTCCTCTTGTAATGCGCTGTAGCTGACTTAAGACTCCCCAAGTCCCCAAAGTGTGAAGTTCAAGAAGAATGGAAAGAAGGGGATGGAGGCTGGGACAAACATCAGCTGTGACTTCCCCCTAAGCCACGGTGGAAGAGAGGCCTCCAGACATGTTTTTTCATTCATTTTCTCTCTCTCTATCTCCCCTATGTGAGAAACATGGCAAGCACAGTTGGCGCCTATATTATCCCCTGGCCAATACTTTACCCCGGTTGCCTTAGCAACTGTCAATATTTGTCTGGTATGTCACAGCCCCAGTTGGCCGATGTCTGGTTCAACATTTGCTTTTGTGAAATTTAGGGAAGAGAGACACCCAGTGGCAGAAGTTCACTGAGATGGTCAAAATCATGCTATTTTCCCCCCCACTGGAGAAGTTTTTAGCAGTTTAGAAGTCTAATCCTCTTGCCATGATCAATAATCCACACAGTAAAAGTTCAGGAAGCACGGAAGGATAAGGACATGAGAAAACGCACCAATCTTCTCTATAAAGGCCTGACAGTAAGTATTTTAGACTCTGTATCCCAGATGATCTCTATCAAAACTACTCAGTTTGGCTGCTCCCACGCAAAACCAGTGTTAGAACTTATGCCAACAAGCATGGGGGGGGCGGTCCCAATAACATATTTATGTGTGTGTATGCTCACATGTGTGTGCACAGCCCTGCGGAGCCCAGAGGACATTTTTGGATGTTGTTTCTTGTGTGCACTGCCATTTTTTTTTTTTGGCAAAGCCTTCTATTAGTCTGTTGCTAGCCAAGAAGTCTAGTCTGGCCTGGCTAGCGAGTCCCAGAGATCTACCTGGCCCCATCATTTCAGCACTGAGATTCTAAGTTCAAGCTCTCCCGTCTGACTCTTAAAGGAACAGATTCCGGAGATCAAACTGAGGATTCAGGCTTGCTAGGGCAGCCCTTTACCAACCGAGCCATCTTCCCAGGCAGCAGGAAAATCTTAATCGACAGAACCAGGAGGCGGGCCAGATTCCTTCCATAAGCCATGGCTTCCAAACCTTGCAGGAGGCAGCTGAGTCCCTGTTCTTTCCATATGCATGCACAACTGTGTCCTCTGCAGCGCCCACTTTGCAAGACAGTTGGGAACATCACTGGGCAAACACGGGACATCTGCATCCTGTTTGTAATCCACTGACTAAGACACAGACTACGATAAATAAACATTTCCAGTATTCCATAATAGCAGCCCAAACTCGGAGCCAGGTACCTTAGAAAAACACAAACTGTCATTTAACTCAAATGACAGTAAATAATGCCATCAGAAATTTTTAAGGAGAATTAGGCTAAGAAATAATGAATTGAGATAATTTTCTATTAGAGAGATCATCTGAGTCAGAAATGGTGTCACTTGCCAGTAATTCCAGCACCCAAGAGACAGAGAAAAGAAGGCCATGAGTTCAAGGTCATCCTGGACTACGCACAAGCTCATGACCAATAGGAGTTACATAGTGAGTCCCCTGTCTCATAAAGCCAGAGCTGGAGACGTAGTTGAGTGACAGAGCACTTGTCTAGCTCATGTAAGGCCTGGGATTCCAACTCCAGCACTGAAAATAAGAAGCAAATAAAGTAAAGAACAAGTCCATTGCTACTTTCCGGTGGCTGTCATTGCCATTGTCATGTTCCGAAACATTTGGCCGCTATTTGTGGGTCAAGTCCTTCACTCGACCTCTCGGTACCATCAGAGGCAAAAATGACAAAAGTCCAAAATGTATTCCGTAAATTAAAAGCTGTACTTTTTAAAGTCAACCCAACAACATCCGTACCCTTTTAACCATCCCGGGGTCAGGGTGAAAACAATGGCAGTTATTCCTTTCTGGAGAGAAATTTCACACTTACACCAAAGGCCTGCAGTCCTTCCAAGACTAAGCTCTTGTATTCAGATATGCTCAGCTGTGTTCAGATCAATGTCTTATCTCGCTTCTGCACAAAGCACTCCCGGGATCTAGCACTGTGGTAACTCAAGGTCACCAGAGAGTTCTTTACAGATGAAAATAGAGACTTTAACTCTATAGTCATAATTTCATTTCTGGACCTCCAAATACATCACTGGGAACACATGCATACACAAGCACACGCGCGCGCGCACACACACACACACACACTCACACACACACACACAAACACACACACACACGTGCACATACCCTTTTCCCTCATGTTGAGAATTCTCTAAAACAAGAACTAATATGTGGTCACAACCTAGTCCATTAGCTACTGACACTGTTTGGAATCTTGCTGGATTTGTTCCTATCTGAACTTGATTTCCCTGAGTCAATACTTGTCCAGAAAATGCCTTGAGCTAAGCTTCCCATTCTCACCGTCAAACCAGCCTGAGAATGTCAATAGCATTCCTCAACCTGGCTGCTTGGAAGAATCAGGACACTGGGCTCTGAAGAGAGAGGCAAAGGAAAGCTGGAAGCAGAATAATTCCTTTATTCACTCATTCATCCTCTCTTCATTAATGGAGCCCTTGCAGTGGTGTTGCATGGTTGAAAGTAAGACTTCAGGACTGGTGTTGGCACCCAACGTGGGCATCAGTTTAAATTAATTCATCTTATCAATTAAAAACCAGGAGTCAGCTATCAGGATAAAAACCAGAAGGATTGGAGAAGCAGGGGAGCACCCACAGTCCTGTCCTAACCTTTCTTGTTCCTCTGACCAAAAGGGCAAGATCCTGTTTCAGCTCCGCCTTCTGACTCCAAGCAAGCTTTATTTGTCAGAACACAAGGAAAATATCACACAATGCACTGTGGTAGTGCCCATCCTTAATTCGTTACAGTAGAGGCCGAGGCAGGCGGATCTCTGTAAGTTAGAGGCCAACCTGGTCTACCCAGCAAGTTCCAGGGCAGCCAGGGCTATACAGTGAGACTGTCTCAAAAACATTAAAGATCAGTGTCGGTCCTCCTGGGTTCCGATGCTGCCTAGTCTCTGTTGCCTTGCTCGGGTCATTTACTGTGGGTAGTTTGAATGAAACCGGACCCCGTGGGCTCAGAGACACTAGCACTATTAGGAGACGAGCTTTTGTTGGAGTGGGTATGGCCTTGTTGGAGAAAGTGTGTCAGGAGTGGGTATGGCCTTGTTGGAGAAAGTGTGTCACTAGGGGTGGGCTTTGAGGTTTCAGAAGCTTGAGCCAGGCCCACCCAGTCAGTCATATTCTCTCTCTTTCTCTCTCTCTCTCTCTCTCTCTCTCTCTCTCTCTCTCTCTCTCCCCCCCCCCCTTCCTCTCTCTTTCTTCCTGCTACCTGCCTATCTGGATGTAGAACTCTCACCAGTGTAGGATTCTCTAGCACCATGACTGCTTGTGTGCAGCCATGCTCCCTGCCTTGATGACAACGGACTAGACCTCTGAACTATAAGCCTACCCCAATTAAACGCTTCCCTTTCTATAAAAGTTGCCATGGCTATATTGTCAGGACACTAAGACACTCGGTTTTAGCCACACGTTGCTTTTCTGTAAAGCACCATCATAAAGCTGCCTCATGAAACTGTCATGAGTCTTCTATGGGATCGTATGTGCAGTGTAAGAAGTCAGGTCAGAAAGCTACAGCTTCCCCACACTCTAGCTTGGCTCCGGGGATGGAAGCTACATGCATATGTGCTGTGTCCTGAAACATCCCAGCAGGTATGCTCGGAATTACAGCAAGAGTGTCCACAGTTCCGTGAAGCCAAGGATCCCTCTGAGCAAGTGACTTTCTGCCCCAAACCACTTTACCTGCTAACCTCAGAAGATCTTGTCCCATGTGGGCTTTTGGCATGGGCCTCTTCTCTTTGCCTAGAGCACACTCTTTAGTCCATACTTTTTGAACTTTTTGAACAAATACACTTTTTCACCACCTTCTTTCACAGACAAAGCCTACTTTGAGTGTTCTGAATTCTCCTCCACATTGCCTTTACTCTTGTTCTAGGCACAAACATTTCCCATCTGGACACTTCTCATCTAAAGTTTTTTAAGTAGTCATCTTATTCCTTTCTCTGCAGACATACCTATGGATTCTACAGTTCTTTCCTGGGAATAGTCCATCCTGTTTAACATAATCTAGAAGCTCACTACTGTACTTTTATCAAAAACCAAGACCGTTAGTATAGGGTGGGAAAGACCATTAGATCAGTATATTTCAATCCTTCCTTCCTTTCCATAGTAATGGGACTGTACCAAGCTGGAGACTCAGCCCTCGCTTGAAGCTACGTGTGGCCAGTGATTACTTAGCTATTGCTGCATCACAAATCACCATGAAAGGTATCGTTCTATTAATCAATTCATATTTATAAAGTTAATTATTTAATCAACACTAATGTATTGTCATAGAATTGTTTCAATAACATACACTAAATTAAATAAAGTAAAAAATATTGCTAAATTTGTCTGAGGCTGGGAAGATAGCTCAGTCACTAAAGCCCTGAGCTTGACCCCAGAAAGCCACATAAAATGCTAGACAATAATAACATGATTATAATCATAGCACCTGGGAGATAGAGAAGAGCTCGCTGCCCAGACAGTCTGACCAACTTGGTGCTCCAGGCTTGAGACCCTGCTTCAGAAAACAAGGTGTATATATGTCATCTAAAGAATGACACCCATGATGGCCCTCTGACCTCCACACAGACATGCACACATGTCCACACACACACATGAACACTTTCCACCTGCCAGTCATACACCTTCGTGGAACACTCACATCTTTGCGTTATCGGACACCCAAGCCCTTCCCCCTTCCGGCGCCCTCCTCCAGAGCCCGACAGGCAGCCCGTGCTTGAGTCACGGTTGCACAATCTAAGGTCCTGCGACGGTTCCTGGTTGGCCACGAAAGGTTTCCCCACCAAGGCTTTTGTGCAATGCAGCTATCCACCTGGAACGGCCATCTGTCACTCTCCCTAAGAGATGCCGTGTCCCCTTCAAAGTGTCTTTCAAGGGTCACCCTCATGAGCATCTCCCCTTTAGACTTTGCAATATACGTTTTGGCATCTACAAAGTTCATGCTAGTGAACCAGTGAACCATACAATCAAGTACACACACACAGCATCTCACAATGTTTAAAACAAGTTCAGGGCTTTGTGTTGGGCTGTCTTCGTAGCTGTCTCTGGCTACACATGGCCACATAGTCCATACGCCACTGATGAGACACACTTTAGTTCATCTTCTCTGTCTGCACTCACTTCTTGTTGGTATCGTAGGAGCTCGTGTTTTTAATTTATGCCAACAAGGAATAGTTTTTGTTTATGAATCTATACCTCCTCGCCGACGCTCTTTTTTAACATGGGTAATGAGCAATCCAGGCTTCTTCTTGTCAAACAGTTAAAGTTGGTATTTTGGTAGGGAAAGAGTTACCTGGGCAGGGTTTGCCTCACAAGTACACAGAGCTGAGCTTGACTCCCAGAAGCCACATAAAACAGCCAGGCGGGATGACACGTGTTTGCATTCCCAGTGCTGGGGGGACGGAAAGGTGGAGACCAGTGACTCTCTGGAGCTTGATGTCTCAGAGAACAGGCGAATGCTGGCTTCAAAGAAATAACACTGGGGTTGACTTCCAGTATGTATTTTGAAAATAATGTGTTTTATTATGTAATTTTAGGAGTGAGTGGAATATTTTCTGGGGGAAATAATGGTTTTCCTGGATGTCTGCATTTAGACTTTGATTTGTAATTCAGCCTGCAAAGGTAAATGCTGTTAATGGTGCCTTAATTTTGTGTTGCCTATGACAGAAAAGGGCCACTAGGGGGCGCCTTTGTTACGTGCATTTCTTCGTCGAAGGGCGAGCAGGGTAAAATTAGTTTTGAACATAAGAAGAAACTAATGTCAACATTTGTTTAGTCATTCTGATTTTTTTTTAACTAAATAGAAAATAAAGCTGTTATTTTTTTTGGTTTTTTTTCCTCACAGTGTTCAAAGTCTCATATGCTCAGATGCTCACACCTGCGACATTTCTGAAGAAATCGATTCCTCATTCTCCCCCTCACTCCAGCGAATTCATCATTTAATAAACATTATCTTTGAGTCTCTGCAGAAGTAACTTTGGAAAATAAAATTTTTAATCGTGTACGCAGTGGCCTGTTCCAGAATTCAAAAGTTCAGAATAATAGGATAGACTATACATCTTCATTACTCTATTTACACTCAAATAGAAAAAAAGGGAGAGGTCTCTTTTTTATTTAATTATTTTTCATTTTACATACAAACCCCAGTTTCCATCCCTCTCCTTCTCCTCCCCCTCACACCATCCCATCCCCCATCCACTTCTCAGAGGGAGTAAAGGTCTCCCTTGGGAAGTCAACAAAGTCTGGCCTACCAAGTTAAAGCAGGACCAAGGCCCTCGCCCTATATCAAATCTGAGCAAGGTATCCCACCATAGGGAATGGGCTCCATAAAGCCATTCATGCACCTGTTACAAGTTCTGCTCCCACTGCCAGAGACCCACACACACACACCCCAAAAGACCAAGTCACACAGCTGTCACCTACATTCAGAGGGCCTAGTTAGGTCCCATACAGGTTCCCCAACTGACTGCCCATAGTCTGTGAGCTCCCACTAGATCGGGTCAACTGTCTCTGTGGGTTTCCCCATCACGATCATCTTGGCCCCCTTGCTCATATGATCCCTCCTCCCTCTCGTCGACTGGACTGCAGGAGCTTGGCCCAGTGCTTGGCTGTGGATCACTGCATCTGCTTCCATTAGTTACTGGATGCAGGTTCTTTAATGACCATTAGGGTAGTCACTAATCTGATTATCGGGCAAGGCCAGTTCAGGCACGATCTCCACTATTGTTAGGAATCTTAGCTGGGGCCATCCTTGTGGAAATTTCCCTAGCACCAGGTTTCTCCCTAACTTCATAATGGCTCCCTCTATCGAGGTATCTTTTATTGCTCTCCCTCTCTCTCCCTCCTCCAGCTTGGCCATCTTGATCCCTCGTGTTCCCATCCCCCATCCCTTATAACCCCTCCCTCCCAGTTTATCCAGGAGGAGGGAGGTCTCTTTATGGATGTTACAGAGGTGATCAATGCAGCTGATTACTGTGTGTGTCAGTGTTTTTTCTATGACAGAGACAGCAGCAAAGGAATAATGTGGAGACAACTGAACTCATACAAGTCAGCCAGGCCTCGGGATGGAGAAAGACCGGCAGAAAGGCTACGTACGCAGACATTGAACATAACAGCACGCACATCGGCTATTGAAGTTCATCCGCTCGGCAGAAGCCAGTCCTGAGGAAAGTAGACACCATAATTAAAGGTGGCTGGAGGGAACCTCCGTGTTTTTCCTGCTGAAAGTTTTCAAAGAAAGTAGATCTCTTACTAGTTGAGAGAAAAATAGAGGCAGAGGCTGAGGCCTCGTGATGGCTGTTCTTGGTTGTCACCTTAATTCCCACAAATAAAGGGCCCATCTGTGAGAGATTTCTAATTAATTCAAGTGGGAAGATCCTCTAATCCATATCATTGAGGTAGGAAGGCACACCATTGATCCAAATTCTTAATCCAGACCTAATCTGGTGGAAGTTTATGTAAACACCTGGAAGAAGGAAGCTTTTGCCCCTGCCCTCACCTTGCTGGCAAGTTCATTCATTCCTTCACTGGTGTTAGCGCCTGCTTCTTTGGGGTTCCAGTGTATGTTGAAGACCAGTTGAGACATCCAGCCTCACGGATTTGAGCAACTACTCTACCGGATTCTTGGGCTTTCCGTTTATAACCAGCCATTGTTGGTTTAGCTGGATTAAAAGTAATCATTCCAATAAATCCTCTTTCTCTATATATATAGATATCCATTCCTTAAGCTCTGTTACTCTAGAGATCCCTGACTAACACAGGCCCCACTGTGATGTTCTTCGCCCAGCCTGTTAACCTCCGTTCTGTCACGAGAATATTTCATTAAAATGAGAAGCCAGCAAAGTCCTGAAAGAAGTGTTTCCATCATACTTTCATCTCTTCTGTAAGTCTAAGTTATTCCCAGATAAAATATCCAAAATGCAAATTATATGTCCATATAATTCAATATGCTAAGATAGGGGAAGACAGCAATGAAAGATTGGCAGAAGCCAAGGGGGGCCTGACGCAAAAGAGGGCATAGTGTATGTTTCTAGTTATACAAAGTGCTAGATGGGCAAAACCAGGAACAACCCAATTTTCCTTGTGGTGTCCCCAAATAGAGAGACTGAGCAAAAGGACGGGGTGGGGAGGGAGGTTCTGGAATAATGGAATATTCCATGTCTGAATGGGGGTTTACATTCACAGACTCTCATAAAGTCCGACTTTCAAGGTGACCTCATCACATGCGGATTTCATCTCCAGAAAAAGCTGCTTTTAAAGAAAGATTATGAAGTGGAGAAATGAATGTAGAAAGAATTATTCATGGAACTTACAGGACATAGACCAACAGCCCTACATTGGTCAGGAAAGGATGCAAGAGCAGACTATTGTCGATTAAAGCTTTGAAAATAACCA
This sequence comes from Myodes glareolus, assembly GCF_982192425.1. Lineage (NCBI taxonomy): Eukaryota > Metazoa > Chordata > Mammalia > Rodentia > Cricetidae > Myodes > Myodes glareolus. The sequence continues at coordinate 18,262,316 of NC_142044.1, forward strand.
CAACACCCCAATTAAGTCCAAAGCTCTGAGCACTCAAAATGGGACACGGTCTACAATCCCAGTAAAATGTGGGTGACAGTGGGCTGTTCCTACCCCTGCAGCTGGTTCTGGACCCACATATATTTGAGATTAACTTGCAGTAGTAAATCGCTAATAAACGATCAGAACCCAAGGCACCAGGCAAGGGCTCACTCTGAAGTTCAAGTCATGACTCTGCTAAGAAGCACTTGAAGACATACAAGCTGTGTTCTCCAGAGAAACAGGTGAGCTGATCCCCCAAAATGAGACTGGGCAAGGTCATTTAAGGGGTTCATTCAAACACTACTTGATATCACCCTATGCACACATTCAGCCGAAAACAAGAATCTTGAGTGGCTTCCAAACCATTGGCAGGGTAAACAAGATGAGAAGAAAAGCAATGGAGAGATGTGAAAATTTAGCTGACCTTGTGACCTTTTGCTTGGATCATGAGCAATAACAGACTAGAAAAGAAAGATAAACCTAGTTTGGGCAATGGACCCTGGGTTGAGGTCTTGGACATAGCCTTGCTCTGAAAAAAAAAAAAAAAAAAAAAAAGAAAGACAAGAAAAAAAAAAAAGATGATTCCAGGCCTCCTGCCTTGGTGATTGAACTTGAACGGGAATGCTAAGCACATTCATCTCTGGTTGATAAAACTTTTATGTTAGATTATTTATCCCACTTTCCCCCTCAAAGTTTGGGGGTCTGTATTCTCCCACCACCTCAGGATTCTCTTCTGGAGAATAACAAGCTCTTCTGGAAATAACGCAACATCGTTCAGAATCGGCTTCCCAGGATCTTAGTCAGTGTTCTCAGGAGATGAGGTAGACGAATGAGTGTTGTTGCTGATGCTGCTGCTGCTGCTGCTGCTGCTATTGCTGCTGCTGCTGCGTAAGTACTTTCCTAGCTGGGTGATATGATGCCCTCCTGTAATTGCAGCATCTGGACTTGGGAGGTAAGAGACAGGAGACTGGAAGGACAACCCGGGCTATACAACACATTGAAAGTCTAAGATCCTGACTCATAAAACCACAGAATGGGAAGGTGACTGATTAGTAGAGCACTTGTCTATCTAGCACGTGCAAGGGAATAAACTGAGCCCCCATGCCATTAAATAACACACATATGCGCGCGCGCACACACACACACACACACACACACACACACACCCCTTTTTTTCCATTGAGAAGTCATTTGTTAGTCTGATGGATTTTCCTTTATATGTGACTTGTGTACTTTCTTTCAGTTTTCAATACCCTTTTTTTGCTCTGTGTATTTATTGTTTTAATCACAATTTATCATGGGGAGTTACCCCCTCAACTACCTTTGGGTGCCACACCGCTGATAAAAAAAAGCTTCAGAAAGATTCCCGCGTCCCTCCTGAGTTAGGTTAGCAGGATGTGCAATTGAATTTGAACATTTCAATGTTTTTTAAAGTTGCTAGCGTAAAGTTACCTTAAGCAGAGCTACTGAACTCTGTGAAATGTAAATGTAAATGTCAGAAATGAAAATGTGATGGGAACTGGTGAGCCAACTCTCAACAAAGTCTCATGGTTCTTTGCTTTCTGCTTTCTTAATAGAACTGCTAATGGCTGCCACAAAGCACATGTATTGCTGCCACTGTGAGTGATGAGTGGTCTCAGGCCAGTGCTGCCATCACATTGTGACTCTGAGAAAAATATAGATCTCTCAATCGTCTTCTGTTACCAAAGGCCGAAATCAGCTTGCCTCAGTTAGCCGTGTTTGCCAATGATGCCTTCCAAAATACCCTGAGCGAAGAAGGCAAAGAGCAGGAGCTTAGGGGAAGGCACAAAGTGATAATGGGGAGCAATGGGGAGCAGACTACAGAGGGATACCTGGCAGGGCTGTCTGGCCACTCATGCCGCAGGTCACTCTGTCTCCTCCAGTTCCGCCCTCCCGTTTCTTCTTCATCTTCCCCACTAGCACACAGCATTTCTAAGCCTCTCCCACTTTCAACATCCCTCCTTTTTTACGTCCAACCCTCTCTCTCTCACCGTTACCTTAGCCCTTCACTCCCACAATGCTTTCTTCAGGCAGCTGAATCTGGCCATGTCTACTTTCTCACCCCCATTCGGTTTTCCCAATTACAAGCTGGATTCCTTCATCACCTCCCCCTCCCCACTTATAAACAGCCATTAACTAAGACTATCCTGTTGTTAGATCCAATAGGCAGGTATTTGTCAACCTCTGTGTGTCAGCCTTCCCAACAGCAGTTAGCTCTCCAATCATCTCCTCCTGCTTGAGATGCTCTGCCATTGCAACACAGGGCATTCCTGCCTCCTGGTTTCCCTGTTCAGCTCTCCGGCTGCTCTGCCTTCCTTACCTCTGCTTCGGCCTCCCCCATCCAGCCCATGGTTACACCAGAGCTCAGATCTAATTCTCCAAGTTCTCACGTGCACTCGTGTTCCAGCCTTTCACAAAGAACTGAAGTGATCCATCTGTGTGTCCTGCCTGCAGCTCTCCTAACACCCCCGAAAGCAGCATGCTGCTCAACCTATGTCCCAAACAAAACCCTTAAACATCCGTTACTCCATCTCAACCTAAAGTCTCCATCTTTGCTCTCCATCTCTGCAGCATGAACAGCACAGCCTATCAGAAAGCTAGGAGTCCTTCTGGGCTGTCTTCCCCATCATCACCTCTCCTAGCAAATCTCCTAGAGGCTAAGCATCACTCAGGCTCCATCTCCAGCTCGGCTGTCATTGCTGTAATTAGAGCATTTTCCCTCTCTCCTTCAAACTACTGATGAGCCTCCAAACAGCACTGAACTTGTTCTGCTTTTGCCACTTTTCCATCAGTAAAGTCTGACTCAGTTCCTGTCTGACGGTGCTGAAAACCCTGCTCGTATGCACTTTACAAACCCTATTGCCTTCAGAATCTGCTGTGAAATCGCTATGGCGTATTCTTCTAGTCTGGTACCAGGCTAACTCACATGCTTCAGCCTACAGAAGCTCAGGCTACGCCGCAAACCATGAATTCCTCCGATCTCTGCGTTTGGAGCTTGTTTCACCGTACTGCCTTCTAACCATTCCGGTGTGGTTCAGCCACTGCTCTGGTCTTACCACTGGGCTAACACGGGCCTCCCTTATCCAAACGCTCACCAAATGACTTTGTGTCTGCTGTCTCTCTTATCTCTCTACCCTTGTTTACAAAGCACTTCCCTATATGTGCTCAATAGTTTCATATATTCAATCCAACGCATACATGTCTTTAATTCACAGAAACGTATTTAAAATTCCTTCTTTAAATCAGTTGCCAACATGAAAACTCTGGAGATTTCCTTTAATAACCAAAATAAAAAAGTCTAGATTTCTATTACTTCTGGGACATAGGCCCAAGTTCCTGAGTTGCACTGATTTTTCTGAGAGGTTATATCCATAATTTTTTTGTAAAAAGATGCTTCTTTTCACAAAGAGGAATTGCTCCTCGAAACATAGTCCCTATGTGACCTCCCCACCTGTCCCCATTTAGCACCAGACTTTGTAACCTGCCTAATAAACCATGTGCTCCCTTCCGACACAAATGGCATCTTCTGTCTGTATGTCTAATGAAGCTGAATAGTTTCATGGTGTCCTCGCTCCCTGGCCACAGTGAGTGCAGCAGAGACCTCTCCATTCAGCAGCTACCGGCCAGGCGACTCGACACGGGCTGTTGATCCCTTCAACCATGATTACATGAATCTGACCAGGATGACTGGTCCTAAGGCTCTGTAAACACAGGCTGAGTGGGAAAGGGTGGAGTTGGAGACACAGAGGGAGTTGTGGAAAAGAAAGTCAGCCAGCTATTGCGTTCCTGCTACTGTGGCCCTGGCTTCTGCTCTGGTGACACTGGGTATTGGATGGATGAAAGCTTGGCCCAAAATGAGATACGTCTATTTTCCCTGTTCTGGGGAGATGGCTCTTTTTTCTTTCTCTTTAGCGAAGAGACCACGTTTAGAGATCACTTTCCTTAAACAGTTGTGAGGGGTTTTTTTGTGGCTGTTTTATATTGAATATCTAACAGCAGACTGCTTAATTCATTGCCAAATGAGTTTCAGGCATTATTCAAGAGTCATACTCAGGGCTGTGGTTTTTCTGGGAGAGGAGTAAAAAGCACTCCTAGGAATAACAAAACATTAGCAAAGAACAAATGTTGTCTTAAAGGCCTTCCACCTCCCAATCACACACTCCAGGTCCACACACGACTGTCCCCAGCAGGCCTAGAGTCAGCCAGCCAGCATCCCCTTTCTTTGACAAAGCGTAGGAGGCTCCCTCCATCCAAAGCCACAGTAGCCCTGAGGCCTTGATTCCCAGAGAGAAAGAGAGATCTCAACGATTTCTAGTCGAGAACACCCAGTTGTAGGATTATAGTCTGTCCTCACAGAATCACTTTTTATTCATTATTTCTGTGGTTCAGAGATAGAGATGTGAAATAGCCAAAGAGTAGTCATTCCCATTTCTAAGACCATTCTCCACTAATGCTGTAAACTTTGAAGTCAAGAACTGTCTTCATATCTTGGTGCAAACACTTCCTGGGTGGCCTAAATCAAGTCATTTAACTGCATCAGAAATGAGATGTGATGGAGTAATAAATTGGTCTGAAAAAATATTAGTTGTGGGGATAAACATGAGAACTATTAAATATAAAAACATTTATAATACTATACAAACACGAAATGTATTTCCTTTTTAGTAGGCAACGTCTTTCAAATGATATCAAAACCACACACCTCTTCGTCATGACCTCTGCAAGGTGACATCATCCCCGTCAGTTTTCTTTCACAGGTCAGAGATCCCAGATGACCAAGAGCAGTTCACTGGTGGCAATGCACTAAATCAGCAAAAGTGAGGACAGAGCCTGTGGGACCCATATGATGGTTTTCGATGTCAAAGAGATCAAAAGTTTTAAAAGCTTAAAATTGCACCAAGTGCTGTACTTTCAAAGTTAGAAATGGTTTGTTTGCCCACTTACCTCCATCTGTTTGACAGCCTTCTTCCCCTTCCTCCAGCTTTGACACTCTTTCTGCTCCCTCTCCATCAGTGCTTCCTAATTGCTCCTAGCAATGTTCCGTTCAGGCATGAGAATTCAACTGTTTCTTATTCTTACCATTTTAACAACTACCAACTACAAAATAATGACCTTTGACTAAGGAGGAGACCAGAACAAATGCATGAATATAGATACGAAAATATTTAGCCTAACAGTGTGAGTGGGGATGTCTCTGACTCTTTTTGCTGCTCTTGGGACCCTTTTCACCTACTGAGTGGCCTTAATCAGCCCTGATATGAGACTTTGTACCTAGTCTTATTGTATCTTGTTGTGCCATATTTGGTTGCTTTTCCAGGGAGGCCTGCTCTTTTCTGGAGGGAAACAGAGAAGTGGATCTGGGAGAAAGGGAAGGAGGGGTTGGGAGGAGTAGATGGAGGGGAAATTGTAGTCGGGATATATTGTATGAGAGAAGAATAGAAAGAAAGAAAGAAAGAAAGAAAGAAAGAAAGAAAGAAAGAAAGAAAGAAAGAAAGAAAGAAAGAGAGAGAGAGAGAGAGAGAGAGAGGGAGGGAGGGAGGGAGGGAGGGAGGGAGGGAAGGAGGGAGGGAGGGAGGGAGGGAGGGAGGGAGGGAGGGAAGGAGGAAGGGAGGGAAAGCAAAAAAGATAGAGAGAAGGAAGAAGAAAGGAAGAAAGGAAGAGAAGAAAGAAAGAAAGAAAGAAAGAAAGAAAGAAAGAAAGAAAGAAAGAAAGAAAGGAAAGGGAGAGAGAGAGAGAGAGAGAGAGAGAGAGAGAGAGAGAGAGAACAGAAGAAAGAAGGGAGAATTAGTAGTTTGACGAGATGACTGTTTAGCCAAACAACAATAGTATACTCTCTTTAAGACCTATGACCTCTCCCTGCTATGAATTTTTTGACTAGGTTTACAGTATGAGGCATGAGTTCCCTCTCCTGGAGCAGATTTAAATCCAACCGGAAAGTGGTATGTTACCCCCATAACAGCTATGCCACTATTGTGTTGTCTGGCAGATTGGTATTGTAGCATGAAGGGTTCAGTGCTGGGTATAACCAATGATTTCTTTTCTCCACCAATGTCCTGCATAACATCCTCTGGCACTATGAAAGTTACCAGGGAGAGCATTTTCCCTTATTCCAAATTGATTTCTCTATGTCCTGCAGCCAAGGTATCTTCAGCAATAGGGTCTTACAATCCAATTTTCAAACTCCTTTTTGTTTTCAATTATTGTTTTCAACTAGTTTGTACAGGAATGGGTTTTGTGGTAGTTTGAATGCATTTGGCCCCCATAAACTCACAGGGAGTGGCACTATTAGGGGGTGTGGCCTTGTTAGGGGTGTGGATGACACACATTTTTAATCAGACCTTGAGGCTGAAGTGCATACCTTTAATCTGGGCCATACCTTCTGTTGGAAGTGTCACTGTGGGGGCAGGCTTTTGGGTCTTTTTCTCAAACTTCATTTAGTATGACAGTCAGTCAACTTCCTGATGCCTCTGAGTCAAGATGCAGCAGTCCCAGCTCCAGCACCACCTCTGCCTGCATGCTACCATGCACCCTGTCATTGATCACAAGTGGACTTAACCTCTGAAACTGTAAGCTAGACCCCCTCAAATAAATATTTTCTTTGTAAGAGTTGCTGTGATCACAGTATCTCTTCACAGCAATCAGAACCTAAACCAAGACAGGTTTACATGAATTTTTTTCATGATCCTTTGATTCGGTTAACCCACCCTCATGCCCTCCTCTTTCCTAGCCTCTGAACTGCTTCCCCACCTTTAGGCCCCCCTCCAGTATCATATTACAAAACTTTCGTATCAGTTTTATTCTTTCTTATTATTTTATCCCTCAGTTCTAACAAGAGTAATTCTCTATATACATACATACATACATGTACTTCTGTCAGCTCATTACAGCTATTTAATGTACAGGGTAGGGACTTGGTTCCTCTATAGCTCCTTGTGGTTTACACACTGTTATTCCTTCCCACGTTCTTCACAGCAAAAGAGAGACTAGCAATATTGCTTTTTAATCCCCCCCCATACTTCCAATTCTTCCCCCATTTTTTCTAATTACACTAGCAACTTTTTTCTGGCTATGCTTTTAAATACAAGGAACACAATTTATCGACACACCAACCAGGACAGGAATCCTGAAGTAGGAAAGGGATGAAATTGTTGAGCACGTGCAACATTCTCTCTCAGTTGGAGAAGGGAAAGTTTCCAAACTGCTACATGCACCAAACCCAAGGACTGTCAAAAGTTAATTATGTGTACTCAGGGAAGCGACTCTGTCCCTAAATTCCCATCTTTGCAGCTCTCTATTTTCTGTTTAGTGTGATGCAAGGCCCCTCAACCTCTTCCTATTTGTCTCATGCTTTAACTCCTATCTCCATGGACCTCCTAACCTCACTTCCTCCTTACAGTCCCAGAATCCCTATTTCTTCATTGTTTGCATCTCTTTCTTGCTAAAGCTGACAGCAAAGAGTCTCCAGATTGCAATATTTTTAAACTGTGGTTAAAAATATATAAAATTTAGTCTCTACTTTAAAACTATAAATATACAGCATAATGTTGTTAGCTAGGAGCACAATACTGTATGGTAGCTAGAGTTTTTTCATCATACAACCATGCATTACTGCAGTTGGACAACAGTTCCCTCACCCCCTTTTCTTAGCTGCTGGCAACCACAGTTCTATTTTCTGTTTCAACAAGTTTCTAATTGTATGTACTTCACATGGGTGGAGACATCCTAAATATCCACTGATGAACAAATGGATAAATAAATGTGATTCTGCATACAGCAGGATATTATTCAGCCATAAACAGGTCTACCACATTCAACAAAATGAGTGTTGAGATCTATGGTCTGAACATGTCCCCCAAAATTCACAGACTGAAACTCAGTAACCTACATGACAGCATTCAGAGATGAACCACTTTGATTAAGTCCTAAAGGCCAAGAGCTCATAGATTTAGGAATGGGGCTTTGATATAAGGATTTGATGGATAAAGTCACTCTCTTCTACTGTCTGATAGTAGATCTTTTGTTGTTGTTGTTTTGTTTGTTTTGAAAGATAGGTTTTCTCTTTGTGCCTTTGGAGCCTGTCCTGGCACTTGCTCTGTGAACCAGGTTGGCCTTGAACTCACAGAGATTCTCCTACCTCTGCCTCTCAAGTGCTGGGATTAAGGTGTGCACCACCACCGCCCAGCAGTAGATCTTATATTAAATCACAGTGTTTGTCTTCTTTCTTGATTTCTTGCTTTCACGCCACGTGGCTAGAGCATAAATTCCCAACCTGTAAGCAGAAAACAGCTCCTCCACTATGAGTCTGCTAGAACATGGAATTTTCGCTCCTGCACCTCCAAACTCTGAGTAAATACTTTTTGTTCTTTATCCAGTCTAAGTTTTTTTTTTTTAATAGCAACACAGACTAAGACTTACAGTAAGTTAAATAGTTAGGCTTCATTTATACAACAGACAGGGTTCATTGAGTGTGGAAAGCTTCCTGAGGGGTCTTGTTCATCTCTGTGGACCCTGGGTATGGAAGACATTTGACACCATTGAATGCATACACAACAGAAGCCTAAATCAGCACTACTGAAGACCATCTATCACCAGACTTTTACTAGGCACATAGCCTGAACGTTGACAATCCTTGTGTGAATCTTAGCTTCTCTTCCCGCTCTGTGATACTCTGAGAGAAACAAGCTCAAGGAGGGAGGGTTTGTCTTAGCTTGAGATACAGCCCCTTGCAGTAGAGAAATCAAGGCAGCAGAGCTTGGAGCGGCTGCTCACACCACTTCTGCCATGAGGAAACAGAGGGGGAGAAGCCCTTGTACATGTTCAGCTCAATTTCCCATTTCATACATTCCAGAATCTCCTGCCCGGGAAGTGGCCCTGCCCACAATTAAGATGACTCCCTTCCCATATCAACCAACACCACCAAAATAACCCCTGGCCGACATCCTCAAAGGCTAACCTTAATCTAAGTAACCCTGCACAGGTGTGTCCAGAGACATCTCAGCAGTGATTCGAGGTTCTTTCAAGTTAATGATTAATGCCAACCATCACACCATCCACAAGTGATTCCTTACTAAATGTCCACAACGACCCTAAATCTTTCCCACATGTCATGCTCCCACAACCACTTCCCCGCCATCTGCAGCCCGCGTTGGGTCAGCTTGTTCTCTCCTTTGAAGCTATCTGTTGAGAACAATCTTCCCGTGTAATTATTCAAGATTAGGCCTCCCAGTCCCCGCTACTCTCCCGTGTTTTGTGCTGACAGAGACCCTTTTCAACTCACACTGTCAGGACTAAGCCCACACTTTTTCCTACTCCATGTCTCGAGCATATTGGAACCACATGGAATGGTTTTGAAACCCGACGTTTTCTCACAGAAGTCTGTGTTTCCCTCCAAGTTGACCAGCCTCCAGAACGTGCTTTACAGGCAACTGGAGGAAAAGAAAGAAAAATTAGAAAGGCTGTATATACCTGCATCAGTCCAGAGATGTTTACTACAAGTCTGTCAATTTCAAAATCAGGTCACCCCACATGATGACTCAATTGCCCTTTTAAAATTGAATTTTAAGTTTGTGTACAAATATGTGTAGCTTACAGTCTGTTCCCCCCGTACGGCCTCCTTTCCACTAGCTGCTTCTGTCCCTCCTACACAATTCCACTTCCATTTGACGCCATATATATGTGTACAGTGTTTCATCAATCTACATAAAACTCTAGAAACGACAAATGAGAAAAAAATCATACCATGTCTGTCTTCCTGAGACTGGCCTAATTCTCTTGATATGGTTGCCTCCAGTGGCATTCATTTTTCCACAAGGAGCATGATGTCATTATGACTCCTTTTCCAGATGGGTCTTCCCTGGGATTCAGAAGTGGCCTCACACGGTGCTAGGCCTCATCCAGAGGAGCAGCAGCCAGGTTCCCAAAGCGCATGGTGAGTCTCCAACACAGGCTCATCCCCTGCCGTCCAGCCTTCTGAAAATCTCACTTTCCTATTGGTGCTTACACAGGGAATGAGGTGAAGATCGACTTGGGAAACCTCTGTGCAAGGGTGTGGGGACACTGATGTCTTAATTCGAGGGAAAACACACTCTATTTGTGCTAGAATCCTTGTAATGCCATTATACAAAGTATCTTGGTTTTTTTTTTAACTTTTTATTGTTTCTTGGTGGATTTCACATCTGCATCCCAAACCCACTCATCTCCCCATCCCCTTACTTCTGCCTTCTGCCCTTGCAACCTCAACCTCTCCTGCAATTTAAAAAAAAAAAATCCAAAAGTAAAACAAAACAAAAAAACAAACAAAAAAAAACAATTCTCATCAATCATGGAAGTTGAAGTAAAACACAATGCATCTAACAGTATACCCTTCAGTCCATGCATCTTTGCTTGTATGTGTCCATTCAAGGCCTCTGGCTTCTGCTACGCTATCAATACCAGTACTCTTTTTGGCTATCCTATTGTTGCCTGAGTCTTGGAGATCCAGCAGCTTTGAATCTGCAGGTCCAGCCCATTTCCACGCTCCAGCATTCATAGACGAGGTGGATATCGGGGCGGGCTACCTAATTTCCGGTTCCGGGCCTGGGTGGTGCTGTGTTTGTCAGCCTGCCAGGTTCTCTCATCCGCACCATGCTGGAGAGCTCTTTGGCACTGCCCCAGCTAGCTCACCCAACAGCAGACAGCAAGGAGCCGAGCCCGTTTTCCTGTTCTCTCACCTTGGGGTCCAGTTTACCCACACTCACACCAACAGGGTCAACCCTGCTGTTTTACCCAGGCAAACTCTAGGGCCTGCTCTTCCGACTGCTGCACTTGGGAAGGGCTGGATGAGGGCCAGCTCTTCCGATCTCATATCCCCGAGGCCAGCTCTCCTGCCTGCCACAGGGGTCAAGGAACGACGGGAGGAGGGGCATTTTTCTTTACCCTTGTCACCACATAGCAAACAACGGGGGGAGGGGGTCAATCCTGCTGCCCTCATACCCCCCCAGACCAGCTCACCTGCACCACCATCAAAAAGATCACCTCCTTTAATTAAGTCCTGATTTGAGTCTATTTCGTACCAAAACCTAACTGAAAAGGTCTTAAGAATTTGACGTATTCCATTTTTAGGAAAATGGATGCAGCCAGAAATTGTCTTGTTGAAAATAAGACATATTCAAAAGGCAAATGTTTCATTCTTTCTCTCATACGCTGAGTCTTTAATAACATTATATGTGCGCATATACATAGATGGATATGTTTATGTGTGCAGGTACATGTGTGGGTCATAAAATAACAAATAGGGTGACGAAGTTAAGGAAGACATCAAAGGGAGGAGGGAGGAAGAAGATGACAGAATACCGGAATCCATATGACTTGAAAGTAGGTGGGGCCAGAAGTATCTGGAGAAAAAGGAAGTCAGTCAGTCAGGAGGAAAGAGCGACACGTGGGAGAAAAGTGAGAACAAAGCATAATGACACATATGTACTAAAAAATGCCATAACGACACGGTTATTTTATATGCTGGCATAAAAATTAACTTAAAAATAAATATCTTAAAACAGCCTGTAAAGATTAAAAAGAGCCACCAAGTTAGCTGAATGGGTACAGAAATCTGACAAAATAATATGATAGGAGAGAACATGGTATCTCTACACTATAGGAGAGAACATGATATCTCCATACAATAGGAGTGAAGCTTCAAGAAAGAAAGAGAGAGAGAGAGAGAGAGAGAGAGAGATGGAAGGAAGGAGAGAAGGAAAGAAAGAACGGAAGAAAGAAAGGAAGGAGGAAAGAAAGAAGGAGAGAGAGAGAAGAAAAGAAAGTTGAGTGTGGTAGCACACACCTTTAATCCCAATACTCAAGAGGCAAAGGTGTATAGATTTCTGTGAACTGAAGGCCATCCTGATCTACATAGAGAGTTCTAAGTCAGCCAGAACTGCAATAGTTACACCCTATCATAAATAAATAGATAGACAGATGGATCGATAGATAGATAGATGATAGATGATAGATAGATAGATAGATAGATAGATAGATAGATAGATAGATAGATAGATCTCATTAATTACTTAGTACTCTGCTCGCAGTAATATGCTCCATGTCCCTGTTACAGTGTGGGCACAACTGAACAAATGTTTATTTAGCTGCCGCTAAGTACCAAACATAAGATTACTGATAGAGGAAACATTGCCCCACCGTTCAGAGTAGCTGGTTACACAAGACTAAAGAGCACTGTTTACAGTTCTAGAGAACTGACAATGACTTCAATGTCTACCATCAGTGGAGTAGCTGGATGCATTCACCTGTGTATACACACCAAAGCTTTATTAAATAAGTTCTATCTGCAGCTACAAACGGGGAAGTAGATCAATGGAGCATTGTTAACTAAATCAAAAGGTATTTCTGACTAGCATGAGTGATATAATGTCACTTTTATAAATAGAAAAGAAACAACCAAGCTATCTATACATTCATGTGTATGCGTTTGTATAAACAAGAAAAAGTGTTTAGAAGTTACCAAATGATCTACCACAATTACCACTTAGTCACTAGGGGAAGAAGCTTATTAGTATTTATATACCACTGCAACTGGGCAGTGGATGTGGTGAGATTTTTTTTCTTAATATTACAGAAAAATTCAGTGAGGAAAACATTTGGAATGAAACAAAATGTAACTCCAACTCAACAATGCTCCTCACAACTTTTGACCAGGAATCGTGACTTAAACCAAATGGTTTGTGTGAATGGCCTCAATGCTGCATGCAACATAAACATAAAGATATTCTAATCTGATTTGGCAAATAGGAACCCAGACAGCATGAAAACAGAATTGAAAACTTTGAAAGTATTTCATTTGAAAGTGTCTTTTTTTTCTTATGTATAAGCGTTTCTCTGGGCAGTGAAGAATTTAGTGCGGACTAGGTGAATGCATGCTAGTCTTGAGTCCTGAGCCATGTGTTAGTGTTCGGGGGCCACAATCCATTATTCTGGCACCTATTCACCATAGACAACCACTACCAACAGTGAGTGGCTTCTCCACCCTGATGTAGGCTTGCTCTCTATATACGGCCAAGCTTGCACTGATCGTTGAGGGAAGGGACATATGATTACGCTGACTGATTTAAGCAAATGATCCACACTGCAAAAAGACAGAAGTGTATCTCCTACATCACGTAGTAAAGGAGCTCATTCGTGTCTGCATTCTGTCCTGTGTTGGTAAAGTTTGACAGTAGGGATGAGATTCTGTCTTTCCTTCTGAATATAAACAAGAAGACCTTTGACTTCAATTCACAGCTTTGTTAAACTGCAAAAAGGCTCTGCATAGATGTCAACCAACAACAAAAACAAAAGCAAAGGTGTGCCTTGGTTCTACATTGAGCTACGAACGCAAACCTGACCTATAATTAACTTACTGCTGCGCTTTACAATCAAGGATGTTAATATATTTTATTCATTGATTATACCAATCTATGTAAATCTATGCTAAGTGTTTTTGCTATACACCACCAAAATATTTTTAAAGTAACCCCCTGTTTGTAGCAGCCAGATATTTTTGAACAAGAAGAGGAGAAGAAGGAAGTTGCATTTTCCTGTATTGGAGATGCTACTGAGAAAACACTAGGCCTTCTAAATTACCTTAATGAGAATATCCACTCACAACAGGCCAAGGCAGAAGTCAAGGACAACAGCTGAGCAAGATGACAATTAATGCCAAGAACAGAGGTTGAAGGCATTGGAGAGATGTCAATCAGAAAACCACAATTCCATAGACTAGGGAAGAAGGAAGTTTAAGGAAGGTATTGTGCAACATAGTACTTAGTACTTAGTCCTGGCTGGCCCGAAACTCCCTATGTAGACCAGGATGGCCCAAAAACTCAGAGATCCACCTGCCTCTGCCACCAGATTAAAGGCATGTGCCGCCATATGCTCTTGAGAATTGCTAAAGAACAGACCTTAATTATCCACACTACAAAAGACAATGTGTGAGGCAATAAACCATAGCTTTAGTTGTCCTGTGTGTGTGTCTCCATATGTGAGACAAAGTATTTCATTGTATACCAACAATATATGGAATTTTTATACAGCAATGGAAATAGTGTTCAAGTCAAAATCTTAATTCAAGCTGGCGCTGGATTCACTACGTAGCCAAGTTGGCCCTGAACTCACAAACTTCCTACCTCAGTCTCCCACATGCTTAGATTATACCTATGTGCCACCAAGCAGGCTCAAAAATTATTTTTAAAAGTAAGATACATATTAAATAAAATTTGAAAGACCAATAATAGACAGACTACCTAAAATGTACTCAACATCGAATTTTACATTTTTTGACTCATATTCTGCTCCTTGGCATTTGCTTTTCTCAGCATTAGGAAAGGTCATAGGCACGTTTGTTTTGTATGTCATAAAACTCTGCTCAGCCCAACACATCCTTGTCTGCATTGCTAATGAATAAGATGGCAGCCAGCATCGTTGAGATTGAGAGGCAGAGGACATATTCTTACTAAACACTTCTCTGTTTGCTAAGTCTGGCCCCAGATTTAGTCTAAAAGCACATGGGTGCCAGTGAGTGCCCTCAGGAGGGCTAGGAATCATGGCTGATGACTAAAACCTGCAGACAGTTTGGAATGTTCTTGTCAGTAAGCAAACACCTTCAAACAGTGTCAAGATGGGGATGGTTTAGTTTATTGAGTGGAAGTGCAGTCTCTAGCATCAATCATGAATGGATACCTGCGCTTTCCTCAGCACCATTGTCTTTAAAATGGAGATGACACCAATACTCACCTTAGGACTTAGCACTGTTGCTGAATGATGTCCAAAAATCCTTTAAGCAGTGCCTCATAATGGTGGCAGGCATTCAGGAGCCATTTCCCTATAAAGATGTGAGAAATCGGTTAAAAACATGAGTGATTGACAAGAAAGTGGGGAGCACAGCTGCTTGAGAGTCAGACTCGGCGCTCACAAGAGGTCCATGCTACTTCATTGTCTAATACTTTGCCAATTTTTCCACATTATCAATAATGAGTTTGCCCATCACATCTGGGAACAATCAGACCAAGGGCAAACTTTCCAGCCAAAGACGCAGGCACTTTGCTGCACCCACAACGAATCAACTGAAATTGCTTTTCCAGTCTCCAAATGCCATAAACACACACACACACACACACACACACCTGCATACCGAGATGTCTTTTGTGCATGACAGTGGACAAAAAAGAGAAAAGAAAGTATTACTCAAGATCAAACATTGTTTTCAAGTCTAGGTTAGAATTCCTGGAAAATCCATCCACAGTGTTTTTCAGTCAGGTTAAAATGTCTGAGCTGTGATCAAATAGTGCGCCAAGAACGTGGCTAGACATCCAGGCTTGGAAAGCTGGAGAGAAGGGCTTATTTTCAAATGAGAAGCAGAGCTAAGTTATGCCAGCAACTCAGCCTGAAAGCCTCAGTCTGGAGGATGGCTTTGTGGATGACTCTGACCTCTGGATGAATCACTAGATGCGAGCAACATCAATATTCTTCTCCTAATTTTGAGAGATGGTCTCACATAATCTGGGTTGGTCTTGAACCTGTTATATAGCAAGGATGATCTTGAATGTCTTCTGGCCTTCCTCTGAAGTGCTGAGATTACAGTAAAGCCCCACCATGCATGGCTTGTAGTGCTTGGGATCAAACTGGTGATCTTATGCATAGGAAGCAAGTACTCTACCAACTAAGCTGCATATCAAAAAAAAACAAAAAACAAAAAACACTAAAGTCAGTAGAGGTGACACGCCTTTGTATTGCTAATTACTTTTTTGTGTTTCTTCTATCTTCATAGCTCCTTTGATCCCATGACAAAAGGTGTCCCCAATTTATGGAAGAAGGGCCTTGATGGAAGCATGCTTCAGGCTTTCAAGAAAGACTATAGAGATAGTCTGCCTGGGGACTTTCTCTTCCCTAAATCATCTGCAATACAACTTAGGCCTTCCTAGAGGCTAAGGCCCAACTTACTCAACAGCTATTCCAGCAGTTGGCTTGGGTGTCATCAGTTAAGGAGGGTTCTGCTGAGTCAGGGCTCTTTGGAAGGAAAAAAAAAATCCTCTTCTCATCTAAGCATTAGATTTATGGAAAGGAAAATGAATGTACTCACTCTGGAAACTGATAGACCTAAGAAACAAGCTCAAAAATGGCCAAGAATAGCAAAGGCCAGTGGTATCTATACTCGAAACTAAAATCAAGAGCTGAGATTGGTCTGGATTGGGTTTCTTGTCTTTTCCTGACTTTTCTTTCCTAACCTAGAAACATTGGATGCTTCAGGAATGAATTCAGAATCATTCCCTATGACTGCGTGGTACAGAGTCCCCAAGCAGGCCACGTAATCTGATGCCAAGGCTGCCAAAACTGGGGGTAAGCAGGCATTTGATGGCAAGCTTTCTGAGCAAGAAATAAAGATTCTGACTCTCACCACAATCAAGCAAAGGAGGGTCTCCAGACAAGAGTTTAGATACTGGACTGGTGTGTGTGTGTGTGTGTGTGTGTGTGTGTGTGTGTGTGTAGAAAGACAAGATGATATAGACATAAACATAGATGTTATATTTAT
The DNA here is from genome assembly GCF_982192425.1 of Myodes glareolus. Lineage (NCBI taxonomy): Eukaryota > Metazoa > Chordata > Mammalia > Rodentia > Cricetidae > Myodes > Myodes glareolus. Next base: position 18,278,910 of record NC_142044.1, read on the forward strand.
ATAGACATCAAAAATCAGCATCAACTTAACTTGGCTCATCACTTAGGCTATATCATTTCCGTTGTAACACCTATGGATGCAACAATCCAAGGGAAATTATTTAAAGGGAGGTAAAGATTTATCTAGGTTCGTAGTTGTAGAGATTTTGCTGTCTACCCACTTGGCTCTCATGATTCTGGACCCTTACATCACGATGGGGAGTCTATAGCCAAATAAAGCAATTTGTCTCATGGTAGACCAGAAGCAGAGGAGGAACAGGAAAATTTGGGGACAAAGTGTATCTTTTCAGAGTGTATCTCTACTGATCCACCCTCTCTAACCAGGCCCCTGCCTTCTGGTTTTCAATATCTTTCCATATGCTGCCTTATGATCCAACAAATGATTCACTCATTGACTATATCAGATTTCTCATGACCAAGTTACCTGGCAATGCCTGGATCCACCAGCCGAGGTACAAGATTTCAACGAATGAGCCTTTAAAGGTCATTTTATATCAACACTGTAAGTACATTCATGGGACATGGTTAGTCAGAACTGGGCAGGCCGCAAGGCCTTCCACAACAAGGAGATATAGACAGAGGGTTAAAATAAAGAAGAGGGCTATGACCTCTAAAGCCCAGACTACCACCTGGGTTCTGCCTCCATAAGAATGAGTTAGTGAAAGTTAGCAAACATTGAGCCAAGATGACTAGATGCAATATTGACAGGCAGGTTCAGTCTGTAACTGAAATACAGGCAGGAAACCAAGCGAGGAGCCCCAGTCAAAAGCTGCACATGAGAAAGTGACAAACGTCCATGGCTCACTCCCAGCACAATGTCATCCATGACACTGCCTGAGGGACCTTATGGTTTAGCCAGGACTGGTATGGGCACTAAGTGGAGGTTGACTCTTGAAGTTGACTCTTGAAATTGTCCTGTTCCAGCAAGCAAGCTTGGCTAAAGAAGGCAACGCCTGAAAGATAAATGACCTAGGAAGAGGCGCCAATAGCTTGCTTTTCTTCTCTATTACCTCCAGAACCCTCCCCAAAACAAAGGAAAAGAGATGTAACATTTCATCGGTGCCAATGGACTAAACACTGTACTACTTTAAAACCTCAAAAAGAGATCTGTTATCCTCATTTTCCCACCGCAGAGGCTGAATACCCAAGATCTTAAATAACTTGTGTTGAGGGCTACTGACTTTAGATTCAGACCCTAGACTGCCCAAAACTAGAGCGTGTGTGTGTGTGTGTGTGTATGTGTGTGTGTGTGTGTGTGCTACCTATTGATGTGGTATTTCCCTCTGTGTGCTGTGATTACCGTTAGTGAGTAAAGAAACTGCTTTGGACCTATAGCAGAGCAGAACTTAGCTAGGTGGGGAAAACTAAGCTGAATGCTAAGAGGAAGAAGGGAAGAGTCAGAGAGAAGGCATGGAGCCTCTGGAGATAGACGTTGGGAACTTCACCCAGTAAGCCACAGCCATGTGCCAAAATACACATTAATAGAAATGGTTTAAATTAATATGTAAGAGTTAGTCAAGAATTTAGAGCTAATGGGCCAAGCAATGAGTTAATTAATATAGTTTCTGTGTGGTTATTTTGGTTCTGGGCAGCTGGGACGAACAATGGCCTCCTTCCAACAATCTATTGTTTGTTACCTCTCGTTTTATTGTGGGTCTTACTTTAAACTACTTCCTATAGTTTAGAATGGTATATTTCTAACTAGAATACACATCTTCATTATAATATATCAGGTGGTATATGAGGTGACCAGCTTAGAATAAGGTACATTGTACAGTTGCAGTTCTGTGTGAGGTTTTTCCAGTGCTGGGATTGCAGGTAAAATAAGGATAAGGGCTCATTTAGATGCTCAAAGATTGAAACTCTTTTGTACTAGAAGAAACAGGTCCAAAGGAGTTATAACCAGGTAGGACAAAAGGGATAATGTCAAAGAAATCTCAAGTCATTTTGGCCTTCCATGCAAATCCCTGAGATAGGTGTTCACCCTTCTCTGTCATTAGAATATATTTATTTCAACCTTTTTCACATGTGTATGTATGTGGTGTGTGGTGCCTATGTGTATGCACGTTCGTGTGTGTGTGTGTGTGTGTGTGTGTGTGTGTGTGTGTAGTCAAAGAATTGTCTTTGAATGACTTCCTGGTCACTATCCACTGAATTTGCTTAGGCACGGTCTCTTGCTAAGCCTCGAGCTTACTGTTTCCAGCTAACTGAGCTAGTCAGTTTGTCCTAGGATTTCCCCACCTCTGCTTCTCAGGTTCTAGAAACACAAGAAGCTATATTGTCTGTTCATTTTTCGTATGTGGGTTCTGGAGATCTAAACTCCGGTCACCATGCTGTTGGAGCAAGTTCTTTATTCACTGAGCCATCTCCCTAGCTCTGTGAACCTCAACATTTAAAAAATACAAAGGGCTAGAGAGATAAATCAGACAATAAAGAGTTAAGTATGATTCCCCAAACCAACATAAAAATGCTAGATGTAGCTGGGCAGTGGTGGTTTATGCCTTTAATCTCAACACTCAGGAAACAGAGGCAGGTGGATCTCTGTGAGTTTGCGGTCAGCCTGGTCTACAAGAGCGAGTTCTAGGACAGCCAGAGCTACACAGAGAAACTTTGTCTCAAAAAAATCAAAAAGAAAAAAAATGAGAGATGCTCTGTCACCTGCTTGCAATTCCAGTTGTAAGGAGTAGAGACAGGAGCCTCGCTTATCTCATAAGTTACAGGCCAGTAAAAGACTAAGTCAAAGGTGAATGGGCCTGAAGAATGACCTCTGGCCTCCACATACACAAACATATGTCTCTGTATACACATAAACATATATACATACAAGAAAGTCTAATTATGCGGGGGATCCATGAAGAAAACTCAACTAGGCTCATAAAGGCTTTAGACTTTGGGCTTCATTCCTCAGATCACCATCACAGAAGCAGATGAAGAATTCATGATCCTTCAGAACATCGTGGGCATGAGGGAAATTCCAATGGAAAAAGTCCCTGAAATTTCCAGATTCTTTGAAAGAGTGGAAACTTCTAAAGCCGGCCTGAGTCAGAGACCCAAGAGTATAAAAGAAGAAAAAGAAGATAAAATGGAACAAAGGAAGACCTTAGCTTAGAGTCAGGAAATTTCCAACATATCTGGCTTGTAGAGAGAGCAGAATGGAGTCTCTGACACTTGACTCATCCTGTTGGGTACTCTCTGTGTCGAGGAGTATCTGGACCGATTCCTGAGGAAAGATGTGACCATGCAGGCCATTTTCAGCCTTAACTCCAACCTCTCTGCAGAACATGGGTGATTCACACTGTATGACTTTAAAACCATTTATCATTTTCCTGACTTGAGTGCTTTTAAGGGACCACGTGACTAGCACATGACTAGGGTCCTTGTGACAAAACAAAACTCTCACAAAGTTTGTTTCTGACCTGACTTTCTTATCATCTCTGGACTCTGCATGCCGGGCAATGTTCTTTCCCTTAGAACTGGAGCCAGCATCAGCTGGATTGATGTAGTGTTTTCTGTAAACTGTGAGACCAAAGAACAGAAGGATAGAAAAGAGCCCACAGTGAGCCAGATCAAATTTCAGGGCAACCCAAGGTTCTGCATCTGACTCTGGTAACCAGGGACATGTGGTAAAGAAACACACTGGTTGTTGTTAACCTCAAAAGGACAAGGACCAACCCTGAGCAGGAAAAGAAAATGTGTCTATCTTGCACGCAGATCTCTGATGGATGTCTTACTCCATCTCTAGAGTTCAGTTAGGACGGTCTGGGCAGTGGAACCGAAGGTTGAAGGTTACCCTGCATTCCCGTCATATAAGGAAGAGCCTTCCTCATCTCTAAAATGGATATAATAAAGTTGTACTGAAACATGGCTAAGAATGATGACGAAAAATGTATGTGCAAAAAAGACGTGTATGTGTAAGATAGACTAGTTGAGAGTGAGAAGGGCTAAGCAGGAGAAGTGAGGGGACATGAGAGTGATAGAAGAGCCTGAATGTGACAAAATGGGCTACACTCATGTACGAAAATGTCATGATGGAACCCACGGTTACATAGACCCAACAGAAAACTTGAAAGCATCACATCGAAACATGGGCTTCTATTGCACCTGGTACAGCGCTCCTAGGGAAAAAAATAGAAAGAACAGAAACCATATGTGCATTGCAGGATACAGAGGCTGGCACATAGTAGGTGCTTCATAAGTTATAGTAGTGATACCATGGAGGTTTGTTCTAAAGTGTTAACTGGTGCACAGCTCAGGTGTATGTGAAATCCAAGGCACTGTTTAAAGTGTGTCCCTTTAATGAGTAAGTGTGTCCCTTTAATGAGTCACTTCCCACCTAAACCAAGAGAGGCCCTAGCTGGACAGGAACGCTAGTATTTGACTTAACCTTGCCTCAGTCCCAGATTGCAAGGAAAGCCCCGCTTCTGCTCATTCTTGGTTCCTAGGACACTCTTGACCTCTGACTTCTTTTCTCAACTCTTTCCTGACTCCTCAGCAAGTAGCCTATCCCTCCCCTTCCAGATGCCACACATTAACCTTCCTCTTTTATGGGTTTATTTACACAAACGCAATGCTCGCTAACATCTGACATCTAAGAAGAGATTTATTACTTACTTGTTGCCATGCAAATGGTAGGGGAGTCAACGGGAGACCCGTAACAGCTTGTAGTCGCCTTGGCGGTAGTTTGCCGTTTGCCAGGCAATCTCTCTGGAAACATGCTTAGGTATTTGTAGGTCTCTCATGTCATTTTGAAGGTGCCCCTAAATGAACACATCTGGGGGCGGCACTGATAGAGAGGTCTACACTCTACAATACCCGTTGCTTTTTATAGCAATTCTGCCATAGAATTATAAAGAGGGCGTCTGAGATTGGCCTGGACCACATTAAACACCAGTTCAGGTCTATGTTGTCTGTGCTCCTATGAGTCCTTGATTTGTTGGGAAATACTCATCAAAGCAATTGGATTTTTGCTCAGCTTCGTGCAATGAGAAATATCTGCAGTGGATACATGATTCAAAGGACAAAATGTCCCGGTATCACAGGAAATGAAAGAAACTAAGGACTCTAAGGAACACAGCTGGGACCTGAAAGAACAGCAAGAACCAGTCACTCATATCTGCTGAGCAATCACAGTGTCCTTGCTCTCATTGAAAAGAGCCAGGCTCCCTCAGGCAAAGGACAGAAATGTTGTTTTACTCAGGAGTCTCCTTAGCAAAAGGGATGCTTGTTCCTCTTTATTTCCATCTGCTTTGTACTGATTTGCCCTTGAGTTTAACTGTTCACCCACTAGGTATTTTTAGAGCTAGGGCATGAACATTGCAGAAGATCTATCACCAAGGGTTTGTAGCAAATTCCCTTAAAATAAAATCTCTAGACTACTTGAGCAGAAAAGATATTGAGTGCACAGGTGCCCGATACCTTACTGAACCAAAAGATGGGACAAGCAGGCCCAGCAGAGACCAAGTGAAACACAGCCAGGGTCTTTCTAGAAATGGTCTGCCTAGGCTGCCACTGCTGTCCTTCAGCCACCAGATTCTTATCATGGAAACACTTGCCTCGATTCTGCTTTAGCTCCCAGAAAGTGTGTGTGTGTGTGTTTGAGTGCCTGTGGGATACACAAATGTGTACGTGTGCATACGGAGGTCAGAAGTCATCACTAGGTGTTTCCCTTAGTCTTTCAAACTTATATTTGGAGACACGCTCTTTCATTGGACCCAGGACTCACCAGTCCAGCTAAGATGGCTGCCCGGTAAGCTTCTGGCATCTGCTTACCTTTGCCGCCCCAAATGCTGGGATTACAGACGTGTGCCACCACACCCAGCTTTTCTGCGAGTTCAGACTCAGCTCCTTGTGTTTGTGCAGTGAGTGTGTTATTAAATGAACCATCTCTGGAGCCTCTGTAAATGATGTTTTACTTGTCATATTCCCTCAGCAGTAAGTCTAATATATGTAATCTAATTCACTACATGTGAGATGTGAAAAGGCTCCACAAACTGGATGGCTGAGCAAGGCAGAGAATGGCCCATTCCTTCAGCTTCCTTCCACAAATCTTAGACTTTTTCCCAAGATACCAAAGACCTTTTTATTTTTTTCTGAGCAGTCCAAATGACTAATGCTGATTGCTGTTGACCATGGTAGTTAATTTTCTGCCAAATCCTCCTTCTTTCCTGAACATTGCCAAAAACATTTCTTCTGTTTGACACAATGACACTCAATAACTCCCCCCTGAATAGAAGGAGAGCAAAGCTTCATCTGCTACCCTAACCATCTCAGAGTGGGGTGGCCATTCTCTTTCACTGTAAGCAAATGAAAACTCAGCTCCATACCACACATGGTGTGTGCCTACACAGAAAGGCATGGGAAGACCTCCAAGAAAGAAGTGTGGTCCGAGCCTGAGCCCTTTTCTCTTTCTGCTCCTGAAGTGAGGCCGCAGCTTGTGCTAGAGACTGGGCACTTCAGAATGTTGACTCTGAGTTGGACCGGCTTGCATACCTTCCTAGAGAAAAACTCTTGGAAATCAGTATCTTTCAGAGAGGTAAAGAAGGAACCAGGGAAGAAGAAAAACAAAGCATTCAAGTTACAATGTTGACCCAACAGCCTCAGTCAGTCCCCATGGGGACCTTGAGGGATAAGGTGACATTTTGGAACTGTCCCAAGTTGAGTTGGGATGACCAACCTTTTAAACGCCCACTGATAAGTTACTACATGTATGCCTACCTAAAGAAATTGAAAGAACCTGGGCGGGGCAGTTGTCCTCGGGTGAGCCGATCTGTGTAAGGGCTCTAACCTGAAAGGCTTCAGCAGTCTCTCGTCAGCTAGGCCACACTTCTGTCCCTGAAGCGTGACCGGGAAGCTGTCTGTATCTCACTGTCCAGCGCAGTGGTGTTTTTATCTTCTGTTTCCTCTTCTGTGCTACTTTTACCCCTAACAAGCACTGCAAAGAAGGGAAAGCATTATTTATTCAGTGAGGCAACCCAAATTTTATTCCTCAAAACGGGAAGTTAAAAGTCTCACTACTCTTTTCCTGCAGTCATAGCTGAAACTTCCTAGGATGATCTATAACGACTATTGATTGGAATTGGTAAGGCGATGTGGCCTATTAAAGTCCTTGAAGATCCACGCTCCGACATCTTTACACATAAGTGTTTTGCTGGTTGGGGACCATGAAACAGTAGGATACATTCATAGGTTTACAAACACCTCTCATCCAGTCCATGGAGGACAAAGAATGTTTTTCTATGAAGGGTTCAACTAAGTCAACTTCCATGAGGGTTCAGGGATGGTCACTGATTCCAACAATTCGGTAATTGGTAGTGGTCCCCAGTCTATCCACGGTAAAGTGTCAGGTCATGTTGTCCATCTTACGAGCAGAATATATCCCTAACCCTAGCCCTCACCCCAGGGGTACCATAACCTCCTATCCCTGTGTCAGCAAGCAAGCACGGTGATGTATTGAGAAAGAGGCTCTAGAGTATCAGATTCTTGAATTAAACATTTTCTCAAAAGAGGAAGATGTGAACATGTTTTGATGAATATTATCTAAATAGATACATTTTTATACCAATTTTAAAAATCAATTGACTATTTTTATAGCAGCCTTAGCTTCATAGCAAAACTGGGGGGTAAATTATCAAGAGTTTCCAAATACCTGCCATTGTTAATCAATTTTGATACAGAATAATTATTTATTCTTGAAACTTAAGGGATATCTTAGCTTATTGAATTTGATTTCTAATTGTCTGTGTTTAAATCTTTGATCTATTACTTATTAGCAAATGGGACTTTAACAAATGATGTAACTTTCTGGGCCTCGGTTTCCTCATCTTCAGTATGAGGGTAACAGTGGAGCCTGTGCTTACACCAGTTCCTACAGGAAGAAAAGCATAGGCGGAGTTCAGGGGTAGAGTGCTTACGTCACATGTATGAAGCCCTGGGTTCAATCTCCAGTCCCGACAAAAGTAAAAATCAGACTTTGAAACAAGTTGAGATTATTATTTTGGACTGAATGCATTTTTGCATTATGATACAGCTACAAGCCTTTGGGGGCCAGGGAGTGGAATGAAGTAGTTTGAAAGAAAATGGCCCCCAAAGGAAGTGACGCTATTAGGATATATAGCCTTGTTTGAGTAGGTGTGGTCTTGTTGGAGGAAGTGTGTCACTGTGGAGGTGGGCGTGGTGTTTTTTCTCAAGCTATACTCAGTGTGACAGTCAGTTGACTTCCTGCTGCTTCTGGTCAAGATGTAGGCAGCACATCTGCCTGGGTACTGCTATGGTCCCTGTCATGATGATAATGGATTGAACTTCTGAAACTGTAATCTGCCACCTCAATTAATTGTTTTCTTTGTAAGAGTTACTATGATCATGATCTTTGTAAGAGTTTATCTCTTCATAGGAATAAAAAAAGCCTAAGACACATTGTTAACTAATTCCATCAAAGACAGGGAAGTTATATATCTAGATTTCATTGTCAATTTTCCTCTAAGTGAATAAACTTTTAAGTACTAAATCCTAAAAAAAATGTAAAAGTCAAATAAGACAAAAAGAGAAAATATTGTTTCCAAATAAATTTTGTGATACTACCAATTATAAGCACACCATGATTTTAGGGACATCTAGATGTGGTGTTTTTTAATTGAAAATGGAGTTACATCACATTTCATCCTTTTCCTCCCTCCAGCCCCTCCCAGTTATTCTTTTCTACCTTGCTCTTAACCCCAGAAGGCTGGGGCCAATGTACTGTTTCATCTTCTAGCCTTGGACTGGGCATAGACAGTGGGATTTACCAAGAGGAGATCAGCTGGAAAAGGAGAGTGAAGAATTGATTGACTGGCCCTTGTTTGCCAAGTCAAAAGTTCACAATGGCTAAGTTCTTTTATCACAGTCCGACACTCTTATTGAAAAATTCTTGGGGTCTATAGGAAGTGATTGGGTCGCAGGGGCTCTGTCTTCATCAGTAAGTTAATCCACTGATGGGTTCATACTACAGTGGTATTAGGCGGTGCACACTAGGCGATAGGTCCTATTTGCAGAAGTGGGTCTCTGGTTGTGTTCCATCGAGGGGTTATTCTTATCCCTGTTCTGTCTGCTTCCCTTCCTCTTTCTTCTTCCTCAACCTCTTTTCTCTCTGTGTCGGCTGCTGAGAGCTGAGAGGCATCTTCCACAGCTCTCTCATGGCCACGAAGCTCTGCTTTGGCTCAGGCATGTTACTGGTTATCTTTTCTCATGATGACAGAAGGCCTGGCAAAAAGAACTGAAAGGATTCTTTATGCTTAACTCATGTTTAAGGTCTCAGTCCTAAGAAAGGCAGGGTGGAGCGTACAAGCCACATCCTAGAGGCTAGAAATCCAAAACAGAACACAAGAAGGGGCAGTCACAAGAAGGGGCAGAACACAAGAAAGGGCAAGGACATACTCCCGAAAATACTTCACCACCCTTTGGCTGATTGTTTTTAACAATGCACATGAAATTGTGATTAAACTTTGCAAATGCCATGTTGGAGTCTGCCATGTCTTTCCTACTGAGGTCTCAAATAATACAACATTTATCTCAGATTTCTGGGGCTCTCTTCTCTATGCTAGAGCACTACCCACTCATCCCACAGACCCAAATCATACACACGAGATACACTCAAAGGTAGATAATAGTTTAATTATCAAAATTTCCAACTATGTGCCTTGAACATCTAGATTTCCCTGAAAAAGAGACCAGGCTTAACCAGAAAACTACCACAATTATCCCTGGGGTTGTTTTTGTAGACTAGCCCGTGCCATCATTGATAGGACCAACACCACTGACCTTGGACTTCATCTCTTTGCCAGCGTCAGCCCAATTGCACAGCAGTTGTTCCTGGTGACCTCTAACTCCATTGTAATTCTTTCTCTAGTCCACTGGCTCCGGCATTTTCATATCAGTCACAGACCGTGTCTGGAATTACGGCAGCAGGCAGTTCAGGCTCTTTGTCCTTCTTTGGACTCAGAGGTTCAGTGTTTTTTCTGCCCCTCATTCTTTCCATTGCCTTCCCTTTTAAGCATTCATTTTTAAGACTTTCATGCTGCCCCTCGTCTCTGACAGCTGGGTATAATGCAGCTTTGGGAGGGTTTTAAAGCCAGACATATGTATGGGAATAAATTCATTCTTCTTTCATAATTTGCTAGACTTCTTTCTTAGTCCATTCATAATGCCAAACGCCAAGAAAAAGAAGTTCTCCAAACATTTATGTCACATTAAGGCTTTGAGCTTTTTTCAATAGTCTGGGAGACAGGCATGTCTAGCTGCCTGAATGGGCAAAGCATTAATTTATTCTTAGTTTTGCTATGTAAAAGATGTGAAGGATGTGCAATCATTCTTGACTTCCCAGTTCCAAGAAGTATTATTTCAGATACTTTTCTTAGACATATAAAAGCAAGGCAAGTGGCCAAATATTATAATAATTTGAGGACACTTGCAGGAAACTTGCCTCTCCAGAGAGTTTCTGTTATCCCAAAGATAGCACAGTGACTTGACGAGAAAATATATGTAGAGATTAAGAAACTTTGGTGAATATTAATGATAGTGACTCCAATAGTTTGCGTTCTGATATTCAGTATTAGAGTATTGAGGTGGCCGGACAGTGGTGGCACACGCCTTTAATCCCAGCACTTGGGAGGCAGAGGCAGGTGGATCTCTGTGAGTTCAGGCCAGCCTGGTCTACAAGAGTTAGTTCCAGGACAGGCTCCAAAGCTACCAAGAAACCCTGTCTTGAAAAACTACAAAAAAAAATAGATTGAGGTGATCTTATAGACAATATCACCAACGTTCTTCAAAGGGGGGCTCATAATGCATAAATGCACAATGTAGACACAATGTAGACAGATGACAAATTCAAAGGTCTGCTCTGTAATGGAAAGGGAGAGATTCTAGCTGAGTATGGAGTTCACACTCTTCCTGATTCAATGGTCACTATGGATGCTTGAGAACAATGTATTTTCTGGAGACTAAATCAAGGAGCTATAACTGCAAAAGATTACCCATGAAACACCTTGAAGTTCAGAAAACAGGAAAGACATTGTAGCTCTACCTTGAAGAATTACTGTGGAAAGTCCAGAAGTCTGCCCTAGCCATTCTATCAAAGCATTTTGACATGCAATCAATTTGTGTATTATGAACACCAAAGATGGAGCCTTTATGTGTATCATTAGACTTGTAAGACACCTCATCTTAGTTAAATGGAGCATCTAACCCAAAATATTTGGATATACAGACTTCTAATTCTGCATTCTTAATCTATTTTTTAAATATTTTTTCTGCAATATATTCTGATCATAGTATTCCCTTCCCTAAATTCCTCCTAGATCCACTGATTCCCCCATACATCCAATTCCACACCTTCTTTCTCTTTAGAACAGAAAGAGGCAAGTAAATAAAAATAAATAAATAAACCAGAATAAAACAACAACAACAACAAAAGAAACAAGCAAGAGAAACATATACACTACACCAGAGAGACAGACAGACAGTCACATACACACACACACACACACACACACACACACATACACACTCATAAATCCACACAAACACACAAAAATCAAAAACCGTACTATACAAGCAAAAGGCCAGTAAGACAAAGAAAAAAAAGAGCCCAAACAAAACAATATGAAACAACAAAAAATATCAAAAAACACCATTGAGTTTCTTTTGTGTTGAGTTGCTAAGAGTAGGCTTAGGGCCTGCTGTGAGTGTGGTTTTTATCCCCACTCAGACTCCATTGGAGAAAATCAATCTTTCTTTTGCAAGTGGTTGTCACTTGGAGGCAGTTTCGTGGTTTTTAGAGGTGGGGGGGTTTGTGCTCATGTCCTGTTCTCGATGCTGGGAACCTGTCTGCTTGGTCCTGTGTAGACCCTCCGCATGCTGCCATGGTTTCTATGAGTTCATACATGTATCAGTCCTGTTGCATCTGGAAGTTTCCTTGGTGTCATCTATCCCCTCTGGCTCTTTTAATCCTTCCACTTCCCCTTCTTCATAGTTCCTTGAGCCTGGAAGAAAGGGGTTTGATGAAGTCATCCCATTTAGGGCTGCGTGTTCCAAGGACTGTAACTGCACGTTGTCCAGTTGTGGGTCGCTGCGTTCGTTCCCATCTGTTGCAGGAGAATCACTTGTGATGATGGCTCTTTACATACATCCAAGTAGAAGATCCATTCATATATTATTAGGAGATGACCAAGACCGGAGTTGACAAGCTCATAAATCCACCATCATGCTAACACAAAAATACTCCAAAGTTCAACTCTTGAAAAGTTGGACTTTATACCATTGGATTTGTACCTTTTCTGTATTCATTATGTTGGTCGGCCTAAATACACGCTATGGACATTGTCTGTTGCAATGACTGGAATGCCATTCATTCGAAAAGTATATTTAAGCATTTTACCAGTATGACCTCATGATTAAGTTCAAGCACTAAACTGGGAATGGGTGGACCAATTTGATTCCCAGACCTCATAAAACATTTAATTATCGGTGCAATTATGGACAAACAAGTTACTTTCTTTCAACATAGTCCTCATCTGTAAAACTCATAAAGTGGATGAAACAAAGCAAAGCTATCTAGATAGCCTAAGGTTACTATGAAGTCTAATAGAATACTGCGTGGACTATGGTAATGCAAATTGGATTAAGCAATGTATAAATGTGAGAGGTGATGTAATTCATCTTAAAATTTTTAACAGGCAAATTTGGACTTGGCAAGAGCTCATTTGAAATAATATGTCTCTGTGGAGTTCAGGACCTCTCCATCATCAATGCCCCAAAGGTTGGTTTTTTTTTTTTTAAAGAGAATCACAAGGCTAAAACTCCACTGCCACAACCAGAGTATGAAAAGCCCATTTAGCTGTCATCCCTTGCTCTTGGCCGACTCCCAGGGAATGCCAGCAAAATATCTGAAATTGGAACAGCAACCCACCAAGTACATCCAAATCCTTCATCAAACTGTGCCTAGTTTAGAAGTAATATTATGTTAGCATTACCCCCACTGGGGATGAATTCTAGTGAGACCTGCCTGCCAAGGTGAAATGGGAGCATGTGCCACAGAAACACAGAATTGGGTTGACCTGAAAACTAAGCTGAAGAGTAAATATCATGTCAATTAAAGATGAGCAAAGGGGTTCCAGAAAATATTAACCCCCCCAAAGATTTTCAGTCAACTCCCTGTCCCCAAGAAAAAAATATAATCATATCTTCTGAATGCAGCTAGAATATAAATGTGCAAGTCTGGTTATTTGAAGAGTCAAATTCTCTTGAAGCATAAACTCTAAAAATTATTGGCTGGTAAAATTCAAATGGAGAGAGAGAGAGAGAGAGAGAGAGAGAGAGAGAGAGAGAGAGAGAGAGAGACTTTCAGGCTAGCGGGACACCATACAAGATGTGAAAGACACCATAATGTCTTAGGTTCATCCCCTGCGTTGACGTCATTTCCTTCCTCTTCCTCATGACATCATTGTGTTATTTCTTCCTCTCTCTGTGGTCCTCTCATGCTAGGCTCCAGCGCTTTATTGTCCTCTGTTCTCTGGGCCCTGGAAATGCAAAGCTGAGTGAAATGTTGCATCCTCCGCTTGGTTTTCAACCACTTGTCTTCTCTCTTCCTGTCCAGAGTCACACAATTCCTCTGTGATGCTTAGCTACAGAGACCACAGAAAGCTAGAAGGTGCCTTCTCTATATTGTATCTTCCCTTGGACCACACATCCATTTGAATACTTAGGTTGTCGTGTGTTACAATTATGATTTGAAATCGGTGGGCTAGTCTTCAGCTTCCTAGTCCAACAATCTCCACAGTGTCTGATTCAAAATAACTAGTAAAATACTTGTTGAAGAAGTTGCTCCCTAGTTCAGCCCTTCCTTAGTCACCCAACATTCATTCCCACCTCCTTAGTGTTTCTCTCTTCCAGATCCCTTCCCTTCAGTGTGAATCCTGCCCAAGTGTCATTTCCCTCACTTTTTTTTTTACTGAGTCTATTTCAAATGCATTTATTTTAAAATGTATTTGTTTTTATTTTACAAGCATTGGTGTTCTGCCTGCATGTATGCTTGTTGACCATATGTATACCTGGTGCCTACAGAAACCAGAAGAAGACATCAGATCCCTTGAAAACGGAGTTGCAGATGGCTGTGAGCTACCAGGTGAGTGCTGGAAACTGAACCCGCGTCCTCTGCAAGAGCAGCCAGTGTCTTTAGCCACTGAACCATCTCTCTAGCACGTCAAATGAGATTTTCATATTCTACGCTTCTGCACCTCCAATATATAGAGCTGCTCTAATTGGTCTTCTTAAAGCTCCAGTCAAACTTCTTCAAGTTCTCTATGGTCCTAAATAGTTTATGCACTTTTGATGCCCACATTCATACACACACATATACTCTCTTTCTCATATATATATACGTGTGTGTATATATATATATGTACATATATATTTGTCACATATATATAGATACACACACACACACACACATATATATTCTTAGCCATCCAGTTTCAGGAGATCTGATATGTCCTCTTCTTGTCCTCTGTGGGCACCAGCACTCAGTGTACTTAATATACATATGGGCAAACCACTCAGCTATATAAAATAAATACATATTAATTTAATACATATTAAGTCAAAATGGTCAAGACCAATCTGGACTATATAAAAAGAAATGGTAAAAGAAGAAATGGAGGAAGAAAAAAAGAAAGAAGCAGAGAGGGAAAACTCTAAGAACAAAGAGATATATTTTTAAAGGATTTCTTTCAAATTGAAGAAAGCTCAGAATACTTAATGTCTATGTAAAGATTCACAGAGTTCCAACTGAGAGTGTGAGACTCCACATAGGGAAGAAACTGAGGGAGAAGTGCAAAGGACAGCGGAGGGAGACAGCCCGAAGTGTGGTATGGACTTATGTGACAATGTCGCTATGAAATGTCATATGCAAAGAGTATACACCAATAAAAAAGAAAGTGATGGTATTGGATAGATGGCTCAGCAATTAAGAGCTCTTACTGCTTTAGCAGAGGATACTCGTTTCTTGCTAGCTATCCAATTCCAGGAGATCCAATGCCCTCTTCCTGACCTCAGTGGGCACCAGGCATACACTCAGGGCACGCAATATACAGGCAGGGAAAACACTCACACACATAAAATAAAAATAAATAAATCTGAAAAAAAAACGAAAATGAAAAAGAGCCCATGAAGAAAAAGAATGCCTAGCACAGTGTGAAGGCTCCACAGGTGAAGGTCCACAGGTGAAGACCTACTATCTCGAGCCTGAGGAAATTACCATCTGGAGCATCTGTTGCCTCTAAAACAGAGAGGATTCAGAACTCAGAGTAAAGGGGCCGTGAAAAATGACTACGTGTTAACACTAGGTGAGGCAGTTACAGTGGTGGGTGGCAAGGGGAGCTGATGGAACAATCAGACCTTGATTGTTGACTGACCTTGAACTTATTTTGACACCACTATGCCTATCGCACAGCTCTCTCTAGCATAACCACATAATTCAGACCCAGATCTAGAGATGAAGAAAACAAGTAGGGCCGTGCTGCATCACCCCGCGCCCAAATCAGGCAAATAATGCTTCAGAGAGAGACGAGCAGGTCGGAGACGTTCCTCTAAGGTTCTCCTTTGGTCCATTTGTGTGACAGGATACCACATTGTCCTTTGCCCTCACACCCTCAAGTTGCAGCTAAGACCAAAAGCTGAGGACCAGAATGCCAGGCATAAGACAGGTGCTTCAAGAAACTTCCACCAGTGGCTGCCCCAGACTAGGGCCAGGCTTCCCCAAGAAAGGGTGGGATCATCCCTACAAACACAGGTTTCCACTCATCCTTCTACTGTTACCCTACCGGCCATGTCTAGCATCTACACATATCTTGGGAAAAATACACAGGACCAAAAGATGTAGACTCTCTGGGGGAGGCAGAAACAAGCAAACGTGCATGTCAGAGCAAACGTGGAGAAAGGATGCAAACTGCCAGGTGATGGGAAGGGCTGGAATACGAGGAACAGACGCTGAGTCCTCCGGCTGTGAGCCACCACGTAGGTGCTGGGAACTGAGCCAGGCTCCTCGGCAAAAGCAGTAAGAGGATAGAAAACTAAACTTTTTCAGATTTTGGTAGCGTATAGATGCATAAAAGCATATTTGATAGTGGGTAAGTAAGTTCCAATATGGAGCTCCAAGAGTTTCAGAATGGCCATTCTGATTGCACAGAAGTTCACGACTCCAATTTGGTTTATTTAGATGTGTGACCCTCTTTTTTGGTTTCATTTATTTGTTTGCTTTGGGGTTGTTTTTGTAAGTTCTTTAGAAACTTGGTGAATGAAAAATAAGTGGTCCAAAAGTTACAAGTCTTTGTCCCAGATTCCCATAAAGATTGAACAGAGAAAACGGTTCATAGTATACATGCAAAGACTGATGTGCTGTCTGTACCTAAACATAAGGGTTATGTTAGCCACATGTGTCACCTGAAACATGACTTCATATGATGTAAGTGCTACATAAAGAACTGTGTTCTTTGCCAAGTAGTCCTGCCCTGGTGTTTGTTTGCTTTTCTTTCCGCCCCCCCCCCCCATCACTCCTGATTCTAACTCAGTATACTTTTTCCCTCCCCAAAGTCAGTTCCTGGTGCAGCGATAAGAGCCTAGAGTGGAGAGGACTGGGAAGATTCTCTGTGGCCAATGTGCTTCTCCCAGAGCTTCTGTTTGCCCAGAGCAACTAAGCACCAAGTCCTCTCCCAGCCTTCCTTCTCCCAGTGCTGTAGAACAGAGGCGAGGTTTGTCTCCCCCATGTCCTACGGGAATTGAGGCTTCACAGTCCAGGGCAGATGGCATTTCTCCCAGGCTTGGAAAAGGGCAGGGGATCGCTGCCAATGTTTCAGACCCTCTGCTGAGCGGAGGTCTTACCTTAGTGCAAATCTATCACTGAGCTGCAAAGTGACTTCCTCTGCCTCGTTCCAAAAGCAACACTGCACTGTTTAATGAGTCATTGGTTCCCTGACATTTGTAGAACATGCCTGAAATGATCCCAGAGGAGAGAAAATTATGCTGTAATCAAACCACACTCCCTCCCCACCAGTCCTCCCCTTTCTCCAGCTCTCGAAAGCACGGACCCTACACACATAATCCCCAAAGCCTCTGGAGCGATGGTCTTTCTCATTTAGCTCCGCTCAGTGGCATGGTTGTTCAGTTTTTGAAAAAGAAGTGAGCCAGGTCTCCCCTTGAAGGGTTAATCAGGACAAAGGCACTCATGTTTGTCCTGGGAACTGAAAAAGCATGGGAGGAATGACTTGTCTAGGGTCGTGTCGTGTTATAGATTCAAGCTTGTCAGGGGAAAAAAAGCGGAGACTGGATCGTCTGATCAACTGAGTAACTGAGTTTGAGATTAACAGGTCTCAAGAATGAGAGTTCTGAGACCCAGAGAGAGAGGCGTTGGAACACAGAAGAAAGTTCTCGTTCTGAGAAACTAGAAGTCATGAGCTAGACAGAGGCCTCTGAATTAGCATTTAATCTTCTTCTCTGCCTGAGGATTTTCACCTATCATGATGTTCAGTATTTTAGAAGGTAGTGAGGTGAATCAATTATTAACTGTCATTCAGTATAAATCGGGACTAGATTTCGCTTATTTGGATGGGTGTGAAATGTCTCCCACGGGCTCACGTGTTGGAACACCGGGTCCTCGGCTGGTGAAAGTGTTTGGGAGGTTGTGGAACCTTTGCAAGACAAAACCCAGCAGAAGGAATTAAGTCAGGGGGTGGGAGAGGTGCCCTACCGGTTATAGCCAACCTCAATTCCCCATCAACTCCCTGAGACCAGAACAAGCAGTCTCGCTACTTCCTCCGCTATGTCTTTCCGGCCACGATGGAGAATATCTTCCCAGAACATGAAGCAAAACAGTTCCTTTCTTCCTTGAGTTGCTTCTTTTCAGGCATTTGAACGGCGATAAGAAAAGTCAGTTGGCCCGTCCACAGACACTATGCAAAGTTCTGTGAAGAGAGGTGGAAAAGACAACATTTACCACTGCGGAGAGGGAGGAAATGCATATACTAAACTGAACTGGTCATGGGATTTCTACAATGATAAAACCACCAGGGAGAAAAGGGGCATAAAATCAAACATGAAGCCCCTCAGCCTCACAACGGCTATTCTAACGGTATAGAAGTTCATGGAGATGTATAGGCTTTGGTTCTTGCTCATTCTGGGGTGTGATGTTTATTTGCAAGTATTTTATAGTGAAGTTTATTTAAAATGTTGTTAAGAACTAAACTAATTTTCAAATTAATTCATTAAAAGGAGAATGTACCTTTCTGGCGAAGCACTAATAAAAATGTGGATCAGGACAGAACAGGTGTTTATCTTAGCTTCTCCGGTATTTCCACACAATGTTGTTGTTGTTTAAGACAAGGTCTTACTGTGCAGCTTTGGTTGGAATAGAACTCACTCTTAAAGATCTCCCTGCTTCTGCCTCCCAAGCTCATCCAAACTAGCAAAAGTAGGGCCATACCTACATTTCAAACTTTGAATGTTGAAAATCTCCCATTCCAGGACAGATGGAGAGGCTGGACACACAATATGAGAATCAAAATCAACATCCAATGCCTATAGACAAGCAAATTAATAAGGCAGGGAAAGCATACAGTAAATCATTTCAAACACAATGAAAAACGGCAACTTGTCCTCGACTTAGAGGAAGGAACTTGACTCAGAGCTATTTGAATCCACACCTTCTAGAAGACAGTAACCAAGACTCCAAATAGAGCCAATACCAGAAAAAATTATAGAGCTGAAGAAACCTAGCACCGTGAGTAGGATCAAGGACCCCCGTTTAAATCCAACTGTTTCTATCTGCGCAACATATGAGGAAGAATTGTTCCATTTTTTTCTAACAATAGAAAGCCCTGAAGACTTTGCACCCTACCTAAGAACGTCCCCCATTTTATTGGTGTGAAACTGTTGCATTTGCCTATATAGGCCTTCTGTGGGCCTATTTCAGAGTGCCAGGACAAAGACAGTCAGCTTCCTAAGAAGATGGACACAAATAACCTGCTGGCTGACTCGAGTTCGGGAGTCTGGTGGCTACCTGGGTGGTGTGGAGCACTCTGGCTGTCTGCAGCCTTTGGGAGAGGGGGAAGAATAAGCAATAAAGAAGAGAACTAGCAGGATGGGAAGCTGGGCTCTAAGAAAGAACACAGCCTCATGTAGACGTCATGGGCCAGCGAAACACCGCGGTCTGACTGGATTTCATGAGGAGACCGACAGAGGTTGTTTTGTTGGTTGTTTAATTGTTCTGTGGAACTAGAGACGGCCATCTGGGCTAGCGCACCTCCCCTAAGCTAGATCCTCTGCCCTCTTCCTAGTTTTGTTTAAGGTAGAGTCTCACTGTGTCACCCAGGCTGACCTTGAACCTGCTCTCTAGCTCAGGAAGGCCTTGAACTTACGTATTTTTTCCCCTTCTCTTTTAAACAAATCCTGGGATCTTTCTAGCCAATATCTTGTGCTTTGTTCATACCTACCACCATTCCATCAGTCTCTCCCACTTCTCACCATTGCTTGTCTGTACTCTCCTTGTTCCTCACCCTCTCTCTCTCTCTCTCTCTCTCTCTCTCTCACGCATGCGCGCACACACACACACACTTTTATATACATATAGTTACATGTATATATATATATATATATATATATATTTAAATCTAAATTCTGCATATACAAGGGAATGTCCAGTGTTTTTTCTGCTTATCCCCCTCTCCCTGTGTTTTAAGATCCCTTCCTCCCCTTTCATAGTCCATCTTCTCATTTAATTTCACATACATACATATGTATACACATATACATATTTGTAAATAAAAATCTCCTGAGAGGTAGAGCTAGGTAACATGGTAGCACTGGTTTCAGCTTTGCGCGGGACGTCCCAGCTGACTTCCATAGTGGTGGCCCCATTCCCACCAGTCCATCATGCTCAAGGGTTGTTCTCCCCCCCCCCCCCCCCCCCCCGCAACCCCGTGTTGTCAGAATACATTGTTTGGC
Source organism: Myodes glareolus (assembly GCF_982192425.1). Classification (NCBI taxonomy): domain Eukaryota; kingdom Metazoa; phylum Chordata; class Mammalia; order Rodentia; family Cricetidae; genus Myodes; species Myodes glareolus. Next base: position 18,298,931 of record NC_142044.1, read on the forward strand.
TTTATCGAGGACAGCCAGAAATAGCACTGCTCCAGGGCTTTAAAAAAACTTACGAAAGTCAACTTTGTCCCAGTAAAGTTTATTGGAGCCCAGCAGAGTCCCTTTATGTATTGTTTACCGTCGTCTCCAGCCTGTAACGGCAGGACACAAAAGCTAGAGATATGGCAAAACCTGAGGTATTTACTGTCGAGCTCTTTAGAGGAAACGGTTGCCAAGACTGATTTAAAGAGCAGCTGCCGAGGTTCCCATTGACTGGGAGCCTACCAAGCAAATGGCTAATATGTTCAATCTTTAGCATCTTAAGAGGGAAAAAAAAAACAACTTGATGTTTATGGGAATTTTGTTGATATTTTTAAAGTATTCATATCCAACTTAGTTTTCAAAGAAAATGGATTCAACCAACCAATTCATGACCTCTATCTAGCCCACAGGGAGCCATTTTTAGAAAGTTTGATGGAAATCATGTGTACTTCATAATTTCAACCCGTGATGCATATACACTGGGAGCAATTTCTTACAGCTGAGCCGTTCATTCAGCCGTTACTTTTCATTTCAAATTTGTTTACAACTTTGTTTCCGTGGATGTTAGTTCCTGTCCTCCCAAAATCCTATAAAGCTTTTCCCATTCTGAACAAGACAGACTCCTCCTGGGCTTATCTCCCTCACACAGCCCCTGAACTCTTCTACTTCCTGCCCAGGTTTCTTCACAGGGCAGCCTCCGCACACTGCCCTGGGCGTCCTTATTTTCTCTGTATCGCAGTCCACTGTGGTCATCTTTCAGATGCACCCATTGAATTTACTTCCCAACAGGCCACCAATGTCATGCCATTGCAAAGATCCAGTAGATATTTCGAATCCTTGTCTAGTATGGCCTCTCTCTGGAACTTAATATCTCGAACTCCAGTGTGATGAAACATATTCTAACTCCATATTTTTCAAAGTTAGTAGGACAGACTGAGGACCTGAGTTTATATTCCCAGAACTTGTGTACAATCAGACATGGTACAATCCCAGCATTCTTTCGGTGAAAGAGGAGGTGGAGACAAGGGAATGAATCTCTCGATGCTCATAGGCCACACACAACGGTCAATAAGAGATCCTGTCTAAAATGAGGTAAAAAGTGAGGATCAACATCCAGGGATGTCCTCTGACCTCCATAAACACTAGCCTATCTCCCATACACACACACACACACATACACACACACGGGGGTGATGTTTCTAAGCCTGGGTTTTAGAATATCTATGGTTTCCTGATTCTCTCTCCATCTCTAAATCTGTTCCTTCCTACTTTTTTCTTGACTCTATTTCATGTAGTAAATAATATTCACTGAATTCCTGATATGTGACAAGCACAGTCTCTCCAGTTGGAGAGATGGCTCAGCGGTTAAGAGCACTGCCAGCTCTTCCAAAGGTCCTGAGTTCAATTCCCATCAACTGCATGGTGACTCACAGCCATCTGTAATGAGATCTGGTGATCTCTTTAGGAAGAGACATGCCTGGTCAGTCATCCTCATCAACTTAGACCATGAAACCCAATATGAACAAGTCCAACAGAATTGCTATATACAGGTTGCTCGTGCATGCTTCAGCATTGCCAGAGCATAAATTTCATTTTCAAATTTCAACAAGCACAGTGCTAACTATCTCCTGTCAGTATGAATCTTATGCCATAGAAATACAACTTTATTATCTTAAATTGTGGTGGCTATTCTTGGTTGTCAACTTGACTACATCTGAAATTAACTAAACCCTAAAAATGAAGGGCACACCTGTGAAGAACTTTTGCTTAATTGTGGAGTAGGAAGATCCACTTCTCCTGTGGATTTTTGAGGGAGAAAGACACACCTTCAATCCAGATCATTTGAGCTGGGAGAACCCACCTCTAATCTAAGCCACACCTTCTTCTGGAAGCTTATAGAAGGACACAGAAGAAAGAAACTCTTGCTTTTTTTCTGATGGCTATTGCCTTCCTTCACTGGCATTAGAACCTACTTCTTCAGCACCCCAGCGTATACTGACGACCAGCTGAGACATCCAGCCTTGTGGGATTGAGCAACTACTAGATTCTTGGACTTGGCATTCATAGCCAGCAACCATTGTTTTATTAGCTAAATCACAGCTTCTACGTTATTCTAACAAATCATATATATATTCTAACATCTCATATATATATGAGAGAATCATTCCATAAGTTCTATTACTCTAGAAAAGTTTGACTTATACAGAAAGTGGGATAACTTCTGTCTTAGTGTTCTATTGTTGTGAAGATAAACCATAACTACAGTTAATTCAGGTTTTTTTTTCTCTTTTGGTTTTCAAGACAGGATTTCTCTGTAGTTTTGGAGTCTTCCAGGAACTCGCTCTATGAACCAGGCTGGCCTTGAACTCACAGAGATCTGCTGGTCTCTACCTCCTGGGGGCTGGGATTAAAAGCATGTACCACCACTGCCAGCAACTATGGTAATTCTTATAAAGGAAATCATTTCATTTTGGCATGCTTACAGTTTTAGAGTTTTAGTCCACTGTCATCATGGCAGGCACACAAGCAGACACGGTGCTGGAGAAGTAGCTTGAGAATTCTACATCCAAGGATCCAACAGGCAATAGGAAGGGAGAGAACCACTGTGCCTGGCTTGGGCTTCTGAAATCTCAAATCCCACCCCTAGTGGTACACTTCCTCCAACAAGACCATATCCACTCAAATAAATAATGCCAATCCATAAATATTCAAATATACAAACCTTTGGGGGTGTCTTAGTTAGAGTTTCTATTACTGCAATGAAACACCTTGACCAAAAAGCAAGTTGAGAAGGAATAGGTTTATTTGGCCTACACTTCTGCATTATAGTTCATTATTGAAGGAAGCCAGAACAGGAACTCAAACAGGGCAGGAACCTGGATACAGGAGCTGATACAGAGGCCATGGAGGGGTGCTGTTTACAGACTTTCTCAGCCTGCTTTCTTACAGAACCTAGGACGGAAGCCAGGCTTTTCTTTGGACTGCCGTCTTCTGAATAATGAAAAACTTCTTATTTTTGTGCCCTGGAGTTCATTCATCGAGGAGGAGTCGCCCCAAGAGACCATCTCTCACACCACAGTTGATGTAAAAGCATGAGGATTTTATTAATTCTGTCATGACAGGATCTTTCAGCATTCGAGAAGCCAGCAAGACCCCGAAAGGCTGGTACAGGCTACTTCTAAAGCAAAAAGCCACAGAAACAAGGGGGGAGTCTGGGAGTTGTTCTTTAACTACTATGATTGGCTTATTCAAAGGGCTATTACCAATAATTGGCTGGAAAGCAGTTGCCAGATCAAATGAGGTAAGAGGAAACATCTGAGGGTTACTTTGTCCCTTTCCCAGGGACTGAGTCAAAACATCTGTGGACATCTGTGGGTTATCTTATCCCAATTTCAGGAATGGAGCTCTATTTGGAAAACACTCACAAGGACTCAGGGTGATGGAAAGTTCCCAACATTTTAGTATGTGCATGTGTAGTTGTTAGGTCCTTGGTTCCCAGGGGAGGGGGGCACTACTGCTGAGAGACCTTAAAGTTGTCAGAAATGACTTTAGAGTTATCCCAAAGTTTTACATTATTAAGTATTAAAGATTGGCCTTAGCTTAGGTTTGTTCCTAACTACTAGCTTTTAAAACTTAAATTAACCCATTTATACTAATTTACATTCTGACATATGACTCATTACTTCTCCTCAGTACCTCTCCTCAGATCCCCCAGCTAGATTCTTCCCAGAGTTCCTATCTCTGCACAGAAGTCCTGGTTATTTTCTCCTGCCTAACTATTGGCTGTTCAGCTCTTTATAAAACCAATTAGAAGGTGCCTTAGTCAGGCAAGGAAGAAGAGATTTTCACACTGTGTAATCAACTATTCCAAAATACAGGTCCACCAGCTCAGGATTGGCCTCACCCACAATGAGTGATGAATGAATCACTCAAAAATATCACTAATTAAGAAAATGCCCTACAGGCTTGCCTACAGCCAGATCACATGGAGGCATTTTCTCAACTGAGGTTCCCTCCTCTGAGATGACTTCAGCCTGCGTCAAGTTTACATAAAACTAGCCAGCATGGGGGACACATTCTTATGCAAACATTAAAGGTATGAACACACAATTTGCATGATTTATTTACTCTTATATCAGTTTTTATCATGACACTCACCTTTCCCCCTGGGGTCACATGAGACATGCGCACTTACATGCATCTGGGTTCTTTGATAGATGCCAATCTTCTGTTCCCAAGCCAGGGCAGAACCCTGTGGCCTATTGTTCTCTCTCCCTATATCATATACCAGAATGAACCACCTGCTTGAACCTTCATACTTGACTACCGAGTCCAGGAAAATCTTCCCTTTTCTCTTGTAGGCTAAGCATTTTTTTCTGAACCCTCTTCTAGGATTTCATTCAAGACATGATATCAGGTGGTGACACACGCCTTTAATCCCAGCACTCAGGAGATAGAGGCAGGTGGATCTCTGTAAGTTCAAGACCAGCCTGATCTATAAGGGCTAGTTCCAGGGCAGGCTCCAAAGCTACAGAGAAACCTAGTCTTGAAAAACAAACAAATAAAAAAAGGCATAGAATTAATAAATTTTAGAGAGTCTCTTATTTACACCCCTTCTTTGAAAAAAAATTAAAGCTAGACAAGCCTTCCAAAAAGGCAATTCCTTCTTTCATAGGCTACTTAGGATGCGAAGACAAAGATACAAGATGTTTTTACTATCTGTGCATCACTAAAGTCCTCTCTAATAATTAACGTCTTCACTGGATTGCTGTCAGGTATTGAAGACTTACAATATTTGGACAGCTTTTGTCTATATGATCTTGCACTAAACAAGGGAAATGCTGGTATTCAAACCCTTGACTTTTAAACTGAAGACAGGAGAAGGAAATTCAAGGGTTACAACATACTGCGGGATAATCATGGGCTAGAATGTTTTATTTATTTGTTTGTTTAGTTATCTGTTTATTTCCATATAGACTGAAGTCTAGAAACAATGTGTGAGAGAAAACATGGCATTTGTCCTTATCACCAATAGACCTTCTTTTGTTCTCCGCTCCCAATTAGGCCTCTTTCTTGTCCCGATCCCATATTGTCCTTCCACCTCTAACAATTTTTATGCCATGTCTATGTGGGCACTATCATAACTTCATAGATGAAAAGAATTGGGCTGAAAGTTTCCAGACTACATAACTACAGCTTTTTTTCTGCTGCATAATAGGGCTGTCTCCTGCTTCTATCCTGAAGAGAACTGTTCTTTCTCTACCTGGAGTTTTCTCAAGCTCTGGGCTTTGAGGGCAGTGTCACCCACGCCTGTCATATTAACTGACACCTGCATTCCAGGCACACAACGTCCCCATGGTTTGGGTGCCCTCTTCACCTGTTTCCTCAATGTCTGTACCAGCATGATTCACCCATATGCCAAACTAAGCCCTTCAAAACTGACTCATTAGCTCCTTGCTGCCTTCCAGCTTGTCCTCTCCAGAAGCCTTGGTGAGAGGCTCTGTCCTCTCCCCCAACTACCCAATATGAAGTCTCTGACTTATCCCTGTTTCTTTATTCCTTCTGTCACCAACTCTCTTTTGTTTTTACTGACAGAGCTTCCCATCCTCAAGGCTAATAACAGGCTGGGTCTTCATCCTTCATCCAATGACAGCGAGATACTTCACTGACCACCTACCCAGCTGCATTCGGTGCTTTCCATCTCGCTCATGCCAGGCTGCAGCATTAAATGCTTAAGAGCAATGCAGCATAAACAGAAGAAAGCTTAAATTCTTTCTTCTTCTGTTACCTGAATACAGCCAAACCAATCCATCTGGACTCCAGTCTCCCAGTTCCATACCCAGCATGAGCCTACTGTAGGAAAATGAATTCAATTCCCTGCATGTGCTATACTTGCAGAATTCCAACATTTGTAAACAATAACTAAGAGCTGGAGAGATGACTCAGCGGCTAAGAGCATTGCCCGCTCTTCCAAAGGTCCTGAGTTCAATTCCCAGCAATCACATGGTGACACACAACCATCTGTAATGAGGTCTGGTGCCCTCTTCTGACCTGCAGGCATACACACAGACAGAATATTGTATACATAATAAATAAATAAACATAAAAAAACAATAACTACATCTGTTCTTCACTTTTCTCCAGAAAGGGCATCTCCTAATCTATCACTTACTTTTCTCACTTCCTCACCTGTAACTTCCTGATGTGAGATTCCCCTCTGTATGCTGTGAATATCATCGGTTAATAAAGGAACTACTCTGGGCTTATAGCAGAGCTATAGGGGAACAGAGCTAGGTGGGGAAAACTAAACTGAAGGCTGAGAGAGAGAAGGGCAGAATCATAGAGAATTCATGTAGCCCTGCTGGAGCTGGATGGAACTTTACCCGGTAAGCCACAGCCACGTGGTTATACACAGATTAATAGAAATGGGTTAAATTAAGATGTAAAAGTTAGCCAATAAGAAGCTAGAGTTAATGGGCCAAGCAGTATTTTAAATAATGTAGTTTCTGTGTGATTATTTTGGAGCTAAGCAGCCGGGAACCAACAAGCAGCCTCCTTACTACAGCTTCTTCCCTGAAAGGCAGCCTAGTCCAATAACACAAACACACAAACTTCTCTCTCTCTCTCTCTCTCTCTCTCTCTCTCTCTCTCTCTCTCTCTCTCTCTCTCGTACATGAATACAAGTGTACACAGAGGCTAAAACAGGTCATCAGATCCTTTAACCTAGAGGTGGTTAAAGGTTAAAGGTGGTTAAAGGTTGCAGGTGGTTGTGAGCCAGACACTTGACCTAGGTGCAGGCAACCAAACTCGGGTCCTCTGCAAGAACAGTGTGTGCTCTTGAGAACCGAGTCATCTCTCCAGCCCCAGTTTCTAAATTTCTAAAATGAGGAGTTGAGTGTGAATCTCAGAATTGTGGTGAGGCCTGTACACTCATTGCATCATATCAGAGTCATCTTTAACTTCACCATGAAAATGTCGTAGCTCTTTTGCTTCTCATTCAACGTATTTTTAACACATGTTCATGACCCAGCGTAATGTGGGAGCCTTGAAATTAAAATCTATTTTTAAATTTTCAATATATAGCAAAATCTGCAATACTTTAGCTAAATCTGGGCATTAGTAAACATTAGGTTGAGTTTACTAGTAAATGAAGTTGACGTAGAGCGAAAAACCTATATCCATCATTGTAATGGTTAGCCTTGGTTATCTAGTTGACTATGTCTGGAATTAACTAAAACTCAAGCAGCTGGGCACACCTGTGAGGAATTTTCTTAACTGGAACATTTTAAGTAGGAAGATTCTTCAAAGATCCAGATCAGATGAGATTAGAAGTCCCTCTCTAAATCTAGGTGACACCTTCTAGTGACAGAAGAACAGGCAGGCCCCAGGGTGCTGCAGGGAGCCCCTCTCTGATGTTGAGGAGAATATTAATCACTGAAGCTCTTTGTGAGAAAAACATTCAGAGCTTAAACCTTAAATAATTACAGGGACAGTGCACAGGGTTCAACCAAGAATTAGAATTTGCCAGTTCCCAACAGACAGAATGCAAGACTCCATGGGATACCTGCATCGTTGAAACAAAAATTGTCTTTCCTCAGTAGTAGAGACAAAATAACTCCCAACCTAAATTTTATCAGGGAAAAAAATTTTGCCATTAAACTATGATGAGTAATAATACATTTTTTTCAAGAAACTTTCTTAGTCTTCCCCAAATATAAATGTAATACCTTGAAATTTTTTAAAAGAGTGCTTCAAATCCAGCACCCAAAAAGGTAAAATTTGCATATATGAAATGTAATTTTAAGATGACTAAGTAAGCAGAAATTGTAATAAGCCTATAATAAAGACCAAAAAAAATCAATCAATTGAATTTTGCCCAGAAATGTAATGAAGCGTAGGCACTCATAAACTAAGGTATTAAAACAACAAATTATGTCAAAGAATAGAAGTAATAATTATACTACTATAAATGTAATTATATTACTATATTAGAAGTAATAATTATATTACTATAATAGAAGTAATAATTACTACTGTAATTATATTCTCTGTACTCAGGAAACCATGAGAAACAAAACATGCTAAGATAAGGAAATCATACACATAATTTAGAATGAGTTTTTGTGTGTTCATTTTGTGTGTGTGTGTGTATGTGTGTGTGTGTGTGTGTGTGTGTGTGTATCCACGTGCACATGCATGCAGGCGTGGATTGTCCTAGACAACTTCATAGAGTCAGTTATCTCCTTCTACCTGTACGTGGGTGCTGGGTACTGAACTCAGGTTGGCAGACTTGAAAGACAATCACCTTTCCCCTCAAAGCCATTCACTGGCCCAGGACTGAATTTGGATATATAAAAATTACAGGCTCTGAGGAAATGGCTCAGTGGGTTGAACTTATTTCTCCACAAGAATGAGGGTCAGAAGTTTAGATCAACTGAGCCCATGGAGATGCTGGGTGGGCATGGCAGCCCAACTACTTTCAGTCTAGTGCATTGTATGTGGACAGAGTCTAGGATCCCCAAGGCAAGTTAGTTAGCCAGGCCAGCCCTAAATGAAAAGATTCAGGATCAACTGAGGAACTCAGCCCCATATATAAGGTGCAGAGCTGTTGAGGAGGGCGCCCAACATCACCCTCGGGCCTCTACTTGCACCCACACATACGTGCACACATGCCCACACTCATGTGAGCACACATACACACATACACCAATATCACAGATACACACATACATGCAAAAACTTTCCAGATGCTGAGATCAAAATCACTAAATGAATTAAAAAGTCTTTTTAACTTTAAAAGTGGAGAAGGGAAGAATGGTGAGCTCGAAAATATGGCAAACACAAAACAACTACCTGAGATTAAACTGATAAAAGCTAGGAAACAAAGGAGCAGTGGAACATGTTCAACAAACCAAATACACATACAATCCAGGTCCCTGAAATAACCCAAGACACTGGGAACATAATATCTTTACATTTTCTAAAATTTATGAAAACCATGAACTCGTGTATCCTAAGCATAAGAAAAAAAAACGAATAAATGAGAAAATGAAGGCCTGTTGAAATGAGGTCACTTAAAGCTGAGTTTAAAAAATGTTAGAAGCAACTGGAGAAAAAAAAAAAGTACAAAAACAAGTGTGACCACGTTCCCATCAGAAATAGAGTGTGCCAGAGGACAATGCGACAATGTGTCTCAGGCACTGAAAGAAAGAATTGTCAACCTAGAATTCCTCACCCACTGAAAATATCTTTAAAAGTCATGAGTGAAATAAAGACCTTTCAGTCAGAAAAAGGCCAACTATAATTGGAGAAATACATTTTGCTCATAGGTCAGGATGCTCCAGGTTACTTAACATGTCAACTATAAATAATTTGATGGATCGAGTCGATAAAAATCCCCATAGGTCCTTTTCTAAAAAATTGATAAGCTGATTTTAAAATTGATGTGGAAATACAAAGGACAACAGCAACTGGGTTTATAGAAAGGAAGAAAGTTGGGAAGCTACCAATCCTTCAGTTTAAAATTATTATGAAAGCATAGTCATTCATTGACATGTGTCAGTGTGAACAACAGGCAGACAGATCAATGGAAGACCGTAAGCAAGGAGGTAAATCGCCATCTACACACATTTGGCTTATGATCAAAGTGGAAAAAATCAAAATGAACAAAGTGAATTGTTTTTGGACAGCTCTAGCACCTCCGAGGCTCGAGGAACGTCGTGGAAGGGGGCAGAAAAAATCTAGGAACCGGGGTGATGGGGGAGTTGCAATGAAGAGATCTTCTAAACATAGCTGTTGTCTCCTGAACACTCTGTAGATGCAAATAACACCCATGTATGATCCAGTCCTTCAACATCTCATCCCGGGTGGGGAAAGGCCCGTGAGGACCTGTTGTCATTTGTGGGACTACCGGCAGGTGGCGCTGTTGGAAGACGGTGTCATTTTCCTCAGTGGTGTAGCCACTGGGAAGAAGCTCTTGTTCCAGTTAGTAACTCCCACCTACACTCAGTCAAGGAAGTCTAACTAAAGGGCCACACACAACAAAAAGATTTAAAGAGGATGGAGAGGCTTGCTAAGAAGTGTTTTAGGGGAGAAAAGGGGGTAAGAAAGGAAAGAATGGAAATATGAGAACTAAAATTCATATATAAATGAAAGAAACTGTCAGACAATTTTTAAACGCGGCTAAAAAAAACTTGGCTATTCACATACAAAAAAGAGCCAAGGCACATATCTTATATGACATCAACATACAAAACTAATATGTAATAAACCATAAATCTAAAGTAAAATATGAAAACTTAAAACTCTAGAAAAAAAGAGAGAGAAAAAACGATTGGCCACATTGAGATTGGCAAATATCTCTTAGATACTAAATCAAATCAGAATTTACTGAAAATGAAAACAATAAATTAAACTTCATCATAAATTTTAAAAACTTTAATCTCTATAATGTAATGTAGAAAGTAAAAAAATGTAACTCTCAGACTGGAAAATAATAATTTTCAAATGACCAAAATCCTTTAACGGAAATTTCCTGAGGGAAATACGTGGATGGTGAATGATCCCGTCACACAATGCTCGCCACTGCTGGTCCTGAGGAAGAGCAAAAATGGCTGACCATTTTTGCAATCCCAGCACACAGAAGATACAGAAACAGGAGAACATTTGCAAGTTCAAGACAAGCCTAAGACACACAGCGAGTTCTGGACCAGTCAGGTCACATGGTAAGGCCACGTCTGAAAAGAAGTCTCTGAAATACTATTATTAACCTATTAGAATTTTCAAAACTAAACCAGCCACACCAAGAGCTGAAGATGTAAGACTGTGGGGCTCTCAAACACAGCTTATGGGAATATCAAATTCAACCACTTTGGCAATGAATTTTACACTTACATGAAGAAATTAAATTGTATCCATTTACCACAGGATCAAGCCACTCCACACCTTGGTTTTTACTAAAGAGAAATGAAAACAAATCCCATATGCAAAAAGTTATGCACACATGTTCTTAACAATGCAGCTATTTGGCAAGTACTGAAACCTGAAAACAGTCCAAGCGTCCACCACCAGATGAACAAGCCAACGGGTTATGGCTACAGAATATAATGCTGCCCAATTACAAAAGAATGGAGCATTGCTTGTGCAATAATCTAACGAGTCTTGGAGTAGCTGGACTGAAAGAAGTCAGGCAGCGAGCAGTGACTACTCACGTCATCTCTTGGTAGAAAACACTAGAGCGCTAACTACTCTAGGGTAGCATAGTGGGGGTCAAGGTTGGAGGGTTCTGAGAGGAGGCGGAGTGGAAATGTTTGGGTATCGTTCTAGCTTGCTTTCTACTTCTGCGATAAAACACTACCCAAAACCAACTTGGAGAGGAAAGGGCTTATTTCAGCTTACAAGATACAGTCCATCCTTGAGGGAAGCCAAAGAAGGAACCTGGAGGCAGAAACTACAGAGGAAGTTTTATTAGCTTGCTCTTTCTCTCTCTCTCTCTCTCTCTCTCTCTCTCTCTCTCTCTCTCTCTCTCTCTCTTTCTTTCTTTTAAATACAACCCAGGGCCATCTTCCCAGTAATGGCACCACTCAGAGCAGACTGGGCCTGTCCACATCAATCATCAAGAAATTTCCCCAGAGGCTCATTACCAACAGACCAATCTGATGGAAGTCATTGCTCAACTGAAGCTCCCTCTTTCCAGATGACTCCAGCTTGTGCCATGTGGACAAAATAATCATAATCATAATAAATAATAATAATAATCAGCATAGGTATGATGGATGTATTCACTAACTTGGTGTCAAGGATTGTATCACAGAAGTACAAATGTCTAAAGGCTTATCAGAATGTATTCTTTATATGTGTGCAGTTTGTACATGCTAATTTTTAACCTCCATTGAGGTAGAATTAGAGAGCAATGAAGAAAAAGAAATGGGCAGAAGCGGAAATAGAAGAGGGGGAGAGGGAAGGCCGAAGAATTAAGAGGAAGAGGAGGAAAGGAGATAAAGACAAAGAGAACGGGGAAAGGGAAGAAGAAAAAGATGCCAGAACTCAGTTTTTCCACATTTCACTCCAGTTAGCACGAGTTGCCAAGGGAGGTCAAGGACACTGGCTTCCTAGAAACACAGCCCAATCAGGAACCGCTACCACCCTAGGTTAGACCTCCAGCGGAGCGCTCTACCCCTGCTTTTAAACTTGAACATCTGAATTGTGTTTGTCACTGTCCCAAACAATTCCTGGCTTCAAAGCCGCAGGAGATCGCCCACTGCCATCACTACTTCCCACCCACAGGGCGGCCCTGTCCTAATTCGGCGGGGAAACAGAACAAGAGTGCTCCAGAGAGAGCCGTGTAAACAGGAGAAGTCATCTGCGTCTCCCACAGCCACCCTCTTCCCTACCACCACAAGGAACAATGGGACAGGAAGCTGGGGGCTGCGGCTCTTGGGCAGTTACGCAAACCAAGTTGGCACCCAGCAAGCCTTTTGTTCAGAGATTTTTTAAAAGTCAACCCTCTTATAAACAAGGCAGAGTGTTTTCTCCCTTGGGAAAGCATGTGGCTGCTTTTCTGGTTTACCCCGTTCTCAGTGAGATCATTTTAGAGAGGCAGTTTCTGAGCCCTTGTGCTGGGGTAGGACCACCATGCTAGTGAGTGGCTAGCAACTTCCTCAATGAGCACATGAATGGACTAAGGTCTTGATATATTGGGGAAAAAAATCCCAACTTAAAATAGCCATCGAGACCTCATTTTTAATAGAGTCCCTGTCCATTCAGAGACTTTCATAAATAACCCCACAATTAATGCCGTGTATTTATCTGCAAAGCCACGTACTTGAAATATACAGGGGCTGAGTTTGTTTATGAGACAGAAAGCTTTGATCCCAAAACAAAAATAGAGCAGTAGGATTCAAGTAAATTTACCCTGTTCCCTCCAGGAGCCTTGGGTTTAATCCACGTTGGGAAGAGGTCAGTCTCAGGTGATGCAGAACTCTTGTCTTCGCAAGCACTTTGAGAGACACAATTAACTAACCCTCCTTCCCCGCAGGGATGCTCTGGGGAGAGAAGCATGTCTTTCATAAGTGGACTCCTTAATTGGGTTTATTCCTGTGTGGATTTCTACCCAGAACACACAATGTAATTACTCCCTAGTCACATCAATATACCGAAATCTTAAGTCACATCATGCCCCGGCTTGAGACTTCTGTTTTTCCCCAGTGCCCTGTGGCTGGGATCAAGACACCTTATAAGGCCTTTCGGAACTCCTCTGGACTCTGACCTCGTACCTGCCTACCTAGATATCACCGTGTTCAGGACACCTATTTCAGGTCTTCACGCATCTGAAACGTTTTCCTACCATCGGTATTTCTTCTCTTGTCTCCGCTTTCCTTGAGGCCAGCTCTTCTCCTGCCCCAAATCCAAACTAGAATGTCGTCTACAAGGTCATTCCCTTTCCCCACCCTTGACACTCGCCTTGCAGGCCTGTCACTAAACTCCAGCACTTTTAAATAGCATCTTTCTCTAACTTGAAAACACGTTTTACGAGTCCAGGAACTGTGTAGGGTTTTATACACTGTTTGATCCCTACAGGCCAGCTGGCGTGTGGTACTCATTACGTCATCACTGAATACAGAATGAATAAGGAACTGCACTCCTGTTCACTCCTGCCCTCCTTGCTCTCTGGCCCAAAGTCCAAGCCCACTTACCACCCATACCTCATTCTTTCCCTATCCCTAAAAACCTTCCCTAGGCTTCCTGTTTTTCAGGGTTTAAACACAAGGCATACAAAGTAGCAGAGACATATGCCTGCAACAGTTGGTGTCCAATAAATGTAACGAAACTTAGTAAGACAAGAATCACTAAAGTAGACTTGCCGCCCTGTTTCAAGTGACCCCTGTAAATTTTCCAATATTCTTGGGACCATCTTTGATGTCATGTTGTTTTCTTTCTTTTGGTCCCACTCAACACTGTTTATTCTCTCTTAAGTTAATACGTTTTAAAGGATTATTTGTAAAACTTTAAAAGCCCATTTTATCCATCAAAGAACCAATTGTGATCACTGCCACAGTGGAAATAAAGATTCTATTTAATGTTTAAAAATGATAATACTGGCAGTTATTGGAAATGTGACAATATTATTGACAACATTAACACATCTCTTTCCATAATGTGATTAACAGCATTTAATGACCTCTTTGCTCTGTACATCAATATTATTTGAAGCCATAACTATGTGCTTTGAAATCCCGTTCATATCATACTCCTCTGTCGTTGTACTGTGACCAACACCTTGCCTTTGGCAACTCTCCTGCTCTAACTTGGTTGGCTGCTTCTATGTTTATAAACTAGACTTACTTCCTTCTCTTTACATTCTCTATGGTTCTTAGGTGGATGCTTCGTATAGAATGCATGATTAATGCTGTTTTTGGTTTTGTAGAACAAGGAATTGAACACAGTGTCTTGCACATAATCAGTCAATTAATGCTATCTATATCTTTAGCCCCATAAAACAGCTAAGGTTGACCCTACTATTGAGAGTTTTGAACTGAACCAATCAAAAGAGACTATTCTTCCAAAGTCTGGAATTCCTTACAAAACAATTTTTCCCTGTTCTAATTCATTTTTTTTCTCTGCCCTTCTGAGTCCCCGTATATACGTGCCTATACCACCATACAGTTAATTATCAAGGACGCAGATGGGAAGAGGCCTCAGTGCAAGAAATGTGTTTCTCATGAGCATGCAAGCACGGGAAGTCAGCCTGCAGGTTCACAAACAAAACAAAGGCCAGGCAGAATCAGGGGAAATCTGAACATGTGATTTATTATCGTTAAGATTGGTCTATAAGGCTTAAATATGTCGGTCAGTGTTAACAGCAGATGGATGCAGCTTTACAAAATCAGTATCTCAATACAGAACAGGACTACGTGTGGTGACTGTGCACTGGAAAATTAGTATTTCCTTGCTGCAAATGTTCAGTCTGCAGCACCATGTAGAAGCTTCTGCTTGGATCATGAGCCGCAGTGTTCGCTAGAAGCTCTACTCAGAACACAACTCAGTCTAACTCAAGCATTAGAGGAAAAAATAACAGTCATTCAGGCTTACTATGTCAGATTTGGTATAGGATTAAAATACTAAGTGTTTTTGTTTTTACGTCCTGCTTCAAATTAATAAATACAAACACAATATAAAAATATACACCAGTTGCTGAGAATACACTGCACATGCCCAGAAAGTTAAATCTCGCTCTCGTATGTATGCAGGTATGTCTTGAGGGCCAGGATTTCTGAATAGCTCCGGCTCGTCTTCCGGTAGAAGTCCAAACCAGTGAGGTGCTCAATGTCTCGCACCCGAGCTGTGTGCATCTTCATGAGATCCTCTACCCACTTGGACTCATCCTCCGAGCTCTGCAAGGGAAATGAAGCAGTCAGTTTTTTTTTTTTTTCTGGAAGAGATTATCTAAATGGTCGTTTTCCTCACTTCTGCGCACACACCCAAAGCATGTTGCACCGACCTGACCTTCCTGTCTCTACTGAATCCCTGTCAGAAATGCCCCCACAATTCCATTTTCGGCAGTAAAAAGTTGTGCCGAACAAATGAGAAACGTGGCGTGAAGAGGTGTAGGTCTCACTGGGTTCTCAAATCACAAGACAAAATTAGGAATATTGTGCGGAATCCAACCATTTGTTTTTCTTCTCAGCCATCGAACATAGGGTAGGGTTGAAAGCACCGCACACCTAACCTGGTTGCTCTTCTGTCTCCCAAAATAAACAGAGAGCTGGTGCCTAGCATAGAAAACTAGCGAACATCCCAAGGCTGCTCGGAAGATCCATCAGATTCATCAACCACCTAGCCAGCAGCAGTGAGTTACTATCTGATAGTAAGTTCAGCTTGAAACAAGTCATTTGATGTATCTGGCAATTTGGGGCCCAAAAATTATGAGTTGAAAATGGGCCTCCACTGTTTCCTTGCTTCAGTGACTTGGTAAAGCTACTGAACCCCTCCCCTTCCCACCCTTCCACCTGGACTCAGCTTCATTAATTCACAAGGGCACTGAATGCTGTCTTCACCAGCTTGCTGAGAAGTAGAAAAAATTCAAAGGCAAAGGAAGAAAGAAAAGGAAAAGGAGTCAATAGTAACACCACTGAAGAAGAGAAGGGAGTCTGCTTCTGCCTTAGCTCCTCACGTAATAGCCTTACAGGCAAAACTCCAGGCTAAAACCATGCAGAACAACAGAGCAATGCATTCCATGTCTAACTTGAAACTAAAAGATACTTCAGGTAAAGAGAACCTCGCGTCTCAAAAATATTTCAGTTTGGAGGAAACATGGTGGAGGGGCATAATAAGATCACTTGAGTGTCCTATGAATTAAGTCAAATTAAGCTACTACTCACTAGTAGCCAGGGGCAGGAAGGCCTTCACAAATTACACCACTACCTCATACCTCAGGACTGAAATGTCCAGCGAGAGTCTTTAGAGAAGTCTACAGGGTGCTGCACAGCTCAGGGCCAGGAAAGTTCAGACACGCCCTCGCCTAACTCTTGACCACTGGCGATCTCAGTGAACCAGCCACCGAGGCCCAGGGACCTGCAAAGGTTTTCTCAGAAAGCTTCAACCCACACAGACCTGGACCAAGAGTGACAGCAGCTCAGGCCAAGTCTAAAAATGTACCGTGAGCTTGTTGGTTCAGGAAACCAATGCCTGGCCATTCCAGGCAACGTGTAGAAATGGCTTTGAGGGCAGAAGCTAGGATTCGGACCTTTCATAACCTGCCCCTCTGCCTAAGCTAACCAAGATTTCTGCAACTCCCAATAAAGTCCAAACTAAATTTAGCCCTCCCCACAAGGCTACTGACCAGTCCTTGGCATCACTGTATAATTAACAAAGTAGGAGGTCTCCTGATGGGTCAAGACCCCCTCAAGGTAAGCATGAGGTTATATTTTGGGAGAATTTTCATAGTTTGCTCTTTTGTTGGATTTCTCAATGATCAGTGAGTCCAATGTTTCCTTTCAAAATGGAGTTATGTGGGTGTGTGAACAGGCTTGAAAGAGTTTTTCCTAATTCAAAATCATGGCAAGCTAGAATGGTAAGAATTCAAGGAAATAGGAAAGAAAAAAATTCTAAAAAAAAAAACAGAATATTAATAGAACCACAAATAATCAAGATTAATTTCCGCACTATTGATAGTCATTCTTTTTAAAGTCTGATTTATTATGTTTTACGTTCATGTGTATGAGTGTTTTGCCTGCATGTATGTCTCAGCACCACCTGTCTGTAATGCCCATGGAATGCAGAAGAAGTGACCAAGCTGGGATCCAAACCCTCCCATCGCCATCCTGCAGTGATTGGAGGATTCCCAAGGAATACTGTAAACAGCCTACTGTATGTATGTGACATACATACAGTCTATGTATACACATAATGTCTATGTGACATGTACTTCATCTTTAAATTTCGGAGCAATTTTGAATTTCATTTTATATGTGCTTGGTTTACCTCTCCATGGGTTTTCAGGAGAACTGAGGCTTTCTTAAGGGAAGTACCATGATGTTCCAAGAGGAATTATGTTCCGTTATGAACAACTGTGACTGAAACATTGAGCTGTTGAGCTGACAGCCGCGATCTGTCACTTCTCGTTTCCCCTCTTCTTCCCCCTTCCCAGCCACACGCGGGGCCCCAGAAATCCCCTGGCTACAGAACTTCTGCCTTCCAGCCTTCTCTTTAAGTGTCTAAGACCACACCCCAGGTCCAGTTCTGTGACCTCATTCTTATGAAGCATGCCAATACCTTTTGAACACCGTGCTCAACCTCCGCCAGCGTAAACTCCTTAGAGCAAAACCTAAAATGTTGCCCTTCTGATGAAATACTCTTTCTTGTTTATCTAATTGCACAATAAGAAAAACTCCCAAAAGTTCTCTGCAGATAACTGCTAATTATCTTTGGAATTCAAAGTTCCCTATCCTACCAACTCACCCTCATCTTTTAGTAACTGTAAGTTCCTGAGAAGTCAACACAGGGCAGGAGGAAGAAAGAGGGACCTTCCAGGGTGACTAGATGACAAGGACAATATGTGAAGAGGACCCACACAATACCTGGATCCTAACACACTCTTGGCAAATGAGAACTTACGACTTCTACAGCTACTACAACCGGTATTAATGCAACGTCCACTACAATTTTAAATTTTTGATAACAAGCAATTTTTATAAACATCACCCATCACTTCTTAGCCTTTTGGCTACTATCAAGTGTGAAATATTATCTCCCATCAAATCCGATATTTGAGAAAAATGTAACTAGCTTCTTGTACCAGAGTTCACATTTCTATTATTTCCTAAAGTCTTTATTTTGCTTTGAACAGTCATGGTCTGAATTCTTCATCCATAATTGAAGCCTTTGTTCCGGAGCCACACTGCCCAAGAAGCATGACGATGATGATCTTCATTGGACCAATCATTATGGAATTTTATTTTATTTTTACTTTTTTTTTATGTTTTTGTTTGTTTGTTTGTTTGTTTTGAGACAGGGTTTCTCTGTGTAACAGTTGTCCTGGAACTCACTTTATAGACCATGTTAGCCTCAAACTCACAGAGATACTCCTGCCTCTGCCTCCCAAGTGCTGGGATTAAAGGCGTGCGCCACTACACTCAGCTGGCCTTTAACTTCCTAGTGTAGGTATTTCTGCTCATGTTTCATTTTCAGCCTTATGAGGTAGGTTGCCTAAAAGTTTATGGCTGTGGCTAACAGTGTTTTTTTCTTCTAAAACACTTTACACAATTTAGGAATTTGAGTGTAATTTATTGACTAACAATCTCATTCTAGAGATTCCATCCCTGTTCCTTCTATTGGTGAAATAAAAGCATCTCAGCAATTACTTCTAGACTCAAACCTGAAGCAAAGAGTTTCCATCACAATAAACATATATGAAGAGAATATAGGAGTTGTCCCTGAGTCTTAGATCTGTACATACAGCATGGCCTATCTTCCTGCCGAGGGCTGTTCCTTTTTAAAATTTAATATATTTTATTTATTTTATGAGTATGTGGTGTGGGAGTATTGTCTATATTCTGTCAATCAGGTTTTAAATAAATGTTAATTAGCCAGGCAGGAAGTATAGGCGGGTCAACCAGACAGGAAGTAGAGGCGGGCAATGAGAACAGGAGAATTCTGGAAAGGAGGAAGCCCATTCTTCCCAATCCTGCCCAGATCATTGAAGAAGCAAGATATGATCTGCCCCACTGAAAAAGGTACCAAGCCATGTGGCTAACATAGATAAGGATAATGGGCTAATATAAATTATAAGAGCTGATACAAAGCCTGGGCTAATGGGCCAATCAGTCTATAAGTTATGGAATCCTCTGTGTGATTTTCTTTGGGACCTTGCCAACTGTGGGAACTGGGCAGGACAGAAACCCCAAGAAGCAGGCCCTCATGTTACAAGTATGGGTAATTTGTTTGCTTGGATGTCAGACCAACAGGTATATGGCTGATGTGTTCATAGAGGCCAGAAGAGGGCATTGGAATCATGTGATTGGAGTTCCAGGTGGTTGTGAGCCATTATATCGGCACTGGGAATTGAACTCTGGTCCTCTTGAAGAGCAGCCAGTGCTCATAACTGCTGAGACATCTCTCCAGCCTCTGCTAAGAGTATTTTCGTTATATCATTCTGTTTCCTACCTCTCTCCATGTGAAAATAAACAATACAGGAGTCCTGTGTGCTGTGAGATGACTATTGTGCCTTCCCATAGCTAGCAACAAAAGATAACCTGACTAATAAGTGTTACATACATGTGTGCATGTGTTTTAAAAACTACTATTATGGATGTTTCCAAGTATCCACAAAAGAAAAGATCAACAGGGTAAATGCCTTTCAACTCTTATTCTATCCCTACTATTATCAAAATGCTATTATTTCCTTTTCGGTTCATCCTTTTGTAAAGAAAAAATGCTCAGCATAGAAAATATAAATAGAACTGTGTGATATGTATACACATATGTACACCTATACACATGTCCACATACACTATGAAAATAATACACAATTATTCTTATTATAGAATACCAGGTCCCTATATATTCAGCAAATTTCTACTTGAGTCATTTCCCCTGTCTGTTCGGCTGGGTGATCCATGTACTTCATTCTGGTTCAATAGTGGGGGTACAAGTTAAGAAACACAGCTGAGTCTGAGAGCTCGGCCTGGAGGACTCTGCCTCTGAACTCACATTGCAGCTTTCGTCGTTGTCGGGCCGGTGAGGAAGGATGAAAGAGGACACAGAGAGGGGACCATCGCACTTGTCCGCAGGCTGAGTGAAGTCCAGACAGCTGGTAATGATGCTATAGTAGTGAGTTGGGACGGGAATGGAGCTGCCTTCCACATACCTGAACCAGGAAAGCCAGTAAAATTACAAGCCACATCAGAACTTTCTCTTAAAACTGCTTACCCATGACATCACCCTCCTAGCCTACGTTAAACAAAATGATGTTCTCTCTGCCTGGAATTGTCTCCCCGTCTCTACCTGGTGGAAAGAGAAAGGTATTCCAAGAAAATAAAGTGGTTGCATTGAAGAGTTGGAGGCAATAAATAGTGACTAGAATAATGACGTAGAGCAAGGAGCTGGAAAAGTCTATAGAAGACCAATTGTGATGGTTTGTGAGAGTCGGGACCCAGCATTAGTCTACACTGAGAACCTGAACTTGGTACAATGAAGCATTAACATCAAAAGTGGGAGAGGAGCCTCATGCTATTAAATGGGATTTCTCCAGGAGAGCAAAATGTACACATTTAAATCCCTCCCCAGCATGCTGCTATAATTTTAATAATTTTCTAAATTTTGAAATTGAGTGAACTTAATTTTGTTTAAAACTATCAAAATGATCAACAAATAAATATATATAATTAAGATTAAATTTCTCTTTTTAATTGCTGGAAAGGAAGTTAATGTCTATACTATTAATTATCTATATTTCAAAATAGCATTTTGTTTGCTAAGTATCTATTTTATTTATACACTCTGTGCTGATTTCTGACTATTTGTACATGTATAAATGCAATAGACTACATACTGTTACAGGCACAATGTTTACCTTGACTTTTTATATCCCCAATAGTACCAATAGGATTCAACCAAGGTCTTTATGGAACTTTTTAATAAGCCATACTGACTCAGAAAATAGAAAAGATTCCAAAACTCTCCAGAAATAATAGAAATCAATTAAAATTGCAATTTTGCTACTGAAGATTTCCTGAGGAATAAATGATAATTTCAAAAATATTAATATATTTTTCTATCACAAAAATCAAAATTTTATTCTAACTACTAAAGTCACATTTAATCAAATATCAAAGTCAACTAAAGATCTTAATAATGAGATTCAAAGAAAAACTATTTAAGGGTATGAACTCTTCTCTCGCATAGGATTATCCTTGAATGACGCCTTAGAATTTAGGCATCTCACACAGAACAGAAAAGAGAAGCTCACTGTTTGATTTCATCCTCAGTGTCACGTAAGCCATCGTAATTGTAGTCAAAAACTGGTCCACTTATTACATTGACTCCATTCCTTTCCGAGGCATATTTCTTCACCAAAACCCTTTGGAAATAAATCCAGATACCTGTACAAAGACACAGATAATCCTTTGTGGTGTAGGAGGTCCTTCTTTCTATGTGATGCTTTCATTGTTTGAATAAAGAAATTGCCTTGGCCTTTTGATAGGGCAAAAACTTAAATAGGCAGGAAAGAAAGAACAGAATTCTGGGAAGAAGAAAGCAGGCAGAGAGAGACACCATGAAGCTCTGGCCCAAGATGGACGTAGTTTAGGATCTTTCCCGGTAAGCCACAACCTCGTGGTGACATACAGATTATTAGAAATGGGTTAATCAAGATGTGAGAGTTAGCCAATAAGAGGCTACAGATAACGGGCCAGGCAGTGTTTTTAAATGAATACAGTTTCTGTGTAATTATTTCGGGGGCTAAGGTAGCCGGGCAGCAGAACTTGGCCCGCTCCTCATAGTACACTTTGTGCACAAAAACACTTGTTTCAGACAAACTGTCTGTAGGAGGCCTTCTTCAAGTGCAATGTCAGGAGCCAAGAGCAGCTGTGACCATCAAAACCTGCTCTCCAGTGTTATCTTTGTTTTTCACTAAAACTTGTGAAAGGAAAGATAAGAGGAAGCAGATAATGCCAGCAAGGCAGTAAGCTTGGCCCAGTAGGTCAGGGGAAGTTCCCAGCAAAGGCGGAGAAGCAGAGATCTGAAAGCTGAATAAGTTCATATATCTCAGGCAACGTAGTGGGGGCAGAGCATGCCAGATAGAGAGAGTTACAGTGTTAGAAGAGGAAGTATTTTAGCCATTGGGCAAGTAAATCTTTAGAGATCAAACAATAGAATTTCTTAGGCTCTAGGACGAGGGAACGCATGCAGTTGGCAGTGTTTTTCTAGCATACACCAAGTTCGGGCTTCGCTCTCAGCACTGTATAGACTGCATGGGGTAGCAAAGGACTCTGCCCAGCATCCAGGAGGTAAGAAAAGAAGGAGCTCACTCTCAGCTTCACAGCTAGTTCAAACGCAGCATGGGCTGCACGGGATACCATCTCCAAAGGGGATAAGAGTTGGAGGACATAGCTTCGTGGTGGGGTGTGTGTCTAACGTGTGTGAGGCTCTGAGTTCAATACACAGTACTAAAAAAAAATGGCATAACCAATGCTCATACTCTAGGGACCAACAGTTGGCTTTGCAGACCAGAGTATATGGCTCACAGAATCACTCAGTTCACAGAATCACTATCATCCACAAATACTCATCTTGTGAACAAACTATATAGTCAAAGAAGCTGAAATAATAACTTGCATAAAATCATTTGATTTAGTCTTCTGATAAACAAGAATATTCATAACCTTCTTTTGGGTTTTAGGGTCAACATTCAGAACAATATTAGCACTCTAAAGGAAAAAGGTGTTCACGGCCTTTGAAGACATGCTCACTACATAAATATAGATGTTGGGAAGGATGCAAGTGACCTCTAAAATTCACTAAGATTCATAAAAACAGAAAGGACTGCAGGTTAGAACTTGGTTTAGTTCAGCTCAACCACTCATGGCCTGGGTCACTTTCTATGCTGCCAATTTCCGAATTATAAGCAAGGGCTAAGAACACTCGCCAGCTTCCCTCCCATGCAGGTCAACTGGAGGGAATTTATACGAAAGGTCTCCGGAGGGCGTAAGAGATGAACCATTGCAAGGTATTATTAAAGCCAGTATGGGAGGGAAAAAAAGTAAAGGATAAATTTAAAATATTTATTTTCTAAGTAACAGTTTATTCGGTAAATATACTTACGTTTGAAAGCGGGATACATTGGAACCATGTTGGTTACAAGGAATGCATCATATTTAGCTTCTGGGGAAGAGCTCAGATCTAAACATCAGGAGAGCAAACAGAATACATTGCTTACCAAGGCGGACATCAACAGAAAAACAGTCTTTAGACCAACCCAAACAGCTCGAAGCCAGCAGAGCTGAACTTTTATTTCCACTTATCTCCTCTATTAGACACTTCCGACTTCACGCCCACTTGGTCGCTTCACCGCCCTCCACGCTCTCTGAAAGTATTTACAGCCCTTTGCTTCCTACGGAGTACTTGAGTCTGCAGTTCTCTGATCCCATTATTGGGACTTAGACTCTTAAAAAAAAATGTCATTAAGATAATAAGATGTAATTGTTTTTAGGAAATCACCTCTGCAGGACTGTGCCACTAACTACCGTGTGCTGAGCCTCCCACCCACGCTCAGGCAAATGACTCTTATTAAACTCCATGGGCCACACACAAAAAGGGGGCGTGGAAATAGGACAGAGACTCGGTGAGAAGGAAGCTCCTAGCAGGAGGCAGGGTGACCAAGGGCGATGGGGGATAAAAACGACAAAAACACATCATATAAACATATGGAACTGTCAAATGAAAACCCTTTCTTAAGAAAGAATTAATGCCCTCATAACTTACTATTTCTTCCACATGCCGCTTTAACAGTGTGAAGGAGAACACGTTTCCCCTATACTTTAGATTTTTCCGGAAGAGCAGGATGTTTATAAGCTGGTCATTTTCAGGCTCAATTTTGGGAGAATTTCACAGCCTCCCACGTGCTTCCCCATGAAGAAACCCTGGACCACTGAAATCCTAACTAGCGAGCTTCAAACTCGGGATTATACCTCCCAACCTGACATGCACACACACGTGCGCGCATGTGCACGCACACACACACACACACACACACACACACACACACACACACAGTGACCAGGCCCTAACATTGCAACTTACAGGGAGGAAAAAGGAATCCATATGACATCTGTTTATCATTTTTATAGGCCAAACAGTTCTGACTGAATCCTGGAGACACACGAACATCAGGACGTACACAGTTGGTCAGATGCTCCGGGATGCTGGAGACCTCAGCCTGAATTTGGAGTCAGAGACACACACGGATTGATGCTTTACAGAGATGAGACCAAGCAGCATGGACAAAGCTGGAGTTTCTCTGATGAACAGCTCAAACCCAAACTCGCAAGCTTATCATAGTTCACGATCTGATATTTTAAGTCCTTTCAAAAAGTAATTCTTTAAAAAAATACAATAAGCCTATAATTCTCAATCTCTTAGTTTTCTGCAGTAGAATCTTTCTTATCAAAGTCTGAAGTCGAACAATACATAAAATGGGAATCCCACAGCTGCAAAGGTCACTGAAGAACTAAAACCCCCAACGAGGCCTGGCGGTACACAAGTAAAATCCCACCATTCAAGAGGCAGAGTCAAGAAGGCTGCTCACAAATTCATGGCCAGCTAGGTCTGTATAGCAAGGTCCGGATTAGCTACGGTTATATACCAAGACTCTGCCTCAAAAGCCAAACAACAAAAGCCAAGCAAAGGCTCTTTAAGATAATATATAAAAAAATAAAATAATATATAAGTGCTGGGAAGACAGCCCAATCACTTGGTTTGCAAGACTGTGAGAAACTAAGTTGGATCATCAGAACCCAAGTAACAAGTCAGGCCCAGCAGAACACAGGTGTGAGCCCAGTGCTGAGGAAGCAGACAGGCTGAGCCTAGCTGTTTGTCCGTCGCCCAGCCTAGCCGAGTTGGTAAACACCAACTAGTGTGAGACCCTATCTCAAAAAAATAAGGTGGATGGAATCCATGATGAAACACACACACACACATACAAATACATATGCATATATATGCACACACACGCACACACACATATATATCTTCTTTTAAAAGTACACATACCTATCTTTCTGTCTCTGTATGTGTGTGTGTGTGTCTGTCTGTCTGTCTGTCTGTCTGTCTCTGTATCTACTTGCATGTATGCACACAGAGTAGAAAGTAACAAGATTGTTGGGGAAGTAGTAATCTTGTCAATTACATTTACAAGTTGAAAATATACTTCTAAGTATATATACTTGTTATATCTAATAGATGTGTATTTCAACTACAAAATAAGCCGTTCTAATTTCTGATCTATAGCTTTGTGTCACATCCTTATGAAGTTGAAACTCCAATTAAAAACATTTTTATTAAAATACAAACAGGGAAATAGAGAGATAGCTCAGCAGTTTAGAGCACTTGGTGCTATTGCAAGGGACTTGAATTCTGGTCCCATCACCTACATGGTGATTCACAACCATTCATAAATCCAGTTCCAAGGGATCCTATGCCCTCTGATTTCTGAAACATAAGGTGCACATACATACATGCAGGCAAAAACACTCACACGGAAACTAAAATAAGGAAATCAAATCTTTTAAATTCTTGGCAACTTTTAAAAAGTAAGATAAAATACAGAGAAAACTTTGACAGCAAGGTCAGTCTGAGCATGGTTATATCTGGGAACTTGCTACTTCTCACTAAATCTGATTGCTAAATGGAGAACTGCCCTAAAAATTAATATCTATTAAAACAAGATATAACTTCCACTATACCAAAAGAAAAAAAGAGGAAAAAACAATCAAAAAGAACAAACCTTGATGGCTTCTGTAACTATTGGGCAAAATGTAACATGGGAAAAAAAGAATCTAAAAGCATTATTATATTTCTTTCAACATTTAATGTATTATAGTAAGTCAGACAGAACAGTGAATGAAGACTAATTTTAAAATGTCTTGCAGCAAAGCAAGTAAAAGTGTTTCCTCCAAGACTGATGCTTGAGTTCAATCACTGGACCCACCGAGTGGATGGAGAGAACCAACTCCATAAGCTGCCCTTTTACCTCCGTGGGCACGCCATGGCACACTTGAACACACATGCATGCATACATGAAAAGAAATAAATAATATCACAGTAGATGCAGCAGAAGGTTTCTTCAATCAGAAAAACAATTAAGGTCAAACCTATTCATCAAAAGCACTCATTATACCAAATAAAGAGTATAAGGTCCAATTTTCTCAATAACCTGCTTAGAAATGGTATATGACGTCCAAAGAGGCATCAAGAATATTTCACTATAGCCACTTTCAAAGTCCATGTGGTATAAGATGTCGTATCGAGTCCGGTAAAGCACTGCAGGTCGTCCATACAGGAGATGTCTCTCTGAGAAAGAAAAAAGAAAAAAAAAAAAAGCTGTATTCAACACATAGTCAACTTTATTCCAACTATGAAATAACAGAAGAGAGTCACGTTGCCCACAGTCTACAGTTTGCCAGCTTACTTCTTAATAAGACAGCAATCAAATTAGTGTTCCTAACACTTCTGTGGTTTATCTGATCACCTTACCAAGGGTCAAACCGACAATATAAATGCTATAGCTAGGAAGAAACTTTTTGAAACAGTCAGATTTAAAGGTCTGTATAGAAGAAAACATACAGTAAATTCTGCAATGAGTCAGCAATGGGGAGTCAATAGGATTGGATTTTACATCATTAAATGATTTGACCCCTGAAGAGGTTTATGGGTTACTCAAGGACTCTGTTAAGAGGAAGGCTCTTTCTTCCCATTATTTTCCACCTGCAACAGAAATGTACATTATTCCAGCATAAAGACAGAGTAGTTAGCAGCCTTGTTGTTGGGCATGGACTTAAAGGAACATGTATGATAACAGAAGCAGGCATTCAAAAGGGTCCCTCAAATATAGATGAGAAGCCCATCTATTACCAAAGAACTCCCTCTCTTAAGACCCCTGAAAACGGAGTTGGGCTCCTATAAGGAAGATGGTCATGAAATCTTATTTACTCTTTGAGGTAAAAGATGAGAATTCAGTACTCCAATCCACGGAGAAGCCTGGAGCTTAACTTGTCCCCTTGGGAGAGACTAAACTCTCATAAATCCATGGAAACTGGGGTCCCTGAACACCCACATACATAGAGGTCAGAGCTTAGTTACAGAGTTCGCAATTCCTAAGTGATTCAGAATGAAACCTGCTTTTACTGTCATTTTTATTAAAGAAAATCTGGCAAGCACTCACTAAATATTATGTATACATGTTGCTTTAATTAGATAGCTACCCTTCTATGCAAGTAGTGGATGGGGAAAAAAATGTTCAGACAACACTCGGAGAAACCCTCCCAAGTAGAATTGCTGATTTGCAGCGGAGTGGCCAATGCTATCCCAACGTAAGCAACTTCAGGGTTAGTCTGGTTTCCTGAGCTTTGCAATAATGGAGAAGCCTCACTTAAGCTGCCAAGCTTGGGGGCCCACCCCTAAGAATCAGAATGTACCATAATGCTATTAAATAAATAAAATCTAATAAACAAATTAAAAGTCAGCAAATCCAGCAATAGTACTTGGGGGCCATAAACCGACGCCAGGTCTTTTCAAACTGAGACCAAACCTTTTCTAGGTTCAAAATTTCCATTAAGGTTTTTCTTGTTTTCATTTTGGCTGCCTCTGAATTTCCTGGTTGCAACTGGAAGCAGAAGTATCAGAATTCTTTGAGAAACTATTCTCTATCGATTACGTTGTAAAGCTTACCAAGGGAGCGGGTTTGAATAAGAATGGCCTCCATATGCTCATATATTTGAATGCTTAGTCACCAGGGAGTGGAGGTATTTGAAAGGATTGGGAGTCATGGCCTTGTTGGAGGAAGTCTGTGAGGGGGGAGTTGAGGCTTCAGAAGGCCCATGTCAGGCTCAGGTTTGTTCTATCTATCTATCTATCTATCTATCTATCTATCTATCTATCTATCTATCTATCTACCTCTATCCATCTATCTCTATCTCTCTCCTGCTACTTATGGATCAGGATGAAGCTCTCAACTACTTCCTTCTCCAGCACATGCCTGTCATGCTGGCTGCCACACTTCCTGCCACATTGCTCTTAAACTAGTGTCTCGTCACAGCAATGGAAGAGTGACCAAGACTCTAGCGTATTCCTCCAGACTCATGCTGAAGCCTGCTCCCTCATCTGTTCCGTGAAGAGGCCAACAAATGAGCAGCTAGCTATCTGTCCACGGGTGACACCCCTCCTTAGAGTACCCACCAAACAATAGTTTAGATGAGCTACAGTCTTCAGCTCTTCCCTCCTCCAGACCTCCTCATTTCTTGGCATTTTCAAAAATAACTTTTCTTTCCCCAGGGGCTGGTTTGCTCACAATATCCCACTCGTAACTGTTATAAACAATTCTATATGACACATGATTCTTTCCTTTCTAATAGTGACAATATATATTATCCCTCATCACTCTTGGCACTTGGAATATGCATTCGTGGTAGATGTGTGTGTGTGTGTGTGTGTGTGTGTGTGTGTGTGTGTGTGTGTGTGTTTGTGTGTGTGTGTGCATTTATGCTGCGGGTGTGTGTTTGTTCACGCATGTGGAGGACAGAGGTCAACACCAAATATCCCCTTTACTCTCCAGCTTGGTTTCGAGTACAGGGACTCTCACCAGATCTAGAACTCACTGATTTAACTAGAATAGCTGACCAGGGGGCCCTAAGTATCAACCTGTCTCTGCCGCCCCAGGTCTTCAATTATATGCATGTACTGCCATGTCCATTTTTTACATGTGTGATAGGGATGACAACCCTTCTGTTACTTGTGGCAGACATATTGCTAATTGAGCAATCTCCCCAGCTCAGATCCTATCCCTCAGTTCCTTGCACATCCCTTTCTTGAACAATTACTAAGCTCTTTCTTTGTACCAGGTGTTGGCCTGGAGCGTGGAGATACCAAACAAAGAAGGCTTGGAGCTCTTACCCTCAAGGAGTTCACGGTCCAGTGACAATCCTGCTGTCGTCTATAATCAACGTGTAGCAAGGCTACCCTGTCTCTGGTACACACACAGGGTGATGGTAATGCAGATGAGACATATTACAAACAGGCATAAGCTGCCATGCTGTTCAAACCAGGGTGACCTACTCACAGTTTCACTTCTGTTACCCTTGCGTAACTGTTAACAACCAGCAGTGCCTGACAAACAATACAGCCCCAAAGTTTAAAAAAGTGCAAGAGACTTGAGGAAAAGGGGAGATGAGATTGGCAGGGCAGCCTAAGGAGCCTCCCCAGAAGGCCTCTCCATCTCTCCCCTCTCTTGAGCTCAACACACGAAGACTGGGTTTGCCACAGAAATCAATCCTACGGCTTCGAGCTATTGACACAGCTGCTGCTTTTTGAACACAGCCAGAAGACAAACATATCATCATCTCATTTGCTTTTTTGTCAATTCCCATCGAACTTATGAGGGAAAAAAAAGTACAATGACATCAACAACCTCCCAAAAATTCAACCAAAATCCCCACCCGGATCTCCAAAAATCTAGCCAACTCTCTTTGTAGCATAATAATGCATGTGAAGAAGAAGAGAAATCATCTTTGCAAGAAAAATACATTTTGAGGTTCGGAAGCAAGATTTAGGTTTGACTTTGCCATTGACCATGAATCATTGACCAGCATGGCCCAGCGGTTAGCCTTGGACATCTCAGGGGAACCACACATTGTGTCTCTCTTCAATGCACAGTGCATTTCTCTTTAACAAAATGCTTCGACTAGACCACAAAATGGACTTGACTCTCAATCTTCACACGCTAAAATATCTGTCTCAAGGTCAGCCCCCAAGCTCTCTGTCTGCAGCATAGTCTCCAGGTTTCATTTTTAATTTTTAATTTAAAATTAAAACAGATTTGATTTCTAATCTATGTAGGGTATTGACATTTTGAAGATTTGATTCTGAAAATTTTTAGAAACTTTTAACAGGCATGATTGTTGTGTGTATTTATGAGACCTGATTCTAGCAAAAACTTGCAATGGTCAGAATAATCGAATAGGAAAGAGTAATCAGCTTAACTATGTGTGATCTCTTTATGTTGGGACACTGACATTTTTCTCTATGCGTAGTACTGAAATACACAGTTAATTGAATGTGGCCTACTATAGCTGCCTTATTATGTCACAGAACTTTCGATGTACTTCCTATCCAACAGCACGTTAGCACCCTTTAACCAGCTTCTTTCCCATAATTCATACTGTGTGTTTGTGCACACGTATGTATAACATATGTACATGTTAATGATTATGTGCACATGAAGGCTAGAAGTTGATATTAGTTCTCTCTCTCTCTCTCTCTGCCTCTCTCTCTGCCTCTCTCTCTGTCTCTCTCTCTCTGTCTCTCTCTGTTTCTCTCTCTCTCTCTCTCTCTCTCACACACACACACACACACACACACACACACACATCTTATTCTTTGAGATAGAGTCTCTCACAGAACCTGGAACTCACTGAATAACTAGACTGGGTAGGAAGGTCTAGCGATGCGCTGCCTCCTCCTCCCCAGTGCCAGGGTTACAGAAGCATGCCAGGCTTGGGTTTTCCAACATGGCTCCTAGGCATCCAAACATAGGTCCTCATGTTTCTACTGCAGGCACTTTACAAATGAGCCACCTCCCTAGAGCCAACCTCTTGGGATGCCCTGATGTGGATCTAGTGTAGCCCGAGTCTTCCCAGGCTGAGTTCCTACTGCAGAGTTCCAGACACTGCCTTCCTTCCACACCCAAGTTCCCTGTTTACAGTAGTGGCTCTGGCATTTTAGCCTATGCTAGCGCTCCCCTCCAGATACCACATTTGGCAAAAGATCGTCAGACGATTCTTTTTAAGTGGTGTGGACTTCCCCAGAATTCACTCTTTTTGTCTTCCAAAGTTTAGTCATGCAGACGGGAGTTTGTGTTTCTTCTCCCGCCTCTGCTTCCTGATTCAGGCTCCAGCAGATGGTCTTGGAGCCACATGAAAACCCTTCTCCCTTTCTGCTTTCTTAAACATTCACTCCCACAGTAACATATGCTTAAGATTTACCACAAAATCTCTACAAAAAAAATAAAAAACCTTTCCTTTTCCTCTGTCCTTCCTCCTTCTTTGCCTTACAAGACCTATTATCGTTCACAACCATTTCAGCCTCCATGGGAACAGATTCCATGCTTCTAGTCACACGTTCTGCTTTCCAATCCCATCATTAAAGCATTCTCTTGTAAGCCGGAGGGTGGTGGCACACTCCTTTGGTGGCACACTCTTTAATCCCTGCACTTGGGAGACAGAGGCAGGCATCTATGTGAGTTCGAGGCCAGCCTGGTCTACAGAGTGATTTCTGGGACAGCCGGGGCTACAGAGAATTCCTGTGTCGAAAAACCAAAAAAAAAAAAAAAAACACACACACACACACAAACAAGAAACGCTCTGTTGTAATTCATCTGTTTGCTAAATCTTGCAACAGAACAATCCCTTTCTGAAGACAGGGGCTAAATCTGCTTTATAGAAGTCTGTCTCCAATAATAACAATCACGTGTATACTCAGTAACCAGTTGACAAACGAATTTAAAAAATATATCTGGGTGTCTACATGCGGCCTGCCTAATAAAATTTTGAGATAGACCACGCTCATCAGAATCACCTCTAGTGATGATGTAAATTTATACGTGACAAATTCAGGTGTATGGCCCATGCAAACTCTAGGCCCTCACTTCCAGCTAGTTAGACTTTGTCACCCTAGTCTTTTGGGTAATCTTCAGTCAGGTGCTGTCTGCTGCATTATTCTATTGAAGGGTGTATTAGAATGAAGGAGCAACTCTTCCTGAGCACAAACTCTGCCTGAGCAGTGCCTGCCAAGGTGACATTAGGAGTCTGCAGTGAGAACAAGTGTTTGCATCTGTCAACAGGCCAACAACCACTGTAGCCTGAGACGGTCGCTCCTGATGATCCCCTAGGAGCGTTCTCAGAAGATAGCACGGAGCTTGTGTCGAATCTCAGCTCAGCTCTCCCTTGCTCTCAACCCTTGACTTCCCAATGCCCTGTATCGCTCGGAACTGTCGCATCACTGAGAAGCAGAGACTAGAAAGTGCCAAGTTCCGTCTTCAACCAAAGCAGCCATGGTTATAGCTATAGCTAGTCAGTAAAGGGTCCAAACTCAACTTCAACACCAGCAAAGTACACTGGTGGGTAAGAGATATTTAAATGGAGCACCTAGCATCAAGACTTGAGTCCTACGATAAATCACAAGTGATTGTGGAGCTAGTTACTTTCCAAATGCTTTCTATAACATGTGCACAGACACGCCCATACTGCGGAAAATAAGAATGCCACCTCCCTTCTTTCACAACACAACTGAATCTTCAAAGAAAAAAAAAAGAAGCCTACAGGAACAGGAAGTATTTCAGGATTTGAGAAGGTCCCAGAGATCACTGAACAATAGTCAAAATTCTTCTACCCATTAAGCAATAACTACTAAGTCATTTTATATATATATATATATGTATATACATATATATACATACATACGTAACACATATATATATATATATTAACTTCATATGATGTGTGAAGTTCCAAACATACATAGGCATTAAAATGATTTGTGTTTCTTTTCATACGGAGGTGATAGCGTGTTCTTGCTTAAGAAAATGTGAAGGGTTTTCTACCAATGGAGAAGAGACTACGGCAATAGTTGCTGGTGTAGTTCTTCCTCTTCTGGCTCTAATGCCAGGATTGCCTGTAAAGAGAGTCGACATTTTCCATGAAATCCATTCCTTCCTCCGCTGACTCAGTATCACAAGGAGATGAGTTTTCATTGCACAGCAAACCTGCCACTGTTTGTGACCGGTAAACAGTGGCCATTATGCAACCCAGACTCAGAATTTACCACCTACCTAGAAATAGTCTGACTTCAGCAAACCGGTCACGAAGCCGACAGTTTGCTTCCTCTTTATTTTTACAAAGGCTTTGATTGCATAGCAATCTACGCATTAACAGCAAACCGGCACCTAAGACTAATCCAAGACTTTCTGACCTCAAATAGGCTCCAGCTGTTTCACGGCTGGCATTTGCAGCTTTCACATGTGCTCTCCATAAATGTCTGACTTATTTCATAGTGTATGACATTACAACAGCAAGACAGAGATGCCGCAGTCTTATACAGGACTTATTCTACAAAATATCAGCCATCTGCCTCTCTACTTTAAACTAATAAGCAAAATCAGGACTATGTTACATTTGTACATAGACTATTAGATTTACAAACTGCTTTATAAGGCCCAATACATCTCTGAAGTCAGAAAGTCAAAGGAGTTACTCTAAATACAATACATGTGCAGGCATGAGCGTGCATACCCACTCACACATACATAGACACACACTTGCATGCACACACATACACACATGTGATTTGTATTCACCAGGTTCTGTTGTAGCAGACATGGATATTTTGAATGGGAGCCTGGATGCGTGATACATGAGACAGACTCAGAGATGCCCCCTTCGTGCTGGAGAGAAACACATAAGACAGAGCTAATAGGGGGATGGAGATGGAACTCAAGGGACATAGAAGAGGGAACACAGAGATTCACACAAAGTGCAGAATCTAGCCAAAAAAGTGGTTTTCACATGGGAGACAGCTGGTTTCATTTCGGGTCTCTCATATCCTTAAAAGTTGTTTCCTGTAGGCCATCAACAGGCCAAAAAAAAATTCATGCTACTGCCATGAATTGAGCCTGAAATGTCCCCACAGGCTGGCGTTTGAGTGCCTTCCCCAGCTCGTGGTGCTGTATTGGGAGGATAAGAAATCTGAAGAGGGGTGCCTCGGGCAGGCAGAAGTACATTACTAGGGACAGACCTTTGAAGGTGATAGCCAGGGCCCTGGTTCAATGCCTCGCTCAGCTTCCTGTCTGCCACATGCTCCAGCCACAACCATGGACTGAGCTATTCCATTATGTCTTTTCCTTCATAATAGACTGAAACTATGAGCCGAAATAACTCTTTCCTGCCTCAGATTGGAGCTGACAGAAATCCTTCACAGTGATGCAAAGGTCACTCACTGATCCAGCTATTGTGACTTTCCCCTAGGAGTTTCTGCCGTTCTTTGGAAACCAAGGGCTAAAAACTGTCAGCGATGCCATTCTTTAAGAGAAACCAGAGTCCACCTCAGCTAAGAGCCCAGCAATACTGAGTGAGGACATATGGCTAGCCCCCGACAGACTTCACACAGGTCTCTGTTAGGTCGTCTGCAAATATGTTATTATTATGTAGCTTGGTGTCCTTGTGGGACTCCTAACAGTGAGAGTAGGAGTGTCTCTGATTCTTTTGCCTTTTCTTAGGACCTTTTTCCTCCGGCTGGGCTGCCTCTTCCAGACTTGATAAGAGGGTCTGTGCCTAGTCTTATTGCATCTTGTTAGGCCGTGTTTGGTTGATAACACTAGGAGTCCTGTTCTTTTCTGAAGGGAAACGGAGGAGCGGTGAATCTGGGGAAAAAAGGTGGGGGAGGGGCTGAGAGGCATGCAGGAAGGGGAGGCTGTGGTTGTGACGTGCTGCATGATAGGTAGATAGATAGATAGATAGATAGATAGATAGATAGACAGACAGACAGACAGACAGATAACACTCATCAGTGACACATGTAAGACACTTAGGATCAACTCTGAGCAAAGCTGCATAGAAGTCACCTCACCGACTACAGCTCCTTCTATCCCTGGCAGCCTCAAGTTCACCAGCCCCAGCGTCTCTTACATGCTTGTAGGAAGTGCTGGGTTAAGGGAGTGATTGTGTCATGGGAACACAATGACATCTCAGCAACAGACTAGAGGCAGACATTGTCAGTCAGATGGAAATGTTTATGACCAAGAACAGGTGGGGTTTCCATCAGCGTGATTACGAGAGTCCATGGAAAGCCGTCGGAACGATCCAAGCAGCAGGCTTTTCTATAGAGCACCTTGGTGCTGCTTCTTCGGTAATTAACTATTTGGAAATCATGATACACCCTATTCCATCCCCCTGGCAACTTGCATGTTTGTTGTTGCTGTCGTTCCTTTATCATGGCACTGCAGTACACTAAAATTTAGGCGCCAAACTCTCAAGTCATTTGTAGAGTTTGTGGGGGATAAGCAAAGCCTCCACCAGCAAAGTCCTGCCTGTGTTACTGTGTTATCCAATTACACGCCAGAAAGCTTGTGTGTTTGCTGATCAAAGGGCAAAGGGGGAGGGTGGGGATGCAGAAAAGGAAGATGAAGATGTTTTATAGAAAGGAAGTGAGGCAAGTAAATAAAACCTGCTGCTGCCTTCCTCGACCTCTGCTTATTCAGACAGGAAACCATACACGATAGATAAACAAGACCACATGGCTGAAGGGATGGCTCCCGGAGAATCTGTGTGCATTGTTAACACTCGATGTAGGGCTACCATGCTGTTCTATCTGCTTCCCCAACCCAGACCCCTTTTGTCTCAAAAAAGCATCCCATCTACTGCAAGAAACCTTCAGAGAAGCTCCTATTCTAGCTTCCAATTTTCCAGAACTTCAAAATCAAGAGGAAGATCTAGATATGGTGGCTTATGCCTTTAATCCCAGCACTTTGGGAGACAGAGGCAGGCAGATCTTTGTGAATTGGAGGCCAGCCTTGTCTACATAGTTAGCTCCAGGACAGCCAGAGCCACATAGTAAGACCCTGTCTCAAAACAAACAAACAAAATAAATCCAAAGGAAGGATTAGCCTGATAGATTGTCTTATTGTTCCTAATTATTTTCTGTCCTAACCTGCAGCCGTGCAAATTGCAGGACAGCACCCCAGTGGGAAGAATAGACTCTACGCCATCGGCATCATGAGTCTCACTTGGACTGGTGAGCTGTGGGTAGAAGAGGCACCACTTGATAAAAGCAGAAGCACTGATGTCCAGGGCACAGTTCTGTGCGCTGTTGAGTGCATGGTCCTCTGGAAAAGCAGTGAGCCGTCTCTCCAGCTCCTGTCTTCCATTTGTAAAAACTAAACGTTAAACTGATTTTGTTGATTTTTGAAGCCGCTCTTACCTTCTGTAGACCCTTTGGTGTGGAGGCGTTTATTGAGCTCTTCCAGTTTGTTCTTCCCATGTGAAAACCAGAAAAGGAAAAAAGAAGGCACGTCAAAGGGGTTCTTTCTTTCTCCCTTCCCCTTCTTCTGACTCAGCACTTTGCTCAACTCCAGGTCTGTCAAACCCTCCTGGGCAGCTGCTGCTTAATCTCCCGTTTGCATCCCGAGCTTGCCCCCTGTGCCTGTGAGCACCTTCATTAACCTCCTTGTGGCTCAGTTTTCTTCCCTTCACACTGTGTGCAATCATGGTAGCTTCTTAGGCGGAGAAGGATGGGTACAGGGGCACATATATGTAAAGTAGGTACAGTAGTGCCTCAGATCTAAGATTCTTTCCTGTCTGCACTAAAATAATCCACCAAACCAATATATAAAATGGTTCTTTTCAAATCAAACAGTAATGACTCCGTACTTTTGGAGAATGATGGAGCAATCCTGAATGATCGTTGCTCAGCATTGCACCTGACATGGATCCCCGAGACCCTTGAGCACTCACCATAAAACCCCGTTTACAAAAATGTCCTCTGAGAAACTGTAAAGCTGATATGTGAACATTACCAAATGCTCTTAAAGAGGAAACTTGACAAAAACAGTATGCTCTATTAATATATCAAATGTACCTAATTAACATGAAAACTAAGTGAGCTAAATGTTCAGATGCAAATACACATGACTGTAGCCCAGAAATAATGATGCATCAAACAATCGCAGGCTTCAGAGCCTACAACAGCAGTCACATAAAAATTTTCCATATGCAAAACTATACCATAGGTTATTTTGAGACATGTTAAGATACTTTGCGTACTATTTAAGAGCTATATATAAGCAAAGGAAAAGTACAGAGTCAAGCATGAAAATTAAACATGACTTTTGGGGTCCCGATTAATGCTGTGTTGGAGAAGAAACCTTGATAGAAAAGAAAGAAAGAGATAAAAAGAGAGAGAGAGAAAGAGAGAGAACAGGAAGGGAGAAAGGGAGGAAGGAACTATAGCGTCCTCTAAATGCCTAATTGTGATCCTCTTGGTAAGTTGGTTCCTATTGACTTTGGCAGCCTCACACCTCCAGCTTCTGAGCCTTGTCTCCCTTTCACTGTTAGCCTCCCAGATTCTTATCAAGAGCAAAGGTAGGAAGGAGGTAAATGTGGGGATGGGAAGGAAGGACAAACTGAATTCCTCTTATTCTAGAGCCTACAAAACTGTGGCTTCAATGCCTGTGGGAATCCTGAGAGGGGATCGATGGTAAGGGAAAGAGATTGCACAATAGGAGAATTACCGTCTATTTTTCTGAGGCTAATAAAAAAAACTCATAACTAAACCTATAATTAAACAGCATATAAAAGTGGAATAATGTCCTTGCTTTATGCAAGCATCTTCTCAACTCTGGAAGCATTGATTCATTTCTGCTAATAGAAGCACTGGTGGGGTTGCACTCCTCGCCTGCTCCTTGCATGGGCAGCACAATTGACTGGAGTGGGGGGAGGGGAGGCAGCTCTGAGAATGAGTGTGGGAAATCTGGCCCAGCCCCCCCAACCCATGGTGGCCTGGGAGAGATACCATGCTATCCCTTAGTCACCTGCGGCAGGTGGAAGAGCTGGACCAGAGGTCATAAGAGCAGAACAAAAGAGCTGTCCTTGCCCCTTGCCAGCTGCAGTATTCCAAGAGTGGACCTGCACCTCACCTGGGCAACACAATAGAGCTGGCCCTGAAGGTATAGGTGCAGGAGAATGGACCCTGGGGGCATGAAAGCAGAACTGGTCCCAGCCCTTGCTCATGGCTGCAAGGGGTGAACTAGCTGGGGCAATGGCAGAGAGCTCACCCTGGCTGTGAAAACGGGGAAGATTTGGCAGGCTGACCAACCCTGTAACTACCCAGACCCAGAACTAGGGTTATGGAGTCGGCCCACCCCATCTATGATCTGCTGGAGCTTGTGAAAAGGCAGGTCCTGCAGACCCAAAGGTGCAGGATTTCCACAACCAGGGAAACCGCAGGATATCCGAGAGGAGTCCCAGTGAGGGCCCAGCATCGACGGTGTAGCAGAAACCAGGGGCCTTGAACCAGATCAATGACTCTGCAATGAACACTTGCAAGTAAAGCCATATGGATAAAAGCGTAAACTGTGTGCCTCACTGTGTCACATTACAGCTTCCATGACAAGATCTTTCTTTCTTTTTCTTTTTTTGTTTTCTCTTACATTGTATTTTATTTCATTGGGGGAGGGAGGTTTCAAGGACAGAGGGCACACATGAAGAGACAGGGAGATGAATAGGATAGAAATGCATGATATGAAAGATGAAAAGAGAGGGAGGAGGAGAGGGAGAGGGCGGAGTGGGAGGGTGTTGGGAGAAGGGGTGGAAATGGAAACTTTTATAAATTAATAAACTTTTATAAATTAAAAAAAAGAAAGATGAAAAGAATAAACAAAAAAGTTAAAAATGGAAAAAGAAGCAGCATTGGTAGGCAGTCATAAAAATCCTAATCAACTTAAAAATTCAATGAGCGAATTACTGCTTAATGCTTTGGGGGTTTGTTTTTTGTTGTTTGCTTGTTTTGTATTTAAAACTTTCCCAGTGCGGTCTGGTGAGTGGTATGCCCCCCATTTACGCTGCACCTTCCCCGTCCTGCTCTGTGTCCTAGAAGGGAGAGTTCAGGGGCTGCATTAATGAATACACTTGTTCTTTGGCTTACAGCGGATCTCAACCATGGAAGACACCTGGAGTAGAGTAAAGGCGATAGAGACGAGGGTGTTACAATACCAGGTCACAGGTCACAGTGCTGGGGCTGCAGCATTCCAACAGACACAATTCTCTTTTTTTTCCTCCCTCCCATTCTTCCCTCCCCTCTCCTGCCAATCTCCCTAGTAATTTTCTATCTCCCCTCGCCTTTCCGGCCTTGGAAGGTCTTCTGCTAGCTCCACAATGTTTCCCATTTCCCAGTGACTTCTGTCCACAGTGCCCAGGTTTTGCAAACAGTTCTCCTGAATCCCTCAAATCTCAAGTGTCTTTCAAAACCATGGCACAGCTTCCCGTTATCTCTGAGGGTGGTGAATCACTGGTGATCCACAATTGCACAGAAGAGCAAGCTTCCGATTACAGATTGTGAATCCAGAGAAGAGCATTGCTACCCTTCATCCTCCAGGCCTGTGCTGTCTGAGATGGTAGCCTTGAGCCATATTCAGCTTTTAATAGTACTTAAATTTAAAAAAAAATCAAACTAAAATTTCCATCCCTCTATCGTACCCAGTCACTGGCTCCATTCTGGACAGCAGGAACAGTAATCAATGCTATTATCACAGAAAGTTCCCCTGGACAACGCTTTAGACACCAAACAAATATATCACCATGGAAAAAGCATAAAGATCATTTCTACCTTTGGCTCTACCTTATCATCACAGGTGCAGCCCAGGTCAAAATCAGACTGGAGGTACATGATCCCTGGGTAACTGGGTCTAGTAACTTCCTCTGGGATGGTTGGCCTAAAGGTATTTGTCCGCAGTAAGTGATTCAAACTTCCGTGGGTCCCGTTATTGGGAGCCGGCTTCAGTTCTAGGAGATCTGACGGAAAAAAAGAAAGAGACAGAGGTGGCTCTTATTTGTTCTCGGATGAACTATGGTAAGAGCCAAAGTCGTTCACCATCTAGGAGTCTATAAATATTGAACACAAACCACAATTGGACTAAGTTAGCATATCTGCCACTCCTGTCACACCTTCTGAACCTTTCTGACCTCACAATGCCTTGCTAACACTTCTGGAAATAGCTCTGTTCATTGCTAGAGTGTGAATACAGACATTCCCAAAAACCCTGTGTGGAGAAGTAGTTTACTCAACCATTGCCCATGTGTGCGTGACAATATTGGTACCATCACCCTCCTGTACTTCTGTGGACTTTTTAAACCC
Source organism: Myodes glareolus (assembly GCF_982192425.1). NCBI lineage: Eukaryota > Metazoa > Chordata > Mammalia > Rodentia > Cricetidae > Myodes > Myodes glareolus. The sequence continues at coordinate 18,339,119 of NC_142044.1, forward strand.
AAATTTTGAAATAAGACATAATCAATAAATACCCACAGCCTACCCTCTAAGGCACGCCACAAAAGTGTGAGGACATTAGTAGGTTTTGGCCATGTGCCTTGACGGGCTACCAAGGGATGAACGGGTTGATTTCACAGTAAGTGAATGGTTGCCAAGTGGGCATACAGTGACTTGCCTAAGCCGAGAGGCGGGACAGTGGCAAGCTAGCAGCAAACCTAGGGAAAGAACCCAGGAGACCCGACTTTCAGTCTCCCCCTCTAACCACCAGACTGGCACTCCCTTACTAAATAGGAAAAGCTGTCCTCATTCAGCAATGAGAGGCTCAAAGAAGGAAAATAATTAGGAGCACATAAATAGCTGGCTGGGGTGCAAGCTGGCCAAGCTTTCGCTGGGCTGCAATGTGAGAGAGGGAGGTGGGGGACGGCTCTGCCGGCATGGAACTCTTGCTTCATCGGGTCTCTGACCAACGGTGTCGAACTGTAATGCTATGTTGGATCAGCCAACGGCTGCCAACAGCAACACTATGAAAAGTCCCCATTAGTCAACTGTTGAAGGGACACAAAGAAGCCTTAGAAGGGGGTGACATTCTGTCCTTTGAACCAATGGGCAAGTTGCAATTTTTTTTTTCAGGGAGAGAAGGCCTTAGAAAATAGACTCCTCATTTCTTTTTCTAGTAGTAAGGAAATTCACTGGCCAAAGACTGTTTCAGCGAGTTTGGCTGAACTAGTGACTGATCGCATATAACATCGTAAAGCTCGATTCATCGAGTTTGATTGAACACGTGACTTACCGCACATAACATTGTAAAGTTCAATGTTTTCAAATGGAGGCACTTTCGTCCTGTACTTAAAAGTCGGACCATAACCTACAAAAACAGTCTTTCAAAAGAAATGAAGAGAAACACAGTTAGCCATCCCTCCTTCCATGAGCAGTGTCTCTTCTATTGTCTGAATTAGCCCTGTGATTCCCTCCCCCTTCCCCTCCCTACCCCAGAACTCAGTTTCAATTCAGTCTTGAGGTCATACCTGCATGCTGTTGACCTTGTTATCAAAGCCATGGTCACCCTGGAAAAAACATTTTCCTGATGGCTTCTTATAAACATCCAAAGGTTTCCTACATTGAAACAATTTTATGATCAGTTAGGATTCTGCCCCAAATCATGCTGATAGAAAGCAAATTTGAGATACATAGGATCCCTGAAAAGGCCTGTCTGAAGCCCAATTGTCTCAATCTTAATTTCATCATTCCAATAGCAATGACAGCTATTTCTGTTCATTCCTCTGGTGTTATTCGCTTGCATATTACCCCAGGTTAAAGGGGAAATTTTGAAAAGAACTCCATGTACTCTCCATGACTCCTGCTTGGACTGAGGAGCTCTCCCTGCTATGTGCTCACCAGGATCAGTCCCAAAACACAGAAGGCATCTTTACACATGTGATGTTGAGTCAATTTGTGGCATATGCAAACTTACCTAGCAGGACAGTAAGACCAGAGTTCATGAAGTGGTCAGTTTAACACTAACCATGGCATAGCTAACAAAAGTATGGCCTTGCCTAGAAAATGTAGAGGTAGGGAATGAAAATATTGCCTGCAGGATATTACAATTGTTTAATTTTACCTTTTGTGACAGAAGGACACCTTTTACAGAACTGTTCTGTGAACTCTTCTACCACCAAAAATGTTGCTGCTTAATAATTTAAGTATTGCCTAACTACAGGCAGGGAACATATCAGCAAACACTAATGCTTGGGAAAACAAGGAAAGCTAATAAACAAGTTTCCACCCAAGAGTAACTTGGATTTAGAATAGTGATATGTATGTGTAATAACTCCACAAGGCAAGAGTGAACTTCAGAAGGGTTAGCACCTGCCTTGCTTGCTCATCTAGTGTCATCTTTCACTTAATTTCTGCTCCAAGACACAGTTTTTTCATATAAACTAGACAACTGCATCATTGTTTCTCTCCCTAGGTGCTACGACAGAGGACATAGTCAGTCAAAATATTTTGACCACATCTCTATAATGTTTTTACATGGAATCTTGTCTGTTCTACATGGTTCCAGTGATTTCTGGGTTTCATATCTGTCTTTGCATAATCTCACATATTTAACTATTTGGTCTTTTACAGTTATAGTAGATTAAATGTCCAAGTGTTTCATGTTGAGACAAAGTTCCTAGAAGACCAATGTTTTTCATTATCATCTCACACTTAGCCATTAACCTTTTATAAACTACTGCCCAGCTCAAGTATTCATCATAACTATTCACTTAGTACTACAAGTATATTCATACGCTTGTCTTAAGGTCAAAGTTAAAGGAAAAAATGCATGAGAATACCCTACTTCTAGGGCTACCTAAAAATGACTAAATCTACGGTCATTGACTCTTTAGAAGTGGCAGAGCTCCCAGCTCTGCATCAGGTCCCAAAGCAAAGGGTGGTTCTCCTTGATCTGGGAGAGCCTTTTGTAGTTCAGAAGAAGGCAAACATCAGCTGTGTTTTAAGCAATGTAAAACACGTCCACAGCAGAGGTTTCACGATTAACATTTCCAGGCACTTTCTACAAACACAGCTATAGGTAACCATGTCAACCAAGACCACACAAGCAAAGCCTTAGTTGTATTTCGAGTTGTTCAAGGGGAAAAAAAATCTAGAGTGTCTCCATAAAACTTGGGCACAGAGTTATATGAGAAAAGACCCAGCAGCTTGAGGTGTATTATTTCTCTTCTCATAGATGATCTACCATACAAAAAATTCCAAAGGAGATTATTTCCAGTCTGGATTTTTGTTAATAAAGACCAAGAACCAAAGGGTTTCCAGATGACAGGAAAGTGCTTGAAAAAACAGAGACAGGCTCCCCACGTTACCTTGCAATGTGCCATCTACGATCCACCAACAAATGGATGTCCTCGATTCTTCTATTGTTAGCATAGTGCAAACGTTTGGGAAGGTGCTGCTTCATGTAAGGCTTAAAGTGCTGATCTGGTTTTTTACACTGAAATACAAGTGAATACCAGTGTTACAGAGGGATGTTTTCTACCAAAAAAAAAAAAAATGCTTAGATAGACTGTGTCTTGAGAGTTGAAGGCAGTGTTAGCCCAACAAGAAGACGGTTAGTGAATAAACGGAATTTGCTATCCCCTATTAAATAATTTATGCTACAAGCAAATAGGTTCCAAGGGAGTTAGACAGTTTTAGAAAGAGACCAGAGGTTAATAAAGAACCTGAGGCAGTTTTGAGATAAATTCCTGACTCTTGAGCCTAAGACTGAGGGTGGTTCCAAACTCAAGGTCTTTCCTGACAGCCTCGGTCAAGGAGAGGGAGGAGGAGTGGGGGGAGAGCAGAAGAGGCAGGCGTGCAGATCTGACGGGGTGTTCAAGCACTTTGAAGTCTCTACCTGCGGGATGGGGCGGGGGGGGGGAGCATATAAGATGGGGATAGATCTGTTTCAGAGTGAGTGAAGAGCAAATACTTCTGCGCTTAATAGGAAGAACAAAGCCTCGGTTTGTGTCATCGCCAAGACCATTGGGGAGTCTACCGTTGACCATGGGCCAGAAGTTTTGAAAGCTTAGGGGAAACAAATACACAGGAGCGCAGGTCAGTGAGGAAAATGTTCCTAACCACCCACAGGGAAGGCAAACATGGGAAGGTGAGCGCGTCGCAGCTGCTCCGAGGGCAGAGGCCTAGCGGTTTGCAACACTTACCGTAAGATTGGCAATAATGGCTTTAGGGTCATCTGTGCAAAGAAAGGGAGAAAGGGATCAAAACGTCATCATGAAGAGAGGCGATTTTTACAGCGAGACACTCAGCGCCTCCACCCCATTCGGTGTCGTTTCCAAGAGATGCGTAATTGAGTGCAGGTGTTTAACATTTCAGTGACAGAGCAGTCAACAAGTAGCACACATCCTGCAGCAATCTGCCCTGCAAGATGCAGGGCTCCTCGTCTAGAAGGGAAGTCGGTCCTCCTCCCGCAGCACAGGAGGACCGCTAGGTAACCTGCGGCAACCTTTCCCAGCGAAGTCCTGTGCAGCACCCGCTTGAGTTTGTTTGCAATTACACGTCAGGAACTGAGCTGGTCATTTTCAGGGGTCTTTTATTATCATCATTTCCTGTTTCTCTACACGGTTTTGGAACAAGCGACCCTTTGCAGCAAGATGAGTTTCCTAATGCAGCAAGCGAGCTGTTTCCGTGGTGACGTCAGAGGTCTAATTGCATAGGTGAGCACTCCTTTCCAGCTGCAGGCTCAAGTGTGTGCTGCCTTTTTTTTTTTTTTTTTTCACAACCAGGAGACAAAGACTATTTCAGCCTACACTCAAACTAGCTTAAAGTACGACTATGTAAATGATGGGTGTGTGTGTGTGTGCTGGATCTTTTTGTCAGGGTGTCCCTCGGTACGGACTGTGCGGAAAAAGAGATTGTAGGCTGCCTGGGTTTTGTTTTGTTTTTTAAAAGAAGAGGTTTGCCTCAATCTGTCATTATAGAATCAGGAGAAGAGGAAAAGCAGTACTCAGGAGAGATCCGGCTTTCCCAGGGCAGGCCTCCCAGGGACAGAAACATCAGCGAGCGAGGCTTGTGTATATCCTTCATTCCCTGCTGTAATCCCCAGGGCTTGGTGCTTAGTAAGCACTCAGTGAACAAGAAAACAATTGTTCATATTTGAGGAGAATGCGGGTTCCCTCAAAGTATACACATGCACACACTAAATACTGTCTTCAGAAACTTAGTCCTACAGCTCTGAAATCCAAAGGTAAAAACGTTGATTCCATTCTACTTGGGTTTTAAGAGCCACATTTAACGGGAAGCAAGCAAGTGATGGCGGTAATAATAACTAAGTCCATGCTGAGCACCTATTTCTCTCTGAGAGCTTTGGGGCCTTTCTGTCTGATCATTCGTAAGGATGCCGGGATACAGGGACTATCAGAGCGCTCACTCAGCCAAGTGGTTTTAGAAGGCGAGGGAGCTTGCACAATGGAACACAGCACAAGGTCCCAGTGAGCCAGCCGTGCCCCACACTTCTGTACTCACTGACCTTGTGAATCACAGTCTTCCAGGGACTAAACAGAATAAACCCATGTCCTTTGATAGGTGAGAGCCGTGGGTCTCAATTCTCCTAATGCTGCAATCCTTTAATACAGTTCCATAGACTTATTTTTGTTGCTACTTCCTAACTGTAATTTTACTACTGTTGTGAATCGCAATATAATTTTGGAGATCGAGGTTTGCAGAGAGGGTTGTGACCAACAGGGCGAGAACTGCTGGCTTAAAGAAATTAACAACATGGGACAATTTCGTCCTCAGACACATCCCAGGAAATTCTTAGGAAATACCAGTCCTTCACCTTCACTGATCATCATTTCATGCCACCCAGACCATTTTGAATGAGATAAGGGTGGAGATTAAGAAACAGCAAGTGGGGCTCGTATCCAGTGCAAGGGAGCAAAGGTGCTGGGGCTACAAAGGACAGAAAAGGACATGGAAAAAAGTAAGAAACACCAATATTTTGTTGATTTCACAACGTTGACCCTGGAATGCATCCCATTTGTGTTGACTTAGGAACATAGCTTCGGAAAAATTTAAGTTTCCAAAGCTTTGAGCTTGATGTCAGTGGTTTATTATTCTGAAGGTTCTATTTTAACGAGGCATGTCCGAAGTAAAACTATATATATTTAGAAACGTAGCGTATAGGCTTATATGAAAATGCCCTTATGTGCTATGCACCATTAATATATACAATGGAAAAAAACTTTTTTAAGAATTTAAAAGAGGATCCACATGGTTTCCAAAGTCTAGATGGCAGTGAGACAGACTGAAAGTTTGTGTTAGTGGTATCTCACACCCTCAACATGCAAAACAAGTTCAAACAAAGGCTCATAATTCTTCGAGGTTTTTTTAATTTCTAATTCTTCAGAATAGTTAACAATATCTAAGAATGTAGTTTTTTTTTCTCCTCTCATGTGCTCTGAAGATTACTTTGAGAAAAGGACAGAGCCGGGAAGTACTGGGAAACTTGAGGGTACGCGTGTTGGTTCTGTCTTCACCAGAGGGAGCAGTCTGCCCTTGATGCCAGAAAACTCACCCCTATAAGTAGATATTTATGTTATAAACATGCTTCAAATTAAGTGCAATTTCCATATAATAAAAACGAGAGCAAATGTTCAGTCATTGCTACTCTATGCCCAGAACCACTATTGATTCCTGTCCAATTAACCAATTACACATTGGTTAATGTCCACAAAAGTCTTCATAGGTTACATGTCTTTATCATCAGATGAGAAAAACTGAAGCCCAACCAGGATTTCTCTAGCTTCAGAGAACAAGTCTTTACCTTTTCCATTGGTCATTAGTTGAACTACTTAATATTTGAAGAACCAACTTACATTTAGGATTATTGCTAAATTTGGATCGAATTCTTCCTAGCGTCCCAGGAACTAAAGTAATATCATCGACGTTAGTCAGATAGTTGCTCAAGAACTCAGTTCTGTCACATGTCACGTCTTCCATGCCTACAGGGACAGAAAAACACACATACACACAAGTGCTGTCAGGCAGTATTAAAGTTGAAACCCTAAAACATTCAAGCAGACACTGGAGGTGACATTCTAACATTGCTCTAATTAGATCAGAGCAACTTAACAAAAGGAAACTTCACCTTTGAGATTGTTTTGAAATGACATTTTAAAGATGTATCTTTATAATCTTTCTCTAGATATTCATCTAGCCATACCATAGCACATAGAGGAGAAGGTTGAAAATATGTCACCTCAATTATTATTTTGAGTTATTGAGCAAGAACAGTAAGACAAAAAAGTTATGTTTGAGGGCCAGGGAGATGACTCAGTGGGTAAGCGTGCTTGTCCCCAAGCCTGACTACCTGGGTTTGACCCTTGAAGCCTATTATGGCACAAGGAAATAACAGACTACCACAAATTACATTCTGACCTCCTCATGAGTGCTACTCTCTCTCTATCTCACAGCCACACAATAAATAAATACATAAATAAACATAAGCGTGCTTGAAAAACACAAGCTATTGACAGTCATTATAAACAATATTCATTCCTCAGGGAGAGGGAACAGAAGGAGAGGAGGGAGGGGAAGCTGTGGTTGGTGTGTAAAATAAAATTTAAAAATTTAATTTAAAAATAAATAAATAAAAATTTAAAAAATTAAAAAGAAAACTATTCATTCTTTAAAAATAGATCCAATTGATCTTGCGGAAGCCTAGGATCTCTACCCAACGGAGGGGGCAGAAGGGAGACTGGAAGGTGAGCGCACAATCCTCAGGCAGGTCACGGGGTAGGTGGAGTTTTCAGCATGTGTTTATGGCCTCTCTCTTAATAAGGGTGGTCTTAGATCACAAGGATGGGCAGAGAGAACAGTGAAGTCTATATTCCCACCTAAAAATGGAGACCAATGGTGGTGTCAGGGAAGGGTGTGGCTCTGTGAATCTGAGGTCCCTGTATGAACACAGGGACACAGATAGTGCACGGAAGGCAGTAAGGTGGTCCTCAGGTAGGTCACCAGAGGTCATTTCACATCTGTAAAGTTCTTTATAATCACAATCAAGCTGTTCTCCTCAGTATACAATGAGCAATTTTTATACCAGAAAGTATTTATAACCGTCCAGCAATGCCAAACAGGAAAGATGTTAAATATTTCTAGAAATCAAAACATGGGAAACTACTAATACCAACAAGTTGTTTATCACTCATCATAAACAAACAAACAAACAAACAAACAAAAGGTAGACCCTATTGCTTCAGGATTAGGGAGAGAGTGGCATAAATGACTGGAAAAAGCTCTTCTACTTCTCCTTTACAAAATGTCATTTCTAGGGCTGAGAAGATGGCGCTGTGCTTAAAAAGTACATAGCGTTCTTGCAGGGGACCAGAGGTCAATTCTTAGACTGCTAGTCAAGGAGATTACAAGTGCCTGTTACCTTCAGCCCCACAGGGATCTGACACCTCTGGTCTCTGCCAGCAAAGAAACTCTCTCTCTGTCTCTCTGTCTCTCTGTCTCTCTGTCTGTCTGTCTGTCTGTCTCTCTCTCTCTCTCTCTCTCTCTCTCTCACACACACACACACACACACACACACACACACACACACACACGCATGTGCACAAGCGCACATGTTCACATACACACATATTTAAATGCTTCCTGATCTCCCTCTTTCTAGTACATCTCCATTCTTAAGGATAGAGCCACAGCTCCTCACTCTGTCTTCACTGTTGGCCTTGGGTGTTGCTGACAATACAGGCAAAGCAAAAAATGAGGGACAGAAAAGCAAAGTCAGTTCATATGTCCACCCAAACTGAAAAACAAAATAATGCACAAAACCAGGTTGTAGGCTACGTAACTGGAAGTTAGCTTCTGCCACACAGAAAAGGTCGAGTGAGGGATTTTTTTTTTAACCAACCAATATTCTTTCCCACCCTCAAATTTGTTTTCTGCCTTTTAGGGAAATTTTTAACACTTTGAAAACTAATTTAAGTCTTTAGATCATAAACTCTAGCCACTCTAGAGATCTAAATCTCATAGAAATCTTCATGAATGTTTTTTTAGAATTCCCATGTTGACCCAGAACAGCGGAAGTTGACGGTGTAGCTGGTGTCACCCCACACCTATCGTTTGACTCTCTGAAGTTCTAGTTATCTGGTAAAAAAAACAACCCAAAACATATCAATGAGAGATTCCAAAACCCAATAACTTACAAATTTGAAATTGCCATTCTAAATTGCTTAATGAAATTGATTGCTACCCTGTTCCCTTCTGCTCAAGGCGTAAGTCAAACTTTTAGCCAGTGTGTCTGCGCAGTCGTTAAGAGAGATCACATTCATATAACTTTCCACAGCGTGCCCTCCTAATTGATGTGTTTTATCACTGGCAATTGTTGCTAATCTCTTACTATGTCTGATTTATCAATTATATCTTATAGTTACAAGTGTGTCCGGAAAGGCAGACAGGTGTATCAGAAGAGTGCCAACTGCAATGGCAGACATACACTAGGAGTCAGAACAGATCCTCCTTGGATCAAGGGAGACCACTGAATTTCCTACCACAATCTAGTACGGTACTATCCTCTAAGATGGAAAATAAATGATTCTACATGGGTCTTAAGAGTTTAAAGAAATGTAATCCAGAGTGGTCCAGATCTGGTAAAATTCCAATGATCATGTTTGGCAATCCCGGCTCTGTCTCTTCTCTCTCTAGATTGTTTCACTGCTGTTGGGCAGTCATCATGGGTGGCGCTGCAGTGCGCGTGGGGAGAACAGAACACAGCTCGGTGGAGCCAGTCCTCTCTGCACCCTTTCACAGGTTCCATGGAACTGACTCAGGTCACCCGGCACACACTTTTCCTCGCTGAACAATCTCACTGACTCTCTTTTAGTTTTTAATATCAACTAGCACGAAGGAGTAAAACATTTTAATATAACACAATCATATTGCATTTTTTAAAAGTCTTTTCTTTATTTTTTTTGTTCCAGAACAGGGTTTCTCTGTGTAGTTTTAGCTATCCTGGAACTCTCTCTGTAGACCAGGCTGACCTCAAACTCAAAGAGATCCTCCTGCCTCTGCCTCCTGAGTGCTGGGATTAAAGGCCTGTGCCACCACTGCCCAGCATGTGCTTTCTTTTAACACTGAAACTTTCAACATGAAAGCGCTAAAATAATGAACAACTATGTGTTCTAGTAAAACGTTGCCCCAGAAAGGGAAAAATCTCCACATTCAGAAGAACAGTAGACAGAAAGAATCTTCTGTTCCTACATTACATCTCAGTAGTCGCTTCTGTAGTTCCAACACTGAGCAAGCAATCTCCCTAGGTTGCAGAGAGAATCAGTCAAATGTGCCCACAGTTTCTCTAGAATCTGCCTCCTTCCCTTCCCTCCAGACTGAAGTCCCCTGTGTGGAGTGTGGAGTCCGTGTTTTCATTCTGCAGATGAGGGAGTTGAGATTCACAGAGGCAGATTGTGTAAGGGTCATGGTGCAACCTGAGCTCCACAGAAATCCATTCTGTCAAAGCCCAGGGTCGCCTGAAATGCTAGGCAAGATGCCTTCCAAAAAAGAGGAGCCCTAGCTTCCCAGAACCAATGGGTCCATTCATTCCGCAATCTTTACATTGTGAGAGGGTTTTACTCTGCGTGTGACCTTTATGGTGCTCCGACATGTGACTCACTAGGACCATCCGCTTCTTAGATGTCTGCCTCCAGCTTGTGAGTAAATGCTCTCCACACTTCTGGGCAACTTAAATTGAATTAGTGTGTCACAAGCTCCCAATTTCCATCCTGTCTGCAGCTTTCCACTAAGCCAGACTAGTAGAGAATAATCTTACAGAGGGTGTCATTTAATCCACTCAGGGAAGCAAGTTAGCGCCCGCAAACCCCCCACCCCTTGCCCAGTTTCTCAGATCTTCTAGAACGCTCTGGATATAAAATTTCAAGGGCCAAAATATGACTAAGGAGACTCACTAACTAGTATTAACAGAACTGCGAAGAAATCAATCAATTTGGATTTTTATTTTTAAACGCTCTACTAGACCTACTAGACGGAACAGCCCCAAATTCCAAGGTCATTATTATCGTTCACAGTTTGATAGTTTCAGAACATTGGTGGCACACTCTAGAACTGAGTCTGCATGTCTATGAAAAGAACTGTTCTCTGAAAAATCAAGTTAGTGGTAGTGAATATGTAGCTAGCTAGATTGTATAGTATTAGAAGGAGCTATGTAGGCTGCTGAGATAAAGAGCCAAACAGTCTTGCTCAGCTGTGAACCCAATGAACGACAATGACCAGTGTGGCAAGATGCTCCATGGGTGTAACCGTGGCATAAATGTGATACGGGTAACCAATCATTCCCTGCTTGGGTTCCAGGCCTGCTCTATAGGAGGAAGCACAAGTCTGATAACGTAAATTTGGCCAAGAATACATGGCTGATGAACTTATAAGCCCCAGGGGTAAGCCTACTCTTATTCAACTAAGAGGACAAAGTATCCAAATGCCCTCTAAAGTTGTGTTTCTCTAGCCATAGGGTAATGAATCTTTCAGAGCTCATCAGGGTATTTTCTTTGTGCAATGGACAACAGTTAGTGCAGAAACTCACAACTTGTCAAAGGGCAAGAAAGGATCTGTGGCGTGCTCAGCCATAAACGGAACATCTCTATCACGTCTCTTTCCCCGAGGCTCAGCGACCATTGCAGGGTGGAAAGAGCATGAGATCTAGAGATTGGAGCTGGGGCAAGAGAGAAACAATGTCTTCTGGACATGACAGGACCGCTGCACTGATGAACTCACAGCACCTGTGATGGCCTGGACCAGATGAAGACAGTCAACATCCATGATGGAATGGGGAAGGAATCATGAGACTCCATTCTAACTGAAGAGCTATTGACAGTTGATGAGCCCTAGGGGAGGGAAAGTTGGTTTTCTTTAAGGATACATGTCCTGGTAAGTCTACCATGTTCCAACAGATGGCCCCACAGTCATAAATATATGGGTAGCTTAAACTGCACTTAGTGGCTTATTTTTTTTTAAAGAGGCTATAAGGATGGGAGGAGTTGAGGAAGATTGAGTTGGATCTGGAAGGAGTTAGGCGAAAGGTTGAGTGTGTGTGTGTGTGTGTGTGTGTGTGTGTGTGTCTGTGTGTCTGTGTGTGTGTGTGTGTTTAAAGAAAGAAGGGAGGGAGAGCAGGCCATTTCCTACACTACTTCTTTTTCTTAATGGTGTTCTGTGCTGAGGCTTTGAACTCCCCCCTGAGAACTCCAGGAAACCATTTGACTTCACAGAGGCAAGAGACTATCACCTGCTATGCAGAAGTCCAAGAGGAAGTCATTAATAGCATGCATCAGATGTCTGCAACATTGCAAGAGGAGACAGAGTTTTGCAGAAAGGCCTCTCCTGCAAAGAACATGAGAATGCAGAAATATCTGGGTCTCTCTAACTGTTGTATCATGACTTAACTTCTTTCCCTATCCTGAAGCAATTAAAAAAAGAAGAAGAAAAAGAAAAAAATTAAGAACAGAACCGTGGATTCTAAGAGCAACGATTCCTTTTCTCAGCACCCTAGGAAATTTCTATTGTTTGTTTTGTTTTGTTTGTTTGTTTGTTTGTTTGTTTGAGACAGAGTTACTCTGTGTAACCCTGGCTGTCCTAGAATTCATTTTGTAGACCAGGGTGGTCTCAAACCCACAAAGGTCCACCTGCCTTTGCCTCCAGAGTATTGGGATTAAAGGGCTGTGCTACCACTGCCCTGCAAGACTTCTATCTTAATAACAAAGAATAGGAATGAAGTCTTACCATGGTCTCCAACAAAGATAACATTCACACACCGATGTAGTTTGAGCTGTTTCAGTCCATCCATTAACTGCCCCACGGTTTTGTCAATCTCCCGCAGGGGATTTGTCATCTGTAAAAAGCAAGTTAGTCCTCACAAACTTATTTATGCATTTTTAACCTTTCGATTTCCATAGATCTTCTACTCTTAGAACATTCTGGAAAGAAAACTTCCGGCCCAGAGGCAGAGTTTTGTCTAGGGAATATTTCCCCACTATTTCCCACACTTTTTTTTAATGGAAAAAAAGCAAGAAGCTCTCCTGATCCCATCTTTTTTGAAAGGTTTTGATGTGAAAATATCACGAATTGCTGAGGCGAATTCTTTTTGAGGTGCAAAATGGCTTTTCTAGTTCTATGAGGGAATAGGAAAAGAAAGAAAGAAAGAAAGAAAGAAAGAAAGAAAGAAAGAAAGAAAGAAAGAAAGAAAGGAAGGAAGGAAGGAAGGAAGGAAGAAAAAAAAGGAAGGAACTGAACAGACGGTCAGACAGCGGAACCCATGTTCTCTGTGTAAAATCACCCAACTTTGAACTATGTCGAGAGAGAGAGAGAGAGAGAGAGAGAGAGAGAGAGAGAGAGAGAGAGGCTGAGGGATTCACAAAGCACTAAATTTAGAGATTAAAACCATCACCTCCTCCTGGGAAACAAATCAGGACATCATTAATAAAATAGGATTCATCCCTTGTTCCGAAGACCCTAAATGCCCACCTTAGAGAGCAACCAACTGCCTGCAAATGAAGCTGTCCTAAGCCAGGTTACTGCTTCTCGACCTCACTCTTTACAAACAGATTAAATAAGAATCACCAAGAATCCTAACAAACAAAAACGAACTGCAGAATGTGTTCTGTTTAGACTAATGAAATACAAACTCCCGATTCTTCTCCGAGGAACATTTCCAAAGCCCAAGAAACTTTATCCACCATCTCCCACTGACTGTATCTTCAACAGGAGTTCTGAGCACCCACGTGTACATCGGATCGCCTCCCTAGACTCATCTGACGACGAAACGGAAAGATTTTTATGAAACCTCATAGTTTAGGTAAATTCTACAACTTAGATAACAAACACACACGCATATATCCAAGATAACCAAAACGAAAACAAGAGACCTGAGCATCACTTCCAACCAAACACATTATGGCCTCTGCCATTTGAATCTTCTCAGGTGATTCGAGACCTTTCCTTGTATCGTTTCATTCATGAAACAAGGTGGCAGCATTTTCTCTTCACGACAGGCGACAGCATTCCAAATCACAATGGAAAGCTGCAGAGTGAGATGTGCCACAAAACCTGAAGGGACTAACAGATGTGAGACTACGCGGTATTTGTCTGAGAAACACACACTGTCCTCCAAGATCCGTGTCTAGACATGGAAACACGAAATGCATAACACATGTCTATCCTTGGCTCGGAGCTATTTTCCCTCATTCAATGGGACAAGCCAGGTAAAAATCCAGAACCTACGTCTTAGCAATCAGGTTCATAAAGAAGAATATGTCTCAGAGGAATTCAAAGGTTTGGGGAAATCCTTCAAATGAATAAGCAGAAGGTTCTTTTGAATGTAACTGTTGAAAGTAAACCCTGTTACTATCACTCTGAGAAAAACATGACGCTCTGCCCATCATTTTCTCTTTCCTGCTGTCTCAACTATTCTCCTGGCCACAAAGACCTCTGCTGGTCTCAGAAAGTAGACACTACTCACGTAAGTCCGCATTCTGTCGTCAAGTTCTAACCTACACTGCTGTAGAAAAAAAAAAAAAACCAAACCACACCCCACTACCTTCTAGAATCTTCTCAAGAGGCAGCACCACAAGCCACAGTGACTTTTTTTTTCAAGCAGAAACAACAGCCATCCAAGCTGTCCCTCCAGCGTAAACAGCAACATCCACGTGGAGTCAACTAACTTTAAAGAGGATAAAAGACTCCTCTTCTTTTCCCTGTTGTAAGGAGAGTTCAAGATGTCTTCACATCACCGTTAACCCCTGATGGACCAGATGGCCCTGGACTCAAAGCCAAGAACCATGCACCAGTTATCCGAAACCTTACCCAGACTATTTTCAAACCGAGGTACCAAAGGCAGCCCTGCCCGCCGCAGAGGTTTGGAACAGTAGATAAACTTACTTTGTCCTGACGAGCTTCCGCTGCATAATGATCCATCCTATGCAATTTCCTTCTTCTTTTCTTTGGAGGAGAAACTGGTCTTTCCTGTCTCCTCTTAGGGGCAACTTTCCTCTTAGGTCTCTTAGCCGGAGTAAGAGGTGAGCCATAACTACACTCCTGTGCTGGCGGATAGAGATGTCTGCACTCAGAAGTCGTCTGCCCCCCTGGGCCAGATAGTAAAGCTCATCCCATCTGGGGTCAGCAGAGTCTGAGATAAGAAAACTAAGTTCTCCTTAAGGAAGAACACATTAGAAGGGGAGGCCATTCAGGGCCCTCTATAGAGAGAAGCCTCTGCCCTGGGTCTCAATGTGGTCCCAGCTTCATGGCTGACCACAGGATGTGATTTCAGAGGCTCTAGTCATATAGGTGCTTTGGGCTGAAAAGCTCATGTTTGGATTCATCTGAAAGTGACATTAGGCAAGCTGCATGACTCCTGGGCTGTAAATAGACTGTCCCTTGGTTACAGAAATCTCTCTGTGCATGGAATACTAGCTTGTAACCAGAGTCAAAGTCACTTGGTCACCTCAAGATGACAATGAGGTTCAGGTAGGCGGTTCCAGTTCAGTGACTGATGGACATCTATCTGGTCACACGATCAAATATATCACAGGGCTCTCAGCTTGCATGTTCAGCCAAGGACAAAATGAAACAGAAATAATAAACAGTCCCCATGGGTCCTGAATGAACTCGTATACATCAGGACTTTCAGCAGGTAAGAGGAGCACGGGACTGCGTGTTTAGAAATCCTTTTTGAAAATTCGAACTAGGAAAAGTCACTGAGATTTCTTCATCACAGTAGAGAGATGAAGAAAGGCTCCACCCAGAGTCTTGATACGGGAAGCCGGCTCCCTCCCTGTCTGAGGCAACAGTGATTCCCTAAGTACTGTCTGGAAACCCAGAGAACGGTAACATCTAACCACCAACTGAAGGAAGAGGTCCCAGTGCTGGAGAAAACCAGCCCCTGATTTGCTGATGGTGCAAAGGTGAATCCAAGCAGCAGGCCCTGCCGTCTACCTAGCTACCTTATCTCTTGGCAGAACTGTTCCAAGAGCCATTGAGGATGCAGGCAGGGGCAGAAAGAGGAACAGCGTTAGTGTCACCAAGGGGAGCAACTGCCATGCGGTTGCTCCATTCCCAGGGCAAGCGAGCGGCTGCAAGAGCACCTCTCTTCTGTCTCACCCTCTCTCTCCGGCAGAGCAGTCGAAAGTCACAGCCCCGTAGACTATGGTCTGGTTTGCTTTGGTTTTAATGCTTCTACTTTAGGCAAAACTCCATGAGAAGAGCAGGAAAAGGAAGAGGGTTTTTTTTTTTTCCATGTCATGGTCACCGAGTACATTCCGCGAGCGCTCAAATCTGCCCATCAAACTCTAGGCCATTTGCAAAAGACTCCAACATTCCAAAGACGCCCAGAGAGAACCCTTCCAATTGCAGCAGGTTAGAAGAGCAGAAGGAACGGAGTTTAAGCCAACTGAGTTTTCATCCAGTCATGACAAAGGCATTATCTCTTTCTTCAAATGTTAGAGGGAGACGAAAGCTAAGTTTTTCACTGACCAGCCATACTTCAGCCTGAATTTAGAAGTTTTAGCCTGAGGTTATTCAGAGGATGGGAGGGAGGGGGGTGCGATCGTCCCTGCTTTTCAGAAGGATTCGTTCCCATCTGAAGGTCGGGACCAGCCAGCCAAAGCTCTGCCTCTAGGCCCAGAAGAGCAGCCAAACAGGAAGTCACAGGGGAAGCAGAAGTCAAAGAGAAAAAAAGATTGTGCCAATAATCAAAAGCAAGCATATTTTGAACATTCACCATTACACTAGGAAACCAGGAGCAGTATGCCATTCCTCGAAACTGTTAGCCCCGTGTTTGGCCGTCTCAGTTAACAGCTCTTGAGACTCACCCCGAAAAACAAGTATACTCAACTATTAAACAAACAAAGAACAGACTTCAGTTGAATTTCTCTTACTGTACCATACAGCTTTCTGCCAGCGAGAGTTATTCCAATTAAATTTCAAGTGCAAGTGTTTTCTTGTTATTTATAAAATGGTATGCATTTTTAAAAAATAACCTTTCACCAAGTGTATGGTGCTCTCATGCATACTTAATATCTGAGGACACATGACTGTGTATATGTACATATATATATATATATATATAAATGTACATTTATATGTTCATGATAAACATGTATATAAGCCATTCACACTTATGACTCAAGAGAGGCTTGACTGACTTGCTTTGGTTTTATTTTAAAAGCACAAAACCATTTTGTCTTGATTTCAGTAGAAGTAACTAGAACCATATGAAAAACAGTAGAGTCGGGTGGTGGTGGCTCACACCTTTAAGCCCAGCACTTGAAAGGTAGAGGCAGGCAGATCTCTGTGAGTTCGAGATCAGCCTGGTCTACAAAGTGAGTTTCGGGACAGTCAGGGCTGTTACACAGAGAAACCCTGTCTCAAAAAAAAAAAATAGTTAAAAATTCAAAAATCTGAAAATGTACTTTTCTTTATGAGAAAAATATGAGCAGGCTATCATATATTCTAAGGTATGCAATTAATAATGTTTACCCAACAGATAGGGAAGAAAACTACAGTATTAATACTGAAAAGAACACAATGAGAATACTTACAACTCTTAGTTCAAAAATACTATGGGGAGAAAAGACTTGTATGTTTATAAGCAATTATGGACATAGAAACCATCATTATACCAAATTAAAGCATTCTACACCTTGCTCCATTTAGTCATTGCTCAGCACTTCAGAACAACTAGGTTGTTTCTTACTCAAAATATACCTGCTTTCGCAAGGTAGTTGTAAGGAAACCACACACATCACAAACTCAGAGATGTCCCTGGGAAAGAACACTCACTGCTAAGCCATATGATTTAAGGAATCAGATGTGTGATAACTCATGTGTATTGTTAAGAGCCAGCTCTTGCCTGTAATTTGAACATAGTTGTTGATAAGTGGCTTCACCCATCCCCTCTTCTGTGGGAAGGTCAGGTTGTTCTGTGGGAAGAAGGTTCATGGTCTGGGAATCTAACACAAATCCTTCATTTGCCAAGGAACCAAAACAGCCCCAAACGTCTTTAAGCACCGGTCTCAACTTTCAAAAGAGTGGCTATATCAATATCAATTCCTGGTTTTTTTTTTCTTTTAAAGGATAGTATTCAGACAAAGTTGACTTTTTAATAGAGCACATGGAACTAGTTAGGTGTTTAGTGGGGTGGATTTTTTTTTCATTTTAATAAAATCTGGTTCCTTTAGTTCATTTTAGACGAACCTCAAAAAAAAAAAATCTTCCCAAAGACAAAACAGCCATCCTTACTTTTTGTGTCTCATGTATGCAGATCTTTATCTTGTTTCATCATTTGTGTTTCATAATAACGCAATAATGCTTGAACATCAAAAGGATAAAAGAGACCCAGATTTATATGACTTCCGTGATTCAAGACAAACTATGAATGGGTTCACATAGTTACTAGTTTCTAGTGCTTAAAAAAAAAAAAAAATGACCAAACACTGAATTGATGTTAAAGCATCCAGAAATCCTTATGGCTTCTTCATATTCCCTGCCTTGGTTTAGACATAGAGCGATTTGTTCACAAGCTGCTTAAATCAAGACACGTTTGCCCGCATCTCTGATATATCCTTGTGCTGAACACAGTGAATTTGGTTAGAGCCGCTGTGCCTTCACAGGCTTCCAGGGACACAGCCCCCATCAACCAAGGCTTTTTAAAATAATTTCCTCAGCTCAAATCAGGCTTCCCATTGTTGTGGTAACCTCTGTGACCCATGGGAAAAACAGAAAAATCTAAAATATTTTAGGATTTTTGACTTGTAGATGTTTATCATGTTTCAAGGGATCTGTACTGAAATGTTAACAAGAATTCCATCACAGATGAATGAAAAACAGTAATAGGCAACCATTTCCGGCACGTGACGTCACAGTGATCTGTACCTTACAGACAGATTGACTTCTACTGGGATGGCTAAGTGTGACCAGGATGCCACCAGCTCCACTAGTCACAGGCCTCAGTGGAGCATCTCTCTCATTCAAGAACTCAGTTTACCTTCGGGAGTGCATATGGTTCCACACTACGAACACCTATGTTCAAATACCCCATAAAATGTGTCTCTGCTATGCCGCATGTCAGGTTAATAATACATGCTCAGGCTACTGGAGCTGGTGAAATAACTTCCCCTCTGAAAACTGTGTAAGCATTTTAAAGCTGTTAAAATCCAGTTGTGATGTCTTGCATCTCAGAGGTTTCATAGATCCCTATGTCCTGGGGCCAAATCCTTCATATTGTTCCACTAATACCTTCAGGGCTGAAAGACCCCCCCATCCCCCATAATACTGTGTTTGGGATATGTTTCTATACCAAGCAATCTGAAAGGAAGTTCCTGTAAGAGAAACAAGTATATTTAAGTTTTTCATTGTTTTGTTTTTGTTTTTTAAGCTTCCTGAAATGATTTGACATTGTTTATGCTTTGTAGGTTTGAAAACTCCCAGACTTTACACAAACCCTGAAGTAAGGTTTTGGAAATTCGGTGGCCTGGGAACATGGGTTCTCCTCAGGCAGATGATAAACTACTAACCTCAGGGCCGAAAGGGCCATATTTGTGTCCAGAGAAATCAGGCTGCTCAGAATAGAAGGCATAAACTGAAGGCCTGGGGAAAAATCAGAACCAGGGTCAAAGCCAGGCTACACAGAGCAACCTACAGCGCACACACATTAAAAATAAATAAATAAAAAAAATAAACCTTCATGGACACAGGAAGGTCGAGGGCACAGGAAGGCAGTGGGAAGGAAATAAAAGGAGCAAAGCATGATGACACATGATAACACATGATAACACATGTGCAAATGCCATAATGAAACCCATCACTTTGAATGCCAGTCTAAAAAATTTAATTTAAAAACAAAATCCTTCAAGTTTAGCTAGCCTCCGCCCACTATTAGTATCACCATGGAAAATCTTACCTTCATTACTTCCTCACCCACCTCTCTACCCCCCTACACTGCTCCCCACTGGGGGAACTGCAGGTTTCACTTCAAAGGATTAAAAGGCACAATGAAAAAAAAAGATTGAACATCACTGGGGACTCTGATCCTTCGATAGCAGAATACGGTGATCATCGCCACAGGCCACGCAATCTGCGGACTGGGAGATCATGTTCAAGGTGACACTCAGTCTTCACGCCTTTCAATCCTCGGGCAGCTGCTGATCGATTCCTTTATCAAAGCCTCAGGTCCACTGAAGCCACCAAGGTTAACAGCTGGAGTTAGCCATGTAATGAAATGGCTCCCAGTAACTCAAAACTTCTTAAGGAAATAAAGTTTAATAACCACAAGACTTTTAATAACCTCAGTCCTTGGCTGGGTGTCTATGTGAGGGCCATCTAGTGTTGTGCCCAAGATGGAAATGCACCCAAAGAAAGAAAAGGACAGACGAGAACAGACAGATACCTCTCATTGTCTGGCAATGAAAGCCATTGCAGGATGGTTAAGATTCTCCGCTCATGAGGGATGGACCTGTAAGGGCGTAAAAATAAAGCAAATCCTTAGGATGCGTTTCCACAAACCCAAGCCCCAAAAGTGATTGCTCTTAATGCCCAGGCCAGCACGCTCTCTCTCTTCCCCACCATCTGTTTCCACTTCATTGCAACGAAGGGCCCTCTTTGGAATTAGTGTTTAAACTTTCATTTCCACCCCTAACCTAATTTATTGCTCAACCCCTTCTACGAATGACTAGACTGGAAACTCTGATTCACGAGCAAAGCGAAGGACCTATCTTGCTGATCAGAAACTGTGCTACAAGCTAAAAGGACTCTGGCTTTAAAACCAGTGTTGTTTGATGGGTCAAGCCCTTTGCTGTGGCAGAAGGCTTCCAGCATCCACCTCTTGCTGGCAATCTGACTTCTGCGGACCTCAAAGTCTCCAGACCTGTCTGAGCCTCTGTTTGCCCATCAGAATGATAATGATCACAACAAAGAATATTGCACACCACTTGTAGAGTGGAGTCAAATAAAGCAAGGACAGAGCACACAGAAAGTACCTAACATATAGCAAATGTTTTAAAAAAATCTCAAAACTAAAATCTTATTTTATCAATGATCACAGTCAGATAGCCATCCACCTCCAAATAGCTATAACTTTGAAAGCATTATCTAACCCCAAACTTCAAGTTCCTCCTCTATAAAATAATGGGTTAGTGAAGGTACTCTTGACATTTTCTTCTAGCTTCTAGCTCTGCTGTCAAGAGCAGGCACATATAATTATGAGACTGACAAAAGGGGTATAATCTTCATCCACAAAGGCTTTTGTGTCTAAGCTACCATTCCTCTGTTGAACATAATTACCCTAGGCCTGGCAATGGCATAAGGAACTCTTGGCTAACCCAGGATGGCATCCTGGACTGAGTGCCTTTAGAAGGTTCGCAAGCTAAGCAATATTTTGACTTGAGAAAGAATCACTTGTTGTTGGTTTTTTTTTTTTCCCAACAAAGAATACAAAATGTTCTTCTGCTCTAAGATCAGGCCATGGAAACAAATTCAAGATGAATCCAAAGTAACACTACTTTCATCGTGGTGAGGAAAATTATTGGGGGAACCATTTAAGACCTCTACTCTCGGCCACATTAGCGAGAGGGCTGGGAGAAAGGTAAGTCCCCACAGACAGGGTCAGTGACTATGCCTGCCACCGCTGCCCATCCCAATAGCTCCACTTGGCTCTCCTCTCAGGATCTGACACCACCTCTCTCTCGAGAGACATCCTCCAGGACTAGAAAACCATGCTGACTGTAAAGTAAACCCTGCTGTAAGCTTATCCCAATGACATTGAATAAGTGTGGCCTTGCTTATTATGTCCTACGAGTGAAATAGAAATACACTAAGCAAAGTCAGGTTAATCACTTAAGGAATTTAATCCTTTAACCTTAGGAATCTGGTGTATCTGAACAAAATAATTTTAATGGCAGGTTTTGAATTCTTTCCTAAACTTATATACAAAAAGAACCAATGCCTCGGCCCATACATGTTACCTGAAAGCTGCTTTCTTTCATGTGTGTGCTGTCACAGCACACATGTGGACTCTGATGAACCCACTCCTGATGTCAGTGGAGCAATACAAGGTGGCAGAACACGTGTGAAGCTAAGAATGCCTGCCCTTTGCCACCCTTGCTGCATGGGGCGCATGAACAGCTCTAGAGAATCAAAGACGCCAGCCTGGAGGGTAGAATGCCTGGGTTTGAATCCTAATTCCCATAAGCACTGGTGATGAGATTTTGGCAAGGGACCTGTCTTTTGATGCCTCTGCAAAATGCTGGTAGCGGTACCTGTTCATCAGGTCATCAAAAGGTTTCCAAGAGATAATATATGGAAAGCACTTTAAAACAGTCCCTGGTTCATAGAAAGAGTTGAGGAAAGTGCTAATTTTACAAGATCAAACCAATCAATGTTCTAGCATGGAGGGGGAGGAGCCTCCACTCCTAACTGAGGAGCTATTGACAACTGGTGGCTTCTTAGGGAGAGAGTCAGTTGTCCTTGAGGTTGTGGCTTCTGGTAGGTCAGCCAAGGTGGAGAGCCCCACATCTCTGAGGACAAGGGTAGCATAACAGCAACAAGTGGACTTGGTAGGTAGGTTTAAAAAAAGACATGAAGTTGGGCAGATGGGGGAAGAAAGGGGTGGATCTGGGAGAAGTTGGAGAGAGGGTGGGGAGTTAATACCATCAAATATATGAAGGTATCAAAGAGTTAAGCGTTAATAAAATGTTATATTAAAAAAGAAAAATTCCAGTTTATATAATCATGTCCTGGACTTCCAGGTCTATAGGGAGGATACATCCATTCATGAAATGTATATCAAAGGTACATTGTGATTAAGGCCTGTATATAAAAGCAAAGCCACAAGATTCTCCCACCTAAAGAACAACAATGAAGGAATCATCTCCTTCTACTTGGGATGGAAAAGCAGAGGATCATTTGATCATTCCTTGAGTATCCGTTCCCCCTGCCCTCGCCCAGTGTTGTGTGTGCTACAGCGAAGACTTAGGAGAGCTCAGTGTCTGTCTTTAGTGTGTCCTTAAGCATAGCATTCGACACTTCTAACTCCTAATGTTGTAAACAAGGAATTGGGCAAGGTGGTCTCTAAAGTAGCCTATGTGTTTTGGAAATAACCTCACAGATAATAAAAAAATGGTCCTTTAGTCCTTAGCTATTAGTGTTTCAAATACAGGGCAAAGAATTGCAAATAAGTTGATCAATAGCAGCAAGTATATCTAAGCAGCAAGGAAAATAGGGCATGTGTCATTGACTTCAGAACCACTGATTGACAAAGCATTAATCTGGAGACTAAGTGCATAAGACAGAGTCACAAAAAAAGGAAACTGAAAACCAGAAAATGAAAGACTAAATGAGGTAGTTAGTGATAAGGGGCTACATTGTTTAGCCAGTGTTTAAAGAAATGAGAATTTAAAAAAAAAAAAAAAGCTGGTTATTGGCTATTCTCTATGTCCCAATAAAGCTCTCAAATAAAAAAACTCAATCTGTCTCCACAGTGCTCTTTGATAATTCCTACTTTAAAATGAGAATATTGATTTGCTGAGATGCTCAGTCATATGCCCAAGGTCAGTAGCCTCATAAGGAGCCAACCTAAATTGTATTCAGTCTAAACATTAGTATACAGTGGGAATTACTGCCTCTGAGAATGAATTGAAACAAAAGAATGAAATACAGTATCAGAGCTGGAGATGATTTTGAAATGAAATGCTATCATCTAAGAAGCAAGAATAAAATTCTAGACTGCAATGAAGAACTATGCTTAAAGGGTGACCTTTAAAGTCTAAACCTACGGTTTGAATCTGGTTTTATTTAAATTTAAAAATGTTCAAAATGGACTCTACGTAGATACCCTTGATATATATTCCCTGTAAAAATGGGAAGCCCGATCATATTTTACAAAGCCATAAAAAGCTTCAAAGGGGTGAGGACTGGGAGTAAATGAGCCCCCTCACTTCCAGGACACAGAGATAAAAGAACAGCTAGAGAAGCCAAGGCATCTTGGGAGCACACAAAAGCCACCTTATTATAAGTGGTTTCAAAATGGGTGGAGAAAACTGTCATTCAAAGCCACAACACTGGACCTTTTCAAGGAAGCCTTGCAACAATCCCAGCGGGGTAAGGGTGCGGACTAAGTATTAATTATGTTGTTGGGTCCTCTCCGCTCTGCTAGGCGAAGGAGTCCCACAACAGAATTTCCACATACATCGTTGAGAGCCAAGGGTTAAAACCTGAGCCGTGGAAGCCTAACTTGGTAATGACACGTCACTTACATTAAGCAGCATCAATTCTATTGTGGCTGTACTTATCCCTGGACTCAGAGACCTCTTTAAAAGAGAAAAAATAAAAATAAATAAATAAATAAATAAATAAATAAATAAAAAGAAACCCTCTCTAAATTGACACCGTCTTAGCTTCAGGTCACCCAAAACAATTTGAACTGAACCCTCTAAATCTGAATCTGAATCTGAATCTGAATCTGAATCTGAATCTGAATCTGAATCTGAATCTAAATCTGACCTCTGTCCCTGACTTTGGCGTCTACAGAAAACATTGCTCTGGATCCATCTTAACCATGATTGATCTCCTTCAGCACATCGCTGCTAGCAGAACAGTCCAGAGGTTTTGTGAAAGCGTAAAAAAGCAGCCATGGAAACAGCCTGAGGTGGTTAGAAAAAAAACAAAACAGTAGAAAGAACACACCAGGAATAAAATCCCCATAAACGTCGAACCAGACCCCTTTTATCATTTAAGGAGCCGTGAAAACAACCAATATGCTGACGGTTTTATCAGGTAAATTTCATCTAAAAGCCTGGAAGCATCAATTATTAATTCCCAGTTACGTCAGCAGTCCCATTTTCTTACTGGGAAAATTTAAAATTTTTGGTGGGGAAACAGGGTAAAAATGGAGGTTTCCCCTACGCAGGTCTACTGTGGAGAACTTCCAGACCCTAGACCATTCCATCAGCTTCCTAGCTGCCTGACGCTACACAATGTGTTTAAAGTTGGGAAACAAAGTAAATAAATATAAACAAAATAAACACAGTAGTTTGCAGTATATTTATAGAGTGACGGCAGAAACTACAGCAATAGTCTAAGAGAAATACACACACCTGGGTGAAAAGCTGCCAGACTAAAGGTTAGCAAGATAAGAGATTTAAAGAGTAGGTCTAAGAGAAAATCATCCCTAACTAAAGGATGGGACAAGAAAGGAGAGAGAGGAGGAAAAGAGAGTGAAAAGGGGAAGTAAAAAGACAGAGAAAGAAACTTTGAGGGAAAAAAAAACACCTGAAAAGTTATTTTTGAATCAATAAATTCCCATTAATGTGACATGTTTACATTTAGCTGAAATGAAGTTGACCAAATTTGATGTTGCGTAAATTGAACTGTAACTGTAATTTTATAAACATTGACAAAATAAAGGTAACTTACACAGACCAAAAGAATGTTCCAGCTCTCACCCCTTGCTTGGTGGCTGTAATCCATAGCTAATGAGGAAAATATAAGAGGCTTATAATACATTCTGAGTTCTGGTTAAAGAAGAAAAAAGACTAACATACATTAGACCTGATACCCCACACTCGATTCGTGCCCGCCATAAACTTCACAAGATTTCCAACGGCTTGTGTTTTCACATCTGGAAGTCAGACTCATTGTTTCCGTAAGTGGTATTCAATACATATTCTGCAAAAGTTCTCAACAGCTTTGCTTGAGATGCCACTGACTTTTCAAACTTTTATTTCAGCCCCAAAGTCTCTCTTTTCTATACCTGTCTTTCCTGATAACTGTTTTAAGCATGACTTATGTGGCGGAATTCGGCTCATTAAAGGATGCAGGGGTAGACCATATGTTCCTTTCACTGCTGATGGCCTTGTGGAGTGGACTCCCAATTTGGTACCCAGATGTCAAAATCTTTAAATCTAGCTTGTCACATTTGACTCGATGAATGATGCGGTGGGGATAACTAAAAAGATTACGTTTTAATTTCTTTTTTTACATTGTTCATCAAGTTTGCTTTTTCTTTCGTTTTGGTAAATGGATCTCTAGGGGAAAGTTTGTTGGAGAAGTGGGTGAATAAAGCATTCCGTGAAGAATATTCTTAAACATTGTCTGCAAACCAACCATTGATGCAATCCCGTAACTAGGGAGTCTGAGGCAAGGGGATAAGCCTAGGACAAATGATGAGATCTGCTTGTTTGTCTGTCTGTCTGTTTGTTTTTTTTTTAAATATTTATTTATTATGTATACAATATTCTGTCTGTGTGTATACCCGCAGGCCAGAAGAGGGCACCAGACCCCATTATGAGATGGCTGTGAGCCACCATGTGGTTGCTGGGAATTGAACTCAGGACCTTTGGAAGAACAGGCAATGCTCTTAACCTCTGAGCCATCTCTCCAGCCCCCTATCTGTCTGTTTTCATTCTAGCTCATGCTGATAAGAAGTGAAAGACGAAGGAGTTCAGAGCCCAGACTTTGAAACTTTGCACCCTAGACCTTGGCCCCTGCTTCTGTCACTTCACCACAGCAGGGTCCTCAAGAAAGTCGCTTCGACGTTTTGGGCTTTGGTTTCCTTCACAGCACAGATGGACTTTTCTAGCAGATGGGATGATGCGACATTTTAATGAGTTAATTCACTTAAAATCCATAAACCAGTGTTTCAGCATTGGATAAACAGTCTGCTGCAGTCTTTCATTATTACACAATAGCGAAAATCAATGGAATCCATTTACCCCAGGAGCATTAAAAACAGCTTACAGTGGCAAGTGGCCCACTAGAAGGCTGTGGGAAGAAATCCCCACAAAGGAAGAGAAGGGCAATAGATGATGGGGGAGACTGTGGTCTGAGACCAAAGCCAACGAGATCCTTCTCCTGTTTCATTGCATCCAGACTTTGGGAGTATTTTATGGGTATGACTCTGATTGAAATCTGTGTTCCAGTGACACAGGCTCGCTGCATTCATATCCAAATGACCTCCTGCAAAAGCTACTACTTTTTTTTTTTTTTTTTTTTTTTTTTTTTTACAGTTTCCTACTCCAAGGAAACTGTACCAGGCAGTATTTGATATCGAAGGCCAACCTGGGCTTGCTAAAGGAAAAATATCATAACACGAACTTCTCAAATGATGGCCTACATTGTTCAAAATTCTAACATAGAACTCAGTGTTGGTGCTGGCAATATCTGGACAATGGGAAGTTCTAGGGATGGCATTTAGCTCATGTACAAGATCACCAGCAGAAAGATTCACACTGATAGAAGGCTTCACACACAGTGTGAATATGACAAGCAACCATGGCAACAACTCTGACGGCCCACAGGAAGATCAAGAAGGAAGATGCAGGAGGGTTGACTGGAATCCGGGTGTGGACTACTCAAAGGAGCTACTCAGGTACCTGGCGTGGCCCAGCTCCATACCGCTAAGGATGACCAAGATAGGTCACCAGAGGGTTATCTTCACATGCTACACTTCCAGGATGCTCCAAGTCCCTACCCCAGCCCATGTTCCTCCTGAGTGAACTGGCAAACCCATTAACATATGATATTAAAGAGTTGACAGTAAGTCTCTTATGGTGTGGGAGAATTGTCTGTATTCTGTCAATCATGTTTTAAATAAACGCTGATTGGCCAGGCAGGAGGTATAGGCAGGAAAACCAGACAGGAAATGGAAATGATGCAAGGAGAGCAGGAGAATTCTAGGGAGGAGGAAGTTGATTCCTCCCACTCCTGCCCAGATCACGGAAGCAGCAGGATGTAAGCTGCCCCACTGAAAAAGGTACTGAGCCACATGGCTAAAATAGATCAGAATAGTGGGTTAATCAAGATGTGAGAGTTAGCTAATAAGTGACCTAATGGGCCAATCAGCTTTATAACTTATAGAGATCTCTTGTGTGATTTTTCTCTGGGACTAAACAGCTGGGGGAACAGGGCAGGATGAAAACCCCCAACAAACAGGCCCACTCATGTTACATCTTATACTGATGACAAAAATCAGCATCTAATTTTTGTTTGTTTGTTGATTTGGGTTTTTGAGACAGAGTTTCTTTAAATAACAATCCTGGCTGTCCTGGAACTCTCTTGTAGATCAGGCTGGCCGTGAACTCACAGAGATCAGCCTGCCTCTGCCTCCTGAGTGCTGGGATTAAAGTCATGTACCACCACCACCTGGCATCAGCCTCTAATCGTTTATAAACTAGGCTGGTCTCAGGCTCATTACATAACTGAAGAGCTTGGCCCTCCTGACCTCTACCTCTTCAGCACAAGCACATTGTTCTGCCATTAGAATCAGCTTTCTGTGTATTTTCCGTACATTTTTTTCTATTGGGCAATTTGAAGTTCAAGAAGTGTATTTCTAGTCCAGCATGGAAGCATCCATCTGTAATCCCAGCGGTAGGGAGACTGAAACTGGAGGATTACAAATTCGAGGCCAAATATAAAAACAAAAACTTCTTCTGGAAAAAAAGAAGCAAGAACATGATCTCTCCTTCATAGTAACCACCAGAAAATGAGGGGCTGGAGAGATGGCTCAGAGGTTAAGGGCACCGACTCCTCTTCCAGAGGACCGAGGTTCAATAACCAGCACACATATAGCAGCTCATGACTGTCTGTAACTCCAGCTCCAGGGGATCTGACACCTTCACACCAGTGCAT
Organism: Myodes glareolus; assembly: GCF_982192425.1. Classification (NCBI taxonomy): domain Eukaryota; kingdom Metazoa; phylum Chordata; class Mammalia; order Rodentia; family Cricetidae; genus Myodes; species Myodes glareolus. Next base: position 18,367,301 of record NC_142044.1, read on the forward strand.
ATAAGGTAAAGTTAGATAAACTATTTTTAAAAAAGAAAATGAAGGGCCTCATCAAAAGAGAACAAAAAAAAAATGAACCAAGAGAATACATGAAATCAAATGTATATTTACTCACTATGAAATATTAATCAAATATAGGAGAATAAACAAACAAAAGACATAAAAAGAGGTGGAGATTAGTTGAAAAATAAAAAAAAAACTTAATGAGTATTGGAGGACGAGAGAGCAGTGGGGAGAATCTGACCACATACCTTGGATGTATGCATGAAATTGTCAAGAAAAATCTGCAAGATATTTGTGTATGGAATTGCACAAAAAGATACATGGGCTAAAATATTTTTATATATGAAAGATTATATATAAAATTGTCCATACCAAACATAATTTTTATTTTATTTTTTATAGTGTATATGCCAACATTTTATTGAGAAAGTTTTGCATTTCTGAACAAGCTTTATTGAACACATTGTGGAATAATCTTTTTGTACACTGTGAAGATGTGTCACTTTGATTGGTTTAATAAAAAGCTGAACAGTCAATAGCTAGACAGGATTTCTGGGCACAGAGGATGCTGGGAAGAAGAAGGGGGGACACCAGGAGCCACTGGGCAAACAGAATGGGTACTATGTAAATGAGGTAATAAAGCCATAAGGCAGAAAGTAAATTAATTAAAAAAAGGGTTAATTTAAAGTATAAGAGCTAGTTAGAAACAAACCTAAGCTATTGGCCCAGCTTCCATAATTAATAATAAGTCTCCGTGTCATTATTGGGGAGCAGACGAGTCCAACAAAAACGTGTGACTGTAGAACACATTTTTACATGATAACACATTCCAAAAACTTTTAGGTATTATAAAATTAAATGGTTATCTCATAGTATGGTCAAAGTTTAGCAAATTCTGGGAGACTGAAGCATGAGGAGAATTCCTTAAGTTGAATCTTAAACTGCCAGAAGAGCATCTGTAGAGGCTGTACATATATGTTATATTTCAGGGGTCAGAAGTGTGAGAATTCTCAAAATTGAAGGTACCAAAATGCTGATCCAAAGAAGAAAATCAAAAACAACCCCTCTAGTACTACATTTTTTTTAAGTAAAGGAGACAGAGAAGCTCCCAGCTCCGTGTTAATTCATGATGTTTTCTGAACTTGAATGCAAACATACATTTCCTTAGATACTGTTAAAAGAAATTTAAGCAAATAAACTGAGGAGATATTGACTGAGTGTGGGCCTCCTACCCTTAAATCTTCATAACGTTCCGCTGCAAAAAGCCCAATTCTTGTATCGGTGCCCTAGATACAGCGTTTTGAAAACCAGGCAAATGGAAATACGACTGTATCTTCTTGCTGTGTCTCCAGGAATGCTAAGAATCAATAAAGCTTCCCCATGGGAACCAGGGTGTTAAATGTGAAACTCAATGCTTTCTGTAATTAAATGAAGTATATGGGTATGGGAACAGGAGAGTTTTTTAAAAAGAAAGTAAGCTAGAAATATTTGTCAAAAAACATAAGCATGCACCTTCCTTTCTTTGCAAGAAAATTTTCCTTTGCAGTCAAAGTCATGGAACTGAGTAGGTAAGAGTTTTGAGAGACCAAGGGACAGCTAGGACTACCAATTCCATCCGTACTGCTGTTGTTGTTGGCAGTTTCACACACATATCCAGGGTATTTTGGTGAGATTCTCTCCCCTCCCCCCTTACTCTCTTGTCCTCTCCCCCTACCTTCTGCAGTAGGTCAGTGCAAAGAATCAAGAAATAGTGAGAATGCGAGATGGGGGGAGGGGTGGCAGGGGGACAGGATGTGGACACTCCCCTGCTCTCCGCAGTTATATTCAGTAGCAGGCAAGCAACAGAGCTGGGAATACGCAGGCCTGGAGCTACCAACTATGGGAAGTGAGAGTTCTATTTGCTCGCTATTTTTATTTGGTTTTTGTTGTTGTTGTTGTTGTTGTTTTATTTTCTGTTCTCCTTTTTATTCTTCATACAGTGGATATAAGCCAGGGTCACACAAACCCAAGGAAAGTGAGTCTTTCCCAGAGCTCATCCCCAACCCTCTTTGTACTGTTTTATGTTTTGAGATGGCATGTCACTAAGTTGCCCAAGCTAACCTTGGACATGTGATCCTTATAACCTCAGCCTCCCAAGCAAAGGTTCATATTTAGAGTCTCACCCTCCTCCCCAAACCACCCCTAGGAGCTGAGGGGTGAACCCAGGACCTTGTGTTTCCTACTGCTCAACCATTGACCGAAATCCCCAAGCCCTGGAATCCTGCCTTAAGGACAAATTCCCTGGAAGCGCAGGTAAAACCTGTTTCAAATGAGGTGCAGAGCAAGTCAACCCCAAGTTCAGGCCGTGGGGCACCAACTGAATCAGCCTTTTGATTCGGTCTTTAGACTAGAAGTGAGTAAGTCAGTCTCTACCCCCTTGCAACCCTCAGACCAATGCAGAAAAGTAAACGACAATTTCAAATGAGCTGGTCTGACGTATGATAAAGGAAGCTGAAGGGCAGTCAGTTGGCTTTGCTAAAGCAGGTCTCCTAGGTCCAGGTACTGTCCTGGCTGGCTTCGTGTCAACTTGACATAAGCTAGGTTCATCAGAGAGGAAGAAGCCTCAGCTGAGAAAATGCCTCCATAAGATCAGGATATAGGCAAGCCTGTGGGGTATTTTCTTAATTAGTGATTATATGCAGCTACATTCAGCTCGCTGTGGGTGGAGTCATCCTTGGGAAGATATTCCTGAGTTCTATAAGAAAGCAGGTTGAGCAATCAAGCTGTTAGAGAGCACCCCTCTCTGGCCTCTGCATCAGCTGCAGCCTCTAGGTTCCTGCCCTGTTTGGAGTTCTTGTCCCAACTTTCTTCAACGATGAAGTATAAGATAAATAGACCCTTTCCTCCCCAATTTGCCTTTTGGTTGTGGTGTTTCATCCCAGCAAGGAAAACCCTAAAAAAGACAGTACAACTAAAATTTGGGATGAATTAAGAGGCCAGTGCATGGTTTGCAAAGGAACACTTCCTGGTTAAGACCCTCAAGGTGAGCAAGGGAGCCGAGCTCATCCTAAGTACCTTAAGGCCGTGGTTCTCAACCTTCCTAAGTCTGCAATTCTTTAATACAGTTCCTCATGTTGAGGTGAGCCCCCATCATGAAATTATTTCATTGCTACTTTATAACTGTAATTTTCGCTGTTATTATGATCGTAATGTAAATATCTGACATGCAGGATATCTGATATGCGATTCCCACAAAGAGATGGCAGCCCACTGGCTGAGAAATTCTGCCTTAGGAGCTCGGACAGAGAGAAACTAGGGGTGTGCTCAGAGGAGATCATGCCCAAGGCCATGTTCAATACTCAGCAACGAAAACCAAAATGAACACAACTGAAGGGCGGGGAATCCTGTAGGTTACGTAACAGCGTATGGGAAGGAGGCAGAGGAAAGGACATAAGAAAAGCGGACAATGACTTGGACTTCCCATCTGGCCCATCTCTCTGGCTTAGGAATTCACTAGAGCACTGTTGCATGGCCTTTTGTCATCTCTTTTGGAATATGCCAGCATCCCTCATTTTAGACTGTAATTCATTCACAAGGATGGGCCCTGCCCGACCAATAGGGATGGTAAACAATTCAAGGCCAGGCAGCTTGAGAAGAGCAGGAGCATATCTGTTCCCTTAAAAACACTCGCTGACTTCCGGGGACTTGAATCAGGAAGCGGGTTTGACTTGTCTCTCCAATCTGCAGATTGAGTTAGTGCCCGGGAGACCCATGCACACACGTCTGAGAGTCCAGATCTAAACTGAACACAAAAGTACTCCATCAACCTCTTCCTCAGAGGTTACAGGGCTGTACCATATTTTTAAAGAAGTGCACACCCTAAGGGACTCCATTAAAATACACATAAACATACAGAGTCATAAGCAAGTGCATGGCAACTTCCGATAGCACGTTCCAGAGATTAGCAAGTCAAAAAACAAACAAAAAACTTCCATGATGAGAGTGATCGTATCCAATTGTTTTTTGTGATGGTTTGAAAGAAAATGGCCCCCCCAAAGGGAGTGACACTATCAGGAGGTATCACCAATTGAAGGAAGTGTGTCACAGTGGGGTCAGGATTTGAGGTCTCTTTTGCTCAAGCTTCCCTCAGTGTGACAGTCAACTTCCTGTTGCCTGCAGGATGTAGCATTCTGAGCTATTCCTCCAGCACTACAGCTGCCTGCAGGTTGCCATGTTCCCCATCATGATGATAATGGACCTTACCTCTGAAACTGTAAGCAAGCCCTCTGAATTAAATGTTTTCTTTATAAGAGCTGCCACAATCATGATGTCTCTTTGTAGCAATAAAAACCCAAGCTGAGACACTCATGAAGATAAAATTAAGTTATGGGAATTATTTTTTGAAAACTTACTATGTAGATTCAAAGTTTCCCATGAACATACCCCAAATCTTCCTCCCATCTGTTAGGTTTTAAACAGGGACAAGAAGTGGTTTTTATTCATTGTTTCTTCTGCTCCCTGGGCTATTTAGTCAAATGTCCTACATAGTTTCAGCATTCAGGAAAATATGAAAGGAACTAAATCAAATTACCAGCCTAAGGTTTTTATAAATAATTTTTCTACTCAAATTATTTTTTTTTCACTGGGGACCTCATAAAATCTATGAGTCTCTAAGAGGTTTATATATATGCTTTAGGAATATATAGAATTCATTTCATATAGTGCTTACTGCTCTAAATGATGGTATACTTAGCCTATAGTTACTTACAGTTTTTATATGTATGCTCTTTGGCTAGGTCAGATTTCAATACAAGGAGCTTTTAGAATATAGCTCTGATGGTCCTTAGCATCCTTATGGTGTCTGTCTTGATCAAGATGATAGACAGAAACACAAGTCAGTGTCACCACAAATCTTGGGGAGCGTTAGGAGACTCGGTCAAATGTGTCAACTCTGAGAGCTAGTGAGGAAGCAGGCCAACAAAGCGGAACAGAGAACTTACTTCCTGGGTTAGGTCAACAGATTCTCTACTCAGTGTCTGCAGAAGGTTGTGAATTTGTGGGCTTTTCTGCTGCCGAGTCATGCTAGCCCAGAGGAAATTTAATGTCAACACCAAGTGTAAAGTGATCCAGTTAGGTCAGATTACCATTTATCTCCATAGATCCCTTGCGGTTCCTCAGGCAAGTTGGTTTCCATAATCAAATTAATACCGAAGAACAACCAGCAATAGGCCGATAGAGCTGGCGTTGCCATCACTTCATTTACTCATAAAATATTCCTCTGTCATAAACTTGTGAAATCCACCCTGCCAACAAATTTCACTGGAATCACAAACTAAGTCATCACAGACTCTGGGAATCCAGCCTGAATGAGAGCAGTAAAATCAGAGTGTCTATTATAAAGAGCCTTTTCTACGGGCATACAGGAAGTCTGTCAGTGTTTATTTTAAAAAAAAAAAACAAATAAGAAGCCCACATTTATTCTTGCAAAGTGATTTACCTATTAAGCAAGATGAATATTTTAATCACAGAAGACCTTCTCTCAGAAAAAGACACCTTATGAAAACATCTCTTGCTTATTCTCCTCATTCTGCCTGTCTGCGGCAGTGGATGCTCAGATTCAAGGCTGCCTCGGCATGGTGGTTGTACGTGATGAGTGAGGACAGCGCCTTCCTCCCACTTCTAGGCAGACTGCACAGAGGTCTGACAAGCCTCCTCCCTCACTAGTGCCCCAGACAGCCCGAGATGGACCCGTTTTCCATTCTCTCTCTGCGCATCTCTGACTGACAGTGCCCTGGACTATGTCCCTGTGACGATTCTGAGCCTCTTGGCCCAGAGTGTGTACTCAACAGCCCAGTTCTACACAGTCAACAACCAAGACTTTACATCACTGCTTTTCTCACGTCTGACCAAAGCAGGTTACCTAACCGTACACAGCCACAGGAAAAACACGGGGGGAAGCCGCCTGAAGCCTTTTGATTTTCTGCCCGAGTGTCTGAGGTCCCAGGCAGGATCTCCTTCCAAGTGTTCGTCTCTGCCTCAGCACCAAGGTAGGACTCCACTTCTTCCATCTACCTTCTATGAGCAAATGGATTAAATAAAATAACCTATAAATTTCCTGTGAGTTTTAATCCACTCCTTTTCTCCATCAACTGTTCTTATTTCTGCTTATGATGTCATTTGGATCAAAATATTTTTGGAAAAAATCATAGTGCTTTTTCTTTTACATTGTATCTGCAAATTTGATAAATAGGTAACACTTGATTATTCCTTCGTCTAGGCACTCTGACATTCAACCCCGCAGTATAATTCCACCACCATCACCCCAGAGAAGAAATTTATCATCTTACATTTTTGTCATCCTAACTTACGTTGGCACATGTACATTCATAGATGCAAGTGTGTGTATATATGTGCATATTATATACCCACATGCATGTAAGTATACACATCCCATACAAATATACTATGTAGAGTCACATATACATATATAAAATGCACACATATTATACATTCATATGCAATATCAAAAGGTGAAACACCGTATTTTGGAAAAATATTTCAATGCAAACAGACACATAGAATTCAAGACTTACAGGTTGACCTCCCCACCATCGATGGTTAAACTTCTCTCGCCCTCGAAGATGGAAAGTAGCATCGAATACAGGATCATACATTGAATTGCCAACAATTCCATGGGATTCTGGATATAAACCCTTTGCATAAGAGCGATTATATTGTTAAAATAGCAGTGTAATAATCTATACATGTTAGTTCCATTATCAATTTTCTTACTATAGCAAGTTTTATAATAATATTGAATTACCCAACTCAAGTAGGAAATATATAGCCTTTACTTTGATTTTATTGTTAAAATAACAATGTAATAAGCTACATATATTAGTTCTATTATCAATTTTCTTATCATAGATGGTTTTATAATGATATTTAATTACCCAAATCAAGTAGATACATATAGCCTTTACTTTGAGTCTGTTTTTGCACAAATGAGTCATAGTTAATTTTAAGTCATTTTAGAAATGCAAATGATGATGAGAAATGAAATATTTGGGTTTTTTGACCACTGAGACTTAGTAAAATAGAAATTTTTAATATTTTATTTGAAATGAGTACATGTCTCCAAAGAAGATTCAATGTATGATTCTATTTATTCTTCAAATAATTAACTCATAAAACAATAATGACTAATAGAACATTGTGTTTGAAACAAGAAACAGGGTAGCATTTGGAATGTTTGAAATTTCAAATGTTTGAAATTTGGAATGTGTGAAAATTCAAACACAGAAGCCTTGAAATCAACATTCTTATATTTGAAAATTCAGAATTAATGATAGACATCTCTGAAGTTGAGAGTTTAATGAGAAGTTCGGCAAGAAGAGTGCTTGAAAAGGCTGCAATTTTAGTTCTGAAATGCAATTTTGTCACCCACAAAGCCGTGAGAGTCACAGTAAGCAATGGAGGCAAATGGAAGGATAAGATTTTCTTTGAATACTGAAGAATATGATCTAGAGTTGTTGTTGCTGTTATTTGTTTGTTTGGTTGGTTGGCTGGTCAGTTTTTGTTTTGCTTTTTATTTTTATTTTTTGGGGGTTTTGGTTCTTCAAGACAGGATTTCTTTGTGTATCTCTGGCTGACCTGGAAGTTGCTTTGTAGACCAGGCTGACCTCAAACTCAGAGATCCGCCTGCCTCTACCTGGAATTAAAGGCGTGCAACACCACACCCAACAAACAGTTTTTCATCTTTTTGGGTTTCTTTTCGTTTATTTGGTTTTTTGAGACAGGGTTTCTCTATGTAGCCATGACTGTTCTGGAACTCACTCTGTAGATGAGGCTGACCTTAAACTCAGATATCCAAGGATAAACTGCCTCTCTAAAGTTCTTCCCAGATTTACACACACGCACGCACACACACATACACACACACACACCAAATAAATAGATTTGACCAATATAAGTAAGACTTTACGTTTTTATGTGACTTTTTTCTTTGTTTCTGTTTCTATGTTTGTCTTCATTAAGAGAAAGAATCCAGGCAGTGGCAGCACACACCTTTAATCCCAGCCCTTGGGAGGCAGAGGCAGACAGATCTCAATGAGTTTGAGGCCAGCCTGGTCTACAAAGCAAGTTCCAGGACAGTCAGGACTGTTACACAGAGAAACCCTGTCTTGAAAAACCAAAAGAGAGAGAACATGAAGTTGGATGGGTAGGGAAGGGGGAATGATCTAGGAAGAGGAAGAGTCAGAAGATAAGAAAGAAAACAATGAAAATATGCTGTGTGAATTTCTCATGTAGTATATTTTAAAAAAAAACAAATCCTTTTTAATATTGAAATATGTTCCATATTTTAAAAGAATAAATTCCCCTTCTAGTCATTCCAGGGTTGAATCATACCTCTGAACATACAGTACTTAAAAACAATACTTACAGTGGCCAAAGTATATAGGTTAGGGAAGGTTTTTGTGGGGTACACAGGCCTCATGTAGGGAGCATGTGTGCCACAGGACCCTGGAAGTAGAAAATAACTAATCAGGACAAGAAAACCATCCAGAACCACTTCAAGTATAAAATTCATTTTCTCAACTATGAAAAACACATGCCTTTTTCTGATGTATTTCCAATAATTAAATTTACTTTTTAAAAAAGAAATAAAAAGAAAGAGAGAGAAGGAAGGAAGGGAGAGAGGAAGGAAGGAAGGAAGGAAGGGAGGAAGGAAGGAAGGAAGGAAGGAAGGAAGGAAGGAAGGAAGGAAGGAAGGAAGGACAGACGGTGGTCCTATTGCTCTAGACGCCTACTACAGAGCAGTGGCTATTCTGGAGGACAGACAAGAACATGGAGTGGAGAATGACTTACGCAGCTTCTCGATGTTGGGCATGACCTTGCTTCCTTTCTTCATGTACGATGCACGGAACCCGTCCACAGAGAAGATGATCAATGGAGGGCGGACAAACCTTAAACAGTAACACAATAAATCTCAGGGAGACTGCTGCCACACACACTCCACGGTGGGACCAGTCAACACCAGGAAAACCCAAGAAGGAAGGAATATGGAAAGCCTGGGCTCCCAACCACATAACGTTTGAGACAACTGAATTCAGTTAAATTGGCAAAGTCACCATGGCCAAGAGAAAGTAGTTGATGCTACTGTTGTTTCCTACCCTACAAACAAGAACCTTAAATATATGGATATATCATGCATGCATGCATGCATGCATGTATGTATTATGTATGTATTATGTATTTTCTCCCATTTGTAATCTGGAAAGTTCCTACCCATTCTCTAAAACCCAGCCCAAAGTTCCCTTTTCTATGATTTTAGCTGCCCATGCTTCCAAATTCCTTCATGATGTTAAGACATACCTCCTTTGCCCGAACATATACATTGTTCTGTATCTTACTATCATCGTCTCTTAAAAGGCTGCTCCTCTAGAGTTCCACGTCAGCCTAGAACTTTCTTTGTTGACTAGGCAGCTTCAAGTTAAAGCTCCTGTGTTAGCCTCAGTGGCTCACAGGCATGTGTCACCATGTCTGATTCCAATAAATACTTATCAGATGTATTAGCGAATTACTGACTCCATGAGTGAGGTAAATTAACCACAGTAACACCCTTTCCACTGGACCTCAGCATCATAGAAATATTCCTTCAAGTTTATTAGAAAATTGTTTCCAAGGTGGTTTAAATTGCAGAGAATTTAAAATGCCTACTAGCAAAGGACTTGTTGACCCAAGCCAAGAACGGATGAAATGGTACTGTATTATTCTAAGGGTATAGTTGGTCAATCGTAAAAGACTGAGCTATGTGCACGATTCTTTCTAAGAATTAGAATCTAATGAGCAACTCTTAATGTGAGACTACTGGAAGTCGTGTGAGAAATAAGACTTTTTAAGGTGGTCATAAATGTTTCATCCCATTCCACACATCCAAAGTGTGGATGTCTTCTTTATTTTTTGTTTCCTTTATTACTAATTAAGTTTTTTTAAGGAAGAAAAAATAAAGATATCTAAACACTTAAATTCTGCATCCCAGGCTATAATACATACATGCATGCATACATACATACATACACACACACACAGATATACAGATATTTAAAGACTAAATTATGAAATCACATTTGTTGAAAATGTATTGTTTGCCAAACATTGTAAGACCCATGAAGTCTACACAGATTCCTAAAAGGCAAAAGTGCCCAGTTTTGGTCACACTTGAGCTGAAAGGTATCCCTCAGTTTGACTGTCTGTCAGCAGAGAAGAGGGTTTCTGCCAAATCTGGTTGGAGTGACCCTCTTGCACGACAACTTTTACAAGTTCTAGACTCTCCGTCTTCCTTTCCCCTCCCTCACACACTAACAAAGGCACAAACAGAACTCAAGGAAAACTGCTGTGGGGAAGCACGATAGGAGGGCGGGGAATCGCTGCAGGAAGGGCATCCTTTAGGGACCAGCAGTTGCACTTTGGTGGACCACAGCAGACCCCGAGACTCCAGAATGCACAGCAGTGATAGGAGAAAGTTGAAGGGAAAAAAGAACATCAAAGCTTAGCACAGGACTGGCGACAGGCTCCTCCGCGGCTGCCTGCTGATCGGACTTGATGCCCAGAAGACACGCAAAGCCAGAGAGAATCAGCTCCACAAAGTGGTTCTCCGACCTCCAAGCACTTTGGCACAAATGCTTACATATACAACCTGCATATACATACACATGTGCACACACACACACACAAAAATAATACATAAGAGTGTTTTGCTTTATTTTTTTTAAAAGTGTCAAGATAACTTGACTGGCAACGTATTTATAAGAACTCAGACAAGTTTATGTGTAGACATGGATGTCTATCTTAAAATGTTTGTAGCCGTTCACTCATCTAGTCTTCATTAGGGTTCATCAAAGAATGTAGAAGAATTCATGCTATCTATAAGACAAAATAGACTCACCCTGCAGGGCATTCGGGGACTTTGATTTCTTCACAGTCATCATCTACCCAGTGTGATTCTCCTACAAGGAAAAACGGGGACATTTATTGCGAAGTCTATTTATAGAAGCCATCCAGAGCCTAGAAGCACAATGCCAGAATCTGTGTGTCCTGTTTGGTAGTCGTTACTGGGACACCATCTAAAAAGAAGTTCTGAAATAAAGTCTAGTGTCTGCTCTGGCTTTTAAAGTACACCCATACATGGTGGGAAAGCTACGATTTCAGAACCTCAAATGGTGTTTATTTCAGCTTTCAGAGCCTAAATGGTTTGTAGATTTAAAAAAAAAAAGTGGCGTCAGTGGACAAGATTTCATGTTTGTTTCCCTCCAAAAATAAACTGTTTGGTCATTAGATGGAACATTCTCTCCCTCCTTGGCCACTCTAGATCTCAAAGCCATAGAAAGCAAGACACAACTTCCCTTCACATAGAGAAAAAGTTTATGTTTCTAATCATATACAGGGACAACGTGGACAATTGCAAGAGAGCTTTTCCTGATAGGCGTGTGAGGAACACTGAATAAATGAAACCCAAGCTGCCTCTCGCTCTTCCCTTACACCAAGATCTGAGAACCTAAGTCCTGCGGGTGTGGAGGCCACGGGTCTGTCAGGTCTTTCTTTCTGTCACTATCCATTTGATTTTATGAGACAAGATTTCTCAATGAACCTGAAGTCGGCTAGATTTGCTGATCAATGAGCCCCCAGAATCTTGCTGTCTGCATCTACCGCTTTGCCTAGCCTTGCCTTCTGATAGACCCAGGAGGTCATACACTACAGTATCCATCTCCAGCGTCGTGATGCTGATGTGGGGTATTTAAGAGGTGACGCCTATGGAAAGAAACTAGGTTGTGGGAGGACCATGCTCACAAGAGATTAACACCTGCGTGTCTCTTAGGACTTCATTCGTCCCCACAACAATCATCATCAAGGTCAAACAGATGGGACTTCCCAATAGGGGACTTTCAGCTTCTAAATTGTGAGTTACCTCATTCATAAAAAGGTCTAGCAACACGAGAGATATGAAGACTGCATTCTTCGGGAAGAAAAAAATATCATTAGGAATTTACCTTATGCTCTCTAAGACAGGCAAAACATTACTTACCTTGAACTGACATAAATCTTGTGCCTAGTATCTTACAGAAACTTCTCCCATATAGAGAGCACTTGGAAGTCTCCCATGGCCCAGACCCGTCTGGCTATTGGCTGACCAGGTAGGCTAGTAAGTAAGCTGAATTATCTTTCCCAAGCACGACTAGCTCAAGGCAGACACGTGAGACTCACTAGAGTATTGAAATCAGAATTCAAACCGCCAAAAATGGCCTTCACCTGTCATGATCCAGTGACTAACGGCACCCAAGACCTTCCTCCTTGTTACTTTCCCTTCTCTTAATAGCCTTGTGTCTGCCTGTTATATTTACTACATGAAGACTCGAAGGGAATAAATTCTTGATGGATGCTATATTTCAAAATAAAAGCCCAACTGCTACAGTCAAAGAAACTGCACACCGCAACATCAGGAGAGGGAGAGTTCCGGATCCACTTACACCTCACGGGAACAACTTCCTTTTTCTCCTGAAATCTTCTTTTTTCTTTCTTAAGTAGGGATTTATTCCAGGACCTTGCACATGCTATATCCCTAATTAGCCCTTCCCTGAAGTTATTTATCAAAGACGTTTCACAAATATTTTGTACTAGACATAGGAAAAGGACTTAAATTAGGAAATAAGAAGTGATGGAACCTATAGAAAAAAAATTCATGTTTTTTTTTTCTTTTTGCTTAAACATCTCTACGTGACTGTGTGGTCCCTAAAATGTCTTACTATCTGGAACTGCATCTTTTAAGTTTTCTGTAGGCCACTGACCATTAAGATTATAAAAGTATCATATTCTTCCACGCACATACGTATTATATGAATAAGACTTTGTGTGTAACCAGGTCCGTTGATGCTTTATTGACTTCACCAGCAAGCACCCCCAGCCCTAAGCTGTTGTTAGAGCCTTGGCAAATGTCTTACATCCACTGGGAACAGAGGTCACGCTCTGATGCTTCAGACGACTCTGTGATTTACTCTTTGTCGCAGTCTCTTTTTCTGTTGCTATGATAAAATACTCTGAAAATAATAACTTCAAAGAGGAAGGGTTTATTTCAGCCCGGGCATCAAGGGACGGGGCACCACAGAAGGGGGACGTAAGGCAGGAGGGATCTGAAGCAGCCTGTCTCATCTTGTACACAATTAGAAAGCCCAGAGCAAAGACTTTAGGATAGTGCTCAGAACCATGGTATACAGTCCAGGAGCCCCTGCCTAGGGAATGGACCCGCCCACAGTTACGATGGGTCTTCCTGGTTAAATACTCAGCCCTAAAGAGGACATTTGTACTGTCCGTTCTAAGGCTCAAGGAACACTGGGGAGGAAGGGTGGCGAGAACATAGCATGTAAGGATAGGGAGAAGCCCTGTGAAATGTTGTCTTCTGGGTGTGGCATAGCCAGGGCAATCATAATCCCACTGCAGCTGCAGGTACCCGTAACAGGTCTGCACAAGGAGGATGCCAGTAGCTAAGCATCAGTCTAAGAGGGAACCACAGTGACCCACTGGCTACTGCTGAATTCTAGGGAAAGGGGCAGTTAAACCTAAGGACACATAGCTGGACATGGTTCAGTTCAGTGGAACTCAAAACAAAACATGACATAAATGTGGGAAATGGACTTATGGGGAGGGGGAGAAGAGGAGTGGAAGGAAGGTAAAAATGGGTGGAGGACTACAGTAAACAGAAAGTTCTAGATACTATGTATGAAAATTATCGAAGAACAAATTCTATACAGTTTATTTTAAACATATATGCCTTGGGGACTGGAGAGACTGCTCGGTGGTTAAGAGTGCATACTATTTCTGCAGAGGACTGGGGCTTAGTTTCTAGCATCTACATGATAACTCACCACCATCTATAACTCCGGTTCCAAGGGATCTGACGCCTGCTGCTGACCTCCATGACCTCACAGATATGCAGGCAGGCAAAACACCCACATGCATAAAATGATAATTCTGAGGCTGAAGAGAAGGCTCGGTGGTTAAGAACACTCGGTGCTCTTTCAGAGGAGTCAAGTTTAGTTCCTAACACCTACATGGTGGCTCCAATTTCAGGCAATCTGACGACCTCTTCCAACATCCACAGCACTGCACACACATGGTGCCTGCCTCTATACTCGTGTAGGCAAAACACTCATACATGTAACACAACTAAATGAAACAAAATCAAATAAATGCAATTCTGTCCCATCTCCAACCCCTACATATAAGATATTCTATCCAGACAATTCAAGGTTATCTTGGGGCATGCCCTGTGTTTCATCTCTCGAGGTAGTCGAAAGGCATGTACCTTTGCAGACCACTTGGTAGTTGGTACAGCAGTCTCCCCGGGACAGGCAGTCTTCTGAGCAGTGGCAGGCATTCTCCTCGTTGCGTACTTCCCCACATCTGTCCTTGGTGCACTCCCAGCCGCGAGCTGCAATCATCAGAGGGAAACACTCTCACTGCTGCACCCAGACCAAATGAAAGAGGCCACAGTTGCTTACAGAGGGCTCCAACAAAAAGAGCCAGAAGCCCACATCATTTAATCTGTTTGCGAAACTTGAGTCAGCCAGAGGCCAAGAAGACATTTGGAGAACATACAGATAGGATGAATTTCTAATTTTTCAAAGCAGAGGGCAAAGTCACAGCGCAACTGAGCTCTCATAGAAAAACAAAACCCAGAAAGTCAAAGAGTCCCCGCCCCTCCAGAACTGCCCTAAGTACCACAAAAAGAGAAAGAGTACAAAGAAGCGTTAATGCCCTCAAAATCCTAACTGACCAAAATGTGGCAGGCTACAGAAGGCAGCTCCCTGCCTCTAAGGAAGTCAGTAAATGGGCTACAGTCCTGCCTGAGCGATAACTCAAGATTCAATTCTTCAAGGAAACATTCAAAAAAGTAACCTTTTCATTTTAATCCCAGCGTTATTGTCATTTGGGGATGTGTGGGTTTTCTTGGGTTTTTGTTTCTGTTTTTTGTTTGTTTGCTTGTTTTTCGCGACAGGGTTTCTCTGTGTAACAGTCCTAGCTGTCCCGGAGCTCGCTCCGTAGACCAGGCTGGCCTCAAACTCACAGAGATCTGCTCACCTCTGCCTCCCATGTGTTGCATTAAAGGTGTTTGCCACCCCTACCCAGCTTACTGTCAGATTTTTAACTGATCTTTTTCTTCTAGCCAATAAACCACAGTCTAATGGAAACTTTAAAAAGAAATGTCTCTGTTTCATCTCGGGTATAAGACTATGAGATTAACTGGCACGGTCTAGCTGTTCAATGAACACTTATTAAACATCCTTAGAATGGTGTTGAAAATGAACTACGGTTTTTGAACCTGAGGGCTGTGGTGACATAAAGAGCTTCCACGGCTAATTCACAGAGTTAGTTTTTCCCATAATCTGTCTCTCTCGTTGTTTTCCATGCTCCGGGTGCTGAGCGCTTAGAGAAGAGCAAAAGACAAGAGCTCCACTGGGCGGTGGTGGCACCTTTCATCCCAGCACTTGGGAGGCAGAGGCAGGTGGATCTTGGTGAGTTCGAGGCCAGCCTGGTCTACATAGGGCTAGTTCCAAGACAGGCTCCAAAGTAACAGAGAAATCCTGTCTTGAAAAACCAAAGCAAAACAAAAGACAAGAGCTCCCATCTTCCTGGAGCTCTCATCCAAGAGAGATATCCATGCAATCACCAGACACCGTCATTCAACCTTGGGAAGGCACGGACGAGGCATTAGAAGAGCTACTGGCAGAACAATCAAGGAAAGTGTCTCAGAATTGTCAAGCCTTCATCTTTCAAGCTGTGTAGTCGGTAGAAAGAAAAAATGGTCTTCTAAACCAGTGGTTGTTGATCTGAGGGTCACGACCCCTTTGGAGGATGAACAATCTTTTCACGGGGGTTGCCTAAGACTATCAGATATTTACCTATAAACACAGATATTGCCTTAAAGCACAGATATTTATGTTATGATACATAAGAGTAGCAAAATTACAATGAAGAAGTGGCAAAAAAATAAGTTTTTAGTTGGGGGTCACGACGACATGAGGAACTGTATTAAAGAGTCGCAGCGTTAGGAAGTTTGAGAACCACTGCTCTAAAGCAAGGCTGATCTTTCACAACGTTCTACCAAGAGGAGCCCTTGCTAGGTAATTCAACAGATAGAGGTGGGATAGTCAGTGATTATGTTCCAACTGCTTGACAGAGCGTTTGTTGCCATTTGAAAGGGTGGTGTTTTAAAAGTCTTATAGATACAGACACTGCCTCCCGCATGATTGTATACATAAATACAAACATAATTATACATACACTATCCAGACGCACTAAAGAGGGAGAGAGAGAGCCAGAGAGCGTTTATACTGAAATCCTAGGCTTGTTTCCTGGATGGCATAGCAGAACCTCTAAAACGTTTCTCCTCTCGACTTTCCATTGTTATTTGACATTGGATTCTTCCACATTCAATACATGTTGACGTTAGACACCAGAGAGTAAAATGTTTTATAGAATGATGCTATGGTCTTATTAAACTAAGAAGAAAGGCCTGAGCTACATTCAAAGAGAACGAAGCTAGAATCAGGGGCGTAAACTTTGCAAGGGATCTGAAGACCATGGTGGAAGGCCGACAGTACTTATTGGCAACAAGACTGTCAGAGCACGGCTGAAATGTAAATGTTCTAGATTCCTCAGTGCTAAGCGGACAGACTGCTGGTTTGCAGTTATGTCCTAGAGTCCAAGAGCTCCACGGGACATCTGTTCCGCCCGTGCACCCAATCTCCAAGAGTCTCCGTTGTTAAGCTTCTGGAGCCACTGCTGAAGATCTTGGTAGAGTTCCACAGGAAATGCACAAGAGAAATGTATCTGAACACTTCAAAAACATATTACACACAAAAAACTAATAAAGCCCTTATAGTTTTCAGGCTGTGGGGGAAATAAGTCCTAATTAGTAAGGGAATTTATGTCGATTTTCAAATAAATCCAGAACTAAGGCTTAAGTAAAGGCAATAATGTATCGCTGCCAATAATATCATTAAAAAAGTCAGACAAATAGCAGTGGTAAGTTGGGTCCTCCAAAATGCTGCCCATGCATGAAAGTAATAATTTGTCAGGGGAATTGAGAAATCAGATTTCAGTGTTCAAAGCGGGGTCCTTGCCATTTTTCTTAGGTAGATCGAATGAGGTTTTGCTCAGGGGCAGTGGCATGGTGGTGAACATGCAAAGTACCCCAAAAGTCTTATCTAAAAACATTTGGTTTTGGAAACAGAGTCAGTATGATGACAGAAGCCTCCGGGGATACTTTTCCCTTGACTGGTGTGCATTCATCCAACAGCTCATATGTTCCAATGGCCACTCCGCTACAGGATAAATAAAATCGGGAAAGTTTTGGAAGATTTCAGAACTACCCAGCGCGCAAGACCCCACATTGATTCCATAAATGTTTTCCATGTGCACAGATAGCCGGAAATTAAAACTTTAAACCTAGTACTTTAAAATGGGCGCAACCGGAGCCTACATACCCTAGCAGTGATCAAGAGGTGGCGAGGAGAAGATGGAACTGAAGAAGATGGACAAAGGCCTGGCCTCAAATGCTTTGAAAAACCGTCCTCACTGCCTGCAGTTGCAAAGTGCCATCTTCGGCTGAGTCAAGTTGTTCAAACAAAGTACATCCTCCATACAACCATCAGTCCTTCAAGAAACAAACTAAAGCTCACTACGCGATTAGACTGAAGCAGCGGTGTGCCAACAGCTGGGAGTCACTAAGCCTTCTGCTGGGGGTGAGAGGCCTCCAGAAGTCACATACCTGTTTTCAAACAGAGCTCATCAAAGTCATGGCAGCAGCTGCTGTAGCTCTTACATAGGTTGTCACAGCGACAGTCAGGAGGTCCCATCTCTTGGAGCTCGAAGCATCTGCCCTTGCAGGATCCAGATGTGTTGGTCCACGGAGAGTCAGATAACGCTGCCGTTCAAACAAGAGGCAAGAACAACAGCTTAGGGGGCGGTCAGGTCACACCAGTGGAGGAGTGGCACTTGGAAGCAGTTGGTGTGGAAATGCAGTCAGACTCTGGATGAGAAACCTGTCTGCAGCATCTGCTACCTGGGTCCCTCAAGCATGTTGCCCGACTTACATAAAGCACAGTTTCCTTATTCATAAAGGGAGAAGCACGTAACAGTAATTCCAGATTGAAATGAGTCCTGAATGAAGCAACCTGTGATATGAATATCAGGACGGCGAATCTAAACAGAGTGACAAACGTTGGCTCTTCTCATAATTTTGATTATTAGTACTATAGCCACCTAACGGCTAGTGCCCTTCTTGAAATAAGATTTCATTTCTTATCTAATTAACCCATCCTGCTAGCCGAGCATGATCAAGCACTATGCAGAGACACGAGGATTCAAGGCCAGCCTGGGCTACATACCAAGGTTTTATGTGAATAGTTGTCACCAACAACAACACTATAAGGAAATTTGAGTGAAGGTGTCCCAAAACCTGTCTGAACAAATTCGATAAGAGTGTAGGACTTCTGCAGTCTCTTCTAACTATAAAATCCATGTCAATCTAGTATCACTGGAATAAACGCCGCATGGCAAAAATAAAGCCTAGTACATTGTTTGCATGTGATATAGTCTAAAATTCTCAAAAATTAACCAAGGTTTAATAAATCAAAGAATGTAATCAGATGAAAATTTAAAAAAACTCCTCATATGGGGGTAATGTATGATTGAAAAGTAACTGGAAGGTCTACCCATAGGAGCATCTAAATGAAAAAATTCAAGATATGAATTTTATAAGACATATGAAGAAATGATTCAATGATTAAGAGCATGTACTGTTCTTACAGAGGACTTAAGTTTGGTTTCCAGCATCCATACCGGATGACTTGTAATTGACTATAACTCCAACATCAGGGGATCTGACTTCCCTCTCTGGCCTCCATGGGTACTGAACTCCTATGTACACACACAAAAAAATAAATAAATAAATAAATATCCTTTTCTAAAAGACTATACTAAAACTTTATGAAAAGGACAGCTCTAGAAAAGTCTAGTTAAATCAGAGGCACACAAGTTTAAAGGTAAAAACATCGATACCGTAAGAATCCTAATTCATCCTAAACTAAAATATCCAATACATTCACAGACAAAGATATCCAGAATTCTAGGAAGTTGAGAGGATAGAAAAAGCTAACTGAACTGCGTGGTGGTGATGCACACCTTTAATCCCAACACTTGGGAGGCAGAAGTAGATGAATCTCTGAGTTGGAGGCCAACCTGATCTACAAAACAAGTTCTAGAACAGCCAGGGCTACACAGAAAAAACCCCATTTCAGGTAGGTAGGTAGGTAGGTAGATAGATAGATAGATAGATAGATAGATAGATAGATAGATAGGTGGGTGGGTGGGTGGGTGGGTGGGTGGGTGGGTGGGTGGGTGGGTGGGTGGATGGATGGATGGATGGATGGATGGATGGATGGATGGATAGATAGATAGATAGATAGATAGATAGATAGATAGATAGATAGATAGATAGATAGATAGATAGATAGACAAATGAATAAACAAATGAATGGATACATAAATAAAATGTTCAAGGAACAAAACAATTCAGTGACAAGATAGAAAAGTATATTCTAAAGGTAAATAATTAAGGTTGGTACTAGAAAACACATTCATCAGTATTGTGGATGAGGCCCGAAATAAAGTCAAATGCATAAGAGTTTCTGTTGTTTAAAAACAGCACTTCAAAATAAAAACAATCTTCTAGTTTAAAATTTGCAGCATTTTACAAATTCACAGACAACTGTCTGTCCTTTTTGTTGATTGTCTCCTGTTGTCCATGCATGTAGGTGGATGAAATACATATCACAAACATAACAAGTCTTGGCAAACGTTATTTATGACATGCTATTTGTAGTTTCTGTATTTATAGAATTACCATTTTGTAATACATATATATGTAATATATATATGCAAGATGCAGGAGAACAGATATTAAATGATGCACCTGTGCCCTTTATCTGAAGAGTCAGCTCATCCCTTAGTCGGCTGTCCACTTCAGAGTCAGAAGCACCCAGTCCTAGACTTTATGACATCAGATCAGCTGAGCTTAAGAAGCCAGAGTCACTAGACCATGGGATGGGAATTGCTTTCTCACCGTTGATTATGGGACGTTGAAATAAAAACAACCCACATCAGTTCAGCTGAGAAAGGCATGTCTGTTTGCAATGCAGTGTCTTACCTCTGCTCCACAAACCACATTTTTCTGTTGGTTTTGGCCAGTGCATGCTGAGCCGTAAGAAACTATGGCAGGCAAGAAGAAAAACTAGAGAAGGAAAAAAAATCCCATAGCCAAGGGGAAAGGGGAAAAAAAAAAAAAACTTGTTCTGGAATGCTCTTTGTTTAAGGTTAATGCATGGATAGAACCTGATCAATCTGAAGCAGCAATCGCTCCCATGAGCTGTGTCTGTAAACACACCCAGCTCTTCTAACAGGCGAGATAATGAGAAGTCTGAAGGCGTTGCTCATCCTATTGCCCTCTTGGTGGGGTCCCAGCCAATAATGTTGTCTCTGCTCCATGTTTGAATTCCTCACCAAAAGCTCAACCCTACATCTGTCTTTACTTGAAAATACCTATACAGATCCTAAGCTGGGTTGTGATTATTCTTTGCCCAGTCCATCAAGGTGGTTTTGTAAATATTTCTTATGACAAGAGCCCTTCTCCCAACTTTCCCCTTGACATCTTTGGAGAGGATCGCATCCCACCCAACGGCTTGCCTTATCAGCTACGGACAAGCTTGCTGATTGCCACTGAAAACAGCCAGCCAAGCTGCATCTTTACTGCAGAGGCGCATCTCAGTGAAGACGCGCAAGATCAAGCTATCTGCAGCTTCAGTTAGGAGTGAGCTCCCGTGGGCGTCAGAGGAAATGCACCAACACTCATTCTCGGATGACAACGGCGAATTCAACCAACAATGAGAGGAAGAGAAAGGAAAAGTTAGTCTGAGTCATGAAAGAACCTTTCTAATCCAATGACCCCCAAGAAACTTGAAATGTTCCAGCTTTAAGAGAGAGAGAGCCAGAAATGGTGGCGCACACCTTTGATCCCAGCACTTGGGAGGCAGAGGCAGGGGCATCTCTGGGACAGCCGGAGCAACATAGTAAGACTCTATCTCAAAGATAAACTAAAATAAATCAATAAGTAATAACAAACTGGAGCTTGAATTTAAAAATCCACTTGACCTTTCCAGGACTATCCCATCCTGTCTCCCACTGCCAGAGCAAGCATCGTCCATTTTATTCTACAAGTTGTCCTCTGCACACCGACTTTTTTTTAAAAAAAAAAAAAAAATTACCCAGGGTCTTTGTCCTTTTCCTTCCATCCTGCCTAAGAATAGATTTTTTGCTTTGTTTTGTTTTGAGGGAACTGTATGTATCCATGTGGATAAATAATGTGCATGTGTGCAGGCACACATGCTGCGGCACACATATGGAAGTCAGATGAAAACTCTGGGAAGTTGCTTCTTTCCTTGTCCGTGGTTTCCATGGACGTTGGTCATTTGGGTTTAAGTAGCGTGCACTCTTCCCCTCTGAGGCATCACACTAGCCCTAGACCTTTTGAAGATTTGTCTTTTCATTGCAACTGATCTGATGCCAAATATGGAAACGGTCCTCAATAGCGTGCCAGAGTTTTGCAATGTAGACTCTCCTTTATTCAGGAGAGCAGCATAGCACTTCCATTCTGCAACTCACTGAGAGGAGGAAAAATGGCATGGCAATGAATTGTTCCCTTCCCAAAATTTCCTTCATGACTGAGGAAGCCAGAAAAAAAATCACAGAATACAGAAGACACCAAAGCAAGCCAACGAAAAGCATTCACAAGTACTGTGCGAGAACAAGAGTGTGTGGCAGAGGCATTTGCCGGTACTCTTATGACACTGAGATTGCAAACTGCCTTTAATCTGCATCTTCAAATGATGCTGTTTCACTTCAGAGATGAAGCCTGCTCTCTAATCTTAAAAGGCAGATGTTACCGGTCTCTATAAGTCAGTTTTGAGGGACTTTGAATGTTAAAATGGAAATACACAACTATAATCCACAACAGCATCAGTACTGTGTGCTTCTTCTCACCGAAGTATAATTTCATAGTTTGACAAAATGCAAACGTAAATTACATTTCTTTCCTTCAAATCTGTAATTCAGATAGAAACAGGCAAGATTACTTTAAGTTGATTGAGTAAACCCCTTTTCAAGGACATTTCATTTCACTGGAGAGAAAGTGGGGGGGATGCTGTAATCATTCATTCTGCAAACATATAAAAACCATGAACTACTGACAATTGAATTGGAGAGCCTAACTGATGGCCAAGGCTGCTACCAACACTGACTCCATCCTATACTCTCAATCCTATTTCCCTCTAAGTATTCTTGCTAAATAGAAAATTTAAATCTGGAAGACGGCCAATAAGAGCAGTGATATTTAAAGTTTTGAGTATTTTAGCCTAGCCTAAAGATAGGTGGACTTAAGATTCTTCAGGCAGGTTGGTCCCACTGGCGGGGTTACACCTCGTTCCCTGTCAGTCCCTCTGAATATCCTTGGTACTCAGCCCAGGTGACTGCTGAAAATAAAGCTCTGAAACCCACCACGGGCTGTCCTGATGTTGGCTTCTTCTCTCAAAAGCATGAAAGCAGAACCAGTTCCCTGCTGTCCAGTCCCAAGTGTGTCCTGCAAGCAAAGGCTTGGAGCGCGTGTTGGGCATCAGGATGCTGCTCTAGACTCTGGAAAGCTGCCGTCCACCTCTTCTGGAGTCCCTAACTCGTTCATTCTCATCATCCTATCTCGACTGAGCCACCTTCCCCCTTTTTTCCCTGAGTGCTTTCCCCTTATCCCTTAGCAAGCAAGCACCATCAGCTTATACACAGACCCATCTGTCAGTTTTCACCGCTTCCAAAGTAGAGAACTTTCTAGAAACAACCACTATCTCTCTTCTCTTTATAGCTGCTGTACTGGATTTCATAGGGTAGGAGGATGTGGGATAGAGAGGTAGGGGAGACAGAGAAAGATGGACAGAAATGGATAACCTGGTCCACCTGGCAAGTTTTCGAACATCTGTACTCTGAAAACATTGTATCTATAAACACAATATGTTCACATGTAGAACGACTTCACAGACCACAAAAAAAGCATAATTCTATGTCCTTTAGATGAAAACTTTAATATTTGAGGTTAACCTCTAGACCTGTGGCTTGCGACCCCTTTGGCAAGCCTTTATCTCCAAAAATATTTACATTATGATTCATAACAGTGGCAAAATTACAGTTGTAAAGTAGCAACGTAAATAATCGTCTGTCTGAGGGGCATCCCCCTAAGATGAAGAACCGTATTAAAGGGCTGGAGAGATGGCTCAGAGGTTAAGAGCATTGCCTGCTCTTCCAAAGGTCCTGAGTTCAATTCCCAGCATCCACATGGTAGCTCACAACCATCTGTAATGGGGTCTGGTGCCCTCTTCTGGCCTGCAGGCATACACACAAAGAGAATATTGTATACAAAATAATAAATAAATAAATATTTTAAAAAAAGAACCGTATTAAAGGAAGATTGAGTACCTCTGCTCTAGGCCACTTAAATGTAATAAATTGCACAAATCTGAGTAGCAGATCTGCCAGTGAACAAGAACATGTCATCACTCCTAATTAGACACTGCCAGTTCCATCAACTACAAATGTAGACACTGGCCTCGCAACTAAAGAGAACGTAAAAACTTTGCCACACACCCTTTCTGGCATACATCAGTCTTATGCCATTTTGCTTTCAAATCTTTTCTTCTAATTGAAGAATCAAGCCGGGGACTCTCCTGTCAGCATGCAGCTGCTCAGCTAAAGTCTCAGATTATCACAGCACAGCCGCATTAGGTATTTGACGAGCAAAAGAAAGACAGATCTTTTGTTTGCTTTGATTGACTCATACAGGGTCTCTCCCTGTAGCCCCAAAGAGCCTCAAGGTTGAACCTTCCCATCTCAGCCTCCCAACTACTGGGATTACAGATGTTCAGTATTATACCCTACTCTTCATTAACTAAGGAGTTTTCAAAGTTGATGAGCAAGCTCCAAATTTTGAGTGTTCTATGCTAGTTTTGTTTGTTTTCTCTTATTTTATTATCATTCTTTAGATGCCTGTTTGCTTTCTAAGAAGAGACAGAAAGGGTGTGGGTTCAGATGGGAGGGGGTGCTGGGAGAGTCTAGAAGGAGTTGGGGGAGAGGAAACCGTAATTGGAATATACTGTATAAAAAAATCTTTTTTCAATAAAAGAAAAATTGAAGAAAAAACAAAAAGAAAAAAATCTTCGTTGAACAAAGCACACTGAAATGTCAGATATACCAACATGATAGAGAGTTCTCTGCTATATATGTGTAAATGGGAAAATCACCGCACTGAGCCCCACTCAATAGAGAACTGCAAAATCCATGACACCCTGAATTCTAACCCGGTTGATTTCATCCCATTGATTCAAACTCCCCGGTTTCTACGTTCCGTCTAACAGTGCACATGGTACCCTATCTGACCACTTCCCCACGGAGTGATGGCTGACCATCATTTTCTATCTTCCTACATTCCCCAGGCTGTTGTTTCATTTGCTCTCAAGTGTACAGTGAGACTCCTCAAATCAGCAAAGAACCTGAGCCTTCTCATCCCTAGCAGGATTTTCTGTTTTCTCATAAAATCGTTAGTTATGTTTTTCATTTAGTACTTATACTAAAAAAAAAAAAAATCATTCATGTGCTTTTAATCACTTCTTTTAAACCAATAAAAATGATGATAAATCGGACTGGGTTATCGGATATTTATTAGCCAGGCCACAAATCTCTCCAATGTCACATTGCTTCTAGTTCAAAGAGTACCTATGTCCCCCTGGGTACTTCTGTAATACAGTCTCCTCCACGACTCCAGGGATCACATCCACAATGCACACCAGTGTGCAGACAATGGCATGCACATAGATTTTTCTCTCCTTCGAATAAGATAAATGGAGTGACTACATCTCATTTTGAAACAAAGAAATCCAACTGAACTTGGAAATTTGATTTCTGCCGCCCATTTACCATAGCGTCCCTTTCCCTGAGCTTAATAACTCACTCTGGTCATTTTACACCTCCTCTGTAGAAGGAGCTGCCACAGCACTCCTACACATCTCCGGATCTGGGAGAACTCTTATGTCCCCCTGCTTCTAACAGATGACCAGTTCCTAACAACAAATCCAGCTAACGAGTGTGCTAGTTAATTAATGATAAGTTTCTTCACATGGCCACAGCCTCGGAACAGACACCTTGGTTCACAGGGCAGCGGTGAGAGTATTCATGCATACAAAACATTCTCTGTCGTTGTTCTGGAGCCCCGAGGACTCAATCAGAAGCTGCATGCTTTGAAAAAAGCCTCTTTGTGTCTCTCCTGCTTGTGAAACACCTGGTGGTACTGAGTATGCAGGATTTCCTGGGAGCCTGAGAGTGTTGTTTAAAGAAAAAAACGGGGTGCTTTCTCTCTTAACTCTTATTTTAATAGATATAGGAAAAAACCGAAGCCAATGTTTTCTGATGCAAACATTTTGCTAATAGCCAGGATAGCCTGTCACCTTGTTAGTTGGGAGCTTTCCTCCTTCCCAGCGTAGTTAGCATTTAAAAAGACACAAAACCTGTCTACACACCGCTGTCCCCCACTTTCTAAAAGGCATCTTTGGTCTTTTCTTCCAGCAGAAGTGAACCCCAACATGTAGACAACAGGTAAGCTGCATTAAAAAGTAGTTTAAGAATAGAGACCACAAAAAGTACATATCTAAACCCTGAAACTCTGGTGCCAATTGGATGAGGTCCTAAGGCTAAGCTTCACGTAAGCAGGTAGGTGTAAGTGAGCTATCACTATAGTTAACGTCATCTAACTGACGAGTTATACTATAGACTGGTCTCCCAGAAGTTATAGTGACACCTTCGTTCTTGTAACTATTTCCTACGGCATACGGAAATAATTTCTTATATGAGCAATGTTTTCAAGGGCAATATATTTAATCTATACTTTTCAAGTGTTCTGGTCGCGATCTCACACATTTCGGAGAGACTGAAACAGGATGGGGGGATCTGGGGATTTTTTTTTTTTTTTTAAATATAAACTAGAGACCGAGAGGCTGATCCTCACTGCTGAGGGCTGAAACTTTACAAGTGACCTACCTGTGGCCCTAACACTTACTAATATGGACCCAGGATGCCAGGGTAAGATCGTTGTGATCCAGGTCCCACAAAAGTCAAGTTTGAAAATAACGCAGTGATTAGAGAAACAGCATTGACGCCTGTCAATATCACTTAGAGGAAGCAGAAGAAAGGCTCCTTTTAGCCTCATTGGAAAGAGCCGGCAGTGGGCTGTCAGGGCCACATGCCCACACCAAGGGCCCTGTCTGTTAGTCACAATCAGCCTTAGCAGGAGTGAAAAAGAGGGCTTTGAAGACAGCATTTGCCTCCAATAAAAACAGCATTCTCTTCTGGCCCAGTGACCCCTCGCCTCCCTCCCCAACGAAACACAATGAAGTTTTGTCCATTTGGCTCCCTGGGGCCCCAATTTTTTAAGATCTGTTTTCTCATTCTTCCTTCAAACTGCACCTCACCTCAGCTCCCTCCCCCACGTTTCAGCCCTATTCCTTCCACCTTCTCAAGCCTAAACCAAGTAACTCACTATCCCATCGGAGCATGCTTAATAATACACATTTTATGGTGTTGCAGAGACAGGTGGTGTTTCACGGTGATCCAATCCAGAGAAAACCCAAAATTCCCAGGAAGACAGAGGATGTACTGTGATGTCAGAGAAAGGGAAGAAAATATTGCCCCCTAGAGTGCCTGTCATTTCAAATGCAATTTTTAATTCTGAAACCATCAGCAGCTCCAATTTCCAGGAAATTAACCAAGTCGTT
The DNA here is from genome assembly GCF_982192425.1 of Myodes glareolus. Classification (NCBI taxonomy): domain Eukaryota; kingdom Metazoa; phylum Chordata; class Mammalia; order Rodentia; family Cricetidae; genus Myodes; species Myodes glareolus. Next base: position 18,394,258 of record NC_142044.1, read on the forward strand.
GCTTCAGACCAGGTCAGCGGAGCCCGGCGGCCTGCACAAGCGGCCCTTTATGAAGCCCCACTCTGCCCGTGGGCTGCAAAGGAGTCTCTTTCACTCCGCCTGCGCTAGTGAAGTCGGGAAGGTTCGGGAAACTCACCTTGCCTTAGTCTTAGTCGAGAACACAGCGAGTGCAGATCGACTCTTGAAGCCCTCTAAAGAGCCCACTGGGAGGACTCCCTTATTCTCAGTAAATCTTAGTCCCAAAGTTTTGAATTTCTAAAGTTTTATTTAAAAAAAAAAGTTCATCTCTTAAAGAAAGGAAAGAAAAACCAACTTCCTTTCTTTCTTATTCACAGGGCATAACTTTCTGATTGCAAATAACGTGAGGAGGGCAATACCCCTCTCTGTCTCACCTCTCTGTATCTCATCCCGTCCCATCATTAAACCGGTACAGGTTCTCACTGCAGTTACTCTGGCTTTATGTATGAACAGAGGGTCTTACCTTCTTCAATACTTATAAATTTCAGGGTGCAAAAATTTAAAGTCAGTTATTAAGAAGTGCCACAAAAGTTCTCTGATGCAAACAACATTCTTAGAGGCTGGAGAGCTGGCTCAGAGGTTAAGAGCACTGACTCTTCCTCTAGAGGACCGGGGTTCAATTCCCAGCACCCACATGGCAGTTCACAACTGTCTGCGACTCCAGTTCCAGGGGCTATGCATAGGCATGCAGGCAAAATACCCATACACGTAGGCTAAATTCATTGCTCTTTGAGGTCCTCTGAAAGAAGGCGTTGACGTGGATTGCCTAAACGCACAATAACAACTGCTGCTCTTACCTGGGAGAGGTCCTTCGTCCCATTCTGCCCTCTTGATCCGGCTTGCTGTGAATCCCAAGCAGATGTTGACACCGACGGCAAAAGTGAACAAGGATATCACCTAAGAGAATAAAGAGATCGAATCGTCAAACACAGCTAGATTAGATTAGATGGACTTCTAAATTCATGGAAGCAGTTCAGATGAGTACAGCAACCCCAGTCCTGCCAATTTCGAAAGGCTTTCTCGGATGATGTCTGGATTTGAACAAGGAGAAAGGAAAAAAAAAAAAAAACCGAATTCAAATGGAAGTGATTCGGAAGATCGAGCAGTCCTCGAGTCACTGCATCCTTCGCCTACCTGGTGTGACCCGAAAGAGCCTTTTCTCGCCATGCCCAGGGATTCTTGGAAAGCCTCTGCAGGGTGTTCGCTGCGTGCCCGGAATGCACTGCGTTCGTTTGGGGCTCTGAGTTCAGTCTATTAACTCCAAGCAATCCCACCTGGGAAGTTGACAGGCGCGTCTGATTCGTCCAGGGCTCGATTTCATCACAGTTGGTTCACAAATTGCAACTCGGAGCATAGGAAGCTTAAGGCAACATCCTTCTTGGCCCCACCCCCCGGCCGGCCCCTCCCCTCACGCAGACACTTTCATGTGGTATCCTTTGGCAACAGGGGGATTTCTTATGTAGCCGTGGCCAGTAACAGTGCATGATCGTTTTTCTTCCCTCACAAATACATGGTTTGTCAAAAGAGAAACCAAATGTATTTTATCCGATAAAAATGAAACAGAACTGCCCAGAACTTCCCATCAGCTCGAAGCTTTTGCTAGGCAATTATATCCTCAATTCGACAACTTCACGTTTCTTTTTAAACAAGAATTAAAAAAAAAACCCTTACAATTCATAAACTAGATAAATCTCTCTGTTTTTCCCGTTTGTTTATTTTTCCGGCAGTTGGAAGGACCCTGTCTCTCTATAACTACACTGGCAGCTACTCCTGATTCCTCGGGAGCTTCTCACAATGGAATCTTCCAAAATTGCAACTCACACAAGAGATAGCATTATTTCCCTCCATGTTGTCAAATTTTACAGAAGTAACTTTTATCACAATACTGGGACTGCCCGCTAAGCTGCATAAAGTCCTTCTTCGTGTGCGGAAAGACAACATCATCCCAGCCTCTCTACCCATTCCTGACAAAGGTTAACTTGTTTGTGGGGTAGGGGGTGGGGGTAAGAAGCAGGCATAAGAGACAGTGGGGGGGGGAGGCTTGATCAGCCTTGGATTTCCCTTGGAAATGGCAATGCCTGCAAGAACCCCTGTTAAATGCTCGTCCAGTTTGAAGAGACTGTGTACCCTGGAAGGCTGTTGTGTGCCCTGAAGCTCCTAAGTAATTTAGTAACTTGGCAACCACACCAGATTTAGAAGTCTCTAAATCGGAAAGCCGTTTACATATTACATGCTTTTAGGATTCAGGGGAGGGCAGGGTAGTTGTTTTCTGGCTCTCCCCTGCCAGGCCCATCCCGTGACTATCATCCTGAGCACATATGTGCATACGTAAACAAACAGGAACCTTCCAAGCAGCAACCGCTAAAGGAGCCCCCACGGCTCTGCTCGCTTAAAACCCGATAGCACAAGAGTCAAGAGCTTGTTTATGTGGGTCGCAGAGTAAGCCTGGGCTTCATTATAAACTCCGGAATTTAGTAAACAGCTCATTGAAAAGGAGGGAAGACTCTGCCAGACATTCGGTTGCTCCTCGCGGATCCTCTCAGCTTTGCACTCTCGCAGAGAGGGCAGGCTCTGGATTTATCTACAAGCCTCTCGCTTTAGTCTGTATGCCAAGCTAAACTGATCTGGAGTTGATTATTTAGCAAGGCTTCTAAAAGATGTTAACCCCATGGACGATTTTTCTACGTTTATATTCAGTCTCAAGATGCAAACCTGCTGGGCGGTTTTTTTTTGGGGGGGGGGGGGGGATCTGTAAACCAAAAGGAAAGTATCAAGTCCACACCGTTATTTGGTTGTATGCTGCATGCAACAAAGGATCTAAAACCAGCCTCCTTTTCTCTCTAGCTTCCCCAGGCCTTCAGATCCCAGCAACTTGAGACTTTCTCTGACATTTGATTATAGAAACCCATTCCTAGGACAATGCAGGCTCTCCTTGGGGGGTGGGGGGAGGGGGGGAGGATGCAGCTCAGAAACTGAATGTCAGTTTTTACTTTATTGGTTTTATTTAATGGCACACAAACTAGCTGTGCAGAAGGAAGAGGCCACAAAGTGTGATAGCAAGTTGATCCACGTACATGTGTGATTCTGTATGGCACCCATGTATCCAAAAGGATCGAGAACAGCTACACTTCCTCTTGACCAGTCTGCCAAAGAACTGCATCTTCACCAGTTTATTGTGTGTCATAGACTGGTTAATACATACACACATACCTACATATACATGTATATACGCAGATACAGACATACACACATCTGCACACACAAACATATATACACATATACATGTGCTCACGTACGTACACATATAAGGACATGCACACATGCATAAACACACACAAATATAAACATCGTGTCACTATAGTTAAGCAAATTGTATGTGTTTTATATGTGCATATATATATGTGATAGTACATATATTCTTCATGCGTATCTGTGTGGAGGCCAGAGGAGGGCTTTGAGTATCTTGCTCTATTTCTCTGCCCACTCTTTCCCTGAGATAGGGTATCTCAGTGAAGCAAGGGCCAGGCTGGCAGCCAGAATCCCCAGCAATCCTCACGTCTCCACTCCCAACAGGGCTTGAAGGGCAAGACACAAGGCAAGCAGATTTTTCCCACAAGGTAATCATTATAGATTAGCTGGCAGGGGGAGAGTCAAAGCCCCTACTTTGGAATCACATCAACAGTAAAATGCAATTACCCTTCATTATCTCAAACAGAAAAAAGACCCAAACACCTGGTCATGTACACAAAAGGTCAAAAAATTCACCTAGAATAACTGTACTGCAGTAGAAAATCTTTCATAAGGAAGAAAGTTCACCTGCCATGGTGTTTAACATTATAATAGAAAGACATACATGGCTAGCTGACTCAATACAGCACAATGAGGACAGAAAGAGGACTTTTAAACCCAGATCAGTGTGGTTTATTAACCCAGCCATATTTCAGAGGCCCCTGCCCCCTGGCAAAGAAAACCTACTGCTGTAAACATCTTTTAACCATCTCAGTCTCAAAAGTCACTCTGATTCTCCAACTTTATGGACCAAAAGGATCCCCCGAGGGGAAGGTATTAAAACGTGATATTTATACCTTACCCCCAGAGATTCTATTCCACTAGATCTAAGGGGCACAGAGAAGAAAGGGGTATTTAGGAGACAGACAAGAAGGACGCTGTCACTCATTCCGATGCAAGTCACATCCACATTCCAAACAACAACATTAAAAATAGCTGACAGTGACTTCATTTACCAATGCTGCACATGTTGAATAGCTTGGCCTGATTCGTAATGTAATCTTAACCTATTACTGATAGTATCCAATGTTCATTGGACTTGAAGTTTCGATCTCTTTATAGCAAGCTGGGGTGCTCGGGCAAGGGGTGGATCATCTTGATGCTGTGAGCTGCAGTACAAGCTGGGGTGCTCGGGCAAGGGATGGGTCATCTTGATGCTGTTAGCTGCAGAGCAGTGATTGATTTACTTGCTGTTTGCACAAAGCAGCAGTGTGTTGCTTGATTGCAATATAGCAGTTGCATTTATACACATGCACAGTCCACCTTTTCAGGAAATCTGTCTATGGGTCCTTGTTCTCCAGCCCTGATCAGGAGAAGAAGGCTTGAGGTGACCCATGAGAGTTGAAAGCTGTGTGACCGACACTTGCTATTCTTGCTCCCAATTTTGAAACCGTCAGAGACTCACTAAGACTTTGTCTAAATCCTGCTTCTCGTGATTCCTGACTTGACTTGCCTTAGTATTATTTCAATTGTAACTACAACAAAACACCTTGAACATTAGAAAGTGGCACTCATGTGAGTCTCCCCTAATCTAGTTGAAAAGTCATTCTGTCTTGTCTTTAAGTTCTGTTTTGGCTGAGGACTACTGGAAAACACGGCATTTACAAAATGAACAACAGTCTTTGTTTCCCAACCTAATGGGTTGAATGTTTTGACAACAAACTGGCTCGCTGCTTCCACAATTCTGGACTGCAGATGGGACTTAAGATGCTAACCCACAAAAGCAAGGTTTTATGGGTAATGTATGTTCCCAGGAGTTAGCCAGTTGAGAAACTACAAATTGCAGTTCAAATGCCAAGAGGGCTTGGTCTCTTAATTATCACAAAATTGAAAGCTGAAATCAATACTGCCATGTTTTCCCGTGGGTTTAACTTATGTCTCTGTATTACATTTGCTACCCATAGACTCTCACAAGAATCCCACGCCAAAATATTCTGTGAATAACCACAGATTCAGATATTCATTAGCTAAGCATTGTTCTGGGTAATAGGAAGCTGAACTAGGCATCATCCATGCCTTCCACATTCAATGAGACACAAAGGTAACGGAAAAGTTGAAACTGTGGTAAGTGCAGGAAACATGTAGAAGTCAGCAGTGTTTGGAGAACACAGAATTCAGGTTTGACCTCATTGGGAGGGCTTGCAGAAGACTTGGGGGAGTCCATTGGACTGTGATTTGAAGGGTAGGAGGGAATAGCTGGATTCAGACAGGAGAAAGGACTCTAGACAGAGAGACCAGAATGTGAAAACAGTTTCTGTAGTTATAAAGTGAGATTCACGAGGACCAAAAAAATCAAGACAGCTTGAGTAAGTGTGGAAGAACAAGAGTGGGCAGGGAGGGAGGGGAGACAGCAGAGGTTAAGGGAGGTCAATCATGTGATTTTTTTTTTCAAAGGTAACCTTAATGGCATTATCTTTATTCTTAAAGCAATGGAAAGCCTTTAGAAGGCTTAGGAAAATAGAGGTTTAATCAGATTTTAAGGCTAATCTCTTTGTAGTGTGGCTACAATATGCAAGGAATCAAGAATGGATACAGTTGTTGGGCTTAAAAAGGATGGCGCTCAGTTTGCCCCGGGGAGGCTCCGGTTATTACAGACAGAAAGAAAAGACTAAGAGTTAGGGGGAAAGATCTGTTAATCAACCAGGTACAAGAACTGAAGAGCAAGAGGGTGTGCCGTGTGACTTTTGAGCTAATGAATACTTCTCAATTACCATGGCCATATATAATCTCAGGAACGTTACTTCTTGTATCTTAATTGAACGTGTAAATATATTTAAATGAGATACATACAGACTCGCCTAAATACACACATATGTCTGGGAAATGGCCCCGTGGGAAATCATGTGCCTTACATGTGAGTAACAAAGTCCGGAGCCCCAGAACCTACATAAAAAACTGGACTTAGCGATGTTTCTGCAATTGCTGTGGTTCCTCCTGGGATAAGAGGAGAGAAAGGAGATTCCCCAGAAACTCAAGGGGTGCCCTTGTGTACACAGAAGGGGACAAAAAAGGGAACCTGCCTCAACACCTAAGGTTGTCCTCTGACCACATAGACCTTGACAAATGTCTACCCATACTCACACCCATGAACACGCTCGCACACACACAAGAAAGACACATGTATCTATTTGTTAATGCCTTAGGATAGGTCAAAATAAAGGACGCAGATGGTAGTTTCAAAACACTTGTCTAAAATTTTCAAAACCGTCTAAGGCAGTTGATGTAGAACAATATGACCTGAGACCTTGAACATAATAAATTCATAACAAAAGAGGTTTTGAAAGAATTAGCCCCCAGGAAATAAGTCGGCTTTGTTCCTAACTCTGGTTGATAATAAACACTTTAAAAGTCAAAACCACTATTTAACTGTTTAGTTTCAACTGTATGTTCAAGAGTCCAGCAAACAGAGAAACTGCATCCATAAGCAGACCCTTAGGAAAGCTTCCATCTTGGAAGTGACTTTGTAATGCTTGTACCACATATGCATGGGTGGGTGGGAAGATGACTATGAAAAACTCTCTCTCTCTCTCTCTCTCTCTCTCTCTCTCTCTCTTTCTCTCTCTCTCAATTATATGTGTTTTAATATTAGTATTTTTCCTTTTTTCTTTCTTTCTTTCTTTTTTTTTTTTTTTTTTTTTTTTGAGACAGGGTTTCACCATGCAGCTCTGGCTGTCCTAGAACTCACTATGTAAATCAGGCTGGGCTCGAACTCACAGAGATCTGCCTGTCTCTACCTCCTCCTGTGTGCTGGGATTAAAGGAGTGCGCCACCGCCATCATGCCAGGCAATATTTTTTCATTTGTGTGTGTGTGTGCACACGCGCATGCACTACAGCACATATATAGAGGTTACAGGACAACTTGAAAAAATCAGTTCTTGCCTTGTATCATGTGGGTCCCAGGTATCAAACTCAGGTCACCAGACAGAACAAGCTCCTTTACTTCTGAGCCATCTTGTTAGCCCAAAGTAATTGTTTTTAAGACATAGGATTGACTATTTCCTTCCAGTGTCTGTAAACAGGAAGAAATACTATTATCTCCTCTTCCTGAAGATGAAAAAGAGGGGGGGGAAGAGGCACAAAGACTACGTGACGTCTCTGAAACGGCCAAGTGGCTAAGCCAAGGTAAACACCAGGTCACCAAACCATCCTAGCCCTCCCTCCATTGGAGCCTACATCTCTCTGCCACACCACATGAGGGCCTCAACTCAACACAGCCAAAGTGCAGCTACCTAAACAGCGTGCTTTCCTCTCCTGGACATGGCGAAACACGTGTTCTATCGTGACGCTCCTTTTTCTTCCTCCAGGTCAGATATCACATCCAGAGACTCCAATTGCTAAATAGAGCCATCTCTGTTGCTGCTCAGAGCTTTCTGGGTGCTGCTGGCAGCTGAGTTCTCCTGCTGGGCGGAGACTTGTCTTTGCATCGCTCATCTTTGAGGCATAGCCTGGAAGGTCCTCTCATTTCTTCTTCTTTTGCATTCTGCCTCCGCCAGGCACCGTTTCATGGAAGACTCGTGGACTCAGCCTGTGACTTATCTCTACAAATTACCCAGCAAACCCGAGGTATGAAACAAATCCGACCCTTCCCTTTGTCGTGTAAAGGCTGTCCACCACCTCGCCTCAATAGCTGGTCTGAAAATGCGATCCCTGGACCAGCAGCATCAGAATGGTCTGGGATGAGGGTCACATGTCCTTGGAGCCTACCTCACTCACACCAAGGGTATCAGGGAACCCAGTGGTGACAAGCACATCTGCTCGCCAGGCGCATAGAGCCCCGAACCCCATCAAGACTACGATCTCCGAATTCAGTTCCAAGCTCTATCCCTGTTTAACTGTGAGGCCTTACGTGACCCCCTTATTTCTCCATCCTAAAACTTGGTTTTCCCATGTGTATCCATTTCAGGATTCTTCAGAGCATTACAAGAAGTAATCCATGCAAATCACCAAACACAATGCCTGGCCCAGGATAATGCTTCATAAAGGGTAGTTTTCTTAATCAGAAAAATGTTTGTTATTTCTTGATTAAAGCTGTGTTCTTGCGCACCTCTGTTTCTCAATACAGGGTGCTACTTTGGCCTGGAACGACCTCGTCACTTAATCTCCCTGACAAATCCCAATACATTTATGAAAACTTGAGTCACATGACACTATCCAGTATGACCTCCCCTGACCTCTTCATCCAGTGGAGAACAATGGGCTCCCCTTGCTCTGTTCTCAGATTTTTCTGGAACTTCTTACATGGCTCTAGCCCTTGGAACCCTTCAAATGCAGAGGTCAGGTATCCCAAAGTGCACAGAGCACTACAACCTGCCTGGGATGTCATATGCAAATGACAAAGCTTTGACGGATGAATCACTGGGCACCAAGAACCTTGAATGACGTTTCTTGCTCTGTTACTTTAAGCCCTTACCTTTTCAACTGTATAACAGGGTTGATGGACTACCGTGGTGGATTTTAGCCCTTTACAAAACAACTAGATTTTTTTTTCCTAAATGGAACCTTAAAACAAATAGTGAGAACTAAGTTTGGAGATGCTGACTTGAGGTAAGAATGGGGAACCAGTATCCCATCTTTACCAGCCAGCTCCCTCACCCTGGGGCACCTCCTCAGATTTCTGAACAAGTAAGGAGTGTAAGTTGTAAAAACAAACAAATAAAACCAATACATTATCTCCATTATTCAAATGCCATTGCCAATAATCCCTTATCTGAGGTATTCTGATTCCCAAACCCAACCCAAATCTGACCCTCTATGGCAGACCTTTAGTTGATGACTGGCAGACAGTCCCCAAACAACAGCTTCTAGAAGGAGGTCAAGTTCATGTCTACTTATATGATTTTGTAGCTCTGAGGTCTTCTTCCTCTCCTCCAAATCTTGACCCATAACTTTCTCCAAGCCTCAGCAACTGCAAAAACCCATCTCACAGCTGAAATTGTGCCACCATCAAGAACCCAGAGAATTTACCCAGGATTAAGTTATCTGCCCTTCAGGGTGTCCTGTCTGTTTGTGTTCTCTGTCTGCCTGTTTGCTTGTTTTGCTATCTCTTCTTTCGTCAGTAAAAGTATAACTTCTCAGAGAACAGGAGAAATAAACAGCATGGTAAACAGGCCAAGAGTTTGGATTCTGGATTCCAACAGAATGCAAATCTTCAAAATGAGACTCAGCTTCTCTCTCTCTCTCTCTCTCTCTCTCTCTCTCTCTCTCTCTCTCTCTCTCCCTCAATTTATTTATTCTATATATGAGTACTCTATCTGCATGTATGCCTTTATGCCAGAAGAAGGCATCAGATTCCACTATAGACTGTTGTGAGCTACCTTGTGGTAGCTGGGAATTAAACTCAGGACCTCTGGAAGAGCAGCCCTTAACCACTGAGCCTTCTCTCCACCCTGACTCAGCTTCTCTAAATGACTCATTTCTATAAAGAGAAATAGTTCTTATCACACAAGATTAATGGGAAGAACAAATTATATAATGGGTTAAGTAACCAAGCACTTGAAACATAAAACACGCATGCACATGTGAACACACACACAAACACATATACACACAGAGACATCACCAATTCCTCAGTTCAGACGAGTAAGATCTACATCGCCCGCCCTCACAGTCTCAATGCCTGTGCTTAGTAATACAGGTTCAAGGAAACTCATTTAACTTAGGGAAACAATAGATCAATGCCTAATGTTGAAAACCTCCCATTCCACTTTCTCTCAGATCTCAAAAGATGCTGCTTGGCAAAGCTGGGGTGATTCTAGACACGGCTTAGAAGACATGAGAGCCGAACAAAATAGTTAACACCCATGTAGAAAGCGCTGACTTAAGTTTCTACTGAAGAACTGTGTTTGAACTCCAGTTTAGAAGGAAGTTTGCGCTTGTTCCTGGAATGGCGGGGCGAGCATTCCCAGCACAATGGCCTCTCCGGAGAGGAAACACAACTGCTGCATCTCTGCTTCCCGCTTCAAGCAAGCAAGAGCTACTGAGACTCAGCAAAGTCAGAGCAGAGCAGAACTTCCCTTGCCTGAAGAAGAGAGAGAGAGAGAGAGAGAGAGAGAGAGAGAGAGAGAGAGAGGTCTGATGTCACTATAACTTATAACTAATGGTGAAAGGCGGCATGAGTGCTTTTCCCCAAGATTAGGAGCAAGGATATGCTTGCTCTCTTGGAATCTCTGGTCTACTGTCATTCTGCTGCCAGAACAAGTGAGCAAGCACCTACCGGTGTGGACGCTCCTGGATCCACGCAGAGCTCCTGGATCCTGGAGCTTGACGAGGAGAGGAAGGCCTCAGGGCTACAGAACCATGCAAACAGTGCAGATGCTTCCATACTAAGTGAAGGACGCTGTGTACAAAGCCACCTGCTGTACTGTCTCATTGAGAAGAAACATCCCCAGTGGGAAAGAACTGAGAGAATGGGGATTCAGGGCTGTCAGACCACGTGACTGACAGGGATGGTGCTCTCGTAGGAGCTTGAGCTCACATATAATGAAATGCTCTAAAATTAGGTAATGGTGATATTTGAACATTTCACATTAGAAAATATATATTTGTTTTCAGTATGCCTTCACGGTATGTTATCTTTTTTGTTTAGTCTTGTTTTTTGTCTTTTGTTTTATAGAGACAGGGTTTCTCTGTGTAGCTTTGGAGCCTGTCCTGGAACTCGCTCTGTACACCAGGCTGGCCTCAAACGCTCAGAGATCTGCCTGCCCCCGCCTCCCAAGTGCTGGGATTAAAGGCGTGCACCACCACCACTGCCCGGTCCGCGGATGTCGTGTTTAAAACACATGAAAAAAGGGCTGGAGAGATGAGTTAAATGTTAAGAGCAGGGGCTGGAGAGATGTTTCAGTGGGTTAAGAGCACTGGCAGTTCTTCCAGAGTACCTAGGTTCAATTCCCAGCACCCACATGGCAGCTCACAACTGTTTGTAACTCCAGTTCCAGGGGATATGATACCTTCATACCAATGCACATAAAATAAAGTTAAAAATATTATTTAAAAAAAAATTAAGAGCATTGACTGCTCTTCTACGGGTCCTGAGTTCAATTCCCAGTAAACCTCATGGTGGCTCAAAACCATCTATCAGATCGGATCCCCTCTTCTGGCATGCAGGCAAACATTTATTTATATATACATAAATAAATAAACCTTTAAAACATACACACACACACACACACACACACACACACACACAAAATGCCTATGATCCCAGTACTTGGGAGGCTGAGGTAGGAGAATCTCAAGTACCAAGTCGGCATAGGGCACATAGATAGACACACACGTGCACACACACACACACACACATACACACACACACACTCAAACACACATGCAAACTAATGACTCAAATACACATGCAAACAAGCGAGATTCTAGCTGCAGAAAAAAAAATCCAAAGCACTCAATCCACAGAAAAACAGCGTTCACTTTGATCTTAGTTCTGGAGGTTGCATGTTCAAAGCTGTCTCCAGGATCACGCCACTCCCCCTGCGTACCTAACACAGCACAGGAGGGACAACGCATTTCAGCTGTGGTGTGTACCTCCGTCTGTGAACAATCTCTCCATATCCCTGAGAAGATGACTTCCCAAGACTCTGCCGGCCTATCCAGCCCTTTCATCGCACTTCGTGGTCCATGTTACTGTCAAGGAATACAGCCTATAAGAGAATCCAGGTCTTGCCTGTAAAACTTGAACCTTAGTGGCAATGAACTATGAATAATATGAGGGGCAACTGTGGGGACTTAAGAGCAATAATACTTCGCATTTCAAGAACAAACAGTAAAATAAAAAAACCCCAGCCCACTGAGACAGTGAAGATTTATTCACTTTCCGACATTCTGCAATGACTGGAGCGGCAGGTTGTGCCCAGGATTCAGCTCTCAAGCACCCTTGACTGGAAGACTAGGCAGCAGAGAGAGATCTAATACAGTGAGCTAAAGATGGATTTTTTTTTAAGTTGAAAAATGTTGAGGGCAAATGAACCAGAAGAAAAGAATGGGAAATTTCAGACAAGGAGTAGACAAGGTACTATCACCGGCTTGCAGAAAACCTCGGATGTGGTAGCTGGTCTCCAGAAAGGCCTGTACTTTCCCAGACAATTGACACAGATCATCTCGCTTGATATTCATAAAGCTTTTATGATATTATCATTGTCAACAAGTGTGAAAACAACGTCAAATATACCTGACAATGTTCCTAAGGTCAGGTCCCTCTTTAGTGGGAAAGTCATCTTTTCTCTCAGATCCCCAATGACGATTAGAAGAAAACTAGCCAGCTCTCATAAAATGGGACTCTCAGCTACATGGAGAAGGACCTGAGTCCCCGCAAAGCAGAAGAACTGATAGGTGGGTGGTGAATATAACAGAAGCCACAGAGAAACCTCTGATCTAGGCTGGCCTTGTTGTGACCCCAAACCAACCATGAGACAGTGACAAGGACCTTGGCATGTCATTTCAAAATTCCTGTGCCATCAGAAAATAGTTCTTGCCATTGTTAGGCAATTTCCCTAAACTCAAGAAAACCAAAGTTTGACAAAGTCATAGTACACTGGTTCAATGCAGACATAGAAAGTGCCCTTCACAAGGTTAGCTAGGGCTTATGAAACCTTGCTTGGTACCAGGAGTCCTTAGTATTAGGAATGCAAAGATAAAAAGCAAGCAAGCAAACAAACCAAAAAACCCACATGTTTTAATTGGGAGATGAAATGTATTGCCTCTTTGGGGCAATGCAACAAAACATCAGTAACGGATTGGTCTGTGCACACAAGAAATTTACTGTTCAGAAGAGGCTGAAGGTCCAGGATTCATATCCTAGTAGACAGCATCTGGGAAGCCCAGGTCCTGTAAAAGAGTGTCTTCTTCCAATGGCTGCACATGACAGGAAGAGTAAGTCTGTTATAGAACATTCCTTTATACTGTGTGAAGACATGTTGCTGTGACTGATTTAATAGAGAACTGAATGGCCAATAGCTAGGCAGGAAGAGGTTAGGTGGGATCTCTAGGGACAGAGAAATCTTGGCAAAGAAGAAAGGAGGGTCACCAGCTAGACTCAGAGGAAGCAAAACACACAGGAGGAGAGGCAAAAGCCACAAGTTATGTGTCAATATGCAGATGAACGGAAATGGGCTAATTTAAGTCATAAGAGCTAGTGGTACAAACCTAAGCTATATAGGCTGAGCATTCATAATTAATGATAAGTCTCTGGGAGCTGGAGAGATGGCTCAGAGGTTAAGAGCACTGACTGATCGTCCAGAGGTCCTGAGCTCAATTCCCAGCAACCACATGGTGGCTCACAACCATCTGTAATGAGATCTGGTGCCCTCTTCTGGTGTACAGGCATACATGCAAGCAGAACACTTTATATATAACAAATAAATAAATCTTTTTTTAAAAAAATAATGCTTCTATGGCATGATTTGTGAGCTGGCAGTCCAAAGAAAAATCTGTCACCATAAGTCTACCTGGGAACTTCTCTAGGGGAGAAGCAGTAGTTTCCTGGTTCCTGAACCACAAGTTTAAAATATGTTCTTAAAATCAACATGGCAGTGAATGACTAGCTGCCACAGACTGAATTCAATTTGAATGTATCTGAGCCAGGTATGGTGGCACACATCTTTAATCACAGCACTTGGAAGGCAGAGGCAGGTGGATCTCTATGATTCAAAAGCAGATTGGTCTCCGTAGGTCATTCCAAGCCAGCAAGGGGTACAAACAATAATGATGACAGTAAACTTAAATGTATCTTGACAGGGTAAAATTAAGACATTAAAAATGAGACAGAGACAGGGATTAATCCATCTGGAAGAACCTTCTTGAAATACACATTATTGCTTTTACAGCCACACAAAGAGAGGCCAACATGAACAACTTTGGTAAAAAGGCAACTAGGAGTTCTGTGAAGAGCAAGGCCCACAAGTGCCCATGTTTGTCCATAGGTCTCCGTGACCCTGCCTGATCTAAACGACTCCTCGGCTCTGCTAACAGCATTTGGTTCTGCTAAACACAGAGCTGCCCAGGCTCCTCGGGTTATGTTAAGATCTCAATAGAAAACCAGAAGCCTGAGAGGGGCATGGTGGGATGGAATGAAGGGTGTCTCTACCGCACACTCCACTAAGTTCTCTTTCATGTGCTCATTCAACAAACTTTCACCGAGTGCCTAATTTATGTTACGCACTGAGGACGTAGCCTCTGCCGTGAGTTTCTCACATTTTGGCAAGAGAAGAAATACAGTCTCGGGTAGCTGGCAGTTGATAAGGAAGCTAGAGCAGAAGAGTAGCAACCGTCTATAAGACAGTGATAAAGATCTTTCCCCCAAAATGACATTTAATCAGAAACCTGGAAAAAAAAATAAAGGAGCATCCAAGTATTTCTTCAGAAGGACGGTAAGTGCGGAGGCCCTATGGTAGGAGTAGGCTGGTGTATTCCGGGAAGCCAGTGTGGCTGGGAGAGTACAGAGGGGAAACAGTAAGGGCCACTGTCATCATGGGCTCTGGTTCAGGCAGGACTTTGCAGGCTATACTGTGAGCTTCACGTTTCCCGTTGGGTATGATGGGAGACGGAGCTGGGAAATGGTGAGAGAAGTCCTCTTTTAGCAGAAAGCCTCAGTGACTGTTCAAGAATTCCTGCACAGGGGCTGGAGAGATGGCTCAGAGGTTAAGAGCACTGACTGCTTTTCCGGAGGTCCTGAGTTCCATTCCCAGCAACCACATGGTGGCTCACAACCATCTGTAATGAGATCTGGTGCCCTCTTCTGGCCTGCAGGCATACATGGCAGTTGAACACTGTGTACATAATAAATAAATCTTTAAATAAAAAAAAAATTCCTGCACAATGCCTCAATTGAGAGGACTCAAAGGCATCTGAGGTCCTTTCCAACCCTAGGTGCCTACTGCTTCTCTCTCTCCATAAAACCCTCTCAAGGAGCCCGCGTGCGTCGCTGCAATAACCAGAAGAGAGTCGTCAAAGCACACTAAACAGAGCTGTTTCTTTTTCTTGGTAAATAAGGGGAAAGCTCCTATACCTTCTGGTTCTTGCCATTCTATCTCCTGGAAGAAATCCAGACAGAGAATAGAATACAGATGGATCGATAGATCACCGGTAAGGTCTATTTACCTATGTCAGTGAAAGGGTGTGGTTTGATTAAAAAGGAGAAAGAAACATCCTTCAGGAATCTTTTGAAAGAGGTGAGATGGAGCACTATCCTTCTGAACTGATCTAGAAAACAAGCATAACACAAACTGACCTTGGATTGCCTGTCCTAGCCTTATAGAGTTTTCGCTATGCCTTGCAAACAGTAAGCCAGTATATTTATTAAATCCAGTAACTTCGGGTTGCCAAGCAGAGTATTATGCAAGAGGGTGCAGAAGGTCTGGACCTTACTCTGTCCAGCTAAGCTTCTGCTGCTCTTGGGAGAAATGTTATACAACTTGCTAATTACCAAACTCCTGGGCTGTCAGCCTTGGTCAGGATCAGAACTTGGATGCTTACCGGACATGTGGCCTGGAGTGAGTTGGGAAACCTCACTAAACCTCCAGTTCCTCCTGTGAAAATGGTAACAGCCACAGCGCCTTCTTTATACTTCTGGTGGAGAGATTGAATCAAATGATCTGTGTCGTGTCAATTGTTTATAACAATGGCGACTCTCAGTGAAGCCCCTAGAATGGATCAGACATTGAACAGGGATGATCTCACTAACACATTCAATGACCCTGCATATTATAGATCCCATTATATATTCAACTTATAGTTGAACCAGAAGTCCATTATAGATCCATTATATATTCAGTTTATTTTCAAAGGCATAGAGAAGCTTAAGCCGGTTGCCCAAGCTCACACACTAGCAAGGGACAAAGCCAGCATTAAGACTCAGGTCTCCTTAAGCCGAGTCCAGCTTCAGAGAAGTTTCTGCTACAGTATATTATGTTGCAGAACGTTAGTTATATTGCTTTTAACCAAACTCTCCCAGCTTTTCATTAGGGGGAACATGAGAAATTGTTTGAGAGGACTCAAAGACAGTTCGGAAACAGAATTGATACCAACCAGGGCAAGTCCTTATTTAGCCACCATAGCAGTTTGGGGGCATTCTCTTGGCACGCTGTTTTTTGTGTTCCCTGACTAATACAGCCCGTTTGGGGTGCCTCCTAAGACGCAGACTTGGGGAAATCTGTGTCTCAGACTATGATCTCAAGTGACAGGACATTCTCTCCTATACTTAGTTCCCTCTCTTTTTCCGCGGGTATTTCTTCCTGAAAACTGGAAGGAAAAAAAAAAAAACCTCTGGAACATGAATTTTTGCCATCAGTCTGATATGATCCTACTATTGATGATGTCCCTGTGGTCTGACTCAGCTACGGTACAGTTGAAGATGCCAGCGCTAAGACGCTGAAACCAGCCACTCGGTGTGGCTCTATCTCAGACATACCTCATAACTTAACCTTAATGACAACACTATGCTCAACGTGACCCTAGGACATGAGTGTTCCTGGATCTGTTCTAGGCTCAAGTGACATCAACAAGTCACAAAAGACCCCCAAATACCTGCTCACAGGGCTTACTCTCTTGCTGACTGCGAAAGAATGCTGTATAAGTGAGCACAGCAACGCGTGGCCAGAGTGATGGCATTGAGGGTGATGACAGCCTGGACTCGAGCGAGAGCTGCCCCGGCGAGCCAGTCAGACTGATTATAAAATCCAGTTTGAGTAATTTGGCTGCAGACAGCCAGCCAGCTACAGAACAGAACTTTGCAGGGCTGTGTTAAAAACAGTAAGAAACACAGCAAGGGGGCAATAATATCACCACATAGTAAGTCATCTATTTATATGCATTGTTATGTACATTTTATTAACGAGAATATGATCAGAAAGATGCTATCCTTTGGTGAATTAGATGGCGGTGGAGTAAGGATCAGATCCCAGCCTGAATGGACCAAAGTTCACAGCCCCTCCTCCTCATCATGCTTTCTCCACTGCAAGGAGATGTTGAAAAGCTCCTTCAAGACAAGGACTGCACCTCTGTCGCTTACAAAAAGTTCTACAATGTCTGGCACAGACAGAATGGAGCTTCCCAGGCCTCGTTCGCCAGAAAAAAATTCAAATAGACAAAAAGATTGCCACCAATTCTGCCTTTCAGCTCCTCTCATCTTCTGGCAGTGGGAAGAGGAGAAAACTGGCCACGGATACTGCTCTCAATACAATGGCAACTTGCTAACATCAGAAACCTCGACTCCCAACCAAACTTGGGACCTGGGCAAATGCACACACTTGTCAGTTTGTTAGACTTATATTGGTCTAAGAACAAAAGCAATTAATTTATTAGATTCATGTTTGTCTAAGAAGGCAAGCGATCAACAAGTGGTGTGTGCGTGCCCTGCATGTCAATTAATAGCTGTCCTGCTATGGAGTGAAGAGGACATTGTGATGAATTTGATGACCTTGGACACTCTTACATTATCCCTCCAGCCTAACAATGCTTTTCTCAACAAGGCTGGGCCCTGGTGCCCACAGCTGCGAAAAGGGCCTTGCACTGGGCATTTGCATGCACAGCATGGCATCAGGGTGGGTGAGTGTAACTCTCTGCTTCTTCCCATTGTTCAAGCTACTGCAAGGTTAAATAGAAACATTTGAGAGTGACCATACAAGTGTTTAAAGATGTAAGGAAAGGCAGGAAGTTCTCAAGGGTCAAATACACAAAGACCATGGTGTGGTGTACAGGTTAAAACCAGACGAAATCCCAGCATGGAGAAGTGAAGTTGACACAAAGCTCCACCCCTAGCCAAGAAGCTATTTGCAATCGATATCTACTGGGAAAGGGAACAATCAACGTTCTCCCATGAAATGTCATTGAGTTTACCAAGGCATGCCAGGGCAGACTCTATGCCCAGGAGTAGTTGGTCAACAAACCCCCTGTTTTATTGTGTGGTTTTTGCTTTGTTATTGTGGGTTGTGTTTTACAGGCTTTTGTTTTTTGTTTGTTTTGATTTTCTTTCTTCCTTTTTTCTTCTTTTTCTTAGTGTGTGTGTGTGTGTGTGTCTTGGCTGTCCTGGAAATTACTCTGTAGACTAGGCTGGCCTCAAACTCATAAAGATCCACTCTTCTTCCTGCACTGGAATTAAAGGCATGGGCCACCACACCTGGCTTTGTTTTGATTTTTCATTTGGGTTTTTTGTTTGCTTGGAAGCTGGGTGGTTAAAGAGGTGATGAGGATCTGAGAAGAGTTGGGGGAGAGGAAAGGCTATGATCAAATATATTGAATGAAAAAGGTTTTTTTAGATTTATTTATTTGTTATGTATACAGTATTCTGTTTGAATGCATGCCTGCCTGCCTGCCAGAAGAGCGTCAGATCCCACTACAAATGGTTGTGAGTCACCATGTGGTTGCTGGGAATTGAACACAGTACCTCTGGAAGAGTAGTCAACACTCTTAACCTCTGAGTCACCTCTCCAGCTCCCAATAAAAAAAAATTAAATACAAAAGGTTAATTAATAAAAAAAAAATCAGGTAAATCTTAGGTCCAGCTTAAATGCCTTTGCTTACTACTTGCCTGAGTCTTGAAGCCATGACTTACTTAACCTTTCTTTTTGACAAGGCCTCAGTTCTGAGCCAAGAGAAGCCTTCCTCAACCACCCTGTCCCTCTCATATCTTGTCTTTGATGTCTCCTGTCTCCCCATGTTCCTGTCTTACAACACTTACCTACGTCCTGACTTGATTGTGGTATCCCCAGTGGCCTGAAGAGAGTCAGGCTGTGTCTTCCCCAGGCCTTACCCAATGCTTGGGGCACAGAGACATACAGTAAACACTTGTTCTGTAAATTAATGAAGAAAGGATGCTGATGGAGAAGACTGAAAAATGAAAATGTAATCTGGAGAGTTGAGGCACCCAAGAAAAGGAACCAGGGATCCGTCCTTCCCCTGTGCCAGTTTAAATGAGAGCGTCTCCCATAGGCTCTGGCATTGAAATATTTGGTCCCCAGTTGGTGGCACTGTTTGGAGTTTAGGAGATGCAGCGTTACTGAAGGAAGTATGACCCTGGGGACTTCCGGGTTTGAGAGCTGTCTTCAGTTTTCTCTCTCTGCTTCCTGATATGGTTGAGGATGTGACGTCCTCAGCTTTCTGTTCTGGACACCATGTCTCCCACTTGTGGCCATGCCTCTCCACCATGACAGATTCATCCTTCTGCAACCATACACCAAAGTGAACTCTTTCTTCTCTAAGTCACTCTTGCTCCTGGTGTTTATCACACCAACAAAAACTAGCATTAGTCCTTGTGCCTCACTGCAGACTGCTCCCCCGTCACTCTAGCCAATTCACCCCTGCACTGATATAGTCCTTGTGCCTCACTGCAGACTGCTCCCCGTCTCTCTAGCCAATTCACCCCTGCACTGATATAGTCCTTGTGCCTCACTGCAGGCTGCTCCCCCATCTCTCTAGCCAATTCACCCCTGCACTAATATAGTCCTTGTGCCTCACTGAAGACTGCTCCCTGTTTCTCTAGTGCATTCACCCCTGCACTAATATAGTCCTTGTGCCTCACTGCAGACTGCTCCCCATCTCTCTAGCCTGTTCACCCCTGCACTAAGCCCACAGCTTTCAAGAATTTTCTAGATCCAAGAGGAATGCTGAGTCTAATCCCAGAAATTATGCTATCTTCTTATTCCTGTTCTGAGGAATCTGAACCATGCAAACATCCTGCTTCTGCTTCATTTCAGCAGCGCCTCCAGTCATCACGACTGGGACTTAAGTCACTTTCTATTAATTATCCTTGTGACAGTTCATACACAATGTCCCAAGGCTTCTGTACCCATCCTTCTTTGGGAACAACCATGTTTCCCAATCATCTCAGAAAACCAATGTGTTTTTTGTGATTTTGGCTTTACATGTCAATTTGCACAACCTGGAATCATCTGGGAAAAGAGTTGCAACTGAGGAGGAATTAACTAAATCACATTGGCCTGTGGGCAAGTCTGGGATTGGGGTGGGCGGGATCATGCTGCTTGTTAATTGACTTGGACCACTGTGAGCAGCACCATTCCTTAGGATGGGCCCTGAACCATATAAGAGTGAAGGAAGCTGGGGCTTAAGAGATAATTCGACGTTTAAGAGCACTGCTGTCGGAGCGGTTAGATCCCGGCCCCCACATGTAAGCCCCATGGTCGTTTACAACTCTCAGTAACTCCAGAACCAGGGGATTTGATCTTCTTTTCTGACCTCTGTGGGTGGGCACACACATGATACACATAAATACATGTAGAAGAAATATTCATGTAAAAGTATGTATATACATGCATACATATATATAATACACAAACACATATAAAACAAACTAAATCTTTTTTTAATAAAGAAAGCTAGCTGACTGTAAGCAAGCAGGAACATTCATTTCCCCCTGTGTTGGGACCAGAGGTCCCAAGCTCCCACCTCTGTGACTCTCTTATAACAATGGTCTGCAATCTGGAATTGTAACAACAAAAAAAATCTTCTTCCCCTAAGCTGCTTTATTTCATCACAGCCACAGAAATGAAGGTAGAATAGTGGAGCACACAACATATAACCACTACTATTCCCAGTGCAGAGGAGGGGGAGGAATATTAAGACAGGCCGATGGCTATGCCTGTTCTCATCACCAAGCTAAAGAATCAAGACAGTGGCTTATCTTGTGTTATGCAGGCGGGCTGCTCTCAGGCAACTCTGATGGTGGCATCTTTAGTCAATATGGAGGCTCTGGGCGTGAATATTGAGACTCTAAATATCAAAGATGACAGCAAGGAAAGGCCCAGGCCCAGCCGGCTGTGCGTGAAGGATGGCAATGCTTCACAGCAGGCCTTTCCTGGGGCACCTGTGGCCAGCCGCGAGACTAAAAGATGTGCTCAAACCCAAGTCATGTCTTGGAAAGAAGCGAGAGAGTCTCCTTGCTCATCCATTCCTCAACTGACGGCGCCAATGTGTTCTGTGAACTTCGTGGTTGAGTTACTCTAATGGGCAACTCTGGGAGGTGCTTTGGGTACAATCTGTTAACCCCAGTTCTGAGGAATCTGCTGCCCTCTCCTGACCACCGTGGGCACCAGGCACATCTATGATACATGTACATACATGCACGCAAAATATTCATGCACATAAAATAAAATTTTAAAATATAAAACGTTGAACCGATAATTAAAAATAACAGTGATTTGAAATAAATTAAGCACATGTCTTCTGTATTTTACGTCCAGTACTCATGAATTTCTTTTGAGATATGATCTCATTTAATCAAGCAAATAGGTACTATTATTATCATCTCTAATTTATGGGGGAAGGAAGCAGATACAGAAAAAGTGAAATGACAGAGCTATGATTTAAGCAGTGTGCTCTACAGCCGAGTGCTTAGCCGCTATTCGATTCCATCAGATTTATCTTTGCGATGGATGCAGGTTTAATCAGAAATCAAGAATTAGTTTCCTCATTGCTTCGTCCAAGAAGGACAAATTAAATACACACTCTACCTTAATGATATAGTCTGAGAAGACCCTTTGGAATTCAGTGTACTTCACTTGGGTTTTAAGGTTTACTGAGAATCTTTCCGAAGTTACCTAACCAATGAGATGTCCATTTTGTTCACTCTATACATCAGAATAACAACACCTTCAAGGAATGTAATAAAATATTTTTAAAGAAAAGCAATATTGTCACATAAAAAAGAAAGTACCTAAATGATTACATAGACAGGTAGACAACTTTATTTAGATCCTCGAATCAGCAGCCTGGGAATTATTATGTGGGAGCTAACGAGAAATATAGACTCAACCCCGCAGCAGAATTTCTACATCAGAAACTCTGGTGCAGCTAATATGTTAGAGTCACCATTCTAGATGTTACTTTTACTAAATTTTAAATTTTTAGTGTTTTATTGTAAGGCAGCTTGCATGTTTGGGCACTACGTATTTGCCTGATGCCTGGAAGCCAGAAGAGGGCATGGGATCTCATAAAACTGGGCCGTGGCCAGTCATGTAAGTGCTGAGAATTGGACCTGGGTCCTCGGGATGAGCAGCCATTGCTCTTAACCATTGACTCATCTTCCCAGCCCCCTTATTTTCTCGTTTGTATTTTTGTTTGCTTGTTTGAGAAGGAGTCTCTCTCTGTTACTTGGACTGACTCATGACATTCTATGGCATCAGTCTTCCAAGAGATGGAATTACAGTTGTGGATGATACCTGATGTTACTTCAGTAAATGTCTTTATTGGCATGTTAATTATCCATAATAATATATTTCATAACAACATCCTCATACCTATACATAATGTATTTCAATCATATTCACACCCCATTATTCTCTCTTGTCTCTTGGATATTCCCTTAATCTCTTTCCTCCTCCCAACTAAACAGGGTGGGTCTCTTGTATCCAAAGCTGGCCTTGAACTCTTCATGTTGCTGAGAATTATCTTGAACTCCTTGTCATCATTTTTTTGTTTTGTTTTGTTTATTTGTTTTTTGGTTTTTCAAGACAGGGTTTCTATGTTGTATCATGAGGGGGCCTGCTTGTTGGGGTTTCTGTCCCACCCAGTGCCCCACAGCCAGCAAGGCCCAAAGAAAATCATACACTGGACTCCATAAGATTATAAACTGATTGGCCCATTAGCTCAGTCTTCTTACTAACTAATTTTTACATCTTATGGTAACCCATAATTCTTGTCTGTGTTAGCCATGTGGCTCAGTACCTTTGACAGTGGTCAGCTCACATGTTGCTTCTTTGGTGGTCTGGGCAGGAATGTTGGAGGGAGCTTCCTGCTTCCCAGAATTCTCCTGTTCTCATTGCATTACCTCTACTTCCTGTCTGGTTTTCCTGCCTATACTTCCTGCCTGGCCAATCAGCATTTATTTAAAATATGATTGATAGGATACATACAATTCTCCCACACCACTATGTAGCTTTGGAGCCTGTCCTGAAACTAGCTCTTCTAGACCAGGCTGGCCTCAAACTCACAGAGATTCGCCTACTTCTGCCTCCTGAATGCTGGGATAAAAGGCATGCGCCACCACCGCCCAGCTCCTGGTCATTCTTATATCCACTTCTAAAGTGTGAGGATTCTAAACCCTTTTATGTGGTGCTGGGGATTGAACCTAGGATACCATGCATGCTGGCCGACCACTCTACACTGTCCATCTCTAGTCCCTTGACTTTATGAGAGAGCTTCTTCTTTTTCTTGTTTTCTGTCCTTGATATGTGTAATAAACTTTGATTCAGTGCTTAAAAAAAAGCCAATAAGTAAAACTAGATTTGTATATGTATTATACACATAATACATTTATATGTATGTATTATGTGTGTGCACTCACACATGCATAATATATATTATATTTTATGTATTATGTGTAATGTATATTAGTGGCAATTTAGAAAGTAAATGGAGATCATAAGAAAGCACAGGATCCCCTGGAACTCACATCTGGCATCACAAGAGGATGTGGATCACTTTGTGGGTTCTGAAAATGGAACCCTGAATGACTTCAAGAACAGCAAGTATTCCTCACTATTAGCTCATCTCTCCAGCCCTGCCAAGCCTTGGCTTGGAAGGCCATATGTGATAACTGATATAAAGGCTTTGCATGACTCCTAGAAGACAAGTCATCAAAAGTAGCTAGCTCGAGTGTAGTTCTCGTGCTTCCGAACTGGGTTTTATAAAAAGCAAATTAAAGCTCTGACCAATACCAAAGACATTCAATCTTGTCAGTAGCCTCTGAAGTGTTACTAAAATAAATGCATAACTTTCATATAGACTTATGAAATATTGACGTATTAAAGCATGTCTGTCCTCCCTAGTTCCTTTCAGATACAGTTTCTAGATACATGTTTTTAGTATTTTTTTATACTTTTTATTGATTTTCATTGAGCTCTACATTTTCCTCTGCTCCCCTCCCTGCCCTTCCCTTCCCCTTCAACCCGCTCCCAAGGTCCCTATGCTCCCAATTTACTCAGGAGATCTTGTCTTTTTCTACTTCCTATGTAAATTAGATCCATGTATGTTTCTCTTAGAGTCCTCATTGTTGTCTAGGTTCTCTGGGATTGTGATTTGTAGGCTGGTTTTCTTTGCTTTGCGTTTAAAAACCACTTATGCGTGAGTACATGTGATAATTGTCTTTCTGGGTCTGGGTTACCTCACTCAAAATGATGTTTTCTAGCTCCATCCATTTGCCTGCAAATTTCAAGATGCCATTATTTGTTTTTAATACTTTTAATACTAGAAAAATATCACATAAAAGTAGTCATTATTTATATTGAAATTAACTGGAGCATTTTGAGATTTTGTTTTTATATGTTTTGTTTTCACTAAATCTGGTATCCTAACTCTAGATCACTATGGCACACCACTTTGAAAACTCTGGTTTTTATCCCTCAATGGAGATAATCAACAGGAGCAACATTTTGCTCTCGCCGGAGGGAAAGGAATTGCATTCTAAGGGACTTAACCCCAAGGTTCAGAACTAATAACTCCCCTGGGTAGAAGCCACTGAAACACTGTGAGACAACCCAGCGTTTCACACTCATGGGTGCCAAGAACAAGCTTAGGTCGCCCAAGGAAAAAGGGCAATAATCTTGCATTTGTTCCTGCTGATTAAAGTCAGGCAGCTTCCAGGAAAATGTTAGGCACCTCGTGTCACTGTGTTGAATTAATATGCAAACAGTATTAATGATGGAAAAACTCGATTATATCCAATATAGCCCAAAGTTATACCGTTGGCTTTGTCAGTACTCAAACTGTATACTGAGAGAGCCCTATTCTGTCAGGCAGCAAAGCCTTTGAGTGGAGAAGAAAGAAGTCTCCTTGCAAACACTGTCAAGTTCCAAAGCAACTGTGGAGATAAAGCATCTTTACGGTTGCCAGCCACAAAACCCTGCCATCACACGGTCCCATTGGCAACAGCGGGCTCTCTGGGGACCGAGCACAAACATTGTTGAGTATTACCAACACACTCAGACGAAACACACTCAGGGTGAAATGATATCAGAAAGCGTCCATAGGTGCCATAGCAAACTACCACAAAAAGAGATCGCACCCAGAGTGCCTGACTCTAACAGGGCATCTCTATCACTCCCCCAAGGCTCGGATAACATCTGGAAGGGGGGGGGGGGAGTGCAGGAGCCAGAGATTGGGGAAGAGGGCTGTAAAAAGGTGTCTGGTAGACATGACACAGACGACACAGTCTTGAACTCACGGCAGCTGTGCTAACCTGCACAGACCGTGCCCATGGTACATGGTACATGGGGGATGGTCTCCAGATGGCCACCTCTCACAGAGGGACAAGGAGCCATTAATAGGTGCTGGGGTAGCGTGTCATTTTTTTCCTCGGTGGTACAGCCACTGCTAAGTTGTCCTTGCTCCAGTAAGTAAGTCCCAGTTCGTGCTCGTGCAAGCAAAAACAGTTGACCTCTGTGCATCGAGAAAAGTGGGGAGGAGTTGAAGGTAGGAGGGTATTTGTTAGGAAGAAGAAGAGTTTGAGTAGGCCAGAAGGAGGAATGGAAAAGGCTAGTGGGGATGAAAATGACCTTAAAAAAAGCATACCTAATTAATTAATTAGTTAATTAATTAATAGAAAGTGGCTGAACCAATACATTTGTGTTGACACACACCCTGAAAACTAGCAGTGTAAGAGCCAAGTGTCAATCAGAAGGCTGGTTTCTTTTGAGGTCACCCCCAGCTTACCAAGCCTCCCTTCCCAGGGGCCTCTTCAGTTCGTCTTCCTCCATGTGTTTCTCCTGTCATCTTTGTCCAAGGACATCCATCACATTGGGTTAGGACACAAGATCACTGCCTACTTGAGCCACTGTCTAAAAACCTTATCTCCAAATAAAGTCACACCATGACATCTAAGGGTCTATGACCCGACACATAAACTTGGAGAATGGGATACAATTCAATCCGTAATGATGCCTTTCATTAAATCGGATGAAGTGACCACACAGATCCCCAGTACTTTCCAAACAAGTCCTGTTTCTCCTCTGATGAAAGCCTTCTCCTCCACGATAGAAATGTTCTTGCCTATTGAATGTCCAAAATGATTGATTATTTACTTTAGAATAAGGATCCAAGTCCATGGCCTTCCACCTTTTCCAAACACCAAAACACTGGCCAGTGTCCATCTTTCCAGAGAATTACCTTCATTCTGCTGCATCTCTCTGTCTTCACTTCCTCTTATATTCAGCTCATAAGCAGTAATTCACCTCACATTATCCGGTCACTAAAGTGCTTAGACTTCAAATTCAATTATTTGCTCATACGATTTATTAGTTGTCAATCCCTTCCTTCCAAAGCTCACAGGTTGTTGACGTATTTCCAGATTAGATGCCTTCATTAAGCCATGGGTATAAAAACATAGGTGCGGAAACTCTTATAGGTAACAAATATATAACAAAATAAATAAGCTAAAAAAACGTCCAAAATAAAAATGAGAAAAAGAAGTTAGAGGGGCTTTTTTTAAAACCTCGTGTTCCCTTAACGACTCAGCACGCCCTCTTCTGTCGTTAGCTCTGTCGTCTTAGGGACCGTCGGTGTTTCATGCAGAACGGCTGCAGAGGAGCATGTTTTCATGCAGAACGGCTGCAGAGGAGCATGTTTTCATGCAGAACGGCTGCAGAGGAGCATGTTTTCATGCAGAACGGCTGCAGAGGAGCATGTTTTCATGCAGAACGGCTGCAGAGGAGCATGTTTTCATGCAGAACGGCTGCAGAGGAGCCTGTTTTCGGGAGCTGATCATAGCATGACATGCTGCATCGAGAACAAACACACAAAATCTGCACATCGTCTAATGCCCAGTTGTGGAAATTCACTAAGGAAGTCATGAGCTAACTACAGAATGAAGGGCAATCTCACTCATCAAAGATCACATTTATGAAGAACTCATAATGGCCCAGGTTTCTTCTTAAGGGCCAAACAGGTTCCAGCCTATGAGCCTGGCTCCAAATTTGAAATAGAAGGTGCACAAGACAGAAAAAAGGGGCTCTTCACCCATGCGTCCTGAAGCTTATCTCTGGGTAATATGGCTTTAGACTGTTTTCTTGGCTTCGTCTTTATATTTTTTTTCACTCAGCTCTTTCTAGACAAGGCATGTATTGCCTATATAATAAAATATGACTATTTTTAGATGTACTTATTGTATTTTATGTGTATGTGGTTTTTTTTGCCTGTGTATATGTATGTGCACCACATGTGTGCCTGGTGTCTATGGAGGACAGAAAAGGGCACTGAATATGCCGGAACCTGAGTTACTCATGATCATAAGCTGCCATACGGCTGCTAGGAGCCCAACTCAGGTCCTCCACAAAGAACAACCAGTCCTCTTAAGTGCTGGGTCATCTCCCCAACCGAACATAACCATTTTTAATAAGCAAAACTTTCCCAATGAAAGGCTTGCCTTAGACAAATCACTATTCACCCCATTGGGTTGTAAAACTGATCACGGATTATAGTACTGGACTTCTAGAAGAGAATCATTAGAAAAGCAGCTTAAATACATATAAAAATAATTGTCAGCAATATAATGTGACTGACCGTGTTTCAGTAGGCTTAAGAAGGAAGAGGAAGAGGAGAAGGATGAGGAGATGAAGGAGGGGGAAGAGGGAAGTAGCAGGATTGGGGGAGGGTAAAGGGGAGGAAGAGGAGCAACAGCTTCTTGACAGAGCGCGTGGAGTGAATCAGGTTAGGGCTTGAGGAAGCAGTGTATTTTCGGTGAGGACATAGGATTCAGGAAGGAAGGCTATTTATTCCTGGTCTGGGAAGTGACATGGGTAAACACAGTGGCACAGTGTCGCTGAAATGCCAGTCTACTCTGGGAGTAACAAAGAGCGAACATGGAGTCACTCGTGGGCTTTCTAAAAATATATATCGGGAAATTAAGCATGCACATCGTGTCCAGGAGATGGATGATCACAGAACGTATGGTTGACATGAGGACTCTTTCGTACGTGCCAGCTGCCAGGATGAAACGGTCGGTCACGCTCTAGAACTGCAGCAGGAAACCAGGGCACACGGCAGGCGCCCAGCTCAGGCTGGATCACAACGGGCCGTGAGTGCCAAGCTCAGCTGTTTGAACTCCATACACAATTTTGGAATCTTGAGTAACAAGAGACGCGCCAGTTCCCTCCAGCCTGCCTAGCTTTACCCCTGATTCTCTCACTTTTTCTCGAATAGTTGAGCAGCAAAGAACTTGTTGCCTCGGAAAGCCTGTCAGAAAATTCTTTACCGAATGTTTTGAATTTAGCGTCCTGTATCCTCCACCACGTGACCTAGTCCTGTCATTTCAAAGGTAGGCAATGCTAATCGCCCTTCCGCAACAAAATGCAAGGCACAAAGACAGGTGTGGTGACCTTCTATATCTTCTTTCCGACACGTTAACTGGACCTCATCCATCCTTCTGACAGCATCTCTGCAGTCTGCGCTCACTCACTTTGTCTCCAATTGAGCTTTTGCAATGACCCCGCCTCTTTTTATCTTCCCAGCTACCATCTTGGTTGGGGCCAACATCTCTCCTTGATCCCATACTACTGTGCCTCCAATGTGCCCGCCCCTGCCATCATCATAATCATTGTCATCTCCTTCATCATCTTCATCTTATCTCCTCCAGCCTATTGTCCATTCTGTAGACTTCCCAAGACAAAAAGCAGATTATGGCGCAGCCTTCCTTACAACCTTCGCTGACTCCCATTTTCCTAACCATTGATTGCATCGTGCACTGCCCCCCAGCCCAGCATCCTCATCCTCTTCCTCCTTGAATCCTTTCTTTTTGTTTCTTGGCTGCTCCCTGGCTCTCAGCCTGTTGAGGGTACATTGGCTTGAAACCGGCTTTCCTCTGCCGCCTTCACCTTGCTTGTCCTTACTCGACTTTTCAGTCTTCATGTAGACAGACTTCTACAGTTTACCCTGTCCCATTAAGTCTGGATTAAATCTCCTTCTACTGTAGTCCCATGGGAACCTCAGTTTCCTCTGTCAAAGTATAACATCAAATTAAAGCCACTTGTTCCTTGCCCAGAAACTCCACGTGATCTGGTCTGCCTTTTACAACACGGCAGGTGTTCAAACAGTAATTGCTAATAACTTAATGCATAGCATTCAAATCGAGATGCAATGCTCTAAAGGTTGAAGGATGCAGAGAACAATAACTCTCATCTTCTATATTTGATACTCTGGCCTTCTTTTCATAAAACCTAACTTTAATTTTAGAAGCAACACCTTGCTATTGATTTCGTGGCCGATTAAATCCCTAAACATTAACGACACTAAGGCGCCACTTATCTCCCAAGCTGTTCTTGCCTGTTCCTTTCTCCATCTTATCACTCTGTACATATGCGCCCCTTCATCTTCCTCCCTCCTTAATCCTCCTCTTCTTCCCCTACTCCCTTCTTAGTTTTAAGTAGGGTACAGTCCACATGGTTTTCAAATGTTTCATTTTAGCCAAAATTCCAGCTATCCTTTTAAAAACTGGATAATGAAATGACCATTCAGAAAGAAAGTTATACAACTAGTGATTGCCAGAGTAGAGACGTGAGCCCAGGTCCTGTGACTCCAAATTCATGGTCATTAGCACACATTACACAGGATCCTCTCTAAACAGAAAACATGCATAATTTGATTATGCTGGCTCCTAACCACCACCTCCTCCCTTCTCCCAAATATCCACTGAATTAATTAGCCCTTTGATTAAATATATTTTAGTCAGAAGTCCTTAACAACTCAAGGGTATTGAAGGACAGACTTGGATGAACCGCCTAAAAGTTTATGCAAAATGCTGTGTGTAGTCTTTTGTGCATTTTTTTCTAAGAAGACTAATATGCATCCAAACCTCAAAAGAACTGTGGCCCCAGAGAGCTTAAGGACTGCTTAAAGTCTAAATAACTCCCTATAGAATGCAATCACCGCTCACCTCTCAGAGTTTCCAAATGCATAGTTCTCTCTTTGGAAAATCAGAACCACATTTCCCGTCTTGCAGCCTCCCAAAGTCTCCACCATTCTCTAGAGCGCTCTTGGAGTTCTTCCTCCCTGGCCATTCTGAGCCCCAAGGACCATCTCTTTCAATGTCCTTGTCTCCGGCTGGATTACAGCCCAAGGAGGAGAATGTCTTTGCTTTCAAGGCCAACAGAGGCAAAACTATCGAAGTCTTTCACGCCTAGAGATGGATAGGATAGAATCTGGGTAGGAAAAGCCTCCCAATTCAGATGTGGATCACACAGTAGAGACCTCGGATACCCAGAAATTCTAAACCCTTCTTGTAAAAATAATGGGCTGTGAATCTTTATTCTTTACCCTATGGTATCTCAGAAAAGCTTCACATAAGCTGTTGTATCTCTGTCATCTAATCCAGTGCCTGACCAGAATACCATTCCTAAGCACCACATAAGAATTCACAAATTAGTTGGACTGGGACTGAACGAGCACATGATCCAACCAGATTCTCTGAATGTGGCCTGATTCTCTGAATGTGGCTGGCCCGGAGTCTTTCTGAAAAGCCATTGACAATGACACTGGGACTTGTTTCCTCTGCATATACTGGATTTTGGGGATCCAGTCTGTTTGGATACTCACCTTCCTGGACCTGGAGGGAGGGGGGAGGAACTTGAACTTCCCACAGGGCAGGAAACCCTCACTGCTCTTAGGGATGGAGAGGGAGGAGGAGAGGGAGTGGAGGGAGTGGGAGGGTGCTGGGAGGAGGGGCAGAAATGGAAACTTTTATAATTTAATAAACTTTAAAAAAAAAAGAATTCACAAATTATCTGCTGGCAAGATGGATCCATGAATAACGACAGTACTTACTATGCAAGCCTGATGTTGTGAGTTCAAGCCCCAGGACCCATGTGAAAGTGGAAGAAGAGAACTGGTTCCGCCAAGTTGTTCTCCTATATACACAGACAGACAGACAGACAGACACTATGGCATATGTGACACACACACACACACACACACACACTTCTTTTACTTTTTTCTTTTCTACAAGGAATTCACAAGAATTCTGGGGCTAGTGAATACAGTTCAGCTGACAAAGTCCTTGTCTAGCAAGCATGAAGCCCTGGGTTCCATCTCCAGTATTACAGACAACTAAGTGGGGTGACACACATAAGTGACCCCAGAAGTCAGGACATAGAGACTGGAGGATCAGAAATCCATCGTCTTTACTGCAAGTTTGAAGCCAGTCTGGGATGCATGAGACCCAGAGAGGGGTAATGGGAGAGGAGAAGAGAGGAGAGATGGAGAGGGAAAGGGAGGGGAGGGGAGGGGAGGGAAGGGGAGGGGAGGAAAAGGGGGAAGAAGAGAGGATAGCGGAGGGGAAGGGAGGGAAGAAGAAGAAAAGGAGAGGAGAGGGAGGGGAGGGGGAAGGGGAGGAAAAGAAAGGAGATGAGAGGAAAGGAGAGGGGGAGGAAGAAAGAAGAGAGGAGGAGAGGGGAGGGGAGGGGTAAAGGAAGGACATGAAGGAAAGAAAAATCAATCACAAGAATTCATGAAGCATCCCAACTGAGACACTGGGCACCAGGCTATAAAGATCCTAGGACAAAAGTAATACTGGGACAGAAGCAGATGTTCTGTATCCTGTAGGTGCTTATTGCCTACCGAGGGGCAGATGGCTAGAACTCGGCAATAAAGAGTGGTAAGGGTTCATAATGGGAGAAGAGGAAGTGTCGGGAGAACATTGCTTAACCCTGTTCTGGAAGAGGAACAGTTAGATGGTCTGGGAAGTTTCCAAGAAAAGGTGGCTATCAGATGAATCATATTTTTTTAAAAAATGAACTAGATATTGACCTGGGAGGGGATAGTGTAATAAGCCCATTTTGTGTACAGTGTGTGCAAAATGTGCAAAACAGCTTGTGAAATATGGATAGGGTGTGAGCGATAAGGTAAGAGAGCAGAGAGGAAGGTGGAAAGGCAGGTTGTGGAGAACCGGTACATACCAACATCGTTCTTAGAAGGCAAATATAACATTTACTGCAGACATCTCAAAAAGCATGCCTATGGCCATATTGCATGTTAGGAACACTTTCTGACACAGTATGGAGATAAGGCGGTATGCTTAAGTTGATTGAGTTTAGGATCATCTAAAAGACACAGCTATGGATGTCTTTGAGCGTGTCTTCAGAGAGGAAGAAAAACCCACCTACCCACCCTGAATATGAGTGACACTATCCCATGGGCTGTGGTCCCAGATGGAAGAGGGGGGAAGAAAAATGTAGCTTTGTGCTAGTATTTAACTTTAGCATGACCCCCACCCCCACCGGGCTTCCTAACTATAATATGCAATGTGACCACGCACCCATCACCAGCCTTCCCATTATAATGGACATTATCCCCTCAACAGTGAGCCGAAATAAATCCTCCATCCTTAAATTGCCAGGTATTTTGTGTCAACAACGAGGAAAGAAACCAGTGCAGGGAAAAACACAGATTGGGCCACACTGGTCCCAAATAAGACTAATGTAACACCGTGACCAGAATGCTTGAGCTAAAACAACAGAAGGAGAGATGACGGTGCATAGATGAACAAAGAGGTGCATGTAGGATCTTCATCCAACTGGAAGAAAGGAAGAGAAGGCAGGGAAGACAGCGAGTCCCCTAAGGTGATTCTTCTGCGTGGAGCACTTAGGGGGACGTCATTAGCATAAGCTGGGAGAAAGAACCGAGAAGATGGATTCAGTTTTCAACGTGTTGATTTCAAGATGCTTTGTGGAACATCTAACTGAAGATGTCTTAGGAGGAAGGCCTTGCTACTGCCGTAATCTGTGTCTGCAGTGGTTGATGCTGTTGCAATGGGCGAGATGATGTAGCCTACAGGATGGCACGGGAAGACAGTCAAGAAGAGACCACAGGAGCACACACTAACGAGTCTAACGTGAGACCGGCCCTTTAAGGCACCAAGTAGTGACTTTCAAAAGGGCAGAAGAGAACAGGGACGGTTGGGTATTACGGAATCTAAGAGTCCAAACATAAGAGAGCGAATGGCCAGCTACTCAAAATAATTGTCCCAAGAGCCTGGAGAAGGGACTTTAAAATTCTCTACAGTGTTTGGTGCAAATAGGCCTTTGGTGACCTCAACAAAAGGTGGTCTTCAGAGTGGAGGACCAGAGTCCCTGACTAGGTATGAAGGGACAGGTAAGAATTAAGGACAGTGAG
The DNA here is from genome assembly GCF_982192425.1 of Myodes glareolus. Lineage (NCBI taxonomy): Eukaryota > Metazoa > Chordata > Mammalia > Rodentia > Cricetidae > Myodes > Myodes glareolus. The sequence continues at coordinate 18,427,676 of NC_142044.1, forward strand.
GGTTTGTCGCCCACTCTTTCAAGAAGAAAACTAGGTAGCGCTGGAGGTGGCCTCTGGAAAGGACCATAAATTCAGAAAATACCTAAAGAAATGCAGAAAACCTCCTAGACCGGTGGACTTGGGCGTGTACTAAATATGTCAACAAACCCCAGAAGAGAGAGGGCTCTTTCTGAGTCCCGCTGAGCGTTTTGTTTTCATCCCCTTTGTCATTGAGAAAAGGCTCCCTCCTTAACCAGGTAAGATGAAATCAGAGCGAAAACAGTTATCTCTAAACCCTCTAACCACCGCTCCTTGCGGCCCACCTGCTCTGCCCTTGGGTACTTCCAAGTCCAGACCAAAAGCACCCGTAATCAGTTGAGAACCGGGCCCCCTATTCTTAACCCAAAGCTGTCAGATCCATCCGAAGGGCTTGTTCAAATAAAAAAGTACAAAAGGGCAGTCTGGATGCTGGGATCTGGCTTCAGGGAAGGGGCTTTCCCACTCGGATGATGGTCTGTCTCCTTGCGGCAATTGTAGGAAGGCGCACAGAGAACGCTACTGAAATAGACGGCTTTAATGTTCCCCAACCTTGCCAAGCGCTTGTCCAACAAGTCATAAACAAGAAGGCCAGGAGGCTGGCTGTCTCAGAAGGGCAGAGCTCACAGCCCCCTGCGGCTGGCTCCGGCCAAAGGGGCTCGCTTCCTTGCCACAGGCGCGAGCCCTGGTGAGCTGAGACTCGTCCCTAGCCCCTCTTTGCAACTTCCACTGGCTTGTTTTCCAGAAACGAGATACGCATATGCAAAGCCAAACAGACTCTGGCAACGACAACTCAAAATTAGCTCCGCGTTTGTGAGCCTGGAACTCGGTCCAGCTGAGGGCACGGGAAGGCAGCCCAACCCGGGACATTTTTCCGGCTGCTGCGGAGGCCCCTTTGCAAGGTTTGCCCTGGCTGCACGGTGCAGCCACCGTGCTGCCGCGGTGACCCGGGAGCCCCAGTCACGGAGCACGCGCAGACAGGGGCGCCTACCCTACCCGATCGGTGGCGTGACGGCTCATGCTGCGGCGTCCGGGTGCCTCGCTCCAGCCAGGGCTCTGCGGACACGGTCTCGGCTGCGGTCCGGGGACCTGGGAGCTGAGCCCGGGACCGCGGCTCCTGACTGTGCTTGTTTGCGCTGGGCCGTTTGCTTTTGGGATGTCTCCAAGGCAGATGGAGTCAGGGGGCCGCTATCCCGGGGGACAGTGATTCCATTGGAAGCTGGCCTTTGACAGGACACACACATGACCTTTGACTAAAATGGCTTTAGGGAAGGAAAAGTGTCCGGACGTTGAAGACCCAGCGTCCAACACCGCCATTCACTCTTCCACCCCCAACGGCGCCGGGTTAATTTTTCATCTTTCAAGCATAGTCTGTGAAGTTTGGTGTGCATTTCCCCTTCTTTCTCTAGGATTCGTTCCTGTTTCCTGAAGATCTTGCGGCAGGACTTTCCTGCTGGGATGTTGGTGGGTCCCTAAACCAGCCTTTCCGGCTGAACCCAGCGGGGTACGCATTCTAGAAAGTTCCTGCAGGCAGGCTGGGGAGTAGGAGCCCCATATTTCTACCCCTTCAACATTTCATAATTTTAAAGGGATTTTTCACAACCGTGCTGTCACTTGGCCTCCCGGAGTGTATGGGCGCCTGACTCTTGCTGCTCTTTTACAAACAAAGAAACAGAAGTAAGAAATGCACGCACAGTCTCCTAACCGGAGGGGTGAAATCTTGGCCTCTGTTCTGAATGACTCACCTTAGCTTAATGATAAAACTAATATAAAGCACCTGTGTAATTGCTTCAATTTGGTAATTATAAAGTATCAGAATTCGTTTTAATAGAATGGCAGTTGCATCACGGAAAGCCACAGATATCTTGAATTTATTGACTACATTTAAAAACTTTATGGACATTTTGCCCTTTACCAGAGACTGAAAAGATGCTCTGAGAACAAGATCTGGCTTCAGAGGTATAAGCCAGGAGGAGTTCTTGGGGGTAAAACCAATTTCCATCATCAACACTATCAAAACTCAAAACCATTTTCTTTCTTTTTCTAGATCCCTCGAGATGGTAAGGACTGGAGATGTAGCTCAATGAAGGATCACTTGCATCACACTGAGACTGTTCAATTCCCAGTAAAGGAAAAAAAGGAAAAAAAAAAAGCCCAATTCCTCATTTAGCTAGGCATGGAAGATTGCCACAAGTTTGAGGCCAGTCTGGGTTACAGAGTGAGACCTTGTTTCAAAAACAAACAAGAAACCAAGTGGTGAAACACTGAACCAAAGGGACAGGAACTATGGGCTTGGAGAAGGAACCCTGGTCAAGCAGACCACAGCTCCCCGGCATTCAGTGCAATAAAATGTCATAGAGGTCTGCAAAGATGAGAATCCGCACATTCTTATTTTCTTCGGCATGGAGAAGGACTCAGGTGATAGTGACCCTCCACTTTGAAGGACTTGCAGGAGTCGGGTCAAAGGATATGCCACCCCCAGACAGCCCGGTGCACAAATCTGCCCAGCTGCATTCAGAGAACGAAAACAGTTGAGGCCAGCAGGAACACATGGTGTGGGAGCCTGTGTCCACAGAGGCGAGTGTGGCTTTGGACTCTGACCCGCCTCGTGAGTCACTGTAGGAAACTTGGACTTCATCCTGCAATGCCCAATGAGTTGACAGAACTAGCCCCGGGTTATCAGCCCACAAGAAAAGGATGCAGGAGTCAAATGTTGTTGTACAACCAGAATAATATTTATATCAGTGTGGGGCTTAAGCTTTATTGGCCAGATGCAGTTTCTTTTTCCTAATTAGAAAGAAATGTAAGCAGTGTGTTTAACCTCAGTCAGCCTCAAGTTTCTCATCAATAAGACGGGGATGCTATGAGCATTAGTTGAAACCGAGTAAATAAAGCCCTTAGCGTCGCTTCAAGGAGTGCCTACGATATAACAGGGAGCTACCGTTAAATTGTAGAGCATTCTGGTTTGCACAGGTGCATAACTACAGGGGAACTAGGAAATTCCTCCCGCCCATACACACTTGCTGTTCTCTCCCCTGCTTCCCAATCTCCTGGCCCCAGGCTCTTTGGAGATGTGTGGCCTTGTTCCCTTGTCTCCTTGTCTGTGAGTTCCTTCTTGACTTCCAAATCAGTTTGCTTCTTGGGCTCCCCACTGCGTATCATCTATGAACTACCCACGTGGGCTGTAACCCGCTAGCCATGGCTGTTGGCACTGCCACGGTTGCATGGTGTGCAATCTTGCCTGGGTGTTCAAACCTCAGGCGGTCCTTGCAAGCTTGGGCCACGTGCATCTGACCTTCTTTCATCAAACAGCCTCCTCTTCCCCAGAAAAGTTCCCAGCTATGAGGAGGGGGCTCTACTTCTTGTCCCTGTTCAGGAAGACTTGGCTCTTCTTCCAACTGCTCTCTGTACCTCAGCAGTGCCTCTCCTTCTGTGGGCTGTGGATTCCCTCAATATTCATTTTCTTGGAAACATTCAGCTACCCTTTCCTTCCACTCTCTCTTCTATTGATTTATTTATAACACAAATGTTAAATGCCAATCAGCATCCCTGCTCATGAACATACAAGGATAAATAAAATTATCATTGCACAAAAACTCCTTGAACTGCTTCCTATATAACGAGCCCATTTTCTTAATGTGTCATATCCTTATCATTGATTCCATGTCTTACTAAGGGACTTCTTATTTCTCTTCTATTGTTTACACTATCTCTTCCTTGAAACAACAACAAGGCACGTGTATATGCTTATGTGTGTACACACACACATGCGCGTGCTAATAACATTCTTCTCATAGACTTCCTAAGGCCAGTTCTTATTCAAGCTTCAGGGCTTGTCACCTCCTCAAAGAGACTTTGCATACACAGCCTACCTAGGGAGCTTCATGACTGGATAGATATTGGTTCACTTTTATTGTTTCTCTTCAGATCATCTGGTTCGTGCCGTAATGAGACTCTCACTCTTCTTGGTCCTTGCCCATTTTCTGTTGTTTTCTCTCGTCTGAACCTAATGAACCCTGAAACTCTCATCCTAGTCAGTACTGTACCATATCTTAACTTCCCAGGATTTTCCTGGTAGGCTTTTTGAAGTCAAGGTCACATGTAAGCCAGGCTGACCTCAAACATAGTCTGTTGTCAAGGATGTTTTTGAACTTCTAGTTCTTCTAACCTCCACCTCGTGGCTGCTGGGATCACAGGAGTGCAACGCCATGCTAGTCTGGAAAGCATTGTTGACCATATACCCTGAGAGGCTAGAACCATCTTTATTTATCCTTTCATATCTGTTTCTGAGTGGAAAATGAAAGTCTTTGTTTTTTCCTAAGAGGAAACCTCAGCAATAAACCTGACTGTCCTCTACAGGCACACACACACAAAAGGACAGGGAAGAAATCTGAAAGAAAGGCAGTCAAATTCCAGTGGGTCATTACTGGACATCTCTTGCGGAGAGAACAGTCAAGAGGAATCAGAAGCTGTAACTTAGTGTAGCACAGTGAGCGCAGTGAGACCAAGCTGCCAGTAAAGGAAACGAAGCTAAGCAGGACAGAAATGGCTGCTGAAGCCCCCACCAAGGCAGCATTTAAGCAAGACCTTGTGAAGATCTCTGCTCCCTGAACCGGGGGAAACACTAACCTGGCAGGTCAGATTTGAAAACAACCATCTGTAACTCTAAAAAGGGAAAAGAAAAATAAGTCCTGATGCCAAAAGCACTGGGTACAGTTTTCTCTGGGGTAAGCCCAGGTGCTTCTAGAAGCCGTGGTTGAGAGCTACTCACCTCGCCTCTTCATGGCACAGAAGTGAGGCCCAGAGAGGAGTGAAAGGAGTCATTAACCTCTGCTTGGCTTTCCATCATTTTCTTCTTGCCTCTTCCACACATGATGGACCATCCCAGCTTGCGCACAGAGACCTGCTTTCTCGTTCTTCCAGGCTTTCATCCGCTGTCGCCACCAGTGGTTCTCAAACTTCCCAACTCTGCAACCCTCTAATACAGTTCCTCCTGTTGTGGTGACTCCCAACAATAAAGTTATTTTTTTCTACTTTATAACTGTAATTCTGCTACTGTTAGAAATTGTATTGTAAATATCTGTGTTTTTCGCTATTCGGGGTTGTGATCCACAGGTTGAGAACCACACTGGTCTAGGGCCTTTCCCCACGCAACTCCCTTATGAGTTTGGGCTCCAAACAGCCTCCTCTTCTCAGCTGGGGCCCCTTCTCTCCTTGCACGCTTCTTTTCCCTGCTAGGTCGTGATGGTTCCTGGATCAGCTTTCTCCCCCTTGTATATCTCATGGCTAGCAGACCACCTAGCCAAAAATGGAATTCATAAATTAATAAAGCAAAATGCTACATGAATTCTCAGAGGGATGATGTGCTTTATTTTGGGAGTTTTTATTTGCTTGTTTTAACAACTGTACTGAGGTGTACCCATGATGTGTAAGTCACTGATTTAAATTGTGCAACCCAGTGACTTGGGAATGTTCAAAGAGGTGTACCACCAACACCATGATCGATTATGGAACCATTTCACCACACCAAAAAGGAACCTCACACTCCTTAGCTGTCATTCCTCATCTCTATCTCTGTGAATTTACCTACTTCACCATTTCCTATAAATGCAATCATCCAATAGCTCATCTTCTGGGATAGATGCGTTTGATCATAGGCTTCCATTTTATATGGGATGTGTGTGACCGAGTATGGACCCCAGTAGAGATACTGGAAGGCAAATGCAGGCAGTATCCCTTAGACATAATGTACTGCAGCCAGGTAAATTGTCCAAATTCCCAAGCCCCAGGAAGACAGAGAGAATGGGGCAGGAGAGCAGGAGAGGAGGGTAGCTGAACCTGGGCAGTCGCTTGCCATGTATTGAAAAGACGATCCAGCAGAAGCAAGGTGAAGGCCCACTAACTTAAATTACCTTCTGTAACTTGAAACAGCCACCTGAGGCTTACATGCAACAGTAGACACCAGCTGCCCCCGCCCCAGATTTCTGGGTAATTGACTGATTCACTGGTGATAAAATCCATACGTCTTTGGCCTCTTGCCATTGTGCTTGATGCGGAGCGATGGTTTTATTCTAACTTTGGGTTGCCTGGAGAGGCTTAGCCATACAAACATTGCTTTCTGACATATTTAGCAGATGTTCCAGGAAAGCTAAGCGGGGGATGCCATATTCGGGTCTGCTGCCTAGGAAGTGTAGCAGGAAAAGAAAGAACTTGTGGGAGAGGGATGTGGGTGAACAGGTAAAAGTCCAGGAAGCCCGCGTACTCTTTCTGCTCGTGGGATGGAGAAACACGCGGAGACTCAGCTCCTTCCATCACATTCAATGTTGGACACATCCTGACTCTCACTTTCCATTAAGTTTGCTTGTTTAGTTTGCTTTGGTTTGGTGTTGAGACAAGGTCTCACTGTGTAGCCCTGCCTGGCCTGGATCTGGTCTCAAATGGCTCTTTCTCCTGAGGGCTAGAATTAAAGGTATGCATCACCTCACCCAGCTAGTCAGTCAATTTTAGTCTTTAGATAAATCAACTCAAGATTTAGAGCATCTATTAAAACGTAGTGAAGTCTTCTCAATAATAATAGTTGGTAATACTGTTTCTAAAATGCATCACTATCCCCTTTTCATATTGGATTATACATAGGACAATATGTAAAGAGCTGTGACCAATCAACAAGAAACACAAGTCCATACCAAGTGTTTGCAATGTTCCAGGTCTGAACTATGAATTTCTCTGTGCAGCCTCCCATTTCGCTGCAATGACTGTTCTCTGGTGGGGCACCTAGAACGTAGGAATTCTCTTCATCCTCTTTGTAGAGATGGAGAGGTGACACAGGATGAGCATCAGCTACCACCTGGCGAAGTTTGAGTTTGACTCAGAAAGTTTGTTTTCAGAGTGTGTCCTGGTGACCTAAGAGATCCTGTTCAATAGCCCACCTACCACAGAGTGAGGTAGTGTACCTGAATTGGGTTCCTCACCCTTCCTCCTCTTCTTCTGGGGTGACAGATATGGCTAACCCTCTCTCCTGCAGTCCCCAGAGAGGAACACTAAGCCTGGGTTCTGGTTAGCAGCCCCACGCACGGCCATCTCTGATCCCGCATCACAAACAACTACAGAAAATGAACCTATTTCATTTCTCTTCTTGCCCTGCATTCAGGCTTGAACTGCCCATTAGTCTGTGTGACAGGTATTTATCGAGACGCTAGTGTACGCCAACACTTGAAAATTCCAACATTTCACCGAGACTTAGGATTTGAACTCTGAAAGGAATTTTTGAGAGGATAAAATGGGACTCAGAGAAGGAAAAGCTGTACCGAGAGTCCCAGCGCCGGGCTAAGGAACACTCTAGTAATTGATCTTGTTTTACTATGACAAGGATAGTTCTTCCAGTTAGAAATAACATGGATTTAGCTGGGTATGATGTCACACACCTTTCAGCCCAGCAGTAGGGGAGGCAGACTGGTAGGCAGAGCTCTGTGGATTCAAGGAAAACCTGGTCTTCATGAGATCCTCTTTCAAAAGCAAACAAAAAATACCAAATAAAAGTCAACCACAGTAATTTCATAGCCAAGGCTATGAAATCAGAGAAAATCTAAATGATTGTTTTTGTTCATTATGGGTTTTGTCACCTAAAGACGAACCACGAAGCGCCTACCAGTTAGTGGTTGAAGACGCTCACACCATCCACATTTGCAAAGTGACTAATGCCACGTGTCTCCCTCCCTACACCGCTCCCCTCACCCGACCTGCTCATGTCTCACCCACGCCAGGCTGACCAACGGCTTGTAAAAAATTAACTCAATAGGATTGCACAACTTCGAAAGCTTGAATCGCTCTGTGGTGTCGTGAATGAGAGCCTTCAGTCCCCTCATGAAGATGTTCCCAGTGGGAGGGAGGGGGGACAAGCCGTCACAAACAGGAATGTCCTCATTAGATTCAGGTGAGGTTTGCACAAGTCAAAGAAGTCGGAGACGCTCACCCCTGCCAGCTTCAGGACAGACATCTCCTTCTGCGTCTGGTGTCCTTTGTGAAATTTATGTTCTTCAAAACCTTGCTTCCCGATCCAGAGGGCCTTCAGAGTGATCCTTCATCTGGCGAAGGACGGCGATACAGTCGGAGACCCACATTGGAGCACCGGACTGAGCCCCCCGAGGTCCAAATGAGGAGCAGAAGGAGGAAGAACATGAAAAACGAAATCAGTACTGCGAGGGATGCTATCACCCACTGATACAAGGGAACGGATCTGATGAGAGTTTACCAGGGCCAGTCGGACTGGGACTGAACGAGGACGCGATCCAACCAGATTCTCGGAATTTGGCCGGATTCTCTGACTGTGGCTGGCCCGAAGTCTTTCTGAAAAGCCATTGACTATGACACTGGGACCTGTTTCCTCTACATATACTGGATTTTGGGGATCCGGTCTGTTTGGACACTCACCTTCCTGGACCTGGAGGGAGGGGGAAGGAACTGGAACTTCCCACAGGGCAGGAAACCCTGACTGCCCTGGGGGACGAAGAGGGAGGAGGAGGGGGAGTGGGAGGGTGTTGGGAGGGGGGGCGGAAATGGAAACTTTTATAATTTAATAAAATTTACTTAAAAAAAATAATAAAATGTACTAAATTAAAGCTAAAAAAAAAACAAAAAACCTTGCTTCCCTTTTGGAGGTGATGGGACATTTGACTTCTTGACCGGCTTCACAGGTGGTTGCGTCTCTCCAGAGACATCAAACTGTACGTGAAATATGTGGGATTCTGTCTGATGGTTTTTACCTCAGGGAAACGAGCAGAATAAGAAAGCCAGTATTTCCTCACTGAGTCAACCACAACCGGCTAAACGCTCTGCTGTGCGCCTCTCAGGACGCAGGCTTTCAGCTAGACTGGAACTCTTCCTTTGCAATTTAATGGTTGTCGGTGCGTTTCCCTCAATTATCCATCAGGGCTCTCCACGAACTCCTCTTCTCGGGCCACCACGCTCTCTCATCTGAACCACTGAGTAGGTCTCCTAATCACCCTCCTCTGAGCATTGGACAAGTTTTCCTGGCTGTAGTCAGAGAGACCTTCCCAAAATCCTAACCCATCACCCAGTTTACTGCTTCCTGTCCTGCAGGGTGTCTCATTGTCCTGAAGATAAGGCCTCAGTTTCTCGGAAGAGATTAGCTGTAACCAGCTCAAGGTGACTGCACAGACAAGGGCCTGTAGCTGAAGGGCCTAACCAGAAGCTCAGGGCTTCACTCACTTTTGTCTAAGACCCTGCAAGAGCTAGAGTCACCCAACACAAGCGTCTATATCTCCTGCTGAATTTCCTATCTAGTGACCCTATCCACGGCTTGTATTAAAGTCAGCATCAGCATCCCCCATGTTAGCCTCACGGGACTCCTTTCTCCATTCTGATACGCTGCCCACTCTCCCTCTGCTTTCCTTTCGCCAAAGTAAGTTAGATGTTCAGGTCTGTACTCTTCTCAATCTGGGCCTTCCTTACCTTCTTCCATTGTCTCAGGCCCTCCCAGTACTTATTCAAAAGCCAAGGTGTGCTGTTCAGAGCAGAACTCCTCTTCTGGAGTCGCATTGTAGCCTCTTATCTGTCTGCTCTTTGAGAGCAGGGCTTGTACTGAGTTACTCTGTAAACTTTTTGTTGAGATATTTAATAGATAACCCGGTGATCAAAGAACGAGAGGAATAAATGGAGAAACAAATAAATTTTTTTTTAAAAAAAAAGTAAAACCCATGTTTCTGATGGCCTACGTCTGTGTGCTTCTCTTAGGTGGAGCTTATCGGCCATTCTAGGATATACTGAAAGACAGATTTCGGCAGTAAGACCAGCATCTATCCCTGGTGCATGAGCTAGCTTGGTGGAGCCCATCCCCTATGGTGGGACACCATGCGCTGCCTCAATGCAGTATGGAGGGGCATGGTTCTGCCCCAACTTACTGGGCCAGACTTTGTTGACTTCTTGTGGGAGCCCTTACCAACTGAGAGGAATGGATAATGGATAGGGAGTGGGCTGGGAGAGGGGGGAGGCGAGGTGGAGTGGGAGGAGTGGGTGGGAGGGAGAACTGTGGTTGGGATGTAAAATGATAGTTAAAAGAGGTTTTAAAAAGGGGGAAGTCAGGTGGTGGTGGCACACACCTTTAATCCCAGCACTCAGGAGGCAGAGGCAGGCGGATCTCTGTGAGTTCGACGCCAGCCTGGTCTACAAGAGCTAGTTCCAGGACAGCTAGGACTGTAACACAGAGAAATCCTGTCTCAAAAAACAAAAGGGGTGGGGGGAGAAAGATTTCTAGGAACCATTTGTCATGACAGAAAGAATGAAAGAAACTACAACAACAACAAAAACAGAAATACCCAAAACTTTCTGGATTATATAGACTAAACATGCCAGGCTTCTTTCCTTTGCTCTGTCTATAAACAAAAACACTGGACTTTCTACAGTGTTTTCAGGTATGGGTTTGCCCACCTTCTTCCAACATGCCACCCAAGACTACACAGTAGACAACGCTCATTGTCTTACTGAGTTTAATAATCCTCTTGGGTGTGATTTTCAATCTCTGTGATAGGGTAAAGGAAATGAGTGCTGGAACTCATAGAGCCCAGGGAACTAGGGACAAAGCTTCTGGAAAGGCCCAAGCAAGAACTAATAAAGGCTGTCACACAGAAGGACCGCATTGATCATGAATATGTAAAATCAAGAAACATCTGGGCCGGACAACAACTGTAATCCCAGCATTTGGGAGGCAGAGGCAACCAGATCTCTGAGTTTGAGACCAGCCTGCTCTACAGAGTGAGTTCCAGGACAGCCAGAGCTGTCACACAGAGAAACCCTGTCTCAAAACAAACAAAACAGAAGGATACTATAACAGATGGAAGCAGGGGAGGTAATTGTAGCGATTCCGCAATATCTGCTGAGCTCAGCACTGAGAGAAGACACTGGTTTGCTTTGAGGTTTGTTCAGTTTAAGTTACGGACTTCTGCAAGAAAGAAATGCAATAACCACACCTTAACATCCATTGTCAGCATGCCTTGTGTATGGTAGGGGGTTCAGACTTCTCTGGAATTGAGTTGAGATGCAGTATAAACATTTGTATTTTTAATTATGTGCATCTACGTGGGGGGGGGGGGGGTAGGTTACGCGAGTGTACGTGCAGGAGAAGGCCAGAAGAGGGCACTGGATCCCGTGGCACGGGAGTTCCGGAGCAGAACCATCCAACATGGGTGCCGGGAAACAAACTGTGTCTTCGGCAAAAGTCGTACATGTTGCTAACCACCAAGCCATCCCTTTGATCCCTTCAGTGTTGGGGGATGCAGACCACCAGACCCTGAATTTCTTGTAAACAACTTGTTTTTCTCTGCTCTGAGCTGCCTGCAGCAGCTCTGAGCACGAGACCCTGATGGCAGGCTGGTGGGTCGGCAGCTGAAACATCCCGAGAGCTGGGGCATGGCCAGAGCCCTATATGAACTGCCTTTGAGCACAATAAAGTGGGCATTCTTGGCACTCTTGTCTCAACGATGTACCCGTACCTACTGAGCAAGTCCCAGGACAGCCAGAGCAACACAGGGAAACCCTGTCTCAAATCAATCAATCAATCAATGGAAATAGCCTAAAGAATTTTATTTACTATCATTTGTGTACACGTGATGTACACATGTAGGTACACAAGCCATAGCATGTATGCACAGGTCAAAAGACAACATTCTCTTCTTCCACGTCTACACGGATTCTGGGGATTGAACTCAAGCTGCTAGGGTTACTCGGCAAGCCGCTACACCCACTGAGCCTTCTTCCTGGCCCTTCCCCTTAGCGTTGAGATAAGGTCTTTCACTGAAGCTGGAGCCTATGAACTCAATTAGTCTGTTCCTCTGATGAGTTCCAGGATCTGCCCATCTTGCCACTACACCCCTCCCCCAAGCCCATAACTAGGTAAGAGAGGTGCACTCCTGCACCTGGCTTTCTACCTGGGTGCTGGGAGCCCAAACTCAGGTCCTCATGTTTATGCGCCAGGGAGAGTAAGGAATTCTCTCCCTGTTGGCCCTCGATGCATGCATATGGCAGGTATGTTACTGGCTGAGCCATAACCCCAGATCCCCTTTCTCTCTTCTAATACATTGTCATTGTGTCTATCACTCCCAGCGTGTACCTGGGCTAGTTCTTTCGTTAAAAATGCAAGAACCCGGAAATTCCCATAGGTACCTCCGGACCCTCCCCGGGCCTATAAAGTGAGTAATTTCTCATTTATACAGCCCAAGGCACAGCCACACCCAAATATACGACTCTAACATAGCATTTATCCATGTGACAAACTAAGAAATCCAACCCCCTGGAAAGTATGACTAAGAGGTTTTACTACAATAATAATTTTCACCGAGCAGATGAAGGGACTTAGGGAAAGGGATGGCTACTATAGCAACCGCAGAGTGGTCCAAAGCTACATTTGGCTTTCGATTTCACTAATAATTCAGAGAAACCATAAAAGATTCAAGTGAAATCTGGTTGGTTGATTAGAAACATGTGAGGAGCGGCTCTCAGGCACGTGTTTCACATTTGACTTCCATGTGTGCCAAAAACTAATCATCATCTGCCCTGTGATATTCCAGAAGACAGAGTCACCCCAGCTGGCCCTTGGAGGGACAGAGATAGGCTCAGGAAATCACTGCATCAGTCCAGGACTTCTGGAGAGAGAGAGAGTGAACGTGTGAATTCCGTGAAGAATGGGGATGGCCCCCTCATGGCTGTCCTTGGCTTCTTTCCCTGCTTTCAGGGTAGCCCTTCCTGTCCCCACCTGCAGACCGGTACCCACCAGCTCTGTTATTAGAAGGAAAGAGAACGCTTCATCTGTTGCTTCATCGTGAACCTCCTTCCTTTGCAGAGCACAAATTCCAAAATGAAGCAGACACAGGCTTTGGAGCCACGAAGCCACAAAGTGGAGACCAAACCACCTTTTATTATGAGGAATTCACATAGTGTCGCTGGCTTTCAGTTTTCTTCATTAACACAATGAGGTTTCAAGGCTTCCTTTGAAGAGCGGTTGCTGACTAAGCGGATCAGTTATGTGAACCGTGGACAAGTCAAGGATGGTAACAAGTGTTTGCTGCTTTGCTGTCGTCCTTGTGAATGGGGATATTCTCACTCTCAGTGTATTGGAGGCCAAACTGTCCCTGAACACAGGACTCCATGCCAGAAGTGCCCAAATGGTAGCATTGTACAATGGACCAGGGACCTGAGATTAAGTTGGGATGCAGTGTGGAGATCTTAGTTCCATACAGTCCCTCTTAGACCAAGAGTGAGTTAGATGACAATCAATCCTCCTCTTAGTGTGTCATCACAAGAGGGGGATTGGAATAGTCAGCTCAAACCTCATAGCTGAAAAGCATTTTTTTATGGGAAGCTGGTAGTGGATGAGACATTTCATACATAAGTAGATGGGGGGACCGGAGATACAGCTTAGTAGTTAAGAGTACCTGTTAATCTTCCACAAGACCTGGGTTTGATTCCCAGCACCTACGTGGCAGCTCACAACCATCTGTACCTTCAGTCCCAGGGCATCTGGCAACTTCTTTTTCTGGCCTCTGTGGGCACTAGGGGTGTGTGTGTGTGTGTGTGTGTGTGTGTGTGTGGTGCAGAGACATACAAGCAGGTAAAACATCTGTGTGCATATTTTTAAAAATAAGATGAATAAATATTCTGAGGCCAGGATATGCTTGCCTGTAATAAGGAGGGCTGTTTGTTCTTCCCAGCTGCCTGGCTAGCTTGAACCTGAAATAATCACACAGAAACTATATTATTTAAAACACTGCTTGGCCCATTAGCTCTAGCTTCATATTGGCTAACTCTTACATCTTAATTTAAACCATCTCCATTAATCTGTGTATTGTCACGTGGCTGTGGCTTACCAGCTAAAGTTCCAGTGGCTATCTCCGGCGGCTCCACGGCTTCTCTCTGACTCTGTCCTTCCTTCTCTCAGCATTCAGCCTAGCTTTCCCTGCCTACCTAAGTTCTGCCTTGCTATAGGCCCAAAGCAGTTTCTTTACTCATTAATGGAAATCACAGCACACAGATGGAACTCCCACAACACTTGCAAAACTGGTTAAGCATGGCTACAGAACAGACAACTGAGAGACATATTGGGAAATGGAACTGACGTGTACCTGGGCTGGTTTATCAAGGTCTCACCAGGTTATGGCAAAAATTTTAGACGTAATAAAACAAATAATGAAGCTTCACTAAAAAGACTTGAAAAATCTCACCCTACTGCATTTGCTTGCTGTATTTCCTACCTGTATTATGAAAAGCAGACACATAATAGAAAAAAAACACTCAGACATCAAAAGAGGGTGTAATAAAATTAAAATCCCCCCCTTTTTTTCTGTGTTTTGAAGGCAGCATTTCTCTGTTTAGTCCTGGCTGTCTTGGAACTCACTCTGTAGATGAGACTATCCTCAAACTAAGAGATCTGCCTGCCTTTGTCTCCCAAGTGCTGGGGTGAAAGGTGTGTGCCACTACAGCCCAGCAAAATCCCCCTCTTTATCCCCAGACTGTGGTTCTCCTATAAAGGTAATGAGTATAGATTCTTTCCTCTGCCACAGATTTCTCAAGTATAAATCTTAAATCTTTCTATGATGGGAAATATTTATACCCTTTGCTGTACATCTTTCTCACATTAGAATGCTTAATTAAATATTCCCATCTCTCTCTATATATTTCCACCCCATTGTTTTAAATAGTTTGAAGGTCTCTCATAGATTAGACTGTTCATCTTCTGCTTTGCTAGTCCCCGACTGGTAGATTTTTTTGGGTTGTTCTCTTTTGTTTATTATTTTGACTTTGAAGTGTCCCTGGAGGAGAAACTACTAAACTCAGACTTGCTGGATCAAAGACTATGTGCTTTTAAAACCCGAGTGCTATTTTCAGTTTTCCCATTAAAAAGGTATCTATTTGATTCCAAGTCCAGCATGACTCCATGCATTTCCACAGACCCTTCACGTCATTTTGTGATCGTGCTTTTAAGAGCTGGCTGATCTGACGAGTAAACACTGTTCATCTCCTTGCTCTGCCTTGCGTTTCTTTAACTCTGTGAAGAAGGGGCGCTCACATGTTGATCAACCGTGTGCCCTTTTCCCCAATTTTACTTGCCAATTTTTCTATCCCTTTGGATCCTTTCTTTAGTATGTTAAGGAAATGAATGTATCGATGACTATTTAGTTTAGGGTCTATGGGTTTGAGGTCATAAAAGTCTCTTCCACACCAACATTTTTATTGTGTTTGTCTATGTATGTATGTGGGTGGAGGCATTCATTCACTATATACATATGGAAGTCAGAGAACACTTTGAGAAGTTGGTTCTCTTGTACCACATGAGTCCTAGGGACTGAACATCATGCTTGGCAGCAAGTGCCTTACCCACAAACCATCTCACTAGTCCCCACTCCAATATTTTTTAAACTCCACTCACATTGCCTTTTACCCTTTTACAAATTGAGCTATTTAATGTCTATAAGTTCAACATATCAAAAATTTCCTTTTCTGTATTGTATGCAGTATAGATTTTAATTTATGATTACTTTTTTCTTTTGAAATATTATTTTATTCCCATTTAAATTTGCTAACATGATATAAAAATGTTTGCTTCAATTCTCTTCTACTTTTATTTTCCTTTAAACTTCCTTTATTTTCTAATTTTCGGCTTATCTGGTGTTTTGGTTTTTATTTTTTTATCTTTTATGGTTTACTTAACTTTATTTTATGTGCATTGGTGTGAAGGTGTCAATCCCTTTCAGACAGTTGTTAGCTTCCATGTGGGTGCTGGGAATTGAACCCAGATCCTCTGGAAGAGCAGTCAATGCTCTTAACCGCTGAGCCATCTCTCCAGCCCTGGTGTTTGGTTTTTATTTGTTTGTTTATTTTTGAGCCCTGGCAGTCCTGGACCTCACTCTACAAACCAGGCTGACCTCGAACTCAGAGATCCACCTTTCTCTGCCTCCTGAGTACTGGAATTAAAGACATGCACCACACTGTCTGGTTTATAATCAGTTTTTATCTCCTAGAGACCTACCCGAGGCACAGGAGGTTCATGGCTGATGGGCTCCGCTCACCCTGGTGGACAATGACAGCTCCTAGACAGAGCAGACGTGTGGACAAGGAGCATGGATGATCGATCACCTAGCCCATTGCTGGCTGGCATGAGCACCATTTTCTCTGATGCTTTCCCTCCTACTGGAGACTTCTAGGAATATATAGATTCGCTCTCAGCATTTTCCTCGAATTAGATCCACATATTACCACGCTAGCAAATATTCCTTCAGTGATTGGGGACCCTATGAGTTCTAAACTTCTTAAAGATATATTTTCTTCTTCTTTTTTTGTAGGTTTTGGGAAATAAAGTTGAAGTAGAAATGAAGGAAAATGTTATTTTTCGGATGCTTTTTTTATTAGTACACAGTCATTACGCATAACAATGGGCTCCATTATGACCCATAATATTATGCTTAGTAGAAAATTCCCGCACTGAGTTACCTATTCGTCTGCGACTACGCTGGCGAGAGATAAATATATACGCTTCTTGGGCTGGCCTGGGCTTATGCACCTCCTGCCTCTGGAATGCCGGGATGATACGCACCAACATACTAGCCTCAGATTAATCTTCTGTCTGTGTTTCCCTCTCCCATAAGCTATCAGTGCGCCCCTGTGCTCGGTGCTTGTCCACCACAGACGTGCAGCAGGTATTTGTTTATTCCAGACTGAAGTTGCTACAGGCAGCACCTACGTAATTTGCTTATCTAGTAAATACACTAAAACCACACCAAGACCAGGGCAACTGATTGCAACTCGGTGATGTCGGTTGAAAGGAATATCAGGGATCCCAGCTTGACCCGAAGCAGGGCTCCATAGTGACTGCAGCCTGTGAGCGTGTGTCCTGCAGCACAACTCATCTTTCAGCAGGTATGATTTTGTGGGCAGAAAACCTTGCCACAGGGGGCTGGAGAGATGGCTCAGCAGTCGAGAGCACCGGTTGCTCTCCCAGAGTACCCGGGGTTCAATTCCCAGCACCCACATGGCAGTTCATAGTTGTCTGTAACTCCAGTCTGGGGGATCTGAAACCCTCACATCAATGTACAAGAAAGAAAGAAAAAAGAAGGGAGGGAAGGAGAGAGAGAAAGAAAGGGAGAAGAGAAGAGGAAAGAAAAGAAAAAAGAAAAGAAAAAAAAAACTTTCCAACCAGGAAGTTAAGAATGAGAAAAGGAGCCAGGCAGTGGTGGTGCATGCCTTATTCCCAGCACTCAGGAAGCAGAGGCAGGTGGATCTCTGTGAGTTCAAGGCCAGCCTGCTCTACGAGTGAGTGCCAGGACAGGCTCCCAAGCTACACAGAGAAATTCTGTCTTTAAAAAAAACAGCATGAGAAAGGAAATAATAAATATTATCATCTATTGCATACTGCACATGTGCCAAGGACATGGGTTAGGTCTCCCAACAATTTTTTTAAATATATTTTATGTGTGAGTGCTCTGCATGTATCCTGCTGGCCAGAAGAGGGCGTCAGATCCTGTTGTAGGTGGTTGTGAGCCACCATGTGGGTGCTGGGAATTGAACCCAGCAGCTCTGGAAGAGCAGTCAGGGCTCTTAACCCTTGAGCCATCTCTCCAGCCCCAATTTTATGTGCCAAGGAAATTAACCAAAGTCACATACAGGGAATTATCAGGAGAAGCAGGGGCCAGTCAGGTTGGTTTGTCACTCAAGCTATGATCAGAATCATAACACTAGAGGCTCAAGTATTTCCCTCGAATTCCAAAGAAAAGCTGAAATTCCAACAGTGAAAAAGTGAGACGCTTCCTCTAGAAACTCAGAATGGTGTCAGACCCTGACAGTTTGGTCTCTGACCTTTCCTCTCTATTAGTAATCAAAAAGAATGTAGGGCGATGGTGGCACAAGCCTTTAATCCCAGCACTGGGGAGGCAGAGGCAGCGGGGGCGGGGGGGGGGGGGGAACAGACCTCTGTGAGTTCAAGGCCAGCCTGGTCTACAGAGAGAGTTGTAGGACAGCCAGAGCTACACAGAAAACCCTGTCTCAAAAAAGCAAAACAATAATTAGACTGGTATTTGGCCCCTCATGAAAGAAAATACTTCCCAGCTTCTTTGGCAGCTAGCTATAAGCATGACTAACTTTTAACAAACAGGATACAGTGTAAGTGGGATATGTAATTTCTGAGATTTATTATCCTTTTATTGTTAGATTTTTAAGGTACAGTCTCCCATAGGCCAGGCTAGCCACAAACTCACAACGTAGTTGAGTCTGGCCTTGACCTTTGGGATACTATGGCTCCAAATGTGCCTTCCTTCCCCAAGTTAACTTACTGGAAACCTAACTTGGTATTTGGAGATGAGATCTAATTCAATTTGGGGGTCTAATTAAAGTTAAATAAGGCTATGAGGATGGTGCCCTATGATCAGATTAGTAACTTTATATAAAAAAGAAACCCTTGAAATTATAAATTCTAGCAGTCTCATTGTACAGTCCCTGTGGCATGTTGTGATACAGTGAGAAAGCCCTCACCAGCTATCAGCATCTCTAAGGTAGGCTCCCCAGCCTCCAGAACATTGAAAAGTGACGTTCTTTTCCTGTATGTATGTATGTACATACATATGCATTTTCAGACAGATTCTCATGGATGCTCGCCTGGACTTAAACTTACCGGGTAGCCAAGGATGACCTCAAATTTCTACCCCTCCTGCCACTACTGCCGTGGTGTAGGGATTACAGGTATGTATCACCATGCCTGGTTTACATGGAGCTGCAGAGTGAACCTAGAGCTTCCTGCGTGTTGAGCAAGCACTTTGCCAACTGGGCTGTATCCTTAAGTCCAATTCCATTTGTTTGTAGCAAAATTGGCCTTTAGGGGTATGCTGCTCCAGCAACACTAAGGAAACTAAGACCATTATTATGGCAAAATGTGTGTTTAAAAGAGCAGTCATGTGAAGGCTGGAAAATATAAGATCCCTACCTCAAGTAAAAGAAAATCAATTTTAGAAAGGCAAACTAGAGCTGATGTCATGTCTCACACCTGCAATCTCAGCCTTTCTAAGGAGGAAGCTGGAAGGCAGCTATACTACACTGTGAGGCTCTATTAAAAAAAAAACAGGATAAAATACACTCTGTCATTTTTAAAAGTATGGTCTCATAGTTATTTGGGTTTTTATCACATTGTTTTACTTTACACTCATTTGATAACACTTAATTTTCCTCTATTGCCTTCAAGTTCCTTTGTCTTCCTAACTGGATCTTATTCATGTATTGAATTTTTTTTCAGTTTTTCTTTCTTTTTTTTCCAACAAAATATTTTTATTAACTGTTTGGGAACTTCACATAATCACGTTCACGTCCCAGTCCTCCCA
Organism: Myodes glareolus; assembly: GCF_982192425.1. NCBI lineage: Eukaryota > Metazoa > Chordata > Mammalia > Rodentia > Cricetidae > Myodes > Myodes glareolus. The sequence goes on from NC_142044.1 coordinate 18,447,061, forward strand.
GGTCCACTCCCCAACTTTTGAGATTTCCCCCAAAACGACAAGTTAAATCTGTGTTGCCCATATACTCACTGGAGCATGGTCACACTCCCAGTGGCCAGTCCTGTAAAGAAAACTGAGTCCTTCCCCACCTGCAACCCAACAGAAGCTCTCAGCTGTGGAGAGCTATACTTCAGCATCTTTATTACAGTTTTTAAGAGTTCTTTTCAATGGCTTCCTTTCTATGCTGTTTCTTTTGCAGGGAGGGAATTGGAGGAATAGAGATTTTCTTTTTTTTTTTTTTTAACTTTTTGTCTTTCTTGCAGACCTGTTCTGGGACAGAATGGGCACCCCAGTAGCCGCCTGAGGCCAGTGCATTGCTGTCACCACAATTGCTCTAGCAAACCTGGTTCCCTTAGCCGCTGCCACATTATGCAGAGCTAGTGATCGAGTTTGCACAGGAATAGAGATTTTCACAGAAGCCTCCTATGTCTCTCGTTCTTTACTATAAGTTTGAAGTCATCAATGCTACTTAACAACAAGCTTCCTTGCCCTTTACAGTCAGTGGGAGAATAGATCACCAGCATGATCTCCGGTGTGGCAGTACAGCCAGGAGACATCAACACGGACCTCTGCTGCATAACAGGCCTCAGATACTACCATGGCAGCACAAGCTATGGATATCAACATGGCTTCAGATGGCAGCATGGATCACAAACATCTTCATGGCCTTTGGTGGCAACGTGGATCATGGACATCAACTTGGGCCCAGTGACTGCACAGCCCTCAGAGATCAACACAGCTTCGGTGGCAGCACCGACCACAGATATCTGCATGGCCTTTGGTGGAAACATGGACCACAGACATCAACACAGCCCCTGATTGCAGCAGGACCACAGACCCCCAACATAGCCCTTGGCAGCAGCCAACAGACATCATCATGGCCTCAAATGGCAGTACAGGCCACTCATATCAACATGGCCTCTGGCGGCAACCAGAACCATGGACACTAACATGGTCTCTACCAGTATAGAGACCATGGATGTCCATCTGGCTTCTGGTGGTAGCATGGGCCTCAGACATTAGCATGGCCTCCAGTGGCAGTTGGAACACACAACAAAAACCAATTCAACTCACATAGCAGTTGTTACCTTTTGTCAAAGGCCAGTGTATGCCAAAAGCCCCATATTGGGTGACATATGTTGAAAATCAGCTTCAACAAAATGCATATGTTTTTGGGTAGGAGCATGAGGATTAAAATTATTGGGCAAAAGGAACAGAAATATAGGAGAAATAAGAGACAGAAACAGAATATGTGTGTGTATATGTCTGTGTCCTGGTACATACACCCGTGCATGGAGGCCAGTTGATGTAATGTGTCTTTATCATTCTCCATCTGAATTTATTTTGTAAATATTTTGAAATATCATTTACATATGATATTTCATAACTATGTTACTAAATATAGGGCATTTCCACACCATTACCCTTTTGCATGTTGGCCATTCTCACCTAAACTCTTCTTCTTCCTCTTGCTCTGATGCCTTTTTTTTCTATTCTTGACTATCTGAGTTCAAGCAAGATTGTCTTCATGAACAAAATGTGTGGAAAATATCCTCAGGAACATTGGCTATCCCACTGAGAAAATGTCATTTCCTTTCCAGTACCTACCAATTGTCCATAGACCTTTAGTAAAGCGGGGTGGGGGTGGGGCGCTCATGAGACCTTTCCTTAAGCAAGGCAAAATCTCTATGGAGCTGCACTTGGATAGATCTTATACAGGTAGCCACACCTGCAGTGAGCTCCCGACTGCAATGGCCATGTCATATTCAGAAGACATTATTTTAGAATTTCCCTCCCCAACCTCTTCCCTTCTACAGTGTTTCTGAGCTTTGCAATTTGGGTCTACCTTATTTCTATCTATCTATCTATCTATCTATCGCAGGGTCTCTCATTGAAACTGGACCTTGCAGTTTCAGCTAGCATGGCTGGCAAGTGAGCCCCTAAATCCACATGTCCCTCTACTTCCTGCTGGAATTTACAGGAGTACACCAATATGCCTAGCTTTCTGAAGGGTTCTGGGGATCAGAATTCAGTGTCCATGCTTGCTTAGGACTTTATCCACTGAGCCAACTCCCTGAGTAGAAATGTTTGATGCATACTTTATTTTCAGGTGTGATTTAGTGTTTGTGTCTGACTTCCCTTCATGTACAAAGGAGAGGTACACAAATAAAGGGCTTCAATTTTTCACTCTGTGTTGAGTTATTATTTCCCCTCACTAGCATGTAGTCAAAAATTAACCAATTATTGATAAAAATTGTTTAATTGACCCACTGTACTTACTTAAATCAACTTCAGTTAATTTACTGGTGGAATATCTAAGCTCTACTCCACTTTTCTGCTTTGTGAAACGAAAATACTAATAATCCAGAAAAAGATCCTTCAACTCCACGTCCTCTTGCACTGTAAGACAACACCAAAGCCCCTTTCATGAGCTCTGAGATGAGTCTCCCATTAGCATGCTGGGAAACCAGGGAGGCCTCTCAGACAACCAAATAACTTGTAAAATCAAAATCCAAAAGTCAATCACATACCTCCAACACACAATGGCACAGAATACACATTACCATTCCAAAAGGGAGGAAAAGAAACAGAGCCAAGAAATGCTAGAGCAAAGCAAGACTGAAAACTAGCAGGGCAAACTCCAAATTCTGCATCTCCATGTCTGATATCAAAGTGCTCTTCAGGTCTCCAAGTCCCTTCAGCTTTGTTGATTTCAACATCTCTCTCTCTTAGGCTGGTTCCACATCCTGCTAGCAATTCTCCTTGGTAGGCAACCCATGACTCTGGCATCTGCAATCTCTTGAGGTCTCCAACACAACCCAGACTTCACCTTCACAGCTTTATGCAATGCCCTCTCTGGGCCTCCATGCAGGAACACGTGCCCCTAACACACACCTGGCCTCAGCATCTTTCCTTAGCCATGGAGGGAGATTCCACACCCCTTTCTTGTATCCTTGACTCCAAAGGCAGCAGCAAGTGCCGGAAGCTGCCACCGTCTGTTGTTTGAGGGGCTGGAACCTATTCCCCTTGTTCTAAACACATCTGTGCCAGCTTTCCATTGTTGATGGTTTCTGTCCCGGCTCAAACTTTAATTCCGTTTCACAAGCTGAATCTTAGCTGGGTGGATTCTAGTCCTGAGGTCATCACTCTCTTTATTCCATTTAGCACCAGGCTTTTCTTTAAAGTTTTTCTCTCTTTAAGCACAGCTCCAGTATGTTTCTAGGTGCTCCTTTTCCCCTCAAACTGTATGTTTTGTGTTTGTCTTTGTTCAGCTTGTTCCTTTTCATTTTATCTCTGCGTAAGAGCAACCAGCAATAATCACATGACAGAGTCAATACTAGGCTGTCTTGAAATCTTATTGGTCAATGCCACTAATCCAAAACTCTTCAATTTACCCTCAGGAAGATTTTTATAGTTACATTCTTTGCCAAAATATCACAAGAATGGTCTCTAGGCCACTTACTAATATTCTTCTACTCTGAAACGTAGTGATTTGCCCCCCCCCCAGGGCCAGTTCATATTGCCCTCATCACACTTCTAAGATCCTACTACTATGGCCTATTAAGCCCTGTTTAAAGCATTCAAATGCTTTCCTAATCCAAAGTCCCAGCGTTTACATTCTGCCAACAAGTAGCATGGTCACACCTGTCCCAGCAATACCCAACTCCTGGTACTAATTTCTGTCTTAGTCACTGTTCTATTGCTGTGAAGAGACAGTATGACTAAGACAAACCTTATAAATGAAAGAATTTAATTGGAGGCTTGCTTACAGTTTCAGGGTTTTAGCCCATTATCATTATGACAGGGACCATGGTGACAGGCAGGTGCGGTGGAGAAGTAGCTAAGCTAGGACTTGAGAAATGGCTCGGTGGTTAAGAGCACCACCTGTTCATCTAAAGATCCTGAGTTCAATTCCCAGCAACCACATAGTGGCTAGCAACCATCTATAATGAGATCTGGTGCCCTCTTCTGGCCTGCAAGCATGAATGTAGACAGAATACTGTATACACAATAAATAAATAAATCTAGAAGAAGAAGAAGAAGAAGAAGAAGAAGAAGAAGAAGAAGAAGAAGAAGAAGAAGAAGAAGAAGAAGAAGAAGAAGAAGAAGAAGAAGAAGAAGAAGAAGAAGCTAAGCTACATCCTGATCCATAGGCTGAAAGAGAGAAGAGTAAGAGAATAGAGAGATGGGAGGGATGGCATGGACTTCTGAAACCTTAAAGTCTACCCCCAGTGGCATACTTCCTCTAATAAGGCCACAAAACCACACCTACACCAATAAGGTCACACCTCCTATCCCTTCCAAATAGTGCCATTCCCTGTCAACTAAGCATTCAAATATATGAGCCTATGGGGGCTCTTTTTTACTCAAACCACAACAATGTTCAATGAAAAATTATTTTTGTTGGAAAAGATTGAGTTAGTATGATTAGATTTAAAATATGAGTTTTGCCACTTAAAATAACCCCAATCCAGTATCGCACAGGCAAACCAAAGCTATGTTATCACCACCACCATCATCATTACTATTTTGCAGTGCAAGGGATCTTACCCAGGGCTTCATGCACAAGAGGTAAGTACTTTACCTCTGAGCTATATCCCTAGCCCTTTAAACCAAGGCTGTTTAAAAAAAGAGACCATTCCATGGTAACACCAAAATTGGCATATACATGGAAGTCAGCATTCTCTTTCATCATTTCACGAGGGTTTATATTTCATTTCAGAAATGAAAATGTCCTCTATGGAAATATTAAGTGTCTTTAAAAGTCTTGTCATTTCCTGTTGATAAACACAGTCAATAACCTTAAGGTCATGTGGTTCCCCTTGACCCCAAATTACACTGGTTCCTTTTATTCAAGTCCAAGCAATTCATCTATGTTCATTACAAGAAAACTGGTCAGCATTATCCATCCCTTTTTTAATACTCTTGAAATCCTCCCCATAATAAATCTCAGCCTAAGGTCAGTAAAATATTGTGTTTTTTTCTTCTTTAAGAGCTTGTACAATGTGTGCACATTTCCAAAGCAAGACATCCTACGTCAGCTGCAGGCTGTAACTAAGGGCTTAGTAACCAAAACAGTCAAGAATGGTTAGCATATAAACGTGCCAAAAAAACAAAAAACAAAAAAATAAGTCACCATCTTTATCAAACAACAAAACCCTGAATAAATAAAAAAATAATTAAAAAATTAACGCTTTGGATTTTTTAGTTTATTTTCGATTTATCACATTTATTAGCCTATTAGACCTAGATGGAGGAAGAGGGAAGAGCTTTAGAAAGTGCCTCTGGGCACCTCCTGTTTGGGAACAAAGACTAGAAACATGAAGGCTTCCATTACAGACTAAATCCACCTCCTCCTTCCCAGGACTCAGACACTGAATTTCTTTGGGACTGTGGATGAGATGTAGGCGCACGCATGTGGAAGCCTCAGGTTGATGTTGCATGTCTTTGCTCCATCACTTTCCCCTTGATTTTTTGAGACAGGCTCTCTCACTAAACCCAGGTCTCTGATTTGCAGGACTAGCTGCAAGCTTTGGGAATCCTCCTGTCTCCATCCTCCTAGGGTGGGGCTACAGGGTGCCTGACCGTGCCTAGTTTTTACATGAGTGCTGGGGGTTGGAGCTCAGGTCTTGATGCTTGCCGGGCCCTTGTGCTTGACTGAGTCATCTCTTCAACGCCTCGTGTGTTGAGTATCTAATCCCTGATACCTCAGAACACAACCAACCTTGAAGATAAATATTTTTTTTGTAAAAGTAGTAGTGGGATTGAGAGAGTGCTCAGTGTTATAGGAGAACTTGTTGCTCTGGCAGAGGACCCAGATTTAGTCCCTACACCCAAATGATGATTTACAACTCCCCAGAACTCCAGTGGGATCCAGCGCCCTCTTCTGGCCTCTGCAGGCACCGGGCATGAGGCACACATATATAAAAGCAGACAAAACACTTACACACATAAAATAAAAATAAATCTCAAAAAAGGAAAGGCAACTAAGATGAAGTAAGGCCATAAGAATGTGGCCTAGTTTAATCGCAAGAAGAGATCGGGAACTGGAGAGATGGCTCAACGGTTGAGAGCACTGACTGCTCTTCTGGAGGACCTGGGTTCAGTTCCTAGCACTCACACGGCAGCTCACTGTAACTGTCTGTAACTCCAGTTCCAGAAGATCTGATATCCTCACACAGGCATACACCAATGCACACAAGTGATCCCCCGGAAGGCGCTTTCTGCAGGTGCTGATAGGGTCTCCCTGCCCGCCTTACAGCTCACACTCACTTGGCAATGACTCCCGAGTCTGCGGCTTGCCTTGCTGTGTTGTTACACCTGCTGAGGGACCAGGGGCTTCTCGACTACAGGGGCTGTATGTGCTTACAGAATGTTCCGAAACGAAGGGATTTCTTGGTCATTGAATAGAATGGCATCTTCTAAGGATGACAAAATTCAGTGAAGGACGTGTTTATGAGACTAGGACAACACACCGAAGGGGGAAAAAATGAGAAAAGTGAAAACTAATTCAAAAGTTAACTGTTGGATTATGTAGAGAGAGAGCCCAAATCAGAGGTCACCGTTGGGTCCCTCCCCTCAGAGATCAGGGAATCCCACGGAAGAGGGGGGTGGAAGAATCTTATGAGTCAGAGGGGGTGGACACCAGGAGAGCACGAACCACTGAATCAACGAAGGGCTCACAAAGAATGAAGCAGCTAGCACAGGGCCTGCGTGGGTCTGTGCCAGGTCCTCTGCATATGCTGTGGCTTGTAGCTTGGTCATATTATGCATATATAACTTTTCTAAGTATGTGTCAGAAAGTCAGCAGCCAGGACTAATTTTCCAGCGCCAGCATCTTTGGAGACTCTTGCTTCTGTCTTCTAACACCCTCTCTCCTGAATCAAGTTCAAACAAAAAGAAGTAATGGCATTCTGTGTCCTGAAGGAACTATGAGGCTATCTTAGCACTGCAGAGTTTGGAAATGGACAATATTAATCCCTTTTTAAACTTTCACCCCCCAATTACCAGTTTCCTTATCTATAAAACTAGGCTGGGAGTGTGGCTTTGTGATACGGCTCATGTTTTACATGTTCAATCCCCATCAGTCCTCAATACAATAAAATATTTAAAAAGCCAAAGTCCCTGCTTATTTTGATATGAGATCTGACTTGTAAAGATTAATGTAATTCCACAAGGCGAGTGGTCAAAATATTATGACTTAGGAAATTTGGTGTACTTTGCTAAGTATGATCCTCATTTGACTAGCACAAAACTATTTAAAAACTGCAAAAAAGCTATAATGTATAAAAGCATTGTGTATAGACTTCATATGTTGCCATATATATACATACACACACATATATATCTACGCACATATAGTGTATACATACTTGGTTGTCAAAATGAGATGCACCAGAGAAGTTCCTACAGTAAATTACTCCTCTCAGAAAATACTTCCGGGCACCTGTTTCTGCTTAGAGGTTGGAGGACAGGCAGTAAGGCGCTACTGGCTATTCATTATTTTAATGCCCTCAGCATTCTCAAACAAAGCCAGGAATCCATTGCTTCCCTTCTGATACCAATCAGCAGATTTGACTAGCGCCCCTGACTGCAGTTAAGGACCTTGGCCAGTAACATCATCAAGGAACTTGAGAATTTCCTTCCTGTAGGCTCTATTGCTCGGAAGAGAACATTCAATGTACTGCTCTTTTTCTTTCCTGGTGGGCAATTAAAACTTCACGGTAAAAGTACCAAAGACTACGTCCATTGTAGCTTCCTTCAGCTCTGCCCAAACGACGCAAAACAAAACAAAACAAAACAGGAGGTTGCTACAGAACTTGGAGAATCATAAACCATGCTTACAAAATTGGAAAGAGGGCTGGAGAGAAGGCTTAGTTCTTCAAGGCTGAAACCAAAATTGGAAGGAGGTTTAAGCGAGTGTTTGTATCGATGCTTGGGCTGGAGGTCCCGTTGCCCTCTGCTGATGAACTTGTAGAAGCTGCTGAGTATCCCCTGGCTCCTGCTTGAAGGCCAAAGAAACTGTGTGGAGGCGTGTACAGTGGATATCCGAACACTGCTGGGATCAAAGGAAATGCAGGTTTCTGTTGGTCCTTGCCTTTGTGAGGGTAGAAAAGGAAGTGGAAAGGGACTAGAAAAGGGCACCCCAGCTTTGCTCTGCCTCTCCCTCTCAGGTAGCAGGTACAGGTGCTCCTTATGGTGCTCCTGGTGGTGACAAGGGGTACCAGGATGTCGCTGCTGAAATAAGGAAGTAGAAGTGATGCGCTTTGCCTTCAGAGACAGCCAGTACACAAACAAATGCCGACAGCTCACCCCTGAGCCCCCACACTAAGGACTCTCAAGATTACTCCGATACGATCAATAGAAGAGCAAATGCCCAGACGTCCTCGCATCTTTGAAGAACTGGCTGGGCAAGGCAGGGGTAATACCCAGGAACTTGAATATCTAGTGACTGGCTCAGCTAGGATTGTGCCGTAGGTGCCCTGATCTTGCGTCAGAAGTCCTGGGCATGAGATGGACGCCAGGCCTTGTGCATACTAAGCAGGCGCCTTACGATGAACCACATTCTCTGCTTGGATGACATTTATGTAAAGACTTCCCATGAGAAATAGGTAGAGGACCAGCCACCTTCTCCTTCAGAGCTTACCAGTCCTCTACTCAAAAGTCACCCTCTACAAAGAACCAGAAACCAGAAATGAGATAAAGGAAGCAATAACCAGAGAACCTGCATCCCCACCAGAAATGTCTACATCGTAACGAAGGGGAAAGAAGTGGCTTGGTTAGAAAAACCCCCATACACGGAGAAGGTGGTTGATGAGGCAATTATGACTTTCAGCGGGGAAAGGAGGCCAGCACAAGCCTGAGCTCAGGAGTTAGGGAAGAACTTACCCAGCTACCCTGGCCCTGGCGCATGTCCGCATATCTTAAGCTCCTGTTTCTTAATTCTCAACGTAATTTCCCTAAGGGATTTCAGCCCCGCTGCCGTTGTCTCCCACCTGACTCTCCCTTGCAGCACTGTGGACCAAGGCTGACTTTACTGGCACCACCAGTGATCAGTTCCTCTCTAGTACGTTTCCATTCTGCATTCTTTCAACAGAGAGTCACACTGGTGCCTGGAAACGCCTCAACGGTTAGAAAGGTAACATCCTCTGCTGCCTGCTGGGTTTTATCCCAGCCCTTCCATACTATAGAAACATCCATGAAGATTGCCCCTTCCGAACCAAACTCCTGCATTGCTGCTCAGTGTCCACAAGTGTGGCTTGTTACTCTTGTTGATTGTAGCATCAGAGAGCGGAGAGCAGGAGTTGTTACGAACACTTGCTGAATCCAGGCATTGAGGTCTTTGAAGCTGGCGAGCCAGGGATCACAACCATTGAGCAGATTTGGAGAGATTGAGTGGACTTGTCGAAACTGCATGCCTGAAAAACAGAGTGAGAATTCGTCCCTCTAACTTCGGAGCTCACGTTCCTATCATTGATGATGACATAATGCTGCCTTCATTGAGTGTACCAAAAATCATTCAATTAGAAGAATTAACTGTATGAACCCGCCCTGCAATGCTCTGAATAAATTGAGTGCACACTCTACAAAAGCATGTCCTTGTAGGCACCCAAGCCCAATCTGTATGAATTCGCCGAGAATAATGTTTCCCTAAGATTGCGAATATAACTCAATCCAAACCATATTGCAGGGGGGCTCTCAGTCAGTAGAATGTTGGCTGTGTGAGCACAGGGACTCAAGAACTCACATAAAAAGCCAGGCATGGTGATGTGTGCTTGTCACCCTGGTGATGGGGAGGCAGAGACAGGAGCATCCTTGCAGTTGGCTGGCCAGGCAGCATAGTCTGATAGGTGAGCCCCAGGTCAATGAGAGACACTGTCCAAAGAACAAGATAAATGACTCCTGAAGGGCAATGCCCAAGGTTGTCTTCTGGCTTCCGTGTGAATATGCACACGTGTATGCATGCATGTACACACAGACACAGAGATTGAGAGCAGAGAGAGAACATTCTGTGCCCAAACACAGAAGGGTGTGCTGTGTTCTAAGTCATATCCAGGCAACACGCCCTAACCTGCAAAGGAAACTTGTGCTTCCTTTCTAAACAGGATGTCTTTTAATCCCAGGCCTTTCATCCAAATTCGTGCTGGACTTGAACTGACAGGAAAGTTGCTCCCTCCTGCAGCCATTGGACATCCACGCTCATGCTTAGTAAATCGGGGCTCCCAAGAGGCCATATACCCATGCACAAACTGATACCATGAGCCTCTGCTGAACCACATGGCAGAGAGAAGGGGGACCTGAAGAAAATAATAGCTCCCTTTAAACATACCCCCTAAAGACACCCCTCACTTAAAGCAAAACAGATGTTCTAAGAAACAGTAACAGGCTAAAGGGGAAGCATGTGCCTTGCTAAAAAGTATCCCCTAAATCAAACCATCCCCTTGACCACTGCTCCATTTTGAATCTGCTTCTTTTTCACGCCTTAGAAACACATCCAGGCACATGCAGGAGTTTGGGGACCAGAAGTGCTGTGGGAACTTCCTTATCATAAAATCGCAGGATGACAAGAGTCTGCTGGTTTGCAGCCAACTGTCCGTGCATGACGCAACCAACTGAACACTAAATGCACAAGCATCCTGGCCAAGTGGTTCTCGGAGGTACACAGCTGTGGAGATGGAAGACCACTGTTCTGGTTTCTGATTTAAAATATATATATGTATGTGTACACACACACACACACACACACACACACACACACACACACACACATATTGACCAAAAATTACTCGGGCGAGGAAAGGGTTTATTTCTTCTTATACTTCCAAGTGACTGTCTGTCAATGAGGAGTCAGGTTAGGAGCTCAAGGCAGGAATCTGATGTAGGAACTAAAATAGAGACCATGGAGGGACACTACTTACTGACTTGATCCCTTTCAGCTACCTTTCTTATATAACCCAGGTCCCCATGCCCAAGGACAGAACCACCCACAGTGGGCCAGGCCCTTCTCCATCAATTAGCAATGAAGAAAATATCCCCCAAAGACATACCCGTAGGCCAATCTGATCGAGATGATCCCACAACTGAGACTCCCTCAGATAATTCTGGATTGTGTTGAGTTGACAACTGGGGCCAACCAGGGGAACCACTCAAGTTGGTATGTTCAAGACCAGGCAATGATGGTCCTATGACAAAACTAGGCTGTTGGACTCTAAATTCAAAGTTCTAAATGTCAAACTCAACAACCTCTCTAGGATTGTTTGACCAAAATGGCTAAATTTAGTCTAATGACTAAAACTTGGTAAGTTTCAGGCATTAGAATACTTGGCTCCCTGGGTGGCTCTCTGGGGAGGACTGGTAGGTGTAGCCTTGATGGAGGAAGTATGTCACTGGGCATGGGTTTTGAGGTTTAAAAGATTTGCACCATTTCACCTTAGCTCTGTTTTCTGCTTACAGTTCAAAATGTGAGCGCTCAGCTGTTCCTGCCAACATTCCTTCACTTCATTCACGATCATGGTCTCCAGTTCTCTAGAACAGTGTTCCTAACCTTCCTAACACTGTAACCCTTTAATGCAGTCCCTCATGTTGTGGTGGCCCCAACCCTAAAATTATTCTGTCGCTACTTCATAACTGTAACTTTGCTACTGTTACAAATCACGCTGTAAATAGCCGATGCGCAGGATATTTGCTATGTTGGCCCCCAAAGGGGTTGCGACCCACAGGTGGAGATCCGCTGATCAAGAATCAAAGTCCAATTAAATGCTTCACTTTATATAAGTTGTCTTGGTTATGATGTTTCAGCATAGCAATAGAAAAGCAACTAATACCACGCAAATACTATCATGACTCCTTTAAGATGCACAGCTGTAATGGGTATGGATGACAAGGTGGAGATTTCAGATGGTCCAGGGAGAGCCCACAGCATCGTAAAATGTTTATGTATATTCTTGAGTTATGATAATTGTTGACAGTTTGGCTGTTGTTTGGGCTTGCCTGCCTTTGTCCTCACTGCCTTCCCACTTCAGTCCTGCTCTCTTCCTACTCTTCTATCCGCTGGATCTCTGAAGGCGTTTTGGCTCCAACCCTTGAAAGCTTTGAAAACATTTCTTTCACTTGGCCTATAATCTCTGCAGTCATGAAAGCAGGGCAGGGAGAAAGTAGGAAAATCAAAGGGAGAAATGTGGAAGTTGATTGACGGCTGTATGAAACCCCACCAGTGGGACTGACATGAAGAATGACTGTTTACGCGAAGTACCAACTCAGAGCCTTGTTTAGCAGAAGAATGAGGTGGTATGTGGAGAAGGATTCTGAGGCAACATCTCGACCCAGTCGAGGGAAGAAGTGAGAATGATTCATGGGCTCAGTGGAAGACCTTGCCTAGCGTGCACAGGGCCCTCGGTTTGCTGCCCAGCACCACAAAATAAAAATGATTGTTTAAAGACTGATTTATAATAATGTTTTAGCCTCTGAACACTTTCTGTGGATAACAATTTATAAAGAGCCCCTGAGTAGGAAGGCAATCTGCAAAGCTGGGTTCCGATAGCATTATAAAGCAAGGGACAGTCATATACAGATGGGTAAAGAAGAGAACATATACACACATGTGTAATATAAACCAGGAAGAAAAAGAAGCATTGATAATTTGAGAGTAAAGTTGCTTCTCATTAGAAATAAACTAAGATTTCCCTCTTTTACTTTCAGTGTGGAAATAGTGCAATGTTCATAGTAATAAAATATGATGAATTTTTAAGACAAGAGTTTTGGAGTTAGTTGCTGTGGTTGAAGCAGAGATGATGAAATGGAAGCATCACCTGCCACATTGTTCTTTAATCTGCTGTAAACCCCTGGCATTCCTCCAGAGAAATCTCTGGTTCTCAAGGAAATAATTTTAAATGACTGTCAAGTTCTTTGATACTTTGATTCTTTGAGAGGGCAAAAACCTTTCTGGACAATTAAACCCATCTCAAGGAAAATGAAAGCCTTTGCTGAATGTTGCAGAGGGAGGGCTGCTTGTTCATCCTGGCCACCCAGCTAGCTTAGCCCTGAAATAATCACACAGAAATTGTATTCATTAAAACACTGCTTGGCCCATTAGCTCTAGTTTCTTATTGGCTAATTCTTACATCTTAATTTAACCCATTTCTATTAATCTGTATATCACCATGTGGCAGTGGCTTACCAGGAATATTCGGCATGTCTGTCTCTGGCGGCTCCATGGTGTCTCCCTTACTGGGCCTTTCTCCCAGCATTCAGTTCTGTTTTCTCCGCCTACCTAAGTTCTGCCCTATCAACTAGGCCAAGGCAGTTTCTTTATTAACCAATGAAAGCAACACAAAAGACAGAAGGATCTCCTACACCAGCTGAAGTTTATTTAACCATCCTCACACACAATTAACCCACCATAGGTCAAAATAGGCTTCCAGTACCATCATTTCTCTAGGAGCCTGTCCATCAACACAGAGAGTTTCCTCTGCATCCTCTGTGGTCCAAGGTGCCTACTCAGCTCGCTGATCCCTGATCCCTCATTCTTTCTTATCCACTCCAAACAGAACGTAGCCCTGCTAATGCTAGGTCTGTTAGCTCCAAGCAGTTCATAATTTTTACTGATCAACCTTTTTTTGGGGGGGGGCTTTATTGATTTACCTATAGTATCAACTGTTTTTGATGTCTCTAAAATTGTTTCTCTATTTATTTCCTTCTAAAAAAAAGATTTATTCTACTCAAAGGACAACGGTGGGCGTCAGTTCTCTCCTTCTACCCCGTGGTGACCAGGGGTGAACTCACGCTGTCAGGCTTGGTGGCAAAGCCCCTTCATTTTGTGGCCCTTTTCTTATCTTTTATTTAAACATTTAAACATGATGTATCTGTTTGTTGGGCTCTTGGTTTTATTCTTATGATGTATTGAGGTTTTGAGTCATCTAGACTGATCTTCATCAGATGCAGTATATTTCCAGCCGCATTTCTTTGGACATGTTTTCCTGTGTATGTTGCTTCCCCCCTTCTGGTATTCCTGTTGTATATGGGTTCACGTACGCAGTATTGCTTCCTCCCCTTCTGGTATTCCTGTTGTGTGTGGGTTCACGTACAGTGTTGCTTCCTCCCCTTCTGGTATTCCTGTTGTGCTTGAGTTCATGTAACACAGTGTTGGCCCATGTTTCTCAGAGATTCTCTTCTTTTTCTCCATTATTACTTCTGCTGTTGTTTTCTGTTCTGTATGCTGCAAAGGCTTTGCAATAGACTATGTCTCTGAAAATACACAGAAGCTATTAAAATAATTCACCCTTTCTCCTTTTGGGAACTCTCAACTCCGTCAGACTCTTCAACCACAGAGTTTCTATTTGGTTACTGTCTTTAACGTTTGTCTATTGACCTACATTCTCTGGTGGGACACTCTGATTAGTTTACTTAAGCACCGTTTCATTTATTTAGTCATTCATTCATTCATTCATTTTTAGTTTTTCAAGACAGGGTTACTCTGTGTAGCCCTCCTGACTGTCCTGAAACTCACTATGTAGACTAGACTGACCTCGAACTCATAGAGATCCTCCTACCTCTGCCTCCCAAGTGAAGGGATTAAAGGTTTACATCACTGCTGCCCAGCCATTTCATTTATTTAAAAACAAAGAAACAAATATATAATGGCTGCTTTGAAGTAGCTGTAAAATTGGACATTTAGGCCCATTATTGGCCAGAGGTGTTACACACTTTCTATGTAAGAGCCACACCGTAGCACCTGCTTGCATATTTACCTCTCTGCTACTTTTTTTCCCCCCTTCTGCCACCCCCTCCTTTTGTAGACAAGATGTTTTAAGTAAATTAGACTGCAAGAGAAATTCTAGACACTAAGCTCTCTTCCCTTTCACGGCTTTTCCTCTCCTACCTGTTCACTGACTTGGCTCTGGTCTTAATGAAATCATATCCTTGCTCCAAGTCCACTGTGGAAATCCTCTGGCACGTGCAGCTACCCAGGGATGGCGGTGGCTTCAGCAGAGCTCTCGGCCTCCTCCTCCGACCCTGTGCAGCTGTCCCTCGCTATTCAACCACAGTCCGGCTGTGGGGCTCCACCAACGGCCTGATGACTGCTCTCCCCTTTCCAACAATTCCCTAGGACATAAATTGCACCACAGTTTGACCTAATTCAAGTCAAGCAAGGCATTTTTTTGAAGCCAGCCCTTGAGAGGAGATTTTCTTCTCCCACTTCAGGAGCATTCGTTCTCTGCTCATTCTTCCTTGTTATCTTTCCCCAGTTCTGACTAGTAGATTAGCCGGCCTGGGGTTTTAACCTGTCACTCGCATACAGATGACCTCTGAACTTCTCACCAAGTCTCCATTGTTTTAGAGAAAGGCGTGAATTTTCCCTCACTGTGTGTCAAAGAAGTTTGTTTTCTAAGAGGAGACCACTGCATCCCCTGTCCATCCTGGCTGCCTTTCCTCACTGACACTGAGGCTGCTGGACAATGGCCTGTCTCTCTTGGAGGGAACTTCTGCCTTATGAGCAGAGATCGGAATAGTTCTCTTGCTTATGAGTGGGGACCGGATCAAGGTGGGAACCCCAATCTCCTGTCTGCACCAACCAGGACAAGAGTGAGCCTCTGTGAAATGAGGTTGGAGGGGATTTGAAATGTCTCCCTTGGAGATACTGCACCCCTGGAGTGGAGCCCAGTGGCCTGGTCACTCTGTGTCTTGGCCATATCTGCCTGTGTGGAGCTTCAACTAAGGACCACTGATGCTTGTTGAGCTTCCATACATGGATTTTGTTGAATAAATACTTGTTAGGTTGCTGAATGCTCTTTGAACAATTTTCAGAAAGGTCAAGGGGTTGTGGTCTTACCTTTTCCAGCAGTTGTGGCTGTTTTGCTGGACATTGGGCCTACAAATCTCTTGATACCATCCAGGGACTCTAAAAGTTACATCACTACTATCGTCATTGTTGTCATTGTCGTCATCATCGTCTGCTCTGTACAGAGAAAGATGAGACATCAGGAGAATAACCCAGCTCCCTAACGTCACACAGTTCAACCAGTGGTGGAGGCTGGGTTTGAACCCAGGCATGTGAGTTTCCACTGAACCTCTGAAACACATGAAATGTCAGCTTTCTCATCCAAAGTGCATAGGAAACCCGGCGTGACGATATAGGCCTATGATCTTAGTTACATAGGAGCCTGAGACCGATAGATCAAAGGCATATGATGTCACTGAGGGGCAGTGACATCAGCACCGATGGAAAAAAATAAAAGGGACTATGATGTAGTTCACTGGTACGGAGCTTGCAAGTGTAAGTGAGGCCCTACCTCCAATCCTCTGGACACACAGAGAAAGACGACAGACAGACAGACAGACAGACAGACAGACACACACACACACACACACACACACACACAGATTCCTAAGAGTGATGCTTAGAAATTTTCCCTTTTCTTTTTAAAAAGAAAAAAGCTAAGGATGGAACCTTGAGTCTTTTAAATTTTCATCTACTTATTATTATCACTATTAGTGTGTGTGTGAGTGTGTGTGAGTGTGTGTGTGTGTGTGTGTGTGTGTGTGTGTGTAGTAAGAGTAAAGAAATGGCCAGCTCTAGCACCCTGCTTAGTCTTCTTGGGTACCAAACATCTTATACTGAAGTAAAGACATCGACATTTACAATAGAACTTTGTAGTTGAGGAAAAATAGGCATGGGACTCGATTGTTCCATTAAGTCCAGAAACCAAATACTGACCTTTTAGGATAATAGTTGGCTCCTCTCGGAATGGAAAATAACGGCATGGGAATCAAAACCTGATGTGTGAACTATCCCCTCAAAGGAAAGACATTCAAAAGATGCCGGGAGCTTTCGCCAGGCGGGAATAGAGACATCTCTGTTTTCCACTCCCAAGTTGCCATTACTAATGTGAAGCACAACTGTCAGGGAGTGGCGCTCTCCTCCATGCCCCCTGCTGCATGGGAGGACATCGGTCCCTATTTGCAAGGTGGAAGGGGGATGCAAAACCTGGAAACACCACACAAAACAACTCTGTGCACAGAAGTATCTGGAGAGCAGATTTTTAATCAGGGCCAGGACAAGCCTGTATTACATTAATAATAACGTAGAACACATGCTTCCCCGTCTGTTTGCTCGCCACAAAAATGAGCAGAGCGCTTGCTTCTGCAAGAGCGGAAGGCATGCTCCACGAAGAGACAGCTGTTCCTGTAGCGCAGTGGCGGCATGGGGGCTAGACCTGGGAAACTCAGATTATCTGTCAACTTGCACCTGGCCAAGAAGGAACATTAAAATAACAATTGAAGTAACAACCAACCAACCAACCAACCAGCAAACCACCCGTGACCACGATCGCCATTTCACTAGAGGACGCTAATGTAACACGGAACAAGTGGAGTGGGCACCTTGAAACAATCTTATGATTTTTCCATTTCCCAAAGACTTGGGCCCCACTTAGGTTGGGTGATTTCTTTGAGGCTACAGCACAAGACACTCACAGGACTGGGAAATAGAACCCAGGTTCCCCCATTTTACAGGACGCAATCTCTCTGCAAGGCTGTTTGCTCTCGCTGGTAAAAATCAGCTTCTACTCTCACGTTCAATTCGATAAATACGGATACCATGCTTAGTGCAGTGACTCGCAGTGGCTAAATGGTTAAGGGAGGGCAAGCCTCATAAACAGGATAGTGGTGTGGTCTCTGCGCTCAGTGACTCATGATCAAATGGGAAGGGCTCTCTACACACCCAAGTAACATGTTTTGGTGTAAAAGTTTATCTTGAGAAATAACAAAAGTTTTCGAAAATGTCTGACTCATCTAACTTGTGGGGAAACTTCCCCTTCTCTGCTATGTTCATGTTATCTAACATGTGCAATTACCAGGTTGTCTGGTACAGAATCACCGGGGGACACGTGAAACACTGAAACAGCCCTCCATCCAGAGGATGCTTCTCAATGGCTGGAAGTGGCAAAAGGAACCGAAATCTTTTAGGTGGAACTCCTTCACACCAAACCCAGCCCAGGAACAGTATACTGGCATAGGAACTTGCAATTATCAAACCAATCATGAAAGACTATCATTTAAGTAAATGCATATCTGTGTTAATTCACCAGTGTTTCTCCTTATACCACCGTAACCAAAGGACAGACATATAGAAAACCTAAAGGGGGCATATGCAATTGGAAGAGGAGAATGGAGTTAATGCTGACTAACACTGCCCCTGAGGATGGGATTCTGTCTTATTGACCACTGGAAAAGCGCAAGTTTTCAAAAATGCACGAAGGCTGGAGACATGGCATAGGGGTTAAGAGCCCTTACTGCTCTTGCAGAGGACCTGGGTTTCGATCCTAACAGTCACATGGTGGCTCTGAAGGAACAGAACCGATTGAATGAATACATGTATTCAAGGGGGATTGTTTGGGCTGACTTACAGGATGCGGTCCGGGTAGTCCAATAAGAGCTTCCTCACACTGCAGGGGCTCAGGATCTAGTAGTTGCTCAGTGAGGCTGGACACGAGGCTGGATATCCCAGCAGTCCCAATCCAGCCCCCAAGACCTGGAAGATCCCTGGAGAAATGCTGGTTTCAGTCTACACCGGAAGCTGGAAGAAGTAACAACAGCAAACAACACTGCAGGAGAGAAGGACTTGCAGTGAGAGGGAGGCCAACGAGGCGAAGAGCCAAGTTTCCTTCTTCCACGTCCTCTCATCTGCGCTGCCGCCAGAAGGTGCTGTCCACACTGACGGCTGGTCCGCCTGCTTCAAATAATCTGATCAAGAAAACCTCTCCCTCCTAGGAGTGGGTTGAGTTGTAGTTGACTTGGTTTCTGAGGATTCCAACACGCTCTTCTGGCCTTTCCGGGGACTGCACGCATGCGGTCCACCTATCTACATGCAGGTGAAGCACTCATACACATCAAGTAAATAAATGAACACCTTTTTAAAGACCCTGCATGAAGGTGTGGAGGAGAGAAACAAGTGGAAGGAGGGAGGAAGAGAGGAGGAAGAAAGGGAAAGGAAGAGGAAGGAATCATGGTTTGTTGAACGCTGGAACGGCCACATGAAAGCAGGTGTCTGAGTGGAGTCCGCACTCCAGGCCAAGTGCTAGCTAGCAAAACGGAAAGCAGTCCAGCAAGAGCCCTGGCTCCTGCTCTGGTGAGGCCATGTAGGCTGTGCCCTAGAGCTGAGAGTGCCACCGTGCTGTGCACATGGGCTCCAGCGGCCCTGAGCAGGAGAAAAACTGCCCAAGTGAATGCATAGTATGGCTACCTTCAGAACACTCCCGCAGTCTGTAAATTAGGATTAATGTAGCTGACTAAATTGGTCTTCCTGATTATAATCTATGCAGAAGTAGGAGGCAGTGTGCTCTTCTATAGAAATGTAATATTTGCATTAAAATTATTTAAAATATTTGATGTTTTTATTGCCATGCATGTGTAAAGGAGAGAGAGAGAGTCCAAGTACCACAGCTGTGTGTATGGAAGTCAGAGGACAACTTCCGGGAGTCGGTCCCCTCCTTCTACATTGAGATGGATTCTAGGGATTAAACTGGGGTTAGCAGGCTGGCTTGGGAAAGGCTTTCACTCAGTCAACAGTCACTGGCTTAGACTTTTTGACCTTTCTGCTTCTTTAGTTATGCAATCTCAAGTTCCTTAAAGAAAAAAAAAACATATTGTGTCATTCATGAATTTATCTCAGTACCTACACATAGAATATAGCTAATGAATACTGACTGGATTTTAACCACACTTTACACTCAATTGTTCATCATCTATAAAAAGTCTATGAAGTCTATGACATCTATGAAGTCACTCTCACAGAGTTCACAAGATACAACAAGAAAATGCACACATAAAGCATGTAACAGAGAGCCAGGCACACAATGGTTAATGACCAGATGTTATAAGGCTAAGTAGGGCACATGTGGAATCTTAGCCCCTGGAAGACAGACACAGGAGAATCACCACACGTGAGACCAGTAAGGATTATACAGCTAGCTCAAGGCTAGCCAAGACTACATAACAAGACAATGTCTCAAAAAGAAAAACAAAATAAAGCAAAGAAAGGAAGGCAGTGAAAGGAGAGGTTGGGAGATTTGTTTAGGGAACAAAAATCTACTAATTTAAGTTATGAAATATAAGGTCTCATAAACTGAAGGACAAAACTGAGCGGCTAATCCCATTCCCATTTAACGTTCATGAGCCCAATGCAGAGACAGAGATACTTCAGACAGGTTGAGAGCTTGCAATTGTTGCAAAGACTTGCACAGCATCCAATGGGCAGAGACCAGAAATAGTCAATGTGCAGTGCAGTGTTGGGCAGTCCTATACCAGATGCACAGCACATCCCATGCTGCTCTCACTGGGAAGCATAGCAGTCTTTAAGGGGCAGTCTATTTGAAATTAGTTACAAATGAAATTTCATTTGCTTACTTTCTTCTTCTTCTTCTTTTTTTTTTTTTTTGGTCACAAATACATGGGAAAATAAATACCAGGTTCCTTTACATTACAAAATGTTCAATTAACATACCAAAATATGGGCTAGTGAGACAGCTCCGTGAGTATTTATGACCCACCTCATTAACAGGATGAAAGATAGAAACAATATGGTCATTGACCATCTCAACAGACAGAAAAGAAATTTCACAAAACTGCCACCTCTAGGGGCTGGAGAGCTGGAACAGGGGTTAAGAGCACTTCTTGTTATACCCGAGAGTCCAAATTCAGTTCCCAGAACCCTTGTCAGGTAGCTCAAAACAGACTGTGACTCCAGTTCAAGGGGGTCTGCCACCATCCTCTGGCCTCCACAGTGCACAGACGTGGCATAGACACACACACACACACACACACACACACAC
Source organism: Myodes glareolus (assembly GCF_982192425.1). NCBI lineage: Eukaryota > Metazoa > Chordata > Mammalia > Rodentia > Cricetidae > Myodes > Myodes glareolus. Next base: position 18,467,928 of record NC_142044.1, read on the forward strand.
ACAAATAAAAACACAAAACTCTAAGCAAGAACACTACACATAGAAAGACTATACACTATACTCTAAAGGTCCACAGCTAATGATGACATACTAAAAAAATGTTGTTCTAAGGACTAGAACAAGACAAGAATTCACAGTCCATGCTGGAAGAACCAAGAAAGGGAAAGAAGGCACCAAGTAGGAAAGACAGAAGTGGAATGCCACTGCTGCTCACTAAAGCCTAGGTAGAGAAAGCTCTAATACATACGTATCCGTGTGCACATGCATGCATGGACACATGCCTGCACATACACACACACACGTACACACACATGTATAATTAGAATAAGAGAACACGGTAAAACTGGAGGCTACATATCAACAGTCAGCATTGTCTCTTCACACTAGCCATAAGCTACACACATTAAGCCATACAAAAAAAGAAATCAAAAGAAGAGTCTCATTTATAATTAGTACAAAAATAAAATCCTCAGCAATAAATTTACCCAAGGAGATAAAAGACCTGGACACAGCAAGCTATAAACCATTGACGAAAGAAACCAAAGACACAAATAAATGGTGACATTTCATGTTCACAGATATGAAGAATTAATAGCTCAAATATTCACACTACTAAAATTGCTCTACATATTTAGTACAATGACCATCAAAATTCTAATACTACTTTTCAAAAAATACTCCCCAATCCTTAAATTTCATATGGAACCAACCACAAAAGAAACCCACCAGTCCAAGACAATCATGAGAGGAAAAAAAAAAAACACCACCACAAAGTTGGGGCATCACATTACTCTTTAAACTATACTGCAAAGCTATGAAGAGTTAGTACATAACCTTGACACATCAACCAACGAGCAGGACAGAGAATCCAGAAATAAACGTATGCATGTGTGGTCAACAGACTTCCAACAAAGATGCCGAGAACACATAATGACAATCCCTTCAATACACAGTAGTGAAACCTGGGTATCTACATGCAGAAGAATGAGAGAGGACCTTGATGTCATCGTATATATCAAATTCAGCTGAAGATTCAGTCAGGTCAGAAACTGAAAGACTATCAGAAAGCAGAGTGGGAAAACTCACACGACACTGGTGTGGGCAATGATTTGTTTTTTAACCAATGTTTTAATCAATAGAGCACAAGAAACACAAAAACAAAAATAAAACAAACTCAAATCCAAATAGATAAGTTAGGTATTATATAAAACTGAAAAGTTTCTTTACAGAAAAGAAAATTTAAAGAAAGAACCTATGGACTGGGAGAAAATATTTTTAAGCCAGACATCTGGTTCAGGGGAAATAGCCAAGATATATAAAGAATTCAAACAATAATAGCAAGATAACAAACAAACAAAAACAAAACCACCACAGGTGAAGGACCTCAGTAAATATCTGCCCATGTAAGATATACAAATGGTCAAAAGTTATATGAAAAGAAATAGTGTCATTAAGCATAAAGAAAATGCAATTCAAAATCATGGTAAGACATCATCTCACACCTGTTAGGATGTCTTGTTATCAAAAGGACAAAGACAGCTGGGCGGTGGTGGCGCGCGCGTTTAATTCCAGCACTTGGGAGACAGAGGCAGGTGGATCTCTGTGAGTTTGAAGCCAACCTGGTCTACAAGAGCTAGTTCCAGGACAGGCTCCAAAGGTATAGAGGAACCCTAGGTAGTAGAGAGGGGCCAGGGAAATTACCTAGTAAGTAAAGTGCTCACCACACATACAAATCCCAGGACTCATATAAAACGGACAGACAGCATGGCTGTCGGCACCTGCAACACCAGTGTTGACGGGCAGAGACCGGTCTCATTGCTCAGCCAGTCTAACTAGGACGGTGAGCACCATGTTCAGGGAGAAACCCTGTTTTAAAAAGAGCAATGGTCAACTTCAACCTCTGGCCAAAGTTCCCAAACACAGAAGCACAAACATACACTGTCCCCTGTGCTGAACCATCTACCGGCCCACAACAGAATTGGTAACTCTTGCTTTATTTAGGTTTCTGTTGTTACAACAAATATTCTGACCAGAGGTAACTTAGAAAGATTTAGTTCATCTTACAGTTCACAGTCCACAGAGAAGCCAGGGTAGGAACTCAAGCAGGAACTGAAGTAGAGATCAGGAAAGAACACTATACACAACCTTGCCTTCCACGGCTTGTTCCATCTGCGTTTTTACATAACCCATGACCACCTGCCCAGGGGTTGCACGGCCTACAATGGGCCAGGCTCTCAGACATCAGTCATTAATTGAGAAAATGCCTTACAGGCTTGCATATAGGCCGATCTGATGAAGGAATTCTCTCAGCTAATGTTCCCTCTTCCCAGGGGGCCTAAGTTTGAGTCAAGTCGATAAAAACTAACCACATACTCTTTGACAACTTTTATTTCTTCTTTCAAAGTTCTTTGGATTTGCTCCTCACAGTTTCTATGCTTTAGGTCAATATCATTTCTACCTTTGATTTCTCTCCAAATATTCTGCTTAGAGTAAATATTTCCCACAAAGTCCCGATATGGGCAATAGAAACTGCTGTCACACTTGAAGGAGCAAATAACTGGGCTGGCAAGATGGCTCTGCTGCAGGACATTTGAGCACTCAGTGTGAAGATGTGTCTCTGTCCTTCCTCAACTGCCTAAGGAACCTAATGATTGGTTTAATAAAGAGATGAAAGGCCAGCAGCTGGGGGGGGGGGGACAGGTGGAACTTCTGGGCAGAGAGAGGAACTCTGGGAAGAATCTGAGGTGGTGGATTTTGCCAGCAAGACTTGAAGGAAGTCAGACGTAAGGCACTGAGGAGAGGTAACAAGTCACAAGTCACGTGGCAGAACATAGATTAATAGAAATGGGTTAGTTTCAGTTTGGTTTTTTATTTGTTTGTTTGTTTTTTGAAGACAAAGTAACAGTCCTGGCTGTCCTGGAACTTACTCTGTAGAACACACTAGCCTCAAACTCAGAAATCTGCCAACCTGTGCCTCCTGAGTGCTGGGACTAAAGGCATGTGTGTGCCACCACTGCCTGGCTAATTTTAATTTTAAGAGCGAGTTGTAAACGGGCCTAAGCTGAAGTCAAGCCTTCAGACTTAATAAGAAGACTTCGTGTCATTATTTAGGAGCTGGAGGTTCAAAGAAAGACCAGTTACATTACATGGCTCTACGGCTAAAGGTCTGTGCCACCAAGTCTTTGATCCCGAGGACCCACATGGTAGGGGACAAGCTGCTAGTCACTCTCTAATTTCCACAGTGCATGCCTGTCGAAATGCACACACACACACACACACACACACACACACACACACACACTTTTTTTTTTTTTTCCTGAGACATGGTTTCTGTGAGTAGTCCTGTCTATCCTGGAACTCACTATAGATCAGGCTATTCCCGAACTCAGATACACCTGTCTCTGTCTCTAGAGTGCTGGGATTAAAGACATAAACCACCACACAAGACTTTAAATAACCTTTAGCTATTTTCCCCTTTTGTTAACATCTTATGTTACAACAGTACATTTATCAAATCTAAGGAGCAGAAAGACTTAGTTCACACAGGCAGCTGCAGCAACGACAAGGAGCTGCGTAACTTACCACCACCAACAAAACCCAAACTATTTTCCATCGTGGAAACTGGGAGACTCAAGTTCAAGACGCACGCAGGGTCTTCTTGGCTAAACGCTGGCCCTTTTTCCTGTGTCTCCATACTCAAAGACCAGGCTAGCTTTCTGGGGTCTCTTAGGGCTCATCTTGCCTTGCCCATACAGCGGCTTGAGAAGCCTTGCTTTATTGACAACCGCGGGAAGCCTGCCCCTTTCTGCACAGAAACAGGAGTGGGTGGGGGAGGGGCAGAGGGGAAGTAGAGGGTGCCTGGGAATAATAGGAGGAGAGGAGGGGAAACTTGGGGTCAAGATGTAAAAAAATAATAAAGGAAATAAATAAAAAAAATTCTAAAAAGCTGAAAAACAAAGGGTTAATCCTCTGGAGATTCAATTCTCATGCCTTAATCACATCTCAAAGTTCCTTTTAAAAACATCATCACCTGGGAGAAGTCAGGCTTGGGAGAAGTCAGGCTATAATATGCAAATTTTTAAGGGACGCCAACACTGGGGCCACAGCAGGCACATTGGGACATCAAAGAAACTCTCCGGAATACACTTGAATTTCACCTGTTTTCCCACCAAAGTCTTCTTCCTCTTGCAGGACCACCGGAGACATACCACATTGCTCTTCTCTCCGGGGACCTGAATTTCCTCCTTTCCCCCTCGCTCCCTACAGCTGCCTCAGCTTTGAGGATTAACCGCTATCTGCTTCAGTTTGTTTTCCTCACGACGACAGACTCCACAGACTGAGAACACGAGTCTTCATCCCAGAGTGCCTCTCTCCGACAATACACTGTGGAAGACACATTTTTTTCCTAAAGATTTATCTATTTTTATGTGTGCAGGTATTTTGCCTGCAAGTATGTATGTGCTTCACACGTGTGCAGTGCCTGAGGAGGCCGGAACTGGAGTTACAGATAGGCGTGAGCTACCATGTGGGGATATGTGGGGACTGGGAACTGCACCATGGTCTTCACAGCCATCCCTCCAGCCCCGTGAAAGGCACATCAGCATAGCTTATCACTGCTGTTTACCACGGACGGGCGAGGCAGGGTCTGTCAGCAGGCTGTAGGGTAAACTTACGATTTTTCCTTTTCCATATTCTGTTCTTTGGAAGGAAGCCACTAAGGCTAGGCTACACTAAAAGTCAATGATGCCAGCGCTGGAAAACAGCTCTGTGCTAGCGTACATTTGAGCTGGGGGGATTTCGCTGACCGACAATAAAAACTAAAGACAGAAGGGATGAGGAGTAGGGAGTGGGGAACGAATTTTCCCCAGCAAGGATTTCAGTGTGGATTAGCACTGCCTTTTAAAGCAGTCCCTGAGACTCTGGTGGCAACAGCTGGCTTGTCTGCTCTTTGAAGAATCAGCCCCGTAAGATCAAGAAACAGAGATGCAAATACCAATTTCCCCAAAACAAAGGAAAATGTGAAACTCCAAGTCACAGCACACAAGAAAGGGCTGCCAAGTACAGAGAGGGTAAATGGCGGCCCAAAGCCGCACAGAGAGCCAGCCCGGCTGCTCTCGTTCAGCAACAGAAAGAGGTCACACAAAGGGAGAAAATAGAAAATGACAAGGATAAAAAGCCATAAGGTTACCATTATTTATAGAATAGTGCCTCTGAATGTTGCAAATGAGCAATCAGCACAGAAGCCAAGCACAAAATCAGTATAAAGGAAAGAGTCTTCAAATCTTCCTACAATCAGAAAGATGATTTATACAGTATAAATGAGTTCCATTAGAATTCCTTCTGTTCTGTGGTCTAAAATGTCAGCAAACTTGCTCAGCAACGGAGAGTATCCTTAGGCTTCCTGCCCTACTTCCTAAGTGTGAGCTCACAGGCAAGCACAACCAACGCAGCACTGTACATGATAAATTACCCTATCGCGACTCCTAAAATAACTGTATTAACAGTAACAGCAACATCCCTCACAAGAATAACCACATTAAGGTATTAAAGATTACTGCTGAACATCAGCTACAAAAACAATCGGACCTTCATGAGTTCCAGGTCAGGCAGGGCTGCAGTACAGTGGTTCTCAACCTGTGGGTCACAGATCCTCTGAGGGCCAAAAGACTTTTTCTCAGGGGTCACCTAAGACCACTGAAAAACACAGATACTTGCATTATGATTCATAACAGTAGCAAAATCACAGTTCTGAAGTAGCAAAATCACAGTTCTGAAGTAGCAACGAAAGTAGTTTTATGGTTGGGGAGTCACCACAACATGAGGAACTGTATTAAAGGGTTAACAGCCAGTGCTATAGTGAGAATATCTTTTTAAAAAATTATTCAATACTTCCTAGAGAACCTAGAGAATAAAGAGGACCCTAAGAGAGACATACATGGATCTAATCTACAAGACATACATGGATCTAATCTACATAAATAAAAAAAGACAAGATCTCCTGAGTAAATTGGGAGCATGGGGATCATGGGACAGGGTAGAACGGGAGGGAGGAGGAAGCGGGGGAAAAAATATATACCTCAATAAAAACAACAACAACAAAAATCCAATACATATTAAACGGTAGAATTATAGGGTTAGAAAATTAATTAGTGGTAATTTATCAAAAAGTAAAATTATAAGAATAGAAAATTAATTAGTCATAATTTGAGGTAAAGTGGGTTTTTCCCCGCTTCCTTTTGGTTTTTTGAGATAGGGTTTCTCTGTGTAGTCCTGGCTGTCCTGGAAATTGCTCTGCAAACCAGGCTGACTTAAGACTCACAGACATTCACCTGCCTTCTCCTCCTGAGTGCTGGGGTTAAAGGCATGCGCCACCATCCCTGGCAGGGTGGTGGGGCTGTGATGGTGGAAATGTCATCTAAGTATCTGTTAAAGCTAAAGAGTACATGCCGGGAGGTGGTGGCGCACACCTTTAATTCCAGCACTCAGGAGGCAGAGGCAAGTGGATCTCTGTGAGTTCAAGGCCAGTCTGGTCTATAGAGCAAGTCAAGATAGCCAAGATTACAAAGAGAAACCCTGTCTCAAAGAACAAACAAATAACTCCCCTCAAAACAAACCAACAAACAAAAAAGCTAAGGAGTACAAACTACAACAAATGTATTCTACATACATAAATTACAAGCTAAAAGAAATAGAAAAAAACCTATGAAGCCATTCTGAAAAGTAATAAAGATCAGCTGTAGCATATAAAACCCATCACAGTAGACAGATCCACAAAGTCTAAAAGTAGACCAGAATTTATAAAGAAACTTTGTATGTATGTAATCGTAGTGTTGAATACATTGTGTTGAGTAGCATTCGGAAAGCAAAGACAAACTAGATCGCTATGCACCTTTCACTAGTAAGCTCAAGGTGAATTCTCTCCGGATGAAAGAAAAATCAAAAACATGTAAAAAGTATTCTAAATAACAACAGAAGGAGAATTCTTCTAGAATCAGAATTTTAAACGTTCTTACTATGACAAAGTTTTGAAACCATAAAAAAAAAATAAAAAATTAAACAACTTCTGCAAGTATGGATCATCTGCTATCATAAGTTTAAAAAGCTACTGTGGGGCTGGAGAGATGGCTCAGCGGTTAAGAGCATTGCCTGCTCTTCCAAAGGTACTGAGTTCAATTCCCAGCAACCACATGGTGGCTCACAACCATCTGTAATGAGGTCTGGTGCCCTCTTCTGGTCTGCAGACAGAATATTGTATACATAATAAGTAAGTAAGTAAATAAATAAAGAAATAAAGAAATAAAGCTACTGTGTATACACACATGTGCTCGAAAGAACAAAACACTGTTAAAAAAAATGCCTCTGGGGAAGGAGACTGAACACACAGAAGTTTATGTTGACCATGTGTAATTAGCAATTCTCAAATCCAGAAACCATTTTACTGTCTATTATGAACCAGCAGCGTAAGTAATTTGGAGTCACCTCAAAATGTTCTTTGGGAGAAGCATCTGGCCTGACTATCTGGCTTACGATTTCACGGACAAATCCAAGTCCTAGTACTGTGCCTTATGGAGACAGCAGTTGCCTAGTATTACTCTCTGCAGCCAGGACACAAAAAAATTATTTTGAAATGTCGAAGTTCCAAAGTTTATATTATGGTGTACACCATGTTACTGTACACCATGATATAAAAACTTCCATTTTTCAAAACAAATTGGAGTTGGCCAACATGCAATTAATTTGAATCAGTAAGGGTAATTTAGCTCCTTCAACACCTGATCACAGGCCTAAATGTGATGGTACACGTCTCTAATCCAGCTCTTGGGAGGCACAGATGGAATTCTATGAGTTCAAGCCTTCCCTGGTGTATGCAGTGAGTTCCAAGGAGTCAGAGCTGCATGGTAAGACCTCAACTCAAACACACACTTGACCACACTCAGTCCAGGTCACGTTCACTGCTAATTCCCATACACACCTGTTGTGGCAATGCCTTCAGGCCATAGCCTTTAAGATACCAGCCCACTTGGGCGTAGTCTCATATACTATAAACGCAGCCCTAAAGCTTGTGTGCATGCGCTCTGTCTTCCGGCTGCTGGATTTGGTTCCTGTTCCCCGTTCAGGCAGAGAACTGTGATCTGTGAGTCTACCCCTAAATAAATTCTTTATTATACTCAGTTCTGAGCTATTGTGGGATTTCTTTTTAGCATCCATCTTCACACCCTTGCTCTGAAGATACTGTTTCTTCTGCTGAGACCTTACCCTCGTCTCCATCTACTGAAATCACCCTGCTAGGGGATAGCTCAAATCCCTCTCCGTTCAAAGCTCTTTGCAAATGTGCTCTGGCACATTATGTACACACACCTGTCAGGAAGGTAACAAAATGATAAAGTGATACAAAGGCAGAATATTCAACTTAAAAAGTTATTTATTATTTAAAAGTCCAGCATTATTGGATCCCTTTTGAAATACTTATTCTGAGCAGAGGAATTTAGTCAAACATTTTAGTAACAAGGGAAACGATAAAAACTGGATATGAAAAAAAATTTACCAGAGAACTTGGTAAATTCAGAAAAACAAACAAAAAAAATAACAATAGCAAAACATACAACCATACAAACTGTTAAAATAAGAAATCAAAACACTGCACATGTATTTTTAAACTGTGGCTGGTATTCTCCAATGTGGGTCAAATTATCTATGTCCAAGCCGATGAATAACAAATAAAGCGCACTTCTGACAGGATCGTACGTTCTTATAGAGAGCAGTTTTAGTGACTTTGTTTTTTGATACAGGTTTTCATGTATCTCAGGCCGGTCTTGAACAATCCTCCTACCTCTACCCTTCAAATGCTCGGTTTAAAGGCATGCAGTACCATGCCTGCCTTACATACAGGGTAATTTTAGAAAAAATACAAGTTATGTGTGTAAACTGTCCACATTCAGCAACACATATTTTACATATGAACACATTCATTTATACTTAATAGAAGACAAAACAAAATGTAATTTAAACATCTTGATTTTAGCATAATGGAGATTCTGACTGTTCTGTTGAATTGCAACATCAAAAATCACCAAATGTACTATCAAAAGATAGTTACTTTAAATGCTTTTAAAAATAATTTCTTTCCAAACTTTTTGTACTTTAGGGTAAAAGGAAATATACGATTCTTAGCTCATAAATGATGGTACTTATTTTCTATGGCTACACAGAGAGCAGCTAAGAGGGATGAGTGCTATAGAAAAGCCTGCCTTTCCAACAACGCCAAGTGGTGCTATTCAGCACTTCATGGAAATGCTGGGTACCACAGATCTGGCAGTTCCTTCTGCTGAAATGCCCTTCTGCCCACGACATCCATCAGCAACTTCCAGGCATACCTGACCTTACAGATGTGAATGGGTCTGTAGGAGACATGAAGGCTTTTGTAAAAAGAAGTCACTGTGTTTTCAGGAAGAAACAAGGGATGGAACAGTTCATCCAGAACCAAAAACCAGTTCGTCCTTAGACCCCAGAAATACAAAGAGCAGAAACTGAATGCCCAGAACTCCAGTGCACTCCAGCTTCTCTATATTCCCCCTTGCACCATGCTCCACGGAGGACCAGGCTTTAGTAACACCATCTTCTGGGCGGGACTCTGGAGAGGGCTCTGCAGACGCTTCAGTCTGAGAGGGAAGGCGAGCGCACAGACCTGCCGCTGGCAGGGCTGGAGAAGGCGAAGGGCTCCTTGTCCTTGTCCTTGCTGTCGTGCTTGTGTTTATGTTTATGCTTGTGCTTGTGCTTCTTCTTCTTCTTCTTGTGCTCATGGTGATGGTGATGGTGGTGCTCGCTGTGTCTAGAGGACGTAGACTCCTTAGCAAACACTGAGAGTGGAGCCGCTACCATGGAATGCACACCCATCTCCAAAGGCTGCTCTTTACCTTCAAGATTAAAACACCAAATGAATTTCTGTTGATAGTAAGAAAGGACAGCTATCCTAGGAGGACGCTGAGGACAGTCTTGTGCGGTATCCAAATACAAGAGCCAACTAGTCCAACAGAATTGCCAGCATCTTGGCCAGAAGTCAACTAATTTAGGTCCATCTAGTCTATAAAAAATTTGCTAGTGTATTAGCAAATCATCCTTTGAATGTAAATATTTTCCACGTATTATGATTAAACAATAATGACTACCTATGTGCTATATACTAAAATCTATACTGGCCAATGAAAATAAAACTCCTTCAAATACTGCTCTGCCCTAAACTATCATGGGGGAAGGCTGTACTTTACTGCGTCACTTAGACTTAGAAAATTACTAATGCGCAAATATACGATCTCAGTTACTGATAATGGTATCTCAGTGAAAATGCAACACCCATTTAGCTGTTCAGGCGGTTTCAGGAATATATAGGTACGGGAACCTCTTCTGAAGACCCAGGAAAGTAGGGAGGCTATGAAAGGAAATGTTCCTAAAGACAGGAGTTGTGTCAGCACAAAAGACAGGAACTGAAAACCAGAATACCGTGTTCTAGATGAGACTGTCCTGTTAACCTTAGGATGTACTGAATCTCATCTAAGAAGCGACTTGATGTCCTCAAATACCCACTTCAGTTCTAATAATCTGTTGACCCAAGAAACTATTAACAGTCACAAGACTGTGCTATGACATGATCTTAATTTCAGTCTTAAAGAATTAAGTATACTCCTCATGCTACAAGTACAGAAAAACAGACTCAGCTCATAAGACAGAGCCAGGTAACATGGAAAGGGACAATGTTCATGGCACACAAACAACTGGGCTCCCTGCTCATTGTGTGCCATTCTCCATCAACTAAGTCTGGCAACTGTCTAAGCTCCCTGCACTTCTCAGAGCCTCCGGTCGGTCCTGAGCTGCACAGGTTTCATCATCACTCCTAAACAGCAGCCAAGCTGCTTGCAATCAGAAAGGCCAACAGTTACCCTCGAAGTTGGGCTTCCCAGCAGAGGCAAAGGCTAAACAGATGTCTGTGTTTACTCTTTCCTAGGGAGCACCTACAACCACTTCAAAGGTGTACTCATCTTTACCTGCAGGTCTCATAGATCACATTAGGGTATCTTGACTAATCTTGAATTTTTCTTGACACAGAGAACACAGAAGTTACTAGCTTTAAGACTCTGGGTGACAGGATCGACGGCTCCTGTGACAAAGCACTGGCTCCAGTTTGAGTCAGAATATTTATAAGATGAACCTGGAGCATTAGCCAACAGCAAGGAACTTCGAGTTCTGCCCAGCTGACTCAGGAGTCAACCTTAAAAGATGTCTAAAGATATAGCAATTTCAATACTGATCGTGGATACTAAATATGAACTGAAACTGATCACCATTAAAGGATGCTGGCAAATGCATTTATTGTTTTAAAATTATTAACTGTACAGAGAGAGAGAGGCATTTATCTAGACTTTCCTATATGGCTCACACCACTGAGTAATAATGAAGACAAATTTAGATTTATAGAACTAATTCATCCTATAAATAAAAATGGAAAGATTAATTAGAATAGCATTACTTTGTAATCTTCAATGAGTTCATACATTTAGATCCTGAACATCCACAATAGTTGACCTTGGAAAAGAATCAATCAGATAGTGGGTATTTCCAAATGGAAATATACACCACTTATAAACTTGAATCTAATTACATGTCTAGATAGGACTGTAATTTTACAGAAATTACAAAGAACTCCATTATGTTAACTCTACCATAAATAAACAGCAAAATTACATACCTTAAAACTAGATAAAAATATAATTTCTTTACTAGATACACTGCAGGGTGGAGAGAGAAAAAGCTGTGGACTAGAATATAAATTTAAAGATATAAATGTTAAGAGGACTGCAATGTGTACTTTCAGTGGGCACTGGCTTAAACAAATGCATTCTGAAAATAAAAACTAGAGCCATGGAGATGGCTCAGCATGGCTCGGTGGCATTCACTCTAAAACTGACAAAATCTCTTAGGTGATGAGAAATGCTTTTTCTATTTTAGATAGTAGATAAAGTAGAGGAAGAGATAATACACAATTCAAAATACCATAATCTCTCCATTTTATATTACACAAAAGATATTGAATTATTCTGTCCAATGTAAAATCTTCCGTAAGACCAAATTTGAACAAACAAGCAAGCTGTAGTCAACTTAACATTTGTAAAACAAATAAAAGTACTTAATAAAAGCCCAACTTGCAAGCTTTGCAGTATATCTGATAAGAATGCTTAAGAAACAGTGGTGAACAATCTACTAATTTTATTGACTTCTTTCCCATTAGGGAGGTATATGTTCATATTTAAGACAAAGCCTGTAGTAGTTTCTATTAGGGAAGATAAGAATTCTGTTCTTTGATTCTTTAGATCAAATTTTTTAAAAAAATGTTGAAATACATCATTGTAATTTATAGATTAAAAAGAAAAATAAAATCAGTCTGTTTTTCATGTTGAGTTCCAAAAGAAAAATCTCTAGGGAAAGAATCCAAACTTTTTAAAACAAATTGTTTTAATTTCAAAGTAAGATTTCAAGTACCAGAATTGTGTTTTCTGAATTATGCAAGAAGGCATTACATAATCCAGCAGCCTGAGTGAGACAGCTGCAGGACTCTCCTCTTCCCCACACAAATCACTAGGGAATTCCTTCTGCTCCACTTCCACGCCCTTCCCCTCTGCTCTTCATCCCTGCAATCACTAAATAAGCTTAGCAGCAAGTCCTGCTGCCCTCAAACTTGAAATGGCAGAGAGGGAGCTCAGCATTGGGAGGGAGAGGCTCTAGGATGCTCTATCTGTCACTCACAGAACCACACGGCCTTTCCTGCCTCTTCTCCTTCCCTCGGGAAAAGAGGAGGGAAAGGTAATGACGGGAACCATGCTGACACCGCTCTTTCCTTAGCCCACGGCTTGCTGGACCTGCCCCCGCCACGGAAGAGTGTGCGTGTGCGTGTGCGTGTGAAGGAAGAGGAGGTGGTTAAAAGCATTTTATCACTGTCCTCTACTAACAGAATACACGTGCCTTCTCCATCTTACTTAAAGCACTGTATTTTGTTTCTATCCCTCCTAGACGAGGTCTGTAAGACATTTGCACTCCTGAGAATCATCTTGCTTCTTGGCTCTAAGTCCTTGAGAAGTCGCCACACCTCATGAGATAAAGAAAACAAGGGACCTACATCAACAGCTCTCAACCTGGGGAGACAACATAAAGAAGGAACACCGCTATAAGGACCGTTCACTTAGATATTTCAAGAAAAGCTGTAACTCGCTGGATTTTTATATGCAGTCTATTCATTCTTAGGCAACCAGGGAAAAATTTTTCTAAGTTTTAACAACAATGAATAAAAGAGACCTCAGCTAGATATGGCCCCACAAACCCCACATGTGCTCTTTAATCTACAGTCTGTAGACCGAAGGGAGACCGTCCCTTCTCTTAACATTGTGCTCTATCAGGAACCTAACTAACCCTGCACCTACACATTCCCAACTCTGACAGGAGGCAGGGAGAAAAACAGCGAATCTCTGACATCCCAGAAGCAGGATCTGTGAGTCCTGCTCCTACAGAACACTGACAGACCAGCCAGCAGAATGGCTCAGCTGTTAGTGCTTACCATCAAGTCTGACAACCTGAGTCTGATCCCGGAACACAAGTGATAGCAGGAGAGAACCGACACCTGCAGACTCGGCTACATGTGCACATAACATAAGAGTATACCCGCACACACAAACAAATGTGCAAATGAGAAAGGAAGTAGGTAGATACTTCTATTGCTTGTCATCTCTTAAAAGAGCTTTGTTGTGTTTAGAAAAGCTACTTCATCCAATGTAACGATGTGTTAGGAAAAAGCTATATTTGAAATTCAAAATACACACACACACACAGAGAGAGAGAGAGAGAGAGAGAGAGAGAGAAACAGAGAGACAGAGAGAGAGAGAGAAAGAGAGAGAGAGACCCCTTTAGAATACTACCATTTGTAAAACACACTCTTCTAAATTAATATCGCCAGTGTACTCTTGCTTCCTCACATTGTTAACAGCTAAACCTCAACTTCCAGGCTTCCTCATTCCCCACCTCTAGTCCTGTATTTAGCTTTCTCTGATCTTCCCAAAAGATGAGACTGGACAATACCATAAAGAAACTACAAAACTGAAAATGTATTTTTCAAAGTAATACTAGAATAATGATATAAAACCACACACAGTATGTGTTAAATATTTGCTTTTTATACCGTTGATGTGCCACATCACGAAAACATTCAAACACATGTATTCAGACTCTTTTTGGGACAGAAACTGACTTGACTCGAGGAAAGCAGAGCTGACTTTTACATAGCTAAGGAGAAGGTCAAAGAATCATTTTCAGACTAATGTTAAGAAATCTGAAACTCCTTCAGCTATAACTTTAGTTGAGTAGACAACTCCCCATGTGTAGTAAACATTTAATAGATATAATGAATTAGCAAAATCATACCAAACCAAAGCCAAATGCACACAGAGGTTAAGGATGGAGTTTAGAACAGCATGTAGAAGTCCTGTGTTCAGTCTCCAGAGACACACACACACAGTTTAGAACACACACACACACATACGCACACACGGGAAGAAGAGAGGCAAAAGATCAAAATGAGGGATGAGAGCAGTGAGGAAGGAGGAAGTGACTGAGGAGCCAAAGAAACAATCTCCAATCCCTTCATTCCTGAAAAATACAAGCCAAAGTCCCAGCTGGATTCCCTCTGAAACAGATTGTGTGAATCTATTACATAAATGTACACACCTCACAAAAGACTGTAGTCTGTGGTCTTAACACTAAAGCATTTTGAGCTGTTGCTTTTGGCTGAAGCCTACTATTAATCACAGTTGGTCCCCAAGTTCCTTCCTCAGATCAATAAACATTACTCTTCTGTTTATATCATACAAAAACATACATTATACAAGCAAAATCCACCCACTGAAACATAAGCAGAAATCCATAGATGTTTAAGGTTTACTAATGACTTTTGGAAAGTCTTCAGAAGTGACTTGCTTATGTGGCTTTTTTCTTACTCCTTTTCCTTCAACACTCAAATACTTAATCCTTGCCTCCTGGTAGTTCATAGCATCTGACAGCTGCTATTTATTTAGAGTATACTCTTTGCTTAGGAAGCAACAACGGACACAAGAAGCTGAAGATCATGTAAAAGAGTAAGCACATAATAAGTACAACTGAGCTGACCTTTCTTAGGAAAGTCCAATTATTAGGGGATAATTTAAACCTGTGTGTATGTGTGTGTGTGTGTGTGTGTGTGTGTGTGTGTGTGTGTGTGTTTATGTGTGGCTCAGAGAACAACTTTACTTCTCTCCTTCCATCACGTGGGTTCTGGGGATCAAACTCAGGTTATCAGGCTTGGCAGCAGCCACCTTTAACTACAGAGCCATCTTGCAAGTCCTGTATGGAATAACTTTAAATGCAAGTTGTATATGTCTGCACGCGTTTTCATGAATGAAACAGCAATCCTGAGCATTGGGTGAGAAATAAGGGGCTAATTTGTGGGTTATATACAGGCACAATGATAGTAATTCTAAGGGTTGTGTTGAAGTTGACGTCTGACTGTACGGCAAGAGCAAACAGCCACTGGTATTACAATGAGTGTGGGGCAGCATAATAAAGGGTGATTTTCCATCTCATCTATTTTTCTTCTTGTCGTTATTGACAAATTTTCTATAACAGAAACACAAACTTTTGAAACAGATAAACGCTAACCTGAAACAGTCTTTAGACTTACAAAATATAAAACCAATATATTGCAAGAAAATCAAGTTTTCTATCTTTTCAGTATTTTTTAAACTGATAAGTTAACTCTGAATTTAGATTTGCTTGAGACAAAACAACATAAAACAAAAACCAAGTAACTGTACCTATTCCCTTTCGGGACAGTTCCATACTCCACTGGGGTTTTGTGGGTGGTATGATGTCACAGCCTAATGAATGCTGGGGCATTAAGGAAGACCTGGAGCTCGATGGTCGATATTTAGACAGCCCTAAAAGATCAAGTGAAAGGGACAATATATTTAGCAGAAAAAGAGCTTGACAGGTTTCATGTGTAAGCTTTAAAACCAGAAATAGTTTAATCCCAGCACAACTCTAATCATAAACGAATACAATATTAAGGCTATAAAAGATCACAAGTAACACTTTGTTCAATTGCCTCCATCTGAGGAAATTCATAGTCAAGTGGCAATAAACTTGAAAGACTTGTCAAACATATAAATTAGACCCCATATTCTGTTGCAGAAGCCAATTCCCATATTTTATTACTTTTTGACATTTGCATATAACTTGTAAAATTTTCTAAAACCATTTCAATTATCAAACTTATTGAATATATCAAAATAACGTAGGGATTACACATGCATTTAAAGAATTAGCTTAGCGTTATAACATGAACAGGATTGTAATAGAATTCAGGGATCAAACTCTAGTCCCAAACTTATCAAAGAAATCAGAAATGTGTTCTACATGGGACCTTGGGAATGTTATATAAGAAGGAGACTAAAAGCTGCCTACCGATGACCTGAGAAAAGGAAAGTCAGTAATAATAAAAAGTGGGCTCTAAATCAGGCCTTGCGGCGCACGTCCTTAATCCCAGCACTTGGAGGCAGAGGCAGGTGGATTTCTGTGAGTTCAAGGCCAGCCTGGTCTACAAAGTGAAATCCAGGACAGCCAGTGAACACAGAGAAACTGTCTTGAAAAAAACAACAGAAAAAAAAAAGGAGGGGGTTCTTTCTACAAGGCATGGGGCAGGAGGGATGGGAAATACACAAATTTCCCATTTTCATTTCCAAGGTCATCAGTGATATCAGCAGGATTTAACAGATTTTACCTGTGCTCCTGTGGTTTTTATAGTTTTTTCTTTTTTATTTATTTAATGTGCATTGGTATTTTTGCCTGCAGGTATGTATGAGGGTGTCAGGTCTTGGGAGTTTGAGACAGCTGTGAGCTGCCATGTAGGTGCTGGGAATTGAAACCAAGTCCTCTGGATGAGTAGCTCTTAACCACTGACCCCCCTTGCCAGCCTGAGTCTTTTACAATTTGATGTTGACAGTTCAGAAGTTTGTCTTCTGTTCTGAGTGGCAATAGAGACTGAACCATCAAGACTAGGCTGGTGAATAATAAAACCAGAAGTGTCCAGACCAAAAGAGGTATAAATTGCACACAGAAATTCAAGAAATATGAAAAGCAAGGCAACATGACTCCTCCAAAAGATCCTAAGTCCTCAGCTACTGAATTCAAGATACCGAAATACTTAAAATTTTAACTAATAAAAATGAATGGCTTCAAATATGTCATGAACAAGTAGATGAAGAAACTCAACAATACAAAGAAAGTAAAACAGGAACTAAGTGATACGGATAAAAAAAGTGTCTTCTTCTACAGCAGTGTAAAAGATTAATTCAGGTAGAAAATTAAGATTTGAGAAAATAATGTTAGAAATGAAAAAAATGAGTTAAGTACAAACTACACTAAAGCCACGAACAACAGAAGAATGAGTGTCAGGATGGAAGACTAGGTTGACGAAGGAAAAGGTCCTACTGCACAGCCTAAAACCCTGTCGATAATCCCTGAGACCCATATGATGAAAAGGAGAGAACTGACTTCTTCAAATTGTCATACAACTTCCACATGTGTACTGTGGAATGTACACACACATACATGCACGCACTCACACATATACCAAAAGAAATGCTGAATTCAAATACCAATAAATAAGAATGAGAAAAAACCCAAACAGTATAACCGCAATGTCGAAGAACTCTGCAAATGATCAAGAGATGAAACCTCAGAAAAATATCTATCCGCAGACTTAAAGGAAGAACTGAGACAAAACACTAAAGACAGAAACTATTCAATAACATTATAACAGAAAATACCTCAAATCTGGAGAAACAGACATCCAAACACAAGAGGTATTTACAACCCCAACTAGACATGAGTGGAGAAGAAACCTTTCCACGATATGTAACAGTGAAAATTTAAAAAATACAGAGCAAAGAAAGAACACTGAAAGCTGCAAAAACTGACTTCTACAAAGTAGATGTTTGGCAAATATTTGCTTAGTATGTATAGAGTCCTGGATTCAGTCCCCACCTAGTACAAAACCAGACATGGAAGCTGGGCATGGCAGTGCAGGCCTTTAATCCCGGCACTCAGGAGGCAGAGGCAGACATATCTTTGTGAGTTTGAGGCCGGCCTAGTTTACAAAGTGAGTTCCAGGACAGCCAGAGCTGTTACACAGAGAAACCCTGTCGTGAACAATAAAAAAATCAGACATGGGTAGTCAACATCTATAATTCCAGTACTTAGGAGGTAGAGGAAGGAGGATAAGAAATTCATCATTGTCTATACAGCAAGTTCAAGGCCAATCAGTGACACCTAAGATCTAGCACTTCAAGAAAAAAAGTAATACATATATTAAAAGCGACAAGGGAGATAGTAACATTTACAAAGAAAAACACATCAGACTCTCATCGGCAACCCGAAGAGCCAGGAAACACGGAAAGACACACTAAGTCCTGAAATCAAACAGCTGCTAACTAAGATTGCTAAAGTCAACAAGCACATTTTTTTTAATTGCTAAGAGAAATAGATATTTCAGAGCATGCCAAACTAAGATAACTCATGATGACCAAACAACCACTATAAAAGATCCTTAAAGGAAGAGCATATACAGAATTGTCATGACAAGATCATGCTCTCCTAGAAGTCATGGGCAAATGAGAACCCCAATGCCAGGTGCAGTGTATCCCCCATGAGTAGTTTGTCACAGAGACTGCAGATACCCCCAAAAGAGTAAAGGCTATGGGGACGGAGAATGGCTCAGCAGTTAAAAGCATTTGCTGTGCTTCTGAAGGATGCAAGTTCAGTTCCAAGCACCCGTGTCAAGAGGCTTACAACTTTTCTAACTCCAACTCAAACTCAAGGGAATCAGACATGCTCCTCTGGCTTCAGAGGGGACTTGCATAAACACACAGAGACATAAACCTAAAAAAAAGAATGCAGGCTATTGTCACTGTTCTAGGTTGCCAGCCACACCTTTTTACTGAAGACACTATATGCTTTGGTTGCAGGAAGCTCCCTCCTTGCTTAGAGAGTTTATGGTGCAGGAAGGTGCAATGTAGGCTGCTGGACAGGGAACTCACTCCTAGTCTCACCTAGTTGTAGACCATGTGGTTACAAAACTGACCTGTCAGGAAATTATGTCTACAGCGGTAACAAAAGCATGACTATTTTTGGGATAACCAACGATACTAAACCTGGCCATACCCTATGACTGGGAGGACATGGGCTCAAGTAGGGAACACACTACCACTGTTGAACACGTCAAACTGTCTTCTAAATATTTATGTTTAGTCGAAGACTACTGTGGCTCTTAGCCGGTGAAAGTAACTGGTCAAAGTGCTAAGAATAAATGGCAGAGGAAGGCTCACCTTAAAATAGAGTGTCTATATCCCTTCCCTCTCCAGAGACTCACAGAACGTGATAGAAAAGATGGCAGAAATAATTTAAGATCAAGAGTGTTCTGAACCACTGCCACTGTAACCATGACACACAGCGGTAACAGACATCAGCACATTCCCATCATAAAGGATCTAAAGTCCCATCTCTTTCTGTGGTAATTACTGCTAACAGCTGCTTGAGGAGGGGTATCATCAGCTAATGGCACAGCCACCAAAAAACTAGGTAGGAAAAAAAATTAAAGGTTCAGAGAGAAAGAAAATGGTGTGTGTGTGTGTGTGTGTGTGTGTGTGTGTGTGTGTGTGTGTGTGAAAATATAAAAAAAAAACTTTAAAGAGGAAGGCTAGATAACTGGACTAGAAAACTTAGAGTCAACAATTGTCTCCCAGAAGATAACTCGCTATCAGACAATCATGGACTGACAATCACGGTGCAGAAGTCAGCCTATTAAGCACAGGCTGAGAACAAGCTGCTACAGCTCTTATGACATCTGATGATGCACACCTCCAACCAAAATGTATTAAGACACAGGGGGCCAGTTTAACATAATAATAAAGGAAACATAAAGATCATTACAAAAGTACAGACCAGGACTAGAATTGTCTTTTCTGTTTGTTTTTCTCAAGACAGAGAGTCTCTGTGTAGCCCTAGCTGTAGTCAAGCAAAAGTATTCAAGGGGGTAAAAAAAAAATCAAACTCATAATAGAAAAAATGTTAAAAAATAAATCTAAGCTGAGGAGATGGCTCAATCAGTAATATACTAGTTTCATAGGCATGAGGACCTGAGTTTAGAGCACCAAAACCCACTGTTATAATACAATAAACTAAAAGAAGCAGCAATTGCTAAGTTTATTAATATGTGTGCACGTACGTACACATGCAGTCACATATGCAAGCACAAACGCGTGCCATAAAAAACAGATGGAAGGCAGAGATTTATGCGGTCAGTTCTCTCCTTCACCTTCACAGGGCTCCAAGGATTGAATTCAGGGCACCCAGCTTGCATACCCAGTGCCTTTACCCACTGTGCCATCTGGTCTCCTTAAAGTACTTTCTACAACTTATTGTTTTGTCAGTGTAAAATATACTGATATAGTCTAAGAATTTTATATTGCCTTCTCATTTTTATACTGCTCATTTAAAATACATCAACAGATCTTAGAATGGATATATGTCAACAGTCTCCCTCTCCCCTGGGACCATGGTACATTATCCTTACCTGGAGTAGATGGCCTTTCGAGCATGTTCAGATGATGGGAAATGAAGGCCTGGCTATCATGAACAGTATCCATATCAACCTCCTCCTCATCTTGAGAACTGGAGAACTGGAGCACACACAACAAAAGAACAGAGAGCCGCAGCATCACTTTATGGACAGGCCCATTATAACCTTAAGAAAAATAGTCTCCTTTCTTCAAAAGGCACTAAAACAAATATTGGGGGAATAGCCCCCAAAGCAGCTGGTAAGATATTACTGTGAATAGCAACTAAGGCCCATGCCTGTATTGTGAGAAGAACTGCTGAGCTATGGTGGAACGCACTTTCCCAAAGGTCAAGAAATATGCAGTAAGTTAAAGACCCGGATGGAATCGTTCAGGAGACCTGGGTTCTTTTATGATTTGGTGTTTCTGACATGCTCCTGCTAAGGAAATCCTACAGACAGTCCTACATAGCTAACACGGACGGTGAGGTTAACCTCACTGCTAGCTCCCCCACTTCTTCTCCAGCATCTCACCAGGCTCTAGTGGGCCCCCAGGGGGCAGCCTGCTCTTCACTCCTGCTCACAATTTTGTTGTTGCACACTTAAAACATCGTGATCCTGTGGCAATACTTAAAATTGAAAATAGACTTCTGGAAACAAGTGGCTTGTAGTACAGCCGAAAGCTGAACAGCTGTGAGGACCACAGAGCAGAGCATGCCCAGCGACCAAAGTGAACAGGAGCCGATGTAAAACGTTTAGCCCTTTCCTGTCTTTTATGGAGGCAGAAGTGTCTGTCAACTTTTAGAGATTTTTTTCCCCCCATCTCATGTTTTTTTTTTTAAGATGTATTTTTATCCTTTTAAACTACAATTACATGTTTGTATCTGTGTGTAAGATATTCACATGTGTGCAGTAACAGGAGGTCAGAAGAGAGTACTGATTCCGTGGGGCTGCAGTTAGAGGCTGCTGTGAGCCACCTGACAGGGATGATGGAAACTGAACTCCAGTCATTTGGAAGAGCAGTAAACACTTTTAGTGGCTTAGCCATGGGTCCAGCCATAAAAGGCTGCATCCTCTGATGTCATTTATATCAATGTATGTGGGAAAGGATTACAAGTGTACTGATTCCCACCCGAGAGCTCTTTAGAAGGGGACTGACTTCCTCCATGTAAGGATCTATCTTAGTACTCCCCAACCTAAACCTTAAACACACTTTGTATTCCAGGTATCACAGTATCAAGTGTCGAGACAGCAGTAAGCAGGGAACGGCCAGAACAGTCTGGTCTGAGTACTGCTGAAAACAGAAGGCTGGGGCATGGCAGAAACTTTCATCTGTATGGAAATCATTTCTGGAAAAATCCTTTTATGGAGAAATGATTCACACACACTCTTTTTTACAGAGACTGGCAATTTACAAGGCAGAGTTACGTTTTCTAAAGGCAAAACCACAATTTTTAAATATTATAAAATGTAATGTACCATCTCCTCCCAAATCATCAGATTATCCATTCATTCAATATTTATTTTCTTTTCAAAACCATTTGCCAGGCGCTCATCCTGTTTATAACTGCCCCACAACTCTAACTGCGCAGCAAGCAACAACTTACAGGCGGGATCTCAAATTCCACAGTTTGCATTGATACAAACAGACAAGCCAGGCTAAAGTACAACAGGCTCTATGAACTGAATCTATGTGCAGTCTGTGCTGTACTATGCAGAGAAGAAATCCTATGGTCCACAAGACTTTGACATCACCACACACGCAGACCAGAGCACATCTGTTACAGCTAGTCACGTGATGACGGTGACATTTTATGAATTGTAAAATGCTAAGCAAACACAAGCTGGGGGTTAAAAAGGCAGTGACCCGAGGCTAGAGAGCTGACTGGTTCAAAGAAGACACTGTCCTCTTCAGGTGGCGCTACATAGTGAGGCTCTGTCTTCTGCACTACCGTGACACTCACAGGGTTCTGAAATCCAGCAAGCTGTGCATGGCAGCCGGCATTACTCGCAGACTCCTGGGTGCCTGCTCCAGTTTCTGGAATTATGGTAGGATTCAAAACAGCTTTTTTCTCCTTGAGATTAAGAACAAGCCCGAGCTCTGGCAAGGGTAAACAGGAAGGTCTACTGAGGCCAAACAAAGTGAAGTACAAATCCACAGCACCACACCGTAACCTCCAGTCATGGGCAGTACCTAAGAGGCAGACAGAGAAACTTTGTTACCACAACGGTTCGTCTTACAGTCAATTAGTGAGTGTGTTTTGAGCACGTATGTGTGCAGGTGCTGTGGTGAAGTGTAGAAGTCAGAGGACAATCTGCAGGAGTCAATTCCTTCTCTCCATCACACAGATTCCAGAGGTCAAACTCGAACCATCAGACTTGGTGGCACGTGCCCTGCCAAGCCATCTCGCCAGCGTAAGTGGAAATCTGCTATTCAATAAACTGTTCTGACTTTAAATATTTCTTTCCATTCTTCTTCAACAATAATTCTACATGCATTCATTCTCTGCCCATTTGCTAGAACAACAGTATCAATTACTAAGATATATATATCCTACCTGTAAACTCACAAATTTGAGGTTTTAAATATGATAAGGAAATGTACTGGGAAGGTGGTTAAGCAGGCAAAAGTGCTTGCCACCAAGCCTGACCACTGGAGGTTGATCCCTGGGACCTACAGAGTGGAAAAGGAGAAACTGACTCCCACAAGTTGTCCTCTGAATTCTACACATGCACACAACACACTCATATTCAGAATCACAAATTAAACGTAGCATAAAAAATTAACTATGGCACGAAAAATGTACAGCTTCTTGATATAACTTAATTCTAAATGAGGTTTATTATGGAGGAAGAAAATATTTTGTTCAACATCTTCATGTTGTTTCTGAAGTCAATTAAGCAAATCTTCCTATACTTATGTATTTTTTCCTCAATGGCTATAATGTTCTCTTCTACATACTTTAAATGAAACCAATTTTAAAAGTCTCCACATTCAAACCATTGCCAGCTGAGTTTTTTATTGTTGTTGTTGTTTTGGTTTGGGTTTTCGAGACAAGGTTTCTCTGTATAACAGCACTAGATAATCTGAAACTCACTTTGTAGACCAGGCTGGTCTCAAACTCACAGAGATCCCGAGTACTGGGATTAAAGACATGTGCCACCACACCTGGCTGCCAGCTGCTATGTTTTTGACAATCTCATGCTGCCCAGGCTGGTCTGAGCTTACTAAATACTAAGGGATTATCTTGATTATGATACAGCTTCTGAGTCCTAGGATTAGAGGTGTACCAAGTTTATATGGTGTCAGAGATAAAAATCAGGGCTGTGTGCATGCTGGGCATACCCTCTATCAAATGAGCCACATTCCCAGTCCAGTGTATTTGTTCTTGATATAAGTTTATATATTGCCCCCCAGATAATCCGGGAGACCCAACAAGGCACACAGGATTCAGCAAGACTTCATGACATCAATAATGATTTAACTTCTTTGCTTATATCCCCTTTTTTAAAAGAACAACCATCAAGACGATAATAGAGTAGGAAAATCCTTGATGTTGTCCTTGAGATAATAAGAGAATTCTTTATAACTTGTTATGCCTTCCTCAATTTTTTGAGCTATTATAGTCACATACTTTTATTAGTATTTGAGAGGGCACATTTTGTACGAAAGATTTACTGCTGCATAATTCTTTAAAGGTTTCTGAAGTTTGTGCTCATTCCCTAGATCTAAACAAGAGACAATGACAGCTTCACAGTAACAAGTAAAGTAGTAAACTCTGTGCATATATGACAACCTTCCATGAGGAGGGAACACTAACCAAAACCAACTAACAGTATCTTAGCTCAGACTAGTTTACACGCTGTTTTCTGATACTCATTTTCTTTTTTAAAAACAAAGTCCATCCACTTTCATTTTATCGTATTTCTTCAAGAAAGCTCTACTGGTATACGTCCCATGGCTACTACACTATGCGAGAAAGCAGAAGTTATATAGTGCTTAGTGTTTCACAAAGAGTAAGATAGTAAATAGTAAATTTGGAAAATTGAAATATTGGAATTTAGCATTTGTGATTCAACAAGTTACCAATGGCTAGCATGGCAAGCTATTTTACATATTCTAGACAGAGAAAAAGTATCAAACTCAAAAATTTTAATTATTAGAAAATATAGAAAATAAAAAAATTAAATTACAATAAATACCCACTGGTCTTGTAAAAACTATTTAAACAAAAATAATTTCAGCCTAGCTTTTGACTTAGACTTCAATCAAAAGCAGTATTACAATATCAGTCTATTAAGAGTTATAACAAAAACTGTCTATAGAGCTATTGTCTGATGTTTCTGTCCTGCCCAGTTCCTGCAGTTGTTAAGTCCCAAAGAAACACACAGAGGTCTACATTAATTATAAACTGATTAGCCAGTAGCCAAGCAGGAAGTAGAGGTGGGGCAGCCAGGCAGGAAGTAGAGGTGGGATGGCAAGAACAGGAGAATTCTGGAAAAAGGAAAGCTTATTCTGCAGTTGTGACCCAGACGCAGAGGAAGCAAGATGTGACTGCCTCGCCAAATAAGGTACTGAGCCACATGGCTAACATAGACGAGAATAATGGGCTAAATAAGTTTTAAGAGTTAATAAGAAGCCTGACAGTTTTTGTTATAATCACCACAAGGTTGTGGCCTACCAGCACAGTTTCAGCACACCTATCTTTGGTGGCGGATCATGGTGTCCCTCTGTCTCCAGCATTCAGTTCTGTCTTCCCTGCCTTCCTAAGTTCTGCCCTAACAACAGGCCAAGGCAGTATCCTTATTCACTAAAGGTAATGACAGCACACAGAGGAGACTTCCACATCAAGTTATGAGATTTATAAATTCATAGATTTAACAACCCAATTAAATAAAAATGACTTACAAACTACCAAGGCTGCTGAAAGTATAGCCACCTAACCAAGATCCTGAGTTTGATTCCCCAACACACTAGGAGAGAAACCAGCCACACACAAAGCTCAAATATATGAGAAGCACAGCACCAAGTATTTAATGTGAGGTAGACACCATGGTTTACAAATACCAAGTTGTTTATTTCTCAGTTTTCAGAAACAGGTTTCACTACCTGCATTATGTAAACAGCAGAGTTTAAACCAGTTATACAGAGTAACAACTGAGCTGAGGTTTAACTCAGCAAACCGATCCCAGCACTAGCGTGCCTATGCATCACGCCCTGCCCTCCCATTCCCTGATCTCACTCAAAAGGATGAAAACTCATACTACAATAAGATGGCATGCTCTCTGAAATTGAGAACAGGGAACATTAGTATGCAGTCTTTAAAACTACATATTTTCTCTTATTCTACATTCACTCACTGTCCTGGAAAAATAAAAATGAAATTAGTTATCCCTAAACAAGGCCTCTAGAGGGCTAAAGAAAAGAGGTGAAAAGATTATGAAGGTTTGTGTTTAATAGTCCTTTAATTACTTAAAAGACATGCAAAGTTTGCAGTTTTCATTTCTGCAACCACAGTACAGAACAAAGTAAATACATCCTAAAAGATGTTCTACATTTAATGTAAAAGTGAGACATCCTATTTTAAAGGGTGGAGAGGGGAGGAGCTGGAGAGTGTCTCACAGAGTGAAGTACAGGCAACTGTGTATGAGGCCCTGAGTGTGATCCCAGTACCCATGTAAAAGCCAGGCGTGGTGACATGCCCCTGGAATTCCTGCACTAGGGACACTAGGGAGTCAGAAACAGAAGTCACTGGGCTCTCTGGCCAGTCAGAACCAGGTTAGACACACACAGACACTCTCTCTCACTCTCTCTCTCTCACACACATACACATACACACACACACACACACACACATCTTTAAAAATCTGATATAAAATGAAAACAAGTGACAGTTTTGAAAGTCAGTGCTCTCTTACCAGAATTCATTAATTTCCAGAGCTGGTCTACTAGGGCTTCATTACATAAGGGAGACTCCATGTTCTTTGTAAATGGTGGATTCTTAGTCAACATGTTTAGAATCTTATGCCTGCAAGAATAAAAATTTAAAAAAAAAGGATTATTAAAAAACCATCTGTTGACTGGTGCTATGAATAAGAAACACTATAGAAGATATGAAAACTATTTTTTTAGCCTGGTGTTAGTGGCACACACCTTAAATTCCAGCACCTTCAAGGCCAGTCTAGTCTACAGAGCAAGTTCCAGGACAGCCAGGACTACACAGAAAAAACCCTGTCTCTAAAAACCAAAAACAAACAAACAAAAACCACATAAAAAATAATTTTTCTCCTTTCCTATTAGATCATCTTTATGGATAAACACAATCCTTCAAGATCTCTTCCTCTATGAGTAGATCAGGATTATGGGCAAATGGCATAAAGTATGGGTGAGTTTCTAGGCGGTCTCACTGTGTTACCCAGGCTAGTCTTCAACTCCTAAACTTAAGTGATCCTCCTGCCTCAGCCTTTTGAATGTTAGGTAGTTTGCCCTGTAGAGCATATTAACGTTGTATGCTTTCAATTTGCAGTAAGTTGAAAAGTAAGTTTCTGTCCAGCTACTTTACACATATCCAAAATGAACCATAGAGATCAACCATTAAGGCTTTTGGACACTACAAGTGTTTTCTAACCTGTCTATGATTTGTAAATGGCACTCTGGGACATCTCTGAAATTACCACTAAACTTTTAACATTTTTTTGGTCTTTAAAGTTCACATGCTAGGGACTGGAAACCATGGCTCGGTGGTTAAGAGTGTTTGTTCTTACAGAGAATGGGAGTTTGGTTCCCAGAACCCGTCAGCTGACTCACAACTGCCAGCGTCTCCAGTTCCAGAGGATCTCTTGCCCTCTACTGTCCGCCTCAGATGCCTGAATACTCACCATGCACATAACAGATAGCATGCACACAGATATACACTTAAAACACCTAAGAATAAAAACACTAAAACTCACGGCTTTGAAAGAAATGAAACAAAGAACTGGGAGCTGGTGCTATGGCTCCATGAGGAAAGACCTGACCTCTGACCTCCACAAACTGCTGTGGTACACATGCATGCAGACATAGACAAAATAAATAAAAGGAATAAAACGATTTTAAATGAGCAAAAAGGAGGATAGCCTGAAATAAGCTCCCAAATGACATAAATAGAGAAATCAATTATAAGCTGGGATACACAAGGCATCATCATCTCCATTCTTTACAAACTATTAACAATGTATTTTGAAAATCTTTCTAAGATCAAATAAGAAAACGTCTTTAAACTTGTTTTGTTGATACCCACGGGAGGCCTGCCCCTTTCTGAAGAGAAACAGAGGAGGAGTGGATTGGGGAATGAGGGGAGGGAATGGGAGGAGAGGAGGGAAGGGAAACTGCGGGAGGGACGTAAAAGAAATAAATTAATTTAATTTAACAAAAGGGGGGAGGGCAGGCAGTGGTGGCACTCACTGTTAATACCAGCACTTGGGAAGCAGAGGCAGTCAGATCTCTGAGTTCAAGGTTAGCCTGGTCTACAGAGTGAGTTCCAGGACAGTCAGGGCTACACAGAGAAAACTTGTCTTGAAAAAAGAAAACAAAAAAGACTTTAAAAATGCACATAACACATTCCCAAATTTTAAAAAAATCATAAACACCTTTCCCATGTATAATCTTCAGAAATGGTCCATGACTCATATTCAAGATATTAAATATATATATACTAACCTCACATAAGGTACAGGATCAGTCTGAATCATATTAAGTAGCCACTGAAGTTCTTCATAACTCCGGTCCACTAAAAATAAAAATGAGTAAATATATGTAGGGTTAATTACATAACAAATAAAATAGTAAGTGGTAAGCAGGGACATTAAAATAGTGCCCAGTATGTAGTTCACACTAAAATTCAACCAAACACCAATACAAGTTATAATGTATTAAAAGCCATAAATTAGACAAAATCTTTTGGACAAAATCTGCCTAACTTTGTAGATGCTTAACTCCTAGAGAGGCCTGACATACAAAAGCATCATAAATATAAACATGTTTCTGTCTACATGGTTCCTTCCACTAAGACCCAAGCCAGTCAGAAAGGCAATTACAAATACGTGTTATGACTGTAACTGACATAAAATGATAACTAACTATTGCTAATTACCTTTTCAAGACATTTTTATGAATTGGAAAACTTGCCAGTGGTAATGGTGCACACCTTTAATCCCAGCACTCAAGAGGCAGAGGCAGGCAGATCTCTGTGAGTTTGCGATCAGCCTGGTCTACAAGAGCTAGTTCCAGAACAGGCACCAAAGCTACACAGAGAAATCCTGTCTCAAAAAACAATAACAACAACAACAGCAAAAAAGAATTGGAAAGTTTTATTTACAAAATTTTATGCACAACAGTTTTCCTTCTTTCCTCCTCTAATATAAGCAGCAATATTTTAATCTACAGAATTTATGGTTAGTAACTAAGCACCATTCAATATTTCAAATTATACTTATTAGTTTTGTGTTTTTGTAATATTTATTTATTATGTATGCAGTGTTCTGCCTGCACGTGTAGGCCAGAAAAAGACACCAGATCTCATTACAGGTGGTGGTGAGCCATCATGTGGTTGCTGGGAATTGAACTCAGGACCTCTGGAAGAGCAGTCAGTGCTCTTAACCGCTGAGCCATCTCTCCAGCCCCAGTTCTGTATTTTTTTTTTTAATGTTTTAGTATTCTATTTCATTCTGGGTAGTATTAACTCACGAATTTTTCAAATTTCTGAGACACATAACCTTCATCTATCTTAGGAAAGAAGGTTAGGAACACGAACAAATTACATGATCTCAACAAGTCTAGATTTTAAGTAGGCAAAATATCAAAACATATACAGACACAGAATTATATATGTTCATTGCTTGTCAAATATTTCATTTAATAACAGAAAATCACATTTATATAATCTCTTAAATGAAAGGATACTAAAATCACAGTTCTTTCTGAATCAAAGCAAACATATGTTAACACAATATGGTTACTACTCTGTTTCCTGACTGCTGAAATTTATAAGAATTAAATAAAAAGTCTTAATTATACATGTTTCTGGTTTACACACAACCTGGAACTCCCCATGAAACTTTCCATCTCCTTTTATTCTAAGCAGAGCTTGGCCTACATCAACTTCTTTGTTCACTATTTCTGTTACAAGGTTAACTTTTGGGCAAATATTATACTTGCACATTTCTTTTACTTGCATATAACTATTAAACAATTATTTCTGAAATAAACACTGAATTTTACCACAAGTTAAGCAAGCATTTAAGCTTATGCTATTGTATAGGAATGACTGGTTTTCGCAGCTTCTTCATTTTACACACTCATCTATCTTAGTTATTTTTTTGGTCTACATATATTCCATCTATCTCAAAATTTCTTTTGCAAGTTTTGTCATTAAGAATGCTACACAACGGGACTGGACGGATGGCTCAGCAGCTAAGAGCACTTACTGTTCTTGTAGAGAACTACAGGTCAGCTCCCAGCACCCTTATCGGGCAGCTCACAATAACCTTTAACTCTAACTCCAGGGAATTTGAAAACATCTTTTGGCCTTTGTGGGAATCTGTATGTGTGTGTATGTGAACCACACACACACAAACAAAAACCAAAACCAAAAGGATAAAACTTTTTTTTTTCTGAGATAGAACCTCACTATACAACCCTCGTTGGCCTGGAGCTTGTTATGTAGACCAACCTCTACCTCCCAAGAGTGAGGACTAAAAGCATGTACAACCATTCCTGACCCAAAATAAAATCTTGGGGAAAAAAGAATGTTACTCAAGAACTGTGTGGATGTCTAATTCCCAACATGAATGAGAACCTGGCAACCTATAGGAGAGAAACTAAAATCGCGCAGCTGGTGGCCACACTATGTTATACAGACTGCTGCTCCTCCAGATGGACGGGGAGGTCTGAGTTAACTCGCAACAGACTGCTTTTGCATCAGATTCGGTCTCAT
The DNA here is from genome assembly GCF_982192425.1 of Myodes glareolus. Lineage (NCBI taxonomy): Eukaryota > Metazoa > Chordata > Mammalia > Rodentia > Cricetidae > Myodes > Myodes glareolus. Next base: position 18,498,585 of record NC_142044.1, read on the forward strand.
GGTGATGACTTTGGGCGTAACAGAACAAGTCCCACCTGGATAGCATTACCTCTAGTGTAATCAACAACAGCTTCCAAAGCTGCTATCCTGATGTCCACAAAATGGCCGTACTCAGCATAGGACTTGAAAAGAGATGAATCACTTGGCACGTGTCCATTCTTCTGAAGCACTCTTATGGCTCTCAAACAGCTAGTGAGAAAAAAGCTAATTACAACCTTTGAAGTATCATGAACTTCAAAGATTCATTTGTCAGTCAGTTAAAAACCTTTATTTTGGGGGCTGCAGACATGGCTCAGCAGTCAGGAGCATTGGCTGCTCATCCGGAGGACTAGGGTTCCATTCCCAGCCAGCACCTACAGGTGAGACAGGCTCACACCTGTCTCTAGCAAGTTTGATGCCCACATGCACAGACATACGAGCAGGCAAAACACTCACACACATAAAATCAAATAGAAACAATTTTTAAAAATACTCATGATTTGCTGGGCAGTGGTTGTTGAAAATATACTAAGCTTGGCAGTGGTAGTGTCCACCTTTAATCCCAGTACTCAGGAGGCAGAGGCAGGCAGATATGAGTTTAAATTCAGTCTGGTCTACAGAGTTACAGAATAACTATGGTTACAAAGAGAAATCCTGCCTCAAAAAACAAAACAAACAAACAAACAAAAAAAGACTTCAGGATTTGATTGCACTTCAATTCTGTAATGTTCAATGTTTTGATAATATTTTAATATTGATATTTAAATACCATAAAAACTAATTTTATGTTAAACTAATTAACATGTCTAGAATCTTAGATCCACACACATGTCAACAAAGCACACTTCAAAAAAAAGTACTTAGCGATAAAAATATAATAATTTTAAATAGAGTATGTTCTCCAGAAATCTTATTCATTCACTATAAAAATGAAAAGCTAGCTGGGTGTTGTGCACACGCTTTGGTCCCAGCATTTGCTCAAGTGGAGGTCAGGGGTAAGATTGGTGTGGGGCAGAGGCAAGCAAATCTCTGAGTTCAAGGCCAGCCTGGTGGTCTACAGGTCAGTCTGAAAGGCATAGTGATATCTATCTCAAAAAAAAAAAAAACCAATAACTAAAATAAAATAAAATAAAGGAGCTAATTTTCCTTTTATAATCAATAATCAACTTTTAGCAAACTCAAACAAAAGCAGACAGAGAACTGCAGTTCTGAAAAGAAGGCTGACGAGCTAGGTCTGGTCGCACGCCAGCACTGAAAGGTGAAGGCAGAAGGATCAGGAGTCACCAAGGAAATCCATGGCTAATAGGCTGGGCTACATGAGCTCTGTCTCAGAGACCCCAATGGGGCTCTTTACACAATAGTGACTATTATCAAACATGATCCCAAGAAAAGGATTTCTTATGAAGAATTTCTACGGTTGGTCAGACAGCTCATCAGGTGAAGGCACTTGACATGTGTAAGCGTGGGAACCTGAGTTCCATCCCGAGTCCACGTAAAGGTGGAAAGAGAAAACCAAATCCACAAAGATGTTCTCTGACCATGAAAAAAGCATCACAGCACAAGTGCCCCACAGACCATGTGCTGACATGGGAGTATATGTGCATATGCACAACAGGACAAAATAACATATGCTTTAGATAATTAGAGGATACATATAATGGAAATTGTATTGTATAAATTTAAAATTATATTACAAAAATTAAAACTTTAAAGGCTACTTTCCAAATATTATCAATTTATCTGGAGATGACAACAGCAACAAAAAATTTAAATTTAAAAATTTCTTATTTTTACTCTCCCCAATTTAATAGAATAGGAATAATGGTATAGTTGTGGAAATAAGACACATTTAAAGAAGCAGCAAAGAACAGCACCTGACAGTGATAGTGTGTCTGTAACTTGGGAGAAGTTTCTCCATATTCAGAAACCGGGTTATTTCCTCAAGAATTAGCCGAACATCAGGATTTAAGTTATCCAAAGTTCTAACTTCATTATTCACACTGACAGCAGGTGTAACGGAATTAGCCAGAGCATCGATCATTTCTGCACGATAATAGTTATCTGAAAACTAAGCCAAAGAATAATTAAGAACAAATACAATTAAGCCTTTTCATGAGATATTAAAACAACACATATAACTTTAAATCATCTCAGGTCAGAAGTAAGCAGAGCACATCTCTACTATGCACAAAGCTCTGACTTCATCACCAGCAACACAAACACACACACACACACACACACACACACTGAAAACATAATGCATCTATCACCAAGTTTTCTAGTAAATACCAACCTATCCTTTGTATAGACTTATGATTTGGAAAAAAACAGAAAAGGCTGCGCTCATCAGTGATCTATTAGTATATTAAACACTATGTCTAAGATCCTCCTACAGTCTCCTAACCAGACCATAAATTGTCCAAAAGAGAAAAACAAAGATTAGTAGTCTACTAGGAGTTGGTAAGATGGTTCAGTGGATAAGGTGCTTGTACCTGGTTAAGTCTAAAATAAACATTAAAACTCTGTTGGGTCCCCCCAATTCCTTTATCAAGTATGAGGACTAGAGTTCAAGTCCCTGGTATTTACATAAACCCAGGCAGGATGGGAACCCACATGGAAGCCCAGCACTCAGGAGGTAGAGCAGAATCCCTAAAGCAAGCTGACTAGCTCAATTAGCCAAACTGCCAAGCTCTGGATTCTGGTGAGAGACAGCAATCAAGAAGTCACCTGAGATCAATCCCAGTGTCAGGATGCAGGGGCACACACATAAACATGCATCCCCACATACAAACGTTCTCAAACACATACAGACCCATATGCACCAACAGATATACCTATAAAATGAATAAAACATTAGTCTACAAGTCTTGTTATCAATACGAACCTTCCAATCACCTAGCACTCCACCTTAAAGTATAAGCATACCATATCTAAAGATCACCATATAACTGAGGAAATTATCAACAAAAAAAAAAAGGAAGACACACTGAGTGGGATGGAGAGGTGGCTTAGACAGCTCAGTGTTTAAGAGCACTTGCTCTAACAGAGGACTGGGGTTTGGTTCCCAGCACTTTCGTGGAGGCTCACAACCCCCTCTAACTCCAGGTCCAGGGGCTCTGATACCCTGTTCTGGCCTCTATGAGCTCCTACACACGGTGCATAGACAGACAAGACACAAACATGTATACACACACACTTTAAAAAAAGAAAAGATAAAGAAACACACACACAAACATACACACATGCATACACAATAAATGACTCACGAATGACTCTACAAACAAGTGTTCTTCCTTCCTTTTATTGCAGTCCTGGAGATGGGGGCCCCCACATATTATCCTAAAACAAGTTATCACAGGGTACTGGGTAATAATCATTGAGGAAAATGCCATACCTTATTTTTCCTGTTGTCATTGTACTTGATTAAGTCTAAAATAAATGTTAAAACTTCTTTGGGACAAAGATTATGAACATCTCTTAACAAAGCCATGGCAACTGGCATAGTCTACAAAAAAAAAAAAGAAAAACAAGTTTTAAGCATAGAACTCAACTTCATTACTATGGCAATTTGGGCTATGAAGAGAATCACTCTGGGATTAACACAGATATTCAGATGGAGCCTAATACCCCATCTCCCACTACACACCCATCTAAAAGCATCACTGCTGAAACAAGTAAGAAACCCAGGGATTGTTTTCATGACTGGACATATTCTACAGGCTATGTGCCTTAACCCTCACTTGCTGGAAGAAAGAATATATAACATAAATGGTCTTAATCCACTTCTAAGTGATACAGTGGAACGGGTATACAATTCCAGCACTGGTTCATTCTAACTTCCACCTTCACTATCCACTACTCTGCATATCTTTGGCTAGTTGCTTCCTCGTGATCATTTTTAGGGCTCAATAATACATGAGCAAGAGGCATTAAGCAAACTACAGCTTACCAGCCCTTGGACTAAGGGCAGATAGTAACCTAAAATTCAGCATACCTTTCTTCTTAAAATTTTATAAGCAACTTTCTGTGAGTGGAAACACGACAAACACAAGATAGCAAGTTCTGCTAGTGAAATAAAGCTAATGATTTCAGCCCGAGATAGAAGAGTAGATGCACAGAAATCTTGGTCCTCCTCAGAACATGGAAGAGATCAAGACTTTCCCTTGTAAACTGGACAATAAAAAATAAATGGCTCATTTTCTTGTTTAAAAGAGCAGCAGTAAGCTGGGCGGTGGTGGCGCACACCTTTAATCCCAGCATTCGGGAGGCAGAGGCAGGCAGATCTCTTTGAGTTCGAGGCCAGCCTGGTCTACAAGAGCTAGTTCCAGGACAGGCACCAAAAACTACAGAGAAACCCTGTCTCAAAAAAAAAAAAAAAAAAAAAAAAGAGCAGCAGTGAGAACGGTGGTACATTCTTGCTAATGCCAGCACACTGGAGGTAGAGGAAGGAAGATTAGGAATTTCAGGCCAGCATGAGCTACAGAGTAAGAAAACTTGTCTCAAGTAAAAGGGGCAATATACAGAGGTAATAAATAGAATCAACTGTAGTGTGACAGTTAATCTTCACTGCCAGTGTGACTGATCTGGAGTCACCTAGGAGACATACTTCTGGGCAAACCTCTGAGGGCATTTCCAGAGCTTTAGCTGGAAGGTAGGAAGATCCATCCTGTGGGTGGCACTATCCCACAGGCTGGGATTACAGAACAAATAAGACGGAGAAAGTAAGCTGAGAACCAGCATTTATATTTCAATGACTCCTGACTGTAGGTGTACTGTGACTAGCAGGACAAGCTGTCTCATGCTTCTCTTGCCAGAGGGACTAGACCCTCTCCAGCTGTGAGCCACAGCAAACCCTGCCTTCCTTCGGCGGCCTTTGTCACAGCAATGAGAACAGGTACTGATGCAGGGAAAGTTCCTTTTGCGTACAGGAAAATCTGTTCTCTGCTTATTCTGCTCCTTAACAACGGAAATGTAAGTGTTTGAGCTAGGCACTCTTTTCTTCTGCCAACTACAAGTATTACATAAAAGTCAACTTGGACTAATCACATTATCTTTCCAAGTTTCCTACTTCAACCCACAATAAAAAATAAACTTTACACTGCAACCTAACACACACACAAACTCATTTTGGAAGCAAGCAATATATGCAAACAACGAAATAAAACAAACAAACAAAAAAAACAGCCTTATTTATAGCCAGATGGTGGTGACATACACTTTTAATCCCAGCACTCAGGACAGAGGCAGGCAGATCTCTGTGAGTTCGAAGCCAGTCTGGTCTACAAAGCAAGTTCCAGGACAGGACAGGCTCCAAAGCTACATAGAGAAACCCTGTCTCAAGGGGGAAAAAAAAGGCCTTAATTATCTTTATGACACACATATGTTCTTATCCTGTCCAGTCAATCTTCTTTTCTTAGAACAAAAGCCAGGCCAGTAGTGGTTGTGTATGCCTTTAACTCCAGCACTGTGAGGGCAGAGACAGGCAGATCTCTGAATTTAAGGTCAGCCTAGGGCTACACAGATAAACCCTGCCTCCTGAACATCCCTCCAAAAAAAGCAAACAAAATCTCTAACCTCCATATTACCTTTCTTTCGTGTTTTTACCCCATAACCAGAGCCCCACCACCAGCTCCTGCTAATCCTATTTCTCTCTCCAGTCAGGACTCCCCTCCAGTATCATGTCTGTTTTTCTTTCTTTACTACTTTATTTTTGGGTGACCTACTGAGTTTAATTAGGGTTGCTTATGGGAACGTGACACCTTTCCAGTTGCTACACCACTGAAGAAAGCAACTCTCCCGCTCTCACAGCCATCAGCAGCCTGTAAGCCCCAAGGGAGGGTGGGGTCTAGTGAGTCCATCCCCCCCCCCACCTCCCTACAGAACCTAGTCCTGTAATTCTCCGCAGCTGCAGCTAAGAGGTCAAGAGTGTTAACAGCCCTGTCCCACCCTACCCTAAAGATGTCCCACAACAGTCTCCGGGCTCTTTTATTGCTTTGGGCCCTTCTTCCACCGTCTTCTGAGCTACAGAAGCAGTTTCACTTCAAAGACAATTTCCTTTCTAAAGGCTTGAGGGAAAAAAATTGTGTTCATACCTTTTCTTCTGTTCAAAGCCTGGCCTGTGTTTTATATTAACTTTCTCCTCTGGCTTCTGTTTTTATCAAATATGCCTGGAGATTCCTAATCTTCCATATGGAACGAAACAAATCCCACTGATTCTTTTCTCTGCTTTGCCCTCAGCAGCTGCCCACCTCTTCAATTAAGATCGAGACATCACTTTTATTTCTTTTCTCCTCTTTAACTTCACACTTCATACTAGTTCGAGTTAGTTAATCTAACCTTAGTCTTCATTCTTTAGACTAACAGACCGTGTAAATGATTTCCAAACAACTTAACAACCAGTCACCTTCCCATGCTTCAATGCACCCACACTTCCACTCCCCCTTTAACCTATCATTTACAAAAACTTCCTGCAAGTTTAACATTAAACACACTCTATACACTTAGTCTAATTTCTTCATTCTAAAAAAATAAATGTGGCACTAGCAGAGCTGTAGCTAGCTCTGCCCTCCCTGTGCAGCACCCTGTAGGCTGCCAGGGCAACATGACACCTGTCTCCAAGCAAGCAAGCAAAGCGTTGGTACTCTGAACTGGGCTGCTTCTGATTCAGAATGTACTGTCCCCATTCTAGGAGGCCAGCTATCAGAAGGTGTGCACATACTCCATACCTCAGCTGCCCAGGTTACCAATCAAAGGGCATTCATTTCTCTTCATGTTACAAGTGATGTGGATATGATTTATATAAAGTTGAAAAAAATTAGTAACCACTTAAAATTTTAGGAAACTTCAGAGCAGAGGCAGACTTGTGAGAAATGCACACCTATATATGAATAATCTCCAAGTTAAATACATATACAAGAGTTTGTGGATTAAAAATAATCATACTAGGTGAGCATCACTAAAGTTTGTTTATTATAAAACCATGACTAAGAACAAAGAGAAGCAAGGAGTACCTTCTGCAGGAAATAACTCTGAAAACTCATGAAGTTGTTTGTTTTCACGATGTTTGGACAAGTTTTACAACAAAACATTCGAGTAAAGAGAGACTTCATGGCTGGTGGTCCTGTCCATGTGCTCACCATTGAGTTTGCAATCTGTAAAGAATCAGAGGATGCAGTGCTTTCCATCACCATTAGAAATACACTTTGAAGACAAAATGGCTTTCTAAAAGTCAACACTACAGTTCTTGGAAATTAATAGAAGTTGGTCTTTTATTACCCATTCCCAGAAAAATACACAAACTCCCCCACCAAAAAACCCAACCAAACAAACCAACCCAAGATAAACCAAAAGCCCCACTCCTATGTGCACTTACAGCCACTGTGCACAAGTTAATGTCTAAATGCCAGCATTCTCTCGTGTTTAAGGAATGCATACTTGCAAAGGCTTCTCTGACTGGTTTGTCCCTATACACTTAGGTAGATGTAATTCTGATATTTTAAGCTTATAAGGTAAAAACATTACTGTGAGTTTTAAATGTTTTTCAGTCTACTCAAGAGAAAATGAAGCTAATTATGATGCATTATTTATTTGAAGATGAATACTGATGAATATAAGTTCCAGGCCAGTCTAGGGTACATCCCCCTACCCCCACCCCAAGTCATGTACAAGGCCTTTAAGTGTTCCCATGTTGGTATCTGTCCCTACCCAAGAGCAGAAGCTAATGTTGAGTGAATGGCTGTTTTCTCTTACTCAAGCCACACACCCTACTCTAGCTGGTGAAAATCCCTGGCACTCTGTTGGCGACAACTAACTCAGAACTAGTACACAGGCTTGAGTGTCCAGTGTCTCTCAATCCGAAGCTGATGAGGCCAGAGTACTGTAAGCCCGCCTTGCTGTAGCAGCTGCCCAAAAGCAGTGCCACTGCGATTCTAGCTAATTAAAACTGATGTGGGCACATGAAAAGAAGCCCAGGCTTCACAGTTAAAGAATATCTAAATATCCCAAGATTACAAAAGACAAAAATAAGGGAAAAGAAAGACTGAACTTCATGTACCAAGCAAATGCTATGTTAAGTAAGCAAGGCTAGTACTAGATTACTTGATGCAAAACAATAACAAATTCCTAAATTATTAAAATATGAAAATAAATTAACGTAAGAGATCCTGGGAAAAGAACTTTCAGAAAAGTTCAAAGTTCAAAACTTTAAACCATTTCCTTCCTATAACTATTAATGTTCAGGACAGTGGCGCACACCTTTAATACCAGCACTCGGGAAGCAGAGGCAGGCAGAACTCTGTGAGTTCAAGAAAACAAAAAACACAAAAAAACTCTTCCTACTGACATTTTAGGGCCAATAAAAGTATCTGAAATGAAAGACATTATGATTAAATACTTTATCCTATAGTTTTATGGCTCTACTAGGAATTTAACAAAAATCACAACTCTGCGGAGCACCAGTGAAATATATTCCTAGCAAATAATCCCATTTTCCCTCTAACATCTGAGAGTCCATGAGACGGAGCAAGGCTGTCATTGGCTGCATTAAGCACTTGGTAGACAGCACTGCTCAGCTTTCTGTCTGCACTCTTCTGGGTTCAGATTTATTTTTAAAGACTGTTTATTGATAGATTAACTTTTTCTAGAATGTTAAATCATAGACTGTTATTACAGATTATTTACCACTAATTTCAATTCCTAAACTAAAATAAAAGAACTACCACAATGGAACAATAAAATGTGCTGATTTTATGTATTCTCACGTGAAAACCTAAGTCACTACAATCACAGACTCTCTTTTCTATTTTTTTAAGATTTATTTATTTATGGTTAGGAATGCTCTGTCCACATGTATGTCTGCACGTCTGAAGACGGCACTGGGTCACACTACAGATAGTAGGTAGACACCGGATCACACTACAGACGGTAGGTAGACACCGGATCACACTACAGACGGTAGGTAGGCACCGGATCACACTACAGACGGTAGGTAGACACCGGATCACACTACAGACGGTAGGTAGACACCGGATCACACTACAGACGGTAGGTAGACACCAGATCACACTACAGACGGTAGGTAGGCACCGGATCACACTACAGACGGTAGGTAGACACCGGATCACACTACAGACGGTAGGTAGACACCGGATCACACTACAGACGGTAGGTAGACACCGGATCACACTACAGATGGTAGTTAGACACCACGGGGCAGCGAGAAATTGAACTCAGAAACTGGAAGAGCAGCCAGTTCTCTTAACTGCTGAGCCATGTTTCCAGGCCTCAGTTACAGAATTTATTTTTTTTTAAGATTTACTTATTTATTATGTATATTGGGCTCTGCTTGCATGTATACCTACATGCCAGAAGATAGCATCAGACCTCATTACAGATGGTTGTGAGCCACCATGTAGGTATTGAGCTCAGGACCTCCGGAAGAACAGCCAATACTCATAACTACTGAGCCATCTCACCAGTCCCAGTCACAAAATTTCTAACCAAGTTTTTCTTACTCTTAAAAATATGGTTGGCAATTTAAAATGGAAAAATCCTCCTTGGTTTTCAGTTTGACAATTATAGCATTTTTGTACATATCTATTTTATATCAAAGATTTTTTTTTTGGGCCAGGCAGTGGTGGCGTACACCTTTAATCCCAGAACTCAGGAGGCAGAGGCAGATGGATCTCTGGTCTACAGAGTTAGTTCCAGGGCAGGCTCCAAAGCTACAGAGAAACCCTGTCTCAAAAAAACCAAAAGAACAAAAAACAAAAAGATTTTTTTTTTAAATCAATGCTGTTAGAAGCATTTGGTACAAGCTTTCCAAGGTACAGTTACCAAGAAAAAGTTAAAGACTCAGTTGAGTTTGAGTTCATTCTCAGAGCCTCTGTGTAAAGTGCACAACAGTCAGAGGCAATCTTCCTGTCTCCTGTGTAACCTCACCTTCGCAAGACAGAAGCAGGCCGCCATCCGGACCCGGTAGAAGCACTGCTCTTGCTCTAGGATGTCGGTGAGCGCCAGGCGCGATGCCGGGGTGGGGAACTTCTCCAGGGCCAGGATGGATTCCTGCTGAGCCACGACATCTCTCTCATAGCGGAGCTCATACTGCCACATGAAGTCAGCCTGCTCAAACTCCACCTTCCTCAGGACGGACATATCTGGGTCTATTCTTATCCACAGCAAAGGGGAATCAGCGCTAGAGAAAACACAATTTCACAACTTTAAAACTCACCTACGGAAACAAAAACAAAGCAGTCACAACTCAGTCTCTCCTGTAGACACAGTATTCTCATGCTGTTCACAGTTTTATTATAGTCATTTTAAAATTTAAACCAACTTTTCGCTGTGTTAAGCTAACTTTCTCACAATCTTACTAACAAGATTTTTAAAGACAGGAAGAGTTGTCACATAGAATACCAAATTTCAAATTTTCCATTGAAAATATTACTCTGAGAATTTTAATCTACAATTATAAGATGTCAAAATGTAAATGATACAAACTTTCTTTAACTTCCTATGCCTGATTATAGTTATAAACATTACCCCTTATACTGAATTAATTTTAGTTGACATATAGTATCTTTTAAAATGCTAGGCTCTACCAACAGTGGTGGTGCATGCCTTTAATCCCAGCACTCAAGAGGCAGAGGTGGGCAGATCTCTGTGAGTTTGAGGCCAGCCTAGTCTACAAAACGTGTTCCAGGACTGTCAGGATTGCTTTGAAAAACAAACAAACAAACAAACAAAAAAACCAAAAGCTAGATTCATAACTATCTTTCTCAAAAAAGTTCTGAAATCATAATTTGAAGGCCCATCACTTTATTCTTTTTTTTAAAAAAATATTTATTTATTTATTTATTATGTATACAATATTCTATGTGTGTGTATGCCTGCAGGCCAGAAGAGGGCACTACACCTCATTAAAGATGGTTGTGAACCACCATGTGGTTGCTGGGAATTGAACTCAGGACCTTTGGAAGAGCGGGCAATGCTCTTAACCGCTGAGCCATCTCTCCAGCCCCCCATCACTTTATTCTTACCTATTTCTCAAGTAATATGCAAAGTAAAAATCAAGTCTATGTCAATAGTTTGATCAAAAGAATACCAGTTTGTAATACTAATTCAGTTTGGTACTGGGTGCTCATGACATACTCGGTATAAAATTATACTTAAGAAATATTAATCAATATCACAATCAGCTATAATCCTAGCAGGTGGGGAGTTAGAAGCAGGAGTATCAAGAATTCAAGTCCAGAAACTGGACAGATGGCTCAATGGTTAAGAATACTTGTTGGTTTTACAAAAGACCCAAGTTCAAGTCCCAGTCCCCATGCGGTAGGTAGCTCACGGCTGTCTACAACTCCAGTTCCAGGGGATCTGGTGCCCTCTTTTGACCTCCACAGGCACCAGACATGCATGTCATACACAGACATACAAGCAAGCACAACACACTCGTGCATGTAAAATAAAGTTAAAACAAAAACAAAAAGGCCAGGCTCAGTAAAAACCACCAGGACTACAAAAGACTAAAAGGAAATATAAAAATGTAGAAGAGTGGTACTCACACAGTTTGCAAGCACAGAGGCACCTCACCATGCTCTGGAGCACTGCCCCAAACACAATCAATATCACCCTGGGCTCACCGGAAATCTAAACCTCGGCCCACAAGGAACACACTGAGTCAGAACTGGTGCTTTAAGATCTCTGTAGTGAGTCACATGCACATCGGTTTGAGAGCACTGAGAAGCACCAGCAAGAGAGGGCCAGAGGCTGTGCAGTGAGGCTGTGCCCAGGCCTACACTACTGCATCTCTTCTCATCCAGTCTGAGCATGTTCTTTCTTCAATGAATTAATTGGATTGAATTTCTTTTTAATAGTTTTGCTTGACTTTAAATGGCTTTAAAAACACACATTCCAAAGATAATTACATACTTTTAGGTAACTTACTCCATTGCAGAAAGGTCCATGTCAACTTCTTCCCCATTCATCAGTGGAATCTTTTTCTTCTTATTCCTATATTTAAAGAAAAGTACAATTGAAAACCGTAGAATTTCCAAATCAGAATGAAGCTACCGAGCAGCAAAAGTTCAAATAAAGGACTTTATGAATCACTAAAAGATATGCCAAACAAGAGTAAATATACAATGAATTGGGAGTATAAAAACAAGAAAATCTACCTTGAAGCTGGAGAAAGTGGGTTGAAAGCAAATCAGTCTGAATACATAAGACCCTCTCTCTCTTGTCAACAACAAAAAAGCAAACAAAAAAATTTATTTAAGACCCTCTCTCTCTTATCAACAACAAAAAAGCAAATAAAAAATTTATTTAAGGCCAGATCTGATAGCAGAAGTCTATAATGCCAACACTTGGCACAGAGGCACAAGAATTGCGTTAGTACCTAGTGAGTTCTAGGCCAGCCTGAACTACTGAGTGATACTATGTCCTAAAAATAAAATAAATATATAAAAAAAACATTCCAAAAATAGAAGTGTTTCCACAACAGAAAGCAAGAGTTGGGTGTGTAGGGCGCATGCCTGCAATTCTAATATTTGGAAGGTAGAAATAAGATGAAGGCTAGTAAGGGCTACATGAGCTCCTATCTCAAAAACACCAAAATCAGACGCAAACAAAGTATGTGTGGTAATTTTAACATGACGGACCACCGGAGAAGAAGCTGGCCGGTAAGACACTCTTCCTATAAACAGGTGCTGTACAACTGGAATTTTTTTCAGGCATTTTTACATGGCGGATTTTCAGTTTCATCTCCAGTTTATAGGTCTGACTCACTACCTACCTTCTGCTTTTCGAGTGGCAGGGTATATCATGCTTGAGACTGTTTTCTTCAATTTGCAAGGTATGGTTGAAGGATCCATCTAACTCTTGCACTGTCACTTTAAGTGGTCCCTTTAAAAAACCAACAGCAACAACATACTATTAAGTATAGTGATGTTTTATTTATGTTTTAATAAGTAAAGCTTGACTAAAAGCCAGAAGGGTAAAGCTAAGCCACTAGAAGTCAGGCAGTGGTGGCACACACCTTCAATCCCAGGATTTGGGAGGCAGAGACAGATGGATCTCTGTGAGTTCAAGGCCACCCAGGGCTACATAGGACCAATGCAGAAACAAGATCAATGCAGAAATCCAGGTGGTAGAGACTCACCTTTAATGCCAGCACCAAAGGGAATATAAAATGGGAGAGAGAGACAGTCAGCTTAGTTGTGGTCACCCAGCCTTGGTAGAGGTAAGACTTTGCTAGTGGCTGGCTGCTTTGCTTTTCTGGTTTTCGGGTTAAACCCCAATATCTGTCTCTGGATTTTTATTATTCGTGCTACAATTAAAACTGCTAGAAAATGGCCAATGCACATTCTTAAAGGCAAGTAAGTCACGATAAAATCCTGCTATATGAAGTACATAGTGACGGAGAGGGACGGCAGTTGGTGCCAAGGACGGGAGTTGAGGACGTGTGCTCTGAAATCTCTGTAGCCTCTTCCCTTCAAGGACTCACTGCAAATTCATCATTCACCCCAGCCTGAAAGCCCTTCCTCTACTGGAACTGCAATCAACGGGGCACCATACTCTTCTAGAAAAACACTTACCACGTACTTCTGAGTTCCAGGAGATGTGTAATCTTGTTTTATTTCTAGTTCTAAAACGTTTCGTTTTCTATTAAACGCAAAACTTCCGTAAAATTTTACTACTCCACTCTGGTCTCTGAAGAATTGTAAAGGAATTTTTACATACTAAAATGAAAATGTTCTTTAAAAAAAAAAAGCTTATTATAGTAACAATTTTCAAATGCATTCCCACTAGATCAAAGTACACTTCATTATATCCCAGGTGGCAAACTATTCAAAATTCTTGTGAAAAATGTTTCCCAGATTAAATAAAATTTCTGAAACATTGACAAGACTGTGTTGTTAAAGTAATGCCACTCCACTGGATTAATAATAGTACCTTGAAGTGAAAAATGCAAAAATTGTCAAGTTCCAAGATACCATTCAAGTTGAGCCAAGCTCCAAGCACATTTAAAAGTCACCAGACCACTTCATCTTACAAGTACTGCTATAGGCTGTCTGCTAGAGTACTTACCTTATCGCCATGCAACCTACCTCTCTGTTCATATTGAATAACACAAACTAAGCCAAATTTTATCAATATAAACATCCATGTTTATATATGAATCCAACTCAGTTTTTGGAAGGAACTTAAGAAGATTTGAGTCACAGGTCAGTTCTTTCTAATTGTAAGAAGCAGCAATGGCTCATCTCCCTCTTTTCCATCTTTCACACAGTGTGTTCCCTTTCCTGCTTCGCTGAGCCCCTACTAAAAAGGATACACCCACTGCTTTATTAAGGGCTGGATGTCTTTGCCAGAGACGTTGGAAATGGATTTCAAAAATCCATAGGTGGAAACCAGCATCTGGCTCCACATGTGTGACTGGAACTTCTGAGACGAAGCAGTGCTAGCCAGACTTAGTAGTTTATTGAAAACCTGCAAGGACAGAAGGCCACATAGCACTGTTTCCAACTGGATACTGCACCTAGTTTGCATTGGATCTTTATGGGATCATTTACAGAAGACAGTGATTATGTAACATACATATTTTTTTGAGCTAAATACTAAAAGCAAGAGGAACATACATATATTTAAACAGGACATAAGAATACTATTCATAGAAACATTACTGAATGCTAAAAATTTGCACACAAATATCATTTATTAAGAATTAGAAGCACAATATATAATACCTGTCAAATTTTATAAAGGAATTCAAAACTAGGAATATTCATTAGGACCCTAGTACTCTTATGTTAGGCATGCCATAAATCATCTCGTGTGTTCTTCTATTTTAAAAAAACAGAATATAGCCAGGCAGTGGTGGTGCACACCTTTAATCATAGTACTCAGGAGGCAGAGGCAGGTGGGTCTCTGTGAGTTCGAGGCCAGCCTAGTCTACAGAGTGAGTTCTAGGACAGCCAAAACTGTTTCAGAGAAACCCTGTTTTGGAAAAACAATAAATAAATAGATAGATAGAATTAACTTAAATTTAAAAAAGGCATGTAGAAGAGGAGTGGAGCTGTGTGGCTCAGTCAGATGGCATTTACCTAGCACATGTGAGGGTACCATAGCTAGCTAACATTACAAAAGGAAATTCATAAATGAGAATACTAATTAACATCTACATTCTAAAAAGTATAAATGCCCTTTTTATGGCATACTTTTCTTATTTTATATTTCTGTTCTTCAACCTTTAGAGAAAATGTATGTTTTCATTTTTATGATATTGGGAGTTAAACCCAGGGTTCCATTCACATTAAGCAAGCACTCCACTGTACTACATTCTCAGCAAAAATGATTTTTTAAAAGTTTTTCTTTTAAGCCTACCTTTAAGAATTCTATCAATCGGGAAAAATTAGCTGTTATTTTTTAGTGTATCTATGTGTTTGAGAACATACTTCAGTGTCATCTATCGGCCTAATATGTGCAAGACCATATATTTGATCCTCAGCATTTCAAGGAGAAAAAGAAAGAAAAATAAAAAAGAATGGAATGGGGAAAGAGAGAGGAGAAAAAAAAACAAAAACATACATATTTACACAAGTGATCCATTACCTTGTCTCTACTATTTCATCTCCTGTATGGTAACGACCTGTTCTTAAACTTTAAACATGGCAAAACCTAACGACAGCAACAAAGTAAGAGTCGTGGGATCTTCCTCGGGTGTTAAGGAGAGTAGCTGAGGCCAGGTGTGTGGCCTTCAGAGGCCACTGCATGAAGCTAAAAATGTGAAACCTGAGTTGTGCTGGAGACCCCCAAAATTTGTAGGTGCTAGAACCATGGACATCTGCCAAGGAGAGCTACAAACAGGGAGGGAGTGAGCTCAGGAGACAGAAGTGCTGCGGGCAGCAAAGCAGGAAGGGCGGAGCCACCTAAACCCCTTACGACTGGACAGAGTGAAGGGATTAGAACCCATCTGCTGTGTTTTATCTTTCTTTGGTCTGGCAGTTCATATTTCGCTATGCCTCAACTCCTCCTCTATGGAATGGGAATGTCTGATATGTACCACTATGTCATTCCAGAATTATGCAACTTGCCTTGTTTGTGTAGCTGTGGCTGTCCTGGAATTTGCTCTGTAGATCAGGTTTGCCTCAAAGATCCCCATGCCTCTGCCTCCCAAATGCTGGGGTTAAAGGCATGCGCCACCACTGTCCAGTGTAACTTGCTTTTGATTTTACAGAGGATTAAAATTAAGAGATTGCCTGGAGTGTCTGAAGAAATCTGGACTTTGAAGCAGGGTTTTGACTATGAAAGACTGTGGGGACTTCTGAAGCTGGACTAGATGGATTCTGCATGATGAGATGGCCACAAAACTGTGAGAGACAAGGAGAAGAATGTGGTGATTTAAATGAAATGTGCTCCACGAGTCTCGGGCATCTGAATACTTGGTCACCAGTTGGTAGCTGTCTGAGGACTAGGAAGTTTGGCATTTCTGAAGGAGGTGTGTCATGTGAGCAGGCTTTAAAGGTTTCAGAGTCTCTGCTCTCAGTGTGTTCTCTGCCTCCTGTTTATAGTGAAAGTACGAGTCTTCACTGCTGCTCCAGTTGCTTGTCCCCTTGCCTTCACTCCAGCACCACAGACTCTAATCCCCTGGAATTTAAACTCAAACACTTTTTAAATAAGTTGCCTTGGTCACCAGGTGGCGGCATGAAAGCCTTTAATTGCAGCACTTGGGAGGCAAAGGCAGGTGGATCTCTGAGTTCAAGAACAGCCTGGACTACACAGAGAAACCCTATCTCAAAATATAAATAATAAATAAATCAACAAGTTGCCTTAGTCATGGTGTTTTATCTCAGCAATAGAACAGTAACTAACTGAAGCACACAAACAGACACTGCTTTAATGTTAGAACTTACTTGGAGCATAAACTCCATGCTGATTCTGTTTTCAATCAGTCTCATCACGAGGTGAGCTTTGCACTGAAACATGGTGTAGTATTCCCAGGACAGGGTATGTGGATGCTTTATTGAAAAGTGAAGGTGAGAAGCTGGGCTGGAAAAAAACATAAATTTACTCAATATAACAAATCTGACTACTAAAGAAAACAAATAAGTAGAAGATGGACTTTATATTTAACATAAACAATTTAAGGTGTCCAAATGTTTCATCTTTCCAAAATTAAACAGTAAATTTTTATGCAAATAGTTTTTCACAGCAAATATCTAGAAGCAAAATTTTTTATGATCCTATACATACAGCAGAATTGCTCTTATCTTAACACAACCCATTCTGAAACTGATGGGCTCTAACTAATTACCTTTCAAAAATGTATCAAATTCTATCTCACAATCAATGTCTGTGTGGTGTTCCCTCCAAAAAAAACTTCACTCATATACATAAATTGAAATAGTAACTTTTAAAAAAGAAAAATCCAAGGGCAAGGCTGTAGTGCAGCTCAGCTGATAATGCATTTGAGAATCCTTGGGTCTGACAATGAGTATATTGTTGACATATACTGAATATATCAACAATATATTGAGAAGTATGTGGATTTATGACTTTCTTTGCTCTGTTAACATAAAACTGCTGCCGCACAGGAATTTGGGGTTCGGGGAAACCTGCATCCACTTGTGTCCATGGACCACGATCATCCTTACCTGGCTCTGGAATAAACTATCTCTTATAGTTTCCCTTTTGAGGTCAGAGATGTGATTCTATGTCAACACCCTTAGGATACAACGGCTGAGCAAACATTCTTATTCCTTCACAGAGGTACAGGAGAACAGAAGGACAGGACCAAAGTAAACCAAAGCACAGCAGAGCAAAGCTTAAGACTAGAGCTCCACGTCCAGTATCTAGGTCTTATTGTAGGATCTGGGTATGGGTCCCAAGGTTCTGCTGCTGCCTGGCACTTGCTGCCTCACTTTGATAGCACATGGCCTCTGTCTGGGCTGTTTTGGCTGCTTGAAGCTGTTCCTTGCAGGTTCTCACAACAAACAGCTTCCTGGAGTCTTGGCTCCATCTCTGGCTTCATTCTCATATCTTTATGCACTGCCATCTCAGAGGCTACCCAAGGGATCCTGACAGCCTCCCAGGGTTCAGGCCTCTATGACCTCGTAACTTGTGTTCCATGTACCGCAAAGTCATCACCCAGCTGATATCAAGGTCTGCTACCTGCTCAACCAGCAGTCAGATCTTCCTGGACTTCAGCTGTATGGCCTGTCAGTATCTCTATGGCTGAACTCAGGAAATCACATCCCTGGAAAGTCAGATAGTCAGGGAGCTCCAGAGTTTTCTTTTCATCTTTTACCTTACACTATGACAGGTGAAGTTTAGGCAGTTTCTGAGATGGCCTCAAGGGGCCTTTTCTATTGTCCCAGTGCAAACTACTTTGCTTCTTCTAATCGTCTTAATCTCTTCAGCTGTTAGCTCCCATGGCCCTGGCTTTTATGTGTTTCCTTTCTGGGCAAACAAAGTTTCCTGCTCACAATTTTCACAGTAAATCTGTCTAAAAGCAGCCAACAAAATCTACACAAAAGCGACCTTGAAATCTCAGGGTTCACAAACATAGACCTGTTCTTTGCTGTCATTTGGCATGCATGGCCTCTAGCCCAGCTCCTCATAGAGTTCTCAGTCCTAGCATAAAGTTCCCACATTGGCCTTTACTGTCCATATTTCTCTTGGCATTTGGTCTTCTGAGCTCCAAACAGAATTGTCCACTAAACAGACAGCAGTCTTAGGGATACCAAAACCTATGCCTCCACACTGTTCCAAATTTCCTTTCAAAACTCAGCTACAAAGGCTGAAGAACCACAGTTAGTTCAGAGAGAGTGCAAACTTCCTGTGCTAATAAACTTCTTGTCTGTAACAAAAACCTGAACAAAGCAGCTGAAAAGTAAAAGGATTTACTGCAGCCCAGATTTAATACACTCGGTGGAAAGGACATGATGGAGCAAAGCTACTGTCTCTTGGAAGCCAGGAAGCAGGGGGCTTGCCGGGTTCATCCATTGTCCCTGCCATTTCATCTGGCTCTGGGCATCCTAAGGCTACAGGGCAGTGCACCCATGTTAAAGTAGCTTCTTGTCTCTTAATCCTCCCTGGAAACAGCTTCACACAGACTTAGAAGTGTGCTTTACTAATAATCTTCTGGGCATTTCTCAACTCAATCAGGTTGACAATTAGATTAACCATCAAATTAAGCAAAATATTTCCATAGATTTTAAGTTTTAACAAGAGTAGTATAATAAAGTTGAATTAGAAAAGTTAGCATGTCGAGCAGAAAAACATTTCTAAGTTTGAATTCACTTGCCATCTCATATGACACAACAGTAACGAGGGGGCACTGACCATACTACCAGTCTGTGGTATCACACCATCATTATGGTTCTCGCCTTCCAAGGCCTCAAGAAACACACAAGTGATCCTGTAAGAGGTAGCCTATGAAATGAGGTTTATAATATCATCTCAGAACAAAAACATACTTATCCTTTTCTTTTCCACCACCAAATATGGGATGTAATAAAACTCCTCCAGTTTTCAGTTCATATGCCACTATTTTATCCAGCTCCTAAAAAAGATACAAATTAAGAGTCAGTGAAAACTTCTTCACACAACCATCTTTAGTGCTAGGCCACAAATTTCCTTTTGTGGAATCAGATGTAAATGCAACATAAGCAAACTACAGCTGGAGAACACTTCTTGTTTATATAAATAGAGCGAGTTACTCAAGCTAGCTAGATGGCAAGATCCAAAAATTTCTCTATATTTTCTGACTTCAGGGCCCGACAGCAGGTCAGCAACTTTTCCTTACGGCTCTTCTGCTTCTCTGAATTGTCTTCTAAATTGACTTAGTCCTTCTCAGTATTTTGAATCTGAGGACTAAAGCAGTTAAGAAGTGAGACTGAATAATGTTGATAATCTATCAATTTAAAACTCCTCTGTTCTTCTCTAACATGTAATACCTATTTAAAAAGTAAGAAAGAAAAGCTTGAAAAAGACAACATCATAACTATGCTGGATATTTGTGAATGGCTTAAATAATACAGACAGCAGAGAAGTGGTAAACAGCATCATAAGATGATTAGACGCCAACCGGATCCTGGCAACACAGTTGATTAGCCATGCACTTTACTAAAATATTTAACCTCTATGTGTCTTAGTTTCTTCATATGTAAAGTGTGGAGAGTAAGAGAATTAAGATAGACTGTTTTCATCCAAGTACTATTTTTATTATAATACTATCTTATTACTCATTGTTAAGTGATGTTATTCCTTCCACATGAAAGAATGGCACTCTCAGTGCTAAGTGTGGCATCCCTCCAACAAGTTTTTGAATAAAACATTAATTTAATGAGGATATTAATTAATTTAATTAATTAATTAATGAAGATATATTAAAGTGGGGAATTTTTCTACCTAAAAATAACGAATTTAAGAATCTAATCAAATCTAATGAAACCAATGATATATGTACTTAAGAAAAGACCTATAAATACTCTTTTCATTTTTGCCTTTATCTTTAAACAACAGGAAGATATGAAGTAATGACAGAGCACATGAAGGTGGATACTGAAGACCACACCACTCACACTGCAGGAGTCGTGAGCCTCCACCCCGAGTGGAGCAGGCACCACCACTACACCACCCTTACCCAGCTAGGACTTGGAGACAATGTAGGAAGCAGGTATAATCTTTTTTTGGTGATTTATTTTTCAAATGACATTTTAGAAGTATTTTACAATCACTGGAGGACAAGAGGGCTGGCAAAGGCTCAGTGGGTAAAAGAGTTTGCAAAAAGCCTGAGCACCTGAGCTTGAGTCCTGACTCACAGTGTAAGGAGAGAAACAATTCTAGTAAACTATCTTCTGACCACACGTGCGTCCAATACACAAAATAAAGGACAGGAGACAAGGAAATCGGGAAAACACTAACATACTACTGACTTACAAGTGGAAAACAAATCTAGCTCTTGTTTACCTCTTTAATCCAATGGCGATATTCATTAACACCGAAAGTTTTTTTCATCCAGAGCCCATAAATATAGCCTGAAATTCCTTTCAGGACCCATTCATCAGACCTAAGGAAAAGTCAATAAAGCTTTTAATCATTAAAACCTGTTCAAGTAAGGTCAAAGAGAGTAATGGAATAAGTGGCCATCCAACCTTCTTCACAACTGATTGTCTTTTAAGTTTAAGATAGCTTAGAATCAAATGCTTACTTATTGCACAGCCTGACACACTAAAAGGATAGTTGTCTTCTTCGGAACTCAAGAATGGGTTCTACTAGCGCTAAGTGTGTGAATCCCTTAACAAGATGTTTTCTGGACAGTTTGTGTCTGTAGGGGCTGGAACAGTGTAGCTCAGTAGTAGCCATTTCCCAGCAGTCTTGCAGTTCTGGGTTTGATCTCTAGTACAGAAGAAAATCAAAAGTCCAGTGCTTTACTGTCTCCTCTAAAACTGAATTTAGGAAAGTCCCTCTGTTAGTGGGACTTTCTCTTGACCACTGTTCAGAATGTCTACCACTAAAGAAGTACTTGTCCGTAGTTAGGACTGCTTAAGCCTAAAGTTCACATTTGCTAAATGTAAGAGCACATTCTCTACACTTGGAGGTTGAGGCAGTATGGTCAAGAATTCAAGGATATCATCAGCTACAAAGTTGAGTTCAAGGACATCTTAGGCTAGTTAAGATGCTATCTCAAAAGATCAAAACAAAATTCAAATTCTTGGACTGCGAATATGTGACAGAGTACTTGCCTAGCATGTACAACGCCCTGAATTTAAATTCTCATACAGGAAACTCCAATCCTATGTTGTTTTTTGGGGTGGGAGGGGTGGTTTCGAGACAGGATTTCTCTGTAGCTTTGGAGTCTGTCCTGGAACTAGCTCTTGTAGACCAGGCTGGCCTCAAATTCACAGAGATCCGCCTGCCTCTGCTTCCTGAGTGTTGGGATTAAAGGCATGCATCATCACCACCCGGCTAATCTTACTACATTCTTTATTGTGCCACATAGACATAATTTTTACCACCCAGGTTTTACAACATCCTTAAACTGTTTAATGTTTGTACTCTCTCTAGAGAAAGGCAACTGGCCCCAACCACTCATCTACTCACATATATCCATCAACCGCACACAACAGTAACATTAAATTTGTAAAAAGTAAGACAGAATTGAAATCCTACATTATTAAAATACAAAAGAAATTACATGGTGACTTCCATCTGTAATCCTAGCACTCAGAAGGCAGAGTTTGAGACCAACCTTGTCTATCTTCTAAGTTCTAAGTCAATGAGAACTACAGTGCTAAGAATTCATCACACAAAAAAAATAAAATAAAAAAATTAAAAAAATACAGAATTCATCTCAAGATGAAGAAAAGAAAAATTATCTCATTTTTTTTCAGTGTTAGGGCTCAAATTGAGGGTCCAGCCCTACAGAGAGCACTGCACCTCTGGGCCATACCCAAGCTGCAGAAGTGCGTCTCCCTCCCCTCTTTCAAGAAAATTAGCAAAAATCTAAAAACTAAAAGGCAAATTCTCTACAGCATTATCACTACTGCTGAAGATAATTACTTTGCTTTAAAAATCATCTCAAACATATTTTCCAACTGATCTGAACACTGACATTTGAATTCTAATTAGTTTTCTATACATTCAAATCAGCATTTTATTCATCTATTATTTTTTCAGAACTCTTATTTTATGGTAAATTATGTAAGCAACTCTACTGCTTTGTTTTTTTACCTTTTTGAAACAGGGTCTCAGCACATAGTGGGTGCTTCTCTGAACTTGCTACATAGATCAGACTGGCCTCAAACACACAAAGATCCACCTGCCTCTCTGCCTGTTGAGTGCCGAAGTTAAAAGCATGTGACATCATGCCCCACTAATTAAAGTGTGATTCATAAAGCCAATTTTAAAGCCGATACAAAAATAGTTAAGATAAAATTTTACTAATTGTTTTCTTTTTTGAGACAATCTCTCAAACTAACCTCCCATTTGTAGATTATAGGCAACAGCGGTTTATAACACAGGAGAAGGAACTTGGAGTGAAGCCCAGCTGCACATACCCATCGTCCCCTTCAGAGGTAGAGGCAGGGGCATCAGTGTCAGTTCAAAGCCAGACTCAGCTACATAGTAAGTTTGGGGATAACATGGACCACAGGAGAGTCTGTCAGAGAACAACAGGGGAGAGGAGGGAGGCCAGCTTTCCTGACCCTCAACTGAATCTGCAGTTCTCACAAACTCACCAGGACATCCTGGATATGAAGCACCCGAAGAACTGCTGTGCTAAGGACTGCGCTAAGCACCGTCTGGTCAGCGGTGTCTCGTCGATAATCATGGCACTGTGCAGAAGGTTTGTGCTGGAAGCCAAGGACACAGAAGGGACTTAGAGCCAAGGGACGCACAGTCAGTCGGTCAAAATAGAGTACCCGTACTCCTAAAGCAATTTAATTTTAGGTACAAGCTCAATACAGAAGGAAAAAGTCAAGAATATTCACCCAAAAGTTTTTCTATCTTTTCAGAGTTTATCTGAAATTCACAATCTGTCTAAAGCAAGGAACACAATGACAATGTTATATATTGATTTTACAAAAAATATAAATCACTATTTTTGGGGAGTAAAGAAGAAACTAGTGTGTTAATCAGATATGAATACAAATAAAATGGGGTTGCTTAATTTCAAAAATCCTTGCGTAGGCTGGATGTAGAGACACACTCCAGTGAACCAGCATTCTGTCCAGCACACAGACAGCCTGAACACATAGTGTGGAGCTACTTCTCCCCAAACCAGAAAACCAATAACAAAAATGAAACCCTTCTAGTGTCTAGTAAATTTTGGTCCTCTGTTGTTTACTTCTAAGTACATTGCTCCATTGAATGTTTCCAACTGTGTTCTGAAGAATATATAGGATTAGTATCTCACATGACACATGAGAACTTTTAGGGACAGGAAAGTAAAACAACTTCCCTGACACATAAGACTTAAAAATTTTGAACCCCTTGCACTCCCCTCAAATAAAAGAGGGGCAGAAAAGAAGGGCTAAAACAAAGAAAAAAAATCTGTTTTGTTTTTCTAACAACAAATTGAGGATGCCAGTACATTTGTACAGTGCTCCCAAAAAGACACACTAATGATGCATAAATATGTAAGCTAAAATTTATAAACATTAAGAAGTCAGAAATGGAAATGTGAATGATCATTCTGGGGGCAGGCACTGGGATGTGCCACTTCCTTATGGAGGAAGCTACATTGTAACATTTTCAAACACACCCAATTACCTACAAACTCACACCAGAAGTTCAAAAACCCAGTTACCTACAAACTCGGTCACACCAGAAATTCAAAAACACAGTTACCTACAAACTTGGTCACACCAGAAGTTCAAAACCCAGTTACCTACAAACTCGGTCACACCAGAAGTTCAAAGCCAATCTGAAAACTGATCATACAGTCAATAGCTTTTTTTTAATCACTACACTCATTTAGGTAGTCCCCACCTGAAGAGACACTAACCTAAAAATACTCATAGAAGCGTAAGCGGCCACTTCAACGTAAGCCTCATCAATGAAGACAGTCTTAAAACAGGAGTATGGATAACGACAAGTCAAAATTTCTTCATAAAATTCAAAAACTTCGTGAAGGTACGACGTAGTATGTTTAAGCAATGGAAGAAGTTGGGGTAAACAAAAATGCGTAACCTGCAAATAAAAGGACAATCATCTCAAAAAAGGATATAATTAGTTTTTAATACATTTCATAATGTTGAAAATAGCTGTTGCAAAATTATTCAGCTTTTCAGGCCAGGTTTACAAAATGTTCATTGTACTAAAAATTAAATCTAAAATGGATTATAAAGTTTATTAAAAGCTTACACACAATGAGAATAAAACTGGTTACAAACAAGAAAAATTAAAATTTAAGGCTTAGCATAATCTCTTACTCATGTGTCTAAGCTTAGCAAATACTGCATATTTTATAGTAATAGTTTAGTATGTGTGTGTAAAATGTTGAAGACTGAACCCAATACTTTTCACATGCCCAGCAAGTACCACCAAATCTCAGTGCCTGAATCTAAGAATTAATCGTTTGTTGCCTGGTGTGGTGGCTCCTAACAGTAATTCTAACTCTTGTGAGGCTGAAGCCAGTCTGGGCTACACAGTGAGGCCTCAGTAGAAAGAACTGCCTGCATCCCACGGTCAGCCACTCTAGCCACACTAGTCCTCCAGTGTGCAGCTACACACGGAATACTGGGGAGACACACTGGCAGTAAATACCCACAGCAGAAATAATAGCCATGCTTTTCATATTCGCTAAGTACAGAACCACTATCACAGACTGTCTCAGGAAACAATTCTATGCCAAATAAATGACGACGCCAGGAATAGTGGCACAAATCTGTAATCCCAGCTCTTGAGAGTGTCTGTCTACGATTCAAGAATGGAGTTCTGTGAGGAGAATACTGAGTGCTTGTGAGAAAACCTCAAGAAGCCAAGGCAAGAGTCTACGATCTCAATCTCTTCAAAAACATGGAACCGTTCTTGGAGTGTGCTTTCGTGCCCTTCCCACGTACAGCAGACAGGAGAGTTTCCTTCAGATTACTCATTACAACTGCTAATGTTGTGCTGTGCCATGTGCGGTCACATGCAGCTTGTCCTTGCAAATGTACACTTTACTCACATGACTCTACTTAACCAGGATATAAACTGTCTGGTGCTCTGAATAAAGTTGCTTGCTATGTAAGACTAGTCAGCCTCATTAATCAGCTCTGTTCTGCCAGGTTCCATCACCTCCACAAGAGTAAACAGAGCAGCACAAGTTTAAAGCCAGCCAGAGCTTCATAGACTGTCTCAAAACAAACAAAAACCCAGGAAGGTTTCATCTAGAAACATGAATATCATGCTGAGCGGTGGTGGCGCATGCCTTTAATCCCAGCACTTGGGAGGCAGAGGCAGGTGGATCCCTGTGAGTTCAAGGCCAGCCTGGTCTACAAGAGCTAGTTCCAGGACAGACTCCAAAGCTACAGTGAAACCCTGCCTCAAAAAAACAAAATTAAATAAATAAATAAATAAATAAATTTTAAAATATGTGGTATCATAGACAATTATTTCACGGTAGACAAAAGTTTGACAGATGAAAGCCAGATGTAATGGTGCATGCCTCAGTACTCAGGAAATCAGGCAGGAAGATACTGTCATGAGTTAGAGGAAAATCTTGACTCTGTGTCTCAGAAAAACAAACAAACAATAAAACAAACCTCAAACAAAAACAAAACAAAACAAACCTAAAATAGTCTGAAAGGTCAAGATTAAAAAAGTAGACACCCCAAATAGAGTCAACACTATTTTCTTAGTGCCTTCTTTCCATAAGGAGTGAAAGTGCAGAGAAGAAGACATGTGAAATGCCTTACCTCATGCATATATGGATCGACGAGGATTTCAAAAGGCCCAATGGCCAAGGAGATATTGGATGCTGCTGTCGGAATAGTAAGCATATAGTGGAAGGTCTTCTTCCTCATATCATGGGTGTACACCGTCTCCACCAAATCCCCATTGGACACGGCGACCATTGCAGCGTCTACTGTAAATTCTAACTTCCATGTGCACAGCTCAGAGTATGAATCAACACATGGGAACCAAAATCTACAAAGACATTAACAGTACATAAGATACTTTACACTTAAAATCTCAGGTCAGGTCTTACTATGTGACAGAATCAGTGTAAAATACCAAAATACAAATAACTCTAAAACACAATCTTTAACTTAAAAGAATTATTCATCTGAGAAAAGCGCTTACATTATAAAATATTTCAGCAACATGTAGTGAACTACAGGTCAAGAGAATGAATGGATTAAAATTTCAGGTAAAGATGTAGGTAAACCTATTATCATTAAACAACAAAAAAGCTAGCTATAAAGAACACAAAGCACGAATAAGCCCATTTACATAAAGTTCAAAAGCAAGCACAACCAATAGTATTTCAGAAACACAGTAACTAGACAGAATGCCAAGTGGGAATGCTGAATGGAAGCAGAGGAAACTCCGCCAAGTGCTGATGCTATTTGTGTTGATCTGAGTGTGAGCTCAATAGGTTTGTTCGTTGGTGAAAAGTTATGTTTTTGCATTTAAATGTATACAATTTTCTGCATGTATGCTGAACTTCACTATACGGTTAAAGAATCAAGCTGATGGATTATTTCAGGATTATTCCCTAAAAAAAAGATGATGAAAGAAATAATAAGACTGAGGAAGAATAATCAGTACAGCATGATTCAGAAGCAGTTTGGGGGAAATCAAGCTTACACTTGTCACTCTAAATGAATAAACACACTGCATATTCAATACATAAATGTGCAATTACAAAAATAAAGTTAGTTGAAATATATGAATTTATAATCTACCTTGTAGAATTTTGATACCCACAAGAGAAGACATGAGCACCTCTCTCTGCCATACTGCCCTCTACACTGGGTACCACAAAATGAAGACCTCCTTTTGGCTGATCCAAAGAGAAGTTAATATGTATCTTCAGAACCTTTAACTCTGCAAAAATAAATACATACATTCACTGGCATGCAAATAAGCAACAGTAACCTATACAGTGAAGATACTACAATGAGAACCACAGTCTGAGCATTCTATTAAGAAACCAAGGAGCTGCTTGGGATGGAGCTCCACTGGTAGGACACTTGCATAGACACTAGAGGCCTGGGGTCAAATCCCACTACATAAAAACGAAGAAGCCACAGCACTTGCCACAGTGCAGGCTTTTGGTGTTTCCACTTACACCAGCTGACAGTGTGCCTCCAATCAATCTAACTGCCGCTTGAGGTTTCTAACAGAGCACAACACCAGGCATATCATATTCTCTTCTCAACATTTTTGACATGTAATGGTTTTAGAAAAAAATTCACAACCCCTAATGTGGATGCTTTAAAGCCTTTCAAATCCAACTGCAATTCTACTTCTCAAGATTTTCCCCTTTTGTATTTTCTCCCAAACTGTTGATTATATTTGACTTTGGAGGGTAAAGGGTAGTGGGTAGTTGAAGGGGATTACTCATGAAACTGCATCATCTATATGTTTCCAAATTATATTTTATTTCGGTGTAGTAAAAAAGCCTTGTCAGCATTTGGCTAAAAGTAAATTTAATTTCCCCCTGTGAATATGCAATAAGCTTCTACATGAGCCCTACACTGAGTAATCACACTATTTTCTCACCTGCTCCCAAGCACAATGAAAACAAAGTGCTTTCTTTCTTCTTTCCTTGACTTTTATCAGACTAAATAAAGGTAAAAAGTTTTCAAACAATAATCACAACGGTTAAATTTTAAAAGAACGAAAATCAAACTTTAAAGAAGATAAACTCAGAGTACACAGGACATGTGGAAGGAGCTCGAGTCCCAGCTTCTGCTCATCCACAGATTAGCTCAGTGAACTTACGTTGTGGGAACTGAGAATGCTTTTCTGTAATAAGGAGGAACTGAACCAGAAGATTTTTAGATCATTAATGCTGCAAAAATGATACATTCCAAATGGATATCACACATGCTCTACCCACACGATTTCTAAAAGTACTATTCATTAAAAAACAAAACAAACAAAAAACAATGAAAGGAGCCGGTGGCACAACCTAATAACATGCCTAGCAGCTACAAAGCCCTGGTTTCCCAGCACTATAGAAAACAGAGAGACCACCTATTTTTTTTTTTTTTATTTTTGAGACAGGGTTTCTTTTTTTTTTTTAAAGTATTTATTTATTTATTTATTGTGTATACAATATTCTGTCTGTGTCTATGCCTGCAGGCCAGAAGAGGGCACCAGACCTCATTACAGATGGTTGTGAGCCACCATGTGGTTGCCGGGAATTGAACTCAGGACCTTTGGTAGAACAGGCAATGCTCTTAACCACTGAGCCATCTCTCCAGCCCCTTGAGACAGGGTTTCTCTGTAGTTTTTGGTGCCTGTCCTGGAACTAGCTCTTGTAGACCAGGCTGGCCTCGAACTCACAGAGATCCGCCTGCCTCTGCCTCCCGAGTGCTGAGATTAAAGGCGTGCGCCACCACTGCCCGGCCTGAGACCACCTATTTTTGTAAGAGCCTATACTTAACACATTCCTATCAATCCATGACCCTAAAGAAGGAAACAATTTTCCAACCCCTTTGCGCATTTCCAGTAGTGGTTAGTTTACAGTTTAGGCATCACTAACTTTCTGGCCTCCAAACCTAATAGGCTTTACTTCGCTGTGCAGTAATACATTCCTGGTGTTTTACCATCGACATGCTTCCAGAGCTCTGATGGAACCTTAATGCAGAGCTCTCCATTCCCCGCATCAGGATCCACAGCACTAACCGCAGCTGCATATGCATTGGAAAAATAGTTGAGATTTCTCCTGGGGAGAGAAAAAGTCAACTTGTAATAACAATAAGCCACACACTTCACCAAGACCTTTCTAAATATCAAAGGACAACTATTATTTCTCAGTACTGTCTTCTTACACAATTGGTTAAGAATTCTTTTTAGCCAAGCTAACTACTACTAACACTGTTCCCCATGTTAAGAACTAATGTGATGGACACAGTGGAGCATACCTTTGATCCCAGCGCACTGGAGGCAGAGGCAGGAGGATTTCTGTGAAGGTCAAAGACAGCCTGTGCTCACAACAAAAATGAAGGGAGGTGTGGGGGAGGGAGAAATGGGAGAAGGGAGAAAGGGAGGGAGAAGAAAAAAGAGAAAAACAAAAAACCCAGCAGCTAAAAAGAACCATTAAAGTGATCATCGTGTTCACATCCTTCATGAATTCTGGAATGCCAAAATCACTACTTTTCTAGTATCAGTTTTTCTAATATAAATGTAAAGACTGCACAGGGTATGTACCTGCGTGCATGTGTATGCAGACATTTGCATACAACAAAGACCAATATTTCAAAATACTGATATATTTAAAGCATTTTATACTTTATTAAAATAAAATATTTCATTTTTATAAAAAATATTTTTTATAAAAATCATTTCATAAAAAATTATAAAAATTAAAGTAATTTTCATATAAGTAAAATAGTTCCTTTGAAATAACAGGTTTCTGTGTTCTGAGCCTACAAGCTAGAGTGTTGCCAGGCACACAGGCGTATTAGCTAGGGCACAGCTGGAGCTGCTTCAGCACTAGGTAGGTAAGAAGGTCAGAAGTTCAAAGTCACCCTTAGCTACAAAGTGAGTCTGAAGCCATCTGGGGCTACATAAGATCCTTTTCAACACCAAAATATACAAACAAACATCTTCCTCTGCTATGAGAACCAGGAATACCAGAAGCAAGTCCTCTAAAGGACTGGACAGTAACTAGGTAACAATGTATACAATGCATCTCTTTACCCTCGGCACCAACTAATCAGCCACTTTCAGAGCCTTTTCTCTCTAAAGCCAACTGCAATCCCATTTAGAACAAATCAGAGAATAAAGGAAAACAACAACAAATACAGACTATCTGTGAAGGCTCAAGGCTAAATTCTAGTAGGTGAGAGACTGAGACCAGAAATTACCTCAAATTCAAGGCCAGCCTAGTCAACACAGTGAGTTCCAGAACAGCCTGGGATATACTAAGTATATTCTGTATCCACCAACTGCCTAAAGGTTGAAAAGATTTTCCATTATAACTCCTTTCCTCACACTGAAAGGGATGATTCCTCATCCACGGGAGAAAACATTAAGGTTATCTTAGTGCTTTAGGCTGCACATATGCTAAAAGATGAGGCTATCTTCAAATATGAGCAAAGCGAAGCTGACTTCCTTAACCGACTAGGATGCCCACTGCTCCTGCGGTACACGTGCCCAGATCCTAGGCCATTCTTTTTTGAGTGCTGGGTACTCCAACAAATTACTAGTTAAAAACAGATGTACACTGTATTTTGTGATTAGCCTCTTAATCTATCTTGAATGCAGAGTTCAAGGCTGAACAGGGTAGGTACTCTATCCTCTGGCAAGACAGTGGGTTTTTACAGGCCTGTCTTCCATTCACTAGTGGTAATATAGTTGACTACTCTGAGCAGATTTTATTTTCTTCAGCAGAACAGGATCTGCAGATAGTTTTGTAATGAGTCTTTTTCTGTCAGTATAAGCACTGTGATTTTAGCAACTCACCTTCATGAAAAGGGAACTTAAAGGAATAATTCCTTGGATTTATTGGTCCCTGGATTTTTCCAACACCATTTTTTTTATCTCCTTCCTGAACTTGAAAGATTCTAAACCAATGATTATTGGCATCACAATTGTGTCTAAGGATAAGACCCAGGTCCCCAAGTCTTCTAACCCCTGGCTGAAGTAGTCTCAAGTTTTAGACCTTATCAGAATTACCCAGAAGGTTTGTTAAGCACAACTTGAAGAACTCTATGCTGTCTGACTCAGTATGTTTGGGCAATACCTGAGATTTGACAGATCTTAAAAGTTCACAGGTGATGGTGATACTGTTTTTCTGAGAATACACTTTGAGAACTGCTGTTTTAAGGCAATATGACACTATCCTAGGCCAGTTAAAATACAATCTTGACTATTAATTTAAAGCTAAGTTTAGCACCCCACTACAGCACACTGAAAAGCACAGAAAGAATATGACCAAGGGCTACCAAGACTTTTTAAAAGTGATCTCAAATTCAGCTGACAGTGGATACAGCATCTCATAAGACACTCTAAAATAGTACAAACATTTAATAGACTATTTTAAAGTGTCTCTGGTCTGAAGATGATGGTGACTATCCAAGTCATTGAAACAATCTTCTGGTATTTATGAAGTAAACACTTATATAACATTAAAACAGAAAACTGG
Source organism: Myodes glareolus (assembly GCF_982192425.1). Classification (NCBI taxonomy): domain Eukaryota; kingdom Metazoa; phylum Chordata; class Mammalia; order Rodentia; family Cricetidae; genus Myodes; species Myodes glareolus. Next base: position 18,530,374 of record NC_142044.1, read on the forward strand.
TTAAGACAATTCACCAAAAATAAATGTAATGAAACTTTCCAGATAATACTTCTTTAAAGCTGCAATATGAGGAAGAGAAATTTAATAACTTACTATTTGGGGCAAAGTGGGAAAATCCTTAAGACAAATGTTCAGAGCAGTAAAAGCAATAGAAATTATATAACATATAAATCTATTATAATATAGTGGAAAATTTGCTGAAAAACATTAACCCGACAATCGCTAAAAACAATTGATAGAATGTCTTAGAAACATAGACTTAAGGTGTACAACTTACTGTTTTGATTCACTGTGACAAACTTCTAAGGTTGGATCATTATAAATAAAAGCAGCTTCCAAGTCATTGATCCTGACTCTGTATATTCTACACTGTTTACTGTTCAATTTGATTCTATTCAAGTTTGCAACTGTAGGAAATATCGTCAACTCCACGAATCCCTGTAAAGATAAAGAACAGCTATTACAAATGCAGCAAAGCTTACAGCATAATCCCCCAGCCCAGCATATTTCTTTAGCTGCCACTTATTTATGCCTCCTCCAAAGATAAAATCCCAAATAGCCACATATACATGATTGCTCCCCAAGAATCTCAGTTTCAAATATTAATTGTGCCAGTAGATGAATGAGTATAATTTATGTAGATTTCCCCAGCCTGGTGCTTCCTTCATCTGTGCAACTTGTGATAAGTAAGCCATTGACTAGAAAAGTAAAAATACTCTCTAGTCTGAAACACAAGAAGTTCTAGGCAGACTGTAACCAAAATAGGCTAAAGGAACAGAAATGGTAATAACAGTCACAACCAAGAGGCTGATGTAAAAGAATCTGATGGCACAAAGAATGAGGACTTAAAAATCTACACTACTGAAGCCAAGTGTGAGTCTCTTCACGAGAGATAAGTGAGGAGATCTTTATCTGCAAGTACTGCCAGAGGAAGCAAACGCAGGTAGAAGCAGTAGTACTTCCAAATGCTGACCGATTTCCTGCCAAGCAGCCCCATGTGCTGTACACTTCTGCCATGTCACCTGAGAGGCGTGCAGGCCATCTAGAGAAACCACCTATGATACAGCCAACTGCTAAACACTCTTACCAACATTCTTCATTGACTCAATGGGAAAGGCTGGTTGAAATATGGACTGCATGGCCAATGCTTTTCATATTCCTGAGTGGAAACTGTTATGATTACACATGAACTAGGGAAGGGCATAACATGTTTCAGAGGTAGTAAGTACAAAATGTTCAGAGGTTCCAACTGGAGTGTCTACGAGCAATCAAACCATCAGCACAGAGGACTGGACATAACGGCCAGAACTACATGTCAGATGCCACACTACGTTCTGAGGTGTCCTCTAATCCTGATACCAGCTCTGAGGGAAAGAGTGCTACTTGAAACATTTACACTGACACCCTAAGAAGTATGTACTAGTGGGAAGTATTTTAACTGTTAACTTCTATATATAAGCCAAAAAAAAAAAAGAAAGAAAGAAAGAAGAAGAAAAGAAAAAGAAAGAAAATGTTAGCTATAATGCTCTGGGCACAAAGGATTTAAATAAAGTTCATGAATATTTTCTGTATATCCTTTAGAGCAGTTCCTCCTGCTCCCAGATCTCCAATAAGAGTCGTCAATCTTAAGTCAGGCCATCAGCATGATCAACGGTTGACATCAGAAAGAGGAAAAGCCAAAATGTTGTGAAGAAAGCTGTGTATTTAAAAGTACAAACTAAACTGGTAATAACACATGCTTCTAGCATTTGGACTTGAGAGGTGGAGACAGGAGAATGACCAGTTTGAAGCTAGCCTGACCAATCCTGTGTTGGAAGAAGTAAACGTGTAACTCATGAGCCAGTGTAGCAGGAATCCCAAAAAGCATAGACTCCTCTTCCCTCCATGTAGTCTTAGCTGGGCTATAACTCTCCATAGAGATCCAGTTGACTTCAAATTTAGGGATCTTTCTGCCTCTGCCTCTAGTGTTAGAAATAAAGTTATGTGACACCATGCCTAGCCCAAAATTGTCTTAAATTGCCCTATCAATCATTAGATGATGTCCACTCTAAATGAATAAACTTAGATTAAGGGAAAACCAGCAAGCAGAACCAAATGAATCTGGTGCTGGCAGTGGTAGCACACACCTTTAATCCCAGCACTCGGGAAACAGGGGCAGGCAGATCTCTATGAGTTCAAAGATCAGACTGATCTACAGTCAGTTTCAGGACATCTAGGGTTGCTCAATGACACTGTCTCAAAAATAAAAAAGTAAATTAAAATAAGGCTGATGATAAGATACAAACTAATGCTAATAATATACAAATGATGAGAGAATATTTCAGAAAAACAGTTCCCTAATATGACACGGGGCCCCAACTTGCACACAACAATCAGATCCATTAATCTTCACAAGCATCGAAACCGGCATCCTTAGCCAATGACACAATTCAAAACGCCAGATCCTCTAACTTCTCAAATCACCTCCTTCCATTAGGGTTTTCTCCACCACTTCACAACTTTTTTGAAAATCTTTTGATCATTTTGAAAACATTTTACCTACTGTAAATTTAAATGAAATGCCTTCTGAATGTCTCATGTTCCTCAACTTTCTCTCTCTCCTCTGCAGGGCAGCACTACACCAGCTCAGAGATCCTGCTCTACATATCATCCTCTTCTGTGACTGTAATCATTCTTCTCTGTAGAATTTTCTGTGCCCAGAAGTATGTTCAAAATTTACTTATGAATGAGCACAGTCATCAAAATAAATCCCAGAAGAAAACTGCATAAACATGAGTGGTTTTGTTTCTCCCTTTTTGTTTTGAAACAGCATCACCTAAGTAGTCCAGGCTTCATCAAACTCCCAGCATCACCTAAGTAGTCCAGGCTCCATCAAACATCCAGCATCACCTAAGAAGTCCAGGCTCCATCAAATTCCCAGCATCACCTAAGTAGTCCAAGCTCCATCAAACTCCCAGCATCACCTAAGAAGTCCAGGCTCCATCAAACTCCCAGCATCACCTAAGTAGTCCAGGCTCCATCAAACTCCCAGCATCACCTAAGAAGTCCAGGCTCCATCAAACTCCCAGCATCACCTAAGAAGTCCAAGCTCCATCAAACATCCAGCATCACCTAAGAAGTCCAGACTCCATCAAACTCCCAGTCTTCTTGCTGCAGCCTGTGGTGCCCCAGGTGTGTGCCACCATGCTCAGTTGTTTTTTTGTTTTTTTTGTTTTTTTTAAGAGAAAGTCTCCCCATTTTGTTCAGGCTGGTCCAAATTTCCTAAGCCCAACTGATCTTCCCACCTCAGTCTCCTGAGTGTGAGGATTAAAGGAGCTACCACTGTGTTCATCTTAGATACGGTATTCTGATCCACAGAACTAACGTAACAGCTCACCGATTATGAGGTGCTGAAGAAAGATGTAAGTAGGTATCTTATGATGGTGTTGCCTGATAAACAGCAAGTCTCTAAGTGTACCGGGAGGAAAATTGATTTACAGTGCTGTAGTAGAGATTGTTTATCTAATTTACTAGATCTAAGCCAGTTCACAGTCCTAGACCAGAGCCTTCTGAGTACATGAGAAGCCAGTCTCTACCATACAGCCTCCTGAATCTATTTTCTGAAACTAGTCAGGAGGGATTTGCAGTCTGACTGCCAGGTCACTATCCATCTGAAAACAAGAATAAAACAGAACACCTGAACCTTCTTGGAGTCATCAAAGCTTGGTTCTTCTGGACTAGCAGGATATCTGAACTCTCCAAACATCACCACAGTGCAGTAATCAGGAATGAAGTCTTTGGAGATCATGTCATTAAATGACATCATAGATCAAGTATATTAGAATAGGACTAAGTTTACTAGTATAGCCCTATAATATAATATACATATATAGGAATAATAGGTCCCTGTCTAGCGAAGTAGGAGCAATTATGGTGCCACAGGTAACAGATAGCTCTGGACTGCTCTTTTTTCCATTCCAGGGGAGTAAATCCAAGCAACCAGATATCTCTCATGGTTACAGAAAGTAATGACACATAAATATGAACAATGACCACCAGAAGTTCTTCTGCCAGACTATATGTAGGCATCTGTCTTGTTGGTCTATTAATTCTTCATTTACCTACCTTCCTTTTAACATCAATATTCTCAGTTCCCTCATTTATAAAGCTAGGACTGAAATCTTATCTACTTCAAGAGGGTAGGGTGACGGTTCAATGAGTTAATATACATATACCTTAAGGAATGTCTTACATACAGTAAGGATTCACCTAACATGCACTATAATGCAGCCACACTGACTCTACTCCTCTTTAGTAGTGCTAAGCTTGAGAGCCTAGTCGTATCTTCCCTATTCTGCAGGAATAACATCTTAAAAATACTCCCTAATTATTCCAAGTTCTCTACATAATCTGCCTAATGTGTTCTACCCCCAAAACTCAAAATAAATAGCAATCTGTGACAAACACTACAAGAGACCTTCCATAAGTGAGAAGCTGCTCTAATGTCATTTTTTAAGGATCTTTACAAATCTAAAATTCTAAGACTGCTTTGAAAGTTACATTTTCCTATCTTTACAGTTAATCCTAAGCTTACACTTATAGACACATAAGTCAAGTCTAACGAGGAAGCTGACACACTCTTTCAAAGAAAGCATTTCTAAGATGTAGTCCATTTAATTCATATAGGTTCTTCTGAGAAAGTACAATAAAGAACTTAGGTTTTCAATGATTCCCGCATAATAGGTTTTACCAAAAATCAAAAAAAAAGGCGCTATTCAAAACCTCACCACAAAGCAGTACTACCTAAACCATATCAGTGAAGAATGAGAAAGAGCAGGTCCCTTAGACGCCAAGTCAAGTCAATGTGTGTACATTTTAATTTGTTCATGGGCTAAATCTTACTAGAGGTTTATTGTTGTCTAATGCACACAATGTAAAAGCACTTGACTATAATGATTTTGTACTCCATGACATGCTTAATAAGTATTAAACATTTTAATCTGGAAAAGAAGTGGGGAGAACTGAGGCAATACAATTAGCAAAAGGATATGATAATCAAAGAGACTTGAATTCTAGTTTCTCATTCTTGAGGCACCATCATCTGGAAGATTACAGAATCTCTAGGAACTGCGAAAGGCTGACTTATACTGTTTACGGGGACTGGGAATGATCTTACCACAACGGATTTTCTCTGGAAGTTTATGTTGTTGATACAGACGACCTGATGGGTTGTATATCAAAAAGAAAGAAAACGACTGTTATTAAATAAAAGCATAACTGTATCCAAGTACAAATAAGATCTAAGTTCTAAACAGCTAACTTGCTAAGTTTCTATCTTCAAAGCCTACTAGGTGAGTAATCTTATTTTAAATCTAGCAAGAGCCATGGAAAGGTTTGTATTGACAAAAACACAGCAGTGTTTTAAAAGGGGTTTATGAGCCTGCAGGGGGGCTAAGCTGAATATTATTATATAGTCATTCAAAACATTTTTATGCTGCAGACACCAGGTCCACTGGAGTGAACGCTCAGTTTCCCAGATCCATCAAACCTTTCATAGAAACAATGGGAACAAAATCAAAGAAGGGCGAGAAACTGGGGTGGGAGGGTGTACTTATAATTTGTACGGCCGTGGGCTCTCGAAGCCCTTGTCTCCTTTCTTCCTGTTCATCCTGGAGGTCTCTATGCCGGTGGGCGGCATGAAGCGCTCCCGCGCGGCTCGCCTTCCCGGCTGCTCGGGGGACTGTGGCGCATTCCCGGGAGCGGCCCGTGCACCCTGAGTGCCCGGTCACCCGGCCTCGGTCTCGCGTCCCCTCCTCGGCCACTCCCAGCCGCCTCCGCCAGGTCCCTGTCACACAAATGAGCCGCTCTACAGACACTCAGAGCCTCCGACGGCCGACATCTTGCCGGTCACCTCTGACCCGCTACGTCAGAGGAAGTGGGACCGGGAGGAGGCGGAACCCGGAAGTTTTGTCCTGGTGTCTGTAGGCGGGGCTTGTGCGGCGAAAGGTTTGATTGTTTTCTCTCTCGTCTCCAATAGCTCTAAAATTTAGGAGGGCAGAGGAAAGCTTTGCTGAGTGAGAAGAGAAGAGTGGGAAGGGAAGGAGAGGACGTTAAGTGTGGAGGACAAGGAGCCAAGTATAACCGTGGCGAGGGACTAGGAACTAGAAATGGTCCCCAAACCGAGACGTTGTGCTGTCTCAATAGCAAACTCAATCCATTTGTACCCTGTAATTTAATGTAATTAGACCGCAGGGGACTCTCAAGTCCCGAAGTCCCAAAACCTCAGCATTTCTTATGCACCTACAGATATAAATCAAATCACACCCACAAATACAGAAAGCATTATTTAAAGACATCTTGAAAGCCATTGTATTTGCATTTCATGTTCTTGAGGGTCAAAGTGGCAAACCAGTATCTGTTAATTGCCTATTAATTGTGAATTGTCCATTAACAGTTTTTGCCACCTTCATAGAGTTAACTTCTCTTACCCTTTCTAATAATGGTCCTGTTGACAAGTTCACTAGCTGATTTTAAATTATTTGAACTTTGATCTAATCCAAAACTAATCAGGAAAATAAAGCCATAGCTTTAACATACCTTCCAAAACTAGAAATTATTTGTCCCCAATGAACATTTGTTTATTAAACCCACAAACGATAAAGGCAGAGTTCATAAATGCCTGCCACAGCAAGCCTCATGCAGGAGCACTTCCTCGCTCTTTCTCATTTGCTGGGAGGATCCTCAGACTTAGATTATTCTCTACAAGTATGTAAGACCCAGAAGATAAGTGCTGGCCTTGTTCCCAGTTAGCGTCTTCTCGGAAAGTAGAAGAGAGTGCAGTGCTATTGGAAACTTTTTGCTGTTTGAAAGATACACTGAGGTGAGCTCACTTCTTTCTATGGAGGTGCCAGTCTGCTTAATATCTTTGCTCAGAAAGCTGTCTGGAAAGTCCTATGAGCATCTGTGGGCTCCCTGGCTTCCAGAAAGCTGGAGGCGACGATCTCAACTTTTGTACAGGAAACAAAAGTCTGTGTTTTCATGATACACATACATGTAGTTGAAATGAGGTCTGTGGTCTGGTTAAGGTCAGTGGTTGAGTCAATGTTGCTGTCAACCTCTCCACCAGTGGTTCTCAACCTTCGTAGTGCTGTGGCCTTTTAATACAATTCCTCATGTTGTAGTAACCCCAACCATAAAGAAATGTTTGTTGCTACTTCATACCTAATTTTTCTACTGTTATGAATCCATATTGATATACAGCCTCCAAAGGGGTCATGACCCACAGGTTGAGAACCACTGCTCTAGACCACCAGTTAACACCACCTCAGTTGATTCTGATTGGTCACTAGTTGAGTTTAGTAGGTCAGTGGTTGAATCTAGTAGGCCTTCACTGATTGGGAATAGTAGGTATACTAGTCAGGGTTCTCTATAGTCACTGAACTTATGGAATAAGTTCTCTATATATATATGTGTTTATACGCACACACACACAGACACACACATATGAGAATTTATTGGAATGACTTACAGGCTGCAGTCCAGTAATGGCTAGCTATGAATGTAAAGTCCAAGAATCTAGCCACGAGGCTGGCTGTCTCAGCCGGTCTTCTGCCGATGCTGGAATCCCGAAGAAGTGGGTGCCAGTGCCATTGAAGTAGTGGATGTCCTGGCAAGGCGAGGGCAAGCGGATGAAGAATGAACCCTTCTTTCTCCCATTGTCCTTAATTCAGCTTCAGAAGGCGTGGCCCAAATTAAAGATGTACCTTCCAGCCTCAAAGTCTGGATTAAAGGCAGGTAGGTGTCTTCTAGCCTCAAGATCCAGATGACAAGTGTGCCCTCCATTTCTGGAGTTTAGTCCACTCTAGACATAGTCCAGCTGACAAAGGACGGCCATCACAGGAGGTCATAGTTGAACCTCGTAGGTCTTCACTGGTCAGGTCTAGAAAGTCAGCATTGATGGCGTCTATGTGCAGACTGGGGGAAGCCGCAGCCAGAACACACAAGACAGAATGCTGGGATTTTACAGAGTATGGGGCCTCGATGAGAGTTGGGGCAACCAGGGAACAAAAGGAAGGGCTGACCAAAACCAGAAGTGATTTACAGTTCTCTAGTGAGTAAAGCTGTGTGGGGGACTGGACTGTTCCTCTAGTGTCCTTCACAGAAGATGCAGGCTTAAGCACAGTTTAAACACAGTGCACAGTGAAGTAAACAGAGGCCAGTGTCACGCCAAATTCAACAATGTAAACAACTAATTCAAAGGCTCCCACGGGTGATGGCTGTTCTTGGTTGTCAACCTGACCACATGTGAAATTAACTACAATCCAAGCAGATTGGTACACCCCTGAGAGATTTTTTCTTAGTTAAATGTCTGAAGTCAGAAGACCCAACTTTAATCTGGATCTTTTGAGGTGGGAGGATCTACCTGTAGTGTGGGCCACACCTGGTGGCAGCCAGTATAAAGGGCACGGAAGAAGGAAGCTTTTGTTCTTTGTCTGCCTGCTCTCACTCTTGTTGGCAAGTTCATTCCTTCACTGACATTAGAACCTACTTCTTTCAGATTCTGAAGGATACTGAAGACCAGTTGTGACATCCAACCTCACGGACTAAACAACTACTGGATTCTTAGACTTTTCATTGGTAGACAGCCATTGTTGGACTAACTGAACCACAGTCTGTGAGCCAGCTGAATCCTGCCTAATATATAAATATACCACTTAATTTAGAAATACCTTTTAACAGACTAAAACTTTATATGAGACTATTACTGATAGTTATTTAGAAAACTTTTAAAGTATATTAATAACTAGGACACCAAATCTTAATTAAAGATATGGAGTTTATATGTGAAAAGCAGAACAGACTTCAAAGATATAATGAAATCATACAGACTTCAAGATATAATGAATATAGGTTTTCTTTTTTCCCCTCCCTAAGACAGGGTTTCTCTGTGTAACCTTGGCTGTCCTGGACTTCACTGTAGCCCAGGCTGATCTGAAACTCAGAGATTCACCTGCCTCTGCCTCCCGAGTGCTGGGATTAAAGGTGTGTGCCACCACCACTAAGTTTTAATTTTTTTTCCCTTGTATTTAGTGAGCATTATAAAAATGTAACCTGAAGTATATGGAAATATCTTATTGCACCAGAGAAATAAAAAAGGATAGTAAATTACAAAATGGCAAAGGGGAGAAAAAGGTATTCAAAGAGTTGGTTTTAAAAACCAAGAATAGGGCAAGTAAGAGGGCAGGTAAAGGTGCTTGCTGAGCAAACTTGGAAACCAGCATTTGATTCCTGAACTAGAAAGGTGGGAGGAAAAACAAAAGACTACAAGAAAGTCCTCTGATCTCTACATGCATGTTGTGGTATATGTACCCATGCACACATCATATACATATACAATAATCATAAGTAAAATTTAATCTTTTAAAAAAGTCAAGGATAAAAATAGGCAAGAGAATCTTTTATTATATCCAGCAACTTTATGAAGCAATTTAGTCCTTCCAAAAAGTGTCCATTCTTTCTTTATTTCTCGAGATAGGGTTTCTCTGTAGCTTTGGAGCCTGTCCTGGAGCTCGCTCTGTAGATCAGGTTGGCCCCAAACTCAGATTCACCTGTCTCTGCCTCCCGAGCACTGGGACTCAAAGCATGCGCCACCACTGCCCAGCGTGTGGCATTCTTTTAAGAAATGAGTCTTCTTGAATTATAAACTTTCACACCATTTTGCATTGAAGAACGAGAATATTTAGTAAGTAATGCACCTACAGTTTGCTTCTCTCCACACAAATCTCTGTGGGAATAAAAATAAATAAATTCCATGAATATTTTAGGGAACATAAAATGATAACAGTACTGCTTAGTTTATCTCTACCTCCTAAAGCCATTTTCTTTTTGTTTTTTGAGACAGGGTTTCTCTGTGTATCCCTAGCTGTCTTGGAACTCTCTTTGTAGGGCCAGCAAGATGGTTCAGCAGAGAAAGGTGCTTGCTGAACAAACCTGGCAATCTGTGCTTGATCCCTGAACTTGCAAGGTGGGAGGAGAAAAAAGGCTACAAGAATGCCCTCTGATCTGTACATGCATGTTGTGGTGTATGTGCTCATTCACACATCATGTACATACACAATAATCATAAGTAAAATTTAATCTCAGGCTGGCCTCGAACTCAGAGATCCACCCCTGCTTCCCGAGTAACGGAACTAAAGGTGGGTGCTACCACACCTGGGTTAAAACCATCGTTCTAATAGCCCTGTGAAAAGAACAGTGAAAACTCTGTTGTGGGATAGTTGTACACTGTGGAGATGTATTTGCTGTGATTGGTGGACTAAAAAGCTGAACAACCAATAGCTAGGCAGGAGGTATAGGTGAGACTTCCAGGCAGAGAAAGAGGAAGGAGATGAAGCTAGGCCCAGAGTCAGAAGCCATGGAAGAAGTTGGATATACAGAATGAAAGAAAGGTAAAAAGCCACAAGGCAGAACATAGATTAATATTAATGAGTTCTTTTAAGTTATAAGAGCTAGTGGGACAAGCCTAGGCTAAAGCCAAGCTTTCATAATTAATAAGTCTCCATATCATTATTTGTGAGCTGGTGGACAACAAAGTTTGCTGCACCACTATGTCTTCATTGAACTAGGTAGATTACATGTATCATTTCTTTTAACCCTTACAATAGACGTTATGAGTCATTCAACTGTTAGATATTCGGAAACAAACCGAGGCAGTAAATAAGGTTCAAATTTTGCCATCATGTATGACTTCAAAGTCCCATGTTATTTCCATTATATCACGTAATCTTTCAATTAGAAATAGAAGCAATGGGATATGGAGGCATCTAGAGTCAAGCCAAGCATGGGCTTGTCTAGACTGCCTGCCCTTCTTGGACTTCAGTTGATGTACCTCAAAAAGAAGACTACCTGAAGCATAATGAGGAAAGAGAATATAACATGACGGGAAAGAGAGATGGATCACAGAGGGCCATAAAGTACACAGAAAGGGCTTGCAATTCAATTGTAAATATAATGCAAAGGCTAATAGCATTTTAAACAGTAGAAAAAGCCTAATATGATCTGAGGTTTAAATGATGGAGGAAATGAGTTGATTATGGAATCTTGGCACCAAGAACAAAGAAGACTCATTATATTGATACTTTTCAATGTTTAACAATCAGTGGGTCATGGTAAACATCAACACTGAAACAGAATAAGGAAGTCACTGTATTTATTCAGGCCTGGATGAAGGTACCCACAGAAACATGAGCAAAAAAGAGAATGTAGCTGAGCCTATTGGCACAGGTTTGTAATCCTGTAATCTTAGCCTCTGGAGGGTAGAACAATCACAGATTGAGGTCCTAACTGCAATACGAGTGAGTTCCAGTCCTACTCAAGCAACCTAGTAAGAACCTATCTCAAAAAAGAAGGAGGAAGAGAAGAGGGGGAAGGAAGGAAGGAAGGAAAATTTAAGAAGGATGAGGGTAATGAGATGGTTCAGCAGATGAAGGCATTTACTAGCTGATGGCCTGAGTTCATTGAACTCACAGAAAGAAGGAACCAACTCTTAAAAGTTGTCTGATTTCCACATATGAGCTGTGACACAAACCCCTCCCTCTCCTTCATACAAATAAATGAATAAATAGGGCTGAAGATACAGCTCAGCGGTAGAGCACTTGGCTAGTTCAATCAAGCAGTTTCTTATGAAGGAGAGAAAAGGACATGGGGTCAGTAGGTTGCTTTGTAGTCTGGGTGACACTATAGGACATGTGTGATGGGGATGACCTAGTGAGGGAGAAAAGATAAGCCAGGTCTTGGACTGGACCAGAAGAGATGGTTCTAGTGCAGAGGAAGGACTGACCTCAATAGGAGGAACAGTGGAACTGGAGAGATTTCTCAGTGGTTAGGAGCACTTGCTCCACAATCATGAGGACTGGAATTTAGATCCCAGCACTCATGGTACCAATCTGGCTGTTATGTGTGGGGGTGGGGCACCTGCCTTCACCACCACACACATACCCACACAAGAATGTGCATGTGCACACTCCCACATGCACAAAGATTAGTAGATAATCTTTGTATAATATACAAGATAAATATGAGTATAAAAGAAGAAAAGAACAATGCTACAAGCAATGACGTGGACAGCAGGGAAGACAGGAGTTGTCAATCAATGAGTAAATACACCCTTTGTGACACAGGTATATTTGCCCCCCTCCCCCCCAGAGAACTGTGATTTTGTCTGGAGGAGAGCAGAGAAATGATCCAGAAGGAATGCGAAGGAAGAAAGAGAGCCCATATTCCACCTTCAGGATGAGTAATCAGACAATGGGAGGATGCCGTCTGAGGAAGTTTCAAGGGACACAGTATCCTCGGGGACTACCCAGCAATGTCGTGTTCAGGTCATAAATCTGAAACCCCATGCCACATTTTAAGGAACACCATAACCCATAACGAATGAATTACGTACTGGATATATGGAGCGATGTCTTCTTCTGTCCACTTTTCTCTGAGGGAGAATAGACTATTGAAGCGCTCCTGTGTTCCCTCAGGCAAATCGTCCACTTTGAGCAAGAATATGATTTCTGGTCTTGAGTTTCTATCCACCAGTGCTAAGCCCTACAAGAGACAAGAAGAAAAAAGGCAGTTAAAGTAAAGACCTCATATTTAAATATGACTCATTTCTTTTGCCATTAGATTTAGCTCAAGGAATTTAAAATACCAGTTGTCGCCAGTGATCAGTCATTGCCAAATGCCTCTTCCTCGGCTTCTTCACTTCACCTCACCAGCCCCTTGGTAATGCCCAGCACATTTTCCCTCTCACCTCTCTCCCCCTCTGACATCACTGCCTTCTTCTCAGTCTTACTGCCCACATCGATGCCCAGACGTCCACCCCATCCCATTACCTCTTTCTCCGCCTGACCCGGGGACCTCATCCTACCCCACAGCCTGCAGCGCCCTTGCTCATGAGAGTAACATTGGCATCCTCTACTCAGATACCTCTTCTGAGCCCGAGAGCCACACGTCCAGATGACAGTGGACACCCGCTCCACTCCCACTGCCTTGGGGAAACAGGAAGTCTAGAGAACCTAAATTCTGGTATCCAAATCCCATACCTGAGTGGTCAGGAGTCGCTATAAGACTTCTCTATCTGTCACCCGGTGCCTGTTTCTTTTTGTTTCTTACATTTTTGAGTGTGCATGTGTGTGCAGTGTAATGCAGAGGAAATGTGTGTACTCAAAAGCACACATGTAGAAATCAGAGAACAAATTAAGAGTCATTTCTCTCTTTCCTCCATGTGGGTCCTGTCAGGTTTGGTGGCAAGCACTCTTACCTACGGAGTGCCATTTCTTGCTTCCCACTGTTACCTATTTGGCCAGCATTATTTAGGGGAGGGAGCTGTTTGTTGGCTTGTTTGTTTCCCCTCCCCCCGTTTTTGAAGCAGGGTCTCCTCTAGCCCAGAATGACATAACCTCAGTGTGTAGCCAGGGTGATCTTGAACTCCTGATTCTCTGGCCTCTACCTATATGCTGCGGATTAAAGGCATACATCACCATGCTTGATTCTTTATGGGGTGCTGGGGATTGAACTCAGGGCTTTGTGGGTACTAGGCAAGTGTTCTACCAACGATGTCACACCTGCAGCCCCAACAGCTGTCTCTAAGTACTAGGGGAGTTAAAGGACTTTGTGAGGGGGCAGACGAAGACTGTACTCTGTACCCTAATGGGTATTGAGGAAAATAAAATATCTCCCAATTGAGCTCCAGGACACAAGTGACATCACCTAGTCAGATGCCCCTTGGGGAATCCCAGGCACAGCCCCCATCAGCCTAACCTTGAGCTGATCAAGCCGAGTTGTCATTCCCTCGGGGACACTCTGCTGCCACACTTCCTGAAACTCAGCGAGGTTAAACTTCACGGCATTCTGCAGGAGCATCTCCGCTGTCACTCGGCATATTTTGTCAGCGTTCAATTCAAAATAAACTTCATCTAAGGAAATGGTATCAGATAGGTTCACAACTTTGTTTAAAAAATGGCATTTGTTTATACCCGTGTGGGCTTACACATGCCAGCACATGAACGTGGAGATCAGATGACAACTTTCAGGAGTCTGTTCTCACCCTGTACTGGGGATAAAACTCAGGTCATCGGGCTTGACTCGGCCATCTGACACGGTACTATCTTATTATTCAATACAATATTTGCACCTCCTTTACCTCAGTAGAATGGCTTGAAGGGATCCTGTACCTCTGTTCACCTCCCACAGTTCCACCGTTCTTATTAACACCAACACCCCTATTTACCATACAAGTTAAAGTGTCCGATTAGAATATTTTCCAGTCTTTACCTTCATCCACATATTTCTTTCCATAGCAGTTAAGACAGTGTTCAATCATTTCCCTGGAAGTTTAAAACACACAAGAAAACTTCTCAGCATTTTATAAACATTTTAGACCCAGTTGCTAACGATAAGTTCAGATATAAATTAAGGATTTGAAATAATAAATCAGTTGGATGATAAACAATACTTAAGAACTAAGTTAAATATTCTGGGAAATGCCACATAACAGGGCTGTGCTACACATTTTGTATGAATTATGTAGTCTACTTTTATTGTGATACAGTAGCTCAAATATAACCATTAATTTTTTAGTGACCAAAATAAAAAGTAGAAAAGATGAAGCAGATTTATTCACCCCAAAGTGACCCAAAGTCTCCAATCCTTTCTGGTCGTCTATTTTTAATTTTCTCCCCCCTCTGGGCTACGGAGCAGCTCAGAGGTTAAGAGCACTTGCTGTTGTGACAGAGGACCCAGTTCAATTCCCAGCCCCAATGGTGGCTCAGAACCACCAGTTAACTCCCGTTTCAGGGAACTGGAGCCCTCATCTGACCTCTGTAGGCCGCAGCCTTGTACCTAATGCACATACAGAAATGCAGGCAAAAACTCATAGGCATAAAATAAAATTTCAAAAAAATACTTTTCCATGTCAGAATGTAAATGCCATGCCTCAATTTCCATCTAGTCTTAAAGAAACCTGCAGTGGCAGGAAGAGAAATACTCACTCTGGCTCCAGAGGCCCAAGTTCCTGCAGGCACACAGCCAAGGGGACTTTACTAAAAGACCAGGATTCAGAATCCACAAGCTGAGTTACATGATTCAGAAGTCTGATCTCATAATCAAATTCAAGAATTCTCCAGTAACCTACAAATTCCAAATGGCAAACTTACCAAAGAACATTTTAAGTGAAGTGATTAGATAATCAATAACAAAGCAGGAACACCCTCTTACCCATAAGGCATTGTGGTGGCTACTGTTAATTGTCAACTAGACACAATCTAGAGTGCCCTGGGAAGAGACTGTCAGTGAGGGATAGCCTGGGGTAATCTGTGCTGTGTGATGCTGCTGATCATATCTGAAAATGTGTTCTCACAGCACAAAGAAGCCCGGCTCATTGAATGACAGATTCTGGTACAGAGTGGACGAGGAAAACAACCACTGGGGAATCAAGATTCCTTTCCCTATTTCTACAAATGCTGCCTACATATAAACACAGTGAGTTTTCCTTCAGCAGTAAAAAAATGAAGACATTTGAAGGAGAGTGGATGAACATGGAGAACATTATGCTAAGAGAAATGAACTAGACTGAGAAAGACAAATACCATGTTTTCTCGAATACATAGCATCTAGATTTAAATTTGTGTGCATGTGCATATGTGTGTGTGTGCATGTGTGTGTGTGCGTGTGCATGTGTGTGTGTGTGTGCATGTGCATATGTGTGTGTGTCTGTGTGTGTGTGTGAAGAGACAAACATTTATATGTAGGGTGTGAAGGAAGAAACAGGATTATAAGGAAGAGTTTTAGTGGAAGTGGGGAAGGAAGAAAAATTAAGGGAATATTCATGTTATTAAGCCAAAAGGAGACCTATTCACTGGGAAGAATGTTGTCACCGAGAGAAGGCAGACAGGTGATGGAGGGCTATGGGAAGGTGGCAGAACAAAGCATAAAGATACATACATGAAAATGTCACAGTGGGCTAGGTGGTGGTGGGGTGGTGGAACACACCTTTAATCCAGCACTCAGGAAGCAGAGACAGGCGAATCTCTAAATTCAAGGCCAGCTTAGTCTACAGGGTGAGTTCTAGGACAGCCAAGGTTACAGAGAGAAACCCTGTCTTTTTTCTTTTCTTTCTTTTTTCTTTTCCTTTTTTTTTTTTTGTTTTGTTTTTGTTTTTGTTTTTTTCCAAGACAGGATTTCTCTGTATATCTCTAATTGTCCAAAACTCACTTTGGAGACCAGGGTGGCCTCAAACTCACAGAGATCCGCCTGTCTCTGCCTCCCTAAGTGCTTAGATTAAAGACTTGCACCACCACTGCCCAGCTGAGAAACCCGGTCTTTGAAAAAAAAAAACAAAAACAACAAATGTCACCATGGAATATGTCTCTTCGTATGCTAACCATAAAATTAATTTGAAATGCCCCTGGATGTGGTAATGTATCCCTATGACTCTAGCACTCTGGAAGCTGAAGCAGAAGAACCTCAAAAGTTCCCTGCAGCTGGCTACATAGCAAGTTCCAGTTCTAGGCCAGTCAGGGCTACACAGTGACACCTTCCAAGGATTTAATATGCCATTTTAAAACTGATGGCAGAGATATCACTTGCAAGCACATAGCTATCATTTTTCAAGGAAAATAATTCAATCCATATTCTGGGAAGTTGAAAGTATCATTAAGCACCAGGAATGGTGGCGGCACATGGCGTTAATCTCAGCACTCTGGAGACAGAGGCAGGCAGATCTGAGTTCAAAGCCAACCTGGTCCACAGAGAGAATTTCAGGACGGCCAAGGCCAGATAGAGAAACCTTATCTAAATAAAAGGAGGGGGGAGTGGGAGATGGATGCTTGCAGTTCTTTCTTTAACAGAATTTTCCATATTTAAGGGGCAAGGCACACAAAAGCTAATCTTGTTTGGACGATTATGAGCAAAATGAATAGAATATCCACCAAAAAATACTAATTTCTTTCTTCCTAATAGGTGAACAATCAAGTTGTTTCTCTAGGCAAGCTAAGAGTGGGTTCATAGCCAGGCATAGTGGCACATGCCTTTAGCACCAGTACTTGGGAAGCAGAGACAGAAGGATTTTCATAAGTTCAAAACTAGCCTGATCTATCTAGTGTAGTGATCCTCAACCTTCCTACTTCCTTTAACACCGTTCCTCATGTTGTGGTGACCCTCAACTATAAAATTATTTGTGTTGCCACTTCATAATCATAATTTTGCTACTGTAATGAGTGGTGATATAAAAATCTGATATGTAGGATATATGGTAGCTGATCCCTGTGAAAGGGGCGTTTGACTTCCAAAAAGGTTGAGAACTGTTGATTTAGTGAATTCCAGGCCAGCCAGGGCTATGTAGTAAGACCCTGCATCAGACAGACAGACAGACAAACAGACATATAAATAGATGATGGCTGAATAGGTAGATAGGTAAGTAGAGAGAGAGAGAGATGGGTGGATAGGTAGATAGATGATAGATAGATAGATAGATAGATAGATAGATAGATAGAGACAGACAGACAGACAGACAGACAGACAGACAGACAGACAGACGGCTCACAGATGCATACAAACATGAACTCAGTGACGACTCTAGATTCAGATGCCGACAAAAATGTCATACCCCAGAGCAGAAGTCAATCAAACCCTTAAAGGAGACGCCACAGAACTTCTTCTCCATCACCTCTGAGCTCAACATACCTGGATCTTTCACATGTGCTTAAATTATAAATAATGAATGGTCATCATCGAACTGGCAACAGCAGATGAAGAAGCACAACACACACTCTGAGCTACCTGAAAATTTAATGAAGCTGCTGAACTCATTTTGATCCAAAGATCTAGCACTGATGCCACGACTGTCATTAACACAATCCCAGACCCTTGCTAGGCCTTCACATTTTACCTATTTAAAAGTTGATTTAAGCCAGGCAGTGTTGGTGGATGCCTTTAATCCAGGAGGATCTCTGTGGATTCAAGGCCAGCCTGGTCTACAAGATCTAGTTCTAGGACAGGCTCCAACACTACTGAGAAACCCTGTCTCGGAAAAAAAAAAAAATCAAAAAACAAAACAAAACAAAATTTTATGGTGGCGCACTCGAGAAGCAGAGGCAGGCAGATCTCTGAGTTGAGGCCAACAGAGGCTAGGACAGCCGGGACTACAAAGAGAAACCCTGTCTCGAAAAACCGAAATAAATAAAAAAAATAAAAATTGATATAAATGAAAATATCTACTTGGTATTTAAGGACTTTTAAAGGGAAAGATCTGCAGTGAGTAATTAAAATGTCACTGTTCACAGACTGACAGATTGACCTTCATGTAAAGATCATCTTATAGGCTAGACAAAGACAAACATCAGCATCGTGTGTGTGTGTGTGTGTGTGTGTGTGCGCACACATGTGTGCACGCTCATGTATGTGGTCTCACACATATTCAAGAAATACTCTTACGCTCCTGATATCATTACCTTTGAAGTTAAAAGGAAATTAAATAAGCATGCAACACGGTTAAGGTACCCCAAAGCTTCTTGCTTGCTTATGATACAATTTCACCATATGAATGGGAGCAGTTACATACACTACCTCCAATCTCACAGGCATTTAGGACTTGCAACTGGGTCATTAGTTCTTCTTCACTTGCCTGAATTTGATGAAGCAAATCTTCAGTTGTATACTGAAACACACAAGCAAAATAGATACATATCTAAATGGTTTGAGAAATATTACCTTCTTAGTTTTCTTATTGAGTTTTGGAGAGTCAGTAAATACAGCTGGTTGAAACACTAATAGTTTCCTTTATTAACGCATAAATGATCATAATACAAAATCAAAATATGTCTGAAAACAGGAGCAAATCTTCATGTCATTGCACTCGGCAATGGTTTATTGAACAGGACACTAAAAATACAAATGACAAAAAGAAAAGACATATCCAGGTGTGATGGCACACCCTGTAATCCTAGCACGTGGGAAGCTGAAGGAAGAAAAATTTGAGTTAGCCTAGTGCAATCCTATCTAAAAAGAAAAACAAAAACAGAGAACAAGAAAAGGAGGGGGAAACGGAAGAGAAGGAAGAGGAGGAGGAGGAAGAGGAGGAGGAAGAAGAGGAGGAGAGGGTGACTAGAGGCGTCAGCCAGACTTTATAAAAAGGATGAAGTTTTATACTTCAGAACACTATTTGCTGGTCACAGCGCTGAATACCTGTGATCGGCATCCTCTGGAGGTAGAGGCAGGGGGTCTCAAGATCTGGTCTAAGAGCTGGGAAGATGTCTCAACAGCTATGATTTTTAATAGGTAAAACACTTGCCATTGTGAGCCTGATACCTGAGTTTCATTCCTGAAACCCACATAAAGGTAAGAGAGAACTGACACTATAAAGCTGTCCTCTGACCTCAACATTCATGTCATAGGACGTACACCCACCTCTCACATATATGTTCAAAAGATGCCAATCTAAAAAAAGGGGCTGCTGAAATGGCTCTGTAGGTAAAAGTGGTTGCCACCAAAGTCTGATGACTGAAGTTCAATGCCCAGAATCCACAAGGTAGGAGAGAGAACCTGATCCCGCAAATTGACCTCAGACCTCCATACTCACCACCACCACCTACACACCACACATACCAAATAAATAAATGTAAAATCAAGACACCTATCTATACAAAGGACAAAAAAATATATGTTTGTACTTTTATGTTGTGTTAATAGTGAAATTCATAAAGATAAGAAGTAGTGAGTTGTTGCCATTTTCTGGGGGGGCAGTTATTATTTAATTGGTAGGGAGTTTATAAAGATAAAAGTTGTAGAGATGGGTGGTGTTGATGATGACACATCACCATGAACACACTAAATGCTACTGAACTTATTAAAATGGTAAGTGCTGTGTGATATGTATTTTATCACAGTAAAAAATAATCAAGTTGACAGGCAGTGGTGGTGAATACCTTTAATCCCAGTACTTGGGAGGCAGAGACAAGTGGAGCTCTGTGAGTTGGAGGCCGACCTGGTCTACAGAGCGAGTTCCAGGAGAGGCTCCAAAGCTACAGGGAAACCCTATCTCAAAAAAAAAAAAAAAAAAAAAAAAAAAAAAAAAAAAGCAACAACAACAAAAATCATCATCATCATTATCATCATCAAGTCAAACTAAATATTTTAATCCCAGCACTTTGAGGCAGAGGCAGGCAGATCTCTGTGAGTTTGAGCACAGCCTGGTCTACAGAGTGAGTTCCAGAACACCCAGAACTACACAGTGAGACCTTGCCTCAAAAAACAAAAACAAAAATCAAGTCACATTTTTAATCCTAGCACTCACAAGACACAAGCAGGAAGATTGCTCCAAGTTCAGAGTCAGTCTGATGTACATAGAGAGTCACAGGCCAGGAGAGAGAGAGAGAGAGAGAGAGAGAGAGAGAGAGAGAGAGAGAGAGAGAGAGAGAGAGATTAAGAAAGTAAAAGAATAAAAGTAAAAATCTTTGCATCATGTATGTTTGTCTATATATCACCTTTTTATAAGAAAGATAAGCAAGTAACAATTTAAGATGAGGGAAAAGAACAGACATGTCCCTAAAGACATATAAATTGCCAAAAAAGCCGAGAATGTTGGCACACACCTGGACTTTCAGCATTAAGGAGCAAAGTTGAGGCAGAAGCCCAGCTTGGAAGTCCAGGTGTGTGCCATCAGTGCCAGGCCAGTGTTCGAAATGTTTATAAAAATACAAATTTAAAAAATAAGACTATCATCGGTAATAGATGATCACACACACACACACACACACACACACACACACACACACACACATAACCCCAGCACATGAGGAAGCAGAGGCAGGGAGGAAGCTGCAAGTTCCAGGCCAGCTAAATCAATTTTTTTTTAATAAACATTACATTTTAAAATTTCAAATAAAACCAGGAAATAATAATCTTACCTTTGAGCGGCTTGGATCATCTTCTTTTTGAGTGCCAGGGCCTTCATAGGTATTTTCCATCAGAAGTCTCTTTAGCTTTTTTAATTTAGGTCTGCATCTTCTTAACTCCCAATAATTATTAGAGAAACCAAAGATCTAGAAATCACAATGCAGCAATAAGTCTTTGTGGCCTTTCTAAAAGATAAAACATTCCCACAAAGTCATCTTCGCTCCGTAGTACCTTTCCAGTCATCTCAACTACTTTGCAAAGCCTATTAAGAAAAGCACTCCTGGGACCAGAAACTATCCTGGATGCATGAACTGACTCTTTGGAGCCCATTCCTTATGGGATACCTTACTCAGTCTTGATGCAGGGGTGATGGGCTTGGTCTTGCCTCAACTTGGTATGCCTGACTTTGTTGACTCCCCAAGAGAAGCCTTATCCCCTCAGAGAAGTGAATGGGGGGAGATAGGATGGGGGATAGTAGGGAGGCAGGAGAAGGGGAGGGAGGGGGAAATGGGGTTGGTATGTAGCATGAAAAAAATTCTTTAAAAAAAAGACAAAAAAGCACTACCACTGAGCAGTGGTGGAGCATCCCTTTGATCCAGCACTCAATAGGCAGAGGCAGGTAGATCTCTGAGTTCAAGGCCAGCCTGGTCTACACAAAGAAACCCCGTCTCAGAAAAAAACAAACCAACAAATAAACGGAAAAAAAAGAAAAAAAAAAAAAAGGAAAAACACTGCCAATAAAATGATCATCAATACATGAACATCCCATCTCAGGAATGCTCTAGAAACACTCTGGAAGGAGTGAATTGGTGGCAATTCTACCAACCAGATGGAAACGACTGAAAATAGAAAATAAATAAGAAAACTGCCAAGCACAGTGGTGCATAGAATCCATGCAGGCCAAACACCCATACATATAAAATAAAAATAAAGCATTCAAAACAAAACACAGGTCTGGCATGGCGGGCAGTTCATGGTTTTAATCACAACACTCAGGAGTCAGAGGGAGGTGGATTTCTATGAGTTCCAGACCAGTCAGGAGTACACGGTGAGACTCTGTCTCTGTCTGTCTGTCTGTCTGTCTGTCTGTCTGTCTGTCTGTCTCTCTCTCTCTCTCTCTCTCTCTCTCTCTATATATATATATATATATATATATATGTATGTGTATATATCACGTACATGGCAGCTGACAACCATCTAGAACTTCAGTTCCAGGGCTATTTGACACCCTCTTCTGGCCTCAAAGGGTGCTACATGCACATGGTTTAGACATAACATGCAGGCAAGACACCCACACATAAAATTTTTACAAAATAAATACAAAATAAAATTAATTTCAAAAAGCAGAACAAGTTGCCTAATAGCAAACAGACCACATTAAGAGAAAGATTGGAGGGCTGGAGAGATGACTCAGTGGCTAAGAGCACTGGCTGCTCTTCCAGAGGTCCTGAGTTCAATTCCCAGCAACCACATGATGGCTCACAACCATCTATAATGAGATCTGGCACCCTCCTCTGGCGTGCGGGCACACATGGAGGCAGAAATGTAGTATACATAATAAATAAACAAATCTTTAAAAAAAGAGAGAGAAAGATTGGATGTGTCTAAGGCAAAAAAGACAGCCAAAGTGGAAAAATAAAGAGAATTCACAAATTCAAAAAGAACTAAAATAATATTGAAAATTCTCAAACTTTATTAAAGAATTTTTTAGATTCCCTATGATAACATGTATCTTACACCAAAAGTTTTTAACCAAAGGCAAACTTAGAACACAGACTGCCTTCTCAAACATGCGCATAGGACAAAGTCGTACCTCGTTGTGAACAATGTTACTCTGGGCTTCCTCCCTCTTCAGCTGGTCTGGAGTTTTGCAGCCAGGGATGACAAGCAGCATATTGGATGTGTCCGCTATCTTCAGGTCATAGGTTTTGTCTTGACTGCACAGCACAGCTTGTTCATCTTTGTCCCCTCGAATCACAAAACTACAGGAACGTGGAGGGCAGAAAGACACGGCTCCCTGAGACATTAGCGGATCGCTCATTTCAAATACTGCCCAAATCCTCTGACTTCCAGATTGAAAATTAAGCCTTGGGGCTGCACCGGTGGTACTTTGAAAAACAAATCCACCCCCACACCCTACCCCCAGGTTCAGACATTTGAACACTTGGTCCCCAGCTGGTACACTATTTGGGGAGATTTAGGAGGTGTAGTCTTGCTGGAGGAAGTATGTCACTGAGAGCAAGTTTTCAGAGTATAGAGCCTTGCCTTCTTCCAGTTCCCTCTCTCAGCTTTGTGCTTGCCGTAAAAGATGTGTCTCTCAGCTTCCTACTCTCACCGCATGCTGTCTCATCACGATGGACCCTTAACTCTTTGGAACCATAAGCCCAAATAAACTTTTCCTTCTAGAAGCCGCCATGGTCAACGTAGGGATTTTTGTTTCTTTGTTTTGATTTTCTTTATCACAGAAACAGCAAAGGAATTGATATAGTGCCCTGTGGTACGATAATGGAGTCCACAGAGAAAACAAAAGAAAACAACAAAAACAAAAACTGGGACTTTTGAGAGTTACCTATCTGTTTGGTACCTAACCAAAGAAAAATAATTAAATACAGGCACCACTCAAAGAGACCAGAGGGCCAAATGTCACCACAGACATGCTAAGAAAATCAGAAGATACTGCATCCCGATACTTTAGTCAGGATGCTGTGGCCTTCAGCCGGCTGAAGGGTCATTGGTGACACTCACTTGTGATTCTAGCAAGGGAGGTGGAGGCAAGAGGGTCAGAAAATTCAAGGCCAGCCTCAGCCACGTAGAGGGTTTGAGGTCAGCCTGATCTACTTGAGATTCTTTCTAAAAACAAAGCAACACCACAACCAAAACAGCAAACCAAAAAGCAAAAGAAAGAGAATGATTCAGCATCTTCTAAAACAGGCTTTACTGTAAAGTGGTGCTTTACTTCTCAGACATACACAGAGACTTCTTGGAGAAGACCAGCAGACTGGGATATGGTGGGTCTGGGATGAGACGGAAGAGTCTGCATCTCTAAGCAGTTCCCAGATGATGAGTATGAAGCTGGTACCCACTCAAGTTATCCTCAGTTCGCGGCATAGCCTAATCATCGGCTACGTGGCAAAGAAATGGGACCCTGGCAACAGAAGGCTGGAGCACTGCGTGAGAGCTTTGTTTACAAGCTAGACTAAAGACTGGAGTTTGAGTATGGATGAAGGTGAGGAAGGAAGGAAGAAAGGCAAAGACGACAGACATGGTAAGGTGTTGGTTCTGTGTTACCTATGACCAACTTTCCTTAAATAAACAACTTTCCTTAAATGATTAACCTAAAAAAGGAGACTAAAACTAAATCTTTAGTTTAGTATAAAGAATAAGAAGGGTATTTTTTTGTTTTTTGTTTTTGATTTGACTCTTGGTGTCAATAATGTTTAATTCAGTGGTTCTCAACCTGTGGGTCAATACTCTTAGGGGATTTCATATATATCCTGTATACCAAATATTTACATTATCATTCATAACAGAGCAAAATTACAGTTTTGAAGTGACAAAGAAATATTTTTATGGCTGGGAATCACTACAACATGAGGAACTGTATTAAAGGGTCGCAGCATTAGGACGGTTGAGAACCGCTGGTTTAATGGGTCGAAGCGCTTAATCCTTAACAGTCATTTCTACATCTACATTCTACATCCTATTACTCCCACTCCAAAACACTTTTGTTAGGAGAAAAGCAAGATCAGGAGTTCAAGGTCACTCTCGGCTACAAGACCAGCCGAAGCCAGTCTAGGATACATGAGACCCAGTTTCATAAAAACCAAAACCAATGTGCAATCATACCACAAGGATACTTGCTCAGCTATGTTCATAGCAGCATTATTCATAATAGCCAGAACCTGGAAACAATCTAGATGCCCCTCAACCGAAGAATGGATAAGGAAAATGTGGTACATTGACACAATGGAGTACTGCTCAGCTGTAAAGAATGATGACCTCGGGCTGGAGAGATGGCTCAGAGGTTAAGAGCACTGCCTGTTCTTCCAAAGGTCCTGAGTTCAATTCCCAGCAACCACATGGTGGCTCACAACCATCTGGAATGGGGTCTGGTGCCCTCTTCTGGCCTGCAGGCATACACACACAGACAGAATATTGTATACAAAATAAATAAATATTTAAAAAAAAAAGAATGATGACCTCATGAAATCTGCAAGCAAATGGATAGAACTAGAACAAAATCATTCTGAGTGGGGTAACCCAGACCCAGAAAGACAAACATGGTATGTACTCCCTCATAGGTGGTTATTAGGAGTAAAGTGTAGGATAACCAACCTACAATCCACAGTCCCAGAGAAGCTAGATAATAAGGAGAACCCAAAGAGAGATGCATGGATTTCCCTGGGAAGGGGAAGTAGAAAAGATCTCCTGAGTAAATGGGGGGAGGGGGGCTGGGAGGATGGAGAGGGGAGGAGGGATACAAAATAGAGGGAATGGGTTGGGCAGGCTGGGTGCAGGAGGTGAGTTGGAGGTAGGATGGAGGGGGAGAGGAACAAAAGAGACATCTTGATGGGGGTGAAGTTCGGGGTTAGGGAGAAACCTGGTCCCAGGGAAACCCCCAGAAATCCACAAGGATGACCCTAGCTCAGACTCCTAGCAGTGGTGGAGAGGGTACCTAAACTGGTCATCTACTGTAAGCAGATAGGTGACTTCCCTAATTGTCATCAGAGGTACTCTATTCAGTAACGGATGGAAGCAGAGGCAGAGATCCACAGATAAGCACTGTGCTCAGCTCCAAGAGGCTTGCAGAAGAAGAAAGGAAGGAGGGATTGTACCCGTCAGGGGATCATCATGGGGGAACCCACAGAGACAGCTGACCTGAGCTCACAGGAGCTCATGGACGCTGGATCAACAGCCAGGGAGTTTGCATGGCACCAACCTTGGCCCTCTGCCAAGGTTTGCAGTTTAGCTTGGTCTCTTAGTAAGGCTTCTAACAGTGAGAACAGGACCTCTCCCCTGCGTTTAGCTGGCTTTTGGTAACCTGTTCCTCATGCTGGATTACCTGGGGAGGAGCTCAGTCCTGCCTCAACTTGATGTGCCATGCTTTGTGCAACCCATGGGAGGCCTGTCCCTTTCTGAATGGAGATGGAGGAGAAGTGGGTGGGGAGGGGGTAGGTAGGAAAGAGGAGGGGAGAGGAGGGGAAACTGGTTGGCATGTAAAATAAATGAAAAAAGTTATTTAAATAAAAAAACAAATGTTTCACAAAGTTCTTCAAAAGAAAAAAAAGTGAGGGGTATGTTTTGTTCCAATTTTTGTTCAAAAATTAAATAAGAAGGTCAAGGTAACAGTTCATCAGGTAAAAGCCTCTAGGAAAGGCCAGATGCACTCATGGGCCAGAACTGTAGGCAGATGAGGGGGTGGAGACAGAAGAATCGGTCAGAGTACACAGCGAAGCCATAGAAACAAGACATTCTACCTCCCTCAAAGAGGAGAGAACTAACTCCTGACACACAGAGAGAAAGAGAGAGCTGGGGGCTGTAGCTCACTCCATTGGTAGAAGGCTTGCCTAGTCTGCACTGCACAAAACCCTGAGCTCACTCTCCAGCACTGCATAAGGCCAGTAGTAGTACACACCTACAATCCCAGCACTGCAGAGTCGGGAAGGCAAGAGGATTAGAAATTAAAGGACATCCTGGGCTACAGAGTGAGTTTACAGCCAGCCTGGCTAGAGACTCTACCTGGCGGAGAAGGTTAAAAGACATGTTTTTAATATTTTTAGCTTTGCCAACTAAGTTAAATAATTACTATAAAGTAACTGAACAAAGAAAAGATCCTTCACACCTGACGTCCTTCTTAGTCTCCAATTCAGGAAGGAAACAGCCAAACGGAGGTTTTGGGCAATTCTCTTAAGGATACTTTGTGAAACTCAAAGAGAACCTAAATGGTCTGACTCACATGAATCTAGGGGAGGAATCAAAGCTTAGTAAATACAAGAAGGAACTGACTTGGAGGAGTCAGGTCAGCACAAAATAAACGGACCCAAAACAAGTTGAGGAGAATGACAGGATGGCTGATTCGGTAAAGGGGCTTGCCTCCGGAAGAGCCGCAAATACCCTTAACCATGAACCATCTCCAGTCAGCCCCTAATTTTCATCTGCTCGCCCCTCTGCCTCTGCACCGTACTGGGGATCCATCTATGGCCTGAAATCTCTAACATAAGCACTTTACCACTAAGCCCAAACCAGTCCCAGCTAGGGCTCCTAGGTTTTAAAATCCAGGTCTTGGCAGCAAACTTAGAGTTGACCTGGAATTAAAAACGGCTCCAGATCTCCTGTCAGTGACCCCCAACCATATCTGCATTCGGCTTTAAACGTTTGCCTTATCTGTCCCACCTACCATCTGAGTAAAAGAAGCCCAAGTGAAAGGCAGGAACGCTATAAAGATACTGACGCTACGGTTTGCGACAAAACAACTGTGTTCTGTAGAGTCCTTAGCATCACTGGTGAAGCCTTCAAAACTCCCTGGAACTCTCTTCCTGGCATTCTCCCGCTGGCATCTAAGTTCAGCTGAGTCCGCTAAGACGTCAGTCTAGCAGAGGCACGGACGCCTCCCGGCAGATGACAGCAAGCTGGGGATCCGCCTACCAGCCTGTATTGGGCCAATCAAAGCAACTCTCTGGACCAGTTCGTCATTGAGTTCCCGCACTACAAAACGCGGCAGGTGGGCTGGAGATCGCGTGCCCGTGGTCCCCATCCCGACTCACCTGTGGCCGGCCTCCAGCTGCTGGCACAGTGCGGGCTCCAGCTCCAGCAGGCAGAAGTCGCCGGCGGCCGCGCCGCTGGTGCCGGGGCCGAAGCTCAGGCAGTGCACGGTGGGCAGCAGCTCGGCGGTGTTCAGCTTGGCGACCTGCAGCGTCGCGTCCACCTCCTCGCGTGTCCTCCGCGAAGTGGGCGGTTGAGGCATGTCGCGGCACCGAGAGGGGCGTGTCGCCGGCCGCGGAGATCCGAGCTCCCGGGACTTCAAAAGCGCGCCCAATCCTCCGGAGCGGGCTTCCGGGGGAGGAACGGGGCGTGTCCGGGGAAAGTCGGAAAGCGTCCTGACGCGCGAGTCACAGGGCTGCAGGTTACCAAGTGCAAGTCCCGGATTGCTGAATGGAAGCACGCATTTCCCCTGAGGACTCCTGGAAGCTCGTGTTAGCCGTTCTGCTTCCCGGCGGGGCCAAACACAGAGCTTGCACCCACCCCTTCCGCCGCCCTGTGCCCGCCCCCTTCTTTCCCGCCAAAGCTTCCTTTTCTCTCCTGCTGACGAGCTACTTGCGTACAAAATTTCTTTAACCGGTATCCACGACCCAGTAAGGCAGGATCCTGGCGATCCCTTCATGAAAACGGAAGCAGGATGCCTGGAGACGGCAAAGCCTGAATCCAGCCTGCTCTATGATGGCTCCAAAGTCGCCCTCGCTAGATTTGTGTAGACAGTTCAGGCTCAGGAAATAGAACCTGGAAGTATCAGATGAGGCATCTGACTTGTTTGGGCTTGGAGACCATCATTGATATGACATAAAGCTTCCCGTTCGTTAAATACTTCGTTTGTGCTAAGTGGCACATGAGACTTCTCTCCGCGGAAACCAGCCGGCTCCAGGGAGAGTACAGCTAAAATTTGGCACTTGCAGGATGTGATGTTTTCTTGACCAAAGTTTGCAATGACTTCAAACTGTTTTAAGATGAAAACCCATGAACTTGTAACCGCTTGATTGTGAGGGATGCCAGCAGACTCCCACGGATCTGGCTGCCCATGAAAGTTGAAACAGCATAAAACGAATAATTCTTTTTAGAGGGGGGTGTCCTCCTACTTTTTCCTGAAAGTTAATGAAGTAAAAGAACGTGTTGGTTGAGGATAGGGAAGAACTGAATTCAAAGAAAACGAGCAAGATTGTTCGTCGTTTGTTTTTCCCTAGCCTTTTGATGAAACAATGGGAAAACAACAGAACAGAGCATCCCAGCGTCCGCCTGAAGTTTTAGTTGCCGCCTGGAGTTTTAGTTGGAAGAAAAATTAATCTATCACCTCATTAATCTTCTTTTTTACTGTGGTATCATATGCAGGCGGATCTCAGTTAGTTCCAGGCCAGCCTGCTCTACAGAGCAAGTTCCAGGACAGGCTACACAGAGAAACCCTGTCCTGAAAAATAAAACAAACAAAAAAACATCTGAACCACCTGGTATGATAGGGCAACATCAGGAAGCAGAAGCAGGTGGATTTCTATGAGTCTGAGACCAGCCTGGTCTACATAGTGAGCTCCAAGCCAGCCAAAGCTACACAGAGAGACCCCATTTCAAAAAGCAAAAATCTGAAACCATAAGGAAAATGGTGGAGCAATATATGGAACATCAAAGTGTTGAGAATTTGCTACTGGGTATCAGTGAGATGGCTCAAGGTTATAAGTGTTTGCCTTGCAAGACTAATGAATGGCCTAACTTCAATGCCCAGAACACAGTGGAAGGAGAGACCCAACTCTCAAATGTTGTCCTCTGACGTGTACACATTCACAATGGCACACATTCACCCATACATTCACATACACGTAAACACACACAATAGTAATAAATAAAATAAGAAATATTATTTAGAAGATAACCAACCATTGAAAATGAACTATTAAAATGGAAACATTTCAAGGTGCTCACTACCAAGTCTGATGACCTGAGTTCAATTCCCAGAACCCACAGGAGGAGAGAAACAACTTGTGCAAGTTGTCCTATGACCTTGTGCCATAGTAAGTGTGCACCTACACACACGATAATAACATAAAAAAAATTTAGCCAGGTGGTGATGGCGCAGTACACCTTTAATCCCAGAGCTCTGGAGACAGAGGCAGGTGGATTTCTATGTTCAAAGCCAACCTGGTCTACTGACCTAATTCCAGGACTGCCAGGGCTACACAGAGAAACAAAAAAAACCAAACCAAAACCAAACAAAAAACAATTAAGGGCTTCTCAGTCAGCCCCCATGTCAGACAAACGACTCTGGTTTGATCACATGCTCGTTCAGTCCCAGTCCAGCTGGCCTTGGTGAGCTCTCATTCGATCAGTCCCCGGCACTGGGTCTTGTTTTGTCTGCATGTACTGGCTTTCTGGGCTCCTAGTCTGTTTGGATGGTCACCTTCCTAGACCTGGAGGGACAGGGGAAGAACTTGAACTTCCCACAGGGCAGGAAACCCTGACTGCTCTTAGGACTGGAGAGGGAGGAGGAGAGGGAGGGGGGGGGAGGAGAGAGAGTGGGAGGAATGGGAGGGTATGGGGAGGAGGGGAGGAAGTGGAAATTTTTATAAACAAATTAATTAATTAATTAAAAAATATAAAATAAAAAAAACAATTAAGGGTTGGGAGCCTTTTCTACAATAATCAGAAGTAGCATAAGATAGGGGGAATGGATATTTTGAATAGACAGGTCTGACTTGGAATCCTGTCCTCAGAGTGATATCCAGCAATTAGGTTTTTTTTTTTTCTTCATTTTTGTTGTTGTTGTTTTTTGTTTGTTTGTTTGTTTTGGGTTTTGGAGATAGGGTTTCTATGTAGCTTTGGAGCCTGCCTTGGAACTAGCTCTGCAGACCAGGCTGGCCTTGCACCCTCAGAGATCTGCCTGCCTCTGCCTCCTGAGTGCTGGAATTAAAGCCACGCCTAGCCATCTTATTTCCCTTCTTGCAAATTGGTCTTGGATTCCTCTATTAAAATTGATGTTTGCAGGGGCTGGAGAGATGGCTCAGAGGTTAAGAACATTGCCTGCTCTTCCAAAGGTCCTGAGTTCAATTCCCAGCAACCACATGGTGGCTCACAACCATCTGTAATGAGGTCTGGCGCCCTCTTCTGGCATGCAGGCATACACACAGACAGAATATTGTATACATAATAAATAAATAAATATTTTTAAAAAAATTGATGTTTGCACCAAAGGGTACTAGCACAGGCTGCTAGGGAAAGGCAATTGTCACCAAGAGCCATGGATCCTAGTGTCCTGAGCCACCCTTTTTGGGTGACTTCTGCCATGGTCCAGCCATGGTAGGCTCACACAGTCCAGGGTAGGGCGTGAGGATTAGAAATGTTTGGTAGGAGGAACAGAGACAAGAAAGAAACACAGAGACATTGGATAGTAGCAGAAAGACAACTCCATGGATACTGAATGCTGAATTCTGAGTTCTGAGTTTGCTTATGTCTAATTTTCCATACACTTTTATATCCCAATACAAAAAGGGAAAGAGGGCAAAAGACTGGTTTAAAAGGACACAAAGGACAACCCGACTGTTACTTGCTTCGATATTTGAGACATCAAGCCATTAATTCCTGAGCAAAGCATTAGATGTTTGGTGCAGTGAACACACCCCAGACAAGAATCCTGCAGGCAGCTACTTTCTAAAGTCAAACCTCCTATTTCAAAAGAAGGTGCAGAAGTACACTTGAATTCTCTTGCCTCTGTTCGGGTAGAGCAGATCTACCTCCGTGAACCATCTTGATATCAAAAGCACCAGGTAACCACACCCTAGGATATCTTGTTTTGTAGCCACACCTGTTGTCAACAACTTTGAAAGCCACAAACTTAAGCTTCAGATAAGGTACAATAGGCTCACATTTTTTGGGTTCCCACACCCTGGGTGCCACATTAGCAACCAAGTAGACAAGATGGACACGATAACACTGTCTTGCTATAGTGGTAAGTCCGTTATGAGGTAGCCAACCTCCTTCTGACTGGAGTTGAAACTTGCTCCACATGAAGGAGTTCATGTTTGGTGCTGTAAACCTGGTCCAAAAAAACATGTTTAGGAGCCCTTAGGACCTCATGGGGAAACTACCGCTGATGTTTGATTACATGGACATGGTGTCCCTTCAAATAACTACATCTACTGTTGTAGATTAGTGCTACTCTTAGCTTTTATCAGAGAAGTGTCTTCTTGCTGTGGCCAGAGGTGACTGCAGAGATTCATAATGGGTCACAGTGCTGAGAATAGTGACTTTTGAGGGTTTGGCCATAAATATGGCACCTGTGTTATCCCTCCCAAGGCTCAGGGAAAGGAAGCAGAAAGGAAAAGGTAGCAGAAAGAACGTTAAAGCCAGAGGATCGGGTGGAATGTTGAGGAATGCTGTCTTCTGAGCGTGGTATGGCCATGACAGTCTTGAACTCACAGCAACCATGACTCCTGCAATACCTATACAAGACTGGGCTCATCAACGTCTTGTCTTAGAGGGAGGGGACTCAGGAGGTTTCTACCATTCTCTGAAGATTTATAGGTAGCTGAAAAGTTTCTTCACTCCATCAAATCAACAATTCAAATCAGACCAAATCAAACCCAATTAGAAAAGGCCTAGGTTGAATGGATAAAACACTCCTGGATGATTTTCCAGTGCCTCAGAGAAGAGATGGGAAAGGAAGACTGGAAAACCATGCGTCTGTTTGGAGGGGGCAGTTTAAGTAATCTGTGGGGTGATATTGGTCTTGAGCATCTCTCTGAGATGTGGCAGGGTTTGGAGCAAGATGGAAGAGGGGACTTGGGATGGAGCTTCCATCTGAACATTCCAGACTCTTTGGGTATATGGATGCCAGGAGCTGGGGTGAACCTTCCACCCAGACAGTAGCTAATGTAGCTTGGGGAAGAAGAGACACTTTCTTTAGTGGTGTAGTCACTGGTATATTGCTCATACTCATGTAAGTAACCGCTTGCCCATATTCCTGTAAGCAACCCTAGGGAAATTCATTGGGTCATGGGGAGATAGAAGAGAGTCTAGCTAGAAGGAGGGAGGAGATCAGTGAGAGTGGGTAAGGGACAAGAGGGCATTCGTTACTTTTCTGTTCCATAACAAAACAGGATGATGAAGGAATCTTACAGAAGAAAGTGTCTATTTGTGTTGAGGATCCCAGGGGGGCTAATAGTCCGTGATGGCAGGGATAGCAGTGAGGCCAGAGACACCTGGGACAGGAAACTATGAGCTCACATTTTGAAGCAGAGTGATCAAAATTCAGATAAGCAAGGTTTCTTCCTTTCAAAGCTCTCCTCCAATGACATAGTTCCTCCAGCACCTCCTAAACCTCTCCAAACAGTGCAGCCAGCTAAGTGAATGAATGCTCAAGACGATGGAAAACTTCTATCATCACCCACCACAGGAGAAAATGCGGAGGGTTAACTGTGATCAAACTGCATTATGTTCATGTGTGAAAACGTCAGAACCCGTTATTATCTATAATTAATATATGCTAATAAAATAGAATTTAAAAAATAATGGATGATAGGGTTGGGGGTAGAGCTCTATGATGGACAGATTTCCTAGCATGGAAGGCCCTGTCTGAATCCCCAGCACAGAGAACAAACGTCCATGGCAAGGATAGCGGGCCCTGGGAAAAAAGAACCAAGGAGTGCTCTAGTGTCTTGGAATCTGCTCCACCTTGTGTGGACACTGAATAACCCCGGATGAGGGAGAGTTCCAGTTTACAACAAGATTAATCGTTTATGGACAATGCAATAGCTTACACTCCATCTTCTGAAAAATGCCCTCGTCAAATATGAAGGCGGGGTGCACTGGGAGAGGTGCTGCAGCCGGGATGTAACTTAATTAATTAATTAAAATCATGATAATTAGAGAAAAGCTTATAGGAAGATACAGGCTTCGTGTTATTAAAACGTGTTCGCATATAAAAATTTTGCTTGTCTTGAAAAAGAAATAAAACCTAAAAAATGAATTTTGCTTGTAAAACAATTAGGATTCTCCCCACTAGAGGGTGCGATTGCTTCATGTTCCACAGACAAATCCGGTTCACTTGTTCTCTAGGATCTTAAAAAATAAAGCCAAGGTCAATACTGAGATTTAGTGACTGATACTATCACTCGCTCCAAAACATGGAGTCCCAGAAGATGGAGTGGAAGGACCATCAGAGCTGGAGGAAGTACAGGAGTGTTACGGAATGCTGCCTTCTGGATACGACATGACCGTCATAATCACGAATATACAGCAGCTACCTGCAAAAGCCTGAACCACCCCCCAAACAAAAGACATGGGGGGTGAGAGGACTCCTTTGGAATAGGAAGGGATGGTATTGGAGGGGGTGGATATCATCACAGTACATCCTGTCCATGTATTTAATTGTCAAGGATGTGGGATTCCCCTCTGTATGCTGTGAAAAGATATTGGCCTGGCCTATAACAAAGTAGAACTTAGGCGAGAAAGCTACGCTGAATGCTGGGAGAAAGAGCCCTGCCAGAGACAGACACGGTAACCTTACCCGGTAAGCCACACCCTTGTGACAATACACAGATTACTAGAAATGGGTTAAATTAAGATGTAAGAGTTAGCCAATAAGAAGTTAGAGCTAACGGGCCAATCCGTGATTTAATTAATACAGCTTCTGTGTGATTATTTTAGGGCTGAGCTGCCAGGCGACCAGAAAGCAAACTAGTGATCTCCTTACAACATGTCAAAAAATTTTTAACTGTTATAATTCCTTGAAACTTTGTCGAATACCACTAATGTTACTAGTCTTTGTTCCCTTCCTCTCCTTCTGTATCGATCTCCTTCCACCGCCCCATCCAAATCTCCTGCCCCAAATTTTCCCATTTCTCCCTTCATGTCACCTGTGTCATTCTCTCCCAACTGTCCCCTCCTTCCCACTCCATTGTCCCCTCTGTCCCCCACCTCTGTTGTCCCCTCCCTCCCCTGGTCTGTTTTTACTCTCCTGTTTTCTACAGTTACTTGGGATCATATACTCACATCTGAAGACTGGAGATAAGAGCCTCAAACGAGAATGAATATGTGATATTTGTTCTTCCGGATCTGGCTTACCTCACTCAGTATGATCTTTTGTAGTTCTATCTGCACACCTGCGAATTACACTTTTCTTTACAAAGAAAGAGTATCCTGTTGTGAGTGTGACCTATATTTCAATTATCTATTCCACTGTTGAAGGGCATTTCCATTTCCTAAGTATTGTGAATTGAGTGGCAATGAGCGTTATTAAGCAAGGAATCATGTTTTTTATATTTATCTAAAATTATGCATGCGTGTGTGTGTGTGTGTGTGTGTGTGTGCGTGTGTGTGAGATGAAGTTATGCCACATAGACTGACAATGCACCCCCACCCCAGAAGCCATAGACTAGCTAGCAAAATACCCAATACCAGGCATGGGGAACCTCTATCAGAGCTGTGGGTCAAGGCACTCCAAGTGATTCCCAAAACAATATAGGCTATTACTGTTGCCCTTGGTTGCTCCTCAGAGGTTGAAAGCAAGTTCCTATTGATGAAGAGACCACATGTTTCAGACACAGGACTCAGAAGATTCGCATCATATCTGATCTGAAGGCCTCTTTCCTATGGTCTAGCTTTCACAGTACCAGAATGCACTATCTAAACTGACAGGGAGGAAGCCATCAATGATTCTATCCAACTGTGATGCCTGTGGATGGTAACAAATGACCAGCATGGCAAGACATCATGAAATGTACATTAGTGGCACTCATGTCTTGGTGGTAACCAATAACTGTCTCATTAGACTGAAGGCCTAATCAACAGGAGGGAGATCATGCCTGGAACTAGATCCTTAGCCAACTACCTGGGGCTAATGAGGACATAGATCTTAAAAGAGAGCCTTCTAGACCAATATAACTTTGAGCTGCATTCTAAATCTTATTCTTATACCCACAGCTCAGTGTAGCTTTTGCCCCTCATCGAAGAAGCTTCTCTTTGCCGCAGAGACCATTACAGATAATCACAACTGATCATAATACAGAGATCAACAGAGTGTGAGGAGCCCAGCCCCAACACATGCATCTACAACACAACCCCCACACCTAAGGTTCGGCATTTGTAGACAATGCTTCTTTCCAGGAATTCTCATTCACACTGTGAATAGAGACCCAAAGAACAGCGTGAACCACTGATTTTTATGCTTAGGTTTAAGGAAGTATGTGCAGCCATTTAGCAATGTAAGTTGTCAACAGGTTATGCTAATCAACCAATGTTGGGTATGTGGTTGGGGTCATGACCCAGAACAGCCCTTCTGAGCACATTCCTTTTGGCCTCTTGATATAGTCTTCCTTCCTCCCAGATATAAGATAGGACTCCTAGAATTATGTTCTCTCTCTCTCTCTCTCTCTCTCTCTCTCTCTCTCTCTCTCTCTCTCTCATCTCTGTATGTGCTTGTATGCATAAACCAGAGATTAATGTCGGGTATCTTCTCAAGTTTTTGACAGGGTCTCTCCCTGACTCTGGATGCTGGGGGTCAAACTTAGTTCTTCACACTTGAGCAGGAAACACTTTACCAATGAAGCCATCTCTAAGGCCCCTAAATGAAGGCCTTGCAGCCTACAACTGAGCAAGTGAGACCAGAGAATGCCTTTATGCCAGCTGTCACACAGAAAGATGGGGAGAATTAGAGTTGTGTTTCCGGGTTTTAAGATTGGCTTGGGAAGAAAGGGGTTTTGGTTCCCAAGATATGCCTTGGAGAGGAGGAATTCTGGTCTCCAAGTTTGCTTTGAAGGAAAATAAAGAAACTCAACAGGAAAGAAAAAGAAGGTCAGAGAGAAATTTACTTCTGAGCCCATCACTTTGGGTTATTTTCTGTCATGTTTGGTTTTTTGTTTTGTTTTTAAGTGAACATTGAACCCAAAATGTCACACATGCTAGCAGCTATTCTACCACTGAGATATATCCCCAGTCCAAGACTGTTTTACTGAAATAATTTAACCAATTAATCAAATAAAGCACATGTAGTAGGATTTCACAAGGGTTTGATAAAATAAAAGCAGTATCACTTTCAGCTGCTACATCCATGGCACTGGTTGTGTACTTGTTTTGTTTTAAATATTAGGAAAGGGTCTCATGGAGCCCAGGCTCTTTATGTAGCCAACGATGAACCATGGATAACTGATCCTCCTGCCTCTGCCTCCCAAGTGCTAGGATGATGTGGGAATTCCCCGCTGTATGCTGTGAATACCATTGGTTAATAAAGGACTGTCTTAGGCCTGCACAGGACAGAATAGAACTAGGCGGGGGGGGGGGGAGGACGACACTAAACTGAATGCTGGGAGAAAGAAGGTAGAGTCAGTGAGATACCATGGAGCTCCCAGAGTAGAAAGACTCAAGCCACCAACTAGGGACCTTGCTGGTAGGCCAAGAGCCTCATGGTAAAATATAAAACAATAGGAATGGGTTAATTTAATATGTAAGAGCTTGCAAGGAATATGCTAGAGTCATTGGCCAAGCACTGTTTTAAGTAATATAATTTCTATGTGATTATTTCGGATCTGAGCAGCCGGGAACAAACAAGTGACCTCCAACATCAGCCTCCTCCGACACTAGGACTATAGGCATGGGTACCATGATGGAATGCTAGGGATCAAAGTATCAGTTCAGGGCTTCCTGCATCCTAGGACAACACTAACAGCTGAGTTACCTTGCCAGCCCTTAAATATGATAATTTTTCTATTGTCAACTGAAAGGTTTCCATAACCCATAATAGGTTCCTCTGCCAATGCAGTAAGCCAGATCAGTTTACTTTTTTTAAAAAAGTAAAAAAAAAAACCTTCCAGAGAACCTAAACAACAATGAGGACCCTAAGAGAGACATATGTGGATTTAATCTACATGGGAAGTAGAAAAAGACAGGATCTCCTGAGTAAATTGGGAGCATGCGGACCATGGGAGAGGGTTGAAGGGGAGGGGAGCAAGGAAAAATGTAGAGCTCAATGAGATCAATTTTTTTGAAAGAAGTAAGAGACCAGGTTTATTGGGCAAAGCAGGCCCAGATGACTCCAACCCCCAGAGATGGGGGGTGGGGCGGAGGCTGGAGAGAAATCCCATGACCAGTCTAGAGAAGGGGGACTTAAATATTCTGCAGGTGTGAAGTGATAACTCCTCCTCCACAAGCTGGGTTTGTGCCCAATTAAGGTAGGTGTGGTGGGGGGGTGGGGAGGGTGGAACAGCTAGCAGCCTCAGGGGAGGAGCCACGCCAGGAATGCAGGACTGGACTCCTCTGGGCTTTTCTGAGAGGGTAGGGTTTGGAGAGAGAGCTGCTGCCGCCGCCCCCCCCCCCCCCCCGGAGATTCCAGCCGACCACTAATAACCTGTAAAGCTCTGAGCCTCCTTTCGCTCTTCTGCATACAGCAGAACCTTACATAGCGCACATGTGCTTATATCAAAATGCAACAATTTCCCAGGCCATCTCTCGTAATCAACGAAGGTAGAGATAGCTAATGACTTCTTAATCTATGCCATTTTCCACATGGACATCAAAATTTAAAATGCATTTTTCTGGGCCTTGAACTTGGGTTAAGAAACTCTGCAATGGAGAAAGATGAGCATGCTAGGTTCGCTTATAATGTCGATGGACTGAGAAGACACAGACAGGAAAAACTGATTTCATACTGGGATACAGTGGGCCGTAACAGAACCTTAACTTGCTGCGTAGAGTGGCTCACTTCCCAGCACTCAAGGGTGAGGCTGGAGGACCAACCCAAGTTTGAATAGCCTGATCTACAGAACGATTTAGAGGCCAGCCTGGACACAGTAAAGCCGTGTCTCAAGAGAAACACACACAGAAAGAGGAACAAAACTAAACATGGCGACAACACAGAAGGAGTCGGTGCAGGGAGAACTCGGAGGACCGGCACACCTTCCTCCTTTCTGGTTTCCTTTGTGTAGTACTGTGGATCGGACCTAGGGTGTTTCAAAGCCTCAGAAAGTACTTTACAACTAAGCTGGCTTGAACTCACCGAGTCCACGCAGGGTTTCTCTGTGTAACAGCCTAGCTGTCCTGGAACTCATTCTGTAGACCAGGCTGGCCTTGAACTCACAAAGATCTGCCTCCCAAGTGCTGGGATTAAAGGGACTCGCCACCACTGCCCAGCCCTATTACTTTTAATGATTTAATCTAATTAGTTGGATTAAGAAAATGAAAATCATATTTTTCCAACATAATATTTTTATTGATTATTTGGAAATTTCACATTCTGTACCCCGATCACTCTCACTTCCCAATCCTTCCAGCTGTATCCCCCAACCCTTCTGACCTCCAGAAGAAGAAGAGGAGGAGGAGAAAGAGGAGAGAAACAATAACAGCAACAACAATAACTAAATGAAAACCCCACATATCCAATCCATGTTGCCCATATATATATTGGAGCATGATTGCACTCCCAGTAGCCAGCCCCTTATAGAAAACTGAGTCCTTTCTTACACAATCCACACACACACACACACGCACACACACACACACACACACACACACACACACACACGAGAAGCCCTCAGTCATAGAGAGCTGCACTTCAGCATCCTTATTACCATTTTTAAGAGTTCTCTTTGATGTTTTCCTGTCTGGGCTGTTACTTTTGGGGGGGATGGTAGGGGCTGACACAGAAGCCTTCTGTTTCTCAACTGGGCATTCAGAGTCATCTATAACGCTCCGAAAGTAGCATCCTTGGGCTTTATACCCAGGTCATCAGGCTTGGTAGTAAGTAGCTTTACCAATTGAGTATTTCCAGACCAATATATTTATATACTTTTAATACATTGCATTAAAAAATATATATGTATGTGTCTATTTGTGTGTCTTTGTGTGGATATGTGCATGTGAGTGCAGGTGCTTGCAGAAGCAAGGAGATGAAAAGGCATCCCCTGGAATGAGAGTTAGAGGTGGGTGCTGGGAATCAGACTGGTCCTCGGCAAGAGCAATGCTTTCTCTTAGCCACTGAGCCAATTCTCTAGCCCCTATTTATACATCTGCTTTAGCGCACACATAATCTTGCTGCACGCTACAGCTACCATATGCAGACTGAAGTGTGTTTGTGTGGATACCACACAGATAGCAAATAGAGTCATTTTATCCAAAGGCAAACCTTTTATTTTATTCTTAAGACCCGAACAAGCTGGGCGGTGGTGGTGCACCTCTTTAATCCTAGCACTTGGGAGGCAGATCTCTATGAGTTCAAGGCCAGCCTGGTCTGCAGAGCTAGTACCAGGACAGGCTCCAAAGCCACACAGAGAAACCCTGTCTTGAAAAACCATAAAAAAGACTGGAATAGCACAAGGTACAATTCTTTGTCCATACATACAATAATCACATTCCTGACCATTCTGTATTAGGTGAAAATCATGCAAAAAACTATCTCCTAAGAAAGACAATAGAGACTTGGGACTGCGGGGGGCCATCCTGTCCCGCAGGAATGAACGCCACCAAAAACGAGAATTCCTTCTCTGGTCACATCTTTATTTGGAGCATTCCCTTGAGGAAAATTGGGGGAAGGGAAGACAGAGCAGGGACGAGAGAAAGCTTAGAGAGAGAGCGTTGGGCCCCGAGGCAGCTGCTTTTAAACGGTGGAGCGGCTTGAACGCTGTCCTGATTGGTCAATGCCACTCTGCTGGTCTGAGCATGTGCAGGCAAGGGTGCAGGCAGGGTTGCTCAGCCCCACGTGGCTACCTCCAAACTGCAGGACCACCTGTGCCTCCAGGTGGCTCCCAACATCTCCCCCTAATTATTGTCTTTAAGAGCAATAAGGCAAAACTATTTTCCAATCTGGTCCCCACCTAGACGCAGCATGCCAAGGATATCTCTGCTCCCACCCATTCCTAAGGAAGGAAAAGGCAAAGTAGAGTAAGAGATAAGAGGTTGCACAGGGTGTTGCTCAAGTCGATGGTGTGAAACAGCTGCTCTTGGCACCGCCCAGAAGGTCATCTCTGCTGTCTCCGCATGAATCTTCCACAGCAGGACACTCAGCATCCACTGGGTCGTCTTCTTTATCTCTCTGGTCGGTCTCGCTGGCATCCAGATGTATGTCAGCATTCCTAGAAAAACATAAACAAAACTCTCCTCCCAAATTAACATTTAAGAGTATTAAAAACTCTCAGTGTAAAAATTCAGCACAATCAGTACTGGAAGTAAGCTGGTTTTGAACTTAGAGACTTGCATGTCTCCGTTTCAAAGAGCAAATCTTGTTTGCCTGTACCAGCAAAATTTTGAATTAAAAATTAAGTGTAAAGAATGCAAGAGAAATCCTTTCTCTGGGGGAAGCTGTCACTGGTAGTGTAGTCCCCCTCTATTGTTTAAAAACCAAAGCAGTTGTCATTGGGAATTGAACTCATAACCTTTGGAAGAGCAGGCAATGCCCTTAACCGCTGAGCCATCTCTCCAGCTCCCCTATTCAGATGGAAAAACCTCTAGGTAGCATTGTTTATCTCACCAGGTGCCTCAGGCAAAAGGTCCGCCTTTCTTTGTTACCTAGGATACGGTAACCAGGTAAACATGCCTTTATTATGATAATCACGACCAGTTCTTTAAGGGAGAATGGGCGTAGCATCGATCTGGCTACTTCCTGCTGACGAAGGGACGTTGTTTAGGGGATAAATGTTTTTATCTGACTAAATTCTTGGCGACAAATGTTTTTATCTGACTGAATTCTTGGCGACCTTGGCTGAGGGCGGCAGCAGCAGGGGACAGCGGCGGCTGCCACAGCTCCGCCTCTGAAGCCCATAATGGCGCGCTCCGCATGGCCCAAAGGCATGGCTCCGCCCCGGGCCGTGCGCGGGCTCGCCGTTTCACCTCAGGCAATGAACTCGCACCTCCGGCTGTGAGCCTTTTCCAAGCTCCGGCGAGGGGGGGCATCCGCCCACCCGTGGAGGGGCTTCTCCTGCCCGGTCCGCCCGCGCGCAGAGCC
This sequence comes from Myodes glareolus, assembly GCF_982192425.1. Lineage (NCBI taxonomy): Eukaryota > Metazoa > Chordata > Mammalia > Rodentia > Cricetidae > Myodes > Myodes glareolus. The sequence continues at coordinate 18,571,979 of NC_142044.1, forward strand.
CCGTTCTCTGGGAACTCATCTCCGCCCGCCCATGATGCCATGGAAACACAGTTTTTCCGCAGAGCCGATTCAGCTCCTCTTTGCCTTCTATGGCGCCGCTGCTCACCACGCAGCTTCCGCCTCAGTCAGGCGAGTCCGCTCAGGTGCTGAAAAAGTTCTCCAAAAACCATAGCCCCGCCAGAAGGCCTCTGATGTCACACGGACTTTAGCCCGCCCGCGACCTGGCTATTCGCAGGCCTCCAGCAAACTCCCCGCCAGCAACTGGTTGCATCTCCCTCCTGAGTAGCTGGGATCACAGGTGTGCACCACCGTGCCTGGCCCACTTCCGTGTTTCTAATCAGGCATTACCGCTCAAAGGCGGGCCGGCTGCCGCCAGCACTCTCAGCACGATCAAGCAGCTTGTCTTTCTCAGTCAAAAATTAAAGTTTTTTGTACGTGAGAGCCAGAGACTGAGCTCTCTTATCAAAATTAGGCGAAAATCACCTCCAAAAGCTCTGTGGCTCTTTAAGAACAGGGAAGGCAGTGATCAAGCTCGCCTCCCTACGAGACTGTTGCCTCCAGTCTCTAACAGCGAGTACGCAGGTGGACGGAGAGGGAGCGGAAGCCGCGGTCTCCCGTACCCCTTCGTCCTCATAGTCCCGCCTTAGTTACCTCGCCTTTTTGCTGCTGTTTACATTCCTCCTGCACTGAACTTAAGGGATTTTTCTTCCCCGTTGCTTTCTGTACCTTCTTTCAGATACCTTAACTTTGATTTTTTTTTGTATTTTCTTTTCTATTTAGGCCTATCCTTTGAAATTCCTTTTTACATTTCTTTTCCTCCCCTTTCTGGGGATTTTAACCGACGTCACTCACCGCTCCATGTTCTCAGAGTTCTGAAATTCAAGGCTCTCTGTGCTGGTGTCTGATCTTGGCTTTTTCTTCCGGGCTTTCTCAGGGTCCCCCGGCGTAGTTGTCAGGGTCCCTCAGCGTCCGGGGTTTCGAGCACCAGTTGCGGGGGGCCATCCTGTCCCGCAGGAATGAACGCCACCAAAAACGAGAATTCCTTCTCTGGTCACATCTTTATTTGGAGCATTCCCTTGAGGAAAATTGGGGGAAGGGAAGACAGAGCAGGGACGAGAGAAAGCTTAGAGAGAGAGCGTTGGGCCCCGAGGCAGCTGCTTTTAAACGGTGGAGCGGCTTGAACGCTGTCCTGATTGGTCAATGCCACTCTGCTGGTCTGAGCATGTGCAGGCAAGGGTGCAGGCAGGGTTGCTCAGCCCCACGTGGCTACCTCCAAACTGCAGGACCACCTGTGCCTCCAGGTGGCTCCCAACATGGGACAACCCAATTCTTTGTGAGTTTATTGACCTAAGGAAATGTGGTACATTATCATATCTAGTATCTGATCACAAAAGGCCAGCACCACCCCATAAATGTAATAGACTGTAAACTTCCCAACAGAACCTTGGGAGGTGGCCATTTCTCCATAGGCAGTTTACAATTGGTTAGTGTCATTGCAAAAGTAATCAGTAGATGGCAGCACCACCTACTAATATATTAAAAGATCTGGGGCAGTAAGGAGGGTTGAGTTCTCTTGTAATGTTGTCTTACAAAAAGATGAATCAATACAATAATATATTAAAGTGGGTGTGAATTATGAAGACATGGATGTCTTATTTTTCTCTATCTTTATTTGCTGTCCTTTGTCTTTTGTTTGTTGTTAAATATTGGTTCTCAGGTCTCACCTATTTGTTTTTGACAGGGCTGGGGATAAAACCCAAGTCCTTGGCCTTGCTAGGCAAGTGCTCTGTCACTAAGAACCATTCCAAACCTTGCAATCATTTGTTAAAGACTGACCCCTGTCTCAACATATCTAGCAACAAAAATATTTAGATATGATAACGTTCAGCCCTCAGAGGCATGTCTCCATCAACCCATCAAATCTCAGAGAACTCAGAGAACCCTGAGAAAGAGGAATGTTAGAGCCAGAGGGGATGGAGGGTATCAAGAAAACATGGCCCTCTAAATCCACATAAGCAAAGCTCACAGAGGCCACATGTACCAGGTCCTTTGCAGATATATTGGAGAAGATATTCTAAAGCATCAGGTTCTTCTTCTCACAAAACCACTAATAAGTGTGGTTGTTAAAGAATCAGAACTTCCACCAGGCGATGGTGACCCACGACTTTCATTCCAGCACTGGGGTGGCAGGTGGAACTTCGCGAGTTCGAGGCCAGCCTGGTTACAGAGCTAGTTTCAGGACAGCCAGGGCTACACACATAGAAATACTGTCTCAAAAAAAAAAAACCAAAGTGGGGGTGTGGGAAGAGAATCAGGACTTCCATTAATGTTTGACTCTAACCCTCTTATAAAAAGATGTACATTCAGGAGGTGAGGAGATGACTTAAATGGTACAAGTATGGGATGCCAAGCCCGAGAACCCGAGTTCAGTCTCCAGGACCAACATGGTGGAGGGAAATAACTGACTCCAGCCAGCTGTCATCTTATACCCACCTGTGTGCACGCACACACATCTACTAAAATATAATTAAACTTTTTTTTATTTGGTTTTTCAAGACAGGGTTTCTCTGTAGCTTTGGAGCCTGTCCTGGAACTAGCTCTTGTAGACCAGGCTGGCCTTGAACTCACAAAGATCCTCCTGCCTCTGCCTCTCAAGTGCTGGGATAAAGGCATGTGCCACCACCAATCAGCTCGAAACTTTTTTTTTTTTTAAGAAAATATAAATTGATAGAGAAGTATAACTTGTTGGGAAGTAGAGCCCAGGAGGATGACAGACAGAAGGCATCTCATTAACATCAAGCAGGATTGGGACAGATGAACTCTTAGAAGCAACAGCCATAGTTTTTGTTAGTTTGTTTTCGCATTCCAGACTAGCCTTAAACTTGCTAGGTGTCTAAGATTGACCTTGAACTACTGACCTTTCTTCTATCTTCCAAATGTTGAGAATTGGGTGTGCTTCACCAAGTCCAGATAACATCTAACTTATCACTCAGCTTGACGGCCGACACAGTCTAGACTTTTGCATTTTTAGTAATTCCAGCTCCTCACTTCACTTTCTGACTCACCTTTAGAAAGAGTTCATTACACCAGCGCTGCTCAAAATAGGATTAACCAGAGAGGCCACTAACCTAAATGAAAAACGGAGATGTACTGTTTGTTATTGAGAGAACTCCACTCAGAAACATTCACACATTTTTACAGAGCATTTTGTCTATTTATCCACATAATTTTTTTTTTGTTTGTTTTTGGTTTTTTGAGACAGGGTTTCTCTGTGGCTTTGGCTTTGGAGCCTGTCCTGGAACTAGCTCTTGTGGACCAGGCTGGCCTCGAACTCACAGAGATCCACCTGCCTCTGCCTCCTGAGTGCTGGGATTGATATGTGTTAAGCATGATTTTTTACTTAATTTATCTTGTGTTTCACCAAAATATCACACTTAGATCACTTACACACACACACACACACACACACACAGAGAGAGAGAGAGAGAGAGAGAGAGAGAGAGACAGAGAGAGAGAGAGACAGAGAAATGGGATGGGTTTTCAAGAAAAATATCCAGGCCCAGCAGCTTGAGAAGTGGAAGTGGAAGCAGGAAAATCAGGAGTTCAAGACCAGCCTTGGCTACGTGAGATTCTGACTAGAAAGCATTGAATCTAAAAATAAAATTAAAGCTACTTTTCCTTCCAGGGTAGATGTTTTCCTGACCTGAAAATTGTTAGCCTTAAATTATGTCATAAATCTACAAAATTTTGTTATTACAAAGCATCTTCAAAATTTAATTAAACCATTATCTGATGAATGTCAAAGACCATACTTAGAAACTAAGAATTATTATTCCTATTTTATCAGTAGGAAATTGAGAACCAAAGAGATTCAGTGACCAGTATAAGATTGTAAAGTTAGACGGTGATAGAACAAGGATCAAGATTGCATGATTGAGTGAAATACCCACGCCAAAAAAAAAAAAATCTGTTTTCTGTGTACTAAGTATAAAATTTAAAACATAAGAAACAATAGCTGGACATGGTGGTGCACACTTTTAATTCCAGCACTCTGGTGGCCAAGACAGGCAGACGTCTGAGTTCCAGAATAGCCAGTCTATACAGAGAAACAAAAAAACAAACAAAAATCACGAGAAACAGACAGCTGTTCCTCTCGTTAAGTCTAGGCCATCTACCTCTGTTACTGGTACCGGTGTTTATACTAGAATGGGACTCTTAGAATCAAGTGTAGCTGAGAGTTTTCTCTCTTGGTACACCTTGAAAAATAGTGTCTGTTTATAAAAGTTAATAAGCATAAATAATTTCTTTGGTCAGAGGATTTGCCTAAGATATTCTGTTAAAGAGAGTTATTTCCTTTCTGGAATATGGCTGATCATAGTTTTGAAAATCTATCGAGAAAGCACTGAAGGGCTGCCTAACTTTCTAGTTGTGAAACCTAAGCTATTTCTCCTTTCGCATTTATATTTGAAGCACTGGGACCTAACAGGGTTTCATGGATAAAGTAAAACAATACATAAAAGGTTCATGGTGGGAGCTGGAGAGATGGCTCAGTGGTTAAGAGCACTGCCTGCTCTTCCAAAGGTCCTGAGTTCAATTCCCAGCAACCACATGGTGGCTCACAACCATCTGTAATGGGGTCTGGTGCCCTCTTCTGGTATGCAGGCACACACACAGACAGAATATTGTATACATAATAAATAAATAAATAAATAAATAAATAAGGTTCATAGTGTCTGGTAAAGCAGAAACATAAATAAAAGCTCAGCAAACTGTCGCAACGCTCCAGTAAGCCACGAGGATGGGTCTTTTTAGAGCCCTAGGGAAGACTAATGGGAGTATTTCCTTTGGAAAGAGTAGAGAGGAGCAGATGCTCATGTTTGTAATCCCAGCCCTTGGGAGGCTAAGACAAGGGAATCATGAGTTTGATGTCAACCTGGGCTCTAAAGCAAGATTCTATCTGAAACATCATATTTTAATCTGTCTCTTAAAATGGGACTGCGATGGTTTTATTTACCAATAATTGGACTTTGCGAAGTGCTAAATGTTCTACTTTTATTGTGCCCAGTAAGGGTCAGAACCCAGTCTTCAGGAAGCTCAAGTAATATTCCTAGCAGCAAGTGTTGCGGTCTGTGCTGACCTTTCCTGCAGGTTGCTACAGTTAATGCTGTCCTAGTCCTTGGGTCAAGGTACACAGACAAGAGTGCCTGTATGTTACAGAAGGGAAACTCAAAGAGACTTCAAAATATCTATTCGACCATGAAAGACACAACCTCTGAATTGCAGTTACGCGCGGACGTGTACCAACTAAAAATGAGAATGGATGACGACAATCCATTTTTATGATCATTTTAGACCGGTTCTGCCATTCGAATGTGTTTAACTCCACTCTCCAGAAAGTTTACTGTACTGCTTCATTGTGTCAAGTGAACGGCTGTTGTTTTATGAGACATCTTTGCAGGCCAGTCTGGTTCAAACGCACCATCCTCCTGCCTCATTTTCTGGAGTTCTGGGAACACAGGCGAGTCACACCACGCCTCGAAAGATGCAGTTGTTTTAAAACACACCCTAAAATCTAGACTGACCTTGCCTGCTTGCAGGGGACCAGGTTCCTCACTCCTCCTAGTTGCCTTCTAGATGGAAAAGGAAGGCACGCTCAGATTATCTGAAAATAAATCTGGAAAAATGACGCAAGGCAACGAACGACCTGCCTGAAGCATCTTTCATGCACCAGGTGTGGGCAGGTGCTAGCTACAATTATTGTAAGAAGGGATTAAGAGCACTTAGTTAGGAAATCACAGGAATGAAGCCAGATTCTTAGTCCTTTTCCACCCCAGGTCAAGACGCTTTTCTGAGTCCACCATAAGGTAGGCTGTAACCAGAGAAAGTGGTCAGGCAGAGTGGAATGTCCTTTCATTATTTGAGTTTATGATTCTCATTTTTATTCTCTGCAACTCGGCTATGGAAAGTACAGTAAAAATGCAAACTTCTCCAGCATGACTTTGGAAGTAAAAAAAGAAATATAAAAGGAGAGAAACACTCAGCCTCCCGAAGAAATACTCAGCTCACTGCTCCGCCCAGATGTTTATGTTTTCCTCCTTGGCCCCGCCCCGGACCACGAGCGAGCCCAGGCCACGCCCCCATGCCGAAGTTCCAGGGCTGGACTCGCCGAAATCTCCAGCTTGCCCGCAGGGATTCCCTCACGAGCCAATCGCCTGTGAGCCACGGGACCGCCAGGAACAAAGATGGCCGGGGCGGCCTCGGCGAGGGCAGACTGATCCGAAAGCCAGGCACCCGGCGGGACAGCAAAGGCAGAGTAGCAGCAGCTGCGCGGTCGGGAGCATGGAGGAGGGCAGCAGCGGCGGCAGCGGTGGCAGCGACAGCAACCCCGGCGGCAGTGGTGGGGCGCATCAGAGAGAGCTGGAACGCATGGCTGAAGTCCTCGTCACCGGGGAGCAGCTCCGGTAAGGAGAGGCGCTCAGTCGGTGGGCTCCCCGGTTGCCCTGCTCGTGGTGCCTGCCGCGGTCCGGAGAGCACTCGCGATCTGGCTGGTGGCAGGCTATTTGCGTTTGGCGCGGGTACCGTTGCTGACGCCTGGGTTGGTTGGTTTGGGGGCGCGAGTGCTTTGGCGGCTACAACCCCGGGACTGGCAGCCTCAGGAAGGCTGCAGGGACCGATGCCGGGAGCGCATGGTGCAGGCTGCGCCCTAGCTGGGCTTCTGCAGCCCTGCGTCCCGCGGACTCGCCACCCCTCAGTGCGCGCGGTCTCCTTGCCAGGTTTCCCTAATGCCAGCTTAGCCTGCTCGGTCCGAAAAGAAGGATTGGATCGGACACCAGTCCCTGAACTTCCAGATAAAAGGCACTAGCTCCACAGCTGCCTTCATTTCAGCTTTTCTTGTTGCTAGCAAGACATGCTTTTCTTCCTTGAGCCCCAATTTACTTATATGTAAATCTGGGCGGATCTCTGCGAGTGAGTCTCTTGAAGGGTTGCTCTAAACGCTCTTCTTGGAGAACCTTTCCGAGCCCTTTACCTATCCCTTAATTGGCACATTATCAGTTGTCATTTGGGTCCGCAAGGGGGCGTGAAAGTACCTTGTTCAGAGCCCACGTTTGGGATCCTGGAGTTGGCCGGTCGCCCAGCACTTTTCCTAGAATTATCACTTGCCCAATCTCATAAATCCAGGAACCCGCACAAGCTCCAGAGCTCCCTCGCCATTCCCACCGCTTCCTGTTCCTTTTTCTTGGGCTTATGCTTAAGACTTGTGCTTCCGCAGCTGCCGATACTGTGGTCATAAAGCAGATTGCCAGTTAAAATGAATCCGGCTCTGTGGCATTTCTGTCAAAACTTGACCATGAACGAGCCCCTGGTCCAACCAGAAATAGGTGCGCTACTTTCCCCCACTTCTTGGCTTGATTTTTTTTTTCCCGGCCATTTTTTCAGTTTCTAAATGATTATTTCAAGACTCGAAGGAGAATTTTGTAAAGGTCCCTGGAGGTCTGATAAACCACTGGGCTTTGCAGGACTCAGTTTGAGGAAGTAGCTGTTCAAAGTCAGGATGCTAGTCTAGCGTGACAGAAGGAAAATCACGCATTGTGCTTCCTTGTTGAATTTCAAGTGTGTGGCCAAAATGAAAGGAAATTAAAAACCTGTTTTCCTTCATCAAGAGTATTTAATAATATTAATATGAGTATTAAATACAATGATGTAAAGCTTTTCTAATTTACTCTGATTTTCTTAATAGTGTAATGCAGCCTATGGCTGCATTGCTGTTTGAGAAAGGCTTCCATTGGATGGGAGTCCTTACTTTGCATTTCTTTTACAAACGTTATTGTGTCCCCAAATCACTTTCTCTTTCAAGATGCTGCCCCTTAAATGTACCTTCCTTGACTCCCCAGAGTGCTTCCAGGCTTTCCCGCCACAGTTATGCAGACCAAAGGGCAATTAGGCTCTGACTCTGGAGTTAGATCTGAGTTTGGAATTCTTCCTTTTCTTTTCTTTCTCTCTCTCTCTCTCTCTCTCTCTCTCTCTCTCTCTCTCTCTCTCTCTCTCTCCCTCTCTCCCTTTCTTCCTTTTCTTTTTTTTCCTTTTCTTTCTTTCTTTTTTTTTGTTTTTTCAAGATAGGGTTTTGTAACAACCCTAGCTGTCCTGGAACTAGCTCTTGTAGACCAGGCTGGCCTTGAACTCACAGACTGGGTTTGAATTTCTGTTCCTCTGCCAGGTAGCCAAGTGTAACCATGACTTTGTTTTGAGAAGGGCTTTGAACCCGAGTGAATCCTGGCCTTACCCTTTACTTAGGGAGAATAGGGCCTTAGACAAGTTATTTAGGTAAGAAGGATGAGTAACAATGGAATTTACCTTGCAGTGTTAATTACGAGGATTATGTGGAGTTAATGCTTACACCACTGTTAATACTCACCTTGTGATCATTAGCCAGTGTAGCTGAGCTTGGCCAAATGAACGTATTTATTTGTCTGAGCCATTTCCTCATCTGTAAGGTGGCCCTGAAGATGGAAACATTTCTTGGGGTGCTTTTGAGAATCTGACCCCCGGGCTTCCTGTATCAGTGAACAACTTGCAAGGGCTTGCTGGAATGTAAGTGAGCTACTGGTCTCTCTGCGCCAGCACTTTTGTCTTCCACACTTGGTAGGATGTGTCCAGAAGGTCTGGGTAATTGTTAAGAGCACAGGATGTCAGCAGACTGCTCCGGGTTTTCTTTTTTCTGCCTCCACCTTGTATTGCTTCTCTGACTTTGGAACAATTGACTTCCTCTCTTGCCTCAGTTTCCTCTTTAGAGAAGGGAGATTTAAAAGACAATTCTGTGTCAGTTTGGGAAGGGCTGAGATGTCACATCCAAATTTGAGTATGATGGCATGCACCTGCAATCCCAGCACTTGGGATGGGGACCAGAGAATTGTAAGTCTGCAGTTAGCCTGGCCTACATAGTAAGTGCTAGGCCAGCAAGGTCCCGTCTTTAAAAAAAAAAAAAAAAGGAAATAAAGCAAAAAAATTATGAACAAATATTAACCATTTAAATTTGGAAAATTCAATTTCACCTTATTCTAACTATTTTAAAGCAATTAAAGAAATCTTGCTGGGCACATGCCTTTAATCCCAGCACTCGGGAGGTAGCGACAAGTGAATCTCTATGAGTTCCAGCCCAGCCTGGTCTACAGAGTGAGTTCTAGGACAGCGCTGGTTACACAGAGAAACCCTCTCTCTAAACACCAAAAAAGAAAAAAAGGAAAAAAAAAGAAGAAGAAATATTATCGTGTGTGGCCAGGGGCAGGGGTCATGTGTACCACTGTGCCAATGTAGAGGTCAAAGAACAGATTTCAGGAGTCCTTTCTTCCGTGTTTACATAAGTTCCCAGATCAAATTCAGGTTGCCAGGAGTTCCCAGCAAGCCCCTTCACCTACTGAGCCATCTCTCAGCCCCACCATCGTGGCTCGTGTCTGTAATCCCAGCCCTTCTGGGGTCAGAGGCAGTAAGGTTAGGCGGTCCAAGTCCTTGGATACATAGTGCGGTTTGAGGCCAGCCTGGGTGGGCTTGTGGGACCCACTCTCAAAACAAAGTTACATCAACTTAGAATTTAATGATGCAAGTGGCTGTGTGCCTGTTTAATTAATGGAGGGGCAGGTGTCTGGCCGTCCTCACCGTCACTGCCAGAATGGATTCTTCTCTTCCAACCGCGAGATCTCGCATGAGTCCTGATGAGATCTCGCGTGAGTCCTCATCTCGCGTGAGTCCTGATGTTTGGTGGTGACCAGGCTTTCTGCCTCCGATTGCTTTGCACCCACTGCAGGTTACCCTTGCTTTGTCTTTGGACTGCTCCATTGCTTCGTGGTCGTCATGGTGAGGAGCAGGTGATGAGAAACGAGGAAATCCAAGGGGAAGGGTGCGAGAGAAGTTTCGTTTCCAGCTTGATTTATGTTCAACTTCTTTTCCATTTTTTGGAGACGTACATCCATAGCCCCGTCTGGCCTAGAACTTATGGCAGTCCTTCTGCCTCAGCCTCCCAAGTTCTGGGATGACAGGTGGGAAGCTACCACACCTACCTCCTTTTCTTTTCTGTTTTGGAACCTGTCCTCTAGGGTAAGGCCGTGAACCCCAGCACCATTCCCTGTAGAATGGGGTACGATTCCCCCAACATCAGATTGTGTTGTTGGCTAAAGTGAGGTCCAACATGGAAACAGCTGTGTACAATAATGCGCTGAGTTGGGAAGAGTGTTTTGATCATCGTGAACTCCAGCTGCAGAGCCGAGGGCTGGCTGCATGGGGCTGACACTTTCTAGCAGTTGGTGTGTAAGGACCCCAGGAGTCACCCCGCACCTACTCTGCTTTCTTTTCCACTAGGACCTTTTTCTAATTCTCTTCATGCTTCTCCCTCATCTCAAAAGAATTCGCTCCCTTGCCCAGATCTTTTTTTTTAATTGTTTGAGAGTTTTATACATGCACAATATATGTTTTGATCAGATCCACCCCCACGTCTCCCCTTCAGCTCTCCCGTAGGTCCCCCGTGTTTTCTTCTCGATTTCGAGTATGCTTTTTAAAACCGTGTCCACTTAATACTGCCAGTATTTGCATGGGTGTAGAGAGATCTACTAGAGCTTGGATTGTCCCCCAGGGGCTGCATCGCTGAAGAAAACGGGTGTCTCCCTTTCCAGGCAGCTGTACATTGACAATAATTCCTCAGCTGGGGGTAGGGGTGGGTTGTGAGCCGCTCTCCCATCCTTGGTGGGATTTCTTAGTAGCTTGAGCTTGTGTGGGTCTTGTCCAGTCGTCTCTGCTGTGAGCTCTTGAGCGAATGGGCCTGCTCGTCTCGAAAAGACTCTTGCAGCTGTTACCCTCTTCCTCTGCCTCTTACAGCCTTTCTGCCCTCTCTTCCTCCATGCTTCCTGAACCATGGTGGGATTCAGGTTTGGAGTGTAGGGCTGAGCACACCACAGTCTCTTATTCTCACATCAATTGGTTGTGAGTCTGTGTATCGATCACCATCTCCTGTCAGAATCTCCGGGGAAGGTTCAGAGCTGCATTAATATATGTGTATGAAGATGAGTCCCTTAGAGGGTATTTTAATCCTCTGTCCTTTTAGCAGAATAACAGCAGGTCTTCTGTAGGACTTAGAATCTACCCACTCTGTTCTCAGCTCAAACACCAGGCTTGGGTTCTGCTTGATGGATCATCTTTGCCTTGCCCAATTGTTTTCCAGGTTTTTGCGTCTTAAAGATGCACTGGGAGCCAGGTGTGGTGGGGCATGCCCACCATTCCAGCACTTGAGAGGTGATGGAGGGAGGTGACAATATAGTGATCAAGTACATCATAGGAAGTGAGAGGGATGAAGCTGAGAGGACCAGAGAAAGCATGCCTAGAATGGAGGTAGAGGAGAAAAAAGGAACCATTACTCCTTTCTGAGAAATTGGATAGTTGTACAGTTTACAAAGCTGTAGCTGTATGGCTATCCTCCGTGAGACACTAACACTTAAAAAACTGTGTTTTATCATTAAGTGTGTGTGTGTGCATGTGAGTGCACGTGAGTGCACGTATGTGCAGGTGAGTGCCGATGATTGCGGAGGCCAAAAATGTTGAGTCCTCCTGGAATGGGTCTTATAAATGGTTGTGATCTGACTGAAGTGGGTGCTGGGAACCAAACTTGGGTCCTCTGCAAGAGCATCCATCACTCCTAAACCCTGAGGCATCTCCCTCCCCCCCTGAAAACTTTTGAATTGGCCAAAGAATGTACTAAAACTTATCACTAATTCAGAAATATGGCATTATTGACATGCATGAATGTGAAATCTGTAGTCATTTTAATGCAAAGATAAATTGCATGGGTTCCAGTGCCCCGAGCTTGGAATGGGTAGAGAAGATAATTAAGATTGTGCTGGGAAATTTGGACTTTGGTACTTTGGATTATGAAAGCAGTGGAATACTTTCATGGGCCATACAAGTAGGAGCATGGAAGACAGAGGCACTAAGAGTTATTTAAACTCTGGGGCACTCACATAGGAAGTTTCAGAAGAGAAGAATTTTAGTATGTTGCCTAGGGATTATTCTTGTGATGTTATATTTGGTGAAGAAAGTGGGTGTCTTTTGCTGTTGTCCAAAGAGTCTGCCCAAGGCTAAAGTGAAGAGTTTTAGATTAGACTATTAGGAGAAATCTCAAAGCAGCCTAATATACATAGACTCTGTCCTGTGGATATTAGTGGTAACTCTAGTGAAGGTTTATAATGAAAGGAGCAGGCCAAGCAAAGTAAGTTATAAAAAGTAAATTTTTGAGGAGAAAAAGCACCGGGAAGTAGAATGGAGCTAAATTCTGTGTTCAAGGAGATAAGTGGATTAAGAAATAGAATATAGGGAGTGGTGACTTCAGGGCAAGATCCCACCTCACTAAATTTCCAACTTGTGAAAAGGAACTAAAGAAAATCTTAGAGCTGGGTGTGGTGGGGGTACAGCTTTGATCCCAGCACCTGGAAGGCATAGGAAGGCAAAGGCTGGCAGATCTCTTGAGGTTGAGGCCAGCCTGGTCTACAGACCAAGTTTCAGGACAGCCAAGCTTAGGCAGTGAAAGACAGAAAGCTGGTGAAGACGTAACTGAAAAAGGAAACCCATGTTCCAGCTCCAACAAGCTGCAGAACTTGGCTTTAGAGTTAAGATAGAAGAAAAGAGTTTTGGAGTGAAGCCACCGAGAGAGGAAAGGCATGTGTCAGGGGTGTCCCGAATGGAGGCCTCGTAGACTACGAGGCCATTGTGTGAAGCTGTGAAGTTGAAGCCTGGGTTGCCTTGGAGAACCCAAGATGTTAGAGATGCCAGAGTCATGGGATACCTGCCGAGGAGAGCTGCTAACAGGGAGTGGAACCAGCCCAAGAGAAAGAAGTGTGTTTCAGTGAACAAGGCTGAACAGCGTAGAGATCTGAAGAGCGTTTTGCCATCAGACATGGAGGTGCACAGTTTGGGGTCTGCCCAGCGGGCTTTCGATGTTGCTTTGGTCCAGTATTTCCTCACTACGCTCCTCCCTTCCCTGCATTTTGGAATGGTAGTGGATATCCTGTGCCATTATATGTTGGATGTATGTGATCTGTGTTTTGATTTTGACTTTCACAGGTGATTACAGTTAAGAGATTGCATGACTTTTGGACTTTACAACATTGCTGTTATAGACTATGGAACTTTTGAAGTAGAACTAAATGAATTTTGCATTATGATGTTGTTACAAGCTTAAGAGAGCAGAACATGGTAGTTTAAATGTAATTGACTCCATAATTTCACAGGGAGTGACACTATTGGGGGTGTGGCTTTTTGGGGGTGGGTATGGACTTATTGGAAGAAGTACATCACTGTAGGGGTGGGCTTTGAGGTTACCTATGCTCAGGATACTGCCCAGTGTCCTCCAACTTCCCGTTACGGGCAACATATAGGACTCAGCTACTAACACTCTGTCTACCTGCATGCTGCCATGCTCCTCATCCTGATGATAAGGGACTGAACCTCTGAAACTGCAAGGGAGCCACCCCAGTTAAATGTTTTCTTTATAAGAGGTTCCGTGGTCCTGTGGTCTCTGCACAGCAATAAGAGCCCTAACTAAGACAATGTCGCAAACTTCTCTTTTATCTGGAGCAAGCACGTGCCATCACTAATGACTATTTCCACTGTGTGATTCACTGCACAGTGGGTTTTAGCCAAGCCGTAGGCAGTTGTAGTTCTTTTAAACTGTGTGATGTACTTGCCTTTTTCCCCCCCTGTAACAGACTGCTTTCCTAAACTCTTACCATCTTGCTGTTGCCTACACACACACACACACACACACACACACACACACACACACACACACCCTGATCACTGCATGGTCCTCCTAAGTTTGCTTTCCTTTATTCCTTTATTCCTTTCTTTGAGACAGGATCTCACCATGTATTTCAGACTGACCTTAAACCCCATAATCTTCTCTGCTTAACCTCCAGAATCAGAATCCTGAGATACCTGACTGTGTGCAGAAGGATAGAGCCAAAGAGAATGTTCAAATAGCTCAAATAAGAGAAGTGGGAATTAGAGCACACAGACTCGGAAAAAGAGAAAGGCTTGTGACCTTATCATATCAACCGTGATCCTGTACAACAAGAACTAGCCTGTGATCTCATTTAGATTCCCCAGTAGCACTTTCAGAGGTAGCTTCAGAACCTAGCAAAGACACATGCATGGGTATTGCAAAGACATTCAAGTCGACTCCTGAGCATCCACAGGCATGTCCTAAGGGCCTTTCAAATCTATTGAGTTTGGAACCCAAGGAACCTTCAGCTTCCTTAGAACCTTCAGAAGGTCCCAGAGGAACCCTTAGAGGTAACCACAGCCTTAACACTTAGCTCTCCTGGACACAGTAGCAGAACGAAAGCCAGTAGGCTGTAGCAAAGACATAACTGGGAGTTGTGGCACACACCTTTAATCCTAATACTTGGGAGGCAGAGGCACGTGGATCTCTGTGAATTCCAGACCAGCCTGGTTACAGAGTAAAACCTTGTTTCAAAAACAATTAAATGTATAGTCAGGAAGACACCGTTTGGAGTCACTGTGTAGATGACAATGAGGCAGGACCTGGAGACACGTGTCCACTCTGCTGCCTGTAGCTGACTGATGCCTTTTCCAGAGACCTTTTCAGTAAACAAAGTTGGGATTCTTCACTTTGCGACAAAAATGGACTTCAGGACAAGATAGTGTGAAACAGAATTGGAGTTTATTCGTAAGAGATTTTGATACTGGTTTAAGCATGGAAACTAATAGCAGGAGAGGCCCTTAGGAAGGATAATACACACCCAAGAACATAGTTGTAGGATTCTCAGGAGCTAGCTTGAGTGTCTTCGTAATAGGAAGAATAGTTAGTATACACCCAAGAATTTAGCTGTGGGATTCTCAGGAAGCAGCTTGAGGATCTAAGCAATAACTATATATGTGACTTTGGTGGGTTCTGAAGTCACGTCTGAAAGTGTGGCTAAGGAAAGTGAGATCAGGGGCTGGTTCCTGGTGTGCATTGTGTGGGATTTACAGCTGATAAGGCCAACCTAGCTCACAAGGGTTGCAGAGGAAGTAAAGTATTTGTACTGTAAACAAAAGTCTGCTTTATGGTCTGTTTCTAGTTTGTGAGGTTCCCTGAAAATTGTAGGTTTACATCCGGGAAAGGAGTAAGACCATGCCTAAGGTGAGAAACTAGTCCAGGCCATAAACAGGGTCGCTTGCAATTTTAGCAGTCTTGTTTGAAATCTCTCTACAAAGAAAAGGAATGTTCTCCTAAGTAGGCAATTTTTACAGGAACTTTTGTCAACTGTGCAAGAATATCTCAGCTGATGAGATAGTTAGGGAGACCAACGGATAAGGGGCTCCTTGCTCTTGCTTTGTTCCCTCGGTTTTTCCTGGCCCTATTACCAGTCTCAATTGCACAGGTGCCAAAAGTAGTATGTTTAATTGCTGTCAGGTGAAAAGCTTTTCCAACCTGCCGACAGACGCTTTTCTGGGTCTCATCTCATAAGTTAGCTGTGAGCGCCAGGAGCACAATTCTGGTACAGTAGAAGACCCTCAGCATAGATTCCTTTCTTATGAGGAAGGAGAGCATGCGGAAGAACTTTGTGATGTACAGGACCACATGAAAGGGGAGATAAACTAGTAATAGTCAATGAAAATTCAAGAGGTTGTACCCCTTTGTGCTGTTGTTTTAAACTTTTACTTTGTGTGTGTGAAAGAGAAAGAGAAAGAGAGAGAGAGAGAGAGAGAGAGAGAGAGAGAGAGAGAACCATTGAGTGCATGTTGAAGTTAGAGAACGACTTTTGGGCATTGGTATGGGTTCCAATGATGCATGGCAAATACATTACCTGCTGAGCCATCTTTCTGGCTTTGTAGTTGTTTTTGTGTGTACTTTTAAAACATAAAATTAAAAAATGGGCATTAAGGTGGGCGGTGGTGAGGCATGCTTTTAATTCCAGCACTTGGGAGGCAGAGAAGTAGGCAGATCTCTGAGTTCCAGGCCAATCTGGTCTACAGAGTGAGTTCCAGGACAACCAGGACTACATAGAAAAATCTTGTCTCAGAAAACCAAAAATAAATGAATAAATAGATAATTAAAAATGGGAGTTAGAGAGGTGGTTCAGCAGTGAAGTACACTGGCTGCTCTTCCAGAAGACCTGGGTTCAGTTCCTAGCACCCACATAGTGGCTCACAATTGTCTGTAACTCCAGTCCCAGGGAATCTGATGCTTTCTTCTGACCTATGTGTACATGCCTGGTGCCCAAACATGTGTGCACACAAAACACACAAACATATAAAACTAGGTTAAATTAAAAAAAAATAATGACTTGGTGGGATGGGAAGATGGCTCAGTCAGTGAAGGGCTTGTCATGCAAGCATGGGGACCTGAGGTTGGATCCCAGCACCCAGGTAAAATGCCATGCACTCGGAGAGGAGGCTCCTTGGGTCTGGCTGAACAGCCACTCAAATTAGTGGGCTCCAAATTCACCTCTGTCTGGAGAAATTAGGTTGAAGAGGCCTTGAACCAGACCAGTGACTCACTGCAATGAACATTTGCAAGTGAGGCTGATTGCACAGATGGGTCTGCTGTGTGACACACCGCAGCTCCCAACGCCAGTAAGACCAATGAAGAGGTGTGGGAGAGGCAGGAAGGATGGAGGGGTGAAGAGATGTTTTGTTTGTTTGGTTTGGTTTTAATTTTTCTTTTGAGGGACTGCTTCAAGGGTGGGGGTGGATATGGGGAATGCTGTTAGATGAACAGAATTGGGGTGCATGATGTGAAATTTTCGAAGAATTACTAAAGAAATTATGTTTAGGGGCTGGAGAGATGGCTCAGAGGTTAAGAGTGCTGACTGCTTCTCCAGGGGTCCTGAGTTCAATTCCCGGCAGCCACATGGTGGCTCACAGCCATCTGTAATGAGATCTGATACCCTCTTCTGGTGTACAAGAAAACATGCTGTATATAACCAATAAATAAATCTTTAAAAAATTATGTTTAAAAAAAGAAAAAGAAGTAACTGAGTAAGAATATTTATAATTGACTTTTGGGCCAGGTGGTGGTGGCGCACGCCTTTAATCTCAGCACTCGGGAGGCAGAGGCAGGCGGATCTCTGTGAGTTCAAGGCCAGCCTGGTCTACAAGAGCTAGTTCCAGGACAGGCACCAAAAACTACAGAGAAACCCTGTCTCAAAAATCAAAAAAAAAAAAATTGACTTTTGGCCTATATAGAGATGCACAGACATGGGCAGGTATACCTACAGACAGACAGACAGACAGACAGACATGCACGCACGCACACACACATACACACACGTGCACACACATACACACGTGCACACACACACACATATGCACACACAGGCGTGCTGCACACACGAGTCAAGTGGGCCAAATATGTAGTTTAGTGGAGGAGTACTTTTCTAGTATCTATGAGACTCTGGCTTCAATTGATAGTCCTGGATAGAAAAAAGGCTTGAATGTTAATTGTTTATGAATGCTATATTTGTGGTTACTTTTCTTACAGGCCAGTTCTGATCTTTAATGGGCTGCTATGAGTTTTACAATCAATAAACACAAAGAAAAGTTAGACTTCAGAAGATGAAGGAAGATCCCTATGATTTCTAGTACTCATTTGGGTCAGAAGATTTTTGTTTGTTTGTTTCATTTTGGTTTTTTTCCTAATCAGTCATAGGTGTTGAATTTCTGTGAGTTTAGTGACTCAGAAACGAGGAAGTAGCAAAAGAACTTCTCTCCTTAGTGGGCACATTTTTTTTTTTCTGGTTTCCTCATTTGCTCCCAGATCTGAGATCCTTAATCACACTTGGAAGTCTGTGTCAGTGACTCATTCTGTTGGTCATTGGCTAGTCCGGGGACATAGTGGAGACAGAGAGGGCTCAGTGGAACAGGCAACTTGCTGGCAAGCGTCGCCTTGGTATTAGGAGGGACAACTAGAGCTGGTCTCATTGGGGTCCTCACACTCTTTGTAATGCCATAGAGCCCCAAGTCACTCCGGCCTGCACGAAATCATTTTTGTTCATCTGTACCTTTAAAAAGCCTTTTTAGGATTGGAGAGGAAAGGTGAGGTGCAACCTGAATGCCTCACTGGAGCGAGGAACAAGATAAAATCTCAGGTTTGGGATGCCAGCCTGGCTTCAGACTGGGGAAGCCCCTGGCAGCTACAGAGCAGGTAGTTGGTAGCACTGGGAAAGGCTCCGATCTGCCCCCCACCACCCTAGACCCACAGAATGGTACTCTTGGTTCCGAAATTTGTTATGGTCCTGTTCTCTTGCTATCTACAGACTTCTGATTCTGATATTTCCCTAGAAACTTTCTTTATTGAGAAATTAAATTTATCTGTTAAATTCACAGAGGGATACATTCTTCAGAGGATTGGGATTTTTATGATCGGGGAATGGCAAATATCATTTAATGTGTGGATGGGTACCCAGTAAATATTGATCGTTCAATATGTATAGTGGTACAGTCCTGTAATTCCAACAGTTGGGATGTATACATTTGCAATGGTAAAAAGAAAACTGTGCCATTTCCCGAGGGGCCTGCAGGCCACAGGGGGCAGCAGGTCTTAAGCAGGGAGCCATGCAGGTGGGAGACCTTGGCGATCAGCCAGTCCCAAGAGGCCCAGCGGCAGGTGAGAGACAGAGGGATAGGGAAAGGGGGGAAGGGGAAAAGGGGGAAAAGCAGAGAAAGGGAAAGGAAGAGAGAGAGAGAGAGGGAGAGAGGGAGAGAAGGGGGGGGTGGAGAGGAGGAGAGGAAGGAGCCAGGGCAGCAGCTACCTCTTCAGAAGAGAGAGGGAAAGGAAGAAGGTCTCAGGCTGGAAGTGGAAGGAAGATCCTGCTTGCTTCAGTGAAGGGGGAGTGGGCAGAGCTTGTTTCTTAAAGTGACAGGACAGACCATTACACTATTACTATTATTATCTATTATTATTGGGCTGGAGAGATAGCTCAGTAGTCAGTAGTTAGGGGCACATACATTTGCATAGGGCCTGAGTTTGGTTTCCAGTACCCATGTTGGGCAGCTCAGATCCACCAAAAATTCCAGTTCCACATGATTTGACATCTCCTTCCGAGAACAACTACCTTCAATGTGCACATACCTACACAGAGACACAATGCAGTCCCATAGTTTTTTAAGAAAATTATTTTTATTAAGATAAATCTTAAAAATAATATTTCAGCATAACTCAATAAATTGGAAAGCTGAGAAATACTGATGCTGAGTTATTCAAAACCTAAACAGTGGAAAAACAGAGGATGCGAACAGATATTTTTGTTGTTCTGTTTCATTCATTCATTCATTTTTGAGACAGAGTCTTCATAGCCTGCCGGCCTGACTTCCTCTCCTAGGATTTTAGGTGTGTATCATCTCACAGCCTCTGGGCATTTGTGGTAAGGAAGGATGCAAGGAATCCAGTCTTCTAGCACGGAGAAAAGGAGAAAGTAGCTGCGAAGGAGACTCTTGCAGGGCAAAGGGGTCAGGGGAAGTTCAGCTCACAGCCAATAACCTAGGCTCCACACTGTGGGAAAGCAGGCCAGTGGTGGCCTTCAGGGTCTGGGCGATCCTGATATTGAAGTCGTCACGGCCTTCCAAGCTTGTGGCAATACTCTGGCACAGTGCCAATATCTTCATGGAATTTTCAGATGAATCTGGGACAAAATGTGATGGTAATCAATGTAGAGGAAGGGGGCAGAAGTATATGTTTCTTTTCAAAACTTTTCTCATGGCGTCCTGTTTGTGTGTGTCCCCCGCCAGTGCATATGTGTGTGCGTGTACATATTTACAAGTGTGTATGTGTGTGCACAGGCGTGTGAATGTGTGGGGACCCCAAGTGTTGATATCAGTGTCTTTCTCAGTCAGTGTTCACTTTCCATTCTGAGGCAGCATCTCTCACCGATCCCAGGAACTCGTCATTTTAGCTAGTCTAACTAGCCAGCTTGTGTCAGGGAATCTCTGTTACTGCTTTACGTTTACGAGAGGGATCCGTGCGGCCTGGATTTTGCGCAAGTCTGAACCGCGTTCCTCATACCTGCCTTGGAAGCACTTTATCCACGGATCAATGACTGCAGAGCCCTGCCACCTCCCCCGGTCCAGGTCTCTGTTCTTCTTGACAGTTTCTGAAGAAGGAGATATCGGAACACTGAACCCTGCAGCCATTGGCTGAAGAGAAATGACAGGGTCGGGTCCGAGTCTGTGCCCTGTGTGTATATTGTTATACACACAATATAATATAACGCAATATAACACAATTGTTACATCCGTGATTCTGTATAATAATTCAGTTATCTCTATTCTCAAACGGAAAGATCCAAGGCCTGAACGGTTTCCCTACATTTATACAGGTTATTCATATGAGAATTTGGGTTCTTGGATTTAAAATACAAGGCTCTCCCTGTGGCCGTTCTCAGTCTTATGACTGTGCATGTCACATTTGTACACTGAGTTTCCCCGAAACCGCCACATTGGTTTTGAGTATTCTGTTTGCCAATTGACTGACTAGGACTTTGATTCTCCAGAGTTGGAATGACCCAGAGCCAAAATTCTCTCCAGCTGCCTTTTGCCTCTTTACTAACTAGCCATTTATCACTAACGGCTTTATCTGCCCTAACACCCCTTTATCAGGTAAAACCTTTGGAATGTTTTAACGTAACAGCCAGCATCCACCAACCAAAAAGCTAAGAATGCCACGAGCTAGCATCTGAGACCTGTAGCACAGATTTCTGCACTTTGCGGTATCCTGCTGCCTACCTAATGTTCCAGCTAACACGTTCGTAAATGCATTGGTTCATGACTTTTGTTCAGTGACCGCAGAGGCTCATCTGACCTCTTTCATAATGAAACACATCATTCAGGATAAGCTGAACCCACATTGCCAGGCCATGGTACTCATATTTGGCTCATGATAAAGGATACCTTCCCCGCTTCATGGTGACGGTGCACGTCTTTAATCCCAACACTTGGGAGGCAGAGCCAGGCAGATCTCTGTGAGTTCTAGGCCAGCCTGGTCTACAAGAGCTAGTTCCAGGACAGGCTCCAAAGCAACACAGAGAAACCCTGTCTTGAAAAAACAAAAAACAAAACAAAACAAAAAAACAAAAAACCATACCTTCCCCATCTTTGAGCAGGGTATATAGTTCACAGCCATATGCATGTAGGGCATACCTTGTATTTAATTGATAATTCGTACGGGCTATATGCACTGTTTTCATAGATGAGGGGACATTGTGAGGCTTGGTTAGAATTCCTGTTCTGTTCCTCTTCCATTCTCTTGATTCTCCTCTTTGGGCATCAACTTTGTCTTCATGAAGGAGACCTCTTGCTGTCACACAGTGGCCACCAGCATAGACCCAGGCTGAAGACAGGACTGAATGCTATTAGCCACCAACACAAGCCTTGAACATTGATTTTTTTTTTTTTTTGACTCATTGTAACTCATGGACATTGGTATGGCTGTATCATGGTGAGGAGGATGCTGTTCTCTTGTCTACCTTAGCTCAGTCAGGATCTCTCTTGGGGACAGAGATGGGGTCATCCCCACCCACAACTTGCTAGGGCAAGTTAGGGGGATAATCCACCAAAGGTCTTTTGGGTTCAGTGATGACAAACCGGATGTCCCCCTGCCGCTCCCCCTACCCAGAGTATATAATGTGATTAAGGGAAAATTTAGGGAAAAATGCCTAGTGGGGACATGTGTCCAAGGAAGAAAGTAGCTGTAGAAAAGACAGAGGTTGGGATATATTGACATGACCTTTGGAACTGTCTGCTCTTAGTATCGTGCCTGCCCCCTCGGTACAGTGTTGCGGTGACAGCCTGTCCTGAGATGATACCCTCACTCTCTCTCCATCACCTCCACCCCCATCAGCCGCTAATGATTATGAAACTCTACCATTCATATGTGCTCAGTAAGAACAGTAAAATAAGCCAGAGTAGTGCACTTCTGTAATCCCAGGCCAAAAGTCATAAAATCAAGGCCACCCTGGGCTACACATTGACTATCAGGGCAGCAAAGGCTAGATAGCAAAACTCTCTCTCTACTCCTTCCCACACCCAAATAGAAGAAAAGCAAAGCTGTCAGTAGCGGGACAGAGGCTGCAATGGCTTTAGTCTGAGTGGCAAGGACCGATTTGTAACCCTTGAACTCTGATGTCTTTCTAAGAAATGCTTCCACCCAGAAAGACCGAGCCAAGGATCGGGTTATCTTTTTGTATGAAGCAAGGCTACTCAAGGAGCAATGAAGGCAGATACATGTGGACTTTCTGGAAAAGTCGACTGCGTGCTTTTCCTTGCATATTCTGGGGACAGGTCCTGCAGGTCAGCCATTTCACCTCATTTTGTCAAGTTCTTCCTTTCCATCTCTATAAATTAGAAATCAGAGATGACCTTTGACACCAGCATTCTTTTTCTTTTCTACGTTTAAAGAGATTTCAGTTTATGCCTAACTAACCGCACGCTGCAGCGACATTAGCGCGGGAACTTGGCCTCAGACTTTGTACCTCCTCATCATAAATGTAACTAAGAAATGACTCCGAGTAAAAGTGGTTTTATTCTCTGATAACTGTGAGTCTCACCTTTCCTTCTCTTTTTCATATGAGGCCCGTGTCTGCATTTCCCATGCCTTTCTCCTTCGGCGCTAACAACACAGCTGCGATAGAAGCGGCATAAACTTTCCTGTGCTGTGTTTACTACGAGGAGGAAATGGTGGAGAAACATCCACGAAATCTAAGAAGCGGGGCCGGGAGCCAGCACATTTGTTGAGTGTTCACCATTTGCTGACTTTGCACCAAAAGTGGCTTCAAGCCAAGAAGCCCGGTGTCGGCTAACGGAGGACTTTGTTGTAACTTACCATCGCATCTTTCCAGGGAGATGTACCAGTCAGGGGCAAAGATTCAATCGAAGCCACTAATCTCGGGCTATTGAGAAGGCCCGGTAGGTTAAAGCACTTATTTCCGTGTGGGAAGGAGAGAACCAACTCCTGCAAGTGTCCTCTGGTTGTCACATGTGCCCCACCCCTCAAAGAAGTTAATTAAGAAAAGAGAAATGGCTGTCCTAGTACACTAGGACTTGTGAGTCACTGCTTGTCCTGGAACAAAGCAGTTTTCTAATTTACATGCTTAATGAGCCCGAAGGACTCCCCCCTTAACCCCCTCCCCTGTTGTCTTCCTGCTAGCTGCATTTGGGGTGCTTATTTTGCTGCTAGATAATTTATTTTCCTTAAGGGGAGCACAGAGGAGAGGAAGTTGGTTTGGCGCCTCAGCACTTTCGAAAGAACGTTTTCCAAGGAAGACGTGGAACCAGTGAGGATTGGAGAGCCTCCGGCTGCTCTCATTTCTCCCATCCTGTCCTGATGACTCTGTATCCTCAGCTTCCCTGCTTGTGGCAAGACCTCAGAAGAGTGCTTAGGAAATGGGGTGCGATCTCCCAAAGCCCCCCTCTTCCTGGACGGCCTAACCCTTTCTCCCCTGGGTGCTGCTGGAACCTTTAGCCTCTGCCAGAGGAAATGTCTAATAGCCAGGACTTAGTTTTCTCCTCTTCTCTTTCTCCTCCTCCATTGGCCTTCCTTCTCCTCTATCTCCTCTTCCTCCTCTGACAGACTCTTAGGTAGTTCAGGCTGCTGTCCCAAGTGCTAGGATTACAGACCTACCCCACCATATGCAGTTCCTCAGGTTTTTTTACTCATGAGTGTCTATTTGTGGGGACTGTGTTGGGAGTGTTCCCAACACACATATTATATATATGTATTATATATATATATATAAATAACTATATATAACTATATATATATATTTAAATGTCTCCTGCTACCAGCATGAACAAAAGCTAATTCTGCTTGATATGGGATAGTCCCTCACATGTATTCAAGGTCAAGAAGGTGAAACTATTTTACTTTTGTCCATTATTTATATAGATGATTGTGCATCATTCCATTTTTGTAACTCTAATGACATCCTTGCTGTCCTAGAAATAGAGTAAAAATACAAATAGATGCTTGTTGGTTCATCCCTAGAGGAAACTGAAATTGCTTTTAGTTCTCCCGTCGTGAGAGTGCATTCTCTTGTTCCCTCCTTTAGAACTAGGGGACCACTGGGGCCCTGGGCTTGAATGCCTGCGCATTGCAGTTCGTGTCCGGAAGAGGAACTGAGGGCTTTTGTTTGAATGAGCTCCCTTCCTTGTCTTCAGTTTTGTATCCAACACGAAGGCACTTGGCAATTCTGGCAGGAGCCCCGTAACATTGCTTTCCCTTTTGGTGTTGTAGTCTGCCACCTCAGTTATGTTGTTGGAGCTGTTGAATATTGAGTACACAGACACCTACTTCAGAGGCAGCTGCTGATGGGACGTTAGTGAAGTCGTTACTGTTGAACTCTCGTGGTCTCTCGCTCCCGCAGCAGCCGTTAGAATACACAACTCGAATGCTGTCTGGGAAAGAAAGGGGAGGCGATGCTGCTTATTAACCGTGGTTAATAATAACATTGTCTCTACCAGTCCCCCCCCCCCGCCTTCCTCTCAGTCCTGTGGTAGCTGTTTGTGCTACACTTAAGAACATAAGCTGATGTTTAGACAGCACCCTGTAATGTAGGAAAGATTTTACATGCGTTATCCTATGCGCTCTGTCCCCATTGAGCCTATGGATCCTTGGTCTTGTTCACTGAGAAAGAGGATTGTGAGCGATCAGCCAGATTCCCTCCTTGTTTAGCAGTTTTTGGAGACAGTGTCTCCTGTATCACAGGCTGGCCTACTGACTCACTATAAGAACGGTAAGAATGACCTTGAGCTTCTGATTCTCCAACTCCACCTGCTGAGGTTATAGCTGTCACTATAGCCACTATAGGCAGTTTCTCTGATGGCAGATTGGTCCCAGGGCCTCCTGCATGCTAGATAAACAACTTGCCCCTCACATCACATCCCCTGCCCAAGTTCTGCGATATTTTCTCATCCACTGTTATGTCTCAGTGTTCGGCATAAAGATGGGTGAGCGGCGAACATGAGATGCAAGTGTGCTAAGTGACAAAAATGAGTTTAACAGAAAGAGAGTGGGGGTGAAGAAGGAGTAGGAGAGAGACAGGGAGGGAGGGAAGGAGAGAGAGAGAGAGAGAGAGAAATGAGAACACACCATAGTCACAAAATTAGCATGAGTAGCAGAGCTCCTATTTAGGATTTTAAAATCCAGGTCCCTCATTCAACTTTGCTATGGCAGTGTTCTAATTGGCTGACTGAAGTTGTTTTTAGTGGTACTAAACCATCATAAATGAAATCCAGTTGAAGAAAGGTCTGATACATTGGTCTTTCACCATCTTTATAATTTTTGGAAACCATATTATTATTTTTGTGTTTATGGATGGGAGTTATGGAGGTCAGAGAGTAACTCGGTGGAATTGGTTCTTTCCTTCTACTGTATGCGGGTTCCAGGAACACGCTGAGGTTGTCAGGCTTGCATGGCAAGTGCCTTTACCTGTTAAGCCATCTTTCTGGTCCATTGCCTGCCATCTTTAACGACTGAGACTAAACAACCAAGGCTGGTAAATTTTCAGTGTGTAGCAGTTTTGCCTCTCAGCGCTAAATTTTAAACACAACTGGGGTTAGATTTTTGTCTGACATCCTAATATGAACATCCTTCTTTGTGTGGACACCTCTGCCTCTAAATCAGGGAGTGAGCTATCCTAAGTGGCCTTGTGTTGGGTATCATGGTGGTTCATGAGAACAACACTGTGTTAGCTGTGAGGACCCTGCCCTCAAGGAGCACGTGCTCAAAGGTCCCAGACAGAGGGTCTGGAGGTGCGTGTCTGGTGAGTTACAACCTAGCATGGTATTTTTTGCGCTGAAAGGGTGTCCTAGGTACTGTGGGAACCCTGGAAGGAAGGGACAGACTGCTCAGGAGAGAGGGACTGTAGAGACTTTCCCAGGAGGGGACAACTCAACTAGCTTGCTAGGAGTTTACCAGGAGCACACTGGGGAATGGCGAGACAGTTGAAGTAGAGACAAGAGCAGGAGTAAAGGCTTGTGTGAGTGTATGACATGCCATGCTCAGGGTCTTGTGGTCCAGGGGTTTTCCAGGGCTTTTGTTTACTGATTCCTAACTAAAAATATGCTGATACAGATTCCCTTCAAAATAGGCAGATTAAGTTAATAGCTTTGGTCAGGCACTATTCCAGTGTAGTACAGATTCAATACCCTTCACAAAAAGAGAAATAGTTAAATCTTCAGGATAATATAAATCAGTAATTAAATAAATATTTTCTTGCGGTTTCCAAAGGTTGGTCCTAGATTTTTCTTTTATCACATTTTTTCCTTCCTTCCTTCCTTCCTTCCTTCCTTCCTTCCTTCCTTCCTTCCTTCCTTCCTTTCTTTCTTTCTTCCTTCTTCCCTCCCTTCCCCCCTTCCTTCCTTTTTTTTTTTTTTGTTTTTTACTTTGTTTTTTGAGACAGGGTCCCACTTTGTAGCCCTGGCTGTCCTGGAATTCACTATGTAGACCTGGCTGGCCTGGAAATTAGAGCTCCGTCTGCCTCTGCCTCCTGAGTGCTGGGAGTAAAGGCGTGTGCCGTCACACCAGGCTGGATCTCACACTTTATTATCATGTCTGTGTTTTTCACATCCAGGTGTCATGCTCATTTGTGTGCGGGTGTGCCTGTGACAGCACACGTGTGGAAGCCAGAGAACAGTTTTCACGAGCCGGTTCTCCTTTCACTACATGAGTTCTGGGGACTGAACTCACATTGTCAGGCTTGACAGCAAGCGCTTTTACCTGCTGAGCCATCTCTCCAACCCTCTAGGTCACAATTTAGACCCTAAATCCTATGACAGTGCAGATCAGCCTCACTGTAGTGCCGCCTGTCTTACTGTGTCTGGTGTTGTCTTTCTTTCTTTCTTCCTTCTTTTTTTTTTTTTTTTGGAAAGACCCTTCTAGGTTTTCTCAGGGTCCTTTGCATGGCTTCTTGTTAGGTGGTCAAGTCCCTCATAAAACTCTCCTGGTCTCCTGAGCTCATGTTGATACTCATTGGGGACAGTCATATTTCTATCACTTGTCGCTTGTGCAAGGAGCTGATGAAAGGGACACTGTGATGCGCTTGGCACAGAGAAAAGGCCACTCGAGCTGGTGAATAGCCTTGCATAAGCAGGAAGACAGAATGAGGCTATTCTTCCCTCCCACTGTTGCTCTTACTGGGAAGGCTAACAACATCAAAAGCAGATTTGTTTCTGTTGATCTCTGAATCTTTGGGTGGGTGATGTAATGACAGAACTGTCTTTTTCACATGGCAGCCAACAAGACACCAGGTTAGTGACAGCTTTCCACTGGTCGGTGGATCTGAATAAGCTGGAGAGCAGTGGGCTGGGCGAGCGTGCCTTCTTCTTGTATTGTATAATTCCATCACATTGCATCATGGGTTAATTGGAGGCACAGATTTCTTCACTAAGGGAACCTGGAGTGAGATGTCTAGAACACCCACTGACTTATGATTGATTAGCGAGCTGAATTTGGTCTGGGTTAGAGCTTCCTCGTCTATCACGGGTAACATGAAACATCAGGAGAAAGTTCGGGAAACTAGATGCAGTGTCGTTGGCAACAAAGAAGAAAATATGATGGCAGAAAACAGGAGAAGGAGAGATTGTTCTTATACTATGCAGAATCAGGGGTGAGAATGTAGCTCAGTGACATGGTGTTTGTCTACCATGCACAAGGCCCTGGGTTCAAATCCCAGCACCACATTAAAAAGGAAGGAAGACAACCTACAACAGTCAAGGAAGGATCGTAGAGTATTGTTTTTCCGAACACGGACATTGTTTACTTTTTCTTACCTACTAGATTATGTACAGCAGTTCATTATACCAACCACATACAAGCTATTATCCCCCTGTTGTCGCACTACAGCAAATGCTTGTGGTTTGGCTTTGCCACTTTCTGTTTGTTTGGGGATCGAACCGCAATCACGCGCATGTTAAACTGGTCCTCTGCCACTGAGCTACGTTCCCAGCTCCCCGGTGTTTGCTTTCTTTTGTTCAAGTTTATGTTTCAGTCTGGACAACTCTTATTCTGAACCAATTCCGCTTACTAGCTACCGCTCCTCCCTCAAAATAAGGAAATTGCTTTTGAGGTTAGTTCCTGGTCCCTGACTTTTGTTGCCTCATCCGCGGAAAAGCCACTCGTTTCATAAACGTGGGCTGATCTCCTGGCAGTCTTAAGTTTCTGGGAACAACAAATGAGTTAACTGATCAGAATCCTTCAGGGCAGCTGTACCTGTGATACCAACAAAGAGTCACCAAGGACGAGACCGCCCCCCCCCCCCAAGCTAAAACAGGTGTCTGAATGTCACTGAGGAGCCAGGACAGCCTGCCGAGTCCCAGAGCAAAAGTATTATTTCTTTCTGGTGTGTAGTTTAAGGTTTTGTCCTGCTGGTCTTGCATATAATAAAACAAACATGTCTAAAAGATCCTGGAGATGTGTGCAGTAGTGAGGTGATGTTCAATTGAGAAAAGCCTCTCAAGTGCCCATTAGAATCTTAATGATTTCCCCGAGTCCCTGTCCAGCTAGCCGCCTTTGCCTCTGCTAGCCTAATTAACAGTGTGCCTTTTTACACCTCGCCAAATGCCACCCCAGTCCAAATGACAGCTGTCAGGAGAATGTGACTGAGAGCTGATGAGATTTTGCTTAGCTATCTTTAGAAGATACTGTCTTTGGCTTAATGGGTGCCGTGTTTGAAAAGTAGCCACAGGTGGTTGGAGCCCTGCTAGGCCTTCTTGGGGGCTCTAAATAGTTCTTGGTAAGTTTTCAGATTCTTTATGTAATCACCAAGAGGCATCTACTCAGCCA
Organism: Myodes glareolus; assembly: GCF_982192425.1. Taxonomy (NCBI): domain Eukaryota; kingdom Metazoa; phylum Chordata; class Mammalia; order Rodentia; family Cricetidae; genus Myodes; species Myodes glareolus. Next base: position 18,600,795 of record NC_142044.1, read on the forward strand.
CCATCACTTAGTAGAGAATTATAGAGAAAGTGGAATGTGTGGTTTGTGCTTGCAAAACAATAGAGAGCTCATGAAAGACCCGAGTGTACAGAAACACACACAGAGAGGCAACTATGCAGAAGTGCACTCTGTGTGTGTGTGTGTGTCTGTCTGTCTGTCTGTCTCTCTCTCTCTCTCTGTGTGTGTGTGTGTGTGTGTGTGTTGAGACAGGGTCTTATGTAGCCTAGGTTGGTTTTGAACTTAGGTGGTAACGGGATAAGCATGAACCCCTCATTTTTCTGCCTCTGCCCCCTAAGTAATGGGAGTACAGATGTGCACCACCACATCTGGCTTTGGAACTGGTCTTACCTATATAACCAATTCCAGTGGCACAGGCCTGAAACCCCAGCTAGCTGGGAGGCTGAGACTGGAGGGTCTCAAGTGGAAGGCCTGCCTAGGCAATAGAATGACTTCAAAGCCAGCCCGGCCAACTTACTGAGGCCCTCTCTCAAAATAAAAAGTAAAACTGGGGCTGACGGTGTAGCTCAGTGGTGGAGTCCTTGTATATCACACGCCAGACTCCATGCTCCATCTCCAGCGCTGAGATAACAAAATATTAAATAGTGTTGCACACCCATAACCCCAGCACTTGGGAAGTGGAGGTACAGGAATCAGGAGTTCAAGGCCTTCCTTAGCTACATGGTGGGTTTGCGACCAGCCTGGGCTACATGAGATCCTGCCTCAAATAACAGGACAAATAGATGGGTGGTCACCCTTCAGGGTGTTTTACAGCATGCCTCTTAGCACAAGCTTCTCTTTAAAACATGTTCATCTGTGTTTGGAAGCCCAGAGGAAATGTTTGCTGCTCCGTGCTTCCCAGTCTTGTGGTTTGTGGTTGATCTTTTCAGTACAAAATGTGCCTCGGACGGTCTGTTCTATTTTGATCCTGTGAGGGGAGATTTTCCCTGGAGGCTCATCAATGGGAGTCCGCCAAAACAGATTCGAGAGTAGAGAGATTTGGGGAAGAAATCCAGATAGCTTCCTTACTTTACTGGGTCCTGAAATTCGGGTCCAGACCGGGGAAGAGGAAGAGGCCTCCCCACCACAACATCTAGACCGGAAGTGTACACTCTCCATTAGATGCCACCACCCTTCCCAGCAACGACTGAGCCTGGCTCCTGTTGTCAGCCGCACCTCTTAAGGCATTGTCTTGTTTGTTTTGTTTTGTTTAGACTGAGTCTCATCACACATCCCAGGTTGATCTCAAGCTTGCGTTCTTCAGCTTCCCAAGCTGGGGTTACAGGTGTGAGCTCTCACAACTGCCTGCTAATCATTAACAAGTAGGTAGGGAGATGCCTTTCAAGGAAGGACTGCATCCCTAAAACCCCAACTAAAACCCCAACTAAGCCAAACTCTGGGGGTCAAGTTCCTGTGTGAGCTCTGCATTGTTTTTGCAAGGTGTGTACCTTAGCCCCAGTGTTCCCAGCTTATCTGTGGCAGAAGTCCAGGACCTGGGAATATGAACGCTGGGTGTGGGGGGTCACATCGCTCACCATACCCTGCCCAGCATAGATCTGCTTGCTCCGCCTCCCCTGTGGCCCATGTTTCTCGATTCCCTATCTTCTCTCATCTTTCTGTTTGATTTTAACCCAGGTGTTTGCTAACCACGGCCAAATCAGCATCCGCAGCACCAGGAGGTACTTGTTGGAAATGTAAACACCAGGGCTCACCCAGCCCTGTTGAAATAGAAAAGTGGGCTAGAAGAAGGGGCAGCCTTCACTGTCTCAGCAAGCTGGTACTCAGGTCCACCAGCTTTGAGAATCGATTTTCTCCTCTGGATGTAATAATTTCAACCTCAGTTGGCAGATAAAGCGGCATATTTAATTACAACAGGCAATGTTTTGCCTGTTTGATGGTGTTTTATAATAGGTCTTTATCTTTTCTCTTGTCTAAAATTGTTGCCAAGTCTGTTTCTTCCTGGGGAAGAGCTTCAGAACTAGTAAGCCTCTGACTGGCGTTTGGATCGGTGGCGTCTTTCTCAAGGAGGGATGCAGGCTGGTGTTATCAGAAATGACGTACAAGGCTGTCTGCAGTTCTGCATATGCACTGAGGGAGCAGCTGCTGTTCCTATAGTGTTTCTGGGGAGCACGCTGGACCGTTCTGTCAACAGGCAGTCAAGGTTTATACCTCAGCCAGGATAACAGGGCAAAGAACTCAAATTCACTCAGTCTCCCTTTTCCCATCTATAAAAACGGACGCGGGTGAAAGCTTGAACCTAATGGGCTGATGTTTTTTCCACTTTCGGTAACTCATTGACTTTAGTTATGTGTTTGGGTGCTGCCGTAGCAGTGGGGAGATTGCTTATAGCGCACCTCGTGGGAAACTAGATCTTAGCTTGTTCTCGGAGAGTAACCGGGGCTCCCTTAGAGGATTCTCTGGATTTCACCTTCTGTCCTTTCTTCTAAACCTTTAGCAAGAGAACAGCCAGGTCTCTTCAGGTTGCTAGCCCGCCACAATCATCCCCTGATTCGCGACTACATTTACTTTAGGAAATCACAGAAATGTGTCTTTAAGGAGAGTGTATTTATGGATGGTGCTTCTGCCAAAATCTGCTAATAAAGTACATTATATAAGAACTAATAAGATTCAACACTGGATACTGCGCACTTTAAATGCGCCTCTCGCTGAACCCTTACACCCTTACACCACACCTATGAGGTGTGTTTTGTTAACTTTCGTTTTTATAGATAAGCCAAAGTACCAAGAAGAGAAACCACAGCTTTGTCCTAACCTCCCCGGGAACAAAGGAGCCTTCTGACCTTGAGTGTTGGCTCTCTGGCTCCCTAGCCCATAGTGAATGGGGTGAGCAAGAGGCCCATTTCTCGTTTGTTGACTCAGCTGAGACTCTCAGTCATACCTGGAAGCCATTACTTTGTCTCTTCTTTATTTGTTGCCATCTGAATAGCACTATACATTAATTCGTGGCAGGATCTTGGGACCGGAGGTCAAGGAAAAAACAATGTGTTTGGCAGTTTGAGAACAGCTGCTGTAAAGTGTGGAGCCTGTCTGGGGGGGCGGGTCAGAGAACACGCACCCTCTCCCCGCCCCCCCCAACAGGGACAGGAGACCCAGAATGAGTAGTGTGGTTCTGGTCTTTACCAGGGAAAAAAACAAGAGGCGGTTGGCATAGCAACCGGCATGGGCCTGTGAGTCATCCTTTATCTCCCGCAAGTTCCCCAAATCTTGTGGACTCATTTCTTCACCTGTAAGGCAATTAGACGCCTCAGACTCCTGGGCGTGGTGTGCAGATAAATAATGAACTGCTTTTAAAAAAAAATTCTTGGAAAGACACTTTGCAAACAGGAAGAGCGTTTTTTTTTCTGACTCAGCAGAGGACTAGCTGGCGATGCGCTGTGATCTCTCTTTGTTTATCCAACAGACCTGTTGAGAAAAAGCTCCTGCGTGCAGAAGCCAAGTGAAAAATCCTTGGTCTCATACCCCGGGGATGCTGTATTCAATTCATCTTATCATGGAGGCCTTCCTGTATCCCTCTTTAGTATCTCATACCTCCAGGACGAGAGGAGAGTTTTAGGAGGCTTGGAGCCTTGCTACACATGTTGGTCCTCTGGATGTGTGTCCTGCATATACTGCCGCTAACTCTGCAGCACGGGAACATTTCCTATTCCCGAGTGTGCTATCTTAGGATCAGAGCATCAGCTCAATACAAACAGGAGAGTGGCAGTGTCTTTTGTAAGCTCTTCCATGGGTCGCCTCTGTATTCATATTGGTACATAGCTCTGTGATAGCTGGGATTATATAAATGTTTTCATCTTCTGAGTCTGTATGACCACAAAATAGGCAGGATATTGGTGACTCAACCCTGTGGCATTAGAAGGCATGGAACGCTCTCCTCGCGGAAATCAGATCCAACTGGGTGGTGGTGGCACACATCTTTAGTCCCAGCATGTGTCCCAGTAAAGGCATGTGGATGTCTGAGTTCAAGGCCAGCCTGGTCTACATAGTGAGTTCCAGGACAGCCAGGGCTGCGTAGAGAAACACTGTCTGGGGGAAAAAAAAATCAGATTTAGATTCAAATCCTGAGTCAATCCTTCTGTCCTTTATAAAACAAAACTTGAATAAGTCTCTCTCTCTCTCTCTCTCTCTCTCTCTCTCTCTCTCTCTCTCAGTTCCCTTTTGTGTCTGCTGTCAATATAAAACGCAACTCTTGTTCCAAAGGGAAGAGACAATTTACCTTGCATCAAAGATTATTACAGCCCAGGACCAGGTGACCAGGTTGTCCCAAACAACATACTCCACCATGGAAGCATCTACTAGAGCTCTTGGGTGGAAGACAAACAGGAAGAGCAGCATTTCCTGAAGACGTGGATGGGTGTGTGTGTGTGTGTGTTTGCGTGTGTGTGTGTGTGTGTGTGTGTTGTGGGGGTAGAACAAGTCAGAATCTCTACTAGAGATTTCAGGTGCTAATGAAAATATTCAGAGCCTTTGTGCTAGTGGGAGCCAGACGGTCTCCTGGCAACTTAATTAGTGGATTCCAGAGGTCTTACCTGACAGTCAGAAAGGTGTTAAATTCGATGTAGGGGTGGGTGCTAAAGAGACTGGGATAGCCTAAGATAGTTTTGCCCCTGGATCTGCAACATTCCATCTTGCCACCCGCCACGAGTTCTAATCCGGTCCGGCGGCGGCACCTTCAGCAAGGGCGAGCGGGCCTTTTCACTTCGAATTTTACTTGAATTTACAGGAATTCTCCCTCAGTCTCCTAAGCACAGGGATTAAAGATGCGAGCCGCCATACACATCCTATCACAGGGGATTGCTGTGGAGATTGCTGGGGTTGTTTCTGATAGGTTCCGTGCAGAGGCGAGACTTTACTGTCTTTGTTTATGCAAATGCTCTTTCATCATATAGCATATGGTATGCCAGGTTCTGAGTGAAGTATCCTTCCTTCTGCATATGTTTACAGTGTTAGAGCTTTTCTGTGGCATGCCACACAGATGGCCGGACACCTGCTGCAGGCCTGTGGATGCTGTGGCAGGAGGATCCAGAGTTCAAAAACATCCTTGGCTACAAAGCAACTTGAAGGCCAGCCTGGGCTACGTGATACACTGTTTAAAAAAAACTCACCCAAAAAAGCATAACAACAAAAGCAAACAGACACATGAGAGAGGATGTGAGAGATTTACTTTGTGTTGATCTGTCATGAGCCTTGGAAGGGTTCTTTTAGAACTTGGACTATATTTGTTCTTCATGCACAAAACCATTGCTTACCACCCGCTGAGAAGGATTGTTCAGGTAGAATTTTGGTTAAGACTGTTTTTAAAGTGGTTGCTGAGGCTTTGGAAAGTGTGCCTGTAGCGGGGGAGGCGGGGAGGGGTGGGTGGGTGTGTGTGTGGTCTGAGGCCAGCTCCTTCTATTTCTCCACAGTCACATGCTCTCTGTTTACAGACCTATACTTTTTTCTTCCTATTTTTTAATGATTTATTTTAATTATTTTAAAATTACGGCTTTGGGGGGGCAGTGTGTGCTCACATGAATGCAGATACCCAAAGAGGCCAGAAGAGGGCGTCTGATCCCTTGGATCAGTTATGGGTGGTTGTAAACCACCCCCACATGGGTTCTAGGAACCAAAATCTGATTGTCTACAAGAGCAGTATCTGAGTATATATTTTTAAATGTTGAGCCATCGCTCCAACCCTTTTCTTCCTATTTTTATTCCTGTCTGTGTGCTCTATTAATATGTCATGAAAAATCCAAACATTTTCTTGAAGTAAAACTGTGAAATGTAAAACCGGGTGTGATGGTACAGGCTTTTAATGCCAGCACAGAGGGAGGGAGATGGATCTCTGCAAGTTCAAGGCCAACCCGATCTACATAGCAAGTTCCAAAGCAGCCTGAGCTACATAATAGAGACCCTGTCTTTAAAAAAACAAAAACCAAAACCAAAAAACCCTTAATTAAAAAGAAAGCTATGTAAAATGTGCACCATGTCCTATTTCATGTAGAAATATGCGTATCAAGCTACATGTGTGCACACACAGAACAAAATATACACAAAAGCTATAGAGAGCAGGTTCTTTGAGAAAAACAGCACTTGAGGAAAATTCCAAATGTGTCAGGATAGTTTCCTAAGTTCTCATTCACGGGTCAGCTAGCTGCAACAGATTCACTGATTGTTACCCATCTTTAATAGTTGTCCGTTCATGCCAACCTAGAAAGAGATTTTTCATTTTCATTATATACATTTTTTTACACCTAAATTTTAATTAAGAGATGTCCTGGCATTTGACGGTTGAGGTAGGAGAATCACAGCAAGTTCAGGACCAGCCTGGTCTACATAACAAGATCCAAGCCAGACAAGACTACACGGTGAGACTTTGTCTCAAATTAAAGGAATGGATATCCCACAGTCTTAACTGTAAAACAAATTCAAATCGTTGAAAGGAAATGCTGTGTTTCACCTGTTCCTGGTTTTAGTCTCAGTCTTTTGGATTCAGACCCTTTCAAGGACAGATCTTTCTCTGGGTTGTCAGATCTCCGCGGACAGATTTTGGTCACTGCAGAGCATTTGGAAGGATCAGCAGCTTTGATTTCAAGCATCCATTCCCGTGTCACCAGGCTCATTCGGAGCCGCTGTTTGGCTTTCTGTGTTGTTTGATTAAACTGTTTACTTTGCCTGAGGTTCGTGATGCAGTTTTTTAAATAATGATGGGCAATTTCTCTCTGGGCTCCACAGGCTGCTGCAACCCCGTGAAGCTGTTCTTCTGAAGAGTAGTTCCAACATTTCTTCTGAGGTGGACAGTGATGTTTGAAGGGATTATTAACACCCTGCCTTCAGTAATGTTTGCTCTCTGGGAACTGGGAGAGGGAACTGTCTGATGATGTAATTTGGGCAGCTGGTTAGCCAGACAGGAATAGAAAATTACAGGATCACCTTGAATTGACAGCTTGTGAAGCAGCTATCTGAGATGAATGATGGGAAGGTCTTTTTTCTTCTTCTTTAAATATCCTGGCAAATGGGATTAAACATTCAAATAAAATAGAGGTGTTTGCTCTCACCATTATATTGAAAGTGGATTTGGGATCTGAATCCAAGAGCTGGTGTACCTGGGCATCCCACTGTGCCGAGAGCAGGGTTTGTTCTGATTGATTTTTTCCCCCACTGTTGAGACGGGTTTCTCTTTGCTATCACCGGGATGATAGTAGTCCAGAAGCAGGGCTCACTTTGTGTCCGTGGACCTGAGGTCAAGCATTTGGTGTATGCTCTCTCAGTGGCACTAAAACCCTGTGGAAGGCAAGGAGACAAGGCTGCTCTCATTGTGGGAACATGCTCGCCAAGCAGGTGCCCTTCCAAGGCTGCCCTTAGAAAAGCAAGGTTTTTCAGTTATTAAAGGAGGGAAGAGAGAGTAGCGTGCGCATAGAGACTCTGGTGAGCCACAGCAAGGAGACCGGATTACACTCCTAGAGGCTAAAGAGTTCAGAATGTTCCCAGCACAAGGGGCACGCTTATGGTTGGGAGGTGAGAGAGGAGCCTGGGTTGGGGAGAAAAGCCTGGTTAGAGCCTGGATTTCAAGGTCTTGGATCCACAGAATCCAGGCTCACCACTCAAACATCGAAGGGTATAATGAGCATCCTAATAGCACCGCCCCCTCCTTTTCTAGAATTTGCCAGAGTCCCACCCTCTACCCCAGTCTTAGTTATTGAAAGGGTAGGATACACATGTCTTAGAAGAAAATCTGGAAAACTCTGATGGACAAACCCACTCCAGACACATTGTCCCTTGCCAGCCCTCATGCCTAGCTCCAGGCACATTCTCTCAGTGTCTCCCTGCTGGGTGGCATTCCTTTTCTTCCAAACCTGCCAGTCCTGTTTCCTCAGCGGCTTCTGCTTCTGCCAGTTTTGTTTTTAATTGTTGGTTTCTGGTTTTGCCTTTTTGAGACAGGGTATGGCCTTAAATTCACTGTGTAGCTCAGGCTGGCCTGGAACTCTCCATCTTCTTTCCTCCTCCTCCCAAGTACTGGGTTACAGAAGTTCTCTCCCGTGGGTAGCATGGGCCTGCTAGTTTGAAACCTTGTATCATGACGTCTGGGAAGACCACGGATGTAGAAAGTATGTGTGGGGAAACCGGGAACTATCAGAATGCACACTAGTGTTCTGTTTTGAAGCGGACAAGGACAGGTTGAAAACTTCAGATGTGGTTTTGCTTGCGTGCAGAACCATTTGGCTAGGTTTAGTTCATTCCTGCCCGGTGGAGTGGGAAGAACCAAGTGTCCTTGGCTTTTATCTTGGCTTGCCCTTGGAAGTGTGTGAGGACCTTGACGGTTCAGGGCTGTTTTTGCTCAGATTCTGTTCCAGGAAGAGGTGGGTATTGCCTCAATCCAGGGAAGGCTAGAAAGGCAGTGTTAAATAGAGGGGAATGTTGGACACTGGCAAACAGGGTGACCACTGTACACAGGCTGCATGTTATATTTAGAGCTGTGTCTGTAAGTTGGGTGTGATGGCCTACACCTTTAATCCTTTCACTCCAGAGGCACAGACAGGCGGTTCTCTAGGAGTCTGAGTCTACAAAGAGGATTCCAGGCCAGCCAGAGGTACATAGTGTGGCTCTCAAAAAGAAAAAAGAAATGTCAAAATTTGGATCTAGGGGTATAGCCCAGTTGGTAGAGTGCTTGCCTAGCTTGCAAGGAGTGCTGGACTGATTGATCCCAAACACTGCATAAACAACACGTATCGGCAAATGCTGGAATCCTCGACTAGATGGCACATTTGGGTCCAACCTGGGCTACCTGAGACCCTGTCTCAATACAGTTATGAAAGTATGAAAGAAATGAACATAGTCCAAGCCCCATGTGTTAGAAGAAGGGAGCCCGAGACCAGCCTGAGCTATAGACATGACTTTGTATCAAAGAATCAAGAGCTGTTCACTCCATTAGACCCAACTATGTTCTTGATTTCTTAGCTTTAGGTATAGTTATCCTATGTCTCATGCAAATGTTATGTCAGGTAAACATTCAGAGCCAGATCATAATGACTAATAATTCTGATGTGACCCAGGAGTTTCTTCCTTCCTTCCTTCCTTCCTTCCTTCCTTAATATTTATTTATATATACATATATAAATATATATATATATTTATTTATACAGCATTCTGTCTGCATGTATGCCTGCAGGCCAGAAGAGGGCACCAGATCTCATTACAGTTGTGAGCCACCGTGTGGTTGCTGGGAATTGAACTCAGGACCTTTGGAAGAGCAGGCAATGCTCTTAACCTCTGAGCCATCTCTCCAGCCCCCAGGACTTTCTTAATGGCCTCTCCTGAAGACTGCTGCCTTCCACTCTCCAGTCTCATCTACATCAGATCCTCGGAATGAGCCTTCCCAGCTCTGAGGGACCTTATCATATTTAGTAAATAACATGTGGCTCCCAGATGCATAAAATGTGATGCTTGGCCCACAGGGGAGCACTATGAACAAAAACTCTTGAAAAGAAACCATGTCAGCCAGGTGGTGGTGGGCGCATACCTTTAATCCCTGCTCTCAGGAGGCAGAGGCAGGTCAGTCTCTGTGAGTTGGAGGCCAGCCTGGTCTACAGAGCGAGTCCCAGGACAGGCTACAAAGCTATACAGACAAACCCAGTCTCGAAAAACCCCTGGAAAGAAAAAACAAAACAAAACACGTCTACAGATTTAGTGGCTAATTACCCTACCTTGGGCTAGTTCTAGCCCTCAGAACAGCCATCTTTTGCCTACCTCTGTGTTGGAGATAGCATCTTGTAACTAATAGACCATACAGCTTTCAGAATCTACTAACTTAGCTTCTGCCAACCTAAGCGTTAAAAATGACATTGACATCAGATAACGTCTTAGACCTATAGAAAAGTTTCCCCATCTGGCTGTTCCTGCCTCTTTGATATACCCAACAATGTGCCTTTGTTCTGTAAAACCATAAAAACTTCATGAAACTGCTTCCATGTTGGGACATGAAATTTGGAGTAACCTAAGTCTGTTTTCCAGAACCATGGTTATTCAAAATGGTGCCAAGATAAACTATTTCTTGTTTCACGAGCTGGGGAGGGGCGGGGGAAGGGAGGATACAAATCAAGGGCTAGGCAAACTGCTTGCCTGACCTGTGCAAGGCCCTGGGTCAGTCGTTAGCACTGCAAACATAAAAGAATAAAAATGAATTGCTTTTATGTTTTTAGAACACAAGGAAAAAAAAACTAATTGTCATTAAAGTGGAAATAGAGCCAAACACTGTGGCAGAAATATATAATCCCACACTGAGCCACCAACGCTTGCACAGGCTTTTACGGTGAGCCAACCATAGTGACATAGATTTAATCCCCACACTGCCAACACTGAAGCAAGAGAAATCTCTAGCTCAGGGCACGCTTCAGAACACCGTGATGAAATGAGATTCTACCAAAAAAGACAGAAAGTTGAAACAAGTCAGTCATGTATAGTGGCACATACCCGTATTTCCAGTACCCCCAAGGCTGAGTCTGGAGTACACTGACTTCAACACTAGCCTGGGCCCCACAGTGAGACCCTGTTTCAGAACAAACCCAGAAAGGTTTAGAAAAGCTGCACATTCGTAGATTGTGATATTACATATCAGGAGTACCTGCTCAGGTAGCCAGCCTCTCCCTCCTCCTCTTCCCTCCTCCTCCTCCTCCTCCCTCCTCCTCCTCCTCCTCCCTCCTCCTCCTCCTCTTCCCTCCTCCTCCTCCCCCTCCTCCTCCCCCTCCCTCTCCTCCTCCTCCCCCTCCTCCTCCTCCTCCTCTCCCTCCTCCCCCTCCACCTCCTCCTCCTCCTTCTCATTTCTGTCTGTGCCCTATGTATTCCATTTGCCCAGTGAGTATCTCAGCGTCCGCTGAGGTATGTCTGCAGTGTGAATAACTGGATCTCTCTCTCTCTCTCTCTCTTTTTTTTTTTTCTGGGGTATTAGATTTTCACTGCTCATTTTTAGAATTCTGTTTCTGGTTATAAAAGCAAAGAAATGGTGACAGAGGTTTTGAGAACATGTAACCCCTGGTAACATACCTAAAAATATCAAAATTTATCTACCAAATTCCTGGGTGTAATATTCCCCCCTCTCTGCTTCCTGCCCTTTCCCTACCATCTGCTTCCATTTAAAGTAGTTTAGTGTTATTAGTGTGTGTGTGTGAGAGAGAGACAGAGAGAACATGATATGTGGTGTGTGTGTTATGCATGCCACAATACATATGTAGATGACAACGTGGTACAGTCACCTCTCTTTCCACCCTTACCTGGGATGGAACTCGGGTTGCTAGGACCCTTCACCCTCTGAGCTATCTCCTACTGTATGCCCTTTGCTTTATTTGTTTTGTTTTTGAGACAGGGTATTATTAGATAGGTGAGGATAGCCTTGAACTCATTGTAGCCCAGGCTAGCTACGAATTTGTAGCAGACCTCATGCCAGCCTCCTGCATGAGCCACCCGACCAATGTACACACGTGATTCCTTGTTGCTTTTTCATTTGGCGTGCTGGGAATTGAACCTAAGGCCTCTAGCATGCTAGGCAGGTGCTCAACAGCTAGTCCAAATCGTCACCCACCCCTAGCCCCAGACACTGGAGAGTGAGCCCAGAGTCTCGTATTTGCTTAGCTTGGCTCAGCTCTTTGTTGTTGACCTACAACCCCAGCTGCTGTTTTCTTAAGTAAGAAACATGTCAGCCGCTGGAGAGATGGCAGGCCAGAAGGGCTGGTGTGGCCTGCTGCTCCCCACTGTGCAGAATGACTCAGTGGAAATCAAGACATTTGAGTTAGCACTGGACCCAGGGATCACAGAAGGATAGTCAAATTAAAAGTTCTCTTCTATAGTCAATATAGAAGTTCTCTTCTATAGTATTTCAAGATAAACACCACCTAATAATTTTTTATTATTAGTTGGAAGGTGTACAAGAACTGAAACTCCTCTCTCGGCTCCCAACATATTCCTCCTCCGCTGAATTATGTGGCATTTTGCTCCACATTTGAATTTCTAAGTAAATTGGCCTTCATTATTCTTGGATTCCTGACAGACGGCATGTCTAAGAATTAGTGTTTTGCATTCTGCCGCTCTGAGCGTGTTCAACAAATGACTCAGTGCTATTGTCACTGAATTAATTAGCGGGATTCCTGTGAAGACTTCAGTGTGCTTGGGTGAGCTAACTTTTTAAAATTAGGGCTCAGTATTTTCTTGAAAACGGTAACTGCACGCAGGGGCCATTTGCAGTTTTAGGGTGATTTAGAGAGCCGCCGTGGAGACCAGTGCCCACAAAAGCAGTTATCACTGTACCTAGCACACAGGGGGATGCTCGAGTGCCAATATTTTTCAAAATTATGTGTGTGTGTGTGTGTGTGTGTATTGCAGGGAGTGTGCCATGGAGTCCGACTGGTAAGTGTCTGGTTAGGAGTCAGTTCTCTCTTTCTGCCATGAGTTCCAGGAATTGACTTCAGGTTGTCAGGTTTGCGCCTGTGCAACAAAGGCCTTTACCCACTCATCCATCTTGCTTGTCCTTGTATTTGTTTTTATTTTTGTTAACAGTTTACTAAATGTTAGGATATGTCTATTCTTTGAGTTGTGTTTTCTTGCAGATTGCCTTTTTCTCCCTCCCTCACTTCTTCCTCTTCTTTTTTTAGTATGTGTGTGTTGTTATTATTTTGCTTTAGAGTCTTGTATACCGTTCAGCTTTATGTTTATATGTAACTCAGGTGTCTCTATTCATACCTCAAGTTTATTTTTCCTTTTCTAAAGGAAAGCATGAAATTGGGAGCTTGCTTACAGTTTTAGAGGGTTGTTAGTCCGTGGGCGTTATGGCAGGAAGAGCCGTAGGTGAGAGCTTTACATCCTGTTGGCAGGCAGAGGCTGTGGGGGAGGCTTGTGTGGGCTTTTCACTCCTTCTTCAATAAGGCCGTACCTCCTAATCCTTCCCAAATTGTTCCACTCCCTGGTTACTAAGCATTCTAATATATGAGCCTGTGGGGACCATTCTCACATAGAGTACCACCACATTCCATTTTCTCTCCTGGGCTAAATTTGATCACTAATTATTTCCTTCACTGTAGTAGTAGGAGGGGTACCTTTTTTCTGTCCCGCCTGACTGGCTTACACCTGAAATAATCACACAGAAACTGCATTAATTAAAACACTGCTTGGCCATTAGTTCTAGCCTCCTATTAGCTAACTCTTACATCTTGATTTAACCCATTTCTATTAAATCTGTATTCACCATGAGATCGTGGCTTACTGGGAAAGATTCAGCATGTCTGATTATAGCAGCTCCATGGTGGTTTTCTCTGACTCTGCTTTCTTCCTCCCACAATTCAGTTCTGTCTCCCTGCCTACCTAAGTTCTACCCTATCACCAGGCCCAAAGTAGTTTCTTTATTAACCAATGAAAGCAGCACAAATACAGAAGGATGTCCTATACCACTTCACTTTTTCATCATTTTAGGGTCAAACAATTATTTATTATAGTTATGTGTGTGTGTATGGTGTGTGTGTGTGTGTGTGTGCGCGCGTGCGCGCGCGCCACAGTACAAATGAGAAGGTCAGGGAACAACTTTGTGGAGTTAGTTCTGTTCTTCCACTGTTGCATGGTTTGAGGGACCGAACTCAGGTCTCCAGCCTCGCGCAGTAAGTGCCTTTAGCTGCTGAGCATCTCACCAACCTGTTTTCAAATCATTCGGCTCAACGGGAAGAGCTGGGGATTTTGTCCTCTGGCTTCACTGTATCAGCTTTACAAGTTCACAATCTTTACAGTTTGTATTTCTCACCTGGTCCTTAGTTAGTCAAGGCTAGGGTTTGGCTCCAAGCACATGGGCCAAAGTACTTTCTGGAAGAAGTAGATAAACAATGAGTCAGGTAGTCTCAACAAAATTACATAAGTAGTTTCCCCTAAAGCAGTAGGGACTCAAGTTGTTCCTTCCTATCAGTGTAAATCCTTTTCGTTCCCCCATGAAATATTAATCTTAATATACTTCCATGTTTAATAAAACATACCCCCTATAGGACTGCCAGATTAGATGGAGAGTACTCAGTAAGATTCGAATCGCAGAGCTAATGAGTAATTGTTCTTTAGTATAAGTAGGTCTTATGCAGTATTTGGGCCATGCTTATAATAAAAGAATTAATTTTGTTGTTTCTCTGAAATTCAAATTTAGTTGGGTTTCCTATCCTTTTCCTTTTCTAGTCTCCCCCCGACCCGTGTGTGTGTGTGTGTGTGTGTGTGTGTGTGTGTGTGTGTGTGATAATTGCTGCTGCTGCAGCAGCAGCTGAAACAGGGTCTCATGTAGGCCCGTTGGACGATGCCTCTTGGGATTATTCTCTTCCGTCGCTGGCACTTTCATCCCCCTTACCGGTGGATCATTGCTGTGCCCTCTTATTCGCGAGCCCTGCAGCACATTTTGACTCTTAGGGTTTTAGATAATTATAAGAGGCTGAGTGTTCTGGCTAAGGACCAACATTTGCTGTCAGCTATTTATCTGCACATATATCACAACACAGTCTTTGAGTAATGAAAGTAGATGTCAAAAACGCCAGACCCCAAACACTCATTTTCCTTATTCATAGATGGTTCGTATTGGGCTTCTGCTGGAACTTTCTGGATTCTTTTTATTTATAATAATATGTATATGTGGACATAACAGTATGCACATGTGAGCACAGATGCCTGTGGAGTCCAGAAGAGGGTCTCAGATCCCCTGAAGAGGGAGTTTCCGGGGGTCATGAAGCACCTAACGCGGGCCCTCTGCAAAAGCAGGACGTGTTCTTCACCACTGAGCTGTCTTTGCGGTCCCTGAATTCTTCATCAGTGTTTCCTACAAACTAGATTAGGTCACGGTAGCATAGAAACAGCAGCTGTAAGGGCCTGTTCGAGTTCAGGAACAAAGACAATGAGCTCATGATATGTCATCCAGGCCACATGGGAAGACCCCATCTCAAAAATCCAAATGAAGGGCTGACCACAGTAATAGCAGCAACAGAGGAGAGTGGGAAGATGGGGAAATGGGAATCTGTCAAACGCCTCCTCCAGGGGCCCTGGGACCACTATGTTTAGGTCACACAGCTCCAGCTACCAATGGGTTCTCTGGAGGCACAAAAGGGGCAACATACAGCATACAGTGTCGTAGAGCCATTAAGTCATCCAGTGGGAGTTATAGGACCGTTTTGGTAGTTGATTTGGCACCTAATTAACCTCACCAAAGGCTAGGGAACATAGTGGTTCATGGTACTTAAATACAAGTTCATTTGGCTTCGGGGACTGTTGATTTCAGGTGCACAGGCATGGTTATTGGAGAGAGTTTTCTTTGCTATTGTTGTTTTGCGATCAGTCCTCTTTGTAGCCTAGGCTGATTTCAAACTGGCAGTCCTTCTGCCTCCTGATTAGAGTGCTGAAGTTACAGGCATATCCCGTCATGCCTGGTAAAGCTTTTCTCTTGGTCTCTTGTGTATCTGTTACTGTATTATGACTGCTTTGTTCTGTGTTCAAGGTTTTTCTTGGACATGCATGTCTTTATCATGGCAAGAATATGACTGCAAGTGTTTGTTTTCTTTGTTTGGGACAGGGTCTTATGACATAGCCCACGGCTGCAGCAGCAATTGTGCTGAGGATTGTAGGCGTCACCATCTATAAAGTCTGGTGACAACCAGGACTTGCAGAAAAAGCCTCAGGATTGCCCTTTTTAAGTTACATGCTTATTCATGCACCCAACATAGAGCTCGAAGAATAAATAGCATGCTATAATTGGCTAAGCCTGGGTCACATGTTGGGGCTAAGCCCAGTTGCATATGAGCTGCTTGAACTGATAGTGGATGATGAATGGTTTTCCCAGGGGAAGTGAGAGTGTAATTAGCAGAAAAGAGGTAGATGAAGCTGCAGGAATTTCACTCTGCACTCTAAAGAGGTCACATGGTCACTCACGGGTTCAAAACCATTCTTTCACAAGTGAGAACAGTGAGATTCCAGATAGGCGAATGGGTTTTTGATTGTACGTTTAGTACAGCATTAGGCATGGACTAGAAACTCATTTGAACTCCTTGTCTTTTTTCTTTGTAGCTCCCAGCTCTGGGAACTGTCCTTATTCTCTGACTCCTCATCTTGACTGCCTGGTCCCAACAGAGCCTGAGCCCTCGAGTCTTTCCTCCTCAGGCTGCTCCAGGGTCTCAAAGTCTTCGGCATTCAGTGGCTGTGTTAGTTGGCTCAGCCTGTATAGCGAAACAGACTACAGGGTTTAAATTTTCATCTTAGCCCTGGAGCCTGGAAATCCAAGATCCAGGTGCATTGTCCTCCTCTGAGGCCTCTTCCATAGATGGTGACATTCCCCCTACCCCAATTTTCAGTCATAGCGGATTAGGGCCTGCCCTCCAGACCCTTGCATGTACTAGGTAAGTGTTCTGCATCTGGCCTCCATCCCCGGTTCTTCAGTTCCATCTTTCGAAACCCCTTCTCTAAATAGAGTCACAGAATACTTGGAAAGATCAGCTGAGGAGGCAGGTATGAATTTGAGGAGAACACAATTTGGTCTGTGGCAGTTGGATATAGCAAAGGACACCTAAGCCTCAGAGATTTCGGTTGAGTATACTCCCCACTTGGGACAACTTTTGAGATGTCAGAATTTAAAGTGGGCATGGTGATGCATTCTGGAATCCTAGCACTTGGAGGGTAGGGACAAAAGAACCGTGAGCTCAAGGCCACCATTAGCTACAGAGCGTATTTGAATCTTGTGTGGGGTTATAAAAGACTCTTTCCCCTCCCCGCAGAAGACTGGACAGTAGGTCAGTTGGTAGAGTGCTTGCCTGGCTTACAAAAACTCGGGCATGGTAGTACAAACCTGGACTAAAGATAAAGTACTCTTTATCACTTGGAAGGTAGAGGCAAGAGGTTCCGAAGTTCAAGGTCATTCATAGCTACATATGGATTTGGAGAGTGGTCAAAATACATAAGTCCTTGTATCAGAAAAACAAACAAAAAACTAGACAGGAATAGGATCTCTCCTTCTCTGTAGTCCCACCAGGCTTTCTCCCTCTCTCTCATCTACACACTTGCTAGGCTCATACTTTCCCACTGAACGCCACACCCCCAGCCCTTCCGTCTCTTTCATTAGAACTGTCTCCACGAGGGATCCACTCTGCTGGGTTTCTGCTCGGCATACCCACCCCTAAATCTCAACGTGGCCAGGGATAGAAAGTCGATCCAAACTCTCCCCTTTACTGATGGGGGCTGGGGATAGGGGAGCCCTTAAATCACTTGCCAGAGTCATATAGTCCTTTATGTATACAGGCTTTCCAATTCCCAGGACTGCTCAGCACTGTTCAGAATATGCATTGTGAAATATAGAAGTCAGGTGAGTGGATTGTAGAAGGTGACCTTGTGGGTCACCAATTCAGTTCCTTCATTTGAGAAACAAAAAGGAAATGCAAGGATGATTAAAAAAAAAAAAGGTAAATGACAGAAACCTTAAAGAACAGGCAGGTCCATAATTCCTTTGTGAAATCATCGAAGGGGAGGGCAAAGCTCCCACAAAGCACTTTCCACTAATTTACCAGCCTGGAAATAAGTTATATTTTTTCCCCAACAGCTTTAATCGATTTCTCCTTGACTTTTCATTTATCCATCTCTAGCTGGAGGCAGCGTGATGAACTCAGGGACAACAGCAAGCCTCGGATCTCATTTTCGAGACTTGTTAGCCATGTGGGTTTAGACAAGTCATGTGATTGCAGGACCCCTGTACCAGGCTTTTTCTTATAAGCCACCAACCAATTCCCCAACCATGACACAGAGACTTACTAGTTTTGAATGCCAGGCCTAGCTCAGTCACGTTTCTGGCTAGCGCTCTCTCTCTCTCTTTTTTTTTAATATTTATTTATTTAATATGTATGGAATATTCTGTCTGTGTGTATGCCTGCAGGCCAGAAGAGGGCACCAGACCTCATTACAGATGGTTGTGAGCCACCATGTGGTTGCTGGGAATTGAACTCAGGACCTTTGGAAGAGCGGGCAATGCTCTTAACCTCTGAGCCATCTCTCCAGCCCCTGGTTAGCTCTTTTAACTGTTTCTCTCTACCTTTTGCCTCAGGGTTTATTATCTTTCTTTCTGTGTATCTTTCCCTGCTTCTCAATGTCTGCTGCCTGGTGTCTGCCTTGTTCTCTCCTCCTCCTTCTTTTGTTCTCCTATTTCTTCTTTCAGGCCTAGATTTGTCCTCCTATTTATTCCCTCTCCCTGCCAGCCCTGCCTATCCTTTTCTCCGCCTAGCTATTGGCTGTTCAGCTCTTTATTAGGTGCCTTAGGCAGGCAAGGTGAAACAAATGCAGCACCTCTTTATATAATTAAGCAAATGCAGCGGAAACAAAAGTAGCACACCTTTACTTAGTTAAAGTAGTAATATTCTGCAGCATAAAGAAATGTAACATCTTTGCCCAGTTAAAATAATATTCTACAACAGACCTCAGTTTCTGCTTGTAAAAGAACGAGGGTGGCACTGACTGCTGGTGGATTGCTGTGACCCTAATATGAGCTGATCACTCACTGTAGAGTGCTCAGATTAACTCGTGGAAGCCAGTAAGCCTCGCATCAAGATTAGCTCTAGAAGTTTAGTGTGATAGCACATGCCTGCAGTCTGAGGTAGGGGCATGAAGATCAGGAATCCAAAGTCATCCTTGACTGCAAACCAAGTTTGTGACCAGTCTGAACCCCATGAGACCCTGTCCCAAAAACAAACCAACCAACAAAAGAAAACATAGCTATGGTCCCTACTGGAGAAAACAAATGCCCCCAAAGGCGAGCTTGTTTGTCCATATTTTCTGATACATGCCTCTAGTGCCTAGAAGTCTGTAACAGGTAGGTCATAGCATGCACGAGTCTTTGTCATATGAACAAGTGAAGGCATGCACATATGTCACATGAATGTACGAATGCAAGTATGGAGGACCGTTTTTTAAAAAAAATCTGTGCTGAAGAGAGGGTTCTGATTGGATGGAAATTTCCAACTTGTTTAGTGATTTTTCCGTGGGATTGGTGTAGTAATTCCTGTTGCCGTCAATGTTCCTCAAGTTCTTGTTTGTCTTTTTAGGCTGAGGCTCCATGAAGAGAAGGTTATTAAAGACAGGCGGCATCATCTCAAGACCTACCCAAACTGCTTTGTCGCGAAAGAACTGATCGACTGGCTGATTGAGCACAAGGAGGCCTCTGACCGAGAGACGGCAATAAAACTCATGCAGAAACTAGCTGACCGGGGCATCATTCATCATGGTGAGTGAGGCGGCACTGGCAAGGTGTCTGGAGAGGTGATGGAGACCACATCGATTGCGTGGAAGTACTCGATTGCGTGGAAGTACTCGTTAGGAAGTCAGGGACAGGAGTGATGGCTCCTAAAGACACAGAAAGGTCAGAAGGTCAAGGCCAGCCTTGGCTAAATAATGAGTTTGAGGCCAGTCTGGGCCATGTGAGGCCCCGTGTCCACAAAATCAAGTGTTAATTAGTAAACCAATAACCGTTTTACTTTAAATTATCTCTTCAGTACCTCTTCCCAATGCATCCTTTTTCCAAGAGGTACTTGGATTATTTTCATATGCTCTCCTAGACAGTGAGCCGTATTTGAGCCTTCATTGGAATGCATATTTACTATTTGCAACCTGATCAGCAGGCTGTGTGTCAAATCTCTTTTCCGATTCAAGAGCCACCTCTCTGGCCATTCATCTTGCTGATACTGTTGTATTGCATAGCGTGCCATCTTAGGCCATTGTAGCTTTATCTGCTCAGTTAAGGGGCAGTTACATTGTTTATAAGTTTTGGCTGTTACTCTGTCTTAGTTACTATTCTCTTGGTGTGAAGAGACACCATGACCAAGGCAACTTTTATAAAGGAAAGAATTTAAATGGAACTTGCTTATAGTTTTAAAGGGTTTGTCTATGATCATCATGGCTACACAGACCTGGTGCTGGAGTAGTAGCTAACAGCTTTACATTCTGATCAGCCGGTAGGAAGCAGAGAGAAACACTCTGGGCCTGGAGTGGGCTTTTGAAACCTCAAAGGTCACCCCCAGGGACACACCTTCTGCAAGGACACATCTCCCAATCTTCAACAACTGGGGACTGATCATGCAAATATATGAGCCTGTGGGGGCCATTATCATTCAAACCATCACACTCTCAGTGGTTCAATGAGCATTCATGAACATGTGTGTGTGCTGACTAGTTTTATGTTGACTTGGCACAAGCCAGAGTCACCTAGGGAGGGGGCACCTCAATTAAGAAACTCTCCATATTGCTCTATTTACAAGCCTGTGGTGCATTTTTTTTTTAAATTGAAAATTAATGTGGGTGGGCCCAGCTCATTGTGGGAAGTGCTACTCCTGGCTGGTGGTCCTGGGTGGTATCAGAAGGTAGGTTGAGCGAGCCATGGACAACTCAGGAAACAGTATTCTTTATGACTTCGGCTTCAGTTCCTGTCCAGACTTCCCTCAGTGAGGGACTGTTACCTTGAAGTGTCAAATGTAATAAGCTCCTTTCTCCCCATGTTACTTTCGGTCATGGTGTTTTTATCACAGCAATAGAAACCCTAAGACCATATGTCCTCAAAGTCTCAGCCTGACCCAGACATTTGCACTCTGATGTTCCTCTAAGCTAAGGTAAAAATTCTTATTTTTGTTCATTCCCTGATAGGTTTCTACTTACAAATAATCCAGGAAAGCTGGGTTTCCATTCCCCAAAGCTGGGGTTCTGAGGACTCCTTCATCACACTCCCACTTTAGTTTTCTCTAACACCTACAAACCCCTGCATCATTTTAGCTATGTGCTGACATTTCTCTTCATATCACTTTGTTTTCTGACAAAAGGGTCATAACCTTGTAGCCCCTGCTGGCCTCGATTCTCTGTCTCAGCCTCCCAAGTACAAGGGTTACAACTGTATGCAACCTTGTTTAGCTTAGATTTATAACTTTTGAGGCTCATGTTATTCCAATGTTCATGCTTATAGAGACTCTGGGATAAGTGAATTTGGTTGTTGGACAAAAATACCACTTACCAGGGTAGGAGCATGGGGTTAGAAAAATAGTAAAGAAAGCGAAGATGGGAGTGGACATAATAAAACAGAAACATAGGACAGCACCGGGAGGGAGCTCCAGTGAGTACTGAAATCCCCCTTGTTTAATTTTCCATACACTTTTATACCCCAATACAACAGGGGGAAGAAGACAAAAGACTGCTTTAACATGATACAAAGGACAAATAGAACAGTTACTTGCTTCAATACTTTCAGACATCAAGTCATTAGCATTCTGTGTTTAGGCAGTGAACCCACCTTAGACCAAGTATCCTGAAGGCAGCCACTCCCACGGTCAAACCTCCTATTTCAAAAGAAGGGGCAGAAGGATGCTTGAATATTCTGACCATTGGTCAGTGTGGAATGGATCTAACTGTATGGGTCATCTTAATGTCAAAAAGACCAAGTAACCACACCCTAGGTCAGGGTGTGTAGCCACGCTTGTTGTCCACAACTTTGAATAAGCTAAAACTCTCTGACCTTCAGACGAGGTGGAAATAGGCTCACATTTTTGGGCCTCCACATTTCGTGAGCCTTTCAGTACATGGTGACAGTAGGGCTGCTGACACCACTGAGTCAGAGCACCATGCTAAGCGTGGTCCCCCACACTAGATATCCGTGCGAGCAAGAATTTAGCCGTGAGATGGATTTTAATCTCCTATCTCTCGTGAGGCTTCCATTGTCCTCTCTGTGTGCATTGTGTTTCAGTGTGTGACGAGCACAAGGAATTCAAGGACGTGAAGCTCTTCTACCGCTTTAGAAAGGACGACGGAACCTTCCCTCTGGACAACGAAGTGAAGGCCTTCATGAGAGGACAGAGGCTGTATGAAAAGTAGGTCCACCGCCATCTCGACCTGGAAGAAGGGAGTGGGCTCTTTCCTTTGCTTGCTTGCTTGTTTTATTTATGTGTATCTTGCGAAGGGAGCTTAAGCTGAATCCAAGCCCTATATATATGGTCATCGGATGACCCTGAATTTCTGATCCTCCTGCCTCCACCTGCTGCTGGCCTTACACCTGTCTGTCAATCTCGCTTGTTTTCTGTGGTGCTGAGGATGGAACACAGGGCAGGTGCTGCAGCCGCTGAGCTTCTTCAGCAGCTCATCCACCCGTCTTTTACCGTGTCGACTTCAGCGTGGCTCTTCCAGGTGGGCTGGTTACATAACCGTTCCTTTTAATAGGAGAAAACTCTGTCATGTAGTTGCTTTGTCTCTTTGCCAGAAATCAACGTTGGTTTCATAAGGTCCTTGATACTCGATCACAATCCTAGTTTCTGTACCTAAAACAATTGAAGGAAACTCCGGAAGAGAGAACGGAAGGGCTCTCTTTGATGTTTGCCATCGAGTGATGCCCGTGACGTTTTCCTTGTTTGATGGATGTGTCTGTTGCAGAATCTGAAGATTCGGTCTCGCACATGCTGTGCACGGGGGACGGTTAGGGTCATGCCAGGCAATCAGGCCGAGAGCACCTTAGGGAGCAGGGTCTGTGTGAGACCCGTCTTTCAGGTCTCTGGAAGCTGAAGCACACCATACATCCCACAGGAACACATACCACAAGCCCAGAGCCTCCCAAGAGGTGTGTCTCAGTGCTAGTCTGCTTTTCTCTGACCTCTTGTTCTTCTAGCCATCCTTATTTTTATCCAGGGTAACATTTTTAGAAAGGATCTCAGAGGCAACGCCATTCCTTAATTCCGGCTGCAAGGCTTTGAACCTTCTGAAAATTTTTGTTTCTCACATAACGCCCAAGTGTCACCTGCTCCACAGTGAGTGGGTGTAGGGGTTACAGTGAGGGTTTAAGAAGCCAGACAAAGGATTGAGAGGATTAAGAGCTAAGGTTGAGTTTTAGTGAAGAACAAAGGGCTTGCACATGCTTCGTAGACTCTACCACTGACCCTTGCCCCAGCCTTCTGTGCATCTCTTCCAACCTCGCCACCTGTGCCTGGCCAATTATACGGTGAACATTTGATGGAAATTATGACTGGAGGCTAGGCTGTGTCTCAGATGTGCACAGTTGCCGAGCCTGTGTAAGACCCAGGAGGAGGAGGAGGACTGTGACGCTGAGTGTTTGGTTGGTTGGTTTGGTTTCTTGTGAGTTGATCAATATTCCAGGACTCTCTGTATCTGTTATTTACTCTCTAATCACTATTACTCAGTGTCTCAGATTGCAAGTACATTTATTTCCCCAACCTGCTTGTGAAATTAGCACTAGGACAAAGAAATTTCATATGTGTTTGACCCTAAGTGACCCAGCTGCGGTTTCACAGAGCTTGGCCTCTGCTTTGGGTTGCTGGATCATGTTTGCAACAAACTTTGGGGCCATTGAAATGGACTCTTCCATTGTGTGCGTTCTCCTTGTGTTATGGGTGACCTTTTTGTGACTTTCAGCATATTTGTAAGCTTCAGATACGTTTATAGCATTAGAAGCAAATAGCTGGTAATCTAGTCAGGTACTTTATTTACATTTTTAGAATTAAAGGGATTTTTTTTTTCCGTGACAGAAGAGGAATCAAAAGGAAAAGCCATCTCCAGTGGGGCAGGGTCCGTCTGTGTGTTTTAGCTTCTGCACCATGTGTCCCACGATGGTTCTTTTGTTCTTTCTCAGTGCCTGGCACAATAAATGTTGTTGAATGTACAAAGGACTTGCCGTGTTGTTTCTGTGCGCCTCTGAGCTTACAGCATGGGAGATCTGCTTAATGTCAAGCCACAATAGCCAGCCTGTTCACCTTGTCTGCTTCCGAAGAGCTTACAAAGCATCTTTTTGTCGTTGTTGTTTTGATTTTGGTTTTTCAAGACAGGGTTTCTCTGTGTAGTCCTGGAACTCACTGTCTAGACCAGGCTGGCCTCGAACTCAGAGATCCACCTGCCTCCTGAGCACTGGGATGAAAGGCATGTGCCGCCACCACCGAGCACAAAGCATTGTATATTTTGTTCTGCTTGACTTTCCATACAATTCTGAGCGATATACCCATCAGGTATAATTGATTCCACTGTAAAACTGAGGACATGAGGTGTGGAGAGGCTTCAATTGTTAATTAGACCCTTAGTTAGGGAGCTAGAGATATTTCTTAAATACCTCTGGGGCTGGAGAAATGGCTCAGCAGTTAGAAACTCTTGCTGCTCTTCCAGAGGACCCACGTTTGTGTTCTCAGCACCTGCATTAGGTGACTTACAGATGCTTGTAATTTCAGTTCCGGGGAAAAGATGCCATCTTTTGGTCTGTTCTGGCACCTGCATGCTCATGGCATAACACACACACCTAAAAATAAACAAGTAAATAAGCAAACATCTTGACAGGGGAATGTCTTTAAGCCATTGTGTAGGATTGAGAGAACGCATCTGTGTGTATGTAATTGAATATGGAGGCCAGAGGGTGGCTTCAGACATGTCTCACTGTCTGTTCCTGGCGACTGTCTCACACTGAGCTCAGAGGTTGGCTAGACTGACTGCCCACGCACCCCAGAGTCCCTCCTGTCTCCACCTTCCCAGCACTGGAATTTCAGGTGTATACCATCATGGGGCTTTTCACGAGGGTGCTGGGAATCTAAACTCAGCTCCTCCTGCTTGCCTGACAGACAACTTCCTCCAGCGCATCTTTACGCCCATCTTCTTCTGTTTCCACCTTGCAAGCATTTTTCCAACTGAGCTTGGTTGGTCAGTCAGTTGGTTGAACTACTTAGGTTGTTTTGAGATAAGGTCTGTGTAGTCCTAACTATTCTGGAACTTGCTATGTAGACCAGAATGGCCTCAGTCTTGCAGCCACACCCTTGCCTCTGTCTCGCAAGTGCTGGGATTACAGGCATGGACCCAAACTGATACCTTCAGCTCTACAGTTTAATTCAAATTTCAGCTTGAAATATTTTCAACCATTCGGGAAGCTATAACAAAACATTTTCCATTGTGCTATGGACATTTTTGGTTTAGTTGTGCTGCCTGATTTGTGGTTTCACAGAACCTTTTTTGTTCTTGGTTTGTTTGTTGTACAGCCCAAGCTGGCTTTAAACTCACATTCCCTCTTGGTATTAGGATTATAGGTATTAGCCACGGCAATGTGCAGCTTAGAACCATCTGTCTATCTATCTATCTACCTATCATCTATCTATCTATCTATCTATCTATCTATCTATCTATCTATCTATCTATCTATCTTCTATCTATCTATCTATCTATCTATCTATCTATCTATCTATCTATCATCTATCTATCTATCTTCTATATATCTATCATCTATCTATCTATCATCTATCTATCTATCTATCTATCATCTGTCTATCATCTATCTATCTTATCTATCTATCATCTATCTATCATCTATCTATCTATCTATCTATCTATCTATCTATCTATCTATCTATCTATCTATCTATCTTCTGAGCCAGGGTCCCTCTATATAGCCATGATTGTCCTGGAACTCAATATTTACACCAGGCTGGCCTCAAATTCAGAGATCCATCTTCTTCTGCCTCCCAGTGTTGGTATGAAAGGTGTACACCACCATACCCAGCTGCTACATAGAATCTTATATTAAGTATTTCTTGGCTTCATGTATTTGAGGTGTTCAGTGGTTTTGATATAACTGGGTTAAAAATTATTTTTAACCACTGTTTATGTGACTCGGGTGATTTTGATACTCAGTCACTCTTGTTAAGAACTATTAACATGGGGTTGGCGAGATGGCTCAGCAGTTAAGAGCACTGACTGCTCTTCCAGAGGACTCAGGTTCAATTCCCAGCACCCACATGGTGCCTCACAACTCTCTCTAATTCCAGTTCTAGAGGACCCAACACCCTCACACACGTGTACATGCAAGCGAAACAAAAATGCACATAAAATATAAATAAAAATAAATGAACTGTTTACATCTGACTGCAATTTTACCATACTTGCTTGCCAGCAAGTTTACCCATAACCTTTCATGGGAACTTGTAGGAGACAGGAAACCCCAGGTCAGGACATGACAGCTACCTTGACCCTTAGAAGTGTCCACGGTCAAAGTACCATCGTGTGACCAGGCTGATTTTGATACTCAGTCACTCATGTTAAGAACTGTTTGGTTCCTATAAACAGCAACATGGTTGGTGACAGCTGCATGTGCACACAGTAGGTTTTGCACAGTCGCTGGTTATATTTGCATGTGCACACAGGGGGTTGTGCACATTGGCTGGTGATGGTTGC
This sequence comes from Myodes glareolus, assembly GCF_982192425.1. Lineage (NCBI taxonomy): Eukaryota > Metazoa > Chordata > Mammalia > Rodentia > Cricetidae > Myodes > Myodes glareolus. Next base: position 18,627,000 of record NC_142044.1, read on the forward strand.
ATGTGCACACAGGGGGTTGTGCACATTGGCTGGTGATGGTTGCATGTGCACACAGGGGGTTGTGCACAGTGGCTGGCGATTGTTGCATGTGCACACGGGGTTGCGCACATTGGCTGGTGATGGTTGCATGTACACATATTGTTTGTTCTGAGATAGGTCTGCTTCCCATTTGCCTTAGAGGCTATGGTATTACATGTGCATGCGCCTGCGTCTGCCTTTCCGTGGATTCCCGAGGATCCATACTCAAGACCTCAAGCTTGCCTAGCAAGCGCTTTACCCACTGAGCTATCTCCCTAAGCCCTTTAATAGACTTTTAAATAAGCCTGAGAAAAGTGTTACTTGGTTTTTGCCAAGTGGTTGTAGAAATCCCATTTCCGTTCTTGAGGAGCGATGTCACCTTCCCCCCCTGGTGTGATCTGCCGCAAATCAGAGCTTTGTTAATATGCAAAGCAGGCTGCAGCCATCTGCATTTGTCAGAAGCCCTCAGGTGTCATCCAGACTGCTAGCTGCGGTTGATTATTTAGAAATGACTTGACTTAAAGGTAAACACGTTGCCGTTTGAACAGGAGTCCAGGCCCAGTAAGTGGAGACGGATGGCGCTGCTAACTTCTGCTAAACGCTCCCCCATGCCCTGTGGTTACTTTCAGTTTGATAGAGTGGGGGATTAACTCAGGATTTCTGAAACCAAAGGAGGATGGGCCAGAGTTCCTTTCCTCTCCCTCACAGGCAGGTCTCCTTTCCAAGTCGGTTTTGTCGTATGTGTTCTGGGAAGGAAAAAGTGCTTACCCATCAGCTGTATTGTGAGGACCAGTGTAATGGAGCCTCAGCTACAGTAGGACTTTTGCATTTTAACACATAGGGCAGTGTTCCATGTATATTAAATGGAGCCTAGTATTACCCAAGCTGAGATTCTTGGCCTGTGTGAAATATTTCTCCCCATCTTTTTTTTTTTTTAAGATTTATTTATTTTTATTTATTGTGTATATACCATTCTGCCTCCATGTATGCTCACATGCCAGAAGAGGGAGCCAGATATCATTGCAGATGGCTGTGAGCCACCGTGTGGTTGCTGGGAATTGAACTCATGACCTCTGGAAGAGCAGCCAGTGCTCTTAACCACTGAGCCATCTCTCCAGCCCTCTCCCCATCTTTTAGATCATTCTCTTCCCATTTCCAAGGTCACAAAGGCTGACCTATATGAACTGCCTCAACAGACCTCACGGGCTCCTGCCTTTTAGTCTGGCTCCATCAGTGGGAGGCACTGGGATGAATTCCTCTGCTCCCAGCATACTGTTGAACGGCCACAGTTGTGGGCAAACAGCCCTCTGCTCATGCCTGTCCTCTGAGGCCCTGTCTAAACCTCCCATAACCATCGGGCTACTGGTGCTAATGACCGGGACCAACCCAGCTGTCTAGACCTGAGCCCCATCATCCTTCCTCTTGGTTTTAGTAGCTCATTTATTACAAACGGCCTTTCTGGTTATAATGTTATGCTGTCCTTTGTATTTATTTTGGTACTGTTGTGCAGTCTCATGTCTTAGGGTTTCTATTGCTATGAAGAGAAACCATAATCACAGCATCTCTTATATTTAATTGGGGCTGTCTTACAGTTTCAGAGGTTCAACCCATTATTGTGATGGCAGGAAATTTGATGCTGTACAGGCAAAACATGATGCCGGAGAAGTAATTGAGAGTTCTCCAACTGGATTGGCAGGCAGCAGGAAGAGAGAGTGATCATGGGCCTGACTTGAGCTTCTAAAAGCTCAAAGCCCACCCCCAGTGACACACTTCCTCTAGTAAGGCCACACCTCCCTATGAGACTCTGGTGCGCGCCCCCCCCCCCCCCCGCACCCTGGTAGCTCCAAGCTCAATGTGTCATCTCCTTGAACATGACCCAAACTCCTTATTCTCTTGTCTCCACCTGCCCCATCTTCCAGTTTCCACCTCCTGAGTGCTGGGTTCAGGCCAATGTCACCATGCCTTTTGTTAATGTATTTGTTTGATCCTGTTACTTTCTGACCAGACCCTGATTGGTCAGTCCTGCAATAATCAGAAAGGAAGTCTTAACTCCTTCCACTTCAGGAGGTCTGAACTGTCTATTTCCTATAAATGGGGAAGCCCCCTGTTGTAGCATGAGGGCCGGCTTGTTGGGGTTTCTGTCCTGCCCAGTACCCCAACAAGCCAGCAAGTCTCAAGGAAAATCACACGGAGTCTACATTAGGTTATAAACTGATTGGCCCTTAGCTCTGGATACTTATTAGCTCTTATCACATATTTTACCCCATTATCCTTATCTATGTTAGCCACACAGCTCAGTACCTTTTTCAGCTGGGCAGGTTACATGCTGCCTCTTTGGTGGTCTGCACAGGAATCGCAGAGGGAGCTTCCTGCAGTCTCTTTGCTCCACCCCTACTTCCTGTCTGGCTTTCCCGCCTATACTGCCGGCCTGGCCAATCAGCGTTTTATTAAAATATGATTGACAGAATACAGACAATTCTCCCACACCACCCTGTTAGTGGTCTTCATGTCATTTTTGTTTGTGTTTTTACTGATTGTGTATCTTGACTATTAAGAAGATTGAAACTGAGACATGGTCCACTGACTGACTCTTTGGCTCGCTTCATCTCTCCTGCATCACCTTTGGTTCCTGGTGCAGCCAACTCACCAAGGTAATTGTAATGTGTCTCATGTTTCAGTCTCTCCAGCATGATGGGAAATTCCAAAATCTAAGATCTTGGAGCCTCATTATCCAATTCAAATACCCTCCCCGAAATGTTTTTTAAAAGGGGGACTAGGTAAATGAATGAGTGATCATTTTCATTAGGAAAGGAGGCAGCCTGCAGCCCCCTTCTCTCTTTCTGAGCTGGGGGATGCTCACATCAGACAGAGCAAAGGTTTTACTCTTCTGAGGCTGCTGCTCTGTTCGTGCCTCTTAGTTGTAGTTTCTGCTGCTGAATATTCAAAAGTGGTGACTACGAACCCCAGCCAGCCCCCCTCAGCCTTGACTACCAACCCCAGCCAGCCCCCCCAGCCTTGACTACCAACCCCAGCCAGCCCCCCTCAGCCTTGACTACCAACCCCAGCCAGCCCCCCTCAGCCTCCACTACCAACCCCAGCTAGCCCCTCAGCCTTGTTATAATTTTGGTGCCATTCTCATTATTTCTCACATATTTCATTTGAGCCCCCTAACTTCTCTAGGAGGGAGGTATGGTCACCATTAACTCACAGGTGAGGCAAGTGAATTAGAATTGAGCAAACCAGCTGGGCACAGTGGCACATGCCTTTAATCCCAGCGCTTGGGGGGTCAGAAGCCGATGGATCTCTGTGAATTCCAGGTCAGCAGAACGAGTTCCAGGACAGCCAAGGCCACACAAAGAAACCCTGTCTCAAAGAAAACAAATCAAAACAATAAATAAATACGTATGTATAGAAACAAGCAAACTAAAATACTTGAAGACTGATCCTGGGGGCCAGCTATATGGCTCAGCAAGAGAAGGTACTTGCTGCACAGGCCCAAGGACGCGAGTTCGATTCCTGGAGCTCACATAAAGGTAGAAGGAGAGAACCAACTCCACAAAGTTGTCCTTTGACCTCCACGTGAACACCTTTACATGTGAACCTCCCATGCCTCTACTATTAAATAAAATTAACAACAACAAAAAGTTATCCTGGTCAGAAGTTGCTTATAGCATAGGTTCATTCCTTTTTCAAACTTGAAATTAGAAAAAAGGTACATGAGCATGAGAACCTCTACTTACCCCTTGGGTATATACTCTTGTTTTCTTAATAAAGCCCAACTTTGCTTCATACTAAAATAACAACAGCAATAATAATGTCAATGATAATTTTTAAAAAATTAAATTTGCTTGCAGTTAACCTGTGGAAGGAAGATAAAGAGCATTCCCAGGGTGCTTTGAAACCATTTTTTAAACATCTAGCTCTCACTGAATATTATGAATTTATCTGGAAAATGTTTACACAATCTTTTCTAGTGAAAACCCACTATTGTTGGTGAAGGAGGTGGGGCAGGGTGAGTGTAATCCGCCTTCCGTGTCAGAGGGAAAGAACCCTCGTGGAGCAAGAGGGCCTGGGGACATATTGAAACTAGGTAGTAGTGGATGTTTGAGGAATGGCACCGGTGGACCACATGGCTGGGTCTCTAATGGCAGATAGGGACTCTTCCATCATTGACAATTGGTGTGGTGACTCCCTTGGCTGGCGGCTTTGTGTGAAACCCTGGGACGATTGCATGGACAGTGTGGTTGCGTTGCTGGTCAGGCTTTGCTGGCTAAATGAAAACATCCGTGCTCAATTACAGCCCCTTCACACGGGGCTTGGGAATGAAAATAAAGGCATTATTCCGCCAACTGGCAAAAGCAGTTATTAATTCTAGATTCCCCCCTCCCTGAAAAATTCCTTCCTACTACAAAGAAAGAAAAATCCAACTATGGTTTTCAAATTTATAGAAGTTAAATTCTCAGCTAAACTTTTGACTATGAACCCGAACTGTAACATCCATAAAGTGCATGTGTAGCTCACTGTGGAACTGAGCACATTAGTGCCCTGTGGAGCTACTGCCTCAACATTTTAAAACCATCTCTGTAGTCCACCGTAGCTTAACATTATAAACAAATTAGCTTTGGTGTTTTCTAGAATATGAAACTATTTTTCTAAAAAGTAATTTAGCCTTTGGGTCGTGGCAGCCATTTTCCAGTAACTCAACCCAAATAACAAACATTACGACAAAGAAGGGGCCACCCAATGTATGTTTCCTAGGCCTTTTAGGAAGCACAGAGTCATTCCTCTGGCCATATATTCGAAGGGTGATACTATAGACACCAAGGAAATGCACACTGTTATTAAAAAAAGTAATGTCACTTAAATGTTACCATGGGAAAACAGGAAGAGGTTGTGACATCTTTCTGAATGCCGCAGGTGTCGTTGTAAACAACCAAATTAAGGGTAAGATTCTTGCCACGAGGAGAAATGTGCAAACACTTATTAAGCACTCTAAGAGCAGAAGCAGCTTCCTGAGATGGGTGAAGGAAAAACAATCAGAACAGAGTAGGAAGCTGAAGAGAAAGGCACACGATCCAACAGTCTGCTCCGCCCAAGAGGCGTTCACTCTGTGAGGACAGACAGGCAGGAACCTGGGTTGCTGGAGCCCATTCCCTGGGAATTCATGGCTTAATGGACAAAAATAAATGGAGGCTCTAGACTGCATCATCTTGTTTTCTTTTTCAATACAGCTTCTCTGTGTAACAGTCTTGGCTGTCTTTGGAACTCTGTGTAGATTAGACTGGCCTTGAATTTATAGAGATCTGCCTACCTCTGCCTCCTGAGTGCTGGGATTAAAGGTGTGCCCTCCATCCCACCCCTTCTAGGCTGTATTTTGTTGTTGTTGTTGTTAAGTAAGTTAACTACTTTGGTTTCCCTACTTCAGCCTCTAGCCTCTCCATAGCAGATTCCTGGACTATTGTCCAAACTCTGCAAGGGTCAACTGCTGGGTGTGAGGCAGTTGTGCGTGCACATGCGTGCATGTGTGTGTGTGTGTGTGTGTGTGTGTGTGTGTGTGTGTGTGTGTGATGTGGTCTCTGCTACTGTGTGCCACTCACTATGGTAAGTGCTTTAAACAGATGGATTCTGAATCTCACGGACTCTGTTGAGCTGTCGTTGTCTTCATTACAAATGAAACTCTGAGTCAAAGGTAGTGGAGCATGCCTGCAATTTCAGCACTAGAGAGGTGGAGGCAGGAGGATCAGGAGTTTAGGGCCATCTTAGGGCTACATAGTGGCTTCCAGGCTAGCCTGGACTACACGAGACTGTCTGCAAAAGCCAACTAATTAACTAGGTAATTAATTAATTCTAAAATAAATGAATAAATTAAGACTAGAGATATAGCTCAACTGGTAGAGTGCTTGTCTCGTGTGCAGCAAGTCCTTGGTTCGATTCCTTGCCACACATAAATTCAGCGAAGTATCATACACCTGCAATCCCAGCACTCAGGAGGCAGACACAGGTGACTCAGAAGTTCAAGGCCTTCCTCGAGGCCAGTGTGAGCTGTTTGACACACCGCAAATGTAAAACAAAGCTCAGATCCTAGAGCCCAGCCAGACCCAGATGGCCAGCCGATTTAAGTCCAGGACGACTTCCTTGAGGCACTACCTCTCTGGAGCCCATGTGCTGTGCTCGTAATAGTCCAGAAAGAAACGTAACCGGCCAGATCACATTCCCTCAGTGTGTCCCCAGGGGGTGTTGCCTTTATTCCTCTTGCTTCCTTCCTGCACTAGGACAGATTTATCCACCATGAAGAGTCACTTTCTGCTTTTGCAGCCCATTCCTTGGCAGTGGCAGAGGTTCCATGCTCCTGATTAGTGCCTGTCCCAGCCTGCCCTCCATAGCAATTGGTCTTTCATTGCAGATAACCTCCTAATGGCTTCCAGCCAGTGGACCAGCTCAGAGTTCTATGTGAGAGTGGATTCCAGCTATTCAGAAGCTCACTTACTTTCCTTCCTTCTGGTGGTGCACACTAGGGACCTTGCTCTCGGTGAGCAGAACTTGCCAGAGTGTGGGCAAGTGCCTGTCGTTTACTAAATGGAAGCGAGACCACTGTGGTGGAAAATGAACCCGTGACCAATCACCCTTGCACAGAAACATCTCAGCTCTGTGCTGCCACCCCTCAGAACTGGGTTCAGAGTTTTTCTGGGGCGCCCCTCGTCTAGAGATGCTTAGCCTGTCTAGTTGCTGCATATTGCCCTTGCTTATCTCTCACTGTCCCACAGCCAACCCCTCCTGACCACTCGTTCTTGTTCCTTGATCTTCTGTGCTATCTCACTAGCTCCCAGGGAAACTTATTTTGTTCTATTTTTTCAAAATTTGAGCCATGGTTTTATGTATCCCTCGCTGGCCTCAAATTTCTCATGTAGCCAACACTGGCCTTGAATTCTCAGTTCTCAAACCTATATATTCTAAACTTTACTCAGGTATCTGAAACAGGAGGGTTTCCTTGGGTTGAGAGCTAGCCTTGGTGACATAGTGAGCTCTGGTATAGCCTGAGCTACAAAGTGAAACCCTACCTCCAAAGTTAATCAACAAACAGAAAGCTATTTTAAGGGCGTGCTTATAATTTAGAATTATAATTAGGTAACCTGGTTTGTTTGGTGGATCCATAGATTAAACCAGGACCTCACACATGATTGACAAGGGTGTTATCATTAGCTTCATCTCTAAGTCGACCTACTGTAAAAAGAGTAGGGACCATTTCTCCTCTGCTTTATATTACTTCAATGAGGACCCAGGACTATACACACATCCTGTAGCCACATAGATGGTTCACCTGAAAAGCCTGAGGTGGTGGCTCCTGCTTGTCATTATACTCAGTTTTAGTTTTCTTTCTTTCAGTAACCATGCTTGTTGAGATAAGACTTGCTGTGTGTAGTCCTAGGTACCTACTTGTGGTTGTCTTTTTTTTTTTTTTTTTCTCTTTGGGAGCCCGCCACCCAGCTCTCAAATAAATACGCAAAATTTTATTTTTACTTATGAGTGCCCAGACTTAGCCTGGCTTGTTTCTAGTCCGCGTTTCTTAAATTATCCTGTGCACCATATGCCTCTGGCTTTTATCGTTCTCTATTTCTGTATACCTTTCTTTACTTCTTACTCCTTGGCTTGCTACATAGTTAGGTGGTTGCTCCCTGGAATCCTCCTCTCTTCCTCTTTTTGCTCCTCGATCTTCTCTTCCCAGAGTTCCCCTCCTATTTATCCTCTCTGCCTGCCAGCCCCGCCTATCCCTCTCCTGCCTAGTTATTGGCCATTAAGCTCTTTATTAGATCAATCAGTTGTTTTAGGCAGGCAAAGTAACACGGCTTCACAGAGTTAAACAAATGCAACATAAAAGAATGCAGCACATCTTTGCATCATTAAACAAATGTTCCACAGCATAAAGAGATGTAACATTTCTTAAAATAATATTCCACAATACCTAGTACGTACTATGTAGGCAAGACCTTGAGTCTTCTTACTTTATTTCTGACCACATGAGTCTTTAATTTGCTAAACGATATGGTTAGGATTAAAGCTTTGACAGCTGGATCCAACCTTAACTTTCTGAGATCCCAGCCTCATGGCAGAGGTACTGGCCGGAGCCATGTTTATTGTCACAACTCTATGGCATTTCAAGGTCCCTGCCACCATCAAGAAGCATGCTATCGGCTCTCATAACACCATCTAAGTGTTTCGTGACAGGGCCTCTTAAAAGAGCTGCAAAGTTTCACAGCTAAAGCTGAGTCAGGAAGCCTTTCTTAAATGAGAGCGCTTGCCTCTAGCAAGCAGAGCCCACCCGAGAAAGTGCTGCTACCAAGAAGCTGTGCTTAACTCTATTCTTTCCTATCTAGAATAACTTCCCAAGCTCTCTCGGGCTTTATGTGGCTGCAGTTGTACACACATTGGGTACCATTCTGTTGATTGCGGTTTCTGTCCTGCCACGTCCTGCAGCTGTTAAGTCCCAAAGAATCACACAGAGGTCTACATTAATTATAAACTGATTGGCCATTAGCTCAGGCTTCTTATTAACTCTTATAACTTATATTAGCCCATTATTCTTGTCTATGTTAGCCACGTGACTCCGTACCTTTTTCCGCGAGGCAGTCACATCTTGCTTGCTCTGTGTCTGGATCATGGCTCGACCTTGTGTCGTCTTGCCTCAGCTTCCTGAGTACTGAGATTCTAGGTGTGTACCACACCTGGTGATGTGGTACAAAGCTGAGCCCAGGGCTTAGTGCACAATTAGCAATAACTCTTCCAACTGAGCTACATCCCCCAGCCTCCTGAGTGCTGGGATTTCATGCCCAATGGATATGGGAGAAACTTGAAGTACTCAGATGGATACCAGACAGGATTTACTGATAAACTTGCTTAGGAAAAAGCAAGTTTTCCTAAGCAAGTTTATCAATATATATTATTAGTCAGATCTAATAAAAGGGTGAAGTCTCTAATATGACTGGAAGGTAAGACGTATACTAACCAGATACGTTAGAAACTGTGAGAGAGAACATTCGGTACCAGTTTAAGATTGCTGGGAAAGTTTCTGCCAATATTTATTCTCCAAGATTGGCCTCCAGTTGGGCTTTGTTCCTATGACTGATGGAGACAACTGTGAGTTAGAACCGGCTGGTAGGCCCCGCCCCATGTCAAAGAACAAGCCTCCAAGAGTCTGTTCCAGGGTGCAGCTCAGGGTCACAGTCATTAAGTCCTGGTCTTGTCATTAAGCACCCTGTGTTCTTATTAGAAAAAAAATCATAATTCTGCCAGGTGGGCAAGATGACCCGGTGAAACAGCCATCTGAAAACAACACTGGTGTACTTAAGAAAGAATTCCGGCGGCATCTCTATTGGATAAATCTCCCATCTGCCAAAGTCACCAGACTTCTAATCTCGTGTCTCTTTTTAAATTGTTCAAAGTGTATCCTGGGACTGGGACCTATAAGAAATTTAAAGATGACAACTCATATGGAATGTCTAAGCCTAAGGGGTAGATAAGACTGTAAAACATTCTACATGAGGTGGCTGTACCTTGGTTGTTGGTCTCACCTGAACAAATGCTGTTAAAGAGACCATCCTCCCACACCTTGGGGTTGGAGAGATAGATGACTCAGCAGTTAAGAGCACTGGCTGCTCTTCCAGAGGACTTGAGTTCAATTCCCAGCCCTTACATGGCAGCAGACAACTGTCTGCAATCCGTTATCCAACACCCTCACACGGTCATACATGCAGGCAAAACACCAGTGCACATGTGTGAGCACACACACACACACATACAGAGTCTTGTGTGAAGCGATGTCTCAGTGAAGAGGTATATTATTTCTATAAAACAACCAATACTTCTATTGTCTGAGGATTATGAAAATATGTACAATAAATAATAATTTTGTTTTTCTAATGAGCCCTTATAAAGCCCAGCTCCCCTGCCAGTTGTCGGGCAAGTCTACGAGACTTGTGTTGTTTTGAACTGAGGGCAACGACTCCCCGTTTCCATCGCTTTTGTGCAGTGTTTGGTTAGACTACTGAAGTCAAATGAAGCCTTTTTAGAATGGCTGTGGTTTCAAATCCATACTTGGCTTCTCTCTCAAGTTCTGTAAATGACTCTTCAGAGAACACTAAAAACTCTAGGGAATGGGGAAATTACAGCTTGGGTTTCAGAATATTAGTGTTTTGTTTGCTTCCGCCTAATTCAAAATAGCAAACAAAGAGGAAGGGCTTTTATCCTTCAGAGAAAAGTAACACACCATGACTGTTGCCGGTGGTATTTGCTTAGCTTTCCCACAGTTGGTTAGAAAATATTTATTAAAAATCTAACTTCTACCTCCTCCAAATTTAGTTTTCTAAGACATAAAAAACGTTTTAAGACACCATGGGATTCTGTCTTTAGGAGTTTCTAGTTTGGTTGGAGGGGTAAGAATCATGTATTATACCTAGCCTGGAGGTGTGAGTCTTTGATCCCAGCTTCCACTGCAAGTTGAAGGCCAAATTGACTAACACAGTGAGACCCTGTGTTAAATAAAAGCTAAGAGCGTTAGTCTATAGAGAGCTCCGTCAGTTCACCCCCCGAACCTCCATGATTAAAAAAAAAAAATCCATGTATGATGCCACGCTTGTAATTTCAGTGCAGGGAGGTAGAAGTCGAAGGATGTTGGTGGCTCACTGGCCAGCTTAGTTTCAGACCAGTGAGAGACCTTGTCTCAAAAAAATGTGGATATTGTCTGCAGAGATGGTAGATATATATATATATATAGATAGATAGATAGATAGATAGATAGATAGATAGAAAGAAAGAAAGAAAGAAAGATTATAGATAGATAGATAGATAGATAGATAGATAGATAGATAGATAGATAGATAGATAGATGGGTGGGTGGGTGGACGGACAGACAGACAGTCTGTTGTCATCAGGATGGGAAGCATGGCAGTATAAAGGTAGGCATGGTGCTGGAGAATTAGCCGAGAGTTCTACATCTGGATCCTCAGGCAGTAAAAGTCAAGACCTTGTACTAGGCCTAGCTTGAGCATATATGACCCTCAAAGCCCGCTCCCACAGTGACACACTTCCAACAAGGCCACACCACCTAATAGCATCACCCCCTATGGGCCAAACATTCAAACACAGGCATCTGTGGGGGCCATACCTATTCAAACCCCCACAGTTAGGATGCATGGTAATTGCAAGGCAGCCTGGGTTACAAAGTGATACCCTGCACACTTTGTGTGGGTGGGTGGGGGTCTGCACACATACACAATAATTGTAGGAGAAAAACCATGGCTTTAAGTTCAGTTGTTTTTTTTTTTGTTCTAATTTTGTTTACAGAGAAAGGATGAAAGAACTATGTAGGTTAGGTTGCTGCTTACTTTGAATACTTTAGTAGAGACTTGACGATTGAACTGATGGTGGCAAACATGGTTCCCCCTCTCCGTTCAGCGCCTTCGTGCGAGACCTCCCTCCATGCCTCTGCCCTTTCCTTCTGGCTAGTGCGACCCTCATCTCCACAAAGCACTGGACGTGAGCCACTGGGCCTACCTAGACCTCAGCCCTCCTTTCCCCTAAAACCAATTTCCTTTGTGCAGTAAACATCCTGTGTCACGGGGCCAGTCACTCTTCTGGTTTTTGAGATAGGTTTTCACTTACATAGCCCAGGCTTCCTGAATGAGCTGGAACTCGTCATAAACCTCAGCTGGCCTCATAGCCTCATGATATTTTAACTACTCCCAGCTTCCTTTCTGTTTGTCTTGAGACAGAATCTCATGTAGCCTAGGCTGGCCTCAAACTCTCTCACTCTCTCTTCAAACCCTCCCTCCCTCCCTTCTTCCCTCCTTCCCTTCCTCCCTTCCCTTTTTTCTTTTTTCCCAAGACAGGGTTTCATTCTGGAGCTCTGACTGTCCTGTAACTCACTGCATAGACTAGGCTGGCCTTGAACTCACAAAGATCCATCTGTCTCTGCCTCCCAGCTGCCAGGGTTAAAGATGTGCACCCTAAGCCTGGGTTGGCATCACACTCTGTTTAACAGGAAGTGGGCTTGAATTCCTGATTCTCCAGCCTCTACCCTCCCCAGTGCCGGAAATATGCAACACCATGCCTTGCTTGCCCCAACTTCTGGCCCTGCGCACAATTCTCATATTCCCACATCACACAAGGCCTGCCTGACCCTCTTGAGTTTCTTTCAGTGCCCAAGGAGATGACTACCGGCTTATTTCTATTCCTGTTTTGGCACCTGAATGGGGCAGTTCCTTCTATTGTATGGCCTTTCCTCTGGGTTAACGTGAATCTGGGAAACTGGACTCTGATACCCATCGGGAGAGGTGGAAATGAGCCCAGCAGCATCAGCAGAATCTGCTGAGTGTTGGCGGGAGTCAAGGCTCAGCCATGTGTAACTGTGTCGATGGGCGGCGGCCTTATGCCGTGATTACGGGCCAGTACAGACACAGCTTTACTAAAAATCCATTTGCGCTATAAGAGGGAGGATGTTCCAGAGCAACAGTCACACTTTGGATTACAAATTAAAATGGGATTAAAGTCCTTGTTGGTGGAAATATATAAAGAGTCTTAATTTTGATGCAGCGTGGGAGTTGAATCCCCACCCCATAGTAGCCCCATAAGACTTTTAGTGTAGCTATTATCATCTACGGGATTGAATTTATTTTGCAGGTTTGTAGCACAAGTTTCTGACGTACTTAAGGCAGAATATGATTTGAGGGGCAGGATCATTCTTGAAATAGGGTATTATGATGTAGCCCTCACCAGCCTGGAACTCACTCGTAGCTCAAACTAACCTCAAACTCACAGCGACCCTCCTGTCTCCGTCTCCCGTTGAACATTGGGCTTACAGGCATCAGCCGTCATATCTGATCAGGCATGATGACTGTCGCTTGTCTGTATGATCACATTCAGACCGCACAAAAAGTTCTCAACTAGGCACAAATATTTTTTGAATTAGTACATTTCATATTTATTTTATATATTTAAATTCATTTTAGTGTGTGTGTGTATGTGTGCGCGCGCGCCATGGGGTACATGTGGAGGACAGCCTGTGGGAGTCAGTTTTCACTTCTGCCACGTGGGTCCCAGGGATCCAACTCAGGGCATCAGGCTTGGATAGTAGGTACCCTGACAAGCTGAACCATTTCTCTGACTCTAGACACCATTCCCATTCCAGGTTTACTTGTGGGGAATTAGTCAAATAACCAAGTGAGCGTGCTTCAAAAGGACCTTCAAAAGTACCAGGTAGAGAAGTAAAATAGAGAAAATGCAGATGATAATCGAGGACCCTGTGGGTGGGGATAGAGAAAACACAAACAGAGAGACTGCAAAGCTGTGGCTGAGTTATAGATGTTTAAAGTAGCATTTGGTGACTAAAATAAGTAACTGCAGTTATTCCCCAAAGACAGTCCCAAGCATTCCGCCCTTCTATCTAAGCATGTGTGTGGTTTTCTAAAGAGGCGGCACGGATGTCGCCTCCCCCTGATATTCTCTGACCTTTGAGCCTTGGCAGTAAGGCTGCCGTGGTTGGCTGGTGTTTGACAGCTATGCCAAGATGTGCAATAGGGGAAGAATATTCTTCTAGTGCAGCGACAGCTGGATAGCCGCACGCAGGAATGAAATTGGCTCCTTACCTCACACCTTATGTAATGAAGTCAAACTGTGTCATTGAACTAAATATAAGAAAAGAGAACAAGAGAGAGATTAAAAAAAAAACCCACTCTTGTGCTTGGGCAAGGCAAAGGCAAAAGCAACAGAGTAAAAGAGGTAAATGGAACCACGGAAGCATTAAAAACCTGTGCTACGATCGGTGCTTTAACGATGGGAACTGATAAATCACGATAGGAGAAAGATATTGAAGCATCATATGGCTAATAAGACACTCACCTTCGGACCACGCAAATCATTCATAAAACTCAACAATAACGAGTAACGACCATCCAGGCATTGTGCACGGGTCTGTAATTTCAACATTTGGGTGGTGGAGGTTGGAGGGTTAGGAGTTCAAGGTCATCCTTGGCTACCGGAGAAAAACAATTTTCTGTCTCTCAGAAAAACTATAGCACAATAGGCATAGAACCTCCAAGCCATTTTTCCCCCAAAGGAGATGTGAAAATTAGACAATAGATGCCTGAAAAATGATCAAAGTCATTAGTCATCAGGGTCATACAAATCAAAGCCTCAATGTGATACAACTTCACACCCACGGAGTGATTGTAATGAAAAAGAACAGATGATAATGATTTTTTGGCTAGAATGTGGGGAATTTGGAGAGCAGTCTGGCAGTTTCTCAAAAAGCTAAGCAGTTGCCATATGGCTGAGCAATTCCATTTCTGGGTATATAATGAAGGAAAAAATTAAATACACACACAAAGCCCTTGTATACTCAAGCATCATTTAATAACATAATTAGAGAAATCTGTTCTTAGGCAAGTTTGCGTGAGCATTCTATAGCACACTGACCCAAACCTAGGCAGTATAGGCTGTCTTGTATGTATGTATAGTTTAGTGCTTCTAAAGCTGGGATGAATAAAAGCCATATGATGTTAAAATAGAGAACCAGGCATAGTGGTGTATACCTATATTTACAGCATTTTGGAGGCGGGGGATGCAGAGAGCTGGACCAGCCTGGGTGACATCATCTATTAATAGTTGTGGGGTTTTGTTGGTTTGTTTCCGAATTGGAGGATGAAAATGCTTTTACCTGGCTTGTGTGGGTTGCTGCATAGTAAAAACGATTGAATTGTGTCAGCTAAGTGAGTCATCTTAGGTTTATGAATTACAGCAGAATACAGCTAGAAGGGACAGAGAGAAGGAAGAAGGGGAGTCAGCCTCCTAGTTGCAGCTGCTTCTGCATCCGGGAGCCCTGAATCTCCACGTGTGTAGCTCAGGGTGCCTTCCAGGACAGGGGCTGTATCAAGACATCATGCAGCGTTGACTATTCGTCTCTGGCTTCCGCTTCACACAATTGTGGAAGTGGCCTCGCAACCTGACCTAGAGCCACAGAGGGACTGCCAAATTCAATCCTGGGAAACAACGCACAGAATACTTAAGAGACAAATGATCACTGTTCAAGCCACCAAGTTTGAGAGTAATTTTTTTGCTTCTTTAAAAAAATTATTACCAGTTTTAATCTGCTTGAGTATTTTGTCTACATGTATGTCTATGTACCATGTGAGTGTCTGGTACTTTATGGAGGCCAGAATAGGGTATTGGATCCCCTGAAATTGGTGTTGTAGATGCTCATAAACTGGCATGTAAGTGCTGGGAATTGAACCTGGGTCCTCTGGAAGAGCAAGCAGTCAGTGCCAGGTATTGGGGTTCAACCTGAAGATCAGAAAAGTAAAGCAGCCAGCCACTGGCTCTTACCTCTACCTCAGATCAAAACAGTGAACCTGCCTCCAGGAATCCTCAGAATGAGACTTCTTGACTGAACCGAGAGCTGTCTCCTCCCTTCTTAAATTCCTCTCTAGTGCTAGGATTAAAGGCATGCACCGCTACCATCCAGCTTCTGTGATGAACTAGCTTGGCTACTGGGATTAAACGTGTGTGCCACCACTGCCTGGTCTGTATGGCTGATGAGTGTGGCTCTTTTACCCTCTGATCTTCAGGCAAGCTTTATTTATTAAAACACAAGTGAAATCTATCGCTACAAATCAGATCAAATAGTAAGTCAGATTCATACTTTAGCGTGGAGACTTCATATAAATACTAAACTCCAATCCCAAGAAAGACTTGGGCTTAAAAAGAGGAAGCAGGAGGGGGATGTTTCTGGATTGTTAGGGGAAATGAGTAGGGAGGAGCTGAGGACACTGGAGTTTTAAATGGCAGGAGACGAGCCTGCCAGCTGGCCCCTTTCCTGATCCTTGGCAGGAGCAGCTAGCCAGCCACTTGTCCAGAGGCCGCCAGCTACTTAGAAGGAATTCTAAAGGACAGAGCAGGTCATGTTTCTGGTTACAAGAGCATCGTGAAGTAACCCTGTGCTCTTGTCCTCAAAGGAAAAGCAGCCGTGCAGGAAGAAGCTGAAGTGGAGCTAAAGGTTCAGAGCCTGCGCCAGAAATAGAGAGAATTTTTAAAAATCAGTTTCATTACATTATTTATTTGCTCATCTAGTTTGCGTGTGCATGTGTATGTGTGTGGAAGCAGGCATGCCATGGCACACATGATGTTCAGAGGACCAGTCTGAGCAGGTAGGTTCAGTCCTTCCACCGTGTGAGTCCTAGGGACAGAACTCAGGGCATCAGTCCAGGAGGGGAAGTGCCTTTACCAAGTCAGTCATTTCATCAACCTGTGGAGAGGGCTTTACTTACTTACTTATCTAAAGACAAAATTTTGGTGGAGTCAAGCCCAGGCTGGACATGAATAAGAGAGACTTCCACCTCTACCTCCTGAGTATTAGGGATAAAAGGCATGTGCCACCACACCTGGCTTTGTGAGGATGGCCTTTTTAGCATGTACTTGGATGCCGTAGCAAAAAATACATGCATGTAAGAGGAGAGAGCCGCTTGTTGGTTCCCACTGCCCAGAACTGAAATAATCACACAGAAACTGTATTATTTAAATCACTGCTTGGCCCATTAGCTCTAGCTTCTTATTGGCTAATACTTACATATTAATTTAACCCATCTCCATTAATCTGTGCATCACCACAAGGTCGTAGCCTACCAGTAAAGTTTCAGCACATCTGTCTCCAGCAGCAGCTCCATGGATTCTCTCTGACTCCACCTCCTTTCTCCCAGCATTCTGTTTAGTTTTATCTCCCTAGCTCTGTTCCCCTATAGCTCTGCTACAGGCCCAAAGCAGTTCCTTTATTAACCAATGATATTCACAGCCTACAGAGGGGAATCCTACATCACATGCAAATGAGCTTGATTTATTCATTCAGCAATTTATTTATTTATTTATTTTGCAAACATGTTAACACGAGGAAACACCTGTAAACAGCTCAGGTGGGGTCCAGTCAGCAGATGATTCCTGGGTGGTTCTAGAAGAGGTACAGTGTTCAGATTTATAGAGCCCTGAAAGTTCTCACAGGAAATAATACCTAAAGTGGGAAAACATAGGAGACTAGTGTTTCTTCTATTTTCATTCAGAATATTGTGGGCATCAACAGAAGTGGTGATGTCATTTGTCCTGTTCGTGCGTCCTTCTTCTTTCCCCGCTGGAGTCTCATCACCAGCGCAGGCTCCCAGCACTCCCAGACATTGCAGGGCTTTCTTCTGTGTCATTTTGTTTCTAAGTCTTGGCAATACTACTTCCTCTTTCCCTCAGTGTTCAGTGATACACAGCACGTCGGGCCTTTTTTGTTGTTGTTCTTTATTAATATCAGTGTGTGTGTCATTCATTGGTCGGTTATTGAAAAAAATGCTAAAATGTTCTGTGATGTACTATTTCTTCTAGATCTATGGGTCACATGGGGGCCCCTCTGCTGGTTTCTCTTGGGCTCCTTCATGGGATTGCTGGTTGGTCAGACAGACAGGGTTTCTGTTGGACTAGCAGGTCCAAGATGGCCTCCATCATGCATCTCAAACTTGGTCCTGGCTATCACCGTGCACCCTGGTTCCCCTAGGGACCTTTCTTCTAGGCGCCTACACCTGCTTCTTACATGGTCATTTCTTTATGGCACTCCAGGTAAAGGCAGGCATTTGTCAGGAAGCCTCCTGGTCACTTTGCTTCATCCTGTTGTCCCGAGGCCAGCCACAGGTTCAGGAGATGTTAGAACAGACTCAGCTTCTCCATGAAAATGCAGGGAACTACAGTCATTTGTTCATGATACATCTCTTACACAATGTCGCTATCATTCTGCCTCTGTGTTGAAGTACATTGTTGTACTTCTGTTCTACTGAATGGAATCTTTAGTGTTCGTATCAACCCAGCTGCTACTAACCTCAGGGAAACATTCGAAGAGTACTTTCTAAGGTAGAGTAAAGTGCCAAAGAGGATCAACTTGGGGGAATGATGTAGCCAAACTGATTTTGCATGAATTCTGTGGTATGCCAAATAAGGTTTATAATGAGGTCTGATAATATGGTAATCACTTTTATAAATAACTCTTGCAATCTCTCTCTCTTGTTCTTGTTTGGGCTTTTATTATTGTTTTGATTTGATTTTGTCTGAGACAGCATCTCACTATGTAGTCCAGGCTTGCCTCAAATCCGTGATCCTTTGCCCTGTCTCCCAAGTGTAAGAATCGCTGACATAATGGGAGCAGATGCAGAGATCCACAGCTAAGCTCCCAAAGTCCAGTCAAAGAGAGGGAGGAGGGATTATATGAGCAAAGGGGTCAAGACAATGATGGGGAAACCCAGAGACACCTGACCCGAGCTAGTGGGAGCTGACTGACAGCCGGGGAACACACATAGGACCCAATTAGACCCTCTGAGTGTGGGTGACAGTTGTGTGGCTTGGGCTGTCTGTAGGACCATGACAGTGGGACCAGGATTTATCTCCGGTATATCAACTGGCTTTTTGGAGCCTTTTCCCTGTGGACGGATACCTTGCTCAGCCTCGATACAGGGGTTAGTGGCTTGGTCCTTCCTCAACTTGATTTGCCAGACTTTGTTGACTCCCCACAGCAGGGCTTACCCTTTCTGAGGAGTGAATGGGGATGGGGGGGGGGAGGTGGTGGGGGAAGTCGAAGGAAGAAGGGAGGGAGGAGGAACCGTTTTAAATAAAAAATCTAAAAATCTCAGTTAAAAAAAAAATCACTGGCATCGACCACTATGCCTGCTGAGCTCTTGTGCTTTTTTTTCCACCAAAGATTGGTAATCCATGAATCAGGAAAGGAAGCAGAGCAGGTACTACCTTCCTCATTTAGTGTCTCATTTGTTACTGTCAAAACGTAGGTACTTGAGAATGGATTGAGAACAGGAGTGGATGCATGGCATAACTCATCTAAGAAAATGCTGTAGTTCACGAGGTTTAAAATGTAGGCATTTTAAACTAAAGTGGTGGCATTGCTGGAGATGAGAGGGCCTAGGTGTAAATGAGATTGCTTTAGGAAATAAAATGTATAGGTCGTCTGACTATATGTTGACTGGGTGACCAAGACAGAGGCATCTCAACCAGGATTTTTTTTAGCAACGTAATCTATATTCTGCCACATGGCTTGTAACCTCTCCTTAGTACCACCGTACATCCAACTTCCTCCACATCTGGCTGGTAAATCTCGCAAGCCTCAGATTCTTTCCCAGAGTTCCTATCTCTCCTCAGAAGTCCTGCCTATTCTCTCCTCCCTAGCTACGGGCCATTCAGCTCTTTATTAAACCAATCAGAAGGTGAGGAAGGACAGGCACCTCTTTACGTAGTGTACAAAAAGATTATCCCAACAGTAGAGTATCCCAGTCTAGTTGAGACCTAATCAGGAGTAGGAGCTGCCTCTTGCCTGCTCTGTCTAATAGAGGCTCCATAGCCAAACCAGGCTGCATGAACGGGTTCCAACCTAGGTAAACAGTCTCCACCCTTAGCATATTTTCTTGCAGTAGAGCAATGTGCACAGCATATGCTCAGGGGATAATTATCTAACCCTAGACTCCTCCATCATTTATAGCTGAATTAGATATTGTCCCTATAAATAATCTCAGTTAACTCAACGGTTCACCAAGTCAGACTTGGGTGAATGGTTTCTTTGGTTGTTATTGTTGCTCTCTTTGGGATAAATGGACATTTCTTCTTATTCTCCTGAGAAAGATATGTTCATGGAGAAATAAGAGGAAAACGGTAGTGTGTAATATCTCTAGGTAAGGGCAGTGGTCAGTATCCTCTAATGCATTGGTGTCAAAGGAAATGAAAACGGACACATGTTCTCTGATGTTGTATAGATGCATAAAAAGGTGCTTTCTGGCTCCAGCCATATCTGTTTTGAGATAAACTAGATGAGATAAAGGATGTGATGGTAGAATGTGAAAGAATCAGGAAATTTGGGGGAGGCATATTGACACATAGCTGTAATCCCAGTATCCATCTGCAAGTTTGACCCTGCTCTGCTCATACCAAATCCAAGGACAGGACTACACAGTAAGACTCTGTCTCGAAAAAAGAAAAAAGGAAGAAGGGAAGGAGAGAGAGAGAGAGAGAGGGAAAGAGAGAGAGAGAGAAGGCAGACAACAGGCTGGGGAAGGTCAGTGTAGGTGCAAGCTATGAGGCTCTATGAAGACTGTAGAGGGATCACTCAGGCAGGTGTGACAGTCATCGCAGCCTGCTATAACAAAAATACCACAAACTGGGTGGCTTAAACAAAAAACACTTGTTTGTGGAGTCAAAAACAAGTTGCCATTCAGTTCTGCGAGGGCTTGCTTCTTGTTTGCACATAGATGCCTGTCTTCTTGCTTCATCTTCACTTGGAAACAGCAGGGAGGGAAGAAGCAAGATGAAGCATTTAGCTAATAATTCTTTATCAATAAAAACTCAGGAGTCAAATATCGGGGTAGGAACCTGAATGGTCAGAGTTGTGGCAGCTAAGCAATCAGTGGCCTCCTCTCTCCTTTCTTGATCCAAAAGGGTTGAGAATCCTTTCTAAACCCTGCCTTACTAGTGCCTGTGTCTCTCTATATGTCCTTGGTCCTCCAAAACCCCTTTTTTAAATTTTAGTCAGCTAATAGGTAGCTTCACCCTCTGATTCAAGGTAAACTTTATTGGCAGTCTTGGGAGTGTCAGAGTGGAATCAGAATATTCCAGAACAGCAAGATCTTCTTTTCAAAAATTTAAAAATATTTAATATTTATTTGTTGGTATGTGTGGAGGGCACTTGTATGTGTGTGGGCATATACATGTCACAGCAGACATGTGGAGGCCAGAAGACAACCCTGTGGAGTTGGTTCTCTCCTTCCACCTTTACTTGAATTCTGGGAGTCCAGGTCACTGGGCTTCCATAGTGTCCTAATTTAGGTTTCTATTGCTGTGAAGAGACACCATGACCATGGCACCTCTTATAAAGGAAAACATTTAATTAGGGTTGACTGGCTTACAGGTTCAGAGGTTTAGTCCATTACCGTCATGATGGTGAGCATGGCTGTGTGCAGGCAGACGTGGTTCTGGTAGCTGAGAGTCCTATATCTTGCAGGCAACAGGAAGTCTATGGATTGTCACACTGAAAGAAGCTTGAGCAAAAGAGACCTCAAAGTCTACTCCCACAGTGACACACTTCCTCCAACAAGGCCACACCTCCTAATAGTGCCACTCCCTTTGGGGGCCATTTTCTTGCAAACCAGCACACATGGCCAGTGCCTTTGCTTTCTGAGCCCTCTTACTGGCTCTCTCTCTCTCTCTCTCTCTCTCTCTCTCTCTCTCTCTCTCTCACATCCTTTCTAATCTTATCATAAGGACTCTAGTCTCAAAAGCTATTCCTGCCCAAAGTTCCCATCTCCATTTGCCACTACATTTAGATGTAAATTGGGGGTGGAGACACATGCAATCAATCTGAAGTTTTTTTTAAGACAGTGGTCTAGGAAATGGATTTGGAAAGATGTTAATGAGGCAGTTTAGAAAGACAGGCCAATGCATTGTAAAAACCCTGACTAACCACTCTGCCTTCTCTTCTTGTTGGACTATTACTTTAACTAGGTAAAGATGTGCTTCATTTGTTTATGCTGCATTTATTTAATTATGTAAAGATGTGATGCTGTTTCACCTTGCCTGCCTACGGCACTTGATTGGTCTAATACAAAGCTAATTGGGCAATAGCTAGGCAGTGGAGGGCTAGGCGGGGCTGACGAGCAGAGAGAATAAGTAGGAGAAATCTAGAAACAGGGGAGAAGAGGGAATGAGGGAGAAGGCGAGGGAGTGGTCTGGGGTTAGAAGCCACCTAGCCACCAGGAAGCCAGCCAGACATTGAGGACACAGGAAAGTAAATACAGGAAAAAAAAGAAAGGTTGGGCTGGAGAGACGGCTGAGAGGTTAAGAGCACTGGCTGCTCTTCCAGAGGTTCTGAGTTCAATTCCCAGCAACCACATGCTGGCTCACACCACCTATAATGAGATCTGGTGCCCTCTTCTGTCATGCAGGCAGAACCCTGTATACATAATAAATAAATAAATAAATGAACAAATAAATAAATAAATTTTTTTAAAAAAAAGAAAGATAAAAAGCCCCAAGGCAAACAGTAGATAAAAGGAAGTAGATTAAAATAATATTAAGTCTTTATGTCATGATTTGGGTGCTGGTTGGTGGCCCAAAAGAAAAAGTGTGCTACACTTTCCCTCATTCTTTCTTGATTCCCTCAAGGGTGTGGGTGTGGTTGGGTGCCAGGAACCAAGCCTGGGGCTAAGTAAATGCCGTGCCGCCAGCCAGACCCCCAGTGCTGCCAGACTTTCCAAAGTGGCTCACTGCAGTGCAGCCTGTGAACGGTAGACTTGTAGTTTGTGTTTCCAGCTTTTGTTTAACTACAGGAGAAAAGGCATCTTGTTCATTCCAGACACAGATTCTCTCTTGGAGTTGACATCTAGCTGTAGCAGCATATGACAGCTGCGTCTGTCTGTCTGACAGCTCTTCTGTGGCACTTCCCGGAAGCCTCGGATATACTTCCTGGAAGCCTCTGATGTCGCCTTTCAGATGAGCTCTTCTCCTTCTGTTTATGTTTGCTTTACTTTTCTCCTCCTCATGTTTCCCCCCAGACTGATGAGCCCGGAAACCACCCTCCTACAGCCGCGGGAAGAGGAAGGGGTGAAGTATGAGCGAACCTTCATGGCCTCGGAATTCCTGGACTGGTTGGTTCAGGAAGGTGAGGCCACGACAAGGAAAGAGGGGGAGCAGCTTTGCCACCGGCTCATGGAGCATGGCATCATACAACATGGTGAGTGTATCAGTCGGTGCTCACCGTTCCCAGCGAGAAACAGTCTCCTAACCTGTGCTTTGTAACAACACACACACACACACACACACACACACACACACACACACACACACATTCCTCATCCCTGGGTCCATAAGTCAGCTATGCCTTGCTTACATGTGACTTGCTTCTATGTTGAGAGTCAAGTTCAAGTCTATTTCTTCCCTTGCCCATTCACCGTGAGGTCAGTGTAAAGAGATGTGTTGTTTTGCAGGTGTCTCCACAGACACTAATGAGGAAAGGGCGGGAGTCTTTGTTATTTTTAATTTTATGTTTATGCTTGTTTTGCCTACATGTGTGTCTGCACCACATCAGTGCCTGGTGCCCAGATAGGCTAGAAGAGGGGGTGCAGATGGAGTTGTGAATTGCCGTATGGATGTAGGGAGTTGAACACGAGTCTTCTGGAAGAGGAGACAGTGCTCTTAATGGCTGAGCCATCCGTCTCTCCAGCCCAGGAAGGCAGCAGATGCTTATAGAGCTCCAAACTCTCTTCTTAGGTATGGTATCACCTCACAATTCCGTATGGTCCTCACAGCCGTATAGTCACTTTGATTGTGAATGCAGGAAGATAGGAAGTTCAGGGTCATTCTTGACTACATAGCAAAGCAAGCTATATGAAACCCTCTCTCAAAAACAAGCATTAAAACAATTCATAAAAAGAATAAACAATTTTGTTTGTCTGATCTACTGCCCATGACCTTAGGGAAGTAGAGCTTGGGGCGGGAGAATGAGCTGCTTCAAGCTGCATGGTTAAGCTGTAATATAAAGGGCTTTGTAAACATTTTCTTTTTATTGGGATAAATTGGAATGATGCAATCAATATAACCTTTGGTTAAGAGTTTTATTATCACTATTGCAGAACAAATAACTTTAAAGTTTAATGGACAGCATACCAAAACTTAATGATCTAGACCAGCAACTATAAATGTTATGAATGAAAAATGGTGCCTCATGGTTTCTGTGGATCAGAAACTGGGTGGTTCCCACTGGGGTCTCCCCTGAAATTGTGGCCACACCATTAGCCAGGGATACAGGACTGGAAGATTCGCTCCCACTATGACTCACTTGTTGCTGAGTACCAGGCTCAGTCAATTGCTTTCTCTTCCCTGGGAAGTGAGGATGACCTCGTCGGGCAGAAGTAGAAATAAACACGGGTAGACATAGCGCTCTCGTTCCATGGTCCTGCTCTTGGTCACAACCCACTCAGTTCCTTTCCCTGCGAAGTGTTGGCTTGGGACAAGGAAGAGAAAGTCGGAAGCCTGTGGTTGTTTCTGCCCAAATCCATAGAAATGGGGATACTGGGCTGCGAGCTCCTTCCCCAAATTCTCCTGTTTCCCAAGCCAAGAATATGACAGTGGAATTAGAGAGATGAAAGAAATGTTAGAAACAATGAGGAATGTTTTCCCAACTCTAGAATGCAGCCCTCTAGTGGGTCATGAAATGCACGCCCACCATGACACAAGGGTGGCTCTCAGAGGACAGCTTGCCAGAGCCTGTTCTTTCTCCCACCATGTGGTTCCCAGGATGGGCAACAAGATCCTTTATCCACTGAACCATCTCACTGGCCCTGGAACATAACTTTAACAAGCCGTTTCCAGCATTAGAAATGATTACTACAAATGTACATTTTTACCCCTCATTATGTCCCCTGTGGACCTTCAGGATTACCCGGGAACATGAAGGTAGTACAGAAACTCCTGCCCTATCTGCCTTCTGCTGAACCTCATCTGTGTTTGAGCAAGATCCCCACGAAATCAGAATGTACATAAGGTGGTGCGCGAGCTGGCCTATGCCTATAGTCTCAACACTGGGAGGTAGAGGTGGGAAGATCAGGAGTTCAAGGTCATGCCTGGCTACACATAAAGTTCAACATTAAAACATAAGAGACACTAAACCCAACTACCACAGAAAAGAACAGGGCATAATTACATAGTGAAACAAGTGTTATTTTGCAAAACTCTTATTTATAATATTAATGATGCAAATACTGATGCCCATATAGTATGTGTGCCTCCAGAGAGGTATACGGACTGAGATAGGGTCATCTGTTGCAACCTAAAAATTACTTGCTCCTGTGTGCTGGGGTTCAGTATTGAGAAAGCCACCAATGTGTTTTCATTGGCTTCCTTGGCTTCCGGTGTATTCCAGGGCATTCCCTCCTGTGCACTACTACCATGTTGAACTCATCGTGACTGTCGATGACCTTCTATGTCCATGGCTGAACTAAGTTCAGTGAAGATGGGAGTTGCAGATAAAGCATGGCGCCAGATTGTCCCCTGGCCTGATGCAGCTCATAGTCCTGTGACTATAGACTCTACGGTGGTTAGAGAAGCCATCCATAAACAGTAGAGGATATCTTAGGCGTGTCAGTTCTTTGCCTGCATATGTGTACATACACCGCATGCATGCCTGGTACCCACAGAGGCCAGAAGAGGAGATTGCATCCTCTGAACCTGCATGGTTTTGAGCCTTCGTATGGGTGCTGAGTTGAACCTGAGCCATCTCGCCAGCCCTTGATCATTGTATTCATAGCGATTTAGTTGAGCCTCTTAAATCTACTAAAGTAGCTACTCTTTACATTTTTACAGCATTTGATAGGCTGTCTGTCACCTCAACAAAACTGTAAGAGTACAACACAGTACTGGTGACCAAAAGACAGGTATTCTTATTATCTCCATTTTATGGTTCAAGAAATAAAGTACCAATAAGTTAAACAGCTATTGAAAGCTTCTCAGATAGAAGTAGTGAAATGGGTATTACTGCTAGTAAGTGTGGACTTAGAACTGGTTAGAGTGGCTGTCATTTTCCCTAGCGAGCCAAGACATCTTTTGGTTTGAATGTACCTTCATTTTGCTCCACACAGGAAATGCCAGACGATACCAAGTTCTATGAGAAAACCAGTTCCTCACTCTACAGTCTACTGACTCATTCTGTGCATGAGAGAGAGGATACCAGATGTCATGAGTTATTTCCAAATGATTTCCAAGGAATGCATAATTATAATCTCAATTACAGTATGGTTTTATAATGCTGTAACCTCCATGCCATAAAGGTGAGCCATCGCAGATAAAATCAAGGCATTATAGAGAATCTGATGTGGGAGCAGATCCCCCGGTTGTAGGAGGACTAAAGATCCTGAAGGTAGAATCAAACTCATTTCCCAACAGACTCCACTGCTAGATCACTAACTTGGAGTTAGGAAAACACCATCATCATCGTTAGTGTCCTCAGAGACATTCTGAATTGTCTAGCCAGTAATTAATTTCAGAGATTAAACATTAAAGCAAGGCAGCCCTTAGGCTTTGACGACAAGGTTTCTGGACAGAAATGGTTCCCTAGGTTGAAACCTGTCAGTGTGAGCATCAGGCCCTCTCAGAAAATACTTAACTTTGTCCATGAATGGTAAATGATGCTCTTATTAAGGCAGGGCTTATTAGATGAGTAATTAGCAGGCATTCATATTTAAAGGCATGCGTGTGTCTGTGCAGGCATATGTACATACACAAATGCCTATATGATGATCATATGTTCATATATTTCTAGTTCATTTTTTTTAAACTAAAGGCCCCACACATAGAAGTTCTACCACTCAGCTCTACCACTGAGTTATAGACACAGTCGTGTGTGTGTGTGTGTGTGTGTGTGTGTGTGTGGTGTAAGGTGTACACCTGCAGCTTATACACACACCCTTTAAAAGGTCTTAATCTACTTGCCATGCTGCCCCACACTCACCTTACAGCCTAGGCTAGCCTCAGATTCACTGAAATCCTCCCACTTCGGCCTCCCAGGTGCTGGGATTGCAGGTATGCCCTGCCACACCTGAGTTTTCAGCCTTCGTTTTCATTTTGACACAGGGTCTTACCAGGTTACTCTCAATAGCTCAGGTAGTCTTGAATTTGTAGTCCTCTTGACACAGCCTCGGAAGGAGCTGTGATTACAGCTTTTTTCTTTTTGGGGGGAGGGGGTGGGGTGTTTAAGACAGGGTTTTTCTGTGTAACAACCCTAGCTGTCCTGGAACTAGCGCTGTGGACCAGGCTGGCCTTGAACTCACAGAGATCCACCTGCCTCTGCCTCTCGAGTGCGAGTACCACCCGGCTTTCTTACTTTCTAATGCATTTATATTTACTATATACTAAGTACTGGGCTAAATATTTTATAATATATTAGGTAGTTAATATGTATGTATTTTACATATGACTATATATATTCTAAAGGCTTAGCACATGTCTGAAGTACCAATACTGGTGGAGGAGATGCTAAAACAAGATTGTAGGTTGGATGACAATTGGGACTACATAGCAGGTTTTCGATTAGTTTGGCCTACAGTGTGAGACTTGGTCTCAAAAATACATATATGCATACATTCATACATACATCATAATTCTTATAGTAGTTCTACAACACTGATATAAGTACAAAAAATTAACAGTAAAAAAATGAGGTTCAAAGCCTTTTAAGATATTTTGCCAAGGTTGCCCAGATAGGCTGTAACAACTATAAGCACTGTACCTAAGAAAGAAACTCACGTGAGCTGTGGATACAGCTCAGTTGGCAGAATGCTTCCCTCGTGTGATTAACACCCTAAGATTGGTGGTCAACACCACACTAGGCATGGTGGCACTTGTGTGTAATCCCAGCATTCAGGAGATAGAAGCAGGAAAGTCAAAAGTATCAAGGTCATCCATGGTTATATGAGTTTGAAGCCAGCCTAAGCTAAAGAAGATGTTTACTGAAGATGAAGAAGAGGGGCTGGAGAAATAGCTCAGTGGTTTAGAATGCTTGCTGCTTGTACATAGGACCTGGGTTTGGTTCCCAGTGCCCATGCCGTGGTTCATCAGTCATACATAACTCCAGTTCTAGAGGTTTCAATGCCCTCTTCTGAAATAAGAGGAGGAGGGAACTTCTGGATCCAGTGTGTGTGCAGTTGGTGTGGCTCTGGCGTAATAGAATGTGCCCCATTATGGAGGATACATACTTTGGATTTTGAGCCTAGCTCTATTTACTGAGTAATCATCTTTAACTTTCCCATCTACAGATTTATTAATGTATGAAGTCAGCTTCTATTATAATGTTTTTGGGTTCTCCTGACCAGAGAGCCTTTGAACACCTACAAAGGCAGTGTCACACTGGAAAGGTTGATCATATAATGCCTAAGATAGATTACAGTGCACGAATACACAGAAAGATCAGCAAGAGATATGTGATCTGGAGGCACAGGCTTCCTGTATGGTCCCAGGGCACTGGCTCCTGCCTCCAGTCCCGGGCACTAATGCACATCCAAAGCCTCTGTCCAGGAAAGCCCTACCGAGACTCTGAGGCTAAGAACTTCACTGTGGGTCACTCCTATTGGCATCCTGCCTGCTCCACCAGCCATGACTGCGAGCATTCCAGACTCTTGAAGAGGAAGCAGGTGCCTCCATAAATCACACTGTGGCCTGAGGATAGAGCGCACCTTCATATTACAAGCGGGCAGAGTGGCTTTATCAGTCAATGACCTAGGAAGCCTTCCAAAAGCCACGTTTCCGGAGGCTAGCCAGAGCACAGCCCCAGAAGCAGGCACCGCTGCTGGCGATGCTAGATTGCTCTTTCCCCCATCACCTGGTGGTGAGAATTGAATCTCAATACTTAGGAAAAGCTCTCGGCACAATGTTCAGCTCGGCTGGCTTCAGATGCCAGCTTTTGTTTGCGATCTGGTCACCTGTAAATATAGTGACCATTTAGAGAGCTTCTACAGCCTTCGAGTCACTATGGTAACTTACATCCTTTACGTTCTTATTTTCCTCTAACTCTAAGTTGGGCATTATCTGCTGTGGTGGCTTGGGTGAGAAATGTCCTCCGCAGGTCCAGTATTTGAACACCTGGTTCCCACTTGGTGGCACTGTTTGGGCTTTAGGCAGTGTGCCTAGCCTTGCTGGGAGAGCTATGTCTCTAGGGCTAGAATTTAAGAGCTTAAGACTTCAGCCTACTTCCAGTTTGCTCTCTGTGTTTTGGCTTGCTTTTGAAGATGGGCATTCTCAGCGTCCTGCTCCTGACTGCTGCTGTCTGTCGTGTCTCTATGCTGCCATCACCGGACTCTTATTTCTCTGGAGCTGTTAGTCCTCCCCCAAACAAACAAACAAACAAACAAACAAACACTTCTGTAACTTCCCTTGGTCATGGGTTGTTATCACAGGAACAGAAAAGTAACTATTACATATTCATTCTTTGTGGCGCGCCCCCTGACCAGCAGGGGAAGAAAGACCACCGACACGAGGATTCTTCTCTGATCACGCTTTTAATGAAGCCTGCTTGGTTGAGGGAGAGCTGGAAGTGAGGGGCCCCGAGCTGGGAGGAGTGGCGGCTTATATGCAGGCTGAAAAGATGTTCCCCCCTAACAGGACACTAGTCAGGCTAGGATTGGTGCAAAGCTGTTGCTAGACAGACTAAGGTAAGACTCGCGCCAAAAATAGAATTGCTTATCTTGTTTACCACGCTTCTCAGCGCCATCTTGTAATGGCAGATCTCAAACACGTGTGGATCCCCACAATTCTTATTTATTTATTTATTTATTTATTTATTTATTTATTTATTGTTGTGTGTTCATATGATACAGTGGAAAGGGGTATGGTGTATGTGTGTGTAATCAGGAGTCCAGTGTTCTCCTTCCATCTTTATGTCAGTAGTGGGTCTTGAACTCAGGTCCTCAGGCTTGTATGATTGTGTTTTTATCCACCATACCATCTCCCTGGTCCAAGTGGTCTCATTTTCAGATGGTTAAATCATCTGCTAATGATGAGAACTAATAAGTAGTAGATTCCAAGTTTACCAAATCAGGGCAGTTTTGAAACTACCTCTTACCCACTAGATACTTATCGTTAGCCCCACTAGGCTAAGAATAAAAATTGTTAGCTCATAAAAACTGAGCTGTGTTGACTGCATTACAGCAGCTCACATGGGCTGGCAGATGCTGCAAGTTATTAAAAAGAAAATTGTTAGCCCATAAAATTCTACCTTTTCTCAAAACACTAACAACCTTGGGGTTTTTGTGTAACTTTTACAACCGGGGTGGACACACATCCCTGGTACTAAATATTTCCCCAGCTGCCTTAGCTCTCAACTGGTTATCTTAGCCCTAAGTGGGGTGAGATGGAAGCCGGATAAGAGCTAAAGTAAAGCACTCAGCTGCAGCAACCGACCCTGGATAATCAGGCTCCCACGGCACACATCGCATTTCCTCCCTTTCCGCTTTGGCCAGGGCACTTCAGCGGTATCAACACTTTATAAAACCCTCTGGCTTTTCCTTTTAAGTCTGTAATTCTATTAAACCGTGCAACACAGAGAAGAGCGGTTTTGCACACAGTATCTTTGGAGTCCTCCCAGCAGCCTACGGTGCTGAGGGGAAGATGGAAGCTGAGACGCTTGAGACTCAACAAAAGTGCCAGGTTCAGATAGAGAAGTGGCGTCATTCCAATGATCAATGTAATTGATGGAGGTCAGCCTAAGGTTGCAAATGATTAGACAAAAATTAGTCGAGACAGGGTTTCTCTGTGTTACGGTCCTAGCTGGCCTGGAACTAGCTCTTGTAGAACAGACTAGCCTCGAACTCACAGGGATTCACCTGCCTTTTCCTCCCGAGTGCTGGGATGAGAGGCATGCACCACCACTGCCCAGCAGAAAAATACTTTTCTTTCTGCCCTTCTTGAGTTCTTAACAAAAACCCCTTCTGACAAAAGGAACTTCTTGTCTCACTAAGGGCAGGTTTTTGACATTGAAAGAGTGTGTGTGTGTGTGTGTGTGTGTGTGTGTGTGTGTGTGTGTGAGATAGGGAACAAAAGCTAAGGATATAGGTCAGTGTGAGAGTACTTGCCTGGTGTTCATGATGCCCTGGGTTTAATTCCCAGCACACACACAAATATGAAGGCTAAGGAGCTTGGTCAGATATTAAGGGTATGAGGATTCTCCTAGAATGATGCGGCAGAATTCTCTGCTAACCACTAGGCTTGACGGGATGGGAGACTGGATCTTAGCAGCCTGACTCAAGTATGGTCCAAGAGAAGCTTTTGAAGAGGTTAGGCTGTCCTTGCTTTGCCCTCCTTCCCTGTCTTAGGGTTTCTGTTGCTGTGATCAACGCTGTCACCAAAAGCCACTTGGGGAGGAAAGGATTTATCCAGCGATGCTTCTACATCACAGTTCATCATCAGAGGAAGTCAGGCCAGGAGCTGAGGCAGGAACTGATGCAGGAACCAACCACACAGGAGTGCTCCCTGGCGCGTTTCTCCTTGCTTACTTTGCCTGCTTTCTTATGGCACCCAAGACCAGCCAAGGAAGGGGTGGCACTGCCCAGAGTGAGCTAGGCCCTCTCCTATCGATCATTAATTCCAAAAGTGCCCTACAGGCTCGCCTACAGCCTGATCTTAATGGAAGCATTTTCTCAATTGAGGCTCCCTGTAAGATGACTCTGTCATGTGTCACGTGGATGTAAAACTAGCCAGCACATTTGCTTTTCCTTTCGGGCACTATTACTTATATTCTCTCTCCTTTTTTTTTTTTTAAAACCTGCTGAGCCACTCCCCAAATCCCCTTCATTTTGCTTTGTGCCTGAACAATACTCTATTGTATAGCTGTACTACATTTTCTTAATTCCTCTTTAAATATGTACTTATGCTGGTTCATGTTTTAGCTATTATGCATAGTTCATAATAGCCATGCGTATCAAAGTATCGCCTTTATATGCTGACTTCGTTTTTCCCAGGGCAGCTGACTCACGGGAGATCTGTTGTTAGGGGTTTGAGGAACCCCTGTACTGTATTCCGCAACAGCTACGCCGGTTTGCGCTTCGCTGGTCATTACAAGGGTCCCTTTTCCTTCCCTTCCTTGCCAGTGTCTGTCAGTCATTTATTGCTATAACTGGACTGAGATAATAATCTCACAGGAGCTAATGCTGTGGAGTGAGTTTTCATAAGTGTCTGGGCGATTTTGATTTTTAGTTTATTCACACCACTGAGGATGGAACCTTGGGTCTTGTGCATCCCAGGCAAATGCTCTACCACTGAACTACATCCCCAGCCCTTCTTGCCTCGGCTGGCTTTGAACTCACTTCGTAGCCTAGCCAGCGTTAAATTTGCTGTATTGCTGCCTTAGTCCTCCCAGGAATTAGGATCACAGGCCAGTGCCACCAGAGCCAGCGTTAGTTTTTCTTTTGAGAAAGTATTTATTAGTCAGATAATTTGCTCACTTTTAAATTGGATTTCTTCTTGATTATCATATTCATTTTGTCGTCTTCTTCCTCCTCATCCTTCTTTTTATGGCCCAATATAATCTTCTCGGAAGCCATAATCTAATAGAATGTTTGTTTCCTCTATTTAGAATTTCTAGGAAATTGGGTTGGGATGCAGCTCAATTGGTAGAATGTTTGTCTGGCATGTACCAGACTTGACTTATAGCCCCAACACCACATGAATGAGACCTGATGGTCCATGTCTAATCTCAACCTTCTAGAGGCAGAGGTAGAAGGATTAGAGGTTTAGGTCACCCTCAACTACACAGTGGGCTTTTTGGCCAGTCAAAGATATACACTACCTTGTCTTTTTTTAAAACAACAACAACAACAACAACAAAACCAAGGTATATAGGGGTATAGTTTCCCTGCTATACCCTGATATAAAATGTGATGGCTCAGTTTTCCATGTTATTATAATAGAATACAGAAGATGAAAACTGGACACAAACAGAAGCTGCCTGCAATGTCAAAATAGGGGACAAAGTTGCTTCGTGGTGTCATATACAAAGATGTTGGCACACATTGAAAGTGCTGATTTTAATTCAAGAAAAACAGGCCTGTAGCTGCACCACGCCGTAACATGAAGCATAAAGGGAAGGGAAGATACTAATTTGATGCAGTCTTTCAGTTGAGAATGTGATCGTGAATGAAGGTTTCCTTCTGTTCGGTGTCTCTCACTGTATCCCTATCCTTCTTGGCTGCAGTCTGCCAGGGGAGTGTCTCTTGTTTCTGTTGATTCAGACTGTGTTTAGCTCGTAAGAGTAGGTAGCTATCCTGTCCTACCTCAGGCCCTTCTGACAGCATGCCGTTCTTCATCTCCTGCTTTGGTCCTCAGTTTAGCCACACGTCCATTTTGTTTGTTTTGAGATATGATTTCACACGATAGCCCAGGCTGGCCAGGAACTCACAACACAACCAAGACTGACCTGGCAGTCACAACAGTCCTTCTGTGTCTGCCTTTTAAGCGTTGGGATTGCAGGCATGAGCCACCATGTCTGGCTTTGTGTATTTGCCAAGTATTTTCTGAGGGCGTGAGAATGTCATACAATATAAGCACCCAGGCATTGTGCGGTTGACGTGTATTGGCCCCAATATCTGCAATTTTCTGCATTTGGGGTCTTGACAAACTATAGAGGGAAAACCTTTGGGAAATAAGATTGCATCAGTACTGAACCAGTTCCGAATCTCTTGTCATTGTTTCCAAGACAATGCAGTAGCAGCTGTATCACATTTACATAGTATTCGGCATTGTAAGTAATCTAGGGGAGAGTTGAAAGTCACAGGAGACTATGTGGCAGTTATGTCTGAATGCGGGGCTATTTTTTATACAGACTTGAATAGCCCTGGAGATGCTGGTATGGGGGTTTGGGGCTCTGTCCTGTGGATACCAAGGGAGGACCATATGTTAGAAGTGGACAATCTTCTGCTGGGCAGCCGGCTTGAGTTTTCTCAGGTAATGCGAGTATTTGACAGGTTGAAGTGATGGGATTTAGTGGGATACACATGCTGGGCCTCAGGTTTATTAACAGAGCACACCAGCTCTCCACAGTGCAGCGGACAGTTCAAAGTATGGATGACGGTGTGTTCCACGCCTCTCCTCCATCTTCAGTATTTACTTCCCGTTACAGACAAGCATGAGCTCAACTGAATCGCTTACATTGGAGAGGATGGTAAGAGGAGAGTGGGGGAAACTCTCTTTCAACGGGTGCCTCAGAGCCAGGCACGTCACTCCATGCCTATCATTGCAGCACCAAGGAGGCCGAGGCAGGAGGATTGGGAGTACAAGTGCAGCCTGCACTGGGTGGAAAGGTCCCGGACAGTCCCGGGTTACTAGAGCGCTTATCAAAAACAAAACCAACAGAAAAGTGAATCTCTTTCAGCAGAGGCTCTTTCATTGCTTGGATCATCGGGTTCTTGTGTCAGCCCCTCTGCTCTCAGCTGCAAGACTGGGGCTCTGAGTAGGGCTTTTACCTGTGACCTCGGCTGCCCTGTGTTATAGTCATTGCTCTCATGACATGTCATCCTTGATATTGTGCTATGTTTCACATGTACCATCTAGAAATTCTCCCAGGAGCCTCTCTGGCTCTTTATTTTGAGCCTATAGTAGTCAGGGTTCTATAGAGAAGCAGAATGGATTTTCAATCTCTATATAAACAGGATTTCTTAGGGTTGTGGTCTGACCCTTCCAGTCATGTCTCATGACAGTCAAAGAATCAACTAGTTGTTTGGTCCTTGAGACTGCTTGTCCCAGCTTGTCTTCAGTAGATGCCGGAATCCCTAGTAAGCAGATTCTAAGACCAGTGGAGGAATGAACTTGCCAGCAAGGGGGGGGGGGGCAAAGAGCAAGAACTTCCTTCTTCCGTGTTCTTTATACAGACTGAAACCAGAGGGTGTGACCCGGATTTGAGGTGGAGCTTCGGTCAACATATCCCTCACACATGTACCCACGAGCTTATGTGGTTAATTCCAGATGCAGTCAAGTTGACAGCCAAGAATAGCCATCATACCAAGAATAGAGCCCCTCGGACACTTCAATGTCAATACAGCTGGACTCTTCAAGCTCTCCCCTCCCCTCCCTTCCCTTCCCCTCCCCTTCCCTTTCCTTCTCTTCCCTCCCCCCCATACTCCTTCCCTCCCCTCATTCTCCCCTCCCCTCCTCTCCCTTCCCCTCCTCCCTACTTCTCTCCTCCATTTCCCTCCCCCTCCCCTCCCCTTCCCTCCCCTCCCCTCCCCTCCTCTCCTCTCCTTTCCTCTCCTCTCCTCTCGTCTTCTCTCTTTCCCTTCCGTTCCTCCCTACCCTCTCCTCCATTTCCCTCCCTTCCCTTCCCTCTTCTCATCCTCTTCCCCTTCCTTTCTTGCCTCTCTTTCTTACCACACTGAAGATCAAACCTTGGACTTCGTAGATGCTGCTGGTGAGCTGTCCTCCCAATAGCAGAACAGCACATTAACTCTCTAGACTTACTACAGACAACTGAATGGTCCAGATATATACACAGGACCTGGCACAGAGTATCCCTCAGTGAATGATAGCCGATTGCCATTGTTATCATGAACATCAACATCTGTGTCATCAGCTGCCTTTCAGGGAAAGCTTCATGTCTGTCTGACCTCATCCAGTTCTGCCCATCCTATCTTATGCTACATAATCTGTGTGAAGTCTCCATCACTCCTCCCTCTCACTCCCCCTCCTTTGGTGGGGGTAGAACCCAGGGCCCTGTACGTGACAGATGAGCCCTTTTAAATAAGTTACCCCTAAAGTATTTCAAACAGATATATGCCAACAGTTCCAGAGGCACGAGAATAGAGTCTGTGGTAGTTTGACAGACAATGTCGTCCCCCCCCCCCGCCCCCCGCACCAACCCACCGCCCCGCCATAGGCTCATATGTGTGCTTGAACTGCTTGAGAATTGTTGGAGCAGGTGTTAGCCTTGTTGGAGGAAGTATGTTATTGAGGATGGGCTTTGAGGTTTTAAAAGCCCGCACCAGGCCCACTGTCTGGCTGTCCCCCCATTCCTCTCTCTGTAAAGCTCTCCACTACGGCTCCAGCTCCAGGCTGTCTGCTTCCTGCCATGATATTTATCGACCAATCTAAATTCGTAAATCGTAAGCAGGCCCCAACTAAATATTTCCTTTTTATAAGCGTTGCCTTGGCCATGGTGTCTCCTCACAGCAACAGAGCCGTGACTAAGACACTGTTGCAAATTTCGTTTCTTGAACTATGTGTCTGGCATGCGCCATCTTTTCACTCTTGGAAATGTGGGGTTTTGTTTTGTTTGCATTTTTTGTTTGTTTGTTTGGATGCTGGAGACAGAACCCACGCTCTCATGTGTGCTAAGTAAGCACCCTCCCCATAAACTTTATCCCAGTCCCTCTTTTTAATTTTTTTGTTTGTTTGTTTTGTTTTGAAAGAGGATCTAAGTTCCCCAAGATGACCCGGAATGTGTGAGTCACCAGAGTAGTTGGGATTATAGGCCTGTGCTTCCAAAGCGTGGATCAACAAAATGCTTTTGCCTTTAGACCCCTTTGCTCCTACAGCGCATTTCTGGGTCTCTGAAAAACCAGCCTCATTTCTGAAACATTTTACCCTTTGTTCTGTGAGTTACAACTAAAAAGAAAGACTGGTAACGTTTGGAGTGCGCAGGGCTGTAATGCACAGAGGAATATAAAACAAAGCCTGTGATACTTAATCCTTTGTTAAGGTCTAGAATTACCTGGGAGTCAGGCCTCTGGGCACATCTGTTGACTATTATTTGGGGATTAATTGAGGTAGGAAGACATACCCTCTGTGGGTGAAACCATTGTCTGTGCTGGGAGCCTGAACAGTAGAAGAAGCGAGTTGAGAACAGTGCTCACCTTCCTCTTCCTCCTGACCGTGGATGCGCTGGAACCAGCTGCTCAGAGCTCCTGCTGATGTGATCTCTCTATCATGATGGGCGACTGAGAACCCAAATGAAGTCTCCCTCATTTTATCACAGCAACAAACGACCTCCAAGCTCATTCATGCTTTTTTTTTTTTCTTACCTGATGTTTCTTGTAGGAAGAATTGGAAGTAGCAGAAAAGCTGTGTAATCAAGTGTTACAGTTTGATCTCTCTCCCATTATCTTGGCTAAAGTTACTTTAAATCCGTTTTCCTCTACTTATGCCCATCCCCGCTTCCCTTCAGTCAACTAGATAATTATGTGTGTCCTAACTCGGAGCCTTCAAGTGTTGTTTTGTTCTAGTAATATCAGCTAATAGGATTCTGTGCCCTAAAATCAATTTCCTGCTTTCACATCCTCTTTGTAATGTCAGGGCTGGCGGAGGAAGTAATTATTTTAGCCTGTGACTCACTGTTGTTATTACCTCTTGAAGAGCTTTGTATCCCAAGTGCCTAGCACCGTCCTTTGGAGAAGCCGGCTCTCAAAAGCAGCGGCTTAATCTCCCTTCGTCAAGGACCTCTGCTGTTTTGGGAAGCGAGTTCCTTCAATGGCTTCCTCTTCGGGTGATGTGAAGTGGGTGGTTATGGCCTGAAGCACAGCACAGATTGTCTTAAAAATAAATAGCTTTCTAAGTCAGGGGTGGTGATGCACACCTGTCATCTCAGCACGTGGGAGATAAACGCAGGAGGGTCGGGAACTCAAGGGCATCTTCTGCCATCTTCTGCATTGTTCTAGGCCTGCCTGGACTACATCTCACTAATTTTTTTTATGATTATTATTTTTACTTTTAGCGCATTGGTGTTCTGCCTGCATGTATGTCTTTGCGATGGTGTCAGGTCCCCTAGAACTGGAGTTACAGACAGTTGTGAGCTGCTT
Organism: Myodes glareolus; assembly: GCF_982192425.1. Classification (NCBI taxonomy): domain Eukaryota; kingdom Metazoa; phylum Chordata; class Mammalia; order Rodentia; family Cricetidae; genus Myodes; species Myodes glareolus. Next base: position 18,664,403 of record NC_142044.1, read on the forward strand.
TGTGGGTGCTGGGAATCGAACCTGAATTCCTCTTCTGGAAGAGCAGCTGACCACTGAGCAATCTCTTAGTGGTTATTTATCTTACTTATTTCTAAGGGGAAAATTCTGCCTCTTCATTTGCACAGAAAATCCATCCTTACTGCCACTATTATTTGTAGATCAGATAACACATCCCGCATCCCTTCTGAATATTTATGATATGTGGTGCATAGGAGTCTGGTCCTTAACCAGTAGCTTGATCCTTCTACAAGCATCATGGGCAAGAAGAGCCTCCATCTTCACATGGCTTTACTTTTCTGGCCATGTCTGCTTTTCCTGTTTAAGATCCCTTTCAATGCCAGAGCAACTGGGGGAGGTGGCTCAGTACTTGCCTGGCCTCCCCAAGGGCACTGGGTTTGAGCCTTAGAACTACCAAGCAACAACAAAAATTTCAGTGAATAACTACCCAAGATCAAAGTAAAGCATCTAATGTCCAACAAAGCCATGTGCCTTGGGAATGTCACCAAAGCAAAAAAGAAGACCTAGAAGGTCCCAGAAATTAGAAATCGGGACAGTGAAACTTTTTGTTGTGGGGATAGGGTTGTAGCTCAGTTGTGATGCCCTTGCCCATGTTGGAGGCCCGAGGTTCAACTGCCAGAACTTCAAAGGAAAAGAAGAAAATCATCTGTCAAGGACAGTTATTGATAAGATCACAATTAGAAAATGTATGTGAACATCAGAGAGGCTTCTTCCTGCAAGAACAAATAAAGAGACCCACAGCAAGATGCTAAAGAGAGAGAAAAACATGGATGGATGGATGGATGGATGGATGGATAGATAGATAGATAGATAGATAGATAGATAGATAGATAGATAGATAGACAGACAGACAGACAGAGAGAGACCTTTGAGCACACAACTCTAAGTGATAGATCTCCACCAAATCCCTCCCGTCCAAGCTCAGGGAACCCTGTGGAAGAGGAGGTGGAAAAGGGTAGAAGAGACAAAGGGTATGGGGGACACCAGGAGAACAAGGCCCTCTAAATGAACTGAGCAAAGTTCTTATGAGCTCACAGAGACCAAAGCAACAAGCACATGGCCTACACAGGTCTACACGAGGTCCTCTGCTTATATAGTAAAGTTTTCAGCTTAGTATGTTCATGGAACTCCTGAGTGTGTGAACAGTGACTCTCTGATTCCTGTGCCTGCTCTTGGGGCCCTTGCCCTCCACCCGTCTGTTGTCTGGCCTCATCCAACTTCGATGTGATGTTTTTTGTTTTAAACTTACTACATTTTACTTTTGTTTTGTGTTGTTGTTTTCTCTTAGAGGCCTGTTCTTTTCTCATGAGAGATAGAACGGGGGTGGATCCAAATGAGAGCGGAGGTGGGGGCGAACTGGGAGAAGTAGAGGGAGGGGAAACTAATCAGGATATATTGTATAAGAATCTACTTTTAGTAAAGGGGGGAGGAGTACACAGGCAGAAGGGATAAGGACCAGTAAAGGAGATATGAAATAAAAATAATAGTAAATAATTAACTGGCAAAAAAAAAAAAAAGTTGTTCCCATATTAGAATGTAGCCCAGTCCTCTTGGGGACTGGTCTGTTCCTGCTTCCCATTTTACTCTCCAGTGAATCTCACCTTCCCTTTGTGCAAGCTCAACAGATTTGTTAAACTGAGGAAGGAAGGAAGGAAGGAAGGAAGGCAGGCAGGCAAGCAGGCAGCCAAAGAAAGAAATATATGTGGACTTTGAACGCCATCTCCTCTCATGCCCTCTCTACCACTTTAGAGAAGATAGACCTACCTGATTCATGGCTGCAAGCTCAGCGCTAGGTAGGTGGAGGCAGGAGGATTAGGAGCTCAAGGCCAGCCCAAGCTACCTGAGACCTGAAAAATAAAAAAATAAAAAAATAAATCGGAGAGAAGGAAATAGTAGTCCTAAGAAACAAATGTGTTAAACTCAGCCTCGGGACAGCTGTTGACCTGATTTCTGTACAACACTGAGATCTGTCAAATAAGAATCAGAACGACTGAGACTGAGAGTCACGCTGACTCCGTCCCCTCCTTGATCCTTCTTCTTTCCTATCCTTTCCCAGATTGTAATTGTGCTCTTCTGTGTTTAACAAACATCCAGAGGAGCTGCCGGGGTGTTGGCAGATGTTTTCCGTCCAGCTATTCAGGAGGCTGGATGGCATGTTTGTGATCAGCCTGGGGAAAAGGCTTTGAAACCATGTCCCAAAATACGATTATAAAATGACTGAGGTTGTAGGTAAGCAATAAACACTTACCTTACCTGGCATGCTTAAGGCCCAAGGGCAGTTCCTCGGAAACACAAAAAACCAAGACAAATGAACAAGTATTTAGAGCAAATAAACTTTTTTGAGGTTGGGTCTTATAGAGCCCATGCTGGCCTTGGATTCCCTAAAGTAAGGGAAACGACCTTGAACTCCAGATGATTCCCCCCCTCCCCAGCCTCCCTGGTTGCTAGAATTATAGGCGTGTGCTATCCTGCCCAGCTCTAGCAAATGATTTTTAAATTTGATACGGAAAAAGTCTTTTTAGAGTGTAAAAACAATTCACTTTTCTTTCTTTAGAATGTAAGCTTTCACATTTAGCTGTTATTTCTTCAAATGTTATGTAATGGGTGGCTATAAAGAGAGTTTTGGCTTCCTTAATACAGTTATATCTCAAAATTTATTGCGTCTTAACTCGTTTATTTCGTGCTTGCCTTTGACCTAAGATTTGATTCAGGTGTCTTCAGTGAGTCTATCTGTAAACTTGATCTAGATATCTGGTTCAAGTTCATGTTTCGTAGTGGGTGAAAGGTAACAGTGCTGTCCAGAAGGAAGGACGACGTGAGCCAAGACTGGTATCAGACTTTGGAAGTTTAAGACAAAGAACCCTTCAAGGGCTCCAGGTCAGGCGCATGCCAGATCTCTCCAATGAATTGCCCATTTGTTCTTCATATGGAAACTGCTCCACAAACAACCAACATGAGGACAGGTTTAGTGAGTTTCCCAAACCACCCACTCAGCTCATGAATTAGGCAGAACTGAGAGGGAAACTCTGCTTGTCTAACTCTGAAACCTTTGCCCTTACTGGGACATGGAAAAAGAAAATTCATTCAGAGTCATCTTCAGCTACATAGCAAGTTCCAGGCCAGCCTGGACTACATGAGACTATCTCAGGGGAAAACAAAACAAAACAAAACACCCCAAAAACTAAGTTGGGGCCAACAAGGTAGGTCAGGGAAGTGCTTGTCCAACATGTTTGGTGTCCTGATTTCAATCCCCAGAACTCATGTACAGGTGGAAGCAGAGAACTAACTCTGTAAAGTTGTCCTGTGACCGCCACATGTGCTGTGTCAAAAAACCAAGTGGTGTGGCCAGCCAGTCTAGCTGAACTGGCAAGCTTTGGGTTCAGTGAAGAGATCCGACTCAAGAAAGAAAAAAATGCAGAGAATGATTAAGAAAAGACATTCAAAGTTAACTCCTGTCTTCCATGTACATGCACAAATTGTGCACCCATATCCGCACATGCGCGCACACACACACACACACACACACACGCAAACCCCCCAAACGGTATGAACCTGTGTTCCTCCCTGAAGGCCTTTTCTTATTTCCTAAGAGTTACTTACCGTCAAAGCATCTCAGTAAAATCCCAGCTTGTTTGTTTTTATAAGCAATGATGTCTCTTTTAGCAGACTGTGGAACTGGCAAGCTGTCCGATGAGCAGATGGCGCCATCTGCCCATTGCGGTGCTAAGATAGATATCTGGGGCCAGGCGTGACACTTACCAGGTGCTCCACAGTTGAATAGATGTGTGTTACTGACGCCATCGCGTGACCGGCTGTTTTCCTTCAGCTCATTTCGTTAGTTAGTTAGTTACTTAGTTGGTTAGTTAGTTAGTTAGTTGGTTGGTTTTCTTTTTTGGCTCCTAAAGAGGAGGTCTTGCCATGTAGCCCAGTCTAGTCCTGAGCGCAACTTAACTTATTCAACTTTTTTAAAATAAAATTTATTTATTTATTAATTATTATTTAAATAATATATAATATATTATAATTTATATATAATATATAAATTATTATTTAAATCAAATTAATTTATTTATTAATTATTACTCATGTAGTCCAGGCTGGCCTGGAACTTGCTATGTAGCTGAAGATGACTCTGAATGAATTTTCTTTTTCCATGTCCCAGTAAGGGCAAAGGTTTCAGAGTTAGACAAGCAGAGTTTCCCTCTCAGTTCTGCCTAATTCATGAGCTGAGTGGGTGGTTTGGGAAACTCACTAATCTATTTATTTTACATCCAGACCACAGTTTTCCCTCTCTCCTCTCCTCCCATTCCATCTTTCCCTCTTTCCCTCTCCTCAACCCACTCCTCTCCTGTTTCTTTTCAGAAAGGGGCAGGCCTCCCTCCCATAGCTACCCACAAAACATGGCATATCAAAGCTGTAGTCACACACACCATATCTAGAATTACACTCAGAAAACAAACTTAGGAAACTCAGTTAAACATTTAATAGAGAGACTAAAGTATCTTCAAGGTAAAATAGTGCCTTAGCATCAATGCGGGTGGCAGAAAACATACCATCTAATTTTATTCAAAAGCAGGCTATCCCTAGATCCCGTCTCCCCATCCCCCAACCCCCTACCCCAGCTAGCCTGGAACTTACTATTTACACCAAGTTGGTCTCAAACTTGCTAAAATTCTGTTACCTCTGCCTCTGAGTGCTGGGAACACAGACATAGGCCATCATATCTGGCTACAAAGTTGACTTTAAGTGTTTTCATTAGTTTGAAACTTTCTTTGGACCAGGAATCGAACCAGGGCCTCACACACAGTAGGCTAGTATTCTACTTGAACCCTACTGAAAATGCTTCTGGTGGCCTGTTACATGACTTTCCTGGGGAGACAGATGAGAAATGTCTGTTTACCTCAGATAGGGAAACCCAAAAAAGAACTTATCAAACCATGGAGAGGTAAATGAACATGGGGGGTTTGCAGGAGCCTGAGTGGCCCATGAACAGCTACACTGCCCAAAGGTCCCATCCCCATTGAGTTTCTACCTCCTACATTCTTTAATATTTTTAAGATTATAGCTATATGAACAGGAGGGAGTAGCGGTTGAAATCTCAGGAGCGGGTCAGAGGTATTATGGCGATCTCGTGACTCTTTTCCTCGAGCAAGTGGGTTCCACTTCCTTAGGCCCACTAACTCTGCTATGTAGGTCTGCAGGCTGAGGTCTTTCCTAGGTCATCAGAGCTGCTGTGCCCATGATGGCGACTGTCGTGCCAAGCCCAGAATGAAGAATTCCTGTCCAGTGCTTAACAGTTCTGGAATCTGTTGTATTGAGACTGCTCTCTGGTCATATTCATGCCACAGCCAATGTTTCATCTAACTCAGAGCGCCAAGGGAAAACAGTAGGTATTAGTAAAAACATACAGGATTGCATATATATGCAATTATGTGTATATGTGTGTGTGTATATACATATGTATATGTATGTGTGCAAGTCATAATTTAAAATTCTGTAGTGGAAGTCACTGTGGGTTTTTTTTTAGACCAACAAACTGAGAACAAGGTCACACAAAATAACTTAGTACAGATTTATGCAAAAAGGTGGCTATGCACAGAGAAGCCAGGAATTTGGATACTTGTGAAGATTTAATTGGTTTATTTCTCAATCTAGACAGCACTAGAATAGAACAGCTAAATCTGAGAACATACAGAACTATCTGGGAATTCAGTGTGCTTGTCTTTGGTGGTGGTGGTGGTGTGTGGTGTGTGTGTGTGTGTGCGCGTGTGCGCATGTGCGCGTGCGTGCGCGCATGCATGTGTGTGTGCTTCGGTTTTGTTTTTTGATGGGATCTGTGATTGAATTCAGTCTTGTGTGTGCTAGGTAAATCCTCTGCCACTGAGCTACATTCCTCCCCCCCCCCCTTTTTTCCCTCTAAACTCAGCATTATTCTTTTGACCAAAGAGTTTATCAGTATTTTAAGATTGTAAAGCATCCATATGAGTCATTGGGTTAAATATTTACTGTAGTGCTTTCCTAATAGGGATTCTACATTCTGAATTCTTATTTTAAAATAGCACATAAAAGCAAATATTTTATAAATTGGCTCTGGGTGAATACACTAGTAAATCGTTTTCATGTCAAGGTTCATTTCATATCTGTGTGAATCACCAACATTAATATAAGCAGGAACTGGACCTGTTTGCACAGGCCTGAACTCCCAGCTATTTAGAAGGCTGAGGCAGGAGGATTCCAAGGTTAGGTATTACTTGGGCTACACAGTAAGTTCAAGATCAGCCTGGACGATGTAGTAAGACCCTGTCATAAAATTAAAAACTATAAAAAGGACTTGGAAAATCCTCAATGGCACAGTGCATCTTTACTGTGTATGAGGCCCACTGTTTTGTTCCAGGACTGCAAAAACAATACTGCTACTAATGATAACAGTAATTAACAGTGGGGTCAGAGGAATTGTGCATTGATAATTACAGTGCACCCTGGCTTGTGTTTGTTTTTTTAATGAGATGTCAAAGGAAGCTGTGAATCAATTAATGTAGATAAAGAGTATCTACATATAATACATTATTGGGGTACATAGTGGGTTATGTCATTTTCCTTGTTTATACAATTTTTGCTTCTTGCATCCCTAAGTAAGACATTTGTTGCTATTGAGTATTTTAAAGTTTTTCTCTTTTTCCTACAAAAGAGCTGGCAATGGTTACCACAGACATTCAGGTTTTCATTAAACAAACGGTTATCTTTTAAGTGAGATAACTCTGGATCTTTATTACATTTATTAATTTACTTGTTTATTTATCTGTGTGGGGTGGGCATGGAGGGGTTCCTGTGTGCCGTAGTGCATGTGTGGAGGCCAGAGGACATCTTACAGGGGTCATTTCTCTCCTTCCACCATGTTGGTCCTGGGAAGGAAGCTCAGGTCATTGGGCTTGGCAGCAAGCGTCTTTACCCACCGAGCTATCTCCCCTGCTCTTAAACAACCTTTGCAGACTACTCCAATTTTAGCTATGCCTACTGGCTCACACCTGTAGTTACAGCACTCAAGAAACAGATGCAGGGGGATTGCTGCAGATTTGAGGCCATCCTGGGCTGTGTGATGAGGACCAATTCAGTCAGTCCTATAGGCAAAACCGCATCTCAAAAATAAAAATTTAAAAGTCCCTCCTGCTGTGGGATATCTTTCTGTATGCTGTGAATATGTTTCATTACCACTGGTTAATAAAGAAGCTGCTTTGGCCTATAGCAAGACAGGTTAGAGCCAGGTGAGAAATCCAAGCAGAGATACAGGAAGAGCAAGTGCAGAATTGGAGGAGATGTCAACCATCTCCAAAGGAGCAAGATGTATTAGAATACAGGTAAAGCCACGAGATATGTGGCAAAACATAGATTAATAACAATAGGTTAATTTAAGTTGTAAGAGCTAGTTAGTAGTAAGCCTGAGCAATAGGCCAAACAGTTTGTAATTCATATTAAGTCTTTGAGTGATTATTTTAAAAACAGGTGCAGGGCTGGGCAGGAGAGAAAAGCCTCTGTTTACACCCTCTGAATTTGACTACCTGAGATATGTTTTCAGGGTCAAGAGAACAGTGAACCTGATTTTAATCTGCTGAGTGCTGGCGCTATTTCTGCCAGGACTCTATTGGGTACCTTGTCTTGCATCTTCCTCAATAGGAACAAAGTTGAGCCATTCCACTTGAAGATCCCTTTATGATTCCCTGGTTTTAAATTATGTTGAACTTTAAAATTCTTTGGGTCTGATATTGACTTGGATTTTTCCTCTGTATCTTCTAAAATAAGTATCTAGTATGTGCTGATTATTTTTCAGTTAGTTTTTAAGGAATTTTGTTTTTTACCAAAAGCTATAGGTAATCTCTCCACTGAATTTCCAAAGCATTTGAAATAAAATTTCTTAAGAAATTTGAAGTTTCTCCTACCTCTATGTCCCCAAGTGTGGGGAGATAAGCATATTCCACCATGCCTGATCTGTTATTGATTTTTAAAAATAAGTCTATTGAACTATAGTTCATATGCTATATAATCCATCCATGTAATGTATACAATTTGAGGCTGAGGAGAGAGTTCAGTCAATAAACATATTTGCTGTGCAGTCACAACATCTGAATTCAATCCTGACCGCTAAAGTTTAAAAGCCTGGTATGGTGGCTGTAGAAATCTCAGTGCTGGGGAGGCGGAGGCAGGTGAATCCAGGTGCTCACTGGCCAGCCCACCAAGCTCGATGACCTGGTTCTAATCCCCAACTTCTACATGGCAGAAAAAGAGAACTGACTCCCATAGTTGTCCTCTGACCCCCACGTCCACACCACGTGGCATGCGCATGTTTCCCCTCCATACACAAAGAAATAAACACAACAATAATAATTGTTTAAAAGTAGCAGGTGATACCTGATTAATGACCTCTGGCCTCTTTATGCATCCAGTGTTTGAACACACATGTGTGCCCACACACATGCACATGCATACAAACACACATAGAAACAAACAATAAAACGTACAGTTCAGTGGTTTTTTTTTTTTAACGTATTTGCAAAGTCATGCCATCAGTCACGGGCAATTTTAGGATAATTTCACCGAGTCAGAGTCCATTATTTTGTCTAATACCTCCCTCCCAGCCCCCGTGGTGCCCCACAGCCCCAGAGAAGCCCCTGTTTTGAATATTTCATCTGACCAGAATGGTGTAAGGTTGGGCTCTCATGAGTATTGTTGAAACTCTGTGGGTTTATAATTATTTCAGAATAGAAAATTGAAAACTATGAGGCTGTGGCTGTACCTTATAGATCATCTGGTGTGCATGAGCAAGGCTCTAGATTTGGTCCCCAGACTGCAGAGAGAGAGGCGGGGGGGGGGGGGTATTTCTTGGTTTATTTATTTATTTATTTATTTTTTTACAAATGAATTGATGGCCAAAGATGTGGCTTAAACTGCATGCAGGGGCACAGGCCTCTAATTCCAGCTCTCGGGAGACAGGCGGAATGATCAGGATTCCAAGGTCATCTTTGACTGTGTACAGTGCGTTTGAAGTCAGCCTGGGCTACAAAAGTATCTGTTTCAAAAAGAAAAGAAAATGAATTGAAGAAGTGTTGGTGTGGGACAGACACGCGCACTGTTCTGAATCCTGAGCGCGCGTGGTTACATGAAGCTGGAATAGAAATCCAGTGTGTTAGATAGAAAAACAAAGAACATGAACAATAAGGGTGAACAGCAAGGTGAGTGATCCCATGGGGGCCGGGGACACCAACAGGACACCATAAAGAGAACTCAGGTTGGGGCTGACGTCAGGGACTAATTCACAGAGGAGCTGGCTACCAGATTCTTTCAATGCCTGTCATGTGAGAAGAATTTGGGACCGCATGTGGGCACCGCGCAGGTGCACGTGGCGTCCGCGTAGTCTCTTTCCTGGGACTTTTGCCCCTGTTGGCTAGAGCCTTCTGGCCGCCTTGCTCTCTGGCCAGCATGCCACACATTCCTCATGGCGTGTTTCTTCAACCCAGTGTCCAACAAGCACCCGTTTGTGGACAGCAACCTCCTCTACCAGTTCAGAATGAACTTCCGTCGGAGGCGAAGACTGATGGAGCTGCTCAGTGAGAAGTCCCCGTCCTCCCAGGAGGCGCACGACAGCCCCTTCTGCCTGAGGAAGCAGAGCCACGACAATCGGAAATCCACCAGCTTTATGTCAGGTAGGCCGGCTCTGTTGTGCACGCATGCATTTTTGTCTTCTGAGAAATAATGAAGAGCGGGGCTGGGAATATGATTCCTTTGGTGTACGACTTGCTAACGTGCTGGAAGCCCGGGGTTTAATCCCCAGCACCACCCAGGTTCGGTGTTGCATGCCCGTGTATTTCAGAACTCACGAGGTGGAGGCAGGAGGATTAGGAAAAAAAAAATCAAAGTTGTGCTCCACTACAGTATATTAGGTCCACGTGGGTTACATGAGACCTTGTGTTAAAAATAAACACTCACTTGCATACTTCTGTACAGGTGCATGTATCTGCGCACAGACATACACACACACACACACACTCACCAAATACAGAAGGGTGAATTGTTTAAAAGGATCTCCAGCTCCCTTGACACGGATGCAAGGAACTTGTTGACTTAAAGTTCAGAAGCCCTGGGTGGGTGTGGAACCTGTCATCCCAGCCCTTGGGAATGGAGGCAGAAAGTCAAGGTCAGGCTTGGATCTGTAACTTCTTGAGATCCTGCCTCCAAAGGAAGCGAGGAAAAGAGGGAATGGGAAAGGAGAGGAAGAAAGTAAAGAAGGGAGTGGGAAGGAGAGGAGAAAGGGAGGAAAAATAAAACAAGCACTGAGTTTAACTCAGCCCCAAATAGATTGGTCACGTCTTGCTTCTGAACAGGAACTGACAACGAGGACCTGTACCCCTGTGCCTCGGGCTTGGCTGTGTGGCTTTTCTCACCTAATTCTTACAATAGCCCCGAGGAAACGGTTGTTCCTCTCCTCCTTTCTCAGATGAAGAGAACAGTCCCGAGCATTGGAGCGTCTTATAAATGGTGAACATATCTTCCTCTCAGCCATTCGTCTTTAGCCCCCCTTTTGAGACCCCTGTTTCCCAAAGTCCTCATACACAGCCAGGGCTCAGACTGAAAATGAAGCAAGAGCTGCTAAGTAGAAAATAAAAACCAGCTGAAGGTCAGCAGCCCATGTCTGTGCTCCAAGGTCATTTGGAGACACAGCCGTCTTCTGTGGGTGCCGAGTAGCAATTCATCCTTCCTGCTTCTGGGATAGTGTACTCCTGGAATGCCAGCGTTGGATGTTTGCTTGTTTGCTTTCCACGAGCCAGTCAGTGGCCAGAGCAGCGTCCCTTCACTCCTTCACCTCCAGGCCTTCAGCACCACCCTGCTCTGCGGCAGGCAGAGCCAAACCTGAAAGCTGAAGAAGACTCTGTCTCTCGTAACCGTTTGAAAGCCTCAGTCTGCGCCGGTTTAAGCGTTGTCTTCCATGCTTCCCGATGGTGTCATTAAATCAGGAGTCATCTGCTACTCCTGGGGAGGGAAAACTTGGCTTTGGTAGTTCTTGGATTCGTGTCCTATAGCAGCTGGGGAGATGGGCCCTGTTAATAAACCCAGATAACCTGCATTTAGATTCGCAGCACTCAGATAAAGGGTATGTTAAGATTTTTTTTTTTTTTTTTAAAGATAAGGTATGTTGTCATGTCTCTATGCTCCCAGTGCTAGGGAGACAAAGACGGGATAACTGGGACCTTGCTGGTCAATCTGTACTAATTGTCAAGCTCCAGGTTCAGTGAGAAAAATCAGGTCCCAGACTGTAAGGTGGAGGTCAACTGGGGAAGACTCTGGATATTGACCTCTGACCTCTACGTGCAAGAATGAATACACATGTGCATATGTATATACAACATACACACAACTACGTACATACACACTCGAATACCCCAAGACAAAAGAACCTTGTAAACTAGGCACAGCGGTGTGCCCTATATTTCCAGGAATCTGGCGGTCGAGGCTAGCCCAGGCTCCGTAATGAGCCCTTGTTTGAAAAACAAGAGAGGGAGAGGGAGAAAGACGTTCATGTTCATATACTTTATACGATCTTTCCCTGTGGAGTAATAGTATTTCACTTGACAGTCCAGGAAACCGAAGATGGCCAGATTTATGCCATCTGTGACTGTGTGGGCAAACTGGACATGTCATTCTTAAACTCTGCAGCTGAGGACCCCGGAGTTTTAGGTCCCACGCCCACCTGCGCAGTGACCGTGTTTGCTTCCCCTCTGCAGTCAGCCCCAGCAAGGAGATCAAGATCGTGTCTGCCGTGCGGAGGAGCAGCATGAGCAGCTGCGGCAGCAGCGGCTACTTCAGCAGCAGCCCGACGCTCGGCAGCAGCCCCCCAGTGCTCTGCAACCCCAAGTCCGGTGAGTTGGAAGGGGGTGCCCACGCTCCTGTCAGCGGAGGCTTGGGCCCAGGGGCAGGCTGAGTTCCTTGGGAAATAGACAGCAAAGGAGCAGGAGCCTTACCACAGCGGACTTGAGTTAGCATCGGTTGAACGGCTGGGGAAGAACACCGGCTCCGTGGAAGCCTACTGTTGACCGGCGAGGCAGTCCTGCGCCGGGATGCCTTACAGAGTAGCCCTGAGAGAGCCAAGTCAGACATTCTTGTTGACCATTTTTTCGAGGTTGGTTCCCCTGGAAGGAAGGATGCCTTTGCTAAAGATAGCTGCCTTTAGAGAGATGGCTCTTGAGTCAGCAGAGGACTGTCCAACACCAGCAGCTGGGGTCAGCAGCTGAGAGGAAGGAGGTCCTTGACTCTTGAAAGGGCCTCAGCCCCTCCTCAGCAATGTGCAAATGCAGCAGAGAAAGAACTGTTTTCCCAGACCATGGCAAGCAAGGATCTATGTGGGCCTTGTGCTGTGTGTCCTTCCTTCCTTACTTTTTTCCTTCCTTTTTTCCTTCCTTCCTCCCTCCCTCCCTCCCTCCCTTCCTTCCTTCTTTTTTTCCTCCCTCCTTCCCTCCCTCTCTCCCTCCCTTCCTACAAAAATCTCTGATCACTACACGTATGCCATATCATAGTCTGTGTGTCTGTCTCTCACACACTCTCTCTCTCTCTCTCACACACACACATTTTAACAAAGAAAAATATTAGCCATCTCTATACATTAGAATAATAAATATTTAGGAGTAGATATAAGTATCTGACCTCTCCTCTCCCAAAAGAACAAAGCCGTGGCTGCTGCCCAGCATCCGTATGTGCTGATAAGGGGGAAATCTTCAAGGATAATTCCGTGGCTCTCAAAGTTTCTGTTTGCCGACACAAGAAAAAAAATACATTAAAATAAACAGCCAGCCAAGCTGCCAAAAATATCATCATTTTTCCTAACCTCCTGAGGAGTCGCAGGCATGGAGAGGAACTTGTCTGCTAAGCAATAAGATCTCAACCTTCACACGCTCACTGCTTTTCCTACCTCCTCTCTGTCTCCCGAGACATTCGTTTCTCATCTTGATATTTGACCTACTCCCTCATCCTTAGCAAACACTGATTCCTTTTCAAAACTTTCTGAAAAAGCAAAAGCAGTAATCCCAACCACCTGTTCCCTGCGCAAGAGGCATTTCTTGACTCTCCTCTAGGAGAGTGCCTTTTAAGCCTGGAGCTCACCCAGCAATTGGGCCCAGCTGCCTGGGGACCCTGCAGGTCTGCCCCACGCTGCTGCACACTTGTTGGGTACCAGTGTCTGACCTCTGAATGAATGCCACTGGCAAAGGGAACTGGGGGCGGGTACTTGTCCAGATTGGACCCTGGCCCTGCCTCCCTTCATTTCTTTGTGGCACTTAAATCTCTGCTGTACATGTCCCCAAGTTAGGATGGTCCTTGTACCCTGTACCCACTAGCTCCACTGGGAGGGCTAGAACAACCCCCTCTCCAGCTCCAAATGATCAAAGAACGAACAGGGAAATTCATTGCTAGAGGATGGATGGAGAGGTTCATTACTGGGGGGGGGGGGGTGTCATGCTGCTGTCTCTGTTGCCTTGGTAAACAACATCAGTGAGCTGAGAACACAGACAACACTCGACACTGTTATTCACAATTTCTGAGACGGCATAGCCCAGGAAGACAGCGATATGGTTGCTAAGAAATGGACCCCGGCACCCATGCCTGGATTTGATTCCTGTTTTTGCTACCCAGGCTTTAGCTCCAGCATCTTGGTCATGCACAGATTAATTTTTCTGAACCAGTTTTCTCACATATAAAATTAAGAAGAAAGAAAATTTAAAAAGCCATAACACCAAGCATTCTCTCTTTAAGCTTTAAGATCATCGGGCATTCACTTAAGTGGTTTTAGGATTTTCTATTGTGCCTTTAAGCTTTAAGATCGTCAGACACTTCTGTGGTTTTAGGGTTTTCTATTATGAGTTTATTATATCTAATATTGCTTTCAAAATGAAACAAGTGTGGTGACACACAGCTACAATACCAGCTCTGGAGACTGAAGCAGAATTGCAGAGAACTTGAGGCCCATCTGGGCTACATCGCATGCAAGCGAGACCTTGTCTAGATTAATTATTTAATTAACTAATTAATTATTGAGATTAGTACAGTGATGATCCAGAATCTATAGAGCAGTGGCTCTCAGCCCTGCTAATGCTGTGACCCTTTTATATAGTTCCTTCTGTTGTGGTGACCCCCATCCACAAACTTATTTTTGTTGCTACTTCTCAACTGTAATTTTGCTACTATTGTGAATCGTGATGTAAGTATCTGGTCTTGGGCAACCTCTGTGAAGGATCATTGGATGCCCAAAGAGGTCAAGGCCCAGAAGTTGAGATCCGCTGCTTTAGATCCATTAGATCAGGTAGAGATTAAATGAATAATGGATGTGACGGGATGCAGGGAAGTGGCTCAGCCCATGGAGAGTACGTAGGAGAGTTCCCTGGTCTGGCTCAGAGCGTGGTGCAGCCTTCTCATGTTTCTAGACTATTCACTAGAGGAAAGAATGAAGCTTAGTGAATGGGATGTGTGTAGTATGGTGAGGACAGGGAGTTGGATGGGGACGGCGTCTGCAGCGTGGTCATTGGGCTGCTGGAGTTTTGACAGATAGAGACACAGATAAGGCTTAGAAGAAAGAGCTGGGAGAACTAGAAGTAAACCCTTTTCCTTTAGAGGAAGACTCCATTCCTCCCGTTGCCCCCTCCCAAGGCATCTTAGTTTCTTTTCTCTCCCTTGCATCCCTGTGGTTCTAAAAGTTAGGCTTCAGCCCTTGGCTGGTACCTCCTGTCTGCTCAGCCAAAGGATAACCATGAGGTGGAGGTCTTTGCCACTTTTACTGGTTAGCAGTCGAGAGGCGGCGTTCAGGAAATCCCTGCTGAATGACCAAGAGAAGTACTTCGAGCTGTGTCTTCCCTGACCCTATGTCTGTCTCTTAGTGCTGAAGAGACCTGTGACTTCTGAGGAACTCTTGACACCCGGAGCTCCGTATGCCAGGAAGACATTCACGGTAAGACTGGCTCCTGTGCGCACCCACCTGTCAGCGTGTGGCCTAGGGATGAGAGGGAACACTTTTCTCCAACTCCCCTTCCTTTTTTTTTTTTTTTTTGAGATGAGGTCTCACTGTGTAACCCTGAATAGTCAGGAGCTCACTATGTAGACCTGGCTGGCCTTAAACTCACAGGAATCCTCCTGCCTCTGAATCCTGTGTGTGGTGATAAAGATGTGTGTTGGCACCCATCTTTACATGTATCTGCACATTCTGTTTTTTATATGGTTGTAGTCGTCGACTCTCTGAACGCCAATGCAGTGAAATGCATTAAAACCTTCCTTGAGAAGCTGGAGAGATGGCTCAGTAGTTAAGAGCACTGGCTGCTCTTCCAAAGGACCTGAGTTCAATTCCCAACACCCACATGACATCTCACAACTGTCTGTAACTCTGGTTCTAAGGGATCTGACACCCATGCACAGAAATACATGCAGGCAGAACACCAATGTACATAAAATAAAAATAAATAAATTGTTTTTTATTTATGACACTTTACATTCTTTTTTTAAAGTAAATTTTATTAAATTATAAAAGTTTCCACTTTACATTCTTTTTGATGTATTCTTTCAAACATCTACCACACACTTGTTCTAATATAATTATTATTATATATAATTATATCTTTTAAGACAGATCACAGTACAAAAAAATTCTTCTTCTTTACAGTTAATTATAAAAATCATTAAAGTGTTAAACGAATCCTAAGACGGAGAAGAAAGGAAAGAGTAGCCAGTGTGTATTGAGGTGTATAGCCCCCTGACTGGGGAGTCCTGCGTAGTGTCGTGTATCTGACTTGCCCTTTCTTAGTGTTCCCAAAACCTTCTTTCTGCCATCCCCAGACCCCACTGTTATATTCGAACAGAATATAAGTTATTTTTTCTGAAGGATCTCACACAGATCTCAAACTATGTTTAGCCAAGGATGACTTTGAATTTCTGATTCTCCTGCCTCCACTTCTGAAGTACCAGGACTGCAGACCACATTGGGTTCGTGCAGTTCAAACCGAGAGCCTCGCGCATGCTAGGCAAGTACTCTACTAAGAAACATCCCTAGGCCCGGTCACATGATCTTATCAGTACCATCTCCCCTATTGTGCTAGCTTTCTTGTCTCAGCCTACAACATCCACATCAATACGCTTTTGAAGAACACCCCTCCCCTTACTCTGTTTCCCAACTTCTGCTATTGCCTCAAGGAAGAGATGTTTTTCCATATATCCATTTACACCCCAGACTCTTGCTGAGGGCCCCTCCCATCTGAGCACTGAGGAGTTAACCTAAGAAGGGCTGTTATAATACGTCCGTATCAAGAGGAAAAGCCCACTGTACTTGAAAGTGAAGTTAGATATATTAAGTTCATAGTAGCGAATCCTGAAACCACAGAAGTCCCCGGTAGTCTAAAGAATTTCCACCTGAGTTCCTACTTGCCCTCTGCTTTTCCCCAGTCTCCAGCTGTTGAGAGGGGGCTGCTTTGAGAGCATTTGTTTTGCTTTCTATTTAAATGCCAGCATCACTAATACTTGACTTTGAGGGTGTTCATTGGCACATGTGCTAAGGATGCCTCTGGAGCCATCCTGCCAGTTCTGATTCTGTAGGAAAAAAATATGCGTCAGTGCCAAACAATGTTTGGACCAGAGTCTGTTTGCGACTTGTGAGTGAGCATTATCTGCTTTCTCACTTGGTTTCCTCGGCTGGGAAAACTGTCTTTCAAAAGAAGCCAAGACTCTTCCTGTCTCTCCATTAGTAGTTAAACTGTTCTTCTACACTTCGACATAAGCCAGGTCGAAGTCCGCCATTTGGATATAAAGGGAAGGTCATGCTGAGGTAGATATTGGATCTAGAGAGAAAGCACAGCGGTGTTCTTAAGGTCTTCTCAGACTCCTGTTGGGGTGTATATGAAGTTGGCTGTCGGCCCAGGAAGAGGCATGCTGCCAGCTGTTTACCGGGGAGGAACCTCCCCAATACAAACAGGTTATATGGCCCCACTACATTTTCATTCCCCTGACACGGTAAAGATGAAATAAAGAAAAAAAAAATATGTCAAGACTCATAGTTAATCCTGGGTCAGACTTTCCTCTCTTGGGAAGACAGGCAAACTGCCAGGGACTGTCGGCTGTTTGCTAAGTGTGGCTTTCCTCTCTAGATTGTTGGTGATGCAGTTGGCTGGGGCTTTGTGGTGCGAGGAAGTAAGCCATGCCACATCCAGGCTGTGGACCCTAGTGGACCTGCAGCTGCTGCAGGGATGAAGGTACGGTTGATTGATCGACTTCCTGTTCACTCTCTTCTGTCTTTTCTGTCTTCTTCAGGAAGCATTCATTGATTGTGCTTTTTTCCCTTAATTTCCACATTTCTTTATTTTCCCCATGTCTTACCCTCCCTACCCCAGAAAGAGTCAAGTCTGTAGAGCACAATGTCACACACCTGTAGTTCCAACACTCTGCACACAAAGGCAGGAGAATCCTCCTAAGCTGGCAAACCATCCAATCAGAAATCAGTTGTTTCCCCCACAGCAGCCATGCTTCTATTGCACCATTAGGCACGGCATACTTAGTAGGTTGGTATGATTCTACCACTGGGTAAGTGTAGTGGTGACTTCTCCTTCATTCCAGCATCGTTTCTGTCTGTCCTGAAAACCAAGGGTATTGTGTCTTCAGCAATCGCGCTTGCTATCTAGCTACAGTGGACAGCCAGGAGCAATGTCAAGAACCGGTGTTCTTTTAGGGCCTTTGGGGGCCTTCCAGGCTAATAACTCATAAGGAAATATCCCATGACTGGTGCTGAGATTCTTATTGAACAATCTGTGCATTCTAGGGGAAAGCATTGCACACAAATGAAGAGAACCTGTGTTCAAGTTCCTTTAAAAAAAAGTGTGTACTTAATTAGCATACAAAACAGTTGGTTTCCATAAGGGTTCTTCATACAGCCTTGGTTTTGATTAATGCACTTTTCAGCCCCTCTTCCCCTGGTCCTCCTCACTTTGTCCCTGCTCAAATCTATAACCCACTGTATTACCCACAGATGTGATTTTCTGTTTCAAGCATCTTTATCTAGCACAGTTTTGTTCCGTCCTCTACAAACATTTCACAGAGGATGTTAATCTTAGAGGATGAGAAGATTCCAAAGATTGGAAAGGCCGGGAGGTGGCGGCACACGCCATTAATCCCAGCACAGGCAGAGGCAGGCAGATGTCTATGAGTTCGAGGCCAGCCTGGTCTACAGAGCGAGTTCCAGGACAGGCCCCAAAGCTACAGAGAAACACTGTCTCGAAAAACAAAAACAAACAAATAAACAAGAAAAGATGTGAAAGTTCCACCATCCTCCCACACAGCCTTTCAGTGCTTCCATCCTCCCTGATCATATCCTTGCCTGGTGCTGTAAACCAGGGCAGCACTGACAACATGTAGATCACCGCCTATCTGGAGTCCAGTCTGTGGCTCTGGCTTTGGTTTGCACACGTTTTAAAGGAGGAATAGGCAGCTAAGCATGGCCCCCAGAAGCAGAGAGCAGTGTATCCCTGCTCTAGTTTAATTGTCTGACTCTCCTCACTCTGGAGAACACTTCTCACTAGGTCCTGAGCTCCACATGCTGCCAGCCTTCTTGGCTAAAGTAGCTAGGGTTAGGGTCCCTTCCCACAAGTGGATACAGAACCCAAGGAGCTCAGCGGGAGAGCTGCCTAGCGTTCCGAAGAACAAGCCCTTGGTTCCCAGCTGAGGCTGAGATTTTCATTTCCTAAGGAACTTTTGGCTCAAAGAAGGATTTTGTATTTTCCTTCCACAATGACTACCCAGTATAAATTATGTTTGGCACACTCCTTCAATGCTGAGCATGTACCTCTTCACATGAAGAAGGACTTGGCTTAAAACCCATTTCCTTTGAGCAGGAAAGCAGTGGATTCACGTGGCAGCTGAAGACCTTGCTCTGCCCAGCCAAGCAGACTGGGAACTTAATTGCTTTCGGTCCGTGTCGTGGAATTAACTGTCGAATCACTTTGCTAGGCATTGACAACTGGTTAATTAGCTAACTCTTTATGGGCCTGAAGAATTGCTGGCCTAACTTTCTCCTGTTTTTTATAAGCTAATCGTTGGTTTGGTTCATAGCCCTGTCTTCTCTGGAGGTATATGACGGTTCTCATGTGCTCCGGAGCGGTACAGAATGGCTTTTCTACCACTCCACTGTACAGCATTCTTGTTCAGCAGCACATCCTGCCCTGAACATCCCTGCCCCAGCACCTTCTGTCCTCTTCCTGAAAATTAGCCAGACACATTCGATACATTAGCATATACATGACCCTTCTAAATCTGTGCGGGGGGGGGAGGCACTGTGTGGTGGTAAATCATATTACCCATTAGTTTATCATGTAAGGGAGACACCAGTGCCTGCCTGTAATTCTGTGACACAGGGCAGAGGATCAGGAAGATTGTGAGTTCAAAACCAGCCTGTGCAGCTTAGTAAGACACTGATAGGAGAGAAGGTGGCTGGGGACATAGCAAACATATAAGATACTTGGCCAAACTGCATGTATGTATGTGCGTATGTATGTATGTGCGTATGTATGTATATGTGTATGTATATGACTGTGTATAAATATGTATGTATATATGTATGTATCGGACTCTGCGTGTGTATATTCTACTATATGTTTGTCTGATTTTGTTTGTTTGTTTTTTAAACAAATGTTCCATGTATCCCAAACTGGCCTCAAACTCATGATATTCTGGTCTCTACCTTCCAACTGCTAAACTTATAGGTGTGTATCCCACGCCCAGTTTAGGAATTCCTTTTTTTTTTTTTTTGGTGTTGGGAGGAGGACAGGTCAAGACAGGGTTTCTCTGTGTTGCCTTGGCTGTCCTGGAGACTGCTTTGTAGACCAGGCTAGCCCTGAACTCAGAGATCTGCCTGCCTAGCTTTGCCTCTGTAGTACTGGGATTAAAGGCATGCATGATACTTTCTAATCATGCTGCTGATTACGGTGAAAATGATGATGAATGTCATTTGATCATCTAGATTGGCTGTGTCTATTCACTACGATGGTAAATGTCATTGTGTCCTATTGATGAGCTGTGTCTATTCACTAGAAATTTTTTGTGTACTCTCTTACCTAAAGCACTGAGTGAATTATCTCCTATTAACAAGTATGTTGCTACTGAATGGTTTCACTTCCATAGTAAGCCATTGTGGGTGAGTGAGATGGCTCAGCAGGTAAAGGTGCTTGCCTGCAAGCCTAGTGACCTGAGTTCGATCCCACCCACATGGTGACAGGAAAGAACCAATTTTCACAACTGTTCTCAACCTCTTTCAGTTGTCCTCTGAGCATGATACATGTGCTATGACATGTGTGCATACAAACAGGCAAATAAATAAATGTAAAAGTGAATTATATAAACTAGTATTCATAGCTTATATCCTTGTTGGCTTCATACAGGAGGACTTGGGGTTTTATTGATACAGTATTGGGTATAGAACTTTAACAGGGTATCACTGGAGAAAGATCTGTGGACCTGGGTATTTACTGACCTTGGTTGTGAGGGTAGAGATTTTCCAGTGTGACTTAAGGAAGAGCTTAGTGGTAGAACATTTGCCTCTCTGTGTAGTGTGTAGTGCTTTAGGTTTAAGACCCAGTACTGGGGTTGGGGGCGGGGGGGACAGTGGAAGTGGAAGTAAGAAAATGAAAAAAGAAATTACCTTGTGTTCAGGACAGATGCCTCTTTAAATTTAAAAAAAAATATTATTTTCGTTTTGTGTGTGTGTGTGTGTGTGTGTGTAGGTGATGATTAGTGATAATGGTCAGCTTGACCTGATCTAGAATCACCTAGGGAGTATCTGTGTGGGATTGTTTAGGTTGGGTTGGTCTTTGGGCATGTGTATTGGGGTTGTCTTGATTTGCAGTATTCAAGGTGAGAATAGCTGTCTACTGTGGGTGGCACCACTCCCTAGGCAGGGGATTCTGAACTGTGTTAAGTGCAGAGAAAGCAAGCCAAGCAGTAGCATATACATATGTATTCATTGCTTTCTGTTCCTGATTATGTACCTGATAGACTCCCTTCTTCTGTGAACTATCACCCAGAACTATAAGCCAAGATAAGCCCTATCTTCCTAAATTGCTTTTGTCAGGGTGTTTCTGTCACAACCAAAAAAGACACTCAGGCAATGTGTGTATTCGGGTGGTATCTTGCACATATATTTGTGTTTGGATGTGTATCAGAGGAGGGCATTGGGTACCTTCCTCTGTCACTCTTTACAATAGTCCCTTTTGGCTGGATTTCTCTCATCTTACATCAAGGATAGCAGCTAGTGAACCCCCGGGATCCTCTTGTCTCTGCTTCCTCAGTGCCAGGATCATAGGCACATGAATCACATAGAGCCTTTATGTGGGTGCTGTGACCTGAACTCTGGTCTTCTGCGATACAGCAAAGGATATTATCTGCTGAGCCACTTTGCCAGCTCCCTTCCTTTTGGTCTGTTTGTGACAGGGTCTCTTGTGCCCCCACTCTGTGGCTATCACATCACGTCTAACCCTGGTTCTAGACCCCGATGAATTGATGATCATTTTGCAGGCATCCTTGGTGCAAGTTGAGTCAGAGTATTTCCGTTTCACAGATACCTCATGATCGCTCCATGTCTGGCCCTTAAAGTAAATCTAATTAAGGAGCTCTGGCACTTAACATGCACTAATGGCTTCCTGTTAAGTGCCAGATGTAGCCAGAGAGTCCTTGATCTGGGCCCTGCCCATCAGAACCTTATCCCTTGCCCTGTGTCCCTCACAGTCCCACAGGCTTTCTTTGTAACTTCCAAACACTAGGTGCATTCCTGCCCTGGGTAAGCAGGCTAGATCCACTGTTGTCTTCCGAGTCTTAGATATGAATGCTAGCTTCTCAGGTAAACCTTCCTTAACAGGTAAACCTTCCTTAACTATGCTGTGAGATTTCTCCCCTTTCATTCTGTAGTTACTCCTTATTGTACAACCCTGTTGGTTCAGCCATCTCAGGCAATAACAAAGATCTTAGAGACTGGGTCTTTTAAACAGCACACATTTGTTTAAAAATCTGATGTCAAGGTGCTGTATGTGGTAGGGGTCAGTTTCTTGGCTTATGGAGCAATGTCTGTCTTTTTTTTTTTTTTTTTGCAAGAACAAGCTCTCCTCTCACTTGTTATGAAAATGCTAATACTCTCCATGAAGGCACCTGCATGACCTAACCACTTCCCATAAGCCCCGCCTACTGATACCATCCCACCTAAAGATAGGAATTTAGCATAGGCATTTTGGAAGTACACACAAATATTCAACCCATAATACCTTATTTTCTGTGTAATCAGAAACTGAAGACATGCATTTGTATGTTTAGCACCAATACCTAGCCCATGGATTATTTATTATCAGTCTAAATAATGGTAGTTCCAGTATCTAAGATAATCCCTGGCATTTAACAACTGTTTGAAGCAAATTTATTGGCAGACCCAGCGGTATTTCTATAGAAGGTGTCAGAGAATTCATGTACTGAACATCTGCATCATGCCTTCAGATATTTTACAGCCATGATCTCTTTTATTTCTCCAACCTCTTATGAAAATGCATGGAAAGAGGCTCTGTACTTTACAAGTCAGGAGGTAAGGACCCAACGCATAAGTGTCAGGACTAGATTTAAATTACTATGCTGGTGGTGATTGTGGTGGTGATTGTTGTTGCTGCTGCTAGTGTTATTTTGAGACAGTCTTACTATCTACCCCAGGCTGGCCAGAATCCCATTATGTAGCCTAGGCTGCCTAGAACTCATTATTCTGCCTCTGTCTTCCCAGGGTTGAGACCATGGTATTATTCAAGAAATGTAAACCTTGGAGGCAGAGCACAGTAGATGACAAATCCCATTAAGTCATCCAATGTGTGGTGGAGTACTAATGGATGGGTGGCCTTTTATGGCTTCTGCAGAGGGGAATTTATATTCTATTCAAAGCACATTGTTAGAATGGCTCCATGCTATAGCTGAGTATAGTGGCGCATGCCTTCAATCCCAGCACTCAAGAGGCAGAGGCAGGTGGATCTCTGTGAGTTCGAGGTCAGCCTGGTCTACAGAGTGAGTTCCAGGACAGCTGGGGCTACACAGAAAAAACTCTCTTTCCAAAAACCAGAGAAAGAGAGAGAGATTGAATATGAATGGTCATGTGCTCAGCTGGATTGACTTGAAGAAGATCAAATAAATAACTTGGTCTTGGCACCAGCCCCTCACTTGGACCAGGACTAGATCTTCCAGGCTCACCCAAGGGGATGCCCCCCAACACTCCCTTTTGTCAGTTTAACCAAGCCCTTGTTAGAGCAAAACATCCAGCCTTGAGTCTTCAGTGAAGCCTGGGCCATTCTTACAAATACAGAACAAGGGAGTCTGTGGTCTTTTCTGAAAAGATTTTCTTTTCTTTTCTTTTTTTCTGGTGGGAATAATTAGATCTTGTGAGAACCAGCGCCCAAGTGTTCATGCTGCCCCGTGCCAAGTCTCACAGGCATTTCTAGACTCCTGGCTTCTTTTCTTGTTTCCTGCCGGGATGAATTGATGGATGCTGGCTTGCCGTGCCTCATTCCTCTGTCGCCTTGTTTCTTTGTATCTAGAAGCAGCCACCTGAGTCACAAGGAGGAATGAATGGCATTGCCTCCTCCCACGCTGTCGAAACCTTCCTTTCACCCAGAGAAAACAGTTTCAAAATCCTACTCATTGGTCCTCCCTTCCCGTGACAGCCCTCTGCGTTGCATGGAATTTTCCTCTCATACCAAGAGAGACCAGTTTCCTGCCTGGTCAGCCATGTTAATTAGCAAGTGGTGGTTGTAGAATGACCATCAAAGCCGATGGGAAAAAACTACACTGGGCTCTGAACAGCTCTCAAGTCCGTAGTTGTTTTTTTGGTCAATAAGTACTGATTGCCACCGTGTGCCAGTTGTCACATTGGACCATCATGGGATTTACAGCTGAGCGAAGGAGACATTAGGCAAGCTATCCTGGAATTGATATATAATTACATATACATATAATTAATTGCATATATGTTACACGCCTATATAATGACATATATCCAGGAGGTTGACTGTGAAGGAGAAGAAAGGGCTTGTACTTTTTACAAGGCGAAGGATGCTGAGAAGGAACGCTTCCCTGAGCAGAGGAGAATTGAGCCCAGGTCTAAAGAATGAATTGAAATCAGGTAATTGTCCGTCTGTGCCCTGTATACATGGGTGTCAGAGATGGTATCTTGAAAGCATGGACTTTCCTTTTCTCTGCTTCTGAGTCATCCAGAAAGTCAGTTGTTTACCTTTGCCCCATATTCCCATTGCAGTGATGTTGGCTCATGGGTCCAAGTGACCATGGACTGAACCCTCAAAATCCCTGAGCCAAAATAAACCCTCCCTCTTGTAAGTTGTGTCTATTGGATATTTTTCTTACAACAAGGCAAAAGTCAGTAATACAGTTTCTTAAATAATGAGAGAATACAAATTAAAGTATAACGAAGACATACTCAAAGAATTCTTATAGGTCACCTGGGCATGGTGGAACATGCCTATAATCCTAGCATTTGGGAAACAGAGGCAGGAAGATCAAGAGTTGGGAGCCATTCTTGGGTATTCAGTGAGTTCAGTGTGAGTCTGAACTATGTGAACCCTGTGTCAGGAACAAGTTTTAAAAGGCCGTAACTCAAAAAAGACAAATAACAGCAAAAATAAAAAATAAAAAAAGAAAATGCTCTGAAAATAAACTGTAAAAATCAGGAATGAGTGGCCAGTAAGTACATGAGAAGGTGTACGCCATCAGTCTCATGGGAATGCAAAATAAATTGAATGGTGGTGAGAAAAGATGATAGATTTACGTGTGTGTGTTGGAGTGGGAGTGCATAGTCCCTAAAAATAGACCCCAAAAGGGAGCACGGTGCCTTGGAAGACAGGAATGAAAGTCATGAGTGGACTGAAGTATGTGGGAAATTGGGAGGCGGTGGTGTGCAGTGAGCCCTTAGGCTAGGGCCATGTTTCTTTGCCTACATTAATTATCACCGCGAAGACATTTTCTAGTCTGGGTGATGTGGATGCCCGGAATCCACAGCCTGCTTTGTCCGTTGGCTCTAAAGTGTGCCCAACGCATGCTCTGTTCTTAAGAACGAGGTCAATTTTATATGTCCTAGAACACGCTTTCTCAGCTTTGAAGGACTCTGACCCCCCTCCCACCACAAAAGAGCACAGGAACCGAAGAAAGGAGGCTCAGGCATTTCATACAGAGTTTGTACTCGAGTCGTATCTCCATACAGTAAAATGCACAGCTTTCGTTATATGGTTTGGTAGGCTTGCTCTGTCGTTCAGATCACAGGACGTGTCTGTCACTCCAAGTCCCAGGGCCTCTCTTCTGTCAACTCCTCACCAGAGGCAACCACTGATGGGACTTTTGTCATTAATTAGGTTTTTAGAGCCAATCCTTGATGACTTCAGGCAAATGATTTCACTTCTCTTTGACTTGTGCCTGCTGAAGACTATATATGGTACCTTCCTCGGATAGAGATGGAGGTCACATTTGCAGACCCTCCCCGCACCCATGACAGACATATCAACCCCTCCCTCCTTCCCCTCAATATGAATATGTTGGTAGGTTTCTAAGAGGGAACCAGTCATACCCAGTGTGTAAGTAAATCTGAAGCTTTCTGCAATCCTGAACTCTTATCTCCATATCCCTGAGACTAGAAAAAGGCTGGAAGATTCAGAAAGAGTTCTGAATGTTAAGAGGGAAGGTGGTCATAGTAGTGGTTTCATACTCTTAGCATCTGGAGCTATGAGACAAATGTTCCTGTTGTCTTAAGTCATCCTGGTTTTCTTCTAAAAGCCCTAAAATGTGAATGTAGTAGCCATGTGTCCAAGATAAAGGGGGCTCAATTAGAGAAGGGGGACTGGACAGTTGCAAAAGCTGCACACACGTTCTGTACACATGATGGAATGCCTGCTACCTACAGTGCACACACATTCTGTACACATGATGGAATGCCTGCTACCTACAACGTAAACACATTCTGTACACATGATGGATTGTCTGCTACCTACAGTGCACACACATTCTGTACACATGATGGAATACCTGATACCTACAACGTAAACACATTCTGTACACATGATGGATTGCCTGCTGCCTACAGTGCACACACATTCTGTACACATTATGGAATGCCTGCTACCTATAGTGCACACATGTTCTGTACATGTTATGGAATGCCTGCTACCTCTAGTGCCCTGAGGCAGGTCCTAGAGTCCAGTTGTGCTTAAAGCCAGTCAAGGTCCCTGCCCTCAGGTTTGTAGGTCTAGTGATGAGCCAGAGATTAATAATTTCCAAATGCTTAGTGACGTGACATACGCTGTCACTAATGCACCATTAGTTATTAGTTACCTGTACACAGTCATTAGCAAATTAAGATGCATGAATTTGGCAGAAAGCTTACTGCCTGAAAGCCTCGGGTTCCAAAACACAGGAAGATCGCACATTTCAGTAGTCTTCAGAGTTGAACAACGAAGACCATATTGTTGAGTCTCTCGTTTTGCCTTGTGCTTAATTCTCTTCATTCTACCCCCACCTTGTTTGTGTGCCAGATGAAATGGAATCTTGTCAGTATTACAGTGACAGCGTAGTCTCCCAAGGACAGGCTTGGGGGGGGGGCGGGGAGTGATGAAAACATTGGTCTGGCAGAGGGTCAGCTGGCTGGGCCAGGAAGAATGGGTACTGAGTTGATTGAATGCTTTGTTTTGCGAATTCCTGATTCTCCTCCAGTCCCTTTGGGCTCAGCGGAAATCATCACCACCCACCCAGTTTCTCAGGCCAAGTGTCTGAAGACCACATTTGCTGCTGTCTTTTCCCTTCAGTTTCAGAGGTCCTCAGACTGCATGTTAATGAATGAACCCCATTTTTATTTTTCTAAATTAATTGAAGCACAGCACCAGGTGCCCAGGTAATGTTCCAGCTGGAGACACAAGTTGCAGACAGTGTTAAACCTAAGAGACATCACTAAAATAGCTGTCTTTAAATGTAATGTTTGGAATCTAATCCCACCTTTTCTTTTTTAAATATTTATTTGTTTATTATGTATACAGTATTCTGTCTGTTTGTATGCCTGCAGGCCAGAAGAGGGCACCAGACCTCATTACAGATGGTTGTGAGCTACCATGTGGTTGCTGGGACTTGAACTCAGGACCTTTGGATGAGCAGGCAATGCTCTTAACCACTGAGCCATCTCTCCAGCCCCCCTAATCCCACCTTTTCAATAAGTTCAATGAATTAAGTTCTAAGAACCATCAAAGCCATTTGCATTGTCTCTACTATCGCTTTTAGTAATAGTCCAGTGACACACACACACACATACACACACACACACACACACACACACATGCTTTTCTTTTTACAAATGGAGAAAATGATGTTCAAGTTAGGACTATATGAATTCATATTTGCATAGGTCTAGATCTTGTGCTTTTGTGGTTATTAAGCATCTCTGGAAATTATTATCTCAAAAGAAGGTATATGTGAGCCAAAGGGCTTAGATGTTCTTGGGGCCAGCAGCAGAAGTTACGCTTGGAGTCCCTGCATCGGCTCACACTGTGCAGCTATATTCTTCAAGAACATGACATTGATAATAGCATTCTAGAGAAGTGATGCATTCATAGTAATAAAAAGTTTAAAATTGAAAGGACTGAACCCAGGAAATGAAGAAGCATACTGTATCCTGAAGATTGGAGTAGTCTGAATCTGCTGGCGTATATATGATACTTCAAATGTAGCTGGTCTCCCGGGTGACACCCCAAAAACATGAGCCGTATCTAGTGCCTAGGAGAGTGAGTGTGCATCCAGCTCACTTGATTATGGATGTCTAAATAAGCTCTACTTTCATCCACAGCTTTAGTTCTGTTTTGTTTTTAATCTCTGAGGCTCTTTTGCATTTATATAGTGTGTGTGTGTGTGTGTGTGTGTGTGTGTGTGTGTGTGTGTGTACTTGCACGACCCACAGCACAAGTGTGGAAGTCAGAAAACAACTTGCAGGCTTTTCTCCTTCTACTATGTGGGTCCTATCTGAGGTGGCATTTCATTTGTATTTTAATCAATAAAGCTTCAAATTGTGGATGTTTCTCCGTTGCAGAGAAAATATTAACATTCCCTGCCCCTCTCCGTACCTAGATCTGTGTCCACTCAATTTTGGCAGGAGTTTGTGCTGTCTGATGGATGAGAAGTCCACTGAGCAGGGCTTTAAATAGGATCCCTCTTGAGCCAAGGAGACTGCAGAGTGTCATCTGGATAAGGAGAGGTCCCAGAACCCTCTGCGTCTCGAAGGATAAAGCTCTTTTGCATTTATGTGTGTGTGTGTGTGTGTGTGTGTGTGTGTGTGTGTAGGTTCCCCTAGAGGACAGAAAACGGTGTCAGATCCTCTAGAGTTGAAGTTACAGGTGTTTGTAAGCTGCTCAGCATGGATAATTAGAACCAAACTCCAGTCCTCTGCAAGAGCAGCAAGTGCTCTTAACTGCTGGACCATCTCTCAAGCCCCTCTTCATAGTTTCAGTTAGCTCTATTTTTAGACGGAGCCAGTGTGGTCATCCTCAGCTGCTCCAGATTCATGATTGCAATGACAGTGTCTTTCCCTGGAGCTGACATTTCAGTCCTTCCTCCTTTTTCTCTGACTCTTACGTTCATTGTGGGAGAGCCACGGTGCTCCCTAAATGTTTGAAGGAATGATATAAATGTCTTGTTTTGGTCCGGTCATTCATCCATCACTTAGTCTCAGCACTGTGTGCAGTCACGAGTCTCTGTCTTCATCGGAGTTCACTGAAAAGTCTTCTTTGATTAAGACTTAGCATGGTGTAAATATATGTGTGTAGAGAGTGGTTCAATACAATATCAGTTTTGCTAAGTCACAGAATTGTAGTGTCTAGGGTTCATTGCTGGGTAAAATCATTGATTTTTTTTTTAATTCCCTTCTCCCAGCCACCTACATAGCAACTTCTGGCACTACGATTGTTTTGTGGTTATTGCTGTTGTATTTAGTTATATTTTTTTGAGAAAAGGTTGTATTCTGTAGTTCAGACTGGGCTGGAAGTGACTGTCTAGCTCAGGCTGGTCTCAAACTCGTGGCAATCATCCTGTATCAGTCTCCCAGATACTGGGATTATAGCCCCGAGCCACCACACGTAGTTTTAATCCATTCCTCACAAGGGTAATGAAACTGGGGTCCCCAGGAGTGGAACTACTTATCCAGGAGTTGATTTCGCTCACTCCTGACCAGGATGCTAAGTGAAAGGTTTGAAACAGGCCAGCTCTAGTGCCGACCCATGGGAAACTCACTTCATCCTCTATTCATCCTTCGACCTCACCTCATATCCACTATCGGGGTCACCCCAACAACTGGTCGCCTGCATTGTGGTAGCTTTGTGTTGTCTTCTCCCGGATTTAATAATAATGCCTTGAGTTTTTTCTTATAAAACATGTCAGAGGATGTTCTACTTCCCCAAATAGAGCTACGTGTACTCTATTTTACACATAAGAAATGAAAACTCAGGCAAAGTGTGGTGGTTCATGTCTGGGACCCCAACACACAGGAAGGCTTTGAGTTCAAAGCTATCGGGGGTTACACAGGGAAGCCCTACTTTAAAAAAGGAAAACTTTCTGAAGATTCAACCGAGTCTTTCAAGGACAAGTAACTAGTGAATTCCAGCTCTTCAAATGCCACAAATTCCATTCAGGGTGCCGGCCTTGAACATAATCTTCTTGTTTAAAGCAAGCATAAACACAGACAACCTTGAAGAAATGCCCAGGGGAGGGTTTCTAACTTCTACCAAGCACCAACTTCACTTGGGGGAACTCACAAGAAATTCGCAATTACGCAGATGGGGCAAGTCTGGTAGTCCGCAGATCGGGCGGGCGCGTCTGGTGGTCTGTCCAGTATCCCCACCCTACCCCGGCCCCCAGCACCAGCACTGATTAGAAACTGCTGGGTGGTTTGCCTGTGCAGCTAAGACAGAGAAGACCATCCCAGAGTCCCTGAGGTGGATGTGACGCTGCATGGGCATTGTATTGTTGGGCAAAGGGCGATGTTCTTCCCACACCTCCAATTTCTATTGAAAGCCATGCTCTATAGTTTGTCTTTCTAAAATACGCAGTGAAAGCGTCTGTGCTTCCGGCGCTGGACTTCTGGTTTGCAGAGTATCAGCTGCTCGTGCATCTGAAAACTTACAAGCTCCCCTTGAATGTCAAAATTCACACCAAGTGAGCCAAGCAGAGGAGCTGCCCCCACCTCCTAATAGCAGTCTTCCAAAGCCAGATATTGCTCATGCCCTCCGCCTGCTTGCTTTGAATCCTAACAGCTGGGTTCTCTGGCGTTCGAGAAACCTGGCCTGCCCTCAGCCCAGTGTAAAACCTCGTTCTTGTTGGAGGCACCACACCAAGGAGGCTGCCAGCGGGCAACCATGCTCTAGCAGCCTGAGAAGGTTCCATGGGGCCCTCCTTATCTTAAACCGCGCAGCCTTTTTAGAGACAAGGAAAATGTCCTCTGCACATTCTCAGGAAAGTGGGAGACTAGTCAAAGGCTAGTTCAGGCTAAAAATATTACCAGCTTTAGATCTTCAGTTTCAAACTGTGGATGTTTCTCCGTTGCAGAGAAAATATTAACGTTCCTACCCCTCTCCGTACCTAGATCTGTGTCCACTCAATTTTGGCAGGAGTTTGTGCTGTCTGATGGATGAGAAGTCCACTGAGCAGGGCTTTAAATAGGATCCCTCTTGAGCCAAGAAGACTGCAGAGTGTCATCTGGATGAGGAGAAGCCTCAGACCCCTCTGTGTCTCGAAGGATAAAGCTTTCTTTGTAACGGCCATGCATGGCCAGCTGTATGACCACTGTGGAGACCATGGGACCTTAAATGCATTGTGATCTACATGGAGAGGCTATCCACACGTTCCTACCCTAGGGCTTGTGGGATCAAATTGTATTTTGTAGAACCAGACTCATCAGTTCCAGACATAGGCATTATCTTTGCCATCCCAGAGGTGTGTGGCTGTCCCCTGCTTTGGCTGGGCCAGGGGAGGCTATGTCTTTCAGTGCTGTGTGTGAAAGCTGGTATCCTGTGCTACAGTTCATGTGTGAAACATGGACCTGTATGTCTCAAACTCTGTACTTTTAGGAGTTCCTGGTCTTGTAGAAACATGTGAGGAAAAAAATTATCTGAAAAGAAATAGCTTAAAGAAAGTAGACCAGGTTTGTGTGTGTGTGTGTGTGTGTGTGTTCGCGTGCGCCATGACATTGTGTGTAGATGTTAGAGGACAGCTTTCAAGAGTCTGGATCTGGCTGGGGATTGAACTCAGGTCATTAGGTTTACAAGGCAAGAGCCTTAATTCGGTGAGCCATGGGCTTCTGTTTTTATACCTACCTTTAGATACCAACTGCTGCCCTGTTTTGGCTCTCGGCCTCTCTCCAATCTAGGCACCAAGTGTCTGTTTGCATCTCATCAGAGGGTCCGGTGGTAGGCCTGAGGTGCCTCCCTGTTCACAAGGCTGGCAGATCATAGAAAAGAGCTTGGAGAGAGTGAAGGAGCAAAGGAACAAACTGGAAAAAATCCAGCAGTGCTGCACTTAGCTCACAAGTCCTGGCCGACAGGCATCTCTGCACCCGAGACAGTCCCTTGCTTTCTCCAACACTTCCTCCACATTTCTGTAGCTGCCCCAAGCACTTCAGTATCTTACAGATTCCAAATCTTCACCCTCCAAGCCTGTCCTTCATTCATGGTGATACTGGAATGTGTCCACAAGAGAAGTTTATGACATAAAAATCTTCCCAAGGCTTTGGCATCAATAGTCACTGAGACTCTCGAAGCGCTATTGGTCAGTGGGGCCGTTGGTTGGGGAGGACCGAATGTGGGAAAGCAGAGAGCAGGGATAAGCTGGACCCCTCCCTGGGTGCCTTTGTGTCTGCCTGGTGCTTCTGTTTACCGCAGTAGCTCTAAACAGGGATAGCTGCTTCACTTTCACCCACCATCCGGACACTCTGCACAGTTCTCCTGTGGACAGCCTGGAATGCTATATTCCAAAGAAACTATGAAGTATATATAGTGTTAACCTGCTCAAGGGGACGCCACAACGCTCTGCTCTCTTATCTGTGGTTTCCCTAAGGGACAATTCATAGATGGTGCTCAGCGCAGGAAAGAAGAAGGCTGAACAAATATGAGGCCCTTCCAGGAAAGCAGAGCGGAGGATGGCCAGATTAAAGGGGTGGGGGTGGTTAGCTTTCCTGGAGTGTTGGTCTGTGTACCTACTCCTGTTTGTGGATGGAGTGTCCAAGTGATAGTTCCCACTCTTGTCCCTGTGAGCCGAAACTGTCTCCATCTCATTCTCTCTGGCTTCTTGTGCATAAAATAAACGGTTTAAAATATGACTCCTGAGCCAGGTGAGCCATAGTGCACACCCATAATTCCTGCACTTGGAAGGTGGAGGAAGGAGGCAGCCCGGGCTACATGAGACCCTGTCTCGAAAAAAAAAAACAAACGTTATCTCAGGTGGTAGAGTGCTTGGTTTGCATGAAGCGCTGTGCTTGATCCCAGCACAGCACAAAGCTGGCACGGTGGCATACTTGAGAGCTAAAGACAGGAGGATTGGACACCTTTAATCCCAGCACTCGGGAGGCAGAGGCAGGTGGATCTCTGTGAGTTCGAGGCCAGCCTGGTCTACAGAGCAAATTCCAGGACAGCCAGGACTGTTGCACAGAGAAACCATCTTGAAAAGTCAAAAAAAGGGGAGGGGGGGAGAAAGACAAAAAGAAAGAAAGAAAGAAAGAAAGAAAGAAAGAAAGAAAGAAAGAAAGAAAGAAAGAAAGAAAGAAAGAGAGACAAAGTTTTGAGGCCAGCCTGGTCTACATGAGCACCTGTCTCAAAAATAAATAAAACGAAACAAAAGAGAAATGACTTCAGTTTAGTATTTTTCTCCTATTCTGTACAAGAACAGATCTCAGCAGCCCCTGGCCGTGTATCCAACGGGGCTCATTTCAGTTGCTGTGTACAAGATGGAAGTAACAAGGCCAAATTGAAATGGGCTGTCTGGGAGATTTTCCTGGAAGCCTATTTAAATATCCACAATAAAGTCTGTTTTCCAGGTTAAGCCTACAAATTAATCACTTTCTTCTTTCATGAAGACAGTTTGGTCCTGGCTAACAGTCCCGTGGTTTAACTCTCGCAGTAAACACTGTAGGCGTGGGAGCGGTCCTGGAGAGGGGACACAGGATGAGCTCCGGATCTGGTGTGTTGTGTGAGGAGGCAAAGGAAACAGTTTTCGCTGGCATTGTGTGAGGCGCTGCGAGAGTTGCCTGATATGTATTTATGTCTCCAAATTTTTGTCAGAACCGAGGAGCTGAATATTAGATGTATTTTCTTGTTGGGGATAAAAGAATTGAGTCCCAGACTCTGGTTGTGTAACGAGGTAGTGGGAGCCAGAAGCCAAACTAGTCTAGGGTCAATCTGGCTTCAGACCTGTGATCATCCTTCATGTCCTAAGATCCTTCAAAACTGTAGAAATGATTCTACTTTTCAGGTCTCCACCTGGAAAAATAGGTTAGCCACACCACCAGAGGTCAGTTCTGCTCTAATAATGAAGGTCTGGGAGACTCCCAATCACTACAAACTCTACACAGTTCTGTGACTTGTGAGGTTACTAAAGTCATAAGAACCCAGATGACATACTGGCCCATGTCCACTTTCTAAGTGTTAGACAATGCTTTACTCCAAGTCTGAAGCAAGATCCGCATTGGGACTCTTGTTCTTGTTGTTTTCAGTTTTTAAGACAGGGTTTCTTTTTTTTTTTTTGAGGGTTTTTTTAAATTGCTTTATAAAAAATACCATTCAAAATTTTCCCTTCCTCCCATTTCCCTCCTGCTCCCCCACTCACCCCATTCCCCCTTCCCTCAGGCCTAGGAAGGTATGCATCCAAACAGACTAGGATCCCAAAAAGCCAGTACATGCAGTAGAGACAAATCCCAGTGCCATTATCATTGGCTTCTCAGTCGACCTCAATTGTCAGCCACATTCAGAGAATCCAGTTTGATCGCATGCTCATTCAGTCCCAATTCAGCCGGATTTGGTGAGCTACCCTTAGATCAGGCACACTATTAAGATGGGGTTTCTCTGTGTGACCCTGACCATCCTGGAACTCACTATGTAGGCTCAAAAGGAGAGATCCACCTGCCTCTGCCTCTCGATTGCTAGGATTAAAGGTGTGCGCCACTACCTCCTGGCTGGCTTGTTTATTTGTTTATGACAGAGTCTTCTGTAGTCCAGGCTGGTCTCTAGCTCACTATGACTTTGTATTTCCGATCCTGCTCCTAACTGCTGGGATCGCAGCTGTGTACACCACATCCAGTTTACGGGGTGCTGACCATACAGCCCATGGCTTTTTGTGTGCTAAGCAGTCACTCATGCAACTGAGCTACACCCCAGTCCTGGAGCACCCTTTGACCCCTCAGTTAAGTTTTCGAAGAGAGACAGTTCCAAGTAGCCTCAGCGTCAGCCTCATTCTCTGGCTCACATCTTACTCTTCCAGGATGTGAGAACACACTTGTGAAATAAGGAAAGGGATTCTGGAGCCCGTAGCGCACTGGCAGGCTCTCTCCACTGGTCACGTCCAGCAAAGGACGCATGAGGACGTTGTCCTGGCTTTGTTTCTGCTGGTATGATAAAATAGCCTGTCAAACGCAACTTCAGGGAGAAAGGCTGTAATTGCAGCTCACCGTTCCAGATTCCAATCCATCATTTCCCGGAAGTCAAGGCAGCAGAGTCTGAATGAGTCCTGTCACATTGTATCCCACTGTATCCATAGTCAAGCTGAAGAAAGCAGTGAATTAACATAGGCATGCTGGTGCTCAGATCCTTTTTCTCCACTCTGGCCAAGCTCAGAGCCCCCTTCTTAGGGAATGGCGCGGCCCCCAGTGGGCAGGTCTCCTTACCTCAATAAACCCAGTCAAGATAATCCCTCAGAGCCATTCTCAAAGGGTAACCTTAGTCCATGCAGTCCCTCCCAATGTGCCCAGAGGTCTGCCTCCCATCCACCACACATCCTTACTACACCATAAACCGATTGCCACGAGGCTGTTAACACTTATAATCTTACTTTTCCACCACATCATTTCCAGCTAGAGCTGAAGGCACATTGTGCTGTGAGCCTGCAATCCCCGTGCTTGAGAGTAGGAAGATTAAGAGTTGAAGGTTATTCATTAATGAAGACATTCTAGCCCAGCCTGGATCATATTAGATCCTGTCTCAAAAAGTCAGGAACAAGCTCAGCATGATGTCTCAGTAGGCAGAGTCACTTTCCGCTAAGCCCGGTGACCTGAGTTCAATCCGCTAGACCCACATGGTTGTAAAAGGAACCTCTGACCTCCACATGTGTGTAGTGGCACATGCATGCCCCCCCCAAAAGTAAATGAATGTAAATTTTTTAAAAATCAACACTTAATGACACAAGCCAACCACAAGCCCTTCACCTAAGTATATTAAATGCATTAGAGATTCCTCACTCTGGACACCAAAATGCACCTGAGTCACATGAAGGAATGAAATCTCAGATTTCTTCTCGGGTTAGTTTGACTAAGGGTGAGTCCAAGTTTGAATTCTCCACTTCTCTCCTGGTGTCGTCCGTCTGTAGCCTGTCATTTCTAACTTGTTTGTAATCTGTGTATCGTATGCCTCATGCCTGCTCCGTGTTTGCCTTGTCCCTAACAACGGCTTTGCTCTCTATTGAACAGCACAGAGAGCGTCACATAGGCAAAGAATGAAGGCTGCTGACAGCCATCTTTAACAGGGTTTCATAGGGAAAAGCCATTTACTGACTCCAGCCCAGAAGCACTCAGAAAAGCAAACATCACTGTAAAAATATTATCAAATAATATATAAATATGCTGTCTCCAGCATTTATGGAGTGTTTGTTTTATAAGGTCACCTTTGACCTGTTGGCTGTGTTCAGGAAATTATTATCCTAACAGTATATATACACTCATGCATTGCTTTCTCTGGGTCAGGGACCTGTAAAAGTAGGTAATTTAGGATTAAAACTATGCATTGGTTTAAGGTGTAAACGGTCATTGCATGGGAAACCCTAGGCAAGTGAGGCTGGTTGTTACATTGTTCTCTTGAAGGTGGGTCAGACAAACAGGAGGGGTACATGGAAGAAAAGCAGTTTTAAGTCTCAAGTGACCCCAAAGTGTATGATTAACTTGGCTATGAAGTCTAGCAAAAGTTTCAGTCTCGTTGAACATAAGAGATATTTTAATAAAATCACACTGCCGCAATCACCAGGCAGATGGTGGCGCTGCTCTGCGTCTCCACTGTGCCCACTTGTGCTTACCACGCCCTTCACACCTTCTAACACAGGTTTGCTCTTGGTCCATATTGGCACACCATCATGGTGGATAAAAAACAAGTAATAAAGAGAATAGAATTCACCCCTGGAGATCAGAAAATGTCAACAATATACTGCAACTTACCCATTGTGAATGAAATCGTGCATGGAAATACTTTGTAGTTTTGAAAAATCAAGTTATTGATTTTTAATGATCTGATGAGCAGCCTTACTATTCTGCACCTTGTCTAATAATTGATCTTTTAAACTTTCTGTTATGTTAATTTTTGTTAAGTTAACAGTAAGTGTTCAGCACTGAACACTTAACTGTAGTTAAAGAAAAAAAATTAAGTAGTGGGTCTTAATCAGTTAATAAATTGTAAAAACCTGAACATGGACAGTCCTGTAGTGCCCTTACGTGAGCCGGGAACTACGCCTGGAGACTTCAAAACACAGAGACAGAGACACACAGAGAGACACAGGGGGGTGGGTCATCCTTGATACATGAATGCCAAATGCCAAACTTTATTGTGCTAGGGGCAGCTTATATAGGGCTCCTTAGCCACGCCCAACTCTCAGGATTTTTCAGCTACAGGCTTCCTGCTCAGAGCAGCTGCAGGCAAGAATCTGAGGCAGGCAAAGAAAACCAAGGGACTCAGGATCTATAGCTCCCAACAGTAAATGAATGGTTATTTTTAGATCAAACAGGTAGTTGTAAAAAAGAGTCCTATGAGAAAGAAATTGAAGAGGAAGACGGACCTTGTGTGGGTCAATGTGTGTGTTGAGAATATATTTCCTGATCCCTCTGCCGCATCCACACAAAAATGGTGAACTATTTATTTCTCTGGTTGGTTTGTGTGTTTGTGGTCACACCCAAACTTTCTTGCTAGAGCAAGATTGTATGTAGATGTCAAGGGACCACTTTTGGGAGTCGCTTCTTTCCCTTGATTTGGTTCCTGGGATTAGACTCAACAGTTATTTCTACCCCCTGAGCCATAACACAGGCCCAGACATGGGAAGTTTTGAGCAACTTTTTGTATCCATAGAATAGGCCAGTTTGTCTGGGGGCCTAGGAGTGTAAGAGTGGAAATTAGCTCCCCTGTTGATAGATTTCCTTCCCTTCAGCAGTAGAAAATCCTAGAATCCTGTGGTTGTGACACTCCTCTGTTGCTCCTTCAGCCAACTGAACACTTTTATGCCCTTGGGTTAAACTTATCTCAGCCTGAGAGCTCAGTCTTTCCCTTAAAGCAAGCTAACCTTGAATATGCTTCTGGTCACCTACTGGCCAATCACAGGAACCACCCAGTGTCCACGCCCTTCTCCTGCTACAATCCTCTGTAGAGAATCTCCAGGAAGATTTTGTTTTCGCATTGAGAATCCCAAGTTCTTTGGATCCCGAGTCTAGGTTCCTTCAGACCCCTCCTCTCCTTTTGAGTGTTCGCCAAACCTGAGCCTGTCCACTGAGGCAAGTGGACCAGGAGGGAACTTGCATCTAAATTAGAGTGATAGCTTGGGTAAGGGGGCAGATTCTGTGTAGTTTCAGCAGGCTCTTCAAACTTCTCAGCTTTGTGTTGCTGTTCTTGTTTTCTTGTGAAAGATAGCCCTTCAGTTGGCTTTCCTTCATTGGTGTAGTCTGTTCTTTGGGGACACACGGGGCCCTGTAGTATGTTTCCATGCACAAAGCTTAGAAGGACTGGTTCTGTGGAGCGGGAAGCCTGTGTTTGTGCATAGCTGGCCGTCTGCTGCCTCCCACACCCAGTCCCTCTCTGGCCAGTCGCATACTTGGCAGAAAGATTGATGGGGCTGGACACACAGCTGCAAATTTTCTTATCTTTGTGTGCTGTTGAGAGGACTGTATTCTGCTGTGCTGGCTCTTCCTCACTAAAACAAACAGCTTGTTCAGGACAGCAGCATGGGGAACTCCTAAACAGAACCCTTGAATGTGATGCTTGTGTAAACACATCGCAGTCTATTCGTGTAATGGATTATGGCTCACTGGCAAGTCTACTGTCTGCTTTTGTGTAGTATTTCATGATAAAGAATTATTTTTGAGTAAAATTCTACAGTCTCCATTCTGAAGCAGCTTTGTTCTTGTGACCACCTCATGGCAGGAACATTATCCCTTTATGGATTGTTCTGCTTAGTTTTAAATTAAAAGTGTGTGTGTGTGTGTGTGTGTGTGTGTGTGTGCGTGCGTGTGTGTGCATGGGTGTATGCGTTCACACACACACATGTGCCTTTACCAACTGAGCCATCTCAAAGGCCAGCTCTGTTTACTTTAAATTTTCACTAATGGAAGCCAAGTATGGTGACTCACTTCTACAATCCTAGTACTGAGAAGACAGAGCTAAGAGGGCTGACCTTCTTTAAAGTTTAAAGTCATTCCAGACCACCCCACCCCTTCACTCACTTACACACACACACACACACACACACACACACACACACACACACACACAGAGAGAGAGAGAGAGAGAGAGAGAGAGAGAGGGGTGAAAGGGGAGAAAGAAAGTTAAATTGCACTTAATTTTCACCTAAGTGCAAAGGTTGGCATGAAAACCATTGTATGCTCTACATAGAGATATATAAATTGTTTGTGTATATCTGCAGTTATTACAATGTGAACTTCTAGTATAACCACAGCCGAGGAACTGGTTGCTATGGTGGTACATAGCTGAGAGGAGAGATGCTGCATACATGCCAAGTGTATGTAGCCTGCCCTTTATCCGTTATCAAAGGCCAGTCTTAACTAGCATTATTCAGTTACCCATTACATCTTGAGTTCCTTGGCTTTTTGCTCTACATGCTGTGGGACTTTTTTGGTCAGAGACATAGGCTATTAGGTCTTCCTGTGGATTGAATCTTGCATCTTTTTTTTCTACTTTGCCACCTTAATCATGGCAGATGGCCGTGCGTGGATCAGTTTCTGTTTGTTTTTTTTTTGTTGTTAATATTCTTTCTGCGTGTATGCCTGCAGGCTATAAGAGGGCACCAGACCTCATTACAGATGGTTGTGAGCCACCATGTGGTTGCCGGGAATTGAACTCAGGACCTTTGGAAGAGCAGGCAATGCTCTTAACCACTGAGCCATCTCTCCAGCCCCCCAGTTTCTGGTTTTTTAGTACTTTTACTAACTAGCATAAGACTGCACTGCCTTGCTGGATTTTAGCTTTGTAATATGACTTTTTTGGCTGCACTTTTTTTTAAAAAAAAAATCTATAAACCTACAGCACATTAATGCATGAGAGAGCCTCTTGTATTCTGTCATTTATTTATATTGTTCTAAGGTTCAGTTTACATTCCTAAGAAGAATAACATTTCTTTTACAAATTTAATAAGAACACGTGCCTGGTCTGTTTCTTGGCACATGACTGATCAACAGGCTGGGGACATTGTCACTGGTGGACATGTTGTGGTCACTTAGTAGAAACTGATTCCTTTTTCCCGTGGAGGATTTGAGAAGGAAAGGCTGGGCAGGGCCATGTGAACGAATCCCAGACCTCATGAGGCAGAGGCATACTGTATGTTTGAAAGCCAGCAGGGTCTATGTAGCACGCTTCTGTCCAGCCAGCTCTACAGAGTGAGAAAATGTCTCAAGAATTACAACTAATATTGGTGGTGGTGGTGGTGGTGGCGGCCCACATCTTTAATCCCAGTACTCAGGAGGCAGAGGCAGGTGGATATCTGTGAGTTCATGGCCAACCTGGTCTACAGAGCTAGTTCCAAGACAGGCAGCCAGGATTACACAATGAAACCCTGTCTCTAAAAATAAAAGAAAAGAAAAGAAAAAGGAAAAAGATTTTTTAAAAGGTAAAAATGCTTTAAAGTTTATAAAGAAACACGTGGGGTTATTTGGTTTGGTTTTTATGTTTCTTCCTTCTCAATGTATCAATGTATCCAATAGGGGAACTCATACTTAGGGAAGTAAAGTAACCTTTAGCTTCAGGGATAACCATCTGAGGTATTAACTCCCTGGTTCCTATCTTAGTTTCACCGGTGGGGAAGTCCCCACTGGAGAAGGAGGAAGGAAGGAGACCAGGGAAGTCTCCAAGATAAACTTCTTAGGGTGCTCATTCTTAGCAATGACGGTTGAACATGCTAACATCTATGTTCTGAGGATTGCCTGATCCCACATTTTTCATCCACCTACAAAAAAAGAGATGGCAGGCTCAATATTTTCCTGTCCTGTTTCTGTTATGAAACAAAAGATGGCAAAAACACCCAAAAGATTGTGAGTGAGGTCAGTAATGCTGGTGAATGGCAGAGATGAGGTCATGCCTTTAATCACTTAGACAATGATGTGATTTGGGGAGCCTGTTGACCAAACTGTATACACATTGTCACCAAGGGTAATTATATGCCTACAGTCAAGGAGTCGTTAATCTTCACCTCATTCATTACTGCATCCCAGTGTCGCTGACAGTTTAGATCCCCGGGCCGCTCTCCCATGGGGTCTGGTTGGCCTTAAGTAAGATCTGAGATTACACATTCAGAAGCTTCCCAAGTGCCTCATATACACACAGTTTGAGGGTGATCCTCGTATGTTTTGAATGTGCTTTTCACTTAAGCAATGCAGAGCAGTGAACTTGGATAACTCGACCATGTGAATGGGATGCAGAGCTAGCTTTGCTGACATGGAACTGATCTCTTCATGCATGTACTTTCTGGCCTAGGACATATTTAAGAGACTAGATTCATGGGACTTTAGAAAAAGGTTCCACATTTTTGCTTTTGGTTTTGAGGATTTAGTGGTTCGATTGCTTGGTTGGGGACGGGGCTTTTCTGTTGTAGCCAGGCTAGTCTCTTATACTCACAGCATTCCCCCTGCCTCAGCCTCCCAAATGCTGGAATTACTGATACCTTAGGGTTTCGGTTGCTGTAAAGAGAAACCATGACCTCCGCAACTCTTATAGAGGAAAACATTTAATCAGAACTGGCTTACAGTTTCAGAGGTCCAGTCCATTATCATCATGGTGGGACATGGTGGCATGCAGGTAGACATGGTGCCCTAGAAGGAGCTGAGAGTCCTATACCTTCATCTACAGGCAGGAGGAGTCTGCATGTCACACTGAGCATAGCTTGAGCATATGAGACCTCAAAGCCCACCCCCACAGTGACATACTTCCTCCAACAAAGCCACACCTCCTAATAATGCCACTCCTATAATTGCCATTTATCTTTTTTTTGGGGGGGGGGGGTGGGAGGTTAAGACAGGGTTTCTTTGTGTGACCTTGGCTGTCCTGGGAACTTGCTTTGTAGACTCACAGAGATCCACCTGCCTCTGCCTCCAGAGAACTGGGATTAAAGGCATGTGCCACTACCACCTGGCCACTTTATCTTTTTTTGAAAATGTGTGTGTGTGTGTGTGTGTATGCACATGTGTGTACGCACACGCATAGGGACACACATGAGTGCAGGTGATCGTGTGTGCATGTAGAGGCCAGCGGACTCCTCCTCAGTTTGAGAAGGGTCTTCCACTGGCCTGAAACTTAGCAGTCAGGCTAAAATAACTAACAAGTCCCAGAGACCCTTCTGTCTCCACCCTCAAGACCGAGATGACAAGTGCCACCCTACCCCTGGGGAGCCAACTCAGGTCCTCATGCTTGCAAAGCAATCACTTTCCCAGCTGAGCAGTCTCCCCATGCTGGTCCCCTTTTAACGATCCCTTGATCAGGATGATGTATGAAGACTTCAGAGCTACTTAAGCACATCCTGCTGTCTTACTTACTGAGTGCCTTGTCTCTGCTTCCCTGTGTCATTAATTAGGCTTCCCCTAATTAGGCTTACTAATCAATACAAGACTCTTGAGATTTTACTTATTTTTATTTTATGTATATGGGTGTTTTTCTGTGTGTAGGGCTGAGCACTAATACACACACACACACACACACACACACACACACACAGTATCAGCAGAGGCCAGCAAAGGGCATCAGGTCCTCTGGAGTTGGAGTTATGGATAGTTGTGAACTCCCATGTGGGTCCTGAGAACTGAACTCAGATCCACTTGAAGAATAGCAGGTACTTTAACAGCTGAGCCAAGTCTCCAGCCCCAGGCTCTTTCACATCTGTTTTATCTTTCTTCTGGTCAAGAGTGGGGAGTAGTGGTGACTGGCAACTTCCAGGTACTGAGAAGACTCTAGTTCACTAGCAGAGCTGCGTTTCTCCCCAACCTCACTCCCACTTCAGGTCAAACAGTTACATGACTGTGGTGGGCTCCAGCCACGTGTGAACTTGTGTATAATTAAGCAATTACTCCATCAGTCTGGGAGTTAGGGCACATCTGCCAGGCCTGGTGCAGGGAGAGGGATGTGAGAGGCAGGGGGGTTTAGTTAATTTGGCTTTCCATCTGAAGGAAGGCTGGAGTTTTGCCTGGGAGTTCGTCCCGACTTGGTCACACCCTGAAGTGTGCCTGGTGCAGTTTCCCTCGTCTTGTTAACTCAGAAGGACCAACGCTGTTGTTCAGGACCTTTCTTCTAAGCCTGTTTACTCAGAGCTGCATCCTAACCCCAGCTTCACGTGTCCGACACAGGAAGGTGTTGTTCTGTGTCTCAATGGGAATGTGTTTGTGCCCTTTCCCTGGAAGTTAGAGCCCTGCATCCTTGATTGATGCAGGCGATGAGACTGGGGGCTAAGCTCAGCCGGCACAGTGCTTGCCTAGTGTTTATGAAGCTCTGGGTTCAACCACAAGTAGAGGCAGGAGGATCAGAAGTTCAGGGCCAGCCTTAGCTCACTAGTGAGTTCAGGTCCTGGGCTACATGACACCATATCTCAAAATAAGAGAGGAGGGGACAGGGAGATGGCTCTGCTGAAAAAATGCTTTAAGTTGGGAATCTCCAGCATCCACACCAAAGCCAGGCATAGTAGTGTGCCTGTCGACCTAGCTCTGGAAAGGTGGAGACTGGGGTGGGGGTGGGGCTCCCTAGGCTTGCTGCCTAGCCAATCTAGCGGAACTAAATCGGTGAGCTCCAGGTTCAGTGGGAAGTCTTGTCTCAAAAACAATAAGGGGGAGAGTGACTGGGGAAGACACTTGACATCACACTCTGGCTTCTGTACACATGCATATATAGACAGACACACACACATACACATACAGACCTAGTCCCTATATGTGCATACACAAACAGACACAAACAACTACGGAAACTGGACAACTGCAATGTGATCTTTGCAAACAGGTGTGTGTGTGTGTGTGTGTGTGT
This sequence comes from Myodes glareolus, assembly GCF_982192425.1. Classification (NCBI taxonomy): domain Eukaryota; kingdom Metazoa; phylum Chordata; class Mammalia; order Rodentia; family Cricetidae; genus Myodes; species Myodes glareolus. The sequence continues at coordinate 18,707,992 of NC_142044.1, forward strand.
GGTAAAGGTGCCTAAAAGTAAAGGGAAAGTATGACCTCTTTCCCAGAATCCCCATCACTTCCAGGAGGTGGGCATCTCAGCTTCTAGCCCAGCAAGGAGAAATTGTGTTCCTAAAGCGGCCCGTCTGGAGGCAGTCATGTATTCTGTGTGTTTGTGCACATGTGCTTTTTAGCATAGAGGACAAGGAATTTCCTCCCACGCTGTATGCTTCCTGCTGTTACTGGTAATGTGTGGTGGGTTTGCAAAGCATGATGTACCAAGGATGCTACCTGGAGGTACATCACTGAGAGCTACCTCGTGAGTACACAATGGGACCTGTGGAGCTAGATAATCTGGAACATTTAGCAACAGGATGTAGAAACTGCTCGAACCACAGCAGTTATTGAGGCCACTTAGGGAGAGATGACGTCTTTCCAACAGCCAGACTCTAAAAATACCCCGTAGAATAGAAGCAGGAGAAAGGTTTGGACGGCACTTTTTCTTTATTCTTGGAAAAGGTTTGAAATAACTCTCAGTGATGTGGTTGTGAGAAATGATCCCTTTGCTGAGAACTGGGAAAAGGAGACAATTATGATCATAGGAGCATGAGTGTGTGTGTGTGCACATGATACATAGGTTTGACATACATATGTCTGCAGACATCAGAAGAGTCCTGCTTTGTCATTTTCCACTTTATTCCTTGAGACAGGATCTCGAGGTGAATCTGGAGCTCACTAAGCTCACGAGATTTTTCTCTCTCTCTAAACTGGCTGGCCAGGAAGCCTCCACCATCCCCCTGCCTGCCCCTTCCCAACAGCAGAGCTCAGGCATGTGTGTCCATATCCACCTCTTCCCTGGGCGCTGGGCCCCTGACCTCAGATGCCCATCCTTTTCCAGCCAGCACTCTTTATGCACTGAGCCATTTCCCTAGCCCCTCGTCTGATTTTTGAAATTATTGAAAGTAATTGTGATATTTATAAATAGAAGGAAAGAGGAGCAGAAAAGCAACTCCCCCTTCTTGTTGTTAATGTTGTTTGTTTGGGGTTTATATTTGAGATAGGGCCTCACTGTGTAGCCCAAGTTGGCTTCAGATTTGTTCCATAGACCTGGTGGGTCCCGAGTTTGAATATTAGAGAAGGTACGGTAATTGTTTCTTATATGTAGACAATATAGTTAGCCTCTTTTTATTCTTTTTCTTTTTTGAAGACAGGATCTGTCTCCCTACAGTGCCCAGACTGGCCTTAAACTTACCATCTTCCGATCTCAACCTCCCAAGTGGTAGGTTCCAGGTCCATCTTACCATGTGTGCTGGTTACGCTTCTGTCAGCTTGACAGACACACACACAGACACACACATACAGACACACACACAGACACACACACACACACACACACACACACACACACTAGAGTTAGCTGAAAGGAGGGAAACCTAATTGAGAAAATGCTTCCCTAAGATCCAGTCGTAAGTCATTTTCTTAGTTAGTTATTGATGGGGAAAGCCAGCCCATCATGGGTGATGCCATTCCTGGACAGGTACTCCTGGTTCTATAAGAAGGCATGATGAAGCCAGGTGGTGGTGGCGCACGCCTTTAATCCCAGCACTAGGAGGCAGAGGCAGAGGCAGAGGCAGGCAGAGCTCTGTGAGTTTGAGACTAGCCTAGTCTACAACATGAGAAGAAAAGAATCTCAAAAAAAGAAAAAAGAAAAAGGAAAGCCTACCAAGCAAGCTATGGAAAGCAAACCAGTAGGCAGCAACCCTGCATGGCCTCTGCATCAGCTCCTGCCTCCAGGTTCCTGCCCTGTTTGAGTTCCTGTCCTGACTTCCTTCAGTGATGAACAGCAATGCTGAAGTGTAAGCCAAATAAAACTCTTTTCTCCCCAACTTGCTTTTGGTCATGGTGTTTCATGACAGCAATCGAAACCCTAACTAAGATCCCTTGCCTATTTTATAATCCAGGTTTACTTGAACAAATATCTTGTTATGGAATTCAAAGAGCCTCAACATCAACATCAGACATTTTTTTTTAATTTTTATGCTATCTTGTAGCTTTTATGAGATAGAGTTCCATGTAGTCTGGGCTGGCTGTGCACTCACTGTGTAGTGACTCCCAGTCTCCTGCCTCACCTCCTTCGGGCTGGGATTCTAAGTGTATACCACATCCACATTGCTGGGTGGGTTTTTGAGGCTGATTCATACTCTACAGTCCTGGCAGGATTTGAACTCTCAATCCTTCCTCCTCAACCTCCTGAGTAGCTCAGATTATGGGAGCGTACCACCACACTGTGGGTGTTTGAGCAGACCTGAGACTGCGTAAGTCTAAGAGTTAAAGAATAGAGGGGGGGAAAAACACTACCAACAGCTGTGGACATGGTTTAATAAGTAAAGAGCTTGCTCCATAAACAGTGAGGACCTATGTTCAACTCCTAGAACCCATGTACAAAAGCCAGGTGTGGCTGGCTCTTCACACCTATAACCCCAGCTTAGAATTCACTGGCCAGCCAGCTTAGCCAAATCAGTGAACTCCAGGTTCAGTGAGAGATCTGATCTCAGGAAATAAGGCGACAAGCAATTGAGGAAGATACCTAATGCTTTGAACTCTATATGCATGGTGTTGTATAAGGCAGTGAGAAATAGGTACCTTTTGGCTCAACCAACGTGAGCTGCTGAGAAGATCACACCACACACAACAGATCTAATGCAAGAGGTTTAGTGGGAAGGAAGAGAAAATGACAGGACATTGCGGAGTGGGGACATGAGAGAGAAAGACAGAGAGAGGCAGGCAGGTAGGCAGGCAGACAGAATGAGCAAGACAGAGAGAGTGGTGTGGGGAGGCTGGGGCCTTTAAGGGGGCACATGTTGCTTTGCAAAAATGTACCACACCGTGATATGATCTTAAACACTGACCTCTCTGACGTTCAGTTCGCTCCTGGGGATTTTATTTGCGATTGTGTGTGCTGCCAGCAAAGGAAAATAGCTCCCTAAAGTTGGGAGGTAGGGTGAATTGAAGCTATCAGATGCACAGGAAAATAAAGAGCAAGTCATGTGGCCCAAGGACAGGAATAGGGAAGACTTTGGGACCTCGGAATAAAGTTTCTCATGTTACTCATCCCCAGAGTGGGCAACCTAGGAGATTGAGTCCGACTGGCCAAGCCTGGATACGATGGCTCCATGAATGAAGAAGACCAGGCTGCCTTGCTCAGATTCTGTCCACACTGTGCTGAGGAGCAGTGGGGAACCTCTGAAAAGATTTTCTTTGTGACTGGAGCAAAGTGACTGCTGGATAGAAACCTAATGGATGTAACCACATGAGACCCAAGAGGAATTCCTGGATTAAGGTTGGGGGAGGGAGACGGGTGTGGTAGCTCAGGCTTGTAGTTCTAGTACCTGGAGGTAGAGAAAGGAGTGTCAGAAGTTCATGGTCATCCTCTGCTAAACAGGGAGTTCGAGACCAGCCTGAGGTGAAGACGCTATCTCAAAACAGAAAAAGAAAAGTGTGTGAGAGAGATTTACAATCGATGATGAAATTTATTTTAAAGTTTCCCACTGTTTTGTTGTTACTGTTGCGTGTTTGTCTTACAGCTTTGTTTTCATTTGTGACTGAATGATATCCCAGAGTGTGGCTATACCAAGTTATATTTCTCCTTTATTATTTGGTGAATAAATGGGTTAGGTTATTTTTCAAAAAGCAGATGTAGAGAAATGGAAGGCAGAAGAAAATGAGATGATTGGTGTGACCTTAGGCGGGACCATGTTTAGTCACGGTGAGGGGGGCATCTTTGTTACCCAAGTGTGCCGATGGTGAAAATACCTACAACAGAAATGTTCTGTGGGCCCTTATAGGGTGCAAATGCCTTCAGTCACTCACAGAGGAAGCCGAGAAGTCCTGTCCTTTAGCAGGAGACTATTAAGAAGTCTTTCCATCTTTGAAACTTCCAGCCACTTTTCTCTTTTAGCTCTTTACCTCTGCCCAGCCTGAGCCAGGCACTTCAAACTCAGGTGGTCATCAGCTAAGTGGTAAGAAAAATCAGGAAGTAGAAAGGGCTGTGGTGGGGCTGGGGAGACGGCTCTGTGGTTAAGAGCACTTGCAGAAGACCAAGCCTTGGTTCCAGACGTATACACCAAGCTCACAACTGCTTGTAACTCCAGCTCTGGGGGATTCACCTCTAACGCCTGATCTAGGGGAATCTGTCTTCAAGACTCCTTGGGCATCTATGCACATAAACTCATGCTGGCACACACATGTACATACAAATAAAAGTTAGTTTATTTTAAAATTAATATTTAAATGAAGAGGTGTGGCACATGAAAGGTCACTTGCCCGGGTTCGAAGGGACTACCAGCCAGTAGCCATCAGACCTGGTTTGACGGGGTTTCCACATTGTCCCCGAGAAGCATGACTCCACCTGAATTTCTGTGTGACGTCCCTGATGCTCACATGTTGGCTAGTTAAGACAAGCAGTGTGGGATGTCGGCATAATTGTGGTGAAGACCGAATGACTAACACGACCATGGTGTGATTCAGAGACACAAATTATCCCGGAGCCTGGGGAGGGTTGGCTGGCAATTCTTGTTTTCCCATGTAACAGCACAAGGACAGTCTTTTGGAGAAAAGAACACAGATCTGAAGTCCAGCACCCTGGGTGGAAGGGGTGGCATTCCTCTCATTCTTTGGCAGAGGAAAGCAAAGGCAATGGCCTAGTTAGGTCAGTGTGGGAAATGCCCCCACAAGTGTTCATGGCTCCGTTCTGGGTGAGTTGTGATCTGGCAGTGTGACCTCGTTATCACCATGACCTTGACCATGGTTGGAAACTGCTGACTACACTCAAGATGTGCCCTGAATTCTTGATGGCCAACTTTGGGAATGGGAAAGGAGAAATGGTGATTTTGTATAAGACATCCCCAGTAACTGGTATGCCCAAATCCTCAGTGTCCCCCAAAAGCCAACAAGGAAACTGAGTCTTGTATGTAAAAAGCAAACAGCCTTTATTTTATGCAGGTTTGCAAACTCGGTCTCTCTGCACATCTGTTTATTGGAATAAACAGAGAGTCCCGAGTTCAGTTAGAATAGGGTTCTCTAGTAGTAAAGCTGGGGGTGAGGGGTTTCTGGGGTTCAGAACCCCTGACTGGCTAACATTTGTCTAGGGATGTCCTGAGGAGTGTGCTGGCAGGTGGTCCTATCTACAGCATTAGGCATTTCCTTTGGATGGTCTGTTCTTGGGTGGTGCTCTGGTTTGTGGTTCTTCCTACAACCAAGTATTGCTTCAGGGTATACTACTGAGACTCAGGCCTCCATTAAACTTACCAATGGCTGAGTCCCACACTGGCAGGTGATAATGGTTGGAAGTAAAGAACTTCCTTTGGGTGGTCTGCTTCTACTTAGCTTATCGTGGCTGACTCCTGCGGTAACAAAAGTAAGCAGTAGAAGTGTCAAGGTTCATAGTCACTGAAGAAATATGATTCTGCTTAGAACATTATGCTTACATGTGAAAGAAATGACTCCTCCTCCCCCACAAGACAGGGCTTCTCTGTGTAGCGCTGTTCTCCTGGAACACATACTGTAGACCAGGCTGGTCTCAGAGTCACAGACATCCACCTGCCTCTGCCTCCTGAGTGCTGGAATTAAAGGCGTGTACCACCACTGGCTAGGAAATGACCATTTTTTAAAAGTGAGGAATTAGTAAACCCAGCATTTGTGTGGTATCTTCCAGAATGCTTTAAATTCGTTGTGTGACTGAACTTGTGTAGCTATACATTTTTTAACCTATTGATATTGATTTTACAAATGAGGAATGCTTATTTATTTATTTTTTTTTGAAACCAAGTCTGATGTAGCCCAGGCTGGCCTCTAACCAGCCAAGGTTAATGTTTCACTTCTGACCCTCCAGCCTCCACTTCCCAGATGCTGGTGATATATATACACATTAGCACACCTGAAACTTGTACCGTCCTGGGGATCAAGCCTCTGGCTCTATACATGTGAGGCAAGTGCTCTACCAACTGAGCTATATCCCCAGCTCCAAATAAGGCTTCTTTATATTATGAAACACATGATAGATAAGAGAAGAATTGACCTACTTTAATTGAGGTCCTCATCAAAGGGACATAGGTCATAAATCCCTATTTTAGGATTCCAAATCCTATAACTTTTTTTTTTAATCAGAAACCAAGTTACGATTCTGATGTTTTCCGACTTGAGTCTGTAGAGGCAATAGATGTAGCTACTTTGGGACTTGATTTTAAGTTTATATTGATATTACTTTGTCAGATGTATTGCTTTCATTGGTTAATTAATAAACTGCTTGGCCCGATAGGTCAGAACATAGGTGGGAGGAGTAGACAGAACAGAATGCTGGGAAGAAGGCAATGAGGCAGTCGCCATGACTCTCCTCTCCGAGACAGACGCAGGTTAGAATCCTTCCCGGTAAGCCACCACCTCGTGGTACTACACAGATTATTAGAAATGGGTTAATCAAGATGTGAGAGTTAGCCAATAAGAGGCTGAAACTAATGGGCCAAGCAGTGTTTAAATTAATACAGTTTCCGTGTAATTATTTTGGGTAAAGCTAGCTGTACAGGTGGCGAGAAGTGGCCCGCCGTTCATACTACAGTCAGAAATCAATATAAAAGGAAATGGTGGGTTTCCAAAGGCTTGGGTAGTTCTCAAACCATATGTTGAGTTTTCAACACAGAGTTAATTTATATCTCTCACAGGCCTACATGTTAACTGTCCAGGCAATTCATTTACAGACTTGAGATGGCAGACCCTAATAATTTCAACCAAGGGATCTACTTCCCCTCTGCTTCTCTCTCACTCCTTCTCCTTCCTCCCACTCACTGGCTTTTGCCTTCCTCCTTTTTGTTCCCTTGTGTGTATATGTGTCTGTCTGTCTGTGTGTGTACTCTTACGTGTGCCTGTGAAGACCCACGGTTGACGTCAGGAGTCTATTTCAGTCATTCTCCACCCTACTCATTGAGGGAACCCAGAACTCACTGACATGACTCGTCCTGCTAGCCAGCTTGTTTCAGGAATCCCTGTGTCTCCTTCCAAGTGCTGGAGTTAGAGATGAGCTGCCACACCCCTCTGGCATTTACATGATGTCTTAGGCATTGTTCTATTGCTGCGAAGAGACACCATGACCAAGGCAACTGTTATAAAAGAAAGCATTTTAGCCGGGCGGTGGTGGCGCACGCCTTTAATCCCAGCACTTGGGAGGCAGAGGCAGGTGGATCTCTGTGAGTTCGAGGCCAGCCTGGTCTACAAGAGCTAGTTCCAGGACAGGCACCAAAAACTACAGAGAAACCCTGTCTCAAAAATCAAAAAAAAAAAAAATCAAGAAAGCATTTAATTGAGGGATTGCTTACAGTTTCAGATAGAAATCCAATATGGCAGCACACATAGCCCTGGAGCATTAGCTGCTGACTACATCCAGGTTCACAGGCAGAGAGAGAGAGAGAGAGAGAGAGAGAGAGAGAGAGCAGCACTGGTCCTTGCTTGGGAACCTTTGAAATCTCAGATCCCACCCTAGTGACACACTTCTCCCAATGAGGCTACACCTCCTAATCCTTCTAATCCTTTTAAACAGTGTCAGTCCCTGGTGACTGAGCATTCAAATGTATGAGCCTATGGGTGCCATTGTTATTGAAACCACTGCACATGGATTCCTGGGAATCCAGACTCTGGTCCTCCTGCCTGGATGGTGGACACTTTAAAACCTGAGCATCCCTCTTTTTCTTCTTTATCTGCTCTCTCTGTCTGTGTCAGTCTCTCTCTCTCTCTCTCTCTCTCTCTCTCTGTGTGTGTGTGTGTGTGTGTGTGTGTGTGTGTGTGTGTGTGTGCATGCATGTACACTCTACTTAGTATAGGTGCACAAGGGACCTGGAGGGTGGCAGCAAGTACCTTCCTCTGTTACTCTGCACATCATTTTTGAGACAGGATTTCTCACAGAACCGTTTCGGGCTGGATTGGCTGACCAGCCAGTGTGCAAGTGGTGTTTAGAGTTGAATGATATGCTAATTTCCACGGGCTTCTCCATGTTCCCAAGGAACCAGTGTCATTAGCCAGACACTTTGGTGAGTGAAAGGAGGCACTGCTAACAATCTTGTAGAAGGGGAGGGAAAGGGTAGTGGTAGTGGTGGTGCACGCCTTTAATCCCGGCACTGGGCTGGTCGGGCAGATGCAGGTGGATCCTCTGTGAGTTCGAGGGCAGCCTGGCCTACAGAGTGAGTTTCAGGACAGACTTCAGAGCTACACAGAGTAAACCCTGTCTGGAAAAACAAAAAAGAAGAGGAGGAGGAGGAGACAATGCCTACCATATCCATACGAATAATTACAGCCATAAGCACACTGCCAAGACTGTGAATCCCCATAGGCTGGCCCACTGTAACAGAAGCCTCTGTGCTCTATCTGCCCTAACTCCTGCAACAGTCATGTGAGGCAGCTGCCATACAACAGATGGAAATAAGCTTCGGAATATCAATAACCAGATTAAGCTAAGAAGATTCAGAGTTAGGATTTAAGCCCAATGTTTGTAAAATTCCCAAATAGGTGCTTTTTCTGTCCTTCTATCCTGTAGGAAAAAAGTGTGTCCTTTTTGAATTTATTGAATCAGAGTAGCTAGCTGATTAGGCTCGGCTGTTTTTTGTTTATTTGGTTTGGTTTGGTTTCTTGGGGTATTTTTTTTCTTTTGAGACAAAGTTTCTCTGTAGCTTTGGTGCCTATCCTGGAACTAGCCCTTGTAGACCAGGCTGGCGTTGAACTTGAACGTACAGAGATCCGCCTGCCTCTCCCTCCCAAGTGCTGGGATTAAAGGTGTGCACAACCACAGCCCGGCAGGCTTGACTGTTTTAAGAATAATGTTTGGGCCACACACTAGGTCTGTGAAAAAATGGACAAGTATATCTGTGTGTGTGTGTGTGTGTGCGCACGCATGTGTGTGTGTGGGTCTGACTGTGTCTGTATCTGAGACAGGATCTCATTTACCCCAGGTTAACCTTTTTATATAGCCTATAATAACCATGCTGAACCTTCCTCTACCCCTCAAATGCTGGGATGATGGGCATACCGGGCAGGCGCTTTATTCACTGAGCTTCACCCCAACTCAAACCGACATTCTTTCCTTCCGTCACCCCTCCAGGTCTGCCAGTTCGTTGTCTCTGTCAACGGGCTCAACGTGCTGAATGTAGACTACCGCACCGTGAGCAACCTGATTCTGACGGGCCCACGGACCATTGTCATGGAAGTCATGGAGGAGTTAGACTGCTGAGCACACAGATGTCCCTGCTGGTGCCCTGTCCCAGGACCACACGGCAATGACACGACAAGACAGCCAGACAAATGGATAATTGGGACGTGCAGATCTTTTCTCTGTCCATGCACACCTTGAATTTCATGCAGTGTTTGAATGTGGAAGGACTGGGTAACACATCTTTAAAAAAAAAACAAAAAACAAAACACCACAGCAGGGGGTGTGGTGGCTCAGGTCTATAATCCCAGCGCTCAGGAGGCCGTGGCAGGAGCAATGCTGCCTGTTCAAGGCCAGTCTCAGCTCACAGTGTGAGTGCCCCTCTCAGAAACGGTGTGTGCTCACACGCGCATGCACACACATGAGCTCGTGCCAATGTAGATGACAATAGCCAAGCAACTTCCCCTTGGGGTGGGATTGCCTTACTAGAACCCAGTCCGTAGTCCTCGATCATTGGTTTTCATGGTTGCAGAAAGTTGCTGAAATAGCAATGTGGGAAAAATGCCATTTTCAGAAGAATGATTATTATATAGTTTACATCATTTCCATTGTTCTTTGGTGGCAGGGATAACGAAACAGCGCCTGCAGTCCCTGAATACTTGGGGCACGGGGGCAAGAGGAGAATCGCTTGAATTCTGGTGGTTGAGCCAGCCTGGGCAACATAGTGAGACCCCATGTTAGCAGAAAAAGGTTTTTCACCAAAATTAGCCTGAGGCTGTTAAATAAGCCTAGATTTCACCATCTTAGAATGAAAGCAACCTCCCTAGGAATGTGACCGGCTGACAAGAATTTCCACCAAGGTTCTTAAGCCATCATCACAGAGTAACTTTTTCCTCTCTGTTTAAATCTTCTTACTGGGGTGGTGGGGCTTGCTAGGTATCCCCTGGCCACTGACTTCTTCTTAATTTCTGCCTTTATCACCAATTTTCAGCTTAACCTGTTTCAGGTATGGCATGAGGTTAAAAAAATAAACAAACCTCTGTGCCACTGGTGGTGGGGATGGGCAAGGAGAGGATGCCCACAGCAACGTGACCCCCTGTTCTCTTTGGGCCCAAGGGCTTTTGCCCCATGAATCGGCTCCAGTGACTTTCTGGGGTTCATTTGAAGTCTTCTGGGTGTGAAAGCAAAGAGGTCTGTCCACGCCCATGGAAGACTCAAAGTCAAACCTCTGCTGAGATTGCACTTTGCAGTCGTCCGCTTTTAAGGGATTCGGCTCCAATGCAACAAAGTTGAAATTCAAAAAACCTTCTTAGCCTGGATTTTTGCAAGCCTTCTAATGTCATGGGACGTGCTGCTCCTTTAGAGGTCTGCTTGCCACTGCCGACTCCGTCATGTGTTGGAATTCTTCATCTGCCCTGTGCATGTTTCCTTGATCTAGAAAAGACTCCCTCAGAACCAGACATGGTAGCCAGTGTCTGTAATTGCAGCACCCAGGAAGTGGAGGCAGGAAGATCAGGTGTTCAAAGTGAACCCGAGATATAGGAGAGCCTGTCTCAAAAATACCAGGAGGGGCGGGGGGGATGCATTCAGGGTATTGGTATGAAGAGGATAGTCCTCAAAGTACCAAGTGAGAGAGTCACTTTACATACTAAATTTTGAACAGAGAGGCTGCTTTCTTATTATGCATTAACAAAATAATTGTTATACCTCAGTAATTTCTTAGTGGGAGGTGATCATCATGTATTGGTACTGGTGGAATGCATTTTATTAGCACATATATGCTAATCTAACTTTTCTAGATTTGGTAAGAAAGTTGAATTTGGAAGCGCTATGGGATAGCTGACACTAAGATTACCCATCTGTGTCTGAAAAATATGCCGCGTGTGTGCACTTATGCTATGAGCAAGGCTCTCTGCTGTGGCATTTAATGTCTGTGCTCTCCTCATTCCCTGTCCCAGCCTTTTAAGATAGCTGTTATCACCCTCATTTTTAGATGGGGAGACTAGGACTGAGGAGATTCGATAATGTTCTCTACGTTCAAGCAGCTGTGATAACCATAGCCCGTTTCTCCGATGCTAAAGCCCCTTTGCCTGACTGCCCCAGACTTCCTATTTAGAGGTCTTATATTCAATGCTCACTCCAGGCTTCCTGAAGACTCCATGGGTGTTTGTTTGTTTGTTTGTTTTTATTGGCCTGAGAGGTCAATACCATCATCACCTATTTTATAGATGAAGAAACCGACTCATAACACAGGTTGGTTCATCATATGCTCAAAACAGCCCAGCAACTCTGTAGAAAACCTTACCACGTGGCTTTCATTTCTGTTTGTTGTTTTGAGACAGTGTCAAGCTCCTGCTCCTCCACTTCCTAAGTGAGATTACAGGCTCACAGCCCTGCACTCGGATAGCATTAAAACCCCAACAAAGGAGTCTCAGCTGTTTTCTGTCTTAGGTGTTTCTGGACTGTCAGAAGAGGAAAGGATGTGTGTGGGGTACTGTATTCTTCTTGCTACTTACCTGCGAATGCTGTTTGTCTTGAACCCTAGATCCTATAATTTCCCTTTAGCCAAACTGAACACCGTGGAAGCACCTCTCTGTACTCCACACAGCCCCTCCTTCTAGCCATCAGGGAGGGAGCAAAGAATACTTTAACTGTTTTACTTGGTTCTTCTCATCCCCAGTTTAAAGGCCAAGTGCCAAAGGACATTTGCTATTTCAGCAAATATCTTTTGACCGTGAATTGAGGAATTGAGGTGTCTCTCTCTCTCTCTTTCTCTCTCTCTCTCTCTCTCTCTCTCTCTCTCTCTCTCTCTCTCACACACACACACACACACACAGCCTCATAATAATTAGTGATATAATTAGTGAATATAGACACTCCAATGGCCCCCAGGACCTTTTTTTCCTCCATGTTTGCATACATGGTATCTTATTTCTAGGATGTTATTTCTCCCCTCTTTGCCCAGGAGAAATTATTCTCATTACTTTCTTTAGATGTCTCATCTCCTTAGAGAAATCTTTGCCAGGTCCCCAAAGATTTCCTTCCTTACGTTCTCTAAATGCCCTCAGACCCGTAAATCCCATCCAAACCTCTATGAGAGCAAAATGGCATTTACAGTGTCGTTGCCCAGCTCTCAGCCTTTGGGAGGTAGAGGCAGGAGGATCAGGAGTTCAATGACAGCCTTGGTAACAGAACACGTTGGAGGCCAAGCTGGGTCATATTAGATACTGTCTAAGACATCTAAGGAAGTGGTAGGACCTCATGAGAGAACCACAGGTACCTGGGGGTTTGCCAGCAGAACTGTGGGGCCCCAGCCCTTTCTCTTTTTTTTTTTTTCTTTACTTCTTGACCATGAGATGACTGAGCAGTTTGGTTCCACCATTGCTCCCACACAATGCACTAACTCACCATAGGCCTCAATGAGGTCAATTAGTCATGGGCTTAAACCTCAAACCCTATGAATCAAAATAACCCCTTTCTTGTCGGGACCCAAAAATGTGGGCCAAATCTGGGGAGTCGCCCCAACAAGGTGGCTCTCGACACTTTCTCTTTACCAGTTGATTGTCAGACGTACCTTGTTATAGACACAGATATCTGTCTAATACACAAGGCTTCATGTATGTTGTCTCCAGGCTGCCTTTGTTCCAAGTTGAATTGCCACAGTTCCGGGTCATGTAACCCCAAGTAATCTAGAAAGAATCTACAGCCTTCTTTTCTTTGGATTAAAAATTGAAAACCCCAAAATGGTTCACATGGTTTTGAGAACCAAAGCAATTCGTAAAACTAGCTCTAGGTTGGATAGATAGTGCAGTGTCTGGTTGTGGCTGAGCAGCGGTGGCACATGCCATTAACCCCAGCACTTGGGAGGCAGAGGCAGGCGGATCTCAATGAGTTTGAGGCCAGCCTGGTCTACAAAGTGAGTTCCAGGACAGCCAGGGGCTACACAGAGAAACGCTGTCATCAAAAAAAAAAAAAACCAAAAAACAAAAAAGCAAAAGAAAACCAAAAATAAACAGAAAAACCAACACAGGTTGTTCTTCCAGAGAACCCAAGTTTGATTCCTAGCACTGCATAACGTCTCACAACTGGTGTAACTATAGTTCTAGGGGGTCCGTACAACCTTACATGCATGCAAAACATCCATATACACACAATTAAGATAAATCAATCTTTAAATTAAAAAAATAAAACTAGCCCAGAATCCAGGAGAATTCCAGTGGGGAAATAGACACCATCTTTTATGAGAAGACTTGCATAGAATTTTTGGCCACTTTCAAATCTCTAAAAGTAAATGCAAAAAAGAAGTCATCGCTCGTTGAAGATAGTTATTGAAAGCTTTAGGCTCTCTGAGTGCAAATTCATATCCAACAATTGGGTGGGAGTATCAGTGAAGTCCGATTTCTAATGATTTTTTTTAGAGTCCATAGACCTAAAATGTTAGTGCCGTGTGCTATGTAGAACACAGTCTAATCATCTCATTTGACTAACAAATGAGGTATAGAACGGTCTTGTGCTATACCCAAACTCATGAAACTTGTCAGGTAGGAGTTTGAGCTGCATGCCTTCTGAGTCTCCTGCCATCCAGCCCTGTTGCAGTAGAACCTTCTGCAGCTGAAACAGGCCTATGGCATGATTTACTCAAAAAACAATAGCAGTACCTGGTGTCTGGGAAGGGAAGGGAATATCATCTTTGATTGTTGTTTGTTTGTTTCAGATACAAGGGTCTTATTCTGTTTGTAGGCCATGTTGGCTGGGAATGTACTATATAGCACAGGCTAGTCTCAAACTCAGCCATTCTCCTGCTTCAGCCTCCTGAGGACTAGAATTACAAGCCTGAGCTACCCATGCCTGTTTTCAATGATTTTGGTCTTCATGTGTATTTGTGTGTCTGTGATCTTCAAAGAGGAAATGACACCCACTGCCTGAGATAACTTTTACCTGCGCACAGTGGACGCTTTCCTTCTTGTTCCCTGAAAAAAGAGATATTTTCAAAGCCAGGCATGATGACTCACACCTATAATCCCAACATTTGGGAAGCTGAGGCAGGGGGGTTGCCATAAGCTTAAGGCCAGCCTGGGATACAGAGACTTTGTCTACAAAACAAAACTAGACAAAATATTCTAAACTTTTTTTTTAGATGTCTGTGTGCAATGCTTTATGTTTTAATGATGGGAAGGAAGACAGTTTTTGTTCCGTAATTAGCACTGTATGTACAAATAAGAAGGCCATCTTCTGTCGAAATGAAAACCACCCTTGTCCTTTGGTCCGTTTCTGCCTCCTGAGGTTTAATTACAGCTAGGTGTGGTGGCCCATAGCAAGGAGAAGACTCATGTTGGACAAGGGAGTTTTAGGCCATCCTGGGCTCACACAGAGACCCTATTTAAAGAATAATTTATCAGGCCTAGGATACTCACCGTACTCTGATCCCAGCACTGCAGAAGCAGAAGGATCACCATATCCAAGGCCAGCCTGGACTACATGTGATACCTAAAAGACATAATAACTAAGGCCAAGGCCGAGAGACCGTAGTTAAGATGAGGAAGATGAGCCGTCGTCGCCTAAATGTGCTGTGACGGACTTTACACCGTTGGTGACAGCTGGCTTCCTTTGGAAGGACAGACACCAAGGTTAAGAATATCGCTGCTTTCCATTCAAACAGGAGTCTTGAGTTTCTAAACTTTCCCGTCAATGGTCCGGGGGAGATGATCCACTCCCGAGGCCTGCTTTAAACTGTCGGTACTGGCTATTCTCCGCAAGCTGCTGAGAAGTCTGTTTTTCTTTGCCTATAAATGAGCAGATAACTCCAGGCCACTTTGATGTGGCTGGCTGGGTGAAATTGGTTGTTACCATCCGTCGTGATTTTCTGTCACCTGAACTTCAGGTGGAATATAGATTTCTTCAGCTGCAGTCCCCAAAGGACAAAAGAGCTGTGTGCCAAAATAAAGTTCACTGTCAAAGATCACATAAAGGATTGTTCAATGAGTTTTAAAATGCTTAATATATAGCTTTATTTTAAAATTTGATGAGCGTGGTTTGTTATCTTTATTAAATCTGTACTGTAATTCTTAAAATGATTGTGTGAAAACACAAGGGCATAGCATGAAATAAATGTTGCATTAAAAATGACTTTAAAGGTTTGGCGTTTTCTGTCTTTCGAAACAAATTGGCCACTTTTTGCCCAAAGAACGGGCTGCACTTCAAGCTGAATATCTAAATTGACTTGGTAAAGGACCCTGAGGCCCCTTGTGATAGGCATTCTCTGCAGGTCTTCTGGAGGAAAACTGCATTACCAAGCTTCCTCTCACCTGCCTGATGCTCACCCACCGGCCCCTATTGTCCTCCTGAGGGAATAAGAGAATTTATTCTGATCGAGTTATGAGTGACACGTCCACACTAGGCAGCCGACAACCACATCTAACTGTAGTTTCTAGGGATCCCAAGTCTGCTTCTGGCCTCTGTAGGTGCCTGCACAAGGAACACTCATGCACACATGGGTGTATTTTGTGTGTGTGTGTGTGTGTGTGTGTGTGTGTGTGTGTGCATGTGTGCATGCATGTGTGTGTGCATATATACTCAGGACCACAAAATAAACCTTGAAAAAGACATAAGCTTTACTCAGGACTTTGATCTGAATATCAGGCAGACATTTATAGGTTATAATAAAGCAGGGAACTGATCTCATCCACTTGGTGATATTCTTAGCTTGGGGGTTGGTTACATTCCACAGTTTTTACCGAACACTGTGGGATGGAAAATCAGAAGCTGGAGAGATAGCTCAGGAGTTAAGAGCACCGCTGTTGTCCCAGAGGTCCTGAGTTCAATTCCAGCATCCATACATATATTGGCTCACAACCATCTAAAGCTATAGTCCCATGGGATCTAATGCCCGCTTCTGGGGTGCAGACAAAATAAACATTTTTTTCTTTAATTTTACGAAAGGATGGAGGATCAGATACAAAGAGTCAGGATAAATGGCTACTAATGTGGCTAAAGAAAGTCCAGGATAATTCTGATCCAGAAATTGTAATATTTTAACTTCATAATCATGAAGTTCTACTCAGTCTTCAAAATCTTCAATCTTTCTAGGGGAACTTAAGATTGGGAAGGTCATTTTTGGCGGGTGTCACGTTGTGCTTCTAATTTACTATGTATTTTTCTTAGTCAGCTGATAAATACATAATTCTGTGTTGGGGAATTAAGTACAGGTGTCGGGGAGAGTGACTTTTCAGATACAATGAGAAGTCAACCAAAAGACGTTAGATTTTTCTGTCACTTATATACTTCATTTACTCATTCATTCATTCATTCAAGAAATTTTACTGAAGACTCTGGTGTTAGGCCCTGAATGTGGTCACTTGGAACGCTGGAGGCGTGGCCTTGCATCCTCTAGGAACACTGGGGGCATGGCCCTGCATCCTCTAGGAACACTGAGGGCGTGGCCCTGCATCCTCTAGGAACGCTGGGGGCGTGGCCCTGCATCCTCTAGGACCGCTGGAGGCGTGGCCCTGTATCCTCTAGGAACGCTGGAGGCGTGGCCCTGCATCCTCTAGGAACGCTGGAGGCGTGGCTCTGCATCCTCTGTCTCACCCTTCAAAGCTCACCTGTAGACCTGTCTCCTAGAAGTCTTTACTCCACGGATCAGGTATTACAGAATCACGTGTCTGGGCACGTTGGCTCAAGCCTGTATTCCAGGACGCTGAGGTTGAGTGGAATGTTTGCCATGAAGTTAGAGGCCCACAGGGGTTGCCAGCAAGAGCGAAAAAGAAAGTAGAAGTGTCAAAATGGTGTAAAGCCCTGCCCGGCTCAAGAATGTTGACCGTACGCAGTATACATTGTTTTACTTTGTTGCATTATTCTAGTAATTTCCATTGAACTATTTTCTCATCCCTTATCTAAAGAACACACAGGGGTGAGTATGGAATTTATATTTTGTTTTGTCTTCTTTAGTTTGGTGGTGGTGGGGGTTGTTTTGTTTTTTGTTTGTTTTCTTTTGTTTTGTTTTGGTTTGATTTTTGGTTTTTTTCAAGGTAGGGTTTCTCTGTAGTTTTGAAGCCTGTCCTGGAACTCACTCTGTAAACCAGGCTGGCCTCAAACTCAGAGATACTCCTGCCTCTGCCTCCCGGGGATTAAAGACATGGGCCACCACCACCTGGTTAATGATCTTTATTTTAAGGTCATCAGGTTTGGTGTAATATTCCAGGATTTACTAGGTTTTTTATCTGGTATCAAACGTTTTCCCAAGTTTTTTAGACTCATTTATCTTATTTTATTTTACTTTTTGCAAATTTATACATTTCTGATCACAAATGATCTATTCTCCAGTCAATAGGCCTTCCAAGTGTGACTGGGAACAGAGCTATAGCCCAAAGGCTGTCTAGGCATTGTTTATGTTGTGCCTTTCAGAGACCTCAACTTAGTGGAAAGCCGGGATTTTTAGAATGCAGAAAAGAATTTCTGGATAATTCAGTACAAAACAGAGTTGGAGTTTATTTATTTTTATTTTAAAGTTCTTTGTCATATAAGGATCAGCACCTGAGCCAAGGCACAGTGGCCCGTGCTTGTAATCTTATAGCAGTGAAACCGATGCTTGGATTATTGCTGGGAAGCAGAGGCAGGCAGATCCCTGGGGTTCCCTGCCTCAGCCAGCCTGATCTGTGTGGCTGGTTCCAGTCAAGAGAGGGACCAGTCTAACAAAGCAAAGACGGTGGATCCTGAAGAACAGCACCTGAGCTTGACCTCTGACCTCTGCTGGCCCCTGTACACACATGTGCACATGAATGCAAATGCACACACATACACACAGAAAAAAAAAAGGCTTTAACATAGGTAAGCACAGGCATTGAGAGAAGAGAGACATATAATAGAAATTCAGCAGTATATACTCCAAAGCGCCTGTCCAGAGGGGGTTGTATTTAAGTGTCTTAACCATCAACACACAGGATTTTGGCAGCTTTAAAATTTTCATTGTTCAAAATGTTTAAAATATTAGGCAATTATATTAGTATTTTTGGTATACTTCTTTTGAACTATAGAGGTTTTTTTAAAGCTGTTGTTTTTAGTTATTTCAGACTTTGAAATTTCATTCTTATGTGTACAAATGTTTTGCCTGCGTGCCTGATGCCCCAAGAGGTTGAAAGAAGGCACTGGACGAAGGCACTGGATCTCCCTGGAACTGAAGTTTGAGACAGTTGTTAGCTGTTGGGAGCTGTGAACCCCAACCGCTGTGATCCTGAATTTCTGGTAAGCAGCTTGTTTTCCTGTGCTTGCAGCTGCTCTGAGCATGAGACCCTCAGGAGTTCCTGATGGCAGGGGAGTGGTTTCCGGCGCGTTTGGCTGTGGCGTGGCTATCAGTTATGGATCCCTATATAAGCTGCCCCTAGACACAATAACGGGGCATTCTGGCATCAAGGATGACCCATGTCTCTGTCTGTGTGTCTTTGTGTGTTTCAATCTCCAGCCCCTTGCCGGGTTCACGAGCTGTATGGTAGCGCATAGAGCGCAAGTGGGCGTGGTGTGCTGCAGTGAGCCACCCTGTGGATGCTGGGAAAGGAACCTAGGTCCTTTATAAGAGTAACAAGCGCTCTAAAAGCTGAGTCATCACTCCGGCCCCTGTTGTCGTTGGTTTTTTTGTTGTTGCTGTTGCTATTGTTTTAGATGGGTTCTCATGTAACCCAGGCAGGCCTCAAAATTGCTGTGAGGCCGAAGATGAACCCCTGACTCCCCCTGCTCCTTCTGCATGCCACATACTGGGATTGCAGGCAGGCCACCACCATGTTGCCGGAATTCAAATCTTAATCGGCTAAAACTGAAAAGTACGTGGAGATAACTAACCGAATGGAACCTTTAAAACTTAAAATGCGGGGTTAGTGAGGTAACTCAGCCACCAAAGAGCCTGGCTGCCAACCCTAGTGTCAAGTTGGAAGTGGTCCTGACCCCACTCCCAGGGAGGGGTCAGGACCTGGCCTGCTGGGATTTTGAGTCCAGACCAGACCTGGGGGCTGGGATAGATGCGAGGGGCAGGCGCCTACGCTCCCAACTTGACACCTGGCAACTGGTTTTGATCCCCCTCACCCCCCATAAAACCCACGTGGTAGAAGGAGAGAAGCCACTGCGGTTGTCCTCTGACCTTCATACACACCGGCATTGTGACACGGGTGCACCCACACACATATACACACACTAAACAAATACTTTAAAGTCCCATGTAAAATAATTTCGCAAGGTGCAGGGCGCATCTATTTCCTGCTCCGTCAGACTCCGAGGAGTTTTACGGCCTCTTAGAAAAGCAATAAAATAATTAACATGTGTACAGGTGCCGTATCCTACAGCTATAGTCTCTGGACACTTCGGGGAATTTGTCTTGATTACAGAGAAGTTGCTTGTACTGAACACACTTTAGTTGAGACATCATTCTTCCGGGGGTGGCCTCCGAGTCTGGAGGTGTTGGAGATTCATGCTGAGATGACGTAAGCCGCACTGCCGCCCAGGGCTTCTGTTCACGCACGCTTTGCTTTCTGTGGTCAGAAAGTGGAAGCGCAGGCTGCTGCTTGCTGGGAGTATCTGACCACGCAGCCAGCAAAATAAGGACACTTTCGGGAAAGAACTTGGCTTAATTGTCTCCTTTTTTTTTTTTCCTTCCAGAACTTGACAACTCTTTTTCCTTTGCCTTTCATACTGTGTGACTCTCTCTTTGCTTCCTAGGACTCTGTATTTCATGCCCTATGTCCTTTGCTTCCTTGGGGTTAAATATTAAACCTATTTCTGGAAGTCTGCCATGCTTGGGTTCACAAAGACCAGTTCTTAATAAAGGCTTCGCGAAGGTGGAGAGGGACACCTTGCGGTCCAGTCTGAAGGGGCGGAGCCTCTGACGGCTTGGGTTCTGTCTGGTTTGCTGTTACTGTCACATTGGCCGTGTCTGGGTAGGGCTGGCTGAGGCAGAGCAAGGACAGATTATATAAGATCGGTGTACATCTGCGGCTGTGCAAGCTGAAGAATCTGACAAGTAGTCCAACCCCGCTAGTCCATGAATGGATCTGACACAGGAACATCAAGGCTAGTTAAATAGTAAGCATAGAAACTCCCAGATCCGAGAGGTAACAGCGGAGAGAGAAGAAAACAGCGACTCAGCTAACTCTAAGAGAGACGTGGGCGGCTCAGGATGCCTGTCAGTTGTGGAATACAAAGAACCCTTGTTTTTGCAGATTTTTCTTTCATGGCTGGCATGAGCCACATCTGCTTAGAAAACGCTAGTGCTTTCCATGCTCCACGTGGCAGAAGGTTCTAGAAACAGGGCCCAACCTACTTCATTAATGTTTGGTTTCTTTTTATCATGGTATAGAATAATTCCCCTTGCCTTACTTGCTGAGTGACTTTTCGCCTGTTTCTTGTCAGGCACACTTTCTAACTGAGTCGGAACGGGAAAAGAGCCTAAGATAATAGAATATTAAAAACAAATAGACTCGCTTCTGAGACACCTTGTACATTTCTTGGTTTAAGTAGGCATTTTGAGGACAAGAAACATTTTTTTAAACTTTATTTTATGTGAATTGGTGTGACAGTATCAGATTCCCAGAAATTGGAGTTACAGACAGTTGTTAGCCATCATGTGGGTGCTGGGAATTGGACCCGGGTCCTCTGGAAGAACAGTAGTGCTCTTAACCACTGAGCCATCTCTCTCCAGTCCCCAAAACATTCTTACAAATAGCCAATAGAAACCAATTATGGTCATACTGCTAGGAAGTTGAGGCAGGAGAATCAGCAGCATGGGATACATAGCCAGACTGTTAATAAAAGGAAAGAGAGAAGAAATGAGCAGTAATAGGTAACATTAGTGTTAGCATCAGGCCGAATCTGGCTCTGCCCCTTGAGGACCCAACAGAATGCATCATGCCCTGCATCACAGGGCAGGCAGTATCCTGTCTCTTTAAAAGGTGAAACTCTGCCTACTTCTCTCTTCTTCCTTTTCCCCTGTCTCTCTTTGCATCTCTCTCTCTCTCTCTCTCTCTCTCTCTCTCTCTCTCTCTCTCTCTTTCTCTCTTTCTCTCTCCCTCCCCCCTCTTTTCTTCCCCCATTCCCTTTATCTCAATAAAACTCCCCACTTAAATTCTGTCTGTATGGCTTATTTGTCTCTCGCCCGCAGTGGTTTGGACTCACCCACCGCCAGGGTCCCTCTAGCACAGAATTATTACAATTAGGGCAACGGATGTAGTTTAGTGGTTGGAAACGCGTTCATCTTGCAGAAGGCCTCAGGGTTAACCTCCAGCACCGCACTGGTACATAAAACAACAGTTAATATTTATTGCATTCTAAATATACGCCCCCTGCTTTGCTAGATGTGGAAGATTTATAACAATTTCGTGATAGGTACTCATAAAATCCCCATTTTGTTGTCAAGGACCAAGAGCACAAGGTTATGGCAAGCACTTAATGGGGAAGAAAAAATTTAGAACAAAAGTGTTCCTTTGAGAACAAACCACTTCTTAAACTTTTAAACTTTTTTTAAAAAGATTTATTTATTTATTTCTTATGTATACAACATTCTGCCTCCATGTATGCCTGTACACCAGAAGAGGGTGCCAGATCTCATTACAGATGGTGGTGAGCCACCATGTGGTTGCTGGGAATTGAACTCAGAACCTCTGGAAGAGCAGCCAGTGCTCTTAACCACTGAGCCATCTCTCCAGCCCCCTTAAACTTATTTTTTAGAGATAGTCTTACTCTGTACCCTATACTGACCTTGAAGTCTAATCCTCCTGCCTCAGCCAAGTGCTGGTGTAGCAGAGGTGCCTCTTTACCTCCTGACTCTCTTCTCTGATTTAGTGTTTCTGCTCCCCCTTCCCATTGCTTCCTCCTGTTGATGGAGCAGAAATCTTCACGTGTGCACGCTAGGCAAATGCTCCACTACTTAGCTGCGTCCCAACACATTCTGTTCTTTTACAATTGAGGACCACACCCATTCCCCTCCCTAGAGGTGAGTAGCCAGGGCTCACTTCTCTAACCTGGTAGATGCGCGCTTTCTAAACATGCTCTGTGCAGCACAAAGCCATGATTTCTTCTGTTTCCCTCTTTTTTCTCTACACTGCGCTCATTCTGTTCATTGCTAGGATTTCCTTTGCCCCCAAACTAGAAATACACTACGTTTGATAAACTTCTTTTGTAGTTACCCAATCCACTTATTTCTCATCCATGTATTTCATCTGATCCTACTTAAAAACTGACCCACTGGCACTCTTGTTAGCTGGGTACCGTGGCTTTCTTGACTATTAAATGCTTACCACGATGGGTGGGAAATGATAAAGCAATCTGGTGAGTCCTGGCCTCTGACATCAGACTTGGAGTCACAGCCTCTTCAGCCATGGTCCTCAATAAGCCAACTGAAGGAGCCCAGTTAATAGAAAGCAGAAAAGATTTCTACAAAAAGATTTATTCAATGCGTCCTCAGGGGAAAGTCAAAGCGACCTAGTGAACCTCCCAAGTCTTCAGGCCCTGAAGAGAGCTAAGATTGGAGTTTAGATAGAGAGCCAAGATTATACATAGCCTAGAAGTCACATTCTAGGCAAGGTCCTGCCCACCACAGACCCACCATTATCTGGGCTTCAGTGCTATCCTAGGAAGTGTCTGAGGAAATCATTTTGGGAGGCAAGTTCCCCATCTGGCTGGGCCTTTTCCATTTCCCAGGGTGAGATTCCTGGGGAAATTTTCATTTCTTTGGGGTCTATTGTTTCAACAGGCTAACAGATACCCTGGGAGACCTAAGTGTCTCTTTAGAATATATTTATTTATTTTTATCTTTTTTAAAAGATTTATTTATTTACTATGTATACAGTGTTCTGTCTGCATGTATGCTTGCAGGCCAGAAGAGGGCACCAAATCTCATTACAGATGGTTGTGAGCCACCATGTGGTTGCTGTGAATTGAACTCAAGACCTCTGGAAGAGCAGTCAGTGCTCTTAACCTCTGAGCCATCTCTCCAGCCCCAGAATATATTTATTTTTTGCTAGCCTCATTGCAGAGCTCCAAAGTTTAGGAACTGAATTAATGAAATCCTTATATTCCAGCTTACAGCGGCCATGTGGTAGATGTTTATTAAAAAAAAAATTCTCCAAACTTGTAGTGGTCCCTAGCCTTTCCAGAAATGGGAGTCATGCTGATGCTGTTTCCAGTTCCCCTCTTTGGGACTCCACTCCCCTCTTGTTCATTTCCTGAGGCAGGCTTGTGTGTCTTTAATTTCCCTAGAGCCTCCTGAAGGCACCAGCAAGGTCAGGCTGACATCTGGTGGCTTAACAGGGACCTTGGTGGTCAGAGAAAATCAAGTGAGCTCGCAGCAAAAAAACGCAGAGGTAAAGGGCACAGCAATTTGCTGAAACAGACCCTTAATCCTCACATTGAAATAGGAACCAAGGCAAATCCTTGGGCTGCCGGGTTCTTAGAGCTTTTTCCTGGAAAATGGCAGCAGCTGCACTTGTTGAGGGGTTGATGAATGTCAGTGCTGTTTGGCCCAAAATGACCATCTTCTTTTGGTTTGTTTCTTTTTGTTTTTCGAGACAAGTTTTCTCTGTTGCTTTGGAGCCTGTCCTGGAACTTGCTCTGTAGACCAGGAGACCAGGCTGGCCTCAGACTCACAGAGATCCACCTGTCTCAGCCTCCCAAGTGCAGGGCTTAAAGGCGTGTGCCACCGTTGCTGGGTTCAAAGTGACCACTTCTAAAGCCTCTCTCAGTGCATCTTCGACTCAACCTTGCCCCAGCCTTTCACCTACCTGCTTTCTGGCCCCCAACAGATACACCTATTCTAGTAAAAAAAACAAATGTCTGAAGTAAGAGCAATGTTCAAACATTAAGGAAAGTGAACGAAAGGGCTCCTACCTGGGCAGGAGTCAAGCTGACCGGTGAACAGAAAGGACAGGGCTGATCAAAGTGAGACTATAGTTCAAGCTGTTTTGACCCTGAACGGCAGACCTTGATCCTGTTGTGTGTGGCAGAGCTGAGGGCCAGACTTCCATCCAGAGTTCTTTACTTGGGGTCTAAAGATTCTGGATGCTTTTAACACTCACCTCATAAATATTCATAAAAATTATTTAAAATCTACCATGTAGAGCCCATGAGTCTGCTTCCTACTTAGGGACAACCCACTCCAATCCATCTTTGGAGTGTTCTGCTTAGCTTTGCTTTTTTGTTTGTTTGTTCGTTTTATTTTGAGGCAGGGTCCCTCTACATAGCCCTGGTTTTGCTGAACTCACTATGTAGACCAGGCTAGCCTCGAACTCACAGAGAGCCACCTGTTTCTGACTACGGAGTGCTGGGATTAAAGGCGTATGCCACCTTAGCTCTGCTTAGTTTTGCTAATTAAACTGCTGCTTTGTTAATAAAGAGCTGGTTAAAAGGTCTGCTCTTAGCTGAATTCATCTGTTCAAGACAAAAACCGAGGAGGAGAGGCAGATGGATTTTTGTGAATTCAAGACCAGCTTGGTCTACATAGGACAGCCAGGGCTACGTAGAGAATGTCTTAGAAAGAGAGAAGGAGACAGGGAGAAAGGGAGAGAGAGGGGAAAAGAAAGAAATTGGATATAAGAGAAGTCTTTGATAGAAACTCTCAATGTCTCTGTACACTTACGAGCTCAACAGAAAGCACGCAGTTGTTAGAGGACTCCCCGACCCCAGCCCTGACCCCAGGGTCACAGAATGTACCCATTGTCCGTCAGTTTCAACCACGAGCTAAAGTGTTCTTCCCCCTCTCTGGAAATGTCTCTGTTCACACCAACTCCGCCATGAGTGACTTGGGATGACGTAAACGTCTTAAAATGAAAGCGAGCAAGTCCAGAAACAAAGCCTGCATTGGTTTGTCCAGCAAGCCTTCTGGGGTCAGACAATGGGAGGGTTCTGTGAGGGACCCATACCACAGTTTGCAGGAACAGAGCCAGTCCCTCATATGCCTGCTGGAGTCTTCTCTCCTGACCCCAAAGCCCAGAGGGCTTTTTCATCAACTACAAGATGAGAAGAGTCTCTGCAGCCTCTCTTTCAAAAAGTGCCCTTTTGGTGGGACATTTCTTTCGGTCTTTGTCTGTAAAGGTTCTGTGTTTGATTGAACCGGATGAAAAGCAGAACCAGATTCCAAATTCACATGCCTTACTGCTCAGACAGGGTCAACCTCCCCAACCCGTTAAGGTGGACCCCTTGCCCATGAATCAATACCGTCATGTGGCGGTGTGTGAATCTTACATGGTTTCTCCTAAAGTGCCTTCCCTTGATGTCTCACCTGTTTACACCCAAACCCATCAGGGAATAAGGATGATTGTTCCGTTTCTTGGCCAGGAGTCACTAGATTCTGAAAGTCTTACAGAAGACACGGTGACAAGCGGGATCAAGCATCCGTACCACAATGGTGGAGAAAACTTGGTGGGAACATTTCTCTCCACGAGAGTGTCTGTACTCAAGATCAAGTTTAAGTCAAGCATGTGGTTTTTTAAAAAAATAAATAAATAATAATGCAGGCTGGAAACTAAAATGCGAGGCTATTTCCTTTCCATCCCCCTTGCCTTCTGCTGCCCTTGACCACCAACTGACTTTACCCCTTTCTTACCCTTTCCTTCCCCATTTTCAGTCAAAATCTGTTAGGCTTCCTTATCAGCTTCTACCGGTCTCTTCAGCATTCATCCTCTGGGTGGCTGGGAGGAACGGGGCGAGCTTAAATACGGCGGTAGGAGTGAAAAACGTGTAATGGAAGCTTCGCTGCAGGATCCGTGTGCAGAGGCCGTTTGAGACCCCAGAGGAAGGCAGACAGGAAGTAGAGCATAGGTCAGCCAGCACCTAGACAACAGAAGCTGTGAAGAGGCAAAGCCCCCCACCCCTACCCCGCGTGCTGGCGATCAACCTGAACTTGATGTGGAGCCGAACTCTGCAGTCCAGACCAGTGGGAAATGCTAGGCCTGCAGGAAAGAAAAGATAGAAAAGATCACAACACCAAAAAACAAAAACCAAATTAAAAAGAGAGAGAGAGAATGCACATCACATCACCCAAATTTTCTTTCTAGTGCACATTAGGTAAATGATATCAAGCTGTTAAATCATGGATTTTAGTCACACCTCTCATTATGTTTTTCCATAGTCTGCTGTATGGTTGTTTGGTCTTATAATTAAAGAGCCCGACAAACTCATCTTGATGTGCTATTATGGTATGGTTCCTTTAACGACAACAACAAAAAAGCCATATTTTCTGTATGCATTGCATCTAAATGCCTCCAAGAACATGAAGAATGGGTTGCTAGTTGCCAGAACTTTATGGAAGTGATTAGATCCTAAGGACTCTGATACCATCAATAGGTAAGTCGTCTGATGGAGTGATTGACAGGCCAGACATCTGCTCATCAATACCGTGATCTCTTTCTGGCGGCCTCGGAAGCATCCATTGCTCAGCTTCCTTTCCATATAGGCGGAACAAGTGAGATTCCGTTCTGGATAATGATGTACGTGTACAAATTGCATATACAAAGTCACCTATCAGAATATCCTGTGATTTTTAAAAACTAATTTGTTGTATATATATTTTTTATGCAGATCAATTTTTAAACTCATGTAGGTAGGTATCTCTACACTTGTACCTAAAGAAGGTCAGGGTTCATCACACAGCATGACAGAGCAGTCGGTTCAGTGGTGGCGGCACTGGAGAGGACTGCCCAGTTCTGCTTTGCTCTGAAAGAGCCATCGAGTTGTGGTATGTGAAGTGTCATAGATATTTTATATTGAGGATAAACCAAAATCAACAACACATCAGAGTTTCAAAAACTGGGAAAGGGTGAGCACACTTGGCTTATATATAAGTGAACTGATAGGAACTAGTAACTAAACTTCTTAGACGATTATAATAATTATGATTAAAAGTGTCAGATGTAATGCCAGGAGTTGGTATATGGGCAGTGTAGGTATCACTTACTAAAAGTATCAGAAGTAATGCTGGCAAGGTAGGTATCTTTGAAAGTATTTCTCAAAAACCATACATTAGGGCTGGAGAGATGGCTCAGTGGTTAAGAGCATTGCCTGCTCTTCCAAAGGTCCTGAGTTCAATTCCCAGCAACCACATGGTGGCTCACAACCATCTAAAATGAGATCTGATGCCCTCTTCTGGCCTGCAGGCAGACACACAAACAAGAATATTGTATACATAATAAATAAATATTAAAACAAAACAAAACAAAAAAAACCATACATTAAATTTCTTTACAGTATTATAGAATGAAGGCTGTTTGATTTTAAATTTTGGTCAATCAAGTAAATATGGTCTGCCCCTGAATTTAAATTTTGTCTTTTGACTGTCCCAATTACCTATTTATGAATTATAAAAATAAGCTGTTTGACAAGAGTGACAACCGATGTACCAACTGAGAATTTAATTTTTGCATCCTAAATCAGATATATTAAAGTAACGCTGAGCATTAACAGGTATTTTCACATATTTGACTTTAGTATGCATAGGGTGAAATGGAACAAGTAACTAAATGGGGGCTAAAAATTGGTCTTTACTTTTCAGTAATTTGTTATAAATCTTGACAATAAAGAATAAATTGATGTTTTTAAAAAAGAATATCCTGTAAAGGCTGAGATGGCTCCGGTGGTTAAGTTCTTGCCACACAAGCCTGAGGACCTGAGTTTGACTCCAACTGTAATCCTGCCCAGTGCTGGGGAGATAGAGATAGAAGGATCCCAGGAAAGGCTCCTGGCCCGACAGATTAGCCTAATCGAGGGGACCCGGGTTCCAGTGAGAAACACCAGATAGACTGTTCCTGAGGAGTGACATCAGAGGTTGACCTTTGACCCCCACACAGACCTGTATACATGTGCATTTGGACACATACAAACCTGCAAACATATGAACACACACACACACACATACATACACTATCCTGTGAGATCTCGTCCTTCCCCTCTCTGCTTCCATGGGGCTGGGCAAGTGGAAGGATTCTGTGCAGAAGAGACACATGGCGAGTGGAGTTTGGATCCCTGCTAGAGTCATCAGTAAAAGAGAGTACCTGACTTACACTAGGCTATGCTGTGGGCAGACGACAAGGCACTGAGAGTTGGGAAATTATTTGTTATTGAAGCTTATATTAGCATATCCTGATTAGCACAATCTCTCTCTCTCTCTCTCTCTCTCTCTCTCTCTCTCTCTCTCTCCCTCCCTCTCTCTCCCTCTCTCTCTATATATATACGTATATACATATATACGTATATATATACGTATATATATATATACACACACACATTTTGGT
Organism: Myodes glareolus; assembly: GCF_982192425.1. Lineage (NCBI taxonomy): Eukaryota > Metazoa > Chordata > Mammalia > Rodentia > Cricetidae > Myodes > Myodes glareolus. The sequence continues at coordinate 18,736,416 of NC_142044.1, forward strand.
AAATCTCTCTCTCTCTCTCTATATATATATATATATATACGTATATATACACACATATTTCTCTCTCTCTCTCTCTCTCTCTATATATATATATATATATATATATATATGTGTGTGTGTGTGTGTGTGTGTGTGTGTACTAGAAATTGCTTCTAGCACTTTCTACCACTGAGCCACAACTCCAGTGTGGCAGAAGACGCACACGAGAAACCAATATCCGCAGAGCTGTGTGGAGCCGGAATTTTTGGAACTCTCTAGAGTATCCTTCTGCTGAGCGGTGAAGCCAGGTTTACGCAGTGACCGTCGCAGAGCTGAGACACAGATCGTGTGCCCCACTGCAGGCACTGTATTTTCCATCAGTTCTGCTAAGTGACAAGGTCCCGGGGACCAACGCAGGCTGAATCATGTGTTACCTGAGGACGTTTGGGGAAAGGCGCCGAGAGAGTGATGGTGAATACACAGAATTACAAGAACAAATCACGCACTCGGAAACCGAAAGAGGGGAACAAAGCAGATTATAGAGCCATGAAATCCGCACTGAGACAAGGGTCTCAGAGGGGGCATCTAGATTAGGAAATGACCTGAAAGTGGATGCAGGCTGCTTGGGAAGTGGTGGGGACCAGTGGGAGGGAGAGGGAGAAAAGAGAAGGCAATGGGGGTGAAGATGACCTGTGTGCATTGCACACATGTAGGAGAATGTTACAAGAGGATCTATTCCTTTAGATAGTCAGTGAAAGTGCTTGTCATGCAAATGGGAGGGCCTGAGTTCAGATCTCCAGTACACATGTACTTAAAAACAAGATCTGGGCACAGCGACACTCAGTGTAACCCCAGTAGTGGTAAGGCAGAAACAGACAGATCCTTGGTACTCACTGATCAAAAGCTTAGGTAAATCAGTGAGGCCCAGGTTCTGCGGGAGATTGTGGCAAAAAATAAGGTGAAAAGTAACAGGATCATTCCCAGTGACAACCTCTAGCCTCCACATGTACACAAACACACACATGCACACACACACGCACACGCATGCACACATAAACACATGTACAAAGAGAGCAGCCATTATTTTGAATAATTAATATACATTCATTTTGAAAGGAAAAGGGAAAAAAAGGACCCAAACTTGGTGAAAATGAGTCACCAAGCTAGATACTGAGTCATAGAAGGATTTTGGAATCTGACTTTAAGGTGACATTGGCTAAGAAGCAACATTGATGGATAGAAGCCAGGTAAGAAGTAAAAGCATCATAAAACCCCAGAGTATTCTAGCTCTGTCCTCACAGGTTGTATTACGTGGTACAAGAACTCGATCTATGAAGACTAACCGCATTATCACTCTAAGTGGTCGGACGGGGAGATCACTGATCTCTCTCTAGGGAGATCAGTTACTTCACCCTTTAGTCCTGAGCTCAGTTCCTATGTGTGCTCATAGATGCTAAGAGCTTGGTTTGCCTTCCTTGGGAGACACGTGAATAGAAAGTTATATAACAGATTTACTTCATTGGCTATGATTTTGGTCTCCTATCCTGAACATGGCACACACATATAAAACTTTAAACATAAATTTTAAAAAATGATAAAAGAAAATAAAGCAACGAAAGAAGAGGGAAATGATTTTATTGTCTTTTATTAGTCACCCTGCAATGCAAGCAATCAAGAAATAACTTATTGGGGCTGGTGAGATGGCTCAGTGGTTAAGAGCACTGACTGCTCCTCCAGAGGACCCGGGTTCAATTCCCAGCACCCACATGGCAGCTCGCAGCTGTCTGTAGCTCCAGTTCAAGAGAATCTGACATCATTATACCAATGTGCATGAAATAAAGTTAAATAAAGTTTTTTTTTTTTAAAAAAAAATAACTTGTCATCTGTTCGGGGCTGTGGACCCCACCCCCAACCCTGAATTTCTTGTAAAGAACTTGTTATGCTTACAGCTGCTCTGAGCCAAACAACTTGTTTTCCTGTGTCTGCAGCTGCGCTGAGCATGAGATCCCCATGAGTTCCTGATGGCAGGGGAGTAAATTCTGGTGGGTTTTACACCTGGAAATCCCAAGAGCTGGGGTGTGGCTATCAGTTAACGATCCCTACATAAGCAGCCCTGGAACACAACAAAGGGGTCGTTTTTGTATCTTGTATCATTTTTGTGTCCCCGTGTCTTTCTCTGTGTGCGTGTTTTTTAAATCTCCAGTCTAGGCTCGCGTACCGTACTGTCCCCTAGTGCGGGTGCTGCAATCATCCACCTGGGATATTTCTGAGAACAGAGGAGGCAGCTGTTACTGATTAGGCTGGGGCTGCCTCTGCAAGCTGGGAGGTCTGTTCATCGCGTGTTAGAAAACAAGGGTGGCCATATTAGAAAAGCATCCAGTGGAGCTGAAGCTCAGGAAAGCATAACCCCGGAACCACGGCTCTCATCCCTGGCATTGCAAAGTAAGTAAATAAGTAAATCAATAAAGTCACCTTTAATGCTGAGTCAAAGAGAAAAGTCAAGAAACAGAAGCTGAGACTCAGGTGACTCCTTTTCCTGTATGTATCTTGAGGAGGTTTTACTTAGATAAGGTATACACAATCCATCTACCAGAAGGTTCATGTTCTTCCAGCTTACTCATTATAAAGGAAAGATACTATTCCGTTAGCTTTGACGGGGAGTACCTTGTCCACGAATGTCTAGTAGTCTGGCCAACACCACCGAGCATTGCTGGGGCCATCTCTGATGACAGGGTGGACTCCTACCACTGGCTCATCTTAGGTCAGTCATATGCTCTTCCTGTGTTGAAGGAGTGTGAATACTGCGAATCGATAGTACCAATAGTTTGAAACAGTGTTTCCCCAAAGAGAAAGACCGCTCTGGGAAGCCAAGCCACAGTTGTCCACTGCAACAAGCTGTTTTCAAAGCATGCCTGCCGCCAAATCCGCAGGCAGTGTGGGAACTGGGAACTGTTCCACAGAACATGGTGGGACTATGTGAGAAACGGGCAAATCCATGCTGTGGATCTGGGTGTCTTTTGCAATCTCCTCTTGTCTTTGGATGGGGAGATACTAGGAATCAAACCCAGGGCCTCACTCATGATGTGGCCTTCCCTCGAGTGACACCCCAGTCCTACAATCTACTTGAGCAGATTCCCCAGACTTCTGTATCCTTTCATCACCTAGATGAACGCTTTTCTGGGGACCCTCAAGGCCCCAAGACTGCTTCTGTAAGCGACAAGCCCCTCTCAGACAAATGAATGATGGTGATAATGACATAGCTCTACGATTCTTGCCTCACTTAGCTTAGTCCTTATCTATGGCTAGGGCTGTGAAGACAGGGGACACCTTCTGCTTTAAACGGAGGTTGAGGAACAGGGAGGAGAGAGAGGAATCCACAGAAAAGTATTTGAGAGAGCGGATTGCCAGAAGCAATCGGGTCACTTCTGCCCTGATTGGCCAAGGTCCTGATTCTGCCTCTGCTGCCCCTTGTTCCAGCTTCACTGTTGGACTGCACAAGAATTTACAACGGAACCTGAAACGGAAAGAGATAGTACTCTCCTCCCTGACCCACCTTCTTCTTTCTGAGCATTTTCTTTTCTCCTGAACAGTCCTCCCTTCCGAGACAAAAGGAAGGAATAAAGAAAACTGTCCGAGAACTGAGTGAGGGTGAAACCCCTGCCTTGCCAAGAGGCAGTTCATCCCAGGGGCAGAGGGGAAAGGGAGATCTGGGGCCTGTGTTGGGAGCTGTGAACCTGGATTTCTTGTAAACAACGTGTTATGCTTACACTCTGAGCGTGAGACCCTCAGGCGTTCCTGATGGCAGGGGAGTGGTTTCTGGTGGCTTTGGCTGGGGAGTGGATATCTGTTAAGGATTCCTATATAAGCTGCTTCTGGACACAATAAAGAGGGCATTCTTGGGGCATTCCTGTTTCAAGGGTGACCTGTGTCTCTGTCTGTGTGTCTTTGTGTGTTTCAATCTCCAGGCCCTTGCCCGGCTCTTGAATGGTCCTGTAGTGAAGGCGCTACAATACAGGTACAATACTGTAGTGAAGGTACTACAATACAGGAGTAGTACCTACTGTCACGTAGTACAGGTGGGCGGTACAGGCCGGTGATATTTGCAGTAGACCCCTTGCTGTTACTGGGAGTACTGTTTACCACAGAGCCGCTCAACCTTCTTATAGATGCACATTCCAGAAAATGGCAGCCTTCACTCTAATGAACAACCAACTGCCTCCGCCCAAGCCTTGTTGGAGAAGATAAGCCGGACATACCCTCCACAGCACTGAGCAAAAGAACGAACTGTCCATGGCAGGCCCCACTCTTTGGAAATATCAAAGCTGAAAGCGTTAACCATTCTTTGAGGTTCCAGAGTGTGTGTGAGAGATTCCGTAATGGGCTGCTAATAGGTAAAGTTTATCAGCTTGGGCTGAGCCAACCACAGAAATGTTTCCAGGAACTAAGAATGAACACAAGGTCACATTTGATTTGGGCTAAGTTGCTAACAGACTGTGGCAATGAGCTTCAGCCTAGCATTAGGAAAACAAGAGAAGCTCCGAGCAGTAGAGAGGCTCACGCCCTGGCAGAGTGTGGCGGCCTACATGCTGCACGTTCTCTATCTTGTCCCTTTGTTCTTTCTCATGCTTCTTCCCTCTTTCAAGGGAATCTTTGATTTAGGTCAGAATCTTTGTTCTTCTACTTCCTGTTGAAGCAGAGGTCCTTTTCCTGTGGTACCTGTGGCTCCAGGCTGGGTCCCTTTCTGGTACACAAACTATGCTGAAGAGAAACACCACATCCAAGTCAGGTTCCCTTCCCCCACAGCAACCCACACTTAAAATAGTGGACTGATGGATTTGACAGAAATCGCAAAGAATCAGACTGTCTTGCTTAAAAGAGAATAGGAAGTCGGACACACACCTTTAATCCCAGCACTCCAGAGGCAGAAGCAGGCGGATCTCTGTGAGTCTGAGGCAAGCCTGGTCTACACAGAGAATCCCTGTTTCGAAAAACCAGAGAGAGAGAGAGAGAGAGAGAGAGAGAGAGAGAGAGAGAGAGAGAGAGAGAGGACAGAGAGACAGAAAGACAAGAGACAGAGAATATGCAAACCCCAAATTTAGGATGACCCTATAGAGCCACCGGTGCCACTTGAAATGCTCCTGGGGCAATGGTCTGGGGCTTTGTCATATAGCTCTCTTGCCCTGTCTGCCCACTCAAGGCTTCCTTCCTCCTCTCTGGAGAGAACACTCGAGAGCACCTGTTCCAATAGACCTGGGTACAGAAGGCGTCTTAGGCTGCTTCCAAGCAGCCTGACCGCTGAGCCACAGAACACAAACACTGAAAAGTCCATTGTTTGTAATTGCACAACTTAGCGAAGTTTTACAAAATGGACCCACTTACCTAGCAAACAGGGCCCATATCAAGAAATACTATGTCGTCATCACTGAGGAGAACCAGTATTATTCTAACGTTGCTTAGCATTTTATTTGTGAGATTTGTTGATGCTGTTACCAGAGGTTCCGTATGACTCGCTCCCACTGAGATAGGGTTTCACCCTTCTGAGAATCTAAGTCAATTTGTTTTGTTTGAGACAGGGTCTCTCTATGTAGCCCTAGCTGCCCTGGAACTCTCTGTGTAAACCAGGCCAGTCTCAAACTCAAAGAGATCCGCCTGCGTCTGCCTCCCAAGTACTGGGATTAAAGGAACGTGCCACTATGGCCAGTTCAGTTTCTTGTTTTATGTGTTTTGCTGACAAATATTTGAGTAAGCGCTGTTTGAAGCAATGATGAATGACACCACGATGAATATTCTAGAAAATGTCCTTGGATGGTCATTAGCATCCCTTGCTGCACGACACGCATATGTTTTAGTTCTATTAGGTACAGCACTACTGGTTTTCACAAAGCGATTGTGTTCATTTGTACTGTAATATGAGCATTAAGACCGGCATTTGGGTTTTATCCATTTTCTTTTTTAAATCTCAGCTACTGTGGCAAATGTGTCATAGTTCTATATTGTGGCTTTAATCTGCATTTTCCTGGCACCAATGACACAAAGCACTTTTTTTAGCCATGTGATTCTATCTTTATTTTTTTAATTAAAAATATTTTAATTAATATTAAAATTTAATTAATAAAAGATTTAATTAAAAATTTCCGCCTCCTCCCATCCCCCCATTTCTCTCCCACTGCCCCCCTTCTCCTCCCCTCCCTCTCTCTCTCCAGTCCTAAGAGAAGTCAGGATGCCCTGCCCTGTGAGAAGGCCAAGGCCCTCCCCCCCTCCATCCAGGTCTAGGAAGGTGAGCATCCAGACTAGGCTCCCAAGAAAACGGTACATGCAATAGAATCAAAACCTGGTGTCATTATCATTGCAAAGAACATTTTTATATGTTTACTGGACACGCGGAGAGTTTGAATCTTTGTTCTTTGTCTTTTCTTGTTTGTTTGTTTTACATAGGGTCTCTCTGTGCCTTCTTGGAACTCACCATATAAGCCAGGCTGGCTTTACACCTGCAGTGATCCTCTTGCCTCTGTGTTCCGAGCACTGGAGTGATGGGCACGAGCTACCATTCCCGGCTTCTTGAAGCAGTCTTAGTAGTTTGTCAAGGCTGTCGGGAACTCTTACAAAGACCACCTGCAGTTAAGAGGGGGGAAAGGGCTTGTTGTTCAAGGACAAAGAAATGGACTTGCTCGTAATAAAGAGCTTTCCGGGGTGCACGCAGATGGCGGACACATTCATCAAAGTTGCTGGACAAGCGACATAAAATGAGGCTTGTTCCACAGCAACATAGCCATGGACTCATGGGTACCAGCTCCCAAATCATGACACCAAGACTAATTATTAGTTTTGAATGCTCGGCCTAGCTTAGGCTCATTTCTGGCTCTTTTGACTTAAATTTACTGTTTCACTTTATTAACCTTTAGCCCCAGGGTTGTTTTTGTTTTTTTTTTTCTTTTCTTTCCTTCCGTTTATCTTTCTTTCACTGTTTCTCGTGTCTGCTGGCTGGCGGCTGCCTGGCTTCCAGCCCTGGACATCTCCCTTATTCTCACCTCTTCCTTCATTTCTTGTTCCTTCTTCTTTTCTCTCTAGCCTAGCTTTCTCCTCCTATTTTCTCTCTCTGCCAGCCCCGTCAATCCTTTCTCCTGCCTAGTTATCTATCGCCTCTCAGCTTTTTAATTAGACCAGTCAGGTACCTTAAGCAGGCAAGGTGAGACAGAGGCAACTCATCATCCGTAATTAAACAAACGCAGCACAAACAAAGGTAACACACCTTCCCACAGTGAACGTAAGAGTCTGCAGCATAAACAAATGTAACACACCTTCCCACAGTGAAAGACTCTGCGGCATAAACAAATGTAACACATCTTTGCTCAGTTCAAACTGAGCAAATATTCCACAACACTCAGGTGGAGGAAGGGAAATTGGAGCAGGGAAGAGAAAGCGAAGAGGACAGATAGGGTTCAGCCGTTGCACTGAGAAGCGGCAAGTGGTGGTTCTGGGGGGATGCCAGCACGAATCCCGAGAGTCCACTCAGCTGATGACACGCCACATACAGAAGATGTTTTCCTGATTGCCGGCACTGTTAGAAAAGGTCGTGTTTCCTGGCTAGCGTCCAGAACAGAGACGAAATAGAACGGAGGCTGCTGGTATGCAGGCCTGGGTCGCTAGCAGAGAAAACGGACAATACCGGGTACAGACTTTCCTCACACCCGTGGAATCCGCAGCCCATTTGAGAAATGGCAAGGACATAAGAATGTCTAGGACACAAAGACATTCTTAGCCAGGCAGCTGTGTTCCTGAGGAGCAGCCCACAAGCCTGAGCCACAGGAGGGGCCCGAGGTCCCCTGCACAGGCTCTGCTGTCTGGCCACCTGTCTATGCGCTGCCCCCCCCCCATCCCAGCCCCAGCGCTGGACCTGCCCTTAGCTGCCCCAATGAATCGTGAAGCTATCTAGAGTCTGTGTTTCCACAAGTTTGATCTCAAAAGGGTCTTCATGTTGGGTCTCAGGCCCCCATGGCTGACCTGAGAAGTGGGGACCTCACATCATCCTTTCATACCTCCCTCTGAGGACTCGCCCAGGGGTGACGCCCTCCTTGCTTTGCAGCCACAGGGCCACTGAGAGAACATTTTTATCTTAGAGATGGAGTGAAAAGGATATGTCTATTAGTTGGAGACAGAGACTGTAGGAAGGAAATTATTTATTTAGGCTATGGCTAACCTACATTGTCAGTTTAGCGGTATTTAGACTTGCCTAAAAGACATCTGCGTGGGTGTTTCCACAATAGATTAACCGAGGAAGGCTCAGTCTAAACGGGGTGACACTATTTTGTGGGTTGGTATTCAAGCCCGAATAAAAAGAAAACCATAAGCAGAGTGTAGCATTCATCTCTCAGCTTCCTTGGCTGCAGGCATAACGTGAACAGCCGCTTTGTGCTCCCCTTGCCGCGTCTTCCCTGCTGTGACAGACTATATTCCCTCAAACCAGAAACAAAAGCAAACCCTCCATTAAGGTATGTTTTGGCTGGGCGCTGATGGCGCACACCTTTAATCCCAGCACTTGGGAGGCAGAGACAGGTGGATCTCTGTGAGTTCAAGGCTAGCCTGGTCTACAGAGTGAGTTCCAGGTCAGAGATACACAGAGAAATCCTGTCTCCAAAAACAAACCAACAAAAAGACGTGTTTTGGTGACAGCAACAAGACAAGTAGTCAGCACCTTCAGTGATCCGTTTTTATGGAGCACTGCTCATGACCTTGATGGCGTGGTCCTGAAACGCAGCACCAACGAGGGGCACAGGACCTTTATGGAGCTCCGTTTCAGTGTGTCAGATAAATATCAACCAGGTAACCCACAAAGTGCTTCTGTGGGCTGCGTTTTCCTGTGTTTCTTTTTGTTATTGCTGTTGTCATTGTGGTGTGGTGGTGGTTGTGGTGGTAGGGTTGTTATGGTTTAACAACGGCTCTATTCCCCGAATGGCTGTAGCGGGCAGTGGGTACCGAGACCACGGCGAGCCATGAAGGCAGCCAGTCCCAGGCAGGGAGCCCCCAGTGGCCTGCGGGCCATGAGGGGCAGTGGGTCTTAGGCAGGGAGCTGCATGGTGGATGAGAGACCAAGACGGACAGCCAGTCCCTCGACGAGTCACAGCCTCGGCAGGTGAGAGACAGACTGATAGGCACACCGTACAGAGTGAGGTTGGATATTTATTTAGTGGGTTAGGACAGACCATTACGGTGGTGGTGGTGGTGGTGGTGGTGGTGGTGGTGGTGTGTGTGTGTTTTGGTTTTTCAAGCTAGGGTTTCTCTGTGTAGCCCAGGCTGTCCTGGAACGTCTCCTGAGTGCTAGGATTAAAGGTATGCACTACCACTGCCCTGCTCCCCTTTGTTGTTTAGTAGGAAGAAATCATTGAGAAATTCAAAGCCTAAGTTTCCCTATCAGGGACTGAGTTTACACCAGGGGCATTTGCTAAAGTTTAGAAAGGATTTGGCTGCTACAATTGGTTGCTTCTAGCAACCAGTAGGTAGAGACCAGGGGAGCAGATAAACATCAGCCCTCCCAATAGTGACTTGGTTCAAAATGCCAGAAATGCACGGTGTGGAAGTCTTGTTTGCTCACCTCCCGATCTGGGAAATAATGGGAATTCTTAAATGAGACATACAGCTAAACATAAGTTTTAAACCAGAAGACATTTCTAAACTCTCAGGGGCTTAAGCCGTTCAAGTCTAGGGAATCTGACATAGCTTATGATGTGTGACTTCAGAAGCTTAAAAGTGGCCTTAGGGTCTGCAAGATGGTTCAGTGATTAAAGGGACCTGCTTCCAAGCCTGAGGACTGCATTCGACCCACACAGTGGAAGCAGAAAACTGACTCATGTAAATTGTCCTACACATGCACTGTAGCAGGTGCACATTTTCCCAACACACACACCCCTGCACACACACACACACACACACACACACACACACACACACACCTACACACCTACACACCTCTGAACACACGTACACACCATGTAAATGTAAAAGAATAATTTTAGCATCACGGAGGCAGGAAGCTGTCACTTTGAGTCTTGTCTGAGCTACACAGTGAGACTTTTTGTCTCAAAACAACAACAAAAACAAAAACAAACCAAAAAGTCCTGAGCACAAATTTCTGGCCTCAAAAAACATATGCACAAAGTGTCTTAAAATCTAGAAGTTTAGACTGGCAGTGGAAATATACACCTTGAATCCTAGCATTTGGGAGATAGAGGCAGGTAGATCTCTGAATTCCAGGACAGCCAGGTTGTATGTATACACACACACACACACACACACACACACACACACACACACACGTTTCTCTCAAGCTTGCGGAGCTTTGTCAAGTGAATGAGAAGATACCTAAGAACTTGATGCCACGTGTCACCACACAGTTTACTTAGGACAAGTCTAACCCCATTTCAGAACTGTGGAAAGAAAGTAAGTAATTTATCATCACTGTTTGAAGACTGGGAAGCAAGGAAAAGGCAAAGATTAATGGAACCGCACCCCTTGGCTGGGTCCAGCCTGCACACTCCCCTGGGGTGCAGAAAGTGAACCGGGCAGGTTTGGGAAACAGGCTGTCTGTTCCACGTGACTTCCATCTGCAGGAGAACAAGTGTCTGCAGAGGACACTGATTTAGAAATTCGAGTGGCCTTAGGCCATGGGTGCACGTTCTGCTTAGAAGACTGGGAAATTCAAGTGCTTCAATAGCGCCAGAGTATAGAAGAGTTGAAGGGGCAGGGACTCAGCCATAGTCAGGGTTGAGGCCAGAGTTAGCTGAGTGTGCTGCTACACATTAAATATTTCTTTAAAATGCAACAATTTCCCTACCCTTGTGAAACATTGTGAAACAGATCACTTCTGCAGGCCCCGCCCTCCCCTCAGTTCACTTGCTAATCCCTGATTGACTGACTGGTGAAACCTGCCTTTCCACCTCTGAAGGTCAGGAATCGCCCTTCCCTTGCTAGGCTACCCTAGGCGCTGCTTATCAAAGCTTGCTAGGACAAGTCTTTTTGGAGAGGAGGGTAGGGGTGAACCGCACTAACGCCAGCTATGCATTAGGCTGAGTGCGGAACGGACACCAGTAAACATACAGTATCAATTTGTTCTGATCAATTCTATCAAGTATGAAAACACATATTTCTAGAGATACTCAAGGGCTGGGATTGTAGCTTAACATGAGAACACATGCTTAGCCCAGTGAAGTCCCTGGATTCAGTCTCAAGCAATCTCCTTAAAACCAGGAATTTAAATCGTCCTTTTTAAGGAAGCCAACATCATGAAGCCAGTGATAATGGTTAGCACTTACTATTCCTTGCCAGGTACCCTATACCCAGAGCATCTCTTTCTGTTTCGTTTAATCCTTGTGGCAGCCCTTGGAGGTTGCTTGTGTTCTTATCTTCAGATGTAGCAGGGTTCAGTGAACCTCCCACGTGGCTCAGTGAGTAGCAGAGATGAAGCCAGGGAATATGGCCAAGTTGCCATCTATAAGTCTAAATAGCTAGTTGACGCTGTTTCCTTTCTAATTGCTGTGATGAGCTACTTGACCCAAAACAACTTATAGGAGGAAGGGTTTACTTCGGTTCCCAGCTGCAGGAGGCAGACTAGCATGCTGGGAGAGCATGGCAGAGAGCTCAGTCAATATCAGCAATGGTGCATGGGGAGCTGCTGGCTGCATGGTACAGACCCAGAAGTAGAGAGTTCCAGCTTCAAGAAGGGCAAGGCTGTAACCCATAAGGCCCACTCACGCTCCTCGGTTACCCATTTTTGTGGGCTAGACTCCACATTCTAAAGGTACCCAAACCTCCAGAAACAGGGCCAGAAGTTTAGGACCAAGTGTTCAAACACACGAGACTGTGGGAGAGATTTCACATTCAGAACATACCACCAACATCAAATTTCTCATTCTTCCCCATGAGATTGCACTCCTGAGTTCTGTCCCAGGCCACAGGAGGGAGTTACCAGAGCCTGAGATCCTTAGGTATTCCTAGTCGCACTGTGTGGCGGGAAGAGGGGCAGGGATGGGAATCTCAGTTATCTCATGGACTCTCTTTTGTGGTTTTTCCTCCTTTGCTTTTTCCCCAGTAGGCAGGTGGAAGGGACAATGGATGTTAAGACTGGTCTCTTCAGGTAGCCCAGGATGGACCTCAAACTTAAGTCTGGGGGCTGGTGAGATGGTTCAGTGGCTAAGAGCACTGACTGCTCCTCCAGGGGACCCAGGTTCAATTCCCAGCACCCACATGGCAGCTCGCAGCTGTCTGTAGCTCCAGTTCAAGAGAATCTGACATCATTATACCAGTGCGCATGAAATAAAGTTAAATAAAATTAAAAAAAAAAACCTTAAGTCTGCCTGACTCTGCCTCCTGGGTATTGAGGTTTGTAAACATTCTCCATCCTTTGGTCCCCCTGGACTGACTTTTCTCCCTCAGCCTGTTCCCGAAACCGCTTATAAAATAACCACTCTGAGGCTGTAATATTAATTACATACTCTTTGGCCTATTAACTCAGACTTTTTAATTAACTAACTCTTATATCTTAAATTAGCCCATTTCTATTATTTTTTATTTTACCATGAGGCTCGTACTTCTTGGGTGGCTACATGGCGGCTCCCTGACTTGGTCTTCTTTCTCTGTGCATTCAGTTTAGTTTTCCTGCCTCTCTTTATTCTGCCCTGCCATAGGCCAAAGCAGCTTCTTTATTTACCAATGGTAATAAAACATATTCATAGTGTATGGAGGGGCATCCCACATCAGTTCCACGTTATTATTAACATCATCACTATCAACATCATTGTTTTCCCTGAAGTACTGCAGAACAACAGTTGGAGGTTCAGAGTCAAGGTCTAGCTGCCGGTTATAAACTCAGTCTCACTGGACATGTGGAGCAAGGCTGGGGTAATGCGTGGGTAGCAGACCCGAGCGAGTCCTGTTACCATGGAAGCGTACTGCAGCCCCGGGGCCTATGAGTGTAGATCTCTGACTCCGTCCTGTGGCTGAGTTCCCAGATGGTGTGTGGACTAGTGACTTCCTATCGACCGGCCACGTGGCAGGACAGATGTACGGTGTGTGTTGAAGGATGAAGATATCGGTGATGGGATACCGTCTGGCAGATAACCAAGAAAAGGTTTTAGTTTGTGGCTATTCCTAGTATGTCGTTTTCTTTTGCCAAGGGAGGCTTGGTATCCAGTCCCGTTTCTCTAGGGAAACAGATAGAAGGAGAGTTCTAGTGAATTCAACAGGAAAGAGAAGATAGACTAATAGGCACCCTTGGGAAGGGGAGGTAGCAACGCTGTCCAGCCTGTGATTTTAATGAAGGAGTTTGGTCCAAGTGGGAGGACGTTTCTACATCTTCAGCCTTTAAATAGGCCTTGGTGATTATTGTCTGTAATCTGTATTCGCTTTGCCTGGCCAGGGCCCGGATGCCTCCTTGACTGTCTTGTCACGCTGGCTATTTCTAGCCAGATAGGTCACGCGATCTCCCCTCCATCTTCCACCTCACCCCCTGGCTCTGTCTTCCATGCACAGGGTCTGTCCTGGAGCAACCCGTGCTTTGCTGAACTGGTGTGTGGAATGTCTGAAGGAGTTTCCCATCCACTTTGCTGCCTGCTTCACTGCCATCACCTGCAGCCTCAGGAATGACTGGGTCCCCAATGGAAACTTTGGCTGAGGATCTCAATGTCAGTTACTCCCTATTCAATGTAACGGGCTTCTAGGTTTCCGTTGTTCTGTCCATTGCCAAGGGGGCAGGCAGAGGGGTGACTATCGCTTTCAGAGCCCTACCTGGGTGGGAAATACTTGCCTGCCATTGGCCTCTTTTCTGGGTTGCAAGATTTATTCCAGGGAGAGAAAAATTCCCTGACCATATGCACATCCTCTTCCTATAATCCTTTTGGCCAGAAGTAATTAGGCAGACAACTTTAAGGAAGAAACCCTTCTAATTAATGCTTTAAAAGTATCCCTTTTCTCTCTCTCAAAAAAAGTTCTTATTGGGTGTGTGTGAGTTACATTTCTGTTGCTGTGATAAAACACATTGTCAAAGGCGCTAGATAAAAGGAAGGGTTTATTGAGTTTGCAATTACAGAGGGTTAGAGGCCATAATACTAGTAGCATGGAGGCCTAGTGGGTAGTTGGAACTGAAAGATGAAGCTCGCAACTTGAACAAGCATGAAGCAGAGTGGACTAGAAATGGTAGAGTCCTTAAACTCTCAAAGTCCGCCTCCAGGGACGTCCTCCAACAAGGTCACGCCTCTGAAGACTTCCCAAACAGTGCCACCAATGGGAGCCAAGCTTTCCAATTCCCCAAGGTTCTGGGTGTTGTTAAACGGCGGGAGTTGGACTCTAGCAGGTCCCACGGCAAGCGAGGACCGCAGGAGACAAATACACCAAGCAGACAGAGCTTGAGTGTGGAGTTTATTTGAGATAAAGGCAGTGGGAAGGGAAGAGAGAATGGGATAGAGAGACCGAGAGAGCGAGCGGGGAGAGTGACAAAAAAATTTGCCTCCTCAGGGAGAATGGCAGAAAGAAAGGAAGAGAGAAGGGAGTGGGCAGAATTTGTCTCTTAAAGAGACCTTTGCACCTGCATACAAACCAGGACCCTGAGCTGGCCAGGGTACAGCCTGGGTACATCCTGCCAGATGACTGGACAGGTCAGCATAATGCCTGAATCCTAACAATGGGGGCATCTCATTCAGTGTGTGTGTGTGTGTGTGTGTGTGTGTATGCATATGCGCACACACATGTGCATGAGTCCATGGAATGTCATGGCTGATGTGTGGAGGTCAGAGAATAACTTTACGAAGGCTGTTATGTTTTTACTCCACCTTGATGTGGGTCCCAGGAATCAAGCTTGTGCCGTCAGGCATGTGCTTTTCCCCACTGAGCCAGCCCTGGTGCTTTCTTATTTGGAGAATATTGCTTTGGAAGTAAATCCCATGCTCTATTCACCACAGACAATGCATCTTTCTTCCCTCTTATTTCTTAGCTGTGCTTGTTTCGGCTCTTGACTCACCAAGATATGAACTCATTGCCTCTCTGCGCGATTTTTATAAAGATTTTATTCTTTAAATATTGTTTATTTATCTATTAATTTATTGGGGTGAGAGAGAGAGAGAGAGAGAGACAGGGAGAGAGAGAGAGAGACAGAATTCAGGAGCAAACATCCTTCTTCTTGTGCGGAGGTCAGAGGACAACTTTCAGGAGTCGGGGTCTCTCCTTCCCCCTGGCTGAGGCAGGGCCTGTCTCACTGTTTCCTGCTATGCTGTATACTCCAGGCTGGCTTGGCCCAAGACATTCTGGTCAATGACTTACCTCCACTTCCCGTCTCTTCCTCGGAGTGCTGGGATTACAGGTGCCCTCCTCACCAACCTTTTACATAGGCTAAGAATTAAACTCGGCCCTTCAGGCTTGCACAGCAAATACATTTACCTGCCGAGCCTTCTTGCTGGTCCTCGCTTAGTATCTTTGTTTACTCCTCCAACTTCAATACCGCCTTGAAGCATGGAGCAGCAAGCCTTGCTGAGTGGATTTCACGGATGAAAGGGAAGTTCCCACAAGGAACTCTGCCAGCCAGTCCATCAGACCTACCTTTGATGTCATAACAGGCTCAGGAGATAAAACACTGTAACGAATCCTCCTTTTTTCTTCCCAGAGGGTCTAGCTTTACTGTCGTCCAAGGGAGAGTAAGCCCACCATGTCTAACACACGGGACCTTCTGAATGGATCTTCTTCAAAGCGATGATTACTAAAATCACAATAAAATGTGACTCAGAGGGAGAAATTAAAACATGCAGCTTTAACGTCTGCAAAACATGGTTAGAGCTGGCATTGCCTGCCTGTTCTTTCAGTCCTCTGGTGTGTGGGGGACGGGCACATAGCTGCACTAGATGCACCGTTGGTTCTGCTCTGGAGGTCACATCATAGCTTATTCTAACTGCGCAATTCACCTCTAAGAGCAAGATGGCAGGCGCCTCTGCCTGGAATTTGTGTCTACAGGTAATGGAGCTCTTCCCAATGAGCTTCCGATGAGAAGTCAATTATTTTCTGTGCGTGGCATGCAACCCAGGAAGACTATGAGCAAACACAGGGTTCAAAGAAAATCAACAGCAGGGTGTGTGTTTGTGTGTGTGTGGTGTGTCACTAGCTACACTCCTTCACTCCTTGCTTGGCTTTTCTCAAGCCTTAAGACTTAAGGTTACTCAGAACGACTCACAGAGACTATCCTCTCAGACTGAAATGTCTTTTAGGTTAAAAATCTCTAAGGAAAACATGCTTGCTCAGCGTTCATCTGTAATGTTGTGAAATGCTGCCCCCTGGTGGTTTTCTAGGATTGCTTTTGCTTTACAGTTAACAGGAATTTTTAATTTTGAATGTATTGGCTGCTAAAACATTTACAATTTGTTTTGTTTCTTGCTATTTTGTTTTGTTTTGCTTTTTGCTAAAATCAGGGTCTCTCTATTATGTAATTCTGGCTGTTCTAGAACTTGCTATATAGAACAGACTGGCCTCAAACTCACAGGAGATCTTCCTGTCCCAGAGTGCTGGCATTAATGGCGTGAGCTACCATGTCCAAATTGTGATTTTTTTTTTTTTGAGGCAGGGTCTTCTGTAGCTCAGGCTGGTCTTGAATGCAAGTTGCATTGGGTGACCTTGAACTACTGATATTTCTGCCCACACTTTCATAGTGCTGGGATTACAAGTATGTCCCCCTGATGAGCAAAAGCACTGCTCTGATAATTTTTAGCAGCATTAATTATAGATAATTAATTAATAGATAATTAATCTATTAATTATATTAATCTGATATAATCAGATAATACTACTGATCGTGACTCTGAAAGATTTTTTTTAAAAAATAACACCCCCTGGAGAAAACGCAGTGGTTTCCTCTGTAATGACAAAGGCAACAATCACAATGGACACTCGTGAGGGAAAGCCCTCTGTACCTCCAATGTGGGCTTGAACAAGATCAGCTCCAATTGGATTCCTGACCCTTGTTTAGAAAATACAATATGGGCATGAGGATGGTAGCAAGGAAAGACAGTGGCAAAGAGACAACTTGAACTGATTTTACTATTGACTGTGTGCTAGACCCTTTATAAATGCCCTGCGATTGAACCCTCCTAGCTACTCTACATAGCAAAATACTTTATTGAATCTGCTGAGAAATGAGCAAGCTGGGGGAGGCTAAACAATTTGTTTAAGGTAGCCAGCGAATTGCCATTTGGCTATGATTGTACAGACTTTACATTACATATGCGCTATGCCTCTGTGTTCCCACAACATAAGGAGAGTAACAATGTAACAAAAATAAGAGAGATAAGTGGTGTGTGAACACTGTATCGTGACTGTAAATAACCACGGAACTCAGTTTATGTACTCTGTCTTAACAGCCTTATATTTAGGCTTCTTTTTATTTTACTAATTTTTCTTTTATTGAAAATAGATTTTTTTTTCCGTATGTTCTGATTGGGGGTCTCCTCCCCCAATTCACTCCAGATCCTCCCCCGCCTCACCTCCTAACTGAATTCATACCCTATCTCTCCTTAGAAAGCAAACGGTCATCTAAGGAATAATAGTGAGATAAAATGCGATAAAACAATAACAAATTGGAATGGGGCAAAACAAACTGAAGAAAAAGCAGAAGAAACACAAACAGATGCAGAGACATGCATGTTCACTAATGCAGGAATCCCATGTAAACACAAAGCTGGAAGCCATAACAAATACAAAAGGACCTGCAAGGCAAAATAAGTAAGGAAAAACAAGACAGGAATTAGAAATAAATAATTACGTAAATGCCCTGACGAAATGTTGTGCGACAGAGAACCCCCAACTTGGAGGAAGCTAGTTTTTCCATTGTGAGTGGATATCTATTGGAGACAGTCTCGGGGCTAGGGTGGGGGCTTGTGCCCACTTCTCTGAGTGCTGGGACCCCATCTGGCGCAGACCTTTGTAGGTCCTGTGCGAGCTGCCACAGTCTTTGTGAGTTCATATTTGTGTTGGTCTTGCTACTTTTAGAGACCTTGTTTCCTCGGTGTCCTCCATTCCCGCTGGCTCTTACAGTCTTTCTGTCTCCACAGGGTAGTCTGAGCCCTGAGGGGAGGGATTTGATGGAGATATCCCATTTAGGACCTATTTGATCATGGTGGATGATCTTTCTGATGTATTCTTGGATTCATTGTTTAAAGTATTTTATTGAGAACTTTTGCATCTGTGTTCATCAGTGAAATTGGTCTATAATTCCCTTTTCTTTTGTTGGGTTGTTATTTGGTTTGGATATCAGGGTAACTCTGGTCTCTTGAAATAAACCGGACAATGTTCCTTATGCTTTTATTTTATGTAATAATTTGGGAAGTATTGGCGTTTGCCTTGGTCAGTGTTCCATTGCTGTGAAGAAACACCAGGGCCACAGAAACTCTTACAAGGGAAACCTTTAACTGGGGCTTGCTTATAGTTTCAGAGGTTTAGTCTATTAGTTTTATCATGGGGAACTTGGTAGCAGGCAGGCAAACACGGTAACTGAGAATTTTACATCTGGATCTGAAGGCAGCAGGAAGAGAGAGACACTGGACCTGCTTTGAGCATTTGAAATCGTAAAGCCTACCTCCAGTGACACACTTACTCTAATAAGGCCACAACTCTTTGTGTGTGTGTGTGTGTTTTCTTTTTCTCTAGTTTATTTTATTTTATTTATTTTATCAAGCTATACATTTTTCTCTGCTCCACTGCCTGCCTCTCCCCTGCTCTTCAATCCTCTCCCATGGTCCCCATGCTCCCAATTTACTCAGGAGATCTTGTCTTCTTCTACTTCCCTTGTAGATTAGATCCATGTAGGTCTCTCTTAGGGTCCTCATTGTTGTCTAAGTTCTCTGGGATTGTGAATTGTAGGCTGGCTTTCTTTGCTTTATGTCTAAGAGCCATTTATGAGTGAGTACATATGATATTTGTCTTTCTGGGTCTGGGTTGCCTCACTCAATATAATGTTTTTTTGATCCATCCATTTGCCTGCAAATTTCAAGATGTTATTTTTCTGCTGTGTAGTACTCCATTGTGTAAATGTACCACATTTTCCTTATCCATTCTTTGGTCGAGGGGCAATTAGGTTGTTTCCACATTCTGGCTATGACAAACAATGCTGCTATGAACATAGTTGAGTACATGTTCTTGTGGCACGATTGAGCATTCTTTGGATATATACCCAAAAGTGGTATTACTGGGTCTTGAGGAAGGCTGTTTCCTAATTTTTTGAGAAATCACCACACTGATATCCAAAGGGACTATACCAGCTTGCATTCCCACCAGCAATGCAGGAGTGGTCCGTTTACCCCACAATCTCTCCAGCTTAAGTTGTCATCAGTGTTTTTGATCTTGGCCATTCTTACAGGTGTAAGATGGATTCTAAGAGTTGTTTTGATTTGCATTTCTCTGATGACTAAGGATTTTGAGCATTTTCTTAAGTGTCTTTCATCCATTTTAGTTTCCTCTGTTGACAGTTTTCTGTTTAGGCCTGTATTCCATTTTTTCATTGGATTATTTGTTCTTTTGATGACCAATTTCTTGAGTTCTTTGTATATTTTGGAGATCAGTCTTCTGTCTGATGTTCAGTTAGTGATGATCTTTTCCCATTCTGTAGGCTGTCGTTTTGTCTTGTTGACCGTGTCCTTTGCTCTACAGAAGCAAACTTTCAGGAGGTCCCATTTATTAATTGTTTCTCTCAGTGTCTGTGCTACTGGGTTATATTTAGGAAGTGGTCTCCTGTGCCCTAATTTGCAATAAATCCTCCGAAGGCTTAGGTCCTACAAGGCCGGATGCCTGCAGCTTCGTAAGCAAAATCTGTGAAAGTTCTGTTTGTAATCTGTCCAGAGGACGCATGTCTGGCCAACTTGCTCTGTCAGTAAGGCTAATGATAGAGAACAGGCTTGTAAGTTTCTCACTATAATGTGGAGAACATAGTGTAGAGAGAAGTCATCTTCCTAGTCATCCACAAATATGTATGTGCCTATAAGATTGAGATGTAATCATGAATGTACACATTACATGAAAATGCACAGTAATGGGGGTATATCATAGCTGTTACTGCACAAGCAGAGTCAGTGCCCTGCTGGATTTGCTGGGCAGGGTTCCTTCATCTGAGAATAATTTCTAAGGTAGGTTGACATCCGAATTATCAATTGCTATAAGTTGCAATTGCATCATGGCCCACAGTTGCTCATGATAAACGCTCCTGACATCCATCACCATAAAAAGATAACTCTAGGACTATGCTGAGGGGAGGGACACATAGGCTCCAGCCAAATGTGGCCCCTTGGATTTAGTAGCCACTAAAATTTTATGAAACAAGTCTCAGTGTCATAGCTATCCTAGCCATGATTTGCATGCTTCAAAGGCTCTTCCGGATGCTGACAACCATACTGCATATTACATGGGCAGACAATGAGTATCATCTTAGGTGAATCTTGAGCTGATCTTGAGCAGATCATCTTGGTCTGATCTTGAGCTGTGTTTTTTTTTTCTTCAGAATAAAACCACTTTAATTTTCATCAACTCACAAAACACAATACAGTTGGTTCAAGAAGGTCAAACACTTGCTTAGACCCCAACACTAGAACTCTCGGTGAATATCATCAGTTCAGTTAGAACTCTAGTCCATGGCCATTCATGGAGCTAATAAGAGGTTTACTCAGGGACCACACTGGCACTATCAATTAGTGGAGCCAACTTCCGTTTCTTCAGTTTGCAATTCTTCTCCAAACCATTCTCAGTTCTGCACTGTCACAGCACCTCGTTCAAGTCCTTGTAGGGTTTCATGTCTCCCTGGTTCTGAGCACACTCCAAAACAGCTTGCTCTCAAGAGAGCAAGGCCCACAAGACTGCTGGTCCAGCAGCTGGGCTCCCTGAGACTTCTGGTAAGCGATGTCAGGCTTTGTGGACTCACCGTTACCACCTCCACTGAAGCCCCAGTGATGGCATGACTCAGGGTGTCCCCCCTATAGAGCCCACAGCCACACTGGATGCAGCGGTTGCCATCTGAGCCATCAGGCCTGGCTGCCAAAGTGCGGCACCAGATGGGTACAGTTGCTGCTGGAGGCTGAGTGGGGAGCCTGGCTGGAGGGGTCACCCAGGAAGAGCAGCTTCTGTTTCCACGCAGCGTCCTAGGTTCTCCTACACTCAGCGTCCAGGGACGACAAACTGCGTAACTCGAGGGATTTTTTTTTTTTTTTATGACTTAGAAACCACTCAAGATGCACTGGCATTTTGGTTTTGATATTGTACTAAAAGCTAAGATAAAGTAAACAAGTACATTACTAAATAGTCTGCACCCCAAGTCTGAGCTGAATATTCCCGAACTGTACAATATTGACGACAACTGTAGTCTTGACATTACTGTTTCCAAGAGAAAATTAACAACAATTAAAACTCACTGATCATAAATACATTTCAGTCCTACATTTGAGTGCTTATATGCCAAGCAAAGTCAGAATACAACATGTGTAAATCTGAGTGAATTCTTACACGATTAACTTTTCAAGTTCATAATAACTGAAACTAAATGTATGAGATGTGTGATTACATATGCATCCATGTTCATAGATACATACTCAAATTTATTAACATTGACTTTGCTATAGAGATTTTGCATTGGTATGGATCTTGGTTTATCGATACAAATTTAAGGTATATGTAATTTTACTGTGTTAAAATTAAAACCTTTTTATTTAAACAGAAAAGGGGAAATGATGTGGGATTTTCCTCTGTATGCTGTGCATACCACTGGTTAATAAAGAATCTGTCTTGGGCCTGGCAGGGCATAATAGAGGTAGGTGGGTAAAACTAAACGGAATGCTGGGAGGAAGAAGGTGAATCTGAGAGAAGCCACATAGCCCAGCTGGGGACAGGCACTGGGACTTTACCCAGTAAGCCACAGCCTCATGGCAATACACAGATTAGTAGAAATGGGTTGTAAGAGCTAGCCAATAAAAAGCTAGAGCTAATAGGCCAAACAGTGATTTAATGGATACAGTTTCTGTGTGGTTATTTTGGGTCTGGGAAGCCTCCTACAACATGTTCTAGTTATTCTTCTAGTGTTGTGAGGAGACACCATGACCAAGGAAGCATTTAATTGGGACCTGGCTTACAGGTTTAGAGGGTTAGTCCATGATCATCGTGGTGGGAAGCAGACAGGCACACTACTGGAGTAGGAATGGAGAGTTTTATATATGGATGGGCAGGCAGCAGGTAGAGAGAGACGCTAAGCCTTGCATGGACTCTGGAAACTTCAAGCACACTCCTAGTGACACATTCCTCCAGTAAGACCACAACTACTCCAACAAGGCAACATCTCATTATTTAAGGCATCGAGACACTCTCCCACAGGTATGTCCACAGGACAGCTTAACCTAGGCACTCCCTCATGGAGGCACTTTCCCAGGTGATTCTACCTGTGACACGCTGACAAGGAAATAAGCCATCACAAATATCATTTTATCTCATCACACTAAAGACACGGGCATGCGTAGGATAATGATGGTGTGGCATGAACTGAGAATTAAGAGGAAAACAGTAAGATTACTTCAGACATGGTGAGCCCTGGACTTCTCAGATGGTCCATTGCCTCTGCTTTCCTGTCTACCTCACCTGAGTCAGCTGGTCTTTCGTTTGGCCCAGATATCAAGACACTACTAACAAATGATGAAAGTTCTGACTTCCTCACCGGCTGCCATGGCTTAGATAACCACAGTCAGGAAGCTTGGAGCAATTAGCCTCTTCCTGACCTCAGTTCTTCCTGGAGCCAGACGCTAATGACTTAGATGTAATAGCTGAAATGAGCTTGGATGTCCTGAGCATCCTACATAAGCAGTGAAAGACTAAATTTCATTATAAAACATTGAAAAGGGCTTGCTGTAGACCCCAGGGGCCAACCAGTCTTGAACCAGGATTCATGCAGCTCTCAGACCCCATCAGAGAAATTTCTTTGTGCAGTGGATGGGTTAACAGAGAAATTTCTTTGTGCAGTGGATGGGTTAACAGAGAAACGCACAGCAGGTTTTGATGACGAATGTCTATTGATTGCTTAACCACAAATGAGGCATCGATGACATAACCACTTTCCCAAGGCTCGGGGACCATTGAGGAATATGGGAGTGGAATATTCTAGGAGTCAGAGGTTCGGAACAACTGGAGCAAAGCAGCGTCTTCTGGATGTTACTGCTGCACACAAGAACTCCTAGTCTCTGCGGTTGCCTGCACAAGAGCTGTACACGATCAAGCCGATCAATATTTTAGTATGGAGTGAGAAGGTATTCATGAGCCCCTAACTTAGTAGCTGTGAACACTTGATGCCTTCGGGGGCAGGAAGAGCCAGTTTTCTTTAAGGGTGTGACTCCTGGTGTCTGGACCAGGCTCCAACAGATGGTCCCACGCCCAGTAGACAAACTGGAGTGGATGGAATATTGAACACAAACACAGCAAAGAAAAGACGTGAAGTTGGGAGGAGGAAAGAGGGGGAGTGGTTCTGACAGAAGCCAGGGACTAAAGCGGGGGTAAATCTGATCAAAATACCTTGTATGAAATTCATGAAAAATAAAAGAAGAAAAAATTTTTAAATAATTAAATCCAGTCTTTAAAAAACTTAAGTAGGTTTTGTGTGAATAAAGCACTTATTAATTATGCGCATAAATAGAGCAAACCCTCTGGCCTTTTTTTCCTGTGATAAGGATACTGTTGAAGAAATTAGTAGAAATAAATAAATAAATAAATAGATAAAATAACTGTGTAACGACACATTCATGGAGAATTCAAACTTAATTGCAGAAAAAAATGCCTGAAGCAACTTATGCAAATGGCAGTAGGTTTTGATCTATTATTGGGTTGTGAAAACACAGAGGACTCAAAACAGCATCATAAAAAGCAGAAGGAGGTTAGACTAGAGCATCTGTGTGCACGGAAGATGTCTTAGGGTTTGTATCACTGTGATAAAACACCATGGCCAAGGCAATTCCTAAAATCAGGAGTTTAACTTGGCTTCCCACTCCAGAGGTTTGGAGTACAGATCAGCAGAGCTTTACCACATAAAGCTTGCCTGAAGATCACAGTGCAGAGCTAAGCCACTAGAGGATCTGGGAGACAGAGGCAGAGGGATTTCTGTTAGTTCAAGGCTACCCTGGACTGTGCAAGATCGAATCTGTCTAAATGAGAAACAGCTCACACAAAGGTGATCCTAGCACTCGCAATCCCGTGCCTTTAATCCCAGCACCAGGAGGTGGAGGCAGGAAGGGATATGGTTGGACAGAGAGAGGAATATAAGGTGGGAGGAGCCAAAGAGTTCAGTGCAGTCTGAGGCTTGCCCCTGCCATCTGAGAATGCAATCTGAGGATGCAGTCTGAGGACAGGATTGCCCCTTCTGTCTGAGCATCGGTAGAGGTAAAAGGTCTCTCTAGTGGCTGGCTGCATTGCTTCTTTGATCTCTCAGCTTTCACCCCCTGATATCTGACCCTTGGTTTTATTTATTCAGACCAGTTAGATTTCATGTTACAGGCAGGTAACCGAAACAGCAGCTCCCAGTTCACATTTTGACCCACCAGCAAAGAGACACAGAGCACGCTAGGAATGGTATATGACTTTGGAAACCTCATGCCCACTCCCAGTGACACACCTCCTCCAACAAGGCCACACCTCCTCATCCTTGCCAAACAGTTCCAACAACTGAGAACCAAGTTTTCAAATATATGAAGCCATGGGGGGTTATTCTCATTAAAATCACCAAGAGGAAAAGTGTGACTTGTTTGGGGAAGGTTTTCTTAAATGTGTCTTAGGGTTTATGTGAGAGTTGATGAAGTAATGCCATAAATAGTGTGTGTGTGTGTGTGTGTGTGCGTGTGTGTGTGTGTGTTACAAAAGCTATAAAGCTCAGATACAATACATTTGGTGACAATTGCATATTTTTTAAACATAAGCAAAGAAAGACAATATTTTTGGAGACTAAGACAGCTAAGCTACTTGCCAAACTGAGATTCTTATGAGAGTTCTGAACATGTTGGCTTGCTCATCGTCTGCTCTCTAGTGAAAAGGAAGACCTGGGAAAGTTTCCTGTCGGGGGAAGTTTGTGTAGGCTAACCCTTAGAAATATGTATCTTCCACATGCTCCTGGGGGAGTGGGCTCCACTGACCTGCTCAGCCAGTTCTCACACACCACCAGTTTCTGTGCCTTTCTGATCTTTCCGTACCTGGGGAATGGGAGAGCTGTTCTGGAAATAGACCTGACGCTTGACTTGGAGCGTGCGGAAGATGCCATTTCTTTCCAGATGGTCCATACTTGACATATGACGAGGGTCCCAAGTGTCAGGGAGGCTCTCGTGAAGGAGACAAAGGTGTCATCTGGTCACTGTGAAATGGAAAAAGATTAAACCCCAAAAGAAGATTAATTCTTTTCTGGCAAGAACCTACTATATTTCCAGGCTTGCTGCCCGAACGTAGAAGGAGGCTGCGTCTTGCAGGTGTCTGTGGCGCGCGGAGGGAGTCATCTCATGGCAGGGGAACAAGCTGACGCAGTGTCAGAACAGATAGCGGGAGTATGGCGAGGAACTTCTACTCGTTTCTCCAACCCTCTCTGTTGGAACTAGAGGCTTTGTTTCCTGGAACTTAAACTTCTGCTTGTGGAGCAGAGAAAATTTGAAACTGCTTTCAAACTCGGAAACGGCACAAATATAAACGAGAAGTTGTAAAAACAGTTTGGCTGATGGGATGGCCCAGTGGGTAAAGGCAAGAGCTGCGAAGCCTGAATAACTGAGTTCAATTCCTGGAACCACATGGTGGAGGGTGAGAACGTGTCGG
Source organism: Myodes glareolus (assembly GCF_982192425.1). Lineage (NCBI taxonomy): Eukaryota > Metazoa > Chordata > Mammalia > Rodentia > Cricetidae > Myodes > Myodes glareolus. The sequence continues at coordinate 18,762,219 of NC_142044.1, forward strand.
CATAGGCTTTGCAGCCAGGGCCTCCCCACGAGGGTTCCAAGGAAGAATTCAGCTTCCAGTAGTCTGGCAGAGAGGATGTGTGTGTGGCGGGGTGGGGGTGGGGGACTTAGATTCTATCATCATTTTGCCTGACTTTTGTAATTTTTTTTTGTTTGGTGTGGGGGCAGTAATATACATGTCTGTTCATAAATAGTTCATTAATATGCATTTTTAAAGAGTTATAATGGTCCTTGCTGTCCTGGAACTCACTAGTAGACCAGGCTGAGCTTGAACTCAGAGACTGGGCTGCCTCTGCTTCCAGAGTGGTGGGATTAAAGGCGTGGGTCACCACCACCCAGCTTTATATGATTTTTATTATTGTCTTATTTTAAGGTGGGAATTAGGTGAGGATGAGCTGACATCCTTCTATGCTACAGGATGTTAGTTTAAGTCCACAAGTTAAATTCTCTAGGATTATTTTTAATATTTCCTTCATGCAAGTTTAAAAGTTTCATGTGGTTTATTTCTAAGAATTGGATCTTTTTGTTTGTTTGTTTCCACAGTGAAATGACACTTTCTCTTCCATAAATGCGTGCACATAAAGGATATTGATTTTTATATGCTAATTTGCTCTCCTGCTATCTTTTTGTATTGAACAGCTTTATACTATCGTGACAAGATACCCAAGATACATTACGTATAAAGAGGAAAAAGCTGATTTAGTTAGGGTTTTGGAGGTTCGAGTTTGGGGAAGTGCAGCAGTTTGGGGAAAACCTCCTGGTTTTTGGCCTCTGGTGACAACAGCCTATCATGATGGAAGTAGGTGTTGCAGTGAACACTCACACCCGTGCCAAAGTAGCGGTAGGGTGTGGGAGACCTAGAGACCCGAAACCCAGAAAGAGACCCAGAGAATCAGAGAGAGACCCAGAGACTCAGAGAGAGAAACCCAGAGATCCAGAGACACAAGACCCAGAGACCCGAGACCCAGAGACCCAAAGAGAGACTCAGAGACTCAGAGAGAGACCCAGAGACCCAGAGACCTGAGACCCAGAGATCCAGGTTGGATGTCACAGTTCCCTTTGAGCCACACCCACAGAAGGCGTCCTCACTTCTGAAAGGTTGATGGCAATCCCTAGTAAACCATCTGAGTCCAAGCCTTTACATATGGACCCTTGAGGGCCGTTCATCCAAGCTATACCATTTTATAACTATAAAGATAGTCTATATATGCATTATTGTTCGTTTTGTTTCTTCTAGAAATCCATTTTTAAAAAAGCAGCCCTTTATTATTTGAAGTAAAGAAATACAAAAGATCAGAACACTGCCAGGGAGCAGAGGGTCACAGGAGTGAAGACACTCAAGGGCTCTCGGTTTTTGCCTTGGGCTTTTTTTTAAAATTAAAATTGTTTTTTATTGAGCTATATATTTTTTTCTCCACTCCCCTCCCTTCCTCCCCACTACCCTTCAACCCTCTCCCATGATTCCCGGCTCCTCATTTACTCAGAAGATCTTGTTTTTTTCTACTTCCCATGTAGATCCATGTATGTCTCTCTCTTAGGGTTCTCATTGTTGTCTAGGTTCTCTAAGGTCGTGAATTGTAGGCTGGTTTTTCTTTGCTTTATGTTTAAAAGCCACTTATGAGAGAGTACATATTATATTTGTCTTTCTGTGTCTGGGTTACCTCACTCAATATAATGTTTTTTTTAGATTCATTCATAAAAATCAATTTCTAATGAAGGATTCTTTTCTTTCTTTCCTTTAAAGAATTAAGTCAATTTTATGAATATGTGTGCACCACAGGCCTGGTGCCTCTGGAGGTCAGAATGGAGCATCAGATTCTCTGGAACTGCCATCATAAATGGTTGTGAACCAACTTGAGGATGCTGGGAATTGAACTGGGTCTTCTGTGAGAGCAGCCATCTCTCCAAGCCCCTTGCAACAAGGTTTTTCCTCCATAGCCCAGGTTGGGCATAAACACCAGCCTTCCCGCTGCCAGCTTCCCAGTGCTGGGCTTTCAGGTCTATAGTACTACACTGGGAAGGTTAACTTTAAAAATAATAATTAATTAATTTATCTTTTATTTTATCTGCATTGATGTTTTGCCTGCATGTATATCTGTGTGAGGGTGTCAGATCTTGGAGTTGCAGACAGTTGTTAGCTGCCAAGTGGGTTCTGGGAACTGAACCCAACTGCTCTGGAAGGGTAGTCAGCGCTCTTAACCACTAAACCAACTCTCCAGTCCCCGAAGATTAACTTTTTTTAAAGCGTCAGGTTTTTCTTTTCTGGAAGCTCCATTGTATTTCTTTCAAAGTGACTTCCATATTTTTATTATCGCTTGTACTTGCTCACGTTTTATTACATTTTTATTTCAATTCGTATGCTCATTAATCTTACTGTGCAAAGTCTTTGCAGTTAGAAGGCTATTGTCTGCTTGCTTTATTTCTGCTGGCTTCCTCTCCTTCTTTTATCCATATGGAGACTGAACTCAGACTTTAGATAAGCTCACTACTATTGAGCTGCAGCCCTAGCTGCTGGCTATTGTTCATGCCCTCTTGTCTTCTTATATGGTATATAATTTTTTTTTTTTTTATTTTGCGAGACAGGGTTTCTCTCTGGCTTTGGAGCCTGTTCTGGAGCTAGCTCTTGTAGACCAGGCTGTCCTCGAACTCTCAGAAATCCTCCTGCCTCTGCCTCCTGAGTGCTGGGATTAAAGGCGTGCACCACCACCGCCCGGCAACCCTTTCAGTCCTTATTGTGTGCTCAGAGCAGCCCTGTGCAGGATCTGTCTTTCATTGGTGGAGCCTCTCTGGTCATCAGTACTCTGCCATGGTCTCCTAGAATTCTTTTGTGGGGGTCCCTAGCCTTGATCTTGAAAGGCTGTCAAACAAAGACCAATCTCCAGGGTCTAGCAGGTGACTCAAGACCAAAGTGTGCTGGAGTATTGATGTCCCTTTTATGATTCTGAAGTTTTATTAACTTTTACTCCTAAGGAATTATTTTTCTTACCAGTTTAAAAAATGTTGAGGTCTTTTATGTAGACTCTATTTGTAGATTTTGGTTGTTTTCAATGGGAAAGCTGCTAACACTTATGTCGTCCTACCTTGGTTACTTCAAAGCTTAATATTTGAAAACTGGGCTGGTAGCATGTGCCCAGGACAAGACTTGTAGAACAGGAGTTCAAGGCCAGCCTCAGTTACATAGTCAGTTCGACAAGACCAGCCTGGTCTAAACAAGAATCTCTCATTTCTTCATTTCATCTCCATTTCTTTTTTCTCCTCTTCTCCCTCCCTCCCTCCCTCCGTCCCTCCCTTCCTTCCTCTCTTCCCTCTCTCCTTTCCTCCTTCCTTCCTTCCCCCTCTTTTTCCTTCTAATTTTTTTGGTGTTCTTTGGTATTAAATCCAGAACCATGTGCAGGCTAGGCAAGTGTTCTGACATCATATTCCATCTGAGGACCTGTTTCAAAAAACTAAACAGCAATTTTAGTTAAAATATATTATAATTTATTTATTTTTATTTCATGTGCATTGATGTTTTCGCCGTGGGTGTTGTGTACCTGGACCTGGAATTACAGACAGTTGTGAGCCACCATGTGGGTGCTGGAAATTGAACTTGGGTCCTCTAGAAGATCAGTCAGCGCTCTTAACCACTGAGCCATCTCTTTAGCCCCTAAAATATATTTTAAGCTAGAAAAAAAATAAAGTATGAATATTTCATAATGAAACCATCATTTTGTACAATTAATACATGTTCAATTTAAATTATGATATGGACGTCTATTTATAAACAGATAAAACAATGCCATAATAGTCACTGGTAATATAGTCATAAAACTGTTGAAGTGTAAGCTAAGCACTATAAAATATTTCGAGTTCCTTAGATGCAGAGGAAATAGCTTTATGCCAGACTACTAGTGTCTGCTTAGGGGGCTGAATTCTGTGTGATTCTTTTATTCCCCCTTTTACAATTTCCCATAATCATACATAATCAATATATATTATTGGTTAAAACGTTAATATCTATTGAAATGTTGTGTATTTGAAATGAAGCATTTTAATACTTCACAGAGATGCTGAGTCTCAATACTGTTTTTTTGTTTTTTGTTTTTTTGTATGATTTACCAGCTTTGACATAAAAACCCACCTTGTATGCATAGAGAAGCATTAGCTTGTTTGTATGTTTGTTTTGGCCTTTGAGAAAATTCAGTTCGGTAGAGACTTAGTTTTCTGCGGAGCTATTTGATTTCTGGAAATGAAAAGCTCTCACCAGTAAGGAGGCTGCGCATGTATAGAAAAACTGTGGCTGGCCAGGGATCCTTTAGATCCCTGAGGAGCTGAAATGGTTAGATGACATCTTGCCTGGAGGCAAGAAACAGAGCTGATAATCTCCCCAGGGTTTTGCAGAGGATGCCCTGCCCCCACCCCCCAATCCCGTGGACGTGTCCCCTGGGTGAACTACCTGTCCGCTCGCTGGCGTCCTTATAGGAAATTTAATTCCAGATGAAAAATAATTTGACAGCTTTTTCAAAATTTATCTTGTCAATGGATTTTTCGGGAATTGTTCGGGAAACTAAAATTTAGTGTGGAAGATATACACGAACGATGACATTGATAGTTTTGACTCCGAAAGTCCGGTCCCCAGTGCTGAGTCATGACCTTGCCTGAGCTGACAGAGGAAGAAGAGAACATTTATGAAGTCCTACATATAGATCTGAGGACACGCAGATGCTTCGCTGGGTAGATATGGGGATGAAGGCGGGGAATATTCTAGGTAGATCGACTGTGTGTAAAAACAGCTGCTGTACGACTAGCAAGTTTGGGAAAACAGAATACGACTGAGACTCCAGGGAAATTCCATTAGTATGCATCATCAATTTGTACTTAAAAAGCGAAAAGGAAAGAATGTGTAAGGTCATCTAAACAATTGCTTTTGTTCGGATAACCTACAGTGGTGATACTGGCAATTGTGCAGTTCAATCCTGTGAAGAGGCAAACCATCTTCCTTCAGATGAAGGTTTGGTAAAATTCACAACCATGGCAACAGAATTATTTACTTTTTCTCAGATGTGGGTGGGGCTTTATTCTGAATAAAACAGTTGGAAGTTCCTGTGGTGTTACTAATGGATGTCAATTGCACCCAGTAGCTGCAGGGCTCTGCTGCGTGTGCCCCTTTCAATCACAGACTTGAACTCTCTTGGTTAAAAAATGCATTTTTGATCTGTGTAGAAGGAAAAAATTTTCCAGTCTTGTTTAATTCCATCATGACAGGCTGCCATAAATTACTTCATTATCTCAAGCGCTGACGGACCAGACTTGGCACGGGTACTTCCTTGGAGGTTTGGAATGTGCTAGAAGTTTGCAAGCATTTCTTCCTTAGTTTAGGGCTGGGTCCCTGGACAAGATGCTTCCGGGCAAGGAGTGTATCTAACCCTTAAAGGACTTGGGTCCTCCTCTGAGTTCTAAATGAAGTGTTTGTCTTGTTTGAGGACTCAATCAGATCAATTATCTTGAAAGTTGATTGTATAATTGTTGAGGTTTTACTTTTTGGGAGTTTGCCACAATGGTCATGAAATACCATTTTTTTTCTCTTTAAATTTATATCTAATTTTTTTTTGAAATGAGGTATCACCATGTTACTCATGACCTCAAACTTGCGAGCCTCTTACCCCTGCCTCCCAAGTTACTGGGATTGCTGGAATTTATTACCAAATCCGTTTAATTTCTTTTATGTTTCCATTTCCTCCACTCTTAAATGGGCAGAGTGCTCTTTCTCTATGTGCATGTTTATGGGTAGGATCATTCTTGAGTGTTTATTTCATGAAGCTTCAAAAGCAAAATGGTCATCAGCATACTCTGCGCATCACTTTGAGAAAGAAGTGTCCATAGGGAACACTCAAGAAGATCTGATCTGCATGCTTGTCCTCCTGAGAGTGACAGCTGACCATGCCATTGTTCTCTTCAGAACTCACCTTCTTACACAAACAAAATCCCAAGTAATGGTCTGCTCTGTCCCTTTAAGAGACAAACCACGCCCACTACCCCCCCCCCTTTGCTGAGGCAAGCTGATCTTCAGCTTCCAGCCTGAGTTCTTTCTTTTCTGGCTCTCTCTCGAAGAGGCAGCTTCTGTTGCTCCCCCTTCTTTCCACTTCTCCCCTTTCCCCCTTCTCTATTTCTCTTCCTCTGCCTCTCCCTCTGCTCTTCTCCCCTTCTCCCCTTCCCTTCCATAACCCACCAAATAAATATCCAACTTCATTCTGCATGGCACGCCTGTCCATGTCTCTGTCTCTTGCCTGCAACATGGCTCCCTGCCCAGGACCAGCTGCCTTCAGAGACCTGTGGCGTGGTCTTGTGTTGTGCCCTTCTGTCTGTCTCTCCTCGTGGGACTGTCTGCCCACCAGTCTCTCACCCACCCATGAGGTCTCTCACCAACCACGAGGCTTCCTACCTGGGACCTAGCTGCCCTTGTGGCCTGCTGTGGTCTTGGACCTGCTGCCCCCTGCTGCCCTCTGCCTGCCATGGCTTGGAGACCTGCAGCGTTTCTGCTGTTGCAGCCACTCGGGGACCTGGCAGCATTTTATTTAAACCATAACACCAAGACCCCTCTCGTATCCACAGTTAGCTGTGGTACAGGAAGTCAGTGGAGCCAGCTGATTCTCTGACCTTTACCTCTTGACTTCTCCCAGGCCTGTACGGGTTGGTTGGTCATGTTCACTTTTTTTCCCCGATACATCAGAAACCTTGATACTTCTCCCTCACTCCAAAGAGGTTAGCATTTGTGGTTCCCTTGGCTCAGCCAGGTTCGCTGCTTCCTGTCACATGCTTCCCTGGACCATCCCCGGCGACAGCAGTTTGTGTCTGTCTCCATTCCTTGGTCTTACTCTTCTTCCCAGCTAAACTGTGTTGTTTCTCTCTATTGTGCTTTCTGGTTGCGTCCACCATGGTTACGCTCCAAGTAGGAGGGACTTCTTTACTCCCTGCCCTGATAGCCAGAATCTCAATTGGCAGGACTGAGGTGGCAAATGCGTGTTTGTTGGTTGAATAAATACGCTGTGCCTGAAGCTTGTGACACCTGCATTTTTAGACAACCAAACGTGTGCCACACATATGAAAGATGGCTGCTACCTGAAGACAACCACATGGGGCACAGCTGGCTGAATTTATTCAAACGAATGTGGCAAACACTATGTGGCAGCTTTACGCCGGAGTTGACAATGGCCACATCTGCTGCCTTGAAGAAGGTTTATAATAGACGGTAGATGGAAAACGGCAGAGCCAGTTGACCTTCTCATCCCACGGGCACTTTCTCTGCTGGCTCCTGTTGATGTAAACTGAAGTTGACAAGCCTTTTGTGAAGCCCTCCTATGAGTCAGGCGCTGAGGTGACCGTGACCTCTGCTGACATGCTATCTTCTACCTTTAAAGAATGACACATCTAATATGCAGGAAAGAAATAAAAAAAAAAAAACAACTTGCGGGGAAAGGGTTTATTTTGGCTTACATGTGCTCTCACAGTAATGAAGGAAAGCCAGGGGGCAAACTCAAGACAGGAACCTGGAGGCAGGAACTGGTGCAGAGACCACACACAATGCCACTCACTGGCTTGCTCCTCATGTCCTGCTCAGTCTGCTTGCTTGTTTGTTTGAGTTTTTAAAAATGTATTTTTTTATGACTTAAAACAAAGTTGAAATTTAAATATATTTTAATCATATTCTTGCCTTGCCCCAAGTCTGTCAAGATCTCCTCCTTCCTTCCATCCAACTTCTAAGTTCTTTCTCAAAAAAAAAAAATAAACAAAAAACCAAACAAACCAAAAACCCAATACAACAACAAAATGCTTCAAACCTAAGAAATAAAAAACATCGCCCCCAAAAGAAAACAAAACAAACAAACAAAAAGCAAAGCAAACCACCAAACTGTAAATAAATAAAAGCACACATTAAAAAAACACTGTGGAGTCCAGCACATGTTAGTTAACTACTCTGGAACATGAGATCTGCCCTGGAGTGATTAATAAACCAGTGTCATTCCAGTGGAGAAAGCATTCACTCGTTCATTTCCCTAAAAATATAACAAAATACAATCTAATGAGATAAAATAGCAACTGTCACATTGAAGTCGGACAAGACAAACCAACAGATGTATCAGAGCCCACAGGAAGGCACACACTCAGAGACCTACTCATTTACACACTAAGGAATCCCCAAAACCACTAAACTAGAAGTCATAGTATACTCACACAAAGGTCCTGGTGCGGACCCACGAAAGCCCTGTGCTTGCTGCTTCAGCTTTCGAGTTCAGATGAGCTTTGCTCATGTTGGTTTGGAGGGCCTTGCTTTCTTGGTGTCTTCCATCTCTTCTGACTCTTTCATTCTTTCCGCCTCCTTTTGTGCAGTGTTCCCTGAGCTCTGAGGAGAGGAATTTGATGGAGACATCCCAGTTAGGGCTCCAACATCTCTCTCTCTCTCTCTCTCTCTCTCTCTCTCTCTCTCTCTCTCTCTCTGGCTGTGGTTCTATCAATTTGTTCCCATCTCCTGCAGGAGGACACTTCTCTGATGATGGCTGAACAGATCATACTTGTCTTTCGAGTTCTGAGATACCTCACTCAGGATGACTTTTTTCTAGTTCCATCCATTTGCTTGCATGAGCTGTTACTTGTCTTGTTGATCTTACCATTTCTGACAGGTGTAAGATGAAATCTTAAAGTAGTTTTGAGTTGCATTTCTCTGATGTTAAGGATGCTGAACATTTCATTAACTGTTTCTTCGCCATTTGAGTTTCTTCTATTGAGAATTTGCTGCTTAGATCTGGACCGCATTTTTAAATCGGGTTGTATGTTTTCTTGATACCTAGTTTCCTGAGTTCTTTATGTCCTTTGGATAGTAACCCTCTATTGGATGTGTACTTGCTAAAAATCTTTTCCCACTCTCTAACTAATCTGCTTTCTTACCCAACACTCGACCACCTGCCATGGGTGGAACTGTCTCCTGTGGAATGGGGCCACCCACACCAATTATTAATCAAGAACATGCCTCATATGCTTGCCAACCTGGTGGGGACATTTTCTCAATGTCTTCTCAAAGAGGGTCCCTCTTCCAAGATGACCATAGCTTATGGCAAGTTGGCAAAAACCTAGTCAGCACATGCGTGATATTTAGAAATACAGAGATCCAAACATGTCAGATGAAAGGGAGGAGGCAAAGATGTTATTTCAGAAGAGCAGGATAGAATGATTTACATTTTACATGTTCTCAGTCTTACGGACTTTACAATTTGAACACATGGATTGAACACTTGGAGACAGGGTCTCATGTAGCTCAGACTGGCCTCCAACTTGCTGTGTAGCCGAGCATGGGTTTGAACTGATCTTCCTATTTATTTCTCCCAAAGTCTGGATTTGCAAATGTGTGTCAGCTTGCCCGAGTTATTTGGTGTTAAGGAATGGACCCAGGTCTGTGGACATGCTATGCTAGCAATCTACCAACTGAACAACATTCCTAGTCCTGGATTATTTTAACAAAATAATGACTAAATAAGCGAAACTAAGCCACATGGGCTCTTCTAGCATGGCTAAAGTCAAAGGCTCTAAGTAGGGCCCCTTCTTATGATAATATTACTACGATTGCAAAGAGCCTTGATTTTTGTTATATGGCATTGATCTAGCAATATCTGCCACTGGCTTTTTGGGGGGGGGATTTGGACAGGGTCACCAATCCGCAGTAAAGTGGAGGGGGTGGGGGTTGGCCCACACATCATTGCAGGCCTGCTCTAGCGCAGTTGTGCTGTGAATAGAACCTTTTATGTAACGCGCACACCCTGACAGCTCGCTGTCACACATGAAAAGCTTGGCTGCTTTTAACGTCATGACTTTGATCTGGGCCATGGGGTTGAAAAGATGAGGAATGTCTAAGTCCCGTGCTCGGGAGTATGAATGGCGATTGTAAGCTGAGGACTGTAATATCACAGGGCAGAATGAGTCAGCATCAGTTGACCCTCTGGAGTGACTTTAATCTTGCAAAGTTAATGTGTTCAACTAGGACAATGAACTTGAACTTGAACACATGGTGTAAAGCAAAGGCCAGTGAAAACATAAAAAGTATCACTCGTCATTTGGAAGGGGGCAGCACATCACAACAATACAAGCTCAGCCCTAGGAGTTAAGACACTTAAAATCTGCTGTTGACCTTCTGTTGACACTCCGGATGAATCTGGGCAAGCTTTCTCATACCCTTGGTGCTCCTCAGGATTGCTCAACTAAAAGCAGCCTTCTTTGAAGTTCTTGTATTAGCAGGGAAAAAAAAATCCAATCTGGCACACAGAGGGTTGCTCCTGGCAGAGACAGAATCTCCAGGAAGGGAGGGACAGGTGCTTGGGAGATCTGGGCAAGGCTGCTATGCAAGACATTGAAGAACCAGCACGCCACAGGGGCAGTTTAATCAGAATGGATGCCAGAAGCTCAACCTGAGTAGAGATCTGGAGGCCCCCAGCACAGCTGCTGGGTCAAGCGGAGGCCATGATCATGATTCCCGGAAGATGGTGGAAAAACCGTTCTGAGCTGCGGTACAGCAGTTAGTACTCGGCCACCACACGGAAACATTATACTTTCTCATCACGCACGGAGCTGCATGGGCAAACTCCTGCTGGAAGTTGGAGGTACACCTGGGTACAGGTTTATTATTCCTTCGGGCCTCGGTGTTTGGATTCAACGAGATAAAAACGGAGCGAACAGTATAACGTTCATTAACAGGCACACAGATCAGGGAAATGGGGTCCATGCACAGGGTAGAAGTCTATTCAGCTGTAAAGGAAAGTTACAGTCCCAGGAAAACAGCTAGAGCGGGAGGTCACAGTGTTGAGTGAAATAAGCCTGAGGAATGTACATTCACACACACACACACACACACACACACACACACACACACACACGTAGAAAGGGTAATGTGGGGGGGGGGGAGAAGAGTTCTAAAGGGAAGGCCAGGGGGATACGAGTGATCGACTATGGAGGAAGACCATGAAAGCGGAAGGAGCAGCTATTTGAGGAGAGGAGGGGGGAGGGCAAGAGAGGGCATTGTGTGAATGGAAACAAAGTACAATCAATGATAAACACACATGAAAAGGTCACGTTTCTTTCTATGCCACTCAAATAATTAATATAAAATATGGACATTTTCTTTTCATTTTTGGACCCCATCATAAATGTGCTAACCGTGGTTAGTCTTTTGTTAGCTTGATACGTGAATTAGAGGTCTCTGAAAGGAGGGAACCCCCACTGAAAAGATGGCTCCATCAGATTCAGCTGTAAGGCATTCTCTCAATCAGTGATCAGTAAGGGAGGGCCCGGCTCACTGTGGAGGTTCCATCCCTGGGCTGGTGGTCTTGGGTTCTATAAGAAAGCAGGCTGAGAAAGCTACGGAAAGCGAGTCAGTAAGCAGCTCCCATTCGTGACCTCTGCATCATCTTCTGACTCCAGAATTTTGTTTGAATTCCTGTCCTGACTTTCTTTGATGATGAATAGCAATATGAAAGCATAAGCCAAATAAACTCTTTCCTCCCTAGCTTGCTTTTTGGTCATAGTGTTTCGTCGCAGCAATATAAGCAGCTCCCCTTCATGACCTCTGCATCATCTTCTGCCTCCAGGATTTTGTTTGAATTCCTGTCCTGACTTCCTTTGATGATGAATAGCAATATGAAAGCATAAGCCAAATAAACCCTTTCCTCCCCAGCTTGCTCTTAGGTCATAGTGTTTCGTCACAGCGATATAGAAACCCTAACTAAGACAATATAATATGTTTGAGGCAAACGCTACACAGTTGGCTTTATTCGGAGCTTGTATTCACCTTTGGTTAGGGGAAAACGAGGAACCCTGAACAACAGTGTGCACTCTACCTGCATCCAAGGCAGCTGAAGCAATCTTCTTGAAGGAGCTCAGGATTCCATTATTCTAGGGAGAGACACAAAGTATTTAGCAGCTGATATAGCACAAGTCAATTAAAAGGAACACGGTCCCTTGAATGTGGGCAGGGCCTGGAAAGCATCCTCTGCTGGGGTTAGCTCTCCGCAACTGTGCTCACGCAGGATTGCAGCGAATTCAAGAGGCTCAGGAGCAGGAATGAGCTAGTCAGCATGGAGAGTGGACATGGAAACAGGCACTAGGGACTTGTGCCATGGGTATTTATGACAGACATGGCATGTTTTTTACCAGCTGGTGCCCATTTACTGTTTGCATATGAAGGGAAGTGGTGGATGCTGTGTTAGGGGAAGAGTTATAGCTGGCTGTTTTAGAGGGGCTATGGTAGAACACACGTGATTCATTCAGCTGGGAACAGGTCTTACGTAGCTTGCAGGAGGTGTCGGGGTATTATTGGCCTTCAGAATGACTAGGAGATGTAGCACTTCTCTCTTTGTACTCCTAGCTATGAAATGACATGGAGACCTCTTATTAATTATAAAAGCTTAGCTTGTTCCCAGCTAGCGCTTATAACTTAACCTGTTTATATTAATCTGCATTCTGCCATGTGACTCGTTACCTCTGCTCAGTACTAAGCATCCCACTCCCTCCATATCTGGCTGGCAAATTCCCTGCCTCTTCTATCCACCCCCGCCCCCCAGTTCCACTCTGTTCCCAGAAGTCAGGCCTGTGCTTTCCTGCCTAGCTTTGGCTGGTCAGCTCTTTATTAAACCAGTCAGCAGGTGCCTTGACTGAGATATGTCTTCACAGTGGACATAAAGATTAACCTCCAACAAGGACATGGGGTGGTTGATGCTGGAATTTGGCTGATAACAGTCTGTCCTGCCCCATATGCCAATAACATCTCCATGGAGTCGCCCTGAAATGACAGTCCCTGGGGCTGGAGAGATGGCTCAGCAGTTAAGAGCACTGGCTGCGTTCCCAGAGGACTAGGGTTTGATTCCCAGCACCCATGTAGTGGCTCTCAAGGGTCCATCACTCCAGTTCCAGGGGATCCGGCACTCCTTCCTGGCCTCCATAGGCACAGACATACTCCAGGCAAAGTACCAATACTCAGAAGAATAAAAGTAAATCTTAAAAAAGGAAACGACAATCCCAGTGTAAAATGTAACTTCCATATGTTATAGGTTAGATCCACAGACACCTGTCACTTAATTCACACGACAAATCCTAAAACACATAAAGATTCCTTTCTTACACAGGAGTAAAAAAAAAAAAAAAGCTCAGAAGTAAAAGAGATTTTTCCAAGGCCGTAGGGACAGAGCTTTACAATTCAGGTTTAAAATCAAAGCTTTTTCGCAAAGTGCAAGGCTTTACTTTCCTTCTGATTTGAGTTACTAAAAGCTGTGCCAAAGTTGTTTACCAGCTCCGCTTCACGAGCATGTGTTGCCTTGGCCTTGAGGATCAGAGGATAAGGTTTTCACTGCTGGCCCACCTGACTGTTGGGTATATAAGCCTCCACGGTGCTATTGAATAAAGGGCTTCTTACCAGTGACTAGAGGTCCGTGTCTCTGTCTCTCTGTCTGTGTGTCTTTGTGTGTTTCAACCTCCAGCCCCTTGCTCGAAGCTCGGGAACTGTATGGTAGTGCATAGAGCGCAGACAGGCGTTGTGCGCTGCAGTGTGTGTGTGTGTGTGTGTGTGTGTGTGTGTGTTTGTGTCTTTGTGTGTGTGTCCCAGATAATCCTATATAGTATTTTCTAGAGTGGAGGAGAAGGCTTGAAGTGGGGTCTTCTTGACTTGTTCCCATGATTCAGCTCTCATTATTCCACCGGATGCTGATTGCTGACCTTACGATACACATTGAATGAATACTCTTGAAAGAGCAGGACATTCACTCCCAGCTGCAACACAGGTTGATGCCAGCCTTTCTGCTTCAGCATTAACTGACATTTATCTCAGTTGAAAGTAATATGCAATAATTCAAGTGCTAAAGCTCGGCCTATTGGGACAATTCCGTAATTCCAGTCCTCGGCGGCCAAAGGATTGTAGCAGGTTTGTTGCCAGCATGGGCTGCTGAGTGAGGTCCTGTCTCAAAAAGTCAAAAATGACAAAAACCCCAATGAACAAACAGAACTCAAAGAGATGAAGGAAAGTTCAGTTGGAAGTAAAAAAATAGAACATTTCACATGGGATGCTAAATGATTACAAACCACGTAAGTGTGTATGTGTGTGCCAGTGTCTGTTCTCTCTCTCTCTCTCTCTCTCTCTCTCTCTCTCTCTCTCTCTCTCTCTGTGACTGTGTGTGTGTGTTCTCTCTGTGTCTGTGTGTCTGTGTATATGTGTGACTCTGTCTGTGTCTGTCTGTGTGTGTATGTGTGTGTCTGTGTGTCTGACTATGTCTGTGTTCTTTCTCTCTCTGTCTCTCTGTCTCTGTCTCTGTCTCTGTCTCTGTCTCTCTCTCTGTGTGCAGGCCAGAGATTAATGTCTGCTGTCTTCCTTAATCAGTTCTCCACCTTATTTATTGAGACAGTTTCACTGAACCTGGAGCTCATGATTAGGCCAGACTGGCTGGTCAGCAAACCCCCAAAGGTCAACTTGGTCTTATCAGCTCACCTCTTTACTAATGGGATTCTATGTCTGAACCAATAACTGTGCTTGGTTTTATCCAAATGATCCAAATGATCAGCATGACCTCCCTGGCTGTTCATATAAATGTTTAATAAAAAACTGTTGTGTATACTTCTTTTGTATTGATATTTATACACACACATTTCAGCTCTTGTGACCTTCAGAGAGTCTTTCACCCTCAATGTTTCATAGCTATATAATCCACAACCTTTCTGGTCTCTTACCTATAAGCCTGTGCCAGCTTGCAGCTACCTCCCCCAAGGGAGTAGAGGTCAGGTTTACAGTGGCTATTGGCGCCCGGATGCGTTATTAAAACGAGACCATAATGGACATTTGGAAAGTAAGGCTGAGAAAAAGAGATATAACCAAGGAACAAATGACTTCTTGAATTCGGGCTTGTCAGTCTAAGGTCTGTTTCCAGGTAACAAACCCGTGGCAGACACCAGGTGGCGCTCTCACCCCAGTAGTCCCGCGTGCAGGTCCTTAGCGTTGGCACCTGTATTTTGAAAGCTGTGCCCGCGGGAGACCCTGGAGAATTACGCTCCGTGAAGTGCAGGAGCAACTTCACCCAGTCGCCGCCTAGTCCTGAGGAGTGGACTGATCCCGACCCAGGGTCTCAGGGAGGAGGCTATATAGCCCTTGGTATTCCAAGGTGAAGTTCAGAAACTAGACAGGCCAAGAGCTCGCGAGTTTGAAGAAAGCATTTGAAGAAAGCGAGTTTGAAGAAAGAAGGCAGAAACCACCTTGAAAGGTGTCAAGCATCCCCGCGTGTGCTCCCAACAGGGCCTGTTGGAAGCAGTCCGGGAACTTAAGAGAGTGTATCTTACTTTTCTCTACCCCCTGCGCTGGGAACTGATGACATCATAGTCATTTTGGTCTTTTCTTGCAAAGTAAAGTCTTGCTAAATAGTAGGCGTGTATGCAGCTCCCGCCTTCCCCGCGGGGCCTCCCCCCAACCCATTTAGGCCAACAACAAATTCTAGTATGAAGGTGAATGTCTGGGCTGACACAAAATGGAAAGATGGTTTTTCAAAGAGCACCCAGAAGGCGAGAACTCAGGACCAGGTCTCTAGACACCCAGGGCTCTGGAGCGCCTCTTCTTCTAGTCCCGGGACAGGACTTCTCAAAGGGCGTGGCCTGCACGGACCAGGGCCCCAGGGTTTTGATAGACGCTGAGTCCTTGGGATCCCAACCCTACTGACTATATTCTCTGTGTGTGGAGGAAAGGAAAATCTATCTGAAGTTCCAACCGCACGAAACAAACTGTTCATATGCAGTTTTTACGACGAAGAAAATCCTCCTACTTAACATTCCTCCAGTTGACTCCCCTTGCACATCAAAGTCTGTTCCTGGGGGCCTTGGACTTGAGGGGCAAGGGAGAGGAGATCCCTGCATGCAGGACGACAAGGCTCATCTTTGGAGATGGGATCTTTTGGAGTGTGGGGTAAAATCAGGAGTGCCGGAGCTCTCTCAAAGTGACCTGTGGCTCTGGTTTAGGATCTGGGGACACAGGTCACTTGCAGGCTGATCATTCCTGCTCTGCACCCGGCTGCCACGCGCACCTGGGTCGGCTGCCAGGCCTTGGGGGGAACTTAGGAGGCGTGGGGGCGGGCTCCTCTGCTACTCGAGCGGGGCGGAGATGCTGGAGAGGAGGAGGAGGGAAAGTGGGGGTCTATCTCCCCCCACCTCCCGCCCCCGAGGCCACCTTCGGCTTTATAATTGGCTCCCACTGCTGTTCCATTCCTCTTATCTGATCCCGGGCGAGCGGCGAGGAGGGGATAGCTCTGTAGGGGAGGAGGCAGCGGGAGAGGGACAAGGAGAGGACAGAGTGAGCGACAGGAAGGAGAAGCTAATTAAGAAAGGGTACTCCGAGGGAAGCGAGCCAGGGCAGTGGTCCGCTCAAAACCAACCTGCGGCGGCAAACCCTCCCTAGGCGCCAAGAGGTCCCCAACCTGGGCTGGAAAGTTGCCCTGCACAGGTCAGTCCGTCTTTCTCTACTGTTCTGTGGTTCGGCTTTGCAAAGTCTATAGGTGAAGAAAGAAAGTCAGAGAAAGTGAGCCACCTGTAGACGAATGCGGTTTCCAGAAGCGTCTGCCACACGTGTGCCTGGGAACCTGAGGGTGAGATAGGAGATGCTCACAGAGAGATGCCTCTCTGGGACCGCGGGGCACAGAGATTGCAAGGCGCTGAGTGACCGGTGTGCGGAGAGCGAAGGAATCTTGCGTTTCTCTTCGGGGATTTCCCCATGAAGTCTGGGTGCGGTGGGCGCTGGGCAGGAACTAGCTGCATTTGGCTGCTCTACTACAGTGGTGGCTCCGGAGTGATCATTTGACAGGGGTTTAGGAATTTGGTTGGAAGCCCCGGGTGTGTATAGAGCACTACGCTGTTTAGATTCTATGTGGTAGTGGTTTGGGAGACTTGCCAGTGAAGACAACTTACCCAGGTATTCCTTGTGCGGGTGCACATGCTAGCAGCTTTGGGCCAGGCGCCGAACGGAAAGGGGAACAGCCAGGCAGAGCTCATAGAAGGTAGAGGGCTACCTTCTATGCATCTTCTAAGCATCTTGGGTAGCATCTTGGGTTGCTGCTAAGATGCTTCGCGAACCTTCTTCACTTAATTTTCCTTTTATTTTTGTGAACTCCTCCCTACGTCTCCTTGCGCTTAGCCTCTGGGCATCCGAGACATCTGCAGAAGCAGGGCTTTGCCATCCAGTGTGCACAGGCAGGGACAGGGCAAGGTTACGTCATTAGGGTAGCCTTAGTGACTGACCAAGGTTTGGAGTTTTGCAGACTTGGTGCTGAGTTCCTGTGGGCTCAGTGGGAAGCTGGAGAGCTCAGGGTTGCTTAGCTTAGGTCCAGGGGAGCTTTCAACTTGCCACGAAGAGCAGCGCCCCTGAAGAAGCTTGCATGCAGTTACCATAGGAGTCTGGATCCCCACCCTCATTGCCCCTCCGACCCCACCCCCACCCCACCGCAGTCCGAAAATGACTTCTAGAACTGCCTCGAGTCCCAAGAAAGATGTATTTATTTTTAGGCAGCGCCATATGTAGTCCAGGCTGGTCTCTCCATAACTAAGGAAGGCCCATTCCTTCTGTCTCCACCTCTCAAGAGCTGGGATCACAGATGTGAGCCAACACCTGACTTTAGACTCCACTGGAAGATTTGGAGAGTTCCTGACGGGTAGCAGCAGTAGAGATGGAGTGGGGACAGGAGGGAGGGACATAGGAGTCAGCTTTCTGTGGCCTCACAATAAAGAGAGTTTTCTCCGTCCTCATTTGTTGGAGGCCCTGGAATGCAGCTTCCATCAAGGGCCAAGAGGGCCCCTCTTTATAGGATGAAGTAGCAAGCAGACTCAGGGTGGTTGCAAGGAGGAGACTCGGTGTTCTGTTGCTGATGAGGGATTCCAGCTCTGTATGTAGCCACTGTTATGTTAGTGACGGGTAGGTGGGTGGACGGATGGACGGACAGATGGATGAGATTTAGATCAGAGGTTAAGACAATAACATAGATGGGCTTCAGTTGAACCTGGGCTCAATGCCGTTTTCTGGGGTAACTCTCTTTGGGGGGTTTTTGTTTGTTTTGCTATTTGCTTTATTGGAGCAGGTTGTCACTCTGTAGCTTTGGCTGGTCTGAAACTTCTTATCGTGTAGCCCAGATTGGCTAGGACCATCTTGCATTAGCCCCTCTAAGTGCTGGAATTACAGGCTTACACCACCCTGTCCCGTTCTTTGTTTATACAGTTTTCTCGACCGATCATTCCACACAGGATGCAACCCACACATTCAGAATGTATGATGCAAAGGCTTTCAGTATATTTAGAGAGGGCAGTCAATATCACAAATTAAGAATGATTTTAGGAGCCTGGAGACATGGCTTAGTGGCTAAGAGCACCAGTTGCTCTTATAGAGAGTCTGAATTTGCCTCCCAGCAGGGACATCTGATTCCTTACAGACACCTGTAACTCCAACTTCAGGGGATCTGACAGTCTCTTTTGGACTTCATGGGCACTTGCGCGCGCGCACACACACACACACACACCATATCTGCACACCCCAACCCCACCCATACACACTCATACCCACACCCACACACATTCGCACATACATACACATCCCCAACACATCAATCTACACTCACACATACACACACATACACATTCCCCCACAGCCACACACATTCCCCACAAACTCACACACCAATACACACCCACACAAACACCCATCGCCCCATAGCCACACATACACATTCCCAACACACACACACACACACACACACACACACACACACACACCCCTACATATCCACACATCCCCACACACCTCCCCACACATCACATCCCCACACACTGTGTCCCCCCACACGCACACATGTACCCCTAACACTATATACACATATTTTTAAAAATTCTAAAAAGAAATGGAATGCTTTTAGAATTTCCAAAAGAAAATCTACACCTATGGTCAGTAACTCCCAAATCTCTCTGGCCTGTCACCTCACCTCTGGGCATTTTATATAAATGGAGCTTTTCTATGGCCCTTTGGGATTGATTTTTTTTCACCTACTGAGATATCTTTAGGTTTGATCCATGGTGCATAGGGTATCTTCTTAGTCTCTTAATGGACACTGGACACAATCTTCTTCTGCTTGAGGAACTCTGAACCAGAACAACCCTGAATCTCCACTGCAGCCCTGACCTCCTCCAGGTCCCTTGGAAAGGACAGGAGCCACCCTTGTGAGGCCTCTTAATAATTAATTCTCTGGGCAGGGTTCCTTGGAACCTGTCAGTGTTGCTGGAGTAGCTTGGATGGCTCCCAGGCTTCAGGATGGATGGGAGGAGCTCTTTGGCCCGGATCCTGGTGCTCTAACAGTCCAGCTGCAGTGTGCAGAGAAGTCCCTAGTCTTCCATGCTTTCCAGAACCACCAGGGGCTGAGCAAATGAGAGGATTAGCATGCAAGTCTGGGAAGCCCCTAACTTACTAGAAAGACCCCACAGGGCACACTCCTTTCAGATCTCACTTCCCACTGTCCCCTACTAAGACACACAGAGATTGCTTCTCTCTCTCTCTCTTTTTTTTTTTTTGCTTTCTTTTCTTTTCTTTTCTTCTGGCCTGGTTGCAGCTGACATCTCTGCGGAGGTGTGACTTCAGCTCCTTTGGAGTCACTCTCAGTCAAATTCAGCCAAATGACCTCTGCTTCCCTGGAACGCAGAGCATAAGCGACCGTTCCTTTAAGTCTTCTTGAATCACTGCGCACTGGGGCTGTGCTGTGAGCACCACTGAACTAACACACTGTCTGCAATTGCAGCATCCATGCAGGACACTCTAGACGATCGTCCAAGGGACAGGCAGCTGGGGCGGGGATGTCAGGAAGCAAGCTTAAAGGGGAGTGATAAAAGTTTACGTTTGTCGTAGAAAATATGCGCCTGATAGTGCTGGATGTCAAGGAAGCAATCATTCTCTTTTACTCCATATAAGTAAATAAACAGTGGCAGGGGGCCAGTCACTCTTTTATACACTGAACTCTGAGTGTAGGCTGCTTCTCGTTCTCATGGGGATAATGATCTGTGTGCATTGTTTATCTGTCTGTGTTAGAAGCTGTGCTACTTAGCTTTTTGTCACCAAAACAAAATAATTGA
Organism: Myodes glareolus; assembly: GCF_982192425.1. Taxonomy (NCBI): domain Eukaryota; kingdom Metazoa; phylum Chordata; class Mammalia; order Rodentia; family Cricetidae; genus Myodes; species Myodes glareolus. The sequence continues at coordinate 18,782,360 of NC_142044.1, forward strand.
GATAATTATAATGAGGAAAGATGTGCTTTGGCTCATGACTGAGGAGGTCTTGTCCATACTGAGTTGCCTCTGATGCTCTGGGCCCGTGGTCGGGCAGTACATCAAGTATACAGCGGAGCAAGATCATTTCCATTGTGAACCAGGGAGTAAAAGGAGAGAAGGGGAAAGGGGCTTTCTGAGGGGTCTTATATAGACCCCTCTTATAATTTCTACTGCCTCCCAAAGGGTCAAGCCATTAATACATTGGTCCTTTGGGTGACATTTAGAACCTGGACTATGGCAGAGATATTGGCACATTCCGGTATCTCTTTCTTTCTCCGTAAAATATACACTATCTTCTCATTACTTTGGGACATACATGCGATTTCCCCTTTTGGGACAAAGCCCCTGAGCTCCAGGGAAAAATGGCCTCCTCTGGGGTCACAAATCTGGCAAATGACAGGGAAATAATTAGAAAGGCCAGTGGAGTCTGCAGTGTCCGTATCACTCTGGGCACTTTATCTTCCAGTGTCTCTGCTGGGGAGGCACTAGGACATGTGTCTGGAGCTGGAGTGGGTGGTGTAAGCTGAGGTCACGTGCTCTGGTGCTGAAGCAGACAGAGGATGGGGGACAAAGGGGTTAGGGGCTGCTTAGGACCGAGCTTACTTCAAAGAGTCTGGTCGACGAAAGTGGTTTTCTTTTTTCTCCTACTTCATTCTCTTCTCTTATTTTCCTCTTGAAAAGGTCTACAGTTTTAATTTTTTTTGGGGGAGGGGACTCCTTTATTTTGTGGGAATTGTGACGAGGAAGGCACTTCTGTGGGATGTTATGAAAGCCAAGAGTACACGCCGGTGTGTGGAGCCTAGAGGCCCAAATTCCACCAAGGTTGAAAGCACCCTGCAACCCTTCCCTCTTTCCTTCCCATCATCCCCTATGTGTTGTGTATGAATGTGTATGTTCGGGCGGGTGGGTGTACATCTGCCATGGACCCATGTGGAGGTCAGAGGACAACTTCCTGGAGTTAGTCCCCTCCTTCTACTGTCGGTCTTGGGGCTTGAACTCAGGTCACCAGGTTTACAGGTTACATACATTCACCTGCTGAGCAATCTTGCTTCCACTCTCCTGCCTCCACAGAATCTCACTGTGTAACTCAGCTGCCGCCGCCTATGTAGTTATTGCTGGCCTCGAACTCCCAGTAGCCCTCTTGTCTCAGCCTCCCGGGTGCTGGGAACACAGGCAGCAGCCGCCATGCCTGGTTCTAGATCAGTTCTCTCTCATCTTGCATTTATCTGTTAGTGGCTGCTCAAATTGCCCTGGCAGATGTCCCTCACTTGAAACGTTTAGGGAGTTGTATTCAGATTCTTCTCCCAGATTTTACTTGAGCGGCTTGTGAAAATTATTGCAGAAAGAGGCTAGCCTTTGCTAAGTCCATCAGAATGACGTAGGGCAGGTCTGGGTGGGCAGGCAGGAGACACAGTCGTGAAAAGATATGCTCCTGGATGGCTTTCTGCCTCTGCTTTTGGGTGAGGAGCACACTGAAGTGAGGTTAAAAAAAAAAGCTGGGCAGTGGTGGTGCATGCCTTTAATCCCAGCACTAAGGAGGCAGAGGCAGGAGGATCTCTGTTCGAGGCCAGCCTGGTCTACAAGAGCTAGCTCCAGGACAGCTAGGACTGTTACACAGGAAAACCCTGTCTTGAAAAACCAAAAAAAAAATTGATTCTTTTTCTCTCCAGCCCAGCATCTTGCCTTGTATTGTCACTGTGCTAAACATTCAGAGTGCGGTATTGCAAATGCATTTCTGAACGTAGAAATGCAGTTAATAGCTACAGTCCAATGATGAGCACGTAGAGTGGAGAACAAAGGTTAGCATCGGAGGCGCCAGGGAAAAGCCCCGTGGCTCTCAGTGGGGAGACCAGGAAAGCCTCTGGAATGGAAGGTGTCTAAGATGAGAAGTGGAGCTGGCCTGCGACTGAGGATAGTCACAGGCTGTGATGAAGATAAGCTCCCATCGCTTTGGCAGAGAAGCTCTGCAGTCCTTAACAAGCAAGATGAGAGGGAAGACGGGAGCCAGATGACGGGACATTCTTGTGTCAAGTAGCTGCCACTAACTTGCTGGGCTTCTGGAACGGCTCTGGCTTCTATCTCAAAATTTACATGTCTAGTTTAAGAGTGTCAAGGCTCCTCTCTCTCTCTCTCTCTCTCTCTCTCTCTCTCTCTCTCTCTCTCTGTCTGTCTGTCTCTGTCTCTCTCTCTCTCTGTGTGTGTGTACATATGCTTGTATGAGTGAGGATGTGCTCAGAAGTGAATGAGCATGGAGGTCAGAGGTCAACCTTAGATAGCATTCCTCAAGAGTAGTCTATAGTTTTTTTTATTTGGGATGAGGTCTCTCACTGGCCCAGAGCTCACCAATTATATCAGTTTGGCTGGCTAGACACCCTCCAGTCTCTGCCTCCCCAGAGCTGAGATTACAAGCACATGCTTGACTTTCGTATGTGGGTTCAGGGGCTGGGACTGAGACCCTTCTGTTTGTGTGGCAAGCACTTCATCTACGTGACTATTTTACCAACCCACAGAATGGCTGCGCTTCTGAGACTGGTTTGTTCCGGTTCTTGTGCAGCTGACTGACTCACAAGGCTGTTGCTAACCTCATAGGACGAATTAGCGAAAAGTGACCCCTCTGGGAAACCCTCTGCTATCGGAGAAGAAAACTGCACTTTTCTCTGGGTCATCTGGCCCTACGGCTCACAACTGGCAGGTGACTGCTAATTTCAAGCCTTGGTTACCCAAAGTCAACTGTAATCCATGCACCATATTCACCTTCGAACTCACATACATTATCTCTGAACACTCAATGATAGTTAATCATTATTTATCTATTGCTTATTAAACGTATTGAATTTGTTAAGCTATGCTTTTAAATGTCATCCAGATGTCCTCTGGTGCCAATATCTAGAAAGGCAAAGAATTCTTAAGGCCACCAATCTAGCTGAGAAGCTGCTGTTCCTTGGAGGCCTGGTTGATAGTGCCACCCATAAAACTGTTCTCAGCCCCAGGTGAGACAGATTTTTCTTGGTAAAGCATCCCCCCTGAAGGATTCAGGGCAGCTCTTTCACATTTTGGAAGCAGCACTGTGAAGGTTAGCTTCACAGGTCAACTCAACAACAGGCTAGAATCAGAGGAACTTACTGCAGGATTCCTAGATCAGGTTGGCTTGTACACAAGCGAGGATTTGTCTTTTCTTGAGGTGTATAATTGTATAACATGCCTGTTTATGTGTGTATCTATGTTTGCATGTATGTGGGAACCCGTGTGTGTGTGTATTCGCATGCATGTATGCATGTGTGTATATAGGTCTAAAGTAGACTGTAGGCATTTTCCTTGATCATTCTCTACCTTGGATATTAAAGTAAGGTCTCTAACTTGAACACAGATCTTGTGGCTTTAGTTTACTCTGGGGTTCCACTGTCTCCCGTTCTCCCCAAGATGGGATGAAAGGCCACTGTTATACCCTCTTACCCCATTTGGGGGTGCCGGAACTCTTGTCCTTAAAGTCGCCAACTGCTTTCCCCCACAAGCCATCTCCTCAGCTTGAAGTCCATGTCACAAACAAACAAACAAGGAACCCCTACAACAAACAAACAAAAAACTGTGAACAAACAACATTGGAAAAGTGGAGCTGAGGCAGACATCCTAAAAACCATTTTATCCTGATCCCCCAAATTGGAAAACTCACTCGGATTGTGATCCCAATCTTTACAGCGGAAGGTGAACTATTCTCAATGTTGGACTTTTAAATTCGCATCAGTTCAAATCTTCTCTTCTCAGAAGGTGCGCCAAAGAACCCTGTTTTAGCTTCTGCATGAAGGCTCTTTAAATATAACACACAAAGACACCTGTTACACACCTCTTAGTCTTCGTTCTCTTGGGCCTCAACCATGCTCAAATATCCCCGATCTTTCAAAGCTGCATTGCTCAAACTTGTCCACAACTACAAAGCCTTTTACCCCGCCCCCCCCCAAAAAAAAGCCTGTGAACGGCTCTCGAGTCAGGTGGCCACATCGACAGAGAGCTGATCATTTCAACCTGCACCGAGTTCTTTCTGAGATTAAAAAATGGATAGGAATGTGTTCGGAATTGTCTACCGTAGTTCACACAAGCGAGTCCCGGCTGCCTTTGTAATTATCTGGATCTTCAGTTTTGGCTTCAACCTTTCTGCCCAGTTGGCCTTCCACCCTGCATATGAGGGAGATAGAAGGTTCTTTGTTTGCCTTCTTCCTTTAGCATCCGCCCAAGAAGCAAAATCACTGCTTATCACCGCTTCCTTTGCTCTCCATTAACCCGGTGCCCAGGGGCCCAAATCGGAACTCTCCGAGTCTATCTGTGCATTATGGTGATCATCTTTCTTTTCAAATTAGTTTTTAAAAAGTAGTGTAAAAGGCAATGGTTTTCAACCCAGCATTTCCATACTGTTTTTTAACGCCACCCCCATACTCTTGCCGGTCCCTTCCTTCCCCCCACCTTCCTGCCTTCATGTCGCATATATTCTATTACCCTCTCTTCTCTCCTTCTTATTCTCTTTATTTTTAGATTTATTTTATTCATATGAGTGCTTTGTCTCCATCTATGTCTGTGTACCACACATGGGTGCTGGGAATCGAATTTGATCCTTCCCAAGAACAAGTGAGCTAACTCTCCAGCCTGAAAGTTTGTTTCTTTTTTCCCTCTTTCCTTTCTTTTCTTTTCTGAGACAGGGTATCTCTGTGTAGCCTTTGTTGATCAGACTGACGCCAAACTCAGAGATCCGCCTGCCTCTTCCTCCTGAGTGCTGGGATTAAAGGCGTGCACCGCTACTTCCTAGCTCTCACCTACCATTCTTAAGACATCATTTCGCACTTCACGGTTGTCTCTCTCTGGGTTTATGATCCATACTCCATCCTCTACACACATATATGAAAGTTAAAGTTTAGTCTTTGTATGTAATTATGCATTATGCAGCATCTGTCTTTCAGGGTCTAAGGTGCTTGTTTCGTGGAGTATTTTCTAGCTCCTTTGATTTTTCTGCAAATGTCATGACTTCATTTTTCAAAGACAGACATTATCGTATGTATATCATTGACGAAGAACATAGAATGTCTGGCATGCCACCGGCTTGTGCTGATGTTCCCTGCCATTTCATACTTCCATTAGCTTTGTATTTAGCTTGCAATCTTGGTCTATAATGGACTTGTAAAGGAGCTCCCTAAGGGGAACAGAGTGTGACGTTTTCTACTTTCTTTAGCACCAAAGGACTCCACTTTGGTTATATAGCAAGGACTCTCAATGCGTGTTGGGATGATAATTCCAGTGTCATAAATCGCTGTCTCTCTCACAGCCTGGGTCACCAGCATCTGCATACCAAGTGGCTAAGAACAATTCTGTGTAAGTTTGTAAGGTTTATAAACAATGATTGGTGGGAATACTCTTCAAGATTTGGTTGTGTACATGTGTAAGTTTTGGCAAGAGATATAACTGTTGAATAAACATTTGAAGGTTTTTTGATAAAACCAGCTGTATGCCGAGCTAAGAATTCTTCGAATGCCTGTAAGCACTTGTTAATGGCTTCCCTTGAGTCTTTGCTCTTTATTAAACCTAACTGCACAAATGAGATTTGATTAAAAAAATACACAAGCCAGAAGCAGGCTGAATTAGCACCGATAGGAATGGTTTAAAGCTGCTTGTTAGGCTATGACGGTGCTTTGACCACACTTAGGCAATGCAGTATCATCTCTCCTCAGATTTGATTTTGTACCTCTGCTTTCAGAATTAAGTAGCCATCTCCGCCTGGCATGTTTGAGAAGAAGGAAAAGAAGAAAAGAAATACCAAAGCAGAGTTATTTGTTTATTCAGACTCTTGGGCAAAGTTTCAACAAAAGAAACTTTGACATTTTTGGGGAAATGTTAAAATATCTCATGGCACTTAAATAGAAATTGAGACTTTTCTTGTCTCCACTTCTCTGTCCAGAAGTTTGGTGACTTGGCAGAAAAGCTTGGGAAAATTAAGATTCTACTCCTCCCGACATGCTGTTGCTAATCCTAATTTAAAGCAAACAACAAAAAGAATTTAAAGGCAGGCTCTGTATACTGCTTTATCTTCAGTCTAATAACTTAGACTGTTTATGCCCAGACTGACGAAGGAGGGCAGCAGGTACTTAATTAGCTAAAGCGTTTGAAATATATTCACTTCCAATGCCACATGTTTGTTATTGTCATGCAACACCAGGGCACAAGAATTGCAACGCAATTGCAATTGGTAAAAAAAAAAAAAAAAGATACAAAAAGCTCTTGCCCTGATACGACTGGAGAAGGGATCTTTTCTTCCTCTGTTAGAATAGACTCACATGATCTGAAGCACACAGCCTGGCTCTTTAGAGCCTATGGGACAGATGTGGTCTGTTTCCTTGACTTGTTTACTTGAAGCCTAGGTTTGTTATGTTTGGGAAGGAATTCTTAGAATGAATATCTCATTTGGGAAAGATTTTTTCGCTATATTTTTCTTTGTGTGTGATGGGCAGATCCATGGATGATTAGCTGACTGAGGGATATATTAATCCGAAGAGAATGAGGCTGACTATTGAAATCTTCTCAAGCCCTTGTACGTAAAGGCTGCTCAATCCCTTTGGATTGTTTAACTAACCTGTAATAAATTAATTCAGCTTCAAATGCTATGCAGATAACACCACTGAACATTTTGCCCGTTCTATGATTGCTTTACAATGAATTACACAAAGAAAATAGTTATATGTTCCTATATATTCTTCCAGATACACGTTATCATTCTGATATAAAACCAGAATAGTGAGGTTGAAGTGTGGATGAGTTATATTACTTTAACAGCTTATAGCATTATGGCTTATTATTGAGTCTGAAGACAAAGCCACCTATAGCTCAGACTACTCTCAGACCTGCCCATTAGCAGTGCTCAGCCTGGAACACCTGATTCTCCAGCCTCTGTGTCCCAAGTGCTGGCATCGCAGGCCAGCACTGCCACACCAGGGAAGATTCGTTTTACTGCCTTCACTGTAGTATCTTTGACTTAAAGGGAAACGAACGCTTCCGTGCTGCTGTCAAAACGTGTTCAGTGGCAAAGAAAGGATGACGTTGTACCGATGAAGGATTAGACAAAACAATGGGTGAACAACAAAGAGAGACGTTTTGCTATCCAACTACAGTTAAAACAGAAAGCAGCCATTAATGACAAATACAGAACTAAGCCGGGGAAAAAAAGCAACAGCCTTGACCATTTTTTCCAAAACTTCAAATTGGGCAGATCCTTAGCCTGTGTATTTTGTGTTGGGAACACACTGATTTAGTCCTTATAAATGGAAGAGAAACAGTTGGAACTGAGAGAATGCGACAGCGTGCGAGTAAAACGAAAATATATGAGAATCCAGATAGGCCGAGACAAAATTATGGAGAGATATCCCAGCCAGAGCCAAGAAGTATAAAATTCAACTCGATCTAAAGCAAGTGAAAAGGAGAGCAGGGAGTAGTTTGTGCACGAATCAGCATCAAGGAGGGAAAGATCACTGGACAGGACAAAGGGGAAAGCAGGACACTTTCTAGTTTTCCTTAACAAGCTAGAAAAATCTTGACCCCAAGATTTCTCAAGCAAACCCTAAGTCAACCTTGGTTATTGACGTAGCTTGAAAGTTCAGCTGCGCACATTGGAATTAGTGTAAAAAACGACACCAAACTAGTGCAAGAAGATACACTAGCCTGGGTAGCAGCTCCTCGGAGGAGACTTTGCACTGGGGGTGCCTGATTGGCAGCTGTTGAAAGGGGTTCTGTGGTAAGCCAGTGCACCAGTGGGAGGCACGAATTCAGTCCAGGACGAGATTCTGGCACCAGAACTCTGCAGGAGGCTCACACAGATGGACAGAATCTTGGGATCCTTGCGATGAAGCATTGCCCAAGTCTTGCATCATGGGGACCTGGTTTAGTCTTCAAAACCTTGGATGCAAAGGCACTGTTATAGGAATTTGGATAAAGCAATTAGTAGCAAAGGGCTAGTTCCCGAGTGGCGGAGCCAGCTGAGACTGTCTCCTGAGCTCCTTTAGTGTGTTGTGCAATCCTAAGAGAAGTCACTCTGGCAGCATGTGACACTGCTTCAGGAGAGCAGAGGGCGCTCGGGATGCAACCAAATGATCCCGTTTGTGTGATCACCAAAGTGTTCATTCATCGTGGGAAGTGTGCAAGAAAGCAGTTGCTCCCTGCCCCCCTCAGTATTTTCAGTGAGGGTAAGGGCCCCAATATTAGCATCGCATCCTATGTCTCCCCTGGAACTGGAGGAGCTGACGTCCACTCTAAAGCTCTGCTGAGACAGTGATGCAAGCAGTGAGTTTCTTCCTTTATCTTCTGTCCCCTGATGAAGAGACTTTCATCTGTAAGGCTCTGGAATAGATCACAAAGAAGAATGACCCTGGAGGGTCTGTAAGAAGCCAGAAAAACAAAGAAGAATGACCCTGGAGGGTCTGTAAGAAGCCAGAAAAGCGAGATGAGATCTATGCCTCTGAGATGGGAAGAAATCCCTAGGTTAGTCCTGACTCAGATCCAAGTGAGCCTGACATTCCTCATCCAGAAAAACTTAGCAGACCATTTGTGGCTGCCACTAACAAGGCCGTGTCCCACTTGTTTCCATGAATGAGGCTAGAGTCTAACCTTAGGAAGCTCCCCTAACGATTTCATGGGGCTTAAGGGTCAGTAGTCACTTAACTTTTGGCTGTCCTGATCTCTTACCTATGGTATTTATAGACTTGGAGGGGACTAAGGCTCCTAGGGACCTTATCTCTCACTCAATGAAGTTTTTCCAGCGCTGATGGAAAAATGCTCTCTCATCCCCGCCTCTAGCCTAAAGCTTGGTTGTTATGTGCCTTGATAGATTAGATCTGTTCCAGAGACTGAGCTAGCATCGTTCAGAAGCAGAACATTCGGGCCTGGAAGAAGGATCATGAGATCAATTTAAAACATTTGGGACTGAATAAGCAGCATGTGTTCTATTAAGTACTTACGTGCCAGAGTCTCTGGCCCAGCTCTGTAAACCAGGGGACATGAAGGGCAACTCTTAGTGCATTCCTGCTTCACCAGGGATTTTATCCACATGTCCCGCTAACAAAGACCTCTAAGTAGAAATACTGGAGACGTTTATATAAACCTGGCATGGTGGCTCACACCTGTATCACTGGCATTTGGGAGGATGAGGAAAGAGAATCAAAGTCAGCCTGGGCTTCACGGGGAGAATCTAGAAAAGAATTTAAAACCTTTTATGTTAATTAAAATAAAAACAAAAACCAGTCGAACTCATGCTCTGCATTCGGAGACAAATAACACTTAAGGTGGGCTAGAGATCTGGGTCAGAGGTTAAGTAAGCTTACTGCTCTTGGGGACGTTGGTCGCCCCAAACCCACAGGCAGCCTTTCCCAGCAACCTGTAACTTCAGCTCTGGAGAATCCAATCTTCTAGTCTTGGCCAATGGCACATGTTGTGTGTCCACAAACACACACACACACACACACACACACACACACAATGTTAAAAAGTCTTAGATAATAGCAGTTTTGCTCTTCAAGAAAAGTTATAGCAACTATTATTAATGAGTCATCTAATCTGTACATTGCAATCATTTGATGTTACTTTTGCCTTTTTTAGACATACATCTACAATAGAGAACACACAAACATTTTAAAGCTTAAGACTTGCAGCAGTTCGTTGGCAGGTGATTGCAAATAACTAGTCTCCTAGGAGATGGAGGGTTGGAAATTTTGGCTGCTCTTGTTGTCGAGGACATAAATGACTAAGAGATCAAATGTAGAGTCACTAAGTATAAGTTAGTGAAGTCTTTTCCAACGATGTGGCAGGAGCTGTCGTTTCTACTTGAAAATGGCCTGATCTGGTGTGGGAAGTCCTTCTCTACCTGTGTTGCTTTTATTGGTTAATAAATAAAGCTGCTTCAGTCAGTGACTTAGCAGAATAGAGCTAGGCAAGAAAACGAAACTGAATGCTGGGAGAAAGGCGGAGTCAGTGAGATGCCTTGTAGCCTCCAGAGCAGACAGATGCCAGAACTTTGCCCAGTAAGCCACAGCCTTGTGGTGATATACAGATTAATGAAGATGGGTTAGTTTAGGATATAAGAGCCAGCTAGAAATATGCTTAAACTATTGACCAAACAGTATTGCAAATAATATAGTTTCTGAATGATTATTTTGGGTCTGAGTGGCCAGGAACGAACAAACAAGCCTCCAACAACTCTGATCCAAAAGTCGGGGCTAGTACAGTTATGTAGATATTTAAAAAGCAGTAATTGTCTTTTGTAGGTCTCTACTGCAATGATAAACTAGTACTTGGAGGAAGTTAAGACCTACCAGGCCAAAATGCACTCAGGAAACACCACCTGGCCCACTCCCTATTGGCCAGGCACGATCAGGACCTCTGATAGCACCGGGCAGACTCCAGGTTGGCTCCTTTTGACTTGGTAGGCCTTAACTTCCTACAAGTACTGTCAAAAGAATTCATTATAGTGAAAGACCAAGAAGAAAAGTATAATGAAGTGTCATAAAGGGGTTTGGCACTGATGTCTTTTTAAACTATATTAAGGCATAATTTGCATATGATATTATTGATTTATTTTAATTGTAGAATATGGTCTAATTTTAGTAGAGTCATGTAGCTATGAAGTCATCACCACAAATACATTTTAAAATAGTGTTCATTTTTTTAAACTAAGTTTTTTAGTTAGTATGTAGCATTATGGATTCCGTTGTATAGTTTCATTAAAAAATATCATGTACCCTGCTCACATTTGCACCCCTACTCTCATGTTTTTCTCACGTTTTCAAGATGATCTTCCCAGCTCCCACACCCTGGGTTGCTTTGTTTTTGATGGAGGATCGCACATAGCCTCTCCTCCTGATCTCTCTATTTCCACTCCCTAAATAATAGGCTCACAGCCCTGAGCCAGCACTGCTGTCTAAGAACCTCAACAACAACAGCACATGAAAGCACATTGTACCTTATCCCAACTAGTGACCAGCAAGATACTTAAGGTGAAATTTTGAAGTTTTGCTGGTAAAATACAAACTTAGTCTATGCAATGTGAAAAAAGAAGAAGCATTAATTACAAGTGTATTTAACACAAGAAATGAGATTGGAAAAGATGTAAAAGTAGTATTAGTCTAGACTGTTGGATCATTATAAAGCAATGTATTTTGTGTATGTGTTTGTTATGAATAGCCCATTAGGCCTCGCAGTATGAAAGAAGTCCCTTCTTACCTGGAACTAAAAAGTTAACTAGAAAATAAAATTTGGGAGAGGTCATTTTCCCTGTGACACTGATCAGCATGATGAAAACATTTGGTCAGATGATCTAACTGAGCCATCAAACAAACCCTAAACCCAGTAAATAAAATTTAAAGATAAAAAAATAACCTAGAAAAAATGGTGCAAGTTAAAATAAAGAGTATGTAAAAGTTTCTCACAATTCCGAAAAAAGTGTAAGACATGGATTTTGTTTAAAAAATTAGATAGCTAAAGAATGCCAAAAATTACATTAAAGTGATAGTCAAGCTTTAAATTTTTTTGGATTTCATTATTTTGTTTTATGGGTAGGAGTGTTTTGCCTGCGTGCATACATGTGCACCATGTGCCCGAAGAGGTCAGAAGAGGGCATCCAAAGCCTTGGAACTGGAGTAACTTGTAGACGGCTGTGTGGGTTCTGGAATTGCACCCAGATCCTCTACAAGACCAACAAGCTCTCTAAACCACTGAGTCATCTCCCCTGCCCCTAAGTCACTCCATCTTAATTGTTAGATGTTAATCTTAACTGTATTGAGACAATGTCCCAGAGACAATAGAACAGTGTTTGGGTGTGTCTGTATGTTTCCAGACATAATTAGATCACGTGGACCCTGAGTTAATCAGTGGTTTAATACAGTGGACCTTTTAAAACTTGAACAGATGGCTGGGCAATGGTGGGAGGAAGTGGGTCCCTGGGGTGTGTGCTTAGGTGCTATGTCTTTCCCTGGGCCTTTCCCTTCGTCCTCTCGCCCCCTTACTGGGGCTTTGTTGCTGTGATCAAGCTCCTCTGGTTTGTCATCCTCTCTCCGTACTGGTTGACTGACACCTCTGAAACTCAGCAGAAGTAATTTCTTTCTCTAAGTTATTCTGCCCGATGTTTTGTTTATAGTTGTGCAAGAGTGACTAAGCCGCTGGCTACGGAAATCAAATGAGAACGAGACTCATAATCACACATTCTCAAATCAGATGATACACAGTCCTTGGGGTGGAAGAGCGATACAGCATAGTCCTTCGGTGCCGGTGGGAGTGGGAACCAGGGTAACTTCCCACACAACATAGTGTAATTAGCTTAAAAACCCCTTATCTTAGGGCGGGGTGGTGGCAGATGCCTGCAGTCCCACCCTTTTGGAGCCTGAAGCAGGAAGATTATTAGTTCAAAGCCAACCTGGACTGAAGATTATTAATTCAAAATCAACCTATTGAGACCCTCTCTCAAAAGACAAAATAACACTTTTATCTTGTTTTAACAAGCAGTTCCATATTCTGTATCCAACTGAAGCACACCAATCTCAGAAAGGATGGTGAGCGCAGTGTTTATATATGTTTGAGAATTCTGGAAATAACCTAAAATTTTCAAATACTGACAAATAAATTGTGATCCTGTCACAAATGTATTAAAGAAGGACTCTTATTATCACCAGTAAATGTTTATACATCACTACAGAGAGAAGAGCAAAAATTTATATTCCTATGTTTTCTTACAGTAAAACATTACTTTTGGTATCTGTGATGCCTATTTTTATTTTTTTTGCACTTAAAATCCTGATTTTTATTTACCGACTTTTTACTGAAAACATATTTTCATTTAATATGTTTTGATGTTTTTCTCTTATCCCAGTTCCTCCTAACCATCTCCATTTATGTTCTTCTTTTCTCTCTTTTAAAACAAACAGAAACAAAAGAAATACATGTACACTCCCTTCCTCAAGATGAAAATGCAAACAAAAGACCAATAAGATACAAAAATATGCTCCAGCAAAATGAGACGAGAAGTCCACAAAAATATCAATGAGTTTGTTTTGCATTGGCCTATTACTCTTGAACTTGAGGGCCTGTCCTGAAAGTGTGATCCATATACCCAGGGAGACTCCATTGGAGAAAAGGGATTTTCCTTCGCCAATAGTATCAGTTGCAGATAGCTTTTTGGCTGGGACAGGGGAAGTCTGTGTCTACATCCTAGAGAGCTGAGGAGAGAGCTTCGGTGGGGAATTACCTAGGTCCGGACCATCTGCTGGGAAATGTCTTGACTGCGCATGGGTATTATTGAAATATTAGCCTGCTGTGGGCATTGGTGCTTTCTAGGCCGAGGGCCTGAACTAGACAGGGGGTAGTGATATTTCATTTGTATTTTAGTACATAAAGGTTGCCTGAAGATCAGAGAGTAAAACAGCCGCCCTGGTCAGCCTTACGGACCAGACAGTGGTGACACACACCTTTAATCCCAGCACAAGACAGGAATATAAAATGAGAGGAGACAGCCCTCAGACACAGTCTCATTCTGGGAATTCCCGGAGGCAGGATCACCATTTCAGGCTGAGGTAGCGGTAAGAGCCAGTGGCTGGCTGTTTTGTTTGACGCTGAGGTTGAACCCCAGTATCTGTATGTGAGTTTTTATTCATTGTGCTACAACAGGGCAGGGAAAGTTGGATGAGAGTCAGCAGGCAAGAGGGCTCTTGGGTGAGGAAATGGGTTCCTGACTAGACCTCCCTCCCTGTGATGGACTGTAACCCGGAACTAAAAACTGTATAAACCCTTTCTTCCTAAGCCACTTTTTAGCACCAAATCAGAAATGACATGTACTGAGTTGAGTTTTGATGTAACTGCGCTTCCTTGTGCACTGGGGATTGTATTACACCAGAACACTTTTTTTTTTACACATTATATTGTATTTAAATATGTGTAGGCAATACACTGCCTGGCACCAGACTCCCTGAAGCTTGATCAAGATAGAGAAAGTGAATCTAAATTAAGTTTTCTAAGCCTCTCTATGGTTCATTTCCCTGCCTACACCTGCAGGGTGCCCCTCAATATGTCAAAAATATCTCACAGAGCATACTTACACCACAAATTACTTAACCATTTATCTGAAATTGAAGTGGAAAGAGAGTCCTGAGTTTTGCGCCTGTGTGGTTTAAACCTGGAAAGTTTATCTTATACACTGCATTTATATGTATCTTTTCTGGAGGGGGTGGTGGTTTCGAGATAGGGTTTCTCTATGTGGCTTTGGAGCCTGTCCTGGAACTCTGTAGACTAGGCTGGTCTCGAACTCACGGAGATCTACCTGCCTCTGCCTCCCAAGTACTGGGATTAAAGGCGCCACCACCGCCTGTATTTATATTTATATTTATATTTATCTTATACTCTTTGCATTGTTAAGTTGCCTTTGCTCTTCTGAGGAACAATTTTATATAATAAATGGAGCAGGGAGTAAGAGAATGGATAGATGATTGAAGATGTCCTGTAGAAGAAGGCTTTTGAGACATCTTTTTACAGTTTTTATAAATAGAGCACATATAAATTGTATAAAAAGAGATTTTATGATGCTTTCATAACCGTACCTATTTCAATCACATTTACATCCCCACAACCCACTCTGATCCCTTCCCCACTCCACCTGATCTCCTTCTACCCAATTAGTCCCCTTCTGCAATCATGTCTTGTGAGCATTTAACCAACTAGTTTAATTATGACTGCTTACAAGAGCACAGGTGGGAGTTATTTATAGGCGCACGGACACCTTGCCAGGGGCTACACGAATGTTGCCTTAATCTCTAAGAATTTCCCCAGTGTAATAATTCAAAAATAGAGTTGTGCTCAATAGACTGGCCTTTTACATTAATACCAAGTAGAGTTTCTTTCTCCCCTCCCTCCATCCCTTCTCTCCATCTTTCCGCCCCCCTTTTCTTCTACCTCCTTCCCTTCTCTACATTCCTCCTCCTCACTCTATTTTTGTACCTCATCTTTCACTAACATTAAAAAAATGAGAGAGAAATCTGGAAGAGTTTCAGATTCGTATATATTAGAAAATGGAAGAGCTGCGAGAAAAGATCAAAGGGCTGGAGATTATTCAACCCACGAAGGGAAAATGGAGCAGTGATCTCATATTAGCAAGCTCTCTTTGATCACCGGTAGAAAGGTAGAACTCATTTGTGCTCTGTAGGTGATGGAAGGCGACAGGCAAGGTTTGCTCTCAGTGTGAGAGGTACAGGAGGGACACGCGATTGGAAAAGACACTGTTTCGGGCAGGCTAGCCAATTCACATAATACTTACTGAAGAGACTCGCGGTACAGCCGAGCAGCTTGTCCCGTTCTATTGCCCCCACCTCTCTTTCTTTTTCTTTAAAGTTTTGCTTTAGCTAAAAACTGTTTTTTTGTTCATAAAATATATTTTAATCATGTTTTCCTTCTTCCAATTCACCCGACGTGCTCCCCACCTCTCTCTCTCTCCACCAAAATGTATGTTCTTTTCCTCTTTCTCTGCAAAAGCCAACACACACACACACACACACACACACACACACACACACACACCCCTCCATAAAAACAAATCAAAATAAACAAGCAAAAGACTGATAAGACAAAAGTACCCAAAGCAATATGAAGCAAGAAAGTCTACAAAATTAACTGTTTGAGGTCTTTCTTGTGTTGGCCAACCACTCCTGGGCATGGGACCTTCCCTGAAACTCCATTGGGGAAAATAGATTTTTCTTTGTCAGCAGTTATTGATTACAGATAGCTTCTTGATTATGGGTAGGACTCCCCCTTCCCTCCCTCCCTCCCTCCCTCCCTCCCTCCTCCTCCTCCTCCTCCTCCTCCTCCTCCTCCTCCTCCTCCTCCTCCTCCTCCTCTTCTTCTTCTTCTTCTTCTTCTTCTTCTTCTTCTTCTTCTTCTTCTCTGAGGTAGGGTCTCATTATGTATGCCTGGTCTAAAACTCACTATGTAGACAGGTAATCTTTGAGCCTATAGAGATATGCCTGCCTTTGCCTTCTGAGTCCTGGAATTAAAGGTATACACCACCACACCCAGCCCTTTCTATTACTGACAATATAGAATTTTCCAGAGGAAAAGAGCATTCTTCTGCCAATTTGTATTTGAGAATGAGATACCCAGCATTGTAGGGAATTGATTACTTCCTGACAGTTCTAAGCCACAGTGGTTCTCTTGCTTCTCCTGGTGACAACACAGACTTATTATCTATCCTCTCTCTGTTTCCAGGCATCTGCTGCACCTCATGTAAAAGGCAGAAAATAAGATGAAGATTTTTCAGCGTGAGATGCGGTACTGGCTGCTTTTGGCTTTTTTGACGGTTGCTTATTTCTGCACCATCGTCCGGAGTCAAGGTAACTGAAAGACCCGGGAGCCAGTCTCTTGGGTTCTCCATCCTCACAATCTTTTTGTTGGTTCACCTGTCTTCCCAGGCAGGAAATCGATCAGCTTTTATTCATTTTTACCAACTATTTACAATGTAGCAATGGAACACACCACTTACAGGGTTACCATGTCACCAGAAACTGGGCATAGTGATTATGGAGAAGTTGATTTAAGAGAGGATGCTGAAAAGCTATCAGAGTTGAATCTGTGAAAATCAAATCTGCAAGTTGCCAGATCATCTAGGTTAATAAATAGCAATAGATTGTCTGTATGTGTGTATCTTAACCCCGTCTATTTCTCATAGAGTCTATAATATATTTTAAGTTTTGGAGACCTAGACTCCTGTGTAGCCTTGGCTTGCCTGGAACTCTCTATGTATACCATGCTGGCCTGTAATTTACAGAGACTCACCCTCCTCTGTCTCCTGAGTTCTGGGCTTAGAGCTGTATGTTGTCACATCTGGGACCCATAGTGTATTTATATCACTTTAAATTTGAGTCCTTTTTTTAGTCCTCTCCTTAAAACTGGTTACAGTTTAAGATTGTTGAGGATCTAGTAGAGGTTTCCACTAATATGTGACTTTATTTTGGCCTTTTGGAAAAAAGAGTTTTTGAAATCTGAAGGCGTAAGTCACAGACAATCCCACACCAGTTTGGAATTATGATTAATAGAATGGTTATTTATTCAAAGGGGAAAAACTTACAAATTATATTAGCAAGATAAGGACTGCTTCAAACCCCCTTTCTTCTAAGTCTGTAGTTGTCAGACTACCATCCATGGGCTCAATCTGGCCCACTGTCCGTTTGGATAAAAGTTGTATTATATGTGCATTTGTTTACATATTGCGTGTGGCTCCTTTGACGTTAGGGTGGCGGAAGATACTACTGTCTGGCCTTTTACACAGAATTGTGCAATCCGTGAAGTTGGTGCCCATCACACACAGGATGAATGCCGCTTTAACTAGACAAACGCACACTTCTGCAGAAGCTTAACTGCCGCCTCTGAAATAGTCATCACTAGAGCAAAACGCATGAATGCAATGAGGTGGTTTTAGGAATGTTAATGTCTCCTCTCTGGAATTGGCCGCAGAAATCAAATGCACGAATCACCACACCCTGCTTCTTCAAAGCAAGGCACACCTGTTTGAAAAGGAATGGAACTTGACTCTTGGCAAGTTCAAATAGCTGTCGTGCACCTGGGACTGACGGCTGTATTTTCATCTACTTCATCGAACACATAGTGAGCAGCTAAGGAGACAGATTCCGCTTGTCCTATTTACACTGGCAAAAGAAGGTTTTTGGCGGCAACTTACTCCCTGAACTCCACGATGCAAGACCCAGGTCCATAGGAACGAAGCAAGCCACAAAAACGTTCAGCAGTGCCATCCCGATCTTGGTTAATTTCGAATCTGCATCTGTGGATTGGAATAGACATCTCTATGCAGTATCTTCAAGGATGAACTACCAGATCCACCTTGTCAGCCAGATTCTGCTTCAGATGAATGGTTAAGGGGTGCATTTTGTGTGCCTGTGATTCACGAGCTCTGCTGAGTAAGACAGTTTTCTTTCTTCATCAAGAAGTTTCCTGGCCACCAGATAGATAGAAGTACTAATGGATAATCACAGTGCAGTCCCATGAGACCCAAAGCAAAGGCTGCAAACCAAACGGACGTTTAAACTGCTGCTAATTTTCAAATAATTTTATTTTGTAGAGATGATAATATTGGTAACAACACTACCTGTGCTTGTGACTCATAAGAATTTCAGGCATAGGCATAATTAAGATCATCTGGCTGCTAAAATATCCAATTGTTCCTGAACTGGGCATTGGTGTCTGAAGCAGGTGATGTGGCTGAAGGGAAAAGTGTGGATGTAGGAACCAGTGGTAGAAGAGATGGGTCATGGTTGCTGAGTAAGTGTGCAGGCAGGCAGAAGAGAGGGAATGCACGAGGTGACGCGGAAACTCCGTGGCTGAGACCTGAGACATTTGGCTCTGTTTCTTGTGTTGTTACTGCTTACATATGTTTGGTTACAAGAGAAGGTTTGAATTTTAGAAGGCATTTATGTCGACTAGATTAACAGACAAAGGGGGAATTTTAAGTTCAAGATAACGAGTTCAACCTTAGACAAATATGTGGGGTTTTAGGTTTTGGGGAGACATACAGGTGGGCCTGGTAGGTGCACAGTTGATGGAGTTTATAGGAAAAGTTTAAGACAGGAGAGTTTTTACTTGAGTTGTATTGTACTTTACAGTTAGGACTAGAGACCTTTGGGGCCCTTAGGGTGTTACTAGAGAGGGGTAGCTCTACGGAAAGATGGCAAAGAAGTCTGCAGATCAATCTCAGACAAGAGTTCAGTGGAAGAAAAATGGCTGATGGGAAGTATCCAATGAAGAAGAAAGAAGAGAAAGAAGAAGAGGAGGAAATCAAGGAAGCTGTAAGAAGAGTCAGGAAAATGCAGTACCTAGAAGTGAAGTATGGAAGATTGTGACTGCGTGCTAAGACAGTCAAGTTAGAAAAAACTTCAGATGTCACGTGGACTCTGGTGTCTGAAAATCTACGAGAATTTCCTGAAAGTTTATCTTATTTCTACCATGACCACTCAGTTACATGTTTTGAGCAAGGAAAAGACATGCAAATTGCTTTACTGTATTGATGTTATATTTTATGAGCTCCTATGAGTTGGCCACTTTTGACATGACTCTTAAAAGTCATAAAGACATTGTGAACCTAGCTTTGAACAAAATTGAAAATATACAGACAGACAGATAGATAGACGATAAATAGACATACAGAAAGATGATAGACAGACAGACAGACAGACAGATAGATAGACAAATAGAAAGATAGAAGAGTCCTGAGAAGGAAGAGAGGAAGCAGCAGAAAATTATTCACTGGATAAGCAGGTAGATTATAGAGTAACATAAAATTGCCTTTCCTCCCACGGATTCCTATGGAAAGTTTGCCAAGTTGTGTTCAAACAAAGCACAGTGCAACACAGCAAGGCAAAGCCCTCTGAGCTTTTAGTAACAAGCCTCAGTAAGAAGAAGATATAAGCGGATAGCCTTCCTCATTCCCCTTTGGGGTGAAATTCATGTATACACAAGTATTTTCTATTGAGCCTAATCTCATACCACTGTGGAAGAACTTGTTGGCTTCCTCTGGGCTCCCTGTGTGTGCTCCAAACAAAACTTTACACTTGATTTTGTCTATTTGAAAAGATTAATATTTGAGCTGACACAGATTAACTTTGTAATGAAGCCCACTCAAGCATTTGCTGGAAGTTAAGGACAAGCGTATAGGAAACAGAAAGCAGGCCCTTTGTGCTTGCAGAGGGAAAAAAAGACCCACATAGATTCCTGTTGTGTGAGATAAGAGCAATTATTTTTCTATGACTCTTTACAGTGTTTCTGTCAATTTCACTTGCCCTTGCTTTGGCTCAAGTCCCAGTGCCTTCCAAAGGCGGGGGGGGGGGGGATAGAAGGGAGCTGACTTTGAAATCTAGAACTGTCTCTTAATTTGTATTTATTCTTTGCATTTCTCCCCAAAGGCAAAAATGTGTGCTTCATGTCCTCCCAAGGATTTTTTTTTTTGTTTTCGTGATTGTCAGAATATTTATGCTTCTGTTGGCGCTAGATGTGATCTGACTTCTAACTGTCATAATGGGATGGTGGTGGTGTGATCTACTTTTAAATAAATTCAAGAGTTGACCTTTGCTGGCCTTCGTTGTGCCATTTGCCTCTCATTTTGTTTCCTTGAGAAGTTCAGTGGAAGCCATGTCATGTCTTTGGCTTCTAGATGACCATCTGCATTTCACAAACAGCACAGCCTATGCTCTCCCCACTGCTTTCTGCTGGCAGCTTAGAAAGTTAGCTGTTGTCTAGAGAGACGCTGAGGACCAGGAACTCACACAGTATTCAAAGGATAGCGGCCTAGGCAGGAAATCTACAG
Organism: Myodes glareolus; assembly: GCF_982192425.1. Classification (NCBI taxonomy): domain Eukaryota; kingdom Metazoa; phylum Chordata; class Mammalia; order Rodentia; family Cricetidae; genus Myodes; species Myodes glareolus. The sequence continues at coordinate 18,802,767 of NC_142044.1, forward strand.
ATGTCGACTGTCTAGCCTAGCAATCCCGAACGCTGTCAGCTTCTTTGCTCTCCTTGAGATGTCAGCACACCTGACATGCTAGCCGAGTCCACGGGACTGCTTAGGATTGGCTTAGATCAAAGCCCCCAGCTGCTTGCTCTTCTTTCTTGCCTCCTGGGTCCCAGGTAGCTTTTCTCACAGGTGCAGTCATGCGGAAGCTTGTGAGCAATAAATGAAACCCACTGATTTGACTGAACTCGGAAGTGCTATTTCAAACTTTTAATTCATATTTGTAATGTTTCCCACAGGTGATAAAAATGCAGCTACACATAGATTTTTGCTTCTGAGTTGAAGACCTAGAAAAATACTTTCTTTGTACGTTAAAATGCTGGGCACTGAAAGAGCTGTTCTAGTGGTAAACTTGTGTTTTCCCATGAGCCAGGAAACTTTTTTCCATTGTCTCAAGTTGAAACTGTGAAACGAATGCTTTTGTTGCGCTGTAAGTGACGCTCTCTATACATGGTTAAGGATAAGTAAAGATGTTTTATTCTTGAGACGTGTCCTTCAGGGCTCACAGATTCCACACGCCTGGGTAGTTGTAGGATGGTGCCTCAGCTTGGGTTTCTATTGCTGTGATAAACACCACAGACAAAAGCAACTTGGCGGGAGAAAGGGCTCATTTCAGTTTTTTAACTCTCAGGTCATTCCCCTATCACCGAGGGAAGGTAGGGCAGGAACCCAGGGCAGAAACCTGGAGGGAGGAGCTGATGCAGAAGTCATGGAGGCGTGCTGCTTACTGGTTTGCTCCTCATGACTTGCTCAGCCTGCTTTATTATGCAACTCAGGACCACCAGCCCAAAGGTGGTACCACCCACTGTGAGTTGGACCCTTTTACATCAATCATTGATCACAAAAATGCCTGATAGACCTTCCCATAGGCCAGTCTTATGGAGGCATTTTCTCAGTTGAGAATCCCCCTTTCCCAAGTGACTGTCATTTGTGTCAAGTTGACAAAAAACTAACCAGGATGCGAATTAAATTTTTTGTTCATCAAGCTCAGTAAAGGGTGATTTGTTAATGTGTGTGTGTGTGTGTATGAAGTAGTGCATAGATTTCACTGGGGCTGTCCTTCCCCAGTGTGTGAACTTGAACAAGGTTTTCAGCAGCTTTTCCTTGGTTCCTTTATTCTAAAGTCAGACTGGTGACAAATGTTTGTGAGGATTTGAATGAGTTTTTAAACTCCATCAATAGCTAAAGGGAGAAGAAGGGGAAGACATTTTTATTTACCATGGTAATGAATCAATTAATCTGTTTGAAGTGATGGTTCAGGCTTTGTAGAAAGTATCACGTTTTCCAAAAGTAAGGAAACTGGCTTTGTAAGAACTGATCACCTAATTCAGGCTGCTTAACTGATCAATGGCAGAACTGGGAATCAAACTTATGTCTGAGTTTGTAGTATACCTCAGGCTTTCTATGAATGCTTGCCTCCTTCCCCAACCCTGGGTCCCAAAGAAAAGAAAGAAGGCTGGGCACAAAGCAGGCAATGAGTCCTGACATTCTCCTAGTGAAAAACTTTATTTGGATATTATATGGTACATGTCCCCATGCCAAAAGACTTCTTTTGGAACCCTGGGGCATTTATAGAGGGTTCTGGAACCTATTATGAAGTTTTAATGACTTACGTGAAAGTAAAGAGATCTAAACACCTTTGTGAGGCTTCTAAAGATCAAATATGTGGCCTGAGTCATCGTATGCAAGCTACCTGATCTGCCTAAATCAGCTTCTCCAGAAGAGTAGATCAGAGCTTACAAAACACTGATCTTACATTTGAACCATTTCCTTATGATCACTACCTACCTCTAATGTTTTATTTATTGTATTAAAATAAATTAATAAATTAATTAGGTGTGGTATGTGTATACAGATGAGTTCAAGTTCCTGTCGAGGTCAGAAGATACCTTCAGATCCCCTGGGGCTGGAGTTACAGGTGGTTGTGAGCCGCCTGACATGGGTGCTGGGAACTGGCCTTGGGTCGTGTGCAAAGGCAGTACCTACTCTTAACCACTGAGCCACGTCTCCAGCCCCTCTCAAATGATTTACACTGAATATTTTATTACCATAATACGCCTGAAATAGTTTCTTCAAATATTGCATCATTAAAACCATTTGATGCCCGTAGAGGAAAACTTAAAGTCATACTTTCAATGGTCCCAGTAAGGCAGAGAAGTTTTCATGCTCCAAGTAGGAAAATACGTCCTTGAAACAAAATGAAATAAGTTTGGAGCATTGGCTTTGGTTTCTAAAGGAGACGCGATATTCAGTTCTAACCCTATGTCTCAGGTTGGTGCTGTCTGACAAACGGGTGTCCCTTGGGAGAAAAGCGCACACTCTCCCCCCTGTCTTATTTCCCATGCTGAATGATTCATTGCTGGGGTTGTAGAAAGAACACCTTTCAAGGCTGATGGATTCTTGTGTGGTTTGGTCACGCTGCTTTGAGTTTTCAATTTAAACTTAAATGTTTCCACCTCTAAGCCATTTTGTTTCTCCTTTTCAGTGGCTCCTCCCACAAGGTTAAGATACAATGTAATATCCCAAGACAGTATACAGATTTCATGGAAGGCTCCCAGAGGGAAATTTGGTGGATACAAACTGCTCGTGGCTCCAGCTTCAGGTAAAGACAATCCACTATGTTATCTGGGGCTTGTTGTGCTTTTTATACATGAATGGTTAAAAATATGTACTGCTGAATGTTGCTTTAGGATTTGTGAAAGATTTGGTTTAATTTAGTTTTTGAACTAGGCAAATTCTCCTCTCATCAAGGAAATAATATAAGGGCTGACTCTTGGACTCAGCTGTGATTGAGTCCCCTTAGGCCTGAATTTCCAGAACATCAAAATTCCTCCCACCCATACTTCAACATATAATAAATACTTTTGAGAACGGATGCTGTAAAGATACACTACACCTGAGTGTACAATTGTTGCACATGTTTGAATAGTTATAACTAATGAACTTTATTGAATGATACTTAGCAATTACACATAAAATTATAAAGGTCAGCTAGACATTGTGAAAACACTGCAACAGAAGAAACACAAACTGAACAGATTTATTGGTCATTACATAAAGGTGTACTATAAAATTGTGATTAAATTATGGGCAAAGTTTTCATTTTCATGTTTTATAGTTCTGTTATAAAGATAAAGTCAGCCAAGGCAGGGCATGTAGGGGAATTGGATGGGTGTCATGGAGACTCAGAGAATCAACGCTGGCTTTCTTGAGCTCTAATTATACTTCTGTTAGAAATAGCGAGGTCTGGGCAGGTTATTTAGCCTCTGAGAGCCTCAGTTTCTTCTGAAGGATGTATGAAACAACATTGGGGCTTCATGGGTGTGCATACAGCATTTCCCAGAAGTTTATTTCAAATACAAAATATGAGATCCCAGCCCCAAACTTCTGACTCAGTCTGAACTGTAAAAACATCCTCTAAAGGATTCCTATAAAATTGGAGTTTGGGGAGTCCTGATTGTGAAGGTCAAAAGAACTAAACAGCACACGGACCGAAGTACTTGCCATAGAGTGGTTGCTAAGGGACCGTCACCACAGGGTGCTCCTCAGGAAGTCTCTCAGCTCTCATCCTTACAAACCTCATGACCTCCATGCAGCGGTTACTTGCTGCTGTGGTAGAATGCCCGGCACAAACGATTCAAGGGAGAAAAGGTTTATTTTATCTCCTGGTTTCGGAGGGTGAGTCCCTGGTTACTCTGTCCATCACGGCAATTGGCATGGGCTGCCGAGAGAAACGACTTGATTCCCAGCTGCCCTGGTGGTAGAGTAGGAGAGAGAGGCAATGTTGCACTTAGCTGCTTTCCATTTTTGCTCATTTTCATTCTGACCTGGACCCCCAGCTCGTAGAATGCTGCTGCCCATCCTTAAAGTCCCCTCTGCCCCCACTCAGTTAATCGTCTACAGAGGCATCTGCACATAGGTGTACCGAGCTGGGCCTCATGTAGCTCTTTTGTGATCTAGTCATCTTGACAATGATTAACGACCATGACACCTATGATACTTGTGTTATATATAATATATATTACATATATAATATAATATATTATAATTATAATAGGCGATGAAGATGGGTACAAAAAGCTAGACTTCCTTCTGTTGAGGACCATTTCTCAACTGATTTTGTATTCACAAATGTGTCATCTTATCCATGATTTGGTTTAGAAATCTCAAAAAAAAAAATCTAGGTAGATAATACATCTAGCTTCTTGCTTAGTCACTAATATTAAGCATTTTAGACTCATTACAGGTTATTAACTTAAGGAACTGGGGGATTCCCTATGCCAGGTCTTGAAAATAAGTTCTTAGTCAACCAGTACTTTAATTTTTACTGATTAATTGCTAATTACACTAAACTGATAAGCACCCCAAACACACATCACTGAGGGATCACAGAATTGACTCAAGAGCCTCGTGAACCAAACCTCAACATGATCTTCCAATCCCTGCTGAGACAGTGCACTCAAAAGCTAGACGCCTAACTTTTAGTGAAATATCTCCAGTGATAAAATTGTGAGTTAAATTTTAAATATTTCCTAATGAATATTAGGTTTATTTTATCCACGGTCCTTATGACTGTGGCCAAAGCCAAGCAGTTCATGTAAATACACTAGAATCTACCTGAATTAACATAGCAAATAAAAAAGTATAATAAGTACATTTAATGTTCATGGAGATTTTTAGCACTGTGGGTCATGGTCCAAGTCTTTTTTTATGCCAGTCTTTCCCAAAGAATGCTCTATGGGGTTTGGCAGGGTGCTAATAGTAGTTACACAATAAAATAAATTAATGGTCAAATAAATTTGGGAAACGCTGGTCTAGACAGAGTTTAAAGCATTCATTTTATCATAGGAGTCTCACAATTTTTAATAAAACAATATATCTGCCTTCCAAAGAGAGACTGTCATCTACAAAGCTTTCTAAAAACCTTCTTTTAAGCAAAGTATAGATTACATAACATTTGTTCATGTACTTTATAAAAGATGGGGTTTTCTTGAGACTTTATTTTTAACCTTTTAAATGTATGTGTGCTTGTCTGTACAACACATGCATACTGTGCCCATGGATGCCAGAAGGGACCCTGGGTCCCCCTGGACTGGACTTCCAGCCAGGTGTGAGCTGCTATGTGGGTGCTGGGATTTGAACTCTGGTTCTCTGGAAGATTGGCCAGTTCTTTCAACCACTGAGCTATTTCACTGGCCCCAACAGATGAGTTCCAAATGATGAGGGTTTATGAGACAAAACTTAACACCCTGAACACTTAAGGAATGAGCTTTGGTCAGAGAAAACTCAGTTTTGTGTTTTAGCAGTAGACAGCGTGAATAACAGAAAGAAACATTTCCGATCTAGATATAGATTTGGTTGGAATTTAATGAAAATCTATGATAATCTATGCTACACTTGATTAATTTATACCTCTCCGAGGGCTGTTAGAAGCACAGGAATTTTGAATTAACTTTCTCTTTATTTTGAGTTGTTAATTACTGCCAGAAGTTCTAGGGGGAAAGAGGTGTTTTTGAAGTTTTGTTTAGAAATTCAGGATTTAACCAAAAGCATTTTCAAGAATGTCTTAGATATCAGTATAGTTTGATAGGGATTTTGCAATTCTTTTAATGAAGCAAACTGTCTTTTAAGTATTCAATCAATGAGTACTTCCTTCTGCATCTTGAGGCAGTGATGGCCAGATGTAAGATAATTAAGTTTATGATTATGATTGGTGATTCAAGGACGCTTTGTATCACTCCAGGGAGCAGAGGAAAACAACGCCAGCATGGCACTCAGTCAGGTCCTGTGTTCCCGCACCCACACCCCGTTCTTTCAAGGGGCGCTCACTCCTCTTCTCTTTGAAGACTATCTGATGTTGAGAATCTGCTTTCTGATCCTGTGCTACCATTTCCCTTAGATAATCAATAGGATAGAGAGCTACGATGAAAGTCTTTTGTGACTGGGTTTTTATCTAGCGTGGCTAACCATTTATTATCTAAAGCGGACAGGATATGCTGGACATGAGGATGAAAATTATATTGCTCTGTGCACACATGTGTTAGGTATGTGCGTTTCAAGCGGTGTTACCGTCTGGTATCTATCTATCAAAGTGTGGTGTGCCTGGTAAATACATACACCCGAAATTAAAAATATTAATGTCTTTGCCTTTCAACAGTCTTGAATTGTGGTGAATAAAAGCTCTCAGAGCATGTAATTACTTGCGGCCTCAAACAAACTCACCTTTCTGTCTCATTCCAGGGGGGAAAACCAACCAGCTGAATCTGCAGAACGCCGCAACAAAAGCGATTATCCAAGGCCTTTTGCCAGAGCAGAATTACACGGTTCAACTTATCGCCTACAATAAAGACAAAGAAAGCAAACCGGCTCAAGGCCAGTTCAGAAGTGTGTATTGACACCAGGGGCTCTGGGCTTAAAATACTTGCATGAGGGAGGTGTTTGAGATAGTTTGCCTTTTTGACTTCTGAACGAAGACATTCAGTGAGTCTACCTGTCCTCATGTCCAGATGACATGGTATACTGTTTGAGATTTCTCCCATCGTCGTAAAGGTATCTAGAGGTTTTTAGGTTTCCGGTTTAAAGTCAGTCCCGTCACCCCACCCCCTTGTTGGTACTTCAGTCTCCAGCATCCTAAATTATGCCAGAAGTACCGGAAATGATGTCACTTAAGGCCAATGAGAAACAGGAAATGGGAGAAAGAGAAGCAGCACATTTCTTTTGGAAAAAAAAAACACACAAAAAAATTGAAGACTCACAAGTTCCAGGACAGCCTAGGCTACATAGTGGGTTCCAGGGTAGCCTAGTATACAAAGCAAAAACCTGTCTCAGAAAAAGAAAAACTGAGGGAAGGAATGACAGGGAGACGGAGGAGAGAGAAGGCGTGAGGGAAAGGCGAGTGCAGCGGAGACGATCTCATGACATCATTTCCGGTACTTCTGTTAACAATTCAGGAGGCAGGAGACGGTAGCACTACACCTGACAGGGCAATTTGTTTCTGATTCTCTTCCTACTTGAAGGTAGCATCATTTAGTATACTTTCTGTGTGAGTTTGTGGCTCAGCCTCCACTGAGACTTGATTTTCAAAATTCAAATATAAGCTGGAGCTGTGGTCTGTTTGGAATGCTTCCAAGCCACCAACTTTTCTCCTTGGAGTTCCAAGGAGAAAAATTGGCCTCTGCTCGAATCAGCCTGCCCATCTAAACAGTGGCACGGTGGTGTTCCCCTTCCAGGAACAGAGCTGCAGATCCGCATGTTTGGAATTATTCTCCTTATTTCCCGGATTCCTGTACACCCTCTAGCCTTTCTTAACACAGTTTTCCCTCACATTAAACCGACAGATGCATCTTATTTTAAAAAATGTAAGTTACTTGGGTCATAGCCCAAGTGTGGGTGGGGTGGAAGATGTAGATTTGGAAATAGCCCAGAAAGGATGAGATTTTAAATTATTGGATGATAAAGCTGTAGGCAGAGATGCAAGGCCACTTTAGTATAAGGTCATGTTTCAAGAATGAAAGGAGAAAAAGCATCCAAAGACGAGAATATAAAAGATAGGGTAGTGAAAAAGGAAAAAAAAATACAATTATATCTTTGCAAAAACTGAGAACAAAGATTTCTTAAAGAGGCAATACACTTGATTAAGAATCCAGAGAATGGGGTCTAAAGACGGATATAAAATTCGATTAATGCTCCCAGTAAGATGAAAGTATCTTAAAATTTGAATTATTGTTCCTAGGTTGAAATTAAATTTCTTGGTGTCAGGAGGACAAGGAGGGTTTTAAAGACAGGATTACTAGGATTGAGGCGGTAAGCCCTGAGCAGATGAAAGAGGGACCCTTTCAACAAAGGCAAGGAAGCCAGGGGAAAGGCAGGGGACGGGTGCTACAGAGTGAGGACCCATCTCCTGGGGAGGATGGCAAGGATGGTTGGCGAAATTATATTCCCCACGCAGCTGAGCCTGCCAACACATCTGCTCACTTCCTTCAAGATCCTAAATGACAGATCTTGTCGTTGTCTTGATGTTTGGGGGTGGTCTTGGGATCTTTGGCAGCTTAAAGAGCCAAGGAATGGCAGGCAGTTGCTACAGAGTGTGCAGCATAGCGCGCAGTGGGGAATGAAACTAACGGTGCAGGTGGCCAGGAGTGTACCATAGGAATGGGAGCCATTTTCAGCCTCTGGATACTGCCTCCTTAAAGTGACAAGCTCACCATCTAACCAGCAAGACTATTTCTGTCATTTTTATCAGTAAAGGTTAATTATACAAAATGATTTTCATTATGATATTTTCATAATTTTTTATCATTTCCGCATTTCATGACCTTTAAATGTCCCACCCCACTCCCACTGATTTCCTTCCTCATTCCTACCGGACTCCTTCTGCTTTGATGTTTTATTTGATTTTCCTTCTGCATTTGACAACCCAGTGGGTTTCATTAGGCTTACTTCCATTATCATGGGTGAGAGGTTGCTTACAGGAGCATGGACACCTGACCAGTGGGTTATAGCTAGGAAGAAAATGTTAGAGAAACCCCCCCCCCCTTTTTTTTAGCTTGGGAGGAAGATATCTGTTCTTCAGCTGTTTGAAGTGTTAAAGGTTTTTTGATACATTTATCTATGGTGCACCCTTACCTAAGCCCTAAGGACTTTTCACACCTTGTGACTAGGTTGAAGAACATCCCAGGTCTGACATTTGGAAAGGAATTTGTGTCATATAGTATGGATAGTATCTATCCATACCTTTTGGTTTTGCAGGGGTTTTAGTTAAACACATTGGATATTTTATTTATTTATTTTTTTGTTTTTACATCCCAACCAAAGTTTTCCCTCCCTCCTCTCTTCCCAGTTTCCCCTCAACCCCCATTCACTCCTCCTTTTCTGTTTCTCTTCTGAAAAGGGCGGGCCTCCTTTGGATATCAAGGGCCTATGTATATCAAGTAGTGGTGAGATGAGGTACCTCCTCTTCCATTAAGGCTGGATGAGGCAATCTGGTTGTAGGAAAGAGTCCCGAAGGCAGACAACAGAGTTAGAGGTAGCTCCTTCTCTCACTGTTTGGAGTCTCACAGGAATATCAAGTTAAACAACTGTGACAGTTATGCAGAGGTCCTAGCTCAGTCCCCTTCAGACTCTCTGGTTTTCAGTTCAGTCTGGGAGCCCTTATGACCCCAGGTTAGTTGATTCTATGGGTTTTCATGTGGTGGCCATGACCCCACTGGCTCCTACAATCCTTCCTCCCCCTCTTCCACCATATTCCCCAAGCTCTGTTTAATGTTTGACTATGGGTCTCTGCTTCTGTTTCCATCAGTTGCTGGATGAAGCCTCTCTAATGACTGTTGGGCTAGGCACCAATATACGAGTACAGCAGGATATCATTAGGAATTATGTCATTTGACATTTTTTTTCTAGTTGTGCTTGGTTCTATCCTAGAACTCTGGGGTATCCTGCTTCTGGGTCCTGGCCCTCAAGGGTGAGCTCCCTCTCATAGTATGGCTTTCAGGCTGGGCCAGTCATTGATTGGTCATGCCCATGATTTCTTCCCCATCTTTTACCCCAGTACATCTTATAGGCAGGGCAAATTGTAGATATAAGGGCTTGTGTCTAGGTTGGTGTCCCAATCCCTCCAGTAGAAATTCTGCTTGAATACAAAAGATGCCAATTCAGGCTTGGTATCCCCTGCTAGGTTTCCTTGCTAGGAGTCTTAGGTAGGCTCACCCTTATAGATTCCTGGGAGTTTCCTTTACTCTAGGCTTCTAGCTTATTCAAAAGATGCCCCCAGGTTCCAGTTGAGCCTCTGAATACTCTCCCTCTTTTTTTTTTCCCATCTGACCCATCCATTCATCCACCTCCATCCACACCCCTCTTCCAGTCCACCTGGGAGGCTTATTCTATCTCCCCTATCTCCCCTTCCCTGGTAGATCCATGTGTTACCCCTTGAGCCCTCCGTGTTATTGAGCTCCTCCGGGTCTGTGGATTGTAGCATGGTTATCCTTTACTTTACGGCTAATATTCACCTATGAGTGAATACATTTGTCGTTCTGGGTCTGGGTGACCTCACTCAGGATGGTCTTTTCTAGTTCCATCCATTTGCCAACAAATTTCATGATCTCATTGTTTTTAACAGCTGAGTAATACTCCATTGTGTAAATGTATCACATTTTAAAAAAAAAACATTAATACCACACGTTTCTGTATTTCTTTTTCTTCCAGTTAAAGATTTAGAGAAAAGAAAGGATCCAACAAAGCCCAGAGTCAAGGTTGTGGACAAAGGAAATGGAAGTAAACCAACGTCACCAGAAGGTTAGACATTTATGTGTTTAATTAATTTAATAATCAGCATGGTTGGCTTAATTGTGCAGATGAAACATTTGTTGTTGTTTCATGCAATATGTTACAAAGTTTGCCATTGGCTCTTTTCTCTCCACCTTCCCAATGGCTGTCAGCATTCGGTTGGGGGTTCTTTCGTTCACCTTTCTACGACTAAACAAACATCCACATGGAGGGCTGTCCTGACATATTCCTTGTGTCTGTTGCTCCTTCACTTTAGCGATTTCCCTTGTGGTTACTTCCAGGAGTCTGTGGTAAACTGTCTCTTCCGCTCTGTTCTCATTTGTGCCCCTCCTCCATCATGCTATGTATTTTTAAAACTAACCAAATTCTGCTTACGTCCTATCCCATATTTTGGCGTATAGCATTAATATTTTATAATTTCTACTAGGTTGTCTTCTTTAATTCATGACTTAATTCAAATAAGTTATTAATTTCAAACATGTGGTGATCTTAAACATATTCATTTGTCGTTAGTGTCCGACTTTATTGCACTATGCTCAGAGAATGTGGTATGCAGGGATATTTTTAAGTTTGTTGAGGTATTTTATTACTTAAATATGGCCAGCGGTTAGATTCAATCCACATGTCCTTGAGAAAAATGTATTTTAATTTCCCTCACTAATGTTTGTCCACTTCTATTTGAAACTGGCTATTTTTAATACTTGTAATGCTGGTGACATATAATGAGAGTTTTCTTTTCTAAGGAAAATTCACTTTTGTTATTGAAAATGATCCCTTTAGTTATTAGTCATTTAATATTTGTCTCAAAGCCGCAGTGTCTAAAATAAATGTCATTATGCCCTATTTACTGGGCATAATCACAAAACAATCCATTGTTTTTAACTGTAACTGTATTTGTGTTCCCAGGTTTATCCTGGGTAATCTTATGGAGAGATTGCATGACATTTGAATATTTTACAATCATTATATTTATTTATAATTGTGCTCACTTAAATTTGCCGAGACTTCTGATAATTTTGGACTTATAATCTATTTCTTTTCTTTATATATGTTATATTATATATATTATGCTGTATAACATGGATAATTATATATATAAATATCCATAGTCTTTATGTTCTTTTTCTTTTATTTATGGTTTCTGTTCCTCTTTATATTTGTTTTACCCTCTACCAACCTGGGGAATGTTCATTCTTTTGTATTTATTTGATATGATTGTATTAAGATTTAAGATGCATATGAAACTGAACAAAGTCTACAAGTCACTGATAGCTGTAGCACATGTCAACAATCCTTACAATGTTTTCAGGGTATCACACTGTTTTCTGTCTACCAGTTATGTCTCCTACTTTGTTTTGTGACATCTTGTATTTTATCTCAAGCCCATTTCACACACCTCATTTAAACCTGTTCTTTTTCTAAATGTTTAGAACCTCAAAGTGAGAAATATAAGTCTCAGTATCCTAAATTTTTCTATTTATATGTGCAACCATAGAAACCATTTTAGAGTTGCTCATCTGTACGTATTACAAAATAGGCAGAGTAGACAGACACACAGTCTGTTAACTACAGTTTGATATTTACTTCTAGTATATGGTATAGAAATGAGATTCAAAAAGACCTGTGAACCAGGCCTGATTTCACAGTTCAGTAATTCCAGATCCTTTGGAAGCTGAGGCAGGAGGGTTGCAAGCTCAAGACTTGCTGGGTTGCATCATGAGTAAAAGGCAAACCTGGGTGATGTAGTGAGACACTGTCTCAAAATAAAAAGCTGTAACATGAAAGAGCAGGGTCAGGATGTAGCTCAGGGAGAGACTGCATGCCTGGGATGAGGAAAGCTTGTGTTAGAGCTCATATTCACTATTCACTGTGTTTTGTCATTCATTTTAACATAGGTTAGCTTAAGAATGCAAAATATTAATGTGTGTTTCAATATGAAATGAGAAAGTTAAATAAAGGGTGTTGAAAAAGTACCTTCCTTCCATCCTTCCAACATTACTCAGCCGAAGGAACCAAAGTTTTTTTTTTTTTTTGAGCCTGTCCTAGAACTAGCTCTTGTAGACTAGGCTGTTCTCGAACTCACAGAGATCTGCCTGCCTCTGCCTCCCAAGTGCTGGGATTAAAGGCATGCACCACCACCACCTGGCTCTTTTTTTTTTTTTGTGGTGGGGTGGGGACAGTGGGAATTGAACCCACCTAGGATCTTGATCATGCCTGGCATATATTTTACTACTAAGTGACATCCTGTACTCCCAATCCATCAGTTTCTGACTTGCATGTTTCTGTTTTTTTTTTGTTAAATTAAATCCATTAATATTTTAATGTGGTTGTTTTTAAGTTCTCAGGTAAGATTTGGAATCGCATTCTTTGCCTGCTTATGCTTACAGAATATTTGAGATAAAAATCTGTGCATTCATTTGGCTTCAGAATTTACTAACTTTAGCTGCATATCACTAAATAGCCCTACACTTTCTATTCTCTGCCTTAAGCACCTTCCTCTTGTCCTTTCAAAACCCAGGACTGAGCGACGCGAATGAAAGCCAAAGAAGACAATAACGAAAGCCTGAGGGTGATAGGGGCACACGTTCTGAGAAACACGTGAAGCCTTTGAGGAGTGCACAGACCACAGTGCATGTACTCTCTTGGAGACATTCACGAGTGACTTTCCTGAATCCACGGTCAGGCAGGTGTATGGTAGTGATCAGGACCCATGTGGGGCCGGGGCAGGACTCCCGGGAGACTTGGAGGAAGACAGGTGGGATTATTCTCAAGTGAGGTGCCTGCAGGCCTGTGAGGACTCTAGGAAGGCACAGACTGCAGGAGAGAATTGTCTTACGATCTCTGGCTAGGTGTGGAATAGCTACCAGAAACCCTCGAGGTGCCAGGGCTTCAGGGAGGTGGAGGGAGGAGGAGCCGAAAGTCTGAGACCACCTCGGGTTACCTAATGAGTTCCAGGTCAGCGTGGGCTATGGGGTGAGGAAAATAAAAGTGGGGCTCAGGAAGAAGGAACGAAGGTAGGTTACAACAGTGCAGGTCAGCTTTAGGGTTCCTAGGGGGAGAAATGGGAGCGGGGACCACTAACCACTCATGGTTCCTCCCAAGACCTAGCATACGCCCGTTTCAGGATGAGATAGTCCCATGATTCACATCGAACTACGTCATTCTCTGTTTTCCCATCAACCTATACTCTTCCCGCGTGAGCAGTTATACTGAGGGCAGCTCAGTAGCGGTTCTCTCGCATATGCCAAAATTTTAGCTTAAATGCAAGGAGCTCGGATGCTTAGCTGAAACTTCTGTGCTGTGAAGTAGTCACTTAATTTTAATACACTGCACACATCTCTTCAATGCTCCAAAGCCAGCTTGCAAACAGCAGTGGTATTTGCCTTTGAGCACAGCGCTGGCACGTTGACGCGAATGGTTCTTTCCCCATGGCTGTCCAAACAGCTTTCTCTATTTATTTTTGGCATTTTTGAGGAAGAAAGCAGAACCAGATTGGAAAAGATTATGGGCCAGATAGGAAAAGAAACTTAAGGTTTCTTTCTTTTCTGCTCATTCTTTTTCTTTTTCAATTAAGCCCATCAGCCTCTGTTTTCCTACCCATGTACTAAAGGACTAGATCTGCTTAGCTTCTGGAATCACGTGAGATCAGGTGCTTTCCACACACTACTGCCTTAGACAGTAAGGCTTAGCAAAAGCCCTCCTTTTTCTCGTTATGTTCTCTGCTCTAACAAAAGAACTGGAGACTAGAGGCTAGAATTCCCATTTTCTTTTCTTCTCTAATTTTTATTAATTTTTCCTCCATACAATAGCGCTCTGATTTTCTAAGGAAAAAGCCCGAAAAGCATGAGATGGGTTTGTTCTTCTTTCCACAATAACAATATTTTGTGGGGCAGCTCAGTCGTCTACTAGTTTTTAAATAATGTTTTATCGGGGCACAGTTTTGCTCATTCCTGACTATTGTCTATGGCTGCTCTCCCATAATGTCAGCATTGAAGTGTTCCAAGAAGAGATCACATGGCCGGCAAAGACTCAAGAACTCGCTATCTTGACCTCTTCAGAATATGGCTGTTGATTCTTGCCTTAGAGTGTTTAAAACTTTCAGACGTGTTGGGACTGAATCCCTCACTAAATTGTTTTTTTTGTTTTTTTGTTTTTTGTTTTTTTTTTTTTTTTTCCTGAGGACATTTGATCTGTTCTGCGATTCCCAATCAGAACCGCTTAGGATGTAATCTCATTTATGAATCTGCAAAAGATTCCATTTCTTCTAAGTCCACATTTGTCTTTTTTTTTTTTAAACTAGCAACATGAGAACTGCTGTGTTAGTTGTGAAGATTGAGTGAATTAGTGTAAGTCAGCTAAATACTTAGAACACAGTGAGTGCTATTGGAATATTTATTATTAATATTAGACTGCTTGAAACTGAGCATAGTAGTGAAAGCCTGTAATCCCAACACACAGGAAGGATGAGTTTGAGGCCACGTGGTCTACATAGTGAGCTCTAGGGCAACCCTGACTACATGTTGAGTATCTGGTTTAAAAACAAATAAACAAACACAATAATAAAATAAACAAGACACTCCAAATACTAGAAAGGGTACTTATAGATCCATCTCTCTCTCTGTCTGTCTATCTATCTATCTATCTATTTATCTATCTATCTATCTATCTATCTATCTATCTATCTATCATCTATCTATCTACCTTCCTATCTATTTATGGATCTATCTATCTATCTTTGACAAAGTCTTATACCCTAGAGGCTAGTCTCAAACTTGCTAAAGCTGTTCTTGAACTCCTGACCTTCCTACCTCTGACTCTCCAGTGCTGGGTTTATAAGTGTTTCATACTTGACTAAGAGCCCTATCTTTTCTATTGATTTGACAGTGACCACACAGATGAGATTTGATATTCATCCCCTAGTGGGGGAAGCACTGAGTTATCTACCGGGATTAACTGATGTCTACCCCCATGGAGCCTGTGCAGTTCAGTGCAGCTCAGCACAGGTATCAAATGGTTTTCCCCATGAGAAGTCGGCTCTGAATTATGCACATTAATTATGTTTGGATATAGCTAGGTCTTATGATGGTGCTCAGGGCATATTTTCTCTTCTTCTTTGTCTTCCTCCTCCTTCATTCCTTTTTCTTTTCCCCTCAAGATGGTTTCCATTTGGTCCTGGCTGTCTTGGAACTTGCTTTGTAGACCAGGCTGGCCTGGAACTCTTCCGAGTCCTGGGATTTAAGGCATGTGCCACTAACATCCTGCCATATTTTCACTTCTTAACATCACTTTGACACCTTCATGGTTCTTAACTCATAGCTAAAAGGCTGATTTAAAAAATTATCACCTTCCCCACTAGTTTTCTAGGACTTACACATGCCAAATTCAAGGTTGTGGATTCATCTTGGAAACCGTGGGTCTATTTGGGATTTAAATTTCAGTTAGACAGAGGCCAGAAAATCAGTTAAAACACAGGGATATAGGTGTGTTTTTTGGCAAATTCTGGCTAAATCCTGAGTCCATTACTATAAGCAAGGGGGAAAGTTTGGCGTTGTCAGAAGTGTGGTACTGGGGTTTAGATATGGACTAGACCGTCACACCCAGAAGCAGCAAACAACCTCAGAAATTCGTCAGCGGGCAACTTCATTGCTTTTGGAACATCCTAAAGAATACTCACCTAGATCTTAAATATCTTTGGATGGGTATATATTTGTATGGTATGTGTGTGATGTGTGTGTGTGTGTGTGTGTGGTGTGTATGTATGTGCACATGTGCGTGTGTGTGTATGCACATATATATGTGAACATAATCTCCACAGCTCACATGTGGAGGTTAGAGGAGAGCCCATGTGCCACTTTCCACCTTGTTTGGGACAGGATTTCTCATTCATGTCTGTGCATGCCAGGTTAGGTGGCCGGTGAGCATCCGTGGGTTATTCTGTCTCTGTCTCTTATCTTGGTATACGAGAACTGGGATAACAGTTGCGTGCTGTCTACCACGGTGGCTTTACCTGGGTTCTAGGGCTTCAAACTCAGCTTCTCTTGCTTGGGTGGCAATGCTTGGCCCCTTGGGCTGTTTCCCCACTGCTACTTATACAAACGTTGGAGGCGTAGGTCTGTTACTCACCCCGGTCCCTGATGCAATTGATGGGTGCGGTTAGCAAGGGACACAGAAGGCAGGGCTAGCAGGATGCTGCAAACTGTTCTATGGTCAACGTATGTGACCAGGAGGAATACACTGTCCGTTACTGATAAACTTCACAGCAAAGACAAACCACTAACCTAGTCATTTTCAAGTAGTATGGTCAGTCCTTAATGGATGTGCTGTAGTTTGTAAGGCTGGCCACACAGTCGGTTTGCATCTGCCAGCATCATCATAAACAGGTGGTCGATGCATCGCACTCACACTCCGATGGCTGCGCTCTCAGCAGGGGGCCGGAGTGTTTTGGCACCATTGTAGATATGGGGCCGTTGTTGCACATATGGTCATCTATAGACTGAAGTGTCACTGTGCGGTCAGGCCTGTGTTTCGGTCATTGTCACACCTAGGGTCTCAGTCCAGTGTTAGTTGCTCTCTCTTGCTTACTGGCTTTGTGTTTTTCTTTTCTTTCTTTTTTTCTGGGATGGCTTTATTCACAAGCAAGCTTCCCCAGACAATACCAAAGGGCCTGGGGGTGCTCTTCAAAAGAGTTATACGGTAGCAAGGCATCCCAGTGTCATATGGGAGAAGGCCTGGATAATGCGTCATTAATTAATTCATTAATTCATTTTATTACTGAGGATCACACCAAGGGACTCATGCACACTCGACAAGCACTCTGTCACTGAACCGCATCTTTAGCCCTGGTTATTTCAGAAGCTGCCCCGAGAGCAGTTGTAATGGTCTATACGATCGTTTCTGAATCTAGCGCCATTAGCAGGGAGACGCAAGGGTCTGACTGGCCCCATCAGGATCGACTCACAAAGACTGACTCAGGATGAACTGAAAAGGAGATGCAGATGTAGCTTAGTGGGTAGACTGCTTGCCTAGAAGGCAGAAAGCCCTGGGTTCAGTCCTTAGCACCTCATAAAACTAGGCATGAGAATTATGTCTGTAATCCCAGTACTCTAGAATGAGGGTGACTAGATATTCAAGGACATCCTTACCTATATAAGGAGTTCAAGGCCAGACAGTATTACACAAGACTCTAGCTAAACAAACAAAAACCAAACCAACCAACTGAAACAAATGACCTCAGAATGTACTTGGGAACACACACACACACACACACACACACACACACACACACACACACGTTCACTATAGAAAGTTGCGTTCGCCTGGATTTTCTCATAAATGTGCCCTCTTACAGAAATCGCTTCTTACACTGTGTTAGTTACTTTTCCTTGCTGTGACTAAATACTTGACAAGTGTAACATGAGGGGCCGGCTTGTTGGGGTTTCTGTCCGGCCCAGTACCCCAACAAGCTAGCAAGTCTCAAGGAAAATCACACACAGGACTCCATAAGGTTATAAACTGATTGGCCCATTAGGTCAGGCTTCTTGTTGACTCTTATAACATATATTACCCCATTATCCTTATCTATGTTAGCCACATGGGCTCAGTACCTTTCTCAGTGTGACAGCTTACATATTGCCTCTTTGGTGGTCTACGCAGGAATGGTGGAGGGAGTTTCCTGCTTCCCAGAATACTCCTGTTCTCATTGCATCACCTCTACTTCCTGTCTGGTTTTCCCACCTATACTGCCTGCCTGGCCAATCAGCGTTTTATTAAAATATGATTGACAGAATACAGACAATTCTCCCACATCAGACAAGAAGAAACTTGAGGGAGAAGGACTTTGTCGTGACTCATTGTCTGAGGGGGATCCAGGCCGTCACCATGGGGTTGGCATGGTGGCAAGTGGCTTTATGGCAGTGGGAATGTGCAATGGTCTATTTCTCACACTGTAGGGAATCTGGAAACCGAGAGAGGACAGGAAGCAAGGCCCAGCTATAACTCTCCAAACTCACTCCCAGGGACTCACTTTCTCCATTGCAACTCTGCCTCCTAAAGTTCCTGAAACTTCCCCAAACTGCCTAGCCAGCTGGGGACCAAGTCAAAGTCAAATCATCCTTTGGCAGGCATTTCCCATGCAAATCTTAACACTCACCTCATGAAAGAGTTGAAGGTTAAACAATAACAACAACAACAGAGTAAACTCCTACAAGGTGTAAGTTGCCACTTAGAGCTGCTTTTGCCTTCCATGCTCTTGACTTCAGAAGAGTGACATGTTCTTTGCAAAACAGTGGTTCAATGCATCTTCAGTGGGAGTGGGGCAATCTTCAAAGGGGCAAAGTTGGTTCTTGGGGTAGAGGTGAAAAGCGTTTTTCATTCCTTTTATGCTCATAGCTTAGATATACATAAGCACATAAGCAGATACCCAGGACATGACATCCACACTTCGTGAGGAGGCAATTAGGCAAAAGTGTGTCTGGAGGGTCTTCTTATGGGAAGAAAGTTTTAAAAGATTAGGGGATGACATGGGGATTGGACTGCTAGTGTTAGACCTTCGATTTTCTCTTTCTCCTTTGGGGCCCTTGATAAGTTAACAAATTGTGGACACTTTTTTTTCCTTCTTGGCCTCCACTAAAAGTTATCATTTTCAGCCTGTGACTTCTATAGTAGTAAGAATTCTTAGCTGCATCCAAAGTAAAGTTTCAAATTTTTCACATTTGAAAAATGAGTTGCAATATTTAAATAAATCAGCTACTTTTTAAAATCAATGTGTACTGTAGTGACTTTGGCAGAGTCCATCTCTTTCCAGAATGGTGGAGCCCTTCTGGTCTGTTCTTAAGTTCTTGTCTGTAACAAGAAGGGGCCTGCTTGTTGGGGTTTATGTCCTGTCTAGTTCCCCATAGCTGGCAAGCCCCAAAGAAAAATCACACAGAGATCTCCATAAGTTATAAAACTGATTGGCCCATTAGCTCAGGCTACTTATTAGCTCTTGTAGCTTATATTAACCCTTTATTCTTATCTATGTTAGCCACATGGCTCGGTGCCTTTCTCAGCAGGGCATCTCACATCTTGCTTCTTTGGTGGTCTGGGAAGAACTGTGAAGGGAGCTTCCTGCTTCCAGAATACTCCTGTTCTCATCGCCATGCCTCTACTTCCTGTCAGGTTTACCCACCTATACTTTCTGCCTGGCCAATCAGCATTTATTTAAAACATGATTGACAGAATATAGACAATTCTCCCGCACCACTTCTCTAAGAATATTCTAGAACTCCTTGTCTCTGTCTCTGCAGAGCTAGCTGTTGGTATCAAAAGGAACAGGTGTTTTGGACTTAAAGTTGCTGAGGTTTACTTGTCATTAGTTACCGAGATGGCTGAGCTGTTGAGTTCATAGACATTTACCAAGGACAACTAAAGTAAGCACATAGCCAGATATTCAGCAAAAACATCTGTACAATTGCATACTTCAGGAAGAGCTGACAGCAAATAGGGCTGTTCCACACTGGCTTTAGAATTTGCAAAACATTTATCTGAAAGCAGAACTGATGAGACAGATTAGCCTTCTTTGAGTCGCTGTTGAGAAAACTGGAAAGTAACTAGGGATCTATTCAAACAATTTCTAAAACTGGCTTCATACAAATGTTATTAGGCAGCACCATGTGTTTTCAAAGGAATTCCAATCTATTTTTGATATCTTGATTATGGCAGGTTCACTTTTGAGAAGGCAGATAAAGGGTGTGTGTATATGTGTGTGTGGAAAGTGAATGGGTAAAATGGGAGTCGTTGGGGACAAGAATAATAACTGTGTTGGCATGAAGTGAGGACTACACATGGACAAGTCAAGAGCAGTAGAATTAATTAAGCTTTGAAAAGAAAAATGAATGGTTTAGCTTCATTTTGTGGGCCGGGGAGAGAGCAGTAATCTTAGGATTTCAGCTGATGGGAAGACTCCTGCCTCAGTTTCTCAGGTTCTGTGGTTGCAGGTGTGCATCACCACCGCTAGCTCATCTGCGTCTGTTAAACAGAGATGCCGCGGCTCCCCAGAGCAGGCATCCTGTCTATGATTGAATTGAAATCTGTCAGCCATAGACTCCTGCGGGCATACAGAAGCTTCTGATCCCCCTTCCAAGTTGACAGCCCTTTAACTGTGGAAGCTGCTGCCTTCTCGCAGGCCCTTGGAGCGGGGAGACATGTGATGACTGTGCTGTTTATAGGACTGTCAGTTACTGTTATGATCTGAGCTCTGAGTGGCAGCTGCAGTGTTCTCCTGGCTGCGGCGCAGTGACGGGGCTGCACATTCTGCCAAGTTGTGCTATACGAACCGCAGGTCGACTCCAGGACAAATGCTGATAGATCTGGTTTCATGCTCTGCGTAACTCCACAGCTTGTTGGCTTTGCCTCTTTCCCTCTCTCCATCTCTCTCTCTCTCTCTCTCTCTCTCTCTCTCTCTCTCTCTCTCTTTGTCTGTCTCTTTCTGTTTATTTCTTTTGTGATAGAATTTGAAGTGTATTTGGCTAAGGAGTTGAGTCTTTGTAGTCAGGCCTATCTTTGAATTTAGCCTTTCCATTTTCTCAGTGTATGGGGGAGTGGGCAGAATTCCTACTCTCTCTAGCTATTTAATCTCTTTTCTATGAAGCGGAAGAACACTTATCATATAGGACTAATATTGCTTTTTAATTGAAAAGACATTTGTAAGGAAGGAGATTTATAATGGACTTACAAAATCATGGAGGCAGTCAGCAAGCTGGGGACTCAGGAGACAAGAACGGTGTAGATTTAGTTCAATTTGGAAGGCTGGAGCTTGCGGCATCAATTTCGGCAAGCTCAAGGCAAGAAACACAGCTGCCCCAAGGTGTCTAGTCATCTGACAGGAATTCCCTCTTCCATTGTCGTTGGCTCTATTCGGGTATTGATGTTCAGTTGATTAAGTGAGGTTCAAACTCGGTAGACAGAGCAATCTGCTCTCCTGTCTCATCAAGAAACATTTTCATAAACACATAAAGACTAATGTTTAGTCAAATGTGTAGGTACACATAATATAGCTCAGTCAGAATTAATGACATAAAACACAATAGACATTAGACAATCACTACTCATTTCTGCAGTTTTTCTAAGAAGTAAGGCATCCCAGAAAGAACTAAGAGCAGGCTAGGAAGAGGATTTTGGGGAGCATTGTGCTAGATGGCCCACCAAGGATGCTGTGGCGACGGACTGAATTTTGTATTGATTGGACTGAGAAGCACCCAAGAGCTTACTGCAGCACACTATTGGGAATGTCCACTATGGTGATTTCAGAGGTGATCAAATAAGGAGAGGACTCTGACCTAATCAATAGATAATTTCCTTGATGGGTTCACAATATGATGGCATGGTTAGGAGGAGACCAAATGTAGAAATTAGAGACAGGGCTGCCTTAGAAGAGGTAGGTCACTGGGGCAGTCTTGTTCTGGGCTCTAGCATGTTGATTCTTTCCTGAATGTCTATCCTGGCCTCCATGATGTGAATTGATCTGCCCTGCCGTGCTTTTTCCACAAAGTCAGCTGAGACTGTTAAAGCCATATTCCCTTCCCAAAGTCATTTATATCAAGTATTTTGTCCAAGCAATGAGAAAAGTAGCTAATACAGATGCCTTAAAAGGCACACCTCCACCGAAGGTTGGAGAAAAGGAGAACTAACTGTAATCTGGTTAGAATGAATGCCAACTAGAGCTGAAATATCCTTGCTCCGTACCCACTAATGGGCAGTTTCCAAAGTGGTCTCACATGTGTTTGTCTGGCACTCAGGAAGACAAGGCGAATGCAGAGGACCTAAAGGAGGGGATGAGTCTCACCTACGGCTGTGGGGAAGCTTTGCAGAGCTGGTCTGGCTGCTACTTGGGGTTTGAAGGATGAGCAGGGGTTTACCTGGTGAAATATCTTCCAGCATATTTCTTGCTTCTTTTCAGATAAACTTGTGTTGATGAATACTTGTCTTCACAAGCACATAATCATTTCTGCTTAAACTATAGACTTTTGATTTAAATGCAACCAGGACAGAAGGAAGATTGTTATCATTATGAAAGGATCATGAAATTGCCAGGGTCTTCTAATCATCTTCATGCTTAGTTATTCTGTGGTCACTTTACCCAAGATTATTTTACTTCCTTTTCTACTTATTAACCACTTGCATGCATACACATACACAGATGTGAATTTTTAGATAACAGAACATAGATGTGAGTTTCAAAATAAGCTGAGTTAGAGTTTGGATGCTTGCATCACACTCTTGGATGACATAGACATTGAAATTATTTTTCCTGGTGATATGTTCTGTATGCAAGATAGCGTTGTTTTTTCCCCAGTAGCTGTTTAATTAATTATTTTTAAATGTATGTCTCCCAAAGTCTTAGACATATAGCTTCAACCGTGATATATGTCACTGCCACCATCCTAATTGCTGCTTTCCCTTCTCCCAGGAATTCATTTCCCTGGTTCTATTGCTATACCTTCTCTTGTTCGTGCTTTTTTTAAACCTCATTCTAGCACATTGATGCATACTTTTATGATATTATGCTAAATAGACTCTTCTGTGACTTAGCTTATTTGTATGAGCTAACGCTACCACTAGCTTACTGTATCTGCGGAGGTTCGCCCAGACCTCTGCATTCCCACGAAGTAGCTCACTTAGTTTTGCTGTCTACTGTTCATGTGTGTCAGGTACTCTTCCTCTTGCTCTCGGGTGTCTGTGCGAGTCCCAGAAGTGTGCTGTTATGAACCATGTTACTGTTTTAGTCTTACCTCTTGTCTCCAATGTGTAAAAGAATTGCGCAAGAGTGACAGACTTGCCAGTGGGGTGCCAGAACACCAAAATTAGCAGTTACTGTGCTGTAGAAGGAACTGGAAGAGATGTATGACAAAGAGTTTGTAGCCATTTATATCTTCACTAGAACTGCATAAGAAGCCCTGAGGGTTCACATTGTTTACATTGAACTTACTATTTTATACTTATTATAATCACAGATAGTGAATACTACTTGTTAGTATTTATCCTGTCATACCTAGTTTTTGTAAACTTGACACAGCTTGACATACCTGGGAAGAGGGAATCGCAACAGAGAAACTACTTTGTTCTGATTAGTGTACAGGTTTCTTCGTAGGCCATTTTTGCTTTTTGTTTGTTTGTTTTCTTGACTGCTGATTGATGTGGGAGGGCCGAGTTCACCGCTGGCAGCGCCATCCCTGGGCAGGTGGACCTGGGCTAGAGAAGAGAGTTAACTGTGCAAGCCAAGGCAGAGAGTTAGTGAACAGTGTTTTCCCACGATCTCTGCTTCAGGTTCCTGCCCTGAACTCATGCCTTGCCTTCCCTCAATAATGGGCTGGAACCAGTATTCTGAAATAAAACCTTTCCCCCCAAGTTGGTTCTGGTCAGTGTTTTATCATGAAAAGCAAACCAGGGTGTGCATTAATGAGATTTTGTTGGGAATAAAGTTAAATCGGCAGATGAGTTCAGAGGAATTGAATCATTACTATGTTGACTCTTCCAGTTTATGAACACAGGGAATCTCTACATGTATGTAAGTGGCAGCTTTTCTTTGCTGTTTTCTAACCTCACCAATGTTTCCATGCATGTTTTGGCAAATACATATGTCAGTATATTTTCATCTTTAGGGCAATCGTAAGTGGCAATACATCTATTAACTTATGCCAGTTGAATGAACACATTATATTTCACTATGGTCTTGTTAGGACCACTAAGATAATTAAACATTTTTTGTTTACTCATTGGTCATTATTTCCTGCCCTCTGAAGTGTCTGCTCATGATTCTTTACTCTTGAAAGTAATAGTTTTCCATTTCCCCTACTGTATAATGTTTCTTCTTGGTTGTAATCTATCATTTTTCTTCTCTTTCTGTCTGTTTGAGACAGTCTCCCCTTATAGAGCCCCAAATCCTGGTGATCCTCTTGCCTCTGACTTCCTAACGATGTGATTTTAAGTGTCAACCATTAAAGTTATCAATATTTTGGCTTACAGTCAATTAATTTTATATTATACTTTAGGCCTGGATATAATTTATTTATGAGTGAGCTTAATCGAGAGGATTTTCTTTTTATTGGAAATCATTTTGAAAATAGAAAAGTTAAGCTCCCCCACTCTTTGGGATAAGAAGGGATTTTCAGCCTATGATCTTTTCTGAGCCTGGGAAGATAGCTCAGTGAGAGAGTGCTTGCCTCAGATGGGTGTGGCCCCTGGGCCACCCTCTAACACTGAAAAAACAAACAGCCATGAAACCTAAGAAAGTATAAGCAAGAGGAAAAATTCTAGAAAAATCTTTTGTACATTTCCTCAATTATTTTGACAATATTTCTAGAAGTTTTGAAAGAAACAAAACCCCATCATTTGGGAGTTAGGGGGTCTTCATTTAACAACTAATAAAAAAATGAGTTCTCAAAGCATAATAAGATAACGATTTCCCCAGATTATGACCAAAACTTAAGGAATTTCTGTCCCATGGATTGTGGTAGTATCTAGTTTAGAATTTTTAAAGTTCCAGTAGGGAATGAGTCGTAAGTACAGAGCTGGTATCTTCCTTCTATTAAATGAGGGGAATTTAGGGCCAAAAAATGTAAAAGATAGCTCTGGATTGAGTTGTCCTATTGAGCTTCCACAATGAAGGCTGGACTATTCCCTTGGCAAGTACATTATCCCCCATCTGGTAAAAGGATCTGGGTCTTTCATGCATATTTATGTCTGGAAAAAAAATCCAGCTTCTTTAAGCAAATGTGGTGTGGTAGATGCAAAGACAAATTGATTCAACTGCCTGTCTCTTTTGTCAGCCACAGTAGTTCAGCTGCCTTGATGATACAAGCATTTTGTTTCCTCAGTTTTTAAAAATTTGGTACCCATGTATGATGATATAGCTTGGTCATATCCCCTCCCGCCCTCTTCAGCCACCACCTTCCTCAATAAGTCTCTCTCCCAAATTCATTTCTTTTGTCATAACCCACTGAATCCAATTAGTGCTGACCCTCTGCATGTGGGAATAGTGCCAACCACTGGGACATGGGCAACCTACCAGTGGCCACCCCTCCAAAGTGACCCTATCTTCCTCAGCCGCCATTAACCAATGGTCAGTAGTTCCTCAGGGAGGAGTGGAAAATGGGAGCCCCTCCCCACTTAACGCTGGAATTTGTTCTGGCTTTATCATGTGCAGGCGATCATAACTGCTATTATATTATATGGATAACTACCATTATATTATATTATATTATATTAATAACTACCACTCCATTTCCAGAAGACAGCATCTCACAGCTCACAGCCCCATCTTCTGACTCTTACATTCTTTCTGCCCTCTCATCCGTGACATTCCGTGAGCCTTGGAGAGGGTGGTTGATAGAGATTCTCCATCTGTGGCCGAGCTCTCATTGCAGGTTATTCTCTGCACTTTGAACTCGTAGAAGTTTCTGCATTAGCCATTCCCCAACCAAGGATGAGAGAGCACACATCTATGGCTAGAAACACAAATATTTGGAAGGCAGTTTGATACCATGACTGTGCGGCAAAACAACATCAATAGGTTCTCCCCCAGGACTGATGACTTTCCTAACCATGGGTTTTGACCATGCTTACAGTACTCCATATGAATTCCCTCCTGTGTAGCAGACCTGAAATTCAATCAAGATAGCATTCTCTCCCCCCCCACCATAGTCTTGCTACTGTTGTGCCAGTGAGCACATCTTGTCCATGGATCATGTTATTTCTGATTGGGATTTTCTGTATTTTTGGTTTTCAATGTGCAAATTATATTTTAAATATTGTTATGTTGTCATTTTAATGTTAAAACATAAACCAAGTAGGAATTTTTCTGGTCTGGCAAAAATTAAAATTTAATAAGGATGTCCATATGTGCACACAATTACTTCTATTTTAGTATGAAGATCCTATTCTATTTAGTACGAAGGACAAACTGTAGCATGAACCAAAACCAGTTAAGACACTAAAAATGCCATAATATTTCTTTCAAGGATTTGTAAACCACTTTAAGACTACCCCAACCATCTTGGTCCTGTGTGAGCAGAGGGGCTTTCACGTGATCACCCACAGACCTGTGTTTCCTCAGGCAACCATCAGTGATTGTGAAGACCGGTTTCAGTGGGCACCATCCCTGACGGTCAGGCACTGGTGGGACCATGCCAAAAACCTGGGGCCCTTATGGATCACTATGTACAGTACTAACTGAACTGCTGATAACCCGTCTTTAGGAGTGAAATCTTTTTGTCACGTAGAAGCAATATGAGAATCAACAACACTAACAACAAAGCACAAAACAGACTTGGGGAAGTCTTTGAACCCTTCCTCAATTTTCTTTTTCCAAATGAACATCATTCTTAATCAGAGGTCTCTGTGCCATTTTTATATATCGGCAATCAATCCCACACCAGTTATGTTTTAAGGGGTTATTTATTTTGGGAGGTAAAACTTACATACACCATAAACCGTCAGGAAGGGAGCCTAGTCGCTGGAGCAGGAGCCGGGACCAAGCGCCGGAACCAAGAGGGCCTGATCCGGGATCTGTGTCTCTTTTTAAAAGAGAAATATACCACGCCCCAGTGGGCTGGTATTTCAGCGGCTATTGGCTGATGGAGCGGAAGGCGCTCCCCGCCGCACTGTGGGCTCGTGCTTCAGCGACTATTGGCTGAGGCAGCAGAAGATACTCCCACAACACCTTCCCCTTTTGTTTAAGTAAGAGAGTTCTAAGCCTACTATGAAATTATATACAGTAAGTACAAACCTACACAATTATATACAATAAGTACAAATATCCTATTCTAACTAGCTAAAGTCTTGTATAATAAATAACTTGGCCAAGTCATGAAAGGAAAGTAACTACGTTTATATAATCTTCCATCCCATCAAAGATCTGAGAAGGGAAATAATGTTACCTGAGTAATTAGGAAGTGCAATCAAACTTCCAGAACATGTAACAAATCACAGAGACAACTGGCTACCTGGGCAAACACCCAAAGTCACGTTTGCAGCATTGAAGCAACCAACTTTGGCTAAGGCCTAACGTAACTGACATACCATTTTCAAAGGCAAGGAACTTTTCAAAACTATCTTACCCTGTCTTGGCAGGATATGACAGTCCTGTTTTATCCATTTACGGATATTCTGAAACTCTGTCAGTAGTTGAGATATGGGCATTTCTTTACCCAAAGGCCAGTTCTGCCAAGAAGAAAGGCTCCAGGTGGAGTGTCTTTGGTGCTCAACATTCTCTCGGGAATAGGTCAGTGTTGCCAGGAGTATTTGTGTCTCACTACCACAGAACTCTGAGTTAGATTAAAGGCCATTTTCTACAGCTCTTTGAAGAGGTTGGAGATTATCTATCTATACTGAATATAATCTCTATATATCTAAAGAACCTGATTAGTCTAATTATAAATGTCAAATTTAGATGACTATTGTTCTATATAATTCTCAATATCTATTTAACTTAAAGACTGAGATAATAAACAACTGTGCAATAAATGAGGACAATGTGACCTCCAAATATAAACAATGTGCAAGTATACATTGCAATATGGTAAATATATATATCAATACATAAACAATATATAAATATCTTAATCAGAGGTAGAAGTGTACAATGCAATATGGTAAAATATACATATATCAATACAATATATATATATGTCAATACATAAAAATGTTTTGAACAGAGGTAGAAGCATGCATGCATAAAATAGTCAACATTTATATACTTAGCCTTGGCTTATCTGGCCTGGGGCAGGAGAGAAGCATTTGCCCTTCCTGGCCTCCCGCCCATCCTGGGAGGATGGCCCTAACTGACACTGCTGAGACCTTTCCTGGAAAGACTCTGCAGGCCAAAGCCCAAGACTGGAAGACTCTGTACAGACACCTCTTTCTAAAGCACACAGCGGATGAGTTGCCAGGTTGGCCTGAACCTGACAGCCCTTTGCTAACTATTTCCAGAACCCTCGGGTCTGCTGCCAACCATTACTACATTTTTTTTCCCTTGGAAGAATGCATTTAAGGCAAGAGTTATAAAAAAGATGGCAGCTCTGATGGGAACTTTATTGTATTCTTAGCACTAAGTTGTCTGAACGGCGCTGAAACCGACTCGCGCTTTGAAAGGTTCTGATAGTAACGTGTGTGCTATTGTGGTTTGCGCTTTTGCAGAGATAAAATTCTTCTGTGAGACTCCAGCCATCGCTGACATTGTCATCCTGGTCGATGGGTCGTGGAGTATTGGGAGATTCAACTTCAGGCTGGTGCGGAATTTCTTGGAAAACCTGGTCACAGCGTTCAACGTGGGCTCAGAGAAGACACGGATTGGTATACCTTATGGACCATAGAAGCTAGTTGCTACTACAAAATGTCTGGGAAGATTCTTCCGAAACTCAGAAACCCTTTACAAAGCTGCTTTCAAAGTTATCAAAAGATCAACTACACCGTTGTTCCTGAAAACACATGTTCACATCAATAAATATTTTTCCCTAGCAATTTTATATTATCCTTACTAAATTTTCCCATTCATGCTGCCATTCACTTGACTATTGAATACACTAATTCTCTTTTTAGCCTACCTTTTAATATTGATATTAATAAAGCTTTAGAATATCACTTGCATAAGAATTCATCAACAGCCATCTGTGTTTAAAAGAAGCAGCCAAGTCCAGGGAAATGTTGAATTGAAAAGCTGGAAATAATATTTTGACATTATAGTCATTGTCAAATTAATTCTAGTTATAATTAAAAGAGAAAAAATATCCTGTAAATCTTTGTGTTATATTCTAAGCAATAAAATAGTATATTTTCTATAAAAGTAGTAACATTTAAGTAATCATTAAGAACATCATTCCTTTGAGAATAAAATGGCAGCAAATACGTCTAGATCTTTTATCTACACACAACCGGCCTTTTTTGCTTTTAAATGCTAAATACCTTGTTATTTGATAGTGTCCCAAGAACTAGAAAATATGTAAACTCCTTCCACTCCTAGACACATCCAACTAGACTCCTTCCCTAATGTCAGGGTTTCTTTTGGAAGCACAACACCAGGCAAAGAGACAAATGCTAGACAGATTACACCATCGGTCATCCTGCTTTCCCGAGTGGTCACGTGATCGCGCACAGCGGGTAACTTCCTGCTCTGTCTTCCTTCTTTCCAGGCTTGGCACAATACAGTGGCGACCCCAGAATAGAGTGGCACTTGAACGCCTTTAACACGAAAGATGAAGTGATTGACGCTGTCCGAAGCCTTCCCTACAAAGGAGGAAACACTCTAACAGGTCTGTTTTCTTCAATGCGCGTTCTTAGCGAACTATTTTGCTGAAGAGCAATATTATCGTATTACCGTATTTTGCTCCTTTTTAGGAGGTGGCATAGTGGTTTTTTTTTCTTCTACCATGAAACATCAAAAGCTCTTAGCTAACCTTTCTTTTTAATCAAGCAGCATTAAGACTTAATCCAGTTCAATCCAAAGAAATATTGATTTTGTACTTAGATTCTGAGGATAATGATAGAAAAGCAAGAAAAATCTTTGTTTCCCACAGTTACATAGCTACATTTTCTATACAAGTAGAAAGCTTGCTATGTTCAGTAGAACAGTGCAGTTCATAGCACACGATCGGCCTGAATCTGAACGCAGGTGTTGGCAGCATTCATTGGCATTGTGTGGCATGGTGGTACATGCAGCGCAGTGTCCATTTTATGCGTTCAAAAGTAAGGCTGTGTGATGCAGTATGGAAGAGTGCCGCCACCACCTTGGATTCCTTACATATTATTTATGTATTCTATTTATTTGTATTTACTTGAGGCAGTATCTCACTGTGCGGCCCTGGCTGGCCGGGGACTCTTTGTATAGACCAGGCTGGCCTCAGGTTCACAGAGATCATCCTGCCTCTGCCTCCCCAGGGCTGGGATTTAAGGTGTGTGCCAACATCCCCTCCTCATTGCACACTTGATTTTGAATTAATTTGTGGTCCACTCTATTTAGTAACCTTTAACTGATGATAGATTTTTTTTTTTTTTGCCAGCCTTATGACCCCAGATATACAGGGGTTATATCGTTCACAGTTTAAGAAACCTAGAAGGAAATGAAGCCACCATGGAAGCCAATAGCTGTCAGCCGCTGCAGGGGGTCTGCCGTCTCTGCAGCCTCTCCTTTCCCTTTTCTGAGACAGTTTAGCTATGGAGAATAGGCAGGGTTGGAGCTCAGCAGTCCCCTGCCTCTGCCCCCGAGTGCTGGGATTCTGAGTGTGCATCATCACACTCAGTTATCTTCTTTTTAATTAATGATTTTTAGTCTTCCCCCTTATTTGAAACTTCAATTACTAGTTGTTGACTTTTGGAGATTTTTGACCCACTAGTATTATAAACGGTTATTATAAGAATATTCACATTAAAAATATCTGTGGCAAAAAATACATGGTTTATGTAGATGTGGTTTATTTTGTATTATTTTATTTTTAGTGCACTAATGAGTTTAATGGATAAAGTAGACAATATGCAATAACAAAGAGGCAATACAAGGGAGAAGATGGAAATTCAATTAAAGGATCCAAAAGAAATACTAGCTGTAGGAGGGGAACAAAAACCAAATAAACACTCACTATAAAACAAATGAAGAACATATTTGATGGTCTTAGTAGACTGGCCATGACTCATGAAGAATCTCTAAGCCTGATGAGTTCTGCAACAGAAAAAAGGGGGAAAAACCTTCCAAACTAGAAATTCAAGTATTATAGAATTGCTGTGTAGACATACATGATAATAGGAATTCCAGAAGACAAGGGAGAAGGATGAAGACATGATGCTTGAAATAATAATGATACTGATGAGACTTTTCTCCAAATTAATGCCAATCACCGAATTCTAGATTCAAGTTTTTTCCCTCCTGGGGATTGAACCCAGGACCTTCTATAGGCTAGACAAGGCCTCTACCACTGAGCCACATATCCAGCACTATCTGAACATATTTTAAACTCAGAACGGTCGTTGCCTTCCTCTAGCATATGACTTGGATGCTCAGCTTTAGCCATGAAGATCTTATTATGGACTTCTAGGGAAAGTGTTGGCAACTTGATAATTAGTCGCCTCGCCAATTGGAAGCATACTCTAGGGGAATTCTTAATACTTGTGAAAAAATTATTAAACACAGATGCAATATTGCACGTTTTCTTACTCCTTTCCAGGTAAAATCCCCCTCAAAAGTCAGGAGCATGAGTTTAGACCTCAGTTGGGCATGTGGATTTGTAGTTAGTTCAGGGAAGCAGGGATGGGGCTCTAGAGTCAACCTTTAGTCTTGGCCCCCAAATAAAGAAATTGAATAAATAAGATGAATGAGAGAGAGAAAGGGAGAGTTTTTTTTTTTAAATCGTCTAACCTAATTCTTGATGCTTAATGAGATGACAGTAAATGTTTGTTGAGTGATTTGGTGGTTTCAAAGATTTCTTGCAATAAAGAAAGTTGTTTTGTATATTAATTTTAAAAGAAAAAGAAAAAATTTCTTAAACAGTATTGTGTGAGAGACAAAATTGCTTATTAAAGATTCATCCAAGAGAAGTGCATTTATTATTAAGATGAATGAAACGCACTATTCTGTAGTAATTTGGCTATTATTGCTATGTTTTCTAGTCTCTGAAGAAAAGAAGTCTAAGGAAGAATCTAGAATGTGTTTCCATCTACATTATATACCCTGATGCAATAGCAGGTCCTTTTAAGAATTATTACCTTTATTCTAGTGGATTTGGGTCTTTCATCGGCTGCTATCAGGTTGTTGTGAAAACGAAGGCCTAGACCTAATAAAAACCCTCTTAACTCTACTCATCGTAGGGGTACGATTTCCAAACTGAAGATTTTAATTAGAAATGTTTGGTTTGTGTTTCTTTCTCCCAGGCCTTGCTCTGAACTTCATTTTTGAGAATAGCTTTAAGCCAGAAGCTGGATCAAGGAGTGGAGTTTCCAAGATCGGCATTTTAATCACAGATGGAAAATCCCAAGATGACATTATCCCGCCATCCAGAAACCTCCGTGAGTCTGGTGTAGAGCTCTTTGCCATAGGTATGCTGTCTTTTTAAATTTTTGTTTATTTATTTATTGTTTATGTATTTAATGTGTGTGTGTGTGTGTTTGTGGAAGTGTGTGTGTGTGTGTTCAGAGAATAACTCATGAGGGTCAGTTCTCTGCTTCCACCGTGTGAGTCCCAAGAATGGAATTCACTGGGCTTGGCAGGAAGTGCCTTTCTCCTTTCAGCCGTCTAACCAATCCTGTTTGTTTTATGACAGGTCTGGCTAATAGTAGACACTGGCCTTGAACTTGTGATCCTGTCTCAGTTTGAGTGTTGGGCTTACAGGTGCCAGCGCACCCAGCTGCAGTATGTTGCCATGTGTCTCTAGCGGTTCCGCTTCCATCGTGGACATGGGTACATACCACTACATGCAACATGCACTGCTTTAAAAGCCAGAGGCCAGAGCACTCTCTCTACTAGGCTTGCCAGCTGAGTTCGGCTCCCTTGCACTGAAAATAAGAGTGATTCTCTCACGTATGCCACAGTGTTTGGAACTTTGAGACAGATACTGAGTGCAAAAATTTTGAAAAGGCATAATAATGCGCCAAAGTTAGGGTGACATTTGTTACATATAGTGACGTGCTAAAGATAGGGTCACATTTGCTTCCATTTAATAAGTCTTGGGTTGCTCTTCAGGGTCAGTCTGTAGCTGTCTCCTTGCTAGTTGTACGAGAAGAAATCACACTCCACATATTCTGGAAATTAAGGGCCCTGCAGCTATTAAAGACATGTGGTGTTGCTGACTTGAATCAAGTGCTCTGAAAGTTATCATTTTATGAAAAAGGATATATACAACAGATCCAGCATAATTACAAAATATTTACACAATAAGCTTTGCCTCCAATTAAAATGTTTACAGTTTCCCTGGCAAGAGGAAGGTCTTCTGCTTAGTAGAGACCAATAAACTTTGGCAGAAAGCAAAAACGAAACAACAGCCTGATTCCCAAGACACAGAAACATTAGTCAAAATGGTGTAGCAAATCTCTCAACAGGGCTCTGAAGACACTTAAAGTCTCTTGTTATGAGTGGCTCACTTGGTTACAGTTTACAGGGCGAATTATTCCGTTGTCCATCTTCAGTCTCATATAAATGTGCTTATCAAGAACATACTTGAGTCTTTTTTTTTTATAACCTTTCTGTAGTCTTCATCAGAAGAGAATACTTCCAGGTTCTGCGGAGGTCAGAAAAGATAACGGTGGACCCAGTACTGTAATGGACTCCCAGCTTCTGTTTTAATCCTACTGACTTAGTTAGGGTTTCCGTTGCTGTGAAGAGACACAGTGACCACAGCAACCCTGATAAAGGAAAACATTTAGTTGTAGCTGGCTTACAGTTCAGAGGTTTAGTCCCTTATCGTCGTGGCAGGAAGCATGGTGTGGGAGCATGTCAGCATGCAGACAGACATGGAGCTGGAAAGGTTGCCACACCTACCTCTACAACAACACATCTCCTAAGAGCGCCACTCCCTGTGGTCATATGGCTGCCATTTTATTCAAACTACAATACCTACTAAATCAAAATAGCTAGGGAGAAGGTGTCTAACAAGCTATACTGTAAAAACTTGCTCAGATCAGGTCAGGTATAGCGATGTATGTCTTTAATTGCAGTACTTGAGGGGTAAAGGCAGGCAGATCACTGTAAATTCCATGCCAGCCTAGTCCATATAGAGAATTCTACACCAGCCAGGGCTACCTGTACAAAGTACCTCTGTACTTTGAAAATGTTCTTCAGTGTTGGGAACTACTGACAGAACCATTACGGACAGACTCTCTCTTTGAGTGCTGATACATTTTTTTTCCTTAGAGAAAGACCTCAAAAGATCTCTATTTACACCTTTTTATTCTTATTTTATATAGTAGAGTAGGTTGTGGATTGATCGCTTTTTAAAAGAACTTCTTTGCTTAGAAAGAAAAGCATTTAATATGGATTAGCTTCCATTTTTATCATGGCGGGAAGCATGGCAGCATGCAGGCAGACATGGTGCTGGAGAAGGAGCTGAGAGTTCAGCATCTGGGTCAGCAGGAGGAGGGCTTTATTTATTTATTTTGTTTTGAGACAGGGCTTCTCTGTGTCCATCTGGAACTCATTCTGTAGACCAGGCTGACCTTGAACTCAGAGATCTGCCTGCCTCTAAAAGGACTGGGGTTAAAGGTGTGAGCCACCACTGCCGGCTTAGAACTGATTGCTTGTTAGTATTTGATGCCTCTGACACTAGCCACAGAAACTGCTGACTGTCTTCTCCCCTTCTTTCCTTACTCCCCCGCAACCTGTCTAAATAGTGAGTCACTAGAGGGTGAGATTGTACCATCACCTCTCCTTCCCACAGCCCTGCCCCGTGTGGACACTTGCCAAGTTCTCTGTAAATGACCTGGGGAATCTAAACTATTTCAAAGATGACACTATCGGCCTTAGCACTGAAAGCCAAGATGCTCATAAATGGTGCATCTAGGAAAAGTGGATTTTGTTCAAGTCCCCAGGGGATATTGTTTTTGAGCCATACAACTGTTACTGCTGCGTTTTTCCATCCGTAGAAGAGAGGGTAAAAGAGGCTCTAGGGAAAAAATTAAGAATGCATCATATTCAAACTTCCCTTTAGTATTTTTATAGTCTTGCTATTTCGCTTGTCTGTGAGTATTGTATTATAGTGGTTTGAAGGAACCATCTCATACCAGTTTTCAAGAGCCATCTGGACACATTGCATCCCTCATCTGACTCTTTGAACCTCACATAGGTGTTTCCCACAAGTCATAGGTACCCATACTGTAGGAAATGGTAAATACTGGAAATGAGAGCAGAAGTACGACTGTTAAGTGTTATACTCCTGGATCATAGAAGGGCAATAAGCTATATGATCATTTTGATCCTGGGAATTGATTCAGTTGCTTGTACTAGGCATTAACATTTATTACGCTGAAGTTGAACAGTGCATTTTTGGAGCGGCCAACGAGAGGAAAGATGCCGATAATCCATTCTTAGCTGCGCTGCTGAGCTTGTGGGCTGTAGAATGCTTTATTCAGGAGTGACTCACGTCACTGTGTGCCAGGCATTGTGGTGAACTCTGGGACGCAAAGCGGACTGGGACCGATCTCCTGACTGCACAAATTCCTTCCAAGTCATTGCCGCCACTGCCTTTATTTTCCATGCATTTTAAACAGTCCAACTATTTTATTCATGAAGACGGGGAAGCAAAGATATGGGAGGGGAAAGAGACAGAATCTTTGGTTGCATATTTTATCAAGTATAGACTTGCACGGCATGAGAAAGCAGTCTCTCCACGAAGCTCTCGCTTCAGCACGCAATCAGTGTGGTACTGACTTGGTTGTGTGTTCTAGAAGTCCTTTGGGCAAGAAACTTCAGATACACAATTCTTTAAGTCTCCCATCCAGTAAAGAAAGTCTATGCAGAAGAATTAAGCTAGTGGAGGATCATCCAGCGTGTTTATCCTAAATTTTATGCTTTTGTTAATAACCCTTAGAAGAGTGTTTAAATAAAACTTAGTGAATTCATCTAGATGTCATTTGAACATCTCTGGAAACTACTTGGAAATAAGCAATAGCCTTGATCATTCAGCCTCCTACTCACGTAGTTCAGTGGCTATGAAAGCTTTGTTACTTAGCGTGTTGAGTGTGGAAGTACACAATTGGCGCAGCCGGGCATATAAGAAGTCGTCTGTGCTACGGCAGACATCTCCCTAACGGGCATCTACTCCCCTCAGATGATTGGCACTGCGGGGATTTCGACAGAAATCCTCCTTGTTTGCTGATTCTTGAAGAAGAGAAATCCGCCCTCACACCAGCAAAGCCTTGTCATGGGCCTTTTCTTTCCTATCTCCTTTGCTCTTGGTGACCTACGGCAGGAGTGGCAGCATGGTGTGGTGGAGCCACCGTGATGCCCTTTCCTGTCGCGTGTCCTTCAGACGAGCTCATTACCTGTGCGCGTGTGAAGCAGCAGAAACAGCAGTGATTGTCGCGAGGGTTGAATGTACTGATGGAACGAACAACACAGGACTGGGCAGAGTAGGCATATTGCTAGTGTCTCCAGCCACCGCCCTTTCCCCTACTTGTTTTTATCACCTTTCAGACACTCAACATTCTGCTTGACCTGTGGTGATGGAATTCAGTAGAGACAGTGGAAGCAACAGAACTTCCTTATTTGATCCATCAAAATTTGCAGAGTCACTGGGCAGTAAATTGTGTTTGAGTCCATCAGAAAATATCTTCACCCACGTTTCCCTCTGTTTTAGCGCTGTATTAAGTGGTTATGTAGATAAAGTTTGAATTCTAGCAGTATTTTTTTCAATTTTATTTTTTTGAGGTACGGTGTCTCTCATTTTAGAACAGGCTAGCCTGGGACTCACTATGTAGCCCAAGCTAGCCTTGAACTCATGATAGCTCTCCTGCCTCCTGAGTGCTGAGATCAGAAGCATGATTCTGAATGTAAATAAACTTACTTTTTTTTTAATTAAAAAAAATAAAGTTACTTTGTAGAAGTTTAAACCTGAAGATTGATAGTTTTTGCTTATGTTTTTCAAGACAGGGTTTTCTGTAGCTTTGGAGCCTGTCCTGGACCTAGC
Organism: Myodes glareolus; assembly: GCF_982192425.1. NCBI lineage: Eukaryota > Metazoa > Chordata > Mammalia > Rodentia > Cricetidae > Myodes > Myodes glareolus. The sequence continues at coordinate 18,839,732 of NC_142044.1, forward strand.
TCTTGTAGACCAGGCTGGCCTCAAACTCACAGAGATCCTTCTGCCTCTGCCTCCTAAGTGCTGTGATTAAAGGCGTGTGCCACCACTGCCCAGCTTTTTTTTTTAATTTCAGTACTAGTTTAGTTACTCTTGATTCTGTAATATTTGTGCAATATGAAAGCTATATTCAGTTTATCTACTTACCTACCTGTTGGGGTGTACTGAACAAAATCCCTAGCTGATTACTCAGGAAACAACTCTCACACTTTTCTTTGGGTTTTGAGATGGAGTCCCACCATGTAGCACTATTTGGTCTAGAACTCACTCTGTAGACTAAGCTGGCTTTGGATTCAGGAAGATCCGAAGGTCTGCCTGCCTTTCCTCCCAAGTGCTGGGATTAAAGGTGTGTGCCTTCATGCTCCACCATACCTTTTCTTTTGTGATTAAAACAAAAACATTCCAATGAATAAATACCATGCATTCTGTATAACTCCCAATCCTACTACCCTGCCTTTTCCTTCCCCTTCTCCTTTTGTGGGTCTCCTTTCATCCCCTAAAAAGTTTGGTTTGTGCTTTCATGTCATGTTTATGAATAAGATTTTATATATGTACCTAAAAGCTAAGACAATAAATGAGAAAAAATACAGCATTTACCTTTCAGAGACTGACTTAACTAATATGATTATCTACATTTACATCAACTTTCCTGTAAACGACATAATTCTTCTCCGTGGCTGTAAAACTATTCTGTTGTGTACATATGCCCCATTTTCTTTATCCACTTCAATGCTATTGCACACATAATGGGGTCCAGCCATCTGAGTGGAGGATGCTCTGGTTGTGGTGAAGACTGATCAACTCCGCTAGAGTGGCTTTTTCTAATGAGGCATCAAGATCACCATCCTCCCTGTTATTCTCAATGGCAGGGGTTAAAAATGCTGACCTGAACGAGCTGCAGGAGATCGCCTCTGAGCCAGACAGCACTCACGTCTACAATGTTGCTGAATTCGACCTGATGCACACAGTAGTGGAGAGCCTGACCAGGACTGTGTGCTCCAGAGTGGAAGAGCAGGACAGGGAGATTAAAGGTGAGTGAGGACAGGGAGGTCCGGTGGATGTGGGCGGAGACTGAAGGTGAGGACAGGGAGGTCCAGGGGATGTGGGCGGAGATTAAAGGTGAGGACAGGGAGGTCCAGGGGATGTGGGCGGAGATTAAAGGTGAGGACAGGGAGGCCCAGGGGATGTGGGCGGAGATTAAAGATGAGGACAGGGAGGTCCAGGGGATGTGGGAGGAGATTAAAGGTGAGGACGGGGAGGTCCGGTGGATGTGGGCGGAGATTAAAGGTGAGGACGGGGAGGTCCAGGGGATGTGGGCGGAGATTAAAGATGAGGACAGGGAGGTCCAGGGGATGTGGGCGGAGATTAAAGATGAGGACAGGGAGGCCCAGGGGATGTGGGCGGAGATTAAAGGTGAGGAGGACAGGGAGGTCCAATGGACGTGGGCGGAGATTGAAGGTGAGGACAGGGAGGTCCAGGGGATGTGGGCGGAGATTGAAGGTGAGGACAGGGAGGTCCAGGGGATGTGGGCGGAGATTAAAGGTGAGGACCGGGAGGTCCGGTGGATGTGTGCAGCACAATATACCCAGGTCTGTCATTGTCTTCACACGTCTCTAACCACACACACACACACACACACACACACACACACACACACACACACTGCACACAGCGCTATCACTGTGACACTGAACTATAAATGAGAGAAAGCATGTCCACAGGTTCATGACGCTCACAGGTCTGTTACCATGCACATAGCTCTACCACCATGCTCACATATCTGTCATGGTGGGTACATGGACTATAAAAATCCCTATATTTTTTTTCAAGTTAACTTTCTTAATACTCCATTTTCTTTCTGGTGCCCGAGTCATCAGTCAAACAGAGACATACACATTGGCAGCCTTGTGAGGGTAAGGGACACCTTCTTTGACCAGTAGGGGATTTTCTCTGAAGTATTAACGTTTAAAACATTCTGTGTTTCAAACAAAATGCTCAGTTTCGAGATAATTATGTAATCACAGAAGTTGTGAGGCACAGTACACACAGAGCTAGCGTCTTCTTTTCCAGCTCTACCCTAATGGTGGCTCCTTGTAGAGCCAGCATTAACACCAGCTTGCGATGAGCGATGATAGAATCTATATAAAAAACATTCCCATCTCAGGAATGCTCCTGCCGCTGTTCAGTCTCCCATCTTTTCATCGCCCTCTTGCTAATCCTGACAGCCACTAGAGTGGCCTTCATTTCTCTTCTTTTTCATTTTAAGACTTTTATACAAATGGAATTATTGAATATTCAGCCTATGGGGATTGGGCTTTTTCCATGCAGAATAATTTCCTGGAGATTTATCCATATTATATGTGTATCAACAGCTCTTCTGGGTTATCTTCTGTGGTTTGGATGGCCCACTGTTTGCTTAAGCATTTTCAGATTCTGGATTCTTTCCAGTTTGAGGATACTCTGATAAAGCTGTTGTGCCTATTTGTTTATTGATTTTTTTGTGTAAATATATGCTTAAATTTCTCTGGAATAATGCCCAGGAATGCAATGGACTGAACAGTATCTTGAGTGCATGTTTAGTTCAGTTTGGTTTTTATTAGAAACTGCCATACTGTTTCTTGAGTCTAGAATTTCATGTTCTGAGTGGCAGCATGTGAGTGTACTGGTTCCTTTGCATTGACTCCAATATTGATGTGCTTTTTGGCTTTGTTTTCACTTAAGCCATTCCAAAAGGTTTATAGTCATAACATGTTGTGGATTTTGGTTTTCATTTCTGTGCTGGATGGTAATGTTGAGCCTTTTCTTCTGTTTGCCCTCTAAAGTCACATCTATTACAAAGACGTGAGGCATTTTCTAGTTGAACGTTGTGTGCCACCATTTCTTAGGTATAATTTTGTAGTTTTATTTCAGGCTCTTTGGCCTGCTCCCAGGCCAAAAGAGCAGGTCACCTTGTCTAATTTACTTCCAGTAATAACTTTTAACTGGCTCTTCCTATATAGTAAGTCTTTAAATTGTGTAAACTTGAGTTCTGTGATCATCATCATTATTATTATTGCAAATTCATGACTTTTATGTAGACATCAGACTGCAGCCTTTGGGAGTTGATCCTCCCCTTCCACTTTATTGAGACCATGTCTCTATTGTTTCTGCTGCTGTGCTATTTGAGGCTGGCTGGGCAAGACCTTCCAGTCCCTGCAGCTGTCTCCACCTCCATCCTCCTGCAGGACTGCTGCGGTTGCAGGCACATACCACCCCGTCCTTGGGTTCTGGGGCTCCAACCTAGCATGTGGCTTGGGAGGCCATTGCTTTACCCAGTGCACCATCTTCACAGCCCTTGCTTATTCTTTTTAAGTTTTGAAAAACTCTTTCCATTTCTTTATTACCCCATTAAATATTAGGCTATCTTTATTCCATAAAGATGTGACTTGGATTTTGATAGGAAATGCATCATATAAAAATGATTATTATCAATAACCAAATAACCACTTGGTGAAAGAATCATTTTGGCTTTGTTGGGAATATCCAGTCCATGAATATAGTACACCTGTCCATGTGGTTAGATACGATTTCATTTCTTTCATTAGCATTTTATAGTTTTCAGGTCTTATGAGTTTTACATTTGATTTTTGCATATTTACCATATATACCATATACTTGACTTGAAATTACTAATTAGTTTAGGGGTTTTCTTCTGGATTTAAATTTTTATATAGAAAATGATATAATTTACAATTACAAATAATTTTTCCTTCTTTTTTATTTCTATGACTTTTATTTAATTTTCTTGCTTTACTCTGTTTTCTATACTTTTCCATACCAAGATGCTTGTCACTATTGCATAGGGATATTGCCGCTTTATTTTATACTGCAGAAAGAGCACTTTAATTTTCAAGGAATCGGTCCATTTCATAAATGTTGGAGAATTGTGTAGAGTTCTTCCCACTCTGCCATTATTCTGTTGATGTCTGTAGGGTCTATAATAATGGCCTCAATTTCCTTCCTGATATTGGTGAGTGACATGTACAAAATTCTCTTGCCTTCGGCCATTTTTTCTTCCCAACGACTGTGTATTATAAATTGTATAATTTCCTATTCTCTGTGTAGGACAGAGCCACACTAGAGATTTTCTAAGTCTTGCTTCAGTCATCTAACAGTTTCCTGAGACAGTGTCTCCTATAGCTCGAGGCGCTTTTTGCACTTGCTAAGTATCCGAGGATGACCTTGAACTTCTGACCCTTCTGCTTCCACATTCCCAGTGCACTGATACTAGTGTGTGCCAGTATGCCCAGGTTATGTGGTTCTGGAGATTAGACCCAGGGCTTCGTGCATGATAGACAGCGTTCTTGTCATCTGAGCTGCATCCCCAGCTCCTCTCTCTCTCTCTCTCTCTCTCTCTCTCTCTCTCTCTCACACACACACACACACACACACACACACACACACACACACGCGCGCGCGCGTGCGCGCGCGCGCCCCAAATCTTTATAAAACTATTTTCTTTAACAAGTATAAGACACACATGCCTGACATGGAGTGGGTGTTCAGCATATTCCAGTTTCTTGCCGACTTTTATGTTTAGATACTGATCCCTTGTTGACTGGTCATCTTCAGTGTAGACGCTATGTCTTTATATACATGAGAAGGCAGAAATAGTCTCAGCTCTGAGAGCTACTTCTTGTCTTTTCGATACTTTCCTTGTGCCTTGATTTTCTCATCTGCAGCACATGGGCAGTAATAACAACAGCTGAGAATTAAACGGCACCTCTAAATCCCTCAGAGGGGCATCTTTGGATATGGGCACATTCACTTCCATGCTTGTTATTAACAGTTCACGTCAAAGTTTCTGAGAATTGAAAACTTTGTTTAATTTCAGTCTGTGCTAAGAATCTGCCTCAGTGAGCGATTTCTAATAAGCATTAAATGCTTGATTGAATGAATGCAAGACTCAGTCATGGCACCCACTTACCCACTGAGGAGACTCTGAAGGGCACCGTAGTAGGACTGGTGGCATTTCTTAGGCTCCTGGGAATGGCTTGGGAAGTCGCGTTTATCAGGTGTATTTCTTTCCTTCAGCCTCAGCCCTTGCCACCATTGGGCCACCTACAGAGTTGATGACTTCTGAAGTCACCGCCCGGAGCTTTATGGTTAACTGGACTCATACCCCAGGAAAAGTGGAAAAGTACAGAGTGGTGTATTATCCCACCCGAGGTGGGAAACCGGAGGAGGTAAGGTGACAGCCTGACCGACTTCTCTGTCCCTGAAGTCCTCATAGTGGGCTCGAACTGCAAATGTGTGTATAGGACATTAACTGCTTCAAGACTGTAAGTGATTTGAAATGGATCTCTACATGACTGTGTTGTTCCCCCATCTCCCCAAGTTGTGGTACCCACACCTTCTCTCATCCCATCATACAGTCATCCTGAGAACGGGTCAACTCTGCACTTACATCCTAGTGTACTTTTCTTCTCGAAATTAGCAGGTTCTAAATTGACTAAGATTTAAATCCATCTTTTTCTATTTGGGAGTGGCCAGGTATGCTACCATAGTGAAGATGGTATGTTCCAAATTTTGTAGTAATATGAGGAGCTAGTCTTCTGGGACTCGGAATTTCCTGAGCATTTGTAGAGGTCAGGACAATGGAAGCCACCACCCTGGCAGCTGTGGCCAGCGGTTTCCATCATGGCTAAGATAGAAGAGAGCACCTATTGCCAGCGACTGTGCTCTTTGCCGTTAATGCCTGGATGCAGAGAGTCACTGAGTTCAGACCTGATGAAACCTCCACTTCCTTTTGTTCTTCTATCCTCTGGTAGACCTCAGAATGTTTCACAATGTTCTTCTGTACCAAGGCAGGGTTGGTGGGTTCCTTTTTACTTTCAAGTGTTACAGAAATTGATCATGAATTTTCAAATCCTCTGGTCCAAAGAGAAAACTAAGCCAAAGTCCTCTGGTGGCTCCATTTTCTCTTGTGACTAACAAACCCCTTAAATACTTTCCGAAGCTCCACTGGGGGGAATTATATCCACTGTTAGCATGTGGATGTGACCAGGACAATAATTAGCCCAGGGATGACACAACTGGCATTATATATGAAATAAGAAATGACTTTGGACACATGCCATAAAAGTGCATTCATTTATGTACAAAGACAAGGGGAATTGATTTCTACAGTGGAAATAAAGACACAGCATAAATAATAAAATATTTAATGCGATGTTCTTACTGGAAATATTTTTTGCTGTTTGGTCTCAATTCTGCACATGAGCTAGTCCATCCCTTTTTTCTTCACGTGATTCTTTCAACAGGTGGTGGTGGATGGAAGTGTGTCCTCTACGGTGTTGAAAAACTTGATGTCATCGACCGAGTACCAGATAGCAGTGTTCGCAGTATCTGCCCACACAGCCAGTGAAGGCCTACGGGGAACGGAAACCACACGTGTGTATTTGATTCCCCTCTCCTTTCAACACGCACAGCCATGCTTAGGTGGCTTATCCCTAAACTGGGCTGCCGTTCAGGGTGGACAGACGCCCTGACTGAAGTTCACAGGAAGTGACTGTCGTGATGTCTGTGGGAGAGGAAGGTGCCGTGGTTTCCACTTTGCAGCTGTGCGTACGGAATGGATTTGACAAATCTCTTGCATGTTCTAGGGAGGACAACTGGGTGAAGGAGGCAGACCCAGTCATTCATTCACTAAACATCTTTTTAGCAAATGTCTACTGTGAGCCAAGAACTGGGCCACAGTTTGTTTGTTGGAATCGGGAAGAAGTTCAGGACTTGTTTTCTCCAGGGCAGTATTGAGGGAATGACAGCCTATTTCCTTCTTCATTCATCTCGTCATAGTTAAAAGGATCTTTTGGGTAGCGATAGTTCCTTCATTGGGCACAATCACAACGACACATACGCCTACTACATGCGCACACATACATGCATACATACAGGCACATACTCAGAGAATCACAAAAAAATAATCTTAAAATGACCATCTTTTAGTCACTTTAAAGATTGGGTTATTAATACCGGCTGGGCACTGTGCCAACCTGGACTAAATGATTTGCATCTTATAGAAGAATAGCTATCTAATCAACACTAAATGTGTAACGTCCCAGGATGATGGTGCTGTCCCCCTGTGCAGGGATGGCTTTTGAGTGACAACAACCCGCCAGGCCAGTGTTGATGCTTCTGCTTCGCGGAAACTGGTTTTCTCTTCTTTAACTTAGCTTTCAGTTAGCATGTGAAGTAGTGGCTCCCACTGTGGCATTTCCTGACATATGCATCACTTTTTGTCCCAAATCACCCCTTCCCCCTTGGCTTTCCTCACCCTGCTTTCCCAGCTGCTTCCCTCTACTCCCCCGAATTGTCTCCCTTTGCAGACAGATTAATGGCCGTCTTTCCTCTCGGAGATGCTTTGGTCTGGGACAAGCTGAGTCTGCAAACCAGGGACTCTTGAACATGTTTGAGGCATGAAGTGTTGTAGGGACCACAAACGACACATATGCAGAGAGTTACACGTGCAAACAAAGACCTGGAGTGGACAGCGTAGTTAGAGAAGCATTAGGCTTCGTCATATAGCAGGGAGGGAAGCTGTCGTAACACTGGAAAGAACAGCCATGCGTTCATCAGTGTTGTTCAAGCTGTGAACTAGAGGTTTATCCTAATTCCTTTCTCCCAAGTCTGGAAACATGGCTGGAATTATTGTTTTGCTTTCTTTTTCCTTGTGACTGTTCTTGAACCTGAAGTGGTTTTCCTGCCTTCTTTGGAGTGCAGGGATTACAAACTAGGCCCCGCAGGCCTGGCCTCTTGTTTCTTATTACTCCATTTAGAGTTTTGGTTGAGAGCCTAGCCTTTAAAGGCCGAGCCATCTCTCCAGCCCTTGTAACTCCATCTTTTTTCCTCAAGGACAGTTGTAAATGGGTATGACAAAGAGCCTTTTCTTGCAGTGGCCTTACCCATGGCTTCCGACCTGGAGCTCTACGATGTGACCGAGAGCAGCATGCGTGTCAAGTGGGACGCGGTGCCTGGCGCCACGGGCTATCTGATCCTCTATGCTCCTCTCACAGAGGGGCTGGCTGGGGATGAGAAAGAGGTAACTCCCTGCTTCCAATTACAGCCCTACGACCTTTGACTTCTGGATAAAATTGTTATTATAAAAATTGGTGGCAGAAATTTCAGAAAATTCAAACTGTCAACATAAAAACGTACTGGTAGCCTTGCTACCTCTACATAGCCATATTTTCCCAAGCAGCTATTCATTGCTGTCTAGTGCTAAGGTCTAAACTCAGGACCTCACACATCTTAGCCAAGTTGCTCTGCTGAGACACAGCCTCATCCCTTTTGATGAAATTTTATTTACATCATTTATTTTAAAAATGTATTCAGTTTTCATTGATTTCCCATCCTCCATTCTCTTTGACTCCCTTCCTCTTCCTTTCCTTCCTTCTTTCATGGTTCTGGGAATCAAATCCAGAACTTTACACATAAGTGCCTTATCACTGAGCTACATCCTCATCATTTAGTATATTTTTTAATATATATATATATGTATACACACACACACATATATATATGTATATATATATTTCAAGACAGGGTTTCTCTGTAGCTTTAGAACCTGTCCTGGAACTAGCTCTTGTAGACCAGGCTGGTTTCAAACTTACAGAGATCTGCCTGCCTCTGCCTTTTTAGTGCTGGGATTAAAGTGCGCCACTACCACCTGGCTGTTTTATATTTTTAATTTTCTATATGTATGTGTATATGTGTGTATGTAGGTGTGTGTGTGTGTGTGTGTGTGTGTGTGTGTGTGTGTGTAGATGACCAAGGAGGCCAAAAGAGGGCATCAGATCCCCTGGAACTGGAGTTCGAGGTAGTTGTGAATCACTCTGTGGGTACTGGGAACCAACCAGGTCCTCTGCAAGAGCAGGACATACTTGTAACCTCTGAGCCATCTCTCCAGGTCCTCTGTAAGAACAGGACATACTTGTAACCTCTGAGCCATCTCTCCGGGCTCCCTTCTGTGCATTTTGATGTGTGCTCAGATGGCTCAGCATTTAGACACCCAACTTGGATTGTGTGACTGGAGGTTATAGAGATGTTTTTTCCTTTCTTCTAAAAGTTAAAACTGCCTTGTCATAAATTTGATGTCCAGCTGTCATCTAAGCGAGCCACTTGTCACACGACTAGTCTGACAAACTCCAAAAGTCAGAAAAGTTACCCCAGAATCGAGAGAGAAGTTGACAAGCTGGGTGACATTCTAAGCCTATCTCTTCTGAGTACCTGAAGGGACTTGCAATTCTTCCAAATGGCCTCCTTGTTAAATGGGGTGACAAAGCTGGCCCAGTGCAGCTGAGCTTGAAGCAGAACCCAGGCATCTGGCCAGAGGACTGGGTAGAATTAGCAGGCAGTGACAAGTGCCCACTTGGCCTTGCCTCCAGCACGCTGCTCTGAGGCACACATCTAGAGAATAGTCTAAATCACTTCCCACCCCACTTTCCTGGGGAGCAGACAGTATCGTTGTTCTGGCTGCGGTTGCCATTTGTCCAGCTGAAAAACATTATCCCAACACAGCATGTGGGGGGATGCTCAGTTTTATGTGGGTCTATGTTATCAGCTTCTAACGTAAAACAACTTGAGGCATACACACAGTTCCAGCTGAGGACTGTTTGATGTAGGTGCCGTGCGAGGTCACACAGCCTCATTCCGAGCTAGTTCGGTTCCACTCTGCTGAGCAGGGATAACACCCGTTGGAGAGTGGTCTGATTACATGTGTTCTTTTCAGATGAAAATCGGAGAGACCCACACAGACATTGAGCTGAGCGGCCTGTTCCCCAACACAGAATATACAGTCACTGTGTATGCCATGTTTGGAGAAGAGGCCAGCGATCCTGTTACAGGACAAGCAACAACGCGTGAGTGGGCAGAGCAGACATATGAAATACTATCAAAAAAGCCCAGATACATGTTTGAGATTCTGAACCCAGGATACCAGTTTTGATTAAAGCCTCTCGAGAGGCCATTGGGACTTAGGAGAATGTGTATTTTACTTGGGGAGAGAATTGTACTCTTGAGCCTTCAAAAGTTTGGATTTTAGCATCCTTCTCTTAAGTCCACCTTTTCCTCTCTCTGAATCTAAATGTGCCGTGTACCAGATCAGATTAGAAAGGGAAGAGCTCTAGAAAGTTCTGGAATCATAGCAGCTGAGGCAGGGAGCTCACCTCAGGTGACCCAGATGATAAAGGCAATGTTGTCCATTCTGTCCATAAAGGAAGAAACAGTTTCTTGTCTGTCATGTGGTTTCTATAAGATTAAATCCATGTGAAAATATATAATTACTCAATATATGTTTTATGCTGATTAAAATGAATATTTTTTTCTAAAAGTGTTTTCTGTCCTTCTTACATGAGCCCTCAATTATTGGTTTTTTTTAAATTTATAAAAGTTTATTAATTTATAAAAGTTTCCATTTCCGCCCCTCCTCCCAACCCTCCCACTCCCCCCACTCTCTCTGCTCCTCCCTCTCCATCCCTAAGAGCAGTCAGGGTTTCCTGCCCTGTGGAAAGTTCAAGTTCCTCCCCCCTCCCTCCAATTATTGGGTTTTTTTATTAAAAATAAAATTGTAATGAAAATTTTAATAAGAAAACTAATTTTGCCTTTTCGGTCTGCGAAACAGGTGGTCTATCACTGAGAGACACCCCTACTATGAGGCTGAGTTTGACAAAATTACTCCTAACGTTTTAAAAAAATGTATAAATTTAACTGTTTTGAAAATACGATAATAGACTAATGTAGCATGATTAATAAAAACCCAGAGACAGAAAATGGGGTTCAACCTGAAGGTCAGAAAAGCAAAACAGCCAGCTACGGGCTCTTACCTCTACCTCCATCTTACCTGATGGCGGTCCTACCTCCAGGAATCTCAGAATGAGACTGTGTGTGAGACCTGTCTCCCCCTGTTTTATAATCCTCTCTAGCATTAGAATTAAAGGCATATGCCACCACTACCCAATTTCTATGGCAAACTAGCGTGGCTACTGGGATTAAAGGTGTGTGTCACCACTGCCTGGTCTGTAAGGCTGATCAGTGTGACTGTTCTACTCTCTGAACTTCAGACCAGCTATAGTTATTAAAACACAAATGAAATATCACTGCAGAGTCTGATGTGTGCTAACGAGGTTTGCCACTGGCCATTGTAAACATGGCTCTGCTCAGGATCTTCTCAATCTCATGCATGTGCAGGACGCCCCGCTCTGCTCCTTGGAAATAAATGAGTAGCACAGTATCGATGGTTCTTTTTCTTTATGATTGGACTTGAGATGAAAACATAATAGAAGTTTAATGATAAAGACGTTTTCCCACATCCATTCTTAGTTCAGGCTGCACTGTTCCTGTTCTTCAGAGTAGTAATTAAAACATCAAATCTGGAGAAGAAGGAAAAACTAAATCCCTTCAGAAAGTATCTCTGTACCCCTTGAGGGGTTTGAGGACACTATCTGTAAAGGAAAAGGAAACAACCCCAACTGTCGGTCATGAAGAATGTCCGTCATGAAGAATACTCATTTATCTATGTGCTTAAAGAAGATCTAGCTCTTTCCTGAGATTTGTAGCTGCAGGATGGGAGGAAGGAGATAGGACCCATTCAAAAATGTTCCTAAGTGGTGTTTCTGTGTCCTAAGGAAAATAGATGTTTCCCTGCCATGTCACCAAAATACAATTGGATTCTGGAATGGTGTCAACTCAAGCACACATAAAACCTGATTATATCACTTTGTTTTACTTCCTACACTTGGTTTTTAGCCCCTAAAGTATCAAAATGATCACTAACTCCTGGAAACTCTGTAATGTCAAAAATCAGTGTGTGCGGAGGAAATGAAAACCTTGACCTTTAGAGTAGAAAGCCTTATCCATCCCTTGTGGCTCAGAAAAGTGGCATACTTTATCCCCAAGGCTTTTATTCTGTTGATTCCCACAGAGCCATAGCTGAGATTGTGTGTGTGTGTACGTGCACACACACATGTGCGTGCACATAAGTTGTATACCGGTTAATGCTGCTGTTTCTGCCGTCAGTTGATCACCTTGAGTTACACTCCCAGAGCTCTTCTGTTGCACTGTCCCAGTGTAACAGTGACTTTGGCTAAGTTACTTCCGTTTTGTCACCGGTACCATTGGGATAACTGCCACTAATGCAGTCTAACGTCGCGGTTTAGTGAGATAATATGATACTTGTTAAACTCATACGGGTCGCCGAATCAATGGCAGTTACTGTGTCTATGTGTTGGCGGACCCTCGAGAAAGTCTCAAAGCCATGACCATATGCAGATGGATGAGAACACCTTTCTCCTTTTACACACGGGGTTTGTGACCTTTCCAGAGTCACACGACAGCTGATGGACTGAATCAGAGTTGGTGTTAGGTGTCCTGTTTTTAAGTCACTGGTCTCCTATTTATACCAATTTCTAGTGCACAAAAAAAGCACAGGGAGTTACCCAAATCCTGCTTCCCTCTAAGCATGTGGAACTTTCTGTTGCCATTTGTTCTCGCCAAGGAAAAGAGTTTCTTGGTTAGTTAGGCGACTTTATTGATCTTTACGAGACAATTCACTGAGTATTTTGGGATTTATCCAATTGACTTTTTTTCCCCAATAAGAAGTCTTTGAAAGTCAAAGGTGATGTTTAAGTTTTTATTTATTTTAAGCAATTTTAGTTCTTTAAAATTTTGATTACGCTCTATTTTCTTAGTGCCCTTAACCCCACCGAGAAATCTGAGAATCTCCAACGTTGGCTCTAATAGTGCTCGGTTAACCTGGGATCCCACATCGAGAAAGATCAGTGGTTACAGGATTGTGTATACCAGTGCAGATGGGACAGAAATCAACGAGGTAAGTACCTGGTATTTTTCGGGTTGTTGTGTAGTTGTTGATCATGGCATCGGCATCGGCATCAAAGTCTTGTGGATTGAACTATGTTAACGTTCCTCCCTCTAGTGCAGTCCTCACAAGCTGAACAGGGGCAGCTAGGTCTTCCTCTTTTCTGACCCTGGAGGTCTTTCCTTGACCTTCTCTCTGTCTCTTTCTTGTGGAGGATGGCCAGGACACGTGCTTTTGTCTGCTATGGTGGGTTCTCTTACTCTTTCTCTAACACTCCACTCCCTGACTGTTCTCCTGTGGCTGACTTCCATGTTGGTAGCCCAAATGGCGTGGCTTATTGTTTTGTTTTAAATCTCCTCTCCTCCTCTCTCTTCCTCCAAGCAGTGCTGAGAGGTACAGCTTGTCTGCCTTGGAGGTTTTTCTTTCTAATAAAACTGCCCTTGAACTTCAGCAAAGCAAACAGACAAACAATATATGTTTATATCTAAATCTATCTATCTATCTATCTATCTATCTATCTATCTATCTATCTATCTATCTAATTATTATATATCACTCTTAATTCCTTTCATAGCTTGTGGGGCTCAGGAGGTGGGGACTGTATATATTTCTGTCCTGACACGTAAATGGCCTGAGCTGGCATGACCTCAGTAACTTTTTCCGTGTCCCAGTGCAAGGTCTAGGGAGGTTGGTGCGGTTGATAGCTAACACTGACATCTACATCTCCGAGTTTACCTTTCATGTGAGGTTTCCAGCACACAGCTTCAGAGTGTTGGTTCAAGAGTCCCATGCCACGTGTCCAAAGAAACAAGAAAATAACTAAATGGAATTGTATCACCTTAGTGATCTAGACTCAGAAGTCATTTAAAGTCAGGTATGGTCACACATATGTAATTACTACATCAGGAAATGAAGGCAGGAGATAGAGTGTGGACTCCATATCTTAACATTTGATACCATTGCTGCCACATTCCACTGATGTAAACTGTCAGAATTTCCTTCCTAAATTCAGTTCATTGTGGGGAGAAACCCCAATTTCACCTGCCCTGGGCAGCTTGGTGGTCATACTGGAGGAGTTTGTGGATAGGAGGTGTACAGCTGTGTGGTTATTTCTGAAGAACACTATACACCCAGGTGAATGGGAGGGTGTGTCTTCATGTGTTAACAAACTGTCCCAAAGTTTGGTTTATTTCTCTGTTCTTGAACAAGTGGGCACTTCAAAGACTCTAGGTAGGTGATTTCAAAACTAACTTCTGATTTAGAAAACAATTCAGCTTTTGTAGAAAGATACTCAGAAAGGATGGAACTTGCTAAAACTCAAGAAAATGTAGTGTCTTGTGTGTGGTGAGTAATACTTTTAGGAATTCTTTTCTTAGAAACATGTTTTTGCAAGATAGCAAGGTTGTTTTGCTTGATTTTCCCTTATCTTGGTCCAGGAAGCAAAGAAAGAGAGGGAAATATGTTGGATTACATCATTTCTATTTTCTGACCAAATACAATAAGTATTTTCATATGTTGGGACAAACTTTTTTCTAAAATTAAACTCAAACAATATTTTACAGTGTGTGCTTTCCAGAGTCATTGTCTAATGAAATGACAGCAAGGGCACATTTCCTAGCAGGGACAAATAATGCTCACCCCCTCTCATCAATGTTCATAAATCTGAAGAGCAAATAATTCCAATGAGGTTGGGGTTATTGGGTAAAAGTTGCTTTGGTTTTGAAGATAATAGCTCAGAGGAGTTAAGCAATCAAAATAAAAATCCCTGAGCTGTAGGTGTTTTGTTATTGTTAGCAATAAATAAGTGTTATTCTGCCAAGAGTGTTCCTTCACTGAGATTTCTTTTTCTTTGCTTTGCTTTTTTTCTTTTTCCTTTCTTTCTTCCCTTTTTCCCTTACTCTCCCTTCCCTTCTCTTCCTTTCCCTTCATTTCCATCCTCATTCTTCTCTCTTTCCTTTTCTTCCTACTCTTTCCCCCTCTCTCTTTCTCTCCCCCCCCCCCACTGAAATGTATTATGTTTTGTATCTATGTTTGATGATTATTGGGAGGCATGGAGAAATGTATTTCTTTGTCTGGAGTGGGGATATATCTGCAGCTTGTTGCAGGTGTGGATGTCCGAGGTTCCTAGGTACATTGTTAGAAGAGGGCTGTGTGGACAGCTCAAGCCAAGCAGAGTTCCGGGTTGCTATTCCCTATAATTACCTACCTCAGAGTACACTTCCGTTATTCAACTGAGCCTTCAGGTCACCCAGACATTCAGAATAAGGGTAAAACATGACCACTATTTTCCTTTCTTTGGAGGATCCATCTAGGATCTGTGTGTGGATGTAAAACTCGTGTTGGAAGAAAGACATGAAGCACATGTAGTGGTTTCATGAAAAAGGAGATTGTAATCGTCTCTCTGGTCGTGAGACTTGAGTACTCAACTATACCATGACAGCTTGTAGGATGTTCTTCCCTCTGTGTGTTGCTTTCATTGGTCAAATAAAGAAACTGCCTTGGCCTTTTGATAGGGCAAAACTTAGATAGGCAGGGAAGACAGAACTGAATGCTGGGAGGAAGATGGCAGAGTCAGGCAGATGCCATGGCTCTCCTCTCTGAGACGGACGGTGGTTAGACTCATGCCGGTAAGCCACAGTCAAATGGCGATACACATTAATGGAGATGGGTTAAATGGATATGTAAGAGTTAGCCAATAAGAGGTTAGAACTAATGGGCCAGGGAGTGTTTAAATGAATACAATTTGTGTGTTGTTATTTCAGGGGTTAAGCTAGCCAGGTGGCAGGATGCAGCCTGCCAGTCTTCTTACTACACAGCTTTGCAAGAATACAGAGGAAGACTGTTGAGTTTATGCTTTGACTGCTTTATCTCCATAATTGAGTCTTCTTCCTAACCCTCTACGGGCCTTAATGGCTGTGGAAGATGATGATGATGCTGAGGGATCAGATGTATCTTGAGTCCCTACTGCAAGCCAGGCACCATTCTGAGTTTTCTCCAGAGAAAGGTTCATACAATTTTCACACAACCAATGATAGCAAAGCATAGGTTGTTCATCGAAGGACAGGCGCCATCTCAGCATTTCCTGTGGAAGCATTTAAAGCAAGGAAGAGAATTAAATTCTGCCATTGAGTTTTATAGAAGTAAAGTCATCTTTTTTAGACTGTGAGATGTCAGTTTCCAACAGCCACGATTCAGTGGCACAGCCCACACCTCTCATTCCTCAGTAATGTTCTTTCTTCTTAACCCCCAAATAAGGTGGAAGGGAGATGATTAGTGAGACTGTTCATAAAGTTCTTCTCAAAATAGTTGCAAAACAATGGTCATTGTTGTCATTTCTTAAGTCTTATATCCTATGGTACTACCAGTAGAATCAGTTTTGAAGTTAATACTTAAAACATGTATGACTGTACAGGCTGGCGTGGGAGGTAGTTCAGTTGGCAAAATGCTTACGTAGCGTGCAGGCAACCTTTCAGTCAAGTTCCAGCACAGCATAAACCACGCATGACGGCACATACCTGTAATCCAAGAGGCAGAAAGATCTCCAGGTGATCCCCAGCTACATAACCACCCCCAACGAAAGCAACACAAGAAAAGAAGCTAATGAAAAATGGCAATGCAGCTTTTTGTTTGTTGGAAATAGTTAATCAACTCATCAGTTACATAAAGTGTCATCTGTTAAACTGAAAAATAAAATATTTCAGCAAAAGAGCAGGATTATTTTTAACGGACACATATACTGCATATACAATAGGTGGTTTTATGCTCTTGTTCTTTTCTTTCCCTTTAGACTCTCAGTGAACCTAACAAATTGGATTTTGTTCTTGTGTAGGTTTGATATCCATACCAGATTCTCATTTGTCACAGATTTGAGACTTAAAAGCAAAGTTTGGGTGACGATGCCAACCTAACATTAAAAGTTTTATGGCTCAGAACAAATTAGTTACACTTCTTAGTCTCAGGTTCTTCTTTGGGAAACTATGTTTATAAGTTCCGAGAGTGTGGGGAGGGAAGTCAGGGAAGGGGCTCTGAATGAAATGGATTGATAGCCAGATTTGCCTACAACAGTTCACAACACCAGGAAACCATTCATAGACACCACTTTGGGAAATTTGTATCGAATTAATATTTTAAATATGAGTTTGTGGGTTAAATAATAAAACATGTGGTAAAATGCATTTAAGACAGTAGGGTTTAGATCCGGAACATCTGGGTCTAAGCCGTAGGTCCTAGTTTGTATGCTCTTGGGTAAGATTTTTTTCATCTTCAAATTGAGCATAAAAAAATTCATATCCCTAGGGATTTGGGGAGGATAAAATGATTACTTAATACAGTAGATGTAGGCAAGGCCCAGGCAACACTAAATACTAAGTTCTAAGAACCATCTAGAATATTTCTGATCCTTCAGTAGGGGATAATTCTTATTTCCAGTGACTCTTGCCATGCAACAAAGCAGCCCGTGGTGGTGCAGAGTGGCTGGTCCTCTGCCACGTGGTGTCAGCATACACGACTTGCATCCCTCTAGGAGCTTGGCTGAGTAGAGCTGCCAAAATGACCTCACTGGTGCTGGGTATCTTAGTTAGCGGCTGTAAGACTCCAGTTGGCTGTGTCCTCCCCCCCCCCCCCCCCCCCCCCCCCGCAGAGTGTCTCGGGGATGCAGAATGGTAAAATAGAAGCCTCCAGGCTGGCTCTTTCTTTTGGTCTTCGGTTGGTTCCTCAGAGAAAGATATGGTTTCTGAACTGGTTTGGAGGAGTCCTTCTCCTTTGAAAGAGTTTCTGAGGTGCTTCCATCTTAATTTCTGCCTACTCAGCCCATTTAATTTAATAAAAGGAAAGAGGGAACCAAATCCCAGGCCATCCCACAATTAGACAGAGTGGCGAGGGGACCGAAGTGAAGGTCCTGCCCCCAGGGGCTCAAGGAGACAGACAGAATAATACACATAGAGTAAGTTCAGGTGTGGATAATGCCAGGAAGGACACGGAGAAAGCACTGCTAAGAGAACAAGTCTACCGAGAAATGCGGAAAGGAGAGGCCTGTCGTGGAGGCACAGTTAGCATTTTTGAAAGAGATACAGGAGGCTGAATTTTGAAAAGAACTGAGTAGCAGAAACATAGACAAAATAGATCACATGTACAAAGACTCTAGGTAGAAAAGATGAGAGCGTGACAGGAACCAATAAGGCTATAGACCAAGGGACCATTGGGAGTACAGGGTAGAGTCCCAGAATACACGAAGTCAGGGTGATGTCTTGGACACTTGGTTTTGATCTGAAGGCTAGTTGACAGTTAATGAACAGTTAAGTGGTGAAGGGACATGTGTCCTACTTTGGTAAAGGTCACATGGGCTATTGTGAGCAGGCATGAAGTTATTAACCTTTGCTTAACATTAGACGTCACAATTACTTATTGACAATACTTAAAATAAGAGATTGTGTTGTATTGTTTTAAAATACCTTTTGAAATTGCTTTAAGTGGCCTCTAATTTTAAAAAGCCTGCTTTCAGGTAACTATGGTTATCTCTTCAGTTTCCTGGAATACCAGAACTAAGGCATCTTACTTTACGGCACTGTGTATTGCCATAAGGATGAGTCAAGGCATATGTTAAGCTCACGGCAGTGGGTACCATAGCTGAGATCTACAATTTGATTTCTAGACTTTGCAGCTTGGCAGCCCAGCACCAAACTCTCAATGTTAAAACCATGTCCAATTTTTTTCTCTTGCCTTCAGGGTGATCTGGGTGGAGATTTGTGGTCTAGATCCTGGCCTCATCCCCTCTTTGTATTTCCTTCCTTCAAAGCCTTTAAAATAGTATGCCCCTACTCTCTTTCTTCAGGACTTAATCCTATTAACACATATATGTATATATACATAGTACATACATATATATGCATACACATATGTATATATTCCCACAATTATGTCTTTCTGTGAAATATAAAGGAACATTTGAATGCTTACTGTTACCTTTGGTGCTACTATTTCTCTGCGTGGTGGTTACTGTGAAATTATGTTAGAGCTTGTTATGTGTGACACAGCTCTGGA
Source organism: Myodes glareolus (assembly GCF_982192425.1). Taxonomy (NCBI): domain Eukaryota; kingdom Metazoa; phylum Chordata; class Mammalia; order Rodentia; family Cricetidae; genus Myodes; species Myodes glareolus. The sequence continues at coordinate 18,858,660 of NC_142044.1, forward strand.
GTTAGTCGGAAGAGCCCAGGTAGTGAAGCCAAAGCTGTCTGCTCCGAGTGGACTTAGCTACAAGCCTGGTATAGCGTTTCCTCAGCCTCATAAGTGGCACACACTTCACTTTCCTCCCGAGAATCATCCTGAGAACCAGCTGATAAATCATCCAAGTACAGCTAGACTCTATGCGCTTGGACACTCTCTGGCTCTATGATTCAGTGTTGTGCTTTGTAGCAGTGATGGCCCTTCAGCCAGCCAAACAGTGGGCAATGACAAGATGATGTGTGTGGATTGAGAGTATTGGGTACTCTGTTTTGCAGGTTGAAGTTGATCCCATCACTACGTTCCCCCTGAAAGGCTTGACCCCCCTCACGGAGTACTCTGTTGCAATTTTCTCCATCTATGAGGAGGGGCAGTCCCTGCCTCTGGTTGGAGACTTTACGACAGGTAAGCCTTGCTCTGGATTGAAAGGGTTTCAGACGCAACTAGTTAGCTAACCTGCAGCCACCTCCTCAACCATTTGTTAAAGATATTACTCACAGACGAACAACGAGATAGCGAACATGCACGCTAACTAATTCGTTTCTATCAACATAAGGAAAAGAGAGAACATACCATCTCATTTTAAAAGGTTAATTTCCCTCCACCTGAGCCTATACCAGAAGCGCTAATCAGACTCAGTGGGTTAAAAGGGGACATCTTTTAGGAGAAGGATGCAGTGGTGGAGTCCAGAAGGAGTTGGGGTGGAGAGTGGATATGATAAAATAGAATTACGTTCATAGATAAAAAGTTTCAACAATTATGAAACTGCTCAAAACACAGAAAGGAGTACATTGTTGTTTTCTTAACCCTCAGCCCCATTTTTCTTATTTCTTAACATAAGGCTTTTATGTTTTTCCTCCATTCCTGTGTCTGGGGGTGATTTGCCTGAACTCCAAAATTATTGGCATCAGACAGTTTTCTGCCAATGGAGATGGCATTTTAATATGGTTTCACTCAATGTGTTGTGATGAATAGCTGGATTGTAATGGAGCCTAGAACTCTTACCACAGCAAGGAATGATTGAAATACTGAAATCGAAGAGAAGACACAAATGCAGTATTTTCCAGTGCAATCTGTAGTTCCTCTGCAGACAGAGAGCCTTTCTCTGCCTTATAGAAGCAACAATTTGGTCATGATATTTCTGAAGTTGTTGATCACACTTGGAAAGAAATATAGTTAGTTCTAAACTGAGGAAATAAGGTAAAGAAGAGAGAAATGAAAATTAGCCAAAAATCCCCTTATGGGGACTCTGCTTGGATTTCTCATGGTGTCCTAACAAAGTTCTAAAACCACCGATTTCAAAGAAACCTCCACTTGAGTCATTATTTTGGGAACCTTTGGATAAGATGCTTTCTGAGGTACATCCCCAAAGTGTGTATGGTGTGAAGTTGTGGAATGAATACTAAATGATATTGTCTCTGGTGCTGCCCACACCTTCACGTTATAAAGGTGAGGGTTCTTCCTCCAGGACTTCACTCATTGCCACAGAGAGATTTAATACCAAACTGTCGAGATCATCTCTCTAGGCTTCAACATGCCCTTTCCTCTTGGAATATAATGCCTTTCCAAAATAATGAATATGACATTTTTACTTTAAAATTGTGTTTATGTGTGTCCACACGTGTGCACGAGAGAGAGAGAGAGAGAGAGAGAGAGAGAGAGAGAGAGAGAGAGAGAAAATGAGAATGGAGGACAGAGGACAGTCTTGCATGCCATCCTCAAGAGGATCATCCACTTTCTTTGAGAACGTGGCTTTCATTGACTGGAGCTCACCTACTAGGTAGACCAGCTGACTGACAAGCTTCAGGCCCTTCCATTTCCGCCTCTGCAGAGCTGCTGTTTACAATCTCCCACCACTGCACAGAGCATTTGTACAAGGGTTCTGGGGCGGGGGTGGGGTGCGAACTCAGATCCCCCTGCTTTTTGAGGCAAGCACTTTATGAGTAAGCTATCTTCCCAATTCCATTTTTATTTTATTTTTTAATACTTTATGAAAAAGGCCCAATATAAACAGTGTAAGAGTTCTGGAGTTACTGGAAACGTTTTAGAGAACATTATTTCTGTGGTTTCCCTAATGTATGCTATTGGAAGGTGCTGGAAACAGATATTAAAAACACATCAGATGGGTGGAGGCTGGTCCCCGCTCTTCCAATGGCTTTCCAAAACCAAAAGCTCCTTAGCGGTCCCATCCTCTGGCCCCTAGGAGCTGCTTGAGGTTCTGTTTCTTGCCTTCTCATTTCTCGAACTCAATCTCTTTCACGGCTCACAGAGGAAGTTCCCGCCCAGCAATACTTGGAAATTGATGAGGTGAAGACAGACAGTTTCCGGGTGACCTGGCATCCGCTCTCGGCTGAGGAAGGGCAACACAAACTCATGTGGATTCCAGTCTATGGCGGGAAGACTCAGGAGGTGAGTTGACTGGAAGCGCAGCAAAAATTGATCCCAAACATGTTCCCTGGAAGTGGGTACCTACTGCTCCACCCAGGTTGAGCTCCATTTTAAAATGGACTTGAGAACTTCCTTCCTGCAGGACGTGGCATGGTATTTGGCATTTCATAAGCATCAAATAATACCGTAGTTCAAAGATTAAATTTATATCATTACCAGGGCTTTAATTATGTATCTCAGATTCCTTGACCCTCACAAATACCATCTAATAAAACTTTGCAATGCTCCTTTTGCGGTATTAATAATATATTTGTTGAGGGAAGTAAAGGTAAGGAGGTCTGGAGTTTGCTTTTGAAAAAGATTTCAGTATTTCACTAGTTTATTCAGCTACTTAGTTCTTGCACACGTAAGGATTTTTCCTTTATATTTTTCTTTTAACTTTCATTCCCTCTTTAAAAATTATTTTGTTTATTTTTGAGTTCATAATGTAATTATATAATTTCCCCTTCTCTTTCCCTTTCCAACACCCCCCCACCCTCATTGCTATCTTTCAAACTCATGGCCTCTTTTTATTAATTATTGTTACACACATGTATGTATACATGCATATATGTTGTACCTAAGGCTCAGGGATCATTGCAGGAGATGAAATGAAAAGATCGTAGGAAGCAGGACCAGGGAGTTTGCTGTAAGATTGTGTCTCCTAGTAATGTTAGAAGCTACACCCATAAAGTCTCACCAACATGATTGCCTAACCATGAGCTGAACAAGGAAGACAACAGTAGGCATTCCAAAGTGGACAGAGGAGGGTCTGTGAGTCGTCCACCCTACTCAAGGAACTACAGGCAAACTAAGGATTGCTGGATTTGGGAGAGATAGTCTTCCCCAGGGAAGCGGACACCCGTTTGTTCGGCATCAAGTGGCCAATCTCCCCTTTTCCTTTAGTAACCCCAGTTACTAAGCATCAAGTGCTTTGCAGGTTGCCCTCAAGGAAGAGCAGGACTCCTATGTTGTTGAAGGCCTGGACCCTGGAACTGAGTACGAAGTGTCACTGTTAGCTGTGCTCGATGATGGCAGTGAGAGCGAGGTGGTGACCGCTGTTGGGACCACACGTAAGTCCACGCCGAGCTTCAGTGTCCAGCATCCACACAGACAGCCTGTCTTCCCCCACCAGACTTCAACTGTTCTTTGATCCTCCAGAATGGGTCATATGTCAATGATGACATTCATGTGTGAATCATAATTTCTCAGACACATCACACAGTGACACATCATCACAGTGAAGCACAGAGCATTTCTGTCTTGTCCATTATTTTATTCTCCAGCACTGAACACCGTCTTTGGCGTATCTTAATTGTACCATAAGCAATTGTACTTAATTGTAGTGAATGGAATGGAAAGATAGATGAATAAATGAATATAATTGTAAATGATCAAATTGGAAATAAGCCAGATAGTAATGTAGCCAAGAATTTCTGGAATTTTCCAAGTTGGTCTTGGTTACAAAAACTTTTTGTGGAATTTGCTCACTGATTAACATTCAATTCTTTTTTCTTTTTGAAATCACGTATTAACCACATCCGACTTTTTAAAAAATGAGGTATAACTATGCATTTCATTTTCTTAAATGGCATTCAGAAGATGTATTGGCGAGTGCATTTGGGAGACCCTAATATTATAAACTGAAGAGAGCATAGTCCTTTGCACAGGGGAGTCTGATTGTGCCCTGTTAGTCCAACAGAACTAGAACCAGTCTTTGAATTGTATCAAAGTGAGACAAAGAGGCTGGACCCAGTACCCCTGAATCTTCAGTTGCTGGGGAAAGACTGTCCATAAGAAGCTGTGTCTCAGAGGAGGTGATTCCCAAAGCTAGTATTTGATGACCTCCTAGATGTTTGTGTTGATTGGCAAGTGAGTACAGCACAGCCCACAGCCCCTCCATTCCAGCATCCACCCTTGGTAGAGTCAGGGCCCAGAAGGGAGGTACACGACCAGCCCGAGCACGTTACCCTCTTGGGTGGTCTTTTCTTAGGTAGCCCTATTTTACAACTTGGTCTGCAACTTAATTGTCTTTAATTATCAGGGGTATGCCCCTATTTTAAAATAATTGCGAGGTTTCATAATTTTGTAGATGCAATTCAAGCACTTATCTGAAGTCTCTGATGAGACACTAATGACGTCCCAGTTCCTCGTCCTTGTCTGTTGCAACAGCAGTTATGATTGCTATATAGCTCACCTTTTTTTCCCTGCAAGTCGCAGTCAGGTTTGTTGTGGGAAGAAATTGGATAACATTGGTGCAACGTCCTTCGAAAGTTCTACAGCAGTTTATACAAACGTATAGAACATGGCCTTTACATAATTTTTAAGTAACGGATTTTCTTTCAGTTGATGACTTTTGGACACAAGCACCCACAACTGTAGAACCTACCAGCCCTGTGACTTCAGGTGAGGACACATAGGAGTGGGTTTATCCTCAATAACCATGATTTAAGCAGAAGTTGTATTTCCTAGTTGTCTTTAGGTTTTGTTATTAATTAGAAGAGAGATGTTCATGCCTCATTTTCTTGCAAACAGCTCACCGAGCTTTGAGCTTTACATCTTCTCATCCACCAAACACCATTCAGTCTTCTGCTCACCATCATGAAATCACTCTGCTTTTTCTACCTCCATCCTCGATTCTCATTCACTTTTCTGAAGCTGCTAACAAAGCAGCCCCACAGGGGTCTTTGTCTCCTGCGCTTCTGTTGCTCTCTTTGGAGAATTAATTATTCACATCACATTTTTGTGACTCGTTTCTGTGGGTGTTGACAGAGGTTTCTGTCCCTCCAGGTCCCACAGCCATTCAGTTCCAAAGAAACACACAGAGGTCTACATGAGTTATAAACTGGTTGACCTATTAGCTTGGGCTTCTTATTTACTAACTCTTACATCTTACACTAACCCACAATTCTTGTCTGTGTTAGTTACGTGACTCAGTACCTTTTATCAGTGAAGCATTCTCATCTTGCTTCCTCTGTGTCTGGGTGACAACTGCAGACTGAGCCTTTCCTCTTCCCAGAATTCTCCTGTTCTGGTCACCCCACCTATCCTTCCTGCCTGGCTACTGGACAATCAGCATTTTATTAAACTACTACAAGTAGCAAATCTTTACAGGGTATAAGACCAGTGTCCCACAGCACTTCCCACCCTTTTTTTTCAAAACAAGAACTCTAAATCTGATCTCATTTGTTTAGCTTTTTTCCTGGTCACTGTCCATAATAACTTGAAACCAACACTCTAAACAAAGATAAACATCCATAATCAAATTTTTAGGAATATGGGTGTAATTTTCTAGGCTACTTCCTGCTGATTGGGGGCACTGATAATCTTATGGGAACCTAAAGAAAATTTAGGATTATGGTCAAGTCCTGACTGGAGTATTCTGTGAAGCTTGATCATCTCAGCCAGCAGTCTTGAGACTGTTCTGGATGTAGAACTCAGAGAAAACATTTCAGAGGTGCTCTTGGGCCATCTGCTCCTATCGGAGATTTTTCAGGGTCTTCCTTGGTCAAACCTGATTTTTCTTAACCCAGAATGAATTCACAGCCTCTCCTTTCCTGTGGAAACAAAAGCAAAACCTCTTCTCCAAAGGAACATTTTTTGACTTAAATTTTGAAGTCAAGGCATTTTCAAAATATATAGGTTGCATTAAGCCAGCAGCACTTATAATCAAATGTCTCAGTGTCTCTGTGTATTTTCCATCTTTACATGGCTTTATTTTAAACTCTATTTCTTTTCTTTTCTTTTTAATTTTTGGTTATTTTGAGACAGGGTTTCTCTGTGTACCTTTGGCCATCCTGGAACCCATTCTGTAGACCAGGCTGTCCCTGAACTCACAGAGATCCACCTACCTCTGCCTTCCAAGTACTGGCATTAAGGGTGTGTGCCAACATACCCAACTACTCTTTTTCTTTTTTTTTTAAAGGACTATATCTTTTTTCTTTTCTTTCCCAAGCCTACATATAGTCTTTAACACAGTGTAATCCATTTAGAGGTTTTTTTTTTCTTCATCTGAATCTATCTTTACTGTTTATCTCTCTTTTTCAGACCACATGAGTCTTTAATTTGATAAGCCATGGCTTTGATGGCTGGATTCACTCTATTCCTTAGCTTGGTGGGAACCATGTTTATTGCCACAACTTTATGGAGCTTCAGGATCCTAGCCACCACTAAGAATCATGTTGTCGGTTATTCATAAACACCATTTAAGTGTTTGGTGGAGGAACCTCTTAAAAGAGCTGCAAGGTTTTTGCAGTTAAAGCCAGGAAGCCTCTCTTAAATGAGATGCACTTGCCTCTAGCAAACAAAGCTCACCTGAGAAAATGCTGCTACTAAGAAGCCCTGCTTAACTCTGATCTTTTGAGTCTAGAATTACTTCCCAAGCTCTCTCAGGTTTTTATGTGGATGTAGTTGTCCACGTTGGCGCCATTTGTGGGGACCTGAGACTTGACTTTTATTCTGTATTAGCTGAGCTTCTCTCTCTACTGCAGTGACCTCCCAACTATCTGCTGAGTTAAATCTCTGCATCTGAAACACTTCAGTAGATCTTCATTACCCATGCACCCACTCTTTCATTTATTTATTCTCCAGCTAATCTTTATTTGGGCCTTAAGCTCTCTCTACTGGAACATATGAGTTCTCTTTTGGTAGTTCCTCTTTTGTTCTTGGCACCCGAGTTCTGGAACTCTGCCTTGACCTGAGAATTTCCCACAATTCTCCCATGAGGTAGTATACCATAGTTATACCAGTTAAGCATCCTGGCCACCCTGTGTTGTTTTTATCTTTTTTTCTCAAGACTTAATCATGCATGTGTCAAATATCTACAGGTTATGATTGAGGACAGGTTCTGTGAGTGTTTTTTATGAGTGAATGAAAGAGGAGAAAGGAAATGTTCAGCGGAGATAGACAGGAGCAGGAGAGGAAGTCAGTGTAGAAGGGAAAACTTTAAAAAAGGAGCATATGAGGGAAGAGACATCTTGGTAGATGAAGATGCATGTTCCAGTGAACACAGGTAAAGAAATTTGGGCAAATATCCCCAGAAAAAATGTGTATGGGAAAAAATAACTTGTGTTGGCTAAAAAGATGAAGACAGCCTGAGTGAATGAGCTATGCTTGCGTGAGTATGACTAAAATAGGCATGGGACAGTGAGTGGATGTGTGTCGGATGCTGCATCCCACCAGAGAGAGATGAGATCTGGTACCCCAAAGCCACTTCTCCAAGGGGTAAATAGTAAGAGGCCCTCAGGACCATGCCCCTTCTTGAGTTTAGTCCAGTGGCTCTCCTTCGGTTCTCTGTCAGTGACGAATATGGAGCTCTTTGCTTCACCTGGGTGTCCCTCATAAGGCTGCGCTGAATGATGCTGGGTGCTGCCCCACAGATGGTATCCATGTCTCATTTTGGGTTATGACGGGCTACAAAGTCTTTAACCCCTGGTTGTATTTATTCCAGTTCTCCAGACGGGAATCAGAAACCTGGTTGTCGATGATGAAACTGCTACCAGCCTGCGGGTCACGTGGGACATTTCTGACAGCAATGTGGAGCAGTTTCGGGTGACCTACCTGACAGCCCAAGGAGACCCTATGGAAGAAGTGGTGGGAACGGTCTGTACAATCGCAGCTGACCGGGAGTCCCACCGCCTTTGCTGGTGGAGCTGCTTTCCTGCTCATTGCTTGCTGACTCCCATGTCTGCAGAAACTGATGCTCTTGCTTGGTCCAAACGTCTCTCTTGGTTTTGTCACGTCCTGTCTAATTCTAAAACCCGCCCCACGCAGTCTGCTTCAAGCTAATCAAGCCTCTGCCACTTTCTTCTGGTATTGGGTTTGCTGCCTTGTCCATCTGCTAACCTAAATTGGGTTATAAAATTAGGTCAGGCATAGAGGCATGGGTCTGTAGTTCCTACAGATGCTGATGCAAGAGGATCACCCGAACCCAGGAGTCGGAGACCAGCCGGCAACACAGCCAAACCCTGTCTATTTCAAAAGCAAACTAAATCAAGATTAGACCAAGGACCATTGCACACTTGTGTTTGTATACATGTACATAGATATCTATGTAAAATGTTCAAGGCAGGGATTAAACTTTTGTTGTTGCTATTGGGAGTCTACTGCAAAGCTTTTAAGCAAAGCACAGAAGGGCATTTTAACAGTTTACCAACTTGTCACTGACATCAGCTCATTTTGAGCATATTTTAAACTATTTTCTATTTATTCTCAACCGTGGGCATCTCTTCTAGGGATTTGTGATGCATTTCCTTTAAGTTGCTGGGTGGCAAACCTGGTATACTCTCAATCATGACCTCCCCAGGTTTCCTTAGCTTGTATCACATTGTCCCCTTAGGAATTATTTTTTATTCATGTGCCCAGGCAAAGGAGAGGGCTTCGGTTTTCAGCAGAAAGTGTTTGACTTCTTACTCAAGGCACACACTCTATTTATCACTATAATATATCATTACTAACACTTTTTCTTTTGCTGTGTCATTTTTAATGCTGCAGGGAGGAGTCTCCAAAACTCATCGTTGCTCAAGAATAACATTGCCCCACCCCGTCTTTTTAATTTATGAAGACTTTGATGAAAAAAATTTGTCTGAGCCCAACGTTATTTATTTCCAGGTGATGGAAGAATAATTACACAGCAGAACGATGGCCTGCAGGGCATTGTGCATGGTGGATAGCCTGCAGGCTCATGCCGCTGGTCTGTGGGCTTCCTCCGATCACAGCAGGTTCATGCTGTGCTTCTGGCAAGTTACTGGACACTTAATTCAGACTGCACTGTAATTTCACTCTGACAATAACTGCATTCCACATGATTCATGATTGGCAAAGGGAAAAGCTTACGTGTGCCAATTAAATATGATATTTGGGCATTTTATTTTCCCCATTATTATCCCACTACTATAATTTCATTCCTAAAAGTAAGGACGCACGGAGACCTCTCAGCATGACACGCTTTCCTTTCAGTTTTCAAGAAGTGCATTTAGCTTCGTGGTGCTAATTCCTGCTGATTTGGAAAAGGTAGCAATTTAATCTCTCACGTGCACTTGCAAACTCTGCAAAGTGAAATAATAATAATAATAATAATAATAATAATAATAATAATAATAATAACATTGACGTTGGGTGGCTTCTAGATTGTGGTCCCTTCGAGAGTTTCTTTTATTTAGCACTATTTATATTTGAAACACTTGGACACCCAAGTGAAGGAAAAGATAAAGAGGCCTCGTCTGTCCCAGTTAAACAAAGCTCTAAAGAAAGTAAAAAGATATTGATAAGTTTACTGTGCAGCGGAGTGTTTGCTTCCTACCGTGGAAGAGGAGTCCGCAAACTCCAAGCTCCTTTAGTGAATTCTAATTAAGTTAGACGTGTGCGTGCAACTTACAGGCACTTTAGGAATTAATAGACTGAGCAGAGCATTGAGAATTTATAGATGTATTTTACCAAATGCTACTGCTACACAAATGTGATGATGTGTTCTTTTAATTATTCAGCTAATTAGATAATTGTTGGGGGGGGTGGAGGAAGGAGAGACAGAGATAGAGAGGCCCAGGCACATTTCCTGTGGAGGCCAGGGGCTAACTCTGGTTATCATTCACCTTGTTCTTGAGACGGGGTCTCTTATTGAATCTGCTGCTTGACATTTTACTAAACTGGATGGCATGCAAGCCTCCAGCATCTGCCAGTCCCCACCCCCCTAGAGCTGGGGTTATAGACGTGTGCTGCCTCGCCCAGATGTTTGCACGGTTCGGAAGTCATACCCTCACGCTTGGGTGGTGAGTGCTTTCCCCACTGAGACCCCTCCTCATCCTGCGTCATTAGTGTGTAGCATGATTAATAAAACCCAGAGACAGAAATTGGGGTTCAGTCTGAAGGTCAGAAAAGCAAAACAGTCAGCCACTGGCTCTTACCTCGACCTTGGTCTGAAATGGCGATCCTGCCTTCAGGAATCTCAGAATGAGACTGTGTGTGAGAGCTGTTTCCTCCCTTTTTATATTCCTCTCTCTCTCTGGCTGAGATTAAAGGTGTGCACCACTGGGATTAAAGGCGTGCACTGCCCGGTTTCTATGGCAAACTAATGTGGCTACTGGGATTAGAGGTGTGTGTCAACACTGCCTGGTCTGTAAGGCTGACCAATAGGGCTGTTTTACCCTCTGATCTTCAGGCAAGCTTTATTTATTAAAATGCAAATGAAATATCGTTACATTAGTGAGGCAAGGAGTCGGATGCGTCTGAGTTTAGGATATGAAAGTAAGGTAGGACAGGGAGAAGTAGGCTAAGGACAAAGTTCAAAGGCCATGAAATCATGTGGACCAAATGATATCTTAAAATAATGATGTCTGGACTGAAGGGATAGTTTAGTCATAAAAGTGCTTGCCTTGTAAGCAAGAGGAATGAGTTACATTTCCCAAAGCCATGTTTAAAAGATTAACCCTGGGTGTGGTGGTGCTCCTGTCATCCCAGCCCTGGGGAGGCAGAGAGAGGTGGATATCTGGGCTTGCGACTAGCTACCCTAATCTACTCCGTAAGTAACAGGCTAACGAGAGACCCTGACTCAAAAACAACAAAGTGGATTTCCTGAGGGATGACACTCAGATACTCTGGCCTCAACGTACACACACACATACAATGTGCATCCATGCACGTATATAGCTACACACATATGATCTTGCATACAACCATACATGCCATACACACACACACACACACACACACACACACACACACACACACACACACAGTGCTTGCTCAGGGAATATGGATGACTAAGATATACTATGAAATCAAAGAAGAAGAAAATGTGCCCTGATAACAGACGTATTTTCTCTTACCATATTTCCAAGTTTTCTTTGACTACCAAAGCTGATTGTACTTGCGTGGGCAAAAGATGAGACGATCCTCAGGTTGGAGAACTGTATACACATATAGCATTGTAAACCAAATGAAAACAAGAGGAACTAAAATTACCAGTTAGGGTAGGTGAATTACTTCTGTCTGCTTAAGCATAATCAAACGTACCAAATACTTCAAAGAAAATAGACTGACCTCTAACATATAAAAGCAGCTGCCCATATTTCATAGGGATTAACTTTGACAGTGCTTGAAAACACCAAGAAGCAGCAATGGCCGTGACCTCAGTTTTGTTGTCAGAGTAGAGGTGCCTCTCCTGTAAAAGGCTGGTTGGGATTCCAGCATCCTACGATCTGTGTGTCACTGTTGACCACAAACTGAATTCTGACTGGTGGACAGTGTCTAAAGCGGTACTACTTAGGGCCGGAGAGAGGGCTCAGCCGTTAAGAGCGCTGACTGTTCTTCCAGAGGTCCTGAGTTCAATTCCCAGCAACCACATGGTGGCTCACCTGTAATAAGTTCTAAAGCCCTTTTCTGGCCTGCAAGGATGCACGCATGCAGAATACTGTATACATAATAAATAAATAAATCTTTAAAAAAAAGGGCTACTTAAAGTGTGCCTTAGTGTCTTACAGGCTGAGTACAGACATTATGATTAATGTTTTGTGGACCGTGACAGCCATTTAACATTGCTGCAACAATCCAAGAGTGTCATAACTTATCCATCATCTTAGCTTTATTGTATTTGATACACACACCCAGCAGCGGGTTGGAATCACAGCAATGCCATCAATGCCACTCTCCGGCATCCTTCATTACCATATGAAGACTACGATCTAAAATAGAATTTTGTAAGCAGGAAACACAACACAATGCAAGGACTCTAGTTTCTTCTGCGGGTCACAGCTTGTTGCGTGCAATCCAGACATCTCTGGTTGACCCAGACAAAGGAGTTCCGTGCCAGAAAAAACTAAGAACATGAAGCTAACTCCCGAGTGGTGGTTGCGTCCCATTTAATCACGAACATCTTTCATAGATTTGTCTTAAAAATAAAAAGAGCCATCTGCTATGAGGGCAGCTTTGGTTGTTAAGTGGGGGCTTCTGTTAATATACATAGTCTTACTCTCCTTTGCTTGAATAAACCGAGCTCAAACAGAATGAAATTTGCAGACCCTAGAGGGAATTTCCGTTTTACTTTTGGGAATGAATAGCAGGGTGAAAAAGACTTGCTCTTTGTACTAGTATGGCATAAGCCCCAAAGGTTAAGCAAGGCCTAGATCAGATCTCTGAGGTTTCAATATAGCCCCTTTGCTGGGCCATGTGGGTCTGTTTCCACAAGGAGTGTGATGTCTCTATTTTAAAACGTTACGGCCAGGATGAAATAACGTAATGGGTCCAGATTCTTCTAGTTGCACCTGGCACAAAATATTTGGTGCTTAGTGAGGGCTGCTGTTATAAACGACAGCAGCTACTTCCTGGCAAGCAGTGGGGAATCCTCCAGAGGGATGGCGCTGCTCTGTAGGATTCTACAGGCTGCATTTGACCGGCAACAATGCCGTATACTTCTCAGTGTGAGACCTGACCTTATTTAAAGAGGATCGACATGGGTGGCTTGCTAGACAGCTTGGAATGAAAGTCTGGGCTCTGCTCCAGCATTCTGTTGAAGAGAGACATCCCTCCGGAAGCCACCCTGATGGGGCAATACATGTCAGGGCACCCACAGCTGTCTTTCAACTCCTTCATGCCAGGGTCGACTAAGTCATTCTGGATTAAAACAGAGCTGCTATTTTTATAACTGCTTCCCAAGATCCCACACGATGCAACCTGTACACTCCAGTGTGTCCTACTCTAGATGCGCAGAGCCATGATCACCAAAGGCCGACTTCCTTTATCATACACAAGACTGTGGCATGTCGAAACTTAGCTGTATCATAGCAATAGCTGCTTCTGGGTTCACCACAAGGTTTTCTCAGACTGACTTCAAGATGGATGGGGTCCTTCCTTCAACTCAGAAGGAGACAGCATGGCCTCAGCCTGTTGGCATCTCACCCAGCCGTGGAATGGAAAACCTCTCTGGCTGTCCTGGTCTTGTGACTCTCTTAAGCCCCCTTGGGTCAGTTCCTACATCCTCACATTTTTTCCCAGTGATTATTAAGTTCCCAACAGTCCATAGAAGTGCCAGAATTCGACTGCTGGAACACAAGCACGGGATTTTGCAGTGAGGATGTGGTCCAGAGCAGTCTCTTAGAAAACAGCAAAATTGTACTGGGTGCCACGTGGACCAGCGGGGTGCGGAGTCCCCCTTGCCTTTGGGTTTCTTTTTCTGGCATCTTTAGTGACAGAAGGTTAGTGGATCCAGATGGAGGAAGGACATCTCCTTTCAAATATAAGAAAGCTACAGCAGTTTTTAGTGTTGTGTTAAATATGTTTCAGCTCAACAAAACTTGGCTCCCAGGGCTTGGCTCTGTTGCTCTTGGCTGCCATCCATCCCTTCTAATTGAAAGAATAAAATGTTGGGGTCAGGTTATCACTGAGGAAGAAAAATAGGGGAGGCTGGCTTCACCAGCGGCTGCTCAAGTCATTTCAGAGCCGATAAGCACCAGTCCGTGTTGCAGAGTGAACATTTTAACCATAAGCACCTGCTGACTACGCAGATGGTCATTCTGTCTTCCCCACGAATGTTGAGACGACATTGAGCAGAGTTAATCCTTCTATAGTAGAGATTACAGGCTAATGTTTTGTGAGGAACGTGGCAGGGGGAAATACTTTTGCATGGATGCCTTTCCTTTTCTTATCGCTTCCAAAGCTTGTCTCACTCCTAATGCTTTCAAAACGTCTACAGTCACACTTCCTTTGTAGGTCAGTGGGAATAGGAGGTCTTACAAGGTCATGCTACTTTACTTCCTGCTCAGGTTCTGGTGCCTGGAACGCAGAACAATATCCTTCTGAAGACTCTAATTCCAGACACCGAATACAAAGTCACGGTGACTCCCATCTACACAACCGGAGAAGGCGTCAGTGTCTCTGCCCCTGGGAGAACTTGTAAGTGAATGTTTGGCTCCTTGGACACCAAACTGCCTATCACTTGTGATGGGTAAAGTATAGGGCAATGGAAGCACCAAAGATTAGGGGTCAGAAAATCTGTCAGAATCCTGCCGCCACAGCCATGAACAGTGAGATTCGGGCAAGCCGTTTAGCGTCAGTGGGCTGCAGCTTTATTTTCTGTGAAAGCTACAGAAGTGGTCTTTTGGCTTTGCCTCATGGCTCATCACAAGTCCCGATGATTCACCAAGGCAGAGTCCTCAGGCCCTTGAACTTTCTCCTCATTTTGTGGGACCACAACAATCTGAGTCTCTCCGTGGTCCCCTTCTGCTCTCCCCTTGTCTTTTCCTTTTATTGGAATAATTTTATTTTTTTTAAATAAGCACATGACAAATGTGTCTTCTTTTTACTACAGTTGGTTTCTTATGCTGTAATACCCTTTGTAGTACTGGCTTGCTCATATGCCCTCCCCCTAGCAACCTCTGTTGTTTCAAATTAGTCAGACTTTTGTTGTTGTAACGCGCTGAGACAACCAACTAAAAAGAGAAAAGGTTTACTTCCTTCCACAGTTTCAGAAGTTCCAATTTTTGGGAGCCCATCTATACAGTGCACTTTTGTATGCCCACCTCCAGTAGTGCCATATGGTCCCAAGGAGACATCCTAAAGATGCATTGACCAAGGTTAAATGAGGAGCCAGCATACCTAACTCATATCTGCCTTATTTTGCTATTATTAATGTCTATTCTTACACAAAGACCACCTCAGAATTTAGTGGCTTTAAATGGTAGCTATACTCATTATATTTTCTGACACTGTGGGCCAAGGAATCAGGGCTTGCTGGGAAATTCTTTTGCACCATATAGTGATACAAATTATGTATATACTCATATATAGTGATATAAATTATCATTACCCACTGGTATTCACATTGTGACTCAGTTGGTCTGAAAGGTCCAAGGCTGTTTTGCTACCTGCCTGACATCTTGGTGAGGGCAGCTACAAGGTCAGCTGTCTCTACCCATTCACGTCAGAGGCTCTCCATGTTTATCACACGGTGACCCTGCACTGGGAGAGGAAGATTTCCAAGGGGTGTCACTGCCATGTAGTCTGAGGCTAACATAGTAGTCAGAGAATCCACCCAAATTCAAACAGAGACTGATGGCTTCCAATTCTTAACAGAAAGAGGGCCTAAAAACTTGGTGACCCTTTGAACCCATCATCATTGACAAAGAGTCACATGGGGTCGAGGGCACAGTCATGCCAATGATTAAGTTCTGTGTCTTACTCCTATGCGTGGGTTTTATTCAGTATAAAGAAGGAAGCAGAAATTTCCCCACCTCTCAACACCAGGGATAATTACCAGTCACACTGTATGGGTAGCGTCCTGAACACGGACTGACACGTGCATTTGGTG
This sequence comes from Myodes glareolus, assembly GCF_982192425.1. NCBI lineage: Eukaryota > Metazoa > Chordata > Mammalia > Rodentia > Cricetidae > Myodes > Myodes glareolus. The sequence continues at coordinate 18,874,411 of NC_142044.1, forward strand.
TACGTGGACCACACTGGTGCAAAGTTAGAGGTTTTTAATAAGCATTACTTGATTTTATTTTTGGTTAAGGTTGATTGAAAAGAGAACTTTGAATGAACCTCTGGATCTCAGCTAGAACTCATTCATCCCCAAAGCAATTTTCCACATATGTATTTTTTAAAAACGCCCACAGACCCCCAACTGTGAGCTTTATTGCTTTATCATTTGCGAACATGTTTAACTCTGTAGGGAAACAACTTCGATTTCATTGGCAACAAGAGAAGGTCACCAAGAAGGGAGTTGTATTGAACCTCTTCCTTTCCCTCCTCTGTCTGCACAGTGCCATCTTCTGGACCTCAGAACTTACGGGTCTCGGAGGAATGGTACAACCGGTTGCGCATTACATGGGACCCACCGTCTGCCCCTGTGAAGGGCTATAGGATTGTCTACAAACCTGTGAGCGGTAAGGTCCTCTTAGAACCACGAGTAGACAGCTCAAGAATTTTTTTTTTAAATTTAATTACATTAAAAATATTGTGTGTGTGTGTGTGTGTGTGTGTGTGTGTGTGTGTGTGTGTGTCTGTGGTTTCCTTTGCCAGAGCATGCAAGTGGAGGTCAGAGGACAGCTTGGAGGAGTCAGTTCTCTCCATCCATCTCATGGGTTCTAGGTGTCAAAACCAAGAGGCCGGGCTTGACAGCAAATCACTGACACCAAGTATAATTTAAGAACATTTGGTCACTGTTTCTGTCAGGTGTTTGATCTTATATATTAAACAGCTGAGAACTGCTTCCTGTCTTTTTTGAGGAGAATGGTGTTTTCTAATAATGTCCCTACCCGGTGGGTAGACATCATTAGAAGGATGAAACAATGACCTCAGGTAGAAATCTAGCAGGCAGACCAGTGAACAGAGTCGATATCTACTCGGTGTGCATTTCCCTGACGTCATCTCAGCCTAGGTAGAGAACTAGTCTAGTCTAAGGAAAGCTGGGCTCTCCAGGCATAGGAGGCTTCGTGGCTCAACAGACGTGTAAGCTCTAGACATTTAAAATCTGTACTTTGGAATTTTTCCTTTTGTTTCTTCTTGGATCAGCTGGATAAATTCCATTAACAAACTTTTCTTTGTCTTCATTTTAAAAAGCATGTTGTGGGGTAAAACCCACCAAAGTGAAAAATGACTTCACAAGAGACTCTTTTCTACCTCCAGATTACTCCATATTCTAAGTGTCTTTTTCCCCTGATAATATTATACACGTATGCTGTGTATCTTGATCATATCTGCTCCCATTTCCCTCTTCCCACTACTTTTTGCCCCTCCAATGTATGTCCCACTATATCATTATATTTTAAAGGCATATGAACAGTTCAAACAGAGAATGCTTTGACCCTTGGCCTATAGATGTGAAGGGGAACTTGGGTAGCAGCACCCACTACAATTCCGCCTCTCTAACCTTCATACTTTCATGGGAGTTTAAACAGAAAATATAAGTATTACAAATATCTTTTCAATTTTCTAGACCTGACCTTCAGAACTCTGGCTGTTCAGCAGAAATCTGAAATCCAGTTATTCTTAATTGGCCGGAAAAAAACAGTTAAAAACTCTTTGGGGGCCATGGAAAACTGCTTTCTCTCTCAAAAACGTCAATGGTCCCAATCTGTCGATTTAGGCATTGCTACTGCCCTTATTTCAATCTTCATTTTTCCTCTTCTGATAATTATCCAGCTCATGTGACTGTAGTAGTCCCATTTCCAATTTCTCTTGGAAAAATATCTTTATGGACCAAGAAAATAAAAGAGTGGCCCTAGACAGTGGCCCGCTCTGCCCTGACTCTTTCCAGACTCATCGCTGATTTTATTTCCTTTGTCTCTTTGTTATAGGTCTAAGGTGTACACTAGTCTGTAGAAATCCTTATGTATGTTTTCTGGGCCTTTTGAAAAATATGTATCATATTTTCTGAGTACAAATATCTTTCCGTTCACAGCACTCTTCTGCCTCAGCATAATTGTCCTGCTGTGTCCAGCATGTCTTGTGGTTTTCCTGGAAAAGCAGCTACATGTGATATTTATAGCATAGAAATTACTACTGCTACCACGCATGCCCCCAGAAACACATAAATAGGCTGCTAGAAGCGGGTATCTGGGGGAAAGTGAAGAGTGTTTAGAAATTACCACTAACTCAAAGCTCTTTAAAGAGTAGACACATAAAAGGAAAGAAGCCAGGTAAAGAATCAGAATAGAATGCAGCACAGATTGTTCTTAATACTTGAGACACCAGAGGGTTGAATCCAGTCGAAGGCACAAAGGCCTCAAAATCCAGCCATGGTATAGGAGTAGATGGAGCTACAGTGGCGACCTCCACACAGATCTTCCTATGACAAGCTGTGGTCTGGTGTCCAGGTAGAGTTTTCTGTCCTTGACATGTGCTGGGAACAAAGCAACTAACTAAGTAGAGGCAGTCAGGAATTACCTCAACTGAGCAAGTGTTGATTGTTTTTTGCATTGTAAAAGGCAGAACAAGGAAGGTGATGGGTGGATCAGTGAGGTACACCAGCTTTGGGACTACAAAGGATAAAACACTGCCGAAAAAGGACAAAGATGTGACTTTTAAGACAGGTGATCCTAGACTCCAGCCTCAGCCCCATTGTTTGCTTGCTGGACCATCCTGCATCCTGGGCAACTGTCGAGAGTTGGCTGAATAGGACGCGCGCGTGTGTCGTGACTGGAGCGTATACTCGGTCTCTTTCAGTTCCTGGTCAAACTCTGGAGACGTTCGTGGGCGCCGACGTTAACACCATTGTCATCACCAATCTCCTGAGTGGAATGGACTACAACGTGAAGATATTTGCTTCCCAGGCCACCGGCTTCAGCGACGCTCTGACTGGCCTCGTGAAAACCCGTGAGCCTGATTTGATGTCTGCTCGCTTCAACCCAGCCAGCGGCTCTGTGCTTGGTTTCACCTGCGTCTCGTCTCTCAGCTCCATTTTCAGTGCAACCACTGGCTTTTCTTTCCTCCTCGTTACCCTCTCTCGATGGCATTTTGTGGAAAGAAGGGTGTGGCAGTTTCTCAGGGCCGTCCAGAGTCCTAGTTGGCAGGCAGATGCCAGCAACTGCTTTTTCCAGTCGGCTTGATGGTTGCAGATAGGGATTTTCCTCTGGAAAAGTCTATTGGCCCTTTACAAATTAGGTGAATTTTTCCAAGCAGCCTGTAGTTTGACATGGCCAGTGCCAGTTAAAGCTGGGCCAAGGAGAAGTTTGCCTTTTCTCAAAATATAGCCACCCACCATCCACACATGTGATCTCCGTCTCTGTCTTTCTCTCATACACACACACCACCACCACTATTTCCTGAAAGTGCATATCACAGCATGATATGAACTTCTTATATTCTTGTGTGGACTTTCAGGTTGGAATTTCTCATTGGCACCAGAACCCCTAGACACACACGGAATTGTGTAGGGCTTTCCAGGTTTAAACCGATGTGTTCTAGTGTTCCGGCATTTGTTATACACGTCTACACCACCTGTCGGATGCATTTCTGTAGATCAACTTACAGTTTTTTTTTAGTTACAAATACTTTTCAAAAACCCATATACCTATGATAAACACATGATGGTACTTTTTATACATAGGGATTACACACTTTAATCCCAGTACTCAGGAGGCAGAGGCAGGCAGATCTCTGGGAGTTCCAGGACTGCCACAGCTACATCATACAGGGACCCTGTCACAAAAGCAAGCAGAACAAAAGGAGATAATGCACAGATGAAGATGACGTGACCCAATGCTCAGGAAAATACGCCCGTGTGCTAGCAGTGGCATGCACCTCGCTCTTAGATTTACAGTCAGGGAATAATGGATGGGAGACTTTACTGTGCTGTGTATTAGTGATTGCCCTGGACAAAGTAGTTCCCTTCTCAGAACCAAAGCTTCTCAATTTTAAGATGAAGACAGTAACTGTCCTATAGCAGCTATGGCATAGATGAAGGAGCTAATGTATACAAAGTACTCATTGCATCTTGCCTTTTTCCTGAGAATATGTGTCTTTTTCTTTTATGACTATCAGACAGTCTGCTTCATAGGTCTTGTTTTGCATACATTTATTTAAGTGATAAAATAATTTTCTTCTGTTCTTCCATTTTTTTGTGGGTTGATAAGTTTCCCGTTTTTGAGTCTAGTGCTCTGACGGAGAATTTTCCCATCCGTTCCTTCCAGAACCGAGTATAATCTGTGGGGCTGTCTGCAGTGTGACATAGCTTCCTTTCTGTTTCGTTACAGTGTTCTTAGGTGTGACGGATCTCCAAGCCCATCAGGTCGAAACAACAAGCTTGTGTGCTCGGTGGCAAATACACCGCCATGCCACCGCCTATAGGATAGTTCTAGAATCCCTTCAGGGTAAGTACAGTTCTGTGAAGTGCTTACATGCTTGGTTCTATGCAAACCATGGTGGACAAGCCACATCACAGCAGCGTCCTGTTCCGGAAGCTGCAGGTTCAGGGCTCAGAGATGCAGCATGTGACATCAGACCAGCTGACCTTAACTCTTGAATTTCCCTCATCTGTTAACAAATATCACCATAGCATTGTTTTTTTCTCCCATGGGGGGTTGGGAGAAATTATAGCCTTGGCTATGATTAGTTTCAAAATAAAGAAATACCACTTTTGACTCAATCCATAAAATAAAAATAGGGTTTAATATGCTATTGTGACCATTTGGAAGCAGGTCTCCTATAGATTATGAGCTGCAGTAGAAGGAACATTCTAGAACAATTTTTTTGTCAGCTCCAGCCAAGGTACTATCTCCATAGACTTATGCCACCATGTCCTTCGTTCCCTTAGTGTAATAGAAGCCTGACATTGTCTACTTCCATAGGAGTAATTTAAAATAGAATAAACAGTGACGACAAGAAAAGGTTTAAAAAACTATATAAATTTTGTGCTTGTATGAAATATGAATTATGGATGTTTTTGCCAAAGGGGATGAAAGATATACCATGAGTGGAAGAACAACTGCAGAATTTGAGCTCTATTTCACATCCCTTTATAATCACACTTAATATAGCAAGGTTAATATTTATTGGCATTTGTTAGGCTTAAAGCTACTAAGCTTAATAACCACCCTTCCAGATGGACCCTCAATAATTGTACCCTTTTGTGTGGCTTAAGAACTTATGAAGAAAATCTAAGTTTTTGTAGATGGTCATATTTTATAAAAAATAATTTACTGCGTGAGTTGATAAAGATATGTAGAAAAATTAGCTTAATGAATGAATTAAATGAATTTTTTTGTTCAAGATTTTAGAATAATATATTTGCAGAGAAGCACTGAGATTCTGTATCAGAAGATAGGATTAGTGGATATAACTCTTGATCTGGTAAACCCAAACCACAGAGTGTTCTCTCTGAAGCCAAGGCCTTTGGTGGCCACAAAACGAGTCAGAATGTGCAAGTCTTACACACTTCCTAAGAATTATTTTCAGTCTGCCAGAAACCTTTCAAACTGAATCACTATAGTCATAAGAATGCACAGAAGTGCTGGGTTTTTTTGTTTTTTTGTTTTTTTGTTTTTACTTGCCATCAATGTTTGTAGCTGAGGGATTTAGATGCCAAGTTAGCTCAGTTGCCTCTCATCCAATGGCATTTATCAGCAACAGATTCTAATCAAGAGCTGTCAAAAAGAAGTTTTGGTGAGGTGAAGGTGAGGGTAACTGAGGGGAATGTAGGTCTGATATTTCAGCTGATAGAATTTAGTTCAAAGAATTTGGTTTCTTTTGGTGGGGGCGTTGGGGTGGAGCACCTTCATCTTACATAGAAATGTGACTGGCCCTCTGTCTACCCTTACTTGTGGTAAGATGCTCATCATTCCAGTGGGCGGATGAGTCCCAGGTTTTGACCATGCGACATATTTTATTGGCTAAATAAATATATTGCTTCTGCAGGACCTTCTCTCCCTCTGTCCCAGCCAGAGGAGCTGACAGGGAGAAATGGGGCCTGATTGCTCCTATGTTGGAGAAAGTCCTATGGTGGGGGTGTCCACTGACTGCCGAATGCCCCAGCCATATTTCTAGCCTTGAATGAGTATATATCCTTTTTCTCTCCTATATCCCCCAGGGCCTGATCATATACACCTTTATTCTGGTGTGACATCAGTAGAGATGTTTCTACTGGGGCCTCAGCTTCCTGTCAGCTAACTCCAAGCTTCCGTTTCTCCAGAATGACCTCATTTGAAATCATTAACTGTGACAATTACCCTCCCCCCTTTTCCAAGCATTTGTAAGCAAACTCTCCAGGTCGAACCATTTAAACATGTTTATTATATTTTCAGACACCTAAAGAAAGGGAGATAAACAAAGGATCAGTTTATTGACTAATCGGTAGAGAGACCTGGATGAGTCTGGCATCAGGCACATCTGGATCAGGTCTTTGAACAGTGCCCTTGAGATGGAGCCTTGCTCCCTCCTAGTCTGCTTTTGAATTCTCTGCCCTGCTCTGTGAGTGGGCTCCAGTCGCATCCAGAGTGACATCCTTCCAGCTCCTAGCTTCACAGGCGTGGTGAAAAGAGAATTTTCTTTCCCAATATTTCCAACAGAAGTCCAGAAACTGAGTCATCCTGGTCTGGTTTGATCACATGCCCCTAAATCTGTCATTGAGTGCACAGGGATGAAATAAACAGACTGGCTGGACCTGGTTGCTTTCGCTAACTGTGTCTGGTGGCAATGGCCAGAAGTATCCGGGTGGTATTTAATGCTGTCCAGATTATAATTACGAAGAGGGGAGGGGAGGGATCAAAAGAAAGAAGGATGCCATTCAAGGCTGGCAGACACAAGACATCTGCTTGTGTGAACGTTCTGACATTTTTATGGCTAGGAGAGGGGAGAAGATCACCAGCCGGACAAGGCCCCTCTGGGGAAGAGACTGAAATGAAACTTGTCAGTTATCCATTTGCCAAATCCAGGCATGGGCTTTGGTTGATTCTGGCATAGATCGAAGTGAGAGACTTTGAATTGGTAACTCAGTCGCCTGTGAGCGCCCACATGACATCCTAGTTGCCTTCCTTCCCCATCTGCTTTCAGGCTGACGTGGCAGCTATGGTGGGGTGCAGCATTTCTCCTTGCGTTCCTGCCATGAAGTCCCAATGCTGTGTGTCCTCCTTAATTTGTAGAACTTGGTGAATTCCTGTAGACGACCTAAAAAAGAGTTCAGAGGGTGCACCCCCCTTCTATCCCTTTAGGCGCTCAGATGCCAATTTGTGGTAGTGTCTTGTTATCTGGGAGAGAGGATTGCAGTATATCGGAGTAGCTATCTACCTCACCAAAGACGAAGGTTCAAAAGAAATGTACACAGAACCCACTGCAAAATCAAACTGTCTGACACAGAGGCACAGTATTGGAGGTCAGGTATTTGAGAAACCCAGGAAAAGAACGTATGCCATAAAATTTTTTGTCATAAAATTCTCCCATGATCCTTGTCCCGGTCCCTCATAGTGTCTGCATATGGCCATCAGCAGCCTCTCAAGGCATTTTGGGGATTGGATGGGGGAGTCAAGGTGGTGACGTCATTACCAGCATGATAACAATCCAGAGAATTTAGATTATCTTGCTTCTTAGAATTAAATACACAAAAATGGAACATTTTACCCTGTTCCAGAATGTGGGCAGAGGGATTGAAAGAATTAGTCACCATGCGATCATTCTAGATTTTGTTTTCCTTTAAGGCCAAGCCATTAGACTTGAATGGCACATGCCAAAAGCAACATGCGTACATCCTGACTCATGGAACCCCTCTTTGTTAGTGTTGGGAGTCAAAGTAATACGATTTGCCATTAATTTTAATGTGCCCACTCCAATTTTCCAACGTCTTATGGATTTATACTTTTTTTTTACAGTAAAGCCCATTAATATTCCATTTTCAAGGGCTTTTAAAGTACACAGATATCCATGATAAATGGGAAATGGCGGAGCCAGAGCATTTCTAGAGACCATTCCCTGGAGAATGCATGGAGGGCTCTTGTGGTCATGGATCTTTATACTCCAGGCATAGGATCAGGAAATGCTTCTATTATGGGCAACTTACTGAGACCTCCGGGTGGTTGCAAAGGGTGCTTACAGAGAGAAACAGTTATTGGGGGTTCTGAACCTTGGAACCCCAGAGTGGACTCGACTATTAGCAAAGCCAAGCACTGGGTTTCCTAAGTCTGTTTCTTTCACAGTAAAATATGATCTCATAAAATGGTAACAGTTTTTAAATTTAGTGTTATTGTCACAGGGGGAGGCCGTGTGGAGGTCTGAGGCCAGCTTTGTGGAGTTGGTTCTCGCCTTCCATGTTTCAGTGAGTTCTAGGGATTAAAGTCAGGTGCACTGGGCAAGGCATCTTATCCAGTGGTGCCATCTTGCTGGCCCAGTAACGATGCTTTTCACTTCAGCATTACCTATATTAGAAATAACTAAGGTAGGCAGTATTTAATTGTGAGCAAATATATTTGACTTTCTTGTAATGCTGATCAACCCCCAGCCTCACTCAAGCTGGAGAAGCCCTAGACTATATCTCAGCCCAGTGCAGATATATTAACAAATATTACTTTGTAAAGTTCACTTCTGAAATTCTTTAATATTCACAATATTAAAAAATGAATTTCAAATAGCTTTAATTTAAAGGCCAAGCTTTTTCCATAGCCAAAATTCAAAATGTTTGTATGATACATAAATATTGATACAGATTAAAATATAAAATCAAAGCTAATCTAGATGCTATGTTTTTCAAAAGACGAAAATTCTCTTATGTTTTCACTTAATAATTATTTCATCTATTTTTATATTTTGTATATGTTGCTTTTAAAAATAAACTTCTGAAGTGATATATTTGGAGAAGTAGATGGTTCTTATTAACCATTAAACAAAATGTGTAATGCGTAAATTAAATCCATGAAGCCTTTGACAGCAGTTTCTAAATTCCTAGCAATAAGCAGCTATAAGACTTTGATGAAGCATATGCAATTTGACTTGGAGGGATGGCTCAGCCATTAAGAGCACTTGCTGCTCTTGCAGAGGGCCCGAGCTAGTTTCTAGGACACTTATTGGGTAGCTCACAGCTTCTTATAATTCCAGCTCTTAGGGATCCAACACCTTCTTTGGACCTCTTCCAGTACCCACACAAAAAATGTGGTATGCTTTCCCACAGACATACACACAAATTAAAAAAAAATCTTCAGGAAAAAACAAAGGACACGATTTATGGAAACGAATCTAGAATTAATTCCAAGGCAAGTTTTTAAAGTTACACTTTTTTGGGTGTGTATTTGGTGATGAGTGGGGGAGTTGAGTGCATGCATGACACAGCAAGTATGGAAGACCATTTGTGGGGGCTGGGTTCATTCTTCTACCATGTGGGCTCCAAGGATCTAACTCAAGTCTTTGGACTTGGTGGTAAACACCTTTACCCACTGAATCATCTTGCTGGCCCCTAGAGGGAAATTTTAATAGTTGTTCTTTTTGTAGTAATGCTGATGCTTCATTCCAGTCTGATATCCATTATGGCAAAATAAATAAATAAATGAATGATATTCCTAATTCTGAAACTTTTCAGTAATTTAAGATCAACCAAAGCCAGCACGTACCTATGAGGACCCCTCACCTGGTCTCTAGCTAGTGAGCTTACACCACTTTCAGACTGTTCATCTTGAAGACCCGAGTCTTTAGTTTGCACTGTCTTCTGATGGAGTAATGGACAGTTCTACAATCTGAATTTAGAGTTTGAATTCAAGTTTCAGTTCAGTGACTGAGCTAGGGACTGTAGTAACTTATTAATGTTTCTGGCCTCTAGGTTCTTGTCTTTAGATTGGGGATAATTTCAAATGGTGTAAGGTTAGAGTGGATTAATATACATAAAAATCTTTATGATAGTTCTTGGTACACGATAAACATTCATTGAGTTTTTTGTCAGTTGTCGTTTGTGGTGGGGCTTATCACTGGAGAGGATACCTTCAAGGAACCCGGGATAAAATAGGCTGTCAATAAATGATGTAGATGGTGAATCCACCTCCTCTCATTCCACACCCCCGGGCCAGCACTAATTCTTCCAGAGAAGTGTGGCAATTTTATTCTGAATTTGTGGGAAAAGAGAAAGGGACCAACAGTTACTTTCCCATCATTCTTTGTGTCTTCAACGCAGTGAAGACAGAAGATATGATGATGTACACTTGGTGTATGTCACACAGATCCTTGAACCAAAAGGGCCTGCGTACCAGTGACTGGGAGACACCACTCCTGTCTCTGACCTTAAACCACTTAAACATCATATCCACATTGAAAGAAGAGAAAGGGGCTTCATCGTGCGGTCAGGCAGTTTAGAAAGGGTCCTCTAAGCTTGCTGAGTCTCCTCTACAGTAGATAAGACAGGATAGACATGACATGACATGATTGACATGAGATGACAGACATGACACAGGTGTCAGTTAAACATCAAGACTGGAGGTGGGGGATGTTGTCCGTGGATAGAATACTCCCCTGGTCTGCTCAAGGCCCAGGGTTCAATCCTTAGCACCCCATAACACTGGGCACGGTTGCTCACATCGGTCACTCCAGCATTCAGAAGGCGGAGGCAGAGGATCAGAAATTCAAGGTTGCTTTTAGCTACGTAATGAGCTCATGGTCAAACTGAGATGGGGGTATGGGTAAGGGGTACTAAGGGAGGAGGAAGAGGTCTTCAGTGGGAACAAGGGGGAAAAGAGGGGGGAATGGAATACATGTGTCATGAAAACAAAGTGGTGTCTATTTGAGGAGACAAAGGGGACCACAAGAAGGAGGACAGGTAAGGACAATAGTAAAGGGGAATTATTTAAAATAAATTTAATGAAACATGCATGGAAATGCTGTGATGAAACCAACCATTAAAATATTAATAAAAAACAAACAAACAAACAAAAAACCAAGAGTGACAGAGAAGAGAGTGGGCTCTCTGGAACTCCTACATTGTTCTGGTAGTTTCCTAAGCCTTTGTGCATGTTTCTTTGAGAACAGATTCCGATTACAGCGTCTTGGATGATGCTAAGTTGTAAGGAGCGAAAGATCTGCCCTTCTGTGTCATTTTGTGGCCATGTGACTACGTTATGGTGAATCAAGTTGAATAAAAGAGAATTTAGTGCCCCAGATGAGTTAAGATGCATGCATATAATTCTTCTTCTAATAAAGGCTTGAACTTGGCAATTTTTTAAAATGATAAGTCTTATTTTAATTCACATTAAATGTAATGTTTAACAGGAAAAAATTTAGTGGATTTATAAAACCCTTACCTGGAGATACAATGCTGCAAGTGAACGTAAATGCTGGGGTTACTTGTCGGAGACTATCCCTGTTATGCATTTTGGAAGCCAAAAATTAAAATAATGACTGTTTCCAGTAATATATGTGTGTTCTGTTTCACTTTCATTGTAGATACACAAGCACAAGAATCTACCTTGGGGGGAGGTGTGAACAGGCATTGCTTCTATGGACTTCAGCCAGATTCAGACTACAAAATCAGTGTTTACACGAAGCTCCAGGAGATCGAGGGACCAAGTGTGAGCATCATGCAAAGAACACGTAAGTCAAATGTCTTCTGATTCCCCTCATTGTGAGCAAATAGCACATTGAGATGGCTCCGCATCTTCCCTCTGTTTAAGAAAGTGGTAGCTATTGCTGCCCAGGAGAATGGGCAATGCACTTTTTTTCTTTTACCCACCCCAAATTCTTTGCATTGTCCCTTTTCTGTCACCAGTGTGCTTTCTTTTCCATTCTCTATATGTTGCACAAGAAACCACAAGGCCATCTGATGGCAAAAGACTCGAAACAATGATTTACATTATGACCCAAATGCATAAGAAGCATTCATGGAATGTGGTGTGTGAAATTGAGTTTGAGGACATTATCATCTTACCACAGCAATGAGGGCAGGCTCAGAGCCAACACGTTCCAACTGGCTGACCCTCGAGTTATTGCCTCCTTAACAGGAGGTCCTTGTGCTGTTTTTCAAGTTGAAGCCCAGCTCTGATGCACAGAATGGGAGAGAAAACTATAAAGTTAAAACGAAGCACATTTGACATGTTCCAAGGAGTGGACGGTATCAGCTTCTTGGGTTGGCTTTTAATCCAAAGTTCCTGACCTGAAGGCCACAGCCATTAAGATGGATAAAGTAGGTTAAATAGTAGCAGGTTGAGGGTGGTGGTGTTTGTGTGCCTAGCTCAATATCTCTAATTTAAATTCAAATACCTGAGGATGAACTTCTGAATAAGTGGTGGGTGATGGGATTTCCTTCTGGTTCTGCATGGCATTTACAGAGAACTACAACCTTGTATAGATCTCCTAGCTTCCAGGACCACGGAGAAAGAAATCACAATCCACATATTCCGTGAAAACACACCTGATAAGCAGATAGGCAATAATTCATGCCTTTAATTGCAGCATTCAGGAAGCAGAGGCGGGGGGAATCTCTGTGAGTTCCAGGCTGGCCATTACTATATAATGAGATGCTTTGTTAAGAAATTGGTTAAAATATAATAAGGAAAATCATTTAAAGTTTTAATATAGAAAATGTATTTCACAATAAATATATTTAACATATGTATATATGTTCTGACATATAATTTATGTATCATAAACACTAAGAGCCATTTTATGTGGCAACTCAGTTATTTTGAGTACATTTGAAGAATCATTAAGACATCACTGCTGTCCCATCTTAAAGCATTTCCATCAACTCAGAAACATCTTAGCCATACCCTCTCACCTTTTCATCCATATGTAATTCCACGTAATGCCCTTTATTTTGTATTTTCCTTTCCTGGACACTTCATATGAATACAAATATGCAAAAAGCTTCTGTGTCTGCCACATTTTGATTAGCATGTTTTTGAAATTTACCAACACCATCAAGTGCATCTGGTGTTTGAGTCTCTTATTGTTGATTAGCAATCTGTTTTATACACTGATGACAACTCATGCTGGAGAGGCTGTGGGGTAAAAGGAAACTCCTGCATTGCTGGTGGGAGTGAAAACTGGTACAGTCTCTTTGGATATCAGTATGGCGATTTTTCAGAAAATTAGGAAACAACCTACCTCAAGACCCAGCAATACCAAAGGATGTTTAATCATAAAACAAGGACATATGCTCAACCTATGTTCATAGCAGCATTATTTCAAATAGCCAGAATCTAGAAACAACCTAAATGTCCCTTGACTGAAGAATGGACAAGGAAAACATGGTATATTTCCACAATGGAGTACTACACAGCAGAAAAAAAGAGTAAATTGGGAGCGTGGGGACCATGGAAGAGGGTAGAAGGGGAGGGTAAAGGAAGGGAGGAGAGCAGAGAAAAATAAAAAAGAATTCTGTTTTATGGATGTGCATTATATATTTTTTTGACATTAACAGGTCTTTGGTAGTATACACAACTTGGATATTATTGGATCTCTGTGAGATCACTTTCTACTATCATTATCTTGGGTAGTTTAACACATCTGAGGCTCTTTTTACTCTTCAGTAAAATTAAATATCTATTTTCTTATCACCAATATTGGCAGGTGAGATTCAACACCTTTGAGCTTGTGTTTTATTGGACACAAACTTCTATCTTCACCGTTGTCTCCTTGGGAGTCACAACTTAGAGCCAAAGAGGAGCTAGATCTCACTATCATGTGCTTTCTCTGGACCTTTACTTTAACATTTTTTAAAAATACATTTTGAAAACTTTGGACATCTTTCAGATACAGTTCATGTACCCTCCTGATGCCAATCTGCTCAAAGCTGTTAATTGCTGTGTTCCCAGGCTCATAGGCTGAGTTCTTTGTTCATCCTCAGTGATTGTCTGACTGTTAAAAAAACGCTTGAGTTTGTGACCTCTGGTCTACTTTAGCAGCCCCTAACCTTAATTTCAACAACTGTTAGCTACTAACCCAGGGTTAATTCCAATTGGGATCTCTTAGTTTGATGTAAATATGTCCCTGATGTGGAAAACATCTGTCTTCTTGTAGCTCCCTTCCACTGGCTCTAGTTCAACTGTCTGAGGCAATGCAGATCAGGACAGTTTGTCGGCTTGGTGGCAGCCCCTCATATGGCTGGAGATAGGGACCATGTGTGTGCCACGTAAGAGGATAAACACATGGCGCCTGCGTGTGTGCTCTTCATACCCAGGGCATTCCTCGACCAGAAGTTCTGCTCAAACAAACCGCCTCTTGATTGATTCTGAGTTTACTTATGAATCCGAGGATATGCCTCAGCCTTCTATATTAGAGAAAATGCTGAGTGGTAAAGAAGACCCGTGACTCCCAAGTTATTTAGAGTGCTTAAGTCAGGCTTCCAAAGCCTGGCTTATGTAGTGATCTAATGAAAGTTTTGTAATCATAGTTTTAGTATTAAAAACCCTCCCTATCTCTTCTCTCTCTTTTTTTTTTTTCTAATTTTAGAATTCTCAAAGAAGCAACACAAACCTTTCGAAACAACAGTGATTCATGTATCCATAACATAACAGCAGCAACACACTAAGTGTCTTCCTTCAGTCTGTCTTCTCGAAAGACATATTTCTACCACTGTCGTTTCTTCCACAAAATGCTTTGGACTTTGCCCACAAAGGGGCTCCTGCCATGGTGTCCTATGCCTTGCTTTGTTTCACATAAAAATTACTTCATGGACTTCTTCTTTATTAGTAATGTGGAGTTACCTCATTCTCTCGCGTTGACTCATGCCGCTTAGATAATTTAATTTTATTGAGTCCCAGATTAGAAGAGACTACAACACTCAACACTGTTAATGAAGGAATTCTCTTTGTAACATCTGTCAGAGTTCGAACTCTTCCAGCTGTTGGCTGCTTGAGGCTGAACTTCCCCTTTGTGAATGGCCATTATTAGTAGAGAGACTTCCCAAATATTGAACTGGGAGAGTAAGGCTTTTTCCCCCCCTAAATCTTCAGTTTCAGGTCTTAACAAAAATGAAAAATAGAATATTACTTTATCTTTGCCTAATGGTACTACAGCTCCGTGGTGCTTTGCCATCTGAGTTGGCATGAGAGCCACTCTTCTTCCTGACTTTCCCCAGGTTCTTTTCTTTTTTTTCCCCAGGTTATTTTCACAGTGTAGGTTGAAACTATCTGAACACACTAAGTATTTATTCTTGGGCCTCAGAACTGAAAGACTTTTTTTTTTTTTTTTTACAGATGCACACTGAACAGAATAGAGAGTGAATCACATTTCATTCGTAGCTGATCTCCTTGGGGACACAGGATGGGAAGGGTTAGAAGTGTCAGGGATCAAGGATTGATGGTCAGTGGTTAGGAAGACAGAATGGAAATGAAGTTCACTATGTATGTGAAAACAGGCAGAACCTATATCTCAAATGAAGGCTAGGATTTCTGTCTTAAATCAACATCAGAACCACTTTGTAGTTGGCAGTTTGATTACATCGACTCCTGCTGGGCAGACTGAATGGGGGCAGAATGGCACTTCATGCCTTTGGTGTGCAAAGAAAGGATGGATAAAGAGACTTTTCACAGGCCGTGGCTAGTTTATAGCAGTCATAAAATTCTCCAGGAAGCCAGTTATCAACATCATTGATAACCTTGAATAAAAGATTTCCTATATAACTTTCCTCTCTTCTCTACGATGAGATCACTAATGAACGCTCTTTGTCCTTTTCTTACACAGAATCACTTCCCACCGAGCCACCAACGTTTGCTCCAACCATTCCACCAGCAAAGGAAGGTAAGCGAACAGTAGGGGCAGTGTGATTCTCCATCCGACATGTTTGCTGCTTTTATTCGTTCATTAGGGGAAAACCAAAGTGGGTGCTGGAGAGACGGCTCAGCAGTAAAGACAACACATTGCTTCTGCGAAGGACCCGAGTTTGGTTCCCAGCACCTCCATGAAACAGCTCCCAACCCTGTAACTCCAGCTCCAGGGTGATCCAAAGCCCCTGACTTCCTGGGACATCACACTCACACGTACAAATACACACCATTAAAAATAATATAAATTTTAGAAGAAAACCAAGGTATTAATACACAATATTTGTTGTCCTACCTACTCTTTTTCTTAACATACATTCATGTTTTTCAAACCACGACAATTAAAACAAACCCACTTAACAATAAATTATATACACTGAATGGATTTTTCTTCCAGAATTGCTTAATGTTGATCTCATTGAAAAAAATCTCAGAATAAAGACTGTTCAGCAAGGAAGAATAGTTATATACTTACATAATGCAAGTGAAAAGCTAGTGTGTAATTTTGACCATTCAAAATTACATTCAAGGGGAATGGTCTCCAATTTACCCCCTGAGTGCCTCTCCAGGTTCTTTTCTCATCTCAACAGCTGGAGTTGCCATGGTATCTATTTAAGCCTTTAAACAACGTAGTGCTCAATAATTTTTATCCCATTAACAAGCATTTATTACCTCTACTATTGATTTTCAAAGTTCTCATGTTGGGCATAAGGAATACTATCATAGCACATGGCTGCTACACTCTGTTTACTTTCAGTATTATAAGAGAAATGTGCACTAAGGCAGCTAACGCTATCAATGGCGTGAGTTCTAAAGGAGACACTGGATTCTGATAGCCAGAGAGTGAATTAATGCTCCGTTGGTTGGTGACTGATAAATGGGGGAAATTTCATTGTCTCTGAACAAGCTTGAGTGAAGGACTATTACTAAAAACTCAGAGAGATATTGGGGGTTCACCGTGAAGACCAGAAAGGCAAAGCAGCCAGCCACTGGCTCTTACCTCGACCTCAGTCCAAACAGGCGATCCGGCCTCTAAGAATCTCAGAATGAAACTGAAACTGTGAGCCTTCTCCTCCTGTTTTATAATCCTTTCTTGGGCTGGGATTAAAGGCATGCACCACTGGGATGAAATGAATGCACCTCCTGGTTTCTATAGCAACAAGTATGGCTACTGGGATTAAAGGTCTATGTTACCACTGCCTGGTCTGTAAGGCTGACCAGTGGGGCTGTTTTACTCCCTGATCGTCAGGCAAGCTTTATTTATTAAAACGCCACTACACTTGAGAGATAAATAACAGAATAAATAATGCTCAGTGACATAGAGTGATCTGGCCCATGTTGTGTTTACAACAACAATGTTGTGCTTAGAACCCTCAATGCTTTAATGAGAAACACAGACGAGAATAAAGATAGAGTTACGAAGGGAATCATGTGCCAACATAAAGGATTTATCCTTCAAAAGCATGGTGCGCAGGAAGTTCCCTTAAGGGAAGGATGATCTAACGAAATCATTGCTTAGGAAAGATAACTTTGGACCAGGGAGGTGACTCAGTTGGTAAAGATCTCACTGCATTACCATGGAAGACTTGAGTTTGGACCCTTGCGTCAACATAGAACCTCAGTAAGATGGCTGGAACCTAGGGCAGATTGTTGGAGCTTGTAGTTCAGCTAGTCTAACAAAAAGGTCAAGATCCAGCTCCAAGGAGATACCCTGTTATGTCAGGGGGCTACCCTGTAGGCGGAGAGCCTTTGAAGAAAACACCTGCATCCACCTCAGGCCTCCACATGCTTGCATGCACAGACACATGAATGAGCCCATGCATGCACATATATTACAGTACATAGTATTCCCAGCTGGGTAAAAATGTTGACGACTTTCCCCTAATGCAGGCCCACATAGCGCCTTCTGGTACTGTGAATGCTAACCAGCAGGGAGGAAGCTTCCTGGCAGGACAAATAGGATTTCTCCGTGTCCTGTGGCCAAAGGGTGTGGTGTCTTCAGCAATAGGGTCTTACTGTTAAGTTCTGGTGGGCAGCCAAGAGCAACAGGAATAGCCTATATTGTTTTGGAGATTTCTGGGACACCCTTGGTCAACAACATGAGGAGAGGTACCCCACGTCTGGCCCTGGGCTTTTTATTTGAAAGCCTAGAGTATAGGTTTTTATTTTTAATTATCAAAGTTATACTGGATACTTATTAGGTAAGTATTTAAAATTACAAAAAAAATGCTTAAAGAAGAAAATTAAAGACACAATTTTATATCCTAAATATTATACTTTCTTCATGCATATTGATGAGTTTTCTTTTACTGTAAGCAAATGTTTCATTAGTAAAATTTAAAATGAATTTTGCTTTTATTTTGAAGATGAAACAATGTTTATTTCATCTTTCCTTGCAAACAGAGGATGTTGTTTATTTTCCTTATTATAATTAGAAGACTTATAAGTCTTTTCAACTTTAAAGCCAGATTATGAATCTATAAAATTGTGTAAGTCACAGAAGTCATGAAAGCGAGCTTGCCAGATCCTCACTGTCTTCGAGTGTGACCTCGCTTGAAGATAATTTATCTCACCTTATAAATAGCAGACAGGGGTGAAGTTGCTACAGTTGTATCCAGGTTGTTGATTCTAAGAAGGGAGAAAGGCAAATTATCTCATAGAATATTTGTATGCAAAATTTTACTGAAGAGTAAATTGTGTACTTCATTATAAAACATAGTTAATCATAGTGATCCACACTTACAGAGAAAACGAGGTCTGGACCATGAGAAACAGCTCAAAGAGGACTTTGAAAGGTGGCTTTCATTGGAGAAGAGCTTTGGTTATAGTACTGTATGGCATTTTAATGGTATCCATAGTAACTGCTGATGATGGCGTCTTTCTACTAGTATTATTGCACCTGTTTTTGGCACATGTCAGTGAATGGTAAAAGGACATAGGAAGAATTTTTGAGTAATGCAGTGATTAAAGTTTGCTTGTGTTTATTGCCAATTAATTATAGATTTTTAAAAAGACAGTGTCTCATGTAGCTTAGGCTGACATCAAACTTGTCATTGGTCAAGAATGACCATGAACTTGTGAACCTCCTACCTCTACTTCTTCAATGCCAGATATATAGGCATGGGCCACTAAGCTCAATTTTCTGCAGTGGGATCAAACTGAAGGTTTTGAGCATCCTGGGTGGGCACTCTCGCTATGGCGGCACCACACCCCCAACCCAAATTGTAGTTTATTTGATTCCATCATATCGCATGGCTTTCTCCCTAACTCTACTCCTCTGGTATTGATTCAGACTCCACAAGCAGATGACAGGGTGCACAGTGCAGTTGCATAGACATCTTTTCCGTCTGCGGCCATTAGCCAGTGCTTGCTGCTTGCTTCTGTCTCTGCGTCCCTTTCACCTCCATGTCTCCCATTCCTCGTTTTCCTTCCTTGCGGTGATGGCTGGTTTGATTCTCCTCCCTGATCCCCTGTGCTCAGCAGAAGCTTTTCCGCCTCAAATGGCATCAAAGGGAAACAATGGTGATAAAGTTTCAGGAGCCTGGATGGGGAATCTTAATAGCTTAAGCTTTTTCTTTTGGAAAGCACTTTAGTTACCGGAAGGCATCTGCTACCTGTCTTCTGGCTTGAAGATGTTATTTTCTTCTTCCCTCTGACTCAAAATGTATCCTTGGTCTTCAGTATGTAAAGCAGCCAAGGCAGACCTAGTGTTCATGGTGGATGGATCCTGGAGTATTGGAGATGACAATTTCAATAAGATCATCAATTTTCTGTATAGCACTGTGGGAGCCCTGGACAGGATTGGTGCAGACGGAACTCAGGTAAGGTTAACTAGCTAATCATTACATTATCCTATGCATCCAGGAATTATTTCTTAGTCTCTTACTGTGGCTACTTGTCAGGGGATGTAGTCAAAGTCCTGTGATGAAGGAATGCTAATCTTTATAGGTGTGTCCAACCTGTTGTCCATGGATACATGCACCCAAGATTGCTATGGTGCGGCCCAATACATTTGTAGATGGCACCCTCATACTGCGACATTCAAAAGTTACATGTCCCTGCAAGAGCTGTTGAGAGTAGCAAATTAAAGACGGCAGGAAGGCTATTAGGTGGCATTTATTTTATACCAAGGCAGAGAATTTCCTTTGCACATCCTGTTTTCCCTGCACTGAAGGGCATGGAAGTCTTAAAAGTCAGAGCCAGGCCATGCACAATGAGTGAGCACACAGATTTTGAAATAGAATGTACTTGGCTTTAGCCGTTTGCTTTTGATCTTCACCCTGTTGCTTGATTTCATGTGTCTCCAGGTGGCAATGGTTCAGTTCACGGATGACCCCAGAACAGAATTCAAACTCGATGCTTACAAAACCAAGGAGACACTTCTTGATGCAATCAGACACATTTCCTACAAAGGAGGAAATACTAAAACAGGTAAGACCCAAGCAGGCAAACATTTGTGTAATAGTAGCCAGCAAAAGCTCACAGTAAGACCCAAACAGACAAACACTGGCAAAACAAAGCTCACTGTAATCATTAGAAATGACTTTTGTTATGAGGCGTGTTTGTTTCTTTTGGTTGAAGAGTATGAATCCAGGGCCTTACACAAACCTCACAGGTACTTTCCCTTGTGTGGCAGCCACAGCTCCCAAGACACAAGGATTTTTCACTGATGTAACATCTCTGTCCTGTCCTTTTCTGTCTGTGAAATCACATGCAGAGTGAAACGGAACTGTTGGTTCTTTGTTTCAGGAAAAGCTATCAAGTACGTCCGCGACACCTTGTTCACTGCGGAGTCAGGTACAAGGAGAGGCATCCCGAAGGTCATTGTGGTTATCACTGATGGAAGGTCACAAGATGATGTCAACAAAATCTCCAGGGAGATGCAGGCCGATGGTAATTTCCTATATGCACCCTCATGGCTGTTGAGAACGATGTTGGCACCAAGCACACATTCCTGTCGGCTTAATTAAATATCCCCCAGTGGGTTATATGGTTTATTAGAAATTGCATACATTCACAGTCTGTAATTACATGTTTTTATTGGAGAGCAATGTATGATTCGTTACGGCAGGGTTCCCTGTCTAAGGAACTCCAGTATCGATTCACGCTACTATTCATACTATTGGAAGGACCCTTCGGAAGGGCCAGGGAGAGGAAGGAGCTCATTTTAGAAAGTCCCCTGTCTCCTGATCTGCAAAATAAGGATTCTTGCAGGATGGCTGTGGAGGGTCAGTTATATGAAATACGTATGATGATTTCTGTTGACTGAGTTTGGCATACTCTAGACTCATCTGGAAAGGGAGTCTCAATGACAGAAGCTCTAGATTAGGTTGGCCCGTGGACATGCCTGTATGGCGGTCTTCTTGGTTGGATTAATGGAGGTGGGACAGCCCAAGCTGCAGATGGGTGGGGCTATTTCGCGGCCTGAGCCCTGACCTGAAAGGCGGGAGTGAGTTTATTAGCATGTGAGCATTCTTTGCTCTCAGTTCCCGATGAGGGATGCAATGTGACCAGTTCCCTCATGCTCTGGCTGCTGTGACATCCCTGCAGTGATGGACCGTGAACCCTTCTCCCTTAAGTGACTTTTGTCAAGATATTTTGTCGCAGGAAAGAAACTGAGATGATTGCCTAGCAACGGTAGTTTAATACCTATGTGTCAATTTTTACATGGTGACCCAATTTAGGCTGCTAGAACTCCAGTTGTACTTCTGAAGGGGAAAAAATCCCAACAACAACAAACTCAAAACAAACCATTACTGTTTTAATAGCACCTCATGCCTCAGATGTCAGAATAACTAATAAAAATATGCAACTGTAAATATGTTGCTCAAATGGGAACCTTTCTGACTTAACCTTAAGCTAAGGCTCTAGGTTGTTGAGTTTATTTTTTTTTAAATGGAAAAGTTTCTTCAGTGGATGATGAAGCAATTCTCACATAATGAAATACACACATGAAGAATTCTGCTGAATGGTAAGAAATGAATTAGTCACTCGCAATGAGCGTCCTGAAGGAGCACATTTTAGACATCTGGCTACCCAGCATCTTACCTTGATTGTGTTTTGTGAAGCTTAAAGTAATCGAAAGTCTGCTCGCTGTCGCTCCCAGGTTACAACATCTTTGCCATCGGTGTGGCCGATGCTGATTACGCAGAGTTGGTTCGGATTGGCAGCAAACCCAGCGCACGCCATGTCTTCTTCGTGGATGACTTTGACGCCTTCAAGAAAATTGAAGATGAATTAATTACTTTTGTCTGTGAAACCGCATCAGCAAGTTAGTTCTTTAGAGCTTGCATTCCTGGGTGTTGTTTAGAATCTGAATTAGCTAATGCTGGTTCAATAAGGAGTTCCATCTAGAACTGAGGAAGCACTATTGGCTCCCAGGACTATTTATCTTGCAGGTGTAAAGTCTTATGGTTTTGAGAATATGAGGTAAATGTCTTCTCGCCTCCCTTTAGAGGTTCGGGTTGATAAAGATCTTCCCAAATTGACGACACAAGGGTTGTGGGACAGGATGATGGCCCCAAGTCTGAGGCCAGTTTGGAATACTTAGTATCAGATAAGGTTACATAGTGAGACCCTGTCTTAAAACAAACAAAAGGTAGGAAATCATATTCAAAGATGTCTTAATCAAAACATCTCTCAACTTGGCTTTCAAGTGACAATCCTTCAATTAATGGAGAGTAGTTTGGAAGGTGTGACCCTTTAGTCTGAATGGGGTATTAGGTAACCACTGCCACGATGTACTAGAGTTCAGATGTGGGACGCTTAGGGAAGGTTGTGTTAATTTCGCAATGAAACCATGGGCTTGGAAGATACATGAGCTAGGCTTTTACCCGGCTTGCCTTGTTTTCCAGCCTGCCCGATGGTGCACAAGGACGGAATTGACCTTGCAGGTATGCACTGTCACAATGGTTCCTTTATTGAAAATAAGCTTTTTCATATGCTATGTTCTGATGATGGTTTCCCATCCCCCAAATTCTCCAAGATCCTCCTTCCTCCCCTCTCACCTGAAACCCACACTGTGTCTGTCTCTCATTAGGGAACAAACAGGCAGCTAAAGACTAATAAAATAGGATATAACAACAACAAACAAATAAGGACAAATAGGACAAAACAAACAAACATGAGAAAAAGAGGCACATATAGGTGCAGAGAGAGACACACTCATTTGTATATACAGGAATCCCACAAAAACAGAAGTCTTAATATATCTTAATATAAATGCAAAGGACTTGTAAGGTTTTTTGTTGTTGTTTTTTGTTTTTTGGTGGGGGGAATCCTGACAAGACATGTGTTTTAGCATCAGCTATTGAACATGGGGACTGGCCTTAAGTGTGTCTCCAGTGACTAAAATTCAATGAAAATGACCACGCAATATGCCCAGACTTATGGGACACAATAAAAGCAGTGTTAAGAGGAAAGTTCATAGTACTAAATGACTACATAAAGAAGTTGGGAAACGGCCATGCTAGTGAGTTAACAGAACACTTGAAAGCTCTAGAACAAAATGAAGCAAACTCACCCAGGAGGACAGCAAATGATAAAATTGAGAGCTGAAATTAACAAAATAGAAACAAAGAAAACAATACAAAGAATCAATGAGTCAAAGAGTTGGTTCTTCGAGAAAATCAACAGAATGGACAAATCTTTATCTAAACTAGCCAAATGACAGAGAGAGAGAGTATGCAAATTAACAAAATCAAGGGTGTCTCCAGTGAGATTCCATTGGAGAAATTTAATTTTTCACTTGAGAGTGGTTATAAATTAGAGATAGCTTCCGGGTTAAGGATTGAGGCTTGTGTCCACTTCTCAGTTCTGGGATCCCTTCTGGTGATGACTCATACAAGCTTTGTGCTTGGTGCCAAAGTCTCTATGAGTTCACATGTGTGTTGGTCCTGCTGTATTTAGAAGGCTTTTTTTCCTTGATGTTCTCCATCCCCTCTGTCTCTGAGAATCTTTCCTCCTCCTTTCCCACAGATTTCTCTAAGCCCCTGGGGGGACATTTGATAGAGATATCCCATTTAGGAATGAGTGTTCTAAGATCTCTCACCTTCTGCACATTGTCTGGCTGTGGGTCTTTGCATTTGTTCCCATTTATCATAAGAGGAAGCGTCTCTGATGATGTTTGGGCAAGGCATGAGTATATGAATATAGCAGAATGTGGTTAGGAGTCATTTTATGGTTGTATTCCTTTAGCAGAGCAGTAGTGTTTCATTTTCTCCTAGATCCCTGTTCTATCTAGTTTCAGGTTCTTGGCTGTCCAAGCAATGTCAGGTAGTGAGCCTTGAATCCAATTATGTAGTGGTTGGTTACTCCCCCAAGCCTTGTACCACTATTGCACTAACACATCTTTCAAGCAGCTCATCCCTGTCAACTAAAGAATTTGTAGCTGGGTTGGTGTTTACCTTTCTTCTTTGGTAGCATGCAGAGTAGATTCCGGTACCATGAACACTAGCCCATAGGGGTAAAGGCTCTAGGTAGGCACCAGCTCAATGTTCAGTGATCTGTGTACATGTTGTCTTCAAAAATAGGGCCTTATTGTCAGTTTATAGAGAGCTACCAACAACCTTGGCAACATTCTGGGTTCGTTTGGGGGTTTTCCATGGGGCCTCTTTGGCCGACAGCTCAATTAGATATAATCCATTCCTGATACTGGAAGCTTTATTCTGTGATAAGAGTTGTCCAGCTGGGACTCCATCTCCCCTGTTATTTAGTGATTTTATTTAGATCACCTTCACACACACACACACACACACACACACACACACACACACACACACGCACACACGAAGCTTCTACTGCTTTAAGTTTCCACATGACTCCTCCAGTGGTCCTCACTGGTAGCTGTTCCTCTCTGTATCCAGCTTCTCTGTTCCCTTCTTCCCTCCGCTTCCCCATTCAGTCCTCCCACTTTTGTCCTCCTTATCCATCCAACAACTATCTTATTCTCCCTTCCTAGAGAGATCCGTTTCTTCAGTCCCTTGCTTTACCCCTAACCTCTGTTGTTACAAGGATTATAACTTGCTTATGGAACACTTACGGAGATAAAAGGGATGCAAATAGGAAGGGAAGATGTCAGAGTATCTTTATTTGTAGATGATATTATTGCATATATCAGCAACCCAAATGTTCCACCAGGAAACTTCTATAGCTGACAAACCTTTTTTTATCAAAGTAGTTGGATACAAAATAACTAAAAAAAAAACTGCAACCTTCCTATAGACAAATGACAAACATACTAAGAAAGAAATGAGGCAACAACATCTTTTACAATAGCCTATAAAAATATCATGGGGTAACTCTGATCAAGCAAGTGAATACTTGTAGGGCAAAAACCTTAAGATATTGCAAAATGAACTGAAGAAGATATCAGAAGGTGGAATGATCTCCCAATCTCATGGATCAGTAGGATTAGTATAGTAAAAATGACCATTCTACCAAAAACAATCTATAGAGTCAGCAAATTCTCATCATTGTCACATTTTAAATACAAATATTGATTAATATTTGTTTGGGGTACATCTGTCTGTGTTTAAACATTTAGTAGAAAATTTAAAATAATTTAAGTTCCTGTTTGTTCTTATGTCCTCTCTCACCACCTTAGGATTTAAGATGATGGAAATGTTTGGTTTAGTTGAAAAGGATTTTTCTGCAGTAGAAGGAGTTTCTATGGAACCTGGCACCTTCAATTTGTTCCCGTGTTATCAAATCCACAAAGATGCTCTTGTTTCTCAGCCAACCAAGTATGTTTTCCTGGCAAGATGCTAAAGTTAATTATATGCTTATTATATCTAAATATAAAAATGATGTCAATTTGTAATTTACTGGAATAGTTTCTGGTAAGATTTTTCTATGATGTTTAGAGAAAATTATGTTTATAGTTCTTTATTTAAATATAGTTCTTTATTTAAAAACAGCAGTTAAGCCACCAGGTCTTCCAGAAGACCTGGGTTCAATTCCCAGCACCCACTTAACAGATCACAACTATCTATAACTCTGCATCCAGGGAATCTGGTGACTTCTTCTGACTCCTCTGGGCAATAGGCACACATGTGTATTCAGACTTACAAAGCATCTATACACAGAACATAAAATTGTTGAAAAATTAATATAAAACATCAGACCCATCCTATAATGCTGGGTGAAGCTTAGCATGCTTTCATCTGTGAAAACATGTAAAAATGATGGTTGCATACATGGTAATAGGGTGGAGCAAATATTTTTTGAATCCTAATTTACACTAAGTCTCAGGCCTCTAAACAGCTCTGAAACTCTGAAAGGAAAGTTTAGAGACACCAATGACTTGAGATGAAATCCACAGTTGGGGCAGGGAGATGATTCAGCTGACAAATGTGTTTGCTATGCAAGTCGGATGAGCTGAGTTTACATACCTGGAGCCACGTGAAAACATGGATGCCATGGTGTATGTCTCTACTACAAGCACTCCCAAAGTGAATTGGGAGGAGGAGGCAGGGAAAACTCCCCCAAACTGGAGAGCCAGGCAACCTCAACAGTGATCTGATGGGGATTCGTGGCGGTCTCCTTTTGTCTTTCAAAGCTTCTGTAGTGAAAATATGTGACTTTATGGTCCCAGGATGACGTTTTAAAGAAAGTTACAAGAGGGTATTATTTTCATTCCTTCTTCAGGTATCTGCATCCGGAAGGACTGCCTTCTGACTACACAATGAGTTTCCTGTTCCGGATTCTTCCTGACACCCCACAGGAGCCATTCGCTCTTTGGGAGATTTTAAACAAAAATTCCGACCCACTGGTTGGGATCATTTTAGACAGTAAGTATATTTATGTGTGTCACATTTGCTACATACACGATCACACATGTGGCATGCCATCTTGTCGTCTCGTGTTGCAACATTACTTATGCAATGTATAAACAACACGCAATGAATTACGAAATCATTGATTCATTCCTCTTATTAACCGGTTCTTTCAAGAAATGCTCATTGCTGAGTTCCTGCTTTGTGCCAACCTTAGGCTCAGATGAATAGTAAGTAAGGGGAAGTGCTGTTAATATAAAAAACTTTAGTTTTAATAATGAAAATTTCTTGTAAGACAAAGGACAGAAGATGAGGGCGCTTACCTCTGTGTGTTCATAACAAAGCAGACATCAGTGTGGTAATGTGTCATGTCCTGGAAAAGCAGCTGTCTGTAGTGGGCTAGTAAGACAAAGTGCCCAGTTTTTCTTTCCTAATATTTATTGATAATATCCTTTCTCATTATCTTCTGTTACTCTGAGCTTTGATGACCTCTTTCCAGAAATGACGTGTATAAAAGTTTAGGCAGAGAGGTGTGAAGGAAGGGACCATGTGGGTTCCTGGTCTCGCCATCGTCACGTGTCATTGAGTTGAGTACCTTAGCCACCTGAGAACTGTTCAGTGTCTCATTTCCCTCATTTTGTTTTAGATCTGACTTCAAAATGGTGGATTCATTATTTTCTGTCAAGTTAAATTTTAGGAAAAAGTTATTCACCTATTTAAGCATTTCTGAAATATTTTGACTTTTCTTTATTTGACTAGATGGAGGGAAAACTCTGACTTATTTCAACTATGACTATACTGGAGATTTTCAAACTGTTACTTTTGAAGGACCTGACATCAGGAAAATGTTCTATGGAAGCTTTCACAAGGTTAGTGAGGATCTTCATGTAATGTACTTTAATTCCATTTTCTGGTAGAAAGAGGAGCAAAAATGTGTGTGTGTGTGTGTATGTGTGAGATTGTTTTTGTTTGTTGTTTCATTTATTTTGTTTTATTTTTGGTTATGTTTTGCTTTTTGAGACAGTGTCTCTACATAGCCTTGGCTGTCCTGGAACTCAAACACTCAGAGATCCACCAGCCTTTGCCTCCTGAGTTCTGGGATTAAAGGAATGCTCCACTATGCCCAGCTCAGAAAGATATTTCTTAAAATTCATGGAGCTTAGGATTTCAGATTTTAACTGGAGTAAGAATTACTTCCTCCAGGACTTCATAATGACACCCAAGATTCTGAGCTGGGACACTGGAATGTGCATTCACGGTAGGCACTGCAGGAGATGATGACAGATTTGGTCCTGATTCCCTCTTTGAGGAGAAAGCAACTGCATTAGTAATTAGATCAGTGCTCAGTGCTGCATTGCGTGTAAATGTAGTAAAAATTGCAGGCTTAATGAACTGAGTTTGATCCCTGCAACCCATGTGAAAGATGGAAGCAGAAAATCAATTCCACAAAGTTGTTCTCTGACACTACACACATTATGGAACATGTACACACGCACACACACACACACACACACACACACACACACACACACACAGAGAGAGAGAGAGAGAGAGAGAGAGAGAGAGAGAGAGAGAGAGAAAGAGAAAGAGAGAAAGAGAGAGGATTTCTGGTCTCTCTAGCCAACTGGAACTTTCTATGCTTTTGTTGGTGGTGATTTTGGTATCTTTACTGCATACTGTATAATTAAGAAGTATTACATGTGAAAACTTACTATTTCTTGTTTGATAGGCTTGCATACCTTTTTAAAAAGTGTGTGTGTGACCGGGCAGAGGGTACAAGTGAAGGTTTACTAATTAAAAGTCCCATTAACAGGTCTTTGAAATTCAATAGAACCCTGGTGTGATGCTTTTCTTAGTTGTGTGGAGAGCACTGAAAAGTAGCCAGGGAAAAGTGTAGAGGAGATGAAAAACATTTACCGCATCCATCTGTGTCAAAAGAGTCATTGTCACCACCACCTGTGGCTTAGGCGTGAGCAAGTGTTCTCACTTCAATGAGCTCTGTATGTGTCTTGGGCAGTGTGAGACTTTATTTCCCTGCCCGGAACTCAAGGAGCCACAAGTGAGGTTTGTTAATGATTGACTTAAAATGTATGAACCTTTAAATTTTTAAAAGCTCCATAAAGGAATCCCTCTTCCCTCTGGCTTATGTGTTAGTAAAACTAAACAAGAAACAAAATAAAAGGAGAGGCCAACTCTGTGATAAACTGAGACAACATTGATCAGAGATGTCAATAAAGTCCAGTTCTCATAGATCAGGTTTTATTTGTTCAAAGCATTACAATTAAATAAGCAGCTTTTAATCAATAAAAAAATAATTTTTTGTTGATTATTAGTTGGCTATGTCTATTACACTTTGGATATAAAATATAGTCCCCAAATCTTTTTCAAAGTGCTGATATAAATGGAATAACCGCTTGTATGTGTAACCAAAGATGCAAAATAGTTTTTAAATGGTTCAATGTCCTTTGCAAAGCAACATACTCTTTTAAATGTGAGAATGAGCTACCTAGGACACACAGAAGTGATTTTCCACTCTTGTAAATGGCAACGTTAGCAAGGAGCAAGCGATGTGGTGGCATTTTCCCAGGAATGCCCTCTGTTTGACTAATGAATAGTTGCTTTTTGAGAGGAAAAATTTCTAATCAACTGCTCTACTGACTGGAGTTGCTTTTACACTGATGTATCTTAAAACATTAAATGAAAATAGGGAGGATCCCATGTGCTTTCGTTTTTTCTTTAACCTTGGGACAAAACAACATTGAACAAAACCTGGAAAGTTAAACTGTCTTAATATAAAAGACGCCACGTCATTGACTTGCTGAGTCTGCTCATGATTTGAGCACGGTGTTAGCTGATTTAGCTTTTGTAACCTTGATTCACATTACCCAGTCCTCTTCACGGAGTTGCCATGGTTACCTTTCCTTAGGAGCGAAATTATTATTGGAGTATGGATTCTACTTTCCTTTCATTAATCTGTCACAGGTAAATAGTGGCCATGAAGCAAACTCAGACCAAATCAAAATGTACAGTGGGCCCAGACACTTTTATGTGTGAACTTGTATACAGTGTGGCTACCTGGTTTATCTTCAATATGCTTATGTAGAGGTTCGAAAGATCTGCCTTTTCCAAATCCTCACAAAGAACCCGTGACTGCTGAAACTGTCTCCTGCATGTCTTTGAGATAGTAGTCTGAGAAAACGGCATCAGACCCTAAGCCGAAGGGCTTCCTCTCACATGTATTCCAATGCTCCCCTTCCTCTCCCTGAGGAAAGTGTCCTTCACTCTTGCAACTCCTTCCAGCTGCAAGGAGCTGCGATGAACAGGAGAAGACAATGGGGAAAGGAAACAGATTGGAATTAACTATAAAGACACATATAAAATTCCATGATAACACACAATATTTACTTAAAACACCAGCAAAAGTAAGCTAAAATCTCTATTAAAAAGTGACCCATTTTCAAGTCACACCAGAGAGAAGTATTCTAAAGAGCTGATTCTTGAGTGCTGAGCCGTCACAGAGAAGGTCTAGCGAAGGATGTAGAGACAGAACTCCTTCCCTTCTCTCTGGTTTTGAACAATGAGTTAAACAATTACACAAATTGGTTAATCCTTCTCCTTGCATAGGACTTTCTAAAACATCTTTTCTGTTTACCTAGCTCCATGTTGTTATCAGCAAGACTTTGGCCAAAGTGGTCGTTGACTGTAAGGAAGTGGGTCAGAAGGCAATCAATGCGTCCGCCAATATCACATCGGATGGTGTGGAAGTATTGGGGAGAATGGTCAGATCAAGAGGACCCAACGGAAACTCTGCACCAGTAAGTCGATAAGGAAGTGGAACTGTGTGTCTGTTAAGGGAAAAATTCCTTTTATGGACATTCAGCTGGTTTCAAGGGAGGGAATGATATGAATGGGTGGATAGATGGGTGGATAGACAGACATATACATAGATGGCGATTCTTTAAGCAAACATGGATGTTCAAGGCAGTAGGTTTCTGGTATATTATAAAGAGAATGCTTCAGGCACCAGGCTAGTTAACTATCTAAATACGTTTTAGGATTTGAATATTGTAATATTCAGTACCTTATTTATGATATAAGTGGTTTGTTGTTGGAATTCAAAACTGTATGTGTACAAATTAATGCAAGAAAATACAAATTCTTACAAAGTTTCTCAACATTATACCCAGGAAAGTGGCATATGTCTATGATTTGGGTCAGAGTTGTATCTTTTAAAACTATTTTCACTATCAATAATGTGGTTTTCCCTTTAATTCTTAGTCATTATTTATGGAACAATTCTAAAATAATTTTTACATTACTAAAATGGAATTTAAGCCTGGAAGACTTTTAATGAGCACAGAAATCACATTGCTTTCCATCACAACCCACAAAAAAGAATAGTGTCCACAGGGTTTTGTTTTAGCAGTATGCATCGACAGCTAATTAGCAGCTCTCTCTCATTTTAGTCATTGTAGAGCTAGTAACATTTTAAAAAAGAACTCTGACTATTCTTACGTATATTTTTTTCTTTATATACCACCAGAAACTGTTCTTCAGAGAGTGTAAAAACATAGAATTAGCAAAATAAGAATGTGCTGGATCAACAAAAGCAAGGATGAGTAGACGGGCTCATTTAAGTGTGGGGTGGGAGTGGGACTCACTGAGCACTACTGTGATTTTCTGCAGGTTAGGCATGGTGCATCTAAAGTCCCTGACAGTAGTGCACAGAAGTGATCAGCCATGTTACTGGAGAAGTGAAAATTTTCACAGCAGCGAATTTCCTATCTTCCACCCCGTCTTTTACAGACAACTCATTTACAGCTGGATTGTCGACAGTCACATCTGTTTACTTTTTCATTTATTCATGTCTTGCCTCCCTAGACAGCATAAATTCCCTCAGATAACACAATAACATGGACGTCCTTTCAAAACCATGCCAGTGTCTAACATAGTCCTGCAAGCAGAATAAGTGTCCGAGGAACTCTTGCCAGAACGTGAACAGAAATGGACTGTTCCTCATACACAGGGTTTTGTTTGTGGTCTAGAGGCTTGAACCTAGGACCTCGTGAATATCAGACCAAGACCTCTGACTGAATTACATCCCTAGAGCCAGACTATTTGATTGGCATACTTTCTCTTCTTAAAAGATGTTGTCTGTAGTAGACACCATATGTGGCATTGACTGCAATTTCTTATACACATTCCATTCTTCCCTATTTGTATTTTATAATTGTAACTTAATAGTAATTGTGTTTCAAAGTATACTATGTGTAATAATATACTCTATGTGCATAACAAATTAAATATTAAACATTGATTTCTAAATCTAAACGTTCCTTTACATCCCAGGCCCACTAATGGTGATTTTTCACTTTGGGACACCAAAGAAAGGCAGTTAAACAGAGGTCTCTTTGTGGCAACTTGTGGCCAACAGTAGACAAAAGAGGAATTTATAGACGTCAATAACTAAAGAGCTCTTTGTAAGGTTACCAGAACAAAAGCCATAGCTTCCTTGATAATCTAGAAGTCTATGAAGGGCTACTAGATAGATTTTTAGTCTTCCCACTTACTAAAGAATTTGCTTATGCTGAATTGGATAATATTAGGTTAGATCGTAAAAATGCAATTGAGTAGTCAGTCTTCCTTTGGGAGGGGTTGCTTGACGGTGTCAGCACCACGTGCGAGAAGTCCTGGCCTTGGGATTTTGGTTTCCAAAAAATATCCATCTCAATGTTGGCCTTCCTCTGATAACCAGCAAAAAGGAATGTATAAGGGGCACAGTTTGAATAATCCCAGGAGAGGGCATGTGTAAGAGGGTACAGTTCAGATAATCCCAGGAGGGGCGATGAGGAGGGGGGCACAGCTCAGATAATCCCAGGAGGGGGCTGTGTAAAGGGCATAGTTTAGATAATTCTAGGTGGTAGTGGTAGTGGTGGTGGCGGTGTGTGTGTGTGTGTGTGTGTAAGGGGCACACTTCAGACGATTCAGGAGGAATAATTATAATATTAGCTCACAGGTCAGCGTCACCTGCCAAATAATAGCTATAATTCAAAATGTTAAAAGCCTCCAGATTCTGCATCTCTAGAAAACGTATCCTCTCAAACCATAGTTGAGTGAAGGAAAAAGGATTCAGGGACACAGTAACTACTGGATAGAAATTGCTCACAGTCTTAACAAAAACAACGTATGCTCAGAAATGCTGGATTCTATAGGCAGTGGCTGTCCCCAGGGAACCTAACTAAATAAACAGGCTTAGCTCAGCTGTCAGAACACATGTGGAAAGAGAAGTAACTGCCGCTCCCTTCCAGGCTTTCTTCTAAGAGGTTTGCTAGTTACTTTTTTTTGGGGGGGATGATTCTAGAAAAAGTTTGAGCTTCTGGCATGTAACTACATTTCTTAAAGTCTCTCTTCTACTTTTTTTTTAATCTAACACTTAGGCAGTTATTCAATTGGCATTTATTCAGCCTCCTGCTATTGAAATAACAGAGAAATATGTAAGGAGCCACCTATAATTTTATTCACCGAGGAGAAGTTTTGGTATTGAATTCAACAGTAGACTGGCTGATGATTCTTCAATAGCCAATTGTTAAACTTTGTTCTGTATTGAAAACAGGCGTACCTTCAGACATATATTCTGGTCACGGTTTCCCCTTTTCCAACTTCTCCTAGGTCCTCCCTACTTCTCCACCCACCCTTACTCACACCCTTTCTCTCTCTTACCCATTAGAATACATAGAACTATCCAGAACATCAATAATAAGACAAAAATAAAACAAACAGAGCAGAGTAGGACAAACCAAAAAACCAACAAAAAGACTAAAAAAACACATACAGATGTTCAGAGAGAGAGAGAGAGAGAGAGAGAGAGAGACAGAAAGAGAGAGAGAGAAACATACAGAGAGAGAGAGAGAGAGACAGAGACAGAGACACAGAGAGAGCCTATAAAAACAAACATAATTTATAAGCAAACCATCATTTGAAAAAAATGACAAGCTAAAGAATAGTAAAAGATTTTTTTTCTAACCAACTACACATTCAATAAAGGACTAATATCTAAAGCATACAAGTAACTAAAAAAAAAAGCAGGGCATTAAGAAAGAAAGTGCTGTGCCGGGTGGTGGTATCACACATCTTTGATTCCAGCACTTGGAGGAAGAGACAAGCGAATCTTTGTGAGTTTGAGGCCAGCCTGGTCTACAGAGTGAGTTCCAAAAGCTACAGAGAAATACTGTCTCAAAAAACCAAAACAAAACAGAAACAAACAAACAAAAAATAAGTGCCAAAGTTTTAAAAGGAGCTCTTCCAGGGTGTTGCTTTTTTAAATCCTTAAGTTAAAACAGTTGCTGATACGTATGTCTGCTGTGATCTAGGGAATGTGTGCTACCCTGAAATATCAATTTAATCTTCTAAAATTGTAAAAACAAAACAAAACAAAACAAAAAAATCACACACTGTCTTTGTTCCATTGATGCTAAAACAGAGACTTGAAGTCAATGAGAGTTCCTGATTCAAAAAATGACACTGAGATATGAGACTCTATCTGCCCTCCCCAGGGTTGTCTGCTTCTATTCCAATGTTGTCTTCCACTAGAGCAGACTCTAGTTCTCTGATCTTCAGGCAGAGAGGCAAGTCTAGTCTGATCCAGGGACCAGGCGCCTGATCTGTTCTTTCACGGTGTCAACGACTCACGATTTGAGTTACAAGCTTGCAAATAATTGTGGCCAAATCTTACCCTCAAAACGCTCCTTACCTCAACATTCAAATTTCTAGCAACAGATATAAAAGTTGTTAATTTTCATCTCAGAATTTAATTAAAAGGCTCATGGTTTTCTAAATTTTAATAAATTCATAGTAAGTCAAAGCTCTAAGCTGTACCCATGGCAGGTGTTAAGTATTTCTTGCTTTGTTAATGAGGCCAATGAGAAATGGAAGATGACTTAGGTCTCTGCAGCTCTACTTATGCACCTTATACACAGAACTCTTTCTATTTGTACAAATACATAAATGCTCTTGCATTATTCAAGAAAAAGTTGGAGCAGAAAGTTTGGTACTGTGTGGGTAGTGGAGCCAGGAGAACTTTGAAATTTCCATTCATGGATCAAAATGACTCAACTGGCAAGAAATATTTTAATCTTATTTTCTGCCTAACATTTGACCCCAAATGACTTGCCTTTGTAACTACACCCAGACAAAATGTCCAGTGATGGCAAAGGAGCATTTGTAATTGGCTAAGTATTCCATTTAGAGAAATTATGAAGTATAAATGTGGGAGGTTACATGTCCTTCCTGTGTCTTTAAAAATCTCTATCTTTTATGTTTTGGGGGGTTAGTTGAGTAAAAGGGAGCGGTCTTTTGGATTTACTGCCTGAGCTATGACTTCCTTTCAGTCGTGTTGTTTTGCGTCCCAAGGCCTCCACATGTGAGATGTTTTGACACAGCGTTGCTGTGTTGCATTATCTCCTGTGTGAGCTGAGCAGCTATGCATGCCGTTGCTTTTGGAATAAAAGTCAGGCGCCTATTTAATTTTGCTGCTGCTGTTTAATCTGCCCACAGAAATCTGCCTTGGGAAAGAAGTCCCAAGTCCAGGCTGAGGAATCTAAGCTATCACAAATGCAAAAACAACTATGAATAAATGTGTTGTGCTCAGCGATAAAGCTACTGATTTCATCCGGCTTGCAAAAGAAAAGGCAGCCCACGTAGCGACATTCCTCAAACGATAGCAGTGGCTTCATTAAGTACTTAGTGGATGTTTGATCCCTCCTGTAGATAAATTGAGCTCACACAAATCCTCATCACTCTGCACGATAGGGAGCTAGGCAAAGGTTTATAGGTTGACATTATGCAGTAATAGTGGCTGGGTGTTGAGTGTTTATTGGAAAACCTTCAAGAAAGCCTGATGCATACTACGGGTGGCGAAGGGCTTTTGCTTCATGTAAATCTTTCCATTGCCTGAAATATTTTGACAGGAAGACTTTACCCAGGAATGTTAAATTTCTTAATGCACGAACGATTTCCAGACATAACTGACTTTAGCCGATGCTGCCATAATGAGACCCACGGAATAATGTTCCCGAATGCAGTGATATTATAAAGGCAGGCTGCACTGTCTTCATTGTAAGCGTTTACCCAAAGATCCATTCATTGCAAAATAAACCACGCTTGTTAGACCACACATGGGTTGTGCTGTTCAAATCTCAACTGGGATAGAACTTTCACGATGTACTTCAGTTACTTAGACCTGCTCATTCCGGGACCTACTGACCTGGGCTACAGAGGGACCATTACCAGCGCTGTGCTCCATGGTGACGGTCTGAGAAGAAATGATGAACATAAAGTGCCTAGAACAGTACCTGGCACAGAACAAAGTTTCAAAGCCTGTTGGTTGATATTGTTTGTTGCTAAAATTATTTTTGTCCAAACAAAATGTTAAAAGTAAATAATACTTTAGAAGAAAACTATTCTCTCTCGACCCTTACTACTATCCTTTTTATATTGATTCCGCAGTTTTGTCTTTTATACTTTGAAATTCAATCATGAGAGAGTCACGTATAGAATTTTAAAATGATATCTATTATTTATTGCCGTTGTGTTTCAGGCACTGTTCTAAATATTATCTCCTTATGAACTCATTTGGTCTTCCCAAGAAACATATGAATAGCTAATAGAATTTATCATTCCTTATCTGAAATACTTGGAATCAAAGAATTTGGAATTTTGGAATATTTGAATATACATAATGAGATATTTTGGGGATGGAATCCAAGTCTACACACTAGATCTATTTATGCTTTGTGTATGTCCTTTACACAGACTTAGCAGGAGCCTTAGACATCATTAATGTGCCTGCATTTTATATGCAACCCATCCAGCCAGGCCAGATGTAGAACTTCCATTCATGGCATCATTTCAACCATCAGAAAGCTTCACACATTCAACCTGTGTCAGCTCAAACACTTTTACAAATGAGAAAAATGAGAGGTCAGGACGGAAGCTAATTTCTTCAAAATAACTCAATTCACTAGGACTGAAGTCAGGATCCTCACCCCAGCAGTCTGGCTTCACAGGCTCCAATCCTGGTACTCGCTGAACTATTTCTTGCTATCATATCCGTATTAACCAAAGTCTGTTGTAGCATGCTTTTGGAAATATTTTCATTTTTAAGTTTTTTTTTGTTTTTTGTTTTAGTTGCTCATCATTTGTCGTATGGATTCCCTGTTCTGGTTCATATGTTATATGTTTGGGGCCTGGGTGTTAAAATATCTAGGGGAAACTAAAGCAATGTGCTCTGCTGGTATTTCGGCAAATAATACACTGCAATGCATAACTTCATAAAATAAGATGTTTTGAATAATGAGCCTGTTTTCAAACCCCAAGGTTATTCTGTTGATTTATTAGAACAAACAGTCCAATAATGCACAGAGTTTTGAGGACAGAAAGCCTGCTTTCATTTCCTTCCTGTTAGAAGTGGCTCTTTGGTGAGACTTCCCAAGCTTTCAGTAGCCTGCTTCAACAGTGCTAGCTCCTTGAACACTGTCTTTCCCAACCTGAGGGCTCTGGGCCAAGGATGAGCAGCATTCTTTGGACAACATGTTTATGGCCCTTATTGAATGCATTGCTTGCTGAAGGAAGGTTGAATGAAATGAAATGAAAATATTATCATCTTCCCAGATCTGTTATTAATGCCCTGCTTAAGTATTTCAAAATAATGCAGAAAGAAATAAGAAATAATTAGGTAATTAAGTTAGTGTTAGTCCTCACTTTTGTTATAGAGATATTTATGTTTATTTCATTTTGTACCCTGTGTTATACCAACATATGTGAGTGAAACAAGAATAAATATTTACAGAGTGACAAGTGGCTTAAATAAAATACACCAAGTCCATGCACCAATGGTACTCACTGTGAATCTCTCACAACACCTCTTTGAGTACAATATTTATATAGAATATTAGTATTTAACATAATATATAGATTGCATCATACATTCATATAATTAAATTAATAAATTAAATTAAGTATACCTAAAATTAATATATCTTAACTAAATAATATCACAATAATTAGTATGATTTTTTATGAATATTATGTTATATCTATATTAATATTCTCTATAAGTTTTTTCAACACAGGACTGTTTTGTTTTCTGATTTTACTATCACCTCAGAAAAGGCTATAGAATACTTTGCTTACAGTAAGAACAACTGGACAAAGGAATGATCTAAGAGTTAATTTTTCAGACTTTCTGCATGTTTATTATGTGGTACAAACTATGTTAAGTGACTCAGAGATAAGCATTTCTCCCTACCTTGAGGAATTTAAGGAAATGATAATACCAGTCACTGAATTGTGGATGAGACGGGATCTATGAAGTCATCTAGAATGATCAATGATTACAGGTCATTTGGGAGGCATGAGGGGTTCCAAGGAAGGCTTTGACCATGGAACTAAGGTTTTTTTTTTTTTTTTTTTGTAGTTGAACTGATAGGGAGGAGGATTTAGATAGTACATGGAGCAACTGTGGACAGAAAGTTAGTACATTGCGCTTCAGGGGCAAAATTAAACTTAAAATTAAGTTTAATTAAAAATTAAATTAAATTACTTTTAAATTTGTTTTATGGACTAATATGTTGCAAATATTTTTGTATTTTATCTGATGAAGCAGCTATAACTACGGATACATTTTCTTCGTATTTACCTTATTGAGTGACAACTGTCTTTCTGAATCAGTTCCAGTTACAGATGTTTGATATCGTTTGCTCTACAACGTGGGCCAATAAAGACAGATGCTGTGAACTTCCCGGCTTGGTAAGAATTCTTTCACTTCCATAAAAATTAAAATCTGTGATTTCTTTGGAAATGAGGGGGTGTTTCTTAATATTCATACCATTAGCAACTCCTTTTGTGATGCTGATTAAATCAGGAAGTTTTAATAAGTAGACAGACAAGAAGAAATCAATGAGGCCATCACATATGACCATGTGGTTTGAGCTGTGTCTCAACCATATGTATGTTACTGGTACATACTCCAGGTGCTTCCAAACATCCTGCTTCCTACGCCAAAGGAAATACTTCAAAGTTCCACCTACGAAAGGTTTAGTTGTCAGCCTTGGAAGCATAATATGCAGGAATTGAACAGGAAATAAGACATTTTTGTTTGATTCTTGATTAATGATGATTACGTATTAATGAGACATGTATGTTTAGTGCACGTGGCAGTGTTTCCATATCCGGAGGTCAGCATATGCCTGTTCCTCACTTCCTTCTATGCACTGATTTGTCCCCTGGTCTTGCTTTCCATCACGGCAGCTACTGAAAATCCAGGTGTGTAAAGGTAGACCATCAAAAAGATGCTTCGAAACGCAGCAGAGTGCAACAGCCAAAGATGCTCTTGACACTAGACTGCTTGCATTTATACGTTTTGTTTTGTCAGGAGGGTGTCATGTCATTCAGGCTATACCCATACTTACCAGACAGTCCAGTGTCCTGTTTGAATTTGATTGTCAACTGGACACAGTCCACAGTCACCCGAGAGAGTCACCTAGTTCATATTAGCCTGAGGTCATATACATCGGGAGTTGTCTTGACTGTTAATTTTTGGAGAACCATGTTCATTAAGGGCAGTACTGTCCCAGCTAATCCTGAACTCTGCAAACTAGGTTACCTCCTCTCAGGGTAGGCATGGGGCTGCCATCGAACCAATGAGCAGACTTGCTGCCTGGTTTCAGAGTCAGGGTCCTGCTCCGACATCTCTTGAAGTCTGCTGACATAGACCCTCTTCTCCCCTAAGTTGGTTTGTTCAGAGTGTTTTATCACAATGGCAGAGGTGAATCTAGAACACAGATGAACTTGAACTCTGACCCTCCTACCTTTACCTCCCAAGTCCTGGGTTTGCAAGGTAGCATCACCACAACCAGATGAAGCTCCAAGCTGTCTTGAGCAGTTGTTCACTTGAAGTCCAGTGGATGCCAAATGATGCTTTATTTTTATTGAATTTTTAAAACATTCGGTGTCAATATGAATTTAATAGACTGCCCCCAGGCTATCCTGTCACACAGATTTTGAACTGTAGTCATAATCTATATAATTTATTTGACACTACTAGAAAACTAATCATTTCCCATTATTCTCTCATAAAGTTGTATCTATATGTCTACAAATGGACAGAGAAAGAGATCCATCTCTTAGGATCCTCATAGAAAGTAGAAAGTAAGCTGGCCTAGGAGATTGCTATAACTGGACAGTTAGCATGTCTTACTAATTAAACTCATGTAATGAACCCAGTCAAGTCTTCACGAAATCCAGAGGATTTGATTTTAGATCCAGATTAAAACATTTATTGTAGGCAGTAAATTCCTGGGGGCCTGTTTGAGGAAGGAGGTAACCCAATGTTTCATCATCAAAGTAAGTCTCTAAACTAGTAGTGAATTGAACAAGACATCTTAGTGTTAGACGTAAAAAAAAGATAGGTTGGGAAACGGAAGAGGAAACAGAATCTCATGTCATATCAAGCAAAAATGCCCTCACCAGTTCTCCTAGGAAGGACCAAGCCCTTTTCATTATCTTTCTCCTTGCTTTAGTCACTGCAGGCTTATAAATTTCATGCCTGGAATGCACATCCTCAACAATGCTATTGCTGGAATGCTATTGCTCAACAGTAGCAAGAACACCCCTGAGTCTTGGGACAGGAAGCCTGGTGTCAAATTCATTTGGGAGATCTTTTGGAATACTTAGATTTACATTTTAATCTAACCAACCAAATATTAGAGCAGATGAGATACGCCAGCAGATTTGAAAGGAAATCTGTCCTTATTGTCCACCATTTAAAGAAAAGGATGTGAAGGGTATTTAGGTATTTGTATTAGGTATTTAGGTATTAGTATTTGTTCAACTGTGTGGGGCCTTTTGTTTTGAATATATCAGCGACCTACTTTCATCTTGGTGATTTATTGTCTGTGCTCTGTTCCTCCCCACCTCACTGTCCTGTGAGGTCTTAAATAATGAAGCCACTTCCCACTTCCTCAAGGGGACTGGTGGAATCTAAGTCCTGGAGTTTCTTACTGCAGCGCTGCAGTCATTTTGGCAGCTGCTCCAAACGGGATATTGAAAAGTTGTACGAGGCTGCTACCAGGCACTCTGCCTCGCTCCGCCTGCATTCGGGCAGCTCACTTGGACTTATTTATTCAGCCTGACATTGCCAGTTATTTTCTCTTGTCGCATGTCAGCAACGATCCCAAGAGAGGAGAAAAATGACCCCTACCCTAAAGCTCTAGGTCCACAGTGATTCCTTAGTGTCAGCTACAAACTGTAATGGGATTGTCACAGGACACAGATGTGTTTAAACAGACTT
Source organism: Myodes glareolus (assembly GCF_982192425.1). NCBI lineage: Eukaryota > Metazoa > Chordata > Mammalia > Rodentia > Cricetidae > Myodes > Myodes glareolus. The sequence goes on from NC_142044.1 coordinate 18,915,254, forward strand.
GGTTCTTTGTTTTAATTCACATGCAGTAGTTTTGACTGGGCCTTTCTCTCATTCTCTAAAACAGAAAAGCAATGTAGCGTAATGAAAGGGTTTAAGGCCTTTAGTTCAAAGAACATTGCTATTCTAGATTAATAAGGTAGAAACCGAAAATGCCCGCTGCTCTCTTCTGACTTTGTTTCTTCGTCTGGATTTCTAAGCCAGTTTCAGCAAACCCCTCTATAGTGGGATAATTAACAATCCATATGTGCCCATGCTGCCTCTGTGTAGAAGAGATGGTGTAGTTGGTGGCCTTATAGCATAACGTTCATTTAAAATTTTAAAACGTCTTCTAAAGTATCTTCTGAGAGTTAGTTAAGCAATTTATGTATACTGTCTTGTTCATAATTACCCTTTATTTTCCTACTCAGAGGGATGAAGAGGCTTGCCCAGACCTCCCACGATCCTGCTCTTGCTCAGAAACTAACGAAGTAGCTCTAGGACCAGCTGGCCCCCCAGTAAGTCTTGCTAGCTCGACCTTAAATGCTCTTGAGTAGCATTAACACCGTCACCTTGGGGTCTCCCTCTCACTGCCTACTGAACTTGGGCTGTCACCCACTTAATCTTAGGTAAACTTAGGCACATCGACAAGATGATCGTCTTCCGACCTTTTCATCCATTTTTTCCATTGCTTTCTGTACAAAATCCTCCCTTTAAGCCCCTGTGGTTTATCTTCCTTGTGAGTTTCAGTCATTGGCCCTCAGCTTAGAGGATTAACGTATCCTCTTGGTGCCCACTTTTTCAAAATATATGTGTTTTGTTGCTGCTGTCCAGCCATTTTCAAGCAAAGTTGCACACCTCTTGAAATAAATTGAAGTTACACAGGGAGAGCGTTAAGTCAGCTTCCGTGATCTTCACTCCTTTTGTTAACTGAAGGAGAGGTTGTCTGATGTCACCCTTACTAACACTGTCCATGTCTCTATTTATAGAGAATATTTTTCTGGACAGACTTTAGTAAGAGCAAAACCTAAGTAAATTGACAGACATCATCCGCCCTGTATTTATTTTAAGTGATCTATCATTTTTAGTAATACCCTTTTCTATTTATTGTAATTCTATATTTGCTTTTGCAAATATATTTATTTAAATGTGTCAGCCAATTAAAATATTCAGAGGATACATGAACTGTCTTTAGGTGTGTTTACAAACATGCGCAAATACATAAAGAATATATTCACATGTTTATTGTGTAAATAAATATGTCTAATAAGTGAAATTGCCACTAAAATAGCACAGTTGGTACATAATATGTCAGAACATCTTGGGAAGAAGTACAAATGATTGTAACTTCAGAAACACTAAAGTATTTTTATTTCTGTATAAATAGATGGAGCTGAATTGCTGATTTCTCGTTGACTTTTTATGAAGTTATGGTATATAATACACATAATTCCATGCTAACTGAGCATTTTATTCTTTTATATGCGAACAAAAAGTAGCATTATATAAAGCTCTAAATCAACAAGTCATATAAGAATTTTTAAGGTTGTAAGGATGTGGCAGCCAAGGTTTGCAGAGGCTCCGAAATGATCTACAGGAAGGAGCAGAACTGGGTGGGGAGTTTCCAGTTGAAGATCGCGATGAACATTTACTGGTACACAATGTGTGGGCTTCATATAAAATAGCAATGACCTAATTCCATATTACGAAGAAAGATGAATAAAGTATGCTGTTTTGAGATTTGTTCTTGAGCTAATACTTAACATCTGTTTGCCAGGGTGGTCCAGGACTCCGAGGACCTAAAGGCCAGCAAGGGGAACAGGGTCCGAAGGTAACACGTTTATCTCCACTAACCATCCCTTTAGAGTTAGATGTGACTTCATTTACCCTTGTGATTGACAGCGTCTTAATGTGTTTGTGACACTCCTGTCTAACAATTTTGACTTAGAGTGCAGATGTGTGCTTTTAAACCCAAACAAATATTTAACAATTCAGTCAAACGGAAGATTGTTGGGGCAGACGAGAATGCCAGTGTTCTGATTGGCTTAGTCTGCAAGGTGGCCTCTCAGGTGCATGCTTCGTTTTCTGCACGGGTAACAGAAATGTGTCTTAAGCAGAATCACATAGTCCCAATTCTGCCTCCATCCCTTCCAAAATTTTTCACATTTTGAATTCCTCCTCCGGTTTTGCATTATGTCTAACCAAACAGCGAGTTTTGCATTCTATTCTGAGTACCCAAGGCCACCAAGTATGATGTTCCAGGTCTTGCATTGCAGAGGCATCGGCCAGCCAAAATGACCAGGTCATACCAGCCCACATCAGAACACATTTTTCTCCTTTGCACAAAGGCATCCAAAGGACTGGCAGGAGCCCAGCTACTAATTGAGTTCAGGCTTCATCCTCTTTCCTTTGGATTCTGGAAAATCTTTAACTGATCTCCTATGTCCAGTGCCTTGACTTTCTGATTCATTCTACGCATCTGTTCTGAGATTAATTTCCTGAGAGTCAATGCTGGATTTATGCTTATTTAAAACTTACAGTCATGGACCATGGTTTGGTCATTGTTGGCATCATAGTCATGGCCTTTCCTTCCTAAAAGATTTATTTTATGTGTATGGGTGTTTTGCATGTGTGTCTATGCACCACTTGTGTGCAATCCCTGTGAAGGCCAGAATAAAGCATCAGATTCCTTGGAACTGGAGTTATAGGCGGTTGTGAGCCACCATATCAGTACTGGGAATTAAACCCAGGTCCTCTGCAAGAGCAGCCAGTGCTGTTAATCACTGACCCATCTCTCCAGCCTCTCCAGGCCCTTTCTAACTCAGTCCTCCTTCTCATTCTTGTGACATTGCTTCTCACGATTTCCACACCAACTGTCTTACTGATTTAGTGCTTTAAACATATCAGATTGACATCCTGTTTATTCATATAGAAGAGACCATTACACTACAAAAGAGTTTCACTTTAAAATTGGAACCAGATGAGGCAAGGTAGGACAAGAAGTGAGCATGAAAAAGAGATAAATGAAAGAAAGCTGGAGCCAATCAATCAAGTATTATCCAATTCAAAGACTATGGAATGTATCCTTTGTGGTTTATCTGTTTCACTTTTTTAGACAGGCTCTCTGGCCCTTACTTGACTCCATCTCTAACCATACTGTAAGAAAGGCCAGAGTTGAATGCCTCCTCTCAACGGGCTTTCTCTGGCTTTTTCTCTGAGTCACCCATGGCAGAACCCAGAAGCTCCTATGCTTCCGAGTTTCTGCCTCTCAGAGCCTCCCTCAGCAAGACCCCAATAAATTTTCCAACATTCTCAGTGGACAATGATTCTAATGATGGTTATGAACTAATTCTGATATTTGGTAGCTCATTTTCTCTAATTATCCACTCACATAGGATTGTTGCTAGTGTGGTTATTTCTGTGTGGCCGTTTTGACAAACAAAACAAAACAAAACAAAACCCAATACTGTGATGCAGTGGATTTTGGACAACAGAGAATCACATAACCACCCTTGTGGACAGTATGTGGACGGATAAACTATACCTTGTACACATAGACATTTAGGGGCAGCCCCAACATGTAATCTTTTTTCATTTCCAACATCAAATGGATAAGAATTTGAGGCGGAAAGCAATGATCACTGGTCTCTTCTAGTCTGTTTTCTCTTTTAAAGAACAAAATGGGTCACCTACTTTCTTCCCTGCTCTTCGACAATACATAATGATATAGCACTAGACTGTTACCGTTAAACGTTCTGAATAAGTTGCCCCTTCTCAAGCATATTACATTTTTAACGCTCTTGCCCTCTTCCTCATAAACCTTGCAAGCTCCTTATAAGGATGGTTATAATCTGATGTTCTACAGTCTCATTTTCTGCACAGCTCTCAAGTCACATGTGATCTCTGATCTCCTCCGAGCCCTGTTGTGGGAGTAACTTCCGCTGCCTCAACCAATAATCACTGAAGCAGGAGCCCACAGTGCAGCGGGGAGCGACTTCCGCTCCGTCAGCCAATAGCTGCTGAAATACCAGCCCACTGGGGCGTGGTATATTTCTCTCTTAAAAAGAGAAGCAGTTCCGGATAAGGCCCTCTTGGTTCCGGCTCTTGGTTCCGGTGCTCGGTCTCAGCTGCTGCTCCCGGCTCCTGCTCCAGCGACTAGGCTCCCTTCCTGACGGTTTATGGTGTATGTAAGTTTTACCCCCCGCCAAATAAATAACCCCTTAAAACATAACTGGTGTGGGATTGATTCGTTAATAGAGCCCCATGAAGCTGTTCTCACTAAAGTCACCACATGTAACTAGGTTCACAGGCTTTTGTTTAATGTTTATCTCCCTTGAGATGGCGGCAATAGTTGACTCATTTGGCCAGCTCTCTATTGGAATTTGTTTCTGCTTTGCCATTCTAGCTTTGCTCTGGTACTAACTTCCTGATTTTTTCATATCCTGTCCCAGGCTTTCTTCCTCTTCATTCTAATTGTCATGCAATTTTAATCAGTTTCTATTTTCAATCTGTAGCTTAAAAAATATTTAATTTTAATTTGACTGTATTTGCTTGTGTATGGGTATTTTGCCTCCATACACATCTCTTTACCATGTACATGTCTGATGCCTGTGGGCACCAGAAGAGGCCATTAGATCCCCTGGAACTGGAGTTACAGACATTTGGGAGCTACCATGTGGGTACTGGGGACCAAGCTTGAATCCTCTGAAAGAGCAAACAGCACTCTTAAACACCGAACCATCGTTCCAGCCTCTGTCAATACACTTTTTGCAACCTTATGTATGAACATGTCACCAGCACTCTGTAGTCTGTACAGGTTTGACTTTGCCCAATTCCTCAACTTCTTCTGGACATTTCCATGTGATTTTGCCCATATACTAAATCTTAAGGAAAATTAGTCTGTCCTGATGACTTACCTACAGTTTACCCCACCAGGATGTTTTTTTCCCATATTCTTGGGTTCAAGTAATACATTGAGCAATTTCACAGTTGAGGCAATTTACAAATTATACACACAAAATTATGCATACAAAAAATCAGTATGTTGAAGAAACATCTATACTGTTGTGTTTGTTGCAAAGGAATTCACTATAGATAAAAAGTGGAAACAACCCAACTGATCATCAAAAGACAAGTAGGTAAGAAAAGGTGATGGCTGTATTGTTTAACCATTTACGAAGGTCAAATCTGGTCATTTATGAGAACATGGATGGACCTAGAGATAATTATGTGAAATGAAATAAGCCAGGCAGAGAAAGTCATGAATGATTTTATGTATGTATGGGATCTAAACATCTTGCAAAAAATTAAGAGTGAAATAATGGTTACTCAAGGCTTAGAGGTGGGGATGAAGAATGAGGCAAAATTGGTCAATATGTAAGTTATAGGGAAAATAGCTTCTAATATTCCCCTGCATAATAAGGTCTGTAGGTAACAGTAGCATACATTCTATTTCAAAGAGCTAGAAGAAAGGATTTTGAATGTGTTCAACACACACACACACAAACACACTTGAGGAGCTAGATGTTCTTACCATCGATTCCTATATTGCACATGCATGTGCAGTATCCCATGAGAAGAGGTACCATGTGGGATTGCATTAATATGTACAATTGTAGTATGTCCACTCAAATAATAATACCCAGGCATAGGAGATCATAATTTAATAAAGGACTAGTCTTTGCTGTGCTCAAAACAGGGAAGAAGAAACTGAGCATAAAGAGATATTCTGAGACTAAGGTTACTTGTTGAGTTGTTTCAGGCCCAACAGGAACTGGACGAAGTGGAAGCTACCTATGTGGAAGGGATGTCTGACCCTGGATGAAAGGCAGGATGGTTTGGAGTTAGAGGCATTGGCGCTGCAGAAGAGCTGCACTGGGGTATTGCAGGGAGGCAGGGGAGGAAACAGGCCTGACATAAAGTTCTCAGAGAGAGGCTGAGGCTCACTGGGGTAGAAACTGAGAGCAGGGAGGACGTCTCCGGAGCCTGTTCGTCCAGATTCCATCCTGAACCAGGAGGGTGGTCCGGCAATGCTTTCTCTTCGGGGAAGTGTTAGGCATTTGTGGGGGACTGCTTGCTTATATAACTGGCACAGCATTCTTATTTGCAGAAACAAAATAAATATAGCTGATGAAATTCTGCTGTGTTTATTCCTATAGCTTACTGATGACAGTTTACCAGGGAGGCAAATCTTTTGAAGCTTGGTGTCTTGCTAACCCTCTGAATGTTTCATATCTTAGGTGTTTAATAGAAAATAAGTGTTGTGTGCAGAGATGTCTTTCGGGTATTAGAGATTCTAACTTCTAGAATAACTTTTCTCTCTTGCTTCTAGGGACCAGAGGGCCCGCGGGGGGAAACAGGTCCTGCAGGACCCCAGGGTCCCCCGGGACCCCAAGGACCCAGTGGTCTGTCCATTCAAGGCATGCCTGTGAGTTGTGTGCACGTATTCAGAAGGGTTTTATTGTTGCCTGTTCTGCATGTAGAATGAGCTTTTATATTCTGTGCCGTGCCAATGGGTCCCAGTCCCTGAGAAAATCATGACTGACTGACCATGCATTAATTCAGCCCACAATCCACTGTTTGCTCAGTGATGGGGGTCATTCAACAAACAGGTCCATGGCTAGGGAGTAAGCATAGTCACACCTAAGGAGGATGGCAGGGTCAACATGGATAGCCTTTGCCTGTTCATCAAGACTCCTTTGTACAATTGTTATTTATGTGTGTGTGCACATCTGTGTGTGTATGCACTGTGCACATGGGATGCAGGTGTACGTGTGCATGTATGCAAGAAGAAGCAAGAGTCAGCCTTGGTGTCACCCTCAGGAGTCACCTACAAAACATTGCCTTCATTGGCCTAAAACATGATGAATAGGCTGGGCTACCTGTCCAGGAAGCCCCAGGAACCCACCTGTCTCCAGTGCCCCACCCTAGTGTTGGGATTACAAGCATGTGATACCATGCTCAGAATTGTATTTTTAATATGGGCCCCGAGGATCAAAGTCCTCATGCCCTTTACCCACTGATCTACCTCCCCTCCCTTTGACTGAACTTTTAACATCTAGAAAGTAACAGCTCTTATGCCAATTTACTATTAATGTGCAACCATTGTGCACACAGAGTAATCAAAGCCATCGCATACTTTCTTGCTTCTACTGCCATGAGAATCTAGTTCACTGAGAGAATTTTAGAGCTTTGGCTGTAGGCATTAAATGGCTATTCTAAAGTATTTGGTGTCTTTGAAAAGAAATTTAACTCACTGAAATATATGTGGTTGTTAAATCGTAAACTACGTATAACATTGAAATATTGAAGAATTCTCTCCCCCGCATGTGTTAGCATTATCAGCTTGGTCATCTGGGGCTGCACATGGTGGGTTGGAATTGTTCTCGGACGTGAACATTCAGTTCTGTAGGAATGTTTACATGGATGGCTTAGCGTATGTGAGAAGTGAAATATGATGTGTGGGTGTTAGTGCCCAGGCAGTTTACTGTTGAGAATAACAGTGGGTGGGTGGGCGGAGGGACTGAGGACATATGTCTGTGAGTCTAACTCTGAACTTTTGGACACTCAGGGTATGCCGGGTGACAAAGGAGATAAAGGAGATGCTGGCCTTCCTGGTCCACAGGTATTATTTTTTGCTGTTAGTCTTTTGCCAAGGACAGAAGCCTTCAGCTTAATACATCAGCTTTGACCTTGACAGGAGTGTCCTTTCATGACATCTGCCCTTGTTCATTGACCTGTCTGGAAGTCACCATTATTGAGGCTGGGGACGTTGATTTCTCAGTAGGAACTTCTGGGTCTCAGTTTTGTGTCACAACGGGGTTCCCACTGTGCCAATGGCTTTGTGTGGAAGCCATGGTCTGTCCCAGGGAAGCAGGCAGCTGTTTCTACAACTCTGACTCTTTTCTGTCCTTGTTCTCCCTAGGGTGTCCCTGGAGGTGTGGGTTCACCAGGACGTGATGGCTCACCAGGCCAGAGGGTAAGAACTTGTGAAATATTGGTTGTGGCAAGGCAGATTTCTTGCCTGGTCACTTGGCTGCAGACGCTGAGTCAGGGTCTGTGCATTTCCTCTCGTCAGTCTACTTTCTATTTTGTGTCTATTTCCCTTTGGCCACATCTTCTATGTCCATTTCTTTCATCAAACTTACCCTAATTGACAGTGTCCCATTCTGAATGTTCCCAAGTCTGATTCTTGTTTGCACTAAATTGGATCTATTGACTTAGTAGATTTTTCTTGGGATTTTTTGTTGTTGCTGTTGTTGTTGTTGTTTTTGTTTTTGTTGTAAATCCTTGAAGTACAGACCTAAAAGAGAAGTAGTATGGCTGATAAAGGAATTTCCATTGGCTTAGTATATTTCGGTTATCTGCTCTTTTCAGCAGCTCAAACAGACAGCAGCAAAATAAAGTACAAAAATCACCAAGCGAGGCATAAGTTGAAATACATTTGTTTTGTTGACGAGTTTTCACCAAGTCAGGGTTGGAGGGTTATAATTTATTGGAGAAATTCAAATCTACAACTTTGTCATGTGATATAATGGGGGACCTGTCAGAACAGAAGATTGGGAAATCAAGCCAGGCTTGCAGGGTCTGAGGACTCTCTGAGGAGGCGCCCTTTAGGCTGCTGCCTGATTGAAAGGCAGAGGTGACCAGGCGGATGAGGAGAAGAAAACCATTGCAAACAGGGAGAACTGTTTATATAAAGGAGGAACATGGAAACAGTGGTGTGTCTTTAATATGGTATGTTTGGCTAGAGATCATAAATCCATGTGTGTGACTATCTGCATGTATGTATATGCCTATGTAATGCACGGGTATGCACGTTTATTGTGCAATGCCGTCTGAATTATTTAAAACATCCATTTTATTTTTACCTAAAACTTTGAACTTTAACATGAAGGAAAGAAAAATCCACTACATTTCCAAGGGGGGAAAAAAGCTATCTGATTTTTAAAAATGTTTTTTATTTACTCTTTGGTAGTTTCATATATGTAGACAATATATTTTGGTAATATCGTTTTCCCATTTCACCCCTTCAACTCTTCCCGATATTTCACACCAATTCTTACAGCCTCTTGTTTTAATCTACTGAGTTCAATTAGTGTGGCCTGTATATGCGTGGGTATAGGACCTTTCCCTGGATCATGGGCAACCTACCACAGCCTCATCCCTAACAAAACCCTCTCTTCTCCAGTACCCATCAACTCCCAATAGTCCCTCAGCTAGGAGTGGCTCCTCCACCAAACGCATTGGAATTCTGGCTGACTTGATAATGCGTAAGTCTTAGGCACTACAACTGCTGTGAGTTCATATGGACCACAGGTCTGGCACGCCTAGAAAACATTATTTTATAACAATCTTCCCCAATGTCTGGTCATCCCAAGCGTTCTGTCTCCCCTTCCATGATGTCCCCTGAGCCTTGTGGGGAAGGAGTGTGACAAAGATACTCAGTTTAGATCTGGACACCACGATCGTTTACTCTCTGCATTTTGGCCACTTGTGCATCCGTCTTCATTGACATCTACTGCAAAATGAAACTTCTCTGATGATCGTTACGTGTCGAACTAATCTATGGGCATAGAGATAAATATTTATAAAACACTTTGATACTGAGTCCACTTAGCAAAATAATAGTAGTGGGTTCTCCCTTAGGCTCTATGGTCTTTCCAGCCATAATAGCAGGCCTGAGTTCCATCCTGTCGCATGGACTTAAATCCAAACAGGAAATAGTTAGTTACCCTAGTTACACTGCATGAATGGGTGGTGTATTTTGCCAGGCCAATCTTTATTGTGGCTTGCAGAGTTCACAGCTGGATCGGAAGGTTTGATGACTTTTCTTCCCTACATCCCACATGGCACCTTCTAGCACCATGAAAGCTGGACAATAGGGAGGGATCGTCTAAGTCTGTACTGGCTTGATTTCTTCATGTCTTATGACCTAAGCGTGTGTCCTTTCAGGGTCTATCTTCCTAAATGATCACTGGTTTGGACTTGGGAGGAACCCTCCATTTCTCTAATCTCCGAATTAGAGGGAGCGCCAAGCACTTGCATCTTCTCCAATGAAGATCAACATGCATGGCATTCCTTGGGAGCCGATATACTTTAGGAGGCTAACACTTATTAGAATGCTGACTTCTCTACTCTGCCAGGCCTGACTGTAGCTTCCTCTCACCCATCTGCTCAGGTATATGAAAATGGGGAAACAGGCCTGCAATCCTAGGAGACTGAGACAGGAGGATTGCAAGTCAAAAGCTATCTGGACAACTTAGTGACTGCTTCTCTCCAAATGGAGAATAAAAATACATTTCAGTGGTAGAGTCCTTGGCTAGTATGCATGGAACCCTAGTTTCAATTTCCAATACTGAAAAAAAAGAAGAAATTAATCTTTTCTATGAGTGCATAGATATGGGATTTGAAATCTCTTCTTAACCCCCCCCCTTTAACAGCATATTGATACTTATTTAGAATCTCAGTGCAGTCTCTGTTGACCAAAAGGACCAGGCAATAGAGCATGTTGAGGCTAACGCATCTGAGGAAGGCCTTCTCTCAGAGTTAGATTTATGTAGGGTTCCTGTGCATGCAGGAGGAGTGGCCAGAAGTATTTATATGTTTTGGCTGGGCACATAGGCTAAGATCCTGTGTGGTTACACAGCTAGATTCCTTCATGATTCCTGGGGCCCTGGAAACAGCAAGTCTGAAGATTCGGTTGAGCGAGTTTACTTGATTTATCTATGCATAGAGCCCAGTCTTGGCGAAGAGCTGGAACCAAACCTGTTAGGTTAGTGTTTGAGTCCTTTGGTTTTAGAATTATTTCTCTTAAAATCCATATCTAAAATCAGTCTTTTAAAATTTTTGTCTTTTCATGTGTTCAGCTTTAGTGGCAAAAGTTTAGAGCTATCGTAAAGTGATAAGCTATCCACTCTTGGCTTTTGTTTTCCCCTCCTCCTCTATTTGGAAATAAAGTTTTGAGGCTGTGTCTGATGCTGATTATGAAATCCTCTTGGATGGAAATGGGGTTCTTTTTAAAATCTGATTGTGAGGGAAATGCATTCAGTATGGAACCACACGTCTTTTAAAGAAGGTTGTGTGGATCCGGCGACTATTACCTTAGGAAAGTTATTTGAAGACTGTGCCACCTGACCTAAAATTAAGGAGATACCATTCACATGAAATAAAATTACGGTGCCATGGAATGTTGTTGTAACTGCTCTGCATGAAGGAAGAATAAGACACATTTTTCTCCCTCAGCCGTATTTTACCTGAGCGCCTGCACCATTCCACCCACACCCCCCACCCCCGGAGCTTGAAGAGAGTTTCCCATCACCCTCTGCAGAGAAGATTATAAAAGCAGGAATACTTTTAGTCGCTGAAGAGAGTAGTCTGCAGACCACCTATAGAAGGGAAAGGCATGGCAGGCTCTCATGCTTCCTCTCCTGGGCACAGAAAACAATGAGTCTTTCAGAGGCAGCAGAGGAGGCAGGAAGAAGGACTGGTTAAAGCAGAGTCACTTGGGGGACCCTGATCTATTTAGTCAGGTGGTCTGAAGGCTCAAGGGTGCTAAAGGTCTAAGGAATGACTTGGCGGGTACCAGTTTGGAAAGAAGCAGACAGACATAGGTTGAGAACGCTCTCAAGATACATGGAGTACCAGGTCTGGCTGGCTGGGCAGTGGTAGATATGGGGCGACTTAAAGAATACTGAGCGCAGACACTTCCTGATTCTCCCTGTTCTGCTGTAGGATGCTATCAACAATAGCTATTATCACAGCATTCTGCCGAGAGTCAACAGAAAGTTGGGATCCACAGCCGAAGTCACTGGAAAGTCCCATTTAGAAGTTCTTATCTTATGGCCCAAGCCTCACACCATCACCTGGTGGTTAGCTTAGGAAAAGAGAGACCTCTTTAATGACTCTGGTGCCAACATTGCCTCCGAATTTACTGAGAGGGGAGAAGGTCTTGAGAAAGAATAAAAAGGAGAAAATATAACCCCTTCTCCTCTTTCCAGCTTATTCTGGCTTTTCCCAAGGGGAATCTTGGACTCTTGGAGACAAGTCTTATTCAGCTCTGGGCCTGAGGCCATAAGCAAGTCTAGTTAGACTTCCCGGAGTAAGTTTCCGCCTTGGCTGTGGAAGCCAACAGACTAGCTTGTTGAAAGTGATGGTTCAAACTTACATTTGCAGCTAATGCAGTCAGGCATCCAGGTTTTACCCTGAGCCATTCCAATTAAAACATTCTGGACCTTTCCTTCTTTTTCCTATAAATCTTATACCCCCACCCATCCTCCCTCCTCCTGCCTGCTTCTTTTCTTGGTATCTGAGTACAGGGCCTTTCAAGTGATCTTCAAACTCTGCTTGGTGTGTGGTAGACTTCTCAGTCTTCACCCTACACCTTCAGATGGTCCTTAGGGAAATTAGATAGAAGATGGTTGTAAGGTAGCTAGGTAGGTAGGTAGACAGATAGACAGACAGACAGGCAGACAGACAGAGAATAGGGCCAGGTAAATACAGGAGTAGAAAGAGGCAGAGAGATCAGTTATAGAGAGAAAATATAAGATATTAGAGAGAAAATTATATAAATATAGAAAGATAATTGTTAGAGATAAAGATAGAGAGACAGATGATAAAGATAGACCTATTGAGAGAGATAGATTATTAATAAATGAGAGATAGATAAGTAGATGACACACTGAATAGCTAGGTCATGAAAGAATTAAAAATAGCACAGAGAAAAGAAAAATGAAAGGCAGCCTCTTTCTTACTTCTGAGTTCCAGTTCCTCCAAGTTCATTTTTCTGGCCAGCACCCAAAGAAAACTTTTAGAATTATGCCTATCTTCCAACTTGTCTTTACCAAAACCTGAGAGAAAGAACGTCTACTGATGATGAGGAAACATCTTTTTACAGCCTGTTGGGGAGCAGTTCCTCAATGTGCAGAGTGTGTTTGGTTTTTAATTCAGGGCCCACCTATGTTGAAGCCCTTCTTTCTGCTCTGCTCCCCTCCCCCTCAGGGTTCAGCAATAGCCGGCCTTTCATATCTATAAAGGATGAACTAGTGTGGAGTGTATTCTGCACCTGGGCCCTGTTGAACTTGCGTGTGCCGAGAGGTACACACCTTCAATACTAACCAGGTTTAAATCCAGGCTGCATGGTGTGGGCCCAGTTACTTCATGTTGCCAAGACTCACCTTCAGCCCCTGTCAGTCAAAGCATAATACTGCACAATATGGAGTCATTGTGGAGATTCATTCATATGAAGCATTTCTGATGATATGATTTTAAGATAATATTATTGGCATCTACTGTTTTTGAGGTCAGCCTAATGGGTCAGAGCTTTTTGTAATGTCCATGTAAATTAAAATGTCTTGAAAGATGGTAAAGAAATACAAAAAGTCAAGAAAGTGTAAGTTTATTTTTTTTGAAATATTTGCATTCTGCCTGGAAAGGACCCTTGAAGCACGCTTCTTCATTTTGTGGCTTCGCGATATACAAAGACCGTATTGTGTGGAATGTTCTGTTTCATCAAAAATGAGTTGGACTTAAAATGCGCTTGAGTCAACTATTTGGATGAATTTGATTTCTGTCATAAATAATAGGCAGTGATGAGGGAGTCATCTAAAAAATACTTTGTGAAATACTAGGTTCATGATAATGAGCCCCCTGGGCTTCTTCCTCCCTCAGAAAGGGCAGAGTAAGCTATTACCACAGAACTGGTAGCCAGAAGGATTGGATCGTCTTCTTTGTGGGTCCAGCTCTAGAAAGACTTTTATAAAATCTCAGGAAAACATTCGCACAATAAACAGTGAGGGTAGTTTATGCAATTGGGACTTGGCTGTTGATTTTAGCTAAAATGTCAGTAAACCACACCACCAAGAATGGGATCTATGCAGATGTCTGGTGCTTCCTTCCTTAACTCCAGGAGATCTATGAATGCTAGGCAATGACACCCCCATTGCTCTAGACAGAGAACCAGAAGGTCTGAAAGTTGGAGGAACTAAACAACGGTCAGAAGTAGGTAGTGTGGAAGCAGGAGTTCAGCTCAATTCTCTGGGTCCAGCAGTGTGCCTTCTTATTCCATAAAATTCTGACAGTAAGGATTACTGTGACGTTTCGTGGCTGAGAAGATCTTTCAAGAAGACATTTAAGTAACAGAACTCTAGCAACGAAGATGTCACACCCTGTATTTTGGAATCCAGTTTCGCTTAATAAAGTAGGAATTGATCATTCATAAAGCCGTGGCTCTAGCCTCTTAGCCTTTTACTTGGATAATGGTTCATCTGTGCACATTTGAGAGGGAGGAGCTTTGGGGGGATCTTTAGTCTCCTGCTCTTAGGGGCTCTGATGAAACCCATTCTTGAGTATGGACTTTGCCTTCCTCTTGGAATGTTGTCGTTCAGGGTAGGGTCAGATGTGAAATTTTTGTAAACCAACAAATCTATGGCCTCAGTCATCAGGTGGTTCTTGTTTGTTTGTTTTGTTTAATGCAGAGAGCCTGCACTTTAACCTCAGGTATTCAGGTGCAGAAAGTCCTTTAGGCAAAATTTAGCAATGTTTAGATGCAGACAGTTTAATGATTCTATACCTGTCTAAGCTTTAGAATCACTGAATCTTATACAATCTTAACACTTGTCGCTTATACAAGGTCTATTGTATGCGCAATTCAGTTCTTCGGCACAATATTGCTGATGTGCTATTTTTTAATTATCTGAAATTATAAGCATGAAATATTAAAAATCTATACAATTATGTTCTTCTAAATTGCATTACATATCACATTAGCTTGTGCATATGTGCATATTTATCAACGTGCACACATATACTATACATTACACACATAGTTTTAATGTATGTCTGTGTGTCACTGAAAGTTCCCAATGAGACCTAGGATGGTACCATGCATAAGGACTGGTCTTTAATCTCTGTCCCAGGCCAGTGTTTGCATAACCTGTAGCTTTGGGCTGTTGGCCTTTTTGTCTGGTAATTACTAGTAATCCTTTGCAACAAATAGCAGCCTTATTTCTAGTGGCCAACTGCCATACTAGTCTTGGCAGTCCAGAACCAGACCACAGGGTTGAAATCATGCATCATAGGATGGTCTAGCCCCCCGCTTCCTGACAACTAACTCACTAAATCCAGATGGCCCACAGACCCTACTCCAACAATCAAGAGACCTTCACAATCACCCCTATTTCAGAATCTTACAGCTTATGTCCATGATCTGCCATTGCAGGCTTCGGAAATGGTATGCAAGCCCCACTAGTGAGTCAGTAGTCCTGCAAAATATTGCTGAGCGGTTCGTAAACACATACGCCCTGGCTTCTGACTTTAATATCAGTTTCAAGTGTAGCTGTGGGTAGGTGGGTTTCATGCTACAGGTTCTGCAGGCTCTGGCCTAGAAACTATACATATATTGGACATCTACATTTGCTCTAAAGTATGCAAAAGAAAAGTGTAAATGGAAATTAGTAAATTTCCAATGATGCTGCCTGCAATTTTTATGTAGAAGCGCATTTAATGTTCATTGGAATATTAGTGAGGATGAAAGCAAATTGTAAATTAGATTTTTTTGTTGCTGGTAAATCAAAGGCAGTCATCATAACTTAGAAATTTGTTCATAGCCAAATATTTCCAAAACAAATTATAAAAATCCTTTTAAGTGTTTAATAGCAAGAATTATTGTAATGTGGGCCATGGGGGTATATTAGTATTTTGAGGTAGGAATATCAAAAGGGCAAAAATGCTTGAAGCCATGTCAACAAACATGTCTGCTTATGGATGGCTGACTTTATACACTTTAAAAAAATCCATCTTATAAAGTATACACATTTTCCAAAAATTTCATTTCACTGGGTTTGTTGCTTTCCTGAGACAGAGAGGGGAGAAAGGGGGCCTGAGCTCTGCCCTAATAAGAAAGAGGTAGTAGATTTTCCCAGAGTGAGCTGCATCAGGGAATACAAGGGAACCTGGTGAGGAAAATGACAACTGAGTTTATCTGTTGATTTTGAAGGCACTGTAGTAGAACATTTATGGCCTGATGATTTATAAAAGTAGATTAATGGGGTCGTGGATCACAAGGCTTGGAAGTCCAAGATCTAGAGCGCATTTCATGAGGCCATGTTGCCTGAGGCATAACAAGACAGAAGCCATTGAACAGTGAACGGGAATGAGCGAGGAAGAGTGACTCATTGTTCTAACAAGGTCACTTCCATCATGGCCATGTGTCACCCACAGGGTCAGAACCCCATGACCTAACTGCCCTTAATAGGGCCTATCTCTCAATAGAGGTGCAAAGGGAATTTTTGTTTTTAAGACATGTGTTTTGGGGGACACATTCAAACCACAGCAAGGCCCAACTGCTTTGAGTTTGTTGGTCTGGATGTTTGCTCTTCAATAAATGCTGCCCTGTGTCCTGGTCTCCACCACCACCCACAGTCAGTGTCAGCTGCTTGTCCTTCATTCATGTCCCCTCACGTCCCCTTGGAACTCCCTTGTATATTAGCACTGATGCTGCTGATAACATTCCATTGTTTGACAAGCCACAAAATGTGTATTTATTCTTTGTGCTGCCAATCTAAACCTGACAGAATGCCTAGCTCATTACAACCACACAAGTATTTCTAAATGTGTGGTAAGTCAGAAGCTTATAAAAACAAAACTATTGTAGAGATAAATTGACTGGTGATGATTCTAATTTTTTTTTTAAATGTGAAGTCAAAGTTGTGGATATCTTTCATTTTCTATCTAGGATTAAGAAGACGCGTGAGGAAAATGCCTTTGACTTTGTTTCTAATATGGCGTTAAGGCTAACATTCTTTCACCTTATAAGTAAAATTTAATGGGGGGGTGATAGAAATAGAAAACTCACAGTAGCCTTAAAAATGAATATTCAGTTGTTCATTTGTTCAAATGTTTTAGTGCATGAAAGAAAATGTCAGACTTAAATACACTGTGATCACCTCTCGGCCTTATGGCTAAGATCAGATTTAAAATCCACTGTATTGGGTACTGTGGGTACCCAGATCCGCTTCCCCTGGCAAATGTGCTACCTCCCACCACTGCTAAAAACTGTTCCTTTCCCTAGAAAGTTATCCTTGGAAATGACATGTCAGCCCCTGGGCCATAGCTAACTATATGGGTATGTAAAATCTTTGCCTGAGCTGACTCCCATGAGTAATTCACACGCCAGAGCTCCCCCATGGACTTGGACAGACCAGACTTAAGATGGCCTACTTTTCTACATGCCTTTCCTATCCTCTTTCCCTCCTTTCCCTGCCTTTCATGTTTTTCTCCAAGATCAATTCAGGAAAAAATCAGTCACCCAGAGATGCAGGTTTGCTTCTAAGAAACTGCCCCCAAGAACTTAGTGCAATGGAATTTCAGCTTCCAAAGTTAGATGAGTCCGTATCTGAGAATAGTAAGAAGGGCTGGACATGCAGCTCAGCCGCGGAGTGCTTGCTTGGCACGTGCAAAGCCCTGGGTTGCCCCCAGCCCAGTGCAAACCATGAAAAGGACGGTGAAGGAACGGCACCAGCATTTCCTTCTCTCCTATACCCAGCAGACTCAGTGTAACTCCAACTTACACTGCCTTGTTGGATGTGAGTGGAGTTCTTCTGGAAACTTTTACCAATGGCTGTTCTGTGCGGCAGACAGCAATTAAAAATATCACACTGCGTGGTGCATATGTCCTGCCTTCAACGCAGGAATCTGCTCTGTCGGCACCTGAACATGTTGCCTACTAGGCTTAGAACGCGGAACTAAGAAATATCTTCCTCACTGTGAACCTGATTAAGCGTTCAAGTAAGAACCGCATTTCCCTGGGCTCGCTCCCAGAGGAACGAGCCTGTTGTGACTATAAATCAGGCGAATGCTAGCTTGTGTCAGCAAAGAGCAGAGCCCAGACGGACTACTGCCTTCTCACACTCCTCCCCCTATGGTGGGGAGCAGGGTGTAAATGCATTATTTCCTGCCAGTCTTCTGGGGAATAATGCAGTTTTATGCTATTCTCCTCTTAGAAAATATGTCACAGCTCAACTCTCCTTTTGAATAAGCCCATCTCTGTTTGAATTAGAGATCTTCTTCTGGGCACTGTGAGATCTGAGGCAGGGGAAGGCGCTTGCTGCAAGGGGGCCATTCTGACCCAGGCTGCTTCTCCTTGTTGGGCCTGGAAGACCTTGAAGGCAGGAACCAAGAGGAATCCTTTCAAAACTGTTTTCATATGTGCTGAGAGTCCACCTTGGTTATATGAAAATGTTAAATTTTCTTTAACATTTTCCCTTTGATTGAGAATTTCATACACCCATGCAATGTATTTTGGTCAAATTGCTCTCCTTCACCCCCTCCAATTCTCCTGTATCCTCTGTGGTTTTTCTCTTCCATCTTCCTGTGCACCCTCTATTTTCTGCCCCTCCCCCAACTGGGCAACTTGCTGTTGCTTTTTGTGAATGGTGTGGGACCACCTACAGGGGTATGGGTAGCCTCTCTGGGTTATATCCCTGAGGAAATGTACTCTTCCTTCCCATCTCAGGCAGCCATATCAGCGAGGGGTGGGACTTCATAAGCCCTTCCCCCTTCCGTGCTGTAACTCCAGCTCCAGGAGGTCTAGTGTTCTCCTCTTTCCCTCTAAGGGCGCCCCCACACAGGTAGTGCGTGTGCACACGCATGCCCGCGCATGCACACAACACACACACACACAAGCCCAAGCATTCACATAAATAAAAATTTTTTAAAAAATTAACACATTTTTACATGAAGATGTTTCTGTCCTTTCTTACATTCCAGTTTTCTCACTTACGAAATGAGGCTGTTGGGCTGTGAGGTCCCGCCTGTCGCAGATTCTGGTTTATGTATGCCCTTTCCCCAGGAAATGCTGCATTTAAATTCCATTTAAGATAATTCATTCGCGACAAAACCTCATTGAGCTTTCTTAATCTTACTCTGCATCCAAGACTGGTTTCAAACTTTCCTACGATCTTCCTGCCCCCGTCTCCTGAACCGTCGTCACGTTCTGCTAAAATAAGTTGTTACCCTTATATCAAAATGAATTTTTGTTGCTTAATTAACAGATCCAAGGAAGGTGTGTACGCATGTGCGTGTGTGTGTGTGTGTGTGTGTGTGTGTATGTGTGTGACAGTCTGTGTCAGGACTTATCCTTAGAGCTCTCTCAGACCTTTCCCCGCAAGACAAAGCCTCACCATATAGCCCAGGCTAGCCTCAAACTCCTCATGTCCCAGCCCCTGCCCTAAGTGTTGAGATTATAGCTGCATACTGCCATGCCCGGTTCTAACTCTAATAATCCTGACTAAAGTGAAAAACCAGAAATATTATAAACTGACAACAGCAATACCATATGTATCCGTCTCGGATAATGGCCATAATGACCCTAACATGTAAGCGCGGCTTTATATACCGCAGCACAGTAAAATCAAGTCAAATAATGGCTATTTTTTTGTCCACAACTCAGAGCGGCCAGCAGGGGTTGTGGAGAAGCAGAAGGAGCCTTTGTCTCCTGTAATCATTCTGCTATCTTTATGCTTTGGAGTACTCTTCAGCCTCTAAAGTTGCTGCAGGAGGGGACTAGAAAGTGGAGGATCCCTCACAGAATCTGTCCATGAGCCAGGGCTGGAACCGGCCCTCTTTCCTGGCCAGTGCTCAGGCATGGGCTCCAACTGGATTCTGAGGAGGCTGCAAAATGAAGCCAAGCAATGTGCCAGGCAGAAAAGGGAAACCTGAAATAGAGGTGAGGTTCAACCTCGCTGGCGGCCTTTTGTGCTAAGCCTCGTTGGCATCGTGAGGGCTGAGAACAGGATGAAAGGGCCTGGCTTGCCTATGCTCCTCCTATCCACCGAGTCTGTGCCGTCTCTGCGGCTGTCTGGACTTCCTCCTCACACCTGTTCACAGCCTTCTTGGTACTTTGTGGCAGAGGAGATGTTGCCGATGGAGATTCCTGGTGCAGATCAGATTACTTCTTGTGAGCTAGGAGAGGGGAAGAACGGCCTCCTGCAGAAGTGGGAGGAATTGTCAGAAACGGAGTGGCGAAATGCCACAAGGACACTCGCTAGTCAAGGTGGCTTGGGCTGGGACAGAGGGTTCCGGTATGAAATCTCATGGTGAGACGTTTATTTGTCCCTGAAGTAGGAGGTGGTATTTTGAAAACTTTTATGAAGTTATAAAATTTAGATTGAAGATTCCCCTCATGCCAACTGCATCAGAAAGGCCGGCATTCACAACTGTGCTAAGAGTAATACCATCCCAACTGTTAATTGTATATATTTTTTTATTTTTGGTTTTTCGAGACAGGGTTTCTCTGTGTAACTTTGGAGTCTGTCCTGGAACTAGCTCTTGTAGACCAGGCTGGCCTTGAACTTATAGAGTTCACTTGCAGTGAGTTCAAAAGACCTTGAACTCTGCTTCCTGAGTGCTGGAATTAAAGGCGTGTGCCACCACCGCCCGGCTGTCTTTTACACCCATAAAAGTAGCACATATACACTTATCCAATGCCTTGGAGAGAGGAGTTTCTAAGGGACATCATTTGGGGTTTTTTTTCGGGGGTGGGGAGGACTGTTTTAGGTTCTTGTTTGTTTTATACACTTAAGAAATGGAACAGGAAGCAAGTATGTACCCAGTGGTGAGCCCACTACAGTAGACACTCAGTGAAACTTTCCCAGGTCAAACCTGTCACCATAGCTGGCCACCCTGCCCACATTCTCCTCCAATCTGCATCTCAAGAGCTAAGTATTGTAGATAATCGCACGTCTTTTATTGCAATATAGACTTCCTAAAGGCTATACTCCTTACCCAAGACTTGTAGGTATTGAAAGACTATAATCCATTTTTTTGGTCTGGATATTAATTAAAAAGAATTGAACTTATTTATTTGTAATGTTTAGTTTAATAAACTTTCCAAAAATAAGTTTCTATTTAAGTTTGTAAGTGGCATTTCTCACACCTACAATCCTCGCACTTGGGCCACTTATTGGAGCCAACAGACACAAACCACTTTCCAAGAACAAGTCCCACAGGAACTGAACAGCAGCACATCCTTGGTCGTCCAGAGCAGGTGGCAGGACTTGTCCCTCAGATGTGGAAAGGAACTCGATGAGTCTCCTCTGAAAGCCATCTAGCAACCACTTGGGTGACACACCGTTTCTTTTCCCTCAGGGATTTCCTGGGAAGGATGGTTCTTCGGGTCCTCCAGGGCCACCCGGGCCAATTGTGAGTATTTCTAGAAACTTCTGGAATGCACTCTGCTTTAAAGTATCTGTTTTCTTTGTAGAAATTTTCTTTTGCTGTGTTTTCCCGCTGCTGTTTTTTGTTTTGCTGTTTTGTAACAATAGTTTGTTTGTTGCTACAGACCTATAGTACCCTTTAAAAGTGACCAATCCAGAGGGTTTGATTATTCACTGAACCAATTTTCTGTCCGATCATCTGCATTCATGCTGTTGTTATTACCGATAAATAAAATTCACCTATAAATAAGACTCGGAATCAATAAAACCACACCTGGCCAGTTCAATAGAGACTTAAAACCTATATTTGGTCATTGGGCACAGGAATGAGCAATGGCTCCTGAAGCACTGGTGGGGAGGGAAGCTGTTGGGGCGAGCTTTGTTATCCCTGTTTGAAAGTTGGCTATGCTCCGTCTTATATACGAATCTTCACCTTTGTCCCATTTCTTCTATTTTAGGGCATTCCTGGAGCCCCTGGTGTCCCAGGGATTACGGGAAGCATGGGACCACAAGGATCCTCGGGGCCGCCTGTGAGTACTCTATGGTAGCCTGTCAGGATATATGTGCTGTCATTATTTATATGTCAAAAATTACATAAAGAATGTTTATTCAGGATTCCATGACTGAGAGTGGTTAGAGTTTTAAGATCGGGTTGTCTGTATGCCATGGCTAAGGTTAAATGGTCCTACCAGAACAGTCAGCCATACTGGTACTCAAACGTGTCTCCGTGGCATCTTTTGGGTTTGCATAAGTCAACTCAGTACCAGCCATAAAGGTTGGATTCAATAGCTAAATGTCAATCAAGCTTGTCTCCCAGGAAGGAAAAGTATAAAATTGGAGAAACCAAGGTTTTAATGAAAATGGGAAAATATTTTTATACCTTACAATCAGTCAGAAAGCACAGTAAAACCACACGCACACGTAAGCGAACAGCACAAATGGAAGTGCAAACAGTGGACCTGTTTCCCCTTTTTCACATGCCCAATCTCTTCCCAGGCATTTAAATGTGACCAGTGGGAAAGGGTCAGGAACCAGGGGATGCAATGTCGCCCTCACCGGAGACACACTTCACTTCTGTGATGTGCAAGACACTCACTGTAGGCTTAGGCTTAGCGTAAGCATTCTGGGCAGCATCTGTGCTGAACAGAGTGACCAGGAAACTTAAGCAGCTGTCCTGTTGAAAACTCTGTCCTGCTGCAAACCTGCTGGGTGTGACGTGTGACGGAAAGGTGCAGAGTTGGGTGGGAATTAGAATTCTATTGCTGCCTAACAAGTTCCCGCTACCTCAGTGGCTCAGAGCGGGACAATGCCATCATTCTACAGTTCTGCAGGATGGAAGGTTGCTGCTGATCTCACTGGGTTGAGAGCAAGGTGCTAGAATTTCCTTTCTGGAGACTCCTGAGAAGAATCTAGTTCCTTGACTTTTCCTAGCTTCTTCTAAAGGTTGGCCACATGTGGTTTGTGGCCACTTCCATCTCCAATTCCAGTGACGTGTCACCTTTCAGTCCCATTTCCCACGGTCATGTCTCTTCCATAGGTGGGAAAGGATTTTGCCTTTAAGGACTGGTCTATAAAATCTCCCTAGATAATTCCTAAGTCCTTAATTAAGTTCTCATTGTAAAGTCCCTCTGACTTCATAAAGTGACACGCTCACTAGTTCTTGGATTAGACTTGGACATGTGGGGTAGGTGGAGAACCTTTGCCACTTGTCATAGGGGACAAGGCACAACCAAAACACTGGGGCGGATTAGAAAGGACACTGCTGCACACGACGCATACCCTAGACGTACTTAGGACATGCCCAGAAACCCTGACTACACTGTGGTCTGCTCATCCTCAGAAACTGTCTTTACAGAGCTGTGTTGGTAGCCCAGCCGCCTTTTCATTGTCTGAAACACTCCTGATTCTTCTGTCTTCAAATCAAAATAGTATTGGGTCACAGAAGAAAGTTGAATGACCTCGTCCTCAGACATCTTCCTGAATCAAAAAACATTGCCACATTTGATCCTGTGTGTGGAAACATACACACACAAGCACGCGCATGCATGCACGCGTACACACACACACACACACACACACACACACACACACGCTATTACTATTACAAGTAAGCACACAGGCTGCTTCTCTGTTTCTCTTTATTCTTTCCTTCCTTCCCCCCCCTCATCTTTCTTTCTATGTCAATCTTATCTGCTCATCTACTCATCCATTCCACACCAGAAAGCCTTCCTCAAGATATGGTTTAGGGAACCAGAAATTCAGAATTTGTCGTCGGGACTTAGGGAGTCTAAGTCCTTCCATCAAAGCAGTTTCGAAGATATTGCATGCTCCAGCCAGCAGAGCCGTGGCAGCATTTAGGGCACCAAAGATGTTGCAGCATCCCAAATGCAGTAGGAAACCAGGAAGAAGTTGCTTTACCATAGTTACATACACTAAGCAGGAGCAGAAGGGGGCCTTTTTTCTTACTGACATCTCCCAGAATTAAAATTTCTTGTCCAGACTATGAGAATACAAACCATGGTTGGTCCTGAGCCCAGGGGGTGGGATGAAAAGGAACAGAAGGAGGATCAGGCAGCAAGGTCTTGGGAGAATTCGAACAGGGTAGGGAGGGGCAGAGTAAGGCCAGAATGTATTGATACGGAAAATGCTTCTTCACTTAGCCACCTGGCCTAGTGTGCATCTGAGACATACTAAATATCAATGCATTCCCCACTAATAAATCACTTCGTATTAGTTTTATTAACCATTAGCAAAGGATGGCGTTTGATGGCAGCAAGAGAGGCCTCATACCACGGTCACTTTTATCAGAAGCAGGAACTGGCCTGTAGCTGCTTGGTAGGGATGCCACAGTCAGCTCATGTATTTCCCCGTCCAAAGCAAGTTGTTCTCTGCTCTGGAGTCCAAGATTTTCCCTGTGTCCAGGCCGCCAGCTCCCACACGCCTGCCGGCTGCCAGGCTGGTATGATTATTAAAGCAGGCTCCATGTTGTGCTGTTAAGGCCTTGATTGATTTCCCATAGATATCTGTCTAGGAAAATGAGGGAAAGGAACCAAGAAGGACAGACTGTGCCGCAGAAAATGGCAGGGTGTTTCCTATGGTTGTTGCCAGCGATGCTTGCTCCCCTGCTCTCTTAGCTTCTACGCTAGCTCCTCCAGGCAGATGAACATGACCACTGCCAAGCCTCTAATTTCTCCCTGGACACTGGCTTCAATGTGGTGCCTTCCTGCCATGGGTCATGTGCATAATGAGGCTTGCGAAGGCCCTTCTTACTGCTGAGGCTGCTTTTTGGTGGGTAAAGCCCATCATTTAAAGAGCCCTGTATAAAATGTCCAAATACCCGGTGTCTAGGTGGGGCTTTGGCACGGATCTACCTGTCAACAGGAGCCACAAACTGAACCAAATTGTCTGGCCTGCTACATCTTCGGTAAATCCTCTGGTCCCAGGCAGTCAGCTGCATCTTCTGGTTCCCGCTCTCTGTCTCGTCACGATAAAATAACTTCTGGAAGTCAGGGATTTTCTTGTTGTGCTCGTATATCTCTTTGTCATCTGAGATATAGAATGCTTTCTACATATTTGTGTCGAGAAGGGGAGGAAGAAAGAGAAGGGAAGAGAAAAGGATAGGGGGACAGGAGTAGGGAAGGAGAGGAAAAGAGAGGACCAGGCATTTGTGTTCTTTATAGGCTGCTTTCAGAAAGGCTAAGTTACTGTTACTAGTTCAAGGTCCAGTCACTGAAGATCTCTGAGACCTGCTGAGGTTGGCTTTTGTATAACAGGCTTCTTCGGCATGTGGGACTTGGACCATGAGATGGGCCTCTCCCTTTCAGCCCCAACCTTCTGCGAATGTATGAATGTAGCTACTGTATTTCTTTACATTTCAAGTGTTCCTCAAGTTGAAGGGAAAATGCGCCACTTTTTCCTGCCTCCATCTACAGGGACTGTGTGTTTCCCTTCAAAGCGTACTTTGGTGGAGTTCTGGGCCTTCATGTGCTCAGGAATTTTTATTTTGTTTTTTTGTTTTACTTTGCAAAAAATCAAAGGAAATATGTCCGAGAAGTTGGGATCAAGAAAAATTACTTGCTGTGCTAATATTTCACTAAAAAGATCTTTCATTGAGACCGCAGAGCTGTGTCCTTTAACTACTTAATAACAAGCGTCATGAGCCTGAGTCTGGGGAGTTTCCGGCCTGATTAAACACATCCATCGCTTTATACCAGAAACTGCCAGTAGCTAATGCTGTCTGTTCTCCTCAACAGCCAAGTTTGCGCTCTAATTTCTTTCTTTAAATATGAGATATTTTCAAGCACGCTAAGATAATGAATGTGCTAAGATAATAAATGAAATGGGGAAAGGCATGCTGGCATTGAAATTGAAGTGTGGAAGACAAAACACTTCTTTTGTTTTTTTTTTTAAACATAAGATCTCACTGTGTAGTCAGGTTGGGCTTGAACTCAGGGCAATGCTGCTGACTCAGTACTACGGTTGCAAATCTGTGAGCCACCCTGCATGGCTCAAAATCAATTTTTTAAATATCTCAAGTTAGGACTTCACTCTGAATTCCTAGTGTTAAGTGTGGGGGGGAGGGTAGTGGTGTGCTTGCTTGTTTTTGTTGAGAAAAATGTTTGTTTTTTTTTTTAAATTGGAATAGAAGATTCTGGCACATGGCTGTTGTCAACAGCATCCTCTTCCAGCCAAGCAGCAAAGAGGACCGGGTTCCAAAGTCTACAAATTGGCCTCGGGTTCCAGCTCTTCTACGTCCCTTAATGCGTGATCTTGGGCAAATGATCTGAACTCTCTGTGCATGGTTTTCTTAATTTGTAACTGGGCATGTCTCTTGCAGTTGTTACAAGGACTGCATGAATTAATCTCCCAGGAGTATTATAAAGAGAAAAAGAACTACCTTACAACGCTATTGGAAGGGCTGGCTAAGTAAAATACCTAAGAAGTACCCAGAACAGTGGCTGGCAAAAGCAACCCACATATGCATTATTAACATTTATAATTTCACTTAGAAATTATAACTTTTAAATATATTAAAATGTCTGTTTTCTTTTATTACTGATTTTTGGCTTGTATATAATGCCTCCGGAATTGTTTCTTCTTTTACCTGATGGTGCCATAAGTATGTCTTGTCTCCATGAGGATCTTTAAGAAGGCACCGCCTTCCCTGGGTTTTTGTTCATGTGAAAGCAGGGGTGACAGGTGCCAAGGGAAGAAGGCATAGCTTGTGAATTTATTTACAAAATGAATTTAGGCTGTCATGGAGCAGGGGTTGGGGGAAGAAGGTGGTAGGGAAGAAGAGAGAGAGAGAGAGAGAGAGAGAGAGAGAGAGAGAGAGAGAGAGATGCATAAATATTAATTTTAAAAACAAACTTTTCTTGTGAAAGTTGGGTATTTTTAAACAGAACTAACACTTTCTTTGAGCCCTCTAACAATACATTGTAGTGTATTCTCACTATTTTTCTTCAGTCTCTTTTCTATTCAGGCTGTTGAAGCAAAGCACAGGTTGCTTAGTAATGCAGACTTGAAATGAAACCCAACCCCTCATTCATTCAGTTAATGCGTATGTGTGAGCCCCTGCCACGTCCCAGACAGTCTCTGGAGATAGGCATATGGAAATTACTTAGCTAGACATGACCCAGCCTTGTGGAGCTCAGGAGCTACTTTCTTTCTAGAAGTTGGAGTTCTTTTATAAGCTCTTTGTCCGCCTGTCTCCAAACCATCAGGGTGTCGTGAGATTATAAACTATGAGCCTTCCACATGAGAGAATCCCTTCCTCGAACAGCCCTGCCTTGTGAGGAAATACAAGGCTTTAAATGGACTGACAAGCCAAAGACTTGCATTTTCCCCCAAAATATTTGTTCTTCTTAAAACTTTTCATTTATTTTATTTTTTATTAGTCTTTCGAGAATTTTCTATGTTTGACCATATTCACCTTCTTCTCCGACTCTTCCCAGATCCACTCTCGCTTTCCTACCCACACAACTCTGTCTTTTAAAAAACGATATACCCATCAGTTTGCATTGTCTGTTTATTGTTAGCTGTGAGGCTTCCTGCTTGAGAGCACCCAGCTTATCAGAGGCTACCCTTTTAAAGAAAATTGATGCTTTCTCTCTCAGGAGCTATTGATTGTCAAGAGTTCCTTGGCTGGGGATGTGACCTTGTGCCCACCTACCCTTCCTCTTCTTATTTAAAAAGATATCTTAAAGTTTTGTGTTTAATTGTGTGCATATATGTGTGAATTTGCACACATGAGTGTAGTGCTTGCAGGCTAGCAGAGGGCACCAGATTCCCTGGAGTTGGAGTTACAGGTGGTTCACCCTGTGGTACCCACAACTAGGGTCCTATGGAAGAGCAGTATGCTCTCTTAACCCCTGAGCCATCTCTCCAGCTCCCAAGTTTTTCAAACCACACCCAGCACTGAAAGAATTTTCAAGTGATCACCTATATAGCAATACCAAAGTTCTGGGATGATCCACAAGGGACACACATGTGCTTTAAAGTAAAGTTCTCTTGTGCTTAGCTGATTCTGGATCCAGTTTGCAATCTTGGAATGTTATCTGGTGGTAGACTAAAGAATAAATTTCCTGTTATAGTTGGAAAAAATGTAGTCAATATTTTATTGTTGTTGCCTTAGCAAAATAAATGAAAATGAAAGGTCAGGGAAATAAATTGCAGTTTAATATTGGATATAGGCAATGACAACTCCATGCAAGGATTTGCATAATCAAGCTCAGTGATTTGAGAAAATAAAGTCTATGGTAGTTTTTAGAAACCTCTAATCATGAAATCCATGCGTTGGCTCATTAAACATATACAGTGATAAAGATTTAGTGTTGGAGCGTTGGTTCTCAAACTAATCACTATATTGAAATATCCTTGCTGATAACACTTTATAAGATCTACAGTTGGTACTTTTCTCCCATATCAAGTTTTCATATCTATCGTAGACCACGCCTGTGAGAAGGGGAAGGTGGAGTTTTCAGGAGCAAGATATAAGGAGCTTGGAACCAAACTATGGAAGTTTATTTGTTTTTTATATTTAAGGGCTTGGACTTTGTCATGTTTTTAAGCATCACTGAGTGAGTTAGAAAGGAAGGAGAACTGCCATGAGTCAAGTCCGTGTGCTGTTGGCTTTGGGGAAGGAGGAGACGGGTAATTGTGTGCTTGGTAGAGTGGAAGGGAGGCCTGAATGCTGCAAATGCCCCAGGATGAGATGCTAAACACAGGAGGGATAACTATGAGAAGAAATATAGGTGTGTGCGTGTGCGTGTGTGGGCGTGTGCGTGTGTGTGTGCGTGCGTGCATGTGTGTGTGCATGTGTGTGCGCGTGTGTGCGTGTGTGTGCGCGTGTGTGTGCACGTGTGTGTGCGTGTGTGCATGTGTGTGTGCATGTGTGTGCGCGTGTGTGTGCATGTGTGGGCGCGTGTGCGTGTGTGTGCGTGTGTGTGTGTGTGTGCGTGTGTGTGTGTAATAGAATAGGAAGGGCACAGATGGAAAAGAGACAAGTGGGCTGTTGCCACCTGCTCAAGAGAGGTCACTACTGGTCCCTTCCCCTGCCCACCCCAACTATGACCGTGTGTGTAGCTTGAAATCATCTGGGAAAGAAGTCTTTCTGCTGCCCACCTGTGCCCACACTACAACTCATGGCATTCCCGGGGCCCTATGAAGGGAACCAAGAATTTTGAGCATGGGTGACTTATCACAGCAGAGTTCGGATTTCACACCGTGTTTGCTTTGAGACCCGGTGAGATTGAAGTAGCAAGAGGAAACCGTCTGACAACGTGGCATATTATATTCCATTCGTGGATTCTGTCCACGCTCCCAGGAGGAATGGCGGAAATGTTGCTGTTGCAATCCATATTGCCTGTGAGTCTGCACAGAAATATGACAGCCTTCTGAAGACACCTGCTTCCCATTATAGCATAATTTTATTGCAGAAACACTGAAAACACTGGTTTTTTTTTCCAGTAAATATGTTACGGTAATAGTAAAGTTTCTTACTGTCAAGTAGTAAAGCTGAGGATGCATGCACACGTGAGCTCTGATGTTGCAGAGACGCATGCCGTCGCTGGAGAGGAAGCAGGTTGAGGCCGTGGACTTTCACAGATCTCATCAGTTCCTCTAACTGCTAGGTTGAGAGGAATTCTTTGCCTTCCTTATAGATAGGCTTTTTGAAAACCTGGAAAAGGACACCTTCAGAAGGGGCTTGTGGAATCATGACGCACTTTATAGAGGTCCACACACTGCATAGTGTTTGGTGTGGGAAGATGGGAAGGCATCATTGGTGGAGACATAGGTATACCATTCCACTTCTGTGGCTCCAAATTACCGCATCTCTCCAGGAAAGATCCAGACACTTAATGTGTACAAATACGCCGTTCTGCTTGGTGGGGCTACAGGTTGCTCCCCGTTCCCTTCCTGTTGCCCATTTTCACTGAAGTTTGGGAAAAATGCCTTTGTCCACCACAGAAATGCACATTCTCATGACTCAGTTAAGCACAGCCTAAGTAACTTGAATCCTCTTCACTTTTACAGGGAGTCCCTGGACCAAAGGGAGAGCGAGGTGAACGAGTAAGTCTTCTGAGGATGCTTCTGGTTATTGGTGGCTGCACGCAGCTCTTGCCTTCGCCTAGTGTCACCGTCAGCTGCAGTATTCATTGCTGCCCCAGCAGTCTTTCATTTAGAAGCTGATTTCCCAGGGAAAACATCTGGCTGGGGCGGGGGCCAGGAGAGGATTTCCAGTCCTGTACCTGCTGTCATTCAGCTCCCTGTACTCGGGCTCCACTCCTTACGGATAAACACAGGAAGAATGACACTCAGCCTAACCTCCAAAGTGGACCTGAGATGGAAATACTGTAAGAGATGCGGAAGGGTGTCCTAATGGAAATGGATGGTTTAGACTAGTGCCAGCCAGGGGCACAGGACTGATGCTTTCCTGATGGCATAGTTTGGGCACAAAGCAAGACAGTGGTTGGATAGACTCGAAGAGCAGATGCTGTAATTCAAATCACTTTAATTGCAGTGCTCACTCCCTGTAGGAATTCAGCGCTCTTGGCTGGTAGAAGCAGCACCTGTCTCAGGTTCAACCGTTTTTTTTTTTTTCTGCAAAAACTTAGGCAGTGAATTTAATACTAGTTAGCTATAACATGGGCTTAATAATTTTTCTATCTATGAGTTGTTATTAGTATTAAGTGAGCCATCACTTGCAAAGGCATTTACAATATATGAGTATATTTAAATATTGTTAATATTTGTTTTTAAAATCCTGGATCCAAAATATTTATTTGAGCTTATAAATCTAATAAGCAAAGACTTTTGAGAAACCTTGAATCAGAGCTATAATTTGCCTCTTCTGCATTAACAACAGAAGTTAGCCTTCCTTGCCACTAGGAGCCTAGAGTCTTGGGAGCTGTGGGTCAGGTCAGCTATGCCCCAGCTGTATGGCTGCATGCATGGCCGTGTTTGAGGAATGTACTCTCTTCCCATCCAGGGAGACCTGCAATCTCAGGCCATGGTGAGGGCAGTGGCACGCCAAGTGTGTGAGCAGCTCATCCAGAGTAAGTATACATGCTGGTTCCTGTGTCTTGTTCCTGCCCAAAGGAAGCCCCCATTCCCAGGACTTAGAGAAACCCAGGAAGACCCCTCGGAAGCATTGTATTGCTGAATACACATAGCTTTACAAGCCCCCTCTCTGAACCACCTACCAGCCCTATAGATTGCTCCAGAGCTCTCCAATCATAGCACAGGAGCCAGACTCTCATGCCCTTCATCCAAGAGCCCTTGGTTTGCAAAAGAACATTTAACTTGACTGCTCTGATTGGCTCTCCCATTCCTCCTTCTCCCATCAAGTGGATAGGTTCTTTCTCAAGTGTTAAGCACTTGAAGACTACCAGACTGTATCAGAATCAAGATGACTACGGAGCTGGTTTCTACTGGTTCCCATATTTTAATCACTTTCCCTTTCTTATCCGGTGTATATCCATTACCTTTGGTTAGCCCAAGGCCCCTCCTTTGATTCCTTAGGCTGTATGCCAAAGTATACACGTACACGCAGGGTTGATAGGACATCGGATATGACAGTTGGGCACCATTCCTAAAATCATAGCCGAGCATACTCGTTACAGCATTTAGTCCACCTATTTATTTCCAGACCTGAACGTTTCAACAGCATTTATTTCAACAACAGATTCCTGTACTCACCCATTTTATACACATGCCTGCTTATTTTATATATTTTGTCTCAAACATCTAACCACAAGGTTACTAGGGTGGGTCCTTCTGTTTGCCATGAATGTGTTTCGTGCCAGAATATCTGAGTCCAAGTAAAAACAAAAAATTCCTCTCAGAGCCACCCAGCTCTTGCCAAGCTCCCATACCCAGCACTCCCCACGCTGATAGCAACCTCCTCCTCCAGGGATGACATTTTCAGGGTAGTTGCCTTATCTGTCTCACGATTGTATTTACTTTAACCTAGAGGAGCTTGGGAGTCAGGCCAGTGGAACCCAGTAAGTGCCGAGGTCTGTTGGCAAGACCCAAAATTCCACCTGCTCCTTTGGGATAAACCCAGGTCCTGCCCTGGGGAGGTGTGGATGGAGAGATGGGGGTTTTCACTCAGGCAAAATGATCAGTAGCAGAAGGAGGGCAAAACCCCTATCATCAAGCACAGTTGTTTTCTCTGTATGCTATAGTCAATCCAAATTCAATTCTATTCAATTCTGTATTGCCCACAGCCGGTGTGTGTGGAAGAGAAAATTTACCAATGAAGCTAAACAGTTCCAATTAGTGACAAAATGAGGTCTTTAAAAACAATACAGGCTGCAAGGAAAACAAGACTTTAGTCTCTTCTAGAGTAGGATGCACCTAGAGCTCATATAAGCTCTGTGTTACTTCATAGGCTTCTTACTCTCAAATTGTAAGTTTCAAATTCTACTCATTGTAAATGAGTAGAAGATCGAGTTTGTATGAAAATGAACCGCGGCTTCCTACACACAACTCGGAAGACCGAGTCAACATATCTGCTGCCTTATTTTGCTAAGGATGAAAACCTTGGCTTTGTGACAGTTTAAAACCTGCTCTCAAAGTCAAGTTTTCTCCCTTAGAAATTCTCAAGATCTTGATGAGTGGCTTCTAGGAGCAGAGTCAGAAATGAATGAGTCAAGAGCTGGAAGGAATCTGTGCCATGGCCGTGGTGGTGGTGGGGGTGGGGGGGATCTGCCCCAGCAGCTGTGATAGGAGGAAATGGCAGCAGCTGCCACCCCTTGACTGCTCCCTGAACACAGCTCGGCTTTCCTCTGAGCTGCTTAAGGTCTCCCCCAGAACCCCGTTTATGGGCTGGCATATGCTTCCACACAAGCTTGGTCATCTGAGTTTTAGTTCGTAGTAGATCGCAAGGATGGTGTCAAAAAGAGTTATGTGGGAAATGGAGAGAGGGCAGAGTGACAGCAGCTGCAGACGTGAGAAATGCCAGCTCCTGTCAGTATGGGAAGTGGGAAAGAAGGATGCTTCACCTGCCCAAACAGCAGCAGACATACCTGCTGGCTGAATCAGGAGAGTGCCCCGGATCACAGGCATGGTTAATGTTAAGGAAAGAATGCATTGGCTGTATTTATATGTACCTCCCAAGATACGATTGCTGCTTTTATTTAGAGTTAAGTGTTTAAAAGGAAATAAATAAGTCTGAGGTTGTAGCTCAGTTGGAAGAGTGCTGGCCTTCCATGTGTGAGGTCCTAGGTTTGATCCCCAGCACTACGTGAACAAGGCTTAGTGATGCATGCTTGTGATCCTGCCACTGTGGTTGTGGAGACAGGAAGATGAGAAGTTCAAGGCCACCCTCAGCGACAAGCTAGTGAAGGCCAGCATGAGATACATGAGATCTTCTTGCCTCCCAGAAACAAGGGGACCAAAAAAAAAAGTCACAAAAGAGTGGGTGACCCTATACACTGAAATAATAAACAAACTGCTCATTTCTTAAAAGGAGATGAATTATAGTGACCTAGATGGAGAAATCTCACTTTCAAAAATGCTGGAAAATGAAGTATTTCTAGTATTAGGGCATTATGGGTAATTGTTAAAATGCATTCTTCCTACTGTCACTGAGTTAAGGGGTTTCCAGAAAGAGCATCAGGATTTTGTTATCTCTCTCTCTCTCTCTCTTTCTCTCTCTCTTTCTCTCTCTCTCTCTCTCTCTCTCTCTCTCTCTCTCTCTCTCTCTCTCCCCAGAACAGGGGCAGTTTGCAGCTGGGACACAGCAAAGATTCTTGAAAAAACCATCTTGGCAACCAGAGTTGAGCGTAGACATAGGTCTTGTCCGGGGATTTGAAAGCAATAGGGTGGGGCAGGCTTTGTGGGTTGAAACAAAAACAAGTAAGTAATGTAGAGGGAAATTGCTGGGAAGAAAGGCAGCCTGGTGAGGGGTCAGGGGTCAGATAAGTGTTGGGGTGAGGATGAAATTTATGACTCCCGTTCAGTGATGTTTATGGCAATGCTGACGCGAAGTGTGGAATTCCAAACACATGAGATGTGACTTGAATGAGGCCAAGCCATTAATAACCTCCAGGATAAAATGCAAAAAATTCTAAGTTACAAATAAAGAAGGGTGTGCCTTTTCCTCAGCGGACATCGGACAGAACTGTTTGGCGGTTTAAAGAGTGACACCCCAGCTTCCCCTTTCAATGTGTGACAGTTCATTTACCTGTCGTTGCTCAGGTCACATGGCCAGGTACACAGCCATCCTCAACCAGATTCCCAGCCATTCCTCCTCCATCCGGACCATCCAGGGCCCTCCCGGGGAGCCTGGGAGACCAGGTTCACCTGGAACCCCTGGCGACCAAGGACCCCCAGGTGCCCCAGGCTTTCCGGGCAATGCAGGTGTGCCGGGGACCCCAGGAGAACGAGGTAAGCTGGGCCACATCTCTCATAGGCTATCCCCAGAGGAGGGGACGGTGGGTCAGAGTGTGACCGTGGTACTTAATACAGTGACAGGGACTGAAATAACAGAATCAGACTAATTCTCCCTGTATTACTAAATTTATTATATGTCCTGAGATTGAGGAACTTAAGGAACATACCTGTTAATCAGAGTTCACCTGCTTGTGTGACAGAGGAGGACCAGAAGTCCCAACTCACCGCTAAGAGGCTTTGTTTAATTATTTGAGAATTGTGTATGTGAGTACACTGTTTGTGTCTTTTTCACACCTCCCTCCTCTCCCTTGTCTGCCCATTATAACCTCTCAAATTCATGACCTCGTCTACAATTACTCTGTGGGCGCCAAAATGTGGGGGGGGGGCGCGATCGATCGATAATTAACCAGACCAACTCAATACAAAAGGATTTAACTTTTAATAAAAGGGGAAAATTTACATGACCAGAGATCCCACGAACACCAGACGAGCAGGGAACCAAAAAGAGAGGAAGTGGCAAGGCACTTGAATCTTTTTATTTGTTTTGTGTGGCCTGAGGGGGACACACCTTAAACAGAATGTGATTGGCTGAGATTCCCCATCATTACTCTTCTATCTGTATAAAGACACACAGATATATACAACTTACTGAGTCCAGTTGGGATTGCCCATGGGGACACACATTTAGGGCTGGCGACCTAGGACTGGGGCACCTACCACAAGACTTACTAGTGAAAAAAAACTGGTTTTCCCTACCTTGGCAGATGCTTAACTTCCTGATTTCATTTAGGAGTAGGGTCTTATCAACTTTTCTCTCGTTCAGATTGGCATGTCTGCTGGTGTGGTCTTGTGCAAGCAACTGTATTGTTGAGAGTTCATGGGTGTGGCATTCCTGGCAAGATAGTCCAGAGGAGACATTCTTGCAACAGTTGTCTCAGTCCTCAGGCAGTTCTGTGGTCTTCCCTGAGCTTTACCTGTCGGGGTTATAGTATCACAGAAAAGGATTTTTCTATCTCTAGAAAAATCCTCTTTCCATTGTGTTATGCATCTTATTCTTTTCTAATTAATTAATTATAAAAAAATGATCTTTTCTCATTTTACATACCTACCTCAGTTCCCACTCCCTCCCCACCGCCTGCTCCCATGCATCTTATTCTTAGTGCAAGGTTCGGGTTAGTCCTGCCCTGCGCATGAACCTTGCCCTGATCACCCCAGACTACAAATATTGCCACCTCTGGAGAGGTGGTACACTTACTGCCTCTCCCAGTTGTGTGTGCCTCTGACATTAATTGACAGCTAGATTTCCGAGAGGGAGAGTCAACATGTTGTGGCTGACAGTGCACAATGCTTTTAGCTTCGCTTCCTACAAGGCTATCACATTGATTAGTGTCTGGTTCTGATTGTCAAGCAGTACACAGAATCAGAAAGAAGGGCTTAAGGCCTTCCAATGCCCCGAAGGTCTGGACGCCCGGAGGGAATCTATTTCTGGCAGGAGAGCACCCTTCAGTGGTGTTGAGGATGGAGAAACAGTGACTCACAGAGTGCAGAGCCAGTGCCTGATCCACCTCCAGCAAGTGACAAGTTGCTTTGCTCTTTGTGGAAACTCTTCCTCTGCTCTTGCCAAACTGAGTCTTTCCTATACAGCAAGATAACTGAGTGATTCGATGAAAGAAAAATTACCCAGGAGTTCTCAAATGGTAGCTAGACAACTGTTGGGTATATGAATTTCCACAGCATCATTATGTGCGTGTGCTGTGTGCTGTGTGTGTGTGTGTGTGTGTGTGTGTGTGTGTGTGTGCGTGTGTGTGTGTGTGTGTAATTGAATTGAAACCAAAGTGCTCATCCATCTGTCCTCTGGCCCCTCCCGTTTTATATAAAAGGAAGCATATGAGGGCACTGAAGCCAAACAGGGCTCAAAGTCAGTCAGCATCAGGACTGGTAATAAGAAACAGAGGAGGTATTATTTTTTCACTGTTACATCAATTATGACTATCGTGATGCTGGGGAAGATCCATCTTAAGACAACACTACTTCATAGTGAGGAAAAGTAAGTATTGTTAGTCAGAAATATAATAAACTATGAAAGCAGAATTAAAAGAAACATGGCTGATGAATAGTCCCTGGAGTAGTACTCAAATGAAGTTCACTCTCCGGCACAGGCTGAAGACTCACAGCTTTCTTCATCTGGATAGTTTTTCATCAGAAGTCCTCCATTTGGTTTCTCTGTCAACGTTTTTCAAGCTTCTAAAACACATACTGTACAGTAAAATAATAGAAATGTGTAACTGGATGTTTCTTTCCTGCCTGCCAGTTCCTGAATAACCACTCTGAGGCTTAATATTAATTACAAACTCTTTGGTCTATTAGCTCAGACTTACTGTTAACTAGCTCTTGCAACTTAAATTAATTCATTTCTATTATTCTGTATTTTACCACAAGACTTGTGGCTTGTTACCTCCTGTCTTGCTTCTCTGGTGGCTGTTGGCATCTCTCAGACTCCACCTTTTTTCCCCTTTATCTTTGCTTGGATTTCCTGCCTGGTTCTTTTCTGCCTGGCTATTGGCCAAATTAGCTTCTTTATTAACCAATGATAATAAGACCTAGTCACAGCATACAGAAGGGCATCCCACATCAGAGAGATATGTGAATGAACAAGGTATGGAGGTGCACACTTTTAATCCCAGCACTTAGAGGCAGAGACAGGTGAATCTCTGTGCTCCAGGCCAGCTTGATCTACAGAGAGAGTTCCAGAACAGCCAGGGTGGGAGAGGGCTGACGTGGAATGCTGGTATAGTAGCCATGCAAATATGTAGAGCTGGAGTAAGTGGAAAAGCAATCTTACTCTATTTTCTGCTTTCATTAAAAGCCCCTCCCCCGGGGGAGTGGTTAGTCTCTTTTCTGATGGTGTGATAAACTATTCTTTCACTGAGTTAGTTAGCAGAGAAAGACTCCTTATTTTTGCTCACATTGCAGGAAAATTGGAAGTTAAAACAGCTAGTCACTCCACTTCCACAGTCAGGAGCCGAGAGAAATGGATACGTGCATACAACCAGCTTTCTACACTGTTATAGAGCCTAGACTAGGGAACAGGTACAGCCCACTTTCAGGCTGGGTTTTCCCACATCAGCTAAGGCAACCAAGATAGTCCCTCACAGACATGCCCATAGGCAGAGCTGATCTAGACAGTCTCCCATAGACATGATCATAGGTGAAACTGATCTAGACAGTTCCCCATGATCATAGCTGGAGCTGCTCTAGACAGTCCCCCATAGACATGATCATACGCTAAGCTGATCTAGACAGTCCCTCATTGGTATTCTTTTCCCAGGTGATTTTAGGTCGTGTCAAAGTCGCACACTAACCATCGCAGGAGTTCTTGGATTTGATTATCTCAGTTTGAAGAATGCTATCTTAGAATGGTATCTGTGCTTAACTCCTTCCTTTGAGAACTGACCTAACATTCTTTGTGTTCAGAGAACAGAAGAAAATGACAGAACTGCCTTGGCCTAAGCAATGCCGCGTGTGTGGCTCTCTGCAACCCTCCTTATTAACTCAGAGATGAGTTTTGCTCATCCTGGTTGCTGTCTCTCTCCTCCTTGAAGCTTGGTCTCATTTCAGTCAAGAAAGTCGTACTCAAAGCTTATGTGGAGCGATATTCTGCCAGCTCTCTTCCCTCTTAGATTGTAACCCGCAGAGACTCCCCAGAATGGGGGGATTCAAAGAGACCACGCAGCCGAGGTTTCCTTCACACACTCCTTTGCTGCTTTCCCCAGCTGCTGGCACTCAGAACTTCAAGGCCTTCGTTATGCTGTTGTTATATAGCCTGGTTTCCCTCTGCCTTTTCTTACCATATTACAATAAGAAAAAACTGTTTTTCTTGTGGATTAACAATTCCTATGCTTGCTTACTTCCTCTTATAACGCCCTGTACTGCCCTGGGGATACAGGGCTCTTTATATCAGGATCAACCTTCACCTTCCTCCTTGATTCCCTGAGCTGCCAGTCATGTGCTGACCCTTCTGACCCTCCAGGCCTCTCTGGTCATTGGCTTGGGTGATTCCACCTAGATCCCCTTGATCATCAATTCATCTGTCCATTTTCTTACTCCAGTTGTTGAAGTGTTTGTATTCACACCGGTGTCTTGAATTGAAAACAGAATCTAACCGGGTCAACAATGAGATTCTTCATTTACTTGATATGAGTTATTTACTTGGAATGAGGTATTTTTAATTTTGACAGAAAGAATTAATAAAATCTCCCAAATTCTGTCTTCTTGACAGTTCCTCCAATTCCTATGATTCTTCAAAAATAGTTGGATCAGATCCAACTCAATAGTTTCATTTTTTAATTTCTATCAGTGACAGCTGAACTACATACATATTTGCTTTGCTTTTCATAATAAATCATCAAAATTTTATTCAGTACAAGATTGTGTAGGGTTTTGTGGCTTCTACATGTGAGAGATAATACTATTATTTGTGGCTATAACTTATTCAGCATCAAATACCTCTACCTACTATTGTCGTAGACCAACATACACACTACCTTATTTAAAATACTGGGGAATGGTTCAGAGAGGGAAGAGGGTGAACCACTACTGAGTTTATAGGCTGGGGGATGGCAGATACCTTGAGATTGTAGAAAGTAAATGATTTCAGGATTTAGAGGAATATGTAACTGTAGGCTTTGATAAGAAAGAGTGCTGGTGTATATGGAACAAATACCATGTGTTATTTGCTAGTATGATATTCATTAAAAATAAAAACCTTATAAGATCAGGATTAGCCCCATTAGTTTTGTGATGTTGAAAGTCAAATCCTGGGTCTTCCATATGCCAGAAAGGTGTTAACCATCGACCATTGAGAACATTTTAGCCCTGGACTAGACCTTCCTATTCTCTCTCTCTCTCTCTCTCTCTCTCTCTCTCTCTCTCTCTCTCTCTGTGTGTGTGTGTGTGTGTGTTTATACCTTCATGTGTGTGTATTCCAGCCCTGGATTAGACCCTCCTTTGTGTGTGCATGTGTGTATGTGTTCATGTATGTATATGCATGTGTTTGTGGGTGCACATACATGTGTGTGCAGGTATAAGTGGAGGCCAGACAACAGCTGCATGTATTATTCAGGGACCACCTCACCCACCTTTGAGACATCTCACTGACCTTGCCAATTAAGTGAAGCTGGTTGATCAGCAAACTCCAGGGATCCTCTTGTGTCTGCCTCTCCAGTATTGTGATTTCTAGTGCACGCCACCACTTACTACTGCTACCCTCTTCTTCCTCCTTCTTCTCTTCTTTTTCTTCTCTTTCCTCTCTTCCTTCTTCTTCCTTGAGTTCTGTAAATCCAACTCAGATCTTTGTGTTTACAAAGCAAGCACTCTGCTGACTGAGCTTTGTTTTGTTTTGAGACAGGGTCTCATGTTGCCTCGGCTGGCTTTAACTTGCTATGTATCTGGGGCGAGTTTTGAACTCCTGGCCCTCCTAAGCGCTGAAATTACAGATGTACATCATTTCACCCAACCAAACTCTCTCTTAGGTGATGAAACGGCACCAAATATGAATGACTAATTGTTCAAAATCACCGAGAACAACAAGGGACCAGGACCTGGGGTCTATATTTCACTGTAGTGATTTTTTTCCTAGATGCACATATACACTGTACTTACATCATCTCACTAAACAGAAATTTCCCTGCATCAGGACCATCTCCCAGGGATGGCATTACCGAGACTCACTGCTTCAGGTAGCTGGTATAGGTGAAACTCTGAGCAAAAGACAGAAGCCAGCAGAGGGAAAGGTAAGGCGAGAGGGGAGTGATACAACTAACTCTTGCTTGCTGGGTCTGGATGAGGAATCTGAACCACTTCCTAGGAGCACAGACACTTTCTAAAGTTCCCATTTGGGATGTCATTATTCAGTACTTGTTCACAGTGAAGGTCTGCTAAGACACCAAATGCATGATTGCCAGGCACAGAGTCATCAGTGACTGGACCAAGGGAATGTCCCAAGCAAACACAAATTGAATAACCTGACGTTGCTCCGATAAATGACAGTCCATCCAAGAGACCAAGGAATGGCATGAAGGCAGGGATTGCTGCCCCATAGAAAGATAACCTAGGCCCATAACACATTCAGTAAACTGTTAGGAAGCAGAGCCTTGGATCTGATGCTGGGGAGGTTTCTTGCGTTCAGCAGTCCTGTGGTTAGCCGTGAGAGCTGCAGATAAGCTTGGCAGATGGTGCTGGGTATTAATCAGAATGAAAACACAGCAGTAACTCTCAGCCAAGACCTTAGCAATGGTAGGGATCCTTGTGAGAATTCTTAACGTCCCATGTATCCTGGCTGAGTTCTGGAATAAAGGACCTTTATAAGACAGATCAACTTGATTAGAGAGTGTGTAAATAAGGTCCACTATGATTTGCTGTTTGGCAGTTGAATAATTATGACTGCCTGTGGTTATTTTATGTGTTGCTATTGCTATTCAGTTGCATGGCACATGTTAGTTGTTTATTTCCTTTGCTATTGAGAATCAACTGATGATGGTGTCTCTCCTGCCACAGTCAAACATTAATTAGGCAGAGCTCAGGGAATCCCGAGGTGGGGGGTGAGGATTGTAGGAGCCAGAGGGGTCAAGGACACCACAGAACATGACCCACATAATCAATTAACTAGGACTCATAGGGGCTCCCAGAGATTGAAGTGCTAATCAGAGAGCCTGTGGTATGGTCTGGCCAAGGTCCTCTGCATATTAGCTATGGTTGTATAGCTTGGTGTTCTTGTGGTCCTCCTTAGAGTGGGAATGAGGGTGTCTCTGATTCTTTTGCCTGCTTTTGGAACCCTTTTTAGGTTGCCTTGTTGAACCTTGATATGAGGGGATGTGCCCAGTCTTATTGTTACTTGTTCTGTCTTGTTTGGTTTGTAGCCCTGGGAAACACGCTCTTTCTGAAGGGAAATGGAGGTCTAGTGGATCTCAGAGAGAAGGGAGGTGGGATGGGGAGGGCCTGGGAGGAGAAGAGGAAGGGGACTCTGTGGTTGGGATGTAATATTTGAGAGAAGACTAAATTAATTAATTTAAAAAATAAGAAATTAAAACTGCAGAAGAATCTTAAAAAGAATCAACTGAAGTACATTTTGTTTACTTCTCCCCTCTTTATATTCTTAAGAGGTGAATACAGGTATCCTCTTCCCTTCTCATACAATGATCAAATAAAGTCGAACTTGGACTCCCTTTTGAAAAAGGCCTCTCTCTCCACGTCTGACGGATCAGTTTCCTAATGTATGTTCTCCTTAAGGTGTTGCCAGAGGTGGTTCTTTCCATTTTCTTTTCCTTTTGAATTTCAGGGTTTTTTTTCTACAAGGGATAGGGGTTCAGAATTGAACCCCAATATCTCCTAAAGTGGAGGTTATGATACCATCCAGGCTTGTAGGCCACCAGAGGCTCAGCTGAATTAAGAGACCTGCTCAGACAGCATCCTCACAGAGCAGTAGGCAGGCATCGGGGGCCCAGGATAGCTTTGGAGGCTCAGTTCCTCACTGTAGAGCTCTCCACAGAGGTGGTACACAGCATGGCCGTTCCTGTCCTCAGAGCCGGTAGTGGACAGTAGAGATCCAGAAAGCTCACAGTGTCTTTCTGGACTTAGTCTCGGAAATTCAGGCTCTTATTTCTACCATTGTCTGTCTAAGACAGCGGCGGGAAGCAGAAGGCGCAGCTCGTACTCAAGTACAGGGAGCGTGTGCCATCCGTTTTGGAGCAAGGCAACGAAGACAGTTATGAGCCACGATTTAATTCATCGCCCTCCCAGCTCAAACCTAGGCATAATGCTTCTGTCCAGTAGTGTGACCCCCCCCCTCCTGCACAGGGCGTGACTTCTGGTACACTTAGTGTGCCAACTTAGAAATGAAGGGGTGGGGAAGGGGGTGCAGTCCAGTGTCCCAGCTTTCACCCTTCGTGTGTGCTTTTCTCTCTTGTGGTCTTTCAAACCATCCAATAGCAGATGTAGCTTCTTAGAGGGAGGAAGAATATGTGGGTTTAAGCAACTCAAGGAAGTAGAAGACAGGATAGATTTTTTTTTATATATATCACCATCTTTTATAATCCCGTTTCTGAGAGGCATTGTAATCGAGACAAAACCTTTCTCCAAATGCAAGAAGGTTAAGCAAAGGCCACTGTCAAATTGAAATCAGATTAAGTTATGTCTTTTCTGCCATAGCAAAAGCTGTAAAGCAGTACATATAAAAGCCTCTTTTTGGGGGGCATGGAAGCCAATATAATTATTTCTTTATTTTTAAAAAAATTTAAAAACCTTAGCATCTACAGAGCAGTTCCAAACAAATATTTAATAAATCTACAGACTAATGCTTACCTCATTAGTGTGTAGCATGCACCATTTAGCATCCAGGAGGAATTCACTGTCCTGAATTGAATTTTAATGAATTCACTTTTGTTAATTCTGTCTCACCAAGGAGACCATGTGCCCATCAAAGGCCAAATAGAACACATGTTTCAGTTTCCCAAACTACCTGAAATACAACAGTTCTTTCATAAACCATAAATGATATATGGCATTGATTGACTATTGGCTCGCATTATGACTGCCATTTCTCTCATATTTTTGGTTGTGAGCCTAGCCTTTAATGACTGAGTCATCTCTCTAGTCTGTGACTGCCACTTCTCAATCACTCATTGAGCCTTGCGATAAGAGTGGAAGCTCATGCATTATGTGTAGTGAGTCTTTTTCTGACTCATCATCCAGCTCCCAAATAATGAATGGAGACTTCTTATTAGTTATGAAGTTACAAGCTCAGCCTATAGCTTAGACATGCTCCCAACTAGCTCTTATAACTTAAATTAACCCATTTATTTTAATATACATTCTATCATATGGTGTTACTCCCTTCCATCTTGTACCTCCTATTTCTTCTGCGTCTCTTGGCTTCTCCTGTACATGCAGATTCCTCCTGCTTTTCCTTTCTTGTCCCAGAAATTCTGCCTATCATATCCTGCCAAGCTATTGGCCATTCAGCTTTCTATTACACCAATCATAGAAACACACCTTCACACAGTGTACAAACATCCCACAACAGTTGTAGTGTGTGTGTGTGTGTATGCGTGTGGGTGTATGTCTGAGACACCATGTTAATGAAACATTGCTATAGGCAAATGATGTGAGTATCACATTCAAGTTGTTAGAGTTTTTAAAGAGGTTTTATTAGCAGTGGGAGTGTACAACAGGAAGGAGAGAAGGAAAGAGGCAGAAACAAAGGAATTCCTTTTTATTAGGCTATACTTTCCATATTCTAGATTTCCAGGGCTTGAACATAATAAATAAGTGCACTAGAAATATAACAAATCCAAACTTATATGATATAACTAAAGTTATTTAGCTGTGATCAACTATTTTTTGTGGGTCTTTGAACATGGGGTCTCAAAAAATAAATATAATAATGATGAAGTAAGTGTATCCCAGAATGTACTTTTTAAAAAATGGACGAAAACATACATAGAGAAGGCATGTGCATTGGCCCTTCCAACTTTATTTGGCTTTAGAGCTAATGTTGGCATGAGATTACTAGGTAAATACAGCAAAGAGCTTGACTTTTCTGAAGTTCTCCAAAAACTGGAAAACATGAGAGTCCTTATATGCAAAGTGTGCTTATTCAAAAAGAAGTTGTGTTGACTTTAAAGGC
Organism: Myodes glareolus; assembly: GCF_982192425.1. NCBI lineage: Eukaryota > Metazoa > Chordata > Mammalia > Rodentia > Cricetidae > Myodes > Myodes glareolus. The sequence continues at coordinate 18,959,024 of NC_142044.1, forward strand.
ATTTTCATTTTAAATTCTGCAGACTTTGATCTTCTCTCAGCTTCCTTATATAGTTCTCTTTCATCCCCAGGGGTAGGCACAATTGCATCATTTTTTCAGTTCAATTCTACAAGGCATGGAGACCAAACTATCATTTAAATGTCACTGATTGGTTGGCCATTCATGCTGAGCCTAAAATATTCATTTTGTAAGCTTTCATAGTTGGTTCAGTTTTCCCCAACAATTATAAGTAACGTGAGCTGTTGATGACTTGTGCTGCAGATGATGTAGCATCATTGAAGGAAGGATGTTAATGTTTTGGAGATGAAAGTGACAGAGTGGCCTTTGCTCTGGCATTTGTATGTACCTGTGGGGATCATAGTGTGAGTATCCAAAACTCATGAGCAGAAAGCTGGGTTTCCCCAGTGTCTGACATGACATGTGTTCCTTTCTGCCCTCCATGTACCTGTAGCCGTGAGTAGGTAATCTACAGCGCTCCAGTAGACTGGTACCGGTGACTACTATGGACCTTCTCTTCCTTCTTCTCTCCTCCTCTGGCTGCATCTCTCCTCAGGCCATCTTTTTCTATTGTCCCTGCACTTCAATGATTAATAGTGACTTCTTGCTCTTGTGAATTTATAGGCCACACCTCCATGTAGCTTTTAAGACCCTCTAACACCATCTTATTTTTGAAATTCTGTCTCTGTGAAATTCACTTTCCCAAAGAGCCCTAGAGTGGTTTGTATTTCCCTGGCAGGGTCCTGAATTATAACAGCATTGTAAATAGCCAGCTGCTAACAAACAAAAAGACAACAGGAAATACTTTTGCTGGGCTTATTTACACCTAAAACAATCCCGTATTTTCTATCCTTGACCACTTTCACATAAAGTATAGAGCTCTATATGATCTTAACTAGTCTTGTGAACCAACATAGAAGCATGAGAGCTTTGGAAAATGCATCGGACACTCATGGACCTGAATCAGTCACCCTGCCTTCTTGTAAGTGGCTACTAAGTACCTTTTACCTTTCAGGCATTGGAACCCACACCACATGAAGAACAGACTACACTTGGATCTCACTGCCAGCATTTCCCAGGCAACAGACAAATATAACACAGCTGAAGCCTTGCTTCAGAGTCTCTGGCTTTTCATATAATGACATGGAAAGCATTCCCCAGGCCTTGCATATCTGTCCAGGCAGAAATCCCAGGAGTTTCTCCGAATGTCTCGGCTCAAGAAGAAGGGGAATCTGCTCCTTAGAGTTGCCTGAGATCTCTGCCTGGAGTGCTTGGGGTGGCCAAGGGCACAGAACTGAATAAAACATTCCAAGTTGAAGGCCAACGGGCCAAAGAAAATAGGAAACAGACAACAAAGGGCCAGACGCAGGGCGTGTAGTCAGTGTAAGCGAAATCCTTTTGAATTCAGCCCTGCCTCTTTCTCAGAGCAGAGGGTAAAGTGAGCAAGAGGAAACTGGTACTAAACTCAAGGCTGATCGCTGAGCTGATGGAAGGAAGGACAGGCACACCCTTTGGCAGACAGCTGAGAAAGCACAACCTAAATGAAGACAACCATAGGCTACAGGACTAGCACCGGGCGGAGCGGCGCCAATACATTGGTTTTGTGTTCTTTTGTTCTACTTAAGGACAGGTAACTTGGCCTCGTTTTATAACCCTCTTTCAGGGGTAGATTAGCATCAGCCCTATTGGTTCTTGTGAAGACTGAAAATGAGCTTACAGATATAAACCACCTGGCATTTATGACCTAGTGAAATAGTTTATATGAATACCACTGCCAGTCACATTTTCCTTATCAAAGCCTACAATGGAACTTGACATGTCAATCATTCACCCGCTAGTTCAACAATCATTTAAAAATATTTTATGATGGATATGAATTACACAGAATAATTTTATTTCGGAGGCATTGTCTCATATAGCCCAGACTATCTCAAACTCACTGTGTCACTGTGGCTGGTCTTGAACTTATGATCATTCTATCTGTAACCCAAGTGTTAGGATTATAGGCATATAGGGCACTAGATACTCTTTCAAGATATGGTTTCTCTGTGTAACATTCCTGGCTGTCCTGGAACTTTGTAGACCAGGTTGTCCTTGAACTCATAGAGATCTGCTTGCCTCTGCCTCCCAAGTGCTGGGTTTAAAAGTGTGTGCCACCACCACCCGGAACACACTTTAAAAAAAAATCAGTTTTACAGAATTTAAAAGTGGGAGGATTAGAGTTGAAGCCTCAGCCTAAGGAATTTTGACTCTCCATCCTCCAGAGATCTTGCTTGCTTAGTACACATATTTGCATGCTGATCTAGACATACCTTCACTTAGGTGCCGCCCCGTATATACTGGGCACCTATTCATGGTGAAACTTTCATTTGGTCTGATTTAAGAGAGCTCAATAAAGTATGATGCCAAAGTCAAAAGGCTTTTAGTTTGGGGGCACGATGGAAATGAGAATAAACAATGTGATGCATCAGAGAGAGCAAAGCAAAGAGCATGATGGGGGAAAGAATGAGAGAGAGAGAGAGAGAGAGAGAGAGAGAGGGGATATGAATGAGACCTACAGTCAAGCTCAAGTGTGATGGGCATGGATAATCCCCATTATGGAAATCATATATGTACACAGACAAATAGTAACATTTTAGTCTATACTATGAGTATGGAATATAGAATAACTTCAAGGACAATAAAACCCAAATTTCCCTACCAATATGGATTTGTATCTTTGCAGTCTTCATCTTTTCTGAGACATTTCAACAGGCTGAATATTTCTGTGAGGTTTTCTCTCAGTTGCTATTATTTGCATTGCAGATAGCACCAAATTATACCTACTTTTCTCTATAGATTAAAAAAAAATCAAAGCAACCATATTGGTTACTTTTTACACCCCTTGCCTTTTTCCTTCTTATGAATAACTCAGGAAATTGGAGAGCTGTTCCTGAGGGTACCTTTCTGGAGGCCCCTTCAAGCTAATCTGTGTCTTCTACTGGGAGCAAGTTCAGATGATCTGGTGGCATCGGGTCACAAGAGGTCGCTGAGTCACAGTAGAGAATAATGAGGAACAGGCCTGGCGTTAGTCATCAGTGGGTTTTTATTATGTTCTAATTCCTTCACACTCAGAGGCTCCCTGCAGGGACAGTCATGTGATTTCTGACAGAAGAACAGGGATTGTCACTAAATGACAAGATACATTTTAGGACAAAAGCATTGACAAGTAGGGACCCCTATCAGATGAAAAGCGCTAACTCTTGTTAGCTTCTAAACGACTACGCAGTAGATAGTCTACAGCGGTTTGGATCTGCAGTGTCTCCAGAGACTCACGGTTTCTGTGCTTCGATGCTGCTTGCAGTGCAGTTTTGAAGACAGTAGAGACTTTAGGAGTCGGGTAGGGCTTTGGAGGTTATGTCTACCCCTGGCTCTGGCTACTCCGTTTCGCTTCCTAATTCACCACAGTGAGAGCAGTCTCTGCTACATACTGCTGCCGCCATGAATTCTGCCAACATTTCCACTGCGAAGGAAGGACCCGAATGTAAAACACTACCTGCTCGATGCTATGGTATGGTTCGCGAGCCAGGCTAGGGGCTGGAGATTGAAACACACACAGACAGACAAAGACATGGGTCATCCTTGAATTCCCGAAGAATGTCAAGAAGGCCAGCTTTATTGTGTTCCAGGGTAGTTTATATAGAGCCTTCCCTGACCAATGGCCACACCCTAGCTCTCGGGATCCTTCAGCTGCAAGCCACCAGAAACCACGCCCCTGCCATCAGGGTCTTGTGCTCAGAGCAGCTGCAAGCACAGGAAAACAAGCTGCTTACAGGAAATTCAGGGTCTGGGGGTCCACGGTCCCCAGCACGCAAATTCCCAAAACTGTGAGCCTCAACAAACCTTTCCTCTTTGAATGTGCTTCGGTCAGTATTTTGGTCACTGTGACAGAAAAGTAACCAAGCACACTTGTGTAGGGTGGCTTCCGTCTGGCAGCTTGGTTGGCAGCTGGGCATGAAACGAAGGCTCCTGGAGTTAGTTAGATGCCGTAAAGCTCAGAGAGGACAGGTTTACCTCAGAGAAATCTTTACCTCCCTGTGGGCTTCCGAACGGACTGTCAGATCTCAAGTGGATGCATACAGAGAGGGTGTGGAGCCTTTGCCCAGGTTGGCGATAGAAGTTCTGACCTTTGTCGGGTTCGCTTAGCACTTCCCAGGCCGTGTGCAGCAGGGATGGGTGTTGGGAAGTGCTGTCGTAGTCGGCTCATTGGTCAATGGCTGCCCAGAAAGAAGAGATTTTTATTTCAGCGATGCCATGGTATTTTGATTCCAGGGGATAATTATTAGGATTACAGAATCTATCCAAGCTGCCTAGTCATTCATTATATTTGCATTATAAAGCTGTGCATTGCTAGCTACCTCATCCTTTCTCATTATTTCCCAAACGAACACTATACCTTTTCTTTTTAAAGCTTAGAAGCTTAGAATGTTACAACATTATTCTCAGCTGTCAGAATTCTTGATTATTATGATTTCAAATTTGTCTACAGTGAATATGTATTGTATTTATGCTAAGGAAAAAGTTACTGTAATGTGAACTTGAAAGTCCTTTATATTACTCCTACCTATCAAGTTTGCCACTCTAATTTATAGACATTTTCTTCCAGTCTTGGCCAATTCGACATAATTTCTCAGTAAATTTTGTTAAAGAGAGATGCTATTTTGTCCTTCAATCTTTCAAAGCATTGTTATAGCCGAGACACTGAGTCATCTGAGCTACGGGATCTGATTCTAATGTAATGCTCATCTGTCTTGGTTTGAGGCAGGGACACCTAAAAGGTGCTATCACCCACCCGGTGGTCTCATAGAATATGATTGGATAGCAATGTGTCAGTGTATGTGTCTCCTTGTTGTTTTTGACCTGTGAAAATGTGTCTTTTGTTAAGAATACTGAAAACTGAGCCAGGTGCTATGGTGTACACCTTTTACCCCTCAGGAGGTAGAAGTGAGCAGATCTCTGTGAGTTCAAGGCCAGCCTGGTCTACAGGGTGAATTCCAGGCCAGTCAGGGCTACACAGTCAGAACATGTTTAAAAAAGAAACCTGTAAATTGTTTGGAATAAGAGGTCTACCCGGTGGAAAAGAAGCCCAAATTGATTTAGATTTTTTTTTTTTTTTATGGGACTGAATCAGCCAAATCAAACCCAGGCTTCCCCAAAGCTTCCAGCTCCTTAGTGGAAAGTCATGCTCTTCAGAAGTTTGCTGTTTAATTATAACTCATGCCTTCTGCAGATGTATTATGGGGTGGACCAAAAGGAAAATGTTAGACGTGTCCACTTGTGGTTTCTATGGTGCTGCTTGTGAATTGTCAGCTACGTTCACTGAGCGGTCACTGAGTGGTCTGCCTTGTGCAGTAACAGGTCGGTGCCTGGCTGGCTGAGCCACTTCAGTAGGCAGGAGGAGAGCAGAAGAACACATCCGGGTCACAGGGCAGATCTTCTGGAATGAGATTTTGTATAATCTCGCCATATCAGAATGTAACCTAAAACCCTATGATACCTGTAACCCTGAATCAACTTCATTGTCCTCACTGCAAAAGAACTTTTGTAACGTCTAAAAATGGAACTTCCAAGATTTGATTCTGAAGAAAACTTCTGTCACCCCCCCTCCCTTTTTTTTTGAAATAGGTCTAACTGGTCTCAAAGGAGAGAAAGGCAATCCAGGCATTGGAACTCAAGGCCCAAGAGGGCCCCCTGGACCAGCAGGTAAATCTTTCTACCTAACAGAAATGATAAGATATAAATCTTTATGATCACCTCATAGGTGAAGAAAATAACTGTATTTTACCCTTGTATCAACAGGAATAACTACATTTCTCATTTATTTTATTGAAAGGCCAATGCGCTGGTTACAATCCACTTCTGATGTCAGTCTAAAACATTACAGTACATTTGGGTTCATTTTGATCGGATGAGTTAGACGAGGCTACAGTAACATATTACTCCTAACGGCTTGGTGATACAACGAACCTTTACCTCACATTTGCACATTTTCCGGTGTTTGTGATAAAGACTCTGCCATGTTAGACCTCGTGAGTTCTACACCCTCTAAGAAACAAATGAAGAAGGCCCACAAGTCTCAGTTTCCTAAATATGGTGCTGTCTAATATCCAGTTCTCCTCCTCTGACTGGAACTAGTCACACAGCCTCAGCTGAACTGTAAGGGAAGCGTGAAATCTAGCGAAACACAAGGGAATTTGGAGAACATTGGTAGTTCCTGCTGTGGTTGTCCTGCCAAATGAGCTTTGTGGAAGTTTTGAGTTTTGAGTACAATATCATGTTTTTCAAATTATCTCCAGATGAGTTGAGTTGTCACCGGAAACATGAGCTTGTGTCCTATTGAATTTACAACCCTTATTGGCCTTACGGAGTCAAATGTGTACGGTGGTTTTAGACCATGTCTTTAAGCGATAGCCCAAAATCAATAGGTGCGTCTTGATGTTAGGCACTTTTACTTCTAGAGGCTGTGTGAGGAACTGACATCATGTTTGACGTCATGTCTTTGGTGGTCTGTGAGAACTGATGGACGGAAACTGAATGCCCTTGTAGGCTTTACATTATTCAAGCAGTGAGCGGTACTTGTGTCTGTATCTCATTTCAATGTTGGTAGAGTGGGATTGTAATTTTTTCTAGCATTAATATTTCACACATACACATAATTGATTATGATCAAATCCGTCTCCATTCCCTCTCAGATTCTTGCCCTATCTACCCCCAACACATCACTTTTCCCTTCCAACTTTATGTGCTCTTAAAAAAGAAACCCACCGAGTCCACTGAGTGCTGCAGAAGCAGAATGTACGGAAGCTGGAACATCCTCGAGAGTGTGGGATATTTTTTCCTTGAAGAAAGCTGATTTCTCTCACAGCAGCCATCGATTTCCAATTGCTCCTCAGCTAGGGGTGGGACTTCTGGCACCTTTTCCTCTCCCTATGTAGTTGAATGGGTTTTATTTCTAGTTGAAAATGTCTTTTAAGAGGAAAGCCAGGCCTCAGTTCAATAGGCATGAAAACCCAAAAACCAAACCCAACAAATTTCTTGAATTGAAAAAAATTTTTTAATTACCTCTTCTTTCTATTCAAAGTTTTTAATTGATGTAAGATGGCCTAAAGCAATTTAGACTAATGCACTGGGTCCAATTTTAAACTACTTTCCATTTGTCTTTTCCAGGATAATGTTTTTAGCCCTAGACTAATTTAATTAGCGGAAAACATAGGCCGGTACTAATTTACACAACAATTTCAGCTTTATGAGGTTATGGTTTGAACGGGTTCATGTGCGTGTACATATGGGCAGGCCTGCACAGTGGATTCATGAGGAGCTGTACTGGAAAACAAGAGCGCCATTGAGAAAATGAGGTTTTTGAGAATGGCCTCCTCCTTTCCCCTTAATGCTCATGAGGACATGGAGAAGAATACATTTTGCTCTCTGATGCTGGAGTTGATTACAAGTATTGTCTCTGAGGAGAACATGTGATTATGGCATGACTCTACTTTAGGAAAAAAATCACACAATGAGTAGAATGGATGAGTCTCCTAATTTTTATGTCTTTTAAAGTCAGCTGACTTCACGGTGGTCTCCAAAGTCGCTCTATTGTAGTAAATGACGGACTCTTCATTGTTGGTTGCTTCACAGGACCCTCAGGAGAAAGTCGTCCTGGCAGTCCTGGGCCACCTGGCTCTCCTGGACCAAGGGGTCCCCCAGGCCACCTGGGAGTACCTGGACCACAGGGTCCTTCTGGCCAGCCTGGATATTGTGACCCATCATCATGTTCTGCCTATGGTGTTGGAGGTAAGTACAAGCCGCTTGTGGGCTATGCAGCTATACAGTGGTTCTTACTAACCTGTGGAGGAAGGGCTTGAAATTCAACAGTTAACAGAGGACAGCAGATCCTGGATGCCTCAGCCCTGTCTGTAGAGTGCAACTTACTGTCTACTTAAATCCCCTAGGGGAAGATTCAAATAACCACCACATCCAAGTTTCCTTTGCTTCTCAATACCGATCCCTGGGCAGGGGATGTGGCATAGTGGTAGACTATTTGCCAAATGGTAATCCACATAGACTTGGCCTCCTACTGGGCCATTCGTCATGTACAGTTGAACATTTTAGTGTCGCCATGCTGTTCCTGTCCTGGTGTGGCCATGACATCCTGTGAAATTTCACTCTTAGTTTTAGACCATCCCCATAATGAGCAAGCCCCCCCCACCCCTTTCAGAGGACGTCCTGCCCACCACATGACCAGGGAGGTCTGAAGAATAAAAGTAGACATGTCTTTGCTTCATCACTAAGGGTTAGACTGAGAATCCGACAGAAGACCTCTCCCACAAACAGCAGCAGTCTTCCAGCTAGGGCCTTGCTGAATCATGGAGAGAAAGGTTCAGAGACAGCTTTAGGCCAGTGCCCAGCATTGTCAGTGCATGGAAATTCTCCCGCTTTAAGAGAAATTTAACCTTCGTTGTCTAAGAAATTGGTCAAAGTTTTGTTGATGTGTTTTTCTCTGTTCATCTTTTCCCTCCTTGCCCTCTCAAATCTGTCCCCCGTCCCTTCAGATCTCATCCCATACAATGATTACCAGCACTGAAGGGCTGATCTGGCACTTTGGTTGCGTTGACCTGGGCTATGGATACAGAACTGGTTCATCACCACTGCTAAGCTCCTGCCCGTAACCATGGTCACCCCTCTCTTGCCTCCACTGCTTCCCCACCTCACCATGTTCAGGTCCCCTGCCTACCATGCTCCAAACACATTGAGTGATAACATCAAAACGTAACAGAGACATATAGGTCAGCTGTAATAGAAACTGACATCCCACGTCATTCTGAATGGAATTCTCTGACTGTGTGTCAAGACTTCATCCCAACCTCCTCTCTACTGAGGCTCTGTAACAGTAACTTAACTGTGTGTCCCTCTTGTCTACCCTGGCTCTCTGTTTCACTTTCTTCTCTTGATCACCCCCTTCCCCTCTCTCCTGGTGATGGGCTTGTAACACAAGATTGGGTTCTTAATTTTATATTTTCTTTTATGATTCTTCTTCATTGCAGGGTTTCTTTTGTAAATAAAATGTACAATATTTAAACAACTGGCCACGCTTCTAGTTTTCTAACATTTTTTTCTAGTTTGTCTTTTCCGTTGCTCCTTGTACTAACGATGAAGCCTCACGGGGTAGTGGCATGGGGGCATGGCAGTGAGTGCTTTCTCCTCACGCAGGGCACCTCTGTGGTCTACCGATCAAATCCATGTTTCTCTAAAGGACTTAAGATAGGGGAGATTACCCATTTCTGGTTCCTGAGTCCCATCAGGCCCCCCACCCCCACTTTTCCTCTTTAGTGTCCCATCCGGATCAGCCTGAGTTCACCCCGGTCCAGGACGAGCAGGAGGCCATGGATCTGTGGAGCTCGAGCATCTGACGGCCTCAGGAGATGTCTGAGGAGCAGTGGCAGGCCCTCTTCTGGAGCTTTAACTTACAAGATGTTGTCACATGGTTGTATGCTACTTTGCAGGGGAGGCAGGGCTCGTGTCATCGGCCGATATTTCTTCGATGGGTAAACGTTAATTGTTGCTTTAAAAATTTGTATTTTGAAACCATCCCCTTTTGGTGACAGAGTTGCAGCCTTGTCCCTTTGCTGTTTTAATTGCATGCCAGTTAATTTGGTGGTCTTCCAAAGAAGAGTGTGAGAGAGGAATCGGAAAGGACAAATTGAACCCTGGGATCTCTCTGTTAGATCGTTTCAATTTATAAAATAAATGAGAGAGGTGTGGTTACATTGGAGGGAATTAGGGCCCCAATAGTGGAAGAGTGGATTTGGAGGTCCGTGAATTGTGCCACTTACCTGTACCCATAGCAACGACCTTGCTGATGATTAAAAATACCGCCATCCTTGAGGAAACTACCTCGTTCTTGTTGAAATTGATCAGTCCAATTCTTAGATCACTCAGTAACTGGTTTCACGGGTATTCAGAAATCAGAACTAGAATATTGCCTTTCTGGATTTGATAATTAAAGAAACAGATTCTATTTTCCAGTAGTTTTTGATCCATGTAAAATAATCACTGCCTACCAGCTCCGATGCAAAGGGACCCATTTTTTTTAAATGAATAATTGTCCAGCAGTGTGTTTCAGAGCTTGCCTCCCCTTGACTACAGGGATTACTTTGTAAATGCAAATATGTTTTTGAAGACTTGTTTTTACTCTTTTTTTATAAGCAAATAAAAAAACTTGAAACAATATGTGTGGATTCTTTTCAGTGTATTTCTGAATGTCACCTTCAACTTTTGTGGTCCTAGTTGTGTGCCCACCTGAAGAGAAACAGCCGTGGCCCTGTAGGTAAACAGTCTAACCCTCACTCCTTCATCCCTTCCCTCACCTTCGGTGGAGGAGAAATCTTACCCAAACTAATGGGCGCAGAGCCTGGCATCATTTTAATATTAATTATAATTTACCAGGCAGTGAAAGCAACACAAATATATTAATTCTGCTTGATACCACGGAGGTTGACCGAAGAACTCCTCTGTCTTCTAGTGTGAGGACATTCCTAAAGATCTCTAGAACACTGGCGCTCTGGCTTCCTAAAGCTTTGACGCTTTAACACAGTTCGTCATGTTGTGCTGACCCCCACCATAAAACTATTTCCATTGTTACTTCATAACTGTAATTTTGCTACTGTTATGAATTGTAGTGTAAACATTCACATTTTCTGATGGCCTTAGGTGACCCTCTGAAAGGTGTATTTGACTCCCCCATTCCCCCCATAAGAAGGTTGAGACCCACTGGTTGAGAACATTCGCTCTAGATGGTAAAGAGGAAATTAAACTGAATCCCACATACTCTAGCCCTTATACTAGAAGATCTCTGACTTTCTTTTGAAGGAAAAAATCAAAGGATTAAAAAATAATTTGATTTCTGTCTTAGTGAGGGTGTCAGTTGCCATGAAGGGACACCATGACCACAGCAACCCTTACACAAGAAAATATTTAATTGGGTGGCTTACGGTTTTAGAGGTTTAGTCCATTATCATCATAGCGGGGCGTGGCAACATGCAGGCAGACATGTTGAGAATAGAGAAGTTGAGAATAGAGAAGGAGCTACGTTTTGATTCTGAACGCAACAGGATGTGGTCTGAGGTGCTGGATATGGCCTAAGCATATATGAGACCTCAAAGCTCACCTCCACAGTGACACACTTCCACCAACAAGGTCACACAGACTCCAAAAAGGCCACAGCCACTCCACACCTCCTAATAGTGCCACTCCCTTTGGGAAGCATTTTCTTTCAAACCACCACAAGTTCTATTATTTCTGGTTGAAATTAGCAAAGAAAACCGTATCTTTCTGTAAGCCCCCATTCCCCAGTTGCATGACCCCACTAACAACCATTTTAAGAACATTGGATGGCTTTATGTCAGCCAGATGCATGTTCTATCTGGATCAGGAAAAGGCTCATGAGGAACAGAGTGGTTGTCAGGTCATGTTTTCTCACCCCACGCCCTCCTCAGCATCCCATTACTTCCTTTGGTTCCTGTTACTAGCAAGAAGGCATCCTCTGGATAGCAAAGGATCCAATCAGCAGCGTTATGTCTGTGCCTTTGCGGACCCAGGCAAATAGCTTTCTGGTGCAGAGGAAGAAGTCAGTGAGCGAGTAGCCCATATCTATCGTTAAGTCCTGGCTGAAATTTACTGCAGAAAAATAGGCCCAGCGAGGAAGAGGAACGCTTGATAGCACACAGCAAATCCACGGAGTCTGACTTAGGATTCCCTGGGGGAAGTCCTCCATCTTAAGTGGCTGGGAGGCTAACATTGCTTCGTAACAGCTCTTTTTCAGGATCCTCAGCCTGGGACATTTAATGGTGATGATCAAGATAAATACTCTGTGTGTTTTAGATGAGTTAGGTGAGAACAAATGGTCTACTATGTCACTGCAAGGACTCAGTTATTATGGATGATGATGCCATTAGAGGCCCTAATCCATTCACGCCATTCTCGGGTTGCACAAAAATACCCTGGCCTTGATTTTGTTTGGTGACCTGAATACATTTGCGTAAGCAACAGCGAAGTCTCATTTGTTTAGTATGTGTCATCGCTTGGAGCTAGTGTATCAGCTTTTTATTGAGTGAAATGCTCAGAATAGAAGGTGTAACTACAATTCTGGATGTGTGTGTTTATAATACATGGCCTGTAATACAAGCTGATTCTCAAGAGCGTTTTTTACAGACTCGCTTATCTTGGTGGGAATGTTCTTCTCTCTTTATAAATGTAGGGCATTTTCTGAAAGTAATAGAACATCCGTCCTATTATGAGAAAAAAAATCACTGCTCAGAATTTTCATCATGTTTGTTAGAATTTCTGTTTGTGTTGAGAATAGTCATTTTAGAATACAGTTTTTTTAATTATTTTTTTTAATCTCAGAAAGACTCTAACTCCAGGATACCTTTGTTCCCTCTTTTGTCTTTGCCTTTTCTTTCTGGCTTCATCTTTCTATGCCTAACATTGCTCTTTTAGTTCTGAGGATGAAAGCAAGAACAAGAGAGATGTGAACTATGACCTCATGGAGCTTCCGTTCCTTCCTTATGGAGAAAGAACAAAAGTGCATGAGTAGACCAGTGATCTAATTAAAACTCATACATGACAGCGAGACAGAGAAAGTGCTGTGGCAGGAGTAGGAAAGAGAGAGGAATACAGGAGCAAATGCTTCTGACTGAGCGGACCTAAAATGCCTCTGACCAATAAGCAGAGAGATGGAGACAAGCAGAATGCTGGAGGAGCGGGGAAGCCCAGAGTTCAGTGTCCTCTGTAAGGATAAGAGTCAGTGGAAGAGGGCACCAGATAAACCTGGAGAACAAAGCATGCAATTAATGACTTAGATTTTAAATTGAACCCCACTAGAACCAATCAAGACATTGTCAAAGGCAAAACTAAACAGTCTTCTGTGAGTTTGAAGTTAATATAAGGCAAATAGCTCTTCCATTGACCACATTTCTGGGCTTTTTGTACCGAAGCTATCATTTGAGTTTGTGCTTTGAGCTCTAACTAAAGACCTGCCCCCAAAGAATGCTGTATGCATTGTCATGTTAAGTTGGAATAAGTACAAAATAATTGGTTAAAAACCCAACGCACACAGTGACAGCTCAAATTTGGTCATGCGGCCAGCAGATATATACCCTTACTCTACCCATATTTTGTGTGGTGACAAATCTTAATGGCAAAGAAAAAAGCATCATGGGAGCTTAGAGTGATAAACAATTATTTCTCAATCTTCAGGGCAGCTGCTTGGCATATCTTGATCTAGGATTCTGTACAGCTTCTACAGTAGACATTCCTAGTCTCAACATGCACCTTCAACGGTTGTCATGGCAGCAGACAAGATGGCATTTAGAGTCCTCTTTCTAAACCTGCTGGAAGTGATGCATCATGTTCGTGCTCAGGTGTCATTGACGTAAGACGATCCGGTGAGCATTTTTCAATATGAAAGAAGTACAACTATTGGCCAACAAAGCCGAAGAGAGCCAGGGTGGTTGGCAAGGTGTGCTAAAGGCTGCCACTTCAGGTGTAGCTTGTCTGCTCTGTGGAAACCCAAGAACTAGTTGGAAGCATCTTGATTTTCCCGGTGCAGATGCAGAAGCACAGAAAAACTAACTTTACCCAAAGACCCACAGCTAGAGTTTAAATACAGACATCCTGGCAGAAGATATGATGCCCTCCTAACTGGCACACACTGCTTGGCTTTGTGGGTTGGTAATTCTTAAAATGGCAAAAAAGAGTGGAAGTAGAACCTAAGAATGCGAAGATCCCAAGACTCGGGAGTGTTTCCAAAGATTCCTTTTCAGCTGTCGGAGTTGAGAACTGATGGATGCTCTGTCCTCCAAACACACACACACACACATGCACACACACATGCCCATAAATACACACATCACAGGCAGTGAGTAGACAGCCGCTTGAGACATAGTAGTTTGAAACCATCCTGTGATGAAGAATGGAATGGAGGGGATCAGAGCAAACAAGAAAACAATCATGAAAACATTGTAGTGACCACTGACAGACAATAGAGGTCATGTCGACTGTTGGAATCAGTGGCTCGCTAGTCAACATGAATGAAGATGAAGAAAAGTAATGTTAGGTTATCCCAGTATTGGCATTAACAACAGAGTAATTGAGATAATTTTGTCCATCTGTCCATCTGAGAATCAAAAGTTTGAAGCAGAGAGACTGAAAAGTTCATTTTAGGAGATAAATTTGGCTTGTCAGGCATTAAGTAAACAAGTTGAAGCTTGGGACAGAAATCACGGTCGGAGATAAACATTTAAGAATTCTCTGCATGCAGGCCGAAAGCTGTGTGACAAGGTGGGAGGGAGGCATGCGACCATTTGGGGGATTTCTCGCTTTCAGTTTTGCTGACACAAACTATCTAACTTTGATTATTCATATTTGTTTTTACTTACATTGGAATGTACCTCTCTATTTCCATCCCTGATTTCAAGCTCTACTACAGAGCTATGGTAATAAAAACAGAATGGTTTGGGCATAAAAACAGACAGGTGGATCAATGGAATCAAATCAAAAGACCCAGACATAAATCCACATACCTAAGGAGACCTGAGTTGACAAAGACCAAATCATACAATGCAAAAAAAAAAAAAAAAAAGAAAGGAAAAGAAAAGAAAGAATCTTCATGGTGCTGGCCTAACTGGATGTTGGCATGTAGAAGAATGCAAATAGATTCATATTTATCATCCTGCACAAAACTAAAATTCAAGTGACTCAAGGATCTCAACATAAATCCAGATACAGTGTACCCTGATAGAAGAGAAAGTGGGAACTAGCCTTGAATGCACGGGCACAGGAGACCACTTCCCGGACAGAACACTGGCACTAGCACAGACCTAAGATCAACAGTTAATAAATGGCACCTCCTGAAACTGAAAAGTTCCTATAAGGCAAAGGACACCATCAACAGGAGAAAACAACAGCCTACAAAATGGGAAAAACCTTCACCAATTCTGCATCTGACAGGGCAAATTTCCAAAATATATAAAGAACTTAAGAAACTAGACATCAAAAAACCCAAATAATCCAATTAAAAATGCAGCATACTCTAAACAAAAAATTCTCAACAGAGAACTCTCAAATGGCCAAGAAACACTTAAAGGAATATTCACTATCCTTAGCCATCAGGAAAATGCAAATCAAAACAACTCTGAGAGTCCATCTTTCACCTGTCAGAGTGGCTAAGATCAAAAACACAAATGACAGCTCATGCTGGAGAGGATGTGGAACAAGTAGAATACTTCATTGCTGTTGGGGGTGCAAACTCATACAGCCACTTTGGAAATCAGTATGGTGGTTCCTCAGAAAACTGGGAATTGATCTACCTCAAAGCATTCCCACTCCTGGGCATATACCCAAAGGTTGCTCCATCCTACCACAAAGACACTTGCTCAACTATGTTCACAGTAGCTTTATTCATAATAGCCAGAAACTGGAAACAGCCTAGATGTCCCTCAACCAAAGAACGGATGAAGAAAGTGTGGTACATTTACACAGTGGAGTACTACTCAGCTGTTAAAAACAATGGCATCATGAAATTTTCAGGCAAATGAATGGAACTAGAAAAAGTCATCCTGAGTGAGGTAACCCTGACCCAGAAAGACAAATATGACATGTATTCACTTCTAAGTGTTTATTAGCTGTAAAGTAAAGGATAACCATGCCGCAATCCTCAGACCTAGAAAAACTAAGTAACAAGAAGGGCTTAAGGAGGTTTAATTGGAACTCCCTGAGACGGAAAAAGAATAGGTTCTGTGGCTGGGCTGGGGGTGGGTGGGGATCAGAAGAGATCATGTGTGGAGAGTATGAAGGTGGGCAGGATTGGAAGAATCGATTGGAAACGAGAGATACTTTGAGTTGAGGTAGAAACCCATTGCAATGGAAACTCATAGGAATCCACAAGGGTGACCCCAGGTAAGATTACTAGCAATAGGGGATTTGTACCTCAGAATAACTGTCTCTTGTAACCAGTGGAGGGATTGGGACATCAACCCAGCCACCTAATCATTGCCCGACAATTTGTCCTGCCTACAAGATGTGCTGGAGTGAATTTGGTACAGAAATTATGGGAGTGGCCAACCAATGACTGAGACCCATGCCCCAGGAGAGAGGCCACCCCTGATACTGCCTCAAGGGCCAGGATCCAGAGGCTGGATAGTCCAGAGATCTAGGGTAGAACCAAACACGACTGGAAAAAATTATGAAAAACACATGTCAATGTGATGATGGCTAATGATATTCTGCTGTGGTCAGTTGGGACCTAGCCCAATTGTCATCCGAAAAGCTTCATCCAGCACTGACGGAAACAGATGCAGAGACCCACAGCCAAATATTAGATGGAGCTCAAGGAAACCTGCAGAAGAAGGGGAAGAAAGATCGAAGGAGCCGGAGGGTTCAGGAACACCGTAGAAACCCACAGAATCAACTAACCTGGGCTCATAGGGGCTCAAAGATGCTGAATTGACAACCAGGGAGCCTTCAGGGGACTGACACAGGCCCTCTGCATATGTTACAGTTGTGTTGGTTGGTCTTCTTGTGGAACTCCTAACAGTGGGAGCAAGAGTTGTTTCTGGCTCTTTTGCTGACTTTGGGGACCCTATCCCTCATACTGTGTCCCTTTGTCCAGCCTTAAATAAGAGTGGAGGTACCTAG
This sequence comes from Myodes glareolus, assembly GCF_982192425.1. Classification (NCBI taxonomy): domain Eukaryota; kingdom Metazoa; phylum Chordata; class Mammalia; order Rodentia; family Cricetidae; genus Myodes; species Myodes glareolus. The sequence continues at coordinate 18,975,749 of NC_142044.1, forward strand.
CCTTACTGCAACTTGATATGCTATGTTTGGTTGATATCCATGGGAGGCCTGCCCTTTTCTGAAGAGAAACGGAGGAGAGGATGGGTGGGAGGCAGAGGGAAGGCGGGGCATTATAGGAGGAGGCAGGGAGGGGAAACCGGTCAGGATGTAAACAATAATAATAAAATTATTTAAAAGAAAAATAAATAGGAATACACCTCTCAACCAAAGATTTTTGCAATAACAGCTGCAGTGAAACCATTGCAAAAATTCTTCATCCATGTTCTCTCTATTCTGTGTCTTTGACAGACTATGCTTTCCATTAGGAAGGCCTTTGCCTCACCAGGGTTGAAGGACCTGCCTAGACTCACACTCAATGCCCATCTGAGGCTTTCTTTCTCATACACTGTCATCTCCAAGCCCTTCCTTGTCTTCACAGTAACAGAGTCCCACGTTCTAGGCAACTCTTCACATCTGGTCTCCCATATGGTGTACAACCTTCAACGGGTTTCAGCTGTTGGTCACCGGAAACAGGCTCCATAAACATGTGGGATATTTCTCAGAAGCATCTCATTCTGAGATACATTTCTGCAGAATATGAGCCAGACCACACTCTCTACTTAAAGCAGGAACATTTTTCTTTAGACCCAAGGCAGAAAATATTGGAGACAAGAAATGAAAGGGCGGTTTCTATAGCAGCTTGCGAATTCAGATTTATTAAACATTTCAGGATGTGGGGGAAATATTTTAATCTGATCTTCCCTTCAGTTTATCCAGTTGTGCGCGCATGTATTCATCTCTTTCTGCCTGCAAATTCCAGCCACCAAACTTTTAATGACCATCTGCTATGGGTTCAGCCACTGTTGGAGAATATTATTTTAAAGTGTGTTACTTTTGTTTATGCTCTGGAACATTTGTTTAATGATGCAAAGATGTGTTTGACTGAATAAAATTCACCTGTGGTCCGGAGGCTGAGTCAGCAGCTAGCTGACAGGAAGTAGTAGGGAGGAGCCAGTGGAGAAACCTTTATAAGGAGGGGCAAGAAGCGACACCTCTTGGAGAGAAGGACTTCTTGGGAGACATGAGTTGAGGTAGGGGAGCTGCTTCCTATTCAGCCTCTCTGGGAAGCAGGATTCTACCTCAACCTTTGAATCTTGAGTTCTTTAGTGAAACAGAGATTTAGACAAGTTCTCTTAGTTTTGAAAGAGTCAGTGTCTGAAGGGACAGAATTTCTTCAGGCTGCGGCTCTTGCGACCTAGCCATTGCTAGTAGTGGCGGAGTTGCAGTTGCTGACTAGGATAGCCATAGCTTAAAAGGCAGATGACCAAAAAAAGAGGATAATTGGTGTCCAACATGGGGTGCCACATGTTGTGGGGGATTTTATGCTTTGGGCTTTTTGCGGGGGCCTGCCACCCAGCTCCCAAATAAATCACACAGGGAGGCTTATTCTTAGTTATGAATGCCTGGTCTTAGCTTGGCTTGTTTCTTGCCAGCTTTTAACTTAAATTATCCTGATATCTTTTGCCTCTGGGCTTTTAGCTTTCTCTAGTTCTGTATACCTTTCTTTACTTCTTTCTCCATGGCTTGCTGTGTGTAGCTGGATGACTGAGTGGTTGGTCCCTAACGTCCTCCTCTCCTTGTTCTCTTGCTCCTTGTTCTCCTCTCAGAGTTCTCCTTCTATTTATCCTCTCTGCCCGCCAGTCCTGCCTATCCTTTTTCCCGCCTCACTAGTGGCTGCTCTTCTCTTTATTAGGACCATTAGGCGTTTTAGGCAGGCACAGTAACACAGCTTCACAGAGTTAAACAAATGCAGCATAAACAAAAATCACACACCTTAAAATATATTCTACAACAAGCCACTTTCGGGAGCTAAGGAATAAGATAGGGATGATGTCACAGCAGCTCCTTGATTTGTGTTCTAGGGGAAGTAGGGAACCTAGCTTGGGCCAGTGTCATAGTTAGGGTTTCTATGACTGTGAAGAGACACCATGGCTACATCAACTCTTTAAAGGGAAACATTTCATTGGGACTGGCTTAGATTTCAGGGATTGAGTTCGTTACTGTCCTGCTGGGAAGCATGGTGGAATGAGGCAGACATGGTGCTGGAGAGGTGGCAGAGAATTCTACATCTGGATCTGCAGGCAGCGGAAGTGACAATGACACACTGTCTAGGCTTCAGCTCCTGAGACCTCAAAGCCCACCCCTAGTGACATACTTCCTTCAAAGCCACACCTACTCCAACCAGGCCGTACCTTATAGTGTCGCTCACTATGGGCCTTTGGGGCCATTTTTGTTCAAACCTCCACAACCAGATTCTGGAGGGTGCTCTCTCTAGTCCATGCTAAAATGTTCAGATTTTTACCTAAGGACAGCAAGAATTCTGTCAGTGGATGGTTTTAAGCCAAGGAGTGAACTGACTAATTGGAACTATTACTGGGGAGCAGTTTTGACACATGTATAAGGTGGACTGGGGTGAGGAGGAACATTCACTGAGGAACTCTCACGTGAGCTTAGATTCTGGGCACATTGCAGCATCCCTTCATTTAAAGTGTTAGAATACAGAAAGCAAGGAGCGCATGTGAATCTATGTAGAAACAGGAAGAGGCGAAGCAGGGATTTTCATTGTGGATGATTTATTTTCATAGTTTTTGAGCCTTCCCTCTATATACTGTGCTGCCTGCCACTCTATTTCAGAGATAAGGGGGCAGACAGCAGCAGTGCAGGGGTGGGGCCATAAGTGGATTCTCTGTGGACAGTCTAAGAGGGAGTACGGGTAGGCCGCGATGTCTGATGGGGTATGGGGTAGAGATATGAAAAAGGCAAGCAGGGCTTCAGGATTTGAAGCCTGAGAAACTGGATGACTGGTGATTTCAGAAGGAGGCAGAAATGTGAGGAAGAGGAGGATTCTGTTCAAATACAATGCTGTCTCCAAGGTTCCTGCTCTCTCCAGAAGAGGTGCATGATTATTAGCAGAGGGGGAAATGGGATGGAGGGTTGGGATGACTCATGGAGGCTCTGACAGCCGGTCCTGGACTTAATCTCTTGGGGCCTGTTCTCACTGAGAAAGCGACATTCAAATGAACAGTGGAGGTTTCCAAGGTACAACCAAAATATTTGGTTTAATAAAACATAGCTATTGATTCAAATCTGGGGTGGTGATAAAAACACTAAGGATAGGAAAGGTTCAAACTCAGTTTAGAGACTGCTATCCTCTTTAGGACATCCCGAACACAAAATAAATAAATGAATATACTTATAATGGTTTTCCTTTATCTGGCTGGATAATTTCATTAGAGAAATACATTAATTTCTTATTCTTCTCATCTATCCAGATTTAAAAATTTATACTAAAAATGTCAAATGTTCAGTCTTGCTTTTTTCTTGAGGGGCTGTTATTACCTCTTGTGTTTGGGATTGAGTGAAATACTTTCTTTTTTTAAAGAAATAATTTATATGTTATATTTAGTTATTTCTGTATTGTTTGAAAATATATTTTGCAACAGGTTTGTGCTCTCAGAACCTTGGGTATTATTGGAAAAACCACAAAAGATTACAGAATGCAACTCAACTTCACAAGAGAATATATTCTTTTTAATACTATCATTACGATAAGGATCAAGTGGAGAAAAAAGTGACCCATTGATAGTTAGAAAGATGCTGGACGTCTTTAAACACAGGTTGGGGCAGCTGGCTCAGTACTCTGCCAGAACTGGTTGGGTAGTTTGCTTTGGCAGTGCTTATGAATGTACTGATGGTTTGATTTTTCTCTGTATTTTATTGTGTAATAAAAAACATATGGTAATATGAATAGCTATGCTTTGGTGTTCCTGTTAATTTCTTTTCTTGTTGATTAAAAAATATGCATGACTAATACAGTAACAGTGCATGTTATTTACCTAGCTTAAAAATTTTATAATGAAAGATACACAATAAAATAGCTTAACTATTTTTAAATATTATCAAAATTGAACACTGAGTGTTTTTTTAAAGTATAAATAACAAGTAAGGCAGAAAGAGAAGTATAAATAATAAACATTTGTCTTCAGTTTTCAGCAGTCAACTGACCCCAATTCAGTGAATTTTAATAAGATGATATCCTGATTTTGTTCTAAAATTGATGTCCTATACATTATTAACCAAATCATCTTTCATTATAAAAAAAATCACTGGTACTTGAATGTATTTATTGCTTAGTCAAGAAAATTGGGCTTTTCAAATGTTCACACATTTCCCCTTTTCCTATCTTTCTTCATACACACCTTTCCATTGGGCCTAAGAACCGGGAAGTTTTGAGGCAGACAGAATTGAACGTCACATACAAAGTTCCTTTTACAAATTTGGGCAAGACAAGGAAAAGCCCGCCTATTGCAACTTCCCTGTTACGGTGTGCCTGCTGTATTTCTGGAGTGTCGCCACGGCATCTGTGTCCATTCCACTTGAGGGTATCTCTTATCTACCGGCTCCCAGATCTGGAGACTGGGAGCCGCAGAAAGCTCTAAAGCTGATACAGTTCCCATGCTCCCTATGCAAGCAGCAACGCTATTCTACAGCTCTGGGGAAGTTGGCTCGTCTAAAACGCGCCGTCCACATCCAGGGCTGATTTCAGAGGCAACTGCAGCGGTCCCTGCTAAAGACGACGTTCAAGGCTGGAGAGGGAAAACAGCTGGCAGTTCACTGGGCAGTCTATGCTTCCAGCACCTTGGCAGGGTGGAAGCAGGCTAGTGATTTTGGCTATCGCTTTTCCAGACATTGCTGGCTGGTAAAAAGGCTGCCGTTTGTACGTTTATGATATCTGTCTGTATGATCTCAGAGATTGAGCTCCGGGCCCCACATACTCTAGACTGGTGAGGTCAAGCCACCACTGAGCTACACGCCCATACTCACACTTGTGCTATACAGATAGGCAGACTGCAACTCAATCAGATGTACGTGCTTGGAAACCCTCCCCTGCTCTTCTCTCCTTGGAACATGTCAGCTTTACAACTGCTCCCTTGCCTTCTCTCCTCAACTCCATGATTCTGGAGTTCTCGTTACCCTCACTTCACACAGAGACCCTCAGGTGGTGGCAGTAAACCGCTGCCTATTGGTTCCATGTCTGAGACTGACTGGACATAGCTAAATTTATTTTCTTTGCTCTTAGGATGCAAACTAGGTTTCACTTCCCAGACTGCTTCTGTATGGCGGCAAGAGATGTTCTTGCTTAGCAAAGTGGTTTCAAAATGAAAGAGGGTGAAAAGTGTGAAATGGTTTCCAATTTTCATTTTCTCCTTTGCAGTGAATACAGAGAACCCCAAGAACACGTAAAAGAGTGGATCATAGCATAAGATGCTTGGGCTCCTAAAAGATTTTTATAATCAACCAGAATGAGCTTAAGTGGGTCCTACCGCAATCACTCAGCTAACGCTCTGACCCCAATTTCTTCATAGACTCTTTTTTGTTGTTGTTGTTGTTTTGGTTTTTCAAGACAGGGTTTCTCTGTAGCTTTGGAGCCTGTCCTGGAACTAGCTCTTATACACCAGGCTGGCCTCGAACTCACAGAGATCCACCTGCCTCTGCCTCCCGAGTGCTGGGATTAAAGGCGTGCGCCACCACCGCCAGGCCTTCATGGACTCTTAAAGGACCCTGATAACCATGCCCAGGCACTTGCCCACAACAATGGAGAGACAGTAAATGTGTGTTGCTTTAAAATGCTAGGCTCATGGTGACTTGTTACCAGCAACAGATGACTTTTCACTATGGATATGGCAAATTCTTCATGATCAATTTAGCAAGTATTCCAAATTTCTGACTTCTGCAAATGACAAACAGAAGACACAGGTGGAGGCAAAGGTTGGGTTTCTCATATGATAACCTTATTTGAGAGCCTTAGGAAATATTCAGTTAGAGAAGCCTAGTAGAAAGACAAGCCTGTATCTCAGGAGAGGAGGCTTGTATAGAGAGACAAGTCTGTATCTTAGCAGAGGCTTGTGCAGATCTGAAGGTATAGACTTCATTACATTCTAACATCTAATAATGCATATGTAGATATAACTGACCAAGGGCAGTCTATGTGGGTACCAGGGCAGAACCTCAGAGATCATGGCACTTCAGGGGCAAGGAGAGAAGTTAGTGACAGGGACTAAGAAGTCCCTATCAGTGACACAAGAGACCAACTGAAGGGAGAGGACTTTGCTGAGTTTCCCACTGGTTCTCCATCTACGATGTAACAGAGTGACTCATGGACGTGTGTGTACGCTGTGACATCAGGAACTGGGAATTGCCAAAATAGCTTAGGAACTAAACTTGACTTGTCATTAGCCAATATCCAAAGCCAAAGGGCACCATTTTAGTTTTCTAGCTCTTTAAAAAGCACTATAAAATGAGGCCCCAGCACTTTATCTTGTAAAATCGGAGGCAGGCAGGGCCTCCAGACCTTCCTCAGCATGGATTCTGTTCATTCCATTGTTACCTACCCGCAATTTTCTTTCATAATAATTCAAATAAGGTATTACGAATTCTGTAGTAGAGCTCTAATGATAGCTCACCACACAAATATAGGTTATTTCAACAGTGGTGGATCTGGGTCACGGAACTGCCGCTAATATTCGTCCTCATGATTCACAGGGGTGCGCCCTTAAAACTTTCACATTCTGTTTTCAAGTCTGTAGTCCTATGTGCACCAGGAGCTCTCCTTGAGGACTGGAGTTTCTCACCTTCTGGTCCCTGTAGGGCATAAGAAAGAATTGTGTGCATGAGGGATGTGCAGACAGCACTATTGCTGAGTTTACTTCGTTAGGACTGTCAGCACTGATAGATTTCTACTAGCATACCACACACACAGAGACATCACACACAGAGATACACAGAAACACACACACATCTTTATTAAGTTGCACTATACAGTCCATCTGTATAGTGCCAATTCTAAGCTGATATGTTCACAGGCCACTTACAGGTAAGTGAATAAGTCTGCTGCCTTTGGCCTCTGGTTGTTCCTGATGCTACCCCAGTTGCCTCAGGTGTAGGAGTCAGAACCATGTCAAACTCAGGGACAGCACACTGTGTGTAAGGTCGGATGTGGGGAGATCTTGTTACACCTTGCTCGGGTCTCTGTTAGTATGGCCTGATCGATCTGCTTCCTTCTCTTCCTCCTTTCCTCTCAATGGTATACCTTGGCAAAGCTCTAGGTGAGCTTTGGGTTACCAGGAGGGTGAATGTAGATGGATGTGCAGTTATTTTATCTGCCTCATTCCCAAATCTCACTGGTCTAAGCCAGCCTCCTCTCCCCCTCCCTCTGCTGTTACCTTGGCCCAAGATGCCTCCTTTCACTTCTGACAAGTCTCTCTGCTTCTGTCCTTGCTTCCTATAGTCAATTATTGATCCTTCAGCCATGACAATCTTTCCAAGGTAAGTCTTGTCTTGCTTCAAAGTTCTTAGATCGCTTTACAATAGTCCTTACCTCAACTCTGTCTCCACTACTTGTCTCAAGACTGGTCATTTCAACCTGTTTTCTGAAGATGATGGGTGCGCCTCTGCCTTAGGGTGCTTGCACTAGCCACTCCTCTATGCCTCTAATCTTCTTTTCCCTGATAATGTCCCTTCTTGAAGTTTTCGCTCAAATGTTCTCGTGCACTGTAATAAGCCTTACTTGTGACATTCTTGATGCTTCTTAGCCTTCTTCTCGTTTCATTTTGGGTATATTAAATACAAACCCATCCACCCCTTGCATCCCTTTCATCCCATGAGAAGACTTCCCAAGCCCACAACTGTGACCTACAACAGTTAACGGATGCTAACACACATACCCCAGCAGGTTTGACAGGCATCAGCTTACTCATCTCCCTTCCTGCCTTCCCTGAGGCTGATGCAAGGATAACCAGGGACACAGGGACAAGACTTGAATCTATGCTAAATGGTGCAGTAGTGCCCACTACGCCTAGCTGCAGCCAGTGGAACTTCATCTGTCTCTCATGCCTATATGAATAAAATATATTGTTTTAGGATGGACATTATGTAGGGTTACTGTGACGACAGCTGAGAGGTCTCACACGTAAAGTCTACTATGCAACTATGTGTAACTTAGGTTTGACTTCCGTATTATGAATTTATCTTACCTGCTTGCCTTCACTTGAGTGAGGTGTCCATAGCAGGAGGAACTATTTCACTTACATATGCATCTCAGGCAATGACAAACGGCTCTGGTTAGTGAGTGTTGGGTCACAAATGCGGCCTGGGTGACCGAGCAGAAAGGAAGCACAGCACAGACTGGCGCGCTGCTTACTCAGCACTTCAGAATCTCGACTTCTAGGTCGACTTTCTGAAGAACAAGGGCACTCACATTTTATCCATGCTTTCCTGGCTCTGCCTACTCACCATGCGGGTAACAGTGTACTGATGGGAAAAATTGCTGGCAATATTGTTTTAACAAGCTATCCAAATATTTTATTTGGATTCTGTGAATTTGCATTCCCTCTGAAGAGCTGGATAGACTCCTCTCAGTTTGTGATTGCTGCAGAAGCAGCCAAATGGCAGCGGAATTTCAAAGGATCTATTTGCAAGGGCTTCGTGCAGCCTGGGGTGTGGAGCCCAGCTCCAGCAGCCTGGAAAGCACAGGTGCACCCCCACAACACAACCGTCTTCTCAAGCCACTGTCCGGCAAGGTTGACTAGGAATTAACTTTTGAATCGAAACCTGAAGGTAGCAAAAGCAGAGCTAAATCAGGTTTGTTTGACATCAAAGAGTACCTTGTCATCCAAATGGCCTGGTTACAAACGCTTGTCTCTTCGGGGGCCCTATTAAAGCTTCCTTCATGTAAAAAACACATATTGAAACTTACTGGCTGGTAGCCTACTAAAAACTGGCCCTGAGCTGGAGCTGACCATCTGTTTTCCTGGTGCCATCTCAGATTCACATTCTTCCAAGGTGAAGCCCCCAAACAGCAGTGAGGCTGCAAAACTACGTGGCCTTCGGTGCAGATGCCCTGGGAGGTAGAGAAATGCTATCTCTGCAGGTGCTCATACCTAGGGTGACATGAAGCCTTAATGTCTGTCTTGGAAAGCTGACACTTTCCTCAAGAGGGAATCCAGTTCAGATTCCACCCTGCACAGCTTGGTTGAAAATCTCTGGGTCTTCTAAGCTCTGAAGGTCTTGATCTCACTACCCTGTCCTGTCCCATAAGCGGAATTTTCCCCAGGAGAGTCCTGACACTTTGCCTGGCTCTTGGCTGCCCCTCGCCCCTTCTTAGGAGAAGGTGGCTAAACAACTTGGTCAACTGCAGCATAAGAGAAGAGGTGCATGGTGAATGCCAGAGCCTAGCTCCAGCCTGGAAAGGCAGAAAGCACTGGAGGGAGTTTGCTGGGTTTTGTTTTAAACCTAGTGCATCTGTTATTAGACAAACCCAACTCTACTCTCCAGTCGCCTTTGAAGAAGGCAGCATTCCCTGATCACTAGCATCCTGTAGCTCACCTAGACCAGGAGAGGTTACTCCTCAGTCTCTCCAGCTATAGTTATTTAGTTAGAGGAAGAACAGCAATAAGCAAAGTTTACAGTATGGCCACAGGTTATATAAGCGCCTGCTTTGTCATGGAGCCTTTTCTGGATTTTCCTGCCAAGTCTTGGTTGAACCCAAGACGATGGGGTGACTGGCTGAGAGCAGTGTCACTATGCTCATTTGGGAGGCACTACAGTGAGGTACTCCTGCTCCAACCCAGGTTTATCCCGAATCTTCCAGGTGGCTGAGCCTGTCGGGGCTGGGTAAGTGTGACTCTTGCAGGAACTAACTGGCCTGGGTGCTGGGACTCGGATTCCAGTTCTAGATAAACATTTCACTAAACAATGACAGGTAATGTTATACACGTACATCTTGATAAGGATTCCCTTCCAAAACAGATTCTAACTTAAAAATTATAGAATTTTATTTCAGATAAATTTTTATTTAAAATTATCTTTAAAACGTCTTCTAAATTCTATATAAGTAGCAATAATGATAAAGAAAAAACTATCAAGTAAAAAAAGATATAAAGTTTAGAATTATGCAATATAGTTTTGGAAAAGAAGGATGAAGAAAGGGAAAATGCTTCTGACTGTAAAAGAGACTTTGGATGCTAAGAGAAACTGTACCAAAATGGAGCTGGATGCAAATGCTAGAGGACCAAACTGCTATAGACAGATAGACTGTGAGCACCAAACAAGGGAAGTGGGCAGGGTTATGTTTATAACTGTTTATAATACAAAACTTATTAAAAATTTTAAGGCCAAAATTCTGTATCTTGAGATAAAACTGTTCGATTCTGTTTACAATAAAGTTTTTTTTTTTTAAAAATACTGATAGTAATGTTTTAAACATGGCTTAGAAAAACAAGGGCGTTTTCCTTTTACTAAATGAGACATTTAAAACTTTTAATTAGGCTTCTACACATCTTATATGTGTTTTCCATTAGGCAAAACCTTTTCTTGTTAGATACCCATTGCCTTAACATTAGGGGTAATGTTCTAAAGAGAATTTTTCCTACTTGTAACATTCTTACCAAATTAAATAATGAAAATGGAACTAATTTTAATAGATAAATATTTAAATCTATTTAATATATGGACAACTAAAGCTCTGACTTTCTTCTTCTAAGATTTACCCCTTTGGAAAACATCCGCTATCTCCTTATAATAAGTCCTTGGCATCCCAAAAAATATAAAATAAGGACTTGGCATCCAAAAAAGTAAATAAGTATCTAAGCCATCTCCATTAAAGGAAACTGGACCCGTGAAAAGGTCTTTCAAATATGGTAACTAAAAACTCAGAATTAGGTAGTCTACCTTGCTGGATAAGGAAAGCCTGATGGTTTCATCAATTAAAGGAAAAGGACAGCACATGGCAGACTGTGCTGACAGAGGAAAAGTACTCTGTCCAGGGACTCCCAACCACTCCTGCTCTAGGAAGTGGAGGTGAACCTCAGAGTCACATTTCTCAAGCATGTGCCAGCCTCACCTGAGAACACAGCAATGGACTCTAAAGATGCCGGCGATGATCATCTCCACTGACTACTGACCACCTGGATGAGTAACTCAGAATTTGTTACATTGTGTTTCTTTTTTAAAATTTTTTTTAAATGATTTATTTATCTTTTATTTTATGTGCATTGGTGTGAAAGTATCAGATCCCCTGGAACCAGATTTTCAGACAGTTGTGAGCTGCCATGTAGGTGCTGGGAATTGAACCTGGGTCTTCTGGAAGAGCAGTCAGTGCTCTTAACCGCTGAGCCATTTCTCCAGCCCCTACATTGTGTTTCTTAAAGGTATTTTAAAACACGTTTATGATATTTGGTGCTCCACTTGGTATATTCCTGAGTGTTGATAATGCTAATCTTGAGGCATTATATCCTTCCAACTCTCATGGTTTGGCTGCGACTGCCCAAAAGTCACTGTTCTAACAGGAAAGTTTCTGTTGGATGATTTTCCCTTCTTGTAGCATTTTTGCTAAATTACAGTGATGTAAAAGTCATCTTAGTGGACACACACTTCTTTTTGTAAAATTTGACTTTTTGTTGCAGAATTTTCCTTGTCCTTATGATTGTCAAACTTCTGTGTTAAGGATTAATAAACAAATGGAACTATAAAAAAATTAGTTGTAGAAGTGACTAAAGCCCTTGGCTTCCTCATTGAAATACATTCCCATTAGTTCTAATCTAGGATCTATTCGGGGAAAAAAGAAATCAGTTATCACCTTATAAAACAATGGCTGGGGAAAGAGCTATCTGGCACTGCACAGGATTACACAATCATACATATGATTACACAATTCAGAATAGGCTAGTCTTTCCACAGTGACTTTCTGGGCAATGAACTAAATGAATGAAAGATAAAACTAGGTGCTGTTATCAATGGAGAAGGTATCACATCATAGAGTTCCTTCAGCCTGAATGCAAAGACCCTTGTAGGTGCTTCTAAGGGCCTCTTGCGCTACAGACTCTACAAGACAGACTCTGGGATTCATCTATCTTCCCTCAAACTGAGCTAGCTCCTTCTGAGCACACATCCATGCAGACTTCAGAACTGGCCAACACTCACCTTCAACTACATCAGCAATTGAGTACACCAGGTAACTAAAACCAAACCCCTTTGAAATTCCTTCTCTTACTCATACATTTCTTAAATTGTTATATATTTAATCTTTTAAAAATTGCCTAAGAATTTGTGTTTGCCATGGTATATTTTCCTAAATGACTGAAAAAATGCTGAGCTTAGTTTCAATGAAACTATAAATGAGACATTATGTCTTCTCATTAATCATACTCATGAATCTCGCTACTTAGCTGTGAGATGTCCAGTATGTGTTCACATAAATATTATGACACATGTAGTATGAAATAAGATGCAGACCCAGCGAATGATGGCTGAGAATATTATCAAGGGTGTCTTTTCTCACTGGCTTCATGTTTCTTTCTCCTAAAGACTGCATTCCTGCCCACTCAGCCTCACCTTTACCAGAGCCTAATAACCAGCCCTCCTAGCACCAGGGACATAAAACAACACTGGCTCCCACATCTACAAAATGATGCTTGGCCAACAGGGGAACTGTACACACAAGTTCCCGAAAAAAGAGTCACAGCTATGTTGAAGATTCTGTAAGACTGACTAACTTAACAGGTCAACAAACCAAAACAACGATTTCACCTGTGCATGGCTTGCTGAACCAATGAGCTCACTGGAGCTGCTCACGGAAGCATGAGTTACCAAGAAGTCCAAATGCAGCACGGGGGTATTTCATGAAAGGCACATCAGAAGTCTCATCTTGAGTTGATCCCCACCTACTACACCCTCTAGCATCTCCTAAGACCATAGAGAACAGGACTGGCTATGTAGGACACAGGAAAAAATGACAGTAGCATATACTTGTTAGACTAAACACTACTGCACTAAGCCAGAATGACGAGTCTTGCAGAACAGGAGGTAAGACAGATATAACAGGTAAAGAAAGGAACACGGAGGATTCACGGGAACAACAGTACTCTGGTGAGAAAACACACACAGATGGGGATGTTTGTATGTTGTATGTTCAACTGTATATTGTACGGGGGCTGTTTTCAGTAAGCTGTGACATATTGAGTAGATAACTAAGTAAGCAATTTTATTAACATTTATACCATTTAAGCCAGGTTCTATGAGACACTTCTGTAAAGTAATATGTTCTACTGAGATATCCTGCTGAGGCCTGTCTTCGAGTGTCTGCACAGTGAGAGCAAGTGCTGATTTCTCTCTGTCCTCGGTCATGGGAATTCCTCACGAAGTATTCAGTCTCCTGCTGTTTTTCTTGTTTTTTTTTCCATTTCCATTTTCCTACAGTCGATAATCTTCAGGTCTGAAAGACAAAAAATGGTGTGTGTGTATTCATGAATCATTATTTCATTTTTTCCTGGCTGTAGCAGATTACTTTTCCCCTTTAAAATGGAAGTGATTGCTCACTTCCTAATAATAACACTTCTAAAACACATTCAAACCAAAGCATCACAAAATGTAGGGGACAATTCCAGAGCACTCTAGAACACAAACCATATTCTCTCTGTGCCTGAACACCTATGTACTTAGTAACTTAAGCTCAGTTTCACGGGCTGGTGAGTGGCTCAGCTGGTAGAGGTGCTGGTGCGCAGGCCTAATGACCTGAGATTGACCCCTAGATCCCACACCATGGCAAGAGCAAATGGACTCCTACATGTTGTCCTCTGATCTCGTGATGCATGTGGAATGTGCTTTTAAAAAACAAAACAACAAAACTCTTAAAATCATGTTTTTTCCCCTCACTTAAAATAGATTTCTTTCTGTTAACAAGTGGTGCTGATCTGTTCATATCCAGAAGAATGGTTGCTTAGAAGGACTCATATGAGCAAAATGCAGCACTACAAATTCTCAGGTCTATGGCTTACAGCAGTGATGGACTGACTGAAATGGGATGGCAGTGTTGGAAAGTTCCCTCTTCCCTGAGCTCAGCTAATAGCTCTTGACTGTGAGGAACAGCAAATTAATCTAAGTCTTGTGGGAAAACAATATATGACTAGGCTAGCTAGCAGTAATAGAAACCCTAAAGCTATCAACCGGGATCCCTGCTCCTTACAGGGTCAGAGAAGGTAAAGCCTTTCTTCACTATCTCCAAATTTAAGAGCTAATGCACACTTTATAAAGCCATGGGTAAAACTCTTGTCTTAACATTACTTAAGGTAAACTGACAATACTCACATTATTAGGAGGAATGGCTTTCATGTCAGAGGGCACACACTTGCAGCTTTCTCCCCTCAGGAGCTGCAGCCTAAACAGTGTTCCCTGGTGTACCGCTCTCAGCACCTGGAGCTCCACTTTGCTTTTACAGCATCATGTGTATTATTTCCTAGCCACTAAACTTGACCCCACTCTGTGGGAAGATAATTCCAAGACCACTCATGTGATGTGGGATTCTCCTTTGTATGGTGTGAATACCATTAATGAATAAAGAAAACTAGCTTGGCCTGATAGGGTAGAACAGAGCTAAGCGAGGAAAACTAAACTGAATGCTGGGAGGAAGACAATGTAGTGTGTGTGTGTGTGTGTGTCGGAAGCCATGTAGCTCTGGCCAGACAGACGCTGGGAACTTTACCTGGTAAGCCACAGCCATGTGGCCATACACAGATTACTAGAAATGGGTTAAATTAAGATATAAGAGTTAGCCGATAAGTTAGAGCTAAGAGGCCAAGCAGTGATTTAATTAATACAGTTTCTATGTGGTTATTTCAGGGCTGAGCTGCTGAGCAGCCAGAAACCAACAAGCAGCCTCCTTCTCCTGGTTGTCTTCACCCCTCTTAGCAGGCTCGTTTCTAATAGCAAACTCGGTAGCTGTGTTACATGGGGAACGTGGGGTTTCTCTGTAAATTTTCAAGTACCACTGACTGCTGTAGGATATCTGTACCGTGTGAAGATGTGTCACTGTGATTGGTTTAATAAAGAGCTGAATGGCCAACAGCTAAGCAGGAGGCATAGACATGATTTCTGAGCAGAGAGAGAGAGAGAGAGAGAGAGAGAGAGGGAGGGAGAACACTATGGTTAAGGAGAAGACATGGAGTTACCAGCCTGAGAGGAAGAGGAAACAGGACGTGCATGATAAAAGGTAAAAGGCCATGAGGCAAAGCATACAGTAATGTAAATGGGTTAAGTTATAAGAGCTAATGGGACATGCCCACACTAAGGCCCTAGCTTTCACAATTAAAAAGTCTCTGTGTCCAACACGGGGCACATATTTCCACATAGGACCTGAGAAAGCTTAAAAAGAAAAGTTCCAAACACACAAACACAGAGCCAGACACAGCTTCTTAGTCCTGTGGTTTCTTAGGCAGGCCGTAGTGTATGCGGATGCAGCTCCTGATTGCTGTCTGTAGGTGGGAGCCAGCAGCATGTGCTAAGATGAGCTGCGTAGTAGCTGACAGCAGTTTAGGATTTGTCTCACATGGTCAGAGAATGCTGCAGGTGCTAGGTAAAGCCAGGTCCAGGCACAGAAAACCTCTAACAAGGTACAGTATTTTTGAAAATGCTGAAGAAAGAAAAGAACATGGGTATATACAGTCGTAGAAGAAAATAGTTTAAAAATAATAAAGTCAAGTCTTTAAAAGAGAGAGTAAAGTAATATAAAAGAATAAGCCACCTAAGGATGGGACCTGTGTGGTGCTTTGCTGACTTGAATTTTTTAAATGTTAACGGACAGAAAACAATAGGTGCTGAGAGACACTGGATTACGGAAACTGCTACATTAAACCAAATTATATACTTTAAGAATGTTTTTAACTTCAAAATGGAAGTCAGAAAATATGCTGCGGTGGGGGAGAGATTATCCCTTTGTTTCCATAGGAAACAAAAGTTATGGTTCTCTTCAAAATCAATAAAGATGGATTTGACTGGGGGAGACCTTCTGAGGATCTTTGGCTACAGACATGAAAAAGAAACCAGGAAAGACTACAGGACAGGTGACATATATGCTGATTCCTCTACTACGGGAACAGTTCTCAGGCTGGATGACACATGATAAATCTTGTTGGTTACAGAGTCTTCGTGTCTCATTATTATATGCCATCATTTCATATGACATAGATAGAGGTTTTGTTATGCAGTCCAAACAGACTTATAAAGTTAACAGATGTCTTTTACCTGCTCAAACACAAGACAAAAAAAAATCATCTTTAACTAACTTGTGCATACTGCACAATTCCATACTTGTGTTAATGCACCTTTGAAAGTGTAAAAGTTTTTAGAACAAATGAACAGAACACCAATGGAGACAAGTAGCCCAGGTGATCCAGTGTCTCAGACTCTGCCTCTGTTGCAATTTCCTCAAAAATGTACATTCAAAACAACTTCAAAGCTACAAGCTGAGCTGGTCTAGCCTCACAGACTACTCTAGATAAGTTCCACACTTTCCCATCACACAGAGACTACACAAAAAATAATACAGCTAGCTCTCCTGTGACTTGACCAGTATCCCAATTTTCTCACTCTTAAAGATGCCACCATCCCCAGATAACAGGAAGTAATCTAGAGAACATAATACCATCATTCCCAAGAGGTGGAATGGATTGTTTTAATGTCATTTAGTGGGTTATGGATTTTTGTCATTGTTCAGGGGGGTTAGTTGCAAGTTGTTACTAGTCATGGTCAGAGAAAAAAATTAAGCAAAGAAGATTAAATTTAGGGATCTTTTTCTAAAAAGATAAAAGAGGATATAGAAATGATAGGATAAAAGGGTAGATTATTGAATCTACTTTCAAACTAAAAAAAACTACTAATCTCAAATATTTTACATTAGTATGGATTTTTGTATATTAAAACAAATTTAAGGTTATTTTTGCTTAATATACTGTATATGTGTTTCTACTCTTGTTTATGGTATTATATCTATGTAGTTCATTTAAAAATGTAAAGTATAATTAAGAAATACAGGTTAGTAGTTAGTCATCTATAAGAATCAAACTTGTAGTCACGCTAGATGTTTTCCAGGTTAAACAGAGACATAGTTTAGATAGAGAGGTAGCCTTCAAACACTCCAGAGACCTACAGAATATGGCATTTAAGGTATTTTAATAGCTTTTCATGACAGTGAGACCTGTCTGTTCCTGGCATCACCAATTTACTTCAAAAAAGGATGATAGGCATCGAAGAACCTTCATATGGAGTTTGTGTTCATTGTGGCAAAATTAGCTACCAGATAAAAAAAACCCTACCCTTCCCTCGACTAGAGAAATTATGCTGTCCAAACTGCACAAACAAAACACAAAAGAGACTACCAAACTTTGCAAGACAAGGCAGGACAGTCCTTCAAAATTCCTGTTTCATAGCAAAGTGATACTCTTTAGCCTGTATGCTAAAGATGGATGTCTCAACGTTGGAGAGAAACCATGGCTGACTGCCCACACAACTAGATGTTTCTGTCATTTCTACAGTTTTGGAAGTTGCCTGCTATGCACTTTCTGTTTACTCAAGTAATAGTATATTCTTCTCGGGCCTCTGATGAAGTTAACGAATAGATCATTATAGTTTTACAGTTTTCCTTGTTACCAAATTCAAAAAAGAAAATTATATATCTTTATAAAGTGCATAAGGTTTAGAAACATAAAAGCTTACAGTTTTTATCTAAAAAAATGTTTTGAGGTCTAAAAAGATAGTTTTGGGTCGGTAATACAAGTTAGGATAGAAAGTAAATTAGGAATAAAACTTTGGACTTACCAAGATAGGATAGATAATGGAGTATTTTCTTTGAATTTGCCAAATGCAAATGGACTGGACATTGTGAGTGTAACTTTTTTGTTTTGTTTTTTGATACACAGTTTCTCTGTAGCTTTTTGGAGCCTGTTCTGGAACTCACTTTATAGCCCAGGCTGGCCTCTGCCTCCCAAGAGCTGGGATTAAAGGCGTGTGATACCACTACTTGACGTGAATGTAACTCTTACATACATTTTTCTTATTGTATATAATTTTATTGAATTGAGTCAAAACCTTTCCTTTTTATTCAGACAAACAGGGGGAAATATTGTGGGATATTTGTACACTGTGTGAAGATGTGTCACTATAAGTGTTTAATAGAGAGTTAAATGGTCAATAGCTAGGCAGGAGGAGGTATAGGCAGAACTTCCAAGCAGAGAGAGAGAACTCTGAGAAGGAGCAGAGTCACCAGCCAGCGAGGGAGAAGAATCAGGAGGTGCAAGATGAGAGAAAGGTAAAAAGCCATGATATAGAAAGTACATTAATGTAAATGGGTTACTAAGTCATAAGAGCTAAGGGGACAAGCTAAGCTACGGCCCTAGCTTTCATAATTAATAAGTCTGCATGTCATTATTTGGGAGCTGGCTGGCCAGACAGAGAAAGACTTGCTACAAAAGACGCTCAAATTCCACTCAGTTTCTCTATAAAGGGGAATTTTGTTTAATATAAAGCATCACTAACAAGTGAGGGATTAGAATGCAAGGCAGTTCAAGACAAAAATGTCTTGAACCAATGCAGTCTTTCCAAATAAAAGCACCTACAGAACTATGTAAAACTCAAAACTACAGTCTACAATGATCCAAGTTTTATTTTTAGCCTACACAATAAAAAAATTTCCATTTCAACAAGAGCACTGCAGAGTATATAATTATTGGAGTTGTGTAATATGCTGGCAAAACTGCAACAATTATGGAAATAATTACTCATAGTATTAAAATAATTGTCCACTTGACAGCTAAAATTTCAGGCAACTAAAGTATAAAGAAAGAACAGTCCTGTTAATTGTTAATTTCTTCTCAAAAATAAGGAGAAATTCTAAGTAAAAAGCTATGAATTTTATTATCAATAGCTTTCATCTCTTGTCTCCTACCACTATTTTAAAAATGACTAATGAATAACTAGGAAAAGTGCATCAGCATATGCTGAGAGTAGGATGGAAAGAACACTACCTTTGTAAGCACTACAACTTAAACTAGTCGCTCTCAACCTTCCTAACGCTGTGACCCTTTAACACAGAACCCCATGTTGTCGTGACTTCCCCAAAGACAAAATTATTTTTGTTGCTACTTCATGACTGTAATTTTGCTACTGTTAATAACAGTAATGTAAATATCTGTGTATTCCAATGATCTTAGATGACCTTTGTGAAAGGGTCATTTGACTTCCAAAGGGGTTGTGACCCACAGACTGAGAATCACTGATTTAAATAAAATCCCAATAGATAGTTTTTTAATAAAGATGAAATCAAACTTATTAATCACCTGATTTAATGTTTAGGCTGACAATTATTACTGTTGTTGAAAAGCTATGGCTTCAAAAAGAAAATTTTATAAGTTTCTCTATTACCAAAAGCCAACAAAAAGTCCCCATTTAAGTTTCATTACCAGGGATACAAAACCTCAAAGGATGCTATCTATTTCCTAGAGTACTCACTCCTGGTGTGGTTCAGGGACACCTGCTTCAGTCATGTCTCTGCAGATGCACCGTCAGGTGGATCCTGAATTATTTCTAATGATTACATTCCAAAGTAAAACTATATTCTTGGTTCAGCTATTTTTAGTGGAATAAGAGTTTATTTGAAGTTCTTCTTCCAAAAGGAGAGAAATGTTCATCTCATAAAGGTGAACATTCAAAAATAAGAAATTTTACTTTCAGTGTACTGAATTGAATGGTATTTGTGATACTTTAATTTTGCCTCAAACTATACAGAATTTACTACAATTTATAAAGTGCTCAACATCAATGGTAGAGGCAGCAAGGCCAGTTACTTGTGGTTACTGAAACGTAAGCTTATTAACATTACGTCTAACTCAAGTCTATTCCTTGTCGCAGTAACAACAGTGCAGGGTTCAGTCCTGCAGCTGGGCAGAGCCGGCTGTCTATGAAGCTGTTCCCGAGCATATGCATTTCATGCACTAAAAACTACCTGGACCTGTCGACAGCTCTAATATGCAGAGAAAACGACATTTTGAATGGTTTATGCTAAATGATTAATATACCTACACACGATAAAATTTCAGTAAATGTATATCACTTATTATTTTGGCAATAGAAGCTATCATGTGTTATACAACTTAGGAGAAAAGAGCACGGCTTTAATGACCCATAAAGAAAGGCCCGGCGTCTAATGCATATCCCTGCTACAGGGGACTATGGAGTGAAAGAGCAGGAACTTCCATCCCCACAGCAGTAACTCAAAACTAAACCAAGTGGCTCCAAGTTCCACTGAGGATCTCCTTAAAAATAACCACAGAAAGCCCTTTCTAAGTCTACTTATTTAGTGGAGACACTCAAGTCATAATAAGCAGTGTGACCAGTATTGTTTGATGTAACAATATCAAATAGACTTAGTTTTGAATGTTAGTATATTACCACACTTCTTTGGTTAAAGTCTTTAGAATATATTATAACTTCAAGTTCATAAAATGTACTTTGTGACATATTTGGTTAAATTACATCCATGGTAGATCTGTTTAAAAAATGCTACCATGATTCTCCTGGTCAGGACAATAAACTTACTTCTGATCCTGTGAGACTGTCTGACATGGAATATCTACATTTATGGGTTGTTGTTACAGAAAGCAACTTGATAGGTCTTCATAGGACAGATTATTTACTTTTTTTTAGAATGCAATTTTGTCAAAACTGAGTATCTGGGATTCTTTCTACACAAACTTTTATATGACAATGCTATGTTAGCAAGCATGCCAGTACTATGTAAGTTCAGATGAGGAAACAGACTTTCTTAGGGGTAAAGACCTAGTTCATATAGAGGCAAAATCCAAACTTAAGTATGGGAGTTGTCCAGATTAATTTTGAGGAAAGGACTCATTTTTTCATTTTCAGAAACACTCACTGAGCCCTGGAGAACTTGTGCCAAGTACTAACTCCATGAGTTGGGGTTTCTCAGATGCATGAACTGTTCAGAATGTATAGCCACAGGCAGTCAGTAATAGCTGGCGTTTCCAGTTTGGCACGGCACAGATGCACAAGGCAATGGGGCACACACACCAGTGCTGCAGTTGGGAGAATGACCTACGAGCTGGTCATCTGCTCAATCGCCAGCCCACCACTTATAGTCATGTGATCTTAGTGACCATTCCACACCTTTCTCTGTCTATATTTTCCAATTTATAAAAAAGTGGTGATCGGCCTATAGTAACTTATTAGTGTGCTCAGAGGATAAGCAGCTGTGACTACATGTAAAGTACTGTAAATGCTTCCTTTTTTCCTATTTTTACTGTTATTAACATAGGAAGACAAATAGTAAAAGATATAAATTAAATTATTCTGGGTAGTAATAAATGTTTGCAAAATCTAAAAAAAAGATTTTTGTTTCACTTTTCCCTAAACATTTTTTAGAACTTCACTTATAAAAGTCAATGAAGAAGCTCAAGTGTCTTAATTACCTCACTTAGCAGGACTCCGCTGAGTGCTTATGTAGCACTGTGGGAACTCTGCCTGAGTACTAAGCAAGACAAGGATGAAGTCCTCTTGTGAAAATAGTGAGCAAACAAGACACTAAACAGACACATAGCTCAACCACACTAGGAGTGAAAAGAGACGCCCAGGATGACAGCCTTCATGGGAGCCCAAGCCAGCTGAGGACTGCAGGAGGCACTGCCTGAGAAAGCGCAGTTACATGCTGCATTGCATCTCCAAGTCAAAGAAGCCTAGGGATAACTAGAAGACAGCTTGTCATTACGGGCATAGATACAGGAAATGTGTACGGAAGAGAGGACATTACGGGCATAGATACAGGAAATGTGTACGGAAGAGAGGAAAACCTTTTACTTTTCTTCTTCTGGATCAAAACTAAAATTTCAAAGTCAATGGACTTTTCATTAGGTGACATTCTTGTCTTATGAAACAATCTGAAAATCCAGACTCACTGCTTTAGGTTATTGACAGTTGTTGAAAGTGAAGTATTCAACAACATCCTTGCGCTTACTTAGCATGGTCACAAGGCTTTAACAACCTTTGGGTCCAACCTCTCCGTTGGATTATTTGTAGTTAATTGCTGCTGAGTTTCTGACCACCTGTAAGGATCTTACTATTTTTCCAAGTTCAGCTGGAGAAACAGAAGAGCGGGGAGGCAGAAGGGAAGGCACACTTACGGGGCCCACACTCTTGGGAAAGCTGCTATCTCCTCTTGGCTGTACTCATCCAGCCGTTTAGGCACTTTCCGTGGCCGAGGAAGCTCTTCCACTAAATTCTTAAGAATATCTTCTGGAATATCCTACATTAAACATATTTGGCAGTTAAATTCTTTTTTTTTCCTTTTTCATTTTATCAGTTAGAATTCTTAAAATGTATTTCCTATTAATAAACAACAGTATTAAAAACCAGCAAAAGGAATGAGAAAAATACCACATTTTTAACACTTTGTATAAAGCCCTGAAGAGTACAACGCACCAGTGATGCATTTTCTCCTTGGGACAAGGTTTTACCCAGGTTGGCCATAAAATACTTTATTAGCCCACGCTGGCTTTGAACTTGTGATCATCCTACCTCGGCCTCCCAAGTGCTGGATACAGATGTGAGCTACCTTGGCAATTTGATTTTGAAAGTCGTAATTAATTTATCCCTTCTTGTCCGCAATAAAAAGCTGTCTCGGTTCAGGCTCACACTGCACCTGACTAAGGGAAGTACCAGGTTGCTGTGTGTCCAGAGCTACTACTTTGTAAACTTTACTTTTCCTTCTCGGAATTTTTAGTTTGGTTATGCAGATAGTGGCCTAGCCTGTACAAATCATAATTTAAAACATCCTTGTTAAGTCATGGGCAACAATGAGCAACCAGAGTTATTAATCTGTGATTCACAGAGAGCTTACTATTTATCACATAAAATGAAAGAGAATTATTTTTTCACAGTTGCTGAAACTATCATTGAGGGCCTCCATTTCACTGGGCACTCATAATAGTTCCCATTAGTAAGAAAGAAGGGACAGACATGCAAACAGAACTTGTAGATCTTCTGATTTTTATTTTCATGTCATGTAACGGTTTAACGCAGGAATAGTTTCCACTGAGTATGTGTGCATGTGTTCATACGTGTATGCCTTGTGTTCACTTCAAAACCCAGTAAATATACTGGACGCTGAGATGCAATCACTGACAATAAACCTATGGCGACTGTTGGAAAGCAGGAAACGAGGCTTCCTTGAGCACCAAGGACACTGTTCTCAGTGCTGCTCGCTTACCTCATCTGGAAAGAGATGCAACCTCTGCATCATTGTTCTTCTGTGCAGGTTTTTGGGCAGCATGCCATAGGTAGCTAACTTCACAATCTGAAAAACAGAGACACCGAGGACTTAATAGAAGATGAGACTCAGGATGAACTGAAAATAAATAGCGGTAGAGATGGCAGTAAAAAGGAACAGTTAGCGTTCCACACAAACACAGTAAATAAATAGACTGAAGAAAATTACACGGGAACACCAGAGAGGAACTTTCAATACTTTCTACATTACTGTTTTCTAGAGGTGTTACCTGCTTATTGTTTGTGGAGAAAAAGAGTAAATGGAAGGGACTAGGCATAATCCTTGCATGTGCCAATTTTTAACACAGGTCATTTCCAAGTTTATGTGTGAACAGGTGGGACCTGAATCCTATTTCCTCCAGGAGGGAGACCAATGAGACTGAATTCATAAACTAATCTGAGTATGGTTACATTGTTTAAGACACAAGTTGGCAGCAACTCTTACAGCGAATGCTCACCAGCATTTTCCTGGCTATACAGTCATCAGTGTGTCACATTCTAACAAATTTATGATGCTGTGGAGCAAGGGTTATAATCAGCCTCCCCTAGCAGCAGGGACAAATGACTATGGATAGAGACCGGCCTAATTTCATCTACCAACCAAATTGCTGTACTGGTTTTCAAATTAAATGGTTTCACTCCCAGGAATATTAAGATAGTTTATGGAATCATTCCCAAAATACACTTCTCTCCATAACTTACTAGGATGATATAGGCCTCTGGGGACACTGCACACACAAGCATGCCGGTAAAACACTCATACACAGAAAAACAGCTAATAAATAAAATGTTAACAAATTAAGATCTAGTGAGATAATAATGCAAATAGGTTTAAATGGATATTTCTTAAGCCTTCATCAAACATTTTATATTATGTTTCAATTTTGGTTCATCAAAACTATAATTAGAACAAAGTAGAAAGATATGTGTATAAAACTGCCATAATTAAACCCATTTGTTGCATGGTAACTTGAAAAGTAAAAAAATGTCAAAAACCATTTTTTACAAGTACCAATATTAAAAAGTTGAATTATATTGCCTCCTAGTGTACCGTTAACATACCCAAATAAAACAAACTAATTTTTGCAACTTTAAAACACTTATCATTAAAACTACAATTGGTTGTAACAGCTATGTTAGAGAGCATCACCAGCAGCCTTACTACTTTTCTGTATCGGCCACAGCAAATCCGTGGAACACAATATGGTGAGCTGATACTGTAAAACCACACCAGCTATCAAACAGAACAGAACTATTTCCTAAGAGGTGATGTCTCAGCATGTATGATTCGGACAGTAATGACTGCCAGGTCTTAGCATTACAGAACACTCCTTTCCTACACTTCATCAAGATAACTCAAGGTGGTATATAAACCAGTGGTTGCAGCGTGACAACTTATCCATCCCCCTCCAACTTTTTTTTTTTAAGGAAAATACGGAGTATTTTCGGAGTAATACCCTGTTCACTTACAAATGCACTTATGAAAAAAGCTAGTAGTTACCAAAGGGGAAAGGGCTGTTTTTTCTGTGAGCAGAGAAAGGCCAGGTTTACTGACAGCCAAGAATGAAAAATAAGTTGTAAAACAGCGAAAGGAGACCTAATGTTTTAGCAGTAGTTGGACAAGCATTTGGCTTAGAATTCTGTTGAGTATAGCATTCAAATAATAATAATCAACAACAATAATAATCATTATTATTAATATTCATTATTAATAAACATCATTCATAACAGTGCTTATTTTGTATATTCTAACAGTGACATAAATTAATTTTGGGTTACAGATGCAATTTAGTGGTATAGGGTGATTGCCTAGTACAAGCTAGACTCTAGTTTTAATTTCAAACAAACACAACTTTTCAATAATTTCTTAGCCCTTTCAATTCAATATTCTTGTTATTTATCCTGATATCGTTTGACTTCTGTTGTGTTGCTTTGGTTTTTGTTGAGGTATGTGTTTTCTTTTTTCTGATTTGTTTATAATCCATGTTCTCTGCTTTTTTTCTTGGATCTTTCCTCCTCCGTGAAGTACTGGGAGGGATAATGCATGTTAGAAGGGGTTAAAAAGTTTAAACTATAGACAATTATAACCCAGGGAAATGCAAATCAAAAGGAGACTGATACAGTTATATTCAAAGTAGGAAAAAAACAGAGCTCAAGGTAAGAAGCATCCCTGGAGATAAAGAAGGCCAAACAAATGTTGATCTATTTATTCTTTAAGATTATAATCCCAAACATATATTCATCTAACAATAAATCTTCAAAATATACAACTCCCAACTGACAGATCCATATAGAAATAAATAAACCCATAATTTAGATTTTAGTAATTAACAAACAAACCCTTCAATCAGATAATAAATACACAAGCAAACAAGTTGGTAAGATTAAAATATACTAAGCAAATATATAATATTCTTTTGACTTTCTCCCAAGGTATCTGCAGTGAGCTTACCTATTTTAGATAATGACAGATGTGCCCAAAATGAAAGTACTATCCACTGGCCAAAAGCAGCTTCTTTATTCATTAACCAGTAAAAGCAACACATATACAGAAGGACCTCCCACACGAAAGTATCTAAATTCTTTGAGTTGCTGCAACTATGAGAGCAATTAGGGAAGAGAACTGAATGATAGTGAACATGGCATTAATAAAACATTGTGTAATCTGCTGAAGCAGGTATTGCCCTGAATGGTGCCTATATTAGAAGGGACATGGTAAAGACAGTCGGAACCAGTCTGGCCCAGGTGACCAATACAAACAATAAGCTTACCGCCACTGGGTCCTTCAGGTGCAGCTGTGCAGCTGTGACTTGTCTAAACCCACCTGGGTAGCTGTAAAAGGAAGAAACATGTTCTTAAGCTGATCATCCTTTCATAACAGTAAAATGATTGTAAAAATTATATTTTGCTTCTGGAAACTGTTTATTAAAAATTAATATGCATATGTGTATATATATATATATGTATACACACACAAACACATATAAGTTGTGCTCTGACCTCCACATAAACTTGGATGTACACAACGTACTTGTAAGCATGCACGCATGCACACACACACACACACACACACACACGTTAAAAATAAATTAAATATGTAAGCTTTGCTGTTTAAAATATTCTCTTAAGTGGCTACCACTATTTCACAGGTAGTTATCTCAGAAAATTTTCTTAGCATAATTATTTTCATATGAATTATGCTAGTTATTTATTCATTTTCTTACCTGTTCATTCTATCTAGATCATCACTTGTTTATTTATAAAAAGAAATAGCAATGACCCAGAACAACTTATGGTCCCTGCCCAGTTAAGACTAACTGCATAATCTAGGACTGAGAACCTGGGAACGTGGTGGCAGAACACTTGATCCTGGAGTCAAGTTCATTCTCCCTCTTCTAACATTGAGACATGACCTCTATCTCCTCACACAGCGGAGGATGACGCTCAACTCCTCATCTATCCTCTGCTTCCCAGATACCAACACTACAGGTGGGTGTCAACAATCTGGAAGTTCCCAGGCAACGGCCCTGTTCTAATAGGCAGTGAATTTATTAGGAGTTATGTGTTGCCTCCAGGTAATGAATTACCCATTTCATAGCGCTCAGATCAAATATCAGACTTAAATGGACAAACAGGAATCAGTGCAGCATTAGATCCAGACCTAGAAACCAGATTCTGCCAGTGGCTCCCAGTACAATGCTGAGACACTAGTTTTATATTTGTATGTGAGCTAATAAAAACTGTTAATTGCCCCACCTAATTTTACAAAATTCTGAGTCAAGAGAGAAAATTGTATTTTTGAAAGTGTAAGAAACTGACAATTTATAGCTATGATGGCTTATCACCCTAAATAAATGAAAAAAATTAAAAATTTTTACAAAAAGAAGACACAAAAAAAGGAAAAGAGGACAGTCAGTGGATTCTAAGAGAATTTAAGTTACTTTCAAGAATTTCCGCAAACATTTTAAGATGACCGAGTAAGCCATACATTAGACTGCAACCTAAAACAAATATATTAAATGTCTGCTTGAGAAAGATGGGTCATTTCCAAACTGCTACAACCTATTTATTTCATGGAATTTCAGTTTTAGAAGAAGAAACACCCGTCTAGACGTCTATTCCTATGGAAAACTACTTTGTAATGTCTATGCTAAAGACTTTCTTTCTATTTTTACCACTTGGGCTGGCAAATTCTAAACCATAATACCATTTATGCTATATTTCAGGACTTGGACTTTCTCCTGAAGGACCTGGAAAGCTAATGCAAATCCCGACAAGCAGAGGATGGCCTGAGTAATGTGATATGCAACTGATTCTCACAGGTGAATAGCAACCATGTTTCTTCATTTACTGAAATGCCCCAGAGGGAGATAGGGAAGATTGATTGATACGACAGCCAAGAGTTTCCCATATAAATTAACTCAACATACACTTTCTATGTGTTTCTTTTCCTGTGCATGAGGAGTGCACAGACACATAAGGCAGGATCCTGTCCTAAAGAGAGTGATGACATGACTTTTTGTCAGTCATGTTAAAACATTTCAATGAATTTAGACAAAGTAGCAACACTGGAAAAAAAATGAGAAGTCAATGTTCATAAATTATTTGTTGAGGAAGAACTTTCTGAGACAAGAAGTCAGAAAAATTTCAAAAGAAAAGCCAGATTAAGTCATAAAAATTAAGTAGCACCAATAAAGAACACCATTAAGTTTGTAAGAAACAAAAATTTAAAAACAGACTAATATTCCTAACAGATTAAAAGCACATAAACAGTGATAGAGAAGTCGGGGGTGCAGCACACTCCTATATACCTAGCACTTGCAGCAGAGACAGGAGGATCAGGAGTTCAAGGCCAGATTCAGCCACAGAAGCACAAGACAGGCCCAGGCTTCATCAATATCTGTCTCAGAGAACCCCAAACAAATAAATTCTGCATTTAATATGTGCTTGGGCAAGAGAGGAAAAGAACAGACTATGACGTCAAAGGGGAAGGTGCAGTCAGAAATGGAAGAGGGATTATGATGGAGAGACGATCAGGGCTGGAGATATGGCTGAGTGGTCAAGCACAGTAGCTCCTCCTGCCGTGGACCCAGTCTGGGTCCTTCACCCACATGGCAGCTCACAGCTCTGGGGAAGTGCAGGTCCAGAGGTTCAGACGCCCCCTTCTGGCCTCATTGTGCACTGTACCCAAGTGCTCCATGTACACAATGCAGGTAAAACATTCATACACATAAAAAAAAAGAGTGGAAGAGCAACATTTATAACCCTAACTGGGATGACAGTACAGAGCTTAGTTTAAGTAAATCTTGTACTTCACCAGAAACTATGGATTAACTCAATATAGATAGCAAAATCAGGATCTCAAAATAAAATGGTGGCGATAAAATCTAAAATGGAACAATGTTAATCTCTTACCACTGGGTTAACACAACTAAAACATACATAAAGGAAGAAACATAATTTAACAAGGATATGGAAAAAAACTTAGGAGTTTTGGCTGACAGTAAATGTTATGAACCACAATACTGATACGGCCTTGAAGAAAATTTAGTTTACAGAAAAAGATGGCCTTGCTGGAAAGATGGGAGGAAACTGTCCTCCTTGGGAAGCCCTGTACACCAGTAAGTACATTTACCGAAGAGAGCTGGTGACAGGGGAGATGGGAGCTAGGAGACAGAGGGCGACAGTACCACTAAAGCCGCACATCTGCACTGTGTCCCTTACAACGGCGTTTTCTTACCCAGTGTGAGAGGAGTACACTTTCTGCTCCCATTTGTTTCCAGAAAACGCAATGTGTCTTGTGTTTATTATGACAACATGATCGCCACAGTCACCTGGATTTCAAAAGAAACAAGGCAGAAAGACTGAATGAAAACATCAAAGCCTTAAAAAGCGGCTTGATTATTTAGTTACCACAGTACAAACACCACATTCATAAGTAAAAATCACAGTGCAGCATCACAATCTGTTAACACATTTGTTTCATCTGATAGACCACGTAAGCACAGAAAGCTGGCAGGCCGTTTGGAAAATCTCAACACTGGTAGAAAAGTAAAAGAGAAACTTTAAAAGATGACAATAAGGACAACACAGTCTTTAGAGGAAACTTCTTGTTCCTCTTGCTCCTCCCACTGATAACTCTCCGGCTAAAACGCTTTAGTTTAAACATTTCTATTATGTTACCTTTAAGCAGATGATAGAAGTTTTCCCTTAAAAATAGCAAAGAAAATGAAAACAATATGTACATAAAAATACAAAGTGTATTCTACCAATAGGCAAATTAGAAACAAATGTGAGACATTACAACTGATTGTTATTCTTTTCAATTTGAGAGAACAATAGAACACTGTGGCTTTATGCTTTAAGTACCGCCACGAGGTGTTTTCCAACCACATTTAACTAGTTAAATCTAAAACGGCACTGTCAGCAATGACTGCAAACATATGGACAGAACAGATGATCCGAAAACCTAAATACATGTACTGTGTGAATTTCCTCATGAAAAAGACCTTCAGGTTTGTGTGGCTCTGAAAACAAACAGAAACGTCAACATGCACGTTTCCACGTGAACCATTGCTCATAAAGTAATCAGCTAATCTCAAACATTAAATCACCATTCTATTACTTAGAAGAAACAACACACTTCAAAAGACTTGAGAATCATATTTTAAAATGCCACCAAAAATAATAAGCATAAATTAGTGTACTACTATAAACTCCACAAATCACATGAAAAGATTCTAACCAATGAACAAATTTAACCACAGGTTTGTGTTTTAGGACTGAGGGTGAAGGAAAGGTGATGAAGCCATGGTTTGAAAAGGGGTAAGAGGCTAAAGAGAGGAACTGGAAAGCCCTTGACTGACGGGCTTGAAGGGAAGTCTGACTGTATCAAAAGCTCCTAAGAGTGACAAGTGACAGTCACTAAAGCAGATGGACAGGGAGCCAGGAGTTCAGCTCAGGAGGGTGTGAAAATGTCCTCAGCAGCTGGAAGGCCCCGGCTTCTGACTTCACAGCTATAGCAGCTCAGATCGTTCACGGTTAGGGGATTTGCTGATGCTCTCACAAAGCTGCCGAGTTAGGCTCAGCTGGGATACTGTGATAACCCTTTTAAAAAGCTTCAAATATGTACAAAACATCCAGTCACTTAAAATATTTACAAAAATCAAAAAGGCTGGGCATTAATTAAAGCACCACAAATAGGATGAAAACAGTAAGTTATGTCAAACCTCTTTCTCTTTAAATCACCTTTCTACAACTTGAAATTAAAACTGATCCACAGCTAAGTACCTGTATTTAAGGGAACTACAGACTAATACAACATAACCACCAGTGGAAAAGACTACAGTCTTGATGACAGTATTATTGTCTGTGTGTAAGCTTCTGTTAATGAAATACATGTATCATCGTCATTTAAAATTTTAAGAAGTTGTTACTTTGCGTGTGTGAAAGCAGGTACATGTGTGGCACGCGGTTCACAGAGGTCAGAGGGCAACGCTCTGGAGGTCCCAGGGACTGAAGTGAGGTTGCCAGGACTCTGCAGCACGCACTTTCAGTCACCATGCCACTCACTGGCACAATCTTACTCTTTCAGATTAAAAAACCTAGTTTCTTACCGTGTACTGAATGTAAATAACCCAGAATTCCTGCATCATTTTTTAAGCCTGCGTTATTTGTTTTCACCAATAAGATATGAGTAATAAGATTTCTCCATTTTCTCACTCATTGTCACTTTTTTTTTTAAGGCTCACCGTGGTTTTAATTTACACACCCCCTACTGGCTGGTACTGAACTTCCATGGAGCTGCCATCTGGTCATGGACCCTGTGCATTTTCTAATTAGGTCATGTCTCTTTAGTGCTGTTTCGGTTCTTTATGTAGCCTAGTACAAGTCCTTTGCTAACTGTGACTTATTTTACCCTCTTCTCACAAGCCCTACTTGAACACACTGTGTTTTAAGCTGAACCTAAGAGTCCTTAGATGGTGACGCAGGGTGAGGAGGCTAAGGCCCGACTCTTTCCTTCAACCAGTACAGCCTTGTTTTTATATATGGTAAGACTTGGGGTAAAAAAAAATTTAAAAATTGCTATTCAAAGTAAATAATAAAGAATAAAACCTAGCACTGGCCATTATGCTTACTTCCAATTTTCTAAGTCAAATACGGAAAAAACTCATGTGACCATTATTTGTGGCATCAGAGTCTGTGTGTAGGCACAGGTCATTGTGTGGCCATAAACAGTGGCTGACTGTGAAGACTGTAGAAACATGCTGATGAGTTCCTGTCATCTGCTCCCTGACCTACTTCTACAAAAATCAAATCTCAGAGTACAAACCTAGCATATTTGAGACTCAGGTACAATTCACCCCCTCTCCCACACACATGGGCGGGGGGGGGGATAAAGCAAAATAATTTCTAAATGGCAAGTCTGTTTCTCATAACATCTTGCAAGGTCCACCTGACAAACCAAGCAGTTCAAATATTATTTACATTACATTCTGATCCCACAAGTGTCAACCTTTATAGCCATTCCTAGACGTCTGACCATTTGTTACTCATTTCCCCCCAAAAATGTGTACAGTGATTATGAATACCCAACTAACTGATGGTTACACTGCTAAATGTTGGAGATGAACTTTTAAAAGACAACGCATTTCTCAACCACTGATTTAGGAACTTGACTATAGTGACATCTTGTGGTCATGAGAAGCTTTGCTGATGTAGTAAACATGTTCAACACAGGCAAACAGAAGTATAATCTTTAAAAAGTCAAGTTTCCAACTTCATACAAAAGCTACTGTCTATTCTTAACGAAGGAGGACCTACAAGCAGTCATGACAGCTCTTCGGGTGTCCCAGCAGAATGTGTACTTGCAGCATTTAAAGAACACCTAAGGAAGGATGACTCACTTTTAAGGGAAGAGCTGACTGAGGAGGCTGGTGTCTGCTGTCCTTGGGGACAGAAATGAAGTGCCTATGACTTGTTTGAGTTTCCTTTCAATTTCTTATCCCTGTGGTTTCTACAAGGACAGTCTCAGTGAAGCTGTTTACTATTACTGATTACAAATACATGAACAGGAAATAGTATAAGTGAACCCTGCAGAACTGGGAAAGAACATGGAGGCAGAGAAAAGAACATGGAAGGGACCCAAGCAAAACTATGCTTGCTAGTCCAAGAAAGGAGACAGCCGCAGGCCTTAGAAGATTGCTCAGAGGGCAGATGGAAATAATGTCAGAGGTTCTAGAGGTTCAGAAGCCACATTCATAAAGTCCTGTAGGGGACAGCTTTGCTTTCTATTCTGGAGTTCTGGAAGATAACTGAGCCTAGTCTGTGCAGCAAGTATATATAAGAGCAAGACAGTGGAGAGAAGAGGAGGAGGAAGAGGAGGAAGAAGGAGAGGGGGGGAGGAGAGAGAGAGAGAGAGAAACTGCCAGACTGCAGAACTACTGCTTTCTAAGTTTTAAACTAGGTATACTTATACAGGGTGTGGGGACTCAGAACAGTCACAGAACTCAGAAGTAGAGAAGGCTTCCAAGAATATCCAAGAGTACACAGATACTATTAATTAAGATGGGGAAACCAGAGGACAGGCTGGTTTGGGTAGGGAAAATCCAGGAGTAAGATGTCCCTAGTTGGGTGTTTTACTGAAGACAACTACCGGGTACCCAAGAGGACAAGCTAAGCAGAAACTGGACACATGAATGTAGCATACAGGTCCTAACTAGAGACGGGTATTTGGAAGGATTCACACACACATAGTTTTTAGAGCTCTGAGACAGAAATCAGTCACTTAATGAATGAGAAGCAGTCCTGGGCTGGGCTACAGGATACACCACTTTTTAGTGAGAGGAAAATTGGGATATGATAGGAAAACGCCTTAGTAAACAAAGTCAGCCCAAAATGCTTACGAGTCTAACTCTTATAAAATGAAAACAGTCCCATTGTTTTAGAAATAGCATATAGGAAGCAAATTTTTAATTCAAGAGTGAAAGGCAACCTATCATATTTAGCTAGCTCTATGTTTCTAGGGAAGGATTTTTATAAAAGTGGCTGGACTAGTGTTAAAAACTCTCTACTCAAAGAAGTCACGTGAGAAGATATGTGTAAGAAGGGAAGCCCAAAAGTTCAAATCAGGACACTATGAGAGTGGAAAGAAGGGCTACTGGTGATTTTCTGTTTGGTAATAGTGTAAAATGGAACCACCCTTGAAGAACTGTCCTTATGGTTTTTCTATAATACATTATATTCAATTTAGCACCAGACAAGCACTGTCAGAAGAACTAGAACACAGAATCCTCATATACGCCCAGAAAGGAGCTCTTAAACACAGCCCAGCCAAACTTCACAAGGTTCCCCTTCTGAAATGGAAACTATGGTTACTAATGACGTGTCCAAGACAATACTCACTCAGTTGATGGTACACTGGTTTATGTAATCCTTGAAGCCTTTGTGATGCTATAGCCGCAAGTTTGCCAGGAGGCTGCATTTTTCCATCTAAGAGATACCACATTCGAGCAAAAGTGGCCCATTGCTTGAAAACAAAGAAAAAGGTGAAGAAAATTCTATTTAGAATTAGGAAATAATTAAATGCATTTTCAAATGCCATCATATGTATAATACCAATAATTACTTTGAAAAACAGACCATGGCTAAAATTTGTATGTGTGTGCATTTTGTTTTCACTATCAGCACTGAAGTCTTTTCTCATTATTGTACTGAGATAGTAAGTATATTATACAGAAAGTTGGGTGGCTAATTGGCAACTGACGATTAAACTAAAGACCTCAGTTCCAGGAGAGTTAAATACAATTGCACAATCAGAAAAGCACAGCTGAAATTTAACATTCCTTTGTGTGTGTGACACTCTACCACCATGACACAGCCCCCTTTTGATGCCT
Source organism: Myodes glareolus (assembly GCF_982192425.1). Classification (NCBI taxonomy): domain Eukaryota; kingdom Metazoa; phylum Chordata; class Mammalia; order Rodentia; family Cricetidae; genus Myodes; species Myodes glareolus. The sequence goes on from NC_142044.1 coordinate 19,009,846, forward strand.
TTGAGTCAGAGTTTCGCTACTCAGTTTGACCTTGAACTTACTCTGTAGCCTGCAAAGGCTTGAATTTATAAACCTCCCACTTCATCCTCCAAAGTATCTGGTATTACAGGCTTGTCTTCAACAGACATCTTTATGTCATGTGAGAAAAATCACGCTCGTCAGTATCTCCAAACTAAGAAAATTATCTCTATTCCGGAAAGATTTTGACTAGGTGCTTTGATTATGCATATACGAAGAGGTTGTACGCTAGAAAAAATACGATTATGCATATACGAAGAGGTTGTATGCTAGAAAAAATACAATTCAGCTTGGAGTTTCATGAGTTATCCTACACTTGAAACCAGCCCATACATATGCAAAGACAAGTTTCCCCCATTCCAAGCCGACTAACATGTAAAAGTTTGGTAAGCAACACAAATGCTGAGCCAATGTCAACTTCTGTCAAAGCTTTAAAATGTTTCCCTTCACATCCTAGATTTACCGCATGACAGACAGGTAACAACTACACTTACAAGGGCTATACTTTCAGTGGCATTAGGCTAGGCATCATTTTGGATTAACACACCAAACACTAATTCTTTCTCTTCTACCTAAAACCTGCTTCAGTTTCAGTATTCCCTATACCACAGCCTTCCAGTTGCCCAAACCAGAATTCTCCAACGTAAGTCTTGTTTCTTCTTTCACCCACATTCAATCCTTTAATGCATACTGTGGGCTTCTCAGCATTCCTGCGTTTTAGCCTGACTTGTGCATGAGTATCTTGCGTGGTATACTAGAATAGCAGCAACCCAAACGGATTTTCTCCTTCTGTCCTTCACAGAGCGTCTGTGAACATTCTATCTTCCTCCTGGCAGCTTGGGCGCTTGGTCCTTTTAATACCTAAGACTTCTAGGTCAAAGTCCTCATTCTTTTCTTCTTTGGAAACAGTTTCAAGAAGAGTAGGCTGACTTCAAGATTGCCATGAACCGGAGGAGGCTGGCCCTGAACTTCTAGTCTTTCTTCTTCCACCTCCCAAGTGCTGGAATAACATGCATGCACCATAATGCCGGGTTTCCGCAGTGCTGGGGATGGAACCCAGGGCTTTCTGCATGCTAAATACGCACTGTACTAAATCAGCTACAGTTCCATCTTGTTCCCTTCCCCGCCAGACTCCAATGCACTAAACAAAATAAACATCTTTTAATGGTTTTCACTGCTCCCTGTCATTCAACGTATTGTCTCACTGAAATTCTCTCCGCGGACTCTCGGCGGAGAACAGAAGACACGAAACAGGCAGGCTGAAGAGAGAAAGAAGTGCCCAAAGGTATCAAAGCGCGGCCTGAGTCCCAACCCTCTGGAATGTGACTCCCTAAGGCATTTCTTGGTCACGGGTGTCAGCTTCCCTAACGGCTCAGCTTCTGCACTAAATACCCGTGAACCACAGCTCTTCATTTTCGCCAGCGTGATGAGCCCACCAACACGCCAGAAGAGCGCGAGCTCACCTGAGGCGCCCTAGAGAAGCTGGACATGCTTCGCGACTTCCGGCGTCCTTTAGTTTCCACTCCCCCAACAGGGACACCAGAACTACCAGTCCGGCCGGAAACATACAAAACTGAGCACAATGGTTCCTACAGTCGGCGAGTTCTCATCTGCTCCTCCGCAACACTACGGTCCCGGACCTCCAGTGGCCGTGTCCTTACGGAAGGAGCAAAGAGTGTGGCTACTAAGAGAATCATTTCCGAAAATGATCGGCGAAAAACACGATCTAGGACATTATTCCCGGCCAACCTAAGCGGCAGGAAACCGGAAGTGCGCGTTGCGCGCGGCTCTTTTGAGAGCTAAAACTTGAGTCTGAGCGCGAAGAAAATGGATCGGTACTTGCTGCTCGTCACCTGGAGGGAAGGAAAGTTTCGATCGGTGGCCGGTGGGGAGAGCCAACCCGGGACTGAGGCGGCGTCCCTGGAGAGCAGCGAGAAACAGCCTCGTAAGCTCTGGGCTGGGAAGAGGCGGGAAAGACCCGCAGGCAGGCGAAGGGACTTGAGTTTATGGTGAGGTCCCACGGGGAGGAGCATAGGTCAAAAGGTCCCAGGAAGATACACCTCTCTAAAGAAGTTTTAGTAAGAACCGAACAGTCTTATTTAAATGGAAAATATATAAAATTGTGGGTATTGGATTTCAGTGCCCCCAGGGCTTGGCACGTTGAATGTTTACCTGGTTGAATCCCCTGGTGATATTGTAATCGAAGTTCTGCTTTCTGGAAAGGTATGCATTTAGAAAGTACGCATACCTCAGTGTTCCATCTTGAAGAGAATACAGGAAAAAAAAAGCCCGATAGACTCTGCAGATGTCGGTTACATTTTACGGAGAAGACACACTTTTTTTTTAATGACAACATTTAAACGATTTTAGCTGCTTTCTATTGCATTTGTTTTTTTTGATAGCTCTGTTTAGTCTCTGTTGCATTTTCCTTGTTTTGATCAAGCAGACATTTTGAGGAAGAAATATGTCTGGTTCTTTTGGAAGAAAGTTTTGATTTTTTTGTTAACGACTAGCCTTGTACGAATCAGGAGCTTTGACTATTTTCTCAGCTTGCTCAAATTTATTTTATCTGCACTTGAGTAGCGTCTTGAACCACATGTATTCTGTATCCAACATACGGGCCTTCAGATTCTCTGATACTGAAATTGAAACAGACCTAGATTATGCTAACTCTTGAGCCCTCTGAGTTAGGTGACTGACTTAGGCCCTTGCTTTTACAGACTTGACAGCATCCAGTATTTATCACCTCTTGAAGAGAAGCATCAACGATTCCATCCATCCAGATGATAGTACATTTCCTGGTAAGAATAACCGTATTACAAATGCCTCCCTCCGCCTATCTGACACAGCATTTTATTGGAAATCAGTTAGTCTGATAATTTAGGAGTATAAATAAGAAATCCTGTTAACTTTGAGTAAGGCACAGAGATATGGTGCAATCTTAAGGAAATAGTCAACCACCTTACCATTTCTTCCTGATATTTGAATGTTGTAAGTTGTTACAAATGTTAGTATGGACTCCCAATTTGAGTTTTGCTTTTTTCATGATCCTCCCCCCATCTTTAGTTAGATATAGGATAGGGTTGTGCAGAGGTTCTTGCCTTGAGTAGAGACACATTATTAAAGCTCCCACTCTGCCTTTACCACTTATTTGTGGTTTGTTTTCTTCTGTCCATTTTTACTGATTCTCTAAAAGACAAAACAACTTTGTATTTGCTAAAGATAGTGCTCTTCTCAGTTCTCACTGCTTTGTCTTTTTGAAATTATTTCAGTTTTTTGAAAGAATCTTTCCTTTCTTTAACTCTACTGGTATTTTACAAACACATTTATTGGCTTTGATCATTTTCTTTTCTTTTGCTTCTTCTCTCTCTGATAATGGCCCTTAAAGGCTCAGCAAATGGAAATATGAGAACAGACCAAATCCTAAAAGCTGAAGTAAATGTCTGTAGATGCCGGGAAGAATGTCCTAACTGATAGCTATGATCTGCTCTTTTCCTTTCCTAATGAGAGAACCTCCAGTCTCTGGGGACAACTCTCACCACTGAGGAATGCTTTCTAGTATGTGCGGCACTAGCCTGTTGTCCAAGTTCTAATAGTTTCTTCAGCTGGTAAAGTGTAGACAGTGCTACTATTATAGCAGGAAAAATGTCCCCCATTCCTGCTTCAAAGGTATATGTACAAGAGATCTTGGGAGCATTCTAGACAGTCTCATAAAAGTATGCTTGTACGGGCAGAGTTTTTTTTTTTTATAAGACTCTCCTTTTGCATAGTAATGCAGAACTCTGCAAGCGACTGCATGCTGAAATCATACATGACCATCTTAATACAGTACCCAATTAGATATTACAGTTGTTCCATGACTTGTAATCCTCTCTATCAAAGCTAATAAAAGCTCTGTTGGGGGCCTTTGAGATGGCTCGGTGGGTAGAGTCACTTGCTGATGTGCTTGATGACCTGAGTTTGCTCCCCAGGAATCATGGAGGAGAGAGCCGTCTGCCAATTGTTTCCTCATCTCCACACAGATCTATGACACACATGTCTACACATGCATAATGTAATTTTAAATAAAGTTAAGACACTGATTGCTTTTAAATATTTAAGAAAGTGAAGTAGTAAAGGTAGTCTTTACTCTGTTACTCTGTGTGGTGTACGCTAAAACATGAGACCCACTGTGGTTAAAGCACTTTATTTCTTTGTAAAAACTTTATTGAAAAGAGTCAGTCGGCACTTCCCACTTTGTTGTCGTATAACTTACATGGGTTTAGTGTCTTTTCAGGGATTTGGTGACTCACACCCTAGCTTCGGCTCCCAGTGTTGTGAGATTCCCCCCATCCCATCAATGTGAAAGATTTTGCTGGCATCATCTTCCTGGGGACAGACACCCTTATCCTTTTTATCACACTTGACACAGGAACTGATCTAGAGCTCTAGTTTTGTTTTGTTTCTTGAACAGGGTTTCTCTGTGTAGCTCTGGCTGTCCTGGAACTCACTCTGTAGACCAGGCTGGCCTTGAACTCACAGAGATCCATCTGCCTCTGCCTCCCAAGGCTGGGCTTGAAGGCGTGCACCATCACGCCTTTAATCTATATGAGTAGACTAGAACTCTACTTATATAGATTTGAGTAGCTCTTTCAGCACTAGCAATTTCGGTTTCTTGCTGTCCTTTATCTTTCTCATTACTTACCTTTTCTAGTTATCCACTGAAAAAGACTACATGACTTTACAGCAGGAGACCAGGAGGAAACAAAGTCTAGAATCCCTTGCTGTCTCTGTATAAATTGAATGGTAAATGTTCAGTGACAAGTTGGCAAACTGTGAAAGTGGTAACGTGATCAGTCACTGGCAGGGTACACATTTTCGTTTGATAATGGTTTGTGTACTGACAAGCTAGGTTGGTGGAATTATGCAGACATCTTTGTAAATAATTTCAGTGTATTTGGACTTCTTCCTAATTGTAGTCAACAGCCATTAAAGGTTTTAATTCAGGTAAGATGAGATCATCATCATCATCATCTTCTTCTTCTTCCTTCTTTTAAATAGATGTGGGTATAGGGTATACGTGTGTGTGTGTGTGTGTGTGTTTGTGTTTGTGTGTGTGTGCTTGTTCTCATATGTATGTGACCTAAGGATCTCCCTTCTCTACCTCTCAAGTGTTGGGATTATTGGTGTGTGCCACACCTGCCTGGCAGGCTTTTCTGTGGGTTCTGGGGGGCAGGGATCTGAGCTGCACAATCCTCCCAGTTGCATGGCAGGTGCTTTCTCTGGGAGCCCAACCTCCAGATCTGCTTCTGAAGCGCTCTAGTTGTCGCGGACACAGTAGAGAAAGTTACAGCTATTGAGTAATAGCAGACCAGCAGGAGGGTGAGGGGAGGCAGACAGCCTGACGGACGTGGGTGGATCTGAAGGGAATTGGAGGGAGACTACCTGACTTAATGTTGAGTTGGCTTAGGTTAGGAGAAAGGAGTCATAAATGGCATTAGAAGTCTGGAATAAACGTGATGGCGGCATTTACTAAGATGGAAACATATTCGTAAGTGTGATAACTTGTTTAGAATATGTGGATAGTTGCCTAGTCAGATATTGAAGTCAGATATTGTGTAAAAATTGAACAGATATGTCTGTATCTCGAACTGCAGGAGAGTGGTGCTGGAGGTGTAGATATCTGATCGTCCACATGTAAATGGAGGCCCGGAGATAAATGAGGTTGTTTGTAGATGATGGCAAGACAAAGAAACTCAAAAGATTCCCAGGATTCAGAGAACACCAACTTTAAGAGACTGTGAAGGAGGAGACAGAAAAATCAGTGCGACAGATCCAAGTGATTTAGGGAATGTGTTTTCTCTCTCTCTCTCTCTCTCTCTCTCTCTCTCTCTCTCTCTCGTATGATGAGAAAATAAATATCCACAAAACCACAAAACTGAGAATTAAGAATTTAATACAGTCAGCTATTGGTGACTCTGAGCATAGCGTCAGTGGCATTTTAGAAACAAAGAAGCCTGCTGCACTGCCTTTGAAGGACATGGCAAAGCTGATGAGGAGGAGGTGGTCATGGACAGGCAGCATTTTCAGGGACTTTGTGAAGAAATCGAAGAAAGGGACGCAGCAGTTGCTGGACACGGGCAGCTGGGACTCCATTGGGAAGTGCCGCTTTGAGAAATAGCACTGTGGTTTTCAGTGGTGAGGGCGATGGTTTGGAGTGCCTGGGCTGGATTATTTTGAGGGCTAACCTTGTGTGGGAAGGTCCTCTTCCATTTTGGCAGGAAGGAGTGAAGGAAGACCTAAAAGTGGGGCAAGCAGAGTGGTCTATTTCCTGTGAGGACTTATTACTAGATGGCTTCCAGTGAGGAGAATAGTATTCTGCCGAGCTGTCTGGAGGAAAGTTGCATCTGACATTCATGCTTCTCCTCGCTCCCCCAAGTTAAGCGCATGCTTCACATTTCCCCTCCCAGCCTTGAGTCCGGTTTCTCTACAGAGCTCTCATTCCCTTTGGCTCCTCTGAGATATGCTCCAGGGTGACCTTCGAGGTGTTTTTGTTGCTGTTTGTTTTATTTTATTATTATTTTTATACTATTGCATTTCCCAAGTAGAACATCTGCCTGTGGCCGGACAGAACTAAGCCTGCGTGGTCTTTTTTTTTTTTTTTTTTTTTAAATATATATATTTATTTATTTATTATGTATACAATATTCTGTCTGTGTGTATGCCTGCAGGCCAGAAGAGGGCACCAGACCTCATTACAGATGGTTGTGAGCCACCATGTGGTTGCCGGAAATTGAACTCAGGACCTTTGGAAGAGCAGGCAATGCTCTTAACAGACAATGCTCTTAACCTCTCTGAGCCATCTCTCCAGCCCCCTTGCGTGGTCTTTGAAGAAGGATTTGTTTGTACCTCGTAGCCTACCTGGTTTTGTGTGACCCAGCCATAGTCAAGTAGTTGTGTGTTTTCTTAACATTCTCGTAGATTTTAAGTGATGATAAAGTAATGTGGGTTTTGTATTATGATGAATTAATGCAAACTTGCATTTTTGTTCTTTAAAGAGATTGAAAGATTGAATTTTTACCAGAGATACACATGTAAAAAAGTACATAACTTGGAAAAGTATAGATTGTTTCAGAATTGTGTAATTCTCTAAGCAATGATTTATTATGATGACTGCTTTTTTATGTCTGCCCTTCTTCTAATAAGTGTGATTTCTTTTCAAGCTTGTTCAGTGGGCGGCACACCTCATCCCAGGAAGTGGTTCTTTGCAGTGCAAGCCATATGCGGGTTTTATCAGGTAATGGCTGTTAGAGCAGGCCTTTCCTTCTAGGAAGAGTTCCATGAATCTACTTTGTTGAATGTCACTTTTTGATTTGTTGATTTTGTGATAGTTATTTGTATAGCTTGCGCTGTACAATATTGTATAATATAATATTGTAATGCTATTTCTAAAGCCTGTGCTATAAATGACTCCATGCCTCCTCTACTTACCACCATCTTCTGTTAGTTTTGTAGTTCTGACTGGCAAGAGATACATTTCGATGTGGACAAAGATAAAATAGAAGATGTTCTTCAGGCAAACCTAGAAGAATGTCAGAGTGCCGTCGAGAGCTTGGAAGAGGATGACAGCAACAGCCGGGAATCCCTGTCCTTGGCCGAGTATGCGTCAGTGCTTGTGTGTTGCCTTCAGATAGTCCACACTGGCCAGGCGTCTTGAGACAGAAGAGAAAAGATGGAATGTCTTAGCAATCATAGTAGGGGAATTTTAACCAACTGCAATATTTAATACTTCATTTTTGGAAGGCACTAGGCAGTTTAGCCCTGTCATCTACTCAGTATCTGAAAACGTCATTTTCACCTGCGCAACCGTTAGGGTGCTGTGTGCTCTGGCATGGTCTTTTCTTGAAGCTCAATCCTGCCTGCTCCTGTGGTAGCTGGACTAGAGGAATTAATTAGTGCTAGCAGCTAGCACTCAGACCCAAGCACATTGTTCTTTTGTTCTCTGTGGCTGAAATGTAGGAACACCCCCCCCCAATTTATATGCCTCTTCGACATTTCTGTTACTGTTTGTGGTCCACAGAATTTCTGAGGAGTGTCCATGGGACTGACTTCACATGTAAGCTTCTTGACTCTTGTTAGAATGTGAAAGCAGTCCAGGTGCTAAGTTATGACAATCACTTCCTGAGATATTCCGTTTTTGACTCATTGTTAAGCCCTTTCAGTTCAGCCTTTGTAGTGTGACAGGAAATGCTTTGGCTTTATTTTAGTATTCATAGCATACCTATCACTTGCATAGGCTCCTTCCTTCCTTCTTCCTGACTTCTGGTTTATCATTCACTGTTAGTGAAGGCAGCGCAGAAGAGGGAAGAACTGTGGAATTAGCAGGAGTTTGGAAAGTACTCTGGGTATATGAGGCAAAGGCGGGGACTTAGCTCATCTGGTTCTCTGTTTACTCATTCATCAAATGTGGCAGGTCTTTTAGGTGACTTTCTAAGATGGCACCATTGATCCTTAAAAAGATCTTATCAATTCATATTTTATCAATGAAGAAACTATCCGGTAGTTTTGCATGTGGCCTTATTTCCACAAGAGGGAGCCTGAAAACTATAGTTTAGCACAGGATGCTTTAAGGTTTTTGTTTTAGACAATTATCACCTCTTGAAAAAGGATTTAAATACTCTGATCTGGTATAATAAGTTATTCTGAGAACAAAATTTCACCATATGCATAAAATTTATATGCTTTTAGGAAATGTGACCAAAATTCCCTATTTTTTGTGAAGGCTTAGAAGTAACTTTGAAAAAAGCAGTGTCCTTTATTAAAACCTAATGCTGGCTTACTTTGGAGATTAGAAAAGTGCTTGGTCTATTATTTATATTGAGTATATAAAATATAAATTAGGGCTTTGTTCCCCTTATTGTTATCATCGGTTCTGTTTGGTTTTTGGCACAGTTGTGGGTAAGAACTGTGCTTGCAGGCTGAAGTCTAGCTTTAACACATAGTTAACATGATTTTAGGACACTTGTTTAAAGGAAAAATACTAATCTTAATGGCACATGGGTTTGTCAACAGACTAAAAGAAGGCAATGTGGCTGCTGTATGTGGCCATGTGGCACACAGATCATTCTTGTCTTTTTGATTATATGGTTTGTGTGTGTGTTTATACATATGTGTGTGTGTGTGTGTGTGTGTGTGTGTGTGTGTATGCACATCTGTGTAGGGTATTTTTCTCTAAAGCAATTCTTTTATTGTAGCCTATATGAAGAATCAGCAGAAAGTTTACATCAGTTATCAGACAAGCTTCCAGCTCCTGGTAATGCAATAACTGTTTTTGATCATTTGTGTTTTCTACTTTATATGAATGAGTGAAATTCAGTGTATTCTGTGGAACATTAATCCTGTAAATTCTGGGAAAAAAATAGCTTCTTTAACCTAGGTAGTTTGGATAACATTTTTTTATGGTGCAGTTAGCATACACATCACCAAATGGAATGTTGTGCAGTAGAACAAGGCTTCTTGATAAGTATTTTTTATAGGAACCATTTTTTGTTTCTAAAATGGGAAGCATATTTTATTTAATACTACATGATAATTATTCTTAAAACTTTTTTGTCCTAATGTACTTTTCTTTGTATTACTCAGTCATTGGTAAAATTTGGCACAGTTTGTAATCACAAATACTTTTACAGTTTTTTTATGAATGTTTTTATTATTGAATATCATTTATTGACCATATGTTTGATGTCTGTAAATATGTGATATATCATCCTAGGGACTGACTATACAGTGGTATGTAAAGTAGGTATTTATAAAGGAGCTTACACATAGGAAAAGTCTTATATTCAAGGAGCTGGTATTGAAAGCCCATTTTTACTACAGAGTCCTGTATGGAAAACAACCAAGGGCTTTGTTGAGATCACTCAATGGTTAATGGCACAGGCTGCTCTTGTAGAGGACCTGGGTTCAGTTCCCAGCACCCTCGTGGAAAATTACAGCCATCTATAACTCTGGTTCCAGGAAATCCAACGCCCCCTTCTATAAGTGCCAGTCATCCACTCAGCATTCATGCAGACAAACATACACATACTTTAGAGAGAAAACAACAGAATGTTTTCCCAAATAAACATTTTTATAAGTTTTTCATCCAAGGATTGAACCCAGAGCCTTGTACATGCTAAGCTACTCCCCAACCCATTAGATTTCTTTTAGTAAAATACGTACTAAAATATTATATAGTTGCTGTTTTTGTCAAATGCCTTTGCAAATTTTCATTTGTTTTCACTTTCATTTTAATTTTTCTGATCCTTCAATAAATGCATAACTTTGTGTAATTTAAACTGGTATGAAGTAAACCTTTCTCAGAATCTAATGATGCTAGTATAATTGGTTATACGTAATGTTTTATTGTCCTCTAAAAGAAATGATTTATTCGAGCATTGCAATTTTATACTCATTCATTCCCTTTTGGATAACAAAATTAAATGTAGGAAAATATAATGAAATTGCACAGGTTTTTTCCCCTGTTGAGTACAATAGCATTGATGATCTCCAGAGCAATGCATATAATTAACTACTGCTGGAGGATCGGCAAGCAATCACGATATCGTTCATTGCTTTCTACCATGTGCTAGCTATTTCCAGATAATATGGCGTGAACTCAAATGATGAGTACTTACAAATTTGGAGCTCCTGAAGATGTGTATTGTTTTGAAATACTCCTTTAGCTTCTGAATATGCTTAAAATTCAGTTGTTCAGAGCACCGTCTAAGCCACTTTAGATCTAACATCTTTGAAAAATTCTGGTTTTCTTTTCTCTAGGCAGAGCAATGATAGACATAATACTATTGCCTTCTGACAAAGAGCCTCCTAAATTAAAAGAGTGGCTGCCTGCTGTAGGGGCACTGAAGCATCTGAAGGAATGGCATGCAGCAAAGGTTACCATAGCAGGAGATCACTGTGACATGTAAGCACCTGTGGTCATATGTCATTGTTCTGCTCAGATCTGCTGCCAGGTTTTCAATAGACTGAGTGTTTGAAAACTACTTTAATGTGATGAGGTAATGTTTTCTGTGGCACAGTGATTAGAGAATTGCACCTTTTCTGAAACCTAGATTTTCCTCCTTTCATATTTCCTAATGTTTACATGTTTGATAAATCCTATCAGTGCTGATGTATAGTCAGTACTGAGCATTGGTTCGCCAAATTCACTGTGTACTTTCAAGCAGGCTTTTGATACCCAGTGAGCACCAGGGTGACCATTAGGCTGGATTTGTCCTGTTCTGTCTGCTTTCTGTGGTATATGCCAAGGTAGAAATAAATACACACAGTTGTATTTATGACACATTAGTAGAGGTCAATTATGCATTCTGGTTTTGATTCCAAAGTTAGTACTCAAACTGAATTTATGAACCTCATGATTTTTTTTTTAAAATTTCACAAATAAAGCACTTAGTAGAATTCTGACTAAGCCAGGCAGAGCAGTCGATTGCTGCTGAGTTTAGAAAGTGAGAACGCACTAGCTTCCCGCGTGGAAGTACAGGCAGAGTAGGATGCTAACAGTCAGCATCGCCCATGATCAAGTGATGCCCTGGAGTTCATAAAGCCCATGGAGGAACATTCGGCAGTTCTGTATTTGAATCCGAGGGAATGACATCGAGTCTGTGTGTACATCTGACACAGTTAAGCTGGCAGTAGCAGGAAGGTTTCTGTTTACATAGTAAGGAAGATGGCTCTGAATTTGTGGGACTACGGCAGCCCTTCCTCAGAGACTGACTTATTGGGTAATTAGTATTAATATAAAATTGCATTAACCCCTCTTAGGCTGTAGCGAAAATGTAACCATTAAAAATAAGAAAAATGGAATTACCATCGTTTAATTGTCAAATTGGTTTTTTGTTTGTTTTTTTAACAGTAATTGTCAGAAAATTGCAGACTACCTTTCAGCTAAGATTGTACCTTTTGAGGAGTTCAGAAATGCCATTGACTCAAGGGAACTGTGGAGGGGAGAGATTCATATACGGGAAAGAAAGGTAAACAGGCTTCTGGCTTTCACCGCCTACAGCAAAGTAGGCCTTTCGACTTGGTTTCCAGTACAGCTGACATCAACACCAGTGTCCCTCGGGAAGGTGTTCTACATTGACACCAAGTGGGGTTTTCTACAACGATCACAACAGCGCATCTGCTCCTGACGGTGGCCCATAAGCTGCATATTATCTGTGACTTGTTCTACTCTTAACTGAATCTTTAATTTTATTTGATTTTAATTATAGTATCAGCTGTCACTGTGATTATGTTTTAGGTATTACTGTTCTATAGTGTGGCTTTTTGAAAACAGTATTGGACACTAGCCAAGTTCATATTGTTAAACCAAGTCCTTTAATTTTTTTGCCAATGTTATCCACCAGAAAAAGTATTGGGAGCAGTCACCTATAGTAGTATTCTTAGGTGATCTCTGCCATGTACAAACCACTTATTGTAAAAGTTTTACTAGACTCTGGATATGTCAACTCTGTGATGGAAATTGTCACTTAGATTTTTTTAGTTCTAAATTTCTGAGATGAGTATTGGTGGTTTTTCTAAGTTATTTCTTTTTTTTTTTAAAGATTTATTTATTTATTATGCATACAGTATTCTTAGTACTCTGTCTATGTGTATGCCTGCAGGCCAGAAGAGGGCACCAGTTCTCATTACAGATGGCTGTGAGCCACCATGTGGTTGCTGGGAATTGAACTCAGGACCTTTGGAAGAGCAGGCAGTGCTCTTAACCTCTGAGCCATCTCTCCAGCTCCCAGTTATTTCTACTTTGTTTATACTAATGTGTTCATATTATATATGTCAGTTTTTTAGATAGGAAAGTTAAGACAGTTTCTTAATTCTGGAATAGTGTGCCATCATGAGTGGGCTCTTGCATTCCCATTGGTCTTTTGTTTTATTTTTTTGTACTTTTTCTCCCCATTTATCTTTTGTATTGACTTAAAGAAACATCCTATAAAACAATAGGAATAATGTGCCTAGTCTGTCTAGATTAACATAGTGACCCTCCTAGTTTTAGGAAAATTCAGTTTTTAAGGAAATCATCTCTGCAAATGGTGTTATTAGGAATAAATAAATAAATAAATAAATAAATAAACCAATATTCAGCCAAAGTGGAAGAGTTGGCCATATGAGCAGGAGCATTGCTTTTGGCTTGCATGTAGGCCGACCATTGACTCTGTTATTCCTTTAGTATGAAATTAAGCACTCATTAATTTATAAAACCTGGTGTCGCTCCATTGCTCTCCGCCAGCGGTCGTTCTCAGGGACTCTTGAGTGTTAATACCTGCATTCAAATCCTGACTTGGTTTCAACTTTGAATGACACCTTGGTACCATAGTTGTGTTTTTCTCAAAGACAGGGTGATAGTAATAATTCATAGAGTTTATTTGAGTTATATTATTTAGGGTGCAAGACAATGACACAGGAAGTCCGTGTTGTCCCATCCTTACTGTCACGACTTCTATGGTAACAGCATTTCTCATCACCCATATGCAATGGAGGTAAATGCTGTGAGGCACTGTACTACGTATACAGACAACTTCTGTCTGGATGTAATTTACAGACTAGTATTCAGCCAGGCATTGAATGTGTACCAAGGACGGTGCTTGGTCCTGTGGGCTGCATGAAACAGTTAGCATACTGTTGCTGACTAACCAAGGATCACTGCAAGTTTTTTTTTATGAAAAGTTGATATCAATTAAGAGAGTGATATGTACCAATAGGAAGAACTATTCTTGAAGCCTATGTATCAAAAAAAAAAAGTTCCTATTCGTATAGTTTATATTTAGAGTAAGGTCAGTTTCTTCTCAATACTTTCATTCTAATATAATATATCAGTCTTTACAGATAACACCTGTAACTGAGTTCTCTTGCTTTCTTTTCAGTTTGGATTTGAAATTAGTTTTCCCGAATTTTGTTTAAAGGGAGTTACACCTACGAGTATTAGTATGCATAATTTAAATACCTGCTTTCTTGCCAAAAAGATAGTGCCATCAAAGGATAAGAATGTTCTGCCTAAGGTATGTGTATATACATTTAATTTTACCTGCTATCATCCTTTTGTGCAGTTCTGTTTTATAAAATACATTTGAATCTTATGATTATTTGAATAATATGCATGATGTGTTCACTGGTATAGCTCATCTAACTCTTATAATTGAGTGCTTTGTGTGATGAGTACTGCATTCTTCTTTCTTTAAATGGGGTATAGGCTTGAATTTGACTGGAATTGGAGTTTATTCTCTGACCCCTTTAAGATCAACGAAAAGCGAGATGGCTAAATGCTGAAAGTTAGATGAAGGTTGAAGTTAGATAGGCCTGTTTGGAACTGGACTCTGTCACCTGCTGGAGATTAGATACGCCCTTGGCTAGACTGACAGCTCATTTGTGAAATGAGAGCGATGCCACCTTGCAAAGTTACTATGGAAATGAAATAAGGTAATATCGAGATTAGCATCTGATGCTGACCTGGTAAAGGCTTGATGTGTGGTATTAGACATGCCCGTTCTCTTCTCATATCTTTATAGATTTATTCTTTAAATGCAAGCAGTTATAAGACGTAATAATTAGAAGAATGCAGCTAGTTTTTTTTCAATATTGTAAAACAAACAGACGAGGAGGTCCTTTACGAGCACTTATGACATCTATTTGAAAATACCCAACTTAAGTGTGTAAAATACATAGATCTTGAAGTGATAGGATGTCAGATGATGCTTAATATTTCCTGATGAAAGGGCAATAGAGAAAAGGATGTCCTTTCTGCTGTGAATTCATTTCCCAATATTGTCTACAGTTACTTACTGTAAGCAACCTACCATGTCTGTATTTCACAGAGTTTTCATTTCTTTTCTAAACCTTATACTTAGAAGACTTAGTGACTTCACAGTCTCTTCTTTGGCAGTGTAATGGTTAAATGTAGTAATCTATCTTTAATCATTCTTTTTCTTTGCGTCTATTGAGAATAATGTTCAGGTCCAGCCTTTTCAATGAATTAAAGTAAAATTAATTAGGATAAATATTCCTACCCTGTATTAGTTACTTTTGTATTGTTGTGATAAAACACCATGACCAAGGCAACTTATTGAAGAAACAGTTTATTTGGGCTTATGGTTCCAGAGGGCTAGGAAGCAAAGGCATGGCAGTGGTAGCAGGAAGCCAAGGGCTCTCTCATCTTCAACCATAAGCACGAAGCAAAGAGAGCAAAGAAAAATCCCTTCTCTAGTGACATAACTCATCCAGCAAGCTACACCTCTTTAGCCTCCACAAACAGAGCCAGCCACTGGGGAACCAAGTCTTCAAATGCCTAGACTTTAGGGGACATCTTATTTAAATCATTACATGCATGCCTAGGGGGTGGGGAGAAAGAGATGGGGTGGGAAAACTAAAATTGTTTTTTCTTTGGCTGTGTTTTCTTTGTGCTTCCTGTGAGGCTTTTAAATTAAAAATCGCTAATTTATTTGCTTTCATTTCATTTACTGGGTTTAACATATTATACTATTTGAATTTCTTTTCCAGGTTTTCCATTATTATGGTCCTGCGTTAGAGTTTGTGCAGATGATAAAATTATCAGACCTTCCCTCCTGTTACATGTCTGACATCGAATTCGAGTTGTATCCTTTTGCTGCCATGTTCATTTTATTTTACTTTCTCTGGGTCCGGTAGGGTGGAGTAGAATTGGTACCAGCAGGTAAACTGGGAGCTTTTGCATTTGTTTGCCTTCCGTTGTATTCATGGGTTAATGCTCATGCCCAGGTGGAAACTCCTCCCCCTACCCTTGGGGTTCCTGGGAAAGGGAGTTCCTGCTCTCTCCACATTCTCCTCTCCTGCCTTTCCCCTTAGGCAATCAGCTTTTCTTTCCTTGTGGATCGCTTGCTGTGGGCAGGATTATGGAAGTCACACGGAGGTGACCGGACCTGGCTTCTCTGGTGGAGTTATGCTGCACAGTACGGCTTTAGTTGAATCTGCCTTTCCCATCACTTTCTTGATATACCCACATGTATATTTTATTGGTCTTCTGTCTTGAATTCTTTTATTTTGTTCTAAATGTCTTTTATAAATAACTTTACTTTTTCTGGAGTCTCTCAGTGACTTGTGTTATTTTCTTGATGCAGCACAGAGCAGAAAGAAGGATCATAGTGTGTAGCCATGACTTTTGGCTTCTCCTGCTTCAGTGAGAGCCACACTTTTCTCCCAATTCCAAAGTTGGGTTTCTAAAAGATCTCACTTGCAAGAATCTACTTGTCCTAAAAAAAAAAAAAAAAAGAAAAGAAAAAGAAAAATCAAAAAAGCACACAGTAAGCCATTTCTATGATCTGCATTTAGATGTAGGATCATGCCCTAAGATAGTTCAATATGTTTTTCCTGGTCATGTTTTTTTAAAAAAAGTAATTTATCCCCTCATCCCTTCCCCATGCCTCAAGTACTATGTTAATGCTTCTAGAATAGGCACAAGGCTTCCCCCCAGTTTGGATCTTTGTTGCTTATGAGCGTCAGAGGGGAATGTTAGGACTTTTTGGAAAATCCAGAGTAATTTCTACACCCATCAGACTTGCTCAGATGACTCTCTTGGGATCCATATGATTAATGTATGAACACCAGTTGGCTGATAACATCTTTCTGTACATGAGTAAATGGAAATGCCACCATATGTATCTGGAATATTCAAAATGTGTTTTGGGAGTGGAGCACTTGTGTGTAGGTCAGAGGACAGTAAGTAGGGGTCGCCTCTCTCCTTCCACCATGTGGGTTGGGGAAGGCATGGGCTCCTGTACCCCTAGAGCCACGCCTGACCAGCCCAGGACAGACATTTTCTATTACATAATTGCTGGTTTGAAGCACAGCACCAACCTAGCATTCTTGAATTTTTTTTAATGCATGATTTTTTACTTATTTCTTGTTTTTATAGTTTAGAGTAATGATAATCAGGACTAATAATCAAGAAAATAATGTGCAAGGGAAAGACTAATTGGTAATTTTTATATTTAAGCTTAATGAATGGTTTTCAGTGAATTATGGGAGAGTGAAATAATCAAACTTGTTTTTCCAAGTCGAGTTATTTCCCGGTTACTGTTCTCTGATTCTTTAACTCCCTAGTACAGAGAGGTGACCCGAAACTGCACGAGGCAGAATTCCATGCTGCTGTTGGAGCAGCTCTCTTCTCTGTGTGGCAAGGTATACAAGATTTTTTTTGAATTTGTTTTTTAATCCTTAAGGACATGATAAAAAAGTAACTATAACTCTTGCTCAAATTTGGTTTCTTTAGCATAACATGCCTTTGGCAGTAATTTATGTTAAAATATTGCTCAAGTGTTTTGTAGACAAAGTGACATTTGATTTTATAGGAGATTTTCAGAAATAAACCTTATGAGCAATGATTTTAAGAGTTATTTCAAATTTTAGAATGCATCATTAATTTCGTCTTTGGTGATATCTCATTCCAGCTCTGGGACGCTATTTGTACGCCTGTGTTGTCCTTTCATAGCAGAGGTTGAGATGAAATGACTTAAAACATCATTGGATGGTTATATTGTTAAAAATTACCTCTATATTCCAGTTCTTCCTAAGAGATTTGTATCTCTTTTAATAGTTACATGCGAATATCATATGATATATTTGATGTCTTTTGGACATGTTTTTAAAGCTGTAAAAATACAGAATCCTAAGTAGAACACTGTATCTAAAGTCCTGTATCATTTTAAAGAAGAAAACACAAAAGTTTTTATTTCCTTGTAGAGATTTTGTCAACTGTTGCATTTCTATAGGAATGATTTTGAAAGGATAAAATACTGACTGCTTTATGGAGCATTTCTTGCTCCTTCAGGACCAGCCTGTTAGCAGATGCTCCTGAGAGGAAATAGTGATTAATGCAATTTAGCCATTTCCCCATGCTGTTATAGTTAGACCGTGCTTGGAATTCCCTTAGAAAACTGACACATACTGTAAAGTAATGAGATTTTGGTTGTAAGATGCCTTCCTATATGATCCCCAAGGATTTGGGAGATTTCAGTCCCATTTCCCTGTACATTTAATAGTGTTTAGATTATATGACAGAGTGTTTTTGATGTCCTAGCCTTTGATAATGTCAAGCCAGACTTACACATGTGACTGTGATTTGTTTAGATCAGATATAAAATAATCCCGAGTCTATCTAGTTATCGAAGGTCATGCTTAAGCCAGAAGGGAATGAAGTTATCTAGTATCTCACGTGCAGCCATTTTGTTTTAAGCTTGGTTTTGGGACCATGACTGTAAATCGTCAGCGTGTGGTGCACAGGTGAGGCGTGTGTGAGGCCTTCCTCTGCATGCAGCTGTGGGGTGGCGCTGTCCTAGTTAGGGTACTGCCGCTGTCATCAAACACCGTGACCAAAATCAAGTTGGGGAGGGAAGGGGTTTATCTGGGTCACACTTTGATCCACCACTAAAAGAAGTCAGGACGGGAACGCGGACAGGGCAGGAAGCTGGAGGCAGGAACTGTTGCAGAGGCCATGGAGGGGAGCTGCTTATGGGCTTGCTTCCCCATGGCCGCCTGCTTCAGCCTGCTTTCATATAGAACCCAGGATTACCAGCCCAGGGATGGCACCACTGACCATGTGCCGGACCCTTCTCCAGTGGTCGCTAAGAAAGTATCTTATAGCCAGATCTCATGGAGGCATTTTTTCAATTAAGACTCCCTCCTCTCTGATAAATCCAATTTGTGTCGAGTTGACATAAAACTAGCTAGCACAGGTGTTCTGTGACTTACACAATAAAGCTCTGAATTTGAAGCTATTTATTGGGTTATAAATTTTCTTTACATTTTCTTGAAAAAGTAATGAAGAGCTGCTTCTTCCTTGAAGTTGAGTGCTGTATATGTAACGCTTTTTAAAAAAAAATTAATTTTACTAAAACGCTTTTCTTTAGTGTATAAGAGATGGATTTTATTGTGACATTTTCATAATATGCTTTGTTGTTATTGGACTCTTGTTTGTTTTATTGTTGTTGTTTATCAAAAAAACCTTTGTCCTACAGTGTGTCAGATGCTTGTTCAGATATTAAAGACAGCAGGTAGACAAGACCCTTCTTCGGTGCCTAAGATGTAGTAATCTGTGTGAACATCAGGAAAGATCTTGGTTTAGTCTCTCATCCGTCTGTCTCTCTCCTTGATTAGCAGACCTTGCAGGGAAGCCTTTCTTCATAGAGTATACAAGGCTATTAGGAAATCTAAGAAATTGGTTAGGAAATCTGTTTTTAAGGGAGTTTACAAAGTTTGAAGTCTGATTTCAGTAGTGATTGCTCGTTAAAGAGGACCTGGTGCAAAGAGCAGATCAAGATTTGAAAGTGAGGTTTGAAATGTGCTTCTAGCCTTTGTGAGTCACAGAGTAACCCAACTCAAGTCTCAGGAAGTTGTCTGAGGGTTAGCATGTGGGTGAGAATAAATGGTCAGATCCAAGTCTGTTAGGATCCAGTGTAAACAACTGACATGTTTATTATAGAAAATGAAAACTTGGGAGATTAAGGGATATATGTTTTCATCTTTGTTTTAAATATTTGTTGCAAATGTTTAATCACAATTAGGCTGTCTCAAAAATGGGGCCACGGCAGTAGGTCATGACTTAGTACATATGTTATGTCTAGAAGCCTCGATAGACAGCTAGCTGTGAGTGAGAACTTCCCTGGCATGTTCACCTTTCCCACCTTCCAGCCGTGGTGACTCTTCTCCCGTAGTCTACATTTTGCACAATGATGTCTTATTTATGAAAGAACTAAGTTCTAATATTCAGAGAATTAGATTTGTCTTTTATATTTATGATTATTTTCTGTTGCTAAATAGCTATACTTCTAATTGCTAATATTTGCATAATAGATACTTTTAGAAAAACTTTCTCTATAATAATGAAAACATTTTTCCTTAATTTTTTTTATCTGTAATTAAGAATGCATAAGTAAAAATAATAAATAGCAACAGAACTAACATTGTAAGATGCTAATTCCTTGTGACGTATTCATGCAGCTAATCCATTTACATTGGGCAATTAAAAACAGATTTTCATTAGGTTTAAGATATTTGACTAATGCGTTGCCTAAATTTCTCTGGAGTTTTTTAAAATTAATGTCCTTTATTGGAATGTGCTGGCTGATGTAACTACATTTCTAAAATTGGCGATATAACTTCCAAGTTGTAATTTGTTTTATTTAGTCCTTAATCAAACTGAGAATTTAGATAAATACATTATAGTGATTCTTTTGAGCAAATATTTAATCAACATCTGGATGCTTAGCCTTGAGAATACAAATACGAAGTTGAATTTGCTTATAAATCAGCTGGAAGCTGCTGTGTGTTTTGGGAGAGGGTCTGATTTGTTACCACTGCATCTTACCTGCTAGCATTAAATCTTTTATTTCTGGGAATGAAAGCTTCTTTTTTGCCCTTGGATGTATTGTGATTTTTAAGCCACAAAAATAATCAATACAGTTAACGTTTCTAAAGTTATGGCACCATACATTTTTGGTACTAGGTCTCACAGTTAGTTCCTCGTGGTTTTGTAGATGAACAAAGACATCATACCAACAACCTAAATGTTCCGAAAATAGGAATAACAAAATGTCTTAGTTACATTTCCTGTTGCTATGGTAAATACCCTTGCAAACACACCTTGAGGAAGGGTTCAGCTCACAATTCAAGGATACAGTCTATCATGATGGGAAGCTTGAGGTGCCAGGCCATATTACATCTAGAGTAAGGCACGAGAGAAGAATGATTGTGTGTGCCCAGAATGCTTGCCCACTACATGCAGTCCTGGACCCAAGTGATGCCACCCACTTTTAGGGAAGGTCTTTCTACTTCTTTAACCTAATTAAGATAATCCCTCACAGGCCTGCTGCTAGCCTAATCCAAATAGCTTCTTACAGGTGTGCCCAGAGAGAGGCTTGCTTCTTATGCGGCTCTAAATCTTGTCTAGTTGTCAGTCAACCCTGACCATCAGAGTTTTCAGAACTGATGACCTTAGTAGAAAAGAGAAGATAATAATATAATTTTGGATCTGTCTTTCTATTTTGCTTTTTTGCTTCTCTCTTTTGTGGGGGAAGGGCCTGGGGGGGGTCTTAGATTTTGCAGCGACGTCCTTGAGAGCCATACTCAGTGAGTGTTAAATGTGTGAAATGTGACATTCGTCAACGGCGGATTTCAGTCTGCGGTCAGTCAGTGGGTACTGTGTTCTTCCCTCAGGTCGGTGCTCTTTTCGTGCTGCCGTGTACGGTTAGTAACGGACTCATCCCACCTCCCAACCAACTGGCTTCAAGAAAGTGGAAGGAATACATGGCTAAGAGGCCCAAGACAATCAGTGGTAAGTACTAAGTCTTTCAGTTGTTTTATTGGTACATAATATCTTTATTGGAAGTTACTGTTTAGTACCTCTAACCATGTCCATTAAGAAAGGCAGTACTCCAAAGGCAGAACTCGCGTTAATTAGGTAGCTACTTATATTGAATATTGAATGCTTAGACACAAAATAGGTGAAAATAAAATGGTTCATTTATTATATGAGCCTGTATGTACAATTTTCCGAAGACACTAGAACTTAATTATTTAACAGGTTGCTTAGACCACACAGCATCCTAGGTGTTTTAGCAATATGACTTTTTAAAGAAAAGATTTATTTATTATGTATATAGTGTTCTGTCTGCACACATGCCTGCATGCCAGAAGAGGGCATCAGATCTCATTATAGTCAGTTGTAAGCTGCCAGGTAGTTGCTGGGCATTGAACTCTTGACCTCTGGGAGAATAGCCAGTGCTATATATCTGAGCCGTCTCTTCAGCCCAAGCAATATGGCTTTAATAATAACTCTGTACATTGGTTATGTACATGTCTCATGTTACAGATAAAAGTGTCGGGGCTTAGAAAACTTAGAGAGCAGGTAACTGACAGAGCCTTGGTGTGAGTTCTGTCTCCGCCTGTCACTTGTTCTGGGGCTTGCCCCCTAGCACTTTAACCTCTAGTAATCTAGGGTGTTCAATGTAGAGGGCACAGAGGTCCTTGTGCCCACAGATAAGCACTAGGAAAACCAGGAATATTACCGGGTTGTCTCTTTATAGAAAGAGATGTACATCTGTTTCCCACCCAGAGGGCTGGGAGCAGGGGTGGTTAACAGCCTGGTGACCTTTGTTCTGTCTGTATGACTGAGACCACACTGGATCTTCCCCCAGACCCCTAAGAGGTCACATATACTCCATCTACAGACCCATCTTTATGAAAACGGTCACATACGCTTTACAAAGAGTGTCAGTGTAATCATTTTTTAAGCTTTATTGTGTACATGGGACTGAGTTAATTATCACCAGAAAACTATTTTTCCAAATTGTGCTATACATAAATATACCTAAAAAAAACGGCCAAGTGTCAAACCGTAGAAGCTTGAACCAATTCCAGCTACTGAGTCGTGCAAAACCGGACTTCCTTCTTGTCTTCATGGCTCGTTAGTCTGCTGGCCGTGGTGTTTCTGGAGACCTCCACGGTTCACGTTATTATTGGAGCCTGTTGCACAGTGCTCGGGCATGAGTAAGTGCGGGTTTAACTGTTTCAACTGCTCATGGGGAAGGGGTACAGCTGTGACTACAAAATCCGATTTACAGAGCAGTGGTATAGTCAGGTTTCCCTCATGCTGCATACTGTGTTTCTCAGCACTTTGTGTGTCTGTGACTAGTGATATATAGAGAGCATTTGCATTCCTTAAATAAACTGAGTCTGTCCTGGGCAGCTCCTCACTGCTTGTTTTTGCCTTGTAACTTTGTACAACTTTAAGAAGTCTCTAAGTTGAAGTTCCTAATTCTAAGGTAGGTTGATGGCCGAGAATTGACAAGGATTTGTTTGTTTGTTTTCCACGTGATTTTTATTGTAACTAAGAAAATACCTTGTAGTTTGATTTCATTTTTTAGAATCACTGCCTCTTGAGATTAGGGATGAACAGTGGAAACTTGTGAATAATCATATGACATAGATCACAGGACACTGTTTGCAGGTTGGTGATTACTGATTAGTCCAGGTCATTAGCACTGATTAAACTTGCTCCTTGCAGGAGTTTTTCTTTTAATCTAAGAAACAGAGCAAAATTTAAGAGGATAGCTGATTAACGTCTTTCCTAGCTATGACCCTTCCTGAAGGGGACATTTGTTACTTATGATATTGACAAAGCAGAGAAGCCAAGTTTTGTGTGGAGAGAGGGAGGCAAATTTGATTATTTCAGTAACTTCTGGATCTGGGAACTTCCTTCCCTCCACTTACATCACTAACAGTGGCTTCTCTCAACGGCCCTCGTTAACTCTTCAGGCCATTCCCAAACCATAACTGTGTTTCTTCATCATTGTTCTCGAAGGCTCTAGATTAAAGCTTATCCTATTTCCCAAAACACCTTCCTGGTTGTATTTCTTTGTGACTTTGTCAGTCATTTTAATTAATTAATTCATCCATCCATCCATCCATCCAGTCAAACGTTCTTTGGTTTATTCACCTAGACATGGAGTGGGGTACAGTCCACCAGACACAGTGCAGTAATTTGGGGATTGCTGCTGAAGGAGACACACTTTGTATTCCACTCACTGTTTTCATGCTGTTGCGAGAAAAGAAGTGTTGAGAAGTAATTGTACGTCCTCATATAGCTTTGTGTTTAGTAAGAGTTGAGTGGGACAATCCTGGGGACACTGTGTGAAAAAAGCAAGCTGTGCATTGATTAGATATTATTTGTGCTAAAAAGAACCCCTCAATATGTGCGTTCATCATTCATACACATTTGTGTATACATTGTTCAAATTTTCAACAGACATTTTAATCTGTGGTTTATTAGGACTGTTTACATGCTTGACCCACATTAAACAAAGTCTTGAAGTTCACATTGTAGTTCTCAACCCCAAATTGTCCCCTAGTTAAGTGTCTTAATGTTTTCAGGCCTTTTCTCCTAAGCTGTTTTCTCAGTCAGGACCAGTTCTGCCATCACACTGACAATCGCCAGCAGACTCTTGAACATACTGGCCTTTGCAGCTGTGTGGGTTCTCCTTGCTGCTTCCCGCTGTTTAATATTGTAAACTGGTTTTTAATATTGTAAATCTGGTTGATACACACAGGTACTTAGAAATATTTGTTAGATTGTAAGTGGGTTATGTATTTCCAGATAGTAATAACTGCTGTCTCAACAATGACAAAATGAACCTGGACTCACCCATGAGCCATGAGCCAAAGTCCGTGTCTCAGTTGTTTTCAGTTCCTCAGATTTCTTTCCTTGTAAAGCACATGCATGTTTTTATTTAAACTACAGATGCAGTTGCTTTTATAGATGAAAAGTTCTTATTTAAGTCGCAGCAGATCCCTGTGGTGGGAACTAGGATTTCAAACTCAGTTTGAAATGCGCTTTAAAGTCTAGTGGCAGAAACGCTTCTAAAAGATAGTAAGCAAAGTGCTCGAAAACCATGCTATGGAGAAAACTGGGAAGGACTTTTACAAACTGAGGAAATTGTCAACCCTGTGTGTCTGGGAAGAAATTTCTTTGTATACAATTCACATGAAAGGGCAGCTGGGTAATGAAAAGTGCTCGGGTTTTCATGCAGGCATGTCATAAAACTGTTTAAAAAATCCAGTGATCATCATCTTGTCATAGAGATGAGATAAAAATTGTTATCTGTCAGTGTTAGAGACCTACTCTGTGTTATGTACATTGCATTTATTGTCTTTGATTTTTGGAATATTGGAAAGTGATTTTTTTTACGAGCACATCTATCTTTGTTGCAATGACAGAATTTGGATATCTAGAAATCATGATCTTGTCTAAAGGCCTCCACAGTCTCCTTTGCCGGAGATTCTGCTGAAAGGGATTTTTACAGCGTGGCCTTTTGTATTTCTCACTTGACATTTATGGAAGTCATTCATTCTTAGCTAGCAAAATAAAATAGTGTCTAATTATTTTAGAATTTGAGATGTTTGATAATTTCAACAATTATATATTTGTGTTACTTCATTTATGCAAAGCTGGAATTCTCTTGAAAAGGAAAAGACAGTAAGTACTTTGCATGAAAAAGTCTTTTTATTACTGAAAAGCCCAGTAGCCTTTTAAAGGTGGTAGACTAATAGAGACTGCTGACACGTCTTCACGTGGGGACACACGTGCCTTCCTCACATTTATGTCACATGACAAACATGCTTCAAAATAGTGGACTCAAAGGGATAAGGTCAAAATGACAGCACATAACTGACTTACAAATCTTTTCCATCATGAGAAACAGTAAATTTTAAATAAATTGTAGTGGAAGAGACAAGATATTCTTTCAGTCAGGAACCTTCTTTGGGATGGGTCATGATATGTGCTGCATAATGAAATAGTGGTAAATTGGAAGGTTGAATTAGTATCTGCTGTGTTCTTGAGTCTGTGGAATTAAGTTAGAAACCAGCAGCAAAAATCTGAGGACTCCCTGAAGCATTTGGAAGTAAGCATGCTCCTAAGGGTCTTAAGGATTAAGGAAATTAGAAAATAGGTTTTTTAACCTGTGTTTGTAATTATGTATCTATGTCTGTGCCAGTGTATATGCGTGTGGCAAGCTGCAGGCTTGGTAAGAGACCCTGTCTCAATATATAAAGTGGAGATCAATCAAGAAAGATGCCTGATGTCAACTTTTGGCCTTCACACACCTGTACACACGTGCGCCCCCCCAATAAATAAATAAGTAAAAATCTTATACAACCTGAGTTCATAGACATTTACTTTAAGTAAAAATTATCTTAAAATGGATAACATCCAAATTTAAGAATTTAAACTGTTTAATATTTGTACACACTTTGCCTAAAAACGCATTGGAAAAATAAATGTATCAAAATTCAAAGTCTGTATGTTTTGAAAAACATTTAAGAATATTAAAAAATAAACATGCACGAAGAGGAAATAACTCCAATCATGTCTGAGCCGGGACAGATCCTTGCAACTCAGAAAGATGGCCCAGTGAACAAGTGGCTAAGTCTCGAATAATATACCAGTGCTGAAGACGTGTGGATGGCGAAAGCCCATGAAAGGCTGCTCAGCATCATTAGTCTTTTGAGACATGCAAATGACAACAGAACGTGATGCTAGAGGACACTGATTAGAATGGCTGTTACTGAAACCCATGAGTATCCCGTGTTGAGGATGTAGCAAAATTCACACATTTTTGCTGGGGAGGGAGATGCTAAATAGAACATTTTGAGATTAAACTTATACTTAATCATACAGTTCAATCATTCCATTCCTAGCTATCTACCAAGGAGAAATGGGTATATATTTTCACATAAGATTTCTGAGCAAATGATATATAAAAAAATAGACATAGACATAAAGGCTACTCTCAGCCTTAGAGAAGCATCTGTTTTCAGTGATCAGGGCTTAATGGAGAACTCATGGCTGCCTAAGAGAACCAGTAATGGGTCAGGACTTAGCCCTTATTGATCCACTTACTGCCCTCGCCATGGCAGGGAAAGTCATGGAAAAAAAGAGAAAGAATGTAGAGATGAAAGAGAGAAAGAAAGAGAAAGCCTGTAGACCTAGTGTAACTCGTGTGGCCACAAACTCACGGCAGTTTGTGAGTGTGCGTGGCTTGCACAAGACAAGCCCTAACTATTCAGTCCTGTGTGGGGAGGCAGGATGATTGAACCCTACCCTTGCTGACGAACTTTGGCCACTGATGGACTCTGGGAGATGGGGAGCCACTGCCTTCAGCTGTATAAACTCATCGGGTTCCAGTGAATTGTTCTAATTTGTAGGCCATACAGGTGACTCTGGCTAAACCCAGAGGGACAAAAAAACAAAACAAAACAAAAAAACCATCAAATATGGAGAAGAGATTAGTAGGGAAGAGGTGGTGGATGGGAAGAGAGGAGACCCACAATGGTCAGATTACCAGCCCCTGCTGTTACCACGCTCAGAGGGCTTTTTGTTGTTTGCTTGTTTGTAAGGCTCACTGAGTCCCCTTAGAAGTAAATGTAGGGCTTTGTTCTTCTTTCTAGTCCCGTGATTCCTAGCACCAGCTACACCCGAGAACAGTTCAGTGTCCCTGGACAGGTGTGCTAATGGAAGCACCTGGGCTGATTCACATATGTCTCCCCCGAGTTACGTACGTCTCCCCATGTTGCATATGTCTCCCCATGTTACACACCCCCCATGTTACATACGTCTCCCTCATGTTGCATACATCTCCCCATGTTACATAAATATGTCTCCCCTTGTTACATACATCATCCCCATGTTGCATACATCTCCCTATATTACATACGTCTCCCCATGTTGCATATGTCTCCCCATGTTACACACACACCCCCATGTTACATACGTCTCCCTCATGTTGCATACATCTCCCCATGTTACATAAATACGTCTCCCCTTGTTACATACATCGCCCCATGTTGCATACATCTCCCCATATTACATACGTCTCCCCCATGTTGCATACATCTCCCCCCATGTTGCGCGCTTCAGCCCCAGCTGGAAAATCAGTTACTGAAGAGAATCTCTCAAGTGTTCCAGGACAGAGTGAGAATGGAGAAGTTGAGTTTCAGGACTTCAACCTTTTCCCGAAGAAAGATAACAGTTCCAGAGTAGTAAATAGGTCTCAAACTTGAGTCTCACAGGGATCGAGGATAAACATTTTGTAAGCTCTGCAATATTCTTTGCCTGTTTTGCAGGAGTTATCATGTTTCCTCTGCCTATATAACAATAAGGAAGTCATTGTTCATAATTGGGGGCCCTGGGATAGCCTCTGAATACATTTTCTATTCATTGTTGTTTCAAATCGTATGTTGTAAGTGTTGTAATGGAAAGGAAATATATTTAGCTTATGAACCTGATGTTACTTATTTGAAATGGCTGATAGAATTTGTAAATCCTTGTTTTGTAATCACCACAGTAGGAGACTGCATACAGTTGTAAATACAGCTATCAGGTAAGATTGTTTCTATAACTGAGCCACTGGTATTTTCTTGAACAGTCTTATTCACAGCTAAAGTGTTTGCTAACTTGTTCAAAGCTTAGTTGGGGGTGGGGTACAGTGAGGGATCAGTGTTGGCTGTGTGTGATTGGAAGTTGGAAGGTGCTTTAAGAATGTAAAGTTAGTACTTTTTTTTTTTCCTTTTGTGTGTGTATAAGTGATCTCAGGCATGTATTTGTGGCCCTCTACTTGGCCCTATGAACTATTTCAAATTTGATTTTATAACTAAGCAATATCATTGTTATAAAGAGTATAGCTTCCTAAGATGCCTACAATGAAGTCTAGGTTGTATGTTGATATTTACTTGGCATGATCATTTTTTTATTTGTTTTTTTTTTTTCAAGGCACGGTTTCTCTGTGTGGCCCTGGTCATCCTGGAATATACTTTGTAGATCAGGCTGGTCTTGAACTTGGCATGACTATTAAAAGAACTGTTTTATATTGTTTTTCCTTTCTTAAAGATAATATATAAATAATTGTCAATATGTCAGGATATCTTAGTTTGTCAGTATGTTCTACCCAGCTGTCTGAGATGTTTTTATTTTTGCTTATATTCATATGAAATATTGTTTTCCTTTATATTGGATTAATTTTATTTTTGAATTGTTGAACTTTGAACAAAATATGAGTGTTTGGAGGTTTTAAGACCCACTAAGAAACTTACTGACATAAGATGGTGGCCTCATTTTATTGCAATAGAAATCTGAAAATGGAGCTAAGTGGAGGAGCGCTTTCCTAGCACGTACTAGGCCTGGGTTTGAAGTCTAACACCAGAAGAATGGTAATTTTTTTTGTTAATGAATTTCTAATCATAGAATATACCTTCACTATGGTTTATGTTAATTTGTAAAATTTGATGCAATTGACCCTTGGTAGTTTCCCATTTTTTTGTGTGTCACATCGAAAATGCTTTTATGTCTTGGTGAAGGAGCGTGCAAGGCAAACATTGTTTCATTGGTTGAGAAAATACAGCCTTCAGAAATAGAGATTGTTTTTTATACTACGTTCCCCTCCCTTCTTTAGGAAGGGTGATCAGAACTAAAGAACTGCTAATTGTAAGTCTGGTGCTTCCTGCGGAGTTTACGTGAGGGTTATTAAGTAAGTCTTCAATTAGCACCTGCCAACAGTCTGAGACAGCATGTTTTTAGTGACTGCAGTTGTGTTGGGAGTTGTTAAAGTCAATATTTTTCTTTGGAGGAAAGTTAAGGTGCTGTCATTGCAGAATTCAGTGTTTACAGGGCTCGCAAAGTTCCAGGCTAATACACACACAGAACGTAGGCGAGAGACATGTACAGCTTGAACCACGAATTAAGGTCACTCTGTCTTTTGGTAGAATCTTGTGTTTCTTTTCTAATTACCATAATGTAAGTTCATTTCTAGAAGAACTGTTTATGGATAGAAATGGTGTCTTTGTTGTAATGTAATTGCAAAAATTATGTGGTACATATCTTGTTTAGGAGTAAGCACTTACAGATCATATGTGTGGGATTTGACTTGCTTTGATAAAATTATTGTAGTGATTTTATTTCAGTGTTTTTTGCATATGTGTATGTGTATCAGTATAATATATATATATACTATGTTCACTATCATTACCCTCTCATGAGATGTGTGGTTTTCTACTGTAAACACTCAGCTAGGGACTGAAGAAAAGAGCCCTGACTGCTCTCCCACAGGACCTGGGTTCTATTCCCAACACCAACATAAACATCTGTAACTCGAGGGCCAGGGGATCCCACATCTGACCTTCCATAGGCACTAGGCACTCATGCAGTGCATAAGCATGCATTCATGCCAAACGCCCATATACATTTAAACAAAGAAAAGTCCAGTTATGGTATCTCACTTCCCAAAGTTCTGGAAATTGTGCAGGGGAAGAAATGTACATGGTTACCTCGTGGTGACTCACAGCTTGCTACCACATTTTATAAACAGCTTTCTGCTTCCTCTGTGTTTGACTGGTGACTCCCGGGACTCCGCCCCTCTTCCCAGCTTGGTCCTAGTCTGGCTTTATCACCCAATCTCTTCCTGCCCAGCTATAGGCCAGTCAGCTCTTTGTTAACCCATAGGAGTAATACATTATTACAGTGTGCAAAGATTGTTCCACAGCATCTCAGCACGCTTTGAGAGTCAGTGATCATTATTTCAGAACTCCACTTTCACTGCTTGTATTGCCCAGGCATGGATTCAGTTTTTAGAGCATGAACTTTCTGTCTTGAACACTTTAAGGCATCGCTGGATCACCTCTGATATCTTGTAAAATGCAGCTGTTGTGTAAATAGAGTTTGTGCACGTTTAAATGAACATGCGTCCCCCTCCCCATATTTCTCTCTGTAGTTGATTGAATTCAGAGAAGCAGAACCAGTGGAAGGTCGTTTTTCTGTCTCTTCTCCTTTTACCAGCTGAGTTGTGTATGCTTGTAAGTGGCAGTTTATTCTACTTGGACGAAGTGGAGGGTATGTTGAGACAGGCAGATCGCTGGAGCTAGCTGGCCAGCCAGCTTAGCTGATGGGTGAGCTCCAGGTTCAGCGAGAGAGACTGCCTCAAAGTAATGTGGGGAGTGACTGAGGAAGGCACCATGTGTGGACCTTCGCTGCCACACATATGTGTACATATATACACCCACGTACGCACATGTACATACTACATGAATACATATACCCCACATACATCCATGCATTTCTTTCTCTCAAACACTTACACTGGAAATTGTGGACATGTCTGTATTAGAAAGAAACTATGGAACACGAGTAATTTGGAGTGGAAGAATGAGTCCCTGATGATTAAACAGAACAAAAAGCTCTTTTTAAAATTGATTTTATTGAGCTCTACATTTTCTCTGCTCCTCTCCCCTCCTCTCCCCTACCCTTCAGTCCTCTCCCATAGTCCCCATGCTTCTAATTTACTCAGGAGATCTTGTCTTTTTCTGCTTCCCATGTAGATTAGATCCATGTATGTGTCTCTTAGGGTCCTCATTGTTGTCTAGGTTCCCTGGGATTGTGATATCTGACTGGTTTTCTTTGCTTTATGTTTAAAAACCACTTATGAGTGAGCACATATGATCATTCTGGGTCTTTCTGGGTCTGGGTTACCTCACTCAATATGATGCTTTCTAGCTCCATCCATTTGCTTGCAAATTTCAAGATAACATTTTTTTTTTCTATTGTGTAAATGTACTACATTTTCCTTATCCATTCTTTGGTCGAGGGGCATTTAGGTTGTTTCCAGGTTCTGGCTATGACAAACATGCTGCTATGAACATAGTTGAGCACATGTCCTTGTAGTACAATTGAACATCCTTTGGGTATATACACAAAAGTGGTATTACTGGGTCTTGAGGAAGACTGTTTCCTAATTTTCTGAGAATTCGTCACACTGACATCCAAAGGGGCTGTACCAACTTGCATTTCCACCAGCAATGTAGGAGTGTTCCCTTTACCCTACAACCTCTCCAGCATAAGTTTTCATCAGTGTTTTTGATCTTGGCCATTCTTACAGGTGTTAGATGGAACCTCAGAGTTGTTTTGATTTGCATTTCTCTGATGACGAAGGATGTTGAACATTTCCTTAAGTGTCTTTCAGCCATCTCAGATTCCTCTGTTGCGAGTTCTCTGTTTAGCTCTGTACTCCATTTTTTTAATTGGATTATTAGAACAAAAAGTTCCTATGTTTTATTGACTTTCTACTTCAACAGGACTTAACTAAATGGTCAAACAAATAGCTCCAAATGTATCGTGTGACAGCTTGTTGTATCATAAAATACCATGGGAATGTCCAGACATTCTTTCCCAGAGATCACAGTTGTCAGGGGATGAACAGCGTTTCCCCACTCTTACCCAGGCCATCCTTCTTCAGTTCCAGATGTTGCTGTGAAAGGAGAGTACTCCAGCTACTACCTCCTGGTGCAGGGCAATGGCAAGAAACGGTGCAAAACCACATTGCTCCACTCAGCCAACCAGATCAATGGCTCCTTTGCACTCAGTTTCATTCATGGGAAGATGAAAATGAAGCGGGAAGAAGCCACATTGAGTACGTATTAACTTAGCTAGAAGAGACCCACTCCCACACTTATTTGTATTGCAGTTTATTTACATGGTTTCAAGTGGAAGGAATAATAATGAAACTCCATGTTTGCCATTAGTTTACCTTTTTTTTTAGTACAACATTTTTTTCTCTATATAAAATATTTTGGTCATGTGCTGTCCCCTCCTCCATCTTCTCTTAGATCTTCTGTACCTCCCTACCCACCCCAAGTTCATGTTCTTTCTCTCCCAGGCTCTATAAAAACAAAACAAAGCAAAATCACCCCCCTCCCAAAATAGAAAATCAAAACTAACAAAAATCAATAAGGTAAAAAATACCAAGCAAAAACAAAAAGCACACAAAATACATGGAGTCCATTTTGTGTCAGCAATCTACTCCTGGCGCGGGGCCTGCCCTGGATTGTGGTTGATATACCCAGTTGACACTCCACCAGAGAAAAATTGATTTTCCTTTTCCAGGCAGGTGTCAATTGCCAGTAACTGCTTTGGTTAGGGGTGGCACTATGTGTCCACTTTCCTGCCTCCATGCTGGAATTCTAATATAACCTTTTTATAAGTTTAAATGAAGAGAATTAGTTCCTTTACAATATACAAAGTAAAGATTAGCTCTTATCTTTCAATTTCAAATACCAAATTGTTAATGTTTACTGCTTTCAACACTAAAAACAATTTTTTAAATTCCCATTTATTTTCTCTCAAGCTTCTTTTACTTCATCTATTTTGCTTTTCTTTTTTCTCTCTTAAGTTCTATATTTTGATTCTATATTAAGTTCTATGTAGAAGGAGCGGTGGGCCGCTTCCCGCCTCCCAGCTAGCTTTACCCCTGAAATAATTACACGGAAACTGTATTCTTTTGAACACTGCTTGGCCCATTATCTGTAGCCTCCTATTAGTTAACTCTTACATATTGATCTAACCCATTTCTAATAATCTGTGTTGCACCACGAGGTGGTGGCTTACCAGGAGGGTTCTAACCTGCAGCTGGCTTGGAGAGGAGAGTCATGGCGACTGCCTGCCTCTGTTTTCTTTCTCCCACAGTTCTGTTCTGTCTACTCCACCTATCTAAGCTGGTGTCCTATCAAAGGCCAAGGCAGCTCCTTTATTAACCAATGAAAGTAACACATAGACAGTTAACCCTCCTCCATCAGTTCTACATTTGGTTTTATATATATATGTGTGTGTGTGTGTGTGTGTGTGTGTGTGTGTGTGTGTGTGTGTATTTGTGTATGTATTAGCTATGCCAATAGGTGTATTACTCATAGACAGGAAACAGAGGGACAGAAACAGCCCAGGATCCATCACAAACCAGCCTCCCAAGACTTAGATACAAGGTGCACATGGAGCCTTGACTCTTGACTCCTTGTGTCCTACTTATAACGCAGTTGAGTACACTTGAGGGCATCCTTCCCTGGGTTGCATGCTTCAGATGTCACATGACTCCCTAAACATGAGTAGCCTTCCCTTGAAGGTGAGAGAGGAGCAAACCCCAAGTTTCCCTTTGTGCCTTCTGATAGTGTATTTCCTGTACATTTTTCTTTTGTTTTGTTTTGTTTTGTTGGTTTTTTTGTTTTGTTTTTTGTTTGTTTGTTTTTTGTTTTGTTTTGGTTTTCTGAGAGAGGGTTCCCTGTGTAGCTTTGGAGCCTGCCCTGAATCTTGCTCTGTAGACCAGGCTGGTCTCGAACTCAGAGATCCACCTGCCTCTGCTGGGATAAAAGGCATGCATTTGTGCCTTAAGTTCTGATTATCTGAGAACTACATGCAAGAAGAAAAGAGGATGAGCCTGGGTTAACCAAGTCAGTCCTGGGACTGTTGCATATACTAGGTTCATTATGCGAAGGAGTGAATGGAGGAAGTCAGCTGGGCCCGTGGTTCATTATGTGGGTTATGGGAACCTATACTTAGAAATGAGAAACTTCTGTCTTTGTTTTCTAAGTAGGTAGAAGAGAATACCATGTAGTGAAGTCTACTCTGGTGCCCATATTCCCCCAAGGAATTAAGAATCAGATCAAATGCAGAGATCCACAGCAAAGCACTGGGCCAAGCTCCTGGAGTCCAGCCTAAGAGAGGGAGGAGGGATTATATGAGCGGGGTGTGTGTGTGTGTGTGTGAAGATTATGATGGGAAACCCACAGAGACAGCTGACCTAAGCTAGTGGGAGCTCATAGACTCTGGACTGACAGCTGGGGAACCTGCATGGGACCAAAGTAGCCCCTTTGAATGTGGGTGACAGTTGTCAGGCTTGGTCTTTTTGTGAGCCTCCTGGCAGTGGGAACAGGATTTATCTGAGGTCCAGGAGCTGACTTTTTGGAGCCCATAGGGAAACTATGGTGGGATACCATGCTCAACCTTGGTGCAGGAGGGTGGGGCTTGGTCCTGCCTCAACTTGATATGCCAGACTTTGTTGACTCCCCATGGGAAGCCTTACTCTGAGGAGTGAATGGGAGTGGAGAGGGAGGGGGAACTGTGGTTGGTATGAAAAATTAATTAAAAAAAGAAACAAAAGAATCAGATCAAAGATTAAAATACAGAACAATTTGGCATGCTCGTTT
Source organism: Myodes glareolus (assembly GCF_982192425.1). Taxonomy (NCBI): domain Eukaryota; kingdom Metazoa; phylum Chordata; class Mammalia; order Rodentia; family Cricetidae; genus Myodes; species Myodes glareolus. The sequence continues at coordinate 19,044,439 of NC_142044.1, forward strand.
CCCCCCATTTAATTGTTACTTTGAAGTATGTGAGATCAAGAGAGATGAGTGGTTGGCGGTTATGTTTCTAGTCATGTCCTAACACATTTCCTAGCGACTGAGTTTTAATAGCTCGTTCGTGTAGAATATCATTAATGTTGACTTTTTCTTTCTTCTCAGGTTTTCCTTTTGACTTCTCATCGCTCCCGAGTTTTTCTGAGGAGCAGGTTTTGCAAAGAGAGAAACAGTTAGCCAGCATTCAGGTTCTGGCTTTGAAAGAATGCCTGAGTAAGTACCACTATAAGTAAAATTTTACTATAAGAACGTTGGTGTGTTAATGTGAGCTCCTGTGTTTACATCTTGTTCCCATCCATGTTGTCATTTAGGGTGATGCATATAGCTCCCGTGTATATAGGGAGCTTGGTAGATGAAGTCTGCAGTGTTATTTTTTAATGGATTCAGACTATCCTGATTGTCAGTATATCATTGGAAATACTTTAAAAACATATTTTGCCAGGGAAATTTTGTATTTCAAATTTGTATACTCTGAACCATATCTAGAAAAGACATAGAAGTTTGTTACTCTTCTTACTGCATACAGTGTAGTTTTGTTACAAGGAAGGTCGAGACTGAAAACGGAAGAAAGTGCAAGTCTAAAGAAATTAGTATGGTAACTAGTGCATTCATTCTTCAGTTTAACCATTCCTAATTGATGATAACCAAGCGTTGTTCACATACTGAAGTTAGCATCGTGGGTTTTCCTTAGCTGGGGGGCTTGACACCCATCGTTAATATTAAATTGGCTATCAGTCTGAATTTTTATAAATATTAAACATGCATTGTTGCCTAATATCAATATGCTCTAAATCACTGATATATAATTGCTAAGAAACTCCTTAAATTTATGATACTACCTTAGTTACATAAAGAAGGAAATATTAGAAATATATATTAAAAAGTAAAACTGTACTCTTTTATTCAAAAGCCTTTCAAGCTATATTGAATTCAGTGATCTGTTTACTCAGTAGGAAATAATTTTAGAATTAATTTAGAATATTTAGACAAATATTCATTAGTCAATTACTCATGTAAGCCCTGCGAAGATTTTTCATGTGTGTAAAACCAAGGTAATTGTGTGTTATTTTGTGGTGTTTGTTCTAGGAAAGTTTTGTTAGAAAGGAAAGTAAGTTTCAATGGAATCGAGATGTTTCAGTGGGTAACGGTGCTACCACCAGGCCTAGGGACCTAAGTCTGTCTCCACACCTCACATAGTGGAAGGAGAGAAATGACTCCAACCTTCTCAATAGCACTGTGGCTTGTACAAGGCTTGTACACACACACACACACACACACACACACATTAACATACACACACCAATAAGGGTGAGCAAGAAAAAAAGTTTTAAATGGTAGACGTGTGTGCCTGTGAACATAATGACTCAGCTGGTAAAGTGCCCACCATACAAGCAGTGGAGACCTGATTTCAGATCCTCAGCGTGCTGGTAGAGGGTGGTGGTGTGAACCTGGAGCATTTGAGAGGCGTTGACTCTGGCGTTCATTGGCCAGTCAGTCCAGCCAATAGATGGGCTACAGATTCAGTAAGAGACCCTACCTCAAGAACGAAGTCGGAGAATAGGCTGGTGAAATGCTTAGTGTATCAAGGCACTTGCTGCGTGACCAACACACTACTTTAGTTCTGTCCCTGGGACCTCATACTAGAAGGATGAACTCACACCTACAAATTGTCCTCTGACCTGCACTTGTTCTCTATCCCCCAAGACTCAAAATAATTAAATGTTTCAAGAATGTGGCAAGTGATACCTTGGCCTCCATATTTATATACACATGTGTACTTAACACTCATGTGCGTACATCACATAAACATGTACATACAAGTGTGCACTTGGCGATCTGAAGCATTAAATCTTGGCTCATAATGATCCTGTGGATCCACTTATGATGATTATCCTCACTGAACAGATCGCACCCATTCCCAGACTGGATTCAAACTTTGGTAGATAAAATGCATCCTTACAGTTTTGTATTTCAGGAGGCAGAGAAAAGTGGGGTCAAAGAGTGTCCAGTGCATGCGTGTCTGAGTATGTTCTTCAGTGATTTTCCATGGCCAGGTCTGAAGTGTTTTTAAGCACAATTGTATGATGTAAAAGCAAAAGAATTTAAACAAAAAGATCTTCTCTGACATTGATAAAAAGCCTCTTTGCATAAGACACTTCTTCACAAAGATGTCCTTAAAATACCAATGAAATGGAATAAACTGTCCAGTTCTTCCAAGGTTTCCCTGACCAGTATCACATAATAAAGAACTGTACTAATTAATAGAGAATTGTACTAATTAATGATACTATTGAGATACACTATCTTTTAAAATAACATAAATATCAATTAAAGCTTGTTGGAGTTTAACTTTATAAATAAGTTTATGTTCAGTTTATTTTTTAGAAAAATTATCTGATCTCTTGTATTAGAGTAATGAAATATAAAATGTGACTGTAATTTAATATTCCTCAATTTTGTAATTTATATCTTTTATACTTGGAAAGATGGCTAACAATACCTTAACTGAGTAGTTTCTTCAAGGAAAGGCTTTAGAATGTTGTCAAGCTTTTAAAGACTTGAGTGTGATGTAATAAATGTAGTAAGTAAGTCAGTGTTGTTTCCAGCATTGCACTCCGTACACCAGTGTCTTCACATCTTCTAAAAATCCATAGAACCCGCTGAAGTTCTGATTCATATTCAACTGATAGCTTTTAGGTATTTCAGATTTCTCAGTAATGATTTCTCATTACTGCTATTTAATAAAGAATATAGCATTCCTTCACTGACCCATTTTAGAGTTTAACGTTTTCCCCTGAGTGCTTATATCTCACTTGTGTGCAAGTTTATTTGTAGAGTTGTGTTTTTTTAAACTTCTGTTAAATATGCAGTTCATCACTGTATTAAGCCTCATCTCCTCCCTTGTTCTCAGCTATTAAGGTCAGGGTGCTTTCTTACCCGTTGCTTTCCAAACTGTGGCGTAATTTGGCCATCTCCATAAGTCGAGGCCAGCTCCAGAGGAGTTTTAGTTAATAAAATGAGGGACTGATTCCTGAAGCACATTGCTCATTGTGTTTCTTCCATGGGAAAGCAAGCCATTCATTTAGGACTCCCAGCTGACTGTACGGAAAGGAAATACACCGAGGCTTCTGATGTCCTCGCAGAGTCTTACAGAAACATGATCACAGCTCTCTGAGTGTTCTGTTAGTATTTGCGGTCACAGGGAGCTTATGTCTCCTACCTTGGGCTAAATCTGCCAGGACCCCAAGAATACCCACGTCAATGAGGTAGGGTGTTCCGGGGCCTGTGTCATAAAGCTGGTGTTCTAAAGGCTGGGGGGTGGGGTGGTGGTTGCTGCCTTCCCCCAGCTGCCTGGCACTGTTCGTGTACACCAGGCTGCCTGGGTGTAATGTCATGCACCTGAATCCTGAGTCTGGGGCCTGGGATGGTGCCTCGCAGTCAGTAAGTTCTCAATGTCTCTGGAATTCCTATCAGTTTCCGGGGTAGTGGGTTTATTGTAGAAGAAAAGTGTGATTGGTCTAGAAGCGTTTTTAAAAGAAATGTTTTGTATCAAAGTAATACACAGATACAGTGTGAAAATTCAAATGCTACTCAGAAGCTTCGAATGCAGAGCAGCAGTGACTCTCAGACTCCTCCCCACCCCCCATCTTTCTGCCTCTCTAACCAGTCTCTGTATCCACAAGCAGCTGTCCCCATCTTTCTGCCTGTGTGTCCACAGGCGGCTCTCCTCAGCCCTCCAGCTAGTTCAGGCCTTTCTTCTTGTTTTTAGATACTGTGAAATTATATGTATCCAGTTTATTTTCTTAGCATCTCACTGTGGCGGATAAAGAATGAGTGTCTCCTAGTCAGCTTCACTTCCCCTTTTCCTTCCCAGTGACCCTGAACAGTGAAGGCATGGGTTGGCTGGCATTGTCACAGCAGAGATTATAAAACAGTGCTGTCTGCTGGCTTAGTACTCTAACCCCACTGCTGTCCACTGCACAGCTCTTGTGTTTTACTGCTCTGAGCAGCGCCCTGCAGGTGTTGTCTCCGGAAGCCTGACTCTGAATGAGAGTATGCCCCTCACCTCCAACCCCATTTTCTGAGCCGTATATGTGATAGGCCATGTTAATAGATTATCGTCAGTTTTTCTTAGACCTTTAGTAATTACTTCCTTACTTCTTCCTATACCTCTTATAGAGTTAGATACTGCTGTTTCAGGACAGAAAATGTCTCTGATTGATTTTTGAGGGTCTCACGTGGCCTGGTCTTGAAGTAGATAGACATGTAGCTGAGGACAGCCTGGAACGCTTGCATCTTTCCTTCTTAGCACCACTTCCAATACGCTAAGGTGACAACCTGACTCGTCCGCACTGGTGAGGAGTCCTTTTGTTGTCATTGCCGTTGTTGTTCCGCGATTGTTCTTTTATCAAACCAGCCTGTACTTATTCTAGTATCTTCTTTACTTTAGGAAAATACTAATTCTGTCACATTTTCTCTACAATGTTTCCTACAATGTTTTTGTTTCTTTTGAATTCTTTTTGATTGCTTTTTCTTCTCTCTCTCTCTCTCTCTCTCTCTCTCTCTCTCTCTCTTTTTACCCTGGCTTGGCTCCCTCCTTCCCTCTTCCCTTCCTTTTCTTTCCTTCCTTTCTTTCTTTCTTTCTTTCTTTCTTTCTTTCTTTCTTTCTTTCTTTCTTTCTTTCTTTCTTTCTTCTTTAAGAACCCAATAATACCTCTTCTCCCAGAGTTGCCGCCAATTTAGGAACAAGCTGAAGAAATGTACAGATAAACTATAGGTGAAATGGTATGATATTTTAGATTCTGGCCCAGCTGGCTTTCTCATCCATATACCAAGTCTTGGATTTAGCTTTTGGGAATCTGCCAGAACTGGGCAACTACTGACCAACCATATAGGAGAAGCTTCCAGGATGTCCTACAGAGAGGCTACCCAAAGACTGCTGGCTGTCACAGCCTGCTTGGTGATGTCCAGCCCAGTAAGTGAGTGGAGCAAGAAGGTGCTGCAAGTCTTCCTGGGTAATAGCAGCATAAGGGATGCTGAGCCCTTTCTTTCCCTCAGCCCTTTCTAAGACTTGTGGCTGGTTCTCATCCATCTGTTTTCTACTGCAGCTTTTACTTCCAGCCTCTAGTATATAATACCTGGCAAAAGTCACTGGAGAGTGGGAGGGGAAGGATTCCATATTCTTATCTGAGCCTGCCTCTACCCTGATCTTAGTACCAGCACTTGGGGCTCTTCTCTCTCTGGGTGTTCAGTTTTATGTTTTGTTCATAGAATCCTTTGTGGCCCACTGGCCATGTATGGCCAAGGACAGCTGTGACTGTGGCCCAATCTAGACTCATAATTTCATAGGTGACAGTCTTGTGTCCTAGTGTCACAAAGCTGAATACATCTCTGGGATTTTAATCCTTTCAGTGAGGCATTGTAGCCACTGGTATTTTCGTGGTAGGACTTGGGATGTCTAGTACCACAGAGCCTTTGTTGGACTTACGTTTAACCCCATCTTTAGCGTGACCTTTCTACATACCTGAAGTTCCATAGTTTGGTACTATTAAAATAAAGCCAAACTGGCATCAGTCATGCCTGCCTCTCTCTGAGGCTGGACAGTGGCGTGGGGAGCAGAGCTCGAGCGTGGCTAAGCCTTTGTGTCCAGTCTGGTTTGAGGCCGGTACTTCACTACGTTTACCCACACTGCTTGGTCATGTTGTCTGCAGGTCCCCAAAATGGTCCCCCGCTCTACCGCTGGCTCAAGTTTACCACTTATTTCTGTCTTCCACAGCTTGTTCAGAAGGGTTGCTGTGTTATTTTTTTCTTGTTACCATTGTTTAATTTTTCATTTCTGACTTTCAAATTGGAGAAGGAAGAAACAGTAATGTCTATGCTATTGTATTTAAAAGAAAGTTTTATGGGTGTTAATTTTATATACTGTATTAGCCAGGGTTCTCTGGAGTAACAGAACTTATTGAGTGACTGAAAGGCTTCAGTCCGGCTAACACAACGTTGGCTGACTGTGAGTGAAAAGGCCAAGAATCCAGTAGCTGCTCAGTCCCCGAGGCTATGGGTGTCTCAGCTTGTCCTCAGTATATGGTGGAATCCCAAAGAAGTAGATTTCCATGCCAATGAAGGAATGGATGTTCTAGCGAGACAACAGCAAACAGGCAAAGAGCTAATGCTTCCCTCTATAGGCTTCCGGCAGAAGGCGTGGCCCAGATTAGAGGCGGGTGTCTTCTCGCTTCAAGATCAGGATTAGAAGTGGATCTTCCTACTTCCAATTAAGCAAAAATCCCTCACTGGTGTGCCCTCCATTTTTGGATTTTAGCTAATTCCAGATGGAGTCAAGTTGTCAACCAAGAATAGCCATCATATCATACATATATATGTAAGAGCACTTCCAATGCTCTGTGATATATCTCTGAAGACGTGTATGCTGGCCTTTCCTGTCCGTCCTCTCTGTTAACTAAGTACTCCCTTTCCCCTCATCTCACACAGTGTCTCAGAATTATGCCATTACCTATAAATAAGATCAAGATGGAAATGTGGCTACACAGGAATGTGGATATTTGTTTTACTTTTAAAATATATTTGACAAAAGTCCTAGACAGAGGAGCTCCCCTGCAGGTGCTCAGAAATGCTCCAGTGGTTAATTGTGTCTGTTGTCATGCAGAAAGAAGAAAGGCTGCCAGTCAGCCTGAAGCGGTTTCTGCTGAGGAACTCAAAAGTCTGTTGGTGTTGACGAGGGAGCGCTTCCTAGGTCGTTTGGATGCCCTCGCCCCTACAGCAGTTTCAACACAAACGGACAAAATGAAATCTGCTGGCATGGCAAATGGTAAGGTTTTTTATTCTTTTAAATTTTGGTGGTGGTGGTGGTGGTATGTGTGTGTGTGTGTGTGTGTGTGTAGCATTTTTATTAAACTTTATAAGCTTTATTGGCCAAGTCAAATATATTTCACACATTTAAAGAATGATATGTATTTTTTTAACACCTGTATATCTGAACTTTACTTACTTAAGTATGACAGGCTTTTTTGCTAACACCTTTTATCAAGCATGTTTAGTTTAATTGTTTTTTTAGCACAGGAGGAAGCACTTTGTGGTCTTACTCATCTTGCTAAGCTGCTAGACTGGATAGGTCTCAAAAAGTGAAGACAGTGACATGTATACACTGAGTTGGATACAGGCAGAACCACGTGCTACTTCCCAGGGGTCCCCAGGTCGCCATACTTCCCAGGAGGATCATGGAATCACTGCTTCATTCACTGAGCCTCTGCTCCTCTCTGCAGTCTGATGTAGTGAATTTGAATAAAGGGAAGTTTTCAGGGGCCTAGCAAGAATGTGTTTGAGGCTTTCTTGAAACAGTACAAATTTTTATTTTTATTTTACAGGAACCATTTTTATTGTATAGGCTAAAGAAAACTAATCACAGAATCAGCTTAGCAAGGGTGTTTATTTGTATGTCTTTCTGTGATACTGTGGATATTCAAAAAAATTGAACATTATAGTGTGGCGATATTTTGTTTGTGATCTAAGATCAGAGCCAAGCTAAGCCGGTGATTAGCCATAGAAGCCAGACAGTGGTGGCCCACACCTTTAGTCCCAATACTCCAGAGGCAGAGGCAGAGGCAGGTGGATCTCTGTGAGTTCAAGGCCACCCTGGGCTACAGGAGATTGGTCCAGTCTAAAAGAGAAACAGAGCCAGGTGGTGATGGTTCGCACCTTTAATCCCAGTACTTGGGAGTCACACGCCTTTAATCCCAGCACTAGGGAGGTAGAGACAGGAGGGGATATGGCTGGGCAGAGAGAGAGAAATATAAGGAGGGAGGACAAAGGAGCTCAGGGATTCTGTCTGAGGATGCCCAGAGACAGGATCTTGCCTATCCGGTCTGAGCATGTGGAGAGGTAAGAACTCTAGTGGCCACTGCTCTGCTTCTCTGATCTCTCACCTTTCACCCCCTAATGTCTGACTCTGGTTTTTATTTAACAAGACTGATTTGGATTACGTTACATCATGGTCCTTGACCTTCAACCAGATTACATTGTTTGTGAAGCAGTGTATGGAAACAGTGGGCTGCGTCCTGCTTGAGCACAAACACCTGTTCAAGTCCCACTTGGGGCCCTTGTTAACTGGGGTCTAGGTTAGTAACTTTTCTCATTTCTTGGATGGAATACTGGCAGAGGTGTTTAGAGACGAGCTCTCTCCACTCCCACCGGGAGAGCAGTCCATTGTGGTGGGAAGGATGGTAGAGACGTGATGCGTCTTGAGGTGACCTGGGCAAGCAAGCCTAGCTCTTAGCACTGACTGTAGATGTCTTTGCTTTGCCTCTGGGGCCATCATATCATTCGCTCAAGCCGTGTGGGTCATCCTCGCTGTGGTTTATGCAGACCTTAGCTGACACCTGAACAGGCTTTTGTCGGCCGCTAAGCTCACAAACAATGACGTGGAGATTTCTTATTGTTTATAAAAGCCTGACCATTGCTGAGACTAGTCCCTCTAGCTCTCACAATTTAAATTAACCCGTTTATCTTAATCTTCCTTCTTCCATGTGGTATTGCCTCTCTTCCATCTTGTACCCCGTTTTCTCTCCATGTCTGACTGACAGTTCCACCTCTCTTATTCCCAGAGTCCTCTCTGTCCCCCGTAGTGCCACCTAACCTCTTCCTGCCTCAGTATTGGCCGTTAAGCTCTTTATTAAACCAGTCACAGTGACACATCTCCACACCGTGTAAAGGAATATTCCCCAGCAGGCACCTGGCCTTGTGCTCAGTCTGGTTTTCCAAATGTCACATTTTGGTTTCCTTAGCATAGTCCTGGGGCACAGGCCACTCCTCTTCGTGGCTTTCCATACGCATGTCCTCGGTCTAGAGTCCTTTTCTCTCAGCTCTTACCTGACTGCCTAGAGCTGCCTTACGGATGTTCAGATGTTTTCTCCGAGACGTTCCTAGGCCTTGGCCAGTTTCAACTGTTTTGCCCACACTCGTACTCAGCAGTTTTCTCGTTTTATGTGGCATAGATTTAAAGGGTGCATGTGCATGATCTATCTGGTTGTTACTGAATTTGTCTTCTCTGCACACACACCATGCTGTTTGAAGGTACAGACACACTTACTTGCTATCTTCACATCTGTAGGGCCTGGCATGGAGCCTGGACGATGCAGGCTGTAGGAGGATGATCTCCCCATACTCACTAAACAAATGAAGACTTGTAGAACTTGACCTGAAAAGTGTCAGGCTGCACATTTGAGTATGACTTCTATGAATACGGTTTTGACTGTTAACATTTTTGTAGCACTGATTTGAATAAATACATCTACATGTAAATTGAACTGCATGTAAAACTAGTAAGGCCAATCAATCTCATATCCTGGCACAGTTGTACTCATTAGCAATCTAGAATGATTTGTACTGATTCTACCTGTGTGGAAACACCAGCAAGTATACCAAGTGACAGGTCATGATGTATGAGATGCCGTAATGTAGCCATTTTATCGGCTCACTGCCGAAGTCGCTGAAGACTCCCAGAGGATGTGGTGCCTGTTTAAGGCACGCGGAGTGTCTGCTTGGCACTTCTGGGCACATAGCGAGGTTGTGTAAATGAGTTTGTTAGGCAGGTTGTAATTTCTTTTATTATTTCAAATATTTACTATTATGTTGCTTTATGAAATAGGTTAAACCAATGATAATGTCACTTTTTCATTGTGATTTATTCTTACTTTGGTCTGTAAGATCGCAATGGCTTCTTCTCATTAGCCGCATGAACTGACAATGCTACCTTCCTGTTTGCTGGAATGTGCGATGTGAAGGTCACGTTCCCTGTTTTCTACTTGTGTTGGTTCTGTTTCTCTTTCTTGTAAAATAAGATATTACAAAAAATAATTTTCTTGATCTCTCAGGGAGCCTTTTGTTACATTTTGTTTGGGGCATGGTATAGTTTCTAGAGAAGCAAGTAAAATATTGTATTATTTTACTGTAAGAGTTATGTTTAGTTATTACCTCAAAGTCCTGACATTTGTTAATATTTGTTTGCTTTTCTTAAATATTAGACTATGTCATCTCATCCATATTTATATGTTGTATACTCAGTTAATAATTAATTTTATTGTAATATTCAGGGACAATTTATTGTTTTTTAAAAGATAACTTGAATCATCTTATGATCTCAGGAGTGTGCAGCAGTGCAGAACTGGTATTGATTATTTTCTGTATATTTTTATTACCAAGCTATGTCTCCATTAAGAAGCACACTGCTTTGCTGTAAAGCTCATTACCCTATCAAATGGATTTCACCACTGTTAATAAGAAATGGAAATGATGTGTTTTGAGGGTGTTTGTTGAGGACATCCAAGTGTAGGTATTAGAAGATACTTCAGAATAATCAAGGTTAAATAGTTTACTAAGTAGAGAGAAAATAAGAGATGGTCGCTCCTATTTTTATTATAATTTAGAAACAGAACAGATCTGTCATCAGTGACTTAAGTAGTAAAAGTCCAGCAATTTTGATTCATTTATTAGAATGCTGTAATAAATTGTTTAAAGTCATTCTTAAAACAAGGTAAGTTTAAAATACAAAAAAGTAGTACAGTTGGTAATTTTGCCATTGTTTGTCTAAACCAATACTTGCTAATGAGAAAGAAAGCTGTGCTTTTAGGTCTTGTTAGGTTCCAGAGTTCCAGACAGACTTGGGGGAACTCACTGCAGCATAGTAACAGGGAGACGGCCCTCACCTCTGCTATGGCTAGAGTCAAGTGATTCTGAGTTTTAGTGCGTTGAGGGCATCTCCGGTTAACAGATAAGGGAGGGTTACTTCACAAGCAGCCTTGAGGACGTTATGAGCATGTATTCGTCAGTTATTATGCTTTTGAGACTGAGGTAATCCTCTTTTTAAGAATACGAGTTTTCATTTTAAATAATTCAAAATAATTCTGTTTCTAGTATGGAAGTCACAGCATTCTTGTGTCTTCATTATAGAGTGGCTTTCTTTATATTTGAACTACTTTCGTTAAGAATAGCTAACTTGTGCTTTCATTTCATGTGAGCCTTAATAAATAGATTCATTGTATTTTATCAGTGGTAACTCATGCAATTTATTTGAAGAAGATATTTTATTTTCATTTCCAATAATCTTCTCAGTGATATTTTGTATAGTTCATTAGTCATGTCTTTAATAAATGTCTCAGTTCTTAGCCTTTACCCACACATACACAGTGTATACATTTATCCATCTATCACCATTTATTTATCTGTTCATTCATTCATTTATCCATCCACCCACCCGTTCGTCCGTCCATCCATCCATCCATCCATTCTTCGCCAGTCTCACTACTTAGCCCAGCTCAGCCTTGAACTCACTATAAGCCTATGCTAGTCTCCGATTTTGATCTTCCTGCCTCACCTCCCTGATGCTAGGATTCCGGATGGGTATCACCAAGCACCCCAAGTGAGCTTTACTGTTGCATAGAGCATTCACTGTGACAGTGCTTTTCGTTGCTGATGTATGTTTTGCTTTCTTTAGGTGCTAGAACAGTGGAACCTTATTCTTCAAGTCTAATGGAAACCAATCCTCTGGAATGGCCAGAAAGACATGTTCTTCAGAACTTAGAAACTTTTGAAAAAGCTAAACAAAAAATGAGGTAATATTGGAGTTTTTAAAAATGCATGTTCAGTATTTTCAAATGAATACACTTAATATTTTAATTAATATTTCAGTAGCTTGTAATTTCATTGAAAATAAAAAACAGGTGCTTTCTTTAATAAGTAGGTAATCAGTAGAGTAGTGTATTGATTAAGAGGGAAAGATGTCTTCCTTTTCATTATCTTGGTACCTTCCAAGTGTGCCTAACTTGTGAGTAAGTAATGTCTGTCCAGCTTTATAGACATCTTCCATCAACATACAATGCTTACTTTCCTTTTTTATTGCTGTGATAAAACACTGGCTAAAAGCAACATGGGGAACAAAGTGTTTATTTGACTTACATATCCCAAACACAATTCATCACTGAGAGAAGTCAAAACAGGAACTCAAGCAGCGCAGGAACCTGGAGTCAAGAACGGAAATGGGCTGTGGAGGATGCTCCTTCCCGTGGCGTGTTTCCCTTGCAGGCTCAGCTTGCTTTCTTACATAGCCCAGAACCACCTGCCCAGAGTTGGTGGGGTCTTCTCGCGACAATTGTTAATCAAGAGAATGACCAACAGGTTTACCTACAGGCCAGTCTGATGGAGCGAGTTTTTCAGGTGAGACCTCCTCTTCCCACATGAGCCTAGCTTGTGCAACGTTAACAAAAAGCTCACCAGCACACACTTGTGAATATATGAGGTGAACCACACGGGTGTGTAAAATGAAGTGGAGTCACTTGTTTTTAGCCATGTTTGTCCACATAGGAAGTAGGTACTCTCAGAGACGGAAGTGGGTACCCAGCTGACAGGTCTTTGGTCTTTGGCTTTGGTGCATAGAGGTCACTCAGTGTGTAATTGCAGGATAGTGGAGTACAAGCTCTCTGACATTTCTCTTTCAGTGTTTAGCTCTTCTGATAAATTCTATGACCTGCTCTAACCTTTTCTCGTACTGCCCACAAGTACTGATTAAATACCAGTTGTCGGGCACTGGACAACACGACGGAGAGCACCCATGCCTGCCTGTCTTATCTTGAGCTCCTTTTTACGGAGAGATAATCAAAAGGAAACAAGTACCCAGACTTGCGAAGAGTGGCCCAGCTCCCGCACCATCAGGGTGGGTGACCAGCACAGGCAAGGGTGGGCTGGAAGCAGGTAGTATTTGTATCCTTGCTCTTTATCACTCTCGATTTGTGCGCATTGCCACTCTGGCCCCGAATTCTTGGCTTCCCGGAAAGGGAAACAGACGTAGTCTCTTGGTGAGGTTTCTCCCTCGTTGACATGGAAGTGCTTGCTGTAGCTGACCTTCTCTTGAAATTCTCTGACCTCTGCGCCCCTGTTCTGTTCTTCTTGTTCTTAACCCTACTGTGGGTTTACTCTCAGGAACTACAGCATTGTGATTCTAGTTTGAGCAGAGAGTTTAATGTGTGCTTAGTTTGTCTTGAACGAGAAGTGTGTTAGACACTCAAAGTTTGAGTCAAGCATCGCCTTTCTTTCTTGAGTCCTTTATAAATGCTACAGCTTGGTGTTATGTTCCTTTTCTAACCACTAAGGACAATGTTATGGCTTCTGTAGAATGTGTTTTCTGTGTCTCCTTCCACCCTTACGTTGTGTTCTCTGCTGGGAGTCAGACCTGTGTAGTAAACTGCGAGCTGCAATTGTGGGTTCACAAGTTAGAGTGAGCCCTGTTCACTATATTACAGTGATATTTGTATAGTTAGTGGTCAGTCAGGACTGCAGGTACTTCAGTAAGAAACCACATGAAGTCCTGTGTCAGACCAAAAGCTACTGTTGTATGTTTTCAGAATTTTGTTAGTGTTAATGCGGTTTTAAGTAGGAAGTCATCTTATGGTGAAAGTCAGAGGGCACAGCAATTCCGTTTTAGACTCACTCAGCAACCTGTGCTACGGCATTCACCCCCACATCAGAGTGGGAATGAGATCCTAGTTTTATTTTAAAGTTGTGGAAATGTTATGACAGAATGCATGCAGAAAGTTTAAAGCATGGTTGCCAGTGTTATTTTCTAAGCTGAGACGGATCTTGGTAGAGCAATTCATCACAAATTGGGCTTTTAAAAGCTGCTTTGAAATGCTTGTGTTTGGATTCTATATAAATGCAAATCATACATTTCCCATTGCATCCAGGCTGTAATGCAGTTGTGATTAGTACTGATTAAGGAACATTGTAAGATACTATTAAAGAAGCTCCATAGAAATTAAATTAAACTCACAGTGCAGTTCCTACCCACCCAGAGCATGAAATTCTGAGAAAATGTTCACGTGTTCTCTTGCTAGACTGTTTTTATTAGACTTCTATCCCATTTAACAATAATAGGACTAGACATGGGAAATGGATCTGCCTGCGTGTGATGGTCCTTAGTGTAAGAGACATGGGTCTAAAACTTAATGCCAATATTTTAATCATAGAGTTATTCATAAAAATGTTGATGTAATTTGTGTAATATGTAAAATATAATCAAGTTGGGCTGGCACAGTGGCTTAGGGGACAAAGAAAGGTATTTGTTGTGTAGCCTGAGGGATTGAATTCAGTCCCCACAGCCCACTTGGTGGGAGGAGAGCACTGACTTCCACAGGTTATCCTTGGACTTACATACACACATATGCACACACTTATCCACGTGTGTGCACACACACACTAAGTCAATGAATGTAAAAAAGTTAACATTTTAGATTGCTTTGGAGTTGAGTGATTAAATTCATGGTGACAGTGATTTTTATTTATGCTCTAGCGGAAGAGCAGTGAGCAGTTAAGAACCTAATGAAGCGGTTACTAGTTCCTGAGATGAGAGCATGTTCATCCACTTACTTATTTATCTATTTATTTAATGACTTGCTGTGTGGTTTTCTGGTTTATGGAGTGACAAAGACAGAGGTGGCCCTTACTGGAGTCAGTCTCAGTTCTGAGCTCTTTTGCCCTCTGTGTTCCCTCCCCCCCGCCGTGTAACTGCACATCAGTGCACACACTGATGGTGTGCTGCAGTGTCTACCTGAAAGAATGGGAACAGTGGCTGTTTTTAGGCATGGTTGCTGGTTGCATTTTATAAAGTACTTGTTAGGCGTTACTTTGTTTTGCTATAAGACCTATTCCATTTTTTTTCCCCAAGGAAATTTGTGAAGATTAAGAACATATTGTAGGTAAAAATCGTTTCGAAAATGCAAAGTCCTGCATGTCTTTCAGATGGGATAATAATTCAGTGTGTACTCGTGATGTTGTGAGCATGACTCGAGGAGACCTTGGAGAGGATTTCCATTGCCTTCTCATTTCATGGCCACGCTTTAAGTAATCTTTTAAATTTAGAGAAAATTGGAACATTCAATTCTTGGCCTCCGAAATTTATATTATGGGCTTTCAGTTTAAATTTAAATTTTATAGAATTGGTAACTGTGTACTACTGAATAGTTAATATGTTATTTTTAATAAAGATATAATCATGATAGTTTCTCTGGTAGGATGATTAAAACAGAAGCCACGAGTTTCCGTGTGACTTGCAGATTATTTAAAATCTAGTTCACAATGAAAGAGTCTGTAATTAGTTTTCTGTAGATGTGTAATTCCTGACTTTTCTTTTTGTATTTGTAATGGATTTTGCTCTCATCATTGTTTCCTGCCTATGGTGGATTTGAATGTACCTTTAATAAAGCTATACAAATTATTTTCCCAGAACTGGTTCATTACCTCGTTCATCTGAACAGTTGCTGGGCCATAAAGAGGGTCCCCGGGACTCAATCACATTATTGGATGCTAAGGAACTGCTGAAACATTTCACCTCGGATGGATTACCAGTTGGAGATCTACAGCCATTACAGATTCAAAGGGGGTGAGTTATAGACCTATAATTTGCAACTAATTTCTAAAAATCATTTAAAAATAACATTGTGCTTCCCCCCATGTAGTTAACTGATGCTCCGAGCTGAGGTTTATCACTGGCCTTAACAGCCACACTTCTTCAGTCTCCAAATGTCCTTCTGTTGTGTGACCTTGAATTTGAAGAAAACAAAGATGATGAAGGCAGCTCAGTACATCTCCCGTAGAAGTCAGGGGCAAGGGCTTCTACTTCGTGTGGGGAAATACATTTAGTTCTTTTTCTTGCCTTTGTTTCATTTATCCTTATTCTGAGTGTGTATTGTGTGTGTGTATGTAGGGGGAGGGGATCACAGGTGCCTCGGTGGGCACGCGCAGCTCAAAAGACAACTTTCTGGAGTCAGTTCTCTCCTGCCGCCTTTGCGTGGGTCCCAGGTGCTGAGCTCAGGTGATGTAGGGTTGCTTTGCTAGCGCCTTTACCTGCCAACCTGTCTGCCAGGCCTGAAACTTTGTTGTAAGAAGTTAGGCTTTGATTTGCAAATATGTATTTTTAAATTTCTCTCTTCTGCATTGCTGTTTAGTTTTGATTTTGCCACCCCTTGGCATGATGAGTGTCAGTTATGACTACTAATGGCCAGAGTCATGTCCTTCCCACTGAAGGTGGTGAGGAAGCCATGACATGACCGAGTACGAACTCAGCATCTGCATAATTTATACCCACTTGGCTTCTGAGACAGTGCTCACTCAGTTGCTAGTTAACAAATACCGGCTGCAGCTGGCGTTGGCTACAGGTAAATAAAATTGTAGCATCAATTTCTTGTGATGTTTTTATAATTTGCTTACTCTCCACGTTTCTTTTTCATCATTAACCCATCATTTAAAAAACCTTCTAAAGGACCATAAAGGTCCTTTATCTTACTCCGATGACTTCTACCAAGCTAGTTTTGAATGCACGGTGATAAATATTTATCTTAAAGGTAAATTTTGGGAGGGGTTTTTGTTATTTCAGGAATAGAGTCAGAGAATTGCTGTCTTTTGTGCATGTTACTGGAGAGAAAGGGCAGAGCGTCGCTGACAGTGGAGGGCTGTATGTGTGGGGTCATAACGACCTAATGCTCCCAGTGACATAAAACTGGCATAACTTTGGGTCCTTTACTTTCTCGTGGCTTTGAGAGGTTGAGAACCCCTTTAGTGTGAACTCCAGAAGCAGAGCCTTACACAGCTGCTCAACTCCTCTCTGGTCATCGCACTGTGGTCCTTGATGGACCAGCCCGACTCCATTTTAAGAATAGAAGCCATCTTATTACAAGGTCAGAAGAAGTTCATTCCTGTTTTTTGTAAAACTTGGATTTGAACAGATCTTGACCCATTTTCTGGAATTTGACATGTTCCTGATAAGATATTTTGTCAGATAATTTGGAAATGTTCTGCCAAGTTCCTACGTAACTAAAAATCCTTGGAAACTCCCTAGCCTTGCAGTTTTGGGGGCTATGTAAGTTCTACTGTCTCCTATGTTCAGAGGTGTTTTCTCACCCTGCTTCAGGGGGACGGCCCTGTCTGACAGAAAATAAAGTGTGTGTAATTTGACCAGAGAATCTGGGCAATGGTCTTTACTCTCGTTGGTGGAATCCGCAGTCCTTTCAGATAATTAGTCCCAATGACAGAGATCAATGTACTGATCCGGCCCTGGTGACCTACCTCAGCCGTGCCCTTTGACTGCAAAAGTGGCTTTTAATTATAGAGTAGGAGAGATGTTGCTAACTTAAAATTGTCTGTGAAATATACATGTTTTCATTTTGACTTTACCTCATTCTGTAACTTAGGCTGACCACAAACTCGCAACAACCTTGGTCTTGCAATCCTCCTGCCTCTGCCTCCCAAACGCTGAGACTAGGGGCACATGCCACTTTGCCTCGCTCTTAGAAAACTGAATGGTTCTTTGACATTAGGAAAGAAGGGAGTCATTATTACTGTGGCTTCACTTAACATAGTGGTTCTCAAGCTGAGGGTCACGACCCCTCTGGACCCTTTCACAGGGGTCACCCAAGACCGTCAGAAAACCCAGAACAGTAGCTAAATTACAGTTAGGAGGTAGCAACACAAATAATTTTATGGTTGGATTCAGCACAGCATGAGGAGCTGTATTAAAGGGTCACGGCATTAAGAAGGCTGAGAACCACTGACTTAATGTGAATGTGGAAGCTGAGCTGACCTGACTGCCTACCTGTCAAGGCACTGCCCAGTTACTGTTCCATTACACAAAGGAAAACCTTGCTCCTCACAGTAAACCAAGGAAATAAGAACATTAACAAAAACATATTCACCCCATTTCTTTTAGAAAAACTGAGACGAGTGATAATTAAATAAAAATAATGCACTGGGAAGGATTGAGATAAAAAATGATGAACAGAAGAGTAAAATGCTAAGTACTTGAGTCCTGCTTTACAGATTATTCATTCGAAGGGTCTCTCATCAAAATAATGAGGCCATTGCAATTTACTAATGACACTTTTTATGGAACACCTTAGAGGTATTAGCATATGAGGGTTTTTTATTCATTAATTGGCATGTGTTTGACATTTAAATGTAATAATGTAGTTCTGAATGTAATCTTTGGTGACAGAAGGACAGCTCTTCTTACAAGGTCAGGGGTGGGGTGGGGTGGGCAGGTGTATTGTCTGTTCTCTGGATTTGCCTGCTTTTCCATTAGTGCACCTGTCCCCAGCTCTGTATCCAAGCCTCGGTTTCACTGTGCGCTTCACTATGTGAAGACCCAGCGCTGCTTCAGACTTTCCCCATTTCCATGTAGATAGATCTGAGTTTGATTCGAGTTTCAGGACTGTGACTGAGGCCATTAGACCAATGGGTCCTAACTCATGAGGGAAGGGAGGCCCGTGACAGGATAAGCAGTGATCTTACTCTGATTGCAGCAGCCTCTTTCTTCTCCATGGTTACCGTAGTCCTACAGGTTTGGGTGTGGAAGGACTCGAGCATTAATATTTTATGATAGCTCAACATAAGATTAGTTCTAAAGGCCTGCTGATTGAAACACACTTCAGAAGAACCGAATTCATCAGTTAGGTCTCTAGACCTTCTGATCCGTGTAAAGTCACTGGTTCTCAACAGCAGTGGCAGGCTGACCACACTCTGAGTTACAGTGAGAAGTAAGCAAAGATTCAAGTTAACCTATTCCTCTCTCTGTGTTTTAACTGAACACAGATCCCTTCACCAAGGGCTGGGTGATACATTTTAGAGATAATGTTGCTTCCTGAATTTATACCACAAAACATTTTCCTTTTTGATTTACTCTTTCTCATAAAAATTTTGTTCCGTGAGTCCCACTGTAATTTTTAAAATGGAGGCACAGAAAACAGATGGGGCAAAGGACACAGCCCTAGTCTGTTTCCTTTCCTTTCCTGGTATCCCTTAATTCCTCCCACCTAGCAGGATACTATTCTTTATCCCAGACTGGCCTTGAACTCACTATGTAATTTGCGTCTAGGCTGGACTCAAACTCAGTGGTCCTCACACCACTGCCTCCAGGTACCTAAACATTAATGCTTTATGTCTTTGTTAGGGTTTCTGTTGCTGGGATAAATTACTGCCTGAAAGCACCTTTGGAGGGAAGGGTTTATTTGGCTTGCCCTTCTGTATCACAGTACCTCGTGAAGGAACTCAGGGTGGGCTCTTGAAGCAGGAACTACAGCAGAAACCATGGAGTGCTCCCAACTGGCATGTTCCCCATGGGTTGCTCAGCCTGCTTTCTTAATCTGGGACCCACTGGGGGTGGTACTGCCGACAGTAAGCTGGATCCTCCCACATCAGTCATTACCCGGGAAAATGCCCCATCTGATGGAGATACTTTATCATTTGAGGTTTCCTTTTCCCGAATGACTCTAGCTCATGACCGGTTGACAGAAACTGCTCAGGACACCATAAAAACACTCATATGTGGGGGAGGCAATCAGGTTTGTCTCCTTAGGAATTTTACCTTTCTCTCTCATGTGTAAACCTTAAATACAAATGAAACCCTTTGTATTTCAGGGAAAAAACTTTTGTTTTGACACCAGAACTTAGTCCTCGGAAACTTCAAGTCTTGCCTTTTGAAAAAGCCTCTGAATGCCATTACCACGGAATTGAGTAAGTGTTTATTCACGCTTTTGTGTTTTGTTGTTACAACCTTTGTGATTTGAGTGTGGCGTGTGAGTGAAATAAAATGACCTAAATTGATAGGGACCCACATCTTTTTAGTTACTTGGTATTTTTATCAAAATCTCTGTGTTCCATACATTATTAATATGTATTTTCTCTGTGGGTCACATTACTGTTCCCTGGTCACTAATTATACTGTAATTGCTTAGAAACTAGTAAGTGAGATGAGCTCTGAATTTGAACATATTAATTATGTGTACATCATTATAACATTTCAGTTTGCTTTTTACTTATTACTTGACTATTCAATGCTTGTACGTAATGTAGTTTGATTGCATTCACCTCCCTTGCCCAACTTCTTATCTCACTCCCTCTAATCCCTTCCCCTCAGCAAACTCCCATCTCACGGCCCCTGCCGCTCTCTTCCCTTCTGTGTATTTTGTTACCACTAAGTTTAATTAGTGTTGCTTACAGAAACAGTTATTTGAGCACATTACGAATGGCTGCACCACACCCCCAGCAACTATTACTTGCCAGTGGCTCCTCAGGGAGGTGGGACTCTCCTGATCCGTGATGGGATGTTGCTGTGCTGGGGCCCACAGCTTTCTGACTTGATAAATCTCTAGTTTGGTTAGCAGCACCTCTACCTCCTTTGTTCCTCCATGCCTTCTCTCCCATCCCAACTTACATCTTGCCACGCCCGAGATCCCTGCCCCAACTTTCATGGCACAGTCTTTTCTTTGTGGGCGCTACTTCCAGTTCCACTCTTTCAGAAACACAGTCTTGGTTTTATTGACTTCAGTTTTCCTTAGTGTTTTCTTTACTCCTAGAGAGCACCTTCTGGCAGTGCTGTTTTTAATGTCTGTACAAAACTGATTCTCTGCTATGAAAAATGAGGATTTAGCTCTCCTTTTCTCGTTGGTTTTGTGGCTATGCATTTATTTACATTTTATTTATTTATTTACTTTGTGTGTGTTTGTGTTTATGCACATGTGTGTGCATGCAGTTGTGTGGCTGTGGATGCATATGTAGAGGCCCGAGGATATAAAATCTCTTCCTCTTTTGCTCTCTGCCTTATTCCCCTCAAGGTCTCTAACTGAACCAAGAGTCAGTGATTTTCATGTAAGCTGATGGCCATTCCTATGCCTGAGCAATCCTGGTTTTTTTTTTCTTTGTTTGTTTGTTTTGTTTTCATCTCATCTGGAGTTGGGGTTACAGGCATGCATTGCCTATAATAGTTTGGATGTGATTGGCTTTCATATTCTCATAGGGAGTGGCACTATTTGGAGGTGTGGCTTTGTTGGAGTGGGTGTTGTCTTGTTAGAGGAAATGTGTCACTGTTAGGGTGGGCTTTGAGGTTTCCTATGGTTCAGGATACCGCCCAGTGTCTCAGTCCACTTCCTGTTGCCTTCTGATCAAGATGTAGCCAGCACCATGTCCACCTGCACACCACTTTGTTCCCCATCATGATGATATGAATTGAACCTCCAGACTGTAAGCCACCACCTCAATTAAATGTTTTCCTTTGTAACAGTTGCCCTGGTCATAGTGTCTTGCCACAGCAATTGAAACCCTAATTAAGACAATGCCATACTTAGCTTCTTACATTGTGTGCTGGGAACCTGAACTCAGGTCCTTATGAATGCATAGCAAGTACTTTTGCCCACTGAATTATCTCTTATATAGGGCTGACTGACCTAGTTTACTAAATAGACAAGGCTGATCCTGAACTCAGAGATCCACCTGCCTCTGCCTTTTTCATGCTGGGTTTAACAGTGTGTGCCACCACATCTGACCCCAGGTTTTTAAATCTATATTTAATCCTGTTCCTTACACTATGCCCATTTTATTCTATCTCTCTCATTCTGTTGGATAGGTTTAGAGCCTTCTACTCTATTTTAACATTTTATTTAATATTCATTCATGCATATGTAATGATCCTGATCTATTAAAGAAACCTAAGTAAGAGTTCTAGATATTTGGCATGTAATTCACATCTGAGAGTTGAAAGCAGTAAGCTTTGTTTGTATTCTCACAAAGTATCCCTGCTGAGGAAAAGCTGTGCTAGTAACATGTTCCTTGCTACACCGACAGAATATCCCAGGACACAGGTGCTTTGAGCTTCCTTGGCCTCATGAGCTCACGGAAGCACTGCTTTGAGTACACAATCATATTTTCACCCGAGTAGCTGGCTAGAGTGTCTGTCATATGAGAATGTTGTAGATCATTACCCCACAAGTACCGTAACACAGTTGTGTTTATCCTGGGCTTCAGCTCCCTCTTGTCCCTGTTTTAATTTAATATAGAAAGAAGATTAATGGTGCATCTGAATTTATAAACAATGTTATTATTCCTGTTCATTTATTAGACTATTAAATGACTATTTGTGCATTAGTGCCCAAACCCTCATGGCCTTTTATTTACAGTATCATGAAGCACATTCGTTACAGAGTAGTTTCCCTTTGTAATCTCCCTAGTCTATTGACAAATCGAGCTATGCTCTTTTTCTCTACTATAGATTGGTGCTTATAAAGATGGGAACATTGAGACAGAAGGAACATTCTGTAAAAGAGGGCCTCCCTTAGTTATGTTGTTGTATCCTTTTCTTTCTTTAATTTTTTTTCTTTTTTTGATTTACTCTTTGATAATTTCATGTGTGCCTATAATTATCTGTATGCATACAGTGTACCTTTATACTTTCTGCTTTTCACTTCCCCACTATGAAGCTTCCCTAACCAGTGATCCACAGGGAGGTACCCTATACCTGACTCTGGGATTTTCATTAATAACCTTACACTTGTCGTTTACACTTTAGTTTATAGGGGGAGGACACATACTGGTGCTCAGTACAGATAATGGCATGGAAATAAACTTCAGAGTAGTCTAAAACTACAGAGAAACTTTTCTTCATTGCCTAGATGTATTTTTGTGTAAATCACAAAACAAAATAGCTTATGGGTATTTTTTTTTCCTATTAAGACCTGATTGAGCTTGGGTTACTTTTGCTCTGATGAAACACCATGACCAAAAGCAAGCTGGAGAGCAAATAGTTCATTTGACTTATGCTTCCGTGTCCATCACTGAAGGAAGTCAGGCACCTAGAGACAGAAGCTGATGCTAGCACTTAGAGGGCTTGCCCCTCATGGCTTGTTCACCTTGGTTTCTTATAGAACAGAGGCCATTCTGCCCAGGGGTGGCCCCACCTACTATAGTCTGGGCCCTCCTGCATCAGTCACTGTAGCATTAAGAAAATGCTCTACAGGCTTACCTACGGTTCCATCTTGTGGAGGGATTTAGCTTATGTCAAGTGGACATAAAACTAGCCAGCACAGGACCCATAAAACATTTAGCTGTTCTTTTGTAGAAAATATGAAACTATTAATCATTTTTCCAACCATAAATATTTCCCTAACGTCAGATATTGTATTCTGTGTCTCTCCTTTTACCAAGTCGCCAAGTCATAGTGTCTTAAAGGGCATTTTAATGGCAGTGCAGGGAGCGTATGCAACGTCTGTAATTCAGTTGAAGGGCATTGGGAGTGCCTGGGATTTCGAGACAGTTAAAGTCCACATCTTAGAACTAGAACACTGTAGGACAAAAATATCCTTAGAGCCAAAGGGTCTGTTTCTCTCCACACAGTTCTACACACAAGCTAATCTGCTAACACAGCGCTGCTTCTCCAGAGCCTTCACGCAAACTCACAGTTCTTAACTGTCCTGTATGTTTATTTTCCATCCCAGGATAGTATCAGTAGCTTCAGAGTTCCAGCTGATTGTTCACAAATAAGTTAAGACTAGAAAAACAACCAAGCCTGGAGATCTGTGCTAGCCTTGCTCTCCCACCGGTCAGTCCTCTGGGTTAAGAACTGTTTTCTCATAGTTCAGGTAGGTTAAACCAGAGTTTCTCCGGTCTGCACCACACTTCAGAATCACCTATTTTTTTTTTTTGTATTTCAGCTATATATATATATACATATACATATATATATGTATATGTATATATATATACGTATGTATTCTGTATTTCAGAATTTGTATTTCAGCTATATATAGGATACGTAATACAGTGTTGATAATCTGTGTGTGTGTGTGTGTATGTACAGAGTGAAATGGTTACTACAGTCAAGTTAACGTAGCCATCATCCCACAGTTATGTCTTTTTTCATGTGTAATAAGCATTTAAAGTCTAATGTTAGCAAATTTTCAGACTAGAATACATATTGTCATCCTCATTCCGTACATTAGATCTCTAGATTTATTCATCCTACAGAACTCTGCCATTTTGGACCCTTGGACTGACAGCACTGCCCCTCTCCTAACCATGACCTCTACTCTACTGTCCATGTATTCTTTCTCTTAGAATCACCTTTAAACCCTTTGTCAAAGAGTCAGTGACTGTGTTAGTCTGGGTGTGTGTTTCAGCAGATTGTCAGATGCAGCCATGTGTTGACTAGAGTGTGATGACCTTATACCTTAACCTAAGAGATACTATACCGAGTGGTTACATACAGTTAGGCTCCGCAGTCACCAAGTGAGTGTAAGTTCTGATTCTGCTACTTAGGCTACACATGACTAGTGTGTTATAAGGCTCTCTGTGGTAGAAACTAAATCTGATGATGATGAGGGCAGCCTTGTACATTTGGTGGCTAATTGGCTTGTTTCAGAATCTGACCCAATTACACCTCTCAGATAATCTTGATAGTGCCTCCTTCGGTAAGTACTACAAATCACATTTTGCAGGCCAGGGAATAGCAGCTTAAAATAATTTGGCCAATCACATAGCTAATGGGTAAAGGAATCAGGTTTTAAATCCATATAAATCTATGGTCTATAGTCTTTGAAATCAAATATGTGTCCTGGTTGAAAAATGAGGTTCTGAAATCCTCATCGGGCTGTCAGCCATCTGAGGAGTGGTGTGTTCTCTGTGAGAGACGAATTCTGGCGTTAGGCACCACGTTAGAACTCTTCAGGTGGAGAGGGCAGGTGGCAGAGAAAGGTTTGAGCTGTTTGTGCTCCGACAGTCCCCTGGGTGAGGCCAGTTGTGCTCCGTGATGCAGTTAGGAGAGGGAGGAAGAGGAGAGCTTTGCAAGGTCGTCGATGCTCTCCCTGCGTGTTTGTCTGTTGTGCTTAGCACGGGAGATTGAGTCCGGAAGCTTTTGCACAGATAATACGTCATTGATTCACAGGATTAGGTTTAACCAGAAACCAGATATATAGGCAACCATCGTGTTTGAAAGAAAGTGTGTCCATCAAGTGAGGAGTGAATTGCAGTTAAAAAAAAAAACAAACTTGAAAGTGTTCTGAGCTGTCAGGCGAGGCCGTTTTGAATTCCTTCGTGCCTATAAATCTTTGTGTTGAAAATAAACTTGCCCTTTCCAGCAGGAGTCCGTTTCCCACTGCTACACTGGAGTCATGCGGAGAAGCTAGGGGGTGGCTGGAGTTTTGAGAGGCATTAAAACGGCAACCTTGCTAGTTTGGAAATCGTCCAAAGGATGAACTTAGTTTGTTGCCACAGAAGCCCAGTCCAGAGGACTCAGATGGCTTCACATTTGTAGACCTTTCTGTCGTGTAGCAGACTCGGAAAAAGATGTGCTAGCTGCAGGGCAGGTGGGCCATTCAGCCGAACTTCCAAAAAGTCTCAGGAAACTAAGGACTTTTAAGTCACTGTCTTGCTATTTTCTGTTAGAAGGGAGTGGGGGGGAGAGGGAGTCCTATTATTCTCCTGGATGTTTGACTTGAATGCTCTCTCCTCATTTTAGATACTGCTTGGATGACCAGAAAGCTTTAGAAAGAGACGGGGGATTTTCTGAACTGCAGTCTCGTCTCATTCGTTATGAGACCCAGAGCACCTGCACCAGAGACAGTTTTCCGGTCCCCACTGTGCTGAGCCCTCTTCCGTCCCCCGCAGTTCTGTCAGAGCCACGGAGTGTCCCCGACGGAGAAGCGCTACAAAGCGAGCTCCGAACTGAAGTTTCTGGTTTGAAAAGGAGATCTAAAGATCCGAGTTATCACTACCCCCAGAAAAGGTGACCTGTCAAGTATGCAGAAGCGGTGTCCGGAGAAGTGTTTCATTCTCTGGAGGATTGCTTTTCGCATTCGCCTCATTTTTTTTTTTCCTAATGCTTCCCTCTGCATAGGTTTTTAGATTCCTTCCTTTATACTAAGAAGTTCGTTTATTTGAGTAGTTAGCTGGTTTTGCTTGTAAGATATAAAAAGAAATGACTTGGAAGAAGAGAACTCTGTTACTTTCTATGCCAATGCACAGTCCATGAGAACAATGGGGCTATAAAGCTGTTAAGTCAAGACCAGCAGGGGAAGGAGGGCTCAGTGGCACTGCTGGAGGTGGAATTTCCCAACTCTCTCTCTCTGTGCCCTCACTGCCTCCTGCTGGCATTGGCCCTCAAACAAGGGGCTCCACGGGTCCCTATTTAAAACCCACTTGTTACATGTAAGTAAAGCTTTAAAGCCTACATAGTGAGTATATTTTATGGAACTTTTCAAGATACTTTTTTTTTGCTAGCTAAATAGTTGAAATATATTAGAATTTTGATGTTGATTAAAAATAAATACTGAATTTATAGATCTTTAGACCATGTGTCGGATTTAGGCCCTTGAAATAAAATACACTATAAGTTCTAGCTATATTTAAACCTTTAAAACTAACTATAAAATATGTAGAAATAAAGCTTTCAAGTCTTTTTGAACAGGTGAAAATATGAGATTACTATCTCCTGCTATGGAATAGCTAAATGATTTTTATGAGAACTTTGTTAGCTCATGGCACATTTTATGTCCGATTAAGTTGCAAAGCAAAACCATTTAAAAGATTTATCCTCAGAGAGAAAAGTGTTCCGTGGCCGAGAGGAGGAATGGCTCTGCTGCCTGTTCTGGAAAAGGAAAACATTTCCAAGTCATCGGGAAAGCCAATAGAAGTGTTTTAGAAAAACTGAAATAAGAACCATTTTTTTAAAATTATATTTGCATTTGTTTTCATTACCTATTTTGTGCAGATAGTTACTGAGATATTGTAACACAGAGCTTTGTGGTTGCTTAAAAATCACTAATGAAAATATGAGTGCATAATAGGGTGTTAAGTGTGTAAATGGAAGGGTGTCCACGGTTGCTGCTGCTTCCCATGTTGGCTACAGAGCTAGTTCTCACTTGCCTTCTGTTTTAATTACTGCCCTAGCTATTTCTCTGTTACTCTGGTAAAGTACTCCGAAAAAAGCAAAGTAAGGGAGGGAAGGCTTATCCCAGCTCGCAGCTGAGGTCTACAATCCTTCCTGGCAGGGGAAGTCACAGTGGTAAAAGCTTGAAGCAGTTGCATGTATCACATCCACAACTGGAAGTGGAGAGCAATGAACGTACTGCTGCCCAGCTCCCTGATGCAGTCCAACATCCCCTGAGCAGGGAGTGCCCTCCCCCTCCACATTAAGATGAGTCTGTCCACAGCAGTCAGTGCATTCGTGTTAACCTCCCTCAGGCACGCTCACAGGCCATCTCTCAGGCGAGTCAGGATTCTATCAAGTTGAGGACACTATCACAGTGACTAATTTGCAGAACTGAAGGAACAGCTTCTTTGTTTGGTGTCAGTTATTTAGTGCAAGCTAGCATGAGATTTTTTCGACTTTGTATTTGCATGGAAATATTTGTAACATTTCAAGCAAAAAGTAGACCCCATTGTTGATTTCTTTCATTTTTACTTGGCCCCTCCTTACAGACTTACGAAATCAGAAAGTTCTGATTGTCTGCTTTCTCAGACAAGTTGCAGCAGTAATCGTTACCGTCACGTGGGGACATCCCGAAAGCCTCACACAGAGCGATCAGTGTCAGTGCTTCCAGTTCCTCGTCGCGAGGCTTCCAAAGTCATCGCAAAGACCAGTGCAGGACAGAAGAGCGCATGCGCATCAAAACCACCGAAGCAAGTTAAGGAATCGCGCTCTCAGAAACACACACGGGTAAAGCCTTCCCGCTTTCCATTATGTGAATCTTTAAAAACATGCCTACCTGAAGAGTAAAACAACATTCAGAGTTTATAATAATCCGTTGCAAGAAAGATGAAGAAGGCTGGAGCTCAGCCTTGGAGCACTTGCCTCGCATGTGTGAAGCCCTAGGTCCAGTTTTCAGTGTGGCCAGGAAGGATGGTAGGGAATGAGAAAATGGGGCGGGGGTGTCAGTGACACACATCTGACAGAAATTGATTATCTGTTATAAAAGCTGGCGCATCCAAACGGTAACATTATAAAAGCTTCCTCTCTATTTTCTGTGTTTGAAATTTTTCTTATAAAGAAAATTTCCCTGCCATGTATCCATTTCTCAGCTGTGTATAGCTGACATTCAGGTTTCAGGTCACGGTCATGATGTCATTCCTTTTCACCATACTCTAGGCATTTCCCGCTCGCAGAACGTGAATCCTGTGACAGGGATGACTGTGTAGATGTCAGAGGCATCTTCTCAACCGCTCTGTCAAAACAGCCGTATTTCTCTTAAGTGCGGGCACATGACGCTATGATTCACGGTTCACTTATGATCAGACCCTGTTGAAATAGTGGCAGCCGTTTTGAGCCATGTCAGCCGTGTGTTCCCTTCTGTTGCAGATGCTAAAGGAGGTGGTGAAGGACACGCTGAAGCAGCAGCGCATCACCGAGGCCCACGAGTGCTTTGCCGCCTGCAGCCAGAGGCTCTTCGACATCTCCAAGTTCTACCTAAAGGTGCGGTGTCTTCTCTGCTCGTGGGGGGCTTTAGTCCGCATTGTTTCTGTCAGACATAAGTGTGCAGGTAGCTTTCGTACTGTTACTGTACGCTTGCTGCCAGGCTGCTTTGAAATGGACACAGAAATACTGGAGTAAAACTGCTTTACATTTGATTTATTAGACTCTAGCCTTTGTGTATAGAAAGCTGCTTCAACCAGAGGCCTTAGTGTTTTTCCTAACAGACCTTTTACTAAGTTGGAGCTTAAGTATTAATTGGTAATTATTTTATGATAAAGCTATATAAAGCTGAAAGGCAAGTATATTGTTTTATTATAGGAAGTAATAAGAGGTAACCCTTACTGGCCAGATGTGAAGAGTTTTTTTGGGGGAGGCGTCTCAGGTGATAGTTTTATTTATTTTTCTTTTAAATCATGTGGTTTCATGTGTTGTGTTTGTGTGTTTATTGTGTGTGCATTCAGAGGCCAAAGGCAGACAGAGAGGCAAGGTCTCTTACTGTACTGGAGTCCTGTCCTTTTGGCTTTCATGGCTAGACAGTGAGCTCCCAGGATCCTCCTGTCTCTACCTTCTAATTCTGGAGTTAGAGAAATACGCATCCACGTTTGGCCTTTTATCTCAGTGCTGAGGATTTGAGCGCGGGTCCTCGTCCTTACACATAGGCCTCCTTTTCAGTTGAGCTGTCTTCCAGCCACAGGGTGACAGTTGGATGTCGGTTTTCTGAAACTTAGCTGCTGGTTTATCTTCTCTGTCTTAGATGTAACCAGCAAGGATAGGTAGATATTTGGTTAAGATTACAGAGTGACACCTGTACTTAATTCCTTTATTTAAATCTTCTCAAGAAATTCAGTATCCCTAGAAAAATCAAGTGAAGAAAGAAGTAAGAAAAAAAAACTGTAGATATTTTTTACAAATATCTGCAAAATATATTTGTAGATATAATATACAAAAGCACATGAAAGCCTATGCCGAGTAACTGCCGAGTAGCTCTAAGAAGCCTACCTGAGTTCTCCTAGAAATACCAATGAGACTCATGCTGCTTCAACCAGCAGATTCTGAGATTCTCGGTGTCAGCAGATGCTGGAAACACTGGAAATGAGAGGAAGGTGGAGGAACTAAATAAAACCACGGAGTGAATGCCCTTCTGCCACAGTGGTGAATGTGGTGGTTAAGTGGTTCTGTGCCCACACCTCTGTGGCGGGAAAGTCTCCAGTGCAAAGAAAATATTGGGGTGCAGTGAGCAGCCAGCTGGACATCTCTTCCCTGCCTCGTGAAGCTCAGGGCTCCCATATTTTCAGTGTCTCTCTTTTAAATAGAGGAGGACGGCCAAGGACTAGCCAGCTTCTATGGATAGCTTCTGACTCAAGTGAGGCTAAAATGGAAACTAAAGAGAACTCTTAAGAAGTAGAAAATAGGGAAAGTTAGAGAATCTCTAATTCTCCCAGAAGAAAACTCTGCCCATAAAACCAGAACTACATGCTATCACCAAAACCACACACAGAATACAAAGACTCCTTTCCGTTATAGGGGTGAAAAGTCAGTAGAAGGGCCTTCTAATAGACGGACTGAACAGCTGGGCTGGGGATTTTATAAAAAGTAAGAACCAAATGAGAAGAACTCTAGAAAGAAGTGAAAGCTGGATGCTTGGTTAAGAGAGCTAATAAAAGTACTAATAACGGGAGCTTGGACAACAGAGGCGGTGGGAGAGGACATCGTCAGAAAAAGCAGAGCCTCTGCTGTGGACTCATTCACCTCCATGCTTGGGTTTATTCCTATGTCCTCTATTGCCTTTGAGGCTGTTCTGAAAGGCATGTGTCCGTGATCTCCTCTGTATGTTTGTGGTTGATGTATGAAAAGATGCTGATTTGGGCAAGTAGATTCTGTATCTTGCCATATTGCTGAAATGTTTCTAGGAGGTTTCTGGTAGAGTTTTTGGAATCTTTTATAGGTAATACTGTATCATCTGCAAATAGGGACACATGGACTGATTGTCTTACTTGTATCCCTTTACTTTCCTTATTGCCCTGTCTATTGCTTCAGCACAATCTCCGAAAGGAGTATTGTAATGGACAGCACTGTCTCATTGTTCCTGAGTTCTGTGCAACTGCTTCAAGTTTTGTTGTCATTTAGGATGATATTGGCTGTAGATTTCTCTTATGTAGCTTTTATCGTATGGGGTAATGCTCCCTCTACCCTACTCCCTAGAACTTTTATCATGAAGGCGTGTTGGGTTTTGTCAAAGGTTTTTCTGCTTCTTTTGTCTTTTAAGTCCATTTATGTTGAACCATTTCCTACATCTCAGGGATAAAACCAACTTTATCCCTGGTGGATAATATTTTTGATCTATGTCTATATTGGGTTACAGGTATTTTCCAGGATATTTTTCAAAAGAAACCTGTAGTTTTCTTTGTTGTGTCCTCACCTGGTTTGGTTGTTCAAGTGACACTGGCTCCATAGAAAGGGTCTGAGAATGATCCTTCTGTTCATTTTTTAAAATAGTCTAAGGTTTGGCTGTAGATCTTCTTTAAAAGTCTGGTATAATTCGCTGTCCTGCTGCCCATCTGCCCCAGGGCTTTTTTTTTTTTTTTTGGTTGGAATATTTTTTATTACTATTTTAATCTTCTCAAAGTTCTGTATAGGTTGTTGATCTCTTCTTGGTTTAATTTCAATGATGAAGTCTCAAAAACATGGCTGCCTAAAGATGACCTGAACAAGGATGAGACCAATAGACATGCTGTACACACACGCACGCACACACGGAGGGAATGCTCACTCACTCACACACCCAACAATTATAGAAAGGGAAGCCATAAATTTAGAAGAGAGCTGGGGAAGGGTTACATGGAAGGGGTTGGAGGGAAGAAAGGAAGGGGGAATGGTGTAATTATACAATAATAATAATGTTCCCAGAACCAAGGAACTTGGGCTTCCTGCTGGAAAAGACACTGTCAGTGTCACCCAAGTCAGTGAGTGAAAGTGACAGCAAGTGTCATATTGGAGTGTCACAACTTCTAAGCATCCAGAACATTTCCTGATTTTTCCCAAGAGAAGGGGCAGTTGCATGTTGAAAGGATCGAGAATTAAATGGTATTAAAGTTCTCCATGGTATCTTAGTACACTAGAACCAATAAAAAGCACCATAAATTTACAAGAAAGTAGGGGAAGGGTTCCATGGCAGGAGTTGAAAGAAAGATTTTGAGGAAAGGTGACCAATCCAGTATTAATCCAGAGTGACCTGTCTGGTCTATAATCCAGAGTGGCCTATCTGGTCTATAATCTAGAGTAATTTATCTGTTGTTGATCCAGAGTGACCTATCTGGTCTAGTTCATTCAGATGTGAAGACTCAATAAAGGCACTTTCAAAGCCGAAAGAGGTTTAAAATATATCTTTTATGGAATCTGCTAGAAAATGAAGTTGAGAACATAAAAGGCTAAATTAAGTAAAACAAAAATTGGCCTAGAATGAGGAAAACATGTCCCAAATGGGCTGGCCTAGGGAGAAACTGGACAACTGGGGCAGGCTGTGGGGAGACCAGTGGTAAAGAGAAAATAATAATGTCGGAAGTAAAACTCCACAGAAAACCGGTGAGAGATTGTCCACAGCAAGACACTGTTTTTAAAAGCTTTGTTATACGTTAGTCCATTGTGCGAGAGGGGAAAATACCAGAGTTATGTGCATGGAACACTGTCAGTGGGGGAAAATCCCCAATAACCACGAAGTTTTACTCCAGTAAGTGCAGGAGTCTGAGTGCGAGAGACAGCCACAGTACTCGAATTGCCTGGTGACGTCACACAAAGCCGTTGCTTTGGTATAATAGCGCAAACATGTATGGACCCCACTGTGATGCAGCGGTGCGGGGGAGGAAGAGAAGGTGTTGTGCATTGGCCTAGATCTGCCCATTAACCTTCCATGCTATTTGTAGTCATTCTGAAATTACTAAATCATCAAGGGTCAGCAAAGCATGACAGGTGGAAACATGAAGGGACAGACAGGAGGAATTGCTACAAGAATTCAAAGTGGCTGCCTCGGTGAGATGGAATTTGCTTGCTAGAGGACTCTATTTTATTTTTTCTCCTTTTTTTTGTACAATTAAGGTTTTCTTTATTATTTTATGTTTTAATTTGATATGTACTCCCCCCTCACCTCCCCTTGCTAGGAATTGAACCCAAGACTTTGTACATGGTACACACATTGAGCCAAATCTCTAGCTTTATCATGATGTTTTAGAAAGTAAGACTATAGTTGTGTTCCTCTTTGCAGTGGAGTGAAATTGCTAAACAGAAGGAAAAGTGCATGCTTATCTGAACAGTTAGTAGAAGCTACTTGTTCATTTTCCAGATTCTGAAGCATCAACAACAGAATGGTTAGGGTGAGCATGGGACAGCACTGTTAGAAACGCAGGATACAGAACGTGTGTGTTTCTATACTTTATATAGGGTGAGAGAGACTACCTTGTTACATTGATTCTGGGAATATTTCACTAATTGCAGTGGCTCTTATAGAATTATTTAGGGTGATCTCAAGTAATTGAACAAGACTCCAAACGCTGTGTTTTATTAATGTCTAGGATCTTAAAACATCAAGGGGTCTCTTTGAGGAAATGAAGAAAGCGGCCAACAGCAATGTAATGCAGGTAAATAAGTTATTTTCAGGAAGCCACGTTCAGTTAAATGGGTGTTTGTGTCAGGGTTGCTGTGCTGCTGTTCCATTCACAGTAGGAACAGAGATGGTCTTTTCAGCAGCCTCCTTCTGAAATGTCCTTGATGCCTAACAGTGACTCGGGCAAAGTATGTAATAGCGTCATCAAAAAAGATTTTCTCCAAAAGATATTAAAAGAGAAAATGGAAAAAATAATCAAAAAAGCTAGGGAAAAAATATATTTTGATTAGCTGTTTTCAAGGTTTGGTTTAACTCTTTTGAATGACCCTTTCCACACGTACTTCGAAATAAAGTAGATTGAGTCATCACCTGGTCCACTGAGGACAGTCACTGGGCTCAGCTCCGGATGGGGACATCAACATGCCATTTATCTGGAAAATAAAATAAATATAAAGGTTGAATGATGCCTTTTTGCTTTACAGTTTTCTCTTTTTTTAAAAAAGAACAGTTGCAGTTTAATAAAGATATTTTACTATTGACTTACACGGGAGGGCAAGACAAAGAGGTGGTCAGGAAGGAAAGACACACCCAGAGCGCATTTAGAAGTGGTGTGGAATTGTTTGACCGTGGGTATTTTGCAGAGGGTGGCTCCACAGTCACGTCTGTTTTCTTCCCCAGGTGATCGAATGGGTGTTGGAAAAGAGCAAGAGATAGGCTGTTCTTCCGTTCCTATGGAGACTGCGCGCCTGTGAACTTAGAGAGTCGATGGTACATGTGTAAAGGGAGCCCAGTGTCCTGTACTTACGTGGTTTTAGTGACGCTCCGTTAATGTATTTGTAATTAATGCACTTCTTTTGCAGCCTCACAGTATTTTAATCTGTTATTTTTATGTATTTTAAATGTTTTAACTTTTGGTTATTTAATTGTTCAATAAACAGTAATATTTCTTTACTTATTGGGTTGTGTGTCCTTATTAGATCTATTAAGTTTCTGCCCGTGGTAGTGTGAATGAGAGTGTTCCCCTTCAGGCTCTGGCGTTGGAATGCTTAGTCCCTGGATGGGAGTGCTGTTTGGGGGGAACCAGGAGGTGCAGCCTTGCTGGAGGAAGTGTGTTGCTGTACTTGAAAGCCTTACACTATTCCTAGTGTATCCTCTGCTTTCTAATCGCAGTTCAGACTGTGAGCTCTCAGCTTCTGTTCTGCCTGCCAAACCTGCTGCCTCTGCTCCACCATCATGGACTCTAGCCCTCTGGATCCATAAGCCCAAACAAATTCTTTCTTTTATAAGTTGTCTTGGTCCTTCTGTTTTATCATAACGAAAAGAAATTAACTAAGACACTACCCTTCCTATGTATTCCCACAGCAAAACTCAGTCTGCTCCAACTTAGAAATGCTAGCTCTACCAGAACCATTATTTTCAGAAGTCTTTTTTATTTGGGATCAAAAGCGAAAAAAAAAAATAACAATAATTGTAAAACTAAGGCTTATTCTTTAATGTAAATTTCCATGGTAGAAAGTTTGGGAGAGACACAGAGAGATGGCTTTGTACTTAAGAGCACTGTGTGTTCTTCTAGAGCACCCAGGTTCAGTTCACAGCACCCATATGGTAGTTTACAGCCATCTGTAACTCCAGTTCCAGGGGATCTGATGCCTCCTAGCTTCCACAGGCACCGTACAGACGTGGTGCCCTGATATACATGCAGATGAAACACATGCATATCAAATAAACCTGAAAAAGGTTTTTTCTTTTTTAATACAGAAAGTCTGAAAAATGCAGGGAATATAAAAATGAGTTTTAAAGTACCAACATCCCATTTTCTTGTAGATAGAGGCTACTTGTTTGTTCCTGGCTTCTCAGACCACGAAAGAATCGCTCAGAAACTGTATTATTTAAATCACTGCTTGGCCAATCACTTAAGCATATTGCTAGCTAGCTCTTATATCTTTGGCTAACCTATTTCTATTAATCTGTGTATCTCCACGTGATTGCGGCTTACGGGCAAGATCCCAGTGTGTATGCCTCATGGCTTCTCCCTGACTCCGCCCACTCTTTATACCTTTTCCAGCCTGGTTGTATTCTGTTCAGCCATTGGCCAGAAGCAGCTTCTTTAGTCATGAACCAATAAAAGCAACACATATACAGAAGGACTTCCCATACCATTTTCTAAATACTAATATTTTTCAGTATGCATGTGTTGTTTTAAAAATACTTGGCAGTTTTCAGTCAGAAAGCATATGATTGTGTGTACTTGTATGTCAATTTGTAGCCTGCTTTTCACCTAGCAGTACAATCAGCCTCTTGTCTGGTTTTGTTTTCTGGGGTCTCAGTTGACTTTGATCTACTGTAGTCAAAGTTGAAAGTGAGAGACGGTACTTGAATTGTACATAGTGTGTTGTTCTATGTGCTGAGGTCGCGTGTCATCTTGCATTCATCCTTCCCAAGACACCGGTCACTTTTGGGCAGCATTCCACCCATCCATCTCTCATGTAGTAGCTCTCATTTATCAGACTGGCTGCTGGGTACCAGTGCTGTGTCCAGTCAGCTGTGGTTTGCTTGCAAAGGCTACAGAGCCCAAAAGCAGTGTGATGCTGGTAGTCAGGCCGTGTCAGAGAAGTCGGGGGGCACCTTCTTTCAGTGGAAAGGTAAAAGGCATCTTAATGGGGCAGAAAAGACAAAGGGCTTTAAGGTTGCCAAGACCTGTGCTGGAAACAAACCTTCTGTATGTAAAGAAAAAGGGAGAGATGCAGATTTTGCGCTTAGAACAAATCTATATGTAAAAAAGAAAGAAATGCAGGTTTTGTTGTAAAAAGTTAGGATCAAAGTAATTGCATGCTTAGCGAAGTTGGAAAAGTTAGTAAGTTAGCACAGGAAAAGACCACAGCATGCATAGGATTGATACTATCCACTGGTCCTCTTGGAAAAATGTGTTCGGCGTATTTTTCATATCCACTACATTTGCTATGAATATAATACTATAGGATACTACTTTAACAGTGATGTAATCCAAGTGAGCCAGAATTTAATCCTTCATTATTAAACTTAAAGTTTTGATTTTTCTATAATTAAAATTTTTAGAACTCTTCCCACTATGTCACTGATGGTTATTACTGAATCGCATTTTCTAGGAAGTAAAATTTCTGGGCTTTAAGCATTTCCGTACATCTGCAGATGGCTTACGGAAGGGTCTGCATTCGTCCTGGTAGAATCCCCTTTTGTTTTCTCTGAAGTTGAAATAGCTGCAAGTAATATTTTGGAAACACGTTAGCAAAATTTTTATTGTTCATTTTTGCCTTTTGCATGTTTTCATTTTGAACAATCTGACTTTTTGCTTGCTGGTTGAGAGGAATTTTTATGTGTTGAGGGTGTTGGCCTGTTTTCCTCGTGTTTGATACTCAGAAATCTTTAGCTATTGTGGAGTAGGTTGCCAGTTTTTCCTTTGTAATCTCTTCCACTTCTCGAAGTTTGCCTAATGTGTGTGTGTGCTCTGTTTGCTCATGTGAAAATGAAACTAAGGCTTTCAAAAGGTGCCCTTGAGGCTGCTGATTCGAAATCCTTCCCTTTTATATAAGGTTTTATACATCATAGGATATTGCAAGGAATGAGGGAATATTTTAAAGATTCCCTTTGATCAGCAAATTTGTCTTTTAAAATATTTTATAGCAATAGGCTTTTCTAGTGTACATGTATTAATCAGACTAATAGACATTTATAATGTAAAAGGGACTAGATAGCTTCACAGAACAGTTGATTAACAGAGGCAGTCTGGAAAGATTTATCTAGAAACAATGATAGGTATAGAAATGAAAACTCTTATGGCCTGTTTCCTAGTCTAAAAGCAGAAAGTAGTACCAACTTTCTGGACATCGTGGAGGGTGATACTAATCAACATTTATTGTGGAGTAATTATGTACCAGATATGCTTCTAAATTTTTTCATGTGCCCCACTGCTGAAATGTGAGGTAGATATGCCCTCTTATGGAATAGAAATTGAAGGACAGTAAGATGAAGTACAGTGTCTCATAGCTCAGAAGTTACAAAACCAGAGGCAGCCTTCAATTCTTTGAATCACAATTTATTCAATCTCTCAAGTTGACATACACAGCATTTTGTTTTCTTTTTTGGCTCCTGGTTTTCTATCCTACTTAATGAGATTATATGAAGCCAACATATATAATGAATATATGCCAATAAGAATTTTTTAAAATAAGCTTATGTATTAATGGTAATATAAACATTTTAAATATGTATTCAAATTTGAGTAAAAGCTGTAAGTTGATCCGACTTAATCTTTCTTTTAAGTGAATATATGTAGAATTTCAGGATTTTGAGTAACTTTTGTATTGTTATTTGAAATTTGGTAAGTATAAACTATGTCAGTCTGACTAGTAAAAGACAAATGCATAAACAATAGTGAGTTGAATTAATTATTTATTAAAAGTGTTTGATATAGGCAAGTATTTTTTTATTATTAACAACCACAAAGATGAAGGATTTACTACCTCAAGTCTTGCTGTAGTGATTGAGACACCTTGCTTAAAGGTGCACCACACACCAAACTTTTCTTTGAAAAAGACTTCTTCAGAAGCCCGGATCTTGAACAAATGTATTCCTGTCCTTACAGGAACATGAGTGAGCTCACATCATATGCAAATATTCTCTTGATCTGTATATCTGTCCATATGGGAATATAAATGATAAACTGTGTGAATGACCTCACACCATATGCAAATATTAGCAATCTGGAACATAGTCCTGTATTTAAAACCACAAAATACACAGAAGAAAATAAAACCCTTCACCTTTGGATAAAACAAGGCTTCACTAGAAAGGACACAGAAAGTGTAGACTTTAGTACACTAGAATAAAACATTCTATCTATTTCAGCTCTGCTCTTGAAAATATAATCAGGGAGAAATTGGGTACAATGCTTAATAATAAGATATAACCCAGTTATTTAAGTGTGCAAAAATTTTGAGACAAACATTTTGCAAGACATCAGAATGGAGATCAGCCATGTAAAGATGTTCAGCATCGTTAATCAGATACAAATTAAAGCTGCAAACACCCACTAAGAGAGAAAATTTCACACCAACAATTCAACCTGTGACTATGTGTCACAGTTGGACATCTTCATGCTGTTGGCAGGGATGGAAAATCATTGACTACTTCCTGTGAAGCTAAGTTTATGGTAATCGTAGAAACCAAAAATTCTTTAAACCCAAGAAAAATTAAGATGTGAATACAAGGATTTGAGTTGGGATACTCAGACCCATTTGGTTCTCATTAATCCCAAATGGGAAATACTGGTAAGCCAACTTTGCAAAAAGTGTCTACAGTGAAATACTACTCTGTAACGTAAAGGAATAGATTCCTGCAAAATGAATTACGGCAAAAGTATTAATCTGAAAAGAAAGTGCCAGAAACATGAAATGAAAATGGTCAAAATGAGCACAGAAAACAAAGTAGTTTCCTGGTCCCAGATGTTGGAGTGATTGACTGGGACCACTGATGTAAATGTAGGTTCTGGTTGCGACGGTGACACTGGTCTATACATTGACCAAGCAGAGCTCAGCCTACTGTGAGTCATGCACCTTATAATGGTGGACATGTGCAGTAATGGTCCCGTAAGAGTCTGTCCTTGAGTGGCATTGTATTAATTGTGTAAGTACACAGTATTTGAGTAATGATTAAGTCACCCAGCGGAACCTTTCTCCTGCTGTTAAGCGGCATAGCATTTTCTTACAGATGCTGTGTGGGCTTTAAGGATTGTCTAAGGATTTAGCTCAGGAAAGTCAGTCAGTCTGCCTTGATTTCCATTCCTAGCACCATTGCCTTTAGAAAATTTCTCTCTCGTATGCCCAGAAACCCTTGTTTCAATGCAGTTTGTTTTCTGTTGAGTTAGGTTGGGCCATATCAAGCAGCCAGTAAGGATCCAGCCAGTTCTTGCTCTCTTCGTTGGTGGTTTTATTTCTGTAATGACGTTTGTGAGACTGGGTAACTTTATTAAGAGAGGTTTAGTTGACTCATTTCTGGAAGTTCAAGGGCATCAGCATCAGGACCTGGTAAGGACATCGTGCAGAATGGCAAATTCGGGGTGATGGCGTGTATGAGGAGAGCTTGAGCAGCAGCTCCAGGCTTGTCCTTTCTAGAACAGCTTTCGAGAGAGAAGTAACTCGGAGTCCCAGGAGAGCTTGTTAACACTTCCGAGGGCGGTGCCCCCACTGACCACCTTTTAAAGCTCGCACCACATCAATACCATGAGGACCAAGCGTCCGACATGTGAACTCTTAAGGGATAAAGCACAGACAGCCGCAAACCATAGCGCCCTCAAAACAGGGCCAGTTTCATGGAAATCCGTCAATAGCTTTCCTGTGGCTGACTGTGTGCCTGTATTTTCTCCCCATCACCCACAAGAAAAGCTCCCGAAGGTATCTGTTGCCACGTGACTTTCAAGGGTGGAGTGTGTGTTGGGATGTGGTGATGCTCTGAGAAGTGTGGGAGGGGGGCGAAAGATCCTTTCCAAGTAGACCCGCTGGTGCCTGGGGAATTCTGCCTTGGCATTGTGTCTGCACAATAATTATGGAGTAGAAGTCTTCTCAGTCAAACCCATGATCAAAGAATCTACTGCCTAAAGTTTGCGATTCCTGGCTGGGATTATTACCAAGTTCATCTCTGCCCTGCGTACCTCGGGACCTGGCCTGGACTCCTAGCAAAGAGGTCCTCCTCGGGGCTGCATCGGAAGGGCAGTTACAGGCTGTCCCCACCAGTCCTAGTTCCTTTTCTGCCGCTTTGTAATAGAACCAACACCATGGCCAAGGCAATTCATAGAAGAGTTAGTTTGGGCTTATGATTACAGAGGTTGAGTTCAGCATGGCAGGATGTATTGACAGCAGGAGGCAGACATGGCAGAAGGGGCGCAACGTTGTGAGCTCACATCTTCAAACTCAAGTACAAAGAGAGAGTGAACCGGAAGTGCCACAAGCTTTTCAAAGCCGGTCCCTATAACGTACCTCCTCCAGCAAGGTTACACCACAGAACCCTCCCCAAAGAGCTCTACCAGCTGGGGAACAAATAGTCGAAGGCCCGACACTATGGGAGACATTCAAACCATCACATCCCTCCACAGTTTTCACATCCAAATTCTACTGAACCGCTACGTGATTCTCATACTTTTTCTTGTATGGATGACCCAGAAAAAATATCTAAGAATAAAAAGTAGTCAACAATATTTCGAGTGAACAAGAAAGCAGGCACAAAGGAAAGTTTGTGATTACCCGGGCAATGAGCAGGGAACTCCAGTGAACACTATCTGGTAGGAGAAAAACCTCATGAGACGAGAAATAAAGAGGCTGGAGTCTAGCCGCATGTACCCTGGGGCTGTGCTCCAGGAGAGGAGCCCAGCTGGTCACTTGTCCCCTGTTTATTAAGCTTTGCATCAGAATGACCTTGGCAGGTACATGGAAGAAAGGGAACATATAAACAGAGCTTAGATTTCAGCAGCTAGGGACTCACTGGTCTCCCAGGGAGCAGGGCTAAAAGTGCCCACTCTTTAGAATGGGCAGTTGAGGGCATTTCCAGCCTCTTAAGTGGGAAGCAGAGAGCCAAAGGGCCCAAGTAGGTCAGCTATGCTATATGGTGGTGGTATGTTGACCAAAGCTGTTGCCTGAAAAGCCTGGAGGTTGTACTGGCCTTTTTCCTGTATGTATTTTATATGCAGAAAAAATGGAAATTACTGTGTCCAGAGGAAAGAATGGAGACCATTCAATAGTGTCACAAAGCTTTGGATCTTCCCATCAACACAGGTAGTTTTCACTTCCCTAACTCCTACCTCTAAGCGGGCCGTAGGGATCAACGATCCAGTGTGAGCTGGAACCTAGAATTTTAGGACCTTGTCACTTCCGTTCTGCTCTGCTGGAACCTTATCCTGAACAGAGGAAGGAGGTTCGTACAGAGTAGAACCAAGGTGCCTGTCCAACAGCCTGCAGCAGCCGCAGACCTGTGTGTGCGGCATGAAGGACTTCCCTACCCTGTGCGATGCTCCACCAAAGACAGCCCCATGAGTGAGCCCAGGCAACTGTCAACAGTGGGAGGGGGTGAACCAGTCTCACCAGGCCACACAATAGTGAACAATAATGCCTTTTGGTGTGCCAAGCGCCTAGGTTATAGTGTGAGACTCATTTTGCACAAACATTAAATTCCATTCCCATCCAAAAATGACCTGCAGGACAGAAGACGGCAAAGACTTCAGCCATCAAGACTTAGTGAGAGACTGAGGGAATTGCTTACTTTCTGGACTGTTTTCCTTTCTTGTGGGACACAGGAAGCTTGCAGAGGAAGAAATCCCCATCCTCCAGTGCTGTACAGATGGGGGATTATAATGCGGAACAGCTGCAATTAATGGAGCATTATTGAAGGGCTTTCTTGGTCATTGCCTTTGGGTTCTTGTGAGAAAATGGGCTTTTATTCATCCAAGAATTGTAACAGAAAGTTGCTAAAAATATAACTGGCTTTCTTTTTCTTTCAACATTCCTAGGCCCCAGTCCAAGCCAAGACAGAATTGCAGCCTTCAGGCCAAGCGTGAGAGCAGGGCAGTCCCTGCCTGAGCCTGGAGTCATCCTGAGAGGCTTTATTCTTGGCTTGCCTTTCCCTCGCCCAGCTGCCAAAAAGCAGTAGATGGTCTGATTTCACATCAGTTCCCCTTGCCTTCTATTGTCCTCACCCGGTCTCCCCACCCTCCCACATCCCAGCCCCCTTCTGCCCTCTTTGATGCAACATTGATCAGGGTCCTCTGTATGGCGCCTTAGAGGCTTCCCCCCAAAATGGTCTTGTTTGTGACCAGGCTTTAAGAAAAATGAACAGAG
This sequence comes from Myodes glareolus, assembly GCF_982192425.1. NCBI lineage: Eukaryota > Metazoa > Chordata > Mammalia > Rodentia > Cricetidae > Myodes > Myodes glareolus. The sequence goes on from NC_142044.1 coordinate 19,086,236, forward strand.
AACAAAACGCCAAAACAGAGGCCCCTGCTGCTTTTCTGTTATCATTTAAATGTGAAGCTGTACCCTCTGTGGACATGGTTTAATCATTTAATGAGCTATTAAACTTGCTTCCCCGAGTGAAATCACATTTAGTGTCATTTGGAGGACTGTAGGTAAAATAATAATTGATTTATGGTCACATATTCAAATAGTTCTATTATTCAAGTTTTCATATAAACAGGCTAAAAATAGTATTTGCCATTCTCAGGATTTTTTGTCCAGAGAAAGAGCCCTTTTCAAAGAAGAAAATTTTCAAGTGCACATTTACGAAGTTCAGGTAATATTGAAGGGCTTTAGGTCGCACCCATGATCCCTGGACCATGGCCCAGCAGTAATTTAAGGTAGGGCGCCTATTACTTTTTTTTTTTTTTTTAAGTAATGTTCCCTTCCAGATATCCTTTTTCAAGCAGGACAATCTTATACAAGTATAAGAAGCAAGTATCCATTGCTTCTCCATGCTCAGACCCAAGCACTCTTTCTGCACCGACTATTGTGTGTGTGTGTGTGTGTGTGTGTGTGTGTGTGTGTGTGTGTGTGTGTGTATGGTTTTGAGACAGGGTCTTGTCAGATGTAGTAGCCCAGGTTAGTTGTACGCTTCTGTCAGTCTTTCTGTATCACGCTCTAATATACTGGAACTATAGGCATGTGCCACTGTTGCCAGGTGTAAATATTTTCCATTTCTGTTTGGTGTCATTAGTGCTCTTGAATCAAGTTCTCAAGAAAACAAAACTAGAGGCAGAGACCAAAGAGACAGCCAGTCATTCAACGGCTGCAGGTACCCTCTGTCAGATGGGACGTACCAGGATTGATGGTGAATGCTGTAGCCCCGTCTCGGCCAAGAACACAGAGAGGATAGCAAGCATGATCTGCTCAGTCCCTCCGTACTGATAACTTTAATTTGCCCTCTCAAATTGAAATTCTCTGCAGTTTTTCTTTCGCTCAGTCTTTACATGTGCTAGTGTTTGAGCAAAACAGCTACCATTTTTATCAGATGAACCATGCTTGCTTGTAAGAGTCCATCGCCAGAGGACGCGGAGAGGGTCACTGGACCCTTACCTACTACGTCTGATCCCTCCTGCACCTTCTAGCTATTTGTGTGCAATTCTGTTCTCATCGTAAGTGACCTTGGGTTAGGGAGGCGCTAGAGCCTGTAAACTGGGAAAGGTTCTCTACGGAGGAAACACCACCTGGATGACTGTGGAGTCGTCATTGCTGCGTGGAGATTTCCCTGAGTTCTTTTTCTGGAAGAAAATGTCCTCAAACTCTGCTCTGTGAGTAAGACCAATAAACTCACCAGTTTGGTTTCCTGGTTTTAACATTGGTGGAATCAGACTTTGGTTTGTTATTGGGACCTTCTAAAGAGGGGGTATTTATGGTTTATGCTTTTCAAGGGAAGGGATTCTTACAATATTCAGGTTATTTCTTTCAGCAATTCTTACAGAGTGGTTGTTGATCCAGTTGTGGTACTGACAGATGAGAGAAGTCAGAAAGCCAGGTGTGTATCTTCTGGTTGCCCGGCAGCTGAGTCACAGAGCTGAGAGGTCAGTGTTTTCAAGCGAGCCACTCGTTTGCTCTAAGCAGAAACACTTAGGTCAAGCAGAACCACCTGTGGTGTCTACGCTTAAAGAAGCATCTAGAAGGGTAGGAGACAGATGGTGTACTCAAGGAATCTGAAAAGGTACATGGGGTGTGTCCAAAGAAGTAATGTGACCTCCCCACAGATTCAGAACCTTTAGGAGTTGCTAGCTCCTAAATGTAAGGTTGTGGTCATTTTCAGCTGGTTTAGAATCATCTAGGAGGTGTATCTCCGAGGGTACTTCTGGAGAAGTTTACTTGAGAAGACTAGAGTCTGTCAAAGAATGAGCCAAAAATCAATCTTCCCTTTAGTTGGCTTCTTTGCTGGGTATATGGTCACAGCAACAAGAAAATTAACTCCTACCGAGGCATTTAAGGAGAAAATGATGGAAAAAAATGTGTATTTAAGTAAGAAGATGCTGGGGTACCCATGCACTATTAAGACAAAATAATCAAATTTCAATTTACATCTAGATTTGTTAATGAAGCAGTAATGAATCAGGCAGTTTGTACTGATAATCCAATACCTGATGAAGACTATAGTGATTTTGTTTTATGAAATGATATCAACTTTTGGTAATCCCCAGAGCAAAACAAAACCACCATCTTTCTTTCAAACCCATGGGGGTTCATATTTAGAAAATCCAGGGCATACAGAATCAAAATGTTTGCATGAATAAAATGAAATCAAGGTGTAGGCTCAGATAACAATAGGATTTTTCATCTCCAAGAATCTCAGAGGTCACAGAAAGTGTATGGAGAAATACTTCCTTTTGGTGAAGAGCCATGGGCCAGTGGGGGTATCTAGCAACTCTCATTAAGTACGAATTGCATTTTCCCTCCTCCTACTCATTGTGATACCCAACAGCACAGATTCCTGAAATGCCCTAGTTGAGCCCAGTTGAATACAGTAGGGCGTGGATGGTGCTTTTGGCCCTTCGAGAGAACCTCGCAGGGGATTTTACTGACGTCATCTATGCCAACACTGACAGTTGCAAAACATTCGCAGGCTTCAGTGTGCCTGCTATTAGTGTACATGAATATTGTAGTGATATCATTTACATATTGACCCTTTTCAGATGATTGCAAAAGCTGCAGAAATGATCTTCCTACCATAGTCTTTGTGCACTTGTGAGAGCAAAGCTCATGGTCCAAAGGTACATGTTTTAAAATTTTTATAGGTTTGTCAAATTGCTCTCTAAATTATTGTCCCTATTCTTATTGGTGCCTTTATCCATGCCGGTTGTGACCTTCCATCACTAGATAGCTGAGGTTTTAATCTTGAGCTGTTTTCAAAGAAGAAAATGAGGATTTTTCAAATGTCTGATTAAAAGCTGTTTTCAGCTTTTATTACATTAGTTGGTTGCTGTCAGTCTTGATTCGTCTCTGTTTCTAGGACACTCTTGTGGAAGAGAAATTGAACTTCTGGTGTTCAGGGTCATGAGTGAAGGGTAGATAAATAGAAGTTTGGGCGTCAAGAATGCAAGACGCTTCAAACAACTCTAGCCACCCAGCAAATGAGCAGGTCTGCCTGGAGAGATAAGGACTGCTCTCCTCGTCCTGGAAAATTTTCAATTTCAGGCTGGATGGACAACACCGAAGTGCTCAAGGAGCGATTCCTGAGTTCACTGGCATATACAACAAGGTCCGCGTAGCCCACCGTACAGCGTCGGGGATACAGCGTCTGGGATACAGTATATGTGTGAGATGAGTTTAGGTGGCGTGGACTTCAAAGACGTTTTAATTGGTGTCTGCTCAGCTTTCTATGGTAGCATCATGTTAGCAGTAAATCACGCACCTTAATGTATGAAGGTGGTACTGCTGGGATACACTCTGCGCAGAAATAGACTTCACAGTTTCTAGGTCTTTTGAAACCCCAGACTCTATGGTTCTAAATCTAACCTCAATCTTGCGGAAGTTTCAATTGGTACCATGACTTGGAAATACCAGTCTGTTACGTTTACTGCAAGAAATTACAACAGAAACCAGTCGTAGTACAACAGAGAATTAAAGTATTTGGAGCTTGGTGCAGGGGTCACATTTTAGTTAAAAATGAGAGCCCTAATTATAGGTAAAAACCTATCTGAAGCTACATTCAAATTAATTGGGGGGGGGGAGAATCCTAATATGTTGAGGAATCTGACATTTGCTGCATTGGGATGGATCAACTCTGTGTGTTTTAAATGGATTCCGAGATAAAATGAACACAGGTATTGCTAGTGGAATTCCTTTACCCCATCAACACTTCTACGAGCAGTCTTGATGAGAAAGTAACTCGGTCTGTGTTTGCACAAATACAACCCTCTGAGACTGGTCAACCTATGATGGACTTGAAATATAAGCTTATGCATTGGAGATCGGAGGCAAATATTTATTTAGTTTATATATAAATTGTACATGATGTTCATGGGAGTAATAAACACAGGCAGATTTTTAAAAAATCAATTCAAGATACCACCCAAAAATCACTTCCACGCCTCATTAATGCCATTCATTAAATACCTCTATCTGGGTAGTTCATAATCATAAGAGTTGTATGGTTTGGTTTCTATTATTTAGCTCATATTATGAAAAATGAAATCTCTATCCCCCGTCCTTCTTTAAAAGCCAATAGGAAGAGTAGTATGTACATATTACCAGACCAATGAATTTACCCTCCTGGCAACTGAGCAAGAATTCATTAAGTAGCATTGTTGTTCATCTGCACTGGTTTTCATTTAGGTACAAGCATTACCAGTTCCATAATTCACAGAACAAAGCACAAAGCAAACTGGAAAAAAAATCCTCCCAAATAACTAATTTGATTCATTGACCAAGACAGGAGACAGACTTAGTATGTGTCATACACATCAACACCTAAGACAAGATGAAAAATGCACTGTGTAGCCATTATTTAAATATGTTAAAATCCAAGCTGAGAAATAATAATGAATATGTGAAATTGACTCCTCATAGCCACTCTGATACAATATACTTTAATTAGGAGAACAAAGTCATTCATAGACACAGTTCTCTTAGTAAAGTTTTCTATTTCTTGCTAATAACACATTTTCAGAAAAATGCATTGATCTTATTCAAATATATTTTTCCTAAAATATAAATATTTAAATTAAAATTTTAAAAATGGCGAAGATCGTTTTTGGTGACTCTTACCCAGATATCAATCATTCTAAAACTTAAGCAATAAAGAAACAATGTCTGTAATTATGACCATTTTAATTTGTCTATAAATATATAATAGAATCTTTGCAACTTGAGTAATTAACTCAAACTTCATGTAGTACCGAGCACCTTAGATTACATATTGTTGAACGAAACTATTGGCATTAATATATGTCTCATGTTATTTACAATACATAAGTATAGTTCTCTTGTATAACAACATTCCAGTGATTTTTGAAAATATATAGTGTGAAACTGTGCAATATAATTTACAAATGCATCAGCGCTTTCCCACAGTATTGAAGCTGGCCCTCACTCCTCAACATTGTAAGATTCGAAACCAACCAAAAGTCCATGTGCTGTGATGGTAGTTCCCAAAGCATTGTCTCTACAGAGGCCCCATTACAAAGAAGTACAAGGCATGGAACTCTCACCCCCATCTTGAAGATTGTGATAAATGAAGACCATGATTTTTGAGGAAGTTGGCAACCCCAACAAGGGCCTCAAATGTCTTAAGTTGCTACTTAGCCAATATCTTTTGTCACCAAGCTTCGAAATCACCTCCCCAGCGAGAACACTGTTCCGTGTCCCTTGGTGATGGTGTTGTTATATGGGATGTGCTCTGGGGAAATGGTGGTTTAAAATACAGCTGCAACTCAATAAAGACACAAATCTGAGGCTCTTAACCACAGGCCTTCAGGCAGGTGTCACTTTGCATAGGCAACTGCTGAACTCTGACCCTCCCAACACATAGGCAGAACATAGAGCATGTGGTCCTGTAAAGCTAACGGGACAAAAGAACTAAAAATTCATAAATTCTATGGCTGATTTTTGGGGCATGTAAAAAGTAACTCCAAAGTCAAATAGGTGTGGTTTTTAGTGAATTAATCTCCGTTAAAAATGAAAAGGTTAAAAAAAAATTAAGTCTTACTAGGCCAGATACTGCCTCAAAATATGCTTGTAGAAAAATATCAGGTCATTTCATTATTCCCCTGGAATTCCAAAATTAATGTAGGTGCTATCTGTAGATCTGATGATACTTCTGGTTCTGTGTGTCTGAAACAGCATCACCAAGGCTGAGAGACAGTCTCCCTTACTTTGAAACACACATATGTGAGCCCAGGCAGAAACAAGGACCACTGAAAGGTGTGTCCACTGAAAGATGGGAAATGCAGACAGTTAAACATATTAACTATGTGACAAGCAGGTGTGTGTGTGTGTGTGTGTGTGTGTGTGTGTGTGTGTGTGTGTTATGGCAATCTTTTTAAAAAAAAATGACCAGAATTTGATTTCTGTAGTAAGGGTACCAATTGTGGCTATGAGACAGCATCCACAGTGTAAGTGTAGTTTCAGAATTCATCATCATATGTGTGTACGACTCCTCAGAAAAGCTTCGCAGCAGCCACAGCCCACTTTGGCTCAGATCCTGCCAGCTTAGAGCTCAGGTCAGTATCCAATGCTTTACTTCATTTCTGCTCAGCCTATGCTAATGAGAACGCTTTGGAGTCACTCGATACCAACTGAGAGAGAACTCATTAAGAAAATTAAGTAACAGATGCTTCGTTCTTAAATAAAAGGCGGGTTCCTTTTTACTTCTCCCCTTCTTTTTCTCTCTTCTTGCCTACCAATGAAAGTCAGCTCAACTTGAATCAGAAAATAGATCACAAAGAAGCGAGGGATCAGTGTTGCCGGGCAGGGGGTGGGGGGAGATAGAAGAGTAGGTGAAACTCTCCATTTCTCATCTGCTCGGCCCTGGCTTACCTGGGTGAACCAGTTGCCTAGAAACTGGTGTGATTAAGATCTGCATATGCTGTTGTAATGGCCGTGTCCTTGGTTGTCATTATTCAGAAGATGTGCTGTGTAGATTCTTTTGCCCCCCCCCCAACCTTGTTCTGCTCTAAGAGGTTCTGTTCTGACATCCCTTGCGGTGTTTTCCTTAGGGTGTCCCTTGTAGTTCCTGGAACTGACAGAGGAGGCTGGGATGTTACGTGGGACTCCTGAGACCTGACGGCCGGCTGTGCATGCGCCCATTTGCTGCACTGCCGGATGTCACACCTCCTGGGGCACTGCAGTCGCCCCTCGCGAGGTTCAGGCCACCAAGCCCAGTCTTGTAATCTTGGCAGACAGGAAGGAATGGATGATGAAAACGATCGGCTTGGGGCATGAGTGAAGGTCCAGTTGCTGAAACGTAAAAGGAAGAAAGAGAGCATGAGAGGTTTTCAATTAATGCTTGATGTAGCGTAGTGATTTTCACGTCAAGCCAATCTATACACACTTCTGACTTGGGAGTGTTCAATAGAGCAATTCTGTCCTCAAGTCTTTGTTCTCAGTGAGTTAAGGAAATGACTCTCCAATCTTGTTCATTACATCTCCTATATATTTTTTTTTCACTAAACAAGTTCTGACGAATTTACCTATAACAATTTCGTAACTATTGATGAGACCCTTCTCCACTGTCTAAGCCATTTATTTTCAGCTCCACAATAGTGATGCTTATGCCGACTTTTGTACAGCATGCAGCAGATTTCAGCTTTCGCATCTCAGGTTGTTTGGTTCTTGGTTCCGACAGGTTTTTTTTTTTTATGTCTAATCTTGGCCAATTCACTTAAAATTCTTCTTGGCTCTACTAATATACAAGGTAATTAGAGTATTGAATAAGATCCCGCATGTGAAACGGCCTTGTGAATACGGAGCTCAGGCTTGGCATCCCTGCCTCTGCCACCCTCCACTCTGGAGTCATTGTGGGCATATCCATCACGTTTCTTTGATGGTGATGGCTCAAGTGTGTGCAGTGTGGTTCCTGCACCACCCAGAGCATGCCTGTAGGACTGTGTGCACAGGTGTGAGGTGTGTGTCTGTTACCTTAACATGGAATTACCTTAACATCTAATTGGCTTAGATGAATATTGCTTTACAGTAGCTCCTAACTTTTGCTCCTTGTCTGTCCCTCCCCCAACTCAGATAATGTCTAATGTCTAGTCCCTGACTACTTTTAGCTTTTGGACCCTGGCAGTGCCTGTTTTACATAGCTGCCCTGATCCCCATCACCTGACACCACGCCAAGGCGATATCAGCTGCTCAGGGCATCGTTAAAATGAATTGGACATAGGTTAAAGCACCCGAGAATTCTTTTGATAAGAATTTAATGCTAACCTGATAACGCATTCTTCCTCTAACCTCAAATATTTATGCCAATTTCTAATGAAAAATGAAACCAAAGGAAAGAGCTCGAGATAATTGGACCTGTTTGACACCACTGAATCCAGTCCTGCTTTCGCCAGGATAAGCTACAGCAGGGGACTGCAGCCACTGCCATGAGCTGTCAGCTGGATGTGTCGCAGTGGAGAGGCAGCCTAGCGTTTCTGAGTCCTTACAGGTGTGTTGCATAATGAAGCAAACGAGGTCACGTGGTCACAAGAAACCCACACTTACAATCTCCCCTTCTTTGCCGCCGAAGTCTAAGTAGAGCATCCTGATTCCGTCGTCCGAAGACATTTTGAGCTTCTCATAAGGGGACTGTATGATTGTCTTGGGAAAGGCACCCTCCTGAGGCTCAGTGGAAATAGAAAATCCATTGTCATAATGTATGGTCAGGCGGCATTCCTGGTTTCTGTAGGTGCAGGCTGGGGCGGGGGGAGGGGGGAGGGAGACATGGTGGAAATCAATCCATCAATCCATTTACTCAGGTGCTTAATTACTTCAGTGTCTTCAACCCAGTGTCCACCTGCAAATTTCTTGTTAAAGCGAGAAAGAAAGGAACAAGGTCCCTACACTTCTTGGATTGACTTTGAAATTGTAATTTAGCAATTGTCAAGAGCTGGGATTCAGGGCCTGTTTTCTGGGCCCCGATCCTTATCTGGCCTTCTGACATGTATTTCAACAGGAAGGAAATTTCTTATGATTTCCTATGACCAGGGAGGAAAACTTGGCCTTTCAGTCAGAAACAGCAGATATTTTATTTTAACAAAGTAAGCGACCTCTGCATCACCATCATTAACACCACCACCTTATCATCTGTGTGGGTATGCATGCACGCACGCACTCACACACACGCACACATGCACGCAAACACAGTCCTGTCTGCTATTGCTTGAAAGAGGTGAACACTCTCTTATTTTACTACCTTATTATATTGCCAAAGTTCTCACATGCAACCATCCTAAGAGGTCCTAAGTGAGCAGTTTAAAAATAATCTACCTTTTACAAAATTTTACAAAAAAAAAAAAAACCCCTTTTACAAAAAGGCAGGTCCTGTAATTTCCCCTAAGATTTTGGGTCCAGGAAATGTGACTGCAGATTGCTCTGTGATGTGGCGCCTTCCATGAGGAATGCTGCTTTCTCCCACTGCCCGGGAGATGTCCAGAAGTTTTCAAGTGCAGGGGCATGCGGAACAAAAGTATAAACCTTATAAGAAGACCAGGTGCCAGTTTTATCAGAAGGCGGAAGAGTGTCGCCCTGTAAGCCTATTACCAGGACAGGGAGGGGAGTCGCTAGAACCCCACTTATAAGCTCTTATTGCAGAAGGGCTACAAATGTATCCTTTAAATCTTCATCATAGATCTCTGGAAAAACTTGTCAATTATCAGACTGGGGTTAGTTTGCCTCATAAAACACTGTCAACAGACTTCTGTAGGTCAATTGGTTCAGGTCTTGGTCGGTACCTAACTGAATTTCTAAGGAAACCAGGACATTTTCTTTGCTGGGGTGGAGCTGCGAGCAGCACCGACACATGAAGGTGTCGTTAATTGAGAAGCCACTCTGTGTCGCCAATAGCTCTGCTCCGCTCTCTAAACAGACCGAGTACAATTTCACCACTGACTTCAGAGGCAGAAATGGTTCACTAAGATTAGAGGGCTCAACAAACTAAAGGAGACTCTCACCACCTGCGATGTTTAGCTTTGAAAGTTCAAGTCCTTTCTCCTCTGTTTCCTCTTCCTTTCCCCATAGCCTGGCACTCAATGCAGGGAGGGCTTTGGGGCAGCACCCTGACAATGAGTTTCTCATCCTTCCTCTCTCATGAATAGTGACCCATGATGACATCTTGGTAGGGGATACCTTCAACTTGGGGGAAGAAATAGGATCTCGGTTGGCCACAAAATTAGGTGTCCTTTCCAATGGAGCTCTGAGGAGTACCTGTGCCCTTCTGTGACTTCCTCTAAGTATTTCTATTTTGTGCTCTGAGCTCACCTTTTACAAGGTTCTTTTCTGATAGCTCGGAGTGCTCTGCCCTCTGCCACCAGCAAGGGACAACAAAGGACAGGGTCACCAAGGTAGCAAATGGCTTCCCATCCCGAGTCCTCCCTCTTGCCCATTTACATGTCTCACAGTTCCAGCCCATGTAAATAAGCTCGAAGCATGGTTTTATTCACGCTTTCCACACATATGACCTTTAAAGCTATGTGATTAGTTATTCTGACCTCGCTGTGACGGACTTTGTTTCCAGCAGATGCTGAACAGTGTCTGCGGCCTTTCCTAGATGGAATCGGTTAACCAAAGATGTCCTCCATCTCCATGGGATAAACTAAACACATGACTGTGATAAACCAGGCTCCGGTGAGAACAGAATCATTCCCCCCAGTCTCCGAGTCTCTGGAAGCAGCATCCAAGCATCAGCTGAGCTGTATCATTCATCACTTCCATCACCTGCTCTGCTACCATTCTGCTGGCTCAGTTTACACGATTCCTTGTTATTCTCCTTTGGCTAGTATGTCATCAGCCTTGGCATTTTGAGGGAGACAGTGTCTACACACTAAGAAGAATATAAGAAACAAACAAACACATCCCCCTTTTCCCCTCAAAAACAAAACAAAACAAAACAAAACAAAACAAAACAAAAAACCACAGAGCAAATCCTTTTGGATATCCTCACTCTGTCCTAAAATCATTCCATGGAGTCTGAACTTCACTGCTGTTCCACTAAGTATGTGATTGCCCTAAGCCCTTGAGGGGTTTAAGGCTTTTCCAACCCTCATGTTCACAACCTGTCCTTCTTGCCAGATACTATAGGCACCCAACTTTCAGGACCACTCCCAACAGGTCATCAGCAATGATAGAAAACATTTGAGGACACAAATTAGTTTCCAGATAATCATTCACAAACACTGATCAAGCCAGGCATGGTGGCACATGCTTCTAATCCCAGCATTTGTGAAGGCTGTCAGTTTGCGGCATACCTATGCCACATGGTGACTTACTATTTTTTTTTAAATGACATAAAAGGCACTGGTCATCTTGTGCATTCTGCACTAGAAATTCTACTACACACTTAGAAACAATTTGGAAAGCCCCACTGTGTGCTTCTGTGTACCCCATCTTTTAAAGCACTCTTGGGTATCTGGAAAGTGGTCCTCTACTCCAGTTCTCTTCAAAGAGTGGTCCCACAGCCTAGTAGCATCCCTGCTTCCTGAAACATGTTATATGAGAATTCTCATACACCACACAATCATATGAATCAGAATCTCTTGAGGGAGGAGGGGGTCAACCATTCCTGCCGCTGAGTAGAAAACAGGACAACCTTGGTCTGTCTTTCCTAACTGTTCTGTGGGGTGGTCTTCATCCTGAAGACCACAGTGGCATACGGTGGGGCCTGATGGACGCGTCACAGATTTACAGCATCCTGGGAAGTAGCTCTTCAGCAATTTGACCGTGGAACTGGAAAGGTGGCGCAGCTGAGGAGCTGTCTGTGATGATGGACTCCTTCCAGCCTGTCTCTGCCCCTTCATTCATGCCAGGGATAGAGCTCTGCTGGAGTTCTTCTGGAACTTTCCTTCTGCTCTGCCTGAACCCCCCTCCCCACTCAGATGCCTTTCATTCCTATTGTTTCTCACAGACCAAGTCCCCAGTTTTGAACTCAGTCCAGTACTAAACACTAGTCTTTAATCAAGCACTCAGATTCAGTTTCTATTCTTCATAGTCAATAACCCGACTACTTTATACCCCCAAATTCCCTTTCTTCTGGAAGTCATTTATGAGGTCGTAGGAAGGAGGATGGGAAGTGATCCTCCACGTTTCCTGGTTCTCCTTAATAAAGATCAGAGGAGGCATACAAGAAAAGCCTCTAGTTATATCTTAGGAGGGCGAACCGTGCCTAATTGAAAAGAATTTAACTATCAGTTTTAAACATCATCAAAGACCAGTAATAGAAACAGCTGTGAGGCCAGAGCAGGAGCAGATTCGCCTTTCCTGCCTTTGTCTGTTGGTGGGACGTTGGTAGCTCACAGGCAGCCGTACTCACCAGTGGTGATTTCGGTAACAAGCTCAGCAGAGTTGTGGCAGCCCTGCACAATGCTCCTCGTCCAGTGGGAGAGGTCCCTGCCGATCTCCGCCCTGAAGAGATGGGTTTCAATTCCTTGCTTGGTGCCAGTTCGCGTTGCAAAGGACAGATCCATGGCAGCCTGGGGTGAACCTTTCCCTGGACCTGAATGGATGAGCCTAGAGAGGAAGGTGTTGGCGAGAGAGGGAGAGAAGAAGAAAGATTGGTATTAAAATGCGCTTTTTAGAAAAATCCACCCGGCACATCACCTAGGAAAAACCCCAAACTGACACACTGCTCTCGTTGTGATCTCAAGTCAAAAATGTGACTCTTCAGTGGTTTCCTCCCATCTTCTCCTCTTCGGTGGCAGAGTAGAGCTGATAAAGGAGGATAAATCATCCAAGAACTGTGCATTTGGTAAACTATGCAGAAGACTCAAATAATATAATATGACTCATACACATCTAACTATGCTTAGTAAATAAATAGATAAATGGGTTGGAACAAAAACGATTGACATTCTGCGTAAAATTCCCTCCAGCCAAATCCCAACTCCATGCATGTGCATGTTTCTGCCTGGTCACAAGAGGGGAAAATGAATCTATCATACTAAATGGGCATGAGACTCGGTTTGTCCCATCTCATCACTGGAAGGATAGGACTGTCCTGAACACACCTCTGGGTATGCATGCTCTTCTGGGCCCTACAGACAAGCAAGCAAGTGGGGACCTCACTGGAAAAGCCTCAGTCTGTTTATCTGTTCAAGCTGGAGGAAGAACAAGCAATGTCAGACTTCTGAAGAACAGGCAGAGGATTGCCCTTTACTGGGTATTTACGGGCAGCTTCAGAAGTGTTGTTTTTCAGCCGCACGAGATTTTCACGCTGACTTGAGAGCCTCCCCTCGGTATAAGATGCGACTTCTATAGTAAATAACTGCCCTGAAGGCCAGACTTAAAACATAAGGGATCAAAGTGTGCCGAGCATCACCACTGGCTCCTCCTTCTCACGTGTCCCCTGGGAACACGCTCTCTCCTGCTTGACATTTCAGCCTTCTCTTCAGAGTGCCCCTCACATCAATCATGAGCAGGGCAGGGCAGTGAGTGTAATTTTATTTCTCTCCAGGGTATTTGTATTTTCACCCTTATCTCTTAATATGAAAAGCAACGCTTTGCATTTGCTAGAAAAATGCCAGGTGCCTAGCCACCTATTGGGTGAGAGTTACTTTCTTAGACATGGAATGTGTTGCCTTGGAGGTTAAAATATGTGTAACGAAACTTGAAAAGTTTATTTTCCCCACTGTGCATAAGTAGTAGAGAATAAAAACACCAGTGGAGGTGTGTGTGTGTTATATCCAGTGGAATTCCCAGTAAGAAGTCTGGGTAACTCAGAGGCACTTTTGTTCATTTATGAAGCTAGGGATGGGCAGGAGGAAGGGTTTGCCCAGCCACTTTGAGAGAAAAGGTTACTGGGAAGTCTGATGACCCCATTCCAGTTAAGGAACGAGACTCACTGAAAATAAGTAAGTAGCCCGTAACATGCATAATGGGAAATGGCTGTGCATGTGGGTGGAGGAGGAGATTTAACATATACCGGCTGAGTCCGGTTTGTTCTGGCAGGAGGAGGCCATTTTAGAGTGAGAAGTGAGAAAAAGTGGCTATGCTGCGGCCGTGCATGCAAGCTCAAGGGACACTAAAGAAAAGAGCAAACATTCTTCTAAATTCTGGAACAGGTCTTAAACAGATTGTGGTAAAAATTTATCAGAAAAAAATACCCTTTAATACATAGGTAGGGAGAGCCATCTATGAGAAGCAAGAAAATACATTATGTTTAAGTAGCTCAAGATGTTGCAAGCATGTGTGTGTATGCACACATGCATATGGGTACATGTGTGTTCATGTGTGTATGTAGATCAGGGGACAACTTCAGAGATGTTTTGAGGCAGGGTCTCTCACTCCCCGGGAACTCGCTATGCAAGTCAGAATGGCTGGCTAATAATCCCAGGATTCCTCTGCGTTCACCCTGTTCAAGTTCTGGAATTACAAGTTTGTGTCACCGCACCTGACTTGTCAAAGTGTTTTCTTATCCAAAGTTGTTTAAGTTTCAGTTGCTTTAAGAAATATATTTGTCTATTCACTCTTTAAATCTTAATATCTGAATTAGGTGAACACAAATGCCAGGTTGCCAGTTGAAAACAGGGAACATTGGTTTGGGAGTCATAAAATCCTGTAATCAAACCCCACTGATTTTATATTCCACATATTTTAATTTCTTTAAAGAATCATTACATCATAAGGTAGTGTTTTGAAAATTAAATAACATTATTAATAGGTTGTTCCTCGCACAGAAACCAGCATGCGGCTCATATTCAACCAATATTTTTATTCCTTATACTTAGAAGTTTAATTCCTGCCCCACAGGACTAGGGTTAGATACAATAAAAAAAATTAAAAACATTTAGTTCAGAGTCTTGTATGTCATGGTCAGCACTCAAAAAAATTATTGTTCCTTTAGGCCTTGACTGTCTTAAGTTATTTTCATTTTCTGGTCCCTAAATGATTTCTATCTCATTTCTGTCACAATCAGATGCTGTTGGTACTGTATCATAGAGGTGGAAGCAAAGTGAGAAAAAGATGTGCAGTTGTCAGAAAGAGAGAGAGAAAGAGAGACCGGGACAAATAGAGAGAAAAATGCATCACAAATCATTTTTTTTTTCAGGAGAGTTTATAACATTGGAACCAATTATAACTATAAAAGGCAATTAGTTAAGAAATATCCATTTGGTAGCTTTGGGGGTGAAGGGATGGACTTGACAACAGAATGTAACAGGTATGAGAAAGCCCTGAACCAGGTGGTCTCGTGCCGTGTACCAGGAATACTCCGCGGGGGAAGAGACGATGAAAGAGAAACTCAGAGATATGGTTACTGGAGTCCTCCAGTGTCTATCCCATCACCGAATTCTCACTGAGTGAAAAGGAAAGGGAAAATTTGATTTCTCAACACAGCAATTCTGAATTATGCAGTATTTATATTAAAGGCCAAAAGGCCTTCCATCCAAGGAGAGCATACAGGTATATTATGGTTTATTAAATATGCCAATATTGGTACAATACCATCTTAAAACACTGAGATAAAAACACATAGCTATTTCTGGTACCTCGTGTATATACTAGGGATAAAAGGATACTTAACCTGATTTGAATCTACAAGACTCCAAGTATTTACTGTGTGCTTGTATGCAAATCCATAAGATTATTTTTATAAATATTATGTGTCAATATGGGAAAGACAGTTATTGTCTATAAAGTTCTAAACACACCACTCAACTGTATGAAAAGAAAGTGTAGAAACAGGTCCACGAAAATGGCAAGCAATTTTACAGGTGATTTTATTAATTTTTTAGAAAAATATTTTTTTTAATGTTGGATTACCCCCCCCCAAGAAACAAAAACTATATAATTTAAAAGGCCTTGAGTTGGAAATGAACCCAAATCTTTCAATTATTAGAATTAGGACTTTTGCACTACTAAAAATGTAGAAATTCAAGCTCAACATATTGCCAGTGTTTTGGTCGTGTGTTGTTTAATGTTAGTGACAATTCAATGTTGAAATATGGGAAATCAGGCAGGTTCAGCAAAGACACAGGAGAGAAGCCGAGCGACACAGATTGAATTAATAGTAGCCTTTGGGATTCAGGCATCTTCTGAGGGATCCCAGAGGAACTTCCTGCTCTATCCAAGTTCCTTCTCCCATCTTTCCAGTTGAACACCAAACAAAAATTCCCATTTTTCATCCCATCAATCAGCAAAGATTTCATTAATCACAGGTAATATATCTAATCAATAAGTATACAGTCTGAAAAGCTTATGAACTGAACATCCTCCTCAAATTTAAATACTGGAGCTCACCCCCCCCATGACTGTATTTGGACATAATTTCTATAAGGATGTTAACTGTGGTGGTAAGGCGGGAATTTAGTCTAACAGCACTGCCTGTAGACACCTCTGTGTACACAGACACAGAGCTCCATGAGGGAACAGATGTAGGCAGCCATCTGCAAGCTAGGAAGACAACTCGCAAAAAGACCCCAACATATTGATCTTGAACATCTTAACTTTCAATGCAGAAAGAAATAAATTCCTAAGCCGCTCAGTCTATAATACCTCTTTAGAAGGCTACTTTACACGTGATCCACTCAAGTCTCAAAGCAAGTCAGATGGAAATAGATTAAGCCTCGATGAGCCTCTGTTTGAAAGGAGAGAGGCCTTTACTCATTGTGAGCCACAGTCTCTTTATTTCAGGCCCAGCCTCTGTTCTCAGAAAATCCATTTCTCTAATAGAAAAGTAGTGGAGAGTGTGAGCAAGGGAGATGGGAGTGATGGGGAGTCCCTTTGACCCCATGGGACAGCCTGTTCAGTGCCTCACAACTCATCCAAACTCAACATACCCTGCAGCAGAACGTACGTAGAGAAGGCCTGTGGGCTCTTAACAATTTCATGGTTTGGTTCTAAGTTGAGGAATACCAGGGTCTTCAGAGGGTGCTGTTTCCACCACAAAGGAGAAAGATGTACATGAGTCGAATGTTGTTCAAAGAAAGTCCAGATGAGGAAATTTACATGGAATCCAATAATGTTCAAAGCCCACATGAGGAAAGGTCTTTGAACAATGCCCAAGACAATGTCAGTTGCTCTATAGGTGCCCATGGGATGGACTGATTCAGGAAGAAACAACTTTACACTTTTAGCTATTAGTGATGTTGACTTAAATATGAGAAAGTTTGCAAAGCAAGCCGGGAAGTGACGCTTCTCAAAGAGCATCCTTGCTCCAAAGCAATTCACGTTCTTGCCCGAGACGAGCACACAACAAGATCCAAAGACTCTTGCCCTGGTGTAACTTGGGCAGCGCTGCAGACAACACTGTGACTGAAACTGCGTGGTGGGAATTAAGCAGGTGATGACAGGCCCTGTGCTCATCATACTGATCAGATCACACCAGAACTGCAGCAGCGCCAAGCCCCTGAGTCTATGCTTTCAGTAATGCCCTCTCTGGCTCTTGGTTTATCTAGGGAGAGGCACACGGGAAATACATGATTTCCCCTGGGTAACTCAGATGAGGGAGGAATGCTTCCAGCAAGGCTGCAGTTGCCAGAAGGTACTCGCTTGGTAAGCACTGTTGCCCACGTATCAAAGCTGACAACTGCTGGACAAACACGTTTCATGCTGTCCTTTGTATAAGTGTGTGTGTGTGTGTGTGTGTGTGTGTGTGTGTGTGTGTGTGTGTGTACTTGACCTGGTTCTTTCCCTATTACGACTCTCTACCTTATTCCCTTGAGACAGAGCCTCTAGGAACCTGGAGCTCGTGTTTTCAGTTAGACTGGTTGACTCGCAAGCGCCAGAGAGCCTCTTCTCTCTTGTCTGTTATGGTGCTGGGGTTAGAGATGTGTAAGAGGCCCTTCTGGCTTTTCACATGGGTGCTGGGGATCCGAACTCGGGTCCTCATGTGTGCACAGCAGGCGCTTTAACCCACGGAGCCATCTCCGCAGCCCAGAAAACGGTCTTGATAGTGGAGTTCACAGCTAAGCTAAGCTTAGTGCCTCCTCTTGAAGTAAGGCCCCTCCTCAGATTCCTGGGTAGAGTCACTCACCAGAGGAAGAGGCTGCTCTGGTGTCTCATTGACTGAATGATCTCAACGCTCCTCTTGACACATGATAGATGTAGGCTCACTATCGGCACGGTTGCATGCTCTTCAAATGTGTTTATAATTCAAGTTTAATTTCAAAATGGAAACTATGCAGGTACACAGTTGATCTGTTTTGAAATGTTTTGAAAATTTGGGCTAAGTAAAGGGCTTCCCAACATGTTCTTTATTTGTAGACCATTCTTAGAAACATGGCTAGATTTGGGGAACTGAATGTCAAGTAGAAATGACATTAAGTCATCATTTGAGCACTGAAAAGGTGGGGCGAATACCTTCCCGCCTGAGATTTTTCTTCCCATCCTGCCAGCAACAGCATTTTTGTACTCCTCCCAAGATTCTTCCCAAAGATCCCTTTTCCTGTTTTGCAGTCTCAGGGGAATTCAGAAATAGCTGCTATTTACCTTTCAATTATTTTACATTTTAGGTTATTTGTGTATCCTTAAAAATATGACCATCTGTCTCTTATCTGTACCAGGAAATAAACTCTAGCAACCCAGGAAATGCTTTATCCTAAAAAGGTAACTCTTCTCCCCAGCAAGGAAAACACACTGGCACCCTGAGACAGGCTTTCAGTTGTCCTTCAGATGTGATTTCCAAACTTTCTCTGAAACTGAGCAATCCAAGGATGATTTTGTTCCTTGTTTATAAAGTGAAGATCTGGTCCCATGGTTGGAAGCAAAACCACAACCTCCGGCAGTGTTTTACATTTTTATTAGTTGGGAACATGAATGAATAATCAAACAGCAACAGAAACCACACAGGACGATAGGACACTGTGAGGGGAGAGGCGACAGATTGAAGCCATAGGTAGAAGAGGCAGAGTGGCGAGAGGCAGTGACGCGGGTTTAACCTCCAGCTCGGCTGCTTACTGGCAGGCTACTTTCTTAAACTCTCCTCAGCTCAGCTCCCTCAACTCCAGAGGAAGGATAAGAATCTTCCTACCTCACGTCAGGATTAAACAAGGTGTCCTATGAATGCTGCACGGAGCCCTAGTCAGCACAGAATATATTCGAGTGGCCATCTGCGCTGGCTAGTTTTGTGTCAACTTGGCACAGCTAGCGTGATCTGAAAGGAGGAAATCTCAAGAGGATGCTTCCATAAGATCCAACTGTAAGGTGTTTTCTTAGTGAGTGATTGATGGGGGAGGGCCCTGTCCATTCTGGGTGGTATCATCCCTGGGCTGGTGGTCCTGGGTTCTTTAAGAAAGCAGACTGAGCAAGCCAGGGGAAGCAAGTCAGAAAGAATCCCTTAAGAGCTCTGCATCAGCTCCTTTCTTCAGGTTCCTGTCTTGACTTCCTAACACGATGCACAGTGATGTGGAAGTGCATGGTAAATAAACCCTTTCCTCCCCAAGTTTCTTTGGTCTTAGTGTTTCATTACAGTAACAATAATCCTAACCGGGTCACCATCATTATTGTTACAATGTAAGTTAGAGCAGGGTAGGAGTGTTTGTGTGATTACTCCCTGCTGTATCCTTAGCACCTAGCACAATTCCTAGGCAAGAGAAGACCTCAGGAAATATTACTAAGCGACTGAAAACAGAGCCGGGTGACCAAGAGGACACCCCCATAAAGAGTTGTGGCTAACAACAGCATCTGTACACGACCTTCCCTATCCTCAGTCCCTTAAACACTCAAGCCAGAAATGGCAAATGGCCATCTAAGAACTGGGTTTGTGCTCACTTAATAGTGAACGTGGGCCTAGAGGGAATGAGGATGAATTAGTTCCTGCAGATACCAATAGCTACTTCCATTTTTCCTCTAAGTCTATCCTTAGCCACTGATGTTTTTTAGTAGTAACTTGCTGGCTTAGAGAATTAAAGTTACCGCTTTGGTTGCAAAGTAGAAGTTCATTATTTTTTCAAGAAAGTGAGACTCATTAAGATTTTCCACTTATTGACATGGATTACATATGTGCATGTGTGTGTGTGTGCGCACATACACCCATAATGGGTTCCTAGGTGAAACTTTAAAAATACCTTCAAATTACATCATAAAACCTGGGATTAGTGCAATTAATCGGTCACCCATCAGGAAAACGGTTGCTGTGTAAACGGGAGGATTTAAGATGGAGTTCCCAGGACCCATGAAAAAGTCAAGTGTTACTTGGCATGTCTATAGTCCCACGACTGGAGAGGAGGAGACAGGAGAATCCCTGGGCCTTGGCGGCTAGTCACCGTAGGTACGCTCCTGAGAGTTGGGCTCAGTCAGAGATCCTGACTCACAAAATAAAGTGCATGCAATTAAGGAGACACTGGATGTCCACCTTCATCTTTCACAAACAGATACTCACATATTCATGTGCACCTGTATGCACATGTGTGTGTGCACGTGAGTGCATACACCCTCCCCCCCCCCGCCCCCACATACACAAAGTGCAGCTTACATGGAGCTCAGACTAGAAGCACGGTAAGACCACTTTCAGGCCCAACCTTTTATTCCAGATTTAGGGGAACTCGCTTTAGGATACTGTTCTTGTAGGTGATCATGGTGAGTGTGTCTCCCTCAGCCAGTGAGAGACATACTAGGCTACATATTTATTTCAGCGTCCTCAGACATGGCTCCTAGCCTGACTTCTTTTTGAGAAAAACAAATAAACAAGCAATCAAAAAAAAATCTGTCTCATAAGGGATACTTATATACTAATTTAATTCCAGATAGGTGTTAGAGAATGTTGCATAAAATGTTCCATGTACAAACATTATTATTAATATCCTTAATTAAGGCAACAACAGTTGCAGCACACAGATTCAGCCAAATTAGGGAAATTACATATTAGGTAACTGGGTTGCTAAGCAATATTACATACTCATTTTACTTAATTGCTGTAATTAGCATCTCCCAACAGATGCTACGATGCAAACCAAGGAGAGAGGGGGGAGGGGAAGAGGAAGAGCGTGAAAGGAAGATAGAGGAAAGAGGGGGAAAGAGGGAGGAGGAAAGGGAAGGAAGAAAAGGCCACTGGTTAGACCTTTTAAAATGTCTGTTGACTCTAAGAACTGTCATCCATTGCTCACCCCAATGGGGCCCATCAGTCCATAGACATCTCAGAAACAGAGCAAGGACACAATCATTGACAAGGGTCAAATTGGGGGTGGAGAGAGGTGACCCAGAACCTCCCCACCCCCAGGAAGAGATGATTCATTGCTACGTTTTCATTATCCAAATTTCATTCGCCAGAATATGGTGGGGACAGTCATTCAAGACTCTCTCTTCCAGAGAGTTTGCAGTACTGAGAGATTGTGACTAGCCAGAGAAATGCACCTAACACAAGAGCATGAACGCGATGGGAGTTCTGAGCCCACTGGTTACAATTTCCCGGTATTAGCCGAGTGTAGATGAGAGAGTGCCCTCCACACGCTTTCTCATTTGCCTGTGACCTTTCCCAGCCAGCTCTCGGAGTCAGTAAGAAGAGTGAGAAGGCGAGGCTCACAAATGAACGCTTGCACCAATGAGTTTGTTTCTACAGCACCTCCTTGAACACAGTATTTCCGAATTCACCTACATAAGGAGTCTATGTGTGGTCAACTAGATGCCTAGGATCCCATATTTACAGTTGAGAAATTGTTCTATAAGCCAGTTCTGTAAGCCTACAGGGTCCATACTCTTTCTATCATACTAGAATGGGGAGGGGGCAAATTCCACCAGAGAGAGACAGAACAGGAAACTAAAATGCAAAAGTAAAGGGACTTCAGGTCATCCGCGGGTTTCTTTTATTCATATTATGTTCCTCACCACAGTGAAACAAAACTTGTAACCTAATGGATCGTCTCATTTCAAAATAGGTCGAAGCCTTAGGAAGCTGTCTTCTAAAGTGAGCTGTCTTTTGATCATCTAACACTGTTAGAACTGTGCTTTTTTAAGACATTCCACATAATTTCTGTTCATCTCTTCATATTGTCTTGTACCATCTATGTTTCAATGAGTTCAACATGTGCCCCAGTGCACAGAACCTACATACCAAAGAGTTCTTTGAGAACATCTTGATGTAAGTCAATGCCACTCAAACTGAAATCAGTTCTCCTGGAACTGAACCACATATGATCACCTGACCAACCCGTTCTTACAATGTCTCGCTTTCTCTCTCACATAATTTCTTTTTTCAAAAATTCGGCTACTGCTATCTCTTCCTACAGTTTTGGTTTCTGACCATGCATGACTCCAGAGGAAGTTACCCGTTGGCCACCTACCTGCAGTACTGTGACACGTGGCATTTAGAGCTAGTCTTGTGATATGAATCTTCTACTTTTTCCCGTACTTCCTGCCCTCTACAGACCAGCCAACAATGATACTTAATCCTGGTCTTCATATCTTAATGATATTAAGACACCAGGTATCTCCAACACAATATAATGTTTCCTTTAGAATGATGTGGGTCAAGCTACTTATCAGCCATTCATAGTCTCATTTGAGTGATATTTTCAGATCCTCGCAATTGCTAGGGTTGTTTACTGAGCGCTCATGGGCATGTCTCATTCTTATGCTTTATATTTACATATATAATCTCCATTAGTCTTAGTGGTAAGCATGGGAAGCAGAAGATACCACTGTTTTATAACACAGAAACTTGGATGTTGAGGTTCGATGATCATTTCTCCAAGAACATGTAAGCGAGGCCTCCAGATTCATGCAACTCCTTTTGTCTAATGTCGAAGTCAGCCTGCTCTTTCAATGCTGGGTTCATGGGTCGAAGGCTAAACTTAGCTAAATAGTGAGTTTCCAGTCTGTCCTGAAGACTCATAGTTTAGTAGACAGGAGGGCAGGAACCAGACACCAAAGAGAGTGCCTGCTCCAGATGGAGGGGCAGTGGGAGAAAGCACACCTCGCACCTGACAATTTGACTGGGTACAAGCTACAGCCTAGAGCCTTTAATCCTTCCATGCCATTCTAGAGCAGGCCCATGGAATATGCCACCTTCCCAAAGAGTGAGCATGCCTTCCAGGCTGAGCGTGAACACCATAGTCTGCTTCTAATTTACCATTTAACAAATGCAACTGGTCACATTCCCAGGGGCAAGAGTTTCTAAACTTTTGAAGGTTGGCCTGAGGCTACAACTACTTTTAGCATCAGAAACCAGGTTCACTCCTTAAGGCAGTAACACCTACCCAGCGTGCTAGGTAGCAGTGTTCCGTGTTCCTGGCTCCCAGGTGGCATGAAAACAGAGAGGTGTGAGCTCATCATTTCCTCCTCTGCCTTCCCTACACCCCCTGTCAGGCCCACAGGTCAGCAAGCAGGGCTCATAGCTACGTCATTCCCTTTGCAAGGTTTGTGTTTCTGAACTTCCCTCAACCACTGGGACTGGGCGAGCAAAATTTCTTCATTCAATCTTCCGTAGAACACCAGAAAAACTGTGACCTTAATCCTCATTCTCTGCAGACTCACGTGATTTACCAATTCCAACAACAACAGTAATAACTTTTAGTGCCTGTGGATTAGTGGGCCTTTAAAAAAAACACTCAGCAATCTCCAACAAACTTTAGCTAAGCAAAATATCCGTTCCCAGGGACTCATAAGAGGTAGAGGGGCGAGGATAGTTAAAATTACAGCGTGATCGCAAAAGCCCTGCGTGTGTTGTTGTAAATCAGAGGCACCTTGTAAATTCTCCAAGCCCAGAAGCTTGTCAGTGGGAGAGATGGCTGATTGTAAACTTCTCTGCATGACGATAGACACCAAGAACATGCTATGGGCCCTTCTGGTACCACTACTATTAAAAGCTATCAAGTTTTCATATTTATCTGCCTGTCTCTCTCTCTCTCTCTCTCTCTCTCTCTCTCTCTCTCTCTCTCTCTCTCTCTCCCTCATCTATCTATCTATCTATCTATCTATCTATCTATCTATCTATCTATCCATCTATCCATCTATCATCTATCTATCTATCTATCTATCTATCTATCTATCTATCTATCTATCTATCTATCTATCCATCATCTGTCTCCTGTCTCTAATTATCTATGCCTGGGCCCTTAAAACACTCAATCAAGCTGGGTGGTGGCGCATGCCTTTAATCCCAGCACTCAGGAGGCAGAGGCAGGTGGATCTCTGTGAGTTCAAGGCCAGCCTGGGCTACAAGAGCTAGTTCCAGGACAGGCTCCAAAGCTACATAGAAACCCTGTCTCGAAAAACAAAACGCAAAAAACAAACAAAAAAGTCAACCAAATAAATCAGTAGTGAAGTAGGCGAAGAAGTAACTCGATTTAGAAGAAACCACTTTCCTATTGGCTGCGGTGCCAGCTAGTCCCCCGGTGTGTAAAGGAAGACAGCACCTGTGACAATCTGAACAAAGTTCCCCAGCACCGCTAAGGGGAAGAGAGGACCCTGGCAGTGACTTGTGCCAGGCATGTTAAATAAGGCTGTTCAGGTCATTGCTCTGAGCAAAGTGGTGAATGCAAGAAAGCATGCATGATTGAATGAATTGTGCACCATCTTTAATTCACACGCTGAAAAAGTTCTCACTGTCTTAGTATGATCCATGTTGTGGGAGTAACTTCCGCTGCCTCAACCAATAATCACTGAAGCAGGAGCCCACAGTGCAGCGGGGAGCGACTTCCGCTCCGTCAGCCAATAGCTGCTGAAATACCAGCCCACTGGGGCGTGGTATATTTCTCTCTTAAAAAGAGAAGCAGTTCCGGATAAGGCCCTCTTGGTTCCGGCTCTTGGTTCCGGTGCTCGGTCTCAGCTGCTGCTCCCGGCTCCTGCTCCAGCGACTAGGCTCCCTTCCTGACGGTTTATGGTGTATGTAAGTTTTACCCCCCCCCAAATAAATAACCCCTTAAAACATAACTGGTGTGGGATTGATTCGTTAATAATTGGCGCCCAGCGTTTGGTTTAAGAACCGCCCCACCCCCCCACCCCCAGCTCGGCCTCCCAGGATACACAGGTCCGGACAGTCTCTGCCGGCTTACTTTGCCCTGTTCGGCACGGATTTTTAAATTTCTCCTTGCAACGTGAGTCAAAGAGCTCACAGCGCAAGCTCCCTTTGAAGTTCCAGCAAGCTGTTTGAAACCCATAACTGATTAGGAGTGCTGAAAGCAGCTTGACCCTTAATCCCAGCACAGGGACACGGGGCCCAAAGCACTAGGCCTCTTTAGCAACAGCGCAGTGGCTGTGTCACGACCCTCTGCATCCGGTTGAACAGAGCAGCAGGGCCTTGTTTATTGCCTTGTTTATTGGCCACTAGAAGCTCTCTGACCTTTTGTGATCTGTGGATTTAACCTCTGGATTTGAGTGTATATATTCTAGAGTTTACTTCCTCAATCAATACCACTGCCACGTGGATTCAGGTGCGCCCCACCTCCTACTGGCAGGCAACGGTCATTACAGGTAAGATTTTTCTTTTCGGTTGAAAATAAATACATACATACATACATACAAGTACAATTTCCTTTGATTGAAAATGTCGGAAAATATTACTATCCAAAAGTTCAATGGTTTTTTCAGTTGCGCTATGGAGGATATTCTGAAGGATGTCTCAGATATTCCTCTTACTTTGTTATTCCTGGGATCTGTTGCTTTTCTGGTGTTTGGCTATTTTATAAGAAAGATACAGTCCTTACAGACTGAATCTACAATGCTGAGGGCAGAGATTAAAACTTTAAGAACAATTCAGACTGATACCAACCTCCTCAAAAAAGAGTTTGGAGATTTCAAGGAGGAAACTAGATCAGAGTTTGGAGTTTTCAAGCAGGAGACTAGATCAGAGTTTGGAGTTCTCAAGGAGGAGAATAGATCTTTGTTTGATATGACTCGGTCAACTGGCCAAAATATCAAGAAGGTACAGTCTGATATTGCTTCTTTAGAAGGGAGCGTCACTGCCCTGGAGGAGGGGACAACCAAAATGACGCATAACCTCCAGTCCATGACTGTAAGTGCTGAAACATTAGCTGAGAGGATTATAACCATTGAATGTGAAAATCGGACTTTATCAAAAGGGTATGATAGATTAATTGACAGGATTTCCATACAAGAAGGCACAGTACATGCCATGAGGATTATGTCCAAGGAGGATATCGTGTCTCTGACGGACAAGCTCCATGCCTTAGAATCGTTAATGAAGGCTTTGGAGCATAATACTGGACAGGAGATTCAGGACTTAGAGAAGGCAATGGTGAGCAGATTTAATAAGATTGAGGAAATCATAGACTCTGATGAACAGGAGCAAAAGGTAGAAAGGCAACCTTCACCTCAAAAAACTCTCAGTCTACATAGAGTTATACCTGCCTTTCCAGTAATAACATCAGAAAAGATAACTGGCTCCAAAAACCCTAAGGTCGTTAAAGAACATACATGGGAGCCTATACGTATGAATGATCTGAAAGAATTTAAACAAGCAATTGTGAATTATGGACTACATTCATCCTTTGTTAGGGAGATGTTAAAATCCTGGGCTCTGAGCAACAGGGCCACCCCTAAAGATTGGAACCAGCTCACATCAGCTGTCCTTGAGAACGGACCTTTATGGCATTTCAAATGCCTATTCAAACAAGAGGCCAGACTTTTACAACAACAAGAATCAGCGAAAGGAATTGAGGTTTCTCTAGATCAAATTCTAGGGGAAGGACCTTACTCTGATCCTCAGGAACAAGCTCTTTATGATGAAAACATTTTATCCATATGTGCTACAGCAGCTCTAAGGGCCTGGGACAGGGTTCAAGACTCAGGTCAGAGAGTAGAATCGTATGTCAGGGTCAAACAGGGTCAGAGAGAACCCTTTAGTGATTTTTTGCAACGACTAACTAAGGCTGTACAAATAGGGATACCTGATCCAGAAGCAAGAAATATAGTAATTGAGTCTTTGGCTTATGAGAATGCCAATGTAGAATGCAAAAGGATCCTGGGGCCTTTAAAGCTCAGATCAGCGCCTTTGGACGAATGGGTTTTACATACAATGAATGTTGATACATTTGATTATGGCAATGAAACATGGGTACAAGAAGCAATTTCCAAAGGTAAAAGGAGACATCAGATTACAAAATGCTTTCATTGTGGCAAAATGGGACACATGAAAAGGGACTGCAGACAATGGAAGTCCAGGAATAATGCCTCTTCTAGGAATAACAGGAATAGGAGGACTCAGCCTTCAGGTTTATGTAGGAGATGTGGAAAGGGCAGGCATTGGACGAATGAGTGTAGGTCAACAAGAGATAAACAGGGCAACCCGTTGCCATCGGGAAACTCAATAGGGGGCCTCTCGAAGGCCCCCATGGCAAATGTGGTCCAGTCATTTCCGATCACTGCAGAGAACATGCCTCTTCAGGGAAATTAGAATGCCCCATGCCTGCTGTTAAAAGCAATAACGGCCTGAAGGATGAGTTAAATGTGGTGAATGAATCAAGAAATCTAAGAGGACAAAGTAAACGAATATTCTGGCAGACTTCTATAAATGAACAAAGGCCACAGCTAAGAGTGTGTGTAAATGGCAAACTTATTACTGGCTTACTGGACACAGGTGCGGATGTAAGTATCATTACACCAGAGTCTTGGCATCCACATTGGCCTCTTCAGGAGGTAGATATTCAGTTCTTAGGAATTGGAACCCTATCTCGAGTAAGACAAAGCACGAGATGGGTCAATTGTATAGGTCCAGATGGACAAATAGGAAAACTAAGGCCATATGTAGCAAATATTGCAGTGAATTTGTGGGGCCGTGACCTATTGCAGCAATGGAATACCCAAATTAACATTCCTGCTGCTTCCAGAGCCCATATTTCTGAGGACAATATTACAAGATATTACAGATGGCGGAAACCAGCCATTAGAGCTATACAAGAACACAACACAATTGATGGCTCTCCAGAGGTACCAACAGCCATGCCTCTACAATGGTTGACTGAGAAACCAATATGGACTAAACAGTGGCCTTTAGCTGAGGAAAAGTTACAGGCTTTAGAACAGCTGGTACAAGAGCAATTAGATGCTGGACATATAGAAGAATCTACCAGCCCTTGGAACTCTCCTGTGTTTGTTGTTAAGAAAAAATCTGGTAAATGGAGAATGGTGACAGATCTTAGAGCTATCAACAAGGTTATTCAACCTATGGGCCCTCTGCAATCTGGAATTCCTCTGCCCTCCCTGTTACCAAAGGGATGGCCTCTTATAGTTATTGATCTGAAAGATTGTTTCTTCACTATACCATTATAAGAAAAAGATAGAGAAAAGTTTGCCTTCACAGTGCCTACCTATAATAACTCTCAGCCTGCAAGGAGGTACCAGTGGACCGTCCTCCCACAGGGAATGTTGAACTCTCCCACCCTGTGCCAATATTTTGTAAGCCAACCATTGAAAATTATACGCAAACAATTTCCTAAGTCCATAATATACCACTATATGGATGATATCCTGATATCTGATCAAAACAAAGATACCTTAGAAAGGCTGTTTGAAGAAGTAAAACTAGTATTACCTAAATGGGGATTGCAAATTGCTCCTGAAAAAATTCAGAGAGGAGATTCTGTTAATTATTTAGGTTATAAAATAGGCTTACAAAGAATTAAGACTCAAAAGGCACAAATCAGGAGAGACCGGTTACGAACGCTTAACGACTTTCAAAGATTATTAGGAGACATTTCCAGTCTACGACCAGCTGTTGGGATAACACCTGATCTAATAATTCATTTAAACAAAACCTTAGATGGTGACAAAGATTTGAATAGTCCCAGAGAGTTAACAGCTGAAGCAGAAAAGGAACTGATGATGGTTGAGGAAAAATTACAGGAGGCACATGTAGATAGGGTGGATCCAAATTTTAGTTGCGTTCTAGTTATATTGCCTTCCAGAATTTCTCCTACAGGAATTTTAATGCAGAGGGAAGATACTATTTTAGAATGGATTTTTTTACCACACAAACCAAGTAAAAAATTAAAAACTTATGTGGAAAAAGTCTCTGAATTGATTATAAAAGGAAAATTGAGACTTCGTCAATTAGCAGGTATAGACCCATCAGAAATTATAGTGCCTTTCACTGCTGATGAGATAAAAAAGTTGTGGGAAGACAATGAACCATGGCAAAGAGCTTGTGCTAATTTTTTGGGAGAAATCAATAACAATTACCCAAAAAGCAAGAGACTTAACTTTATAAAGAGAACTTCTTGGATCCTCCCTCGAATTGTCCGTGATGCTCCAATAACCGGAGCCCATACATTTTATACCGATGCTAATAAATCAGGGAAAGCAGGTTACAAATCAGAAGAATTGAGTAAAGTGGAACAAAGTCCTTATGATTCTGTCCAGAAAGCAGAATTATATGCCATCCTTATGATGCTTAGGGATTTTAAAGAACCTCTTAATATAATTACTGACTCACAATATGCAGAAAGAGTTATTTTGCATATTGAAACTGCTGAATTTATACCTGATGATACAGAACTGACCTCATTGTTTATCCAGGTACAAGACATGATCAGAAACAGGCTCTGCCCTATGTATATAACGCATATCCGATCCCATACAGGTCTGCCACGTCCTCTAGCACAAGGTAATGCAGATATTGATCAATTATTGATTGGTAGTGTGCTGGAGGCATCTGAATTTCATAAAAAACATCATGTCAATAGCAAAGGCTTGAAAAAAGAGTTTTCTATTACATGGCAACAAGCTAAGGAGATTGTAAAGAAATGCCCTACTTGCTCTTTTTATAACCAAACACCATTGCCTGCAGGGACTAATCCAAAGGGTATTAAAAGGAATGAAATTTGGCAGATGGATGTGTTTCACTTTCCAGAATTTGGCAAGTTAAAATATGTACATCACACCATTGACACTTATTCAGGCTTTCAGTGGGCAACCGCTTTAAGCTCAGAAAAAGCTGACTCAGTAATCACACATTTATTAGAAGTTATGGCCATTATGGGTATACCTGCACAAATAAAAACAGATAATGGTCCAGCTTATGTATCTAGGAAAATGAAACGATTTTTTGCTTATTATAATATTAAGCATGTTACAGGTATACCATACAATCCTACAGGTCAAGCCGTTATAGAAAGATCAAATCGTACTATAAAGGATATGCTAAACAAACAGAAAGGGACGAAAGATACCCCCAGAAATAGATTGCATAATGCTTTATTAACCTTGAATTTTCTTAATGCTAATGAGAAAGGAACAACAGCAGCAGAGAGGCATTGGATAATGGAAAAAACTTCTGAACTAAACCAACCTGTTTATTTCAAAGACGTGCTGACCTCTCAATGGAGGCCAGGAGATGTGCTACGTTGGGGAAGGGGTTTTGCTCTTGTTTCCACAGGAGAAGAAAAATTGTGGATACCATCAAAATTAATAAAGGTTCGATTTGAAGAGGAGAAACCTCTTGGAAAGGAGAAATGACAGCTCATCCACAATGATGATATTCATACAGTTGGTAAGAAAAACATATAGAATGGGGGCAGGGTTCTGTTCTTATCGCCACAGGAAAACACTGATTTTTGAAAAGTTCAAGGGACCCTGGATATCTGAATACTGACAGATGGAAAATAATGGCACAATAAGGACTATCAAGAAGACTGAATAGGTTCTGTAAGTAAAATATACTAAATCATATTTCTAAATTTATAGAGCTGGTTTTAGAGTTGGACTCTGGCTCAGTCCCTCTCTAATTCCAAGCCTGTTGTTAAAAGAAAAACCCAGAATTTCAGGAGTTTCTGTCTCATGTCAAGAGCCATGATATGGGACAGAAAGAAATATGAGTTTAGAAAACATTTTTACTTTTCTTCATATCTATCATATCTTTCAGTGAATATATCTATCATGTCTTTCATTGAATATATGTATGTCTGTATATGTCTATATGATTAATATACGATTATATATTATTATAATCATATAATATATGATATTAATATATGATTAATATATATGATTAATGTTTAATTTTTCCACAATGAACAATAAGTTTTTCCTGCAGTGACATTTGAAGTTTCCAGGAAGAAGATGGGGCCCCATAACAACAACTCCACCTGGTTGATATGACATCATGATACTGATAGCGCTACTACAAGACCTGTTTTGAGTACCAGCTGCACAAGACGATGCCAACGTGGTTAGCTGAAATGATGCACATCTTGTACAACATTCTGGCCAGACTTCCACAAAATACTCAGAGACTATTTGCAATTTTAAAAGACATTGATCTTGAAATTTAACCATCATTTTACTTTCACAGGATCCCCCAGAAAGAACGTCGCCCCCATGACAGCTGGAAGTAATTCTAGAGAACGACGTCCCCTCTCCCAGTAAAGTTTGTCCTTGGGTTTAGGGACATCATTTAGGGGTTGGTTATAATTAGTATAGGGTTGAGGGTTGGGGGAGGAATTTTATAAGCGCAGGAATCAAAAAAAAAAAAAGAGGGATAATTGGATTATGGGATAATAGCTTTGTACTTGTGAGTTATTGTTTTTAGACAAATATATTGGTATTGATTCTTATATATTGATACAAACTTAAATTATGTTGACTATTTTAGGCATGCATGCTTCTACCTCCGTTTAAAACATTTTTATGTATTGACATATATATATTGTATTGATATATGTATATTTTACCATATTGCATTGTACACTTCTACCTCTGATTAAGATACTTATATATTGTTTATGTATTGATATATATATTTACCATATTGCAATGTATACTTGCACATTGTTTATACTTGGAGGTTATATTGTCCCCATTTATTGCACAGTTGTTTACTATTTCAGTCTTTAAGTTAGATAGATATTGAGAATAATATAGATCAATAGTCATCTAAGTTTGTCATTTATAATTAGACTAATCAGGTTCTTTAGATACATAGACATTATATTCAGTATAGATAGATAATCTTCAACCTCTTCAAAGAGCTGTAGAAAATGGCCTTTAATCTAACTCAGAGTTCTGTGGTAGGGAGACACAATCGCTCCTGGCAACACTGATCTATTCCCGAGAGAATGTTGAGCACCAAAGACACTCCACCTGGAGCCTTTCTTCTTGGTAGAACTGGCCTTTGGGTAAAGAAATGCCCATACCTCAACTACTGACAGAGTTGCAGAGTATCCGTAAATGGATAAAACAGGACTGTCATATCCTGCCAAGACAGGATAAGATAGTTTTGAAAAGTTCCTTGCCTTTGAAAATGGTATGTCAGTTACGTTAGGCCTTAGCCAAAGTTGGTTGCTTCAACGCTGCAAACGTGATTTTGGGTGATTGCCCAGGTAGCCAGTTGTCTCTGTGATTTGTTACATGTTCTGGAAGTTTGATTGCACTTCCTAATTACTTAGGTAACATTATTTCCCTTCTCAGATCTTTGATGGGATTGAAGATTATATAAACGTAGTTACTTTCCTTTTATGACGTGGCCAAGTTATTTCTTATACAAGACTTAAGCTAGTTAGAATAGGATATTTGTATTTATTGTATATAATTGTGTAGGTTTGTACTTACTGTATATAATTTCGTAGTAGGCTTAGAACTCTCTTACTTAAACAAAAGGGGGAGGTGTTGTGGGAGTAACTTCCGCTGCCTCAACCAATAATCACTGAAGCAGGAGCCCACAGTGCAGTGGGGAGCGACTTCCGCTCCGTCAGCCAATAGCTGCTGAAATACCAGCCCACTGGGGCGTGGTATATTTCTCTCTTAAAAAGAGAAGCAGTTCCGGATAAGGCCCTCTTGGTTCCGGCTCTTGGTTCCGGTGCTCGGTCTCAGCTGCTGCTCCCGGCTCCTGCTCCAGCGACTAGGCTCCCTTCCTGACGGTTTATGGTGTATGTAAGTTTTACCCCCCCCCCAAATAAATAACCCCTTAAAACATAACTGGTGTGGGATTGATTCGTTAATAGATCCACTACATTTTGGATTAGGATTTCTGAGGAACTACCTCAGGTAAATATGGTCATAAAGAATGGGGTCCCAATCCTCCTATGGAGAGACACTGAGGAACTGGCACTATCCTCAGATGTGTACCAAGAAGGAGGCTGAGTGAGGACACTGAAAAAAGACAGCTGTCCTAACCCAGGAAGAGAACGGTCACCAGAAATGACTACCTTGACACCCCCTCCCCCTACCCCACCTCCCTCTCAGACTTCCAGCCTCTGGGATTTTCGGAGAATGAGTTCCTATTGTTTACTTCTCCAGTTTAACTGCAGGTTGAAGACTCCTTATTCAAAACTCAAGACTCAGCTTTGTGAGCACCAACATGATGTCACAAATAGAAAATTCCACATTGTGATCATGAGACAGTGTCATGCACAAAACTATTGTGTGGCGCTCTACTGCCTGAGGTTTCTGTCCCACTCGGTCCCACAGTTGTTCAGTCTCAAAGAAACATACAGAGGTCTACATTCATCATAAACTGGTTGGCCTATTAGCTCAGGCTTCTTTTTAACTCTTACATCCTACATTAACCCATAATTCTTGTCTGTGTCAGCCTCGTGGCTTGATACCTTTTATCAGCAAGGCATTCTCATCTTGCTTCCTCTGTGTCTGGGTGATGACTGCAGACTCAGCCTTTCCTCTTCTCAGAATTCTCTTGTTCTGGTTGCCCCACCTATACTTCCTGCCTGGCTACTGGTCAATCAGCGATTTATTAAAGCAATACAACTGACAAATCTTTACAGGGTACAAGACCACTGTCCCACAGCAGAGCTGCATTGAGGCTATGTGGATAACATAAGTAAATTTCCATTGAGGCTTAGTGGGTGAGATGTACATGTAACATAAATGCATGTCCTGTCTGTGTTAGGGCCACCTCCCCTAAATATCACATTATCAATACACAAATGTCACAAAAACCCAAAATATATTTCCCATAACAAACCCTCAACTTGTGTGTTGTTTTGACTGACTACTACATTAACTATATTGCAACTTTCCTACTGTGGTAGACATTAATAACCACCTTTCTTTTTTTTTTTCAGACAAGGAAGTGAGATCAGAGAGAAGTAACCAGCTCATAATCACACAGACTTTAAAACAGGGCTTGACTATGACACCCTGAGTCTAAGCCCAGGTCTGTCAAACCACTTACATGCTCTGCCAGCAAATATAACTGGTTCATGAAAGATTGAAAGACACTTTTCATTTTCTTCATTTACTTATTTTCAGCTAGCCCTTTTCTGTGTATCCTCCAGAACTGCTCATAGTCAGCCACGCTGCTCCTCTACCCCAGTCTCTCCCTGTCCTGAATGCTCCTGTTTTCTTCCCAAATGATAAAATCGAAACTCTGCATATGAGAAGAAAAAGAATATATATATATATATATATTTACTTTGTGTTTGCTTATTTTTTACCCCTTTGATAATTAGCTTTTAGAAGATGTCTTGGGAGTGCTATGGTGACCGACCACCTGCAAAGTTCCATTGGCCACAAGTTTGCAGTGCTTTTGAAAGGTAGCAATATACTTGTGGGCACCAAGTAAAGAGAGGGTGAAGAATAGTGTTTGAGCACTTCTTAAGCACCAATCCTACTCTAAGAAATTCGCATGGCTGTGATAATCACTGCAGCCAATCAGGTGGGTGTAGACAGTGCCTCTCATGTTACAGACAAATGATGTAAGGCAAAAAGAGAAGGCATTTGCCTAGAATGACGAAGCTGGCATTGAAGCCAGGTTGCAAACTTCGAGAATGGTTAGGAAATGAGATTGAGTGACAGGAAGTGCAGGATTAAGTTGTCACGACAGCTCCTAATTAAGGATGCATCATGACCAGTTGTCACATTCTCCTGCCATCATGCCTAACCACAGGAAAGACTGTATGATCTCAAACTGTAAGCCAGAATAAACCATTCTTATCTGATATTTGGCCACAAGAAGAAAGAAGCATCTGATGCAGGAGGTAACCGAAGATCTACTTGATGGATAAGAAGTTAGCGAAGCAGTCTGCATTTCCAAGCCGGGATAGTGTCTACAAGGAAGAACCCTGTTTCCCCACCACTTCCAGAAATGATTCTACTCAGAACCTGAAAGCCTCAGCCCAGCTCCCCCGCACCTCCGAGTCCCCCTTCACCTCTAAGAGTCTGTTTTGTGTGCAATCAGAGAATGGCTCCAGTCACAGCTGGAGAGAACTCTGCCTCCCATGGCTCATTTGGAAGCACTGCATGGATTTGCATAGAGGCACCATCTCCTGAATCAACCAGGAGGGGAATGGCCTTTGTTTTCATTGTCTGGTTTATGAAAGTCTTCACATGGAGTTTCCAGAGAGAAGCTGAACGGGGTAAATGACCTACAGAGGCTGGTAGCCAAGGCGAAAGTCTATTAAAAACCGATTTCTCCAAAGCACATCGCCCCATGGGCTTTAGAGAAAAGATAACCCACCGAGTGCATTTACCAAATGAGGGCTCTGAGAGACAGGAGGGTTGGTTAGCCTGGAGAAAGGCACTGTTCTGGAAGGAGAGAGGCTAAGATGGAAATTCTCGGCTCTTACATTTCCAGACCACCACTCAGGAGCACAGAGTGAGCTGCCTACTAGCTGGAGGGAATGAAGTAAGAATGAGCAGCCGAACCACCTTAGCATTCTGAACTTCCCAACTGCCAGATGGAGTTCAGAGTGATACCCATGGCCCTGACTTTATCCCTGCATGTGGGTGGGCCTTGTATACATATAGAATGAATTCCATTTTGCACCTCAGTGGTTAGCCTGTGTTAGCTGGGAGGATGTCGGTGAGCTGAGGAAGCATGTCCTGCCACTGGCTCTTCTTTAAGGTTGGTGATAGATGCCAATATTTTGATAATGTGTTCTATTCTAACCAATTACATTTATATGCGGGAAGGATTTTTCTATTTCCATTCTCACACCAGATAAAAATTTATGGCTTTAGATTTCTTTGTGTGGTCTGCTCACAATCCAGGCCTGGCATCCGTGTCACCCGTGAACCTGCATCACATCTTTTCGGCCTCCCTGCCCGGGAAGCTTCTCATACGCCACACTCAGTTTCGGAGCCTCCACCTCTCTCTCTGAGATGTTGACTTTAAGCAGCATCTATAATCTATCTGTTGCTTTGGCAATGGCCCTGACCTTGGAGCTGCTGTGCCTGCTTATGCAGCCAGCATTGAGACCCTCACCCCAAAGATGATAGCTGTCCAGCATCCTTAGTTGATGAAGGACTCCTTGGAGGAGGGGCAGGCCGGCTGACTGAGCTGAGTTGGGACAGAGTCTAAAGGAGATATGGACCAGTTCTCCTCAACTTAACAGTGGGACTGAAGATTGATAAGCCTACCATACACTGAAAATATCAAGTTTTCATAACTTAGCAATATAGGACACTGTCGTTTCTACTAAGGTATAATGTTTTGACATTTTCATGATGTCAAAAAGTCAAGGCTGAGCCACCAGAAGTCAGGTATAGTGTGTTTAACAGTGCATATGATCTAGGAAGTACTGGCCGGAGAGCTTTCACATGTCTGGGGAACATCTTGGCCATGTGTTATCTATCGTGGTAGCCACTAGCCACATAGGGCTATTGAGTGCTTGAATGGATTCAGTAAGACAGAAAGAAAGCTCTTAGCTTATTTACATTGAATTCCCTAAAGTAGGCATCAATGGCTAGTGGGTGGCATGCTGGAGAGTGAAACCTTAGAGTTCTCTGTGGGGTCAGGCGAAGGCTTAGGAACCATCTCCAATCCCTCTTGGTGGCTCCTGGCCCATCTCATCCCTGCTTCCTGGTCCTCCTTAGGAGCACCTATTGAATACTTCCTTTCACCTCAGGTGTCCTCTCTCCCACCTCTAGGAAGACGGGCCTATGTGAAGCCTCTGTAGGTCTTTCAAATTCACCAAGCCACTATGTTGCTGTGATTGGTCTTACTATGGAAGAGTTGAACGTGACCACTGAGAAACAGCTGTGTCTCCCAGCAGCTTAAGACTTTGTGCCTTCACAGAAAGGTGGTTTCATTTTTACCTATTTACTTCCCTCTTCCTCGCAGTGGAATTGGAACCACGGTTTGAATTCAGCAGTCACCCCTTGGCCTTTCTGTTTTGTATGCCAAAGGTAAGAATACCTAGCCTGATCGTACCTGTGACTGCTACCAAGAGATGCTCCCCAGGGCTCAGACTGATAAGAGCGCATGAGAAGGCTAACTCTGCATTCCACCACCCGAGTGAACCTCCTGTGACTCCCGGGTAGGGTACCCTTCTGACCTTCAGCCAGTGTCTGAACCCTTCTGAGCCTGCAGGCCTGAATCTGGAGGAGGCTTGTGAAATGGGTGTAAGAGCTCCAGGAAAGACTTAAGTCAAGTGCTGGCACTCGCCTGGGTCAAATACTGGTTCTCATCTCCGTGATCTGCAAGGTCATGTCTGGTGCTCTGAGCCCACCACACTGCACTACACAGGAAGCAGGGACTCTGGGATTGAATCTCTCTACTCTCTGGAAAGCCTTGCCCCTGACTCCAGCTCTTGCCATCACTTTCTGCAGACTTCCCGGAACTCAGGCTCCAATGCAAACATTATTCCTCAGTACCTCCCCGGACATGGTGGTCAGCTTTTCGTTGTTGTGTTTGGTCTAAAGGGTCTAAAGCTGCCCATAAATATATCTATTCTTGGAGTTTGTACTTTATTTCACATCCTTGGCCTTCGCCTTAATTACAACTTCTGGCACATAGCACATGAATTATGAATGTTGAAGAATGAATGAATGAAACGGCAGCCGCCCCTGGTTTACATGCCCAGAAGCTGTGAGGAGGAATCTGAAAATGAGCTGGGGCTAGTTTTGTTTTCCGAGAGTTCATCTAGAAACTACTTTCTCACCACCGTTGTTCCTGACAACCGCTATGGGAGGTGCCCGTTCCGTCTCCCTTCTGGGTAACGGGAATGGTATCTATGCGCTAAGCTTTCTCTGGTTTCAGCTGCAGGCATTTCTTGGGATGAGATGAGTGCTATGGATGCAGATTACATAGTGAAGGTGATAGGCCTGGGTGAGCGTGGCAAATCCCCACCTCTGTGTAAACACGTTAAGATGATCGCTGCAGGCTTATCACAACATGTACTTTGCCGTAAGGATCATTGTGCCACAGATTTTAAAGCATGGAACATTTGATCTTTTTTAATTTTTGTTTTTGTACTAATATAGAGATGGCTCCTAATCCTCAAAAATCTCACTGAAATTCACAGGAGAGGGGTCCAAAATTTCTATCTTCGGGTCAACTTTAATGGTACCCACTATCAACCATGACTGGAAATAGAATTTCTACTCTGTGAGTATTACCATTGTGATCTAGTGTTACCGCCTATTCTGCTGCTTCTGGTTCTCTTTCGTGTACCTAAACTATGATTGTTGTTAGGATTGGGGACCTGTCACGTTTCTATATCAAGACAGATGCTCGAAGCTCAGGTGCACTCTGATGAGTCTGCTGGACCAAAGTTCAAAAGGAGCCTTCTCACATTGTCTGATTGTTCACCCAACAGATAACCAAAGAGGCCATTGGGTATTGGCAGGCACTAAGTCAGGAAGGTGACAATTATGTTCACACATCCAACTTCTAAAAAAAATCACAATGCCCAAGGAAATAAACCAGATCACTGTCATAAACCACACAGAGAGGGAGCTGGCAGCAGAAACCAGGCCAAGAAGTTTTCAGTGACTTCAAGGTGGCACTCAAGTTTTAGTCACAGTTTTCTAAGGCCACAGGTCTTTAAGGAGGAGGCTGCAACTGTGATGCCCTCTGACCCCCTTTCATGACATGGCTCCTAGCAATGATGCTGCAATGAATATGGAGTGAGGCGATCTCTTTGAGATACTAGAGCTAATTCTTTTAAATCCATCTCCAGAAGTGAGATTGCTAGGCAGCTTTAACTTAACTTCTAGAGAATTCTCCACACTTTTTCACAGTGACTGCCTCACTTTGCAAGCCCAGAAATAGTAAGCAAAGGCTCCTTATGCCCCACATTAAAAATAACATTTTAAATTTTCATACTTTTTAATAATAGCCATCTAAAAGACATGAGGGAATGCGTATCTGTGATTTGCATTTCTCCAAGGATTAGTGATGTTGAGCTGTTTTTATACAAACATGTTGTTTATTTGTGTATCTTCTGAGAAATGTCTCTTTGGGTCTATAACCCATTTTCTAAACAAGGGGTGTGTGTGTGTGTGTGTGTGTGTGTGTGTGTGTGTGTGTGTGACGTTGTTGAGATGTAGGACCTCCTTTTATGTTCTGAATTCTGACTATCACCCTTTTGTCAGATATGTAGTTTTCAAATCTTTCCCCACATCCTGTAGGCTGCCTTTTTATTTTGTCATTTCCTTTGCCATTAGGAAGCTCCTTGGTTTATTATAATCCTGTTTATCTATTTTTGCTTTTTTTGTTTGTGCCTTTTGTGTCATACCCAAAAAATATAGCTAAGTCCATGTCAAGAAGGTTTTCTTCTAGGGCTTTCTTGATTTTAGATTTTACTTTTAAATATGCTCCTAATCTATTTTGAGTTGATTTTTCTATGTGGTTTGAGATAAGGGACCAATTTCAATCTTTTGCATATGGATATCCATTTTTTCCCAGAAACATTTATTAAAGTGATCTTTCTTCCCCCATATGTCTTCTATTATTGGTATCCTTGCCAAAGATCAAATGGGTGGATCTATTTCTCCATTGTCTTCCATAAGCATGCATACTATTGGGTTAGTATCATTTGCTTTCGGGTACCACTAGCTTATTTAAGTACTTGAATTCAGCAAATATAAGGTCTCCAAATGCTCCTCTATAAGGAGAATGTAATGTGATTTAAAGTGATATTTCATTTGTATTTTAATAAATAAAGCTTGCCTGAAGGTCAGTGCAAAGCAGTCACCCTCGTCAGTCATATAGGTCAGGCAGTTTTGGCACACACTTTAAATTTCAGCAGTCACACTAGTTAGCCACAGAGGCCAGGTGATGTTGGTGCATGCCTCTAATCCAGCACTAGAGAGAAAGATAAGGTGGGATGAGACAGGAATTTGTACCCTTTCAGTCTGAAGATTTCAAAAAGGTAAGAGCTCTCTAGTAGCCGAATTGGCTGCTTTTGCTTTTCTGATTTTCAGGTTGAACCCCAATGTCTGTCTCTGGGTTTTTATTATTCATGCTACAGTGATGTGATGTGATATGGGGTGTGTGTGTGAGTGTGTGTGCGCGTGCATGTGAGTGCGTGCGTGTGTGTATACACATAACTGAATGTTATTCATCTTTAAAAAAAGAAAATTCAGCTAAGTAGAATAAATGAGAATAGGGACAGATACTCTATGATTCAACTTACGTGGAGACTCTAAAATGTCAAATTCATAGAGTTTCATGATTATTACCAGGAACTAAGGAGAGGAAGAAACTGGTAGTTGTTGGTCAATGGACACATGGTTTCCCTGATGCAAAATAAAGAGGGTAAGGGGTTCTTTCAAGGTGGTAAATGTGCACTATGGTACTGATTGCGATGATGGTTTTAAGAATGTGAGCAACCCTCTGCATTCACCCAGTTGCATACCTTACATATACAGCTTTTTGTGTGTCAATCACAGTCCGGTAAGTCAGTCTAAGGAAAGCTGCAAAGCATGTGGGTAACTAGGGTACAGCAAAGATGCCAAGAAACAGAATGAGCTGGTGCTACTTCCACGGCAACATCACACACAGCAGGAGGAACTTACCTGAGGGGAACTCTCACAAATATAATGGGCATTGGCATGGGCTCTTTGCTGTGTTGTCAAGTAAAGACCCTTGCTTGATGAGTGCATTTGGGCCCCAGGACTGGAAACATATACATCTAGTTTATTTCCTAGGGGATAGGATGGGTATCCAGGAAAAATTTCAGTCTGGGACATCACACAAATAATTTGGTGCCTTAAGGACAGACGGTAGTCTACTGTCTCCATGCTGCTTTGGTTAATAACAGTAACTTATCTGGCTAAATATGTACCAATATTCCTAAGGCACTCTCAGCCCTGGCCATACCATTAGGCAACACTAGAATGTGTTGAAATGATTCTAATTGATTAAGACACTATCAAACTTGCAACACATCACCCAAACCCACGGTCAAGGCTACCTGGTAGCAAGAAGTGGATATGAATGCACCGGGTTGAACCAGGCTTCCTTCCTTCGCGGCATGCTGTCGTAGATTAAAAGATCTTTCTCAGTCAGAACAACGAGGGCCGGTTTCCACTGCTTCTCGCTCTCTCCTGGCACCTGAAATAGAAAGCAGAGAACTGTGCAGCAGCTGGAGGATGAGGATGAGTGGGAGAAGAGACGTCAGCCGCCCTTCAATCAGAGAACCGAGCAAAACGTGTGTCTTTTGGCTCAGTCTTCAACAGTTGAGATGGGAGGAAATAACTATGGCACGATCCTAGCAATTCCTGTTCACTGAAAATATCTGGTCCCAGGGCCCTGGCATGTGCTATCTGTGCAGCCAAGGAGGCGCACAGCTGCTGCACAGCTGCCATCGGGTCTCACCTGTCAATCAGGGCTGAATCTTTATGTCACAGCGGGAAGAAAAGGCTTGGGGGGGGGATCCGCATGCTCATCTTATGCTCTGGTCCAGCACATTGATTATGAAAGCTTTTGAATAAACATCCAAAGGCACTGAAAAAGAACCTGCACATGTATTGCTCATTTGGGTGTGAGACCCGCAGTCTCTTAAGTCTTGCTCTTGAATTGCTCTTCTGGTTTAGGCATCACTTCCAAATTTCTCTTCTCCCATTGACTATTAGTGACCTTCAATGAAGAATACTTACTTAACTCAAGGGCCAGTATGACCGACCAGGAACAGAACTGAAAGCATTGGACGAGATACATTTTTGCATCCCTTCCTTTGCTGAGACCTGATGAGATCACCATTCCTTTTGGCCCAGTTGATTCCCCTGAACTCCCTAAATGCTCTTCTGTCCACGAAAGTGCTCTCTGTCAAGGTTGAATTTGAGGACCCGGATTTAGCTTGTGGCGAATGTAGAATCCCAGCGCCCCACCCACCAGATGGGTATTTATTGGGATGCCCAGACGATGTTTATGCTCCTTAAGTTATAGAAGCACTACCCCAGCATAGGTCAAAGATTGTCTTTTTTTTTTCCCCCTCAAAGATTGTCTTTGATAGCAGTAAGCTTCTCAGTGCAGACAGTCATCGTGGAAACCAGTAATCAAGGTCTACTAAGAACACAAAAACCTTTGCACGAGCTAAATTCATATTACAGCTCATTTACCCTTGTGTTCTTTTAAAGTATTTATTTATTATCCCCGTGTGCTATTTAGCAAGCTTGTAGAGGTTAGAGGACAGTGTGCCGGACTTAGTTCTCCCCTGCCATGTTGGTTGTGGGGAGCAAATTTAGATTGTTGAGCTTAGAAGAGAGCATCTTCACCTGCTCAACCACCTTGTTTCTCTGTTCCTTTCATTCTAATCATGTGTGTGTGTGTGTGTGCGTGTGCGTGTGCGTGTGTATCTCATATTATATAATTTGCTATATATTCTTTTTTTCTTAAGACAGCTTCCCACCTCGGCTGGGTCCTCCTGCCCCAGCGTCTTAAGAGCTGAGACGATAGTCTTACATTACCATGCCTGGCTTCATTATCATATTAAGTGCCAGAGCTGAAATCTGCACAGTGTGGGAGGCACATACATGTGGCTGCTTTTCACACCAGACCATGACCAGTACATTAGTCATGCATGACCGAAGTAGAGAAAATGTACAAGTAGGGGCTGGGGCTGACATTTCTAAGCTCTCGGTGTGACCTGAGTACAGCTCTGGTGTCCCTGAGTCATGTGTCTTTGGACATTCCTACCCTTGCTACTCCTGGGTCCTTGCTGGCACACACTAGAGGCAAGCAGTGTTGACTCTGCAGCCAGGAGCTGGAGCACAAGTCCTGCTTCAGGGTTTGCTAGCCGACAGTCACCCAAAGTCTTTGTATTTTAGCTTCCGCGTCTGTAAGACGGCAGCTATCAGCATCCATTGCAGAGGATGGTGTGAAGACAGATGAGTTAAAATCTGCAGAAGACTTAATCTGGTGCAGAGCAAGCACCAGGGAGGCATCTTTTCAGTAGCTGACTCCTGATGCTACTCCGGTGAGTAAACAGGACAGTGAGTGTGGTGTGCTTAGCAGCTGGGAGATGGGAAATAGACGTATCATGGTGGGCCCACCATATCTTAAAAAGATAATGCCCTGGTGCATGTGCTGGATTTTTGGAGCCCATTCTCTATGGAGGGATGCCATGCTCAGCCTTGATGCAGGGGGAAGGACCTGGGTCCTGCCTCAACTTGATGTGCATGTTTTGTTGACCACCCATGGGAGGCCTTACCCTTTCTGAGGAGTGGTTGGGGGAGGGGTAGGCAAGAGGTGGGGGGAGGAAATGGGATGAGAGGAGGGAGAGAAAACTGTGGTGGGTGTGCAAAATAAATTTTAAATGTTTAATGAGAATTTTTTAAAAAAGGAAAAATAATGTTGAAAGCTGTTTTTTAGAAATGGAATGACAATAATAGTGAAGACAATGTCTTTCTTTGGGGAAAATTATAAGCTAAATCAACAATACCTTTTTATACCAGTAATTTAAATATCATCTCTCTTCTTTTCCAAAGACCCCCTCCACAGGAAGAACATGTCTTTAGTTTTTACTACACTGCCTTCCAGCAATTCCAAACAAAACCTCGCTTACTAAGGAACATCCGCATCTCAACGTCTGTAAAGCTATTTCTACTTGAATAAATGACGCTGACTTTTCTCCCCTCCCTGTGTCTATCTTATGCATACTAAATATATCAGCCTTTAGCTTATTGATTTTCTAAGACTTTGCTATAGCAGAGCAAGAACATCCACAAAAGATCAAAACAGATTGATAAGGAGAAGTCTTTACATGGTGAATAAACTATATATCTGGAGGCAATAAGTTGTGGTTTGGGGAGGGAAGGAGGGACTGAAATAAATTCTCCCAGCTTCTACATGAAACTTAGTAGATTACCTCTCTAGATCATTAAATAGGACTGGAGAATCTACAAAATGATCCTCCCTGTTTGATTATCTTACTTATCTAGTCAGACCTGATCCATCAGCGCTGACTGCAATCAGCCATTTAAATGTGAACATGAAAAGTCACGATTCTTCAGAGACAACCTGAAGCTTGCAGAATGAACCTTGGTAGTCGACATCAGTGGTGGCCTGCCAACCTCTGCACCCATGGGGTCAGTGACGCAGCAATGTGTCCAGTGATGTGTGTAGGTTTCAATCATTCCGGAGCGCTACACATTTTTTTTTTTTTTTTTTGGTTTATTCAAGCTACCTTTGTGGATCTCTTAAAACATGCTGTGAGGAAACTCTGAAGGGCTGTGTCCCACCATCCTTGTGTGCAGATCTGTTGTTTTCATGCTGGGCAAATTCTTGAGAGCAGCAGGATGCCTCTGGCAACAACTGACTTTGCAAGGGGAGAAAAAAAAAAGCCATAGTAAAAAACAAGATTGTGCGTGCCAGAGAGATGGCATGGTGGGTAGAGTGGATAAGGCATTTGCTGTGCAAGTGTGAGGAGTTGAGTTCTAATCCCTAGG
The DNA here is from genome assembly GCF_982192425.1 of Myodes glareolus. Classification (NCBI taxonomy): domain Eukaryota; kingdom Metazoa; phylum Chordata; class Mammalia; order Rodentia; family Cricetidae; genus Myodes; species Myodes glareolus. Next base: position 19,130,390 of record NC_142044.1, read on the forward strand.
GCTACACAGAAGTAGGGTGGGCATGGAAGCCACCTGCAATCCCAGCATTCAGAGGGCCGGGCCAAGGAGTCTCAGGGATAAGATGGCTAGTCGAACGAGCCAGGCAGGCTCCAGGTTCAGCAAGGCATTCTGCCTCAGGAAATAGAGCAGAGAGCAATTGAAGAAGACACCCAGTGTTTTGGGGATCACGTGTGTGCACGCCCATGCATATGCCCCCTTCTAGGTATGAACAGGATTTTGAAAAATATAACACATTGCACACGAGCCCCAGCCTGAAACCCTGGTAACAAACACACTGGTTGTTATTGTTGTTGTTGTTGGGCTCAAGTATTTGTGCTGCTGTTCTGATGACAGCCTCTACTAGAAATCTAGTCTTTCTGGCACCCAAACACAGCCCAATGTCAATGCAACAGTTCTGGGGATGGGGGTGTGTGTGTCTACGTTTTATTAAAACACGATGTCACATGTATGAAGTAGAAGTAACAATGTCCCCCCCCCCACCCCACATTCTGCTTTGGATGCTGTCATTGTCAGTTCCCAAAGCACTTGTTGCATTTCTAATAAAGAAGGAGAAGGAACGGAGGTGAGAAGACATTCCCTTCTGCAGTAATTCGGAAGTGTGCCGGGGGCTGAATCCTTTTCACTTCTGCGGCGTGTCAGAGGACAGGTTTGCCAACAAATGACGTGAGGGGTGAGGAGAGGTGACTGGAAAGCATTGTGTGAGTGAAGGTCTTGGGGTCCCAGTCCAAGTGGGTCCCAAAAGTCTAGCTCAGGGATTACCAATTTTGTAAACTTGGGTCCTCAGTTTTGGTTTATTTGTAAGTCATGGAACCTTGTGGAAAAGCACAGGCCACTGGTGTGGGGTTGCATGTATGCTGATGGGGTGCTGCCTCATTGACCTTAAGTCTTTATCCCACACCCCTGAGTATGATTCCTATCAATCCTGGAATAGAAAACACTGACTTTGTCACCTATGAAACACACGGAATATGCACACAAATTATTGCTTTCAAAATGGCACTTTTACCAAAAATATTTGTTATTTCCTTTAAAAAGGTGGTTACTTTTGGCCATTTGAATTTCTTCTATTGAGAATTCTCTGTTCAGTTCAGAACTGCTCAATTATTTTGGAAACTAACTACCTTCCTTCTTTCCTCCCTTCCTCCCTTCCTCCCTTTCTTCCTTTCTGTGTATTGAGGCACACCCATGGAGGTCAAAGGATAACTCCAAGTATTTGTTTCTCTCCTGCCACAATATAAGATGCGAGGATTGAACTCAGATCTTTAGATTTGGCAGCAAGCACCTTTACCCAATGAGTCATTTCACCAACCCAAAACTTAATTTTTCTTTTTATTTAAAAGTCTCTGCATCAGCCATAAAGACTCTTGCTTTATAACTTTGCTTTAGGTCTGTTTTTCTCCCTCATTTGTTTCAGTCTTCCCAATACTCCTTTTACACTTTCTACTCGAACAGAGGTTGTGGTCCAAGCTCATGACATTTGGAGTCCAATGAAACTAGCTTCAAAATCTGGCTCTGCCACTTCCTACGACTCTGAGGGATGGGAACAGAGTCCTGAAGCCCCAGGTCCACTTGTCCTCAGATGTATCATGTGCTGAAAATGGCCATCCTGCACGCAGTGAAGAGGGAGCAAGAGAAGTACAGCAAGGGCTGAGAATATTCAGCTGCCCCTGCGCCACCCTCTGCATGGTTTCAGGGATTGACCTGTCTGGGGTGGCGAGGGAATGAAGAAAGGACAGACACATGGGCATACAGAAAGTTGAGATCAGTGAACTGGGCTCTCTGTTGGAGGAGTTGCAGCACCCGGGAAACTCGGTGTGTTTCTTATATACATTTGAACAGGGAGGCATGGTTATTATGTGCAGATAAACAAGGCGTGGGGTTATTATACACAGATGAAGAAAGAAGCCGGTTCAGCTTATCTCGGTAGGCACAGTCTCTATAGGGGAGCAGTCTTCAGACTTTAAACATCTGAGGGAGGAAAACTATGGAGGCTATTTTCTATACACACTGTCAACAATCACAGTCGGATGCAGAGAAGGCTTTGCTACCCCTCCGAGCCTCATCTGGGGAAGGTTTTTCACTACTACGGGTGTGCGATCCTTCACTCGGCCACGCTGAGGTCAAACTATATACACTCACTGAGAGCTTCACTTGCTTCCTACACCTCACGTCTCCCCTTGAGGTTCTCTCTCCCCACTTAGGCAGCTCATAAAGGAAGGTTCACATGTCGGGACAGTGACCATTAGCAAGGGGGAAAGTTCTGGAAAAGTGGTTGACAGTTTTGAATTGGAGATGCCAGTTATCTTGGCTATTTTTTCAATTTGTCTGCTTCACCTCAAATTGCCCGCTGTTTGTTTGGAACAAAGGAAAAGATACCCGTGTAATAAAAATCAGCATTTATCAACTGCAAAATGCTCCACAGACTCCAGGTAATTAACCCCTGCACCAACTCTCAGCGAGGTTGTTAAGGATGGAGCACAGGCAAAGTGCTCAGCAAGGCCAGGCACATCTCCAAAGTCTTCTAGGCTAAAAAAATCCATAGGACCCAACAATAAGGAGCCAGAGACATGGATGGTTGAACGCAAAGGAAGATGAGAAACCAGAAAGGACAATTTAAAGTTGAAAGGAAAAAGGGACCTGGGAAGACAACTTAGTTGATAAAACACTTACTCTACAAACAGGGGGCCTGAGTTCAGATTCCCCACACCCCAGGGAGAAAACCAGATGTGATGTTTTGTCCTATAATTCTAGGACAAAGGTGGCAGAGACAAGATTCTTGTGCCTGAGGCTGGGACTGGGCTGGAAGTATAACCCAGCAGGAGGGAGTGGCTGTGTTTCAACAGCCTGCCTGCCAGTGGTAGAAAGGTAGGCCCTATATCAGCTCAGCAAGAATCCTGGCCAGCAAGGGGCGCTGATCCTCTAGCAGAAGATTCATCAGAGGGGTGAACCTGACCCAGTACCAGAAGATCCACTAGAGAACAGTTGATGGAAGAGATGGGCAGACACCAAGGCAAGAATTCCTCCAACAATCTGAAAAACAACATGAAAACACCAGATCCCAGCGATCTTACTACAGAAGGACTTGAACACCCTGTTCCGGAAGAAGTGGAAAACAGTGTCATTATGAAAGCAATAGAGTCCCTTAAACAGGGTATGAATAACTCACTTAAGGAACTGGAAGAGAAGTATAACAAAAAGATTGAAGAAATGAGTAAAGAAATGGAAGAGAAATATAACAAAAGGTTTGAAGAAATGAGTAAGTCTGTAAACGACACCCTGGGAAACCAAGAAAAAACAATCAAACAGGTAGTGGAAACAGTTCAAGAATTGAAAGCTGAAATGGAGGCAAAGAAGAAAACACAAACTGAGGGTCAGCTAGATATGAATAATCGAGGTAAACAAACAGAGACTTCAGAAGCAAGCATAACCAATAGAATACAAGAGATAGAAGAACGAATCTCAGATTATGAAGACACCATAGAGAAAATAAACGCTCTGACCAGAGAAAACAGCAAATCCAACAAATTCTCATCACAAAACATTCAGGAAATCTGGGACATAATAAAAAAAAAAAAAACAAAATCGAAGAATAATAGGGGTAGAAGAAGGAGAAGAATTGCAGATCAAAGGTCCAGAAAGTATATTCAACAAAATTATAGAAGAAAACTTTCCCAACCTAAAGAACGATATTCCTATGAAGGGTCAAGAAGCATACAGAACACTGAATAGACTGGATCAAAAAGAAACAAAAAACATCCCCTCGCCATATAATAACCAAAACACAAAGCATTCAGATTAAAGAAAGGATATTAAGAGCTGCAAAGGAAAAAGGTCAAGTAACTTATAAAGGTAAACCTATCAGACCTACACCAGACTTCTCTGTGGAAACCATGAAAGCCAGAAGGTCCTGGATAGAGGTACTGCAGAAACTAAGAGACCATGGATGCAAGCCCAGACTACTATACCTAGCCAAGTTATCGTTCACTATCAACGGAGAAAACAAAATATTCCAGGATAAAAACAAATTTAAACAATACGTAGCTACAAATCCAGCCTTACAGAGAATATTAGAAGGAAAATCACAACCCAAGGAATCCAACATTCCCAACACTGCCTACAATAACTCAGACATCGAGTGACCCTTCACAAGCACAACTCAAAGAAGGAGAACACATACACTCTACTACCCCCCCCCCAAAAATGACTGGAGTCAACAACCACTGGTCATTAATATCACTTAATATCAATGGACTCAATTCACCTATAAAAAGGCACAGACTTAGAGATTGGATACAAAAACAGGATCCAACATTCTGCTGTTTACAAGAAACACACCTCAACCACAAAGACAGACACCTACTCAGGGTAAAGGGTTGGGAAAAGGTTTTCCAAGCAAATGGACCTAAGAAACAAGCGGGTGTGGCCATTCTAATATCTAACAAAATTGACTTCAAACTAAAATCAATCAGAAGAGACGAAGATGAACATTTCATACTCATAACAGGAACAATCCATCAGGAAGAAGTCTCAATCCTGAATACCTATGCCCCTAATATAAAGGCACCCACTTATGTAAAAGAAACACTTCTAGAACTCAAGGCAGTCATCAAACCACACACACTAATAGTAGGAGACTTCAATACACCTTTCTCACCAATGGACAGGTCAATCAGACAGAAACCTAACAGAGAAATAAGAGAATTATTGGAGGTATTGAATCAAATGGACTTAACAGACATCTATAGAACATTCCACCCAAATAGGAAAGAATATACCTTCTTCTCTGCAGCTCATGGAACCTTCTTGAAAATTGACCACATACTCGGTAACAAAGCAAACTTCCACAGATACAAAAAAATATTAGTAACCACCCGTGTCTTGTCAGACCACCATGGATTAAAGTTAGAATTCAACAACAATGCTACCTCCAGGAAGCCAACAAACTCATGGAAGTTGAACAGGCAACTACTAAATCACCCCTGGGTCAAAGAAGAAATAAAGAAAGAAATTAAAGTCTTCCATGAATTTAATGAAAATAAAGACACAACATACTCAAACCTATGGGACACTATGAAAGCAGTGCTAAGAGGAAAGTTCATAGCACTAAGTGCCCAATTAAAGAAAACAGAGAAAGCACACATTGGAGACTTAACAGCACACTTGAAAGCTCTAGAAAAAAAAGAAGCTGATTCACCCAGGAGGAGTAGAAGACTGGAAATAATCAAACTGAGGGCTGAAATCAACAAAATAGAAACACAGAAAACAATCCAAAGAATCAATGAAGCAAAAAGCTGGTTCTTGGAGAAAATCAACAAGATTGACAAACCCCTCTCCAAACTAATCAAATGGCAGAGAGAGAACATGCAAATTAATAAGATCAGAAATGAAAAGGGGGACATAACCACAGACACAGAGGAAATTCATAGAATCATTAGATCTTACTACAAAAGCCTGTATGCCACAAAATTGGAAAATGTAAAAGAAATGGACATTTTTTTAGATAAGTACCATATACCAAAATTGAACCAAGACCAGGTGAACAATCTAAACAGACCTGTCAGTCGTGAAGAATTAGAAGCTGTTATCAAAAATCTCCCTACCAAAAAATGCCCAGGACCAGATGGTTTCAATGCAGAATTCTACCAGAACTTCCAGGAAGAGCTAATACCTACACTCCTTAATGTATTTCACAATATAGAAACAGAAGAGTCATTGCCAAACTCATTTTATGAAGCTACAGTTACCTGATACCAAAACCACACAAAGACACAACCAAGAAAGAGAATTACAGGCCAATCTCACTCATGAACATTGACGCAAAAATTCTCAATAAAATACTTACAAACCGAATCAAAGAACACATTAGAAAAATTATCCATTATGATCAAGTGGGCTTCATCCCAGAGGTGCAGGGCTGGTTCAACATATGCAAATCTATCAATGTAATCTATCATATAAATAAACTGAAAGAAAAAAACATATGATAATTTCATTGGATGTTGAAAGAGCATTTGACAAAATTCAACACCCCTTTATGATAAAGGTGTTGGAGAGATTGGGTATACGAGGATCATACCTAAATATAATAAAAGCAATATATAGCAAGCCGACAGCTAACATCAAATTGAATGGAGAGAAACTCAAAGCCATTCCACTAAAATCAGGAACACGACAAGGCTGTCCACTCTCTCCATACCTCTTCAATATAGTACTTGAAGTTCTAGCAACAGCAATAAGACAACATAAGGGGATCATGGGGATTTGATTTGGAAAGGATGAAGTTAAACATTCGTTATTTGCAGACGCTATGATAGTGTACATAAGCAACCCCAAAAACTCTACCAAAGAACTCCTACAGCTGATAAACACCTTTAGTAATGTGGCAGGATACAAGATCAACTCCAAAAAATTGGTTGCCTTCCTATACACAAAGGATAAAGAAGCAGAGAGGGAAATCAGAGAAACATCACCTTTCAGGATAGCCACAAATAGCATAAAATATCTTGGGGTAACTCTAACCAAGGAAGTGAAAGACCTATTTGACAAGAACTTTAAGTCCTTGAAGAAAGAAATTGAGGAGGATACCAGAAAATGGAAAGACCTCCCCTGCTCTTGGATTGGGAGAATCAACATAGTAAAAATGGTAATTCTACCAAAAGCAATCTATGGATTCAATGCAATCCCCATCAAAATCCCATCAAACTTCTTCACAGACCTTGAGAGAACAATAATCAAGTTTATATGGCAAAACAAAAAACCCAGGATAGCCAAAACAATCTTATACAATAAAGGAACTTCTGGAGGTATAACCTTCCCTGACTTCAAACTCTATTACAGAGTTACCGTATTGAAAACAGCTTGGTATTGGCATAAGAACAGAGAAGTCAACCTATGGAATCGAATAGAAGACCCGGATATTAACCCACAAACCTATGAACACCTGATTTTCGACAAGGGAGCTAAAGGTATACAATGGAAGAAGGATAGCATCTTTAACAAATGGTGCTGGCATAACTGGATGTCAACCTGTAGAAGAATGAAAATAGATCCATATCTATCACCATGCACAAAACTCAAGTCCAAATGGACTAAAGACATCAACATTAATCTGTCCACTTTGAACCTGATAGAAGAGAAAGTGGGAAGTAGTCTACAAGATACAGGCACAGGAGACCACTTCCTAAGCAGAACCCCAGTAGCACAGACAATAAGAGAATCAATGAATAAATGGGACCTCCTGAAACTGAGAAGCTTCTGTAAAGCAAAGGACACTGTCAGTAAGACAAAAAGGCTACCTTCTGACTGGGAGAAGATCTTCACCAACCCCTCATCAGACAAAGGTCTGATTTCCAAAATATACAAAGAACTCAAGAAACTAGACACTGAAGCTCTAATTAACCTAATTAAAAAATGGGGTACTGAACTGAACAGAGAATTCACAAAAGATGAACTTCGAATGGCCAAAAGGCACTTAAGGTCATGCTCTACCTCCTTAGCGATCAGGGAAATTCAAATCAAAACATCTTTGAGATACCATCTTACACCTGTCAGAATAGCCAAACTCAAAAACACCAATGATAACCTATGCTGGAGAGGATGTGGAGTGAGGGGAACTCTCATCCATTGTTGGTGGGAATGCAAACTTGTGCAGCCACTGCGGAAATCAGTGTGGCGGTTTCTCAGGAAACTGGGAGTCAACCTCCCTCAGGACCCAGCAATTCCACTCTTGGGAATATACCCAAGAGATGCCCTATCATACTACAAAAGTATTTGTTCAACTATGTTCATAGCAGCGCTATTTGTAATAGCCAGAACATGGAAACAACCTAGGTGCCCCTCAATAGAAGAATGGTTAAAAAAGGTGGGGAACATATACACATTAGAGTTTTACTCAGAGGTAAAAAACAATGACATCTTGAATTTTGCATGCAAATGGATGGAAATAGAAAATGCTTTACTGAGTGAGGTAACCCAGACCCAAAAAGAGGAATATAGTATGTACTCACTCATAAGTGGATTCTAGCCATAGTTAAAGGTCTTTGAGCCTATAATTCGTGATCCTAGAAAAGCTAAATAAGAAAGTGAACCTGAAGAAAATCATATGGTTATCCTCCTGGATGTTGGAAGTAGACAAGATTGCCATGCATACTTGGATGTATGGGGGGTGGGGAGTGGAGGGTGGAAGTAAGGGGAGATGGCTAGAGAGAAGGGAGAGGGGGAGGATTGGGGATGGCTTGGGGGAATGGGATGGGGGAGGGAGGAAGAATGGATATGGGAGCAGTGAAGTATATATCTCAACTAAGGGAGCCATTTTAGGGTTTGCAAGAGACTTGATTCTAGAGGAGTTCCCAGGCCCAAGGAGAGGTCCCCAGATTGTTCCCTGGGCAGCAGAGAAGAGGGTGCCTGAACTGGCCTTGGCCCATAACCATACTGATGAATATTTTGCATATCACCATAGAACCTTTACCTGGCGATGGAAGGAGATAGAGACAGAGACACATATTGGAACACTGGACTTAACTCCCTTGGTCCAAATGAGAAGCAGAAGGAGGGAGAACGTGAGCAAGAAATGCAGGACCAAAGGGAACCTTCATCTGACGATAGATGGAGATAGAGACGGAGACCCACATTGGAGCACTGGACTGAGCTCCCAAGGTCCAAATGAGGAGCAGAAGGAGGGAGACCATGAAAAAGGAAATCAGGACTGCGAGGGGTGCGTTCACCGTCTGATACAAGGGGACTGATCGAATGAGAGCTCACCAAGGCCAGCTGGACTGGAACTGAATGAGCATGTGATCAAACCGGAGTCTCTGAATGTGGCTGACATGGGGGCTGACTGAGAAGCCATTGACAATGGCACTGGGTCTTGTTTTGTCTGCATGTACTGGCTTTTTGGGATCCTAGTCTGTTTGGATGCTCACCTTCCTAGACCTGGAGGGAGAGGGGAGGAACGAACTTCCCACAGGACGGAAACCCTGACTGCTCTTAGGACTGGAGAGGGAGGAGGAGAGGGAGTGGGGGGGGGGAGGAGAGGGAGTGGGGGGAATGGGAGGGTATGGGGAGGAGGGGAGGAAGTGGAAATTTTTATAAACAAATAAATAAATAAATTTGAAAAAAAAGATTCTTGTGCCTTACTGAACAACTAGTCTAGACGATCAATGAACTCCAGAGTCAGTGAAAGATGTTGTCTAAAAAAAAAATTAAGGCTGAGAATGCTAAAATGTTGACCTATGGCCTCCACATGTACACACACACACACACACACACATACACACACACACACACACACACACACACACACAGAGCAAACTAGCCACAGAAGACAGGAAAAAGACTAGAAAGCAACTAGAAAAAGAAGCCATAGGAAAGTCTTGTCCAAACCAAGTATTGGTGAGGGTGTGAAGCAATTGAAATTCTCATAGACTTGGTTGGAATGCATAGTGGTAAAAACCCTTTGGAAAATAGCTTAGATATTTCTTTGAAAGTTTGACATACACGTATCATTTGATTCAGCTACTTACATTTGCCTTAAGTCAAGAGAACTTAAAATATTGCCATATCTTTTAATTCACCATATGTGATGGTTAATTTTCACTGGAACTTGGTGACAGATTTGGAATCATCTAGAAGGTATACCTCTGAGCATGTCTATCATAGCATTTCCAGGGAAGTTTAACTGAGGAAGGAAGACCCAGTTGGAATGGAGACAACACCATTCTGTGGGCTGTGGTTCAAGATGGAATAAAAAAAAGACATATGAAGTGTATTACCCATCAGTATTCATCTCTCTCTCCTTCCTGCCTGTGGGCACACTGTGACCAGCTGCTCTAAGCTCCAGTTGCCGTGCCTTCTCCAACACAAGGGATTGTGAGCCAACATACAACCAATCCTTCGGTTGCTTTTTTTTTTTTTTTGGCTCTTTTGATCCAACAGTGAGAAAAGTCACTAACATACCACACAAACACATAGACATTCTTCACAATCTTGTTTTAAATATCTATATTCCCCAGAACCAAATGTCTGTCAGTAGGTGAATATATAATCAAATGCTATACAGCTATATAATGGGAAAAGAGGTAAAACAAAAACAAAAGAATGAACTATTCATGTACATCATAACATAGATGAATTCAAATAATTTTGCAGAGTAAAATAAGCCATATCTAAACTATATATGGTGCATAATTCAATTTACGTAAGATCTAGAAAATGTAAAGTAATCCATAGTACAGTCATTTCTTGAGGGAGGAAAAGAATTAGGTACTGTTGTTTGGCAAAAGCAGCCTTGAAAAGGGTAATACATTATAATAAACTTTTTATTTTCATAAGACATACACACAGAAGAATTATCCATCAAGAATGGAATTTGAAGTAGTTTTGTTTCATTAGTTTATAATAAACCATGAAGAAGCCTTGCTAATTTAATTTATTAAATATTATAATCAAACATTTTAAAGAAACACAGCCGCTCCCAAGATTGCTGAGAGGAGGGTAGTGATCAAAGACACAGATTTTCCCATTTAAACAAGGTCATAAGATCATCTCTGGGACCCACGGCAACCTGTTCCCAGACTGCCTAGGGAAGAGCAGAGACAGGAAATCCATCATAAGAAAGGGACTGGAACCCACTGCATTTTCAGCGATCATTCTTCCCTCTGCATGCCTGCAAAGAGTTTATTTCTTAAGAACCATCTTATTGACCGAGTGTGGGAAGGTTAGACACTAATGTACTCTAACAGAGACCTTTGGTGGCTCTATTAAAAGTAATGTTGTGTCTTGTGGGATTTCATACTGAAGCCAACCTCAGGGCAGAACACATAGCCCATTGAGAGAGACGTGTAACTTGGTTTCAAATCTCCTCTCATTGAAAGGCATTACAAGAAGATGAGGTGGGAAGCTCAGCGGAATTGCTCCACAGGGCCTTGTCAACCAGACAACTTGGGCTCTCCACAGCTCCTGTCATCTGTGTGCCACTAATGACACAGCACATCCCATTGGATTTCAATTTGTCCTCTCATGCAAAAAAGAAAAAAAATCCTATTTGTCTTATTCCATATCTACCTGTGAGTTCCGGATCAACAGTGAAATAGAACAATACCCCAGACCTGTTTGCCTGAGACTGGTTTGTTGTAAGTTTGCCTGAGACTGAGGGTTGTCCACTAGCTGCCTTTTCCTGCCGCTTAAAAACAGAATGACAGCCTTACTGAGCACTTATTATATACAGGGAGAAAGGATATCCCCCTTCTTTCTGCACATTAGTCTACCTTAGTCTGATTAACTTCCCCTCAAGTACAGAGGCAGCAGTAATCTGATTATTCCAATCTAGGAATTATATTCAAATCTGCTTTAGCAACAGGCATAGTTACACTGACCTGTAGCCCTTGTCTGTGGTCCGTAATGAGTCTCTTTCTGTCTCACTAGCCAGCTCCAAAATAATGACATGCAGGTGTATTAATTATGGAAGCTTGACCTATAGTTTAGTCTTATCCCACTAGATCTTATAACTTAAATTAACTCACTTATGTTAATTTACATGTTGTCACATGGCTCTCTACCTTCCTTTCATTCTGTATATCTGACTCCCTCCATATCTTTTTGGTGTGTGATGCATGCTTAGATGCTTCCTCCTTTTTTCTCTACCTGAAAGTCCTGCCTATACATCATGCCTAACTATTGGCCATTTAGCTCTTTATAAAACCAACCACAGTAATATATCTTCACACAGTGCACAAGTATCCCACATTTCTCCCCTTTTGTCTAAATAAAAAGGAAAAGTTTCAACTCTAACACAGCAAAGTTATATACAACAAGGACAATAACCAAGCAAGAAATACATTCACAATGTCTAGTCTCTCTTCGACAAATTTAAAGAAAATATTACATTATCTTTCCTATCTTAGTGAGTCCAACATTTTGCACCTAATTACTTTTTATCCTAACATGTATTACCAAGCCAAAACAATTTCTTTTAGACTTCAAAGCATTCTCCTAGATAAACAAGCTAAGTTTTCATGTCTCTCAACCATGTATATTTAACTCCTCTTTTGTGAGTTTCTTTTCTGAATTTGTAACAGGGAAAACTGTAACTATAACTATCTAGTCTTCAGTCTCAACAGAGACCAGAAGAGGATATATTACGTGAGTAAACAAGAAATGCAGAGCAACCAATTTTTGAAACTATAAAAATGACAGACATTTGTCTGCCTAGACAGTCACTCAAGGTTCCTTTGTAACATGAAGGCATCCATATTTGACCTACGGGCCTAGAATATCTGACAAACTTTTCTGTGAAGCAAGAATTTTGAAAGCCTATCTTGTTTTGGCAAAGTTTGGCAGTTGCCTTCTTCTGTATCCTGTTTATCCAGTTTGGACATCATATTGTCAGCAGTTGAGGCAAGGGCAGTTGCTCGCCCAGTGTCTAACTTTGCCACAATAGAAGCAAACTTCATATAGAAGTTCTTCAATGCCCATCATCTTTTTTTGAAGTAAATTTGTGATATCACTAGCAGCTGTGTCTCACTGTCATGAAAAGCCTTAGGTTATTAAAACATTTTAAATGACATATTCATAGGTCTTTGAAGTATTTGAAAACCATCTATCTATTTAAAACATATCCCTGTTTGACTTTGAAAAATACCTAATATGATTATAACTTTGATTGTTATAGATAACTAACTACATATCTTAAATATCTTTCAAGGAGTAGAACTTTACATTATATTTTTAAATAAATTGCATAGGTACAATACCTTAAACAAGAATAGAAACATATATGCACTATAACAAAAATGACCTTAAATTTGTATCAATATAGAGAAATTAATATCAACATAGAATATTTGAGGCTAGTTTAAAAGTAGACTCAACAATCTACTCTTTTATCCCCTCATTTCTATACATCATTTCTACACTATAGCTACCCCCCATTTTCTCTTCAGAAAGAGAACCCTGAATCTAATCTCTTTTGTTCAGCTCTTTTCCTGACTATCAACCAATAACAACTTGTAACCAAGTCCCCTAATCAATGACAAACATCTATAATCTAACAAATGACCAAAAACAACCCAACCCACCTTTTAGGAATGTGGATGTTATGTTCTCTCTAGACTACTTCCTGTTGTCTGGGGTAATGGCATTTTTAGGGAACTCCGAGGAGATTGGGATAATACCCAAGTCCTGGAAAAGCTAGCTGTATTACTTTTTTGTGTAGTCTCTGTGTAATGGGAACGTGCAAGGCTTATCTGAAGTCTTGACTGGATAGTCTACGAGGCTGGACCATCTCAGTTAGCAGCTTTGAAGTTGCCCTGGATGTGGAATGTTGAGGAAACTGTAACAGAGGCATTCTGAGACACTGCATCACCTGGGATACTTGTCTCCATTGGTGTCTGATCTTTTTTTTTTCTGAAAACACATAAAATTTTGAAGGTAGCATATATATCTATAATAACACAAGTAGAGAATGTGCAGTGTGTATAAGTCACCTAAAGAAGAATTGTTTTGTCCTATGTTTTGGCAGGTAAAGTCATCTGTCAACTTTATAAGTTCATTTGTACTGTATAATCAACCTCTTTCCACACCATCTGAAAAGATGTTATGTAATAATGAATTATGAGAACTGTACAGCCAACAAGAATTGTCTTGTCTCATCCAGTCTCAGAGTTGTTACCATGTCAAGCCTATACATCAACTCTCTTGTAGGCTTTCATGGCTTTTTATTTCACATTTGCAGTCAAGATCCTCAGGAGATCTCCTCTGGATTAAATCTGATTTTTATTAATTTTGATGAGAACCATAATTTTCCTGTGGAAACAAAGGCATAACCTCTTCCCTCAATGCATCATATTTTCTGACTTCCATTTTGAAGTTAAGACTTTCTTAAAGTATATAGGTTGGTTTAATTTAGCAGTTTCCATAATCCAATGTCTCTCAGCAGCTATTGCTTTTGTACATTATCATTTAAAAAATTCAGAGTCAATAAAGCACCATACAGGATCCAGACATCCTGTGTATTTCCCATTCTTATGTGGCTTATTCTTTTTATATTGCTTTCTTTCTTTAAAAACTTTATTTTATTATTTTTAAGCTATTGTTTTTTTTTTCTCTGACTGTCTACACCCATTTTATTTTTTTTCTCTTTAGCCTCAAAGCACATTTTAAAACAAGACTCTATCTGTTTACAGGTTTTCTTGGACGGGACCTAAGTTTATGAAGCACTTGCAGCCATGCCTTTGCAGCGTTCTCTGGTCACATGAGCCACTGCTGCATTGCTGCTGCGGGGCTCTGTCCCCTTCGGATCCCTGAGGGTCTAGCCTCACGTCAGCCGTGCACACATCCCACAACAGTGGCCACCGCTCTTCCATCAAGTCTCTGCAGAGGCAAAGCCAGAGTGCGTGTGCTCGACTGACCCTAGCTTGGCCATTGCCTCCCTTTGCAGAGGAGTGTCCTGGAGTGCACAGCAGGTGAGCAAGACATGCTACCATTTAGGCCAAATTCCACATGGAGCCGTGACAAACCTATGTCCCATCGTATGCACGCACCCCAGGAAAGCTATGAATGACGTCTCTCACAAAACTGCAAGCTTTAAGACATTGTGAGATTCTTTTTGACAATTATCTTGGTCTCATACTGAATTTCATACAGAAAATGCGTGTTAAAATGTTGGATCTGCTAATAAGCATCTATCGAAATTTGGCTCCTTGTTCAGGGTTGTTGATAAATGATTTTCTAGTAAACCTTTCGTATGGGTCTGGGTCAAAAACAACAAAGAGAATGGATAGATTCTCCTAAATCTTATTTCACACCACTATGGAGGCATTCTGAAAGAAGCCCTGGTGGTTTGCTAGGACTCCAAAATGGCTTCTACTGTGTACCCATTTTGCTGTCCACACTTTGGATATGTGTGTGCCCTCAACCTGACTGATTTCACCACTCAAAGCTTGGCTTTTCTAGAGAAATCTCCATGGCCCTCAAATTCTCTCCACCTCTCAGACCCAGCTTTCTGCATCTCTACCTGCCTACCTTGGCAATCTTCATCTCTCCTTACTTGGCCTCAACCCTTAAAAAACCGTCTCAGCAGCCATCCTGTTTAAAGTCAAATACGTGTTTATCACCCACTGTAAATGCCCAGGACCACCTCGAAACATCCCGGGGTTTCCCACAGGATGTGGCCACTTCCTTGGGATACGTTTAAACATTGGCTGCTTGAAATGAAGACCTGTGGTGTGTAGGAAGAGGCTTTCCTTCTAAAACTTAACAATGACTCACTCTTTCAAACACGTAAATGCCCCTTTTGAATCTTGTTTGCTCATCGACTCTGCTTGTTCTTGTCCCGGGAAAGTCCAAAGATAAATTTTAAAACTGTGCTCTGCCGGAGTTTTACACTATTACTGAATTAAGGTGGGGGATTACTTGCAATCTATTAAATCTTCACATCTTCTAAAAACAGTAGTAAGTTAGAAGGGTAAACTGAGAGAGGAAGCCTTAGAGAGAACTTGGCACGTTCGTTGGATAGAGTCAGGTAAAGCTGGAGGCTTAAGGGTTTGCAATAGGACAAGGATTCTCTTTATCAAGGAAGGGAAGGAGGTAAGGGGATTTTATAGCCATACTAGCACAGCAATGGGTTAAATTGTATTTCCCGATTGTGACCTTAGTGGAAGACAGGGCCTCTATTGATGAATGACTTCATCAAGTTAGGCTAAGTTGGATTCTTTATTAGTTACAATGCTGTGACAAAATATCTGGCAAGAATCGACATCGGGGAGGATCGGTTTCTCAGTTTGCAGTTAGCGGAGGCATAGTCCATCACAATGGGGAAGTCAAGGCAGCAGGAGCATAAATCAGCCATTAGTCATGTTACATCCTCAGTCAGGAATCAGGGAGCAGGGAAGGAACGGGTACTCAACTCTCTTCCACGTTTCTATTCTGTCCTAGACCTCAGCCCATTCACACTTTGTGTGGGTTTCCCCGACTCAATGGACTCAGTCTAGAAAATCCCTTACAGACATTCCCAGAGATCTGTTTCCAGTATGAGTCTAGATCCCATCAAGATGACAATCTCTAATCAAAATGTTAGGCATAGTGATGGAATTGGGCACACAGACACACACAAAGAAATGAGACTGTGTGCCTCATTAAGAAGGATGGTACATCTTCCAACTGAAGATCACCAGCAGTTTCACGGTGACCAGCAGCTAGTGAAGGACCATAGGACATAATCTTTCCTCCAGCCCTTAGACAAAACACCTTAGTCAGCACTTTGGCCTTGGATTCCAACTTTCGAAAACTGAGAGACAAGTTTCTGCTGGGAAGCCATCCAGTTTGTGGTCTGGTGTCCAGCAAATGCAAGCACCATGGTATTTTACTAACCCTTCGCGGCATTGATTACTATCCCCACTTGGCAGCAGAAGAAATCATGCCTCTGAAAACTCATTTCCTGGCCAAGGTTAAAAGCTTATCCTTATAAAGCCACTGATGTGCACTCTTGTAGCTAAAACTTGCGCTGTTTCCAGACCGTAAACTGTCTCCCACAAGAAGCAAATGAGGAGTGATGTGGGAATATCACGAAGACTGTGGGCAGAAGGCAGATGGGAACCCAGAAGGATGGTCCCCTGCAGGCTGGAGTACACAGGATCCAGCTCACAGCAGCCAAGCAGCGTGCCACGCCTCCCCTGGGGCCTTCCTATCAGTCGGTCTCTCTTTCTCCTTTCTTGGCGCACGGGGTTACACCCTGAGCAGACAGCAGTTTGGTCCAAGTTCCTAAATTCCTTTCTTGGTAATCAAAGCTCTTTATCCCTAAGCCTCACGTCTGATTGAAGTCATTCAAGACTAAGGTGTGAATGACTCACCAACCTTAAGGGCTGTCTCTATTTATAACACAAAGAGAGACAAAAGTGGTTGCTTATGCTTACTCCTCACTGAAAAAAAAAATCCAAAGGATAATGGGCTGATCTTGCCTTCTTCGCTGAAGGAGGCAAAGCGTCTTGAGTTTGCTTTGCGATTGCTGTGCTGTTGCTTTAGCGCACCATTCTCTTCACTGGGGGTGCTTACTCCACTTCCATTATTTGCACATCCTCTGGAAGCTAGTGTAGCTTAAGGGGCTGTGCATTTTTACAGAAAACACACACGACAAGTTCAGCCGCATAGGACACTCGGGTAGAGTAGGCGAAGGAGCTACGGCGGATATTTAGTACTGCAAAGGTTTTCTATATAGTTTTACCTATAGGAAGTTAATAGAGCTCATGACGGGGGAAATATCGGATACAAAACACTCATCTCCGCAGGATGTCTGTGACTGTGTTAACCACAGACTTTCATAGACAAGGAGTCGCAAGGCAGGACAATGACTGAGAGCCAGATGGAAGAAGACCACTGAACTCTGGATTCTCCTGCTTTGGCCTGCCAAGGGCTGGTGGCACTCCACTTTGCTCAGCCTTCCGGTGTTTCGAGAGAAGGGAGGGATATGGACCCTTCCTTTCATGTGAACTTACATCGTCCTTAGAAACTGGTGTACTATTTTCCTATTTTCTGTCTTTTTTGTTGCTATTGTTTGCTTTGTTTTTGTTTGTTTGTTTGTTTTTTGAGACAGGGTTTCTTTGTGTAGCTATCTTGGAATTCACCCTGTAGACCAGACTGGCCTCAAACTCACAGAGATTCACCTGCCTCTGCCTTCTTAGTGCTGGGATTAAAGGCCCAGCCCTATTTTCTGGATATGGAAGTCAGAAGCTTTAAAGGGAAGGTGTAGGCAGGGCTGGTCTCATCTGCAACTCTAGGGGAGTTTCCTTAACTTTCACACTTCACAGAGGCACTCTCATCGCTTGACTCTCGGAGCCAGCATGTTGCTATTTTTTTCCCCTTGGCTCTTTGTCAGTATGAATTCTTCTCTCAATTCTGACATGCCCCCACCTTCAACCCGCACTCCGCACAAGGATGCACAGACAATCCAGTACGGCCTACAAAATCTTAAGATTCCAAACTTAAACCCCACTTACAGAGTCCCCTTTCCTACCTAAGGGTCAAGTGGTACAACCACAGGTTCAAGGGACTAGGGTGACATCACTGGAAGCAAGCTTCATGCTGCCTACCTGGTTCAGCAACTAATTCAAGTTATATAAATAGTGTATGGAGTAGAATGATAGGGAGTCTGAATCACACTTTATTTAGACTTCTCCCCTGTGCTGCCTCCAAATATCAAAAAGGAACATACGGTAAGTAAACAAGACCAGCAAAATATCAAGAACTGTTGAAACTGGGACATTGGTGCTTGAAGGCTTATTGTTTTTTATTTTATGTAAAATCTAAAGATTCCCATATAAGAAATTTAAAAACAAACAACATGGAGACAAAGGGAAATACATCTGTGGGGCAGTTATGGTTCTCAGACTGTAAAATGTTCTTAACTGTTAAATGATTAGCACTAATCTGCTCAGAAATATAAGGCGCACATACACACACAATTGCTCTAGGGCCATTAATGTTATGGAAAAATTGTTTCTCGTTGAGTCTATTTTCTAGAAATATAGACTTGTGGATCATCTGACTTAATGAAAAAAGGCCTCACTCTCATGAACAGAAGTGGAGATGGTTCAATTTGTTGAGGGTGCAGGAAGAGCAGAAAGAGGCAGGGGATGATTCTCTAGGTTTCGTTCTTGAAATTGAACTCAATCTTCACATATGACAAGCATCTACCATACCAGTGAGCTACCACAGCCAGCCCATATCACTGCGTGTGTGTGTGTGTGTGTGTGTGTGTGTGTGTGTGTGTGTGTGTCTGCACACTTCATTTAGCAGATTCTGGTTGAGGAATAAGGGAGGTCCACCTGCCCTGCTCTCTCAGGCCTTTCCAGAAACATGTCAAATGTCCCATTCCTCTAGAGCATCGGCTGAGGGCTTAGAAGCCAGTAATCCAGAGGCTCTGCCATGGACAGACTTCATCTACTCACGGCTTCAACTCCCATTTCCCTTTACCAGTGTGAGTCGTCCATGCCCAGCTTGCGGACATGGATGAAGGCCTGCTTCTCACCTGCAATGCTCATGCATCGTTAAATTAGACTCCTCTCCACCTGGTAGGGAAAGCTATTTTATACTTTTATTAACTCCAGAGGGCCCTTTGAATTACACTGCCTATTTGGTTAACAAGTTGTCCTTGTGACAGCCTATGTCCTTACCACCTAGGACACCTGGCCTTGAAAGTTTGCTAACAGGGCACAGAAATTCTGCCCCCTCATTAGGATTCGAAAGGCAGATGTCATTATCACTAAGTCATAATAAAAAATAATAGCAGGCTCTTGGAAAAACATTTTTTTGCTTCATTATCTCATTTATGGAGGAGAAAAGAGTGGGTGTATTCGTAGGCTTCCTTGTCCACTTCCCCCACTTTATTTAGTCTTCTGGAAGGAAAGATGAGAGTTTTCGAACGCTAACAATGGTTAACGTATAAGACTCTTCAGTCCCATTAACACATCGCCTTTCTGCCACGTCATAGCCTGGCTCGACGGCTCTAGTAATCTTGGGCACCCCAATGTTATTGATGTAGTGAAGAAACGTCAATGTACTTGTTTCTAGTTGAATCTATCATCAGTTATTACTGAATGACCAGACAAAACCACATAAGAGTTAATTTTAGAGAAACCTCAGAACTGTATGTCAAATGACTAAGAAATAATCAAAGCCCAGGTTTACTTTTCTTGCCTTAGCCCTCTATGGAAACCACCCTATTGATACTATTTGCCTTTTCCTTCTGACCAGCACAATACCATAAATAGCTTTAAAAATATTGTAAAGAACAAGGTGAATTGAATTATTCTCTCTCTCTCTCTCTCTCTCTCTCTCTCTCTCTCTCTCTCTCTCTCTCTCTGAGTGTGTGTGTCTGTGTGTCTGTGTGTCTGTCTGTCTTTGTGTATGCCAAGGAGCTCGTGTGAACTTCAAAAGACTAATCTGTGTTTTCTGTATTTTCCCTTCAGTCTGTAGGTCCTGGAGATTGAACTCAGTTCAGCGGGTTTGGCAAGGGCACCTTTAACCATAAGTCCTCTCACCAGCCCCCTGTACCCCAAGTATAAATCACATCTGCCACTTCCAGCTTGCAGTTCAGCTTGGTTCTTTCCACTGTGACTAATCTTGAATAACACAGTCTTATTTTCCCCATGCTTCAGAATCCCCATCTCTGAAAAGGGATAATAAAACTCCCTCTCTGGAAGGCTCCCAGGATGAACTCAGACAGTGTAAAGGGGGTTGTAGTGGTGTCTATCCATGGAAGAGGAAGTTCACAAAACCCACTGTTTCTCAACATGTTGTCTGTGGTTCACTTGTGTCTGATTTAGCAGGGATGCTGTTTACAAAGCCAGACAGTTGCTTCTCCTAGGATCCATTATTGGAAATTGCTGGAGGCGCAATCTATATTTACAGCAGGAAGCCTGGGTATGTCTTTTGTGCAAAGACTTGGGAATATCCATAGTGTCGATTGCCATCATCATTGTTTTTGTCTTGGATGCAGTCTAATGATCTGGATCCTGGGTGTCCTTGTCTCCACCATAGTGGGTACCAGTCAAAACTGGATATTTGAATCCAGCAACTAGTGAGTCCTGATATTTTAGGATTAAGAACACACGTCTCTGTGTCTACACTTCAGAGTATCCCACCACACTGGGATACACTAGCCCACATACTCTTTTGGATCCTGGGTGACAACCCCTTTGTTATTTAACCATTCGGTCTATGATACTGAGATAAGTGCTTGTTGACAAGGCCTACACTAAGGTACACACACCAATGTAAGGAAACCTTCAGGGGTTTCCTCTCCCTCACAACCTTCTGGTATTATATTCATTAACATTTGATTCATTTTCTGTAGTTTTTCCAAATTACATTCATATATGCTTTTGCATTTTTGCTGTTTTTACTTGTGTTGTTGTGGGAATTCTTTCTACTTTGGGTAACCGAGTTAGCTCTGGCTGCTTTAGCACATGACTATAAATTAAGTAGTCTAAAAAGAAATGTATTTCCCCAGTTTGGGAGTCTGTGAATCACAAGGTCAAGGGACTGACTGCAAGGGCCAGTGACTGTTGAGGACTTGCTTCTTGGTTTGCAGATGGCTGTTTCCTTGCTGCGCTCAGGAGCAGTGTGCTCCTTCCTAGAGCAAACAGGTCGGGAAGAGAGTTTCAAGCATCTTTGAATAGCACACAAAAGCTCAAACCAATCAAACAAAACATAAAGAAGAAGTGTTCAAGACAGAGAGTCAAATCTTCCACGTTTTAAATCCTTTCAAACATGGCATTTGTTTGGAACAGCCCTGACTTTAGGAAGTCTTTTATAACAGCTCTCTTACAAAATTATCATGACATTAGTTAAATATAGTCTTGGATTTGTCAAACCAAGAAAGCAGTGACTCTGGGGAACCCAAAAGACCATTCTTTTCTTGATGAGCGAAGTCTTTTTTAGCTTGATTCAGAGCCCATCCATTCATCCCATACATGTTTATGTAGCACAGACTGTGTGGTAGGCACTGTGGAAAGTACCTCAGATAGTAACAGGTAGTCAGCAAGGGGTCTAAATAAACAAGAAGAATGAAAAAGCCAATCTAACCAGTGTTATAAGGAGATAAAACATGTGCCTATGATTTAAACGCACTGAAAATCTAATGAAAAGTTCATGTAGGAATACTTCATTCCAACGGTAACTGATGCTCTAATTCTGTGGAGAGTTGTCTAAGTCTAGATGAGATTCTGTCATCTGTAATATCAATTATCTTATTTATGTCAATTGCAATTGTAGTATTACTTTAATGCCTCCAAACTAGCAGTAGTATTTGTAAAAAATGACTGCGTTTACTTTGATGCCTATGCAGGTTAAGTTTAACTCTCAATTTGAATTACCTAGAAAGGGAATTTCAAGTGAGGAGTTCTCTCCATCCACTCAGCTTGGCCTCTGGGCAGGTCTGTTAAGGATGGTCTTGATGGTTTATCGAGGTGGGAAGACCCACCCTGAGTGAGAGGAAGCATTTCACGGGCTTGACCCAGCAAAAAGGGAGGGCATGCTTATTCTCCCTCCGTGTTTCCCTGTGGGTGGATGGGAGAGATCCTGCCCTGACTTTCCTGAAATGATGGTTGGTACCTTGGAACTGTCAGTCACATAAATCCATTCCTCCCTTATGCCACTTTTTCTCAGGGCATTGAAGGACGCCAACAGAAAGGAAACTAGGGCAATGATCTAATCTACGATCTTTGGGAATATTTATTCAGCCCATTTGTAGTCTAAAACACTTTTAAAGTTTGGAGTTTAGACAAGCATACAGCTGTGATTTCAAGAGATGCCACATTCTTAGAAGGAAGTTCAAGTTTGATTGATGGTCAGAATCGAGAGAGAGAGAGAGAGAGAGAGAGAGAGAGAGAGAGAGAGAGAGAGCGCTCAGGAAACCAGGCTGAAGATCAGGGTTGTTACTATAACAACTAGACAAGCAGGGCAGCATTGTCCCAAAAGGGAGTGGTTGAGGAGGGAGATACCTGTGTATAGGACAGAGGAGACCAAGATCATATGATATAGTTGAAGCAACTGTCTGCCACCCTGTGTGAATAGGTGGCACTCACATAGTCTGGACCAAAATGCCCTCTTCACCAGGCAAAACTACTCAGCTGTCTACTTGCTTATGTTCTACCAACACTTCATACTGGCTTAGCTTAAGTAGTTAATAATATCTACTTATAAGATTGCTATGAGAATCAAATGAAGTAACACACAATAGGAGGAACTCCAGTAAATACCATATAACAGCGTTCCAGGAATACATGCTATAAATGTGAACACTGTGACCTATGACACTTCCTCGAAGTGAGCATATCCCCTTGCTCACTGCTGATCTGGGAAATCCCACTCATGTGAAAAATATGGGAAACCCACTCATATGAAAGTATGGAAGACCCACTGTATAAAGCATGCCCACTGTCTTACCACGTCCTTAACTGAGTTGGTCTCTGCTACTCTTCTGTGACCACAGGTTGCCATCTAACCTGATGACATGACTCTGGTTCTCAGAACGAGGCACTCATGGGTGAATTTTCCCTAGGGAGAGCCTCGCAGAATTGGATAACACATGAGATGTGCCACAAGCAATCTGGAACTCAGCATGTGGAGTCTCAGACGGTCGACTCCTAAATTCCCTTCTGAAAATTCATCACCTCAAAATCGACTTCAACAACAGTCTTTCGTCTTTCCTAATAATTCGTTTCTTCCTCAAGCATCTTTCTGTGTGCTATGCATTTACTAAACACCGATTTAATCCGTTTCATCTTAGCTTTTCTCATTAGAGCCCCTTGTCTCTAGCTGTGTTTAATGGCATATATGGTCTTCTAGATTATTTGGCAGAGACACACAACAGTCCCAGGAGTGTTTAGTCTCTTCTGGGAAGGAATGTCTAAGAATACCTCACTTGATACCTCAGAAAGAAGGGTGAGGACTGGGGCGGAAAGCGCATTATCCCCAAGGGGATAGGTTGTAGATACCCTGTGGCTGGAATCAATTCCCTAAGGGAATAGGTTGTTGATACCCTGCAGCTGGAATCAATAGCTGCCCTGCTTCCATTTTTCACAGTTCTGACACCTAATCCTCAGCACCATACTAACTGTAGCCTGAGGAACTTCTGCATCCTTTGCAGCCTAGTTGCCGCGAGTGTCATGCGTAGTCCTCTCCTGTGAAAACTCCATTCTCTCTTTCCATAATGTGCAAACAGGTGGAAAGATCCGTGTTGAAGAAGGTGGCTTCCTTGGTGTGTAAATATTTTTTGCCTCAGTTGTTATAAAGATCCATTTTTATTAAATTAAATTGCAAGAGACATGGTTCAGCTGATGATGGTGATGGTGAATACTTGTTTGATTTTGCTACTTTTGCATAATGGGAGTACTAGTAGTCAATCTCTTTCTACTGTTTCTATAACAATAATCACTAATTATCTCCAGTTGGCCCTGTTCATCAGAACAGTATAATCATCTATGAACATAGCACTTCCCCCCAAACAGAATTTAAAAGGCTGAAAACTTTGATCGGAAGCTACCAGGACAGCAAAGCAAAACCATCCACAGAACTATAGTTCCACTTCACTAGTAAGTAAAGAATTTTAAAAATAATTTATGCCACTTAAGGTTGCCTATCTGAAAATCAATAACCCTCCATGTTACAAATATTCGCCAAGCACATGCTTTGTATCAGGCACTGTGCTAGAATCTAAGCATGGTTTGACCGGCAGAATCAGATCAGCACTTCTTAGATGGCGCTCATAGGCCACTGAAGGGGATAGACTTCCCATAAGCCACCAGCACATAGGAAGTTAATCACTATAAACTGTGGTGACTGCGGCCATTTATCACGATGGGTGTTCAAGAGTTCAACAGAGTCAAATCCACGGGCTCTTTCTCTGGAGGTGTTTCTATTTTGAATTTTGGAATTTCCTTGAAATCACATACCTCTGGGGCAGGTGTGAACAAGGTCAGTGTGTCTGCGAGGCATACCTGAACTAACAGGTGCACGGGGATTCTTGGCTTCCTGCGAATGTTTCTGCAAACAGCACATTCCTCTGCATCTGAGCTTTCGCCCACACCCTGTTCCCATGGTGTTTTGGGTCAAATGTTTATACAGCTGAGAAAAAGAAAAACTTGGGGAAGGAATAAAATCAACATTTGAGACTCAAAACAAAAGCAAAACCAAAAAATAGTCCAGGCTCTGACTTTGATTTTTCCATCGTCTATGGTTTGAAAAAAAAAAAAAAAGGTTTTGATTCACAAAGAGGCTAAGTGAAGAAAAACGTGGAGTTAAATTGTGGCAGCCGGGATGCTATTCAGTGCAGTTAACAGGAGCGTGGGTATTATCTGAAACATGTGTCTGGAAGAAACAGGCCCAAAGCCTCTCCAGCCAGCAGACACTGAATGGCTCGATGCTGTCTCAGTGCAACGAGAAATTCCCAGAAACCCTGAGAAGGTAGGATTAGTCACTCATCCCAACCCCTTATTTCCAGAGAAAAGAAATGTTGAAAAGTCAAAGAGAGGATTCATTCAATATGGCCACATTAGCAACAGGAACAAATGAAGGAATCTAGTGTCCTCAAGGGTGTCTTTGGGGTATGCTATGCGTCCAGGAATAAATTTAGGAAGACTTGGGACAAGAGGTCCCAATACTTAAACAGTGTGCTCTAGGTGTGCTGTCTCTCACTGCCTCGCTTCTGGTTCTGCAAGGCTCCCCAAAGAAATCCTTAGCATGTCATTGCTCAAGGGGATCAATGTGGTCCTGAGGAGCTGATTGCTTCTGCTCAAGTGTGCAATCTCACCATCATGGACAGCGCCCCCTATCCTGCGGGCATATGCGAGACTATTTTGCAAGCTTCTGTGGTTCCTGGTTCCCAGAACGACTTATTTCAGGGCCTTCGGTCTTAGAGATGAATGGGATACGTTTTGAGTGATGAATATGTTGAGCCCAGAGTTTACCAGGAGACTCAAAGTAAAGGATACAGGCAAAACCCAAAGATACTGACAGTGAACTTCTGTTCTGCTTAATTATTGTGTAGGCCCAAGTGAGGAGTCAATGCCTTTTTGTTTGTTTGTTTTGCTTTTTTGTTTTTCCCAGGGCTTCTCTGCAGCTTTGGAGCCTGTCCTGGAAACTAGCAAGAGCTACTACAAGAGTAGACCAGGCTGGTCTCAAACTCACAGAGATCTGCCTGCCTCTGTCTCCTGAGTGCTGGGATTAAAAGCGTGCGCCACCACCACCCCACTGGAGTCAATGCTTTTTAACAGTAGCAACTTCTAATCACCTATTTCAACACCACTCTTCTTCTGCCCATTGTGTCAGAGAACCCTGAAGTCTCATTCCTGATACTTTTATCACAGACTCTTGCATCCACCTCCAATAACACCCTTCCTGCAGCTCTTGCCATCCTGTCCTCTCCAGAACTGGACAGAATGAATAAAGGCCAAGCGTTCTCTGACATCCAGAGTTGTTATCGTAATAAACTGAAAAGGAGGCAAACACGTAACAATAAAATGTGACAAACAGCCGTGCAGGTTGAAGGATGGAAAAGTGAGAAGCTTTTAAGGTTGTTAAGACTGAAGGCATTGATCTTACATGAGGCATTTATATCTTAACAAGGGGTAAATCCTCAGGCCGAAGAAATGAATTGTTAGAGATGGGAGTTTAACAACAAAATGCCTCCTGAGAAGTTTATTTGGGGTGGGGGCTGACGTTTAGTTGCATGGGCTTTT
The DNA here is from genome assembly GCF_982192425.1 of Myodes glareolus. NCBI lineage: Eukaryota > Metazoa > Chordata > Mammalia > Rodentia > Cricetidae > Myodes > Myodes glareolus. Next base: position 19,156,642 of record NC_142044.1, read on the forward strand.
CCTAATCCCACGCACCAACTCATCTATGAAACTACTGGAAGGATCCATTCTAAAGTTGGCCTCAATTCACAAATACAAAAAGTCTCTGTCTGAACGTGGGAACATGTTGAACTGCTGAGAGGTCCCTTGTTAGGGTAACATCAGGCAGGAGAGCAAGGACGGACCTTCATGGGTCCTTTGACCCAGTGCTGCATTGTTTGAGATTTTATGACTAATATTTTACTGTGAGCACCAGGGGTGTCTTTCTCTGCTAAGGAGCTTTTGTCCTAGTGGCTGTCAAGTCGTGACGAATGATTTGAAATTTATAAATTCTTCCAGGCTTTGAGGGTGCTATTCTAGCATGTTAGAGGGTTACGTCTGAATCTCATGGAAAGAAGTGAAGGCTGCAGGGATCAGGGATAACAAGAGTTGCTGTTTGGTGATATTGAGCTATGCAGGAAGTTGAAGAGTTATGTTTTAATATATATATATGCATATAATGAATTATTATGAGCACTATATACGTATACATATGGTGTTTTGCCTGCATGTTTGTCTGTTTCCTGTATGGGTACTATGCCATGGAGGCCAGAAGAGGGCCTCCCTAGGACCAGAGTTACAGATTGCTGTAAGCCACTATGTAGGTGCTGGAAATCGAATCTGGGTTAGGTCCACTGCAAACGCAGACAGTGCGCTCAACCATCTCGCTCGCCCAATAGTGCATTCAGAACCTACCAGAATTATCTCATCAGTTCAATCTTAATCATATGTGCAAAGATTCCCTCCCCCCCCACCCAAAAGGTAACATTCACAGGGCTATGACCCGAATATCCTTGTGGGGCATTATGCGTGTGTTAAGTAAAAACTGACCAGAAGAAGAGAAAGAGTGAGGTCTGTACCTAAAGTGTCTTGCAAATGAGCCCACTGTAAGGAAACCTCAAATCAAGGTTTATAGGCCAAGAGTGAGAACAGACCTTAAATCAAGATTTACTAAAGGTGAGAAGAAGCTTAGATTCTCGATTCTTTATTGATTTACCATTTCAAACATTGAACGTTTCTAACGTACTATGTAGATGGCATGTGTTAACAGTGAGCGGTGTAGTTCTGCTGCATAAGGATCTTGCTGCTACCTCTTGACATAGTGAGACAGACACAGCGACACTGCATGCTCATGCAAACCTTGTGTCTCTGAAGTGATTTGCTGCTTAATAGTTGTGCTCCAAACACCAGTTTTACACTTATGGCCTCATTCGAATCAAGTGTGAGAAATTAGCTATCACTGTGACAGCGATACAAACGCTGGGAAGAATGAATACAATCTTCCCGTTCGCCAGCGTTTGACTGGCCACTGTGGGGGAAACCCACTTCTCGTCATTTGCTGGAGGCTTTTGGATAGTAGTCAGTTTAGTGCTGAAATCCGCAATGTATGGAGTGGTTAAAGGTTTCCAGTTACTTTGTGTGTCAGAGATGTGTTTGGATGTCAGGAGAAGAAGAGTCAAATAGCTTGTTTTTTTTTTTTTAAAAAAATGATTACCATTTCTCTTTATGTATGTTTTTTTCCTCTTTGTACAAATAATAGCTATTAACAAGGATCTCTTGGTGCGGCTAATCTTCCCTTGCTTGATCTGGCTCCCAGTTACGTGGCTATATAGAGCTTGTTAAAATTCATCAAGCTGGACTAATAGCATATTTATACATTATATTTTTTTAAAGCATCACAATTTCTTATTGCTAATAAACACAGGAAATGCAGAGATGCAAGAAGAAACACATTAAAAAGCATCACCAATTTGTAGTTCCTTGAAGTTCTGTTGGAATGTTGTAATTTACTTATTTTTTTACCTGTTTGCCTGTTTGTTGTTGATAATATGGCTGTAAGTCCATCAAGAGGAAGAGCCCATCTTGGCTGGGCCTGCAATAGGTTTTGACTAATAGAATGCAGTAGTTAGGATGCTGTGGGCTCAAAGACCATATAACGATTCGGCTACTAGAAACTTAATATTCCATTAGTTGGGATCCGACTGCTGTGATGAGGGACACTCAGACAGCACAAAGGGTACATGGTGAGCCAAGTGCCATACTTACAGCCCCAGGTCAGCTCCCAGTTGAGCATCAGTACTTGAAGATCATAACCTCAGCTAGAAGCATGCAAAGAAGTCCCTGATAGTGAAATAGAAGCCTACAGAATAATCAGGGATAAAGGAGTGTTGTGATTTTTTTTTCCAACCTACGGTCCTACTTTAAAAGTATATAATCAGAGTAGAAATCCTCTGGGTGTCTATTATTCCGTCAGTTTCCCATAAGTTAACCTGTATTTTGTCTTTGTTGGCATAGTATGGACACTCTACAGACTATGTGATTCTGTGGTCCAGCTTGAAGCTGGCTGTGAGGTGGTATTAACAAGAGAATGAAGAGAAACTGAGCTCAGCTGAAAGGGATTAGGCATGATGCAGGACTGAGGGGCGACAAAAGCAGAGCGAGACCCCACTCCAGCCATGCTTGCAGCCTGTCCCATCAGATCAAAGGGTATTTCTGAGTCTGAGGCCAGAAGGGCAACGCATGGCGCCACTGGCAAATACTCGGAGCTTTGTGCCCCTGAGGTCCATGCAAACAGAAAGGTCATAGCAGCAAGGCCGGCTTTTCATGGCGCTGAGACAGAAGGTGCCTGTTCACTCTGCAGGCACTAGGCGTGGATCGGACGTGTTGATAGACATCTTCTCTTTGAAGAGTAACCCCAACTCCCAGGGAAGAGATTCACAGATCCTGTTGCAATCATTGGATTGGTCTCTAGTGGGGGAAGGGACGTGGTCGATGTGTGGTCGGTGGGCATGAGAGAGACTCACTGCATGGTCAAGGGTGGTGACATGAGTTGTTGGAATTCAGCTCTCAATGGTCTCACGCAGTTGGAAATATCTGAGAGTCTGTAAAGATGCACTTGCGTGAGATTGAAATCATCTTTAAAGAAAACTGAACTGGTGTTTTACCAAAAGCACTTCACCAACATCCCTACCCTAACCTGGGCTTGATCCCATCTCTAGCATGGCTGAGAGCTTCACCACGCTTCTCATGCTAAAAAACAAAGGACTTTCTTTTTAAAATCCTATATAAAACCAAATATACTGGTGGATGTACGCAGGTCTGAGGGGTAATCCTGGCTGTTGTCTGGACTGGATCTGGAAACATCTAAGGGAGCAGTCTCTGCATAGCTGTGAGGCATTTTCTTGATTATTTAACTAGACTGGGAAGACATGACCTGAATGGATGTGGGCGGGGCATTCCAGAGGTGGCCTAGACATGAGGTTCCAGGGAATAGTGTTTTTCCTTCTGGTCTTACTGCCTTCTCCTGACACTGGTATCTTTTGCCAAGTTCACCTACTCTTTTGTTATTCTTTATTGACATCAGAATCCAGCTTCTTGGCCTTCCAGTGTGGACTAAAGAGGAGTGCCTCCGTAGGAAACCTCCTCTCAAGGGCTGTATTGGGGTTGGGAAGGGCCCCAGTCCTGTGGATTGAGCAGCTACTGGTTTCACATCAACCCCAATATGAAGACAGCCATCGTTGGTGGACGGCCCAGGCTGTCATGAGCGACCAGGAGTTAGACGGATCTTTGCTAAGCAGACAGACAGGCAGGAAAATGATGCTCTTGGTAAATGAATGTATTCTTCACTTAAGCATATAAGATGACCAACTTCCTGACTTTTTCTCCCTCTCTGAGACAACGTTACTCTTTCTTTTCCCTCTCTAAAACAAAGAATTGATGGACTTTTCCCCAACGTAGGGAACTCTTGTTGTGACTCTGAAATCTGGGAGGTAGGGGAGTGGGTTCCTGTGATGGGAACCAATCAGCCTTCCTTTCTTTCTCAGGATTACTCAATCCCCAAATAGTGCAAGACAGGCAATGCAGGAGAAGAAAGGGAATTCACTGCATCCCTACACACACAAAAGCTTTGGCTTCACCAGACAAAGATGCATCTTTCTGTCCCCTCCTTTTCCTGTTCGCTTTGGGGTGTGTGTGTGTGTGTGTGTGTGTGTGTGTGTGTGTGTGTGTGTTGTGTTTCTGCTTTCAATAAAATGTCCTGAGTGCTGAGATCTTGCTTTCTGCAACTTATGTATTCTTTAAATCAAGGGAGAAAAGGAGCCTGTTCCTGCAATCCTAGGCAACCTCACCATGACACCATCAGTGTAGGAAGATAAGGCCTACGAGGCCAAGAGATGAGCCAACATAGAGTCTGCCTGAGGGCCTAGCAACAGGTGCTGTCAGAGGTCATGATCATGTCTAGCCAATGAGGGGCGACCATACAATGTATACAAGGCTCTCCCCGTTGCTGGATAAACGAGTCTGCTGTTTGCCTTTTATCCGACTCCCAGTGTCTATGCCATTGATGGTGCATTTTCTCACCCCTCTCCTTAGGGAGTCGTTAGGATTCAGCAATATATCAGTATATATAAAAAAATTCCAATCTAATTTGTCTCCTTTTAATACTCTTCCTATTGGTTCTATTCTTCTAGAGAATTCTGACTAATAAAAGCAGGGGCAGCTTCATCCAGTCCTTATGTTCCACTTTGAGTCTGGCCATCATCCTGTACTTTGCCCTGTGCTGGAGAGAGTCAGACCTGGCAGACAAACACACATCACTATTAAGATATCACAGCTATGTTTATTTCTTGAAAATGACATGCCAAAGCAAACAGGTGGTATTCTGCTTGGGCTCATCTTAATGAAACAGTGAGTCTGGCTTAATCATCCTGACATGTCTGCAGGATGTGCCCGCCACTGTATGCATGTATCCACTTGGCTCTGTCATCCAGTCTTGTTATAACATGCTTAGCACATTAGCACAGCCCTATTAGAATATGCTTAGCACATAATATGCATCAGTACATTACTGTCTAGAATAACAAGGTGGAGCGTTGTGTCGAGCTCCTGATATGTTTTCCACAAAAGTGGAAAGAGGGCTTGGAGGGATTTCCACAGGGCGTTTGAGAGATAGGTAAGAAAAAAGAAAATGAAACCCCAAATAAACAAGCAATAGGATTCAGTTGAATTCCACTGTGTGAACTTTCACCAACATGACTCAAGCTGGGCTTCTGCATCTTTATTTTGGTTATTTGATCCAAATCAATAATTTGGTTATTTGATCAGTAATGAAGACATTTGAAATCACAAGTTTGTTCATTTTTCCAGGCATGCATGGTGTGCATGTATATATCTGAGCAGACACCAGTTTTATAAAGTCGAACTTTTACTACATGTGATAGAAAATCTCTTATTATCAACTGTAGTCCTCAGAAAAAGAACCGTATCCACATTAAACATTCTACAGTCTGACTGACTGATTAAAACATCAACAATTGTGGAAAATTGGAATGTTGCTGGGCCAGAAACAAATGACCTTGGGCTATTTTAACTCCCCAGGTTTCTTGCCTACCTAATAACAAACATCCTTGTGACTACTAGGTAAGTCAGTTTGGGGGAATGTATGAACAGACCACAGTTTCCATCAACCCCAAAGCTAAGAGTGTCATTTGTTAGCATGTATGATCTACGGCAGAGGTTTCTCCACTTTGTTGTAACCGGCCAGTCTGGTGCTTCCATCAATATATTTTTAAAATATCTTGATTTATGATTTTCTTTGTGTTGTGACTATAACATTTCACAAAAGTAGCCATATTGGAACACTGTATTTGGGCTAATCTAAGTATATGTTGCTGTAGGATAAACTGTCTTCTGATTGAAGGGAGAGTTGCACTTTCTGTGTGGGTCCCGTCAACGCAGAGTTCCACTGTTTGGTCAAATACCAGTCAAGGTCAAGGCATTGCGTGACTTTCAGTTTAGATATGATTTAAATTTAAATATTTAAATAGGCAGACTTTGAGCAAAGATCACCCTCTAGCATGTGCACAGATCTACTCCAGTGGGCTGAAGAACCCTCAAACTGAATGGAACTCTGCTTTTAGACTCAAGACTTCAGCTTCAACTTTGGCTAGAATTTCCAGTCCCCCATAATCACATAAGCCAGCTCCTTAGTCTATATTTCCTTCTCTCTCTCTCTTCCTCCACACCCTGTTGCTTTCATTTCCCTGGAGACTCAGGCACGCCATAAACCACATCCTACTCTGTATTATTTAGTGTCGCGAATACGTCTGTTTCTGCCTGCCAATTTCGGGACCTACTAACAAATGATGATTTTTTTTTACAAAGCCTCACTGTTGCCATGTTATTTATACACAGAGCTCTCCCGTAGGAGAAAAACAATTCAGTGGTTCTTGTTTAGATCTGCAGCATTGTGGGCTATCATGGACGTTAATTTGAAAGCATTTCCATTGCTTCTGAAATCAACCCTGGACCAGCCAGCAAACATGCTCCACCACGTTTTCCTCTGAGAAGCACTGGTCAGAGGCTTCTCACCATGTGCTCCAGAGCTAGCATCATCAACATCTTCGGGGAAACTTGTTCAAAATGCAAATTTCCGCCCCAGAAAATACCTGAATGGGGCCCAGTAATGTGTTTTTAATAACTAGGCTGCCCAGTGGACTCCAGTGCAGTTCAAGTTTGAGAATCCCTGGCAAGAAGGGCATTCTGTGAAGCCCTCTGCACTCCACGTGCTTGGAGGAAGAGGAGGTACATCCACTGGGTCCCATGTCACTCACGGGCTCTGTGAGATTTAAGCTTCATTCCCAAATCATTTCCAAAAGTTTATGCTCCAATTTTAGTTCTGTAATCAGTTCACTAACAGCTAGGTTATAGCAAAGTTCTTTCTAACAGAATGGAAGAGCGAATGTGGGGTTCATTTCCTAGTGATGGTTTGTGACCAGTGATGCAGATACAGGCAGCTCAGCTAAGGGCTAAGAGTCACAAAAGCCCCCCCCCCCCCCCCCTGTTCTTCTGGGCTTGGAGTCCAGGGTTTGTGAGTAGCAGGTTGCCCTGGGCTAGATGCTTCAGTGACAAGAGAAAAGCAGAGTATAAGGAAACAAATTAGGCGGACTGTGTGAGGCCACAATGGTCTAACTGAACCCAAAGATCAGAGAGAAATGAAGCTGGGCCCACTGAGAATGGGAAAACCTTCCATAGTTTGGAGGAGTCTCCTTTTGTCACGGTCTTCTCTGAATCTCCACCTCTGTGTGTAGCCTTCCATCACTGCGTAGTGGTGTCCCCTCTGCTTTCCCGTACTCCCAGCACCAGGGTCTCCTTCAAAGGCCACTTAGAATGCTGCCCACTTTTGTGCTCTTCCCTGTTATGACTCTCATTTTTCTTTCTTCTCTTCTTTCCTCTATCATCATCACTATTAAATTATTATTATTATTATCATTATTTTGGTTTTTCAAGGTAGAGTTTCATTATGTAGCTTTGGTTGTCCTGGAACTCGACTGGCCTTGAACGTATCGAGATTCACCTGCCTTTGCCTCCTAATTGCTATGATTAAAGGTGTGTGCCACTACTGCCCAGCTTCTCCTTTTTGCTATGGGGTCATTTCACAGGCCATTGATTAGCCCATTGATTAACCTATGACTTTCAAATTTATACATCTAACTATTTTTTAAAGGAAGCACCAGAGCTGGGTGTGGCAAGGCCTTTCATCCTAGTATTTGAAGAGACTATTAGAGAGGATCAGGAGTTCTAGGCCAGCCTTAACTAGAAAGTGAGTTTGAGGCCATCCTAGGATACCTGAGACCTTTTCTCAAAATTGTTATTATTAGCAATAATAACGATAATAATAATAATAATGCAATAATAAAAACCTTCCACAACAGAGTAAAATATCCCAACCAATCAGATAACAAACAACATTAAAACAACAGCAAGCAAACATTAAGCCTGGAAGTAGGGGAGGCTGAACCTAGTTTAGAAACAACTCTTGGAAAAAACATAACTCCAGATCCTCATCCAGGCAATTTTTCCTAGGAGACTGTGCTTTGATATTAAACCATGGATATTATAGAGACTGTGGGTATGCATATTCCACACATCACAAGTCACTGCACGGGGGCAGGATCTTAAATTCCTATGTAGAGGTTTATCCTGCAATTTTGTCTTCTGCCAGCTAGTGTATGGTCCTGGATTGGTTGCAGCGTATTCTTGTGTCCAAATTCATTCCTGCACGAGGCATGCGCTGCAGGTGATGCATGGATTATCTTTTATTTTTACAATCACATGGGTCAGCAGTATTGACCCATCTGTTCTTTTCTTTGAAGCTTGGACGAGTGAGAAGAGGTTGATTCATCCTTGTTGTGGATGAGCACTGTGCAGTTCTGCTTTCAGGAGTCAGTGTGCTTCTCCTAGTCACAGTTCGGCCTACAGAAATTTCTACTTCTTCTCCCTCCCAGGAATTTAAATTCCAGAGAGGTGTAGGTTGATAACTTCTGCTGATAATCCCAGGTGATAACCTTAAACGTGCCTCCCAGCAGTCCTTATACCAGGTACCACTGTGATTCTTTACAAGCCAGTCTGTGAAATGCCCTTGGCTAGAACCTAAATATTCATACTAAGCTATGCACTTAACCCCTTTATGTCTAACGATTATTAGCTACTTTGGGTTGATGGGTGCCCAGGAAATGTTTATTGTTGACTGTGAGCAAAATGATAAGATTTAAAAAAAAAGTGAAAAAAGCCCGGCAGTGATGGTGCATGCCTTTAATCCCAGCACTTGGGAGGCAGAGGCAGGCAGATCTCTGCGAGTTTGAAGCCAGTCTGGTCTACAGAGTGAGTTAGAGGACAGGCTGCAAAGCTACACAGAAAAACCTTGTCTCAAAACACCAAAAAGAAAAAAAAAGGATGATCCAAAGGATCAGACGTTCTCTCTGGCATATGGTGCACATGTGGCATACATGTAGGCAAAATACATAAAATAACAGATAAAGCAATCTTCTTCTTCTTCTTCTTCTTCTTCTTCTTCTTCTTCTTCTTCTTCTTCTTCTTCTTCTTCTTCTTCTTCTTCTTCTTCTCCTTTTCTTCTTCTTCCTTTTCCTCCTCCTCCTTCTCCTCCTCCTCCTTCTCCTCCTCTTCTCCTTCGCCTTCTTCTTCTTTGTTTAAGAGATACACCCTCAATTCTACCATTATAAAGTGGGAACTTTCTGGAAAAATTTTTTCACACAAAAATTAAAACAAAATCCAAGTGAGGCCAAACCTCAGTATTATGGTTGAGTAAATCTGCACTGTAAGTCCCAAGAGCAGTGATGGTTTTATGCTTCAGGTGAGTGAGATCAATCCATGGCTCATTATACTAGCATCTCCAGAATGTGAAGTGAATTGCTAAAAAGCGCCCCTTCTCGGAGGATGCAGCCATGTAGGTGAGATCTCTGGGATTAGACTTTCTTTGGCCTAAGAAAAGGAGCCCTTTCTGGGGAGAACAGCTTCCGTCAAGGTAGAATCTCATTTGGATTTGATCCTTTCTTATCCCCAGCACCTGAGAAGTATTGCGGAGTGCACAAGCGATAGCCTTCACTTGGTGGCTGTTAGAGGATGCCACGAAGCAAGGAAACACAAGCAGATGAGAACGGGACTTTATGGTGATCTATACGAACAACTCAAAGCACAGCAATTACTCCGACACTTTAGTGTATATCAGCCGAAGCCCTTATACTGCATTTTTGTTTTCCTTTTTTCCGTTTTTAACTGAGATGACCAGGTTTGGATTCTCAATTGTGACTGAACTGGATAAACTGTTCACCTTTAGGAATGACTAAAGGCTGATGAGGTAAGATGTCTAATAAGACAGTTGAGCAAAGTGGACACTTTCTGTTTCTCCCAAAACAAGGTGATGGTGACATTCAACCCGAATATCTATAGTAAAGTGCTTTAAATCATAAAGACTGACAGAAATAACTCGTACTTGAATTCACAAGTTGAGTGGCATAAAGCTTAACAAGAGTCCACCAGGATCAGTTCAGTTTAAGTTAGGAAAAACTCAAGAATGCTTTTGATTCCACCTCATAAACTGATCAAAACAAATGATATAAGACAAAGCAAACAAACAAAAACAAAGATGGGTGAAACGTAATCGTAATGGGGTTTGATATATTTTGTACCTAGAGAACTAAAGAGAGACCACTGAAGAGTGTCATGAATGGAATGGTAAAAGAAGCCAAGTTGTGTAGGTACAAAACCAATTAACATACAAGAATCACACATTTCATATATTAAGATCAGAAGTCTGTAGATATTAAACTTTGAAAGCTTTCAAGCATAATAGTTAAAATAAATTTTAAAAAGTAGCTGTAAATTCACAGAAAGAAAAATTTAAACACCTAGTGGAGGTTTACAAAGAAAATATAAACAAATACTCAGTTCTTGGAAGAGAGATTCATGTCTCATCTTTGATACTGATGAATCTACCATTAAACCTTTATATGCAATAAAAATACACATCCGGAGATGGCAGATGAAATTATGCACATGTCTGGAAACTACAATGTAAAAAACCAGAAAGAACTAATATGAAGCAAAGAGTCAATGCTATGGTCAGCAGAAAGGCGTGGGAAAAAATGAAGAAAAGATTATTGATGTCTTTAACAAGGAACAAGATTTAGTACTCCCTAGGAATACCCAGAAGCTGTACCATCCCATGGGTGTCCAAGCCTGCAGAATTGGATACTCTAATTGATGTTTATGTATATTTTGGACCCTCAAGGGGCTCCATGGTTAATGAAGGGGTAGATAGCCTTCTCTCTCAACCCTATGATTTAGATAGAATAAAAGGTCTCTTTTGATAACATGTAACCATAGGTTTCAGGCTCCAAAGGATGTGGAGTTGGCATTCGTACTGCCTACACATTCCAGAAAACTCTAAACTATGTGATTGGCGTTGACACTGGCCTGAACCATTGAACAGCTATAGGTGACTTGATAGATCCTCCCAAGTTACATCCATGCTAGAGGGACACAGCTTTGACCAAAGCTTGTAGAATTCTCACAATTAAACAAGTGGAGATGAACTCACATTCCAGCATTTCAAAACACACAAAATAGAAGTCCATTCACAAGAACAGGTTAGCAGGATAAAGCTTATAGGAAAGCTGGATTCTGTTCTAATTTTTTAAGTGCCAGTACATGAAGATATGAGGTTTTAAAGAGATAATTAAGTTGAAATAAAGTCACAAGGTTGAGCTTTACTTCAATACAGTCCTTCTATATGAAGAGATTAGATATAGATAAACATGATGTATGTGAACAGCAAGAAGAAGAGAGAGCTATGTGTAATCCAAGAAGAAACCAAGATGGTAGATACTTTAATCTCAGATGATCAGCCTCTAGAATAGTAAGAAAACAAGTATGTTAAGCCTCACAATCTGTGGTGTTTTGTTATAGCAGGCATAAACTGCCTAGTCCAACTTACAATAAATAATAAAAGGACAGAGATTATATTAGAATCCCTCTAAAGATATTTGCTTTAACACAAAAGTAAAGCTGGGTGTGGTGATGAATATCTACAGCAAGCCTGGTCTACACAGTGAGTTTCACGACAACCAGGACATTTAGAAAGACCTTGTCTCAATAAATATATTGATTAATTAAAAAAACAAAGAATTAAGTAAAATAAGTCAAACTCAGACAAATTTCACATATTTTCTCTCATATACAGAAATACAGACTTTAAAAAGTGTAGGATGTAAAGTAGACAAGGGCTATTTGGGGAAAGAAGGGAGTCATTAGGAGTAGGGAAGCTGAACATGAGAGAGCAGTGGAGTAAGGATAAATACAAAAAATACAATATACAATGTATGAAAATATCATAATGAAGCCAACAAATGCTCAAAAAAGCACATGTAATAAGACATCCCTGAAAAGAGAAAAGATCCCTTGCTATATAAACACCATGACAGCAAGAACAACAGCCCTAAAGGAAGAACTTTATGAAGAAAGAGACCAAGCATCTAGGAAGAACACAATGTTGAGAAATAATCAAGTTGTCCATAAGTATCTGTTGCATTAAATAAGTGCATCTATTGCATAAAATGAGAAAGAATAATGGTCAATTGAGAGAATAGCAAATTTAATACTTTGAATGCAATATCATTTAAAGTAAGAGTTTAGTGAAAGTTTCCTAAGATCCTCCTATTGGGGGGTGAGCTGAATTAGAATTAATTTTGTTCACATTTAAAATTATATTTAAACTTTAAAAATTAAGGGAACTAAAGGAACATATGAAGACTATGTAATAAGGTTTAATCCCAAACTAGTACAAAAGGGAAAAAGAAAAAAAAACAAAATAAAACAAACCCAATAGTAGACAAGATAAATATAAAAAGAAACTGAAAACACAGATTCCAGTGCTTAGTATGGGGCAGAGAATTCCTGCTTCCTTCTGAAGAGATTAATGGTGTATATTCTCTAACTGGAAGAAAGAATCATGAGGTAGACCAGATGTCTGTTATATGCTAGAGCTTTTCTCTCACCATCTACCTGCCAGCAGCAGCCCTGCCACCATGAAGCAGGGACTGAAGCAGGCCACACCAAACCATTGCAAGAGATTGTTTCTGGGAAAAATTTGAATTTTCAACCCACCTGGTCCTCTAAAAGTACTGGTGAACTCTGTTACCAAGGTACTAACTCTGAAGACAGCTGCCAGACTCCTCATCATTGTGCACTATATAATCACCTAAAAATAACTAGAAAACAGTTTTCAGAAAAAGCATCATTAATATTTAAAAAGAAGAATTCTTCTTTGTTTGAGACAGGGTCTCCTATATCCCAGGCTTTTTCTCCTACCTGATGTGTTGAGGAAAATGACCTAGAACTCCTATTTGCTGCAACTTCTGAGGGCTAGGATTACAGGTATGTGACATGCTGGCCAACTTAAGAAAATTAAGACTCACTCCATGAGCTGAAACCTGTGCTGGACACTGCTTTAGTGACAAAGAACCTGAAAGTAGACAGGCTGTAGATATAGAGGGGAAGCTAAGTACTACTACCATTCCGCTAAATGAATGTAGCAACCAAACGACTCCTGACAGTATTGTGCTGTGCTCATAGATCAGTGTCTTCCTCAGTCACCATCAAGGAAGTGTCTACCTGCAGTAGACGGGGACAAATACAGAGACCTACGTATGGACAATGTGCAGAGAGTGAGAGATCTTATACCCTGAGTCCTGAATGGGATGTATTCGTCAAAAACCACACTACACGCTGGGACTCAGGGAACCCTGGAGAAGAGGGGTCGAAAGGTTTTAAGAGTCAGTGGAGATGGAAGACACCAAGGAAACAAGATCTGAATACAACAAGACCGATGAAAGACATGAAACCACAGAGACTGTGATAGCCTTCACGGGTCTAAGCCAGATGAGGCCAGGGCAGGAAGAGGAACTAATCCCTATCCCTACCCAGAGGCTGTCTTCAATTGATAACTACTCACAAAGTATAAGGGCAGCCCCCATGCCCAGCAGTAGATGGCCAATGCATAACGACTCAGTGGTAATTTTTGAAGGTTTTTTGTTTTGTTTTGTTTTTGTCTTTTTATTTATTTATTTTTGGTCTCAATGTTTTGTCTTGGCCTTTTATTTTTTTTTGAAAAATCATGGTATTTTGTTCATATATTATAATCTCTGGTCTTGTCTTTTTATTGGATTTCTGTGTGTGTCTCTACATCTGTATGTGCTCCTTGTACATTTACTTTGGCTATTTTTGCTTGCTTGTTTATTTTGTCTTATTCTGGCTCACTTTTATTTTACTTTAGTTTATTTTCAGATGCCTGTTGAATTTCTAAGAAGAGAGAGAAAGAACGGGTGTGAATTTGGGTGGGTGGGGATGGGAGAGAATCTCGAGAAGTAGGGATAGGGGAAATTGAAATCAGAATATATTGTAATAAAATTTTAATTTTATTCAATAAAAAATTTAAAAAGAAAATTAATTTTTGTAAGAATTACTAAGGCAAATGAAAATAATTATAAAACCTTTCTTCCAAAATCACTTTCTGCCCAGGAGAAAGAGCAAAAGGTCTCCCATTACTGTTGTACACTATATATTCTATATCATTGAACATGGTCTATACACAGAGATGGAAGCACCTTTCTCATAATGGTGACTGATATTCCTTGACTCATTCAGAAAGCATTCAAAACTGAGACCCATGGCAGAGTCCTGCTGCTTCTTTCGCAGGTGATGGTCACAGCATTCATCTTTTTCATCTGAATCTTTCTCTTTGGGATTCTCCATCAGGCTAGACTAAAGTTCATAGCTCCTTGCTCTCCTGTCTCTCTAGGTAGCCACACAAGGAGATACAGAGTAATTTTATCCAGAGTAGCACATTTTGCTTTGCAAGTACATTTTCTCCACTACGTACGACTGAAATGTCTCAATTTGTTGTTTTCTCTATTAATCAGTTTCTAAGTACTTGAGAACAGGGGCCAAGTATTGCATTTGCAGTGTCCTCAAGGTTCTGAGCAGGACTGGCCCTATAGCAGGCACTTAATTTAAACCTCTGGATTGTTTTTTTTTGGGGGGGGGATGCAAAGCACAGGGCTTAAGCAAATAGCTCAGATTGCCATCAGTCTTAGCCATTGCTCAGCTTAAAACTACCCCGTTGTAATTTGAACTTCATTTATAGTCACTTTTGGCTACCTAGAGACTTATTATGTTTTTACCAAGCAGAAAGAGAAGAAAAATCAGCAAAATGAAAGTGAGTAAATAGCGCTTAGAAGCTGCAGGGAAAATGCCAATTATTGAAGAAACTGGAGATATCATTTCAGATTCTTCAAAATATTTTTAGACTTTCTCCCCAATATTTCCAGCCATAATCTCTAAATAAAATTACGGCAGACAAGGAATAATTATGTCTGAGGTGGTAGATAGGAAGGAAATACACACAAGTTACCAAGACAGATGAATTTTGTTTGAATTTCTCGAATGAACTCAAAGTTTTTCCGTTTCCATGTCTATCAGCGGGATTTGTCAATGATCATTCATTCCTATAGAGATTTTCAGAGACCCTCCAAACAGAAGGATGGCTGAGTTGCTCTGATTTTATCAACGGGTTCCTTGTACTTTCTCTAGCATAGTCATGTCTGAGTTCATCTCACCCTTATAACTCATCGTGGTGTCGATAATTAACTGGTAAAATCTCCCTCCAGTACTGGACTGTGCACTGGAGGAACATGACTGTGAATAACTGGGGCTCCCACTGCGCATGGTCCGCACAGGCACAGCCGCAGTGCCCTACCTATGAGATCTTCCTTCCTCAGATGCATGAATAAGTATGCTGCATACATCCTCTCATTCAGTCATTACAGTCTTCAAAGTAGTTCTCTTGCCCATTTCTTAGACAAGAAAGTAAGTTTCCAAGTGTTAAGAGAGCCTTCTCGGGTCATGACGTTAGTGAGTCAGAAAAACAGAGCAATAATTTTATTGTCTGGGCTTTTCTTCACCGTAGCATATATCATTTTATATCTGATTCTCCTGGGAAAAGATCCAAAATATAGATTCCCAGGCTCCAGCCCCCGAGTTATTCTGTCTTGGCAGATTCTGGGTAGAGCCTAGTGTCCACAGTTCTGCCAATGCCGTCACTCTCCAGGTACCATTGTGAGAGTCCTACAAGACACTCTTGAGAACCCCACCACCGTACACCAACCAAGTACTGCAATAGCACAGAGCAGTGGGTGTTCCCTCGGTGACAAAGAATTAGTAGGTGCAACACCTTAAGATATTTCTGAAGAATAACTAGATGCCATTTTTTTCCCTGCTGTCTCCATTGTGGTAAAGATGGGGAGTTATAATGGTGAGAAGGACTCAGACATCACCATGCTAAACACGGAATGTCTTAAAGCCTTAATGCTTCCCAAATGGCAAAATGTAGCATTAACTCCAATGGTTATTGATTCCCAACACAATCTTTCTCACATGTAGATTCCATTTTAAACTGAGAAAACAGTTGGGAGAGCAGTATCTTTGAAAAGAAATGAATAACAATAGCTTTTGTGGGGCTCTGAAGTACCCACAGTGCTTTTGCATGCATTATGATGGCCATTTGTTTACAAGAGCTCAGAGGAACTGTCTGTGTTTTATTTTCCCTAAGATGCCAATGCTTGAAAGAACAGAATGGAAAATTGGTCTTTTCCTCATGATAGTACAACAGGTGCTCTTCCCCTGCCTCATACAACCAGAGTGCACAAATACAAGTGCACAATCACTCATTACTCTGTTTCCCCACATGAGGTGGTTGGAACAATTTTGTCCAAGGCAAACAGCCACCTGTCTTCATAACAATATTGAGATGGCAGTGCTCCTCTTGGAAAGATGGGATCTCATGCATTCGAGTCTTACTGGAGACCCTCTATGTTAACTTAGGGTGATCTTCATGTGTGCTAAGCAAGCACTTTTTAACTGAGCTACTCCCATAACTCAACAATCACTTGAACCAGCTCGCCTTGAACTAGGAGGCAGAAAGAGGCTCTCTGGATACATTCACAAGTTGGATGCAACCGTTCTCTGGCATATTGTGTCATCTCCCAGGATGCACTGGAAAGAAAATGTGCATACAGCTTCCCACCGGGAAATTGTTGCAAAGGCCAGAGGAGCATGCCCTTTGGTGCCCTGGATCTGGCTGGCACGATGCCGTAAAATGTCACCAGTGTACTTGTGGTCAGTGCCACATGGCCACGCCTGAAGGTCTTAAATCTACTCAGACTGAACAGCAGGGCCAGATATCAGTTTACTTTCGAGAATAAAGCTCTTTACCTGGCTCTTCAAACATTGCAGGTCTTCTCCTCATTTCACAGTTCATAAAGCACCCTCTGATGTGGAGGGAATACGTTTTAATTTAAGAGAAGATATGTGGAAGCATCCCCTCATCTCTAGATTACCTATTATTCCCCCATAAACCACAGCACCTTTTGTGCAACACAGCTTTTCGAATTGCTCATGGCTATCACGCTGCCTGCGTAGTTGTAGCTGCTCCGCCCCACCTCCACCTCACTGAGCATCAGGCATTAGCACCAGCTTGATGTGTACACTATGCAACTCATTAACTGCACATCAGTATCCGGGCCAAGAACCAACATGATGGATCCAACTATTTGTGTGCGCTCAGGCCAGCATCTCAGCCGAGGGTGCACAAAATGCAAAGGTCGGCAGCTTGGCTTTGGCTCGTGGGTACACAGAGTACATCTTGTCTTAAGTAGTCACTGGAGAAGGTAGGGAAGACGGGATCGCCTAAAAATTCAGGGAGGAAAAGAATCTATTTGCAGGACATCCAGATATCAACTTGCCTTTCTATTCCCATGAAGAATTTACTGAACTTATCCTCAAAATAAAAGAAAGAAAGCTGAATATTCACATGCCATCGTCATGTTTCCAGGAATGAAATATGGCTCCGCTGGCATCCAGTGAGCAGCCACAAGGCCAGGCTGAAAGTTTAAAGTGGGTCTGCTTAACTCCAAGTGTTATTTTTATCATCCAAATAGCAGAAGCCGAATAACACTGAAGTGTCAATGCGGGCATACATAATGGTTACGGAGTGTGTTTCTTTTTCTTAATTCATTATTCTCTCTGCTTTCACTTATTTTCTTTCTTTTCTTCATTAATGGGATGCAATAGCGAACAGTCCTTTGAAAACAGTTCTGTCCAGCCTGGAGTCCCATTTTGAACACAAACATTGTTTACACAGTTCTTTTTCTTCCTCCCTCCCTCCCTCCCTCCCTCCCTCCCTCCCTCCCTCCCTCCCTCCCTCCCTCCGTCCCTCCCTCTCTTCCTTCCCTCCCTCCCTCCCTTCCTTTCTTTCTTTTTGGACCACAGACCCTAACAGGAGCCGAACATCTAGGGTTAAGTTTTCACACATTCCAGGCAGGTCATGGTTCAAAGCAGGGCACTCACTGGCACATTCGGGTTAGGACTCTCCATATCCCCTTTTGAGTGACAAGACAAGTTGTATGTTCTCAGTAATTGGTGATTTTAGAGACAATGACTGACCTGAGCCAGCACTATATTTATAACATGCTTTTCTTTCTTTCCTTCCTTCTTTAAAAGCTTTGGTTGATTTCTATTTAGAATCAGTTTGGGTTTGAATGAAAAATGAGCAAAGAAAACACCACGTGTAGAGTCCCAGGATCTGCCGTGGTTGTCTTTTTGTAAGATCCCTTTAAAAATAAAAGGTCTAGACAATCAAATTTCTGGTTGACCCAATTCAAAGAGCAAATTTTGTTCTCAATGGTCACCCACAAAGGGATAGAATCCCAATAAGCCCCTTTTACTGTGACAACCAGGAGAGACATCCATGGGTGGCAGAGTCTGTGTCTGTCCTGGAAGGGAGCAGGGCTCCTGCAGAGTTGAGCAGTCAGTCACCTTAAACAGGTCTGTGCTCACCCACTCAGTGAGCATTGCTCTGGAGGGAAGTAGTGAAGAATTTTAGGCATTTACATTAACTGATGAAGACTAAATCACTCTATTAAACATCAAGAAAATGTTTCTTGTGCTCCTAAGCTTCTGTAGTCCTTAAGAATTACAACACTAAGAACAACTTTATGAGATGCCAGATTGGAATGTTTGCGTCCAAATCTATTTTTAGCGCCATTGATAAAGTCTTAGACTGTATTTCATAAAAAGCAATGCAATACATTTCTCTCACTTCTTAAAGTAAAAATAACCTTGATCTTAAAGTTTTATATATGCTGGTAAAATAGAGAATTATTGTTGAACAGCTCATGAACATGTTGGCACTCCAAAATAGTATTGAAATTATAGCATTCAGCTTCCTCACACCTTCTGGCTGACATAGCTTTTGGTCATCCTTGGTTGATGCAGCAATATGCCAAGCCTCATTCTCTTATTCACAATTGACCTCTAGGTTCTTAGCTCTGGGAGACTGGATCTATAAACTAAAGAGGAACAGGCAGGATGAAAGAAAAAAATATACATTTGGACCAAGCAAATGCCACGTGACTCTAAAGCAGGTGTTTATACTCTGCACGAGATTGTTGTTGAAGCCATCCAACGAATTCAGAAAGTGCAATACGGCAGCATAGGAAATGAAGGTGCAACCGCCTAAAGAGGTTGCTGACAAAAGCAGTCTATCACTTGAATACACACACACACAGAAACACACACACACACACACACATACACACATACACACACACAAACACGTACGCACTTTTTCCAGTGTTCAAGTCACCCAAGATTAATGGTTGTTCTTAAACGAGGCCCTGCATTTCTGTGGCTTTACGCTTCTGCACATGCTAGACTTGCTACCCCGAGTCTTTCTATATGACCTTTAATATTCAACTTAATGACCTTTCTTAACCTCCCAGGTCAAGGAACCTGGTTTCTTCCTTTGACCCCTATAGATTTAGTGTACAGGTGCATTACCACATGAAGTATTCTGTATTTGAAATGTTCAATTTTGTGTTTGTTTCTCTTGTTTGTTTGTGGGTGCTCGGGGAACATTTTTGTATTTTTGACTCTTGACCTTGACCGTTATAAACAATGACTGAAGTAAAATTTCTGCTTCCTACATTCACGCCTCCGTGTTCTTTATAACACGCCTCACTAAATTATTATTTCTTTTACATATCATCCATCTCCTCTACCACAGTGAAAGCTCCAGAGTAGCAAAGATCTTGTCTACTCTAGTAATTCTTGTGGTCTGTGCTGGTTTGAATGTGTTTGTCTCCCTCTACACTCCACAGGGAGCGGCACTAGTAGGAGGTGTGGCCTTGTTGGAGGAAGTGCATCACTGTGGAGGCAGGCTTTGAGGCCTCAAGCATGCTCAAACCACACAGGGAGACAGTTCACTCCCTGTCGCCTTGGAATCAAGATGTAGCTTATTCTTAACTCTCAGTTCCTTCTCCAGTACCATGTCTGCATGTCTGCCATCATGTCTTGTCATGACGATAATGGACTAAACCTCCAAAACTGTAAGCGACCCCAATTAAATGTTTTCCTTTATAAAGGTTGCAGTTGTCATGATGTCCCTTCACAGCAATGGAAACCCTATGACATGGCCCCAGTACTTGCACTCAGCAATGGAAACCCTACGACATGGCCCCAGTACTTGCACTCATGTGGTATGTTGCATGTGTAAATACTTATTTAACTAATGGATGAAGCAAAAGTAACACTTGACATTTAGCACACGAATAAGTAAATTCCAACTGCACATTTTCATTTAAAAAACACGGATATGGTTCTCAAACAAAAGGATGTCCACTCCTTAAATGATGAGAGAAAAATTAAAAAAAAAAAAAAAACAAAGGTTCTTGTATGGTTCCAGCTTGGTTTTAGAGAATTTATACCCTGTGTAAAAGGTCAGGTGGAGAAAGCCTCTCTAGGTGGCAGGAATAGCATGAAAATAACCTTTCAACCCGGTTATTATACACAATAAAGCCTCTGTGCTTGTGACAGGTCGAAAGCAGCCGGTGAAGGATCAGATGGCAGGCAAGGCATCTTACGCTCGCTCGGAGGAGCTGGTTTCTGCATTCCTGACCTCGCTCTCTCCGAATAACAAGGTAACACAAAGCTTTCAGAAAACTGTCCTTGAATGTGAACACAAGGTCCACCAAAGAAACTGCACCCTTTCTCCGAACCTCCTGCAAGGCTGCTGAACGGACGAGAGAGGTTGGGGTGCTGCAGATCCACGTGTAATTATCCTTTATCTTTGGGCTATCTTTAGCTCTCATGTTATCCCTTTCCCACCTCTGTGTCTGATCTCACATCTTTGTGACTATCAAGGGAAACCTGAAAATGTTCTAACTTAGCAGACCGCTAGCTTCCACTAACCAAAAGGCTGATGAAGATGGTCAGATGGTCCCTGAGGCTGGGACCAAGGTCCCCCTTCATGGTAACCCAACTCTGATGTTCTTACTAATGTATCTGAAAAGGACCCTGTTCTATGGCTTTCTTTGTTCTGTTACTATAAAAAAAAAACTTCATGAAACTGCTTCCACGTTGAAACATGAAATTCGGGATGACCTAAATCTATGGTTCCTGGGCTATGGTCACTTATATTTGATTTTAGAGTGAGCGCTTAGCCCCAATGAGGTGACAGCTGTGTTTCTTGGTTAATATAAGTGCAGCAAAATAACTGCTTTAAGGTTCTTTTTTTTTTAACAAGAAAAGTTTAAATGAAAGTGGTAACAATGGCCTAAGTTCAAGAGCGAGAATATACAGTAGTTGGGGGACTTTCTACAGAAATCATTAAAAATCTCTAAATTCCCCAAGAACGCTTGTTCCTTTAACTTCTGAACTCTCCACTGGGGAAAAGAACTCAACAACGACTAACTATGAAGACATGTTTTATGACTTTGTTAAAAATTCACTTCTAGGCATACATTTAGCTAGAGTTGCCTCAGTCAAGTTTCTGGAAACTTCAGAGGAGCTTGTGCATGAGTTCTGGGAGAGTTCTAACAGGGCCTTGCTTATTGTTACATCTATGTACACATAAATTTCATATTCCTCTTACAGATAGCTGGGATTTAGTTAGTTACATAACTTTGACCTCTGACCTCTTTTCGAGGCCTTCAGTAATGTCATTTATAGACATCTGGGAACTTAAGCTGTGAGCCACATAGGACCCACATGAAACTTTCAAACTCTGTCATTCTTTAGGGCCTACCTCAGCTTAATATTGCCCTTCCAGTTTTTCATCAAAGCCACCTCCACAGTATTTGTGTCTCAGTTTGACAGGTCTATCACTGGACATACATTTTGTTTCTTCTTAAAAGGATTGGAAATGTAGATGACACACAGGAACTAGTAATTCTGCCCAATATTGGTTCTGAAAGTCTGGGTTATGACATCAGCTCCCGGGAAAGCCTTGCCGACCAGCTTCAATCCTCAGCATGGCTGTGCTGTGAGATCAGTTCTGTGAGGGTGTACAGGCACACACTCCATGTGGGGACATCGGGTTTCTTTTCATAAAATATGCACAAATACAGCAGCAGTGCTGACGACGGAAGCTTTATGGACATGGAGATCCAGGTAGAAGTTTGAACACTGAATGGGCAACCCTGGGGAAAAAGTCAGTTTTAGAGAGAACAGTCCAGCAGCCCTTCCCTCTGCACTTCCTGGAGGAAAGTATCCACAGGTGTGGAGTAGCCTGCACAAACGCAGGGATTTCCAGGGGTCCCTGTACAAATCCCACTCCGAACATTTTCTTTGTATGTGTGCACTCCTTTCTAGTAAGATGCACAGCCCAGGAGCTGATGATCTCATCTGCTGCATTAAATATATTGCATGCTATGTGGAAGCCCTGTGCCAGACAATACATAAAGAGTATTTTACTCTCAGAAGAGTGAATGGGGGGGGGGGGGAAGGTGGAGAAGCTGGAGGATGGGAGGGAGTGGGAACTGGGATTGGTATGTAAGATGAGAAAAGATTGCTTTAAATAAATAAATAAATAAATTTAAATAAATAAAAAGGTATTTCACTTGAGTGCATAACTTGAAGATGGCACTAGTCAATCAATCAATCAGTCTCTCTCTTCTTTCTTTTCCTTTGATAAACATATTATTTAATATATTGCTTGACAAAATTTAAAATGCAATATAGGTAGCATACAGAAATAGAAAACAGTACAAAAAGAAGAAAGATGAACATGACAAAGAGAAGAAGTAGATAAAGTTGTCAACACGATTAATAGGAAAGTAATAGAGGTTGAAAATTTCAAATTTTTTTTCTCCGCGTTCAAATGTTGGTTCTAAGCAGATGCCTTGGGCGCCCCGATTGGAGACAAGAGCATCAGTTGAGCAGACTGTGAGCCAGGCACATGCTGTATGGGTAAGTGACAGAGGTGGGCTGAGGTGTCTGTCCTACCTGTTTTCTATCTTTGGTATTTTTCTTTCTACTTCTTGAAAAAAATGTATTTTCAATGAAATAACATATTACTTTAAAATTTTAAAAATGTTGTCACTTTTCAATATTTAGGGTTTTGAGTTTTGTGTGCTTTTAATCATTTTTTAAATTATAATATAATTGCATTATTTACCCATTCCCTTTCCTCTTTCTAAACCTTCCCAAGTACTCTACTCTTCCCATTCCTATCTATCTATCTATCTATCTATCTATCTATCTATCTATCTATCTATCTATCTATCGTTGTTGCACATGTATGTGTATACCTAAATACAAAATACAACCTGCTCGATCCCTAGTGTCCTTGCATGTATGATTTCGAGCTCATCATTTGATATGGAATTGGTGTGTTTTTCCTAGGGAAGACGATTTCTCCCACTCTCGCCATTTCTTCCTTGTCTGTAACGTCTCTTTTTTTACAGATACAAAACCCATGCATTCAAGACCTTAAATAACTTCCTGGAAGTCACCCCACCAGTAAGTACCAAAGGGGGTATTTAAGATCTAGGTAGGTTGGGATCCAGAGCCCACAGTCCTCTTGTAGCGATGCACTGTAGTTCAATTTCCACCCTACTTCTCTACCCCTTACATGTTCGTTCAATAAGCTCTGATCAGCCTTATTGAGTTCTACCCTTATTTCTAGGAATCACAAATGCATCTCATCCAGAATGACTGGGCCATGAACTCAGTAGTTAACACACATCCAAGTCAACTGAGCAACGGCCATACACACACACCAGGAACGTTTCTGTGTTCTGTCCCCAAACATTATTGATCCAGTTTATCTTAGTGTTTTGGAAGACCCAAGCATACCAAAGTGAATGCTCCCCTGCAGACTTTGTGAAACACCCAGACGGGCCTCTGAAATCTCTCTTCCTTGGTGGAGTTCTCCAACACATTTTCCCTATGCTACTTCTGATAAAACTCCAAATGCTCCGAGTTTCCTTTATTTTTCACAGTCACGAATGTGGGGTACCCGTGACCAATAAGCAGCATTGCTAGCATTGCTAGTGATTAGTTAATTAGGGACAAGAAGATACAGCAGAACCTGAGATGCCTGAACTCAAGAAGAATCCGATTCTAGTCCACACAATATTCGATCTGTTTTCTGCAAAGCTGAGAAAGGGAAAGCACGAACTGGGGAAAGGAGAAGGGGAGCAGAAAGACAGGGATCCCAGAGAGTTGGATGAACTGAACACCTACGTATTTTATGAACCCAAGCAGAGCATCAAATACATTAATGAAGAATTTGTAGTTCTTCTGTCCCAGGGCTGCTACTTTAGAGACCACTGAGGCCTGAGATGAAGTGCCAGTGCCGCTAAGGCATGACAGTTCTTGGTCATTGGGCATCTTAACCAGACTTTCACCCCATCTTCATCCCCCTCCTGAGGCCACTTAAGGTTTTACTCCATCTTCTTTCATTTCTCACTTTCCAAGAAAGCTTTTCTACTTTTGACTATTCCCTTCTGGGAGGTAGGGATCCAAATCTCTGCCTACCTCTGTTCTCACCAAGGTTTCAGGTACCCCCTTAGATTTCCCTTACAGTCCTCAGTGGCAGAAGAGCAAGGACAGGCTCATGCATTTGCACTATTCTGAATAGACATGATTGTGCTTTGCGTGCGTGGTGAAATACAAACCAGGTAAACAATTATGCCTGGCAAGAAGGTCAGAGAGAGTGAGTTTTGGGCTCACGATTATTGCTAACTAGTTTGAGGACTATATTAAGTTCTATAAATTGCCAAGTCATATTCTGTTTTTTTTGTGTGTCTGTTATATTTTTCTTTTGACTCCGCAGATCTAAATAGAGTAATGGTTCTAGAGAACATGGGATAAACAAGGCACACACTGAGTCATACTTTCTGGGGCAACGGGAATCGGCAAGCAGAGTTTCGTTCCCGGATTCCCGATCTAAAGCTTTTATAATTTAAAAGAATGATGTGTTCGTACAGAATGAAGACCAGGCATTCAAAGATCAGCACCCCTATATCTCATTCAAAATGGAGAAACTTGACATTTCAAGGAAGGCAATCCTGAAGTGACAAAGGTCAGGAGCTGAGTACTTCTCCATGAAAGGGGGATTACTTAGAACATAGGAATGAGAGATAGAGACAGAGGCATAGTTTGCAAAGTGTTTGCCTGGTGCGCAGGAAACCCTGGGTTCCATTCTTGGAACCACATAAACTGAGCTTGGTAGTGCCTGCCTATAATCCCAGCCCTGGGCTAGTGGAAGCAGGAGGATCTGATGTTCAAGGTTCAAGGTTTTCCTATGCTACATACCTACTTGGAGGTCAGCCAGAGCTACAGGAGAACCTAGGAAGATAAAAGAACATAGAACTCCAAATCCAGGCACCAAATTTTGGAAGGCCACTTTGAAGACAGAATATAAATTTTATTTTATCCCGTACACTGCCTTGGTGCTGCAGCCACTGCCTACTGTCTTTGCAAGGTTACAGTCTACACAGCAAAAATCCTTCAGCAGATAGTGCCTGTCCGTGAATTGCGATGATATTGATGCGAGCGCAGTTATTTTGACAGGCTGGCTGCATGTAAGCTCCTCACCTGCATCTTAATTTGGGATGGATTCTAAAATTCTCGCTGCGCTTGTATTTCTATTCCCGATTCTAAGAAAAAGTCAGGGTAAAGAATGTCAAGTTTGCTTACCTGATAACCCAGGAGACTGATTCAGCCCCCAGAGCCCGGAAAGAGCAACTTGAGGGAGTTTCAAAACGGAAATGGAGGAAGAGTAAGTGCTGGGGTGAGCGGCTACGATTTGAAGACAGTTGGAAACAAATCTAAGCTTCGAAGGGGGTGGCTGTAAGCTTCTGGCATGTCCCAGAATTGTCTGCTGTCTTCATCTGTCCCTCATTTAAAGACCGCAGGGACAGCTGATGGATTTCTTTTCTTGTGGGAGTGATCCTGGTAGGCATTGTTGCTCTCCCACAAAAAAAAAAAAAAAATGCCTTTATTGGAAAGCCTCACCTGATGTAGGGTGCTCGACACTCATTCTTTCCTTCTCTGTAGAACCCACCTTAGGTGGCAGAGAAGTCCTCGTTCTACCTCCAGGTTATCATAGAGCCAATGTCTGGCTCAAATAAGGAGTAAGCATCACTTGGCTTATGGTGGAAGACCTCTGGGTGTAGAAGTGGTACCCAGAGCTGGGAGGCTTCGGCTGGCTAGATTTTTAGCTGCTATCATGTCCTTGTTCTGCTTCCTCCTTCCTTTCCTGTTTGACTCACTCCATCAGGGTTTACTTCTAAGACCTCCCCTCAGCCAATCTCTCCCTGAGACTCAACAGTTCAGACTCTGCGATGAAAGAATGTAAGATAAAATGTCACGTATTGCTTCAACACTTCCCATGATCCTTAGTGCATAGTGGTGAGTTCTGCTATCCTTTGATACATCCTATATCCAGTGGGAGAAAGTTTCCCAATCCATTCTGCTCCGCTTAGCTGGAACAGATTGAGGACCAGTTGAGCCTTTAAAGGATTTTGCCTGCATGACACTGGGGTCATATCTTCCTATGGAATCACAGGGCACTGTCTCTCTGGATCCTTCTAAGCCTGCTTTACACATCTCTGTCGATTATCTCAGCTCCCTAATGCATCCCACAGGTGGCCCTGCATCCTGTGTGATGTCCTTCACGCCCAGGCCATGACAATATGTGGCTAACAGCTGCCCCTCTGTTCAGGGAGGAATATTGCCTGTTCGGTCTTTTCACTCTGTTCTGAGCAGGGAATCCCTCCCTCACTAGGGTGGGATGGGGAAAGGAAGTGCTCAGAAAAATCAAACACTGAAAATACTCTTTCAGAAAATTGTCTTTTTTTTGTACTCAAGTTAGGTTTCTCTGGACTATATCTATCTCATAAATGATGGACACTCTGTAATGTCTAATATCAGATGACCAAAGCTTGCAGAGTGTCCATTATTTATGAGATAGAGATTGTCCAGAGAATAGTCATACAAATTGGGCCAGAGAGTCTTCTATCTTGAGTCTTACCATGTTCTCTGAAGGAATTTAGTCAGGCACACAGTAAGATTTATGAGTCATCCTACAAGGGGTGAAATGCCCACAATTCCACCACTGTCACATGGACATCTGGGATGTCTCTGCCTTAGTGATTGAGAATGACTCACAATTCTCAACCGTGCCCTGTGAAGTCAGGAGGAAAAGCAGCATATGTTCGTGTGTTCATTCTGGCTGCCTCTGGCACTCACCCACTCATCCCATTTTAAATCTCTGATGTTTTTATATGAGAGAATGTGTGTGTGTGTGTGTGTGTGTGTGTGTGTTGGGGGCGGGGGCTGTGACTTAAATCCATACTGGCTCATTCAGCTTAAACTGCTAAGAAGGGAGATGCCCGAGCTGCTACCAGGCTTTCCTCAGTCTTGTTCCATCTCAAACGTGATTCATTCAGGAACTTGAAGACTGCTTTTGAAAGCAACACAACAGGCCTATTAGTACTTAATTGCATTACCAGTCTGGTTCCCAGTGTAACCAGCCTTCTTGATTTAGGGACGAGGCAAGGGGGCGGTAGCCTGCACAGTGCTTCTACGTCCACCGCTTATTGGATGGGCGTTCCCTCAGGTCAGAAACTAATTTTTTTCCCCCTGCCAGAAGTGGTGGGGAATTCTGACTCAGGTGATTTTCAGGCAGATGGTAAGCTGATGTATTTAGAGACTCCAGAAATACCGCTCCATTA
Organism: Myodes glareolus; assembly: GCF_982192425.1. Lineage (NCBI taxonomy): Eukaryota > Metazoa > Chordata > Mammalia > Rodentia > Cricetidae > Myodes > Myodes glareolus. Next base: position 19,184,094 of record NC_142044.1, read on the forward strand.
ATTACACGGTTGAGAACTTGATTACCAGGAGCTTGTCTGATGCCGGCCAGGGCTGGTTCACGTTTACACTTGAGATTCTTTTAATCTATCTGGGCAAGGCAGCTAGAAAACGTGATGGTGGAATGGTTGTCTGGAGCTATCTGGTGAGAATGCCGGGGATAAATCAGTACTACCGAAACGGAAAACTAATAAGTATGCAAATTAGGTGAAACAATAGAACAGAGACCAGCACACAGATACACCTGAGGACCTGTGTATTCACAGAGAAAAAGATACAGAGGCAGATAGATGAATGAACACAGAAAGAGGAAGGGAAGAAGGGAGGGAAAGGAAGAGAGAGGGAGGGAGGGAGGGAAGGAGGGAACAGTGAAGTTGAGGGAGAGGGAGGTGGTTCTGCCATTACATATGAAGGCTGGGCAGTAAAACTGACAATGTATTATTTAAACATCGGAAAGGTCAGGAATTCGGATGTACCATTACCTTGTACGCAGAGCATCTTCATCTGCAGCATGGTGAGCAGGACTTCCTGCCTTCTGTGCCTCGTGTTACTTTTGAGACAGAGAAACCTATTTTCTGCTGTCTTGGAAAACTCTCTTACCCTTTCTAAGTTTGCATCCGGTAACACTATTGTATCCTTTTTTAAACTCTTTTTAAAATATATTTAATATAACATATAAAATGCTTTTGAATTGGCATCTCACTGTGTTGGCCTCTCTGGCCGCACTCTTTCTGCCTGTCTTCGGGTGTTAGGATTACGGTGGTGCTGTACAGTGCCCATTCCTTTATACTTTAAACCACGTGAAATAGATCTACAGGCTCCTTCCATAGGAACCTTTCGCTGCCGTTACTTCCACTGTCCACTGCTACTGCCTTACCTGTGGCTCTAAGTTCATCTTAACCACTTTCTGGCTGCCCACGAACAGTGCCCTGAATAGTACCAATGTCAACATGCTCAGAGGCCGATTTTTTATTTTTATAATTCCATCAATACTTGGTTCATATTTCAGTTTCCCAGTTATCACTGTTCTAATCTTTTGCGTTACCACTTTCTAGTCTTTTACCACACAGTCCGTCTTTGCTGGACAGGTCGCCTCTTATATTGTCCATTCTGGGGAAATGTCATACAGATTTGATACTTGTAGACAAAGAGGAAAGTCACCTATGTGCTTTCCTGTCCTTGTGGGGATTGACTGAAATCTGTTGACATATCACACCCAGACCTTGGAGAGAGGAATGTGATGAGTCACTACTCAGGAAACACATCTGCCCTCTACATAATGATCTGTTGACTGAGGAGCCTTACTTCCTGGTACTTCCTGAAGCTGTTCCTACCTGAGGTGCTAAGGCAACTGTCACTTCCTAGTCATTCCAATACACAATCTGTGTGTCTAGAAATACTGTCTTCTCTCAACGTGTCCCGTCAAAGATGATTCCCGTCTCTCTAAGATTGTTCTTTTACACTTCAGTAGCCTAAAGTTAGAAATTTTACTGTATTACTGTGTGGGAAGTCTAAGGAAAGGGCTAAGGGGAGGAGTCTAATCAGCTGACGTTGTTGGGGGTGTATGAAGAGAAGAATCTCTCTGATTTTTTTTTTCTCCTAGTGTCATAGACTGCCATCTGCGGTAATCGCACTGCGGGCCATGACACAATCACAGCGGCTAACAGTAAACAGATGAGAGCAAGATGACAATGGATGGAGGAGGAAAGGGGTAAGATGGTTTAATAAGAGTTGTTCTCCCCTTGCCTTTCCGCTTGTAGAGGATCTAAATTGTTATTACATGTCTCTTAGTTTTTAAGGTGTCTTGGTGGGTGCTGCTGCAGTGACGGTAGGTTTAAGGATGCCTTACTCCCAAGGACAGGCACTTCCTGGGCCCCTTTACTAGCCCAGTCTAGTGGAAAGTTCTAGAAAGAGAAGCTTAGTTTTTTTTTTTTTTTTTTTTTTTTTAGAAGAGTGATCTCAGAAAGGTTTCACAACTTGTCAAGGATTACCTCATGGGACTTCAGTTATTAAAACACATCGCCTGAAAGAGAGCAGTCACGTAGTATGAATAACGAATGTCCTCTGTGCCAGTATTACCACGGGGAGGTCCAGCTCCAACGACGCTGCATTGGAAGGAGCATACGTAAAGCTGAGAACCTATTTGCATCTTGAAATCAAAAACGGGTGTTTTGCCTTGCTATGTTGCAGTTTTGCATTTTTAATCTAAATGGAATCACCCGCAATTAAGATTCCAAGGCAATTAAAATTCCCAAAGCAAAGGGCACACAACAGACTTCAAAGGTTCCACTAACTCCATTTATTATTGTTTCTCTGTATACCCAGAGAGTGAAAACATAGCTTATCTTTCCAATGTGATACCTGAAAACACTTCAGTGTACAAATAATTGAAAATATCATTTTGAAAGATTTCTTTTTTTTAGAAATTAAGGATGAAGTGGGTTTCATATTTTAAGTCAAGGGTAAGTCTTGGTATTTATTGGTCTTCTGAGACCATATATAGGAGGCAAACAAAAAGGTTTTACTCTGACTTGGGCGACTTGTCCATGGGGTTTGGTGCTCATGGAAACCACAGTACAGGGATGACACAGGACCTACGCAGCAAAGAGCCAGCGAAGATGGTCAAGATTTGTAGTGGTCTTGACAATACAATGTCCAGGAAAGGGTACTAGGACCTAAGGATAGAAGAAAAATGACTGTACTAGATAAAAGCAGGGACTTCTTTCAAAGGCCAATCAGAAAACGATTTCACCCCTGTGTTGGCTTACTGCGTCATGATTTCTGTATCTTAATTTTGAGTGTGACTCTAGATAAAAATACCTTCTATCCCAGGGATTGCATTTTTTTCTTCCTTAAGAAAAAGAAGTTGGGTTAGGTCAGCTCCGAGTTCCTTTCTCTCTGTTTTTCCATGTGAATGCTTCCTACTGTTCCCCAAATCAGATTTAAATCACAATGTAGCTTTCAATATCTTCTATTAGGAACTGAGGATATGGCTCTGTGGGTAAGAATGTTTGCTGTGCCAGTATGAGAGTGCTGTGGGAGCTCCTTCCGCTCCTTCAGCCAATCGCCGCCGAGATACCAGCCCATTGGGGCGTGGTCTCTCTCTCTTTAAAAAAAAGCAGCAGCTGTCCTCCACTCTCTCTCTGGCTTCCGGCTCCGCTTCCGGCTCCTAGACTCCTTTCCTGTTCGCGCAGAGTGCCTGTTGTCTGGAACAGTAATCTGTAAGTGTTTCCCCTTTGAATAAATAACCATTCTATTAATCATAATTCCAGACTGGTGTGGGATTGTTTGTGACTTACGCCTTCATGAGAGCATAAAAGGCTGGATGCAGTTGAGTGCAACCCCAGTTACTCCTAGAACTGTGAGGGCCAAAGACAAGGTGATCACCAGGGCTTAGTGGCCACTCCAGGTCAACAGGAGACCCTATGTCAAGGATGAGAGAGACAGAGAAGGTTACCAGATGTCCTTATCTGGCTTCTACTAGCACCCATAGGCAGCGTACCCTTCTGGCACATGTATACACACACACACACACACACACACACACACACACACACACACACACTACATTATATATATGCTATCTGCCGAACAACCTCTGTTCTGTCCTCTGTCATTCTCACAATGAAATAGCTAAACTATTTCACGCCCCACCCTTCCTCTTCTCTCTGGCAGTGCAGTGAATTCTCTCTCGTCACTGGAGATCTCAGAGTTTCTCAAGAGCCATCCTTCAACTCTCTCGACTGTCTCAAGAGGAGACTAGTGTTAGCGTTCGGTTTTCTTCCCCGTGTAGAGTCAAGGAGGTCTTAGGATTTGCACTGAACGGGATTTTACAAAGGAAATTGATGTTGCTTCACATTATGTTAGTTCGCATAAGCCTCACTTGCAAAACCTTGAAATTAAATGTGATTTGTATAACCTTGTCACGGAGCCGCTATTATTCATCCCTAAACCAAAGCTTAACAGTATAGAGAAAGACAAGGGACATCAATTTTAGGTAAATTGCAGCTGGATATATATATAGGATCACATTTTTCTATCTTTATAAATATCAAGCAAATTCTCTGATATTTGTGATAAGGAAGGTGCAGTATTAAGGATTTGCCATTCATTGTATTTGGCTAAAAGCCATCCATATGAATCTACACTAGAATTTGGTATTAAACATCAATTCCAAAAAAAAAAAAAAGAGCCTTGTTTGGATTCATTCCCTTGGACTTGATGTATGGTAATTTCTTTGAGAAATTTGGAGCTAAAAAGCAATAAAGGATATTCTTGTTTATAATAATTGTCCATGATAAGTCATTATTGCTCTTATAAATACACTGAAGCACACACTCTAGTAGACATCTGCAATGATTATTTAAAATTATATTGTAAGAATAATGACATTCCCCAAACAGAAAGAGCTTTTTATATGCTCTTATTACTGCTCCATGGGAACACCCAATAATGGCCTACTAATGATTTGGGGTAAGTCAAAGGCATCGCTCAGCTTTTAAGTGAAAATAGTGGAACCTCTGGAAACATAGCTAGTGTCACAAGGACGGATACAATGGCACTTTTCAACTAACTGAGCAGTAATGATTTTAAATACAGATTGTGCTTGACGGGATGGTAGAGCTTCATCTCGGTGTTTGGAAGGTGCGTGTGCTGCCTGGAACCCACATACATGCCAGATCTAGCTCGTGCCTCTTCACATCCTTCTCTGAGCCCTGGGATGGCCCCTCACATCAACAGACCACACCAGTGCTTATCCCTTGCCTCTTGTTTCCAGGCATCCTCAACTACTGGGAAATAACAACACAAGATCAGTAACTAGGAGTTGGCACGAACTGGCTTTCTCTACTAAAGACTATGCTTGGGAGTAGCCAGCCTTTTCCTACAGCTGTAATGCTTGACAATTTCAGTTCCCGCTCCTGCCCATGCTCTTTCAGGTCAGAGGATGACGTAGCATCTCACTGCCAATTCTGGGGCACTTCTTTATGTGTTTCCCATGTCTTGGCTACACGGCATTAACTACCCCTGCTTTAAATCCTTCAAGGCACTAACTTGAATCCCTATCCCTCTTTGCCAGGACAATGAAGATGTCTTCCACTTCCTCCCCTAGGACCACTCATGTTAATTCAGGACCTTAACCAAATGAAGGCATGTTCCATCACAATAGGTTCCTCTTGTCTTTTTATAAAGGGCATCTGTTAGTTCCATCACTTCTGTATGAACACATGTTTCATTATTTCATTTTCTTTCACTAAAAAGAATAAATGCCCCTTCAGAGGTTGGATCTTAGTCAGTAGAGTGCTTGCCTACCACATATAAAACACTGGATTTGATACGCAGCACCACATCCCAGAGGATGAGAAGTTTGGGCGATCCTTGGCTACATGACGAGTTCATCGCCAGATTTGTCTGTATGAAACAGCCTCACAAAACCAGAACAGTCACAATGACATGCTCCTCAAAGAAAGTCTGTACCCTTCTTGGGGGCACACATCTATCATATCAGCACTTGGGAGACCGAGACAGGATGATCACAAGTTCTTCGCCAGTATGGCCTGATGTGGCATTCCCCTCTGTATGCTGTGGATATGTTTTATTATCATTGCTTAATAAAGAAGCTGCTTTGACCTATGGCAGGGCAGAATATTGGTAGGTGGGGAAATTAAACTGAATGCAGGAAGAAAGAAGGTGGAGTCAGGTGGATGCCATGTAGCTGCCGAAGAAGCAAGAGGTAACAAACCAGGAGCCTCGTGGTAAAATATAAAATAGTAGAAATGGGTTAATTTAAGATGTAAGAGTTAGTTAATAAGAATCTTGAACTAATAGGTCAATAAGTATGCAATTAATATTAGGCTTCATAATGATTATTTCACAAACGGCTGCAGGAGCTCGTGAACGGGACCTGGTGGATAGAATGAAACTCGTCCACGGGGACCAGTAGATCGGAAAATATTTATAGCTACAATGGCCTATACAGAAAGACTCTCAAAGAGACCTTCCCACCACCAAATTAAACAGCGCTTCTTTATTTCTCAACAGATATAACTTGGTTCATCCCGAGCTCAGCGCAACTGGTGCTCAAAATACCAGACGATCCAATTAGATTTGATATTAAGACTTCCATTGGAAAGAATGAGGCACAGAGGCTTCAACTTAGAGACAGCCAAGAGTAAGGACATGGGCCTGGAATTTGTGGGTCAAGCAGAGGTGAGTCCTTTGAAAACAAACCACCTAAGGAGACAGAAACACAGAGATGGGAAGGTGTAACCGATATCATTAAGGGGATCTTGGGCATACTTGAAGCTTATCCTGGATAACAGGCTGCACAACACTCCCTATGCGCCAGCCGAGTGGAGCATCTGCCACCTGAAACTCTTCCCTAACAGGCCTCCTCCAAGGAAACACACCTGAGAAAGTAAATGATAGCAAGCACTAGCAGCCGGACGTTACAAATGCCAACTCTCTAGATTTCTTGTGCTGTTGTCATTAAGAACACTGCCTGGAGCTGCATACATTTCTATCAAGACCGCAGAAATTGGTAGGCAGAAATTGTCCATCCCCACCGATTTCCTATCTGACGACCCCGTCACACTCACACAGCTGGCCCATCACTCCTGGTCACCATCTGAGCCAGCGAGCTTGGACAGCTTCCCGAGGTTCGCAGGTCTTATGACATGGGAGCTCTTAATACCCACCCTGACCTTTCTTTCTCTGACATCTACGAGAGGTGGGGCAGCACCAGACCAAACAGCCCACTGTGCATTGAGCTTTGTGGTGCAGGTCCACCCATGCACAGGTACACATAAAGAACAATGGTGGAAAAGACCTGGATGATCTGTTCAGGCGTTATTACCCAGGACCATCTGACTGGGCCTTCTCAGATGACAGGACTCACGGGCAGGAAAGCTGCTATTGCCACATCTCTATTCCCATTTAGCATTTATCAGAAGGAGAGTCAGGGGAAGGTCAGACTGTCACAGAGCCCAGAAATACTAGCAAGACTGTAGGTTCAAGGGACAGCAAACAGATGTAAGAACAATGGCCAACAAGATCAAAAACACTGATGGCAACTTATGCTGGTGAGGTTGTGGGGTAAAGGGAACACTCCTGCATTGCTGGTGGGAGTACAAGCTGGTACAGTCCCTTTGCATAACAGTATGGCGATTTCTCAGAAAATTAGGAAACAACCTTCCTCAAGACCCATCAATACCACTTTTGGGTATATATCCAAAGAATACTCAATTGTGCCACATGGACATGTGCTCAACTATGTTCATAGCAGCATTGTTTGTCATAGTCAGAACCTGGAAACAACCTAAATGCCCCTCGACTAAAGAATAGATAAGGAAAATGTAGTACATTTACAAAATGGAGTATTACACAATAGAAAAAAAAAACAACATTGAATTTTGCGGGCAAATGGATGGAACTAGAAAACATCATTTTGAGTGAGGTAACCTGAAGCCGCAGGGCGATTGGTAATGAAAAGTCCCCAGACTATCCTGATACAAAATATACAGCTTTAATAAACAGAAGTAAGACTTGCAACAGCTTACAACAGAATCCAAACGATCTGTCCGGAAGCAGGAGCCAGGTGAAAAGAGCTAGTGGAGTGTGCTTGCTAGGTTTATAGGCAGGCTTTAGCCTGAGGGCGGCACGCTCCCAAAACAGAATGTGATTGGTTGAACTCCCCTATCAGTAACCCAGACCCAGAAAGATAATTATCACATGTACTCACTCATAAGTCGTTTTTAAACATAAAGCAAAAAAATGTCCACGGAAATCAGGACCGCGAGGGGTGCAATCACCCACTGATACAAGGGAACTGATCTAATGAGAGTTCACCAAGGCCAGTTGGACTGGGACTGAATGAGCACATGATCCAACCAGATTCTCTGAATGTGGCCGGATCCTCTGAATGTGGCTGGCCCGGAGTCTTTCTGAAAAGCCATTGACAATGACACTGGGACTTGTTTCCTCTGCATATACTGGATTTTTGGGATCCAGTCTGTTTGGATACTCACCTTCCTGGACCTGGAGGGAGGGGGGAGGAATTTGAACTTCCCACAGGGCAGGAAACCCTGACTGCTCTTAGGGATGGAGAGGGAGGAGGAGAGGGAGTGGGGGGAGTGGGAGGGTGTTGGGAGGAGGGGCGGAAATGGAAACTATTATAATTTAATAAACTTAAAAAAATGTCCACAACTCACAATGCCAGGGAACCTAGACAACAATAACGACCCTAAGAGAGACATACATGGATCTAATCTACATGGGAAGTAGAAAAAGACAAGCTCTCCTGAGTAAATTGGGAGCATGGAAACCACGGGAGAGGGTGAAGGGGAGGAGAGAGGCAGGGAGGAAAGCAGAGAAAAATGTAGAGCTCAATAAAATCAACTTAAAATAAAAAGAACAATGGCCAAGGCGCAATCCTTCAAGCCTTCCTCTTCCCAACACATCACATGCTTTGGGAAGGGAAATCTGAGTGACAGTTTTAACATTCTATGTAAAAACATTTTTCACGGTAGCTGCCCTTTGTGACACACAGCCATCATTATTATTATTACTACTATTATTATTTTATGCCAAAGGGCTATCGCTTTCTACATCCATCATTTATATGAAGCCCAACCAGTGATGCAGTCCACATGAGTGCATTCTTGCTTCAGAGTTCTTGCTCACTACACTATTTAATTGATTTGCTAAAATGTCTAATCTAGGACTTATAAAACATATTTACAGCATGAATTAAAGCTTCTATTGCAACCCTCGGTTCGATTTTCATCTTGTACTAATTGTCAAGCGTATATATAGATTCTTACACATACATGCATGTAAAAGCTGAAATGTGAATTGTCTAGAAGATCAAGAAGATTGGTAAAATAGGAATGCAAATATGATACATAAATTTGCATATATACAATTGTGGAACCCACAATTTTGTATGAGAAATATATTCTAATAGCTAATTTTTAAACTGCTTACTGTTCCAATATTGTCATGCATTCATTTTAAATACAAACTTTGCCACTCCTGCCTAGACTGGCAGCCCATACAAAGTAGGTGCTCTTTAAGAATGGCATTTAAAACCTGCTTGTTTAATAGTACAAGTAAAGGATCACATGGAAATGAATTAGCACATAGTAGTTGCTCAATAAACTCTCATTATTAATATCCTTGCTGCCATTTGTAAGTATATGATTCCTAGAGGATCTAATAATTAATGAGCAAGTTCATTAAAGTCCACACAAACCCCTTCTGAGCAATCATTTCTACACCCTTCCCCATAGATTCTGTATTATGAGCTTGAGTTACCACGGAAATCAAACTATTCATTAATTTGCTCATTGCACAGTTAGGGACCACATGTAATTTGCTGCATATTTGAAAGCATGCTAGAGAATAAATGTTGATTAAGACGAATTTTGCACATACTACCATGTTATGAGGTCTGCTGGGACGGACAAGAGAGTCAGTTCACTGCCAAGGAGAGAACCAGCCTACAGAATGAGGTAGTTTCAATGGGAAAACTTAGGGACAATCGACCCGGGAGACGTTCCCCTCACCTTTTCTGCCAACCAGCCAAGATGTCTGATCTCACGACTGCCAGCAATGCCCGTCTTCCCCAGCTGTTCTCTGACGTCGGCAATGACTCGTGTCAGCAAGTCACTAACGTTGGTATGGATGGCACTGAACCAGGCTTGGGCAGTGGCGGAGTCCTTTGTCCTCAGGATCACTGTGTGCTTAGCATCCGGAGAGTGGATTTCAAGCTGCCTGGAGAAGCAAAGGGAGAGAGAAGGTGACCCGGGAGCTCCTGCTGCATCAAAAAGCTGCCGTTCTAAGGCGAACACCATGTTTATTCTCGTCGTTTACGTTCATGGCCACGCCTTCATTCAGGCATTCCTTTGTTCAGATCATCACTGACTGCTCAGGCACTCGTCTGTGCCTTCGGAGTACAGCATAACAGCTGATTGCAAACACCAAGTCCCCCAAATGAAGACTGTTTCAGCTTCTTGTGATGCAGCCGATTCTAAGATACTATTCATTCACTTGCAGAAGATTTTAGTATTGCCCCTACACCATCGCTGTTGTGGTAGCAAGTAGATTGTGGTGACCAACCACATTCTTAAACCCATTGCCCAGTGTTCGCCAATTAAGATATTTAAAAATAAAAATGACCAAACTTCGCATTCTATTCTCTTTTGTTTTTTTGAGATGGGGTCTCATGTAACTCAAACTAGTCCCCAAATTGCCAAGTAACTGAGGATGATCTTGAACTAACTCTCCTGCTGCCTGCTCTGCCCTTTCAAGTGCTAGGATTATAGGCTTATTCCACTACTCACCAGTTGTCAAAGTTTGTATTCTTTAGGAGCCTTGTCTGTGGCACACTTAAGTATCACTGCATCACTAGGCTCCTTCAGTGAAGGAGGGCGTGGTGTGAAAAAGGGGAGCAACGGTGTGAACAGAGATGGGCTAATCTTAGCACTTCTCGCAGTTAAAACGGAATGCCAGAGTTCCAAGTAGACCCTTCGAGTTATAGCATGAATAATCTGTCTAGAGTAAGTGTGATAATTGTGGGATGTTTCCAATGGGTCCTGGGAGGTCTGAATAAGAACGGGCCCCATAGGCTCAAATATTTAAAGGCTTAGTCACCAGAGAGTGGAGTTCTTTGGTAGGATTAGAAGGACGAGGAGGTATGGTCTTGTTGGTGTTCCTGGAGAAGAGGAGGTGGCAGCTGTGAAGCTAGAGTGTGCATTGCTGATAGTCCTGACCTTGCTGCTTATTGGCAGTATGTGGACTTTGGGACTTTGGATTAGAGTTGCAGCTGAACACTTTAAGCAGGACTTAATGGGCCACCCTAGTAGGAGGCATGGAAGACAGTGGTGCTAAGAGCAATGTAGATTCTGACAGTCCTGATCAAGAGGTTTCAGAGGGGAGGAATATTAGGAAGTGGCCTAGAGATCACTCTCGTGATATTTTTGGCAAGGAATGTGGCTGCTCTCTCCCCTTGTCCAAATAATCTACCAGAGGCTGAATTGAAGAAGAGATTTTCAGATAGCCTAGTCTCGACCGTACCATGTGGTTTTTAGTAAGGACTCTTACGCAGATCTGGAATGAAAGGGAGCAAACTGGATAAGAGAAATACAAAATGTACAGTTCGAGGAGAAAAGGAACACTGGAGAGTGCACTGGAGCTGAGTCCAGTGTCCAAGGAGATAAAAGGTTTAAAGGAAAGCCTGCTGCCAAATAGAAAAAAGGGAGGGGTGACCTTGAGACAAGACCCCACCCACTAAGTTTCCAACTTGTGAAAAGGAATTAACGTAAAGGCCAGGCAGCGAAGGAAACCATCCAAAACAGAACGCTGACACGGATGTAGCTGATCAAGGGGGCCACGTTCCAGCTCCAGCAAGCAACAGAACATGGCAGCTTTGTCCACATGGTCCTGGCTTTAGTGCCAGGGGTATAAGGAAAGGGTTATGAAATCCCTCCACAATGAGGAAAAGCTGGGGAGGCCAGGCGTGCGTCAGGGGTATCCTTGCACTCAGGCCCAGAGCGGCCACTGTGTGACGCTGTGGAGGTGCAGCCTGGATTGCCTTGGGGACCCCAGGATGTAGGACCTGAGAGAGCTGGGGATTGCCAGGGAGAGCTGCAGACCAAATAAGGAACTGGCCCAGGCGAGAGAAGTGCACTGCACTCAACAAAGCTGAAAGAAATTGGAACCCTTTAACATCAGACATGGAGGTGTAGAATTTGGAGTTTGCTCTGTTGGGTTTTGGTGTTGCTTTGGTCCAGAATTTCATCACCCTGCTCCCCTTCTCTTTTAGAGTGGTAATGTACATTCTGTGTCTGGGTGCACTGGAAGTACGCCTTCTGTTTCCGATTTTGATTTTGCAGGGCGTAACAGTTTAAAGAGCACCATGAGTCTCAGAAGAGACTTTGAACTTTGGATGTTTAAACAGTGTTGAGACTGTGACAGACGATGGGGACGCTTGAAGTTGAACTGAAAGCATTTTTGAATTATGCTATAGCCGCAGGCCTATAGGGGTCAGGAAGTGGAATGTGATGGTTTGAATAAAAATGGCCCCTATGGGCTCATGCATTTGAATGCTTAGTCACCAGAAAGTGGAACTCTGATAAGATTAGAAGGATTCAGAGATGTGGCCTTGTTGGTAGAAGTGTCATTGAGAGTAGGGGTAGGGTGAACATTTGAGGTTTCAAAGGCCCAGGTCAGACCCTGGTTCTCTCTGCCACTCTGGGGCCTGCAGATCAGAATGTAGCTCCCAGCTAACTGCTCTAGCACCCTGCTCCGTGATGATAACGGACTAAAATCCCCTGAAACCACAAGCGAGCCCCCTGCTAAAATTTTCTTTTATAAATGTTGCCTTGATCGTGGTGTCTCTTCACAGACGGAGAACAGTGACTAAGACAGTGACTAAGACTTTTAATTTGGTATTGTGAGGGAATTACAGGTTAATGTGGACATGCACCAATAAAGTATAGGAAGGCCAGGCCTGCCTTCCACTCAGTTTCCCCTGGTGATTTTATTTTACATACTACACGTTGATATCAAAATGAGGACACTGGCATTAGTACAGTGTATATGTCTATGCAGTTTTATTCTGTGTATATGTGTGTAAATACCAGTGTAATCCTGGTACAGGACAATTCAAGCACCGCAATGACTTCCCAGCGAGTTTCTCATCACTCTCCCTTCCACCACGTGGTCTCCTGCTCTGTATATTTAGTATAGTGATTTACTATTGCAAGAAGAATATTATATTTATTTTATTTACTGGTGTTGGTATTGGGCACCTCCACACAGAATTAAATTGTCCATTTACTAGCTTCCTTCCAGTGCTTAATAATTACACAGCTGTCCACCAAGAATTTACCATATTCCGGCAAAGTTTTTGATCCTTTAATACAACAATTAGTAGGATGTTCCCAATAATTCTGTGACTTATATTGTTAACCTATTTAACATAGTTGAAAATTGAAGTTTGGAAGGGCAGGGAAATAATTTACTCAAGGCTACACAGTTGGAGATTCTGGGATTCAGACACACGTGATTCTATGAATTTGCAAACAGATTACAGTACCTCGGCTGTAGATTAGGTAGCATCTGAGAGGGAGGTAACTATTAGCTTCCATAGCAGTCAGAAAACTGGTACTCACTGCCTGGGATGCAGCCAATAGTGCCCTACTTAGATACTGCCTTGAAAAAAAAAAACTATTTAGTAGATCACACGAAAGTTAGACATCTCAAGGCAACCTGGCCCCACCAACATTTGAAACTGATCTTTAGGAGAAAATCATTCAACTCGGAAACCTGAACTATAGAAAAGGAATGATTTGGAAAGTGGGATGTCTCTGAGGAGTTGAACAACAGTTAGTATTCTTGGTAAGAAATTTGAAGACAAGCCATAACAGCCTGAGGGTTTTATGTGATGAGACGGGTGTCGGGGTCGGGGGAATATCTGACAATGAAATCTGTGCCCACCCAGGAGAAAAACAATACTGTACCTCTTAGGGACTTTCCAAAGAGAGGCAGGAAGTCAACGGTGGGCATGGGATTCTAGAAGAAGTTGAGGAGCATGCTCAAATTGTCTTTCAACTTCTACCACTATTGTTCTAGAAAGTTAAAATGTACAAGCTCTTCACTTACAATATATTTTTTTTAAAAATCTGGGCGCATGTTTTAAATGTAATAACAGTTTGGGAAGTCATTGTGTGTGTGTGTGTGTGTGTGTGTGTGTGTGAGAGAGAGAGAGAGAGAGAGAGAGAGAGAGACAGACAGACAGACAGACAGACAGAGAGACAGAAGTGAGGAGGGAGAGAGACTGATGCCAAAAGAAAAGGAAAGAAACAGAGTAAGGGTGTTTTTATGTTGCCAGATGTCCCTAGGGAAACATGGAGGTCCATTTCTTTGGATTTTGACAGCCTTTATCAATATTAATAAATTTAAATAAACTTTAAAAACTGTAATACACAGAAAACTACACAGATTACAGGTACAGAGACTGATTTTTCTTTCTTCTTTATTTTTGGACACAGAGCCTTGCTATGTCAGTATCTGAGCTTGCAATCTTTCCTGCCTCGGCTTCCTGAATGCTGGGGTTACAGATGTGCACCCAATGTCCAACTTTTGCATATCTTCTGGGACGTGAATGTACACACGTAAATGCTAACTGGATGGAAAACTAAGCGGGACTAGGAAACTGAGGCACCCCAAAGTCCCCATATCCTCTGTCTCTCTCTAGTGACCATCCACTAAAGACATCCCAGCAGTCCCCATTGTCCTCTGTCTCCAGTGACTACCCACCAAAATATCTGCTCTAGACTGTGTTTGTCACCATAGCTGACTGGTTCCCGGATAAGGATGACAATTGTGCAGACACTTCTTTCCTGGTGCTGGGAACCAAACAGAATTCTTTTGCATGCTGAGTACATACTTTCTCCTTAAGCATGGTCCTCAGCCCTTAAAATAAATTTCTTTTTGAGACATAATCTCTATAAATTGACTAGGCTGGCTTAGAACTTGATATATACCTCATGTAAGCCTTGAACTCATTCTGTAGCCCAGACAGGCCTTGAACATGTGATCTTGTCGTTGTCTTCCAAATAGCATGCCTGTGCTGTCACTGCCTCTGAAAGAGTTTCCTGACCTATAAACCATGTTGCTGTCTGGACAGTGTGTGTATGTGTGGGGAGGGTAGAGAGGAGAAAGAAAGAGAAAAAGAAAGGGGAAGGGAAGGAGGGAGAGAAGAAAAGAGAGAGAGGAGAGGAGAGAGAGAGAGAATGGGAGGGGAGGGAAGGAATGTGAGAGATGGAGAAGGAGGGAGGGAAAAAAGAGATAAAGATAAATCCTAGAGTGTTTCTGGGGAAAAGTTCAAATACTGGGTCCCATTGTGTTCCCCAGTGGCTCTCAAAGTGTGGCCAAGTCAAAAAAAAAAATATGTGGCCAAGTCCAGTAGCACCAGCTTACTGAGAACTTCCTAGAAATAGACACTATTTGGTTCCCTTCTCAGCACTATTTAGGAATCCTGAAGGCAGCTCCCAGCAACCTGTCAGGAAAACTGGATGGAATTCTATTTGAGGAGGGGCCACTCTGTAGGCTTGTAAAAGTCTCAGTATAGCTGATGCCAGGTCCACTTGCTGAGGTGGACGTGCTGAATGGTGAGCTATTGATTGAATGATTGAATTAATGATTGAACTAATCAATCAGTCCTCAAATAAGGGGAGCAGAAGACCCAGAGCAAAAAAGAGGCCTGAAGATTTTATAGCCAAAGACAGTAGAAGTTCTCTATGAAAGGGTTCCTTAGAAACCTGAACTACATTTCATTTGAAACATCATTTAGTTAAATACAGATGTTGGAGCGTATCCCAGACTTAGCAAATGAAATTCTCCTGTGACTGAAGCCTGAGTGTATGCTTTAAAATGTCCCATGGATTATATGGACTAAACGGACAGCAGCCCCCTAAACCTAGGTTGCAGCCCTTTAAGAGATACGGTATCTCCACACAAGATTGGGCGTGTTCAGCGTGATGTGGGGAGACACAGCTAAAATTAAGGCCATTTGAGGGCTGGCACGGAGACCGAATACAGTCGAAGCTGCCTAAAATATGTGCATACACGAAGGCAAACTAAACAAAATTGCCAAATAATGGAGGAGACAGAGTACCAACTAAGCATCTCTTGTCACCAAATGACACTTCTGGCACTGGGATTGGGTTACATCTAAACTGAGTTGTTGATCAATAGGGTTCCATGGGAATCATCAAACAACCCAGGCTGTTGCCAAGGTTGCTGTCCACAAACTGACAGCAAGGCCCCATTGCTGAAGAAGACTCCTTGAACAGGGAAATATAGAGCTGGTGCCTACATATTGCCTTCACCTCTATGTTCTAGGCTTTGCTACAGCCAGGTACAGGAGAGTGCCCTGCAGGATCCAGAAAAGAAATGGAAACACAAAGCCAGCCACAAACCCTTTATCTATAATGGTGTCTGGCTGTCAGGGTATGCTAGGGCAATGCAGACACAAAGCTTATGGTTGTAACCAAACAATATTGGATTTGATTTAAGGCCCATTCCCAGTCCTGTTTGGATGATCAAGAACCAGAGACTATATTATATTATACATTATACATTATATATTTATCCCGTAGAAGTCTGTCTGTTTTCTAATAATAGACAGACAGGGAGTAGGTCCAAATGGGAGGAGAGATGGGGAGGAACTAGCAGGAATAGGGGAAGGGGAAACTGTAATCAAGATAAATTATGTGAGGAAAAAAATCTATTTTCAATAAAAGGGAAAAAGGCGAGGGCACTGCAGTATCTACAGGTGGCTTTCAGGACAGAGCCCATAGAAGCGAGGATGCTGGGAGACTCTGATGGTCTTATATTCAGGTGGCTTTCAGGACAGAGCCCATAGAAGTGAGGGTGTTGGGAGAGTATGATGGTCATCCACCACTGAGTTACAAGATCCTTCAAAACCAAGGGGTTTCCTTCACACGTTATTTCTCGGTCTCTGTGGGTTAGGAATTGGGGGTGGGCAGAGTGTTGTTTGGCTGAGTCAGACATAATCACAGATCTAATGATGGTGGTTGTCTTGCTATTAGGAGCGCCATGGCTCTGGGTACACAGCGGAACAAGGCAGGGATGCAGCTAGGTCCACTCAGAGTTGGCATTGGGGTGTTTTTTTTGTCATGCCCCCTTTCTTTCCTTCAGTCAGTTCAAGCTAGGATACTGTGAAATACAACTGGAAGTGATGACAGATGGGTGATTTAGTTTCTGTAAGCCTGGGATGTCTTCACCCTCTAAACAACAGCATAGATGGCAATTATGGTGAAACTGGTGATTCTGATGATAACAACTATAAACACCCTTCACAAGATGATTTTTGGGAACACTTTGTGACTGATAAGTCACATTAGCAATTATTGTTTACACTGGTACTATTTAAGATTCCTGACTTAGACTCTGGGAGGTGGTGACACACACCTTTAATTCCAATACTCAGGAGGCAGTGGTAGGTGGGGCTCTGAATTTGAGGCCAGCATGGTCCACAGAGTGTGTTCCAGGACTGCCAGGGAGGTTACACAGGTTTTGTTTGTCTCTAAAAACAAACAAAACCAACCAACCAACCAAACAAAAAAGATTTCTGACTTAGTAAGTGAGAAAGAAACCTGGTTAGTAAAGAAAAGATGCTTGTATTTTCTGTATATAGTGACATTTGTGTTAGCTTTCTCTTAACTAACATTATTCAAAAATTTAAAATCGTGTTGTTTATCTATCTATCTATCTATCTATCTATCTATCATCTGTCTGTCTATCTATCTATCTATCTATCTATCTATCTATCTATCTATCTATCTATCTATCTATCTATCGTGTGTTGGACAAATGCAAGCCACAGGGTATGTGTGGCGGTCAGAGGACAACTTGCAGGAGTCAGTTTTCTCTTTCTACCATGCAGGATCTGAGGATCAAACGTATCATCAGGCTTGATGGCAGGTGCCATTACCTGCAGGCCTTCTCGTCCACCCCCCTAACAAGATTACTATAGAGGTTAAGATAGGAAAAATAACACAAAACATCCTACCTAGCAAGTGTCTCAGATTACAAACTGAAATTCAAAGCAATGATTTTTTTTCTTTTTAAAGAAAATACAGGACCCCAGCACACCTACAAAGTATCTAAGGAGTGCCAGGTGGTATAAAACCCAGTGGGCTATTTGGTTCCTGTTTCCAAAAGCCATATCACCTACAGTGTGTTGATTAGTGTGTTGCCACAACGCAAGTCCAAGTATAACCTTAGACTGAACTTTTTGCAAAGGGAATCTCTGTAGGTATAATTCAGGCAAGATGATAGGCATTCTTTGATCGCATTAACTGCACCCTGGACTGCGTGGGTGGGTATAGTATCATAAGACACAGAAGAAGAGTGGTGTGTTGGCTCAGTGGGTCAAAGGTACTTACTATAAAGTCTGGCAAACTGAGTCAAACACGCACATGAGTCAAACACACACACACACACACACACACACACACACACACACACACACACACACACTAGCAATAATTAAAACCCAAAGAGGGACAGACAAGATGCAGAGACCGACAGCAAAGAAGGCGATGGAGAGATGCAGCAATATGGCAAGGTTTTAGGCATCCAACAGGGAGCTAGGAGTTAGAGATAGTACCTGTCTCCATCCTGTCCCCCAGAAGGATGCTGCTCTGTCAACACATTGATGTCAGGTCTCCAGATTCTGAAACCCCAGGTGCATCAGTTTCTATCACTTCCAACTACAAGTGATGCTTGCTTATATCACATGACCGTCTCCCTGCCCGTGGTAGGAGCAGGAAGGTTCTGAAGCTTAAAATCCATGGAAACCCAAAATAGGTCAGTGAGAACTTAGTCTGTCCCCACATTTAGACTTGCTGTCTTTTCAATAAAAATGACCATTTCCACTAACATCCTATCCTCTCAGACCAAAAGGAAAAAAGGGAATCCATTGGAAACAACCACAAACAGTCTTGGGAAAATGCTGGGTCATGGTAGGCCTCTACTCAGCCACTAAGCATTGCCTTCTACTTCCTTCTCCCAGGACAAAAAGAAGAAATGAGTCCTTTGCTCACTGTGAGTCCTACATATCTGGAACTGGGGATGAGGAAGGAGGAGGGAGCCGAGGAGCAATAAAGTCAGGAGGGCTGATGGGAGCTATTTTGAGCAAGCCAGTCTTTAATAACTCCTATTTTGTTCCCCAGTTGAACTGACCACTGCTTGATGAATTGTGTTTATCTGTAGTTCAGCGATAAAGTTCTCCTTTAATTCCCCGTTGAATAGAAATATTTAGGGCAACGCCACAGCTGCGTTTATTCTCACACTCTGCCACAGTTATGTAAACACCGCCTATGGAACTATTTCTGATAAAGGCCCCATACCAAGGCCGAGGAATTAGATGCTCATTCTAGATGTCTGCCAAGATGAGCAGTCTCGATCCAGCTTGGCACGGCCGTGAATGGTATCACAGCTTCTCAGAGATCATTTGGCAAACCTCAGGATAGAAGAAGCCCTTTCTTTCCTCGCTCTTGCAAAGCTTCCACGGAGCCAAACACTTCCCAGCATTCTCTACTTCTCTTGCTCAGAGACTGACACGTACAACTTGAGGTCTCCTCACACTAAATTAATTTAGTCAAAACAGAAGTTGCAACCTGAAAACTCCTCTGATGTGAAACTGGAGAAAACAAAGATGAAGCTATTTGCTTTTGACAGCCTTGAATCTCTAAGATGTAAACCACACAACCAATATGGCCGCTCCCAGGTCTCAGATCCATAGTTCCTCTGGCTTGGAGGAACTACTTACTAAAAGACAAATATATGGGTTACTCTCTCTGGATGCCAGAGTTTTGATTTATTTTTTGAAGGGACACTAGCCTATTTAAGCCTGTGGCTCTGGCAAGCCTTGTCCTTCTCCCTCATTCCCCCTGTCTTGCTAAATACTGTTAGATTACATTTGTAAACCTACCCACCAAGGTCTATTTCCTTATTTGGCCACGCCCTCCCACTGAGGCTGATCACCAAAGTCCAGCAATCAAAGTCCCCTTTAGCTCACCTACTTAACACACTGAATTAAAACTAAACCCTTCATTTTAATATGGGGTTTCCCTCTTTGACCTTTATAAACTGTCATTTTCCTACATATCAAGTCTGTCTGTTTTCTATCCAGAGGCAGTCCTTTGTCCCTCCAGGACAAATATCTGTGTTCTCTTCCCCTTCTCCTTCATGCCCTATCTCCTTTTAGACCTCCCCTTCTTCTCCTCTTAAAAATGACCCCTGCAAGGTCATTTGCTTCTGTTTTTCTGCCTGAGTCAGAAAGCCGCTGCTTTAACTTTTCTTCCCTGCTTAGTAAAGGATCTCTGTGAAAACAGGTGTTTGGGTGTGGTTTGTGCCTACTCAAGGGTTGGGAGGAAGCCCCCACTGTGCGAGGGGGTGTGCTTCTCTTGCTTAGAAACAGAGACTGAGGGGTAAAACTTGAGGTCTCCTTTTTATTTGAGGTCATTTACTGAGGTCATTTTTATTTCTACCTTTACACTTTTCTTCATTTCCCCAAAACAGTCTTTAATGTAACCAGACAGAGAGAGAGAGAAAGAGAGAGAGAGAGAGAATTTTCTATTTACTTTTTATTTTGATAAAGAAAGGCGTGTTTAGCAAGCTTTAACAAAGCCACCTGTGAAAAATGATTTCCGAAGTAAACAATAGAATTATGCTAAGAAATAAATGTATTTTATTCTTAGATAACACTAAACAGAAATAGGTGAAAATAATAAATATATATTATAGCTAAACGACTTAAAAGATAGATTTTTTTTTTTAAAGGAAGCAACAACATTGAAAATAAGGGCTGGTACTTGTTCTGTGGGGGTGCAAACCTCACCAAACAAACAACCACAAAAATAAGTTTTGACTTTTTTTTAGTCCATTCACCCAGCCACCGTAGGAACTGGGTCCTATCGTATCCACTCCATGGGTAAGATATTTTATCGTATGGTACTTACTCCTTGGGTAATAAGCGGCCTTTTGGAGGGGTAGGGTTATCTAGGCTCATCCAGTCGCTAACAAAGCACATTGTGCCTGGAGTCAAGGTCATCTGACTCTAAAGCCCATGCTTTAGTCATTATACTGGTATCATTTAAACACAGCAGTACCACAAAGGCTCATGGGTATACTAGGTATTTTCTTATTGCTCTGAACACGCATGTGACAAAGGCAAGTTAAAGGAAGAAGTGTGTGGTTTACAGTTCGAGTGGTAAAGCTATAGAAGGGTGAGGTGTCTGGTCACATCACATTTGAAGTCAGCAACCAGAGAGGGGTGGAGGTTTAAGCTTAGTCAGTGTCAATCAGTCCTCGATCCCTCACCAGGAAATGTTGCTCCCAGTATGCATTTGAGACAGATCTTCCCACCTACTTTCGCAGCTCCCTCCTAGACATGCAGAGTCTGTCTCCTTGGTGATTCTCGTCCTTGTCAAGTTGACAATCAGTATTAACTTTCACAATGGGTGAAAGGTTTAGTCACTATGTCACCTCAAGGTGCTCAGGATCTTAAAGAGAAGGAACTTTATTAGATTTTTTTTTTTAAGTTACGGGGAGTTTAGTTTCAAAGGGGATTGTGGGAGCTGGGTCTCTAAGTCTCTTTCTGTTTCATGGTTCATGTTTGCAGTTGCTCCATTACCTGCACCCACCATGAGGTGCCACCCTTGCCAGAGGTCAAGCAAACTGAGCTCTGACCTTGGATTTGAACCTCCAAGCTGTGAGCTAAATAATCTTTTTCTCTTAATAAATTTAATAGCTTCAAGCATTTTTGTAGTTGGCATTTTCTTTGGGCCACCAACCAGCTCCCAAGTAAAGACGCAGAGACTTATTAATTATGAATGCTGGTCTTAGTCTAGACTTGTCCCACTAGCTCTTTTAACTTAACCAGTTTCTATTCGTCTTTTTAATTTTTTTTTCATTCTGTATGCCCTATTTTCCTGCTTTCTTTGTATCTGGCTGGCTGGCCCCTGGCATCTCCCAAGCATCTCTTTTTTTTTTCTTCCTCTGCACCAAAATTCCTGCTCCTACTCACTCTCCCTGGGCAGAAATCCTGCCTATACCTCTTCCCTGGCTGTTGGCTATTCAATTTTTCATTAAACTAATCAGGTGCCTTAGGCAGGCCAGATAAACTGGAAGCACATCTTTACATAGTTAATCAAATGCAACACATCTCTACATAGTTAAATATTCTGCATTACAAACAAATGTAACATGTCTTTACATAGTTAAACAAACATTCTATTCCACAACACATTTTCGGAAACTGACTAGTACATGTCTCGTTCTTTGGAGGTTTATAAACATGCCTCATTTAAAAGGGTGAGGACTATGTTGTACCCTGTTTTCTGCTCTGCATCTTTGGAACACCACTCTGGTAAACTGGGAAAGTTTTCCAAATTACAAGTAGAGTTTCACCATGTCATATGGTGGAATTCAAGTTCTATTTTTCATTGCTGCCCGGGACCTGGGTCGTTCCTATAAACTAGCAATGCCAAGGAAGATGATTCTGTGACAAGGGAGAGCATCTCTGGGAAGATGTGGTGTGGAGACAGCCAGGTCTCAGTGACAGGGTTTGGTCAGTGCTACATGTCTGTGGGGCAAGCAGAAATGGCCATGTGAATTGTAAGAGGATTATAAGGTGGGGTGGCAACAGGGATGCTTTCACTAGCCCAGCTGTAG
Source organism: Myodes glareolus (assembly GCF_982192425.1). Lineage (NCBI taxonomy): Eukaryota > Metazoa > Chordata > Mammalia > Rodentia > Cricetidae > Myodes > Myodes glareolus. Next base: position 19,206,361 of record NC_142044.1, read on the forward strand.
TCATGAAATTGCCTGTTGCGCTTCTAAACATTGTTCTTGGAAATCTTCAGGAAATACAGGGGAACTCCAATCCCTTCCATCAGGCTTTATCCTGTTGTGGAAGTCTACACTCCCCAGCCAAGAATGTAGATTTAGGAAGCAGGTTGCTATGATGAAAGCTAATGAGACCATCTAAAGAATGTGTCAAGTGTGAGCAGTTAATAAGGGGGAAAAAAAGCCAGAGTTTGTGTTGTTTTTCACAAAATCCTATTTGGAAAACAGGTCATGCATGTTAATAGCCTTCCAAGCACTGAAGGAACCTGACAGTGTCTCTCATGTTGGCTAGATTCCCGCTTTAGAATGATGTACAAATTTATAAACAATGTGAAGCATTTCAACATGTTGACCTCCCCTTGGGAAGTTGTGTCCTCATCAAAAAAGGAAAGGAGTCGGCTAAAGTCAGAGCTAAAGAAAACATTCCACTTTCCCACTACCCATTTCATCAGTACTTTACAAAATAATCGGTGATTTGTTCTTGTTCAACTGGTTAGAAATCTTATTATACAGGTACAATGTCCGTGAAATACTTTGGCCTCTCGGTAACTTACACTGAGAAGTAATTTTCTCTACAGTTCAATCCAGAGTATAAACATCTGAGAGACCATTTCCTCATCTTTTGAATTAGATCTGTATTGAGCTAGGACAACTGAATTCAGCAAATGAAAATGTAAGATGCCTAGTTAAATGTGAGTGTCAGATAAACAAGGGATAATACTTACTGTATGTCCTAAGACATATAGAGTGATGGAGATGAAAAAGTACACAGATGAGAACATGAATAGAGAATAAAGCACAATCTTTTGGTAGATACACTATAGGGGCATAGAAGGGTTAAATGCCACGACACTGCCCGGGTTACTGGATTAGGTAATAAATGAAAGGCAACGACACTGATGACAAAAACTGAAAATGACCCAGATTTTGAGAGAATCAGCAATTCTCAATTAAAATGGTTACCCAACATTATGCTATTTATCAACCAATTTACCCCACATGATTTCGTTGGCCTAAAATAACCAATGTATGACCTTGTGGGCCTTCTCCAGATTAGGGGCTGAAGCAAACAGCCTTGCAGGTGTGGAAAGCAGGACAAACAAATCACACAAAGATAAGGGAACCAGGACAACTATTCCCAAGGGCAGATATTAGAGAGAATATCGCTGAATATCATCTAGTGCATTAGTGGAGGATTTTATTTTTAAAGAATGAGATTTGGCTGTCTAGATCAATTATCAAGTTCTAACAAAAGCATCCTTTCATTCATAAACAAACCAATTATTTTTCAAGGATCTGGGACCTTCCAGACCTGGCATTAAGTACATGGAGAGAGAACTCAGCATAGATATTATTTCTAAAACCAGTGAGATGACTTTCTATCCATCTGGCACCAGAAAACCGTTCTTATGTTTCCAAATAATGAGAGAGTATAAGGACACAGAATCTTGTGGCTCTCAACAAATTGCTGAAGCAATAATCAACCATGTGAAGCTGCCAGCTACTACATGCGGTAAGAAAGAGAAACTCTTTCCAACCATCCAGTTTGGTTTTTCTCAGGTCTTTTGTCACGGCAACTGAACACTGGTTCATTGCAGAAGTCAGCATTTGCTATCTTCAGGGTTCATGTGTTCCTCAACAAAGCTTTCTAGTGACTCCTACACCCAAGAGGAAGATGGTTCCAAGAGGACATCAAAGAGAAGGATATGGAAGAGAAGGAGGTGAAGATAGTTTACCCCATGAGGGGACCTGGGGAACTTGGAGTTTGGAAGTGAAAAACACCACGGGAAAGCTGTGTTAGCCATCGGGAGATTAATACAGAGGGAAAAGGAGAAACCAAAGCCACCCCGATTTCATGCATGAACCAATGAAAAGAACAAAAGTCAGAAGGAACCTTACGGAAAGTAGCAGTTAAAGGTACAAAGTCTCCATTCTGGAGGAGAGAGCTGGTTTATGTGTCATGTGTGCGGGCATGGAGCCCAGGTTTGGGGAATGAAGAAGGAGTGGAAACCCACAATGCACTGAATGTAAATTCAAGTTCATGATTTTCCAGGGGAGAGGCCCTCAGCTGGGGGCCAGGGCTACTTCCTGTGTTTGAAAGACTAACTGAAGTACTCTGCAGATGTTCCACTGTCAACGTCTTGATGACAATGACAGCTTCATAATTATCTCCTCTCTGGACGCCTTTGCTCAAAGGCACTTTGACCTCTCTTGTAGACAGCTGTAATCATTTTCATTACCTGGCAGATTTAAACAAGTGCAAACACATAAATCAACTACCCATACAAATTGCTGTTTTTCAAACCTGTATCTGAACTATCCAGACAAGTTTTATATCATTATGTGATTTTTGGGCTAGTTGTAAGAAAAGGCGAAAATCAGAATCATGCAAATGTTCATCTCACGGGTTTTAAAAGGTCACATGACACAGTAGTCAATCTTCTTTATTCTCCCAGTAAATGCCAAGGCATCAGACAAGTTGGGAAGAAAGGCAGTCCTTGTGGGAATCAGCATAATAATAATGGTGGGGTTCGGCTTGCATTATTTTATTTTGACTATATCAGATTTTTGTTTTGTCTTGTTCTAATGCATGAAGGTTGTAAGATGGAAAAATTGTAACGGGTGAAGGAAACTAACTTGAAGCTTTCTAATTCTTGATACCAGGGATATGCAGGGAAGAGACTAAGGACATGGTTTCTGCGCTTGTTGCCAGGGAGATCCTGGGATGTTCCCATGCCCACCTCTGCCTTGCAGAATCCCAAAGCATTTGTTCACTCTACATTTATCCCATGTGATTTTACTTCATATCCAACGTCATGCCTCAGGCAGTCTGCAAAGGGAGTGCTCACCAGTTAGCATGCTTTTGACCATCACTTACATATGCCCCATCCCAGCAAACAAACCAAAGATCAGCCTTGGGAGGAAGGCGAATATCCATCACCTTCCTTACAATCAACTCACTCACTAAAACATAGTCATCAAATGCCTACCCTCTGCTTGACAGCCTGCCAGGCACAAGGACATGAAGACAAACAGGGTTTGGCTTCAAGGTGTTTGCCATCCACAGAGTCTGGACAGGTTTGAGTCAATGACAGGCAAGGAACGCAATCGGTCCTATATGACGCAGTGGTTAATGTCCTTCAAGGAGACACTGACTTGGTCCCTGTGCTGACTACACGGTAAGGAATTCACCCTCTCTGCAGTTTCTCATTGAGAGACAAGGGAATTGCAGCTTCAGGAAGACAGTGATAGCAACAGTAGTGACCTCACAGCTCACTGAAGATAGAAGTGCAGACATTGGTTAACCCAATAAAGGACTAGAGGCAGAGGAGTGAGCGTCACAAGGAATGCAGTGTTCTGAGCCACAGACATTGTATATGTGTGCAACTGAATTGTGTATATGTGTGCAACTGAATTGTGTATATGTGTGCAACTGAGTTGTATATGCTAGAACCTTTGGGAAGTTCTTAGAAGTAAGCAGAAAAGATGGCAAGGAAATTGAGGGACCAGTGTTAGAGTTGGAAAGCACCTATGGGCAGAGTGCCATGGCTGAGCTTGGGATGCATGAGATCATGCCCAGAAAGACTGACTGGTAGAGAAAGAACAGAGACATAGAGAACATCTGGGACATCAATGAGACTGCCAGGGCCACAGCAGCAGAAAAACACACATTCCCTGGAAAAAGAGACAACGTTCTGCTATGGCCATTTGATTTCTGAATCAATTCTTGAGTCTGCTAAATATCCCCAAAACACCCATCCATGGACACAAGGTTTACATAGTAGATATGGGGAGGCAGGGAATGTAAATAAAGGACTAGAGATAGCCTGAGTCACATAGCAATGCCGAAGCAGATGGCACCGACTTGATCACAATATGCAGCAGTACAGGTGTGCCCCCTAAGTGTGGGCATCAAAGGAAGGAAAGGCAGGCTGAGCTTCTGAGACCTCTGAGACATGGCTGGCACAAGGAGGTGATTGCCACAAGTTGAGGAGGGAAAGAAGGCTGGATGGTGGAGACACTGGCTAGGAGCAGAAAGGCATGGATGTATGTTCAAGAAGAGAAAATTCATCCCATTCCACCTAGACAATGATTTCTATAACTTCAGTTAATTTTGAACAGCTTTGCTAAGGTGAAACTGAAATAAAGTCAGTTGTACACATTTTAAATGTGTATATGTAAAACTTTAAGCTGAGGAATCTCAGCAGTAGTGCCCCCCTCCCCCGCCGCCCCTGGGAACCGAGGACCTAACAACTACACATGCACATGCTAAAATGTTGGGAACTTTCCATCACCCTGAATCCTTGTGAGTGTTCTCCAAATAGAGCTCCATTCCTGAAACTGGGACAAGATAACCCACAGATTTCCACAGATGTTTTGACTCAGTCCCTGGGAAAAGGGCAACGTAACTCTCAAATGTTTTCTCTTACCTCATCTGATCTGGCAACTGCTCTCCAGCCAATTATTGGTAATAGCCCTTTAAATAAGCCAATCATAATAGTTAAAGAACAACTCCCAGACTCCCCCCTTGTTTCTGTGGCTTTTTGCTTTAAAAGTAGCCTGTATCAGCCATTTGGGGTCTTTCTGGCTTCTCGAATGCTGAAAAACCCTGTCATGACAAAATTAATAAAATCCTCATGCTTTTACATCAACTGTGGTGTGAAAGACGGTCTCTTGGGGACTCCTCCTGGTAGTTTGACTTCAGGGTCCAACATTTATATATACATGTATATGTATATGCACACACACACATATATGTATGTTTGTATGTATATAGTGCTTTACAGTGCCTTTACCCACACTTTTGCTTGCTGTAGATTAGCTCACATTTTATTTAATTTCAATAAATCAAAACCCAGAGTATAAGTTCATTCACACAGCTTGATTGTTCTGAGTTCTTTTATGTTGAGGCATGGCTAATACGTCCTTCCCTTTTGGTCACCAAGCACTAACCCTCCGTGTGAAAGCACTGTGACTTACCACTTGCCCTTGGCAGAACTTGCGAGTCTTTTCAAGTTTGGGAGCATCAAACTTGCTAGGGTTATTCTACTTTTAAACAGTTTCTGAGATATATGTATTTATTTTATTTTACATGCATGAGCTTTTGCTTGCATGGATATGTGTGCCATGTGAGGCTTGGTGCCCACGGTATGCAGAAGAGGCTTCAAATCCCTTGGAACTGGGCTTATGGATGGTTGGGAACTGCTATGTGGGTGCCAGGAACCAAACTCTGGGCTCTGCTATTGCTCTAATTTTTGTGTGCACAGTGATGAGCAATGAGAAGCATCTTTGCCCATTTGCGATGCACCTGTCATCTATGATGAAGTGTCTGGATGAGTATTTCCTCTTTTTTAAAAAAATGTGAGCATATGATTGGGTGTGTATATATGTGTGTGTGTGTGTGTGTATGTATGTGTATATATATATATATGTGTGTGTGTGTGTGTGTGTGTGTGTGTGTGCCATGTGCATGCAATGCCTGCTGAGGCCAGAAGAGGTTGTCAGAGCCCCTGGAATTTGAGTTATATGCAGTTGTTGACTCTGTGGGTGCTGGAAAACAAACCTGGATCCTTTGCAATATTCAAAGCACTCTTAACTGCTGAGATATGTTTCCAGACCCTATTGCTTCTTTTTAAAAGTTGCATTGGCTTTTTAATATTGGGTTTAGAAATTTATACACACACACACACACACACATACACACAAATATATGCACATATATGTATATGTGTGTACATAATAATGTATATCTATGCATACACATACATATGTATTTATTCTCACTTAGATACAATGAGCAGTGCTTGCAAATATTTTCTCTAAAATCTGTTTTAACACTTTAAAGGATTTTAAAATGTGATAATAAAGTATAATTTATCTACTTTTTTCTTTAGGTATATGCTTTGGTGCCACACCTAGAGCCTTTGTTAAACTCAGATTCAAAACATTTTCAGATTCAAATACAGTTTTCCAAGAGATCTCATGGTTATCGGTTTTACGTTTAGGTTGATGAAACATTAGAACCAACTCTTGTATGCAATACAAGCTGCAGACTTAAGTCCACTTTTGCATGTAGAGGTTCTGTTTTCACAGTAGTGTCTATTAGAAAGGTCACTCTGTCTCCACTGAAATGTCTTTTCAGCTCTTAGAAGTCAGTTGTCCATTTATGCCTGTGTCTATTTCTAAACTCCCAATTGGGATTCATCAACCAGTTTGTCTGTTTTAATGTCTAGACTCTACTGTATTAGTTACTTCAACTTTATAACAAATCTAGAATGATGTGTTTGACTCACAGCAAGAAGGAAAGAGTAGCCATCTTAATAGCCAGCCCATCTATTCTGCGTATCACCATTTCTACCTGACACCATTGTCTTCCTACTGGAAGTGTTTCTTTAATAGATCTGTCTGCTCTTTAAGCATCTGTAAGTCTGAATGTCTTTGTCTTACATTAGACTTTAGAAGGTTTGTTTGGGTACATCATTATTTTCATCCCCAGAAGCCTAATTTGGATTTCATTTTAAAAAATGACTTCGTGCTTTTATATAACGGAACAAGGGAACACTGTTGCCTCAATTGTTTTAATGTCCATTTTGGGTAATTCTAACATCCACGCCGTTCAAACCAGTCCTGGGTCAAGGTTAATTGATTGCTTTCCCCCTACATTGTGACTGTTCTTGCTTCTTTGCATGGCTGGTTATTTTTTAGTAGATACCACCCTTTGTGAATTTTAAATTATCCAGTGCTAGATATTTCTGTATTTCTAAAAATATTCTATAGTGCTCTTTCCCAGGACGCAACTACTTGGGGAGCATTTGATCTTCTCAGGAGTGCTTTTCAGATTGCCAGGCAGGGCCAGCATGGAGCTCTCCTGGGGTGGCATGGTCTCTCCTGCGGGGAGCCTTCTGTGAACTCTACTTAACACCCCGAGAGTTGTAACATTTGGGGGAGAAAGGCAGTGTTCCAGACCTAGAGTGCATCCCACTGACACATCTCGGTCATGTGTGTAGGAGTGTTTTCGTTCACCTTATGTTTTTATATATTTTATATTTTCTTTCACCTTACATTTCATCTTTCCTCACACGTGAGCTACAGACAACCGCTCTAAACTTCTAAAACCTTTGTATAATTCTGTCTCCTTTCTAGTATCTACCTCGTGAATATGAGCTGTTTGGTCTTCCTACATGCTGAGCCCTGTCTTGCCATCTCAGGGCTCGACTGCACATTCATTCCTCTCTTGGGGCCATGGCCTGGCAACTCATTGAAGGGACATGCGAGGGCAATCTTAAGAGCTCTTTCTCTCAGTCACCCAGACAAGATTTGACATTGCTCATTGCACATTTAACTTATTTCTGAATTTTTTTCAGGTAGGAAGGCAACTGCCTCTCTATCTCAGTCAGAGTAGAAGTCTTATTCTCACCTTTTAAGATAAGCCTTTAAGATACAAGCACGGCAGCCTTTGTGACCATGAAGGTATGACGATATTAGTTACCTAATTCGATTCCATTCACTTCAGGGCAGTTCGGAGGTATTACTGATGAGCTACTGTATACCTGGCACTGTGTCTATAAAGGTGAATCATCCCCAAAAGTCTCTGCATTCCTAGTACCCATTTACAAATACAGATAATTAAAAGGCACCAGCTACAGGGCTGGCATATTATCCATGCTTCTTTAATATTATCTCACTTCTGGTGCCCGCTAACAATGTCCTCTAATTTTGCATCAAGGACAACTGGAGGAAAGAAGAAACTCAAACCATGCCCTCTTACTAATTGTAAATAATCTTCCTAAAGACTTGGGGGGCAGAAGTTGAAATCTAGGGGAAAATACTTTATGCTGGTGAGCCGTTGATCTCACAACGGTAACACAAACATCAGAGAGGAGCAAATAAAGTTCCCTACAGTTCCACCCTGGATCTGAGAGATCAGCAGTAGGCTGGGGTGAGGCTAAGACACTGACGGCAATGTGGGGATAGATTTTCCGTCATGGTTCCAACTTTGCGATGGGCATTCCATAAAAGGTTTGAAGCAGTTTGTTGACTTTTCCTGAAGCCTGGCATTCTGCCTGGCTCTAGGCAAAGTGGATGCTTTCTGGGGGAGAGATCAGTTTTCCCATCTGCACCAAAGGAATGCTTTCTGATCGTTTGTTAAAGGTTTATTTCCCAGGCACTGAGTGAATTTAATTAATTCCCCCGTCACCATCTCTTTCGTAGTAAATTTCTCGCACATGTGAATTCACTGGGAAATTGGATTTCATCGCTACAAAACAACAACAACAAAAAGACATCCAACTAAAGGAGGAGAGATTAGTTTGGTGAAAGCCCCATGACCTAGTCAAAATGAAAATGCCTGTCAAACTGTAATGGGATGAATCATATTAAAATCTGATGCCACAGGCCTGGAGACTCAGCATTTCCTCCAGACCTCCAGGGAGTGTGGAGCTGATTCTCCCACAGCACACCTTTGGGGAGCAAAGTGCTATAAAAGGCAAGATGCCCTTCACTGTCTTATTTTGGTATGAGTCACTTTTGGAAACGGGAACTCCTTCTCCACTGGACCTCAGTTTAACCTATTATAAAATGCTCTCTGGCGAGCTCCTGAAACCGTAGTGTGATCTATAATGTATAAGTGGACCATCCCTATTGCTGTTCAATTCCCTCATCCTATTGGCAGACATTTATTAAGGAGGCATTAAAGTACTGGGTAATTACATATATACTCTCTCCAACCCAAGTATGAGAAATCAATTTAGAGAGAATCACACATTAATAATGCGATGTCGTGTGTACTATCAGAGCTGTTTAAGCAACAGGGAATTTAAGGGAACATGGAGTTCTGAAAATAGAGATTTTTTTTTTAAAAAAAACAGGCTTGACTTTTTTTTTTCTTTCCTCATATGAAACCATGATGTAGTAGCCACAGCTGGAGCTGTAGGGTAGAAACTTTTGTTGCGGCTTTTCACAAGATGGCCTGTGAGTTGCTATAGGGTGAGTCAGTAAGCATGATCTCTTTCCAGAGTTCAGTCTACAAACAGCAGGGAGGCTGGACAGTGTCAATATTCTGGATCTCTGCCTAGAGTCTGCAACGGAATCGCTAGAGGGCTTATTAGATACAGGTTACTGGGTCCCACTCCCAGACCTCCTGCCATGAATTTCCATTCTGTAATGAATTTCCATCATTGTTAGCATTGATGGCTGCCGGCCTGCATGCATGATTTCAGAATCACTTGAAGGCATTGTGTTCTGCTTCCAGGCACGACAATGAAAACATATGGTGTTGCACTTTGCAATGGACGATCAGAAGGTCATTCATGATTTGGTGGAGGAAATGGCCTTTCCTTCCTTTCCCTACACAGCAGGGTTAGGGGAACTTGGAAAGGATTTGAAGACAGGGTTCAGTGTGATGGTTCTGCGTCTGTGTTAGAGATAGACAGGGCTGGACTCAAACCCTGCCTGTCACTTACTGGTTTTGGTCTTAGTGTAGTAAGCAATAGGAACATGATATGAGTTCTGGAGATAGTAACAGGAACGATTCCATTTTGACCTAGGGAAGTAGAAACACTGCCTGATTTTGATGTTGTCAGCATGAGGACTGCTAACTGTCCGGGGTTTGTGTAGCAGATCTGTTAGGGGTTTGTTAGGGAAGCGGGTAGATAGCTCCAAGCCGAAGTCGCCAGAGTATCAAATCACACTTTGCTGTATTCAGTAATGAGCGTTTCCTGGTAAGCATGTATTTTATTACAGCTTGGTAAATGTAACCAAATTTAACAATCTCTGGGAGCCTGTGGATAATCCCCGCTCCGAAGCCAAAAAGACACCAGTTTCCAGTGGAAAAAACACGGTAGGTGTGAACTCGGAGCTCTAGAGCTACCTCCTTGTCGCTCTGTGGCAGTCCTGCACAGTCTTCTTTCATCTCTAGTGACTCTACAGTGCAGTGCCACACTGACTGTAGTGACAATGCAATTGGATTCTAATAAATAAAGACTGCCCAAAGATCTGAGAGTAAAACAGTTCCACTGGGCAGCCTTACAGACCAGATTATGGTAACACACACTTTTAATCCCAGTAGCCACCCTAGTTGCTATAGAAATCAGGTGGGGTACACCTTTAATCCCAGTAGCTACCTAGTTGCCATAGAAATCAGATGAGGCATGCCTTTAATCCCAGTTCTAGAAAAGATTATAAGATGGGAGGGGGTATAGCTCTCAGTCACGGTCTCATTCTGAGATTCCTGGAGGAAGGATCACCATTTCAGACTAAGGTCGAGTTAAGAGCCAGTGACTGGCTGTTTTGGGTCTCCAGGTTGAACCCCAATTTCTGACCCTGAGTTTTTATTAATCATGCTTCATTTGGTGTCCAACTTTTTGGAGTATGAATTCATAAAAAATGTCATTTGCCTGAGGCTTTTTAGCCACCAGCACAGGTCAGAGCTGGGATTGGAATTCCAGCTCTAGAAACTGGACCCAAACTTAGCCACCTGGGTTTGGAAGAAAAACTAGCACTCCCAGCTCCCATCTGCCCCGGCTTAGCTTCCATGCAAAGAAAAGGAAAGAAAATACACGGAGAATCTGAATATAGTGTATTATCATGTTCTCTTTGAACTGTTTGACTGCTGAAGAAGGAACAACAGCTGCTAAAAGATATTTGCTTATAAATGCTGCTGGGTTAATCCAACCTATATATTTTGAAAATGCCTTGACTTCAAAATTTAAGACAAAATGTATGTTACTTTGGAGAAGAGATCCTCCCCTACACACACACACACACACACACACACACACACACACACATGAAAAAAGAGACTGTGGATTCATTCTGGATTAAGAAAAAATTTGATTAAAACGACTTAACTTCAAAATTTAAGTCAAAATATATGTTATTTGGAGAAGAGGTTTCGCTTTTCTTTCCATAGGAAGTAAGAAGCTGTGGATTCATTCTTGGTTAAGAAAAATAAAGTTTGATCAAGAAAGGCCCCCCTGAAAAATCTCCTATAAGAGCAGATGGCCCAGATGATCCAATGTTTCAGAGGACCTCTGTTGAAGTTTCTTCTGAGTTCTACATCCAGAAGAGCCTCCAGACTGCAGGCCGAGATGATCCAGCCTCACAGAATACTCTAGTCAGGACTAGAATCATAATTTTAAATTTTCCTTTAGTCCCCATAAGATTATCAGCACCCCCAATCATCAGGAAGTAGCCTAGAAAACTACACCCATATTCCCCTATAAAACTTTAAGACAATTCTGAACCCTCTCAGCCTCCGTGCCATAGTGCTTACCCTCCTCCCCTGGGAACCAAGGACCTAACAACTACACATGCATGTATGTTCTCCAGAAATTGGGGCAAGATAACCTTTAAGATGTTGACTCAGTTCCTGAACAATTACCCATACATGTATGTTTTGATTCAGTCCCCTGGGAAACAAGGTCAAAATGACCTCTTACCTCATCTGATCTGGCAACAGCTCTCCAGCCAATTATTGGTAATAGCCCTTTCGAATAAGTCAATCATATTGGTCAAAGAAGAACCCCCCCTTGCTTCTGTGGCCTTCTCCTTTAAAAGTAGCCTGTACCAGCTATTCGAGGTCTCTCACCTTCCTGAATGCTGAGGGACCCTGTCATGACAGAATTAATAAAATCCTCATGCTTTTGCATCGACTGTGGTGTGAGGGGTGGTCTCTGGGGATGACTCCTCCTCAGTGTTTGTACACTAGGGTCAAACACCCCCAAAATGAATTATGGATATTTAATATGTTGGTTACAAGTTATTATGGATAGTAGTCAGGAAAAAAAGCTAAACAAAGGAGATTAGTTAGATTCAAGGTTCTGTTTTGAAAAAAAATAAAAGGCCAGGTGATGGTGGCACATGCCTTTAATCCCAGGATTTCGGGAGGGAGAAACAAGAGAATCTCTATGAGTTCAAAGTCAGCTACAGAGCAAGTTCCAGGATGGACTCCATAGCTACTGAGAAACCCTGTCTCAAAAAAAAACAAAACAACAAACAAACAAACAAGAACAAAGAAGGAGAGAGAAAGAAAAAAAGGAAAGGAAAAAAGGGGATATAAAGACGATAAGATAGAAAGGTAGATTATTGAATCTACTCTGAAAAGAAATAGGGAGGATATAGATATGACAAAATAAAAAGATAGATTATTGAATCTACTTTTTAAAAGCAACTATTAGTTTTAAATGTTTTACATTGGTTGTACTTTTGTATATTGTATACAAATTCTGTATATTGATACAAATTTGACATTAATTTTGTTAAAACAATTATACATACATTTCTAATCTGGTTCAAGGTATACAGTTCATTTAACAATGTAATGCAAATTTCTAGTCCTTGAAAATTATTATCAACTGTTTAGAATAATAAAGAAATATAGGTTAGCAGTTAATCACCTAGTATAATCGAACTTGTAGTCTCATTAGGTATGTTTTCAAGGTCAAACAAAGATATAATTTAGATAGATTGGTCATCTTCAAACATTTCAGAGATCTACAGAATATGACACTCAAGATGTTTTAATAACAGTAGAAAAAGACAAGATCTCCTGAGTAAATTGGGAGCATGGGGACCATGGGAGAAGGTAGAAGGGGAGGGGAGAAGAAAGAAGGGGAATGGTGAAAAATATATAGTTCAATAAAAACAATAAAATAAATAAAACTTGGAGGAAATAAAAAACCACATGCTTCAGTTAATTTATGGCACAAATAAAGAAATAAATGCCAACAAAACAAAAACATGTTTTAATAACCTAGGTTCTTCTTTTTTTTTTTTTGACAATGAAATGTGTCTGCTCCTGACAGCACCAATCTACTTCAGAGAAGATAATGAGCACTGAAAAAACTCCACTGGAGTTTATTTTCTTTGTGGTAAAAGTAAGCCACTGGGTATAAAATACTCGTGCCTGAACTGCTGACAGTATGCTGCCCTAAAAAGACAAGCAGGACACAAAATATTACAGAAAAGTCTGTCGGATATGTTAGGCCTGTAGGCTGAAGATGGATGCCCCAACATTAGCAGAGGAACTTTGGGTAACTTTCTGTCATTACTCATAGGTTTTGGAAGTTGCTTGTTTGTACTTCCTGCTTATTCAGTTAGTATTATTTCTTTCTTGGGTCTCTGAGGGAGTTGAAAATTAGATAGTTATAGTTTAGCAGACACAGAAAGGAAATTATGATAGAAAGTAAATTAGGTATAAGACTGTGGACTCACAAAGATAGAAATATTTCTCTGAATTTGTCAAATGCAAATGGACTAGACATTGTTGATGTATTTATTACCTGTATATATTGTATATAGTCATTGTATTAATTATTGTATATAATTTTCTTATATTAGTTATAGCCTTCTTTTTTAGACAAAAAGGGGAAATGCAGTGACATTTCGATTGTATTTTAATAAATAAAGACTGCCTGAAGATCTGAGAGTAAAACAGTCCCACTGGTCAGCCTTACAGATCCATTATGGTAGCACACACCTTTAATCCCAGTAGCCATAATGACATGCACCTTTAATCCCAGTAGCCACCCTAGTTGCCACAGAGATTGGGTGGTGGTGCCCGCCTTTAATCCCAGTGGTGCACACCTTTGATCTTAGCCCTGGAGAGGATTATAAAATGGGGGGGGGGTGGGGACAGCTCTGAGCCAGTCTCATTCTGAGATTCCTGGAGGCAGGATCGCCATTTCAGACTGAGGTCGAGGTAAAAATCAATGACTGACTGGTTTGGTTTTGGGATCTTCAGGTTGAACCCCAATTTCTAACACTAAGTTTTTATTAATCATGCTTCAATTAACCCTACACTCTACACCTGAGAAACTGAGATTTGACCTCCGGGAAGTGGATGAGGTTTTGTACTTTGGGGGTTTTGATTCTGCAGGATAATTCTAGAGGAGTATTTCTCATGTCTTTTCAATGACTAGAAGACCCCATGGAGAATTTGAAACAGATCCCCAGATCTCTTTTTTTGGGGTGGGGGGTTACAAGTCTGTGGGTTTGGAGTGGGACTGGAGTGGGGTGAAGAATCTGTAATTTTAACCATTGAATATCTCCCATTAACCAGATAAGTCTTCTTTGGGGGAAAATTTGGAATCACAATTTGGCTCAAACCCAGAAACTCAGAGTGAGATCTGGTTTAGAAATAGACTCTTCCCAGATAGAAACGGTTAAAATGAGGTAATTCTGAATGAGATGGGCCTGATTCAGTGCTGGAATCCTCAGGAGAAAGGAATAAGGCTTCCAAAGACACAGTTGGGGCAAGTTTGGAGGCACATGCTTGTAACCTCAGGACTCAGGACTGGCTAAGCAGAGGACAAAAAAGAGGCTAAACTGGGATATAGAGTGAATACTGTTTCAAACAACAATAAAAATAAATAACAGCAGTTAGAGAGAGAGAGAGAAAGAGAGAGAGAAACAAAGGGGAGTGAGGTGGAATGCACGTGTTGCAAGGAGGTTTGAGAAGCTGGAAAAGGCAAGGAAGATTCTTCCCCAGAGTCTTTCCAGGAAACACAGCTCTGCCAAAACTTTAATGTGAACTTCTAGCTTCCAGAGTTATGAGAGAACACACTCAGTTATTTTACAGTTCCCACTTGGTGATTATTTATTATAGAATCCCAGGAAAATAAATATACCTGCCACCTGGCAATTTCAGGGAAGCAATCTATAACTTAGATTGATATTTAAACACCCACACCCACATATAAACATATATTCATATGTTTATATATATATACACACATATATATAAACATATACATACACACATATATACTAGCAACAGTTGCTTCTGAGGAGTTGGACCAGGCTTTTGGATACTGTAAAGATAGACTTTTTTTTACTACCCATTGAAACATTTAAATCTTGAGCTATGTGCAACTGTTACTGTTACGGTTTAAGTCTGTGTTATAGCTGGTAACCAGCTTGTAGAACTGTTTTGAAGGCTGTGGCGGCTTTAAGAGGTGGGGCCTGGTTGCTGGAACTAGGGCACAGGAGGTGAGCTTTGAATTTTATACTCAACCCTAGTCCCAACTCTTCCCTGCTTTCTGGTTGGCTACCATATGAGAAGTCTCCATCACACGGGACCAGTGTCATATGCTCTGCCATGCTTCCCTGCTGTGACGGACTGGATTGAGCTCTCTCTGAAATTGAGCCAACACAAAGTTTTCTCCTCTAAGATATTTTTCTCAGGTATCCTGTCATAATGATGAGAAAGTAACACAATTTTTATTGAAGAAAGAAATATATCATTAAATATTTTAAAGTGATCTTCTAAGGCAATATAGAGTTTACTTGGGTCAAGGACCATCAGCTTATCACTTCAGCAAAGCAATAAGCAAATCATAAAAGGCAATATCTTGAGGTCTCATGCAAAAAGGTGATTCCAAGCATGAGTCTTGAGGGTCAGGGTAGCTTAAGACATGGACTGTAAAGTTTTTATGGTGAGAATAGAGCTCTTATGAGACAGCAAAGGTGAGAATCTTTTACTTATTAGGATAAGAACAGGGGACCCACACATCTCAACCTTGTGTCCAGAGACATACTGAAGTAAGTAAAACAACTAGTTTCTTTTGTTGTTTGTTTGCTTGTTTTTGTTTGTCAACTTGATCTAAGTTACAGTCATCTGAGAGGAGAGAACTTCAGTTGAGAAAATGCCTCTATAAGATCAGGCTGTAGGCAAACCTATAAGGCATTTTCTTAATTAGTGATTGATGGTGGGTGGTTGGGGGGGGTAGTCCAGTGCATTGTGGGAGGTGTCATCGTTGGCTGATGGTCCTGAGTTCTCTAAGAAGGCAGGCTGAGAAAACTACGAGGAGCAAGTCAATAAGCAGCACCCCTCCATGGCCTCTGCATCAGTTCCTACCTCCAGGTTTCTCCACTTGCATTTGCTCATCGTGTTTCGTCATAGCAGTAATAACCCTACAACATTTCTTATAAAAGTAATGGGAGTCATTCATTCCATTTAATGCAATATTTGTTGAACATTCTTTGGGTAGCGGGCAGTAGAGATAGAGGAAAACCAAATGAGTCCATGACTTAACCTCGAGCTATTTGCCTGTATGCAAATAGCTCCCATTCCTTGCACTTTTGCCGACTCTGCTCAGTATTATGGTGTCTGTGACATATGGCATTTGCCAATAGGATGCAGCCAGAAGAGGCGAGGGGCAGGAGGAAGGGGTGGTAGCTCCTCTCTTCACTTAGTCACCTCAGATGATGACTCAGGCAGCCTCTGCGTGTTGTCCACAGCCGGAGTAGAAGGACAGCTAAGCAACAGGGCACCGACCGGTAGACTCTCAGAAGCGTTTCCAGCCAGACTCCTCTAGCTTGACTACAGCTATGGGCTCCATGGCCTCCTCAAAGAGAAAGAGCGCCGTCTCCCGCAAGGTCAACATCATCGGAAGCTCTCCTCCCATCAACCTTTCTTGGCTGGAGTTGAAGGAGCTTCAGCAGAAGCGATTCCAAGCTGAAGACTGCAAGTATCACTCACCATCAGAAGCTGCCACTCTACCCACATGTAAAGGTGGAGGCCATTTACACCCTCGCTCACAATGAGGTCAATAAAGTCAGTTTTCATTCTCTTGGAAAATAGAATTGAACGTGTAACCCTGTGGCCATAGCACAGGGGATTTCTTTCCCTCCGCATAATGGTGCCTTGTGATTTTTTTTTTTTTTGCCAACTACTAAGCTGACTTGGGCAATCACTGTAAAGAATTGTCCACCTCGGGACAGATCTGGGCTATTTCAGGGAGTTTCTAAGGTGCCACAAAGCTCACAGGTACAGAAACAGATGGTACTTGCTTGGCACTGCACATGTTATCTTGTAGCTTAGAGGAATGCTGAGCAAAGCCCGAGACACTCATTAGGATGGTGTGGGTCTTCCTCGTGTGCTTTTGCAACTCAACAGTCCATTCATCCTTAGAGAGGATTCAGTGTCTACTCTGCACCAGGTCCTGGGATGGGTGCTGGAGGGACGGCATGATGTGGAGAAACAAAGCTGCTACCCTCACCGAGCTCATGAGAAATACAGATGTCAATCAAATGAAACCATGGGCAACCATCACCCACAGCATGGGAACAGCTGCGCTTGGTTGACACATTGACACTCCAGTCAGAGAAACTCACACCACCTTTTTGCTGAACAGCATTAGGCTGTGGATTTTTCTCTTTTTTAGTCGGCATTTTAAAAGTTTTGGCAGTTCCATAGATGTATACCGTGAATGTGGATCGTGTCCCCCATTACCCCCTCTTGTCACCCTCCCACCCAACATCCCAAGTCGTCCTCCTCCTACCTCTGCAGCACTTCTTTCTCAAAGTTCTGACCCATTTGTGCTTGAGTAGGGTGCTCAGATGAGGTTATTCCCCAGATTATGGGCAACTTGATCCCTATCTGATGAAATGCTTCCCCTTCCCCCAGACCCTATTAATTGCCAATAGCTCCCCAAGAAAGAATGAAGCCCCATAGTTATCTCCATCCACGATGGGATGTTGGTGGGCCCAAGAGTCTGCAGTTTTGGACTAGTAATCATAGCTATTTTGAATTCATGGGTACAATAGCTGCGTGTTGTCCAGAAGAAAACATTATACTGTGGGGTTTATATGGCTCCCAGAGATAGAGTGACCATTTGCAGGCTACTGGAAAAAGTTATGTTTCTTTTAACTTACATTCTTATATGTTATTGAATACGATGACATCCATTATCTCTCTTTACCATTACATCAATACTGCAATGATGAGATTCTTTTAAAAAGAAAACCCTGATAATTATTATAATGGAAGTCAACTCAGGTAAAAATACGAGAGAAACGGCAGAAAGAAACAAGAAAGCAAAACGTTTCAATATTCTGTTCTTATTAAAGATTGATGGCCCTTAATGGAATTCATGGAACATGAGAGCAGAAGAGAAGCTTATTGGAGGGGAGGACAGAGACGAGCAAAGGGGGGCAGGGAAGTGGAGGAGGGCACACACTCTAAAGCCATAGCTGTATGACAGTGCTGGAATAAAGCACACCGCTTCATATGCTAACTTAGAGTAAAATCATCGTTGCTCTTGCCTTCAAATACAGGTATACAGGTTAGGGAGGCAGAAGAGATGCTGCAAACACGCAGACACGTTTCCGTGTCTTAGCTGTGGCAGAAGCTAGCTATGTTATTGTTGCACCTACATTTGCTGGGGCAGACAGAGGCATTGGTTCTTGGTAAACAAAGATGTTCTCTCTGGACCCAGGGGGAAAGACTTTCAGCTACAAACAGCAGCAGCCTCTAAAAGCAACTACTACAGTTGCGGTAGCAAAATACACCTTTAGCGTGTTCTAAATGTGAAAAGACCCAGTGGCCCAACCTCTGGCATCTTTGGGCCACACTGCTTCACTTGAATGACTCTAGCAGTTTAAAGCTTACATTTTAAACCTTATAGAATGAGGAAAAGAGAAAAAAACCTGCCATCTGCCATATCATTAGCTGTATAGCACTTCTTAGTGAAAATCAAATAACTTGATTGAACTCTTAGTATAAACATAAGATGGCAGTGCTGATGGCGTGGTCATGATGTCTGTGTTTATGGTGTGCTACTGAATGATCACGAGATCTCCATCAGTTAGTATAACCCAGGTCCATGAAACAGCATGTTATGTGTTCCAAACGTGCTTTGAGATGGCTGGGGCAGGGATCTGCTTCACTAGGTTGGCTGAAGATTCAGGCTGAGGGAAGAGTTTGACATTGTGACACTGTAGTCTCCAGAACATACGTGCTCATCTTTGTGGCAGACCAGAAAGGGCAAAGCCCACCTCTGTTCGTGTTTCATCGGCCAGAATTAGTGAGAGACCCGATGTCATGGTTTGAGTAGTTTTTCTGGCAAACTGTGATTGGCTTCAGAGGTGCTACTGATTATTATGGTTCATATGGCTCCCATGGGCTCCCATGTTTGGATACTTTGTCCCTAGCTGGTGGAACTGTTTGAGAAGGATTAGGAGGTATGGTCTTGTTGGAGGAGGTTTGTCACTCACGGTGGGCTTTGATGTTTAAAAAGCCCACACCATTTCCAGTTAGACTCTTTCTCTTTGCTAACTAAGACAGTAAAGTCTTCTCCATTCCTTCTGAGTTTTTGAGGGTGACCAGTTCCTTGTATGACATCCCTTATCGCTTAGGTCACATGACTACTTTCCCTTCCCTCACTGTAACCTGGTTGAAGAGATTCACTGACTACTATTCCATAGGTTAGTTCTAGCAAATTTCCATCTAGAACGTTAAGTTGTTGAAAGGAGTAAACTTGTATCTCTGGGGACCCTATGATGAATCTGAAATAATTGCAAGTATAAGTTTTCTTGAAGTTCAGGAATTAGGGTTTAAAACTCATGTCAAACGCATGCGGCAATGATTTCTGTTCTACCAGCACTCAGAGTGAAGTGTCCGTGCCTCAAAAGCACCCCTTATTTGGTTCATTCCACTGCTTTCTCTATTTCCTGGTAAAATTCATCTTATTCACTCATGGACTTCGAGAGACACGTAGACAGACAATTCTGAAAAGCCAGACTCCATAATGCCCATCTGACTGATGGGCAGATTCGGGCTCAGAGATGTAAAATAAAGTATTCATGATTACAAACAGTTGCAACCCAAACCTCTGTCCTTCTGTTTTCAAAACGAAATCTGCTTTCTTTACAACACAGCAGGGTCAGACAGCTAAGTGAGCGGTGATTCTCAGCTGTTAAGAACACCAGTTTTAATGGCATTTTCTGACTTCAGTTAGTTCAATCCTTGTTGGTTCTAGTTAGTTCTTTGTTCTTCCGTGGATTCAAACATTATAAGTGCCTGACTCAAAATAGAACAGTTGATCCCCCCAGAAGGATACAGAAGAGAAGGAGGTTGGAGTGGCGACATCTGTAGAACAGGATAGAAATGATCAAAGCACACGTTCTGTGTTGCTGGCTGTGCACGCGCATCACCTTGACAGCTCAGCACCCACGTACGGCAAGAGTGGGTCTGAAAACCTGGGAAGCTGGCGGGACTGGTGGAGTCCTCTGATATCAGCAGTGAACTCCTCTGATATCTGCATTCAAATTTCCATACTGGCTCAGGCCCCCTGCTTGTTATGACCCACTTGTCTTCCCATCTGACAGCAGAGTATAAGACTGTGCCGTCAAAACGCATTGGGTATATTTCTATATGACCGTATGTGGCCCTGGTAGGCTTCTACACCTCTGTGTGCGGTAGCATCGTGATTCAAAGCCTACACCTGTGCCTACCGGAGAAAAGAATGATGCTGTTTGCAAACTGACCCCATTCTTCAGAGTGTCAGCTTCACAGATGCAAGATCAGACAGAAATTGATAAAACCGTGCTGGGGTTTTCAAGGACTGAAACCACGTTTTATAATTGTTAATTCATTTAAAAAAAAAAAAGCAAACCAGGCTTCTCTTATCCAACATTTGTCACAAACTAAAAAATTCTTAACATTTCTTCACACTAGAAGGATCTTTTGATATTCTGAGCAGTGAAAGATCATTTATTTTCTACGAAAAGGGAAACAAGACGAGATGACACTTGCTAAGTGTTTACGGTATGCTGTGCGCGAGACAAACGCCGTCTTATTTAATTTAGCTATGGTACATACATAGCGGCATTATCAACCCTTACTCCACATTAAAAACCAATTCCAAGAAGCGAATGGCTATAAGTTACTCAATGATAATAAATGAAGCAGCAAGTGCTCAAGCCTGGGTTGACCTGGCCTCAAAGTTAATCATCTTTTCATAACTCTACAATGCAAGAGATTTAAAAAAAATATTGTCTGACCTCTTGAGAAAATAGCTCCATGAGTTTCCAGTTTTGGATCTAGTGTTTCGTTTCCAGGTAACAGGAGAAAACATTTTCCAGTGGGCTGAATGTTTAATCATACGGTGATAAAAACTAGTAGCAGTACTTGGCGTTTACTATGTGTTCCATAACAGAGATGGGGAGAGCGCTTTATTCCAGATGGAAAAAGAAAGCACACCACACTGGGAGAAGGGGTGCATAATTTGTCACTTTACAGGAAAGTGGATTAGTACTAAGTTTTGTGGCTGAGAGGTTTGGCTTGAATTGATGCATCATGGCTGGGCTTATACACCCTTCTCCTTCCATGTCTCTCTTGCCAGGTCATCCCTTTTGGTGGATATTTCACTATCAAAGCCAGCTTGGTGTGGTGACCACAACCTTCTTAGCTGTGTCTTCAGCTGTGTGTGGCTTTGTGACGATGGATAAGTTCCTTTTCTTAGATCTCTTTCCTAGAGTACAGTAGACCACTCCAAACCCATTTAGAATTCGGGGACCCTGACCACTCCCTGCTATATGACCATTCCTATAACTTCCAGTTTACCCCAAATTGACCATCTTATCTTCCAAGCCTTTTGATGGTCTGATTCCCATCACTGTGGTTAAAATAAATCTTTTTTTGTTGTTGTTCTTAAGAAGGGTTCTAGCCAGACGTGGTAGTACACATCTTTAATCCTAGCACTCAGGAGGTTGAGGCAGATGACTCTCTGAATTTGAGGCCAGGATTGCACAGAGGAACTCTGGATAGACAGACGATAGATAGACAGATAGATAGATAGATAGATAGATAGATAGATAGATAGATAGATAGATAGATAGATCGATCTCATTTAGCCCAGGTTAGCCTGAACTATGTAACTTGAAGCTGGAATTGAACTCCTGATCTTTCGGCCCTCATTGCCCAAGTGCTAAGATTACATTCTTCACCACACCCAGCTTTAAAAGAAATCCTGCCGAAACTCTACTGGGGGTGTGACTTCCTGTTATGAAACAGCATACTACGTATAGTGAGTTGAAGCTGTCCATGGTGATGTCGTCAATGAAGTTAGTATTTAGGCCAATCCCATGCGCTTATCCACTAATGAACATATGGATTGCCTGTATCAGACTATCATCAAAGAGGCAGAATTCAATACCTTTCTTTGTTTTCTGAGACATGGTCTCACTCTAAATGTGCTATATACTTATGATTTTTTTTTTTAAAAAAATTGTTTTGCTTCCTTTATCCTTCTTTGCCTTGCTCTGGGTTCTGAGTGCCCAGATTCTATGGACTAAATAATGGTATGGCGGCTTCCTGGGCTCTATTTCATTTGTGTGTAGCTGCTTGGAAGCACTAACAGGTGATGAGGAACAAAAGGTGGGGATGCTAGAGCAGTAGTTTGTCCTTGACCCCAGATGGGGCTCTCCTGGTCCAGAGCAGTAGCCTCCCAAGCCTAGGAGAGGGACCAGCTTCTTCCTGCTGCTAAGATCTGGATGTGCATTGGTTCTTTCAGTACAGTTGCCTCCTGTCTTATTCAAGTAGGTATCACTTGTTCTGGTGAGGCAACAGAGGATTGGGGTTTACATACAGAGACCTCGTTCAGGTAACCTTGAGTGCCGTTTAGTGAACCCTTCAAGGATGACTCCTGCATCCTAGGATTGCCCTTCTGAATTTAATGAATCTAATGCTACTGTTAGATCTGAAATACATGCCAAAGCAGAACATGACATATAGCATAGAACTTGAAAAACAAAGCTATTTCGGAGTTGAAACTTAAAGAGACAGAGAAAGTCGGGTATGGTGGCACACTCACATCATCTCAGCACACAAGGTGAGAACGCAACAAGTTCAAGGCCAGCCTGGCCACAAAATGAAAGTCTGTTCCCAAAACCAAACGTGAATCAAACAACAAAACTCATTCAATGGGCCAGCAGCATCAAACTCCCATTTGAGAGCGTTATTTAGGGACGAAGGTGGCGCCAACTTTACATGTTCGGGCAGGAAAGTCTAAATGCATCCACAGCGATCTGTGTCCCACCGCTTTCCCCATTAAGGAAAATAAATTTCTGCATATGCGGAAAGAGGGAACAAAGTACGTGAACCCCCATCCCGCTGTTGACTCACCGGCACAGGTGGTACCTGCGCGAAGAGAGGATGGCTGCAGAAGGCTGCGGGTTATTTTCAGAGTCCCCATTATCTCAGCTGGAAAACCCTAGTGCAGCGATTTGCAAACCAAATGGAGTTCAATTAATGGATCAAGAGCAAAGGGACAAGACCTGTATTTTGAGAGTCAACATTAGCAGAAATCCTAGAGCGCCCAGATGGCCAAGTTCAACCTCTCCGAGAGCTCTGACACCAGGGGAAACTGAAAATTTCCTGGAAGGGGGTACTTACTATACAGGAATGAACGCAAATGAACTCATGTGGACCGGTGGACCCGGAGGCCTGCATTTTGATGAAATCATGGAATCTTGCTTGGTGAAGCCTCTGAACTCTTTCTCATGGCAAACCAGAGATCATTGTCAGCCACTGCTCACTTGTACGGAAACCTTACAAATTCATATCTTGCTGATTAAAAATGTATGCTAATAGTGTGGATGCCAAAGTTCATTTATGAAGGAAATAGATTTTTCTTAAAAAATAACGGGACTCGGAAATGTTTTTAAGCTCATTAAATTGAACCTTTTGTGCGCTTGTTGTATATACAGATATGCAAATTCTGCTAAGATTTTTGTTGAACAAAGCCCAGGGTGACTTGGTCATTCATGTTAACCTCTCCGTCCTAAGAGCCCAGTAAAGTAGGTCTAAATGCTCACAGGAGGAAACAGGTAATATTTCAATAGGCGTTGGAAGGGCAGGCAGCAGTGAATGAGGCAAATGACTCTTCAGAGTGGAGGAAGACTAGAGGGAGCTAAAAGCTAAAGCACACACAGAAAGGATGCCAGCTAGGAGTATTGGGGCTGCATGACCGAGAACCTCCCAAGAGGATTAGGGCTGAAAATAGGAGTCCTCAGTACGTTCTATATGCTAAATGTTGGGACTTTCAGAACGATGACAGACAGGTGGTTTCTCACTCTCCATTCCCCATCCACACCCAAAGAAAGAGTAGGTGATTCATTCTGGAGTGAATGAATAGATGCAGAAAAAAAAAATCTTCTAAACACATACATGTCAGAATCAGAGGTATCAGAGGTAACCTCTTCTACATCTCTATGGACGCACACGAGCTTTAATAGGCTTCTTAGTCTCCTTCCATCTAAATAATGAACAGATAACAAGGGATCAGCAGATATTGAGGAAAGCCTCTGACAGGAAAGATGAAAATGCTTTCAAAGCCATCAACGAACAGAAAAAAGGACCAAAGAGTACAGCAAAAACTCAGCTAATTAACAGTCTCTGAGAGCTAACAGAAAACGTGCTGGGGACAGAACAAGAAGAAAGTTCTATGCAAAGGGAACACCAGACAGCAGAAAGCGCCACACTCTGATGCTAGAATGTAAACAAAGTGTACTTAAATGTAAAATCCCAGTTCAAATGATGTGACAGAGCCATAAGAATCGCCCAGAAAACTTAAGCAGGAGCTCTAGCATCCTGAGATGTAAAGAGTGATTGTCAGAATGGGGGAAGGGGGAACACTAGCAGCTCCCAGTTGCTAGGGACACTAACAACTGAGTAATGCCAGCAGATTCCTAGGATTTCAGATGGGGACTGCTAGAGAGGCCATAAAACAAATGATGAATAACTGCTACTTAGAAACCAATCTTTTAACTCCAATCTATTTTAAACTGCCTGTTTTTATTAGTCCCATCATTTTTGTACGCATGTGGTGTTAGTGGGCATAGGTGTTTGTGTGCAGAGTGGGCACCTATATATACATATGTGTACATTCGTATGTGTAGAGTCCAGAGATCAATGCCAGACGTCTTCATCAGCTACCCTCTACAGTTCCCCTTCTATTTTATTTTTATATAAATACAGCCACACTTACACTTGATGCATTACCCTTTTTTTTCTCCAGCGACAAAATATTTCACTTGGTTTTGTCTAGGTGATGAGCAATTTGGTAGATGGGCAGCTGGTAGACAGGAGATAAGCAGATGATAAAAAAAGATAAATATGCAGGGCCAAATGGTAGTTTCAGAGGTAGAGAAAAGTGCACAATTTTAGATCAAATATGTTACTTTTCAACAATAAGATAGTGATGGTTTTGAAGTAAAGATCTTGATATTTTACCCATACTGGTCTCCAATTCCTGAGCTCAAATAATCCCCCTGCCTCAACTTCTTTTGTATCTAGGACTGAAGACATGAATGAATTAATTTTAGCTTTAAATGTTAAATATTTAACTTATTCTTTAGGCTGCAATTGAAAAATTATAACATTATTCTTTTTTATTTTATTAAAAATATTTTTTCACACAGTATGTTCTGATTATGGTTTCCTTCCCCCTGCTCCTCCTAGTTCTTCCCTACTTTCCCTCCCATCTGGCTCAACATCCTTTCTGTCTTTGGTTAGAAAGCAAACAAGCATCTGAGGAATAGTGATGAAATACAATAGAATATAGTAAGATAAAAAGAAAACAACGAATTGGAATCTAGCAAAACAACCAAACAAGAGAAAGAATCAAAGACAAAGAATATTGACTCATACGATTGAGTGTGTGTGTGTGTGTGTGTGTGTGTGTGTGTGTAAAACCAAGTACAAGGAACTCCACTAGCATGCTTCAGGAAGATTCTGGATAAAGAGCCTGAAAAAAAATACATCGTCTCCACAGAGACAGAAACCACTTTGCCATCAATGCCTGGACCTATAACTAAAGGATATTAAGAACTGTTTGTTTGAGTTTGAAGACAATTGTAATTTTTGCAGAAAGTGGAAAATCCATACAAGAGTCACAAAGGAGCCAGGGGTTTGAATGCTGAAGTGCTGAATATTTGAAGTGGCCATGAGGTATTTCTTAGAAAGTGGGGTGGGGGGTGACAGTGGGTAGCAGAGGGAGGGAGGAAGTCTTAGGTTGAGGACTTGGGATTTAATTTTATTCTTTGTACTGGGGATCAGACTGAGGTCCTCATATATATGAGGGTAAGCAATCTTTTACTGAGCCATGTCCCTAGGTCTTTTTTAAGTTTTCTATTTGGAGTCAGGGTCTCCTTTAAGCTGATAAGGTTAGCCTTCAGAATGGTTGTGTAGCTCAGGCAAGCCTTGCAATTGTGATCCTCTCCCTTCAGCCTTCCAAGCAGCTGTGCTACCGAGCCTGGCTGAGGACTTGGGACTTGACACATAGATAATACTTAAGTTCTTTGGAGACTACAAGTAGAGAAATTAGAATGTAGGTCCTTGCTAAAAGTCAGCAATTTCAGCAGCCTTAAAAATCTCTGTGAAAGAATGTTTTCTTATGAAATAAATCTCTGCTCAACAGCTTGGGGACATGACCTGGAAAGTTCCCTGATCTCTGAGTAAAGAGGAAGAAATTAAAAAACAAAACACAGCAACACTATAACAGAACTCCTTTGCTTTCCGTGCACCCAGTAATGAAGGTGTTTTGACTGAAATCTACATTATGATATTATTGTCCTAATAGGAATCAGAGGTTATCACCATTAAGCCACCGGTTATCACAAACCATTAGACGTGGATAGAATGTCGAGCCTTGTTTTCCAGAAAACATTTCTGTCTTATATAGGCAGATAAGACAGAATATCTTAGACTGGGAAGTTCAAAACACCAGAGCATTAATACCGACAGTTCTGGATCTGGGGGAGTCTGAGATCAAGGATCTGGCTGATTTGGTGTGTAGTGTATATCTGCTCTTCATAGATAACGGCTAGTATGTGTTGTCATGTGGCAGCAGGCGTGAATAGGTGTCTTAGAAACTCTTTTTATGGGCATGAAACTTAATCATTAGTCATCTACTCACACCGCAAAAATTCATGTCTTAATAATATCACACAGAAGATTAGACTTCATCATACAAATTTGGGGGAGATAAGAATTTAAGAGCTAAGCCTGATTCCTCAAAATTCACGCCTTTCAGAGGTCTAAAGTATGCCTAGATCAGCCCAGTAGTCTCCCAAATTGTATTTTATTCTAGTATCAATTTAAAAATCTGAAGTCAGAGCTGAGCAGTGGGAGCTAGTTCCATGACAGGCTCCAAAGCTACATAGAACCCTGTCTCAAAAACAAAAAACAAAAAACTAAAAACAACCCTAAAAAACAAAACTAAAGTCAGAATAAAGTCAAAAGTCTCATCTAGATATCTAACTCAGACTCAAGTGAGATGGAGACTTTTGTTCCATTCTAAGACAAGTTCCCTTCCAACTGTGAAACACTGAAACCAAGCAAGACCCATGTTTGAAAACAGTGGCAGAGCAGGCTTAGAATAAATGGCTCTATTCTGAATGGGAGACCTGAGAAGGAAAACAGTGATAGCTGCTTCTATTCAAATCCAAAGGTAACAAGGTAACTGTAGATGGAAGTTTCTGTCCTTCCTGGTCCTGCAGCTATTCAGTCCCAAAGAAACACACAGAGACTTATATTAATTAGAAACTGTTTGACCTATTAGCTCAGGCTTATTATTAACCAGCTCTTACAACTTAAATTCACCCATAATTCTTATCTATGTTAATCCATGTGGCTTGGTACCTTTTTTCAGTGAGACATTCTCATCTTGTTTCCTCTATGTCTGGCTAGTGACAGACTCTCTGCCTTTCTTCTTCCCAGAATTATCCTAATCTGGTCACCCACCTATACTTCTTGCCTGGCTGGTCAATCAGCATTTTCTTAAACCAATACCAGTGACAAATCTTTATGGCTTATTCCATAGCATGTAACATCATATTGTAAGCCAGAGTACCCTGTCTTTCTTGGCTTTTCTGAAATAGACCAGATGGAAAGTCTTAGGAGTTGAAGTCATTTGCCTAAAGCTTTACAGAGCATCCTTTGAAATGTAGGTGGAGGTGGCCATGGATTCACAATGTGAGGATGCAGAGCCATAGATATTTGAGTATCATCTAGGGCAATCAGGAACATTATATCATACATTGTTCAAGGAACAAAGCTTTGTAATTGTTCTGTTCTCAAGGTCTCGACATCTGGCCCTACAAAAAGCAAAATAGTTCCAAGGAGCTCTTAAATATCTTTGAGGTCATTCTTTATCTGTCTCATGGAGTAGCAGCTGACTTTCATCTATCTCTATCAACTGCCTTACCAAAAGTTCACTTGGCCATGCCCTGGCTATTCTTTCTGAATATGCCTTTTCAATCTTACAATACAGGTAGGCTGAGAATTTTCAAAAAACTTAAATTATCCTTCCCTTTCACGTATACATTTCATTCTTAATTTCTTCCTTTCTTCTTGTGTTTTAGTATAATCAGTCAAGAGAAGCCCTGACACATCTTCAGCACTTGGTGTAAATATTTCTTCCATCAAATATTTCAGTTCATCACTTAAAACACTTCTACAAGAGAGTAGGATGTGAACACAACTCAGCCAAGTTCTTTGACACGTTTTAAGTCTCTTTTTGAAGGACAATAGTCCTTTGCATGAAGGACTGACGTTAAACCTAATTATTTCCTAGAGTTTCCTAAACTCTACCTCTCTTTTTAATAAAATGTTTTTTATTAATTCTTTGAGATACAAAATACATAAAACTGTATTTTTATTATATTCACTCCCTACTCTTACCTTTTAGTGCTCCCACATCCATTCTTTCCCCTTCCTACTTATTCCCAACTTTGTATCTTTTTTGTTTTAGAGCCCACTGAGTCCTAACTGTACTGCCCATACCCTCATGGGTATGAGCAGATCCACTGGAGTGTGGAGCACTTTTATCTGAACTCAGTTCTTCCAACCCTGCCAATTGTCAATAATCCCCCAGTTAAGGGGTTGGGCCTCATAATCTCCTTTTTCCTCCATGCTAGAAAGTTAACTGACTGGATTTTGTACAAGGCTTATGCAGTAGACCATAGATGCTCATGATTCCAATGGTCGTGAAATGTCCAGAAGACACCCTTTCACCCTGAACTTCCCCAGCCTGTGACTCTTATTCTCTCTGCCCCCACTTCCTCATGGTCCCTGAGCCTCGGGTAGTGGTGGTGATATAGTTGTCTCATGTGTGGTTGAACACTCTATATCCCACCTCCTCATACTACTGAAAGGACGATTAGGTTTCAACATAAGACTTTGGAAGGCATAGAAATATTCAGTTATGCATTGAATGAACCTGAGAGCAGGGGAAAGTGGTAATAGTAAGTGATGGCATTAAGATTGGAATCTATCCTTTCTAATTTCAATTGTGTTTTGTTCTCTCCCCTCCCCGTGATATAGCATATAGCTCATTTGGACCTCCAACTTAGATATTGGAAATGCGCCCATTTCATATAGCATAGTTATACATTGATTTTACATTTTCCTCCTGTTTTCAAATGTAATGTAAACCAGGATCTCTGAGCAACAGATTCCATTGTGAAGCAGTCATTAAGTGCCCAATCAAGAACAATAAAATAGAAACAAAATAAGAAAATATGTATTCGACAATCCTCTTTCTAGAGAAGCCATCCCGAGGAGAGAAGGTAGACATAAGTGCCTCGTGAATCTTTGTTCTGAATGCAATTAAGGACAGAAATTGTCAACAATACTCAAAGTTTAATGAGTATAGTGGGGAGTTCTGCATAAGGTATGGGGTAAGGAGGAAATAAATTTAAGCTAATAAAATGCTCATGCTTCTTTTGGTAGTCACTAAAATGTTATTTCTCTATAATATGGGGCTAAAGTATTGGGAAATCATCTAAAACTCTAACTGAACAAAGCAATATGAAAGCTACCTCAGAGAGCCAGGACTAAAAGGTGATTCAGTTTGATAAACAAACCCAAACTCCTCTCTGTTCTGACTCTTACCAGAAAAAAAAAAGAACCATGGAAAATAAAGAGGTTTAATTAGCCATGAAAGGATGAGGGAACCATGCAGGAAACCACAAGTTATTTATGTACAGCCCAGAAAAGAGGGAGTTGGCAAGGGAAAATATTACAAAATGGCCTCCTTGAAAAGGCTCTTCCCATGCTGGGAAGACCAGCTTTGTCTTTCTTACTTGAAGCACTTCAGATGTATTAGCCCATCTTATTGTTAGTTTTAAACTCATCAAATAACTACTGTGGTACCTGAATTTCTCATGTTGCTAGTCCACATAGAAAAAAATGCCTGCTTTAGTTGCCTCGGACATTAGCAATGTTGGAGTAACTTGGCGTTCTGATTATATTTATATATATTTACATTTACATATATATATTACATACATATATATATATACATATATATATTACATCTGCTTATATTTACATTTCTCTGTCAACGCAGCCTGCCCACAATAAGAGCACATCAAGATCCTCTCTTGCAATCAAGCCTCTTTGCTTGACAGCTGCATTGATCACTTAAGTGGATTCTGGCTATTAGGTTAATGTGAGCCGACCTCTTACTGATGAATCCATTCTTACAGGCCTCTAAGTCAACTTTCTGACTCTCTGTGGCTGGAGTTCAGCCTCTGATGTATCGGTGACATCACGGTTGGCGCTTGGTGGAAATAATCCCAAGCGTGTCCTACAGGACTCCCCAGATCCCGCCTCTCTGAGCCACTGTGCCAAGTCGACATTTCCCCTTGAATCCTGAACAGCACCTTGGTGCATTTCTCACCTGAGTGCCGTGCACAGAAGTACACACGGCTTTCCAGAACAGGTTGAGTGTTGTTTCTGTGTACGTTACCCATGAAATATACCGTGGGTTCTGTGGTATACTTCACAAAGTGGCAATTGATACCTCATAACATTGGCTGTGTTGACGCAGCTGCACATATCTCTTAGCAGGCTCGTTAAGGCATTGCCCTAGTTTCACCGAATTTTCTATGTGTGGGGATAGAATGTTTCTTTACTCTATTCTCTCAGATTTAAGACTGTCTGGGGGAAAGATGTCTTCAAAAGAAAAATTTGAAGATGTAAGACTGCCCCAGATGGACAGATAAGTGTGCTGTTTATCATATATTAGTGAGAACACTCTTGAATAGCTACTTTGTACTGATCGAAGTTCCTGAAAGCAAGGATGGCGAAATGAAACGCGCAATGCCTCCCACTTCAAGCACCGTGGAGGTCAGGAACGGCTGGTGGGTATGTAAGAAAGAGTTGTCAGTCAGGAGGTTGCAATAAGTAGACAGCTGCGTGGAAGGTGTAGCCAGAGGGATGCCCAGGATGGGTCACTTCTGCTGGGGCTTAAACAAAGGCCACTGAGCAGATGACGGGGAAGTGATTGCCAGCCTTCCCCAGACTGCCTAAGGATTGCTGGAGCTTAAAAGCGGGAAGTGTAGGGGCCAGTGCTGGGCAATTAGGGAGGATACAAAGCTTATTGGGGTTTCTATGCAATACTGAAGAGTAGATATACTGTTATTCAGGAGAGACGGAACCTGTTTGAACGAATGGATAAATGCAGGGTGTCTTATTCCATTGACTGTGAGGATGGGGGCTGGAAAAGTTAACAGACTGAAAAGAAAGCATCAGAAAGGATGTGGCTCCAAACACTCTGGGGACTGAAGATGTGGCTAGGATGAGGACACTGGGTGTGAAGGCCAAGAGTTAAATATGGAAAGTGGGGGCTGTACGACGGGGGTAGCATTTGAAAAGAGCATGTTGCGCTCCCTGATAGCCTCTAGCAGTGAAATTCTTGTGGACTTGGTGCCTGCTGGGTGACCTTTTTCATAGTAAGAGCAGCAATCTTGCCTGCTGGTCTACGACTGTTTCTGTTTGAGAAATTGAGCATTAAAGGTTTTAATGCAAGCCGTTCGCAACTGTGTGTCACCCACTGAGGGCATCAGCCCCTGAGACGTCGGTGGCATTTGTCAATCTGCTCTCATGTTCTGGCACCCAGGAGGCCATTAACTCCTGGCTGACAGTTCAGGTGGACTGTTCTGTCAGGTGTCGAGGTCGGGGACAATGCGGGTAACGATCCAGAAACTGATTTGGTGTCAGCCCAGGCTGGGCGAGAAAGCCAGCTGGCTTTTCTGCTGGTCCTAACTCCGAATCCTCAGCAAAGCTCAGGTGATGGAGGACGCAGAGGATGGTGAGTTCAGGGCTGAGTTCTTTAACTTGATGTAGGTGTGCCAGAACCAAGACGTCTCCGCGCCTGTGGCTAGACACAGGGCCCACACCCTTTGTTCCTCTTCCCTCTTTTACGTTAACCCTATGTACTGGATTCCATTATTGTCTTTTAATGATTGGCTAGAAGTTCAGCGTGAATTTCTTCCATAGTTCAAGGGTTACTTACGGAGAGCGTTAACAAAAGAAAAAGGAAAAAAACAAAAACAAAAAACAGAAAGAAAAGTATTTTAGGTTTGCTTTTATTATTAACGTTCTTGCTCCAGCCCACTACGGCCAGAGGACATTGTTTATATCATTTCTACCTTATGGGACCTCCTATATTCTCTTTGTGGTGCGCTCTATGCCCAATTGTATGCACATTCTGTGTGTATTTAATATCATATGAGATTACAAGTGTCTTGGTGTCATGATTGTGGATTCCATGTGCCTCTAAAATGAAAGTCCATTCTCTAAAAGCAAGATACAAATTTTAGGATACATCTAGGAGGCTATTATTGTGCTAGGCAAGTCTTCCACGTCCTTATTCATCTTTTGCCTTCCACGTGACTCATCTCGGACTGAGAGTGACATATATTAAGTTACCCTATCACACTCCTGTTTAGCAGTGATCTTTCTGTAGCGTCTGCTAGCCACGCTGCTGCTGTATCGTCATTTGGTTGTGTTTAGATCTCTCGAATGCTTCTCGTGAATTTTTGTCTTCAGCATAAACCAGCCCTTCTTGGTTCTGCTTTCTGCTCTTCAGCCTGCTTTTTACCTTGTCGTCGATCAAGACTGAAATTGGCGCTTTCTGACACTCTTCCTGTGCATTATGTTTGTGGGCTCCTGCCAGGCAGTGCATCTCGCTCCTCTGAAATCACTTCGTATTAGGAGTTTCTTGTACTCAGCAGAGTTGTGGTTTGCCAGAATTACCTTCCTGACTGACAATGTTATATTCTGTCCAGCCTGTAAACGCAATTCCATCAAACATCTCTTTCCTCTTCCTTTCTTTCCTTTACTCAGGGCAAGTCTCACCCTTATCTCTTGGGTGGTAGCAGTTCAGGACCTATCTGGAACTAATGTCCCTCCCTGCCTGCGCCATCTTTCTCAGCTGGACCCTCATTTTTAACCCCGCCCTGTTGTTTCTCATATCCCAGCAGGGTAGGCTCTGCCTCTCCCACCCAGGGTGCCGTGCAGATAACTCATCAGCAGTAGACTTAAACAGCAGTGGTATTAAGCTTTATAAATCCATTCCTCTCTCTGGATAGACACACATAATGGAATTTCCAGTATTATTAAAGCCTGAGGTTTCTCAAAATAGTCTTGATAATTGATTGACCTCATGCCGTTCATAGGTCATACATGTTATAGCTTATAAGTCTACTGCTAAAAGGAACAACAGAAAAAAAACTTGATGAACTTTTTCTTGAAGGTATTAATGACTTCTATGATGTTTTTGGAAATTTCTACATCTTCCTCTGTTTTTTTTTTTTTTTTTTTTTTTTGCTCATAGAGTAGGAACAACAGTAACATTGCAGACAGTTGTTAGGAAGACTATCATGGATTAAGATGTTGCACATTAAGCAGGTAATATGACAGGCATGGCAAGAAATTCTGTGAAGCCGCTAGGTATGAACAGTAGGAATGAGAAAGAGAGCTTTCCCCTTGCCAAAGGATAAACTGCTTCTGGGTCCTGCTACTTAGAACTGCGGTAAGTAGCGTGTGTCCAACAGTAGCCAATAGTTTTTTTTTTTTTTTTAGCAATGTAAAAACCTATCTTTAAAATGTAAAATTTCACAATGTTTAATATGGCATTGAATTTATTCAAAATGGTGGTTAGACTATTAAAAGAAACATGTATGAACAAAATATACCTGCAAGTGGTGATTTTGCAATTGCTGGACGACATAAACTGATATAAAACTTAGTACAAGATGAACACACCGCAAATTGTGAATTCATTGACTGAAACCTTGACGTTAGGTTTTGGGAGAACGGACTTATTTGATGAGGTGGGTAGGCCCCAAGGGAGGAGGAAATTCTGAGCTGTCAGGAAATCAACTCCCAGGGAACTCGTGGAGATGGAGGGAGAACAAAACAGAACAGGGAGGAGAAGAGTCATCAGGAAAGGACCACCTCCTCATTCCACCTGTCCAGACTCCTCTCTCAATGCTGCTTCCTGCCTCTCTCTTATGAGCAGCCCGTCCCTGTGCTGCTATGAGGTCACTGGGAAGGGTGCTGGAGAGGAGGGCAATGGGGTATGTCAGGTGGTTGGAGTCAGAACGCCCCAGCAGTTTGCATAGAGTGAACTTGGGTTGAGAACTAAAACCCACATGGAGTAAGGAGGCAAGGAGTCCGTTTCCTCCCTGCTCCAACCACCTTGGCTGTTCCCCCTCAGGAACGGTGAACCTAGTTAACCAAGTACTTCCCAGTCGTGGGAGTCGCAACTGTCCCACACATGGTGTAAAGAATGCCGAGTAGAGCTGCTTCTATTTTTAGCACTTTCATGTGGGTGCAAAGGTCACCAAGTGTCTCCATTAGCTGGCTCAGTGCTCAGTCTCTTTCTCTTTCCCTCCTCCCTCTTTCTTCCTAATTTTCTTCTTTAATATCTTTTCCTACAACTTGCGTATTGTGCAGTAGTGTACCTTTGGAGTGAAAAGAGACCGTAAACTTTTACTCCACCCTTGCTGTCCTCTGGAGTGCCCTGGGTTAGGTGGAAGGCCTGTCCTGTGGCGTTCAGAGTCACTTACGGATTTTGGAAAAGTGCCCAACCATCTCAGAGTGATGTCATTTCTTATCCCTTTATGGGAGAGAAGAGTTTTGAGCCTTCTGCCATCTGACCCTCCTAGGCCACCGTTGAGGATGCTGGGGTTCAGGTAGGTAGATATTTGCCTTTTGCTAACATGACTAACACATGTCATTGCAGTGCACACTCGTTCCAGTGCTAAGCACTTCATAGGCTTTCCTCATTGAGCCCTCACAGGCCTATATCTATTTCAATTTTCCCCATCTTATAGATGACAAAGCCAAACTATGGCGGATTGAGGAGCTTACCTAAAATCTCATAGACTCACAGTGTACAAACCAGGAAAGATACTGGGATGCTGATGCTGATTCCAGTTCTCCCACTCTACCTAGAAGCTGGGTCATGCACATTTACCTCCTGATGACAGAGAATATGAGAATGGGAGGAGCCCTGGATGGAGTCCAATCTCCCCCCCCCCCTTTCAATATGTACCTTCCCCATGCTTGGAGGGTGGGAGGACCTTCCAGTCTACTCATGAGAACCACGGAATCTTTTCAGACACGAGCACAGCCCGGCAAATTTTCTCATCACCTCAGGGGGTCACGGAAGTTTGCCCCATTACCTGTTTTCAGGGTCAGCCAAGGTCATGCTTCGGGTGACATAACACATCTTGAGGGGGATGCTTTTCCGGTCTCTATGGAAGGAGAAGGACTGGGATGATGGAGGGTCTGCGGAGCTGCCCCCTAATCTAGGGGACTCAGGTGGCGGCGTTTCCCATCCAATCTCAGAGACAGGGGATCCTTTCTTCACATAAGGCGTGGCTTCTCTCATGTACTTCACTGTAAATGCAAGGACAAGAGGCACTTTTAGGAATACCGGGGTTGGCACAGCACACGTACAACACATAAGTAACATGTATGTTGGGGATAATCAGCAACTGTCTAATTGGATGTTAGACCCACTCACCAGGAGGGAATACATGACTGTAAACCCTGCAGGAAGCAGGAAACATGCTTATCCTTGTACCAGTTGAGTGGCAGTTTTCATCCTTCATCAAGGATGCTTCCCTTTTCCTACTCTGGAAGGCCACTCCAGAGATCTACAACTTGTCAAAATGCAGAGAATTTAAGCGGTGTCCATTCCCAGTCGGGCCATCTGTCACAGAACCCCTAACCTACGGCTCGGGTAACAGCAAAGAAGGAATGGAGTTACTGTAAAAGCCATAGGACCAGGACAACTGCCAGGTGGTGTTATCTACAGGGGAAACTGCACCATGAACTCTCAACAACATGGAAGTCCTCTCAAGGTTACACCAACCGAAGCACCAACACAGGCGGGCAAAATTCCACAAGGTCTTACCTCTAGGGTCAAGGGGTCGTTGCTATAGGCAATAATGGCTTCTGGGGAGGGAGAATCAGTTCTCCTTAGGGATGGCCCCCAATAGGTTTCCCAATCTTAGGGGTCAGCCCTAAACACATGTACATTTTGAGTGTGTGTGTGTGTGCGTGTGTGTGCATGTGTGTGTGTGTGTGTGTATGTGTGTGTGTGACAATAATAAGTTTAGAATTTGAGAGGAGGTAGTTAAAAGAACACAGACGAGTTGGATATGGGAGAGGGAGGGATGTGGATGATGTCAATACACTGTATTCATATAAGGAATTCTCAAGAAAAAAAGAATAGTGAGTTACATTTCTGGAGAATTTCTGTCTCTGAACAAAATTCAAATTAGACATGCTGTTAGCACCAAGTCTCTTAAATTCTGAACAAGATTTAGGCTTTCTGTTCCTTTCAACATAATTATCCTATTATTTAAATTATGTATCAACGTCAATCTTAGAACTTGCTATTACAGCGTTCTTCAGTTGGAAATTGCATGTGGCTTTTTTCAGTTGTGACAAAGTCTGTCTTTTCAGATTATAAGTCATATTCTGGATGAAAGACTGAAAACAAGTATACAGATGATGTGGGGTGTGGCCTTGGCTGAAAGACATATGATTCAATGCAGATGTAAGGAATCCAGTAGCCACACCCCTGCCTGGGATACTCTTGTTATGCACTTTTCGACATAATGGTACTAAAATCACATACACAAAGACAGGAATATGAATGTCTATAGTCTAGTGGCAAAATCTGAAGTAGCAGAGTCATTGTTTTTCAAGACCGAGAGCTTGAAAAATAACAGATTAAATCTCTATAGGTACTGAAATAAGGTAGATATAGACATGTTGATGGAAAAATAGTTGCAAGATCTATGATTAGTGGAAACACAAAGTAGACAGGAATCTATATACTCTAATATCTTTGTGTATAAAATCACATATATATCAATTTGTGATTTTAAGTATACTTATATATAGTATATACTAAACATATGCATATTTATATATAACTGCAATTATTTTTTATATAAACTCCAGGAACTACTGATAGTAGGTCTGTTTCAGGGAATGGAATGAAAATCCAACGTGATGGAAATAGACTTTTGCTATCTATTTGTGGGTTTTTTGGTTTAACCATATTCATATGTTGCTTTTGTAAGATTAAAAAGAGTAATAAGACCGAATAGAGCACGCAGTAGTTCTTCTCTTTCTCTTGTTTGCCCTGATATTTCACAGTAATTTGTCTCTCCTAAATTTAAACATTGTTTCTTAGACATCTTTTGGATTGGCAGGGCAACCAAGTTTTCAGGAACATGCAGTATGGAGTTCTCCATCTTTTTCTCTGTTAGCCCCATACTCTAGTTCTCTAATACATAGTGAAGAGAGATTATAGCTAAGGCCAATGCAAGTATCCGTTACTACCAATGACCAAGGATTCAAACGAATGAAGATTTGGGGATTGCTTCATCAGAACTTGAACAAGTCAGTTCACGAGCTATTGCTTCTGTGCTAAGGGAGGTTTAAGGAGAGCAGCATGTAGTTTCCATACTCAAGAGCTATAACATGAAGATGACTCTAGGAGATACTTATCGTACCCTATCTGGATCCTTGTCCTGCATCCTAGTTGCTGTGAATTGGCTGCAGCATATCACCATTCCCCTGCTCCACAGACCAGCTCTTGGCATAAGAGAGGCTGCAGAGCCTGGGAAGCTGCAGAGTCGCTGACCTCACACAGGATATCTGCTTCTAGGAAATCCTACTGAGGAAGTACAGAAGCCATGACATGGAGTAGAGTTAGCTAAGGTTTATAGTAGGAAAAAAGAACTTAGAAAGACCTGGAGGGAGGGGGAGGGAACTGGAACTTCCCACAGGGCAGGAAACCCTGACTGCCCTAAGGGACGAAGAGGGAGGAGGAGAGGGAGTGGGGGGAGTGGGAGGGTGTTGGGAAGAGGGGCGGAAATGGAAACTTTTATAATTTAATAAAATTTACTAAAAAAAAAAAAGAACTTAGAAAGAACCTGTGGGCACGAAGTCAGGATTTAGTAGGAATCCAGAGACCCATGATCCCCTCTTCCACCCCATCAACAAAGATCACAGTTACAGGAGGGAGTAAGATCACTCAGAAACATGCATTTTAAGGAATGCATTATTACCGAGCATTCTACTTAAAGAGGAGCACAGACATGGCTCAGAACAAACTTAAAAACCTCATGGAGACTGACTTTAGCTACACAAAGTTGAAAGGAATGAGACTCTTTAAAAATATTGTATTTTTAATCTTCGATAATTGTGTGTATGTGTAAATGTGGATAAAGTTAAAATACCAGAAAAGTGATGAAGAAAAGGAAAAAAATGTGCTGATGGAGGGTGGGAGTGACTAGGGAAATAAAATATTAAAGAGAAAAGGAGATAGAAGCCTTACATGGGAGGACCAGGGATCATAAAAAGATGGGGCGATGAGGGAGAAAAAGAAGCTACCAGAACAATCTTGGCTTAAAAATGTCACAATGATATCTAATGCCCTGAATGCTAATTTAGGAAATAAAATATGGCAGTCTTCCTGTTCTTGCAGACAGTCAAAAGTGTTTGGCTTGTGTATATAAAAAATACTCATTGTTGTATAGAAATTCAGGCACTAACTGAGATGAGAGGAAGATTTTTCTCAGAATGCATTCTCATCTGTCTGTCTGGAGCCGAGGACGAGTGTTTCAGACTGGGACTTAAGGATGCTAAGTGAGGAAGTGGTATTTGAACTTAGTCTTAAAATGGAGCTAGCACTTTAAGAAACCGAAGGATAATGAGTGTCCTTTTACATAATGCACTCTGATTTGCAACCCTGACTGTAGTTTCATAGGAAAGAAAAATTTGGTCTCAGCTTGCAAGAGGGATGAGAAACACAGTTGTAATTCTCTTAATTAATTAATGGACCAAGTATCAAACCAGGTTGTTTATGTATTGTCCCATAGTTGAGCTTTCCAACTACTATTTAAGGACTCACTTTATATTTGGTAGGGAAACCAGGGTCTATAGAAGAAACATCTGAGTTATTATCCTTCATCCACTGAGTCCATGTACCCACAGGCATTAAATATAAAAGTATATTGCTATTATTTCCAAAAAAGCTTTGTAGAGCTATTCTAATTCTGCCAAACACGTAGGTTATCCTTGCTGTCAGTGTCCTTATATCCATCATGTCATTGATGATCAGCAGTTTGTCACGTAAGGGCTCACACGGCTGGTAAGAGACAGAGCCCTAGTTACCTTGTTCAGAGATGCCCGTCCGTGAAACCTGGCTATGCCGCTTAGGTGGAAGACGCATAAAAGTTGATAAGTTTGGATTACAGTTTAGACAGTGGCAATGATGTTTTCCAGTGAGCAATCCAGAAGCACAATCACTAGCCAGTTGTAGAGAGAATTTCTAGAAAGTAGACTGGGATACCCTAAGGGAAAAGATAGTAGACATAGGTCAAGCAGTTCTAGGGCCACAAAGCATTATCACCAGTGGTAACCCAAGCAATGTTCTAAATGTCCTGCTTAAACAAGGAGAATTCTAGAGATATGTTGTTTGGTCCACTGGTGAACAGAACTGATAAGCATACAAAAGTCTTATCTGAGAAGCAATTATTTGTCAACTACCCACTTCCTTTGTGACACAGGATTTGGGTAATGTGCACAGAAGAGATGGCACAACAATGCCTTGAAAGTTGGCCTTATGAGGGATAATATCTAATGTAGAATGATGCTCTTAACAAGCCGACAGAACGAAGATAGCAAGGATACACTAATGCGAGCAACTAAAATTCTGTTCATTCACCAACATGTATCAGTTTATTTTTACAGACAAAGGATGGTGCAGCCTGTGAATGTTGAGAAGTCACCCCTGATTAAAAGATAGTCAAGTCTAGCAGAGAGGAAGCAGGTGGCAAGGGGAAGCCTAGGAGACATAAAAGCTTGTGTTAAACTTCAAGCCTGGTTTAAGGATCACTCTACTGATCTCTAGCAGCCCCACAGAACCAAATTATTATTCTTTACAGAGAAAAAACAATTTCATCCTAGGCTGCAAGACTGCTGAGAACCATTTCCAAAGGCAATGAACTGGCATAAAAAATTAAAGAAAACATTGCCTACTAGGAAACAAGGTACCATGAACAAAAGCAATTGATGTAGCAGCAGCAGCCATATGTACTTAAAAACCAGAAGAGGGCAGTTGAAAGAAATCCAGAGACTATTTAAAGAAGTGACCTAACCAACTAGTTAAAAAACAAACAACATATCTAGTAATATAAGAACCACAATCACAAAATTAGCAAGTAATCCTCAAATTAGAGCTTCATTAGAAAGATATGTCAGAAGGAGGGATTAGTGAATAATGAATTAGAAGAAAATGCCCAGAGGAAATGGCTCAGAGACCGAGAGTGTCACACTGTTCTCACAGGGGACCCAAGTTCCACTCCTAATATCTGTGCTTGGCTTCTCACAACTGTCCAGAGTTCCAGCTCCAGGGTGGTCGGATGCCCCTGTCCTCCATAGTTACGTGGACTCACGTACCCTTACCCCTACACAAACACATGTGCATATACACAATTTAAAAAAAAATAAAAAATAAATTACAAACAACGTAGCACTAACTTCCAAAAATGATGACAAATATGGTTTAAATATTAAGAGGCAGGAGGAATGGGCTGTGGATCCAGAAGAGGAGAGCAGAAAAAATGTGGCAGAGAACCAGAGTTTTCCAACTGCAAGTGTGCAGAACCACAGGTTTAGGGATCGGACTTGGTCTTTGCTGAATGAGACAGGCAGGCTTCAATATCACGGTGAATAGAAATAATGTACAATCTATTCCTTATACTTTGAGTTGGCTTAACATTTGCTTCTTCCTCAGAGTGCTTGCCTCACCTGAACCCTTCAGCTAGCACCTCTGGATTTTCTAGTATTGTGAGGATGTCTCAGCAAAATTCTGAAGTGAATCCTGAGATTTCTGGGAGAAAACATGTGGTGCTTTGTGTAGGGATGGCCCCCACAGACCATGTGTCTGAATGCCCTATCATGAGATGTGGCCTTGTTGGAATAGCTGCCTTCTTGTTGGAGGAAGTGTGTCACTGTGCAGGTGGGCGTTGAGGTCTCGTACACTTAAGTTATGCCCAGTGTGACACACAGTGTCCTCCTGCTGCCTGTAGATACAGATATAGAACTCTCAGCTCCTTCTCCAACACCATGTCTTCCCGCGTACTGCCATGTGTCCCGCCATGACGACAATGGACTAAACCTCTGAGCTGTAAGTCAGCCCTAATTAAATATTTTCCTTTGGAAGAATTGCCGTGGCCACGGTGTATCTTCATGGCAATAGAAACTATAACTAAGACAAAACAGTTTTCCAAATGAAAGAAATAGGGGAGGTGGATGGTAACCACCACTGCTTCTGAGGGACAGCTAGACTCATGGGGTGTCTTCCCACACATGCTGTGAATGAGAATGAGCAACAGATCCCTGCCTACAGCTCTTGGTCCAGGGCTGGAGAGACAGTTTCTTGGTAAACACTTGCTGTACCAGTATGAACGGGGGCTAGCGTTTAAGTCTCCACAACCCATGTAAAGCTTGGTGAGAAAGAGAGCACCTACAATCTTGGTGCTACAATGGTGAGATGAGAGAATCCCTGAAAGTTGCAAGGCTAGTTAGCTGGATATGATGTAATGCCAAATAACCAGAGGCCCTGCCTCAAACAAGGTGGAAGGTAAGACCAATACCCAAAGCTGTTCACTGACCTTCACACACTCTTATTCTCATATACTCAAGTGCTTGAGCCTGTCCAAGCACATGCACACACAGATACACAGACACATGCGCGCGCGTGTGCGCGCGTGCGCGCGCACACACACACACACACACACACACACACACACACACACACAGCCTTTGTTTAGAAGTCCTGATTTTAAAAATATGACATTTCATTATTTTCCTCTGTGCTAGGATTCTAACCCAGGGTCTCTTACATCACAGGCAGGCAAATCTTCTCTACCGAGCTACACGCCCAGTCCTTGGATTTGGCTTCTGTTTGGTAGGCAGGAAAAATAAAGAAAATTGTTCTTTTGTAAAACAAAGAAAAAGGAATGGTCCCTGGACTTCTCCCGCAGGCCCTGATTCCTCACCAGAGGAAGTAACAGTCATCACAAGGCCCCGTTAGCTTAAAGAGTCCACAGAACTTCTACAAGGTGGCTAAGCACTTGAGTCCTCTTCAATCCCTGATTCAGACCCGAGGCTCAGGACCCCCATGTGGAGAGTAAGAACGACACAGACACATTTTGGGGGAGATAAAGTAGTGTCCCTGAGGAGGACAAAGAGTATGTTCGAGCTTTCCCTGGTTCCTCGTGGCTTGTATTCTAGAGAGTGATACACAACCAAGTGAGGGCGGTGTCATATAGAGACAGGAAAGTGTTACCTAAGTCTGCGGTTGTCTGGGGCAGGTGCCCCAAATGAGTGCATTGAATAAAGACACGTGTTATTAATTTAGCAAGTTGAGAAGGAAATAAGAGACCTAGGAGGGCTACTCTGCTTCCTGAAGGACCAGGAACTCTGGCTTCTGCAATCATCTCCATCACTTTAGCACCTGATAACCCCAAATGGCTGAGTTCGCCCATCGTGACCAAAACCCCACGGAGACAAAGGTAAAACTTAGAAGAATACCATGCGTCTTCATTTCTTTTTCTGTCCCAGCCTGCACTTCCACTTACAAAAATTCTTCGCCTCACAGTTGCGGGTGAGTTAAGGCTGTGGGGCCATGAACCAGTTGGTCATATGATACCCACAGGAAGAGAGGAGACCGTGAATGAATTCACGCACACCAACGTGCAACTGGGTCACTTTTCTTCAGTGTCGCAGGCCTAACCCATGACACCCATATTTCCTGGAGGCTCTTCTCCCCTTGGTGTGCAGAACTAGGAAAGCCCCTTCCAGGCATGCCTCCAGGCCACCTCTTCCAGACAGTTCCTCATTCCTTTGTCAGGTGAATCCAAGTGTGTTAACAGAAACAACCAATAGGCCAGCCCTCCTTCCTTTAATTCCACCTTCCGGAAACTGACAAGCCATTTTTGTTTACAACTCACTGGCCAAAGCTTAGTCACATGACCACATCTAGCCAAGAAGGAAATTCCTTATTTTGAGTAGCTCTGGCCACTCAGCTGAAAACCCGTGTGGAGGAAGGCCATTATCATTGGAGCAGAAGAAAATGGAGGCCATGTTCTAACTCTTGGGCCTTCCCACATGGATACATTGTGATTCTTTCCGAGTTTACTTTAGATAAGTAGAAGGCTTAGCGTGAGCTGCAAAGACTATCACGTCTCTGCTAGGTATTTCATGGGCACTAACTGCTATGGACGCTACCCCCCTGTGGTACAAGCATATAGTCAACCCTGTTTTACCAATGACACAGCACTAGAGGGAGGAGTTAAGTCACATTCTGGAGCTTCCAGTGCTAGAAGTTGGCACAAGGACTCGGTAAATTTAATAGTGTGTCACAAGTCCTTACTATTTCTCACATTTCTTTAGAAACTGATGTGTGTGTGTGTGTGTGTGTGTGTGTGTGTGTGTCTGTGTGTGTGTGTCTGTGTGTGTGTTTAAGT
Source organism: Myodes glareolus (assembly GCF_982192425.1). Lineage (NCBI taxonomy): Eukaryota > Metazoa > Chordata > Mammalia > Rodentia > Cricetidae > Myodes > Myodes glareolus. Next base: position 19,250,035 of record NC_142044.1, read on the forward strand.
CAATGTTTTCCTGTCCCGGGAGAAAAACATCCAATTAACAGGCTGTTCCCTGTAACATACGAGAGTTTGATTTTGTAAGCCTGAACTATTAAACTGTGGCATTTCAATAAGCACCTTTGAAGACACCAAAATATATATTCCTAATAGAGGGTTTAACCCAGAAGAACTGAACAGCCAGTGTCTGCATAATTACACCTCCACGTGCTTACAGACACTAATTTCAGGCAAAGAGCTGTTGAAACCAATCAAGGAGCAGTCAGGCCCAGTTTGGGGCACCTAATAATCAGAACTAATTAATAAACCACGGCCTTTCTGGGCATCATGAATTAAAATCTGTGGTTGAGCAATTAAGATTCCAATCTTGAGTTGCAAGGAAAAGAAAAAAGCGGGAGGCGGGCTGTGATAAGCCGTCTTCAGTGCCGCACCAAGTTTCTCTCAATATGGTGGTAGTTTTTCATCTGAAGGACAGGCGGTGGGGAGACTCTCAAAAGCACGTTCCGGAAAGCCCAAGTTTGTTAGGGCCCTAAGTTGCCACACTGAAATCTTTGTTGGAAGGGCCAGATGACATTTGAAAGCAAAGGCAGACACAGCCACGCAAGAGGAAAGGCTTCAGGCAAGTCTAATCAACTCTCCTACCAGGCTTGTTTCTAAGGAGCCAGGAAAATGTGTTTGATATGTTCAAGTTTTCTTTTTCAGAACAACAACAACAAACGAGATCCAGGTTACTGGGAGGAAAAGAATTATTTCACGGCTCCAGGGAGTGCGAGCTCAAATCGAGAACTTTCTAACGTGATTGACGGGAGAAGGAGATCAGCTGATACTGAGAAACTCAAGGATTCAGACCGTCTGTGAATCAGTCAAGCGGAACCCAGGCTGTTGGGTGTGGATTATGCTGATAAGGTGCCCTATCAGACATTCCCTTCACGATGTGTTTGTAGGTCACCTTACATAAGATGCAAGAGGAAGTCGTTTATATTTCCAAGAAGACCTAGGAGTGATGAAGGAGGCAATCTGACTTTCTCTCCGACTGCAGCTAATTTCTCAGTAGGCTGATAGCATAGCGGAAGGAGAATTGGCCCTGGGAGTCAGGGACCTGGATTACAGTTCCAGATCTGGCACTAACTAGCTTCCCAGCCCCGAGCAAGTCACTTCACCTCCCCAATCTCATTTTCCTCACCTGCCAAGGGAGAAAATGAGGTCTCTACTTTTTAAACATTGTGTGATTCCTTGAGACTCTGTCTCCTCCGAAAATACACACACACAAAATATGTGGGGGAGCTGGGGAGATGGCATGGTCTGGAAAGAGCGTGCTGCATAAACATGGACCTGAGTTTTGGTCCACAGCTTTCAAGCCTAACACCAGGAGTCATAATGCATGCTTAGAAACACAGGGTTTGGGAGATGGAGACAGAAGCATCCTTAGGACTTATTGTTCAGCCAGTCTAGAGAAGCCAGTGAGTTCTAGGTCCTAATAAGAAACTCTGACTTCAAAACCAAGATGGTTAGTTCCTGAAGAATGACAGCAGAGGTTGAAACGTGATCTCCACACATATATGCATACTCATGTTTGCAAAACCACACACACACACACACACACACACACACACACAGAGAGAGAGAGAGAGAGAGAGAGAGAGAGAGAGAGAGAGAGAAGACAGAGAGAATACATTAGTACAACTTCAACTCATTATTTATATCATCCAAAAATAATCTGCTCCATTATGTACCAACTTCTAGTTCCAGGGCTAGGGCCCATGCAGTGCATCTTCTGACTCTGTGAGCCCCCACAGGCCCCTGACACATCACAAGCTAAGCTTATGCTGAGATCATTTGCTTTAAGTCACTGCTCCCCTGGTTTGACTGCCTTGCCACTGAGATAAATTCCTAGCCCTGACACCATTAAAAAAAAAATACCTGCCTTTATTCTTCAACAACACAAGATTGTTGCCCCCAGAGCAAACCAGGGGCACAAAGAAAGTATCCTATTTCAGGGTAGCCCTGTGGTCACCCAGAAGATCTTGGTGGCTTAGTCATCACGAGGCTCTTGCTTTAGGGAAGATTGAGTATTTGAGTTATCACAGTGAATGAGGTTGGCTGGCTGCTGGCCTTGGTGGAATCCGTGTGTAGGGTGGAGAAGGGCATCAGACAACAAAGAACCATAGGGGTCCCTCTGAAAGTATAAGACATGACCAGAGGGTTTTGCTGGTCTTTCTAGTTTATACAGAGGCATTCACCCTCTGGCTCTTACTTGTTTCCCATCCTTGTCCTGCCTCATGTGGTCCCCATAGTTCACATGCACACGGTAAATACTAATACTCTGAATGTGTTAAACACTTGTCGGTCTCTGCTCTTTGCATAGGCCATTTCCTATTCGGGGGAAAACTCTCTATTTCCACTAAGCCTCAGTTTAGGTTAGACTTCCTTTCTTGAAGTGGTCAGACTCCTCCAGACACATCTTCTTTCCAATCCCGCCATGCAGAGGGGCAACCTCCAGACTCACAGCTTCTGGAGGGTGAGTCTCAGAGCACTCGCTCATTGCAACTGAAGGCCCACCTATGTTACAAATATCCTACACATTGTGTGTCTATGGTGGAAATCACATCTTTAGACTCCGGATCCAGACTATATAGTTTTGCATCCCAGCTCTGCTGTCTGCCAACTACATGAGCTTGGGGAACTTTCCCTACTATTGTTGTGCTTCTATCCTTCTGCAATGCTAAGAGTAAAAATAATGATTACCCCAGAGAGCTGTTATGTGGTTTGCTAGCACGTCCAAGGACTTAGAATTGTGTGTAGGACATGGAAGGTAATCACCAGAGTTTGAAAACTATGACTCAGAGAGTTGTCTCTTTACATCTATGCCATAGCGATGGTCACAAAAGTCTGGGTACACAGCATGGAATTACTCAGTACATGGATAGCAAATTGTATCTTCAAGACACATTTTTTTGTTCTCACAGATTTATTCTGTGGAAGGAAGAATACATCTGATCTTTTTTCCAGGCAGAGGACAGAGGACAGAGATTTTCAATCACTTCTTGAAGGGTGCGGGACCCAAGAGTAAAAGACAAAGGTCAGAGACTGAAGAATTGTGTCATACAGAATAGCAGATGGCAAGATTTTTCTGCAAAGAGCCAAATAGGAAATTTTTTTGACTGTATGGCCACAGAGCCTCTGTCACAACAGTGTCGTGCCACAGTACCGCGAAGAGGTTACGGGCATTGGCGTAGTCGCAAACAATAGTCTGGATATGACCCGCAAGCTGTCATTACCAGCTCTGACTACAACTCAGTAACTAGCAGTTACCCACTGCTTCTCATGTTCTGGGTCCTGGTCTCAACATGGGAAGCCTATCAGCTCTTTAAGGGCAGTTCTATGAAGCAAAGTCCACCATCCTGACAGACAAGCAAGGAAAAGTGGGGAGGATCCTTGCATATTGTCAGCCGGAATGACTGGGGTGCAAGAGGATGAACTGGGGCAGTCTCCCTCCAAGATCCCCACTCCTAATAACTCCAGGCGTCACTTCCTCACACACATACATTGCATGCTGCTTCCCACACAACTGTTTTTCTAGTCATGAAAGGTTTTAGAAATCATGCTTGATACAATGATCTGTCCTGTCAATGATGTCCCAGGCTCAGTAACTTATCAATAAATATACCGATGTATCATAACAAGGCCGGGCAAAGAAGGTTGAGCCAGTGCAGCATCCTGCATCCCGTACATGAAGCCATAAGACTAAACAAGGGGTACATGAGGACAAAGGGACAGCCAGGCTGTTGAATAGCCACAAACAAGGAAGCCTTGTATTGAATAGTAGAGGTAAAGGCACTATAATGAAGACCATGAGTGTTGGGGGGCTGATGCTGGAGTTCAATTGATAACTCTTCTTTTTGCACCCTGTGCGGTCCTGAGAAACTCACTTGAGTGTTCCTTTCTGTTACGTATTATCTGTCTCTCAGGGCTATTAAGAAATTAAATAAATGAAGAAGGTATGTGTCATTCACCACTATAAGGAGTTAGCTCTGTTAAACAGAAAATGTTTAGGAGACATGGATATCTGTGGGCTGGGTTAAAATTACTTTTTTGTTTTGTTTTGTTTTGTAGAGGAAATAGAGTCTTGATGAGGGAACAGAGATGATAGAGGTTGGATCTGGGCTTAATAGAGAAGGGATACGCTGGGGTAGTGACAGCCCCATTGCTATAGTGACATTTAAGCTGAAACTGGTTGTCATATCTCCCGGCCATGTTGCAGAGACTCCTGCTTTGTAGAAGAGTTGATTACTCCTCAAATCCTTTAAGCTGTCACATGCTATGCTGTGACTCCTTGTGGAATGTAGTTAATCAAGCTACTAACCCAAAGCCTCCGATAGAGAGGTCAGTTTGCAGTGCGTCGAACATAGAGTAAGGCTGTGCGTTTCTTCACTCTCATGTAATTACCTGTGTAACAGCTGGGCAGCTTGGTAAATCGAGTCTTAGAATCCCCATCAAGAAAATGAGGGAAACAGCGTGTTCCTTAAGGTAGGCATTACAATGTAGTCATTCTGTACATGAGTCTCGGGTCAAAAGATCTGGGCTGAAATCTCAAATTGTCCTCTGAAGTGAGGGGCCTCTTTGATGATGGGCTGACACTCTCTGTATCTCAGTTTCCCCACGGGGTCATAGCAGCAGCACCTGGATTATCTCACAGGATTGCTCTCAGGGTTGAATATGAAACAGCGCCTAAAACATACTTCACGCTCAAGTTTAAATATTAGTATTATGGTATTAGCATAATCGTTGTTATGAGATTTCAGTAACACAAAATACATCGCAGGAACACACCATTAAGCACAGAAAGCATCATAACAAAGAGAAATACAGGCCATGTCAAAAAGGGTTTTGTTCGAGAAGCAGAAGGAAAGAGAACGTGAGCAAGGAAGGCAAGACCAGAGGGAACCTTCATCCGACGATGGATGGCGATACAGACGGAGACCCACATTGGAGCACCGGACTGAGCCCCCCAAGGTCCAAATGAGGAGCAGAAGGAGGGAGAACATGAAAAAGGAAATCAGGATCGCGAGGGGTGCGGTCACCCACTGATACAAGGGGACTGATCTAATGAGAGTTCACCAAGGCCAGTTGGACTGGGACTGAACGAGCATGTGATCCAGCCAGATTCTCTGAATGTGGCCGGATTCTCTGAATGTGGCTGGCACGAGGTCTTTCTGAAAAGCCACTGACAATGACACTGGGACTTGTTTCCTCTGCATATACTGGATTTTTTGGGATCCAGTCTGTTTGGATACTCACCTTCCTGGACCTGGAGGGAGGGGGGAGGAACTTGAACTTCCCACAGGGCAGGAAACCCTGACTGCTCTTAGGGATGGAGAGGGAGGAGGAGAGGGAGTGGGGGGAGTGGGAGGGTGTTGGGAGGGGGGTGGAAATGGAAACTTTTATAATTTAATAAACTTTGAAAAAAAAATAAAAACCTGAAAAAAAAAAGGTTTTTATTCACCCTCGTCTAGGCACGTTGTGCACTCAAGGGGATCCTAGGGACCGCTGACAGTCAAGCGCCCTGAGAGGGTAGCAGATATGAGGGCTCATCAAACCTGGCAATATTGTGAATGCTGCTATTCTTTAATCCCCACGATTTCATTTCACCACCCCATCCGACACGAGCATAAGACCTTTCAGGATCTGACCAGACCATTTGAGACTTCCATGTCCCAGGAAGTGAGACTCTAACAACTCCCCAAACGAATCACATTCCAAACCACCTCAACACAGGCTGACACAGTCACAGAGCCGCGGCCCGTGGGACTCTCCGGAACTGACCTCACTGGCCCTTGGCACTGGGTTTTGTTTTTTACCTAAAGGTCAAACTCAGCCTGGTCTTGCCTAATTCTCTCTCAGGAGACTCATTTCTAAGAATTAGATTGGGATGGCACAGGAAAGGCCTAAGTAGCTCTCTGGGATTTGATGATGAAGGAGAGAGAGGGAGGGGGAGAGAGAGAGGGAGAGAGAGAGACAGAGAGAAAGAGAGAGAGGGAGAGAGACTACAAAACTCTAAATCTCCAGAAGGTTTATGGCATTGTGATCAGATGCGGTAGGAGAGACTTCTTTTGCTCAACGAACACAAAGCGCAGGGAGCACTAATAAACAGATACAACCCGTAACAACCAATCAGCACGTATTCCAATTAACAGTAGAAAGACAAACTGGGCTGCTGAAACTCCAATGCCTCGTGAGTATCAGACCTGGAATTTGATGCCACATCTCATAATCTACTTTGTAAGTCCCTTTTATTAAGGTCACTGCACAAATAGTTCAAGTACCATGGGGGCATGGGTTCAATGAGCAACGAGCTACTGTTTTGCATAGAAAAACATATGGATAATCATGTCATAATAAAGTAATAAACATATCCTATACCATTTGCATTAGAATGTGAATTATCCATGTTGTCTACATATCACACGGCAAGACCCTAAAGGTTACAAAAAAAAAGGCAGAAATCTCTCTGTGATACGAAATAGAATCAAACGTGGAAAAAAGTCTGTATCATAAGGCAGAAAGCAGACATCACAGAGATCAAAAACATTAATACCTAAGAAAACAATACCTCTGACAACATCATGATGGAAACTTCTGCTTGGGCATACAAATTCCTAGGGAAGGAGCAGGCATGGTGGGGCACACCTTTAATCCCCACACTCAGGTGCATCTGTGAGTTTGAGATCAATCAGTCTACAAAGCAAGTTCCAGGACAGACAGCCCTGTCTCGAAAAACAAAAAATGAAGAAGCTGAAAACAGATTCCAAGAGAAAAAAAATCATCAAAACTGACCTAAATATAGAAATATAGGGAACAGTTTTAACTTTATAATGTATGCATGTATATACACACAAATATATACTTACTATACACACATTTATATATAATATATTTATATATAATATTTAAATCTATGTATGTATGTGTCTGTGTGTGTCTTGCTACATATCTCAGGCTGGCCTTGAACTCCTGAACCTCCTGACTCAGTCTCGATTGTGCTAGGGTTGCAGGCATATACCACCACTCTTGATAATCTCACAATTCTTAAAGGGAGAGTGTCTTAGTTACTCTTCCTGTTGTTGCAGTAAAATATTCTGAGAAAAGCAACTGAAGGGAGGGAAGGTTTATTCGGTTCATAGGTCAGGAGGGCAGTCCGCTGTGGCAGAGACTGAAGGCATCAGGAGCTCCGGGCAGTTTATCGCAGAGTTGCCAGGCCGGAAGAACTGTGATGAGAGCAAGCTTATGCTCAGGCAGCGGTCTCTCTGTCTTTTGCAGTCCAAGACAGGAGCCCAGGGAATGGTTCCACCCCCTCTTAGGATGGGTCTTCCCAACTCAATCTAGATTATCCTCATCAATATGCTCAGGTTCGCCTCCTAGGTGATCAAGAGTCTGTCAGACTGACAGTCATCAGGAACTATCAGAGAATACCGGAACTACATACATTAGTAAATTTCACCCAGTTCCTAAACAGTGCACTGAAATCTGAAATTATTTGCGAAGGGAGGCAAAGAAAGAACATTTCCAGTTTCTTTATAAATGAGGTATGGATTTTATATTAAAATCAAGATGGGGAAAATTTCAAAATAAACAATGGCCAGCCAACTTCATTTAAAAATTTAAGCTCAAAAAAGCTGAAATTTATCAGCAAACTGAGTCTAACAATTATATAGGTGCTAGTCCAGCAAAAACAAGCTTGGAAATCAGACAGAATGCAAGATTGCTGAATATTAGAAAGTGTATAGTTACAACTTAGCTTGTTAACAAATTAAAATCCCTGAGAAAACTAGAAGCGGAAGGTAACTGTGTTAGTCTGCTAACGAGGAACTATTGGGAAAACAGAAAAATTCTGAAAACCAACAATAACAAAATGGAGAATATTAAAGATGCATCTACAAGTCTTTACTCTGCAGTAAAGTCACCCTCTGCTATGACTCCGTTCACTAAATTCCTAGGTGACAGAGATCAGATGGCCTAAGAGTTGAAAGATCAAAAAGAGTAAACCACTGAATATATGAAAAAGTAAACGAGAAGGAAAGAAGGAAAGAAAGAGGAAGGAATAAGAGGAAGAACAGCAAGGAGTTAGCGAGGGAAGCTGGGACAGAGCGTCCCGTAGAACTCATTGAGCTAGGCTGGGGAAACTGCTCAGTTTGTGGGAGCACGGGTCGTGCGAGCATGAAGACCTGGGTTCAGATCCCTGGAGCCCAAGTAAAGTGGAGCACGGTGAGCATGGCTGTGATCCCGATACTCCTATAGTGAGACAGGAGGTGGAGCCTCAGTAACAAAAGATGATGGATAAAGTGGTGAGCAACAATAAAAGACCCCGCCTCAAAGACGACAGACAGAAGAGCTGCCACCTGAGGTTGCCCTCTGACCTGTCGTGTATGAACTCACTGACCTCTTTCAAATAGTGGATGCTAATGGATCCTATGGAAAGAGCAACATAACATTTCTCATTTTTCAAACATGAGGTTGCTATCTCCCTTGTGTCCTCCCTCTCTTACACACACACACACACACACACACACACACACACACACACACACACCCCTACACAGCGCACGCGTGCACGCATGCACACACATGCGTATGTGCACACATACACACATAGAGACAAGAAAATGCAGTATATTTTTCATCGTGGTTGACATCCTAATTTTCAACCTTGTTATTAGAAAATCATTTAAAGCCTCTAAAATTCTTGTTACCTTACCCATAAAATTAGGCCTTTCTCTGATCTTGTTTAATAAAATAGATACTGATGTCATTGAAACAAACTGAAACGAAGAGGACAAGCATGAACTTGTGGATGACATAAAATCATTTGAGCATTGGAAATGCAGAGTTTGAGATGTGGACAGCGTACCCTCCGAGAGGCTATGTAAACAGGCCTGGAATCCTTACAGCAGCTCTGGGCAGTGGTCAGAGCTTTCCTGTGGTCCCAGGAGAAAGATAATACAAGGTAATGGTCATGCTGGTTGGCACTGCTGAGTGTGACGTCAATGTCCAGGGATTAGCATGGGCAGTACATTTAAATTCTCATGCGACCTCTGAGGTAGTTCTCCTGTTCACCACTCTTTACTTATGAGGACTAATTGTTCCCCAAGACCCAATAGTGTCAAAGTTGTAGTGTTTGAGGCAAGCCCCGGTGTGCCTCCAAAGCCCTTCTTGTCCCTTCTCTGCTGTGCCAATCTGCCTTTCTGGTATCAGATCCGACTTACTATCTTTTTTCCCCAATAGTCATGTGATCTTGGACAGATTGCAAAGCTCCCTGTGCCTGAAATCTCTTCTCTCACAAAGGGTGCAAGCCACATCAACACCGTGGCATTGTTACATTAAGCCAGAAGATACTTGGACATTGCCTGACACATAGAAAGAAACACCGTCATGGTAGCCTCCTTTGCTCTTTCCTCCCAAAGCAAACATCCCAGAAATGGAGACTAAGGACAAAGGGGGATGTCAATTGTGTCACACTGAGAGCATTCCAACCCTAGTCTTACTTTCTTACATTCCAAGTTTTCCATAGCCCACCACCCTCGAGACAGCCCAGAGGCCAGAGGCGGTCAAAGGGCCAAAGATAGGATCAAAGGGAAATAGCTGCCAGCTGAACAGAGGATTTAAGGCCTTCCTCAACCACTATCTGTGTTCTCTGATCTAATCTTGGAGAAGGGAAGAAGAGAAAGGAGGGTGTGGATGTTGGGAAGGGACCACTCAAACTAAACAACCGGAAGCTTATTGAAGACCCAGTGCCGTCTAGCTGGAGGATTACAGGTTTTGAATCATACCAATCTGCTTCAAGCCCCTGAGTGCTCCAGAGGTGGAAAGATTTCTGGCCTCTCTAAGTCCGAGTGTCCGTCACAGCAGAACAACATGGCTTATGTCCTGGCTGAAAATAGGAAATTGGATAATAGTAGGCATTCAGGAATGTTCTGGAAGGCAACTTCACTGAACTATAAATGTGAATTTTGAAACGACCACCAAGAACGCTCAAAAACATTCCAGTTTACTCTCAGAGAAGAATCCAAAGGAAACATGTTGGCTCCTGCAAGGAACACACAGGCATAGGGGGTGTGGATGGAGGAGGAGGGCCAGAAGACTGTGTCGGACCCCCTGGAGCTGGAGCGACACCACCAGTTTTGTGAACTTCCTAAAATAGGTGCTGGGAACCAAAGTCCAGTCCTCCGCAAGAGTAGCCAGCACTCTTAACTCCTGGGTCACAAGCATTTGTACACGCCAGAAAGCCATTTAAGAGTTTCTTTATGATCCTAAATTCTTCTACTATAAGGTAAAGCAAGCCAAACACCCTAACCCCACCATACCTCATTAGACCATAGCTTACAAATTACTAAATAGGTGATGTAGTTAGGATTTACACATCCTGTCCTGGTCCTCTAGCCTTCCCGTCATGCATACTGGTCCTGGGATAAGTAGTTTCCAACCTAACAAAATGTTTTGCACCAAAAAGTTCACAGCATTTGTGGGAAAAAATGGGGTTTCTTTTCGATCAGGGTGTAGACTCCTCACTCTTTCTTCCATTCTATTTAGCACATAATGTACATCTGAAACCACGTCCTGTATAAGCCACATAGGACTTGGGACCTGCACCAGTTTAACAGGGCTCGGATGCATAACCAAACACCATCTGCCATAATATCTATGATAGCTGAGACAGAACCGCCAAAGCAAACTTTGATACCACCAAATGAATTGATTCTGTTTTTCAGAATCTTAGAAAAGACTCTTCTCTGTCTGTGTATGTGTGTGTATGTGTGTGTGTGTGTGTGTGTGTGTGTGTATGTGTGTGTGCACGTGTATATGTTTGAATGCACTTTGTCCACTGGTATATCTACTTAGCCCTTCTCTTTTTTAAAATCTTGAGTAACATCCAAATCCTCGTTAAATGGAATCTCAGCTTTATATAAGATTATATAAGATAATATTCTAATTACTTCCTAGAATGATTTCTCCCAGCTCTGCTATCATTTCCAAACATTAAAACATACTTCAGTGAATCATATACAGAGTTCATGGAATTGTAACACTGTGAATGATACATAAAATGAATTTTCTCTCAGAGCTTAGAAATGTGTGACATTATTCATACAGTGAATGAGATGTGTGCAATCCTGAAACTTTCAACTGTTTCTATTGCCAAGCAAAAGTCAGACGAGCACTAGGGTCTGACTTCTCTTTCCTTCCTCTCTTCCTGCCTTTTTTCTTCCTACCTTCTTCCCTTTCCCTCTCTCTTGCTGGCCCTGTTTTAATCTGTTGTAATCTGCTGGCCTAGTCTGTCACCTGGGTACCCTGTCCCTTTAAGAGACAAGGCCCGCCCACTCCCAACTCCTCTCCAGTGCTTGGCTCTCTCTCCCTCCCCCCTCTCTCTCTCCCTCCTTCTCTTTCTCTTTCAATCTTTCTCTCTCTCTTCCCTTCTTCTGGAGAGGTAGCTTCTGTCTCTCTCTTCTCCCCCATTCTCCTCTTCCCTTCCCCCTCCATAACCCACTAAATAAACTCTACACTCAAACTCTCTCTGCATGGCTCTCCCACCAAGGCCCCAGGCCACCCGCTAGGGGACCTGCTGAGGGCTCAGGTTACCACTAGTGCCCATCATGGGACCGGTCTTCCCCCATCTTTATAAATAATAACACCCTCCCTCTTTCTTTTTGGAGGCAGTGTCTTAACTATGTAGCCCTGAGTGACTTGGAAGTCACTATACCACCCAGGTTTGCCTCAAACTAGCTATCCTTCTGCCTTAACATTCCATCTGCCATGCGGAATTTGCACACATTTCTTTAATACAAAGACACAAAACTGTGTACCCACTTGGCAAACAACAGTAACAAAGAAATATTCCAAATTATAAGGCATAAGATACACGCGTAACCATAGCCATTCATTGTCCTTTGACAGTCAGTAAAGACTACTAGTTAAAGCAGACATCGTGAATGGCTCAGGTCTACAACAAACACATGGATACCCTACCGCACTTTATTGTAGAAGAAAGAGGTTGAATCTCAGGCAGGGTTACCTGCAAGACTTCCTATGCATATTACACTGTGGAATGAGGATTTGAACCTCTAACTCTCTGAACCAGCATTGGCCATTACTTGTCACACAGAGAGTGGCTTGACCGCACGGCTCCTCTTTCTTCTTTCAAGTACCCACTCACGCTGTTTCAGAAACCCAGCTTTATTCTCCAAAAGAAAAACATCTGTAAAGGCCAATGGAGTATGATACACACTCATTTCTAGGAACTGTTTGGGAATGGAGAATCCTAGATCCATAGTTTCAATAAGCTGAGTTATTTTTTTTCATCCACAGAAAAACTAAGAACATAGGTTTCCTGAATATTCTGTGTTGCCTCATGTGTGTGGATTCCCACAGGAATCGTATTTTTAAAGTCAATGAATTAAGTACAATGCTCAGACCTTAGGTCTTTAGTACCTGTAAACGACTCCATAAAAGAAAGACTATTATTCAAAAGAGGTGACCCTGGGTCAGGACAGTGCTTGGGCCTCTAAGGAGGAAGAATATCAAAATGGGTCTCGAGCTACAGTGTGTTTGGGCGAAGAGAGTCATATCTATCGTATCTACTTCCTACATTATAATCTTTATGCCGAAGGTCATCCTACAGCTGAATCATGAAAACCTGTTGCTTTGTCAAATTCAGTTGAATTTAGCCTACCATAGCCCAAACCACTTCTCTTGTTTGTCAGAGACACCATTTTGCCCACGATGGTTGTTTTTCAGAGACACCATTTTGCCCACGACAGAAACAAGAGAGAGGGCCTCAGCAATGGGAGTATGTGCATGCGCGTGCACGCGCATTCACATGCACACACACCTACACCCAATAAAGGTGTCCCTTTTAATGGGGTGGTTGATAAACAAAGACCGTATGAAGAAGGTGGTAAGACTCAAGTTCCCACGCAAGATGTCATGTGTAGTTCAGTTTTTCCAAGAGAATGGCAGCCTGGCCTGCACAGCGCACAGCCAGGATTCTAACATCGCATCTCACAGAGGGCAAGTTGGCCTCCGTACACAAATGCATAGTTCAGAAGAAAACAGAATCATCAGGATTTGTTATTTGAGTCCTTTCTTTGTGACAGAGGCATTTTGCATTCAAAACCCAGTCCTCAAATCCAGACATCATTCCCGAAGATTATTCCCCAGCACTACCCTGAAAGGATGAGGCATCAAAACAAATTTCATGCCCTCAAGCAAAGAGTTCAGAAGCCTCAGGGAGCTGAACTAACAGCAACCATTTCTCTTGCAGGTAGCATCTCAGCCAAGAGTGACGCCCTTCAAGGAAATACCAAGAGGTGCAGTTTCTTAAACCATCCTAGTGACTTTCAAGGCACATTTAGAGCAAGGCGTACAAGGCAATCTTCCCAAAGGGACTGGGAGCCTCTGGGCATCAGTTTCCACCCTGCTTCCTCCAGAAGCAACACCTGCTCTTACGCACAGCGCAAGCCACCTCTGATGGTGGCTGCCTTTGCAGAAATGCGGAAAGGCTCAGGCATGTTAAAGCTCTTGATCTGTCAGTGGGCCTGGGTTTCTACAGAAAGATGAGCCACATTATAGTGCAAATTGGAGAAAATTCATGTTTCTGAAACATAAATCACCACCGCCACTGCTGAATTCTTTTTCAATGCATGATCTTAGATGTTGTAAAAATATATTTCTCCGCTTTAACTTACTCTCCTCTCTCTTCTTCATTTTCCTCTACTTCGGTTTTCTATTTCCGTTCATAAGCTGCATGCAAGGTCATGAAGCCTCCACTTTAAGTCCTTCACTCCTCTAAAACCAAGTCAGCGTGAACGCAAGAAAGTCAAAGCGTGTGTTTGGTCTCATTAAGCTCACCAATCCTTGTGGGAGAAACAGGGAATGCGGTTCACCATCCTAACCGTTAATGAAGGATGCATTGCATATATCGAAGGGTGGTGATTAATTCTCTGGGTTCTTCTAAAAAAAAAAAGTGAAGCTGAAGCTGCTCATGGTGGTGGAAACCTTCAATCTCACCACTCAGGAAGCAGAGGCAAGTGGATATCTTTGAGTTCAAGGCCAGCCTTGTCTACGTAGGGTTCTAGGCCAGTCTTGTCAAACAACAGTAATAACAACAATACAAACAAAGAAACCAAAAATTCCAAACCCAAACTGAAAACCCAAACCAAAACCCACAGAAGCTGTTATTCCAAATCAGCTTTCCTCACAAGGGGTGTGCATGCCTGAAGTATTTGAGGGAGATGAGAAAATGTTACAGTTTAGGGCATCCCCTTTTAAAGCTGGGCACGGAGGTGATTTGCACTAGCAATTCCAGTGCTGGGAAAGTCAGACACAGTGGGAGCTCTGGGACTTCCTGGCTAGCCAGACTAATCTTTCCGGTGAGCTCTAGGTTCAGTGAGAGATTCTGTCTCAAAAAAAGAGAGAAAGATATACATTTGTATGTGTACTAAAAGATACAAGTGCACTCCCGTGTGAGTGTGTGTGTGTGTGTGTGTGTGCGCGCGCGTGCTAAAGACGTCCCTTTTAACGGGCTGATAAACAAAGAACTATGTGTAGGTGTACCAAACAAAGACTCAAATTTCCATGCAAGATGTCACATGATGCCAAGCATTGAGTTCAAGATTCCTGGCACATAGACCACAGAATCCAATTGTCGCAGACTGAAGTAACTGATAAGGGGAGCAGCCGTCTCCTTTCTGTCCCTCTTCTCATCTCTTAATTATTACTTGTCTTTATTTGTCTTAATTTACTGTTTGCAAAGCAGTGAAAGATATGCCTTCAGATAGTTATCAGAATCTAGGTTAATTAAAAAAAATCTGACTCACCGAGGAACTAAGGATCTTAGCCTGAAACAAAGAGAAAGCAGCTGCTATTGATCTGTGATGGGCTCCTTGACTTTGGGAGATCCCTACTGTCTCCCAGCAGCACCCAGACACCCTCTCCCGATGAGTCACAATGGAGGTTTGCGTCACCCCCTCACCCACTGGGCTCTGAGATTCTTCTTCAGGGAAGGAAACTGGCCTTTCAGTCCTGCTCTTTTCTAGGGCTGAGTTCACAGTTGTTACTCAATGAATATTTGATGAATGTACAGATAAATAAATGAATGAATACAGGCATCTATTTTCTACCATAAGCTCATCTTCCACAGACGCACAGCCGCAGGTGAGAAACATACCCTGTGCCGAATCTCTTATTACTGTGATGAGCATGAACAATTCTCGACTGAAATCCACTTCAAAATGTTTTCGTGCATTAGCGTCCTTCCATTTTTATTGCCATTAAAAAAATTCATATGATAAAATGTCACTTTGTCTACATGTTCACATAAGAGATAACATTGCATAAGGAATAAGAAATAGGCAGATACCCTATTTTGGCAAAGGTTGCAGCTTCTTATCTCTTTCAGGGGCCTCCTCTCCGGATGCGGACCCTTTCAAATGTGCAGAGGGGACTATAGGTTGGGCATACAGGTCTCTGGTTTGGGATAGTTAGTATTCAGGGTTTTGAAGGATCCTGTGAGATTGTAACAATCAGAACTGTCCAGAGCTGGCAGCATGGGTTCCCGTTCATCAGAGGAGCCCCGCGGAGCCTGGAAGTTGGCTGGGCAGCGCCTGCTGGAGGAGCTGAGCTTGAGTCTGACGCTCAGTTTAGATGCCCTTGACCTTCGTCTTCAACCTAAATATTGAAGAAACATTTTTCCCCCCCATGAGAGACAGAGGAATTTTCTCGAATTATTAAGTGGTCTGGGGAGTGCTAAATCATTCACACAAGGACAAAGGGCAGCAAGACCCGAGTCTGGGCTTCGCTCAATAGCAATTTCCTACGGACTACATCATTGATGCTTGCAAGGGTTGAATCTGCCATCTCTTAGTCAACTTTTCATTGCACTGACAAAGCTCTGGAGAGGATTAGCTTAGAAAGAGAAAATGTGTCTTTTTGTTTACAGCTTCTAACTTTCTAATCCACATCTAATAGTGTGTGGTGCAAGGAAAATGCCCTTTCACATGGCCAAAAAGGAAAAACAGAGAAAGAGGATGGGCTCCCACAATCTTCTTCAGTAGCACACTCCCATTGACAGGATCTAAGCAGGTCTGCCTCCCCTGGGTTCCGCCAGTCTCCAATAGAGCCACCCTGGGGATCAAGTGTTTAGCATACAGAGTTCAAGATACACTCTCCTAAACCACAGCAGCAGTCAAGAAAGGGATCCTTAGGTCTCCCGAATGACTGCAGGTGCAAGGTATTTCTCTGGCTGATCACTCTTCAGTCATCACTGAAGAGATACCTGTTTCTCCTAAGAAGGATGCATCAGATTTCCAATGCAAGCTAGTCAAAAGGACTGCAGGAGGCTACCCTGCGGAAAAAAAATGAGGCAGGTTGATTAGAATGCTAGGATTCTGATCCTCAGGCCACTGAGGACTTTACTGGTAATGGAAATGCGGTTTAATGTTCCTTTCAGTTCGACCTAGACGATATGAAATATTACCTGCTTACACCAAGCCTAGGATGCAGCCCATTGAGCCCCAGTCAAATGGGCTACTATCTATTAGGACAGTTCCACTGCACTAGTTGAGAGGTAAAACCCAGAGCCCTTGCAGAGAAGTGACCTGAGCCAAGGAGTTCTCGGATAACACCAAGGGCCTGGGGAATTGACAGAAACTTCTGGTTATCAGTTGCTTCTTTGTTCCCACTTTGCCACAGCACATCTATGATTTCAGTTTTGCTGAAAGACATCCTCGGCTTTGAAACAATGCTGAGGCTGCAGAGCACCATGCTGCCCTTCTTCACAGTGAGGAAGCTTCCAGCTTTAAAGGTCTAGGTAACTGACTCACCTGTCAGACCAGCCTTCTCTTGACACAGATGGCAAACAGCCAAGAAGAGTGAGTGGAGCAGACAGGAGCCAGGTGGACACAGACTTTTAGTTACATAGCTCCTGAAACAGATACAGCGCCAGGGATTCAATTCCCATATCTTTCTGAGAGATTTCTTCTTCTTCTTCTTCTTCTTCTTCTTCTTCTTCTTCTTCTTCTTCTTCTTCTTCTTCTTCTTCTTCTTCTTCTTCTTCTTCTTCTTCTTCTCCTTCTCCTTCTCCTTCTCCTTCTCCTTCTCCTTCTCCTCCTCCTCCTCCTCCTCCTCCTCCTCCTCCTCCTCTTCCTCCTTCTCCTTCTCCTCCTTCTCCTCCTCCTCCTCTTCCTTCTCCTTCCTCTTCCCCTTCCCCTTCCTCTTTTTCTTCTTCTTAACTTTTGTCTTTTACAGGTATGGGTGTTTTGCTTGAATGTACATCTGTCTGTGGGCCATGTACATGTGGTGCCCACAGAGGCCCCCACCCGACCCCCTGCAGCCAGAGTTCCGGAGAGTTGTGCGCCTCCATGGGAGTGCTAGGAACCAAACTCAGGTCCTCTGAAACAACCAGCGCTCTTCACAGCTGAGCCATCTCTGCAGGTCCATTCTGAATTCTTCAAAGTAAAACAAGTGAGATAGAAATCAGGTTCTTTTTATGTAAATGACTCAAAGAACAGGGCTGACAAAAGTTTGGAACATGGAGAGGAAGATGCATTAGATGTGTTCCGTCCATTGTCCTTGAGCAGTCCTCTCAGAATAGGCCAGACATTTACGGGGCTCTGTGTGGTCCACAATCCTTCTCAGGGGATGAGCTGTCATCCAGGCCAAGTGAATATGCACGATTAGAGTCTTACTTCCCCTGCAGTACCCTGGAGTTGTCTTTTTGATTGTGCTCAAAGCCAGGGGCAGGGCGTGTCAGCATTTTTCATCTCTGTCTGTCCTCATGAGGTTCACTGTGTCAAAATCGAGACTCCAAAAGGGAAAGAGATGTATGTTCGTTCACTTGGGCAGGTAACGACAAGAGCTTGTGTCCGCTGGAATATCCTCAGATATGAGCAAGAGATCGGTCACTGTGCTAATGGTGCAGGTTTGGGAAAAGAGGAGGGGATAGGCTTCAGTTGAAGGTCACTTTGTCCCTTGGTAGTCCATTTTCTTTTTCTCCATCCCATCTCCTGAGCCAGAATGTCAAGGTACCTCAGGATTATTGGTGTGCCCCATCCAAAGAGTCAGCCAAACGTGTTTTGCGTTATTATCGGTGTGTGTTGGTATCA
This sequence comes from Myodes glareolus, assembly GCF_982192425.1. Classification (NCBI taxonomy): domain Eukaryota; kingdom Metazoa; phylum Chordata; class Mammalia; order Rodentia; family Cricetidae; genus Myodes; species Myodes glareolus. The sequence goes on from NC_142044.1 coordinate 19,268,181, forward strand.
TCAGCTTGATTAGGCCTCATGAGCCTCCATTGGTTCTGATATTTTGAGCCTCCATTGGTTCTGATGTTTTGAGTCTCCATTGATACTGATGTCTTGAGCCTCCATTGGTTCTGATGTCTTGAGTCTCCATTGGTTCTGATATCTTGACCCATAAAAATATTGGAAGCCTATCTCTGTTCACATTCCTGCTCACTAACTCTTTCTGGGAGAGGAAGGGAGGAAAAGCACTTAGCCATTACTTATCCACAGTGGCAAGTGAGGTGTTGGGGGGTCTAGGCAGGGTCCTCAGAGGTATTAGGCTGAAACTTCTAGAGCCAATCAAGGCAAGGCAATAAGAAAAACTGAAGCCACGAGAAAGATAAACATTGTGTCCCTGCTGTTCAACCTCAACTCCAGACTATAGTGATATTTTGTTTCTGACCTAGCAAATAAAGCTTGCCTGAAGATCAAACTGCAAGTCTAGCCACAATAGTCAGCTGCGTCAGGCCAGGCAGTGGTGGCACACACATTTAATCTCAGCAGCCATGCTGGTTAGTCATAGAGGCTGGGTGGTGGTGGTGCATGCCTTTAGTACCAGCACCAGAGAAGACTATAAGGCGGAATAAGACAGGCACTCACTCTTTTCTTATTTCAGTCTGAAGATTTCATAGAGATAAGAACTCTCTAGTGGTTGACTGCTTTGCTTCTCTGATCTTTCAGCTTGAATCCCATTATCTGTCTCTGGGTTTTTATTATTCGTGCGACACCAGACGTTACAAGACGTTCTCTTCTACCTGGTGTTTGTGGTTTCAGAAGAACTTGCTAGGGTGACAAGGAAAGTGAGCTACGGGCGGATGAAGGTCTGCTTCAGACCACAACCCACCCCGCTCCGCCCCGTGACCACAGAAACAAACAGCACGCTTACAGAGTGGCTTGTCTAACAGGAGGACTGAACTGAGAGGTAACTTGTTATCTGGGTGTCAAAGTCTTCCAAGGCCAGCCACCTGTCCACTCTTCTAAGTCACCCCTGCCTTCCTGCTGCCCAAGGCTGTGTTCTAGCTTCTCTCCTAACTTCTAGGCTGCATGGACAATGGCCCCTCATTATTTTCCAGGTTGAGTTGACTGCTCTGAGTAATGTTCCTGCGGTCAATCATTGTTTCATGTAATCCTTTTCTAAAGCTGTGAAATTTTCAACAGACTGTGCATCTGTGTGTATGTGTGGGGGAGGGGGGACGCAGTCTCCTTCTTAAATGCAGTTTTACTTTGATTTCCCCCAGAAGGAGAGTTCAAAACAGGTAGTTTTTACTTGAGAGGTAGTGCCAGGAGCACAAACCAGTATGGGTGGACAGACATGGAAGGGGAAGGACAACCCCAGGGTTCTGCTGTTGACTAGATTCTTACAGTGCTCACTCATGCACCCAGTTTCGTTTTGACTCCCATCAACCCTTTCTTGCTTGCTCACATGGAAACCAAATTACACAGGTAGTTTCCAAGGCTCTAAAAGCCGAAAGCTCTTCCCCCACTCTTCAAACAACTGCATACTTTGTATCTTAGAAACAAAGCCATATTTACTCTTAGAATAAAGCATTGCTTCTAAATCTCATAGATGCCTGGACTACCATCAAGCCTCGCAGAGCTGAGTAGTGTAGCAATGTGGAAGAATTCAAAGGCAAGGAGCAACATAAGGAAGTCACTATGGAAATAAAATTACCCCAGGACTGTTTACACAGGGACAGATCCAGATGGGTTAGGACCGTGGGACAAGCACCCATATGAATGAAGAGCAGTCATATGCTGCGTGTTTTTGACTGTTTCCAACATTCAAACTTTGAGCTTTCCTCCCCAACACAGCTCTCTACTTGGTCCCCTCCAGATTCTTACACGGAACCAGAAGACAGATTTAAGCAACCTTAGAGTAACAGCCAATATCAAGTTCCCCAACTCTTTGACCTTGTGACCTGTTCCTATTCTAATAACCTGGTCTGGTCTGTGTTTTAGTCCTTAGAACGACTGCCACCCTGCTTCTATTTGCTGCAGATGAATCCAGCTCTCCAAACCACCACCAAACAGTTCATTACGGGCTCAAGCGGGCAGGTCAAATTACTGTTTTGTTTTTGTTTATTCCCCCTGACCCATCACAATGACTTCCATTCCAATGCGGGTTATAACAAGCATTAGAAACCCACGTAAGTACTATGAAGGGAGTCGTGCGGTTTCTAATATAAGCTCAAACTCTGAAAATATCTTGGGCCAAACGTCTACTGTGCAGGGGAGATTTGGGAAAGTCATGTCTGCTTCAGTCGGACACTTGGCTAATCAAAAGATGCTGCTGAGGAATCACGGTAATCACAATGGCCAGTGAGACATGGATGGGAGGCGAGAGCTTATTTATTTGGTGAGAAGGACGGTGACCGATTGTCATTTTTTCCAGAGGAGTCTCAATCTACCTATCATCAAGTATTTTACAAGAGCCTTCTACAGACTGTGTTCAGCTTAAGTAGCAGATTAAGGGACTCACGGATGGCATGAGGAAGAATTTTCCAACCATAATGAGGGGATTTAAATACTTAGGTGTATTCCAGAGGCAGTAACCCTTCTGCTTCAAAGCTCTTCGGGATGTGCTTGGCAGTTTAGACGCTCTGGGTTGCTGGTTTCCTAGTAAATTCCAGAAAACACCAGAAAGTCATGGAACTCTAGATTCCTCTAAATGTACTTTAAAGGATTATGCAAATACCTGGTTAAGATTCTACCAGTTCATGACCCCATACCTAGACTCCATGGTCAGTGCTAACTGGACTCAACTTGCTTGTATAAGGACAAAAAAAAGATGTGAGATTGAGAGGGAGACGTGTTGTAGGTGCAGGGAGGATTGAAGTGAAGGAGTCTGGGATAAGTATGGTGAAAATACAATGTAAGCATGTATGGATTCTTAAGGAATGCATAAAATATTACTTAAAAGATTACATTTGAATTAAAATTTACTTTTGAACATTTTTAAAAGACAATAAAATACATTATTACAGTTCTCACATTAAACCAGAAACACTGGAGAATAAGGTCTAGGCTCTTGCTCCAAGGTTAATTCATTTTTTTTAAAATTATAAATTGATTGGCCTAGTATTTCAGGTTTCTTATTAACTCTTATAACTTGTATTAGCCCGTAATTCTTGCCTGTGTTAGCCACGTGACTTGGTACCTATTTTGGCGAGGCAGTCACATCTTGCTTGCTCTGTGTCTGGCTTTCTCTCTGTCTGGGTGATGATTGCAAACTGAAACTTCCCTCTTCCCAGAATTCTCGTTGCCCTGCCTATACTTACTGCCTGGCTACTGGCCAATCAGCATTTATTTAAAACACAAGTGACAGGGTACAGACCATTGTCCCACAGCACTCCCCTCCAACCCATTTTTAAAAACAAGAACTCTGGATCGAATCTCCTTTGTTTAGCTTTTCTACTGACTATTATCCATAACAACTTGTAATCAACATTCTAAACAAAGGCAAACATCCATAATCAATTTTTTTGGAATGTGGGCATAGTTTTCATTTTTATAGAGACCTAGAAATTAAACTTCTCCTACAACCTATATTTAGCTAATTGCAGTGGCATTGGTTAAATCATATTGACCACCTGCAAATACTTACTAGTATTTGGGCTATGATTTTTCTACTTCTAGACAATCCAAACAAGATGTGGAGACTCACATAAGATTTCAACCATCATCTGTAAATTTCAATTAAAATTCTTGCCTTGCTGAAAAATCCTTATACTCTGAATGGCTACTTTTTAATATGTGTGACACAGCTGTACTTAAAAAGAGATTATTTAAATATAACTCCAGTGCAATTTTTGTATATGGTATTTGTTGATGCCTAATATAGATCTCTCTTAGAGTGTGTCATGCTTAAACAAGCTTTAAGACTACCTGTTAACATAAAAGTGGGTAGTGACTTCAAAACTCTTTTCCAAGTTGATGATTTTATTGCACCTGTTCCAACTGCTCATAAAAATGATATTTTCATATGAAGGAATATGCACAGTGTTATATTGTTACTAAATGAACAAAGTAAGTTCATCTGACTTCCACATTGCATGGTATTTTAAATATTATTACACACAGTTAGTTGTCTTTGGTATCTATGAAGATTTGATTCCAAGATCAATATCTGTGGGTCACGTTCCTTCTAGAAAATGTATCATTTGTATGCAACTTCTATGTGTCCTCCATTGGGTATTTCAATTTATTTTTATATGACTCATAATACATAATATAATGTAATTATTTCTTACTGTTTTATTTAGGGAATAATGATAAGAAATTATCAATTATCCGCTATCTTCCTCAGTTGCTTCCCACTTTGTTTTTATTTATTATTAGTGCTTGAACCATTTTATACACAGCAAATTTTGGTCATTTCACCAGTTACTTTCTTACCCTTCTTCTCCCCATGGAAACTCTTCTGCTCAATAAATCCCCTCTGACTTTGAGGCCTCCCCCACCCCCACTTTATTTTCTGAGACAGCATCTCAAATAAACCTGGAACTTTCTGATTCAGTTTGTCTAGCTGACAAGGGAGCTCCAGAGATCCTCCTGTTTCTTTCTGTCCAGTTCTGGTATTACAGACCAACACTCCCACACCCAGTTTCTACAGAAGTGCTAGGCATCCATACTTGAATATTCATGTTTGTGTAGCAAGCACTTTATTGTCTGAGCCATTTCTTCCATACCCAGAAACAATCCTTTAAAACTGTGGTTTGATTTAATGAATTGTAAATCATTGGATGTAGAGAGCCAAATGTAGTATGTGTTAAATATTATTTATATTTTAAAATGATAGAAAATATGCCCATCAAAGCGATAATCTAATCTATACAAAAGTGTCAATTGAAAGTATTTTTAGACAGCAAAAAGCAAATGACATTTCCTCATTTGAATCCCTCCTGTTTTACTTTCCTATTGTTGTGACAGAACACATGACCAAGGCAATTTACAAAACGAAAGTGTTTAATTTGGGACTCCAGGTTCTAAAGGGTTAAGGTCCATGACCATCTTGGAGGGACGTGTGGCAGTAAGAAGGTAGGCATAGAGTATCTGGGAGCTTACATTTTATCCAGAAGCATGAGGCAGAGGAAGAGCTGGGGGAGGTGAGAGAGAGATGGAGAGAGAGAGAAAGTGAGACAGTTCAGTAATAGACCTCCCCAAACAAGGCCACACCTTCACACCTTCTTACCCTTCCCAAACAGCTCCACCAATCAGGGACCAAGTATTCAAATACATGAACTATGGTGGCCATTCTTATTCAAACCAAAACAACTTTCAAATACAAGAAAGTACATGAACGTGTCTGATGAATGTGGAATTTGCTAAGACCATTCTATTTCTCTGCTCACTCTCAGTTGGCTGCTGGCATACATAAGCAATGAGGTGATACACACCCCTCACCTGTTATGTGCACTGGTTCAGATATAGGCGACTGGATTCTATTTTCAATTCTGTCCCTCAGAGTTGCATGTCACTGAGCATAATTGACTTCTCAGTTTCAAATTTTCTCATCCACCAAACACTACAGAATATATCTAGTAAAATCATCACAAAAAAAAAAAAAAACAAAACAAGAAAATTTGAGCACTAGGATCTCTGAGTTAGAGGCCAGCTTAGTCCACAGAGTAAGTTCCAGGACAGCCAGGGCTACACATAGAGATCCTGTCTCAAAGCACCAACCAACCAACCAACCAAACAAACAAACAAACAGACAACCAGCAAACCAACATATATAACCTGATATTGTTTGGCTCACAAATGTCCCCTAAAGGCTCGTGTGCTAAAGGTCTGGTCCCCAGTATTGCAACATGAGGAGATGAGGGAACCTTTGAGAGATGGGGACAATGATAAGGTAGCTAGGTTGTTTCTGGAGGCGCAACTGAAGGGAACCGGGAACCCAAACTTTCTGAATCCTGGCCTGGAGGTGAGCAATGCTCTTCTCCACTTGTTCCTATCATGCTGGTGTGCTTTCTTATAGGCTCCAAATAGTAGAATTAATTTATTGTGGACTAGAGTTTCCAAAACTGTGAGTCAGAACAAACCTTTTCCCTTCATACATCATTAACTCAAGTCCAGTGTTATAGTAATAGAAACCTTACTAACACAGAATCCTAGAGCCGTGTCTAGCACATATTAAACATCTTCTAAGTGACAATTTTCCCTTCAAGGAAAGAGTTCTCGCTACAGCATATTGTCAGCAAGTTGGGAAGGTGGCAGACATGCAAACAGATAAGTGCATATCCTAATGTAGTTGTCCCTGCCTCAGAAGGGTAGAGACACTTGCAAGAGACAAGCTTACTAGAACTAGGCTTGGTCAGGACTCTGAAAAGGTAACTTTCATTCACCATGAAGGAAAGAGATCACTTCATGCTCCTACAAAATCTGAGTTCCTGAAACTGGAGAAGAATCCCATGACAAGGAACAGTGAGGAAATGACTTTGGAACTCTGTGACCCTCGCGACTCTAGGCTCAGCCTGGGAACTCTTCACGGGACCTTGAGCAGCAATGGGGACACAAAGCCAGCTAGAGCTCCGGCGTGCCCTGGCAAGGTTCAGAAGACTGAGAAAAGTGACAGCCAGGCCGGCCTGCATTAGTGAACTTTCTCCCATGCGCCTACCGGGGCAGCACACGGGTCCTGGTTCCTTGTGTCACCTGACAGGAAAGAGTACCTGTTTCTTGCAGTTCTCTCTCTCTCTCTCTCCCATTGCAAGGAACTGAGCTCTTTAGCTCAGGCCACTTTGCAGATCTGGAACTCAAAGAGCTATTTTTAGCTGAGGTTCCCTTCTAGGGAAGGTGGGGTAGAGAAGCGAGCAGCTTGAGGGAGGTGAAGGAAAGGAGGTGCTGGATTTGAAAGAGTCAGCTGCAGGACAGGTAACCTGCTCATAACACTTCAGGAGCCTTTGGAGCTTTGGAAATGACATTCTGGCTTTTTTGTTTTTATGAAACGGAAAGCAGATAAAGGATAAAAGATACCTAAAAAGGATGCGATTAGTGAAGATGGAGAGATGCGGAATGACCGAGCTGCATAACTGTATTAGGAAAGGATCTGGGGGACAGGGATGATGGGGATACGCATAAGGAGAAAAGCAGAGAGTCAGTGGGGGACCACTGAAGCCTGGGGCTGGGGCACACAGGGCACAGAGGAGGCTACAGTGATGTCATTAGAAGGAGAGGGAGAACAAGGAGTCAAGGGAAGTCAGACTACATGGCAGCCGCTGATGGGCTGCATGGGTAGCCCTGGCAATGCATGAACCTCTTCTGACTTCAGCTGCATTTGGGGTCCACAATTGCTTTAGGGGTCAAGAACTCTCCTGTTTTAAGTTTCTCAGCTCTATTCTCTAGGTCAATCACGGAGGAGACCATGGGAGGTTGGAGAGGTAGAGAGGGAGCTGGGAGACGTGAGGTATCACTGGCTAGATCCTAGCCTTTAAACCTGTTAGAGGCTGTGATCACTCTAGTTATATTCCGAACACTTGTTCTCCTCGGGCCCAGTTGTACCCTTCAGGAACCTGGCAGGAAGCCCTGTGCCAATTCTCTGCCCTGGAGCTGAAGTCCTGCTAAACCACGTGCACCTTTATCCTCTTCTCCAGACAAACTCGGCTTTTTGAGAAAGCCCTCAGGGGGAAAAATATCAAAGGAAGTCAGATGATGCAGCAGTAGCCATAGCAGAAGTAGAGAAGACATTGGTGGGAAGGTTCTACAACATTCAGGACTTTAGAGCACCATAGGGCTGAACAGTACCTCAAAGCATCGTCCCCTTGTCCCAAGGCAGTTACTTCATCATCTCAGGCAGCAGGGCCTTTCTTAAATGTTACCGTAAGATAATTGTTCAGTATCAGTAAGCTAATGCCCACCAACACAGCTGATAAATTAGACCATTGTTCCCAATAATATAAAAGCATTATCACTGTTTATACTATGGGTTAAGAACCTGTATGCAAGTGAGGACATAGGGGGCTTTTTCCTTTCTGGGATGGGGTGAACCCACATACTATTGTGCGTTATAAGTCTGTTTATTTTCATGTGTGTTTTGTGATTTTGGTTTTCTTTAAAGTTTAATAATGTTCCATTTTTATATATGTCAGACTTTTATTATTTATTTATCTATTAATGGTCATAGAGGATGTTTCAATTTCCTTGCTACTACAGCTAATTTATTACTATAATAAACTAGCAATAACCAAATACCTCTATGATATCTGCCTGAGTATATGCACAGGAGTGGCATATATATACACATACAAATACTTATTATAGAATAATACTTAGAAGGAAAAACAAGGAAGGGTGATAAGAGGAGGTGATGAGGAGGGATGGGATTTAGGCAAAGGGCACATGATCCATGAAAGCAATGCAATTACTTTTGTGGTTTTAATTCTGTCATTTTTTTCTTTTTTTTTTTTAGTAAATAACTGCATAAGAAATGTAATTGATAGTGAGTGTTAGGTCTTAAGTGAAGCTCCAACCTTTAGCATGTTATGCCAACTGTAGAAAAGTTCAGTGAGATATACAGAATCTGGGGCCAGGAGAGGGTTTGAGTGGCCGCCTTAGCCTCGGGAATGTTTTATTTGGGAGTGAATTCATTCCAATGAAGTGAGTTGTATATTTTAAAAAGAAAAAAAGCCCAAAGTACTAAGAGCTATGGCTTTGAACTGGTAATAACTTCATCTCTTCCACCTGAGATGATGAGAAGTGAGAAGTTTGAGAGGTCAGCGCTCATCATATTGAGTGCTCCACCTCGCTTCCTTCTTCCCTCAGAAGAGCTGTGGTTCTCCCCATGCATTTAGCAGGAACACATACCCTCTCTGTTCATCGGTGCTGTAGGAGCAAGCGCCATCATGCATACCATTGTATAGGGACTGCATGTTTAACATAGCCTCAAAACTACTACATCATTACCTGCCACTTAAAAACATGATGCTATTTCAATGCTCTGGTTATCACCTCTAGTTTCCTAGCCACTGTAAGAGGCATTGTTAACCAGGGAGTGGACATTTTTCTGGGTCAGGAATCTATTTGGTGTCACAAAAGATCAAGAAATGTCTACTTCTGATACAATATGATCAAATTATGCTGTGTGATTGAAACTTGTCTTTCCATTTCACATCACTTTCAGGTATATAATTCCTGCATTTCTTCAAATAGCTAAGGGAAATTATGAATGGATCTCAAGAATACATGAGGACAAAGTAAGGATTTTGAAGTAGACCCTCTTCACACAGTTGTTGAAAGGCAAATCGGCAGAAGGAAAGCAATTGTGTCAGAGTTTGCTTTTCCGCCGCACATAAGCAAAAGCATGAGTTTTCAAAGGAATTAGAGCCATTATCCGGGGAGTTGCTGTCAGTGCGGAGGGAGGAAAGCTATTAAAGAGCCACAAAGTAGGAGTGCACGTAGCTGATTGGAATCGATAGTGCACTTCCAGTAGGGGTTTGGAGAGGCACATTCTGGCGATGTGGAATACGGCTGGTAATTAAACAGTCATAACAATCTGACGCTGGAAGGCTGACAGGCTCACGGCCTGGCGTTACCAGCGCTGATGGTCTAATAGTCAATCTGTAGTGGTCCTCTTCGGCTTAAATAACACTTGCCAGAATTCTCAGTCAACACTTTTCGCTCTTTATTAGGCATTCTACTGAAGAAGCCGTGCGGAGCCTGCTGTGACCCAGAGATTGGGAGGCACGGAGGTTCTCCCGGAGAGCGGGTTGGGAGGGTGGAGCAAGAGAGAACAGAAATCCCACCCAGTAAGAACTCTCACGTACTGGTCAGCACAGCGGGGAATAATATATAGTCTGTGGGTCAAAGTCAGACTACTCTCGTCCTTTCAGTTCCATAAATTTAAAACCTGACCAAAAAAATATGGGACCAGCACCAGAACCAGGGTGATGTTCCTGAGTTCATTTCTTTTCTATGGTGTCCAAGGGTTGTGCTGACAGAGACTAAAAACATCTGATTCACACAGGAGGCCGGCTGGGAGTGTGAGGAACAGGCAAGCGGAGTCCTCACACATGGTCGCCTGCCCTTTACCTGAAAGACGATTGAGGGCAACTTATTTTACAGTCCAGATTATTTTTCTGACCAGTTTCTAACCTTAAAATAGCGACCCTCATGGCAATTCCACGCAGAGCTGGTGTGAATGCTGAGTTCTAATCACGTTCAGGGCTCAGGGCAGCGACAGTGTGCAGTCAATGCTGGCTACTGCTTTCAGAGAGCAGAGTGCTTGTTGGGTACACTTCCTCACAGTATCCGAAGCACTTCAACAAGACCTAGGCTGGGTTGCAGGAGACCCCAATGACTACAGTCCAGATTCAGGAGATAGCCAATGAATGTTTTGACCTTCCCGAGTCAAACTTGCCGAGTTCTCAACACTGCGCTGAGCAATTTCCCATCACTGTTCTTGATTTGTCGAACAACCAGGCCATTGAGGAGCTGGCCTACTTCATGTGAGTTTGACTCCAGGCCCCAAGTTCTCTCGGCTGGATCATCTGATCACAGAGGCGCTATGACGGAGTACAGCCTTAATGCCTGGGGCAAATCTTTCTGAACATTGCATTGGGATGGTATTACCAGGAGCATAGGCATTCTTCTGTCCGTCTCACCTGCCAGTTGCCTTTGTGAATTAATTTGTTAAATAAAATTAAGTTTACTAATTGATCTCAGTGTGTTTAATATTACTTTTTAAAACTGTACTTTTTAAAGTTCAAGGTATAGACTAACATAAAATATGTTACTCAGCATGGAAAACGAATGCGTACATATGTACGTACTTACACTTGTTTAGAAAGGGCCTGGAAGAAACTGGTAATTGAGGCTGGTTCTAGATGGGAAATGGGGTGAATAAGAGATAATTAAGGCCAGGGCTGAGACTTGGAACCTTTGAATTATGTATGCTATGCACACGACAATTACCTAAGCCTAATTTTCAAACATTTTCATGTAGCTATAAACATAGTTAATATCACCCAAAGAGCCTGAAATGGAAGCCTTGCTGCTTTCTGAGGAAAGCTGAAGGAGCAGGACAGAGACCATGGCCAGTTTATCATCAGCTCACAGGACACGTGTACCACGGAAGATGTGGCTAAGGCCAAATCTGCTTTGTTACATCTATTCTTCCCACCAATATATTTTTGACAGGACTCTGAATACCGGAGCTTCTGCTCCTGGAACACCATGACATCAGGTAAAAGCGCAAATACAGAGACTATAAAAGCCACACTCTTAACACATAGCAAACACACTGTCAAGTCCAGCAACTGCACCAGAGGATGTTCCTATGTAAACCATTGTCTTCATACACTCAGAAATCTATTCACCCAAACTGAGTACCTACTGCAGCATGGAACACATTCTAATGGATCCTAATCATTTGAATGGTGGTCTTAAAAGGGGTCTCACAGTGCGTTTAGTTTTGCAAATGGAAAACTTAACTCTTGCATTTCTTCACTATACTGGCCTGTTGTGTTTTTTTGTCACTAGGACGAGTCAAGGTAACCCTAAAAACAGGGCCCTTGATATCTTTCCACTTCAGATTTATCTTGTGAAGTGGGAATAAGTTCCCAACTTTCATGGGGACTTAGAGGTTTATATAATAGACCAAGAAAGGGCGGGAAAGTGAGAAAAACCAGAGCGTCTGAGAGACTAAGTGTGCATGAGAGAGCACTTAGCAGCGTGCCTACCCTGGGTTCGATTGATAAGGAATAGCTCAGAAGAAAAAGTATCAATATTTCCAGCTAAATGAGTAAACTTTGGTTTCATGATCCATCTTAAATTATACCCTGCCTATTTTAGGTCACTCAAGGGGAAAAGATGAAAAGGAAGGCTCAATTCTTCATTTGTTATCCTCTTTCACAAGTTAACAACAACAACAAACCCAACACAGCTCTTGTACACAGTAGCCACGCATCTTCCATAAAAACTAAGAAATAACGCCATGTAGTCAAGGGCAAAGGCTTAGAAATAGGATGAGTGGCACCAATCCCCTCGCTCTGAGGCAGGTTAGGAGAACGGGTGGGCTGGGTTTTGAAGAGAAAAGTTCTAAGATGTTGAAGCCTGGATGTTAAGTCTTCTTTAGGAAAGATTAGCTCTCTTTTCAGGCTGAGTCAGAGAAAATTGGTGCACAGAAGGACTTAGGCCAGTGGTTTTCAATCTTCCTAACGCTGCCATGCTTTAATACAGTTCCTCACGTTGTGGTGATCCCAACCAGAAAATTACTTTGGTTGCTACTTCATAACTATATTTTTTCTACTGTTATGAATCATAATATAAATATCTGATATGCAGGATATCTGATCGTGACCTCTGTGAGAGGATCATTTGATCTCCAAAGGGGTTGTGACCACAGGCCAAGGACTTACGTAGCTGGGAGACACAGGGATGAAGCAAAGGCAGGAAATTGGGGCCCACTGAAAGCAACCTGGTCCTGGACCACTCCGTCAGTTTGGACCAGGCCCAGAAGAAGAATCCATACTTGCAGATGTTCAAGGCATAGTTCTTTTCTCTGACATCCAGCAATCCCAGCCGCTATTGGATACCATCAGCTTAATTCTGGGTTATGATTATGACTCATTGAAATGTTTAACTTGCTCTAAAACGAACTTTATCTGAGAACACCCAGCATTCCCTAGTGCTGGATAATTTTTATAAAGGGGAATATGTGATTTTAGTTCATAGACATGGGGACTTTAGAAGCAGAGGACAGTGCTTCAAAACAAGAGCTTCCTTTGACAGCCCCAGAAGCTATTTGGCTGCAGTCAGGATGCTTATTCCTCCATGAAGGTAGGAAAATTAAAAGTTGGAAAGCTTGCAACCTTTTAGGAGTTTTATTGCTGACACTTACTAGGCTGCCGAGGCTGTCTTCTTTCTTCACAGTGATGACATGGCTTGTGGGAAAATCGGCTCCTTTTCTCAGGTCTCCTTTGCTTATCAAATGCCTTCCTGTGACTTGCACGCTAACTCCCTCGTTTCTGTGACCTTGGGCCACTGAGAGGAAGACTGGAACCATCATAGTCTTGATAGTTAACAACAGTAACAGCAAAAAAATAAATGAATAAAAATAAAAATTAAAAAAAAAGCAAAGTGAAGTTAGCTGTCTCTGGCAGAGCTCACAGTGGAAAGGGGTTTTCTGGATATTTCTTGTATTTGAGGAAGAAAGGTAAGATCCTTATTTTGAGGGTAAGGCATGAATGATTTTCCTTCCCAGTTCTTCAGGTCATTGTACCATTGACTTCATCTCCTTGTTGATTTTTTTTTTTAAATTTTGAACAAAGGAAGACCCTGGCAGTAGGTAGCACACAAAATATTTTTTTTTAGAGACATTTACTGGCTACCCCGTAGGGTATGGTATCCGACTTGACAGACATAAATCCACTGTCTGCTTGTATCTTCAGGGAGGTGCCTTGTGAATAGGACCTGCTATTCTGTACTGTAGCCATTAGATAGTATCCAAAATGCCAGAGATGGCAGAAGGGAATAATTTAATCTAACAGGCCCTGACTGGGAATACAATTACATGTATCCAAAGTATTAGAAACACACACAATAGCTAGATAAATAAATAAGTGATGCTAAAATTGATTTCCGGATCATCCTGTGGCCTGCTGTTTTCCTCTTGCTCGAGTGAGTCAGCGCACTCCGGGGATCACTTTGCGTGAATAAGACTGTCTAATCAGTGTTCGAAATCTGGCTGAGCCTTCCCATCCAGGGCCGGGAGCAGATGCTTGGCTGGTAGAAGACGCCATATGCACAGGTGTCAGCGTCATTTGCCTTCATAAAACCTCAGCCTTCTGTTCAACATGGCCCCATAGAGCTGCAGGGTTCACACTCCCAAGTCATGCGCTCCAGCAACAGGTCTTCCCTAGGCTCCCACCAAGCCAACCCTGTTACGTTTCTCTTTCTTCCACTGCCTTCCTAAGATTGTTGCTGTTCTTTCCAAACCTTTGGTCCCTTCTGAAGAAGGACTGGAGCATGCAGAATGCTCACAAATTAGCTCTATCCTAAGAATAGAAATAACCATACAGTGTCCATTTTCTCCCATCTCTCTTCTAGGATTCTTATTGATAAGAGCCCTCGGGGCCATGAGAAGTCGGTGACATCAAAACCCACAGTACATAGCAATGGCGGACTTTGCTTAAGCTATAGGATTTGGTAATCACTGTGGCGAAACAGGCACTGCCTCAGGGAGGAGTAGGGTGGTATAATTACTTTATTGAGATTACTAGTTTAACATCTGAGTTTCTTATTGTACTGTAAGATCCAGCAGGAAGGTATCATACCTGTTTTCCTTAAGGCTACAACTCCATGACAGTAAAATTCGGAGAATAAAAACAACCTTGAGGTTTGTTGCAAAGAATTAAGCAAGATCAATGAATGTAAAGAACTTAGCCCACTGATGAGAACATAACAGATACTCTAAAGATTTTGTTGAATGCAAATAGCAGAGGAAGAGAAGGAAGAAGAAAGCTGATAACCCAAATTCAAGCCTGTCTTCAAGTTGAATTTGCTCAGGGATACTGACAGGTACCTAGTACTTGCTGGATACCAAGCTTTATCTAATGCCTATGACAGTGACACTAGTTACTCTCATCAATTACATCCTTACACATGAAGAAGCTAAGACCCTTGGGAAATCAAACCCCTGATCATCAGAGAAGCAAATGGCAGTTCTAGGTTTAAACCAGATTAATCCTTGAGCGAGAGGAATGACTCCTACGGTGCATTAGGTTAGTGGAACTTGGAACACCAGGGCCTGATAGGATAATTCAGACTATATGACCAGCAATATAGTAAGCAGTGTAGTTTTATTTTTAAATTGCTTAGGAAGTCTTGTGGAGTAAAGATAACAAACAAGCAACAATAAAAACAACCCCGCCCCCCCCAGTGTGGAGTGTTCTGAGAGTCTCCAGGTGATCGAAGGATGGTGGGTTACGTGATGATAGGGGAGCTTGGGATCTGAGCATATCTCAACTGTTTTCCGGTCCAGCCTGGTAAAGAATTTGTGATGTTCGAAGGAGAGGACACAAAATGGAGTCGGTTAGGCAAAGTGATCAATATAGTTCAGGGCATTAAATTTGAAAGTTAGAATCTGTCTAATTTGTGCCTTAAGGAGATGGTCTTTACCCTTGTGGAGGAGAGCTGTGATCTCAGTCTGCAATTTGGACAATATGATAATGTATCTTCCTTGCCACAAATGTGCCTCAAACCCCAGAGTCAGCTAGGAAATCAGGACTTGGAGGACAAATCAAGGATCCTCTAGAGACAATCCCTAGAACCAGGAGGGAAGCCAGAAGACCGGAAGCAACAGCACCACAGAAGCAGCTAACCGAGGCAACAAATCCTGAAGATTTAATGATTGACATCAGACTTGGGGCAGAATTGTGTCCTTTTCAGGAATTTGTATGTTTAAGCTCCTGCCCCTATTATATCAAAACAAGACTTTTTGAAGGTAAAATCATTAAGGCAAGCTTTATTTATGATCTAAAATAAAAAAGAAGGCTATAACTAATATAAGAAAAACTATATACAATAAGTACAACAACTATATATGATATATACAGGGAATAAGTATATCAATAATGGCTAGTCCATCTGCATTTGACAAATTCAGAGATAATACTCCATTATCTGTCTTATCTTGGTGAGTTCAAAGTCTTGTACCTAATTTACTTTCCATCATAACTTGCATTACCATCCAAAACCACATTGAGACAAGGCCATTAGGGTAGACTCTGGTCCATAACAGTGGTTAGTGTCCTTATCAGCAGATGACGTCAGGACACACAAGAGGCTTTGGAGATACACCCTACAGGAAGACTGTGGACACAGAGAGAAGATGTTCATCTGCAGAGCGTGGAGAGTGGTCTCAGGAGAACCCATTCTGGACAACGCCTTTATCTTGGATTTCCAGCCTATGCAACCACCAGAATTTCCTGCTGATTAAGGCACTCAGTCTGGGGAGTATTGGTATGGCAGCCAAGCAACCCATGCACAAGGGAACACGTGAGTCATCCTGAGGCTCTTCCAGGAGGGAGGGAGGAGTGGAAGGGGTCAAGGAGAGGTCACATGATCGCATCACATTAGCAGTTCTAAGGTCCTTCTCAGCGTATTCTAATAGTGTTCTTGTGGAGGATGCTCCTTTGATAGTAACCCCTTGATGGGTGAATCATAATGGGTTGGAGATAATGATAAAGGCCCAAGACAAAAGCTGATAAATATTCAGAAGGCTTTTCATAATTATAAGACTTTACAACAAGTAGGTATCAGAGAAGGTAACCCCAAATCTATCCTGGATCTATCAAGAAAAGTCAAGAGCCAGCAACTCTAAGTTCACCTCTAAATGCTATAAAGACCTGATTTTTCTTAAGATGGTAACTTTCTGTGGTAAAAAAAACATTTCCATGATATTACACTGGGAGGTGAAGAAGCATAGGGCATATGAACAGACCCCACAAGTTACTTAACTTCACCAAAGTTTTATTATGCAGGACCTTTCTGTCTCACGCTGGGTACTCCAAGGCTGGCTAACTACTTATGAATATGCGAAAGCAATATGGAAACGAGGAAGACTTAGAAGCTGGAGCAGAATTAAAAGCATTTGATTCTCATAAGCCATGGTGATTACACAGCCATACCTAGGCCATAAGCATATGTAACTTTTACATGTCTTAAGCACACCTGCGTGAGGGATTCATTATCTCTCACCTGTGTCTTAATGCACTGACATTTTTAAACCTCAAAATTTTCTCAGTAATCTGTGACATGAAACTTAAATATTACGTGGTTTGACTGTTCACGCACATGTCAGTTAGCATGGTGGAATGGTGCTAGCTAGTCCTGTGCTCGCTCTAAATCTGACTTGTTCTGGGACCTTCCACACGTCGCATACCATCTGATCTCTGATTTTCTTACTTCAGACACAAAGTATGGGCCTTCGAAGTGAGTCTCTGAAGGCCAGATGGAATGCAAAGTCCTTCATACATGCTACCCCGTTTCGCTGTCTCAGTCTTGGTAAGTAATAGGTATTATTACCTTCATCCAACCCCACAGTGCTATGGAAGCCTATTTAGTGCTCTAAAGAAATGTCTAATATCTAAAAAAAACATCAAATAACTGGTAGTTGACTATACATCATTTTCAGTTAAAAAAAAATCCATGACTTCTGTAGTATATGTACATTCTACTGGGTTTTTCTAAGAAAGGAGGGAACAGAATTTGTATTCCAATCTGACCCTATAAAATGATCTGTTTTTAACAGAAGAATCTAAGCGGAAGCAAACTCAAGCAGACTTAATTGGGGGGAATATTAAAGTTCAGAAGTCGCTTAAAGGGTCAGCGGCTTAAAACATTGACTTCCACGACTAAGGGAAGATTTAGGGCCAGTATGTATCAAGAGAACTTCCTGAAGCCTGGATCTCAAACTTCTCTCCACTTCCTCCCTGATTTAGAATTTTTCTCAACCTCTTTCTCATTGATCACAATGCATTTTCCTATTTGTAATCCAATTAGTTCTTAATTCAGACTTAATTCCAAGTCTCCCAAGAAAGCGTCATGTATGTGACCAAACCAATCCAGTTGATGTAGATGCCAGGGAGTTACCGTGTTACCGTCAATACGTGGGAACTACATAGTACATAGTAGGTTGGCAAAAGAAACAACCGGGCAAACCAATGCCAGGGTACGGACGCTTATGTCTCCCTCTCTATCCATGTGTTGAAATCCTAACACCCAAGGTGATGGTATCAGGAAGCAGGAGGGAAGAACTTCCAGGAAGCTCTTAGACTATATGGATGGACCCCTCATGATGGAAATAAACATCCACAAGAACCCCGAAGCCCTGACTCGTGTGAAGGTCTAGACAAAGGCACCGTCTGCGCACCAGGAAAAGAGCCCATTACATCATGGGCATGGACTGCTCAGTCTCGCAAACAGAGAACTGCTTGCTGCATACGAGCCAGAAGCTGGTATGTGTATTTGTTATTTGTTAATAACAAATTATTATTTTGTTAGTAGTGTGTATTTGTTAAAGCAATGCAAATGGACTGGCACCCCGATTTCTCAGGATCCAGGAAAGTATAAACAGCAATGCTCACCAGGAAGCCACACTCCAAAAGACTTTTTGAGTGAAATGGAAGTAGTGTCTTTGGAATGAAATGGAAGTAGACAAATAGCATAAGATTTACATTGCTAGCGGGGCAGTGGCGGAGAACGCCTTTAATCCCAGCACTCAGGAGGTAGAGGCAGGCAGATCTCTGAGTTTGAGGCCAGCCAAGGCTACAGAAAGAAACTTTGTCTCAAAAAAATTTAAAAGGAGATGTATATTATCTTCATTATTTAAAAAGGGAAAGCAAGTTACTTTTTGTTACAGAAAACAAGCTCTTGAGGCTAAGTATCTGTTTCTCCCCCTTCATCTACTTCTTTCCTTTTCTTCTCTCTCTCTCTCTCTCTCTCTCTCTCTCTCTCTCTCTCTCTCTCTCTCTCTCGTTGTTGTTTTGTTTTTTGGAGACAGAGTTTCTCTGTGTAGCTCTGTAGACCAGGCTGGCCTCAAGCTCACAGAGATCCAGTTGCCTCTGCCTCCCAAGTGCTGGGATTAAAAGCGTGCGCCACTACTGTATCACTGCCCAGCTCCTTTTTCTTAATATAACACAACTATTCCTCCATGAGGACCAATCATTCATCCTTCCTCTGCTCTTTAACATCGTCACCAGACATCAAACGGAAGCTTCAGAGCAGTGTGAGAGGATGATGCACACGGACATCCCATATAATTTGCAAAGCTCAAGACAAACACATGCCGATCTCAGAGAGCTGTGCCTGTCACCAATAAGCTCTCTATTAAATTATGGAAAGGCACAGTATTTATTTAGATTTATTTTCTCCCAACACATGGCGTCTCAAGAATTCCAGGATCTAGTCTCTGTTCTGTTCCAGCAAGAACAGCTTAGCAGCGAACTAAAGCTGTGAGGCCAATCTTACTTTTTAAGAAAGGCCCTTCTGTTAGGCTTTTAGAGCCGAGGTGGGTGGGACAATGGGAGAGCCACGAACAAGGGGGGCAGGGCAGTCCCTCTACCCACCCGGTCTCTCTTGTGCGACCATAGTCAGGCAATTGTTACTGAAAAACTCTTGCAACACCAAGAGAAAGAACAGAGCTTAAAGCTTTGATACAATATTTAGAGAATTCCATATATTACATCAAAGTATTTTTGAAATAATCTCCTTTTTTTTTGCCTACTACGACACTCAGTTTCTCCATCCCTTTCCTTTCTATCTCAAACCTTACTCCCCAGAGCTGATGGAGAATGCAGTTCATTACAAGCACCCACAGGGGTGTGAAGTGGCAAGGGAATTACATAAGCCCACCTGTTGATAATGGTCCCCCTCAATAAAAAAGAAAGGGCTCCCTGCATGCTAGGGTCATGGAGGGGAGGAGACAGGGGGGGTGGTTTCCTGGAACAAAATCATACAGACCAACTTAAACACAAAGATGTCCTTTTATCTAAAGAGAGTATCCCTCTATAGGCAGAGGCACATGGCAGGTTCTTTAGCGGCACACTGGGGACCCTAAGGAGCGGAAACTCCTATTCGTGGAGGAGGTAGAGTGGACTTTGATGTTGGATGGGAACTCTTTGGGCCCAGTGAAAAACAGAAAAACAAGAGGACAATGCATCAGGCAAGTTCTGGGTCACCAGTGTTTGGATTGGGGAACGGAACACATCTAAAAAGTTGTCATAACGAAACGACTAATGTTGGTTCCACACCCTCCTGACATTTACCTCAGCTGCTAAGTATTAAATATTTACAAAGCACTTCGGCTTGCCGAGTGTTTCCTAATTCTTCTTAAAAAAAACTTTTTGCCTTCTGCCCAGATGGAGAAGTGTTGCTCTCAGTCCTGTTTAATGGGGAGGGGAGGGGGAGATCATAAACGCCATGTGACTTATTCAAACTGCAGTATCAACAGGGAGTCAGAGCTGACTCGAGTAAGCATGATACAGTAATACAGTGTACACAACCCCCAGACGCCTACCGTCACCAGTCTTTTCCCAGGGGAAGTCAGCCAATGGCCCTAAGAGAAATCCAACAGGAAGGCAGCTGCCGGTTTCCTTTCTCTAATCTGTTTTGCTACAGGCAGGGTGCTTAGCTCTTTAATTTAAGCTGCAAGGGGAAAGCTAGATGGGAGGAAGTGTGCCCTGCTTAACACACACACACACACACACACACACACACACACGCACATGGAGCCTGGAGCACCTTTGCTCTTTACTTCCACCGACTACAATGTATGGCCCCTGGCTTTAGGTGCCGTCACTCTGTGGTAGAAGACAGCCCCTGTTGGGAGTAGTTTCCTGTATCTCTCGGGCTTTGTGTTCCATTGGCTTGAAAAGCAATCAAACCAGATTTTCATGAAATGTCATGGCGAGTGTATCAATCCAGGCTTGTAAAATACAGAGCAAGTTACTGTGGGAGGTCCTTAGATCATTGGTGCTAGAATCTGGAGGAGACAGTCAGTTAAGTGTATGTGTCATGCTGATCTGAGGTCATTTATTTTTCTTGCCAGGGTGATTGAGTGAGGAACTGTACCCCTAAGATTCCCTACTTCAGCTACACAACTCCTCTATTGAACACCTTTCTACCACAAAGGGCAGACATTCTCCAGCTTTAAGCTACTGATTAGTTATTTCAAGCCCTATAAGTAGTATTACACCAATCTTTTCCCTGCAGGAGCTTCATATGGTATCTTTACGGTCTAGAATAATAGACTTGTTTCTTATACTAAGAAATAGAAAACCCCATAAAAGTGTTGGTGGCGGCTCCAAGCACAGCCCAATTTCTGAACTCCAAGCTATGGCCCTCTGTGGATCTTGCAGAGGGGAAGGTGAAGAGAGTTACACATCCTTTGTGGGTGCCAGGAAGGAGGTGCAGGGCTTGGCCAAATGCGAATCCCAATCCCTATCTTCAGAAAAAAACACCCAGGAAGAGAGCATGCACAGAAATCCCCCAGTGTGCAGAAGGCAGTCAAAGCAGGGTGAGGAGGGATGGGGGTAGACGACAGGAAGTTCTGCTGAGGCCCTGCGGAAGTCATCAAAGAGGCCTCCATTTCCCTGAGAACAAGGGCAGAGCCATACAGAGAAGGGATGTTGCATCTACCTCAGCCACAGAAGAGCAGTGGGGAGGAGCAGTGCTGTGGCCTCACACTCCACCCAAGCTGGGAGAAAGCTGAGTCCAGCAAACAGCATGTTCCAATTTTAGTCTTCTCTCTCTTACTTCATGTCTGTTACGTGACACATACATGGGCACACACACTCTAAAGTGGGTTAAAATGAAATGACTAATAGGCTTCTCAGGATTACTCTTGTTTCATTGTCAGTGATCACTGATCAGGGTTTTGGAGACCTTCAAGAGTCTGTGAAAATAAACCACAGAATTACTTTACTGATAAGGACAAAGACCCATCTTAGGCATCTGGTGGGAGTTGGCTTTTTGCTCTAAAGTATGAGACGAATCTACTACTACTGAGAGACTTCTCAAAGCATCTTGTATAGTTTTGTGTATTTAAATCTCTAAATCCTTATATACATCCCAGTCCTGAGAACAATAGAATTAAAAGAAAGAAAAAGAAGATTTCACAAATAGCTGTCTGCACAGTCTTCCTTAGGTAACTATTGTTGCCCGTGCTGTACTTGCAAGACAGGTGAAGTCTAATATCTCTGCTTATCAGATGGATATTTCTGGCTCTTGCTTTACTAAAAACCATAAAACAAATTAAGAGGTTTGTTTTCCTCATTGGATGATAAGCTTCCTCTGACATTTTTGAGGTATAAACTGTTGATTATAACAAGGAAGTGGAAGATCTTTCTGAATACTTCTACTCAGCTGTTCCACCAGGAAACCTGTGATGAGCAGAGACAAAGCAAGATAGGTAGTCCCAGTGAAGTTAGGTTGTAGGACACAATCTTAAAGACAGACTGGCTGTGCTTCGTCATCGTCTGGAGCCTCGTAATTGCATAGAGCACTGAGTTAATTACGAAAACAAGATCAACACCCATCCCCTGGCTTCCTGACAAGTGCACCTGACACTTGACCAGCATCATCTTTCTTAAGTGATGCCAATATTGTAGAGAGAAGTAAACAGCAATGTGAATGGAAGGCTGGCGGGGGTGGGGCCAATGAGAAGACCTGGGGTTAATGGATTGGATGTCAGCAAAGCAGGCTGCAAACCTAGCAAGTGGAATTTGATTGGTAGCAACTGCTAAAGTCTGAGTAGCACATCTACTTTGACAAGGCACGACTCCCTTTAAATCTATGAATAAAGCATTAAACAAACAACATCTAGTCTGACGTCTGAGGCTCTTTGAGAGGAGGAGGTCACCCTTGTGCATTCCAGTTCCAACTCTATATTGACAGATGATATGAAGCTTCCTAAAACTCTTTGTTGCTAGGCAGTGACTCAGACAATCTAGAGAGCATTTTTTTTTTGCATCTAAGAATCTAATATGAAAAATGTCATGTCTCTGGGTATACGATGCCACATACATAAGGACATGTTTGTTCACAGTCAGGCTGGTATATATACTGTGTATGTGTAGATGTTAGAGGTTGATTGTGGGTGTCTTTCTCAACTGTTGTCTACCTCACTTTTCAAGTCCAGGTCCCTTGCTGAACTAGGGTATGCCAACTTGGCTAGACTAGACAACCTGGAATTCGTTCTGTAGACCAGGCTGGCCTCCAACTCTGAGGTCTGCCTGCCTCTGTTTCTCAAGTGCTGAAACAAAAACCCAACACACTTGACTCTAAATAGAATATTTTTTTTTAAAAAAAAAAACATTACTTTTCCAATCAAAGAATCCCTCAAACAGAATGCCAAAATAATGGAAAAATTTATGTATTTGTTTCTATTTCTCTCCTCTTAATTTTATTAGATTATCAATCTGATTAACTTAATTTTTGAGGATGGTACAGGTGGACTCATTCTACCAAAAATTAAATCAGAGGAGAAGCCTCTGCATGTGCCTCAGGAAGCCAACGGCTTTATTTCAGCAAATGAAAACCACCGGTGGCCTTGCAATTCTTCAAGACAGAAAACATGTCTACACAGGGAGACACATGTAAGTTATCTCTCTTAGCTCTCATTCCAGCCCTGGAAGCTGACTCACCTGCAGAAGACAGATCTTTCCCTGCTCCCTCAGAACACACACACTCAGAACCAAGCCTTTGCAATTACTCCTAGTGTGTTTGATGTGGTCTGAGCTCAACGCCATTTTACCAGTCTGGACAGCATCCTGCTGGCAATGTTGAGGAACCCAGAAGGTGGGCACATGTTTTCTTTCCATTTCAATACTTTCGTTTATATAGAGTTGGTAGTTATTTTTTTCTTTTTTTCCACCCTGGGGAGAATTTTAAAAAAAGGAAATCATGCAGAGATGCCCATGGAGATAAACTTAGTGGATTTTGCAGACTCTTAAAAACCAAACAAAAGCAAACAGTGAGGGCAAGCTCCGAGTAGCGATGGCCAAAGCTCCCAGTGTCGTTGCCATGTTTAAAGCAAACAACTAAAGTCACACAATACCACTTGTGAAGTGATTTGGCAGAGTTCTGCAATACTGGTATCTCAAGCTCACCAGATTTCTGGTAATATCCTTTCTTTGGCTACCCAAATAAAGCGGCTGGCTGGTCTCCATCCCAGCACCATAATTCCCAGGTCCATTCTGTCCTTGGTATTTTAGCTGGCGGACATTCATGAACTCCATTACCCAGGCTCCCTTGCTCTCTGAGTTCCGTGCTGTCTGGGTACTTTGAGCCCACAGGCAGGCAGAAACAAAGAGCACAGCCACTATTTCAACAGTCTCACCTACCTAGACACCGTTTCTGACTCCGCCTGCGCAGAACTATGGGAGCTAGCAGTGGCTCTTCCTTCCATGGCTCCAGTGGCTCTTGGTGACAGAGCTTTTCCCTTCTGAATTGGTCTCCAGGCCTCTGATTTCCTTGGCTTCGATTATGATTGGGCTCCCCAACGTCTTGATTAGTGCCCCTTGTCCAGCCTGGGTTTTGCCACGGCATGCATAGGTGCATCTGTTTCCTGTTAGGACATTGCGTTGTACAGCCACAAGCCAGAAAACGCCAGCATTTTCCTGGGCCTTCAGAAATTTAGGCGACAGAACTGTATTCTCGTATCAGGATTTGTCTCTCCCCAATTTCTCAGTCACCACAGGACCTTCTGTGGTTGCACCTTACCTGTCTTCAACATGTCTTGTGGCTCAACATGTCTTGTGGCTAAAGATGGCCCTTGTGGTCCTCCTGCCTTTATGTCCCCAGCACTGAGATTACAGTTCTGTCATCAACATTCACAGTTTTAGGGAGCGATAGGGACAGAACTCAGGACTTCATGCTCGTAAGGCAAGCACTTTGCCCGTAGAGCTACGTGGAGCTACGTCGCCCAGCCTGGGAACTGGGTCTTGTTCGTACTTTCTCTGCTCATAGAGACTGTACCCCTTCCTTCACCTCTGCGGAGCAGGCTACCAAGTGAGCTTTGCTTAAGGAATGGGTGACTGATGCAGAAGAGTTTCTGTTTAGAGCACGACAGGAAAAAGCTAAACAAGTTAAAGGTAATTTTAGATGTGATGCAATTCCTTAGTCACCTACACTCCAGGGAATTTCAGGTTTTCCTTGAGTTCCACGCAAGGTCACCATACTACACCTCTCCAAACGCTTGTCCACACTTCCTCCCCGCTCCTTTATTTTAGTTCCTCAAAATACTCTTCTAAGTTAGGCCGTGATGCAGGGCGCCATTGCTTCGTGTTTGCCCGATCTTAACTCTAAAGGCCTTCCCAAGGGTCTATCTCAGTCCATTGCTCATCCGTCAAACCCACTGGGTTTCACGATATTTTTATTGCAACACAGACACATCTTCTTATCTACAGCTGTTTCTTGCTGCTTCAAAGTATAGCAGTTATAACATAGATCTTAGAGTCCACAAAATCCAAAGTACTGGGCTATCAGGCTCTTGGCAGAAAGACATTACCATCCCCCACTTTAATCTTTCACAACTACAAAAAAAAAAAAAAAGCCAACCAGGTGCTTTTCTAAAGAAAAGGTGCGCTCTTTCCTTAAGACTAACAGTGTCAGCTATCACCATAGTAAGATGGCTTATGTGGCCAGCTTTTAAAATAATGGTTTGTTTTCATTATTGTGTGCAATAAGATTTCCATATTAGTAAATATTAGAGAAATGGTGCTTTCTATATTTAAACTGTATACCCAAGTCACTTCTCTGCAGGTTGTATCTCCTGGGATATGTACAGGGCCTGTAGACCATTAAAACCTGCTTTATTCACATAGTCTATGGCAATGAGTGCTATTGAACAAAACTTGAGTGACTGAGACGTTGTTAGGAGAAAACAATCCGGACAGCCGACAGCTCAGAATCAAGTGTTTTTGAAGCAGTGGGCTTTTTTTTTTTTTTTCTCTCAGAGAAAGCTGTTCCTGGTATATTTTCAAGTGAAATATAGTCAGGCAAGCATGTAGGGCTTATAGGTAAGGTCTTAGTTTTCATTCAGAAACCAGAAGTTGTACGTAGGCACACACATGTACACATACCTTTGCAAATATATGTACATATACGTAGACATGTATGCACACAGAACATACCTATGCACAGATATGTACACATCCAAATGAAATAATCCAGAAGAGTGTGCTGTTTATCTTTGAATAGAGAGAGATAAAAATATGATTATTTTCCTCTTTCTTCCTCTGTTCTTTTCCCACAGGAAACGAGTTAACACATTACTGATGACTTTGTGTTCAGTGAACTCTATAGAATAGACAATCTTATCGGCATTGGAAATACGTGGTGCCGGTTAAAGCGTATCCGTGGGATTCTCTAAATAACCGGAACCATTCACTCCCTTTTCCTCATGCAGTCAGACATCCCCTCAGATAAACTACAGCCTACTCCTGAAACAAGTTCTGTGGTAGCAACTGCCAAACATCCTGTTCAGTCTGCCGATGTGACGGCTCCTGCATCCTCTGTATTAGACCAGGAAGTCATTTGGGGTGGGCTTTCCCCCACTTCTTTTAAAGCCTATTCTAAAAATACATCTAGCCCCATAAATAGAAATGGTGGACTATAAGAACAACAAAAAGATGCGCCCCTCTTCCTTCTGTGGTCTGCAAACTGAGCCTGAAGCTTCTATTTGCGAAAGTATCTGGCATGTGCGGTAATGGTGGAGACTGGGCCGTAAAGTGATTAGCGGTCTGGGAAAGCCAGCCTCAGGCTTCAGGAGTTCTCTTTCTGGATCATGTTTGCAGTGGCTTGTGGAAAGCGAAAACACATTAGATCTTCAGTTCACCCTTCATCTCAGGGCAGAGAGTTTCTGCAAAAAGTAAAAACCTAGGAATTCCTTCCAGGAGCAAAGTGGTTAATATTTCGGTACCCAGCAAATGATGATGAGGAGATGCACCTGATGCCACCCACTTTTGTCACTGTGATCTACAGCGATCTGGTTTCATTAAACATGGGAGGATGAAAATGCAAGAGGCAGACAGACACAGACATTTGTATTCCCAGCCATGCACCTTCCACAGCTGTTGGATCTGGGTAGCAAGGACCTATCGGAGCTTACATTTTCTTGTCCACATGCAACATTACTGTGACTTTTGCTCTTGTTAGGAATAATGTCTCTATCAAGTAGTGTGGTACCTGGTGCTCCATATGAAATAATACAGTCCAGCTGCTAATATAAATTCACAATACAGTGCAAATACAAGTCACATGATATAAACAAAAATCAGTGTTTTTAACATCGGTTGTAATCATCATCTTTTAATCTGTCTGGCTTTTCAAACACTGAATCAGTGGCAGGTCTTGAAAAAATTAGCCTGGAGTCTTCCAGGGATTAAGGAGGAAGTCTGAGCTATACCCTATTTCTGGCTAGTTCTTTTAACAACCTGTTTTTCTCCCCCAACTTTTAAAATAAGCTCTTGGGCAAACATAAACAGTAAGTAGCAAGGAGAACAGTCTTTATACTGTTTGTTTCAGATCTAGTTGTGACCGAGACTGAGTTTTAAACTTCCCCTTTCATTGGATGCTAGCAGTCAACCTACTGAAGAGTTTTCTCATTCTGAAGACTTCTACTTAAATGTATCGATTTTCTCATGCCTCAGTGCTCAATCAATATACTTAACACGTACGATAGCAGCTCCTCTATATACCCACCACTGCAGTGTATTCTAAGTTGCTGGTCATGTCCTGTGGTTGCCTATGTACAGGGAAGAGGTTTTTTTTCTTGTAGTTGCCTGTTGCATTTTTGGGTTGTTATGAAAGTCTGTGTATAAATGTTGATGAAGGTTTGCAAAGAAGGGAACTGAAATAGGCTAAGAGGCAGTTAGGATCAACGATCTGTCTTGGGTTTAGAGTTGCACATTATGTCTGGGTGTGGCTCAGCAACTGCTCGGCTCTATGCAGCTACATGGGTGCTTTGACTTGACCCACATCCTCATAAATTTTGATTCTGTTTTTGTTTTGGGGTAACAGACCGTCTGAGTATTTGAGTCAAAGAAATCACATGGTTCTTCCTAAGTTTTTACTTTGTGAGCCTCTAGACATCAGGGCTTATGAAGCAAGCATTCACCTTGAAGCTTTCTGTCCCTGATCATTCTAATTGCTAAGTACTAAGAAAGCTCCGGTAAGGTAGCAAGGCCAGGTATCCATACCAAATACAGATTAGTTCATTTCTAAGTCTAATAACCCTCCCTTCTCTCTCTTCTCTCTTCCTCCCTATACTTTCCTTTCTTTCTCCTTCCCTCCCTTCTTTCTTTCCTCTTTACCGACCATCCATTCTACTCTGTAATTTATTCATTCATCAGCATATGTTTCATAAAAACAGAAACTAGCTCCTAAAACAATCCTTTACCTACCATGGAGCTCATTTAAATAAATGAATAAATAACATCTTATTGTTTTTTTCTTACTTTTCATTAATAATATGGCAGAATTATTACTCTATATTACTAATATGAAAAGTATTGTTGTTTGGAAGTAAATTATTTTTATAAATCCCATTCCTTGGGTACACTTTTATAATGTATTACTTTTTATTTTTTGAGATAGAATCTTACTAGGAAGCCATGACCAGCATTTAACTCTCCATGAATATCAGGATGCCCTTGAACTCATGGCAATTCTCCTGCCTCTGCTTCCCGGGAAGGTTGCCTAATGCAGTGGTAAGACTGGCACCAGAGCATCTCAGCTTTGTTGGAGTCTCTGGTGGGATGATGGAGAGCGACTGTTCGGGCTACCTGAGAATTCAACCTGTTAACATTTTCTATGGAGGAGAAGGTAAGAACGGTGTGGGTATCACATGAGGGAATCCAGTGTTGTCTCAGAAGAAATGGGCAGTAGGGCTAGGTCAAGGCTACAGACCCTGACTTGGAGAGCAGAAACCTAAGCAAGAGCTTGCCTTAAGGAAATAAAGACCAAGGTAGAAAGAGAGCTTGCAAAAAGAAACACACCTAGGAACTGTGAAGAAGGCTTGGATGGAGCGGAAGGGTTGGAGGGGACATGGAATTACAGGAATCACTTGATGTAGATGGGTCAAGGATGGCCCAGCAATCCAGCTCTAGAAACTAAGTGATTTTGTTTTCTATCTTCTCAGCCTTTTAGTCCACTGGAGGAATGCCTTTGGGGAAAGAGAATCGCAATTGGAAAGAGGCTGTAAATGCTATAAGCCATGGTCTGGCTTTCCCCATCTCTCCCACTCCTTCGCCAAGGCTATGCTTCCATAAAAGAACTCTGACTTCTCCCGTCATGCACCTGCTTACCTTCCTTTCCAACCTCTCTGCATAGCGTGTCCACAACGCCTCCCCCCACCCCCAACTTTTCATCCCACTTCATTTACACTGCAACCTTTAACAGCACCCAGGGATCACTTTCCTTCCAACACCTCTCAGGATAGCCCTGCTCCTCCCTCCTCCTTGCTCCTCCTTTCTCCCTTTGCCATTCCTCGCTGTACTCTTCCCTAGCGTTTTCAACCTCAGATGCTCAGAGCCAGGGGAGCAGTTACAAAATAACTTGTAAGCCAGTAACGGTGTTTTCAAAGCATGGTGGGAGGTGTGACCTGCTGCAGGTTGAAAGCATCACCTAAATGACTCCTCGGGCCTCAAGTGTGGGTTCCAGTGGGAACTAGAGAACCAGCAGGTCTGAGCTTTTCCAAGAGATTTCAAACTCTAAGGGGTGTGTGCGCATATGGGCACGTGCATGCATGTATATGTGCATATAGTCTCCACAAAATATTCCTTCAAAATAAAAGGATGTATTTGTGTATTTGTAATCGGGGGTGGGACGGTGGGAGTGGGGGGATGTGTGTATGCTGGTGCAGGGGAGGTCAGAAGCGAACACTGAATGAGGTGACCTAAGTGATCTTATAGGTGGCTGTGAAATGAGTCATCCCTTTTCAGCCCCTCAAAATACATAAAAAACAAACCCAAAAATCTCTCTGAGAAAGCCACCCCAAATATGCTAGGTAATAACCTCTGCTCTGTAGATTGCTTCTTCCTGTTTATACTTGTCCCACAGTGACCTAATCATTTACGGTGCCTATTTTCCAGTGTCTTTATGGCAGCTGCTTGAAGGCAAGTCCTAGGGTCTGTTCTGCACCCCTTTGTATTGTCGAGCAACTCCCCAAAACCTTCCCATCCACAGGGCTGAGTCCAGGCTCTGTCACATAGCAAGAACACAACAAATGTTCCAAACCCATGCATTTTTCCAAGTAATCATTCAGTGGAGCCGGATTGTGCCTATAAGGTGAAATAATTCGGTGGGCTCCTCAGTGCCTCACAACTCCTGGCTTGCTTTGAAATTCCTTTCTCGGTGAGTTATTTGTCAAGCCGGTTTTTCTAGGTGTTGTGAAACTCAGATAACAGGCAAAATGCTTATCAACCATTCATCAAAATGGAATTTCGTATTCACTCCTTCTAAATTTTTGTCCTCAGAGGCAGGCCACTTTGCTCCAACTTGTAAAAAGGCTGCCAGTACAATTTGTAAAATGGGGTCTGACTCTCTGAAGGAAGCTGCCGTAGAAAGGGGAATTGATTAAAAAATAATTGGATACACTGGGGGTGTGCCTGGCCTTCTGTTTAAACGAAATTGATTAAGTAAGGGTCACGAATGCTCCTTTGTTCGGGCAAAGATGCTGAAACATCAGGGGGAGAAGAAGAAAGGACGTTTCCATCTGTCACGAAATGTCAGGTGGAAAATGAAAGGCAGGCTTCCATCTTCCGAGCGGAACCAGGTTTGTTCATGAACAAAGGGAATTCTGATTTAAGCATGGGAAGGGCTCCTGGCGAATATAAATGAATGCTTCATCCTGGAGCCTCCACTCTAGTATGCTACACCTCAGGTGCTGAAAACTCATAGAATCGGCACGCAGCTTAAATACGACAGCAGGTTCTCAAGGAGAGGAACCTATGACTCTGGATTTCATCAGGTACCCAACTACTGGTGCCAAAAGAACAGGTTGGCTAGGAGTAATGGCACAGGATGGAGAAGTTTCAATGAGGCAAGAAAACGCAGGGAGGCTTCATATACCAGCAAAAGGCCGAGTGAAGGGGTTCAGTTACACCAAGGAGGAAATATGTATGTGCATGTGTGTGTGTGTGGGGGTATAATTTGGGAACAATAATAGCAACGAAAAACCTCTGAAGTTTAATGAATTCACCCCAGCCAAGAATGTGTTGCCCACATTGAGATGGCATCCAGGAGACCATGTGAAGGTGTTAAGTAGTAATGAATGAGTCTATGACATGACAGCTGGGGGCAGGAGGTCATTTGACACAGGAGGGCTTCCATAAAGCTGCTGGAATCCTTTATTTTTTCTGTGCCTATTTCCACTTCATTGTCTTGTGGCATATTCTGATATCCTTATGACTTAAAATTTCTAAGACATAGCATATGTGCAAGAAACCTGTCTCTGTGATCATGGCTGCACCTGTCGCGGTGACAGCATTGGCCTTGGCACTGGGAGAAAACGTCTGGTCTTACAGCTGGCCCCAATTTCATCTTTATCTCTGCACATTTGTCTCATGATTCAAGGCTTCTTTCCAATTAACAATTATATAAAAAGAGGAAACAAAACCAATTCCCCAGCTAGCAGCTCCATCAACTGCTAGTTATATCACCCGGAGTCACCTTTTAACCTCTAAAGCTTCTGTTTCTTTTTTCATAGCATGGAAATAATAACAATAGTAGGACTAAGAGAAAAAAAAAAAGCTCACAGAACAGCCAGGCGCGGTGCCTGCACTCAATAGGTACCCAATAAAGATCAGACATTAAGGCTGGGTAGCTTCTCCAAGCCATTTTCTTTCACTCACCTTATTATATCGCAACGCATCCATAATGGCCCAACTTTGCATGTACCCCCATGAATTAAACATGACATTGGCAATCTTGGTCTTGCAGCCTGCAACCAGTTGTTGGTGCCCATAAAGCTCCCTTACAAACTGATTTATCTCATTAAAAGTAACATACACAGTAAGAAGGGGAGACAATCAAATTGGAACAGATAATTAGCAGACGGCAAGACTCAAAGAAGGGGACAGGTTTAAATGGTTCATTAGCACTAATGATAATGAGAAAAACAATTCGCTCTTGGGTCGAGCACCTTGGCTACGTTAAAGCTTTCAGAATCACTGGAGTTAGTTCATTGACACACACACACACACACACACACACACACACACACGTATATGTACGTACAGGTGCGGTATGTTTATATGTGCCTGCACGTATATAATTTGTATGTTTTTCTGCACGTGATTATAAACATAAATTTAACAGCGACACCCTTTTATACATATGATTATTGATTTCCTCTCTGGTAAGTTGAAAGTACTCTAACCATTTTTATAAGAGTGGTTCTCAACATAGGAAAAGAAATAAAGTAATATGTTCCCTTCCAAGAATCACTTTTAGCGTTACTAAGTCTAACCATACATGGGTGTTTCAGAGCCCTTCACTCACGCCACATTTGGGTCATTGGTGGCAATGAGAATTGAAGGCTGCTGTAGATCCTAGAAGACCCACATATACTTCCCTTCTGCAATCTACCTCCTATTTATCAAAAGAGAATCAGCTCATACTGCAGACCAGGCTCACCATATGCCCAGTTCCTTGATGCCCTCAGCACAGCTTGGCACGCCAGTTTAGTTCTTAGGGTAAGGCAAACCAGCTTGACACCCCTTTGGGTCCCAACCATTCACATCGGTTCTCTTCCTGACTGACTCCACTTCCTTTTTAGTCCCACCCTTCTGTTCGGCAGAACTGCCATCAGTTGCTGTCTAACAATTCGTTGTGCCTGACTTTGTCAGACACCTACATAGGGAGAAAGTGAACCTCTGTCTGTGGGAGGGACCACGTTCCTGTAAGCAGCTGCACATGTCCATTGAGTTGTGGAGAGTAAGTGGGGCTGAGTAGCATAGGATAAAGGTAGAGTGTCAGGCTGGGTCGAGTGGGAATTGGCAGGTGAATATCAACACAAATATCAGACTGTTATATGAGAGGAATTTCAGCCACGAAAAGAGTCAACACCCAATATCCTAACCATGACAACCCACGAATCTTTCTTTCTACAAAAACAATATACCTAAGAATTCAAGGCATACTATTAACTTTTATAAATAAAACTGAACTATCAAAACCTAGGGGAAACATGCTGGACTAAGGGAACACTGCAATTTATCTTGTAAGAGGAAACATATTCATACCAGTTTGTCCCAGGGGTCTCTACTTGAAAGCATAATGCTTACTTGTAGCAGGTGTGTGTAAAATTCAAATTTGTAAATTGACATGTCTAAAAGAATTTCCCTAATGTCTTTTATGTCTTAACCTGATTATAGTGATTAAGTCCATATTTGAAATTTTAAGAGAATAAATGACAAAAAGGATATGGGTCCTATGGACTTACTCCAAAAACAGTCAAAGACTTAGTCTGAGGTTGAGGATATTAATCTAGCTAAGTGTAACTCTTCTCTCTCTCTCTCTCTCTCTCTCTCTCTCTCTCTCTCTCTCTCTCTCTCTCTCTTTCTCTCTTGGCCAGAATTTCTCTGTCCAATAGCCCTGGCTGTCCTAGAACCTGCTTTGTAGACCAGGCTGGTCTCCAACTGAGAAATCCACCTATCTCTGCCTCCTGAAATCCACCTATCCTTGCTTAAAGGCATATGTCACCACCACCCTGCTAAATGTCCATTTTCTTATCCCAAAAGTATGAATAAAGATTGTTCCAAAATTATAAAGTGTCTAGGAGATTAAATGACCTAATGTATATAAGCATAAATGTAGAAGTGTGGACGAAGACAAAGGGATGAAGGGGAAGTGAAACTCACCGGGGTGCTTTGGAGAACAGTTGAGTAACCAAGCTGGGATATTATTCACTATATCATCTGTGGCCAGGCAAAGACAACACCATAAGAATAGAGTACAGATGGCCTGAAAGAGGACATTAACCACTCCTTTCCTTTCCCAATATTAGGTCAGATGACTGCATTATTTAAAATATTTTGGACTGTGGGATTGCAAATGAAGGGAAACACACGAGAAGCAAGACAGTGAGTCAGTGGTAATCAAAGGGGGAAAAAAACAAGGGCACAATTTTGACTTGCACGTGGAGGAAGCTGACCTAAAATCAGATGCTCTAGAAAAACACAAGTCATGATTAGGTCTGAGCATCAAGTCTGGTTTCCAGCTGCCTAGTCTGGTCAATGGCCTTGAGTAGACTCTATAATGTTCTGTGGAAACATGTTTATCCTACTCCGTGATGGGTGGGGAGATGCAGAGAAAGATATAGGACAGGGACACCCAGAGAGAGATGAATAGAGACAGACAGACAGAGACAGACACACATAAACACACACACACACACACACACACACACACACACACACACACAGACTTGCATGAGCGCGCAAGTAAAGTAGTAAAGGATGGCACTGAGACCCAAATCCAAGATAAGCTGGCTGCTTGGCTCTTGAGAACATAGCTGTGTCACGTCTGAGGACTGTTGTCTTGCGAAAGGTAACAACCTGAAAGAATTGACTACATTAGGGGTATTCTGAACACAGCCTTCCTTTCCTAGCCCTCCAAATTAGGAAGTTTCTGTCAATAGCAATGAATGTGCTTCACACAGCCAAGTCCTTTCTCTCTCCTGACTGTCTACTTTTTCCTATTCCCTCACTTTGCTTTAATTCTCAGTCTGGTGCCTAACACACCTGGTAGAGTCGAGCATTATGACAGGTACTCAGACACCGTTTTTTGCTAAAAGCATTAACTCTTCAACGGGGGCTGCAAGGAAACTAAAAGCAGGATGTAAGCCCCTTTACTTTTGAATCAGACACGTATTAATTAACTCTGCACATGGGTATGATTCATTCAAGGGGGGGGGTCTGTCCCAAAACCAGGATACATCATCTGACTCAACTCCCTTCAAGGTCCAAGGTTAAAATGCCTCACAATTAGCTCTTCCAATGGTCCTGCTCAAGTACCCAAAGGTCTCCAGAAGACTTAGGATCCTACTGGATTCCAGGAACAGTAGAGCCTCCCAGACCTATCATCCCGTGATAAGATCACCAGACAATCAGGGGCAATCATCTTAAGGGGACCAGATTGTCCCCCTGAAGCAATAAAGACTTCTACCCACCTATTACTACACCAGAACTGCGACCACACTTTGAGCAAGACTTCTTAATTGTACCTAGCCCTTGTTCCAATTTTCTTTATTTAAGTTCACAGTTCATATCGGTGTCTTGAAAATAGATCTGGGGGTATATGGGCCCCCATCTTCTTCCCAGTGTGCCACATTGATGTCCTACTGTCCGCCATTCCGATTCTCTGTAGGTGGCTGAGCCTTGCCTGCAGCCACTACTAGATCCCCTGCCTTTTGCTTTAAAGCTTCATTACCATGTTGACTTTCGTGTTTGCAGCCTGTTTCGTAAACTTGTGAGTGAACTCCATAAGGCCAGATCATTGGCCTTCTTTATCTCTATATCTCAGCACCTACACCACAAACCTTGGGAGATGACTAGAGAGGTGTGAACGGGTGGGCGATGTCTAAGACGGTAGAAGAGAACGGGTAGAAACTCTCATTGGGGGTGACTTGTTCTGAAGAGCCTATTCTCCCAGCAACTCTGGGGAACTGTCAACAGATGGGGTGCTTAGAGGGTGAGCAGGAGAGAGGGGAGTTAGGACCGAAAAAGCAGGTTCTAACCAATCCGTGCAGAGTCCCAAAAGCCAAGACATTTAGCCTGAGTAATAACATAAAAACCACCTGTCTTCAGGCAATTGAAAGGGTTGAGCTAGCCCTCCCGATAATGCCCCAGGGTAGAATCACTTCCACCTTTAGGGCCTTTAATAGCTGATCTGGATGGAATTTGCATTCTGCCCAATTCCCTGGCTTGGGATAATGGGACTTTTATTTGCCTCAAGACAGTTGACTTAAACGTTGAGGTGGAAAACAAGTAAAAGCAAGTGCTACGTTTATAGCATCAAAGGTGATTGGAGCGAGTGAAATGGAAGCCTAAAGGCCCAAGTTCTTTTGCCTTAGTGGCCAAGCGACCTCCCATGCTGGCTTTCTTGGCCTAGGAGGAGCCTGTTCTATACTTTGTGTGGGCAACAGGCTGTACCAAGGTGTCAGTAACCACAGAGCCCTTTCCTGTGTGATGTCACTGAGAGAAAAGAGAACAGCACTGTAGTGAGTGTTTATTACACGTGTACCATGTGCAGGCCTTGGGCTAGGCACACTGCTTAACTCATTCCTAATCCTTTGAACAACAGAGCAAAGGCTCAGTCAACTTCTTAAGGTGACACTTTGGCCAGTAAGAAAGACACAGAAATCAAAACACTTCTCTTAGCAACCTCAACCTGTTCTGTTGTGAAAGGACTATATTCCTACATGTGGCTAGAGAAGGCTGAGCTTTAGCTTCCAGGATAGTTGAACCATGGTTCAGGGCATCTCCCTAAGGTGGAAGCAGACTTGAGATAGCCTGGGTCAAGGAGAGCAGAGACAAGGAGAATTCAGAATGACATTTGAGAGGGTCCTATTAGAAGCAAAACACAGGATGACAGGTATCCCAGAGCCTGGCCTGGCCACCCGGGGCAGGGGATTGTGGAAACAAGCCACAAGCTCAGCCATACAGCTGCGTTTCAATATCTGAAAGGTGCTTAGATGAGAATAGATTTACTTTGTGCTTCCAGACAGCAAATCCAGAGGCAAAACCACTCGATGTGAATTCCTGACCTCAATCTTGATCCCCTGCAGTGTGTCTAACTGTATCACTAATTCCCTCGGCCATATATTCTCGCCAAATTGGTCCCCCCTCCTTTGAGGACAGCATTCTGGTGGGGTTTTCCTTTTCTTTCTAGCCATGGTGACTGTGACCAAACAGATGAAAACGAAACTAATCTGATCTTCCCCCCACAGGGGAAGATGGAAACAGAAAGGCCCCGATTCCAAACCGTTTCTGTTTCTGACTGGGAAGCGGGGATAGGTGAACCTGCGAAGCCACTGGCAGCTGTGTTTGCCAGTGAGTGGAGTGGCCATTCTGAAAGAATGCCGAAAAGGGTAAGCAGGCAAAAATACAGAGGCAAGCAAAGATGGGAAGGGGAAGGGGAAAAGAGGCGAGGAAGGAAGCGAGACAAAAAGATGGATGTACAACGTTTGATGTTGTTTGTGTGGGGCCCTGGAGCTAAGCTTTCTCAGGAGAACTAATAAATATTGTTGTTTCGCTTACACAAGTTTGAGTTGGATTCTGTCCCTTGCAGCTGCA
Source organism: Myodes glareolus (assembly GCF_982192425.1). Taxonomy (NCBI): domain Eukaryota; kingdom Metazoa; phylum Chordata; class Mammalia; order Rodentia; family Cricetidae; genus Myodes; species Myodes glareolus. The sequence goes on from NC_142044.1 coordinate 19,304,996, forward strand.
GGATCCTAGTGAGACACAGTAAATCCTAATGTGTACCAGAGAGAAGAAAGGGATTTTTTTTTTTTTTTACCGTTAAGAGATATATTTCGGAAGGGTATGGATGATACCAATATGACTAGCTTTATTGAAATGGTTGGGGGTTCTGATCACACCTGAATTCTAGGAGAGCCCACTAGGCAAAAGAGAATATGCTTTCTACTTGTGCCTCAGCTACCTCTCCACGGGCCATTTGCTTCCATATTTCCACAACTCTATTAACTCACGATGTGATCTGTTGATGGCTCACTTACAAGACCTCCTGGGTGGATTTCACAACCACTCTCATTAAGAAAATAGGAAGGCAGCAAGAGGGCATGCCTTTTTCCCAAGCCAAACCACTGTATAATTAGTATACAATGAAAGTTGCAGTTTGGGAACATTGCCAAAAAAGACTCAATGTTTCTTCTCCATTATGAACCAAGCTATCCTTCAGACTGTGTCCCCAAAGGGGCAACAAAGTGATTGTTTGACTTTTATAATGATTCTGTATATGTAAGAAATCCTTCTCAGGCTGAGCAGTGGTGGGACATGCCTTTAAACCCAGCACTCAGGAGGCAGAGGCAGGAAGATTTCCAAGACTTCGAGGCCAGTCTGGTTTATAAGAGCTAGTTCCAAAACAGCCAGAGTTGTTATACAGAAAAACCCTGTCTTGAAAAGCCAAAAAAAGAAAGAAAAGAAAGAAATCCTCATCTTTTCCTTCTTTGTTACTCACGACTGACCCTGTGGTCTGGGTTTTACACATGCCGGAGAAGCGCGCTGCTGCTGAGCTGGCCTCAGTTCAGGAAAGTTCTTTAAGGGATAAGAAAACCACATCGTAAGTCTGCTTGCTGATTCCCATCCTACCATAAAATCCCAGCAAGGCGCCTCCTCAGCATCAGCTCTAGATGAGGAAGAATTTCTGACATTTTCCAGTTGTGTCCACAATGGGGATCAAAAGAACTTACGCAGAGGTCACAGCCAATATTTTGCAAAGCTTTGCTTTTTCTCAGAGTTCACACTATGCATGTTTACGAGACTCACATGCACTAAGCCGTTTTTGCTTTAGCTTCTTTTGGGTTTAGGCATCAGAGTTCCGAGAGCAGCGGGACAGCAGCATCAGAGGAAACAACCAACTCAGAAACGTGAGAGCATTTCTGCCAAGTTACTAATGTTTCAGGTGTGCTCCAAAGCCATTAATTCCCAGCTACGTTAGGCTGAGGGGTTGCTTTGGAAACTTTTCAAACAAACGAACCTCCTTCCTCCCCTGAAAAGAATATTTCTTGGTTAACAGAAGCGTTGAACATTACAGGGAATGCAGCCTGCATCTTTGAGCCGGCATTAGCTTCCTGAGGCATCCACAGTGGTCTCTGGATGCCCATAAGGGTTGGAAAGACCACAGCTTAGGCAGAAAGTGCAGCACTCCCCTGCCCCTCCCCCGGGCCACTCTGCAGAAGATCCAGCACTTGGCCCACCCCCAAGTGCTTACTGTTCTACAAATAGGCTGAACTGCAATGACTATGGTCCAACGGTAACTCTGCCATCCTTCATTGTGAATCAGTTCTGTAAGTGCTTGTTTGGTTGACCCTTCCACATGCCTCACACACCTAGAAGCTACTGGAGGGCACATCTCTGAAAGTTAAGATTCTTCAGCATCTAAGAGTGCTCAGTAACCTTGATGTTTAGCATTGTGTTAAGGGTTTTAAACTCAACCTGTGACTAGAGCGTACTAAACCAGAGGTGGGCAAACTTTCTGGGTATAGTCAGAGGGTAAATATTTTAAGGCTTACTAGCCATTTGATATGAGCAATTTGCACACACGCTCTAGCATTGAGGGAGAATTTTACATGTGGATACTGAAGTTTGAATGTGGTGTAATTCTTTATGTCACAAAATTATTCTTTGTCATTAGCTTAATAAGGTAAAAAGCCATTGTTGATCGCAAGCCGTACAAAGTAGTTGGTGGTCTCTAGCATTCCGTTTCCTTTGTAAAGACCTTACACATTATCGCTCTTCTCTTTGATGACAGAAACCGAGAACTGAAATCCAACGACTGTTGGATTCATCAGAGAAGTAAGGTCACAGCAAACAAATCATGGTCCTGAGCACTCATATCTCATGGTTGTGGGTGGAGTTCAGAAACTCCTGTGGCACCCACAAAACTGTCTTCTGGGGCCCCCACATATCTTCCTGCATTCAAGAAGACTCCTCTTTCCTTCAGCAGTCAAGAAGGAAAGTCAGCATTGCTAATGGCACCCAAAGTTTTCTGTTCTTAACATAGCTTTCTCTCAATGGAAACAATTTTATCATTGCAGCCTCCTAAGGTTTATCAGAACCAAACAGCGTGAGGAAGGAAACTCCCAGCTTAGCCTCACTATCCTTCCTATATCAACTAGGGTGAAGACTATCTTGGAACACACGGGAAGTTTTTAGAAGTCAAGTGTATTAATATTTACATTTTGCATATAAAACTTTCATGGCAAAGTAGAAAGGCACATGGGAAACACGATGGCTATTCTTGATTGCCATCTTGATGGGATTTAGAGTGAATGAGTCACCATGGAAACAGGCCTCAGAGTATGTGCAGGAGGAAGTTTCTGGATGGGACCAACTGAGCTGAGAAGACGCACCTTAAATCTGAGGGTCCTAGCCCAGATTAAAGGGAGGAATAGGACTGGGTGTTTGAGCACTCATCTCTCTAAGTTTCTTGACAGAGGATGCAATGGCCTCCTGCCGTTGTGCTTTCCCGGCCATGATGGACTGTAACTTCGAGCTGTGAGCCAAACAAACCCTTCCCTTCTTGAGTTCCTTCTGTCAGATATTCTGTCACAGCAGCAAGGGACACAGGCGATCTAAGAGATCCATGTGAGCGAATAGGAAGACAATTTCCTTAAACCACGCAGAATCGCCCTAAAAGTTCAGTAAACAGAAAAATGAGTGAAGAGTGCAAGCTAGACATCAAAAGGCTCTTGAATCTGTCCTGAAGCAGACTCTCCACGAAGGGACTTACAAATAGGACTTTGGGGGTGCTTCTGATCTACCCCTCTTCCTTCACATACCCCCACTGTGGCAGAATTCTAGCGAGCAGCAGAGTATAGCTCAAGAGAACTCCAAGACTCAGTTTTTATTTCTAAGACAGTCTCTTGGGGAACCCAGGCCAGTGGAGAAGACAAGAAAAAGCAAGGACAAATGGAGAACTGTTAGCTTCTCACTCCTAGAGTTATAACAAACAATAAGCATGGCCCAACTCACAGGTAGAGAGCAAGGCACAGGTGGTCGCTTGCAAGTACTCCTCAACCGACAGTTAACTGAGCTGTCCTGGAACTCTGAGTTGTCCCAGCACCGTCACAATTATCCCAACCAGCATTCCATTCCTGTCCACACAGGAGCAGAAAGGAAACTATATTTCATCCAAGATGATGGATACAAGGCCTGGTCTACAGAGGGAAGATAGGGTCTGGAGATAGACGTAATCACAGTCCTCTAAATGATTTTCAATCATTTAGAACAACACACAAAGTTTACACAGGAAAAAGAAAAATAGAACACTTCATTTATGTATGTGTGTGTGTGAGGGGCATGTGTAAGGTAGTGGTATGTGTGTGGGGGTGTACACACACACACACACACACACACACATACCTATCACCTATGTGTATGTGTGAAGGTCAGAGACCGATCTTCAGTTTCATTTCTCAGGTGCTGTCTACTTTGTTTTTTGGGATAGACGCTCTCACCAGTCTGGAATTTGCAAAAGTAGGTTATGCTAGTTGGCCAGTGAGCCTCAGGGCTCAGCCTGTCTCTGCCTCCTTAATGCTGGGATTAGTGTCATACACCATCAAGGTTGATATTTTCTGTGGGCTCTGAAACTAGAATTCAGGTCCTCACACTTGATCAGCAAGCATTTCTGACTGAGCTACCCCTCCAACCTGTGACCATTTTCTCTAACAGTCAAACTTATCAGTATTTTTAATTGGAGAGGCCTGCTCTAGATCCGTCCATCTCCATAGCGTGACAATCATGTAGTAGACCCAAGACTGGCTTTTCCAAGTCATTGCTTCCCAGACACCTTTCCCCACTGCTCTGAACTGTTATGGCTGCAGTTTTGAATAGGTGCAGGATGCACGATGGAGCAGCCAGAGACCTGCAATAGGAGGCTTTCATTTTATCAAAACAGTAACTCAGATCACGAAGAACATCAAGACTGGCTTCCAGCAATCCTTGTGCTTTTAGCTCATGGCTTGCTGCTTCTCAATAAAAGTAAAGCCACTGGAAATGATTTGACATGATTCTTTACCAAAAATATCTCGGATACATTTTCAAAAAAAAAAAAAAACCAACTTGTCTCCCTCAACTTCTTAGATGCTTCCTACTGCCAGGGAAACAACACCCATGTTTCAAAGCCACCATGACTATGGATCCCAAAGAACAGAATTTGGGTACTCTGTGTGCCCTGGCTTTATTTTATAGGTTAAGAACCGGATTCCAAGAGGTACATAAAGGAGCACTCAGAGCAGAAGTTGGCCTAGGACATGAGAACAGGAGCTGGCACGGTACACAGTGTTTCTGTGAATGTCCTTCCTGTCGCCACCGCTCTATTCGCTGACAAAAGCCCTGCTGTTTCCATCCAATTGCAGGTCCGGCACAGTGTACTTCGCTAGGCTGGCAGGCTTAGCCAGCAAAACAATTGCTGGGATGGAACCAGGCAGGAAACCCGCTTCCTTTATCCTGGCATCAAGAAGAAAAGAGGGACGGCCGACGGTGAAAGGCTGTGCGTTCGGGCTGATCCCGGGCTGTCACCTCTTGTTACCTGCGTGAAAGAAGGGGATTGTTTGGGTTTGAGGACTGCGCAAGCTTCTTGATTTTCCAGTCCAGCTGCTGTTCACCCACAGGCTCGCCCGTGGGTGGCTGGAGCCACCGGCCACATATTTCATCTATCCCCTGGTTCAGATGACAATGCACACTGCTTTTGGCTTTATTATCTCAGACAATTGCATTAATCCTTCTCTCCGTGCTCTGGTATGGCCTTTGGGAACAGATACTCTGATGATTTTCTGTGTTTCTGCATCCCATTTATGGTCCATGCATTTGGCCCATGGCGAGCACTTGTGCTCGACGGAAACAAAGCAAAGCCTTGAACAATAGAATTCTATCTTAATAGGATAATAATAAAGACTGATGACATTTATTGAACAATTCTTTATAAAAATAACTACATAAAAAAAATAACTACATAAAATAGTTGAGCTTTGATGAATGCCTACCAACAATCTCGATGCATAGGATTAATATTAGTAACAGTATTAGTAGATGAGAAAACTAGATGATCAGTCCACAGGTAAGTTCATAGGTGGGACTGGACCAGCCTCTAAAGCTCCATCGTTCCCCATGACACTGAACAACCTCAGCAGTTTTGGTTTGCTAGCACACGCAGTGCAATGGCCCCGAAGCTTCCTCTGATATTTAGACATTGTGAGATGGGCACAACTCATCACTACATGTGCCAATGATAGCTCTTTGTAAAACGCATAAAGAAGATTGAAGAATAAGGACGCAACCTTCCTGGAGTACTCTGGGAAGTGGTTAGCTCACTAAGTCTCCAAGAAAACGGCAGCTAAGTGACTAGTTCCATCCTGGGATTCAAACTGTTCTTCCTGGAGGAGCTGAATTTGGCTTCCTTGTATTCCTAGTTAATTGGTCTCTGTCCTGCCCTCAGGGCCAGGGGGCAGAAGACAGAAATAACTCTCTTTTCATAACCGCGTAGTTGATCTCTGGGAGTCGTGTGGGTATCTGTTTATATACCAGAAGCATGGAAACCAAGAGCATCATTTATTTTTAGCAGATGGTATTTGTAGGTCACTTAAAAATGCAACTACAACAAGATTAAGCAGAAAAAAAGAAGAAGTTTCAGAGGAATCAGAGTACAAACAAAGACCAAAAGGAAGATGTCTTGTTGAAATGATCTGAAGGTGAGTAGGCCTTTCTACACAAGACACTGAACTTGATCATCATTTTAAAACCAATAAATCTGACTTTATAAAATTTTATATTTTTCTGCATGAAACAAAGACTGTAAACAAGGCCAAAAGACAAATGGAACATATAATTGCACGGATGCCAGGCTGGTTTCCTTAAACTATAGAGGATATATCTGCAAGAGTCAACCCAAAGGGAAACAAACACAGAGTAAAACTAAGGAAAAGAAGTCAGGAGTGGAGCTATATTCAAGCAGTAAGCTATGAGTTCAATCCCTAGGACTGTATTAGGCATGGAGATGACACAGGTATGCAGTCTGAGCATTTGGGAGGTAGATGAGGTGGTAAGAAAGAGTTGTAGAGAAACGCATGTATGAGTCACATGAAAAGATACCAAGCCATCTTCCCTAGTTTTAACTCTGCTGAAGAGTTTTTTTTTTCTCCTTTTTTTCATGTGGGTATGTGAATTCGGATTTCTGTGTTTTGGGCAAGCCAGGCAATATTTTTGCATTCCAGAAGAAGCCAGCATGTCTTACTGCTTTGAGGCAATAACTGTGAAAGTTCGGCATGCTTTCAACCCTACTGACCAGGGGTGAGAGAAATAAGATTTAGAAACGACTAAATACAGCTGTCGCCTTCCCCCACTCAGAAAAAGTGATTTTTGAAAACTTGCTTGGAGGCAGAGTTTTTAACCACAAATATTTCCTTTTGGTTAAAACTATATCAAGTAGTTCTCTTTAGAATGTAAATTATACTGGTAAAAATTAGCTTATTTTTTAATTAAAAAAACAAAGAAATGAGGGAAATCAATTTGTAGTCATTGTTAGTGGGGTACATCCTAGTGCAATGCTCACGGTGAGCGCATGACTGGTGATGTTCTCAAAGTCTTAACAATATATACACTCTGATGCAAAACAAATTTTATTTCTGGGAGCACTTGCCCACAGACAAAAATGATGCCTCTTCAAGCATTCTCATTATCTAGTTTAAAATAGCAACATATTGGATTCTATCAACTGTCCATCAAAACAAGTCTAGTCAATTAAATTAGGATCTACACAGACTCATCGAGATAATTAAAACAGGACATCCAGGCAGTGATCACCGGGCAGCTGTTAAATTCTAACCATGCTGTGGAAAGATACCTAAGAAATACTGTCAGGGATAACAAATGCTCAGGAAAATGTGTCTGCTATGTCTCATTTACCTAAACAAACTAGAAGCTGGGTGTGGGGTACACACTAAAAAGTAGATGGGCTAAGGCGGGAGCAGCATGAGTTTGGGGGTGAGCCTGGGCTCCTTAGCAAGATCCAGAAGACCTGGACTATAGAGTGTGACCTTAAGTTTAAAAAATCCATAAATAAATGAATCGATAAAGGAATAAATGATAAAGTTCAGAGCTACCACAACTGTCCTGTTCTCTAAATGCCATCTCTCAGAGGTTGAATATTGGATAGAACAACTCAAGGAAATGCCCTGTCTCAAGACAGCATCCTGCTTGGGCTCCCACGGTGGCCATCAGGAGCCCCACTTTTATTTTTTTTAAAGTGTTTCCTATTTTATCTGTCTGAATATTTATGATAAATCTGCTTCACAAATGCAGAGATCTTTTTTGTCTAATCAAAACACATGGACAGACAAAATATGTCTGACTGCTTTACGGACGGCAAGAAACACTGCGTTTAGCGTTCTCTCTCCACTTTTCCCGCCTCGTTCTCCAGAACTTGGTGATTTATTTAGGTTCTCAAGCCTGCTCATTGCCTTATGGGCTGAGTGTCTTTTTAAGTATTCTCTTTTAGGAACACTCTTTTTTTTTTTTTTGATTTTTTTTTTTACTTTTTGGTCCTTTGTGTTGTACTTTGTTGCCATGGTGACAGCAATTATCAGCATCACCTGTTCTGCTGACCCTTTAGTATTTTTATTCACCTGACCTTAAAGTTCAAGCAAAGCTGAACTGCAGTTCTCTGGAGATCCCGCCACTGTTTCTAAAACTGTTTCTACAATTCTCTCCCACCGGAATGTCCTTTACAGCTGCAGGCAGTGTATAGGCAGTGTTCAGTGTATGCCTTGTGGCTGTGCACCAGCAACCCAAAGAACCTGCACGTGAGGTGCGTTCCTTAATGTGTGCAAACACTCCGGAACCCTAAAAATACTAACAATACAACTGAGTGGGTTTAAGGGGTGCAGTTATACAGAACTTAGATCTTACAGTCAGTCTGCTTTGGTTCAAAGGGGCCGTCGGATGCTGTGTGATCTCTGACGACTTCCTTAGCTTCTCTGTGGCCCAGTCTCCTCCTCCTCTCTGAAATAAGGCTAGTAGGTATTTAGAAGATTGTTTTCTGTATAAATATATAAAACGTGTAGAGCCTCTGCAGGGAAAGATGAAAAGCCTTAACAAAGTTTCTGCTATCTGGAAGATTTTCTAAGCAGCATTTTAATAATAGGCTGGTCACTGACATTTGTATTTTTCTGAACGTAACAGTGTAACACCTTACGAATCCTCAAAGGTGATTCTGGTGTGTGTGTAGGAAGACACCACACTCAGCTCCTTACCCTCCATTCTTGCAGGGATGACTTTGAGTAGATAGCCTCGCTAAAGACTACCCAGTCCCGCAGGGTTCCTCTCCACAGACCCGGCTGTATTACTGTGACTCTGCCCAGTGGGCTTACCAATCTACTCAAAAGCCACACGATTGCTTTCATGTCCTATGTGCAGTGCTCCTAGGAAAAAGTTAGGTGTTCCTGTCTGGGAAAGCGGCCACAGAAAACAGCAGCAAAGCCAGAACCACGTGACCAGGGGCAGGCGCTCCCCCACCTGTAGTGTGCTTACTGCAGCACAGGATTCTGTGGAGCCTTTTGTCCTTGCCTATGGAGTTCCAACGGCTCAGCACGGATCTCTCTCACTTAGCCAGGACCCCGAGATTGGGAGTTATTGACACACAGTAGCTGCACCATCATGGTTTCACCAAGGAAACGCTTTAAAGATGACATGGAGCATCATTCACTACTCAGTCCTCATAGTTAGTACTAGACTTAATCCCTTCTAGTTAGCGCTCAACAATGAATGCTACGGACACACTGTACTTAACCGTCACATATATCTTATAAAAACAACGGAACTGTGTTCCTTCTCTGTATTTTAGAAATATCCTTTTCATGGCATTGGGGGGGGCACATCTGTGTGATGTGTTAAGAAGGGATATATAGAAAAAGTCCCCTCTACCCACGCAATGCATCAACCTCTGACCCCACTGCAGTCACTCTTGCGATGCCTTCTCTAACACATTAATCTTCTGCTGCTGAGTAGCTTTTGCTCCCCGGAAGCATATGGATCTGATCTAGTTTCCTTCTGTTGCTGAGATAAAACATTCTGACCAAAAGCTACTTAGGGGTTTTTATTCCATCTTAAACCTCCAGGTCACAGTCCATGACTGAGGGAAGACTGGGTCGGAACTCAAGGCAAGGACCCGAAGGTGGAAACCAATGGCTGCCTCTTGGTTCACTCACGGACTTGCTCACTGGCCATGTTCTTCTACAACCCAGTCCCACGCACCCAGTGATGGTACTGCCCACAGTGGACTGGGCTTTCTTGTATCAGTTAACAGACATGCCCACAGGCTGATATGATGGAGTCAATTCATTATTTGATATTCGCTTCTTAGATGGCTGTAGGTTGTGTCAAGTCAACAACAAAAACTAGTCAGGGCACGATTCTGGTAGAACTATTGACAAATAGCCAAGGAAATGAACAACCATGCCCTCTTCATGCCCAGTCCTTCCTGACAGGCTAGGTCTGCCTTATACTTATGATAAGAGCCAGGCCTAGTAACGGAGTATTTCTTGGACTTCTTTCCAGTGCCTAATTGAAAAATGTTATAATAACATGGCTTTCAATATTTAAAAAAGGAGAATTTAAAATCTGAAATCTATCTACTTATCTATCTATATCTTAAAATTCAGATGTTTAAGTATGGACTCATTTATCTTTAAGTCACCATCCATCAACCAACGACTTATCCATTAATTATGTGCTTATAAATCTATCATGTATTTTTGGTGTCTATCAATCTACCATGTACTTACCATCCTCTAATTTCAGAGTACCACCCTTGCTTTCCTACAAATTTCCTTCTTGCTAGTAGTTCTTATTTGTATATGTTTTTTTTAACCTTTGTCATTGGGATTTAGAACCTGATCAATATTCTAGACTAAATTATTATTATTAACTTGAAATTATTGCTTGAGTCCAGAATGGGCTACCATGTCAGTTCAGTAGCTCGGGAAGGAGAAAGACTAGGAGAGGTACAGACACATGATCTTGGGATGACTGGGGCCAGAGCTACTTTGGATTGTGTACTGCTGTACTACAACATCAAAACGGAGAACTTTGATTGCTCAGTGGAGGGGTGGAGAAGATAGCACACGGGCGGTCAGAGCCACCTTGGGTACAGTGGCGCCAGAGCTGTCTTCAGTGGATTAGAGCCCAAAGCTCAGCATACCCGGAAAGGAAACTGCTCTATCCAGGAGGAAGGTGGACAAGGCTTGGGAAAACAAAAAAGGTGAAGAGACCCAGTCAATAATTAGAATATGAAAATCCAGGCATGAGATACGGATTCATTGAATTTGAAGTGGGGTATGTCTTGTCTCTCCCTTACTTTGTGATAGTTTCTGGTATCTGAAGAGTGGAGGAACCATTGTTCTTTTGGAAAAGTCTAGTTTTATAAAAACAAGCACAGACTAACAAGAAAGCTCAGAAAGTCTTTTTCTTCTGTGTCTAACAAAGGTTTGCATTCCTTGCCTATGCAAACAAATGCAGCTCAGGTTGCGTAGATTTCAGTGGAATTTCTTGGTCTTCGAGTCCAGGTGCCAGTCAGTTTGTTTAAGATAAAACAAAGGCGTTTTTAAGAAACCCCTTTGGGTTCTAAATTGTTCCTAGGCAAGAGTAATTTTTCAATTCTGGGCCCTGACTTGAAAGCAAAGAAAAAAAAAATGTGCTTTCAGTAGAACAAAATGATGTGTTATCTCCATTGTAACTGAACTTCAAACATAAGTATTAAATTTACATTAAGTTCTCTGAGCACCTTTTATACTGGGGTGTGGCCCTACTAAGTGAAACCTGCTAAAACATTGCTGCTTTCAGTTCTGCTGAGCAACATCTTATCGCATGTTTTCTCTCTCTCCTCCATCTGTCCTGTTATCTGGATAGACTCTCAGATAGGAGCTAGGGGCATGCTTTAAAAAGTGTGTGTGTGTTTGCATTCTCAAAAATGCTGAAATAAGCACCTCTTGGCATCTAATATCTCTGGGGTCAAAAAAGGGGACATAAAGACGAAGAATACCCTAAATGGAGAGGTAGCATAAAGCTGAAAGCAGCTCAGATTCTGTGTGTCGCCTGCAGAAGGGAAGCGGGAGAAAAGCTCTTCAATTGACAAGCTGTTCTCTGGAATAGGAGAGCAAGTTCTCATTGAAGAACGTTGAGTATCCGACGCTGGAGAAGTCCTTTGAAGAGAACAGGAAGTAGAGAAGGGAAGTGATGGGCGACAAGAGTACCAGGGGAGGCCTCATAACCAGGCGATATCATTCACTCGAGGAACCTTCACCAAGCGTCAGATGTTGGTGGTGTCAAGATCTTTCAGGAACTGTGAGAAGATGACAGCCCTGCCATTCAGACATCTCACAAGCCACCAAGGACGCTTGCGTGAAATAACGACTTTCAAAAAAGCAATGGAGAAGCGTTCGCTGAGATCTAAGACCGATCTAAACGGACATGGGAGTTTTAGGGAAAGCTAGCTTCCTTGGGAAGTGTAGAATGGGTCTTGAAATAACTGATACCCATAAGAGAAAGGGAACCATGCTGGAAGAAACTTACAATGTGCTGGAAGCCACAGTTCAGAACCGAAACTTCGGATGGACTACCTAGGTTTCATCCATCTGAAGAAACTATTTCGAAACCTTGCAGAATGTCTTTTGGTAGTAGTTAAGAATACAATCTTGTCTGGCCCCTTTAAGAACCCTTAAACTCATAAAGGAAAAGCTTGTGGAAAAACAATTATGATCAAGGAAGACAAGAGCAGTAAGAAAATGATTGCAGCCAGTAACCCCTGTGTGCTTCCTGCACCGAACAGGGACTTAATCTCTCCTAACATGATATTCACAAGCACTCTGAGAAGCATGTTTCTCTGTAATAGATAAAGACGCAACAAGGATAGTGATTTACTCATTCAGAACTAATTGTTCAGGCCCCTCCACAAGAGTGTGGAGGGGGCGGAGCTCCCGTCAAGGTCCCATCCTCAGGACTTGAGGTCATCTTCTTTAACCACGGTACGGTTGGTTGCATATGATTTTCTGCAGGAGAAGCATTGATATTTACTGAAAACTCGGTGCTGGATTAATTTCCCCTGAGGTTGATATGTGCTTGCGCTATGTGTGGAGCAATGGAGATACAGGCAAGCTTCTTCAGATCTGTCTGTCTCACGCCGAATCCCATCTTCCTTCCAGTTAATCAGAGGGACGGGAAAGACCAAGCAACCAGTTGCCTGAGAGGTCTCGGACAACCCAAGAAACGCAGAGAAAGAGGAACTGAGTGAAAATGAAGGAGTAACAGTGCAGCTGCTCTAAAGGAGGAGAGAATATTCCAGGTGTATAAGGAGTCAGAGGAAAGATGTAGAGGGGCTCGCAAGCAGCCGGTCATAGATGCTGTGCGGTCACCCCATGGGTAGTCACAGGGCTGCCTTGGGATGCTGTGGAGGGTCTAATGGACCACCAGGCTCTTCTATGCTGAAGGATGTGAATGTGAGCCTCTGAGTCTAGGGGACACTAGAAACTGTTTATGACGGGAGAATGGTTCAGTCTTATTTGCATTTAGACAGATCTCCCTGGCAGCCCTATGACATACGGAGTGAAGGGGAGGCAATAATTGGATTCCTTGAGGCGGGAGAATTGACAGAACCCAGTGAATAAGAGAAAGGAGCGCAGGATGGATCCAGGGTTTCTGGTTTGGGAGCCTGCTTGGAGATTACAAAAAAATGGAAGAGAAATAGCAATTTTCTGGGAAGAAATATTAAGTTCAACTTTGGCATGCTGAATTTGAAAAGGCTTTGGTACCAAAAGAAACTTTATATGGGACAGTTCACAGATAATTCTGGAAATCTGGGAAATATGATGTTGGATACTTGTCACTCTACATTTGTTTAATACTCCCAGAAACAATATACACCAGGTAAGGCAGGTGCATGGCTACTCGGCCTGCTTTTCTTCGTTGTTGATTTTGTTTAGTCATGGATATGGTAGTTACATGCCTTTTCGTGTCTACTGCCTCCTCTCCTTCCTTGTGTATTTGAAATCTACAACCCACCCCTCCCCCACACACACAATCTTAATCTAAGTGATCCTAAATCTGTAACAACTAACCACATCCCATTGACCCTGGCTCTGGACAAAGTGTGCGCTTTGGAGCCCTCTGTTGTGGTGAGTCCTGCTCTGGCCTGAGGCACGTGAAGGCAAGATCAAAGCTCACAATGCAAATATGGTCCTGATTTAAAAACAAACTTTCTACTTTTGATGTGGGGCGAGACAATGTCTACTGTCGGTAGGAATAATGAATAATGGAGGCATTCAGTGAAAAGGCAATGACAATGAAGGCAAAACCAGGAAGACAGAAGGGAAAAAGAGTAGATAGAAGGGGGGTGGAGAGAGAGAGAAAGAGAGAGAGGAAGGAGAAGCTAGATGGAAACATGGTAGACAGAGAGAATAAATGAACAGAATGTCTGATAAAAGAGTGGAGGGAAGGGGGAAAGGAAGGAAGAAAGAAAGAAAAAAAGAAAGAAAGAAAGAAAAAAGAAATAAAGAAAAGAAGAAACAAAGAAAAGAAGAAACAATGAAAAGAAGAAACAAAGAAAAGAAGAAAGAGGAAGAAAGGAAGAGAGAAAGGAAGAAAGGAAGGAAAGAAGGAAGGCAAGCCAAATGCCCCAGGAACAAAGCAAGGATTCACAGAACAAGAAGCACAGAACTGGTGTTTTTCATGCACGGAGGGCCTGTGCTATGGAGGAAGGAGCAGGACATCTCCATTCTGGTTTCTATTCCATCATCAGCTTGTCGGGCTTGAGAATACCCCCGCCTCTTCAGCCCTATTCCCTTAAACTGACATGTGCCACTAGACATTCCCTGAGCAACCGTCACAGCTGTCTAACCTAACTGGTGCCATGGCTGTTCCCAAGAGATGCTTTCTTGTCCTGTCAGGCCCCCTCCTTTATTGTTGGAGGAGAAGGACATCTCAGTTATTACAGAGTGATGAGACACAGGGAGGGATTTCGACCTATTCCTACAATTCTTAGAGGCCAGGCCATGCCCACCATGCCCACCGCAGAAACAGCTTGTACATTGTGAAATTAAAAACGCAGATGCAGAATCCCCCAACTTTCATAAATGCATAAATGCTTATATTTCACAGATTACCTTCTTTATGGCCAAAAATAAAAATACATTTAAGAACAACGAGCAGCCTCAGTTAGTGCCCGTTTCTAAAGATAAAGCTTTGCGCTGACCAGCCCACCCGCGTCTCCTCATAAGCCCTGTCATTTCAGCATCCCCAGGAGGGTAGCACATCGTTCGACACATGGCAGATAATGAGAAAGTATTTGCTAAATGAATAAATGCAGACATGGATGGATAAACAGCTTCCATGTCCTTGGGCTCTGCATAGTTCATTATGAAAATAATAAGGCGGCAATATGTTCTCTGAGAAACACGCGGATTCAAATCAGGCCGGCTGGCTGGAGAGATCCCCAGAAACCATCTCCCACTAACAGATCTGAGGGAAAGAAATAGAACTTAACAAGAATAGGATTAATCTTCCGGTTCCGACCCTAAGTAGCTAGTGCTGGTCCTCAACAAGAACACGTTTCTACTCCCTGGATGTAGAATGAAGAAAAATCCCAACTTGCCAGAGGCCAGAGCTCAGGGGTTTTGAAAGTGTCTTCTGTTGATTATATCTTCCATTGCGTGCTTTGTAGATGTTTCTGTGGAGATTAGGAGCTTTAATAAATCTATTTGCCTGATGGATAAGTAGGAGTCTCAAACATTGTTAGGTATGGGGTTTTGGATAGTACCACAGGATGTATCATGGTGCTGATGATTAAAGTAGCCATTCTTTATCCAACTGAAAAGTGTGTCATTGCCCTCGGGTTATATTTTTTAATGATGTTAATTTGCATGTGTGTGTGCTTGCGTGTACGGCCCAGCTCACATATAGAGGTCAAAGGACAACTTGTGGGAATCGGTTGTATTTCTCTGTCCACCATGTAGGTCCTGGGAATTGACGTCAGAGTGGCAGGCTTGGTACAAGTACCTTGACTCCCTGAGCTACTTCACCAGCCCAGGTTTTCTCTTTCAGCCATGGCCTTCTGCTGGGTGCACTCTGCTTGGTTTTAAAGCAAAAGCAAAGTGGAGAAAGAAGAAAATATGCTAAAAATGAAATTTTTTTTTAAAGAAGAAAAATTGCTAAATATGACTTTATACCCCACAGAATGAGAATCGCTTCTTGAGATTTGCCATGGCTGTGTCCCTCACAGCCCTTGCCAGTCTGGGCTGACGTCCTCCAGTCTTTGGAGAGAAGACAATGCAGCTCAATACCTACCTTCCTCACACCATTCACGAAGAGGATTAATGAGTTAATAAGCATTAGCTACTTTGCAAGCCACGGGTGACTACAAACATTATTAAGACCACATTTTCCCTACCAAAGTGGTCCCAACTATGAACCGAAGGAGAAGTCCCAGGAGAACGGCCTACTTCTCATCCTGGAAACAGGATGCCTGTTCTCAGGTAATAGGGCGCTTGTTAAAGTGGTCTGTGTCGTTTGTCCAGTCACTGGTGGCAGGGGCAGGTTTAGTCACAGTATCCCCCACGCACTATGGAAAGTGACTGAAGTAAGGCATGCAAGCAGTGGTAGCATTAACAGCGGGAGCAGAAATGCTTGGCTTAGACTTGTGTTTCTCTCAGCTAACTTCCCCCTCTCAAGTATAAACTTACTTAGTTGTTTTGCAAAACACAGTTCTGTGAATGTCTCCTGAATCTGGCCACATCCAGACTTCATATACCCTGAATATAACCCAGTGAAATAGAAATAATGATATTTATTTGGCACAGTTCGGGCAGAGTGTGAGACTTCTGCCAGCAGGGGAATATAGAATTATTAAGTTCTCTTTAGGTTTAGACACGACTCCTTCCTGCTCTCCGGCACATTTCATCTTGACTATATATTATTTACTCTTAAAAAAATGAATAATTTGAAATAGCCAGGTAGATAAAAGTGTATGAAATGAGCTCTCCTACCCTACCCAACAAAATAATATTCTATTTTACAACCTAGGGTGTCAGGAACTCTGAAGAATTAGGAAGGCAAAAGCGGGGAGGATTCAGGAGACCGTATTATTGTAACTCTGATAAGTTACTGCTATGTATTTTAGGTTGACTGTGGACTTTCAATCCTACGCTTTAGTTCCCAAAATGCTTAGAGTATAGGTGTGTGCCAACATGCCAGCCACTTCTTAAGGTTAGTGACCCTCGAACCAGGAGTCCTGAACGCTAACTGCATCAGTGTTCTAGCATGCTGGCAAATCTCTCCAAGTCTCAGAATGAAAAGGATTCATCTGACAGAGCTATGACGATCAGGTATTTAGACGGACAAACGGAGATGGTGCATGCCCTTGCAAAGCTATTGTCGACACCCAGGGACGGTGCGAGGCACCTCAGAATAAAATTAGTAGTGGTGAGAATTGGAATCTTATGTGTGCCAGACATGAAGTGAGGCACCAAGTCCTCCTTGCTGTCAAGTGTCTCCATCTCTGCTAACACCCAACACACTCATGAGTAACCATACTGAGTATGAACAGATACAGTCGCAGATGAATAATGCTCTAGACTTACAAACTGAGAAGAAATTGATTGAGCCTGAGAGCCATATGAGAACCTAAACAAAAATGACATATAGAATAGGGTTTTATTCATTAAGAAGGAAGAAAATAGCTTTCCTGGCGGCATGAGACATGCGCATGTCTGGCAGGCTCAGCACCTGATAAGACACGGTTTCATCCATCCCTTCCGCAGTTCATTCTCAAGTTTCTGGGCCTGTCACTCTCCATGAGGGCTCTGGATATACTGTGAACCGAGGGAACCCTTGGAACCATTGAAAAAAATGGCAGATGGAGGATTTTAGGCTTGAGTTGAGTCCAGGTAGTTGTGAGGATTTCTATCAGAGAAATTTGAGGGTTAGCAAAGGACATGATCACAACTTCTTGTAAATAAAATAGTCTTGGCCAAATAGAAACAATAAAAATAAGAGGGTTAAAACATGGGTTGGGAGGGAGTTCACTAAGTTCGTGCCAAATAAGCATGAAGACTTGAGTTAGATTCCCAGTTAGAACCAGTGTGTGAAGTCAGTTGTGGGGGTGCACACACACTCTTAACACTGCAGGAGGAGAGTGGCGTGGAGACTCTGGGATTCTCTGATCAGCCAGTCTGGCCTGAATAGCAAGCTCCAAGTCACAGAGGAATGACATTCAAGGTTGACCTCTGGTCTCCACAACACACACACACACACACACACACACACACACACACACACACACACACGAAGCTGATGACAGATAAAATCTGGATATTACATGGGCTTGGGTGTGGAGAAACAGGTGCAGATTTGAGAACCACAGTCGGGTGAAAGAACCTTTGAGAGACGGCCAGAGGCAGATTAGAGTGCCTAACTGACTTAGGAGAGGGAGGAGATGTCAAGTCATTACCCAATTGTTGAGGCAGGAAGAGGAGGAAAGTGTGTCAGGAGAGTGAAGGATGGTTGGGGTTTGAAAGTTTAAAAAGTGTCTGGCTCCACACCTTCAGGAGGGTTCAATGTTATACCCGAAGTGCAGGGCAAAGGAAAGAAAGACCCAAAGCCCCTCACACATGTGGAAATCGAACCTATAGAGGTAGAAAAGATTCCAGATCAAATCTCCTCAAACACCTACTGGAGACAGAAGGGAGATGATGATGTAGGTGACATCACAGGGACAAAGTGTCACCAATACAGTGAACAATCATCCAGGAAGGGCTGTTGAGCAGGCAAGCATGCTTCCAACAGAACTGCCTCTGCCTCTGCTTTCACCCCATCACTAAATCTGCTTGTCTTACATGCAGACTCCGCTTTTTTTTTTCTTCTGTATCTCGCTTGAGGAGACCTTAAAGTTTTACCTGTGCCTGCTTCTTTTAGAAGAGTCAAATGTGAAACTCCGCTAGCCTGGGCACTGGGAAGCAGATGTGTGTCAGATTGTGCGAGGCCTCAAAGGAAGCTGGGGTGGGCAGTGCATAAACTCTGGTCGAATGCATTCGATTGACATTGAAGAATGCAAAGGAGTTCTTCTGAGTGATTAGTCAGAGTCGCTGATGTCACTGCATTTCCAGAATTATCAGACCCACAGAGGGCAGGGTTTTCAAGAAACAAATGTTTTCTTGTTTTCCCTCACACATATCACTCTTGGGTATCCAACAGGAGGGTTCTGGAGAAAGACAAGCATCCCATGAACATCGTTTGACCTCTTTACTGCATTTTGGTTAATAGCCAAGACTAAAGAATGAAGAACCTTCCTGTTAATCAATGTTCAATATATGGATTTTTGAAGGTGATGAGCTATCAGACCAATGTATTTCCTTTTTATAAATGTAAACATAAAACAAACTATGTTTTAAGTTCTGATTTTTTTCTAACATTCATTAAAATAAATATGACCAGACACACAAAAAAACACATACACACAATATATATACAACATATATATGTATATATATACATATATATATATATATATATATAAATACATACATTTATATCTAGGGAGAGAGAGAGAGAGAAGCAAAGGCAAAGACATAACCATGCAGGTCCAATTTGAGCCCGACTAATTAAAGCAAATTCCTTCCTGCCCAGTGTTGTGCCCCGTGGAAATATTTAATCCCCGGCTTTCCTTTGAAGCCAAAGCTCTTCCTTCAAACCAGATCCACAGTGAGTGAGGCCCATTGACCCGCGGGCTATCAGCAATGTCTGCTGAATCAGTGGTTCTTCCCTTTCAGAGGAGCAAGTGGTAGAGAGTGACGAGATAATGTCTAGGGTTGATCAAGGAAATGTAGCATAAGCACATTATTAAAGTGAGGATGGTAACCACAGGAAGAGCTAAATATGGAAACTGCTCCAAGTGGTTTCCTTTGGGATGTGAACTAGAGACGGAGGAGGAGAGATGAGACACAACGGCCGGGGCTGTTGCTGGCCACGCTCGGGTTATAAATGTCCTGGCAGACCATGTAATAGTGGTACAGAAAAAGCAAGGACTAAATGTTCTTAATATGTATATGCTTACCTTGTCATCTGTTGCTGCGTTTTGAATTGAGAATCACAGTATCACAAATGATAGGATCTCTTCGATTTTTTCCAAATAAAAATGCTGAGGGATCAGTTAAGGGAGCTGCCCAAAGTCATGGGGCAGGGAACTAAAGCCAGAAGGCAGCGGCTCTACTAGGTTTGTCTTTGTTCCCATCCAAGACTGCTTTTCTGAATCTCACCGATCAAAGCCTGCATGTGTTTTCATCCACGGATGTTCAATCAGTTCTAAAGGCCCTCCTGGAAAATTGCTATGTTACAGCCACGTCTCCCTAGAGTTCAATGCAAAGAATGAACAAGGGAAGAACCAGTAGTGGGGTGTGGGCTTGAAGCTTCCAAAGTAAAAGTCGGTTTCAAGGAAGTAGAAGTTGGAGGATCCTATCCTATGCATGACTGCTTCATCCCTTGGTGTGGTGACTTGGCCAGGGGTATCTGTTTTCTATGATTTTGATGTTAAAGTATCAAAAACCAGGGTCTGGATCAACAGAAATGCATAGATTCATGGTTCATGGTGGGTAGAAGCACAAAGCAGGTTGTCAACTGGGCTAATTCCTTGGTGGAGGAACAGGGCATCATCCTGAATTCTTCACACAGCTCGATTGGGACTCACCCCTCACCTTAGTCATATCATATGGTGTCCTTCCATGAATGTCTACATACCCAAATAGCTACTTTCTATAAGATAACAGTAATATTGGAATAAGAGCTTACTTTACTTGAGAGAGATGTTATCATTTTTTAAATTTTTTTTTATTTTTCCGTTCAAAAATTTACACTACCTCCCCTCCTCCTCATCCCCTCCTGCTCCCCCACTCACCCTCCTTTCTCCCCTTGCCTGCTGGAGAGAGGGCAGGGAATCCTGCCCTGTGGGATGTCCCAGGCCCTCCCCCCTACATCCAGACCTAGGGAGCTGTGCACCCATTTCGACTAGGGTTCCAAAAAGCCAGAATATGCCATAAAAACAAGTCCCAGTGCCTTTATCAATGGCTTCTCAGTCAGCCCCCCATTGTCAGCCACAGTCAGAGAGTCCGGCTTGATCACCATAGAATCTTTGTCCAGCGACAGATGGAGATAGAGACAGAGACCCTCATCAGAGCAACGGACTGAGCTCCCAAGGTCCAGCTGAAGGGCAGAAGAGGGAGAAGATGAGCAAGGAAGTCAAGACCGCGAGGGGTTGGTCCACCTACTGAGACAGTGTGCCTGTTCTAATGGGAGCTCACCAAATCCAGCTGGACTGGGACTGAAAGAGCATGTGAAAGATGTTATCTTAACTAATGGCATTTACAGCAACCCTTCATCTAATTAAGCTTAACTTTTGAGGGTCTGAGGAACAGAGTTCAGTGCATTAATTGGGGGATGGCCTGACTCAGCACATAATGCTTAGAGAAAACCAAATCCTTGAAATGCTGCACCTAAATATTTACAGGGATGACTGAAAATATTTTTTTGCTGGAACTATATCCCATTGAAAGTTATAATTAAGTGGATACTAAGATTTATTTCTTCGAAACTCATTTTTTATTTTTAAATTATCTGTTAAATTAACTGGATAATGGTAATTATAGCTTTATCTTTTTTAAGTGAATGTGCTCTCTAGAATGTTCTAGGATAAAAGGATGCAATAATAATTTAAGTTGTAAATAAATATGAATGCATCTATCCTTATGCATCTGTAATACCGAAACATATCATGCATATAAAGTCATATGATAAACAGAAAAATGTGATTTCGCAGAATCCTCACGCACCAATGTAAAAATATTCACTCAATGGCTTCAAAAAGTTGAAGCCTCAAGTAGACAGTTTATGCGTCTCCTCTATTTTAGCTGTAGAGCTGAACAATTCTGAGCTCCTCACTTGGGAAAACGAACATAAAAATTTAAAATGCCGTTTCCCCTTTCATTCTACTTTGGTATTTACCTTTCGCTTTTCACTCATAAAGAAAATCAAGGGCAACAGGTGCCCTTTGCCTTTGGCTCAGATCTCAGCGTCCAGGTCTCTAGAGTACAGGCATACCTTCACAGGGTGTTTAAGAGGGACAGAATTTCCTCTTCCTGGGGCTAATTAATGGGTCTGTAATAGACAACTGAGCATTTATCTCATCAAGTATAGAATTTTTCATCAAATTATCGAAAGCTAAGTTTACCAGATGCATCTATCTGATTCTCAGTTTTCATTGGTCCATTTTCAGTGGCTGGCTCTATTCATTCATGGTTCACTGAGGCCTTTGACAATTAAAGGCAAATTCCAACCTAAACATGAGTCGCTTTCCTTAAAATGCTGTTTAGAAATAGGGATGTGTTGTTTAAAATAAAAGCAACGTTCCTGAGTGGTCTCACTCAGTTCATAGTTCATATTAAATCATAATGATATAAATGTATAACCAAAATACATAATAAAACAATCGTCCTCTTTAAAAAAAAAAAAAGCTCTTTCTTGCTTATCTGCTTTCAAATATTTCTTCCTTCTACTTGCCCTGACAGAGGCCTGGATTTCCCCTAAAAATAGCATTTCATAACTTTTGGAAACAGGCTCAATTTGTTACAAGTTTCAAGGGCAAAGGCAAACAATTAGTCAACACTTTGATACCACGTGGGTAGTCCAGAGACTTGATTCTTCGCAGCCTCACTATTAATCCTGCCCCATAAGCTACTCCAAGAACTGGTAAGCCATATCCATGAGCATTTCTAAGAGAGAATGCTGGGAGTTCTGGCTGAGTGGTCACGTGGCCCTGAGGCCTGACTTCCCCCAAATAGCAATAAGGGCAAAGGCAAGACCCAACTGTCAGCAGACCAATCAAACCTCTCGGAAGAATTTGGAAGTGGGTACTCTAGGCATAGAATGGAATGGAGGGGAGTGTTAAAAATATCTCTGGAATAAGAGTACACACATTGGTGCGTTCTTTCACCTTTCCCTAAATGTAACTTATTGCCTGCTGCTGCCCGAGCACTCTGACAGGTCTTACAGGGTAGTAGCTTAGAAGGTAGGCAGAATAATTGAGCTGAAGAAAAATGTACACATGGGAAGATGGGAAAGTAGATGGAGGATGTAACTGCATCGTGTACCTGATGACAAGCCGACCATTTTGGCTTTATCTTAAAGCTAAGGTGGAAAGGCTCTCTGCATCAATGAAGAAGCCAACATGGAAAAGAAAAGTTCATGGGATCTCAAGCCTAGACAAAGAGGTGTAGGCAACTGGCGAATACTGGGGTGGGGTCTTCTCCAGAGAAGTGCTCCTCCACCAAGTTGGTTATCCAATACCAAGTAGTCAGTCCTGAGATTGTATACATACAAGCAACATTATATAGCCTGACCAGGGAGTTATTTATGTATTTAAGAAAACACACACACACATACTCACACACCCACGCATGCACGCACACATGCATTCACACACACACACATACACAGAGAGAGAGAGAGAGAGAGAGACAGAGACAGAGAGACAGAGACAGAGAGAGAGACAGAGACAGAGAGACAGAGAGAGAGACAGACAGAAAGAGAGAGAGAGAGAGAGAGAGAGAGAGAGAGAGAATCATTTGAAGGAAAAGAAGTCATGATTTGAGAGGCAGCAAAGAGGTCCACGGGAGAGGTTGGAGGGAGAAAAGGGAAGGGGAAAATAATGCAATTATATTATAACTTCAAAAAAATAGTTTTAGAAGGCTCTCCAGAATGTATCTTAACAGAAGACCTCTGCTTTTCTATCACTATTCTTTCAAGATCAGCACATTGACTGGGAGCAGCACAGACTGAAAGCAGCCTGTTCTCTCGTTGTTGACTCTTCCACCACAGTTCTCCCTCACGCTAAAGGGGGAAAACCTTTAAGGGAGGAGACGAGAGCCTCCCTGTAGGTTTATTTCTCCAGATAGATATGTGATTTCACTAATAAGCCTATATTTCTGCACCTGCCCTCTCCTTCTAGAAGGTTCTCAGCCAGCCTTATGTATTCCAGAAATATCCAGAAAGCATGTATACAGGAGAACCATGCACCATTAGTTTAGCAAAGTAATCAGGGCATGATGTGTTAAAAAAAAAGAAAGAAAAAGAAAGGCACTCAGGATATCTGAAAGAATTATCTTACTGGTTATGGAGGGGAAGGCTGGGAAATGTTACTTCTTTGGCTTAAGGAGAAGGTGGGAGGAAGGAAAGGTGCAGAGAGCCACATTTTTTTTTCAAAGAACAATATTATGTCCTCAGGAAAGAGATCCAGTGATATGCAACACACCTGTGCTTGCCCAATGGCACCCTGATTAAGAAAGACGGTTAGTTATCATCTTCCAAGGCCAGGTTTCTGAAACATTAAATGTGATAAACTCCCAGTGGGGTTTTCCACGGCAACTGCTGGAACCACTTGTAATCTCGCTATTCCAGGAACAGGTGAGCGGCAATCTAAGAGGCAGGGCAAGAGCTGCCCGTGAAGAAACCCTGCTTTCTAACAGAATCTCGCAGGATTCCATCTAGTAAGTGTTCCTCTCAGGGGACTAACTCCAGCTCAGAAGCACTCCCTTCCAGTGTCTGGAGCCTCTTGGAACTGCAATTATAAATATTTGGGTAATTGGGGTCCAAGGAGCTGTGCAAATGAAACCCAGCCAACTTAACTTCAAACCCTACATTTTTAACTAGACCGAAACCGTTGGTTTTAAAAGAATCCCACTTACAAGATTCTAGAACACATTAACAGCCCAAGAATTAAGCTGAATTTTAATGCTGCTAGCAACAACAATAACAAAATCATTACTGTAAAAATAACTTCATATTTTTCTTGAACCACATGAAAGAAATTTCTTTTAAAAGTATGACTAACTCACAGTGTTTTTCTTGTTGTTAAATATATGCTTCAACATTCTAATATAGGTCAAGCACGATACTATTTTATGCTCTAAAAGGGAAAAGGCCCTGGAAATTTGTTCAGTTACAGTAGCAATAGGGCGAGGTCCCAGTGAGTGAAACTGTCTTTCCACATAACTTCCTTTCCCTGTGGGAATCAGATTGGAAGGAGAAAAGATGCACTGGCGAGTTTGGTATTAGGAAGGGAAATTTTACAGCCGCTCAGCAGAAAACTGTAAAGACATCAAGACAGCCTTTAGCTCATCTAATGCTCGAAAGTGTCACACAAGTCAAGGATTTATGAGAGAATGCTGAAGGGTTTGGAAAAATGACCATTTTCTTTGCCTCCCCCCCCCCCCGCCACACCATTCCCAGATACCACTAGTTGACTAATTTATAATAGTTGACTTTTCTCAGATTTTTAAACAGACAATTCATAGAATAGAAAAATTAGTAGACAGGAAATTCAGAGTGTAAACCCTTTCTTTTAATTGTAGCACTTTCTAGAAAGCCTTCAGCGACTTAAAGAGTTCATTTATCCTTTTACTTAACACATATTGAATGCACACTGAATTCTAGGCACAAGCCTTAAGGAAAATGGCTGTGACCAGGCAGGACTGACAGTATATACTTGTATATCTTCACGCACATTCTATATAATAAAAGTATATGCTATGATATGCTAGAAAGACATTATGGTAGAGATATCCAGAAGGATTCGGATTGCTGGCAATCTTGCTAGTTTTAGAACTACAGCATCAATATGACAATTCATGGTTTTTCAGTTTAATAGGTAGACTAGGCTTTGTGGGTAACACTATCTTTTTATTATTGATTTAGTTAGGGCAAATTGTGGATATACTAGCATCATTCTTAGCTGTGGCCCCCTGTTTCTGTTCTGTTCCTCTCTGGCCTGGTCTCTTTAAGATTCTGAGTAGCTAAGGCTGTAGAGAAAGCGGAACTCTTACCTGATGCTTCACATGTCTATCCCCAAAGGGCCATTTAAAAACTACTGGTGTCTTGGGTGGCTCATTACTTACCGCATTGACTGGCCGAAGGTTCCAGACGTAGTAAATGAAAATGCAGTTCCGTTTTACTTACAGGAAAACAGCAAATACGTCAGCATGAGTGTGTCTCTTGTGAAATTTCAGCGGAAGTCATACTGTTCATTTCTTCATAGCAAATAACTCTATCAAGTAACCATACACCTGACGATCTAGGGAAACCTACTAATGAGTTCAGCTGAGTGAATTCCTGGGGCTCATTACAAATTCTCATTGGCAAAGTGGACAAGTTACCTAGCTACCAACATTCACAAGGTTGGTGTTATTTGTTTGCTGTTGATGCAATAAATGCCATAACCTAAAGAAACTTGTGGGAGGAAGGATTTTATTTGGTTTATAGGTGAGAGTTCATTATCAAGGCAACCCAGAGAAAGAACTCAGGGCAGGAACCTGGAGGCAGGAACTGAAGCAAAGACCGGAGAGGAATGAACAATTTCTCTCCAAGACTCACTCAGCTTCATTATACGCATCGGTACTGGGGGCACCAGAAATGGCACCACCAACAGTGTACCAGGCCCTCTAATCAACAGTTAATCAAGAAAATGTGCTGCAGAATGCCCACAGGTCAGCCTGCTGGCTGCAGTTCCTCAACCCCTTGCCACAGCTGATTCTAGTTAGTGTTGAGTTGACAAAAATTAACCAATACAGGTGGCAGGCTTGAAGGTTGCGCAGTAGTATTACAAGTAGGCAGCGTGAACTGGTCCCCACCTATCTCCTGAATACAACCCACCTGAATAAGCTTTATGCCCAGATCGCTCTATACTGACCACCCAGCTAGAGGTAGTGAGGGAATTTATATCTGAGTATTTAGCAATGACAAGTGTCATCATTGGGCACCCACAAACAGAATTCCTGCAAGAGGTCACATACCACACATTTCATTTCTTCTGTATCAGATTCTAAATGCCAATAACTAAATACACGTCTTTCTGACTAATGCCCAAATCTTCTTCCACCCAGGCTCCAACAAGCAACAGGCAATACCCTGTTGAGTGTGGGGATGAGTGTGTTCATTTCACCGAAATGTTAGAAGGGATTACCAATTTGTCATTCGTCCTTTGTCCCTTGTCCCTTATTTAGATGAGTGGAAAAAGACAAGCAAGTCACGGTGATACCAACTCAATCTGGACTGCACATGTCAGATGCGGTTCTAAGTGCTATATTGATGAATTCATTTTCATCCTGTCTTATGATGAAGTATCACTGCTCCTGTGTTGCCAGAGAGAAAAACAGAGCTTGGACAGTGAGCCAGTCTTACAAGGTCACCAAGCCAGTGTGTCTACTGTGTTTCGTGCTAAGTTTTTGCTGCCATTCTGTGACCCAATCCATCCTTCGCCGTCCTAATATAGTACTAGCGGTAGACAGGTATACTGCGGATGCTCTCAAATACAAATAAAGCAAAACCACCCAATCCACGGGAGCCAGAACGCCAACCAAAAGAAAGGGTGAACTTGTCCACGTAGCAGAAAGTAGCTCAGACTGTTCAGCTCATCCTAGAGTTTGCCGCGTCTGTTTATTAGATTCCCCAGCATTCCCGATTGTCCTACATATTGCTTCACCACTTTTTAACTTATGGGTGGACAGTTTTGGCCAGCGCTTCTCAACCCTGAAAACACACACACACACACACACACACACACACACACACACACTGCCACCACCACCACCACTACCTGGAGGAGCTTTTAAACTTCCTGATGAGCCCCAGACTAACTGCAAATTGAATCTCTTTGGGAACAGCCTGGTCAAGAGGGATTTTAAAGCTACCCAGAACTGGTCAAGATGTTGGTTGGCTCTGCAAGCCAAGGCTAGTGATCAAGTCTAGTGTCTCCCAAGGGGAGGTTTCTTTTGTCCTCCAAAGGATATGTGACAACACTGGGAAGCGTTTTAGTTTATTAGAACTAGTAGAAAAGGGTGATAGTTGCAGCTGAAAACCAGGATGCTAACAGATATCTAATAATCCCCAAATGACAACTGTCAATCAAAATCTATTTGCCTAAAACTTCACTAGTGTTGCTGTGGCTGGGTGCAGTGCCTCCCCTTTCAGTGCAGCTCAACCATCTTCTTTATTATCAACTCCCAGGAATGGTACAATCAACTGCTAACTACATCTGAAAGATTTCCTGATGGCTACATGTTCAAATAAATTAGAAAGCTGGTATAGAATATTGCCTTGCAAAGGCTTCCCAGTGATCATATAATCAGTCTTGGTCTACATCTGCCTTTTATAAAATATTTTAGACGAGAATTCAAATGTGCTTAGGGATGTGCACAATAGCTCCTTCATCATGATTTTGTCTGAACATGTTTAGATTAGAGAATGAGAAAGATGAAGTCCTTCCCTCCCCCGAGTTCCTGTGCTGCTGTCTCTGCATTTAGCATAAGGCACCTGGCTGGGAATACCTGCAGTGCTGTGCCTGGGGGCATCTTTTCATCGAGAATGCACATGGTCTTCGCAGTGACACTAACTAGAAATATCAGAAAGTTAATATTGTCTAAGAAGTATATGCCTTGCCCAAAAGGTGGGTGGAGATATGGTTGTTTTTACCCAGCTTCCTCAGTCCCCAGTCTGGCTATGCTGAGCTTCAGGGGCCTGAGCGTGTTCGTGTGGCCGTCATGTGTTCATTCCCTCCGTGGTCTCAGGTCCTACTATATTTCTTTTGAAAGTAATTTTATTAAATTATAAAAGTTTCCATTTCCGCCCCTCCTCCCACCACCCTCCCACTCCCCTCACTCCCTCTCCTCCTCCCTCTCCATCCCTAAGAGCAGTCAGGGTTTCCTGCCCTGTGGGAAGTCCAAGTTCCTCCCCCCTCCCTCCAGGTCCAGGAAGGTGAGTGTCCAGACAGACTGGATCCGCTATATTTTTATTACTCTCGATGATTTTATCAAAGAAAAAGCTTGTAGACTTACATTCTGATCTTAGATTCTAACTCTTGGGGTTCACAAAGATAAAACTTATTTCAGATATTTTAATCATCAGGAAGACGCAGCACACTCAAGGTTGCGAAGATAGAAAAGAATTTCAAGATAACTAAGTGAATATTAGTTCAAAAAATATCTTTGAAAATGTATTCACATTCTCTGAGAGTCAAGCAAAGTTATTGCACTCACAGAACAAGAGATGCTATATAGGAAGTAGCCAGAGAACAGAAAAATTGCTTTGAAATGTAGAACTATAGATTACAGTTGAAAAAAATCGATATAAGAGTGGTACATAAGATTATAGCAATACTCCTAGGGGCCTAGGGGAGGTGTCAAATGAAAATAGGAACTGGGGAATCAGAGGGACAAAAAGAGTTAGATGATGACAAACTCAGGTGGGTTTTTTTTCTTTTTTTTTTTTGTGAGTCAATGCAGAGGGCCCAAGATTCAACTAAACAGATTTCCACACTTAGAGAGCAAAGCAAATGGAGATTACAGGAAATCACAGCAACCTGCTCTGGAGCTGAGGTGTAGCTTGGCAGCAGTGATGTTTTTATAAATGGTGTCCTGATGTCTGAGCTTCCTTCTTGTTTTTTTTTTTTTATTTCAACAAAAATACTTAATTCTCCCCGCACCTCCCTAAAATATTACCAATTTTATTTACTACTTGGGATCTAGCCCCCACCCCCCACGACAAGGGTAAGCATGCAGGTACTGAAATCCTAGCACCTTCTCTGTACGACCCAATTTTTAAGACCTTGGAAATGTGTTGGGTGCTGGCTTCCTCGTGTTCAGCAGTGGTTTCTATGTCTTCCACCCCACACGTGTAGCTGTCACTCACAGCTGCCGCAGAGAAACCCGGCTTTGCTGAGATCGCACATCACAGAAGGAATGTGAAAAACTAATGTTGGAAAGCCAGACTGGGAATTTGGGTGGTATCTAATGAGATGTTACTGTACTTCCCTTGAAATTCTAAAAAACACCATGACACTATTGGGTGTTGACTATACGACTTGGCCCAGATATAGACTTATAAAAATAAGTATAAGAAGCAAACATTATAATAAAAAGTATAAGGAAATTATTTTTGAGATAAAATGTGGCTTATCAGTCTAGAACAATGGCTGCTCTTTCAGAAGACCTGAGTTTAGTTCTCAGACTCTATATTGGGCACCTTGTAGCCACCTGTCACTCCAACTTCAGGGGATCTGACACTCTCTTCTCACCTCTGCAGGGACTACATACATGACATACGTGTGCACATGTACGCACACAAATAAAAGTGAAATTAAGTCTTGAAAACAAGACAACTATTTGGTATACTGCAACTTTACCACTTATTGAGGATGAAATCAAATTCACACACTATCAAGATATATGTGTTTATCTCTAACTTAAAGAATGAACTCTTTCCCGAATATTTGATTCTGCAGGACATAGGACATCTTCACCGTCTTTCACACATTTTCATTTTATAATCATCAATGCTGAAAATGCTGATTTGCATAAATACACAGCGCAAAATTGCAGGGGCATTTTTAGAGTCATTTCAGAAATTGTTAAAATTCTGTCCCAGACTCAAGGCAAAATTCATTTAAGAATGACGATGAAACTCAGGTCAGCAGCTCAATTTTAAAAATCAAACAATTTTACCCAACACGATGCAAAGACGCACTAATTTGAAACGCTCATGCTGAGGACTAGGCGGCAGGAAAATGCTCAAATCTTTATTTCCTGCAATTCAACCATGACATTTCTGTAAGAGCAGAAAACTGCATCTGGTGAAAATGCTCCAATTTATAACATACAATAGTCTCCAATCGGAGCGGACGTGTTCCATGCAGTATCACCTGGCTTTGCAGGGAATGACAACACATGCAGTGCAAATCCTGCATGCTATGTGGGTCAGAACGAGGGTGCTGAACCTTGAAGCAACAACTCAGATTCTTCCCGTGTTGAGTTTCATTCATTTTTGACTGTTGTGCGCTCAGAAACCGTTCACAGACAGCAGATTTTCACAACGCCCACATTCAGTGGAATGATTGCCAGAGAAAGTTGTGACCCGCAGCTTAAGAAGTTGGACCTAACCAGACAGTGGTAACACATACTTTTAATCCCAGACCTTAGGAGGCAGAGGCAGGAGGATCTCTGTCAATCTGAGGTCACCCTGGTCTACAGGGTGAGTTCCAGGACAGCCAGAGCTAAACTGATAAACCCTATCATAACAAACGAAAAAGCAGCAGCAGCTAGACCTTAGGGCACCTGCCGATGAATGGATTTAACTGTCTAGCACCATATATGGCTTGGAAAATTGATGATCAGAATCTCCATAGCAAAGTAAACATTGCATAAAGTTTAGAGTATCAGTGACATAAGTTGTTAAACATTTTAGGAAAAGTAAACAAATATCATAATTGGAAACATTAAAGTAAAAATGGCATCTAAACTACTTAAGGCCAGGCAGTGGTGGCGCACGCCTTTAATCCCAGCACTCGGGAGGCAGAGGTAGGTGTATTTCTGTGAGTTTGAGGCTAGCCTGGTCTATAAGAGCTAGTTCCAGGACAGGCTCTAAAGCTACAGAGAGACTCTGTCTCGAAAAACCAAAAAGAAGAAACTACTTGAGAAAACATTGCTAGCTTCTTATCCTATTCATATTACTTCAGAAACATTTTGGACATTGTCACTAACGTCTTCCTCAGGAAGAACTTCCTGCAGAAATACACTGCAGCAAAGTGAAGGAGTTAACCAAGTGTTTGTGTGACAGTGTGCAATGTGTCCAGGGACAGACACAAGGCAAAGACAAGGGCAGCCTGGCAGGATGGATGCAAATGCACCCAGCCAAGAAGGGACTAGCCAGAGAGGCAGGGCCCCAGGGAGAAAGTCGAACCATATTGGTATGATCAAAATCTTGTAAACGTTGCTTGATTTGGTCTTTAGTTCTTAAGATGAGTCCATCAAGAAATGAAAGTCTATTTTAGAAATAGTGGAGAGGGTGCCTGAGCTGAGTGACCTTCCCCTGTAATCAGATTGATGATCAACTTAATTGTCATCATAGAACCTTCGTCCTTCATCTGATAGAAGCAGACGCAGAGATCCACAGCTAAGCACCGGACTGAGTTCCCACAGTGCAGTCGAAGAGAGGGAGGAGGGATTATATGAGCAAAGGGGTCAAGATCATGATGGAGAAACCCACAGAGACAGCTGACCTTAGCTAGTTGGAGCTAATTGACTCTGGACTGACAGCTGGGGAGCCTGCATAGGACCGAACTAGACCCTTTGAATGTGGGTGGCAGTTCTGTGGCTTGAGCAGTCTGTGGGGTCACTGGGAGTTGGAATGGGATTTATCCCTAGTGCATGAACTGGTTTTTTGGAGCCCATTCCCTATGATACCTTGCTCAGCCTTGATACAGAGGAGAGGGACTTGGTCCTGCCTCAGTTTGATATGCCAAACTTTGTAGACTCCTTTCTGAGGAGTGGATAGGGTGGGACGTTGGGTAGAAGAAAGGAAGAGGGGAGAAAGGGGGAAACTATAGTTGGTATGTAAAATGAGAAAACTTTTAAATAAAAAATTAATAAAAGAGTGAAAATTAAAAAAAAGAAAAGGAAGGCAGGAAAGGAGGGAGGGAAAGAGAAAGGGAGAGAGGAAAGATGAGCCATGGGCTCAACAACAGCTCTTGTTTCTAGTTCCTGCCTTGAGTTCCTGCCCTGACTTCACTGTAAGGTGAAATAAAGCCTTTCCAAAAATAGAAAAAAAAGACAAGAAAAGAAAAAGACAAAAGGAAGAAAGAAAGAAATGGCAGTCAACTTGTGATATGTATTTTACCCTGGAAGCATGGGGTAGATACTGACATTCTACTACATTCTAGGTAAGAAGGGGTGTGGGAAAGCACAGATGAAGGGATGCTAGGAGTGTGAATTGTTTTAATTTAGAAGTTTTTTAAAAAGATGAAGCAGAGAACAGAAAGGAGGTATAAGAATCTTGTGAACAAAAGAGAAAAATCATTAACCTGGATTTCCATCACAGATGAAAGAGCGTTTGAGACAGCAGTGTTTGAGATGCAAGGCACCAACGCGCCAGGCAATTATTGCTGTTTTTATCTTCCTTTGCTCCTCTGTCTTGTAGCATTACTATCACCTTGTCGTTCCTTTTGGCTTCTGATATCCTTAATACTTTGTTTGGTCATTATGCAAATGATGTGGTGACACTCTCCTGTAGTTTTAAGTTATTATTTTATAAGATACCTATGTGATTTCTGTTTAAAAAAAAAGAAAAGAAAAAAGAAACTCTCTATGCTGGTCTCCCTTCTGAAATGCTCTGCTTTAGAAAAACAGTATACAACTTCAATCATTCTACCAGAAATGTGACACCTTAAAAAAAAAAAACAGCCTAGAAACCTATGGGCAAATGAAAGGACGAGGAAAATATAGTAAATATGCACAATGGGATCTTATTAGTCAGTAAAGGTGAGTGAAATGTCATCTGCATATAACTTAAGCGCATCACTTTGAGTAAGTGGGACTCATAAAGAAAAACGTTGCACATTGCTTCTCACATGTGCAATCTGTGGCTGCACCCACCCATGTGTGATGAATGCATCCATGCATCCATGCATACATGCATGCATACGTACATACGACATGAAAGCAGAGAGGGTGTATTGGGGGGAGGGTAGGAACTGGCGGGAGGGGGAGGAGGAACGGGAAAGAACGGTGCGGTAATGTGAGGAAAAGACAGCAATAAATATGCATGACGATGACAGAGTGGAAAGCTATTTTGAACGCTTAAAAATGCAAAATTAATTTTAAACAACACGAGCACCTCCAGCCCAATAAAAGGCCGAATCACAAGTCATTATTTTCTTGCTGTGGAATATTGACTACACTCCCATATTTGATGGCTTCCAGTGGCTCTTTTCATGTTATCACTGGCTTTGAGAATGTACCTTAGCATCCACCTCTGGTGTCTTCAAGTCACTAGATGCTTGTTTGGGAACTTAGCTCTCCCAGAAAATAGTTTCAGCTACTTCTGTCGCCCAGCTACGGCTCCCCACGCGGAGGCCATTTTACATTATCTGCCTGAATATTTTCTAAGCCCACAGCAGCATGGACACGGTAAATTAGAATCTAAATATGTATTAGAACTGCTCTGTCATTCAAAGCCTCAAAGGCAATAGTCTTTTACAAGTGCCAAGCTTGAATCTGACAGGTTCCCTTGTCATCCCTCTCTATGGCATGGGTTGCTTTTCTTTCTTACCCAGCAGAAAAAGGAACTCCCTTTGGTGTCCAGATTTTAAGCAATCAGTTACCCTATGGAACTCATTTTAGGCAATTCTTTCTTTCTTATAGAGACACAAATGTGACACATATTCTATCGGATGACCTCTTGGATTTCATAAAATAGAATACTAGCTAGAAGAATAAGAAACAGAAATATAAACATTGGTTTAATAGCAGTTATAGAAATACATTTTTCCTAAAACTTTCTTGAAACAGCTACTTGCATTGTAAGTATCTGTAAAATAAACTTTGGGTTTCTTTTTAGTAATAAAATATTTCTGTTTCTATAATGTTTTGAAGTCTACATTTTGCTCTGGGAGGTAAATCCTGTTGGCTTTCTCTCTGCGAAACTCTCTACGTGTTCCCGAACCATGCTGTAAACCAGCATTCTCACGCAGTTCCCACAGTTTCCCGCTCAAGACCGCAGCAGTCTGCACTGTGGACTGGTTGGGTGGCGGAGAACTGGGGTTACTAACACTCATCAACCACACGAGCTTGTGTGAGGTCATCACTCGGGCGCCTTCTAAGTGTGAACCTCACTAGGCATCTGTTACACCAGCCATTGGTACCTTGTGCTTGCAACAGAATTTACTCAGCACGTAACTGAACTCTTTCGCTTAGATGATTGAACTCTATCTGAAACTAAGACTCGGATAAACATGGGGCCTGGCTTTCGGTGGGCAATCATCTGCTCTTTAGTGAGCCCCAGGCAATGGGTTAACTGTTGTCCCTATAGACTCACTTTACCCTTCATGACAAACCAAAGAGTAAACTTTTGCTGCCTGGGAATCTGAGACTCATTGTTAAGTAACTTGAGTGGGCTCACACGGCTAAAAAGCAGTAAGATACAAAGTTTAGCCTAGACAAAATAAATTCAAGCCCACTCTCCAAACCACTGACTGCAGAGGGGAAAAGACAGTGAGGAAGAAAAAGAGACCCTTGAACATTGACATAAGCCAACTGGATTTCAAGAGAGCAGCACTCAGCAACCAGCCAAGTTTTCGAGAAATCTTCCCACACTTATCAGAATGCTAGAATGACTCTTAAAGTCCCAGGATGAGCAGTAGTTTTTTTTAAAAAAAAATACTGAAATTAAGCATGGGTCATCACTTTATTTTCCATTACAAATTCTCTGAATCTGGAACCTTTCCATCCATCTAGGCCGTTCCGAGAGGCTCATTTGCATGAGTCTGATAGGACTTGGATGTCGCAGTGAGTCATATACATTTCCGCTTAGGTCTCACTCTGCGGGCCAGCGCTAAAGGCAAGTGCTATTATAGATCAAGGCCAGTGAAGTGGGTAATGAGGTTTGGTGTATAAAACGCTTGGTATAAATGCAAGGGAACTTCTGGCTTTTCTTTAACATTAACGGCTTTGAGATGCATCATTTAAAATAGAATGCTTAGTAGGCCAGTAGCTGTCGGAGCGTAAGGCTCCTCTGCTGAGCAGACCACTGGAAGCTTCGGCAAGATACCTTCCACAGCCACAGTGCTATGTGCAGGGAGTTATTCTTAACACGAACTCCATGGGCGACAGCTAAAACACATAGCTGAACAGCAAGAACATTACCCACGGTTGCAGACGTCAGGGATGGAAGGGCCACTCCAGTCAGCTTCATAAAGGAGTAGGGTCTGAATCCTCAGGCTGACCCAGAAGCTTAAAAAAAGATGCAGCTAAAATACCTAGGCAGACGCTTCATCGCCCCAGGTCAGAAGCATTCTTACAGATTCAGACTTGTGGGCCCCAGTCAGAGGGGAGGCGGAGAAAAGCGGTGGTAGCGAAGACATTAAGAAATTAATTACAGTTCCCTGCAACGCTGAAGATCGTATCTGGCTTGATGGTCTTCAGCTGTCTGTAGAGACTGGTCTGTGTTGAGTAAGTTTTCCGGCCTATAAAGGCCCTCCTTCGTGGAGGATGGAGCCAGGTAGAGTGTTATTCACTGTAACATAGTAGTGGGAGTGCTGGCTGAAGGGAGCCATAGTGAAGGGTTAACTAAAACCCCCCAGTTCCCTCCCTCTTCTCCCATCTCCCTTCCCCCCCCCACTTTCCCTCTTCTCCTTCCATTTCTTCTTCCTCTTCCTTTCTACCATCTCCACTGCTGTTGTTTTCTCTCAAACCTATTTTAATAGCCTAATGTGTGCCGGGCATGATTCTGGAGTCATGTTGGTTTTTATACGAATTCAGGCCAGTTTGCTGTTGCTAAGTTCAAGCACACCATAGTCAACCTTTGAAACCTTGATTGCTTTAGATCCCTGGCATCAGGGTTCAGGCTGACATCTCCCTAGCTTTCCTCTGCCAGAGAATAACTTCTTGAGCTGGTTTGGTGTGCACCAGGGTGCACTCAGGAACTCTCAGAAAAATCAAACCGGAAATGCCGTCACTTCCCAAGATAACCTGAGTTAAGCCACCGCTCTCCAGCATTTCTGCTTCTCCCTAAGGAACCAAAGGGGCTTCTAATGTCAGCCCAAGTATTCTTTGGAGGTTGATCCGATCATAAAGTCATAGTGGGAGCAAAGCAACTTTTCTGACCTAGGCCCAGCTTGGGAAAATGCGCCTAGCTGTGTTTAAGGTGGGAAGCTGAGCTTCCGTGCTTCCCAGTCGGTTCAGTCCTCTAAAAGCACGACCAACTCATGCTTGAAGCATGTGGCCGGGTCCTCCTCTTGAGGTGCAAAACTGAGTGTGACATTTAACTCCAGTGTGAGGACTCTTCGGTTCTCTTAAATTCCCTCTCTCCGTCTCTAAGGTCTGCTGGTCAGACTCTGAATTTAGCCTTAATGAGCTACAGCTGCTGCACAGGCTCTTTGGGGGATTTTCTCTAAGTATTTGCCTTGGGCAGCCCTCCCGAAGGGTAGCCTAGGTGATCTTCTCGTGAGGGACCATAGCATATCAAGATGGCTCACACACAGCGCTTCTCCTCCCTGAAAGAATCTACACTGTCTATATCCGGTACTAGTCAACTAGTTGGTAGGGGATAAATATGCAAATGAATGCAAATCTCTGTTGCAGTGATGGAGCGAAGGATTATTTACAGAAGTGGAGGACATTCTCAAAGGGCTATTTGGATATTCTCCCACAGTGCAACTTCAGCAAATTGGTTTGACCAGAAAAATGATGCCCCTCCTCAAATATGCCTCCTCCCTCGTCTCCAGGGCCTGTGAACAAGTTCCCAGACGTGGCAAGGGGGAATGAAGGTTGAAGATGGAACTGTGGTTGCTAACGGTTGACCTTAAAACAGAGAGCTCTTTATGAATCATCTCAGTGTAACCAGATAAACACAAGTGTCCTTGAAGTGGAAGAAGGCAGAAAAGGGATGGGAATGATGTGAGAAACTCAACTTGCCCTCAGAGGCTTTAAGGAAAAGGGGAGATCAGAAGCCAAGGTTTGTAGGCAGTCTCTCAGATGGCAAGGAAACAGATTCTCTCTGAGAGTCTTCAGAAAGGGGGAAAGCAAGCAGGCATACCTGGTTTTAGCTACTATAGACCCATGGCAGATTTCTGACTTAAAAAGATGATAAAAATTGGGGACTGGAGAAAGGGTTAAGAGTGTGTGCTGCTTTTATAGAGACTTGGTTTAGTTCCCAGCACCCATGTGACAGCTCACGGCAATCTATAACTCAAGTTCCAGGAGATGCAACACCTTCTAGACTCTACACCAGGCACAATCATGGTACATGTACATACATGCAGGTCAATCACCCATACATGCAGGCTACATGTGCACGTACATAAAATAAACATGAATATCTTTTTTTAAATTGTAAGATTATAAATTTGGGGGGGTCACAAGGTGGTTCAGCAGGTCAAGGTACTAGAGTCCGAGCTAATGACCTGATTTCAGTCTCTGAGACACACATGTTGGAAGAAGAGAACAGACTCCTGCAAGACATCTTCTGACCTCTATCCAGGAGCAGTGGCATTTAGACACACAGAGAAACAAAAAAAAAACACTTTTTAATGTAATAATATTATAACTTTGTGCCCTTTTACTGACCAAGGTTTCTTGTAACTTATTAGCTACAAGCTAGCAGATAAGAAAGTGGAAGACCTAATTAAAATTATCCTCTCGCCTCTTGCAACTTCACTCTCCTAATCAACGAGTTTTTTTTTTGGGGGGGGGGAATTATCCCTAATCTGCTTATCTCCT
The DNA here is from genome assembly GCF_982192425.1 of Myodes glareolus. Taxonomy (NCBI): domain Eukaryota; kingdom Metazoa; phylum Chordata; class Mammalia; order Rodentia; family Cricetidae; genus Myodes; species Myodes glareolus. The sequence continues at coordinate 19,342,636 of NC_142044.1, forward strand.
AAGGCTGTTGATGAGATCAAAGGCGGTAAAGCCTTACTCGAATGCAGTTCAGCATGAACTCATTGTGTAAAGCAGGGATATCAGTAGTGTCGTGTTGACCTGCGTTAATCCACACGAAGTGCTAAGAAGGGAATGTGGCATCTTGCCACACACGTGTTAGCTATTGCTGCATGGGCAGAGGACTTTCAGAAAGGTGGATTCGTATTCTCTGATAAGATGGTGTGGGCCCTGTTACAGAACACTGATTCTCAGGGCAGAGGATGGCCCATGGACCATTTCTAGCTGCAGTCAGAAGTACACAGAGGCATTTTTGGATTAAGTGCCAGATGACAGGCGTTAAGTTATGGAAACCAAGGATGACAGATGTCCTGGGTAGCCTTTCACAGTGAAAGAGTTTTCTAGATCCTGAATGATACCATCCATGCCTCTCCATCTTCAGTTGTGGATTGGACAAAATGGATTCAGTGGACATGACACAAAACAAAACAAAATAAAAAACCAATGGTATCCAATGAGCTATAGTATAGCCATAAAGTGTTCACAGAGAAGAGTCAAACTAATTGGTGTGAGGAGATACAATGAGGAAGGCAACTTATAAAAGGAAGCACTTTATTCGGAGGCTTGTTTACAGTTTCAGAGGATGAGTCCCTGAATATCATGGTAGGGAGCAGGGCAGGAGGCAGGCATGGGACTGGGGCAGTATCTAAGAGCTTACATCTTATCCACAAGCATGAGGCTAAGGGAGAATTAGCTGGAAATGAAGTGCAGTTTTAAAAGCCCAAGTTCTGCCCCCAGTGACACACCTCCCGTAAGAAGATCACATCTCCTCATCCTTCCCCAAAACAGATTCACCAACTGGGGACCAAACATTTAGATACATGAGTCTATGGGGGCCATTTTCATTCAAATCGTCACACTTAACAAAGCAAAATTCTTAATGTTTGGATGCTTTTCCAATCCTCCCAGAAAAAGCACCACCTATTGGTGTAATCCCCGTCTTCTTGTCCCACCGTCCTTTTTCCCATCACCAGAGAAAGGGATTACAGAGAGACTTCCCAGATGAGCTCTGAATTCAGTCATTCCTGGACACACAGCTGATAAAGGAGCCTCAGGGCCCAGTTCTTGTCAAGAACTGTCCTTTACTTTTTCCTCTGAGTTTCTCGTTTTCCTGGTCTAATTCGACAGGGACCATTTCAACAAGTGGTGTGTCTGTCTACCCCTACCTCCATATGTTAGCACAAAACTTCCAGAAACTTGTCTCCTCTAACTTGACAAAATTATGGATGAATTAATTTGATGGCTACTTCCGCTACAAAAATGCTGACCCATTTCCTTACTATTTCACGCACACATGAAATGCAAAGGCTGGGAAGGCAGTAGTCCAGTAGGAAGACTGCGTGCCTGTAGACATGTTATACTGAGTTCAGTTTCCCAGTAGCTGGGTAAAAACCTGGGGATGGCAGAACACTTCCGCAATCCCTGCGCTGAGAAGGCAGAGATGTGAGGGTCCTTGGAACTCACTGGCTAGCCAGCCATGGAAAATCAGCGAGTTAAGGTTCAGAGACGAGACCTTGTCTTGAGAACTATGGTGGAGAGTCTCTGAAGAGCAGAACTGATGTTGAACTCTTGCTTACACACATGTACACTGACACATGGCACATATATACCGCACATGCATACGTACACACACAATATAACCAAACCCAATTAAACAATAAGAATAAAGGGATTCCTCGCATCCAGAACTGCCCAGGATGTCTATGTAGGTACCTCTTGCCCAGCAACACAGGGTTTTGATCACGCTGTAGTCTATGTGAATGATGCCCTTCGGGATTTAGGGCTCTACCTTACATGACTGCATATGGGATATCAGCTTCCTCTCCTTAAAATGAGAAATAAGTTCAGAAAAATTTTCTGATCTTAACTTTAATGAGCACTTGGTTAACATATTGGTTTACTCGCTATGGCTGATTCACAATTTAAATCAGAATTGGGGCTTGAACTCCTGGTTAGCCACGTGTTCAACTTCATCTCATAGAGTTCTGTTGTCTCAGAGTAGTTTTCTTTTGATAGTCAGATGTTTGGTGCATTTACAAAACCCCATCCTTCTTCTTGTTCTTCCCATCTGAGTATACTGCACAATGGCTATTCCTGCTCAGGGTATTGTCAACCACTTCACCATATGTAAGAAATGGAGAAAACGCCAGGAGCCCAGTGACATCAACTGGTTCACGTACATGGTTCCCTGGTGAAGTTCAGGCCATCATCCTTACCTAGAGATTATTTGAGCTCAGGAATCAGGTAGACTTGGAGATCTCCTAGCTATGTTATTGTTGCTTTAGGTAGATGCCATACGACTTTAGTTTCTTTAAGAAAGTGAGCAACAATGGTATCGGCCTCATGGAGTCGCCAAGCAGGTGAAAGTAGAACTTGGCACAAACGGAATGAGCTCAAGAAATGTGAGCTATTGTAAGCCTCTTTCCCTTATGTTTAACTCCTGTGGCTCTGGAGGAAATGGTCTCTCAGTATTAGAGTTTAGATGCAGATAGATAGGTAGGTGGATAGGTAGACAAACAGACAGGCAGACAGACTGACAGATAGATGGATTGATTGATAGAGATAGATAGATATCAGAAATCAAGAGCCAAAATAGTTTTTTTTCTAAAAGGATCAAATTAAGACATAACTCCAATAAGATAGAAGAATGGATCCCTGATTTTGAACGGGCATTTCATCTGCATTTTATTTAAACTGTACAAATACAGAGAGAGTACTTGCATGCCTTGTGTTCTCCTTGCTGCACAGCTTCACTCTATGAAGCAAAGCGCTGACACTTGCCTTGCTTTCTCTTTGCACAAGAAGTCACAGAAACTCTGCTAGGTTATTGGAATGCAGAAAGTTCTGGAGGCGGTTTTAATAAGCCTCTTCATGGGGAACCCTTGATTGGCACCAAATGGCAAAGGGAGGGCTATGCTGTTTGGGTTGATGGTGTGGGCCCACTACTGCCTCAGTGAGGACCCTGGAGGACAGCAAACATTTGGCTTCAAACGAGAGGCACTGTGAGTGGAGACTGAGGGTGAAGCTCAGTAGTAGAGTGCTAGCCTACAGTGTGCAGGTGACAAGGCTCCAGGTCTAGTTGGGTGAGGTGGGAAGGAAGGAAGAAGTAAGAAGTGAGGGTAAGAGAGGGCGTTGTTTTAACTCATACCTCTCCCATGGACATCTCTTACTTGCTGTCAAGTACTGAAGAGTTGGACTAGCAATGCCTAGGAAACCCCAAGTCTCCCCTAGGTGTTCTGACTGCAACACATGATGCAGTGATCTTTAAAATGTCACTGGAGAGCTTTTTACAGAACTCATTTTTTAGTTGTCTTTAACAAGTGCACAACCCTTTCACACACACACACATACATACACACGCATAGACACACAGACACACACATATGCACACAGACATAATACATACATATGCACACATGCATACAGACAACACACACATACATGCATAGACACACATACAGACAATACACACATACATATTCACAGATACATATACAAACATACATGCATAGACACACATACACACATACACACATGTCCACACATGCACACACATACACATGCATGCACACATACACATACATACACACATGCACAGAATACATACCTGTATACACACACACACACACACACACATACACACACACACTTTTTTTCTAAGTTTATTTTCAACTCCAGCAGTCACTTTTTCTTCCTCTTTTGGCGAAAGAGTCACTTCTAAGCTCCTTGACAAGTTTTTATTCATTAAATTGAAATCAAAGACAGGAATACGGAATGGACTCAGGGGCAGTGCCTGACATAAAATACGAGCTGTCTCTGTCACCTCCTCCCTCCATATTGTCAGTAAAGATCACAAACTAGACAGGTGACCAGAAGCTTATAGTCCAAATTACACTCTCCCCAGATCCTACCTGGCCCTTGTCACCCAAACCAATACACACTTGAACAAGAATTTTTTTCCTGTTTGCTTATGTTAATCATCAAGCCAAACCAAACAGCGTTCTGCTTTCTGGAATCAGAGGTGGCAATTAAATATGAAGACATCACAAATCCTCTAAGCAAACAAACAAACAACAAAAGTCTCTTGGGGTTTCAGGTCAGGAGGCAGACCATCACATCACTTTGAAGCTGCATCAGCTGTCATTGGTTTCCCACCGTCACACGCCAGCACCACAGTTGGGCGAACAGGGAACCGATTACATCCTAGTTTAAGGGTTGAAGCCAATCACTGTATTATAAAGTCTATACTGTCTCAATCACTGAGTTTGTTAGTTAACTCTTCCTGCATGTATGCCACTGGACACTGCAAGCTCTGGAGAGCCCTCGATATAAGTAAAAGACCTCCAAACAGCTCAGTCTGTAGTTAAAATGAAACTGAGAAAAATCGATGAAATTGTTCCGCAATGTTAGGGCAGGTGAAAGTATGCAAGGAGTCACAGAGCCAGAAAAACCGAGCTCTAGGGAGAGGGAGGCTGCAGAGATCCTTCTTCCCCCATATTGTACCAGGGAAACTGGTAATTCCTACTCCTGGTCCATTGAATGATCAGAGTGTGAAGACCCTAGATCTTCAGATATAGTTTCTAAGGTTCTTCACGTTCATGGGCAGGGACTGCTGCTTACAAACACAGAGTCAATTCCACATTACTCTGGGAGGCACAAGCAGAAAAACAAAAAAACAAAACAAAAAACCAAAAAGAAAAGAAAAAAAGAAAACACTTCACCAGCTTCTCCACCCAGAGGAACCTGGAATCCGGACTGACCGGCTGAACACCCTGCTGGGGAAGTGACCGTGTGCCTAAATCTGCAACATCTTTCCCAGCCTTTGGCACTGCTCAAAATTGCACAGCCTCACGGACCCTCGAGCCGGAGGGGAGGGAAGTGGAGAAGGATGGTTGAGATTAGCATTCAAATACTGCCACCTCTCTCCGGTTTCTTTACCTTTCCAATCTTCACCACTGGATTGCCCAGGCTGCGAAAATTTGGCCGAAGTAGAAAAAGTGCCAGAGATGCCATGAGTCAGTGGCCTTGCTTTACCATGTGGACAGACGCAAATTCCCGTCTAACTCTCCATTTCCAGTTCCACTCCCCAGACTCTACACTGCACTTGGGTCGTCCGCAGATTAAAAAAATAAAACGAAATGAAACCACGTGCACCGATATGTACGAAGCTTCCAACACCGTGGACTAAAGCACCCCATTCAAGCCAAGAAAACCCAGGCAGTCTGGTCTTTTAGTACAGCACCCTGGGGCAGAGCCAGGGTGGAGACCAGTTGCCCCCAGGTGGTAAAAGTTGTCAAAAGTCCATGCCCGCCGCTGCTTTGGCAAAACATAGGCACTACTGGCAAGTGGCCCCGTGTGTGAGTGTAAGGGTGGGTTGAAGAAGGTTCATGCTGCGGGGTAAGGCCCGCACAGCGTTAACCCCTTACCTTCCAGCAGTACTTCCTTGCCTGCGCGCTTCAGCGCCTGCACGGCTTCATCGTGGGTGGCGTCCCGCAAGTCGGCTCCGTTCACCGACAGGATAGCATCGCCCACATACAGGGCTTGGGTCTGATCCGCTGCCAGCCCCTTGAAGATCTTGCTGATGAGTATGGGCATCTTATTTTCCTTGCCCCCTTTGATGCTAATGCCCAGCCCGCCCAGCTCCTGCTTCAGCACCTTCACGCCCCTCTTCTGGTTCGAGATGGACTCAGGCACCTGCTCCGGAAGGTCGGTGAAGGCTGTGCGGACCCCGGCCGGAGAGTCCGGGGGTTGAGTGACACCAGTACCCGGGTGCCCTGTCCCGGAGCCCCTGCAGAACGAGCCATTGGTGGCAGTCCCTATGCCGTTGTACGCCGCAGCGCCCTCCTCGCAGCTCAACACCAGGGCGTCCTCGCTCAAGTTCACCAGAACTTTATGCCAACGATCCCGCACCAAAACTTCCAGCAGTCCACTCCGCTGCGCCCGGCCGCCTCCCCCGCCAGCCGGCGCAACCACAGCCGCCGCCGCTACCGCCATCTTTCCAGCATTCTTAAAATGCCATGTGATTGCAAACGGGGGGAAAAGTGGAGAAGGGGTGCGAGTGGGAGGACGCAGGTCGCTGGGGCGCGGGAGAAGCAAACGCCCGGCAGCGCGCACCCAGGACTCCACTTCCCGTGTTCGCGGCCGCGCTGTGCGCCACTTGGCAGCTGCTGAACTGGTTCTCCCTCGCCTGATCCTGGGCGGGGTGGAGCAACCTAAAAGAAGAAGGAGAGCCCTCGACAGGGGAGGAGGGAAAAAAGCCAGCTGCCAGTTGCCAAACCCCAACCGGAGAGGAGCCGCGGAGCCGCCAAGTGCGGTGGAGAATCGGTAGGAGGAGGCAAGGGCGGGGACCCGGAGCCCCAGCCGCTCACCTGTTCGGCCACGGCAGCGTCACACTCCCACGTCGCGCTGGCTCAGACCTGGGTGCCTCAGTTCTCTGTAATACCTTACCGCAGCTCCCCCTCAACCTACCAGGTCCTGTGTCGCTGCACCCACCCCGTCCCCGAGCCCTTTCTTCTGAACCAGCCATTCTCGATGGGTCCCCACACTCACCTTTACTAGGTGCGCCTTCTGCCTCTGTACCCTCACTCAATTCTCTTGAGCCAACTTGCCTCCGTCCTCACTCAGCTGCTCACAGATCCAAGTCTTCCTCAAACTGAAGCTTCCTAGTCTCGACTCAATTCTCGCTTATTTCTCCTTTCCTGGGGAGGAAGGAAACTGCGGAGAGAGGTTCTAGGCTGGGCCAGAAGCCAGGGGAAAACTGTCACCAGGACACAGCATGAAGTCACATTAAGCCTGCATACCCCTGTCCTCTTAGTCAATGCAGGGCAGGAATCTGAAGACAGAGCACTTGCGACATCATCTCCAGCACAAGCGTCTATCTCAACCTCCTGTGCCAGCCCAAAGCTTATTGAGGCTCCCTCGTTCTTTCTTAGACTCCATACAGGAAGAGTCTTCTTTAAAAACTCAGAATGGGTTGATTGCATCTTCAAGTTCTCCGAAAATTGCGTATGTGTCTCTTAAACTGCACGTTCCCAAGGTGACAACATTGTAATTCTTGGTTCTCTTTCTCGGCCAACCAGGAAATGCTACAATAACTGTAACCCAAGCCATAGCGGGACATCTCAGAGTTCGTTTACTATGGAACTTCTGAAGTACCTCCCCTACCTTGAGCGGGTCCCACAACTCGTTTAAGGTGTGTTAAGTTTTGTACCCACTTGTCGTCCCCCTGCTTGCTCTCTGTTCTCTGGAAAACTAAAGGAAATTATAAATCTGTGATTGGTCTGGAGAAAAATCAATTAAATAACTAAGAATAAAGTAGAATATGATATCGTAAGCATTAAAAACATATAAATCCGCCAATTCTGGAAGGTGAAGTCTACCCAACAAGATGCCAGAGGGAAGGGATCTTTGGGAACATGTATGTCTTCACCACACCGAAGGGTACCAGCAGCAAACAGCTCCAGCCCTTTCCAGAGTGCCACTTAAAAATCCACAGGATTCCATATGGAGTCCCAGGCAGGAAAAATACTTAAGAGGCTTTTTTGAGAACGTGAATTCAAGTTGCTGAGGCTCACTGACGGCCCTTGAATGGATGCTTTCAACTCTCTTGTTCCTATAAGTTTAAACCCGCCATATTTCAAAAGGTATTTTATATTTTCATGCAAACCTGCCCACAACAGGGACACAGGGACAGCAGCTGGGGGCTCTTAGTCCTTCCTGTTGGACTGGGACAGAGAGGGAACTAACACAGAATATACCACTATTGGGAAGAAACCTAGCAGAGAGCGATCTGGCCTTCTGCTTTGGAGACTGAGATCTCAGGCCCATGATCCCTAAGTGTTTACTTTTCCATTGCAAAAACACAAGCAAAACCAAAACCCAAACAAACAACAACAACAACAACGACAAACCTAAGGTTGAGCTAGGCACCAGAATGCAATGTACAGAAGACAAAACAAAACTAACCAATCCCTGGCCCAGAAATCCTCAGCCAGCATACCAGTGCCTTGTCTCTGCTACCCAGCAGTGGAGGAATGCCAGCCACACCCCAAAGTCATTGACCCATTAGACATGGCAGGCTGTGGGATGGACCCTCCTGCGACTTTCTAAGCTGAGCATGTTTTCTTCTGTGTGAGCAGACTTACACGGAAAGAAAATCCAGTCCTGGTTTAAAGTTGCATCAGAATGGAAGGAGACAGAAGTTGAATAGCACAAGGCTTGAGGCACGCATGTGGCTTTGCTAGTGGGACTGTAATTACAGTCCCTGTCCTAAGCACTTTGCACATATTAACCCAATCCTCTGGGCTCTACTTGAGGGCCATTTTGGTAATGAGCCCTCCTGTTACAGGTGAAGCAGTGGAGGCCCAAGTTTACTAACCGACCTGGCTCATGTGATTAGTAAATGGCTGGCAGGACTTGAAGTTTAACCATCGTGTTACCTCTGTTCAAAACACAGCCTAGCAGCTATAGCCCCAGCGCTCATCTGGAGGCAACCTCTTCTTTTCCCACTGGGGAGGGACAGCTCTCAGGTGAAGGCCCTGCTCTTTCCTAGGGGACAGAACTGGCATTTCCTTCCGACATTTCTTTCTTTGCAAGCTTAGAGGGCCCCTTGCCCATCTCTAGTTGATAAAGTTGTTGTTGTTGTTGTTGTTTGACACAGGAATACTTGAAAAGGGCCACCATCCGTGGTCTTGCTAGCTGAGAAGCCCGACTTTATCACTCATACAATGCCACACATCTGACTTCTTATCAGTGTTGATTCTCAAAGATAAGTCTTATTCACCTCAATATTTTTCAGTGACAAGGGTCAAGTGGAATTTTATAATCTTCATAACTGGGGCAGAAAAATCCCTTCCCCTATGGCCCATGTGTTAGCTTTCTATTGTTGTAGCAAACACCTGAGCTTAATCAGCTTCTTAAAAGACAGGGCTAATTTTGACTCGTGGCTCTGAGGTCACACTTCACGGTTTTGACTCTGTTGCTTCTCATTTCTGGAGAGGCTGTGCATATGAACCAAGGGCAGCAAGAACAGTCTGGGGCTCACTGTCCCCTTCATGGGCTAGACAGAATGGTTTTATGACCTCTCAATACAGTGAGTGACTCTCAAAGATTCTGTCACCTTCCCATAGGAAGACGCTTGGAACCAAGGCTTTAAAGCACGAGACATTCCAGATCTCAGTTAAATCAGACCCCTAGAGGTTACTCCTTTTAAAAACAATGGCCACTGGAAAGGCCACTTTATAGGTTTGGCATTTGAGACACAAGGCTGTAGAGTGAATGTGTAGCATAACCAAGTCTAATTATTGGTCATCAAGGTCATTATTCTCCAAAGGGCACTGAAGCCTGCCCTCATCCCTGAAAAAGAAGCCTTCATTCACGCCACACTCTCCCCTGTTCTGTTTATTCTTTTCCCCCTATAGTCTGATTTCCGCTTTCCATCCAGCCCGAAGGGAGGTTTCTCAGTTCCTGTTTCCCTTGGGATGTGCATTGATCTGGAGGATGAGTGGCTGTAGAACTGCGAGAGTGAGTCACATGGTCCTCTGTTCCAAAGATGCAGGATGCATGACGGAGCATCAGCATGTGGCCAGTAAGTCGTGGTCATCTATTGATTGCACAGATTTGAGTGCACCTACACCGTCCCAGCTGCTGTTGTGGTGTACGGATATAGGAGGACTACAACTGGCAAAGGCCAGCCTTCGGGAACTTTCATGGTAGTGAGAGGCCCAGCGGGAATAGGGACAGACTCTAAACATAAATTCCACATAGAGGTAAGGCTGGGGGAGAAGCAAGGTAGGAAAGTGAAGAGCGTCTGGGGTAAAGGTCTGTGGAGACAAGATGGAGGCTATCACCGAGGTCCTTTGGGAGACGGTGAGATTTGGACAGAGAACAGGTTTGCCATGGTGCTGAGAGTGAATGAGTGTGAAAGCATCTGGCCTCCAGGTTCCGTGTCTCAGGGCTGGGTTAGAGATTTATCTTTCAGAGATAATGTATGAAAACAGTGAGGGTGAGAGGAAGGGAATGAGGAAAGGGGAGCCCCGCAAAGATCTGAAGGAGTTTGCCGGGAGAAGCAGTGGCTAGTGCAGGGTGATTGAAGGAGAGCCGGGCTTGTCTAGTTCCAGTGACCAAAAGGTGAGCAGCATGGCTGTGACCGCTCAATGGAGAAAGAGAAACAAGAGAGGAGTAGATGAACCAGATTCCAGAGGACGAGGGAGGGTTGCAGTACAGACTACCCTCTTTGTCATTTTTGAACACCAACAATGATGTGATTTCAAATGGAGTAGCAAGCAGTCCTGATTTCAAACGTTATATTGGTTTCTTACTACATAAATGTCTACTTGTCAGAAAACAATATTTCAGTGTTTGGAATTGGAAAAAGTCTGTACTTTTGACATCATTTTCTAAAGAATAGCACTAAGAATTTTTTTAGGATCTTTCTTCCTTTTCCTTTTTTTTTTTTTGTATGTATTTCCCAATGAACAGAGAGCAGGTACAGGGTAGACAGTGAAAGAATAGTAAAGCCCTTTGATTTACGAGGTTGTATTAGGGGAAAGGATGAAAGAGGAACAGGGGGTTTCAAAATGCATCCCCCCCCAAAGTGAGCCAGCCAGGCAAACACATATCGACTAAACACTGGGTACCAGCTTTTGTGAAGATGTAAGGCAGGTGCTGGAGGCAAGCACACCCAGGGATGCCCAGATGATGAAGACAGGAAGACACACACACGCAGCACATGGGGAGAACAGAACAGGTTGTTGTGGTGCTGAAGTGAATTAGCGTGAAAACAGCCAACTTCCCAATTCCAATTCTCGGTCTGGGTAAGTGATGCACATTTCAAACACAAAGTATGAAGACAGCAATGGTGCAGGAGCAGCAGGCAGGGCAGCCTCTCCTCTGGCGTGTCCCAGTTGGCTAATAGGTTCTTCATCATCTAAAAGGCATCTGGAGACACCCTTCCTTGCGTATGCCTGCATATACCTGGGCAGGTCCTGGGCAAACGAGAAAGTCCACTCCCCAGACCCTCGGCCAACCAGTCAATCAAGTGAGAGCTATTTGGTTGCTCCTAGTGTTTCTATCTTTTCCCAGGACCCCCCAAGGCACCATTACAAGGCACCTCGCTATTCATCTGTTTTTCTCTTGTTGAATTCTGTTTTTGCTTTCTTGTCTGTAACAATGAATAATTAAAACACACTTATTTTAATTAAAAATTAAAATATTTTAATTTGTGTTTCATTTTAACAAAATCCACCTTTCCTTAATAGTTGTACCTCGTATCTCCTTTGTAAACTGTAGAAGGATGACTTTAGATTTCATTTTAAAGCCTCTTGAGCACAGTGCTAAAACCATGGATGTATAAAACCCTGAGAGGCATCCGTTTGCAACACATAATAGAAACTTCAACGATATTAACTAAGTAACTATGAGAGAAGCAGGAAGAGTAAGAAATCCAAGCCCTACCACATTCATCTTTAAAGTAACGTGAGATAAAATTTGAAGTAATTATTTCAGGATGCTTCTAAACCCTCCCTCGTGTTCTAAGTTGGTTATTACATTACTAGAGCAAACTTTGCACTGGGAGAAGGAGGTGTTTCTGCATGAGAGGGACCTGTGTCTGACTTCTTTCTCCATCGTCTTCACTTTTTTTATGGAGGCATTTTTCAGTCAATGAGAAACAGCAAACTTCCTTCCTCACTCTGCCTCCCAGCCTAATCGCCTATTTCTGTTTATAGCTCACCCAAGCCACTCCTTCCTGCACGATTTCCTCCCAGACAACATCCCACTGTTAACTCAGTGCTGAGATCAGAGTCCCTCACCATGACCGTGTGTCCAGTGCCTTCTATCCCAGGGCTGAGCCCTGAGCTCATCACTGTGGCTCTACACAAAAGGTCTTTGGGGTTTCTCCTCTCCTCTTTCCATCGTCTACCATTCAATCTACCTTCTTGCTCTCCCTGGTTGATTGCCTACAACAAACCTCAGTCTGGAAACGTTAATGGAAATTCCCAGAAGATTCAGATAACCCAAATGTTAACCATTCACCATAGAAAGATTGGGAGCCCACTGCAGAACTTATCTAAGTTCTGGGAAGCCATTCACTTCTGGAACTCAAGGGAACAGGTGAGGCAAACAAACACTGGTGATAAAAACATGAGTGACCCCGAAAGGCTGAAGGACTTTCTTGTGATTTCTTGCATGTAATAGAAACCCAAATAGGAAAACAAATATGGAGTGAAATGAAAAGGCCATGCTTGAGACTCTTGCACAGTCCAGGTAGGAGAGCTAAGAATTAGCATTTGTATGAAAGGAAAAGAGAAAAATTAAACGGTTTGAGCAGTCTGTAATAGTTGATTGGACAAAGAACCTAGTAGAGAAGAGTTCAGTGAAGTTTAATTACCATTTATTAAATCTTGACATGATTGAACTTTGTGTGGACGATATATGCTATTTATTAAAAATATATACTATTTATTCTAGGCAGTTACTATATGAATAAGTAATATTATTCCCATATTACAGACAAGATTGTTGAACTCTCCCGAGTTACAAGTCTTGCAAGTATTTGAAGTGGTGTTCAAATGTTCAAACATAGGTCTAGTTTCGACATTTATTTCACTCTCAAAATTTGTGCTCTTAAAGTTTGCAATATGCTTATGGGCAAAGGTGTCCCAAATGACGACGGAACTTGCCAGTAGGTAGTGAGGCTTACTTTAGCTCAGTCATGTTTTAGGGAACATTGGATTTACAGTTAGTGGTGGCAAAGAAGCATTTAGATTTTTGAGGGCCTGCATAGGGCATTTAGTTATTTGCTATGAGTTGAATGTTTGTGTCTCTCCAAAATTGATGTGCTAGAATTTATGATCCAGTGTGGCAGGCTTAAGAGCTAGGGCCTTTCAGAAATGGGTGGAGGCCTCACAATAGGACCAGTAACCTAAGTAGATAAACTAGTCCAGAGTGAAGTCATCGGCAGGTTTGATATCTGCCCTGAAGATATCTCTGTTTCTAGGATGGAATCTTTCATCTCTTTACTGAGTGATAACAGAGTGTTCGTCTCTCTGTCCCTTCTGTCAGGCCAGGATACAGTGTTTCTTTTCTCTGAAGGACCCAGCCACAAGCTCTCATGGAGAGGTGAAGACATCAACAGGATATAATCCTCTCAGCTCCTTGGTGTCCTATTTTCTAACATCCAAAACTGAGTGCAGTAAAGGTTTGTTCTATAAGACGGGCAGTGGTGGTGCACGCCTTTTTTAATCCCAGCACTCGGGAGGCAGAGTCAGGTGGATCTCTGTGAGTTCCAGACAGGCCTGGTCTACCTAGTGAGTTCCAGGACAGCCAGGACTATGGACAAATGTGCAGCTCCAGCGTGGAATAACTGCAGATGGGACTCCAATCCCAGAGAGCTGCTAAGGCTAAGCCTGGCTAAGACATGGATGGGAATGAGGGTCTCTCTGGAGCCTTCCAAACTGAAAAACCATTTTAGCATGTCTGAAGGGCAGTTGTGCTAAAGCCGTGATGTTAAAAGTGTGCTCTGTTAGGTTCTAGACACCCTTGGAGCCTTGGACCACTTTCTTCTTCTCTAGCTTTCCCATTGGGACATGAACGCCTGTCATATGTGTGGCTCCATTGCATTTGGGAGCAAACACCTGATCTCACACGTCTTCAGCTGGAGACCAATTGCTGTAGTCTGAAACATATGCTGAGTGTCATTCACACCAAATTCAGATGAGGTTTTTGAAGATGCTGAAGGGAGTTCAAATTTGGGAAGATATCCTAATGGCACGAATGTAGTTTGTGTGTGAAAAAGACACAAGTTTGGGGAAATGGGTTGAAGTCTTTATAAATATATTGTGCAAACTTACTAAAAGACTGAAGGGAATTACAAAGGTTTTTTTGTCATTCTGTTTTTTTGTTTGTTTGTTTTATTTTTTATTTTATTTTTTATCTGTAGGGACATTGTTTGTTCTGGTCGGAGAACTCAACACCAAGGAACTACCTTGGAAATGTGCCAGATCCTCACTCTTGGACTTCCCAGTCTTGAGAATTGTGAAAAACAATTTTTTTCTTTACAAATGACCTTTTCGTGGGCATAAACTCTAAACAAGAGGCATAGTTGTCCAGATTATGAAAATACCACTTGTTTAGAGTCAAGCAGGATCATGGCAGAAGTTCCACTAGCAATAACATTTCCTGGGTAGTGGTGAAAGGGGAACCAAACTCAAAAGACGACGTTTGAAAAAGTGTCTTTAGTAGCACATGACATCAAACCAGGTAGGCGAAATGAGGGGAGTTGCTGTCTGTGGGGAGAGAAACTTTCAACCATATGCTTAGTTTGACATTGCTTCTACTTGAACTAGCATTACAGGAAACTATCTCCAGGTGACTGTCAACTGTGGTCACCTAGAGGCAGGAGACACATTTAAAGATAAAGGTCAAGTGTGTATGAAATGAAAATTAAGGCTCTCTGATTGTTTTTTATTAACACTGTGTACTTGACTAAGTTCCAAAAAGGAATCTACTGCCTGGAAATCTCACCTGCTGGTGAAGGGGCAAAGCAATCAGAACAAACGAAAGTCCTTTATCAGAAAAAAAAGAAATCCAAGGTAGATTCCTTTTCCTGTCAGCCCTGATAGAAATATGTTGAACAACAGAAGGGGATCCGTTTAAAGCAGCAACACAAGACTCATCTTTCCCTTTTCTTAATCATATCTGTAGCCCCCAATATGCAAGACATACATTTCAACATGTTAACCAACTTATTCATCTTGCTTAATCTACAGAATAAAAAATATTATTATAATTACTTTTCCAACAGCAATACTAACAACAACAACAACAACAACTGTAAGGAGCCGTCGGGATATCGCCATTACAAGATGGCGCTGGCGGTCCTGCAGCTTGGAGGTAAACAAATCCTTCTTTGGTATTGCCGCATGGGGCTGAGCGTCCTTTGCTTGTACATGCTCAGTTGAGCCTTGCCCCTAGCCAATCCCGAGGCTTCGGACATCAGCAGACTGGTATTCACCAATCAGGACAGTACTCGAGTCCCTTCAACCTTTAAAAGCAGATGCCGCTTGGCTTTCTCTCTCTCTCTCTCTCTCTCTCTCTCTCTCTCGCTCTCGCTCTCGCTCTCGCTCTCGCTCTCGCTCTCGCTCTCGCTCTCGCTCTCGCTCTCGCTCTCGCTCTCGCTCTCGCTCTCGCTTCCCGCTCTCCCTTCAACCAAGAGGCTCCAATAAAGTGTGATTTGAGAAGGATCCTCGACTTCGTGGTCATTCTTCTTTGCTGGTCAAGGGGCGCGCCACAAACAACAACAACAACAACAACAACAAACTACTAAGAAAGCTCAAAACACCTTTGCAATGTGTGTTGTTTATAGGAAACAGCAAATCCAAAGTGTGTGGAGTGTCCTAAAAGCAGTCTTGAATTAGCTGCTATCCTAATCTGGGTGCAAAGACAGATTCAGATTGTGAGACAATTCTATCAAGCCAGAGGCATTGACTTCTTTCAGTATGTTGTCTTAAAAGCAAAAAACAAGATAGAATTGTTCTATATTTAAGAAAACTAGAGACACAAAGTCCAAATAAAATCCAAAATCTTCGGTCGTCACGACGAAATCTCAAAAGTTTTTACACTGGTGTATTTGCACATTAAAAACTTAATATAGGTTGTATTTTGATAATATAATTGCATATAAATTCATTAAATTCCTTAGATGTGATAATGGATGTTGTGTTCATGGAATGTCTTTGTTCTTATAAAATATGCGTTGTGTTTTCAGAGGTTCTGTGGTATATATAAGTGACTTTTAAATAAAAAGCTAGAACTATCATGAAAATGTGGCAAACGAAGAACTGACTTTCAAATAAAGACAGAAAGAAAGAGCAAGAGATAGCCACAAAGCCAATGTGGTAGAATGAGCCACATATAAAAATCTAATAAAATGTAAATATATCTTCCAACATTCTGTAGGCTTATTATGTTTTTCCAAATATAGCTGAGGATAATACAGAAATATGAGACTCACTCAAAAGCTTTAAATGATTCTGTTCACAGGAAGATCATGGAAATGCAACGTTTACCAACAAAATTAGCATGTCAAAGAAAGGCTGGATTAACATAAACATTTTAAAAAAATAAATTTAAAACTTGAAAAACATCTTTAAAATATTAGCAAACTGTGTCCCTTGGACTTACTGCCTGATTACCCATGTAAAACGTTACTGTAACTCGGTCACGTAATTCACATATTCATTTGTACCCTGTTCCCTAGGCCTTTTGAAAGATTACAAACTGTGGTTGCTTCTCTCTGCATTGCTGGCATTAGTTCACACAAACAAAAACAACTTTAGATTTCAGGCACATTCTTAGTAAGAACGCAAAAGCACTTTACTGCCTTTTATTTTTGTTTCAGAGAGTCTAGTTACAGACAAATTTGTATTTTTGTGTTGAATGTTTTGTCCTTCTAGCGCCCCTCTCTTCTTCCCTTCATCCCTCCCTCCCTTCTTCCCTTCCCTTCCATATTTCTTCCTTCACATCTTTCATTTTTCCTTTTTTTAAAGAGAGCATTTTGCTTGCCCAATAGAATTGTCCACTTAGATTCTGTTACAAAGCTCCGTTAATCAGAGAATTTTGAAATTCGGTCAAACTTCGTGTCATTTTAATTCTTCTTTGAGGAGCTGCCAATGAAGGATGATGATGATAGACTGACAGACCAACTGGGAGGCTTGCGTTATGTTTCTACAAACATAGGGTTAGACGTATACCCATAGACTTCATTTGTTATTGTATACTATTCAGTTTTCATCTCAAAAGGAGGAAACTTAACTCTCTTGACGTGATCTATCTCGTAGCTTTGTATTCATTCTTGGTTGGTTGAAACATAACTAGAGAAGGTATGTCTCTGCTTGCAATAAAAACTAATGGAAGCTGCATGATAAGGAACTACCGTGTTGGGTAATAGGCCGGGATGGCGAGAGATGTGCACAGCTGGAATGCACAACTATGCAAGGGACAGCCCTGCTGAACATCTTTCAATAGGGTTGCCATTCAGGGGAGCACAGAGCCAGAGTTGGAAATTTTGTGCAAATCATAAGGACAAATTTGATAACTGTCATCTATCCCTACAAATAAAACCCAAGGACATACATGCTATAAAAGACTACTGCAGGCAATTTTGTTGTTAGCTGGTGGATTTATACATAAATGTAAGTAACTGAATTGCCATCTAGATTTCAGCAGCTGGTATAAGGTAAGCCGCTCTTTGGCGCTGTGATCCAGGTTTGGCTTCTGATAGGACAATATTTCTGAGCTTTAAGGCCTGCCCACCCTCCTCACACAATCAGCACACCTTTGGGGAGCTTGCGAGCTGGCCTTCTGGCCTTCTCCATGGTACGGTGTTTCAACCTACACCATGATCATACATTTGACAGAAGTAAACTGTTCAGACAAAGGAGCTCAGATACGCCAAGTTCTTTTATAAAACTGTTAGGAGAAAGCTCTTCACAGTTTCCCAACTCCCAGTTGTCGAGAGCTAAGTACTTCCTCAAACCAGCAGTAAGTGCAAACAAAATAAACAAACATGACATTATTAAACAGCTTCAAATATGGGATTTACGGGACATAAAACTTGGTTTTCCTCAAGTCTATAAGGATTTTGAGTTCTCTGTGCTTCTTATTGCCTGTGATGTAGGCAATCCAGGGAGAGGATTTCTGGGTAAGTGCCTAGACTTTGTGTACTGTAAATGCTTGTGTTAGTTTAAGTATTTTTCTTGGCCACAGGGCAGAATTGTACATTTAGAAACTATGGGACCTTGGCTCTGAACAGCTTTGGGAAGCTTGACCCTCAGTCATCACTTGATCATCTCAGAGAGGATAAGAAGTTACAACACTCCCAAGGCTTCTAACCCTTACACTGTTCTGGCATTGAACAGTTTCCAAGAGAAACAGCTCCCTCTTTTTCCCTTTCCTGGGTACGTCTAAAGACGTTCAAATCATGCAGCCTGTCTCGGGTCCTGTGATTTTACATCATGTCAGCTCTGGAAGATGCTCTCAGTCTAACAGTAACACGATGATCTTGCTCATCGACCCTTGGCACACTCTGGGTCAGCGGGTCAGGTGTTGGCAAGAGGATGCTCAGAAAGGTTGTGGGAATTTACCATGGCTACCATAACGCATGGTTTCAGAGTCAAATGTGAGTATTTGAAGAACTGCGGCTTTGCAGGATGCTGTTGCCCATTCAGCTCTTAATTCTGACTCTTGTGTCCCTCTCACCTTTGCCCTTGGCGCTATGTAAACATTCTGATAATTTCAGTAACCGCTATTGACTAATATGTAAGCAGCTCGGGCTAGACGCTTTTATGAGATTAAAAAACCCATAGAACTCAGTTTCTGTTCTCCGGGGATGTGTAATTTGGATTTTATAAGAGAAGAATTATGTACAACTCCCAGAAAGTAGAAGGAAAACGAAGACTAATAGGTCTCATAGCATGTGTCAAACACAGAGCCGAGTGCTGTACTTACATGATTTAGTCCTCCCAACCACTCTCCAAGGCAATGTGGTTATTCACTCCACACTGGAGGAAATTATTGAATAACTTGCCCAAGGTCACAGCTTGCTAATGACAGAGCTGGAATTCAACCTGACTTCTGCCAGATGTCAAAGTCCTGGAGTTTCCCTGTGCCTTCTGGATCACTAAGCACACACAGGGGCCCAGTGTGGTGGAAACTGAGCCCCCTGAACATGCAGAAAATGGGGAAGTGTGGAGTCTGTCCAAAGGCAGGGTCCGAGATGTGAGAAGATGAGTTAGAACTTGATGAAACGGTTGGATTGGGTTGCTGCAGACTGGCTGATTTTAAGGAGGATGGGCTGGGTGGGAACGGCGTGTGTAATGGCGCGCTGATTGGTTAATGCTGTGGAGAAGCCAAGGTACTCTGAGAGGTCAAGCAACATCGTGTGCAGCTGCAGACATGCTGGCCGGCATGCACAATGCTTTGGGAGCTATATTTAGAACTGGGTTTTGTCTTTCTGAAGGAGAATTCATTGCTTCTGCCGTGTTCCCTGGGTGCCTGCTCTTGGTTACTCCCTGAGATGGATGAAAATCAAGACGTTGCAGCATCAGTAGATGAAAGGCGTCTCAGTCTGTTGGGGTGTTAGACACACTCGTTTCAGAACAGGGCTTCGCACATGCTCTTGAAAAGGAAATCAGAATCTTGTTACCAACGAGATTTTATTCGATGGATATATTTAAAAACATCGAGAGATCTTACCTAAAAATTTATCTTCTGGTTTCTTTGGGGTGGGGAGGTAAGAAACTAATCAAAGCAAAGCCGAGTCTCCAATTCCCAGACCAACGAAGCCTGTTAATGATGCTTCAGGGATGTATGGAGTAAAACCTTCCTTGATCCTCAAGTGACTTTGTGATGGATGAGTGATGGGCATCCTCCCCACACTTTAGACTAGAAAACTGAGGCATGAGGTGGGGTAAAGGGACAAAAATTTCTTTTCAAGGGACTTATTTTTAACAGGGTTATTTTGATCAGTTTCTGCCGCCTCCATTACCTTATCTGGTGTCCTTAGGATCCCGAAAATCTCTCATTTCTAACCAGTCCCCTTCTACTTTTATGTCTCTGCCCCACTCTGCCACGTGTGTGAGAGACTCTATGTGTTTCTTTAGGGTATTTTATGGGAGTGTGGGTGGGAGTTCGCTTACAAGATTGTGTAGGCATTGCTAGTTGTTACAGCACTGAAGAGAATGTCTCTACGCCTCCTATCAACTGTTAATCTGCTATAGGTGTAGAGACTGATGAATTCTCCTGCTACCATGGCACATCCAATCTTGTGCAAGTCTCATAGCTGCTGTAAGTTCAAGTGTGCAACAGCCATGCTGTGCCTGGAAGTCAACAGTCCAAACCACCCCCAACCACTTCCACTAACTCTTTTGTGATGCTCCCTGAGCCCTGGAGTGGATGTTATAGACGTCCCAATGGTGCAAGTCTCGCCGTCATTTATTGACTAATTATAAGCTTCTGTAGTCACCACCGGTCACTGCTAAAAGAATCTTCTCTGAACAAAGCCGAGAGTCACATCCTGTGTGCCTAAATATAGCTATTTAGAAGGCAGCTTGACAGGCACATCATAATTGGAACCAGGTGGTGTATGGGACGCCTTCATCTAGAATGTTGTTTTCTTCATAGGTGTTTTCAGCTGCATCTGACCTGCTCTTTTGTCTTTTGTATGTGGTCAAAGTCAGCCTTTGAAATTGGCCCATGAATTCTTTGCTACTCTTTGCAAAGCAATGTGGGGGCTGATGTTCTTTCCTGCTCCAAAAACGGGATCTAAAGGGAAACTCTAATTGTTCTATTATAAATGTATTTGAGAGGTGCCTCCATGAACGTCAATGAGGGAGAGACAAGAACAAATTGTTCGTATATATACATATTATATTTATACCTATATAATGAATATTCATTCATATGTATATGCATGTGTGTGTGTGTGTGTGTGTGCATGCATGTGTGTGTGAGTGTGTGTGATAACATGAAAAGCTTGTTTAGGAAAGGCATTGACTCAAATTCTGGATAATTATATATATATACATATATAATAGTATACATATAATATACACATATGTACATGTAATATACACATATACATACATATTCATAACATACATATAATATTTATGTGAATGTAAATGTTTATGTATTGCTATTGGCAGGAATGTTACTACTACACTAGAGTAATACATGGATGGCAACAATGCTACCAGTTGGTCAACACTTTACAGATTATAAAGCATTTCATGACATGCTGTCTCATCAGAGTAACTCTGATAATTACCAAAGATTTGACCTTCTTTGGTTTCATATACGCAGAAATGGAAGATCAAAGATTTAAGTCCAAGGTCTGACACTATGAGATGGTGGACTTGGAGTTAGAACACACCTTTCTGAACTCCACTTACTCTCTCATTTCTTCTGCACACACGAGCTGCAGTTTAGGCTGGGAGGTGTTGATGGGAGTTCTGGGGAAACAGAGTTAGTCTTGTGACCAATACACGGTACCAGTTGAGGTCGGACTGGAGCACATTATACTGTTGGAAAAATGTGGGCCTCTGGTGGGGTCCCATGTCAGTGGGATGAGCAATTGCCCTGCCTCATCTGGAAGGCTTGGGCAGTACAAGTAGGGTTGTGTCTGGATGTGTGTGCTTAAACCTCCATGCTACAGCTCCTTAGAACGTGCCTCCAGAGCTGAATACACACGGGCCTTGATGATAGCAGAAAGGTTCATATCTGAAATGGTTGATGTCAGAAGGGAAATGGAATACAGCAGGAGACGAGGCAGGCCAGGGCAAAGCAATCTAGAATCCCCAGAAAATGGCAAGATTCAAATATGGAAAAGACATAAACCAAAGACAACCCACTGAAAAAGAAATAAAAAGGCCTGATAAATTTCCAAATGGGTCTCAGCTTCACTCACACTCAAAATTAAAACAATAAAGCATTATTTTTAATATCCCTGGGAGGTTTCATAACACCTAAGCCTGCAGATAATGGGGAAAGATAGGATTCCCGTTTCTATCAGCGGACCACACACGAAGGCGCTTGTCAGCAACATCTGTAATGCAAATACACTTTGACCTTGCTATTCTATTTTGGGGAGTTTTGATGATAGATGTACTCACACAAATGCACAATGATACTAGGCAAGGAAATTCTTCGCGATTTTCTATAGTAATAAAAACCTGGAAACAATTTATGTATCGATGATAGGGAAGATCAGACAAAGACTTTTAAGTTGTATATGAAAAAATTAAATCACAAATCCTCTTCCACAACAATAATTAATTACCTACCCTATCAAGTGTGTTGCATACGTAGGGAAAGAATACTTAGCAGATATTAATATGTAGCAAATAATATTTAGCAAAAGCTAAGCAGATGAAGTTTAGAAATTGTAAGATTTTTTTTGCATAAAATAACAGATGATAAAGGCATTCATGTATGTGAATGTGTGTCTATTCATTTGCCTCTATATTGTCTTTTCACATATGGAATTCTTCAAGGGATGCCTATGCAGGATGGGAAGGGAATTTTGGCTTTTTCATGTTAGAATTTGAAGCTTTTCAGTAGCAAAAATGCCAGCGGACAACTGAGGGTGTGGCTCTTGAGGTACCGTCCGTCTTTTCTTTGAGACAGTCTTTCACTGACCAAGTAGGCCGGTTAGCCAGCGAGCCCCAGGGTTTGACCTGCCTCTGCCGTCTCACTGATGAAACTGTGTGTGCTGGCTACCATGCCCAGTTTTGTTGGACTTAAAAAAATAGGATATGACAATTGAACTGAGTAAGCCCGACTGAGCTGTCTCTTTAGACCCTAAAATATTGAAATTAACTAATAAGTGAGTTAAATTAACAAAAACTGCTCCATGCTAGGAAGTGCTATCAATATAAAATTCTAAGTATCAAGAATACTGGCAATATTGATTTAAATCAACAAAAAACAACCTGATACTAGGAACTGCTATCAGCGACAAACTTTAAAAATCCATTGTCCCGGCAAAATCCTTAACAATAATAGTAGACGCCTGTATGGCCTTTCCTCGTGCTAAACAAGTTATATTCATGTTTCATACAGTAAGTTATTTAATTATGAAAGTAACCATGCCAGGTGGTTACTGTTTACGCAACCACCTTAGTTTTAGGCTCAGCGACTCAGAGGCCAACTTTTTCTAAAACACAGAGCTCACAGATCTGTTTAGGTGTGGGTCAAGACTTCTGCGCTTGACCTCTGTTCTACCTCATCTCTAAAAGGGAGCTAGAAGGCTGCAAAATCAGAGGAAGGATGAGAACTGATCTGGACACTTCAGCTCAGAGCCGGTGAATTGCCATCACAGCCTTGGATGTTCCTGTGTACACACTTGCCAGGCACAGCATACCTGGTGGTTACCTGGATGGAACTGCCCTGAAAGGAAGAAAGGCAACATTTTCCCCGCATGAATTTGACTAACTTCATGAGTGTGTTAGTCAAGAGTTATGGAGAGAGCTGGGTGGTGGTGGCACACGCCTTTACTCCTAGCACTCGGGAGGCAGAGACAGGAGGATCTCTGTGAGTTTGAGGACAGCCTGGTCTACAGGAGCTAGTTCCAAAGCTATAGAGAAACCCTGTCTCAAAAACAAAACAAAACAAGACAACAATAACAAAAAAAGAGTTATGGGGAGCTATATCATAGGGATTCAGTAAAATAATACTTTAAATAATATAAATGCATTTTCGCTCATACCAAAAAAAATCTAGACATATTGACAAGCTAATTTGGACTGGATGAAACCATGGACCAGTATTCCTTCCAACTCATTCCTTCTGTGTGGTCTTCATCTTCATGGTTGGGGCAACCATGGGAGCTCTGGGTAGAACATCCTCATTTCAAAGAGACCTGGGCAAAGAGACAGGCAAGAGTGTTTGAATTCTAGGTACTTACGCATGCTTCTTTGAACTGCTTAAGCCTGGCATGGTGGTGCAAGCTGTTAGTCACAAAATGCAGAGGTGCAGAATCGTGAGTTCAAGGCTCACTTAATTAAGCTTCCTAATGAGGCCAGCTGGGTCACATGAAACCATCTTTAAAGACAAGGAAAGCTGCTCCACTGTCATCTCCATTCCCCTTTAGGTATCACCATTCACTTACAGCAACGGGTACTGGCAAGTAAGGAAGTTGGGGAAATTGTCTTTAGACGCTCATTGGCCTGGGTAATGATTTAATGTTCCATTATGAAGGTAAATGGGGAACATGGGTTTTAGAGTATGCAAGGAGCAGTTCTCCAAAAACCATTATCCAGTCCTGGGGGTGGTAAAGGAAAGAATTCTTAGTCTACAGACGCACAATGTTGAAGGTCGTTTTAGCTGGAGCTTTGATCCAAATAGTTGACAAAGAGCATCTGAGGACTGCGGGCGCCTAAGGGTCCAAGGCAGGTACTTAGATGCTCAGCAGGCATAAAGGACTCTAAGAAAGGATGGAAAAGCCCAGGGAATAATCACACTTGTCATCGTTTTTACAAGGGTCTGATGTGAATGCTGGCGATCTTGTTAGGGCTTGTGTACACGCAGGCTTATACAACATAATTTCTGCAAGGGTTGCTATCTTCTCACATTCACAAAGGAAGAATATTCTAGCACTCACCTTGTCTGTCCATGCGTAAACAGCTGAAGCTTCTGAAACAATCAGTTTGCTTATTACCAGTTTTCTAATCTAGATTTAGAAGGGAATGAACTCCTTAACTCAGAGACGTGCCAGTGGGCGGCAAGGGAATAACAAAATGAAAAGTAACCAGAGTTCAAGGCTGAACGAAAACAGAAATAGATTCCCATCAAGCAGCTTTGGGTTTCCAAAGAGCAGATAGACTGTCCTGTGTTCTAATTGGCACCCCTTTAGGTCCTGGAGTGTTCTTACTGTCAGTTAAGTGGCAACCTGAGAAGGTGAGAAATTTTGTCTACCTTAGAAAATGTCAAGAAATATCCAGCAACTTGGATTTTAATAAAACAAAATAGAGCCAATGAATAGCCCAGCTAAGACAGGGTCTCAGAGTAGAAAACTACAAGAAAGAATCAGGAGTTTGCAGGTAACATGACTGAAAACAGGGGTTGCTATTGGTCCATGAGACCCATGGGGTCAACCACCTGCTTGCGTTACCTGTTTGTATACAGGCTCTTGTTTTATAGATGGGCATGGATCTCTCTCTCTTTCTCTCTTGTTAGGATTGCAAAGTAGAACCTTGTGCGTGCTAGGAAAACATTTATCACCACTGAGCTATGTCCCAAGCCCTCTTCACATTTTCACATGATTGAGATAGACTCAAAACAGAAAAGTTTCATGACTCAAGATAATGAAGCAAAATTCAAATTTCAGTGTTTGTTAATGAAGTGCTATTGAAACACACAGCTTTGGCCACTGAGTTCTGCATATCACACAGCTCTGCTCAAAGTTGTACCGAGTGAAGCATGGGCTTCGTAAAGCCCCCAATACTCACCCAGCTCTTTATAAAAAGTGTGTTGCCGAATCCTTATTTCATGTGTTTGGTTAAAATCTAACTAAATAAAATGCCTCCTCCTCATATTTAAAAATTGATGAAGTCTACAAGCATAATCTTTGAGTCTCCTTTTCCTCGTTGTCCAGTGCAAACAGCAATGTGCTGCTCAAACTCTTATTAAGAAGGATTACTGATGTAGAGCACCTATCATAAATCCTGGAGCACAATTCACCAATGAATGGTAACTATTGTTTACTGTTTTGTCGTCCCGACTGTGCCATTTAACACTGGCCTTGCTGCCTCTGCATCTCTTGAACTTCTCAAGTTTAAGGAAATGTCAGTCTGCTGTTTCGACCTAGCACCGAGAGTTTAACCCTGTCTTTACTTACTTACCATATGATATTTTATCCAAGTTTCTTTGTCTCTGGCTTCTACTATGACTCATGATTTTCTTGAGAGGAAGGGCAATGGCACTGGTGTCTATATGAATAGACATTAATATCAGGGAGCACACCATAGTAGTGTGAGGGTTTTAGAGAGCCCACTCCTGTGTTGGAGGGTATCACATCCTAATACTTATTCTAAAACTAGATTCCTTTTTGTACTCTATCATTGGGATTATTGACAAAGACGAGCCTCCCTTTTCTTAGGCAGTTTACCTGGGACTCTTAAGGGATACTGCTGAGCTAATCTTTCTCTCCAAATCCGTGTAAAAATCCCTTCTCTCCAGGGATAAGAGGGTGAAGAAAGAAGTGAGAGTCTAGTGGAGGACCTCCAGATGGAAACCCGGAACAACAGTAGACAACAGTCCCCTTCAGTCCATGGGCCCTACTGATAAACGCTTCTCATAGGGCGTGGCTCTGAGTCGTATATAGAGCTGGTTGTTTCCACATGAAAACCAGAGGTGTCTTTAGTTATCTAAGCCTCAAACTTTATGGGGAGTATTGGGAAGGGCTTCCTGTTCCTCAAAGCACACTGACATTTATCTTTCCAAATTCCAGATCCTACATAATGGGTGTGTGAAGACACACACACACACACACACACACACACACACACACACACACACAAACACATTGTTAAAACATTCTATATTGCCACTGCTACGCACATCATAGACACAAATATTCTTGACTTAGGGACTCAGTGCAATGATTTAAAAGCCATGTGTGTTCAGTAGGAATCACAGTTCCCCTTTAAGCTTCACTCTTTTCCTGAGCTAGCAGCATGTGGTGTTATACCCTGAGGATGCTGGGGAGGGGGTGGTGTCGGCAAGCCACAGTTCCCAATCAATCATGTAAACATGTTAAAAAGAGTACTGACACTCTGCAGTGTGCTGTGTAACCAAACTGGGATGTTTGGCATGTGGGTTGTAACACATCTCAACTTAAATTATTTGTGTACTCTACAAAGGATTTATTGACATATAGCAGCACGGGGTATATTTGGATATGTGTGTTCTCTAATTTTTTACTTTAATTTTCAATTTAGTTAAAAAACTTTTATGATATGCTAAAAATGGAAAAAGAAAGCCCCATAAAGTTCTGTGTTTAATCCTTGCCATTTTTATCAGCCAGTCCTTACTGGGAATGCTACTATGGTGTAAGTGCTGACCTCTGACTAGAACAGGTAGAGGTAACAGCAACCGTTTTTCATAGAGATGATTCCATGTGGACTCCCTGTTTATAGAAGGAGTCACCAGAGGGTAGTAAAAAGGAGGGGGATGGAAATTCACATTCGAAGTAAAGAATAAATTTAGGGAGACGCAGGAAAGGAATCCAATAACATATGCTATGTCAGTAGATGACTGAAGGTTAGATTAGGTGCAGTAATCATGGGATAACATGAAGAAGCACAGTCTTTGCAAAGGAGAAAACCAATAGCATGGGTGTGGGACTCTATGTGGTGAGTTATGAGCATTACAGCTAGCATGCCCTGGCATGGCAGTTACCTCTCAGGGGAACTGGGCTAGAGGAAGAGAAGTAGGAAGGCAGATAGATGTTCATATGTCATTTCTGTTTGACTTTTTTGGGGTATCATTGCAAATATGGCTGAAGCACTCACATTAAGACCAGAGTGCCTGCTCAGGACAGCCATTCACATATCTATTGTACTCAAGGCTGTCTGTTATAGGAGACTACTTGTTTGCTCCTGGTTGCCCAGACTCCTGAAATAACCACACAGAAACTATATAATTTGAATTACTGATTGGTCTATTAGATCTAGCTTCTTATTAGATAGCTCTTATATTTTTTGTTAACCCAGTTCTAATATTTTATGTTTTACCATGAGGTTTGTGGCCTACAGGCAAGATTCCAGTGGGCAACTCACGTCTTTCTCCTCTGGTGGCTCCTTGGCTTTTCCTGACTCTGCCTTCTTTTTCCCAGCATTCAGTTTAGTTTTCCCCATCTACCTCTGTTCTGCCCTGCTATAGGCCCAAAGCGGTTTCTTTATTAATCAGTGGTAATCACAGCATACAGAGGGGAATCCCACATCAGCTGTCTGCCCAACATCATTTAGATTTTTCTGATGTTCCCTATAGTATGTCACAGCTATGGATCTACCATGTTTTGTGTTGACATCTGCCACCTCTCTTACACTTTTATGTATGCTGCTTGTTTGCTGTCTCGGGATACTCAGGAAGAAATGAGACACCCACTTACAACATATGCCTACTGCACAACAGTCACTTAATGCATCTGGAAGAGAAGGGAAGACTCTTTTCTTTATCAGAAGAGATTTTCCCTGGTAGTGTTGTAACCAAACTATGGTCTGGGGGTAAACAAAGAAAGATTCCCACAGAATAGTATCTCCGCTTTAAAAGCTGAGAGTGACAGGGAGTGTCTTAGTCCAATATGTCCTACTAGAGGAAGACGAGAAACCAAACAAGTGTACATATAAGGTAAGGGTCATAGGAGAACACAGGACAAGTAGCTGTAAGTCAAAGAGGTTGCCATACTGGGGACCAAACCTTGGTCTTCATGCCCATTAGACGAGCTCTCTACTGCAAAGTTATATCCCTAGCCCTCTTTTGCTTTTCTTCTGATGTAGGGTCTAATAGAGTTGCCCAGGCTGCCCTTGAACTCACTCATTGACCTAGGCAGGCTTTCAGTTTATGATCCTCCTGCCTCAATGGCTCAAGTAAGATGATAGGTTTTTGCCAGGAGACTGGGCTCCCAAGTGTGATATTACAACACTTATGTTTGCCACCTGTAGAATTGTGAAGGAAAAAAATAAACTGAGCTGTGTGAATCCCCCAGTTTTATCCAGTCTTTCAGTGACAGCTACAGAAAATTAATGAGTTCATAAACCTGAGTTAAGGGCATATGCATAAGTAACAGGTGCGAGATGTAGCAAGGAACGCAATGTTCCCTTGACTCAAGATTCTTCAGTGACAGATTTCCATTAAAGTCACTGTCCTCTCAGACAGAGGCAGAGTTCCTCGAGAGGCTAGTGAGTTTGGAAGAAGGGAAGTCCTTCCACAGTAGGACAGGCTCCCCTCTTCCTCAGACCTTTGCACTAGCACCCACCTCCCTGCAAAGTCCTCTCTGAAAAGAAAAGAACTTCCATTCCCTTTTGGAAGGCCTTGAGAGTTCCCGCTACATGATTTGGAGGACAGCTGGCTCCTCACTTTTAGCTGCAGGAATCTTATTTTTGCTGTGTATACAAATCACATCTATGATACAGCTTTATATATATATATATATATATATATATATATATATATATATATATATATATAACTTTTATCTTCCCCTGTCTTAGTCAGTCATACAGTAATGCAAGAGAAAGCAGGATTATTTATTGGCTCTCTCCAAACCCACAACAGGAACAAAAGGAGTTTTCCAAAGATAGGCAGAGTTGGCATCTGTAGAGGACTAAGCCAGCAGACAAGCCTATATTAGAGTTACTAAGTGGAATGACAGACAGTGATGTGGGATTCCTCTCTGTATGCTGTGAATATCATTAGTTTGTTGTAGGAGGAACAGGCCTGCTTTTCACCCCGCCCAACTAGCTTACACCCGAAATAATCACACAAAAACTGTATTAATTAAATTACTGCCTGGCCCATTATATACAGCCTCTTCTTGGCCAACTCTCACATCCTGATCTAACCCATTTCCATTAATGTGTATCACCACTTGACTTTGGCTTACTGGTATGAGTCTAACCAGTGTCTGTCTTGGGCAGTAGAACCATGGCATCTGACATATTTCCCTTCTTCCCAGCATTCTGTTCTGTCTACTCTGCCCACCTAAGGGCTGCCCTATCAAAAGGCCAAGGCAGTTTTCTTATTAAACCAATGAAAGCAACACAAATACAGAAGGACCTCCTACACCATTGGTTAATAGAGGAACTGCTTTGGCCCTATAGCAGAGCTATAGGGGAAAGAGTTAAGTATGGAAAACTAAATAGAATTCTGGGAAAAAGGAGGAGGAGCTAGGGAGAATCCATTCATCCACACCAGAGACAGATACCTGAACTTTAGCTGGTAAGCCACAGCCATGTAGCAATACACAGATTAATGGAGATGGGTTAAATTAATAAGTGAGAGTTAGCCAATAAGCTAGAGCTAATGGACAAAGCAGTGATTTAACTAATATAGTTTCTGTGTGATTATTTTGGGGCTGACTGGCTGGGAACGAACAAGCAGCTCTCTCCTCCAACAAGTCAGCCTGCATGGTGGTTAGTCTTGTTCTGTCTTGACACAGAGGTCAAGGAATATGAAGACTGAGACAGTTCTTGTTGCACTTAGCAACTAGATGGAGATAGGTAACCTTGGCAACAACCTTGTCAAAGTTTTGTCAGTAGAGTGGGAAATGTCACAATGTGGGATGTTGAAGAAGGAATAGAGACGATAGTGTGGGTATCTCTTCTATCTATGATCAATGTAGAGGAGTTGAGAGTGAAGATGTATTTGTGGGATAAGTTGTTTGTGTTAATGCAGAAGATGTTGGGGATATGGAGGATTTATGATGAGGATCTATGGTAAACTGTATTCTCATGAAAAAAATGACTCCTTGCTCCTTCCATGTAAGGTGGCACATGTGTCCATCCTGCTGGCTTTAGGTCTGACGACTTGACAGGTCTTACACAAGAGAATTTGATTGGAGCTGACAGACAGCATCAGCTCTCTTCTTCCCTTTTTCCATAGCCTTCCTGAAATGAGAAAGCATGTGAAACAGAACTGTAACCTGGATCAAGCTGCATTTGCCTCCTCTCACTGATTCATAATGCGACTGAGAACTACACATTTATTACATTTATTTATTCATGTGTTTGTGTGTGCGTGCACGTGTATGTGTGTGTGTGCTTGTTCCTCGTTGCACATCTGGAGGTCAGAGGTCCATTCTCTCGTTCAGCCAAATGTGTCCAAGGGATCAGACTCAGGATGTCAGGGTTGGCAGCAATCACCTTTACCTCCCTGTCCCATGGTACCCGTCCAGGAATACATATTTAAAGTTAAGATTTTGATGTTTGCTGTTAAAGCCAATATGATCAATACAGATCCCAAGTACATTTAGAGGAATGTACTTTTAAAATTGTACTTTCTTAGGCTGAAGAAAGTTTAAAGGGAGGAATGACAGCAATGGCACAGATAATTATTCCCAGGGCAAAGCAAGTTCCGTCAATGAGGCAACATGATAAAGGTGCCAGATCTTTGACTAAAGTCATTCTGGTCTTTTCATTGACTTTTATTTAGGTGGATGTTGATTGGCCAGCAAGTCTTGCCCTTCCAGTAATTCATGGTTTCTTTTAACATTAGAATCAGCAGGTAATTTAGCTGTTCTGCTGCAGAAGTTCCTCATGAAGAGATGGAAAGAAGACAGGTCTTGTGGTTTCTAGATTGCTGTCTTAGATGGAGTTTCCATTGCTGTGATCAAACACCATGACCAAAAGCAACTCGGGGAGGAAATGGTTTATTTTTGCCATGTATTTTATAAGTCTATCACTGAGGGAAACAGTAGTGGGTACTCAAGGCAGGCAACTAGACACAGAAACTGAAGCAGAAACCATAGAGGAGTGTTGCTTACTGGCTTGCTCAACCTGTTTTCATATATGTCCCAGAACAACAAGCTCAGGGGTGGTACCACCCACAGTGGGTTGGGTCCTCCTGTATCAGTCATTAATTAAGAAAACAACCAACAGGCTTGCCTACATGTCAAGCTAATGGAGGTATTTTCTCACCTGCATTTTCCTCTTATCAGGTAACTGTAACTTGTATCAAGTTGAGAAAAACCAAGCCAATATCCTTGCTAAAATGAAGTTTTCAATGTCATGGTTTATGTCTTGTATGTCTGATGTTCTGAAAAGTTCAAACCATAACTGCAAGGCCTGCATACTGATGATTCATTTACATTGACATATCAATTTATACAGCCATCCGGAAAAAAGGATAAATGGAGATCCTGCAACTTCAAAAAAGTTTTGCAAGAGTAGGGTTCAATGAAAATTGTTTGAGTATGCCTTCATTCGTTCATCCATCCATTAATTCATTTTTATAATATACACTTCTTGCTCATTACTCTAGTACTACTGAGAACACTTATGAAGCCACTAAATTGCTTGGTTACACAGTATTGGTGCCATTTGTGTTTTTACTTTCTGTATTTCCCATTCTTCTCTCTAGTGTCAAATCTTCCCTTCTGTACCTGGCAGAAGCCCGAACCTTAGGAAAAATCACCCTGAAGTCATTGACTCTTTTTGCTTTTAAAACGTGATATCCAAGGGGGAAAGCTTGAAGGGCAAAGAAGAGGATCCCCAAGATAGGTGAAAGGAGAGAGTTTTTTTTTAGTGTCTCTAGACCAAAAGAGGTCTGTGTTTGCTATTTCCTGCTTTGGAGCTGTCCTTAAGAAAGGACATGCATGTTGAAGTTCAGAGTTCATGGGGGGGGGAGCTATATCATGAAGTTTCCTAGTCTTAGGAAGAGGTTCCTGGTCTTAGGAAGAGTCCAGTCCTCACCAGTTCATCAGTGGTAAGATGATAACAAACCTACAATGCAAGAGGATGAAAGGATTACTGTGGGCTTGGACTCCAAGGCTGAGACACTGGTGAACATCTGAATGTTAGAAGGCCATCTGGTTGCTTTTTCTTTTTGTTCTATCTTCTGATAATTCTTAACTATCCCATACTCTAATGTCGTCCTAAATAAGAAGAGTCCCTGGTAATGCCAGTGGCTGAATATTTTGCCAGCCTGTCAGGATTAGACAGAGGTGTACAAAGAAAATGCAATTTTTGCATAACATTTAGTTTGTGTGTTCCACCTTATACAATTCTTATTTCTTTTTTATATATTTATTTATTATGTATACAATATTTTGTCTGTGTGAATGTCTGCAGGCCAGAAGAGGGCACCAGACCTCATTACAGATGGTTGTGAGCCACCATGTGGTTGCTGGGAATTGAACTCAGGAACTTTGGAAGAGCAAGCAATGCTCTTAACCACTGAGCCATCTCTCCTGCCCTACAATTCTTATTTCTTAGCATTCCTCTATTTTGATGTGATGAAGCTATTTTTTAGATTCTTTATCCCCTTCTAAAGTACCCAACCTCCATGGATTTATGGGTGTAAATGTGACCTCTTTGTGAGGGGAGTATAACATTGTCACCTCTGGTATTAGGTGAACTATGTGACTAATGCTGTCTTATTTGGAATGTTATCTTCTGCTCAAGGATGACAAGCTCAGTTCGGAAGATCTATTAGTCTAATAGCTCATGTGTATGTGGTTACACTCTAGAATTATCTGGTAAAGCTAACAGGAAAAAACTGGGGCATGCTTCCTCTGCTCAAGGACAAATGGGAAAGACAGAAGCAAAGTTGGAACATCATGAAACGTTAAGGTCAACAAAGACAAATATTGACTTCTGTCCAAAGGACAGGAGAGGACCCAAAACAAGGCCTACAACCAGAGGTCAGAAGCTGAGAAGAAATCGGGCTGAGCTGGGAGAAGTGGGAAAACAAATTGCAGAGAGATGTGGAGAGATTTCTGTGGAGGTTTTCAGTGCTTGGTGGGCACGTATGAGTTCCAGTGTTTACACCTATACACTAACTTGTTATTTAATTTAGTTTATAGGACAAAAGGAAACAATTATCAAAAGTTTATGAAAAACACATAAGCAGAAATACTTAGAAATTTCTTTCATTTGGCTCTCCTTCCCCTAAAAGCTGGTGGATCACCAAAATCAAATTCTAAGAATCCCAGCACTTGGATAAAAAGCATGTATTTTTATCTTATAAACTTGACTAAGGTGAAACCTTGGAAAAAATTAAAACATTACACACCAAAAATAACTGGACCCCAAGTTTACAAATTTCAAAAAAAATTTTACAGTTAGAATAGACATTAGCTGACATCGCACTTTCTGGTGGATGTTGTGTATGTTATGAATAAGCAACATTGTAGGCTCAAGGATCCAAAACCAAGAAGCCCACAGTTGAGACAGTAAGCTCTGAATATAAACATAAAGGCCATCTATTTTGAATGTAATCTCATTCAAAATTTCAGTGTTTTTATTCAAAGAAACAGCGAAAATATTAAAATTTATGTGGAAGCATGGGAAAACTTTGGATAGCCAAAATAACCTCAAGCAAAAAAGGATTAATGCGGCAACGAATGATGCTGTATTTGTTTTCAAGTTATTCTACAGAGCCACAGTAACAAATACAACGGTGCACCGGCACAAAACCAAACCTGTTCCCTCGCGTCATACCCTTCTATCATAAGAGAATACCAACAAAGAGGGGTGCAGAAAGAATGTGGGAGGCAAGCAGTATGGAGGAGGTCCAAGAAACGCTGTATTGGGGCACTCCACAGCCATGACCTTCATGAACCCACAACAGCTGTCATTGCCCACACAGTGCCTGTGCAAGACTGAGCTAGTAAACATTCAGTCATAGATATTGGAAAGGCCCACGACATCCTGCCAAGGGAAGCTAAAGGTTGCGGAAGGCTGACAGGGTGGAGGGAGAGCTGGGGGGGGAGGAGTCATTTTCTTCAGTAATGTAGCTGCTACCTGAGTTTCATGCTTCAATGGGTGGCTTTGCTCCCTTGCCCACGCAAGTGGCCTTGGTTAATCTCAGTGGGTCGCAAAGCAAAACAAACTCAAAGATGTGAAGGTGGCACGGAGACTTTGTTGGAGGATGGTGACAAGGCTTGGGCCAGTAGACAAAGATAAGAGAGAGCAGAGGGATTGGTTTGACCAAAATGTATTATATACATGAATTAAATTAGCAGAGAGTAGATTTTTTTTTAAATAAATGAACATTTAAATCAGTGGACTAGAAGACTCAGACAGAATACCATGTGATTATAACCATCTAATCTTTGTCAAAGATCAAATATAATTTAAACACCAGAGACAGCATCTTCAACAACTGGTGCTGAGAAAACTGGGTATTTTCTACAGGTCAATGAAAAAAAAAACCCAAGATCCTTAGCTCTTTACTGTTTGGATTTGTTGATGTTTGCTATAATTTATGAGTTACAGAATTATATTGTAAGATCAATCATCTTAGAAAGAATTTGCCTCCAATTATTTAACATAAGCAATCAGAAAATTAAAATCTGAAAATGACTATTGAACATATCCCTTGCATACACCTACTTGGTTACATGGAGAGCTCCCATATCCTTCTGAGGCCAAGTTCACAGCACTTACCCCTTTCTCACCAGTGAGTCATGTTCCTACACAATTCCCTTCCCCTGACTATAGATAAAACTTGTAACTTTCTCTTAACCAAAAGTTGTTAGTAACCAACGGGATGCTGCTTCTTTGGTTGATCTACCAGGTCTAAGTTCTCACCTTTCCAGACTAGAGAGATTCTTCTGGCTTTGAAAAGAGAAGCCTGCCATATTGTCAACTGTCTAGGCAGAAAACCATAGGGGAAGGAATTGTGAATAGCATTTAAGAAGTAAGTATTTGTCTAGCAAAAAGACATCAGAAAGCTGAGACTGCCGTTCACATAACCACAGGAACATTTATTCTATCAAAGAGGAGAAGCCTGGAAGGAAGTTCTTCCTCAGGTAAGCCTCCAAATAACAACAAAGAAAGCTGGCACCCAGATTTGTTGTGAGACCCGGAGAAGAGGCTCCCAGTTAAGGAGAGCCCAGTCTTTCATGCCTCAGAATAAATGAGATAAAAACTTTATCTTGTTTTCTTTATATTAAATATGTACTATTTTTTCAAATAATATACCCTTCTTAACAAAATTTGATCTTCAAATGCATGTGCTTAAAGACTGAAATATTCAAATGTGTGTGTGTGTGTGTGTGTGTGTGTACACGCGCACGCACGTGTGCATGTATGTGTACATATGTCCCTGGGTCCTCAGTCCTCACTGTCCCCTGGGTGCTCTCAATGCTCCAGTCAGGGGGACCATTCATTGTTTTCCAGCCCTGACATAATACTTCAAGTCTCTGTTGGGACACCCTTCATCCTCTTCGTGTGTCCGAGGAGCCCTCCTTGTCTTTCAATCTTATTGAGCACAATGCTCCACTTGGGCTGGTGCTGCAGTCCAAAAATCCCAGCCCTCAAGAGGCTGAGGCAGGAGGATCAGGAATTGTAATCAGACTGGGCTATATGAAACCCTAGGGGCAGGGTACAGTAGAGGAAAGAAAGGAACCATGATGGTTTGGTTAATGACCAACTCGGCAGAAATCTGGAATTGCTTGCAATCTGGGCCACCAGGCTTGCCCGTGGGGGGATTTCCTTGATTATGTTGAGGTGGCAAGACACTCTTTAAGATGTCTGTTCTTTCTATAAGAGAATATGGAGCACAGAGCATCAACATGTATTCATTGTTCTCAGCTTTCCTGATTGTGGATGTGATGTTCCAGCTGCCTTGACTTCACCGCCATCATAAACTGTGAGCTGAGGTAAATCCTTCCGCCTTAAGTTGCTTTTGTTAGAGTACTTTAGCCTGGCAATAAGAAAATACACTAGGAAGGAAGGAAGGAAGGAAGGAAGGAAGGAAGGAAGGAAGGAAGGAAGGAAGGAAGGAAGGAAGGAAGGAAGGAAACAACTTCTCTGGCTGTTTTCTTTGAACTGATTACCTGGAGCTGATTACTATTTTCCTTTTTGCCAGCAAGGCTCTGAGAGAAGTCTTCTAGCACAATGTTTAACTTCTCTAACTGAAGATTTATATAGCAGCTTATTTTCAGTCTTAGGACTGCTACGAGAAGCAGGTATATCCCATTCATCTCCCATGACTAATAAGATACATAGACACATGAATCGCCAAGTCTTAATAAGTTACAGCCCTTCATCACATCTAATGAACTTTCTTGATGTCAGAGAGTCCATTGCCCAGTTACTTTAGATCCCAACTTTGATGAGAAGAGGCATGATAGAGAGGAGTTTGGAGAGTATAAAAATCCACAAACCAATCTAGTTAATATTTGCAAACAAACCAAATTTCTATGGGCCTAGTGAGATGGCTCAGCAATTAAGATTGTTCACTGTTCTTATGGAGGACCCAAGTTCGGTTCCCAACACCCACATTGGGAAGCTCAAAACTTCCTTTAACTCCAGCTTCTGGAGATCCAGAACCTACTTCTGGACTTCTCGGGTGGCTGTCTTCACATGCATATACCCTCACGCATGCATGTCATTGCAAATAAAATAAGCCTATTTGAAACAAATGAAAAATATCACTGTTCTTCTGGAGCTAACTCTCAACATTGTAGATTATCAGATTTTTAAAAATATTCAGCCGGTTTTATTTTAGAAATGAACCAGACAGACTATTGCAGAACAGTTTGGTTGTTGACAATAATTTAGATGATTTTCAATGCTCCCTCCGCTGTTTGACCTTGGGATGCCATTTTAACAAATGAGTCCTCTACCCTGTAAGAACACCATGGCTAGGAAAAAGACAACCCTGTGTCTGCAAATGTCTGCCACTAGCAAATGACTCCCATATAGGCTATTTTATTATAGACCAAAGGCTTCAGAGGTAACTTTTTTTAAAAAAGAGGTAGTTGGATTAAATTTATTTCTAGAATATTCTTTTTGGATGAACTCTTTTCAAACAAGTGTCATGAAACAGTTTATTTTTAGATTTAAGGTAAAAGAGCTGTACTGTACTTGGCTCTCTGCTAGATTTTTATATCCTCTGTCTTCTGGGATGAGAAGGCTATTAGTGTTGCTTTCCAAACGTCTTTGATTCTGTAGAGAAGATATTTAAGAATTCACTTTAGTCACAAGGGAAAAAAATAAGTCACTTCAAATGCCATATCAAATATCTAATATCCAGTGTAATACTGCATGGATATAATTTATAAAAAGCCAAGTACTATTTGGGTAACAGTATAGAGACCATAATATTCTCTTTAATGTCAGAAAAGAATCTGAGTAATGTTTTGTCTTTTGATAGTCTTTCCAAACATATGCTTTTAAAAGCCAATTTTTATTAAATACTAAACATGCAATTTAAGATTTTTTTTCCATAGAAACAAAAGTGAAATAGCAGAAAAATAACATTCATAAGACAGGTGTTGAGAATGCATTATTTTAATAAGGTCTACGCTGTTAACAAATACGAAAACAGTTCTCACGTATAGGGACAATGGTGTGGAAACAATGGGTGTTAACTTTTGGCTTTCACACAAGCATCATTCTATTTGCAGGAGGCTCTCAGATCTGCCAGAATAGGCTTTTCCTACTGCAGCTCATTTTCAGTACCTTTGTGAAAGTAAGAGCATATAGCTCTTGTCTAGGAAGTTTTAATTGTGGATTAATAAATAGGAGACCCGCGTATGTTGTTGCTAGTCACTAATGCAAAGGTGAGGTTGTTCTTTTGTGGCAGGTGGGTCAATTAGCATCTTTAAAAGGAGCCATCATTATAACAACAACAACAACAAAAAACCCAACTTGAGTTTGCTGATGAATAATGATTTCATCTCCAAAAGCACTTTAAAAACATTGACTAATTAATATGACTCAGAAGGCTCAAACAAAAATATGCTCTCTGTTCTTAGGCTTTTGAACAGAAGTATTCTGCGGGGGAAAAGGAATGGTCAACTGAAACATTGTATGTGTCCTTTGTCAGTGGTAATGCAACTTACAGTACAGATGTTTAAGAGTTGTTTGTGCCAGAATGAAGATAACTTGCATTTTCCTGTGGACAACATATTTTTAAAATGCTTGTTAAACCTTTATTTTACTAGGCACCTGGCTGGAATAGGCAATCTGAAAATCTCTTTAAAAAAACACTGTCAGTGCTAGTTAAAGTAAGTACATCTTTGTTTTCAAGGGACGGAAGAAGAGTGTGCTAAGAACAGTGAGACTGTGAATGGATGTGGTAGTCCTGAGAAAATTGTGTGTGCGTACATGCTCGCGCATGTGTATGTGTGTGTGTGTCTGTCTGTCTGTATCTGTGCATGTGTGTGTCTGTGTGTCTTTGTGTCTGTGGGTGCATCTGTGTGGGTCTGGATCTGGGTGTGTGCATCTGTGTCTGTGTGTCTGTCTGTCTGTGTCTCTGTGTATCTTTTTGTGTGTAAATG
Source organism: Myodes glareolus (assembly GCF_982192425.1). Lineage (NCBI taxonomy): Eukaryota > Metazoa > Chordata > Mammalia > Rodentia > Cricetidae > Myodes > Myodes glareolus. Next base: position 19,381,205 of record NC_142044.1, read on the forward strand.
TATGTGTCTGTTTTTGTCTGTGTGTCTGTCTATGTGTGTGTCTGTGTCTTTTTGTGTGTCTCTGTGTGTGTGTCTCTCTCTCTGCATGTGTGTCTGTGGGGTGTATTTCCTGTCTTACACATATACGGTGTTTGGTGCACCACTGGCTAGGAAGAAAATGGGTTCTCAAAAATCCAAAAACTCACAATGAGGCCAGTGTTTACATCCTTGACTCTCAAATATCATCAGCTGAATGAGAGAGTGAGCTAATGAAATGGTAAGTTCACCTGCCTTAGCTCAGGCTCCTAGGAAAAAACAGCACTCCTTCTGACACACACAGTGTTCATGGCTTCTGGAAGTCAGATCCAGCAGGGGGAATGCAACTGTCATAGTATTTCCTAATCTCTCTGGTGTGGCCCTAAATTCCCCAGTGTTTGGTTCATTCCCAGAAGGACGGTGGTTGGCATATTCACTAGATCTCCTCAGCATATATCACCTGAAGAGCTGCTGCTCACACCTACAGAGAAGGAAGTCCCACGTTCTGAGTGTCAGCAGAGGTCCTGAGGGTCAGCAACTCATTGACCCCTGGCATCTTAGCTATTCCTCAACTGATCCCTTTAAGCCAAGGATGGAATTTTCTGGACTTGAATTTCCCATGAGCAGGGCAAATGATGTTCCGCAGTTTTACCTTATATAGGTCATGAGGGAGGAAGCACATGGTTCTCCAACACAAAGGTGTTCTGAGGAGCAAAAACTAACAGTAGTAAAAATGCTGCCAAGATTACCAGATAATTATTATTTACCTATTTTGTCCATAATCTGGTAAATCAGAGGACAATAGTAGCCAGCAGACTAGCAGAAGAGAACTTCTTCGTCTCCATCTTGCCCAGAAGCAGGAAGAAACTAAAATGTTCATTTTTTTCTTTTCCTTTTTTTCTCTTCTTTTCTCTTTCAGGATACACTTTCAGTTTCTTTATAGCCCTGAGTGTCCTGGAACTCCTCTGTAAACAAGGCTGGACTTGAACTAACAGAGATCTATCTGCCTGCCTTGCCTCCTGAGTGCTGGGATTAAAAGTGTGCATCACCATGCTCAGCTTCTTTCCTTCCTTCCTTCCTTCCTTCCTTCCTTCCTTCCTTCCTTCCTTCCTTCCTTCCCTCCCTCCCTCCCTCCCTCCTTCTTTCCTTTCTTTCTTTCTTTCTTTCTTTCTTTCTTTCTTTCTTTCTTCTTTCTTTCTTTCTTTCTTTCTTTCTTCAAGTTTTGGTTTTTTCTTTATTTTTTTCCTTTCTTAAAAATATACAATTGTTTTCTTCAAAGAATGTCTTGGGTTGTTGTCCTTGCCTCCAGTATTTCCAAGTCTGTTTCACATTCTGTAAACACCAGTTGACTGCATACTGGAGGAACTGACAGCATAGCCCAGTTTAGGTTCCGATGGGAAGACCAAAAAAAAAAAAAAAAAAAAAAAAAAGGCTGGATCTGGTCCAAGTCCAGATGCAAAGAGGTACCTTTCCTCTCAGCATCTCTGTAGCCCCCTCAGAAAAGAGGGAGAAGAAACAGAAGGGAAAAGCATGGGACAAGTGGAGGGACATCCAGAAAGCATTGTCCATTACTCAGATGCCCAGGAATTACTTTAATTGGGAACAGAAGAAATTAGATAAAAGTCAAGGGGCAATCTAGGTGTGGTGGCTCAACCGCAGCATCAGGATGCATTGTGAAATATTATTTTAACTATGTAAAGGTATGTTGCATTTGTTTAACGAGGCAAAGAGTCACTGCATTTGGTCACGTTGTATTTGATTAACAATGTGAAGCTGTGTTGCTTTGCCTGCCAAGGCACTTCATTGATCTCATAAAGTGCTGAACGGCCTACAGCTAGACAGTAGAGGGACAGGTGGGTCTGGTGAGCAGAGAGAATAAGTAGGGGTAGGAATCTAGGTCCATGTGCATGTGGGGGGGGGAAGGAGAGGAGAGAGAATGAGAGAGAAAGAGACACCTGGGGTCACCCAGCCAGGCAGCTGCCAGCCAGGGAGACATGGAGTAGGGCATACAGGAGGAAAGAAAGGCAAAAGGCAGAACATTGATAAAGAGAAACGGATTCAATCAGGTTATAGGAACTTGCGGGACAAGCATAAGATAAGGCAGAGAATTCATAATTAACAGCGTCTCTGCGTCATGATTTAGGAGCTGGTTGGTGATCCAGAAGAAAGCCTGCTGCAGGGATGCAGTGGGAGGATGGTGAGTTCTATGTCAGCCTGGACTTTAAGGCCTTGTCTTAAAGGAAACAAAGAAATGAGCAAAGCCACAAGGGACCATGAGACTGAAGAGAACCGGATGCATGTGCTCTGGTAAAGTATTTAATGCTCTGTTACTTAGTGATAATGAAAAATTTAGCTACATTTTTTTTTCTTCCTGGAGGATTTTAAAGATGTATCTGAGAAAACTGTTTCATGGACCATCTTGTGAAAGCAATTGTGGAAACATTTTTCTCATACTCTATTATTTTATTTTTTCCTGCAAAAAATTATCTATTTGTGTGTGTGTGTGTGTGTGCACACACGCGTGTGTGCATGCGTGTGCATGAAAGATGTTTCCCTCTGGGATGAAAAGTTTTTGCAATCACATGCATTCAGTAAGTACAGCTTATTTCTATTCATTTAGCCTAATAACCACTCATATTATTGTTTATAAATGTTAAAATCTTCGAATTTTATTTGGCTAGTATTGACCACAGTCACCCCCGTCAGTCATCCTTTTACCTAACTCCCTTTCTCCTTTTCTGTTGCTCTCTGTCTGTCTGTCTGTCTCTTTCTACCTCTCTTTGTCTCTCTTTCCTTTTCTCTTTCACACAACACGGGTTAACATCCTGCAAAAAGAAGCTTTGGCTTCTGCATTCTCTGCAGAAGACCAATGTTTCTACCTTACAGAAGGAACGAACTATCAAAATTAGTACCTGTCTTCTAACAATGTGTTTGATGTTTCCTATGCTATGTGGCTTACCCTGTCTTCTCCTCCTGCTCCATTTTCTCCTCCATGCTTGCAGACTTCTGGCCCTTGCTAATCTAATAACATTAATCCCAAAATTTTTGTTGCCTTCAGACACAAGACCCATTCAAATCGTACAATATAGCAGCTGGCTGACTATGCATCTTTATTTCCTCAGTGGAGAGGTCAGAGGCTTGCTTGGGGTCATGTATTTAAGGACTAGAGTTAAGACTTCATTTTTACTTTAAGCAAAAAACAACAGCTGTATTGTGGGAATGATGGGCTTGCTGAAGAAAAAGAATGAAGCTCCTGTCTTTTTTCCTCTTGCTATTTGAAGCATGGTCTTGCTATGTACCACTGGCTGGTCTGGACTCTATGTATAGACCAGGCATGCCTTGAATAAGCTTTCTGTTTCTGACTCTTTAATACTGTAAATTTAGACCTGTGCCACCATTTCTGGCCCTGCCTCTTCAAAGGTCCCAGTGAGCTGTTCTACAAGCAACTATGTTCAGGTTTTTACTTAACTCACTTTTCTTCTATACATCATTGCTCTTTGAGATACTAGCAGACAGAAAAATAATTATGTGACCCAAAACAGACTCAAAAGATTTGGGGAAAAAAGGGGAATACTTTATCTGGAGGGGGAGGAGGGGTGGAAAGACTAAGGGAGAAAAAGAAAGGAAGGATAAAGATCACCAAGAAAAGCCATAGGAAAGTATATTATTTCATGTCTACTTAATATATATTATATATGTGTATGTGTATGCATATATCAATAATTTTAATAAAGTTATACCATGTGGGGTGATAATAATTTCCCCAAGAGTTATAGTTTATTTTAAGAGACCCCAGTGTCAGTCATGGATAACTTTCCTTTCAGCTGGTGATGAGAGGAATTTAAGAGACTCTTAAGACACTATAGAGTATTTCTATTGCCCTTGAGTGCTATGGGACAATGGTTTAACCCTGTAAAGATTTGTTTCTTGTACTTGTTTAATAAAATGCTGATTGGACAGTAATCAGGCAGGAAGTATAGGTGGGGTGACCAAGCAGGAAGTAGAGGTGGGGCAACGAGAATTCTGGGAAGAGGGAAGCTCAGTCTCCAGTCGTGACCCAGCTGCAGAGGAAGCAAGATGTGACTGCCTCGTGAAAAAGGTGCCAAGTCACATGGCCAACATAGACAAGAATTATGGACTAATATAAGTTATAAGAATTAGTTAATAAAAAGAGCCTGAGATATTGGGCCAATCAGTTTAAAATTGATGAAGACTTTTGTGTGATTCTTTGAGACTAAACAGATGTGGGACTTGGTGGGACAGAAACCTCTGTCAACACTTGGTTTCTTCCCAGAACTTGAAGTTAAGAGATTATTGTTAAAGACACTACAAACTTTGGACATAGGGCTTTGAGGGTTCAAGAGGGAATTGACTTACCTGGGTGCCCTTTCCCTGAGGATGGGGCCATCACAGTATTTGATGGTGCTCTGCAAGTTGCCAAGGTGGAGAAGCAACTGGTATACCTGTCTCGCTGTGAATCCTATAAACCAAAACAATGACTGGAATGGCAACATATCCACAGTGGGCAATAGTGGCACTCTAATCGTTGGAGTAACCAATAGTTATCTAACTGGACTTAAGACTCACTCATGATAAGTCCAGCAAAAGATATCTCTGTTAGCTAAGATAATGGGTTTTTGAGAATGTTGTGAAATTATTACTTTAGGATTACTGAAACAGTAGTGTGGGCACAGAGTTGCTAGTCAGTGAGTGATTCTCTGTCAGCTTGAGCTAATTGAATGAGTTTAATAGTTATTGACTACTAGGGGAGATAAGAGAGGGACGGGAAAGTGGAAGAAAGTAAAAGCTGTGTTGAATATAAGGTATGCTCAGCCTACAGCACTGTGTTGTGTCTGTTTGCATTCATCGTGTGTGACGGTTAATTCTCTCAACTTGATTGCATTTAGATGCACTTAGGAGGTTAACAAAGGACACTGCTGGAGTGTCTATAATTATCTTCCCAGACAGGATGCGATAGTGTCTGGGGCTCCAGTGAAATGAAGTAGAGGAAAGGAGAAAAGTCAGCTCAGTATGGGCAACCCCATACTATGTTTGCTGCTAGGGAAGAGGTGTCTACCCCACAGACAGTCACACCACTATGATCTTCCGCCCGGTCTCGTGGGAATAAGCAGCCATTGTCTGAACCCTATGAAGCTATGAGCTCAGATAAATCCTTCCTCCTTCCAGTTTGTTTAAGTCAGATGTTACAGTCACAGGTACAAAAATGAACTGATATATAATGCAAATAATGTAATTTGTGGGGTATTGGTTATCTTGCTTCTAAATGGGATATTATCTTTCCAGTTACGTTTTAGGGTATGGCTGAAAGAAGGAGACATGGAGGACCTTGAGTTGAGTAAAAAGGAATACAGACCCTGATGTTTTGCAGTCTGGTGATAAAGAAATTAGCATGTAATTCTGCACTGTGGTGTGGTAAACATGATACATAAGCTGCCTATGTGTGGGCCACATGACTGTTCATGCCCAGTTGAGCCCACTCCATGTACTTAGGCAGATGGCCTACATAAAACAACAGAAAAGAAACTTTGACAAATAGAATGAGAGGTTAGAGAGACGGCTCATTAAGCGCAAGTGTGAGGGCTTAATTTGAATGCCTAATAATCATATGAATTCTAGGTATAGTCACATTTGTGATCTTAATGTTTGGAAGCATGGACAGGAGAATATCGAGAGTTCAATGGCTGGTCAGCCTGGCCAAAATGGTGACTTCTCGGTTTGGTGAGAGACCTTGCCTGTCTCAAGGGAATAAGGCAGCAGCAAGTGATAAAACACACCCAATGTCCCCTTCTTGCTATTGTGTGCATACATATGGATGTGATCAGCCACACACATGTGCATAAACTACTCACACAGGCACACAAAATAATACAGTGAAAAATAACATTGAATTGTTTTAATGAATGATTAGGAATACTCTTTCATATTTGAAATAAACTAAACTTTGGTTTTCCAGGCAGTTAATTGAAAAGAAGTTCAACTATTGATCACTTTGTGACCTTGGCCTCTGGCTCCTGCTACTGTTAGATTTTTCCTCTTTTCATTTAAGACGTTCCTAACTTGATGGTCTTACTGCAGGCTCCCAGAGAAAGCCAGTTCCCATAAAATCGCATGTGAGGGTTGATTCGTCTCCCAGAGCACACCTCTTCTGCCTAAGATGTAATCAAACTACCATTTCAAGGTCGCCGTGGGGTAGGATTGGGGTTATTACCTGGGAATGGGAGTGCGGCTGTAAATTTGTCAGGCAAGGGCTGAAACAAACATCTCAGTAACTGAAGTCACAGCTGCCTAGGAGGTTAATTTCAGTCTGTGTTTGCATTTAAGGCCCCAGTATCACCTTCAAGGGAAGACAAGAATAAATCCAAGAAACCTGAACTCCTGCAATTTTCACCAGGATAGATGATGTCATAGAGAATTTATTGAATTAGAAAGGTTTTTTTTTTTAGTTAGGTTTTCAGCCTTTTTTTTCCCTTTCGTTTTTTATGTTCACTTGCAATCTAAACAACAGGAAGAAAAGTGTTTAAGTCTGAAAGAAGGTCAGTCCCTGGGATTCTTCCTATGAGCCTCAAGTAAACTTTATGTATCTGAGTTTATCATCCTGAAATTGCTTGGCCCCAGACAAAAATGATAGTGGAGACCATATATCTCTTGATTAAGTTGTCAAATTCACAGGCTGATTGACCCGGTGATATGATTTCAATTATTGCTTTTGATGCTTCTGGAATTTGTGGTAGGAGATAAGGTGTCCTGCCTTAAGAGACAATTTCTATTGCTGAGGGCAGAAAACGGACATCACTGCGAGTGTGCGGATTCATATAAGCCAGTGTAGTTATTCCCGCCTCATCCCTGCGTCTCACTTGAGTTCATCTATAGGTGGTCTTCATGCCGAAGCTTCACAATTAGTAGAGATGGCTTGAATCCCAAACCCTCAAACCCTCTCTTCCTGGCCTCAGACACTGGGGTTGCTTTCCTGTGGCTCAGTTATCGCTATTTCTGAGGAAAAGATCTTGAATACTTAGAACGATTCTAGAATGAGCAAGTGATCCTACTTCTTCAGGACTATGTTATGTTGATGGGAGCTGTGGACAGAAACTGGTCAGGTGGGTCAGGGACCCCAGCACAGCGGAACTCAGAATGCCCTTGCTGGAGGTCAGAAATGGGGAAGAGAGTTTCATTTCCTGGTTTCTTATCTCTTGCCTGAAAGTTTCAAGTGAGAGTGTAACTGAAACCAAGACATCTTCTGGTTGGGCCTGTTGGACTCGTCAGATTATCTCCTTCCTCCTCATACCTCACCCCATTTTCTGGCATAATTCCTTTAAAAAGGCTTCCTGGTAGCCACTCAAAGGAACCTTGTCCACAGAGACTTACTCCTTCTCTACAGAAACTCTGCCTTCTCTCTTACTATAGCTCCTATGAATCTATAATAAACTTCTCCCTATAATGCAACCTCTGCGGTCTGTAAATCCTATTCTTTGACTTCAAAGGACAAGAATCCAAAGACCACAAGCTTAAGGATGCATTGGGAGCTGTTAGGTTTCCCAATATCCTACTCACCCCAAATCTAAGACCATCTGAGGTGAGAGGAAAGATCTTAATCAAATGCAAAGACACCCCCTAAAAAAATCTGTGCCCATGTTGCTTCCATTGAGAGACCCCATGCCAATGGAATAAGGCAGAGAACAAGAGGAGGTACCCAAGACCCCATGCCAATGGAATAAGGCAGACAGCAAGAGGAGGTACCCAATGTCCTCTTCTGGTCCTTGTATGCATGCAGATGGGTGTGGTCGGTTACACATACATGTATACACACACACATACATACAGACACACACACACACACACACTGAAGTCTTTCCCAATGTGGTCATGTTTAGTGATGGAGCCTGGAGCCTTTGAGAGCAATTAGGTTTAGATGAAATCATGTGTGCAGTGTCACCAAGATGGAATTAGTAGTCTCATAATAAGTAGTCTCATTTCTATCAAATAAGGGCATGTGAATGAACTGAAATTGAAGAGGGCCTTCACCCAGGTCCAAATTGACTTCCACCTTGATAATGGAACTTTTTTCTCTCTTTGTTCAAAAAGATACTTCCCTGTGGCCAACCGTGAGAAATAAATGTCTATTTGGTTTTTTTTTCCACCCACTCTATTGGACTGCATAAGAGCAGCCCAAAGGAGATGAGCCCATGAATCTTTGGATCTTGAGATACAAAATCTACAGAACCAAAGGACATGCTGGTCTTCGCAAGTCCCAGACTGTCCAATGTTTAAAGCTCTTCCTTGGAGTGTAGAAAGGTAACATTGATTCGACCAGAGGAAAGCTATCTGAAGCATATCTGAGTCTTTAGTTGAGCCTTCAAGAAAACAATAGCTCAGGGGTGCTACTCATTTGACACCTGTTCATGGCAAAGGAAATCTCGTGGAGAGTTATAGATCTCTCAGGCAGAAACATTGTTGGTGCAGCCCTCCAGAAACAATGTTGGGTGGGAATGGAAGGGATTGGCTCTGACTGTACCATGAAAATCACAGTGTTTACGACGCTAAGAGACTCAGCCTTTAGGGGTCTGCATTCCCTCTACCAATGAGCTGGATAAATAAATAAAGTATACCAAAAGTTCTTGGTGGTTTTAAAATTCTGAGTCTGTTTTTTTGTGATGTTTTTGGTCTTAACCAATGAAAATAAAACCCCTCCTCCCATGTTCTTTTTTTTTCCCCAAACAAGAAGAAGCTGGGTGACAATCAACTCTGAAAGAGAAATTAATTCCATTAGCATTTAAAAATCTCAATGGCAATATTTTCTGAACAATGGCTGCCATTGATGGCGTGAGTGGGCCATTGTGCCTTCTGCCAGCTGAACAGACACCACTTTATTCTTAGCAGCTGTGATCCCTAATTGGAAAGGGGACTGGTCCAAAAGTGATAAAAGGGAAATCGCATCGCAATTTGCAAAGGAGCTTGGTGGCTTTTGCTGCCCTGGTCTCGTCCCTCCCTGGAGCGACTCACTGAGGAATGCGCCCTTTGGACTGTAAAGTCCTACAATGGCTTAATTTTGCCTCTGGGGTGCTTGCCTGAAAAAGACTCCCTTTGCTCTCTCCTCTGCTAAAATGGGTAAAGGGCCTTGTCGATAGACCCCGCTGATCCTCGAAACACTGGAGTTTCACAGATACAGGCTGTTTTCCACTCCGACCTGAGTCTGAATGAGGGCATTGGTTCTGTCATCAGATGGTAGCGTTCTGGGAGGGAGGGATGAACTAGATTCACTGACTGATGTGGCCATTACTCTGATGCATGCGGCCTTTGACTGGAAGATTATTAAGCTTACGCCCATGGTCCTTGCTTTCCCCACTGGAGGCTTTGCTTAAATTTATTTTCAGCGAGGCTTTCCCTGTCCAAACACACATACTGTTGTCCCACCTCCACATCTCTTACCATATGTCTGATCTAGTTCCCATTACAGAGTGTCCCCTTCTTACACCCCATGAAAGACAATATGACACTCAATTCGGCTTACTAGTGGATTTCACATTTCTAGCAAGATGCCTGGTAAGCGGCATGTACTCCATCTGTGTTTGCAGAGTGACTGTCTGTTGAATGGCCTAGAAGAAATTACCCAATAAACATTTCAAGGATGCCGGGATGAATTTTGTAGGAAGGGGGGCCTTTGAATTCCTGCTGGCCTTTTTGATTTTTTATTCTGCCAGAGCACAGAGGTAAATTGGCCTGCCATTTGATACAATAGTTCCCCAAATCGCACATTTCTGGAGTGTTTCTTCCTGTAGAGGTGATGATTTTGCAAGGCCCAGAAAACAAGGCCTTTGGACCAGGTGTTCTGTCAGTGTTTGCCTTGTAATCATCAGACTCTCACAGAGCGTTCAGTCTTTTCTTAGTTTCTCCTGGGCAGATTGTAATTTTTCCTGAGTTCCCCTATATTCAAATATTTTATGCATTAGACTTGAGAAAGGCCAGACAATGTCACTGAAACAATTCCAAGCCTAACTGCTCCTTGTAGCCACCCAGGGATGTGACATCTGGGCATCCTCCTAGATGACAATGTCTAAAGTTTGGAGTTGGACCAACACTGGAATAATCTCAAAGTTTCTCCAGCTGACCCTATGTCAAGTTGACTGTCCTACTATGCCATCTCTTCTGCTGCCCCAAGTGAGAACCGTGGAATCAGAGGTAATATATTAACTAGATCAGATGCAGTTAATGACCACGGACTTAAAGGCACAGATATTTGTCCTTCCACAGTTCCCAGTGCTAGAAGTCAATAACTGGATAATAATATGAATGAAGGTAACATCTTCAGACCATACTGAAGTCTTCTTTCCTTAGACGTCACAAGGCTTTCATGGGATGGGAGACGGGAAAGTTTGAAGGTTGAGGTTATAATGCCATGCCTGGAGAAATTTCCCAGGAGTCAACCAGGATGACTCCAGCTTAGATTCCAAGCAATGGCTGAACTGGCTTTGTCCTCTGACCCGATTAGTGCCTGACCCAATTTTCTTTCTTTTTTTTTTTTTGAGATTTTTTTTTTATTAAATTATAAAAGTTTCCATTTCAGCCCCTCCTCCCAACACCCTCCCACTCCCCTCACTCCCTCTCCTCCTCCCTCTCCATCCCCTAGAGCAGTCAGGGTTTCCTGCCCTGTGGGAAGTTCAAGTTCCTCCCCCCTCCCTCCAGGTCCAGAAAAGGTGAGAGTCCAAACAGACTGGAGCGCCAAAATCCAGTATATGCAGAGGAAGCAAGTCCCAGTGTCATTGTCAATGGCTTTTCAAAAAGGCTCCGGGCCAGCCACATTCAGAGAATCTGGTTGGATCACGTCCTCGTTCAGTCCCAGTCCAACAGGTCTTGGTGAACTCTCATTATATCAGTTCCCTTGTATCAGTGGGTGCTCGCATCCCTCGCAGTCCTGATTCATCTTTCTGTTCCTCATTTGGACAGTGGAGTTCTCAGTTCGGTGTTCCAATATGGGTCTTCATCTGTATCGCCATCCAACGTCGGATGAAGGTTTCCTCTGCCCTTGCCTTCTTTGCTCACGTTCTCTTTCCTTCTGCCTCTTATTTGGACCTAGGGAGCTAGGTCCAGTGTTCCAACGTGGTTCTCCGCCTCCATCTCCATCCATCGCCAGATGAGGGTTCTATGGTGACATGCAAAATATTCATCAGTATGGATGTGGGCCAAGGCCGGTTCAGGCACCCTCTCCTCTGTCCAGAGAACCATCTGGGGATCTCTCCTTGGACCGGGTATCCCCTTTATAATCAAGTCTCTTGTAAACCCTAAAATGATTCCCTTAGTTGAGGTATATACTTGTCTGATCCCATATCCATCCTTCCTCCCTCCCCCCCATCCCAGTCCCCCGATCTTTCCCCAATCCTCCCCTACTCCCTTCTCTCTAACCCTCTCCCTTTCCGACAACCCTCCCACCCCCCCCCCCCCCATGCACCCGAGGTTACCTGGGACTCTTGTCTATTTCCTACCTCCTGGCGGATAGCTAAATAATCTTCATCCAGCAACTGATGGAAACAGATCTAGAGACCCAGAGCCAAACATGAGGCAGAGTTCGGGAATCTGCTGCGGAGGAGAAGCACTGTAGGTGTCAGAAGGGTCAAGGAAACCACAGGAAGGCTCAGACAGTCAAATAACCAGGGCTCGTAGCAGCTCACAGAAACTGAACAGACAACCAGGGAGCCCACGTTCGACTGGCCTGGGCACTCTACATATATGTCACAGTCATGTAGCATGATCCTCTTTATGGGACTCCTAACAGTGGGAACAGGGGCTGTCTCTGACTTTTTTTTTACTGACTTTTGGGACCCTACTTCTCATATTGGGTCACCTTACCCAGTCTTAATACATGGGAAGTACTTAGTCTTACTGCAACTTGATATGCTATGTTTTACAATGCTGTGTGAGACCTACGCTTTCCTGAATGGAGACAGAAAAGGAGGGGATCGGGGCATGGGAACAGGGAGAGGTTTTTTGGGGAGAGGCTGGGATGTAAAACAAATAGATGAATAAAAAATTAAAAAAAAATAATAATACCATGCCTGAGCAAGGGACATCCATAACCTGTGCCTAGAAGCTATATGGGGGAAGCTCTGTTCTCATATTGTTATGTGAGTGGCATCTTCCATACATGCTAGTCTTTCAATCATGTGACAGATTTACTTAGTCACCCTTTAGCCACCTTATATGGACAAGCCACTCTCCTTGATCAGGACACTGATCAGAGCGGAGTCTTCCAAATACCAAGATAGCTGGAGGTGGTGGTAGAGCCAGGACAAGAGTGGAAGTTTATCCCTGCTCCACACTGCTACAGCCTGGAGGACTTGCATTTGTGACGCACTTTAGGGGTTACAAAATGGCTTCTGTGCAATTTGATACCTCACTCTGTCATCAGATTCATCTTCTTGAGCTGTGACATAGCTAGTGTGTGGCTATGGTGGGTGTGGACATTTGCCAAGTTCTGCCCGGCCTCCAGCTCTCAGCTTTCCCATCATCGCTCTGGTGTCGCTCTGAGCTTCTGTCAGGCAGATGGTTGGAGGTCCATGGCGCGCATGGAGGAAGCCAAGCCTTGAACCCAGCATCATGGACCACCTGATCTGCCTTGGTAAGATCAACTCACTGTCAGCCTCTTTGAGAAGCTTATCGTGTTCTTCGGACCAAACAGAATAACAAAGCATGGAGTGGGAATTCACGTAGGCACAGAAATCAGGCAGGAGTAAGTGGCTTTTAAACACTGGGTGGGAAATGGGACAGTAGTAAGGAAGCAGCTTTCAGAGATAAATCACACCTGATATGGAGGCCAGACAATCCAGTCTTGGAATTAAATCACTGGCCTGGAAGTTAAGGCACTCAGGAAAAAAAAAAAACTAATTCTGAAATAGATCATGTAAAGTTTGGAAGACCTTTACACACTCGTGCACAAAACCACACACACATGCACACACACACATGTATACACACACGTATACACACACGTACCACACATACACATACACACACACGAACAATCTTCTTACTCCACTTGTCTCATGCTTATAAAATGATGTATCACATACATGAAAATATATGTGATATATGTTTAGCAAAGGATAAGAAGCAGCTGTCTATGCAACATATCAATACATTGTAAAAGACGAATCTGAAAAAATGTATGCATTTCATCTCAGGTCAAGAGAGACTTTGAAATTAATAGAAAGAATCATTTGGAAACAGGGTCTTTGGAAATGGGGTTAGCTAAGATGAGATGCAATGAAGAGTGTGAGTCCCTAATGACATGGTTGCTGTCCTACTGAAAATCACAAGTGTGGACACATACCTATCCATGGGGAGGAAGCCACATATGACTGGAGTGAGTGCTGCAGGCCTGGGAAGTGCCAGAAGTAGGAAGGAAGCCTGCAGCAGAGGGCAGCTTCCTCTCTGGTGCATGTAAGACATTCTCCTATTAGATGTATTTACATGTCACATGTATGAAGCATGGTGCTGATTTTCTTTACATAAGCATATATATTGTTCCTGAAAGGAGAAGCACAGATAATAAAATGAATATAACTTTGTTTTTGACAGAATCTCTCTATGTGGCCAGGGAACCCAGGAGTCTCCTGCATCATCTCCCAAAGTTCTAGAACTTCAGACTTGAGCCACCACATGTCATATGCTTTACTTTCTAATGGTATAAAAATACTTAAAAAAATTTTAATATATTCTCAAAAAGGAGGTGGAAGACACAAAACTTTGCTGAAACAATTAAAAGATTACTGATAACAATCTTTTCCAACAACAGCACAAACATAGTAGATAAAGAAACGATTGTAGAATGGATGTGAGCTGTAACATGGAAGCATTTTGTGTACCATATAAAGTCCATAGTTTGAGTCTGGCACTGAAATAATACTCCCAGTGTTACCTTAGCAACAGCTTGGGGATAGATTCTGAAACAGTGTATGTTGCTTCATGAACTGGCCAAATGAGTATATCTTTTATTTTGTTTTTGTGATGTGGGATTCCCCTCTGTATGCTGTGATTACCATTAAGGAATAAAGAAAACTGGCTTGGCCTGATAGGGTAGAATAGAGGTATGCTGGGAAACCTAAACTGAATGCTGGAGAAAGAAGGGCAGAATCAGAAAGATGCCATGTAGCCCCACCGGAGACAGATCCGTAACTTTACCCAGTAAGCCACAGCTACATGGCCATAGATAAATGAATAGAAATGGGTTAAATTAATATGTAAGAGTTAGCCAATAAGAAGCTAGAGCTAATGGGCCAACCAGTGATTTCATTAATACAGTTTTTGTGTGATTGTTTCGGGGCTAAGCAGCCGGGAACCAATAAGCAGCTCTCTCCTCCTACATTTTTGTTTTGTTTTGTTTTGTTTTGTTTTTCAAGACAGGGTGTCTCTGTGGCTTTGAAGCCTGTCCTGGAACTAGCTCTTGTAGACTAGGCTGGCCTTGAACTCACAGAGATCTGCATCTACCTTCCAAGTGCTGGGATTAAAGGCATGTGCCACCACCGCCTGGCCAAATGAGGATATCTTGATGAACCACTTAAGTTTGATGCTTCAGTCCTTCATTTATAGACTGGAGATACTGACAAAATACTGTTGAAGGAACTAAATTAAATGTAAACAAGACATGAAATTCAATAGAAGAGTGAAGCAAAACACAGTCTTAAGAAATATTGCTGATGGGAATCCAACTTGTGCAGCAATTATGCAAATGAGTGCACAGTTTCTTCTGAAGATGGGAATTAATCTACCTCAGACTCCAGCTATACCACTCTAGGGCATATAACCAAAGGACAATGCATCCTACCACAAAGACACTTGCTCAGCCATGCTCACTGCTTCTGTATTTATAATAACCAGAAGCTGGAAACAACCTGGATGTACCTCAACAGAAGACTAGATAAAGAAAATGTGGTACCTTTACACAACGATGTATTTCTCAACCGTTAAAAAGTGACATCATGAGATTTGCAGGCAAATGGATGGAACCAGGAAAGAAAATTATCCCGACTGAGGTATCCTAGACCCAGAGAGAAAAATACAGAAATATGGTATGTATTCACTTAAAAGTAGATATTAGCTGCTAAGCCAGTGATAAACTACAATACATAGAGCTATAGAGGTTTTGTACAGAGAAAGGGAACTAGAGGATGCATAGGTCTTGTTAGAAAAGGGAAATCAAGTAGATGGTTTTGGATGGATGATTATGGATGGATGGTTATGGATGGATGGGGTGCTGAAATGGGAGGATGAAGTTGGGAGAGGGCACAAACAAGCAGAGAGATGGCTAAAAATAAGGGCATTTGAAGGGTAGTATGGAAACCTAATACAGTAGGAACATCCTAAAATATACACCTATGTGAAGGCTATATAAATGAAATCACTAAATATTAGGGGGGAAACAGTGCCCCATTTACTCATCTTTTGTCAACAAACGAAACTTCCTTCCTATACTTAGGATTGGGTTACATGTAATTGAGTTATTGGCCAAAGGAGTCCTTTAGAAAACCCCAAACAACCCAGGCTGTTGCCAAGACAATAGGTTGCTCCCCACAAACTGATAAGCAAGACCCCATTGCTGAAGACAACACCTATACTATTCATGTAATATGGAGAAGTCCGGCAGATGCGCTCTCCCCCATAGAGCCATCACCCCTGCATTTTAGTATCTTTGGTACAGGAAAGTACTCTGCATGCTAGCACGCCAGCCACAAATCCTTTGACCCATAGTGGTGCCCTTAACTGAAAGATATGCTAGGGCACTGGTGGCACAAAGTTTGTGGGCATAACCAACCAATACATAGTTTGACTTAAGGCCCACTCTGTGAGATGGGACCCCTACCTGACATTGCCCCGGTGAGAAAGAATTAGAAAATAGATATCCCACACACCTAGGGTAAGATTAAATAATGCTAGTCTGAACAAAGAAGAGCAAAATGTAGTGATAAAATGACTCCTAATGATATTCTGCTATACTCATAGATCATTGCCTTGTTCAGCCACCATTAAAGGTGCTTCCTTCTGCAGCAGAGGAGAAGAAATACAGAGACCCACAACCAGACATTATACAGAAATAAGAGACCTCTGAAAAATTAGCCCTAAATGGATTGTCTCCATGAACTCCTTTCCCTCAGAGCTTAGGGAGCCTTCTTTCAGGAGGCTGAAAGGGTGTAAGGATCAGAGGAGATGGAAGACACTAAGAAAAAACATTCCTCTACATCAACACGAGCAAAGCTCATATGAGCTCACAGAGACTAAAGCAGCAAGCACAGAGCAGCATGGGTCTGTACCAGGTCCTCTGTGTATATATTACAGCTTCCCGTTTAGTGTTTGTTTGTTTTTGTTTTGTTTTGCTTTGTTTTTAAGACAGGGTTTCTCTGTAGCTTTGGAGCCTGTCCTGGAGCTAGCTCTTGTAGACCAGGCTGGCCTCAAACTCACAGAGATCTGCCTGCCTATGCCTCTCAAGTGCTGGGATTAAAGGTGGGAGCCACCACTGCCCAGCCAGTTTAGTGTTTGTAATCGGATTCCTGAGTGTGCAAATGAGTGGGCCTCTCATTCTTACGCCTTCTCTTGGGCTCTTTTCCTTCTTTTGGTTTTTCTTGTCTAATACCAGTGTGTTAGTTTCGTTTAATCTTGTTATTTTTTTATTGTCGTCTCTTAGAAGCCTATTCTTTTCTAATGAGAGACAGAAAGGGAGTGGATGCCGGCGGGAGGGGCGATGAGGAAGAACTGGAAAGAGTGCAGACTTCAATCAAGATGTATTATGTGAGAAAAGAATCTATTTTCGGTGAAAAGAAAAGAAATAAAAGAGAACCCCAAATATTGTATGATTGATTAATTCAAACAGAAATGACACAATGACAATGTACTTGTGCCTTCTGTGATAAAATTGAGATACTGGATGACATCTTTCGTGATAATTTATTGCAGGTGATCACATTAAAATATTTCAACATGACATAAGATAATGATGAATTTCTGGATCTAAATATTACTCAAAGTGTTCTTTGACAATTTCTATTGCTGCTGTCTCAAAAGAGGCACATTTTTCTGAATTTTAATTAATTAAATATACTAAGAATTACAATAATTCAAGAAAAATTCTTTTAGCTTGGCTTTTCTGTCAGCAGAACACCAAGTTATGTAAAAATCTTTAGCATCAGGGACATAATTAAATAAAAATGAGAAAAAATATGTACTGCAAAGTGTGTGTGTGTGTGTGCGCTGCATATGAATGAATGCATAGATCCACTCCTGTGTCATCACCAGCATAGGCCAGAGCAGGACATTTGGTGTTTTCTGCAGCCCTCTGTCGCTTTATTGCAATGAGACAGCATCTTTCACTCAACGAGAAGCTTGTAATTTGTGGGCTAGCTCTCTGGTTCTTCCTATCTCTCTCCATGTTGGGGTAACAGGTATGTGGAGCCATGCCCAGATTTTTCTGTGGGTGCTGGGATTCAAACACAGGTTGAATGCTTGCAAGAGCAAGTGCTATTTTTCCACAGACCCATCTTCCAAGCTCTAAGAAAATATTTTCATAGGAGAAATATTTGCCAATTTATTAAGTATATCCTTAGAATACATTCTAACCTTGACTACTTCTGAACTGTACAATATAACTTAGGTTAACTAAGTTTTGTTTAGCTTTCCGCTGGCTTCCAGTCTTTTACAATAAAAAGAATTGGACAATTTTTCAAAAAACTTTCAGACATGCCTTCAAATTAGGAAGATAACATTTTTCAAGGAAGGTAGAACATACTTTGCTTGTTGGCTTGAGGTTTACTCCTAAAATATACTTGCCTCCTAGCAATCTGGTTTAGGAATGATGGTGGATCAAAACTGGCTGTCCCAGAGGATGGGGAACTACACTTTTCCCAAGACCGCCTTAGCCCCTTAACCCAGCCTTCCAGGGAGGTCGGTAGGATTAGTGAGCTAGACTCTAGTTCTGCTCCACACTCCACCCGTGTTCTGGCTTCACACCTGTTTCTGGGACAGCACACCTAACAAAAGTGAATTTGGAGAGAAAGGGTATATTTACCTTAGAATGAGTTACATTGAGTTACAATGAGTCAATCACTGAGAGATTGTTAAGGCAGGACCTTGCGCATCTACAGTAGAGGGCAGAAGGAAATAGATACAGGCAGCAGACTGAGGGAAGAATGAAGCCTGTGCCCATGAATAGCCCTACAGCTCTGGTAGGTAAGGATGCTACAGCCTACTGCTTAACCATTGTTCCATCCACAAAACTCCTCCTCATCGGCTTTCTCTTCTTTTGTGGAGTTGCACCCTTCAGTTTTTACCATAATTTGAAGACAAGTATCATAAGCCCTAAAGAAATGGCTGTTTTGCCTTTTGTTGTTGTTGTTGAATATCCTGGAAACCTCCCATACCTGATCCACTCGCCAGTGACAGTTCCAGTAGTGAAGGTGCATGGTGAGATACTTTAGAAAATTTTAATCTGATCTACTTATATTTTTTTTTTAGAATTTCACACATGTATATAATGTATTTTGTTTATATCCATCCCACCCCTTCTTCCAACTTCTCCCAGATTCCCTTCACAATTCCCTACTCAATTTCATATCCTCATCATTATTTTGCTATTTATTTTGTGACCTATTATAGTCAAATAGCTCTGCCCATATGTGTATGGATGTAGGCCATCCATTGAAGCATGGGCAACCTTCAGATTACATCTCCGAAGAAACCTGAATCTCTCTCCACCAGGTACGATCAATTGTCATGTGCTATCAGCTAGGGGCGAGGCTTGGTAATGCCCTTCTTCTTTCATGTTGGGATACTTACTGGCTTCGTCTTATGAGGCATTCATAGCTTCTTTGATAACAGTCATATCCAGAAATACTCTTTTGCTCACTCCTTCCCAACCTCTGGCTCTTGCATTCTTTCTGCTCCCTATTTCTCAATGTTTCCTAAGCCTTGGGTTCTCCTCTCTCTTTCTCTCTCTTTCTCTCTCTCTCTCTCTCTCTCTCTCTCTCTCTCTCTCTCTCTCTCTCTCTCTCTCTCTCTGATATACATGTCCAGTTAGAGCTGAGCATCTCTAGTCAGCTATCCTTTATACTTTGAATAATTGTGAGTCTCTGTGTTAACCACTGTCCACTGCAATAGTACACTTTTCCCATGAGACGTGAGAATTGCACTTATTTATGGGTATAAGGATAAGCTTTCAGATTAGAAGACAGTTTGAAGGTATGCCCATTTAGCAAATTAGCAGTAATAGATTCTCCCGTAGGCTGCAGAACCTCCCTTGTCGTGGGCGATTGGTCAGGTTTTCAGGATCACATATGAGTTTCAGCCTGTGGAGTGGATCTTCAATCCAGTCCAAAGGGTTTCTTCTTTTTTAAAGAATTGCATTCTTAAAAGAACCAAGAAGGCCCATATGGATCGCCTTTCATTCTGGGTGGAGCTATAATATTTTGCAATAAGGAACAGCCTCCCAGTCATGTATCCTAAATGAAGGCCAAGCTCAAGTCAGACGGCCAGAGCCGTCCTGAACCAGTTGTTAGCGGAGAGAGGCACTGATGGACCAGTCCACTTGAAAGACTCCTGGCTCAGGTTTCCCAAGAGCAGCTGCTGGCATTCGGGCATCTGAAACCTTTGAATAGAGCTTGTGAGATCATCTGTCAGACTTACAAGCGAAGCTCTGCAGCTCTTATTTGGGGGATAAAAGAGCATTGGGAGGGAAAGTCTAGAAAGAACAAGACATGACAGAATCATGACAAAAAGAAAGGCAGATATCTGTGGTCCTTGGTGGCAGGAAGAGGAACACGTTTTATTAAACAAAGGGAACCGCCTCAAATTAGTATGCATTCAGACAAGTATTTATTGGAGGAAAAACTGCAACAATGCCTGACTCAAATGAAGGTCAGGAACTCTCCGGAGTGTGAGTTGTATGAAAGAAGAGATTTTCTCCCTGCTCTTGCCAGGGCTGGAAAGATCACCAAGAATCCAGAAACTACTTCCTAAATATTATGGAATTAGAGCAAAGAGTGAAAGACATAGATGCCCATGAGTGTAAACATGAGAGTGCTCTCTCTCTCACACACACGCACACACACACAATACACACACACACACACACACACACACACACACACTAAAACTCACTGGGATTTCCTTAGTACCCTAGTAGTCATATGACTCAAATTGAAAGAGCTTACAGATTAGAAATAGCCATGCAAGTAATGCTTTCAATTCTCAACCAAAACTAAAAAAACAAAAAGTAAAATAAAATAAAATAAAATAAAACTCTTTTCTTATTTATTTTACGTGTATGGGTGTCCTGCCTGTAAATATGTATGTGCATAGTATACCTATATGGTACCTGCAGATGCCTGAAGAGGGCATCAGAACCCCTGAAACTGGAGTTCAAACGGTTGTGAGCCAACATGGGTGTGCTGGGAATTGAACTCTGGTCCTCTGGGAGAACAGCTGGTGCTCTCAGCTCTCTAGCCCAACCTATTCTAAACTGCCTAGTAACAATTACTTTGTTCAGTTGTATGTGAGTGAATTCAAGATGCCTAAGTGAGTTATAAGTATTAAATAATATATAGTATGTAATGATCTAGTCCTTTCTGTATTTTCCTGGAGTTGTGGGGAGATTGGCTGTGATAGAAAACCACATAAAAACAACTTCTTGCTCCTCCATATTAAAAACAGAGCGAAGTAAATAACATGTCCTTTCAGTCTCCCAAAACAGAGGACACCCAGTTGACCCACAGCTTATGAATTGAGAGCATGCTTATGTTAGTCCTCCAACATGTTCTACATTAGGGGTCCAATTCTGTGATGTTACATTTTAATTTAAGATTTTTTCTCATCTAAAAAGATGCAAATAATTTCTGAATAGTGTAAAATTTAACTGCAGAATCTAAATTACTAGTCTTAGATCTAACCTAGAGAAAACAATTTAAAAAGTGACTTGCCAAGGTAAAAATTTATTTCTGATTAAGAGAGTATGCACTCACAAAGTCAGAGCAACAAGGACCTCATCTAACCCAGACATTTACTTTTTAAATTATGTTGTAATTGAGATAGAATTGCAATTATAAATAAATAAATTTAATAAAAAAGATGGAATTATGTAATATAACTTTATCTTCTCTTTCTTCCATCCAACCCCTTCCATACCCTACTCTCAAGTTCGTAACCTCTTCTTCTTTGGTTATTATTGTTACATACACACACACACACATAAATGAATGCATATGTACACAAATATATAAATACAACCTTCTACATCCAGTTTTATGTTTGTGTATATCTAGTTTCAGGACTGACCACTCTGCAGTAGACAAAAAAAGGGGGGTTCATCTCAGGGAGAGGCACATTTTCCTTCTCCTGGCAGTCATTAACTGCCTGTCTTTCTTTATCTAAAGTTAGGATCAAACAAAAACTTTCCCTTTCTGTATTAATATATCTATATATATATTGCTGTTGTTCTGGTCTTGCTTATACAGTTATTTCTAGGAAGGCTTAATTCACAGCAGACTTCCTGATATTCTGGCTTACAATTTTTCTATTCATGTTATGCCTAGAAATTATTTTGCTTTACTGATATTTTGTGGGTTTTGTGGTTTTTTTTTTTTGGCAAGATCTCTCTCCATAGCCCTGGCTGGCCTGGAACTCACTTTGTATGCCTAGCTGGCCTTGCACCAACAGAGCTCCGCCTGTCTCTGTCTCCTAAGTGTTGGGATCAAAGGCGTTCATCCCCATATCTAGACCACCTAGAAATTATAAATGAATGCTCTTTCTTGAATATCTATACATTCTCAGCTTCTTGGATGCTCTTTAATAAGGGTTTATGAGTGTTCTCTTTTAAATCCCTTCTATATTCCCTGTTACTTTTTAGTTTAAAAATTTCATTAATTAATTGTGCAGGGTGGTCGTGTATGCCCTACAAGAGTGTGGAGGTCAAAGGACAACCTTCAGCTGTTGAGACAGGGTCTCCTCTGTTTTCCTGGCCATACTACATACTCTAGGATAGCTGGCTCTTGAGCTAACGGTTACTTCTCCTGGCCCTAATCTTTTCATATCTGTTCTTGGGAGTGAATTCAAATTGCCAGGCTTGCGTGGCAAATGCTTTTACCCTCTGAGCCCTCTCCCTGGTCCTGGGTGATGTTTTTAAATTAAAAACAATATCACCATACTTTGCTAGTAATTGGAGATCGACACAATACTAGTAACGCTTGGAGCACAGCAGGCACCCAACAAAGGTTTGTTGAAATAGCGAGTCTGTGAGCAGACTTAAATGTGAAGTATAGAGATTGGGTGAGAAGCGAGTCCTGTTCCTTTTGACCCCTTGACCTTTTGACTCTAAAATGCTCAATACTAACTTCAGACCTGATCATTCTGTTTCACATCCACTGCCCAGATCTTTTATTCTGTCTTACGCTTTACGTTGGTGTGAGGGGCTTTGGGGGAAAGTTTTGGCAGCAGGATACAAGCTGTTCCAGTCTTTAATATATAGCTTGGACGCCATTCTTCTGCTTAGCTGATGTTAGGTCAGTCAAGACACCAGTAGCTGGGATTCTGTTTTCTCTTCCTAATATCTACCACCTGGGGTGTGGCCTGACCTTTTCTCTACTTTAATGTATTTTCCTTTTGTTTCTCCTTGTTCCACGTTCCCATCTCAGGAGGACTCCTGCCTTCATTCTTGATGATCCCTACTTCCTACATTTGATAACCATTTTTTTTTTTTTACTCAGTATCCTCACATTTCTTAATGGACAAAAATATTTTTGATCTTTATGTTTATATTTTTTAAAAAATTTCTAAGTGATTTGCATTCCATTCCAGGTAGCAAGACTCTGGAAAAAAAAGACATTTTCTCATCAATGAACGAGCTTATGCCCCTTTTCTCTGTGAATAGAAATCTCAGGAAAAACCGTTCAGACCCAGTGCATTGGGTGATGGATCAAGAAGCTACAAAACACGTTGCTGTTGCTTCTGCATTGCTCTCCTCCGCCTGTGATTCTCAGCTTCAAAAGTGATTTTGTGGTTGTCAGATGAGTGCTCCTTCTCCAGTTTTAAGTGTATAATGTAGTAGAGTGACTGGCAAAGCTGAAAGGGCAAAGCGCACAGACAGTTTAGCTTTTAAAGGGCATTACCGCCCAGCAACTTGTAGTGACACCTTCCAAGTCCTAGAGTCTTGGAAGACTCTAAACACATACAGCTTTAGTTCCAGGGCAGAACTGGACGCTACCTGATTCCCCTGAATTAAGCCAGTTTCTCTTAATAAGGAAAAGGAAAAGTGTAAGGTAGGGATGTAGAAATGTCCACTGCACACTTTTGTTTCTATTTTGATGCATTTGGTTTGGACCCTCATGTATTTCTCAACATCTGTGGTCACTCAACAAAGAGATAAATATTTATATGCCATTATTTAAAGTCAAATGGTGCTAGAGCATTGGAAGAAATAAATCAGGGGATGGAGAGCCTCCTGTCTGCCAGGTGTATTAGACACACTAGAACTGAAGCTTAATCCTGTGGTTTAACTGACTGGAACACCTCGTGCAAGTTTGTCTTAGCGTGCTCTCTAAAGCAAAGATAAAAGAATGTCATTTTATAAAGTGAGCTCTTTGGAAAACAGACACCGTGACAGTCACATGTTAATATTCCTAGACATTCCAATGTCCAGAAGGAAGGTCTGAGATGAAATGAAGGAAATAAGACTTTTCAATGAGTTTTTTAAAAAGTAATGCTATATTTATAATGCATTTTGGAATACTGAGATAATTTCCATTCTATCAGTGTTACAATGTTTTCTATGTAATAAAATTATAGCATAACTTTACTGTTCAAAGTTCCTACTGACAGAAAAAAAGAATGGAAGAAAGAAAGGAAGAAAGAAGGAAAGAAGGAGAGAGAGAAAGAAAGAAACAAAGAAAGAAAGGAAAAAATCAGAAAAGAAAACTGAAAACTAACAAACTGGCTCTTTGTTAGTTCCCACTACTTAAAAATGTCCCTGTTCATTTGATCTTTGAGACTTTTTTCTCACATAGTATTAATAGATAAAGATGAGATTTTTTTAAATGTAAAAGACTCATGTAGCTTCCAGAAAATATGTCTAAGACTTGCTATCTTTAAATGAAATGACTCTTTTCAAAGCTATTGTACATGCAAGTCCTTTCATTTTATAAAAGTTAGCTCACTTTTAGGAGCACTCAGGACAAGGAGAGCAACATTTCCTTCTCACTAAAAAAAAAGAAACACAACTATGTGGTTGCAATAGCTACTTTTCTGTTGTAATAAAACACCAAGACCGGAGCAACCAAAAAAGAAAGTGTTTATTTTGGCTTATAGTTACAGA
The DNA here is from genome assembly GCF_982192425.1 of Myodes glareolus. Lineage (NCBI taxonomy): Eukaryota > Metazoa > Chordata > Mammalia > Rodentia > Cricetidae > Myodes > Myodes glareolus. Next base: position 19,405,578 of record NC_142044.1, read on the forward strand.
GGGACAAGAATCCATGATGGAAGAGTGGAGGCATGGTGGGCAGCATCAGACATTACACATGGTGGCTGGAACAGTGAGTTGAGAGCTCACATTTTGAACATCAAGCATGAAGCAGAGAGCAACTGGAAGTGGTGCGCATCTTTAAACTCTCCAAGTTTGCCTATGGGAGCAAACTACCACCAGCAAGGCTGCACCTCCTAAGTCTTCCCAAATACAGCTACCGATTGACTACCACGATAGTCTATGTCAAACGTCTGTGTATTATAAACTAAGGACAGTGCATGAATTATTAGGTTTTCACAGCTATCTTTAGGATGAATTTATCTGCTAGCTCTTTTTGGTCTATTGTCTTTCTTTGGTCAGTGTTCACCCCCAGTGTTTCACCCCCAGAATTGAAGCTATCCGCTAGATACACTGGAAAGGCAGTACATCCAACATCGCACTGTTAAAACAGAAAATCCCCTGGTCAGTGAGTGAAAACAGACCTGCCTCTTTCATCCTGCACCAAAATGCATCTAAAAAAACTTAATTCAACACCAAAAATGTTGAAATCACTAGAGGAAAACAGGGAATATGCATAAAGAAATAAATATTGGCAGCACTTTTTGGATGGGACTCTACTAGCACAAGAAATAGCCCAAAGAATTAACAATGAAGATTTCTGCACAGCACAGGAAGCAATCAGCAGAACAAACAGACATCTTACACAATCAGAGAATTGATGATAACGGTACTTCAGAAAGTGCTTTAATATCTGGGCTATATAAAGAACTGCAAAAATAAATATACAGAAGATCTTCTAATCAACCAATGGGCTAATGAAATAAACATATATTTTTTTTTCAAGCAAGCAAACAAACAAACCATAATAAGACAAAATGAACAGATAAAAGATCAAAGACTCTCTCTCTCTCTCTCTCTTTCTCTCTCTCTCTCTCTCTCTCTCACACACACACACGAGAGAGAGAGAGAGAGAGAGAGAGAGAGAGAGAGAGAGAGAGAAAGACAGAGAGAGAGAGAGAGAGAGAGAGAGAGAGAGAGAGAGAGAGCCCACTAAGATACAAAATTGGAAGCCATAATATGTAAGTAAAAAGACTCCAGATGGGGTAGGCAGTGGTGGTGCATGCTTTTACTCCTAGTCTTGAGAGGCAGAGGCAGGCGAATCTCTGTGAGTTCAAGGCCAGCCTGGTCTATAGTGCGAGTGCCAGGACAGGCTCCAAAGCTATACAGAGAAACCCTGTTTCAGGAAAACCAAGAAAAAAAAAAGACTTTTAGACAGTGGTGAAACTTCAACTATCTGAGGGGCCTCTGGCAGTAAGACCAGGATCTATCCCTGGTGCATAAGCTAGCTTGTTGGAGTCCATTTCTTATGGGAGGATGCCATGCTTAACCTTAAGCAAGGGCTGCTTAAGGTCCTGCCCCGACTTAATGTGCCAGACTTTGTTGACTCCCTTTGGGAGCCCTTACCTGTGCAGAGGGGTGGATAGGGAGTGAGCTGGGAGTGGAAGGGGGCAAGGAGGAGCAGGAGGAGGGGTGGGAGGGAGAACTGTGGTTGTAATATAAAATGAAATTTTAAAAAAAAATAAAAAAACTTCAGATGATTTTCAAAATAAGAAGCACAGTAAGTACTTTTAGAAGGCTTGACCACCCTTAGCCATCAGAGAAATTAAAATTAAAACTGCTTTGTATTCTCTTCACTCCAGTCTGTGTGGCTATCATCAAGAAAAGAGATACTAACAAATTTTGGCAAAGATATGGCAATGAAGAACCATTATTCACTGCTGGTGGGAGTATAATCTCGTATAGTCATTATGGGAATTGAAATGGAGGTTTGTCAGAAAATTAAAAATAGAATTATTCATTTATAACACCCTTGAGATGAATCCAAAGACTCTATGTCCTACTGCAGAGATACCCACATGCCCATGCTCATGGCTCTGTTACTCACAATAGCAAGGAAATAGAACTGTGTAAACGGCCACCAACTGATCCATGAATAGATGATAAGCATGTGGTGTAGACAAACAATGACATGTTATTCCATGTGTAAAGAAAAATGTCATAATGAAATTCCTAGATGAATGCAATGGAATTAGCAAGAATTATATTAAGGGAAGTCACTGAGACTCAGAAAGAAAATTGTTGCTTATTCTCTGTCATTCTCAGAGCCTGCTTTGTAATGTTTATATTTACATGTGTAAATGTGAGTCTAGGTGGTAATCTGAGAAAAGAGAGAATGGAGGGGAAATAGAGTCGCCGAGGTGGGAATTGATGACAGGTGACAAGAGCGAGGCTGGGATCTCTGGGTGAAAGGGCACCAGGTAAGGCCATAGGGATGGAAGGGAAGAGGTGAGACAGAGAGTCAACAAAACAACTTTTGCTCGAAAAAGATTTAAATGGAATGCTGTGCTCTTTTTATATTTAAAACCAGCATCAACCTGATTAGGGCATGAGTAAAAAATAAATAAAAAAATCTACACTGTTGACCATAGCTTTTCATAGTCCTGTGATTCAAAATGAGAAACTTATTAAATCATTTGAAAATGTATGTTCTTGTCATCATTAAGGAATGATGGGAGTGGACCGAGGAAGAGCTGGTGGAGCCAGCTGTCTGAAAGGGGAATCTCATGTGCTCCCCCTCCCTGAGGCGGCCGAATGAAAGATACAGTGAATTAGCTCTCTCTACCGCAACAGGTGACAATGTCCTGTCCAACACAGTTGCTGAGAACACGCAATCAGTAAGAATACAGCGGAGTCAGAGGGAGTCAGAGCCAGAGCCAAAAAAGTTCAGAGTATGTTTTTTTTTTTTTTTTCCTCACAAAGTAATCTGGTAACACTAAATTTCGTTTGCCTCTTAGTGCTGTGGCAATGTGTCCCCCATTCACCCGTGGCTACTTGTTTTAAGGGTGCTAGCTTTAGTTAGGACCACCTAAAGGACCCAAAATATTTGACAGTGAGGGTAAAATCCATGTACTCCTCTGTATTTTCCTAGAGAAATGGCTTGAGCCGGAAGATAGTAGCTGGTCAAATATTGAAAGTTGATGAGAAAGGGATGGGTTGATTTGGAGCTATTGGTAGCCACCAACAAGACTGTGAGGGCCCCAGTAGATAGTAAGCATTGTAAGTGTGCGTGTGTATGTGTGTGTGGTTTGTGTGTATGTGGGGGGGGGGGTTCACTTTGAACTTGGTTCACTCACTTTCCTGTATCTCAAGAACTTAGAATTTAGACCTGGAATTTTGAAACACGTATTTTTCAGTTGAATATCAGCCAGCTCCATGCACCTTAGAATAAACAGCAAAGGGGAAACACGTGACTGTTGACACTGTGTGGTCCGTAACATATGATGACTTCTTCAAGTCTGTGACCACAAATCTGGCGTAATAGTAGTTTAAGAGATTTTTTTTCCAATGCTGAAGTGGTCAGTGGGAAGGTCTTCTTGTGTATATTCAAATATTAGTACCAACCCTGGATTATGGTGAGTGTTGAAATACCAGAATTTTGGCTACATTTTAGAGAGTAAATATTTCCCTTTCATCTTTATCTCCAAGTAGATCACCTGTTTATGAGTAAGAACATTTTGAGTCATCCCTTCCTTATTCAGATACTCCTACACTTTAATAAGTCACACATCCGGCTGATTGTTGATAGGACTTAAACAAGTGTGTATTCTTTTTATTTAGAAAACCACAATCTCATCACAAAACATGTTTTTAGGGAAAAAAACTCATCTTTTTGTATAATTCAAATGATGATCATTGGTCACAGTTAAAATGTGAATGTTTTTCATTCCAGTCTCTCTTTAATAGCAAATTACTTATTTAGTACATAGTTATCAACGGACGATTTTGTTTAGGACCTAGAAGGAGATATTAGTGATTCATGTTAATGAGTAAGAAGAAAGTAAAAGCAGGGAAGAAATGAAAACAGAGGGATCAAAACCATTCTAATAAAAGGTTCAGATTCTTCCATCAAACCTTTTCATAATCAGCCCCCTATTTTAGGTTCTGTCACCTTTATTTTCAGAAGGGAATTACGGGTGTACTGTGATTTGTTCAACAGTTCTCACGTGACTTTCCTAAGATTTAGTAAAGCATTAGTTACACCATCCTCGCCCATCACTAATACTGTTAAAGCTACAGATGAGGTGTTTGAACTCCCCCACTAATGTGCTTTTCATTACACACTAGAAATTTGGTGGGATCAAAAACACTCTTCTTTAAACTCTGGATACACTTGTGTTACTCATCTTACATGATGTCTGGCCTTAAACGCATAGTCCAAATCTTAAGAGTCTTGCTTGGACCCAAGTCCTGATAGTCTCATAAAAGCTAAGTTACCTTTTTTCTGTTGTGCTTGTGGTATAATAAGCCTTTGAAGCTATGGAAGGAAGAGGCTTTGCTTGCATTTTCTTTCCATGATTTCCAGTTGTGTGATCCTAGGCTGATGATCAGTGAAAAGAAAATGTTGGTGTTTCTTAATTCATGGCATCATTTCAAGAAGCTTGAAAATGATAAATGGGTAGCACTTTGCATTGTTAGGAAGCAACCGATAAGATATTCATCACAGACAAATCAGATGTCTGAATGAATTCCTCTACAGTTCTAGGAGAAACCATGCTTACCATGGAGAAGATGTGGGCACCTGGAGGGAACACAGAGGAGCAGTAAAGTGTCTTGGGGGATTCTGCAAGGTGGGGGCCTCAGCATGTGGCTTCACATTTAACCTTGGAAACAAGAAAAGATGGAGAGACAAGAGTCTGGTTGAAAAGAGGATGGAGGGAAGCCAAAGTTGTTGCTTTCCAAAGACCTGTAGACAACCACCAGAGTCACCAAAAATGTATTTGAACTTCCAGCACCCAAAACATCTGTTGACTAATTAATATGTACCGTGAAGCCATCTAATTGGAACATAACAACTGTGTGAGGAGACTTCTAACAACTGGTTATTAAATGAACCCATGAATTGTAGTGACAGCTTGAATACACTATATGATCAAGTTCGAAATCACATTTTCTCTTCTTTTGATCCCCAATTTTCCCTTCGGTTTGAACTGGCCTGAAAACAAGAATCAAATACTTAAAGTTGATGAAAGGCTGGTGGGTTGATGTGGAGCTCCAATAAGATTGTAACGGCTTTAAATTAAGCTGATGTTATTTAGTCCTGGAATTTAAACTCAGGTTTTCCTGATTCTATTTTCTTTTTTGCTGTAAGCCTTTTCACTTTCTACTTCTATGTGTAGCCTTGGAGGGGACCTAATATATGTAAATCTTGATTACACAGCATAGGTAGCAATACTAAATAAAGGAAGCAATAGGGACCATATTCAGACAGAACCATAGCTTAGTTATTTCTCCTCCTAAGAACGAGGCATGTGCACAAATGAATTCTCAGGAAACTGAAGTTTTTCTCTGTATATTTTAGTACTGATTTCATCTGTGCCATCTCTTCTCACCTAACGCCATTTCTACATACCTTTAACATAATTCTGAACATAATTTTAATCTTTGTTTGAAAACTGGAACATCAAAACTTTGCTGGCAATGTCCTTTTGGATCTTTCTCTCATTCTCTTTGTCTCTCTCTCCCTTGCTCTCTCTCCCTCCTCTCCTCTGACAGAATCTCCTTGTATAGTTCAGATTGACTGGTACCTGACTTGCTATGTGAGCTAGGTTGACCTAGAACTCAGGATCATACTGTCTCCATCTCTTGGGTGCTGTAATCATGGGAATGCATCCCTGGGCCTGGCCCCTGCTTCTCTGCATCTTTACCTCCTCTCTCGGATTATAACCATCAATCCAGGCCTATGGATTTCCCGCTTACACTTTTCCTTTTTTCTTTCTTCTCCTTTCTCACTTTGATGATCCTCTGTAGCTTGCTGATGCTAACATTCCTAACCTACAATCAGATAGCGAATGAGTATAAAGTATGACCAATACCTTTTATGCACAAAATGACAGGTAGTTGTTAGTGAGGGTGCCATTTACTATTATTTTGTCCAATGCTATCATATATTTAAGGTGTGTACTAGTGCAACGAAACAGGCTTGTTTAAGGACAGAGTCATCTCCAAGTGAGAAACATTATAACTCATCAAGGAAGGCAATCTGTAAAGACAGGTGGAGATCATAAAAGTGGATGGGAAGAACTGGAGCCAGCCTCGGCACAAATTAGATGGAGGCATATTTTAGAGGCTGGGAAGATATGGAGACTAGTCAGAGCCAAAGCCCAAGAGATATCAGGAGGAAATACCGGAAAGGAAAAAAAATGAACTGCTTCAGATGTACCCATGACAGCTTGGTGTTCTAGCTAGTCTTCAGATTACCACTATGTAATTTCTATGCCATGGATCTGTCCTTTCCTACCCAAGCCCAGGTTTTCTTCTCTCTCCCCTTCACTGTCTCCTCTGAGTGCTATTAGTGTTGATTGGAAGGTTGGTACACTGAATGGCTAGTAGGAGCTGAGAGAGGAATGAGCTCAGAATAGTCATCTCTCTGGGTAACTGCAGGATGTTGAATCCCTCTTCCTAAAGGACCATCACTTGCCAGGGACCTCTCAAGAGCATGGTTCTGGTAGCTGCTTCCTCCCCTACTTCTTCAGAACTCTAGTCACATAGTTGGCTCTTCTAATCCCTGCCAAAACGCTATGAACCGTCTTTGTATTAAATCCTCTTCAATTATTAATCAGGACCCTGCTGCTATTTTAGCTGGTCCAGCCACTATGTTTTATTTTCTCTTTTGGTAATGGAATAGAAGTTAGTTTTCTGATGCAGAATTGAAGAAATAAGTAATTCTCCAAACATCTCCAAAATACAACCACCTGATTTTGAACTGTTTTGCCTTTAAAAAAATGAAACAAAATATTTCTAGAATCTTTATAGGTTATTGGGTCTTGAGTGTTCTCTTGAACACAAAACTGAATAGAGATGAAAACAAGATTACATTTTCTTTTTGATTTTTTGTTTAGTTTTGTTTTTAATTGCTTCATTATTTTGATTTTCTGAGATAGGATTTCTCTGTCTTGCTTTGGAGCCTGTCTTGGAACTAGTTTTTATAGACCAGGCTGGCCTCGAACTCACAGAGATCAACCTGCCTCTGCCTCCCTAATACTGAGATTAAAAATATGTGCCACAAACGCCTGGCTGGAAAAGACTACATTTTATGCTGCCCTTTGACCATAAGATTCAAATTGATAGGGTCATGACATTTTAAGACTTTTATTTGTATTGGTTTTCACATTGTGATTATTGGATGCCCAGCACTTCCAGTTAGAAGCTTCTGGGTTTGGGATACCCTCATTGGCTTCTTCAAGAACCAATATAGTTTAATTACTTTTGTTTTTGTTTATATCCAGTGGACAGAAATCATAAGAACCAAAGTCTTTAGGTTTCTCTTGTGCATTAAAATTTTTGTCATTTTGAAATATATGTGAGAGAAACAGTTTGTGAAATACAGGTTAATTTTGATTTGCGATTTTAGAGGTTTTGGCCCCTGCTGGCGAGCCATGGTTCCTGGACAGCGAGGCAGAGAATGACAGTGGCAGGATGGTGTGAATGGCTTGCGATGCTCACCTGTGACACAGGGAAGCAGAGAGCGGTAGGAAGGGGGAAGGTGTGCCTTTCCAGGTCACTTGTGAGAGCTAATTGTCGCTGTCAACTTGACGGCATTGTGAACCCCTAGGAGACGATGCTTCCTATGACTGGTAGGTGTTTCCAGAGAGGAAAGACTAATGGAAGCTGGAAATCAGGAACGTGGGATACAGCCTGGGATGACTACAAAGGGGAAAGGAGATTATGAACCGGACACCAGCCTTAATCTCTTTCTGCTTCCTGAGTGCAGAAGTATGCTGGCTAGATTCTTCATGGTTTTGCTTTCCTATCTAGAGACACTATTTATTACTATACTCCAGAAGAATCTCCTCTTTCTGTTAGTTTCCTGCTCTCTCTATTTTTTTTTTAGCATTTTTCTACACTAACAAAAAATTAACAATTTTACCCTGCTGATTCCTACCTCCTGAGGTCTCTACGATCTTCCAAGAGAGGGCTACCAGCTGGAGAACATGCCTGCCATACAGGATCCTATAGGGAATATTCCACATTCAATGTATAATACATTTGTTTTTCCATTAAAATAAAGCTAGAATTAGACCCACAGAATTACTGGGGCTACCAATGAGTTTTCATATATTCAAACTCTGGTGTTTAGTTAAGCATCTACTTCTTTAAGATTTTCATTCCTAATGAGTATAGTCAGGGAGGAAAATAAAATCTGGTTGAGGGCCCCAAAGCTTTTATAATTTGATCCCTGGTTTAGTTGTGTTTGGCTAACAACCAATAGTGTTTTTTTTGTTTCTTTCTTTTTTTTTTTTTAACGTGTGGCTTTGTTGTGAAAAACAACTGGAAGCCAGAGGAAACAGCTGTAAGCTTTACGCTAAATCCTGTAAATCCTGGCATGGCAAGCATGTGCTTTGTGTAGGACGATGTAGCAGTGACCTCTCTGGCTCACATTAACACAGATGATCAAAAGACTTATTCATGAACGGTGTCTTTTACACACTTACCAGCAGTGAAGCAGCTGGTTCTGATGACTTTCAATCCCTTGAACAGCACTCTGGTCTGTTCTTAGAGCTTGCTAGGCACAGCTTAAGTTGGAAAATGTGCTTGAGTAGTGTGTCTGTGGCAGTAATGTTTGAAAACATTTGATCTAAGTAAAGCATCTCTATATAGATATGTATACTTAGTTTATGTGAATACACAAATATGGCACAAGCATACCAATTCATTTAATGATGCAATTTTAGTTGCTAAGGAATTGGACATAACAAGCCAATGACTCTCAATTTTGGCTGCCTAAGACAAGTACAAAGAGCCTTTTCACACGATCACTGTCAAATGACTACCCAGATCATTCAAATCAGTAATTCTGGAATTAGGACTCCAAGTTTCAAGTTCTGTCTAAGTTTTAAAAAAATTGTTATAGATTAGATATTTCTGAGATGTCTTTGAGATTCCCTGGCTTCTTAAAAGAAAAAGATTCATAAATTTTTAACTTCGTGTAAGGTTATATTTGCTTCTGGTATGATGGGATAGATGTGATGGGATTTTCCCACTCAGTAAACAATTAGAAAATTCTTTGAAAATTGTGTGGTGGTGGTCTCTGCACACTAAACAGTAGACCGTGAAGGAGTTCCATCTCCACACTAAGGGAAGCTAGGGAAATGAACCTCAAATCTTCTGGATGCACTTTGTGAAAGACAGTGCAGGGAGAGGCAGTATGAACCAGAGCACAGAAGGGAACATGGCTGGAATTTTAGTGGGAGACATTTGTATTCTGAGAGGTAAGGCACTAGAAGAGAGGAGGCACCTGGAGAAAGAACTCTGGAAATTGCATAAGACCTTTTTGAGTGTTGAAGCTGGGCCAACAAGAACCAAAGAAAAACAATCTGAAGAGTACCCAGAGTCCGCACAGGTTAGGAAGGTATGAGAGTTCTGGTCAACCACAGTGAAGAGTTTTTGCTGAAGCTCTGAGAAGTTCAATGTAGACACTAGGTAGTCAGACCCCACAAGAAAAACAAACTCGGTCTGGAGTCAAGGATGTGCTCAACCTGCCCCAGCAAATCTGGTAAGAACAACTTTGAAAAGCTCACTTGTATGTACAAGTGACTTCAGTGTCTGCCACGATTCCACACAAAGTCTTACAGAAAAAAAATGTGTTTAACCAACACAATTTCCAGGATCAAGTTAAAAAAACAAAACAAAGTGGAAAGCAGTAACAAACAAGCAACAACAGCAAACAAACAAAACCTATAGAGAAATAGAAAATTTGAAGTAAACAAAATGACAAAATTGTCACTAAAAACAGACCCCAGTTGGAAAACAGGTATCTTGAAACAGATTATAAACATCTTGAAGACTTAAATAATAAAAGCCTAATGAAAGGAGTGAAGGATTTAAAATAAAACTGTAGATGAAAGATAAATTTTTCACTGCAGGAGACTGACAACTGATTAGCACAAGGATAGAAAGTGAGTATAAAATCACTGCAATTGAAATGATGCAACTGAAGAGAGAAAGGGTTGAGCATGAATTTAGAGCCCCAGGGACAACATAAGGCATTCACTTCTGTGTAGTTTGAGAGTTTTGATAAGTAGAGAGAGAATGGAGAGTAAAATCAATGAAAGAAATGATGTAAGTTTGATGAAAGCTACAAATCTTCATATCCAAGATGTTGAATAGAACCCCAACCAACATGGACACAAAGAAAACCTTACCTAGTCAAGTAATAAAATTCACAACAAACAGCAAATATTTTAAGTAAAATCTTTAAAAAAATACAGATAAGAAAGAAAGAAGGAAAACAGAAAGAGAAAGGAAGGAAGGGAGGGAGGGAGGGAAGAAGGGAGGGAGGAAGGAAGTCCACAAACAAACAAAAGAAGGGGCTGGAGAGATGGCTCAACACTTAAGAACACTGTTGCTTCTGTAGACGACCAAGGTTTGGTTTTCAATACCTTCATAGTGGTTGAAAAATATCCAGTTCCAGGGGCTCAGATGCCTTCTTCTGCCCTTCACAATTACAGAGCACCTAAATGGTATACATAATAATAATAATAATAATAATAATAATAATAATAATAGTAATAATAATAATAACAATAACAACACATATACACATACATACACACATACATGCAGGCAAAGCACACATATAGAAAGTAGACTCAGTGGTTAAGAGCACTGACTTCTCTTCCAGTGACCTGGGGTTCAATTCCCAGAACCCACATGGCAGCTAACAACTGTCTGAAACTCCAAGATCTTACACCCTCACACAGCCATATTTGTAAACAAAACAACAATGTATATAAAATAAGAATACATAAAATATAAAAAACAAATAAAAACAAAATCAAAATAAAGACACATGAATACAGACTAAAAGGCAGGCATTTACAGACTTCTCACTGAGGACAGTGCAGATAGGAAGACAGCTGAGTTCTTAGCCATCTTCTAAGAGCTGAATGAGAAAACACGACTGTCCTGGAATTCTATATTCAGTGACAACAACTATGGGCTAGAATTTTCGGGCTTTGATGACAGTACAAAGTCATATTTTTCATACTTTAAATGTTTCCCACAAACAATGTACCCAGTCCGCTGTACCTCAGTATACCATTGTCACCATTCCACACTTGGCATATTGCCACCTCTCTGTTTTCATTTTGTGTATTTAAAATGAATGCTGTAATTATATGTAGCAAATACTTTTTATAGACCTTCATCAGGCAGGAAATTCTCAATGCCTTCCATGTTTCTGTGCATTTGATTTTGACCACAACATTGGAAGTAAGGAAATTTTTTTCTTTTAATTTTACTGATGACGAAACTGAGGCCCATGCTTGCACAACTGGAAGAAATTAAACTAGGTCTCTATTCAGACAGTCTTACTCCACAAAGCTTGCTTTTCTTTTTAAGAAAGATTTAATTTTAAAAAAAATGTATTTGTGTGTGTGTTCCATGTGTGTGGATACCCTTGGAAGTCAGAATGGGGTCTCAAATCTCCTGGACCAAGACTTATATTAATTTGTGAGCTGCTTAATATGGGTGCTAGAAACTGAACTTTGATCCTTTTTACACTGTCTCTTGATAGTAAGACGGAATACTGAAAATGTAAGATTGGAAATGCTGTATAGGCAGAGTCTGCTCATTTGTTTCTGGCTACCCAGACCCGAAATCATCACACAGAAACTATATTAATTAAAACACTGTTTGGCCTATTATCTTAGGCTTCTTATTAACTTTCTCTTACATCTTGAGTTAACCTGTTTATATTATTTTATATTTTACCATGAGACTTGTGGTTTACCAGTAAGGTTTTGGCTGTTGACTTGTGTCTTTCCTCTTTGGCAGCTTCATGGCATGTCCTTGACTCTGCCTACTTTTTCCTCTATCTTTGCTTGGAATTCCTGCCTTATACTATTCTGCCCTGCTGTGGGCCCAAAGCAGCTTCTTTATTAACCAATGGTAATAAACCATATTCACAGCATACAGAGGAGAATTTCACACATCACCTACACTTTTTGTCTAATTAAAAAAGAAGGTTTTAACTTTAACAGAGCGAGATTGCATACCACAAAACAGTTATCAAGTAAGAATGAAAGTTATAACATTTTGTCCATTTACATTAGGAAAATACTCTCTCATCTATTTTATCTTTGTGAGTCTAAAGTTTTATATCTAGCCTATCTTTTATAATTATAGCTATTTTTTTGTCAGCTCCATCAAAGACTTCAGAAGGATATAATATTACCTAAATTAATTGGAAGTGCATTGTACGCAACTTCTAAAACTGTAGAATTGATAGAGACATCTTGCTGCCTGGACAGTCACCTAAAGTTCTTCTGTAACACTGGAGCATCCATCTCCAGCCTACAGGCCCATCGTCTCTGGCAGACATTTCCATGAAGAAGGAAATTTCAAAGACAATTCTGCCTACATTGGCAGTTTGTCAGGTACTTTCCTTTGTATCCTGCAGAATGACATTCAGACTCTTTCATGAAGCAGAAACCCTGAAGGACCATCTTATCTTATTTCGACAACTTCAACAGTCATTTTTTTTTGTGAGTCCTACAGTCCAGTTCATACATCATACCATCAAGCAGTCAAAGCAAGAGCAGTTTCTTGCCCAAATGGCTAAGAAACCCATTAAGGAGCCTCTTTGATGTCTATCATCCTCTTGAAGTAGATTGATGCTGCAGGAACAGATGTATCTCATTGTCATGAAAAGTCCTAGTTGTCTCCAAACTGCTTTCTGCTTTTTGTTGAATGAAGTAATTTTGGGGTTGGGGGAGACCTTTTAGGGAAATCTTGGTCCACCAAACTACATTAGCCTGGAAGGAATTTGCAGGTTTGCATATGCTGTGGAAACAAAAGCAGAACCTCTTTTCCAAAGAACATAACCTTAGACTCAAATTTTAAAGTCAAGATACCTTTAATATATATATATATATATTATAATATATTTATAAATTGTTATAAATATATAAGATATATGTTAGTTTAGTTTAGCAGACTGTACAATGAAATGTCTCTCTGTACTTAGCTCATTCAGTCATAAAATTTAAAGAAAACACAATAACATACACAATCTAGACTCTCTGTGTATATTTTATCTTTATGTGGCTTCTTTTTTATTTTATTACTTTTTTATAAGTTTAATATATATTTTATTATCTTTACTCCTCTTACCTTTGACTGTCTATACTCTTATATTATAACTGTATATCCTCTTTTTCTGTCTCTCTCTCTCTCTCTCTCAAGCCTATGTACATTTATGTACATAGGTCATTATTTATGACCCATTTAGAGTTTTTTCCATTTGGATTTGTCTTCTTTGTGTGAGTATCTGTAATTATGTTGTTGTTGCTTTTTTTTTTTAACCAAGAGCACTTCTTTTGTTTTAAATGCTAAGCAGGTGTGGCTAGGATCAACTCTGTGGCCCTGCCTGCTTGCTCCGCCGTGTCTGACATGATATAATAAAGGGTTCTTTATTTAGGGGGAAGACTCATAGTCCTCTGCATGAGTGAAGAACAGGAACTGAATTCAGCAGCTGGGAGGGAGGGAGAGGGAGAGAGAGAGAGGGTGGGGGGCATGTTTTTAGTACCCAAGGGCACACCAACCTAAGGCAATTGGCTGAAGGAGTTTCCCCAGCAACACTGACTTGGGAAAGACCACATGTTTCCAGCCAATGGCAGCTGTATAGAAGCCAAGAGTAGCTCTCATTTCTTCTGTTGATAATAATAATGATAATGATTTTTCACTTAAGAATCTGAAATTCTAAGCAAAATATCGGACTCCCCAAATACACCCAACTTCTCAGAAGTGGAAAGGACTTGACACCAACTCCGGACATGACATATCTGTTCTGTCTGCCCTTAGAGAAAACTGAAAAGCACAACACGAAAAAAGAGGCAGTGGATATATTTTGGTCAAATCAGAGCTTGCTTTTTTTCCTTCAATGGCCTAGAGACTCATTTCAGCCTAGAATTTGCCGCAGGATATCTCACAAGAACTCTCAAAAGGAATGTATTCTAAAAGTATCCCCTTACCCAATCCAGGCCCTGTATCACAGAAAACAAATGGCATTTAGTAGTCTAAGCCTACGAATAGATCCCAGTTTTCTTTTTCACATGTATTTATGTTTTTATAAATATTTAAGACAGGCTATAATTTACACAATTCATAAAATTTTAAAATTTAATTCAATGAATTTTTATAAAATGTGTATATAGCCAGGCTTCTGAAACCTGCATCGATCAGGTGATTCTTTTGCAACTCTTTAAAACAAAACCTTCCAGGCAAGTCAGTATAGATTTATTTCCTATGAACTCAGGTTCATTCATTTAACCTCATGCGAACCAGTCAAGAACTGTACCACTGAGCTATATCCTCAATCAGCTGTCCTTTTAAAATTGATAAGTCGTATTCTATCTGATGACTGCGTGATAGCAATGATAAGTTTTTTTTTTTTCCAAGACAGGGTTTCTCTGTGTATCTCTGGCTGTACTGGAACTCACTCTGTAGATCATTCTGGCCTTGAACTCAGAGATCCATCTGCCTCTGTCTCCCAAGTGCTGGGACTAAAGGCCTATACCACCACTGCTCAGTGACAATATTTTCCACTGTTTTAATCTTGTATCATATGGGTTTTAATTGATTATGAATAAAGCCTATATAAAACTATAGTATATTTTGTTGAAAGGACATAAGATTTTATGTTGATTAGATTCATGCTTATTCATGAATTATCTGGATATATATATATAGTGTATATACAATACATGTACTAATTATATATATTTATTATATGCACACATTAGGGTAAATAGGCAATGCAAAGTGCTTTAAGAAAGGCATAGCAGGTTCCAATTCATTGCAGCGTGAGGATTTTTATTGCTGTATCTTCTCAGCAGCATTTGGCTTGGTTACCATGGCTTCTAAATATTCTGTGTTTTGCAAATAGCCTTATTACCATAGCATGTGTCAAATTACATGTAACTCATTAATTAGGAGAAGATAAATTCTTGTAGCTTAAAAAATTTTCAATGACAATGAAGTCTCAAGAGATGTAGGCATCTTATTCTTTTAAGGCATCAGTATTATTAAAATAGAATTCAGACAATAAAACTCACCAATGTTAAACAGGATACTTATTGGGTTTTAATAATTATGCATAATTATATAAACTCCATAGTGATCACAAGATGTGGCATTTTCTGATCTTCCAAAACTCCTTTATGTCTCCTTAAAACCCCCGTCGCCTTGTTCTTGACAATTGCTTACTGATCTATTTTGTGCTATCATACGCCTTTCCAAAATAACATCGAATGAGAGATCTTCAGACATTTCTTTCATTTAGCAATGTTCTTGATATTTAGTCACACTATTACTTTAAATCAATGGTTGTTTTTTGACATTTTTATTGCTGAGTTATATTCCACTTAGTCATTTAGATGGCAATCAGAATTTTAACTCTTCCCAACTAGTTATTATGAGAAAACATGCTTTTCATGTACTTGTGAATTAATGTTTTTATAAATCTTGCATAAAACCCCAAGAAAATAATTTGTGGACACATGGTTAGTACGTGCATGCGGATGGAGTAAATGTGACTTTGTCAGAAACTGCCACTGTTTCCCCATTCTAGTGAAGGAGAGCTTGGACTGTCCAATTGCATATGAATAATTGCTCTTAATACCTTTAATTATAGTTATTCTAATGTGTGTGGTATGGAATTGAATGGCTTTAGTTTTCATTTGTGTACTGATAAAAGGTAAACAGAGTTTAATACATGTGTTTTGTGCGGTACCATTGCATATCTTCTCATTTATCTTTCCCTCCCTCCCTCCCTCCCTCCCTCCCTCCCTCCCTCCCTCCCTCCCTCCCTCCCTCCCTCCATATCTTTCTATCTATCTGTCTGTCTGTCTTTCTATGTATCTATCTAATCTATCATCTATCCACTATCTCTGTATCTATCAGTCATCTATCTACCTACACACATACACACACATAAGATTATTTACCTTCTGTTTCCGTGTTATATGAAATAGTTATGGTACTTGGGAAGTAGCTATGGTATTAAAGCGCTTGCCAAGCATGCCAAAGCCCTGGAATCTGCCTCTAGAACTATGCAAAACAGGCTGACGTCGCATACACTTACAATCCTAGCCCTGGGCATGTAGAAGCAAGAATATTGCAAGTTCGATGTCGTCCTCAGCTACACATCCATTTAGAGACAAACCTGGGTTATATGAGATCTTGTTTAAAAGGATAAAAGGAAATGGCTATGTAATTAGATGTGGGTCACATATTCTGAAGACTTCATATTATCTATTATTCTCCTTTCTGTTTTGTTGGTGGTATTAGAATTTTGGGGTTTTTTTTTTTTTGTTTGCTTTGTTTTGTTTTGGGCTCTTTTCACCTTACTGCTTGAAGGAATTACTCTGGTCTAAGTTAAGAGGGGACTCCAGATGGCTACATTTCACAAGTTGTAAGGTTTTAAAACTTGTGACGAGGGACAGAAGGGACATTCTACATATCGAAAAGGAATCCTCACTTAAACTTCCGAGATCCACAAACACTCACAACTCATGAACCTTCAGTTAATTCCTTAGCCGGTCCAATCTCTCTCAGGCTCTGGCGTAAGTTCTTGCGACAGTCGCACTGCAGCCGAATCCCTTCTCTGAATTCTGAATGCTCAGCTGCAGCACTCATACAGGCAAATTTCATCTTAAATGCCTTGACTTACTAGGTTTTTCTTTTTTCAAAAAATAAGGATCAATGATTCCTTGGACTGCAGTTATGATTTTCCAGTCGTTTCTTCGTTGATTCAAATAAGGGTGTGATCCTCAGTGCCAACAGGCAGCAGGTCATCGCCCTCACTTGCATCAGGAAATGGGTCAAAAGCGCAGAAGATCTGGATAGTGGACACAGAATGAAGTGACCTTTCCTCAATGTAAATAGCCTGCGGAAGGAGAGTGTTCAAGGCATGGAAAGGGAACGATCTCAAGAGGGGTGGACAGTGAGAGGGGGACCTGCCTTTTCAAGTTTTAAAGTATCTTCTGAAAAATAGAGAGGTTAAATTTCAGTGAAGTCGAATTAGACATTGTTCTCTTTTTCTGTGTCTTGTGTAGTACTTAGTCTTTTTAATCTTGACTGAATCGAGAGTCACTAAAATTTTTATTTTTTCCTTGAAATTTACATAATTTCTTATATTTACAGATCAGTTTGAATTTTGGCATAGAGTTTTCATAGGTGGTATGATATAAGGGCCAAGGGTTAATTTTTTTTTTTTTTTGCTTTATTCTGCATCTGGAAATTCAGTTGTTAAACTTTTGGTTTTTGAGTATATCCTTCCTTACTAAATTACATTGAGATAACTGACAAGACCCACACACTTTATTTACCTGTGTGTGTGAACTCTACTGATTTCTCGATCTCAATGTCTCTCTAGCTCTATAGCAGTACCACACTCCTTTTGAATACTCGACCACGGGAACAAGATAGTACACATCTTTTGGTTCATCATTTTTATGAGGAATGTGGGCTTATTCCAGTTCCTTGGTGATTTCATGCACAGTTTAGAATGAACATGCCAGTTCCTTGGAAGATCTCTGCTAGCATTTGAGATGAGATTACACTCAATTTACAGCCTCTCCCAGGGAGAGCTGACATCTTAACCTTCATTAGCCATTCAGTGTCTGATATCTCTCTCCATTTATTTAGATATTTTTAAACTTCTCTTCACACTGTTTTGTTATTTTTATCTTACACATCTTGAATTTTTATTATGCTTATTGCTACTTATTTTATATTTTACACTTTTGTAAAAATGACTTATCTACAAATTTTCAGTTTTGGTAAGAAATGTAATAAAGAATGCACTGTTATTCAGAACTTGCTAAACTCAAAAATACCTTTTAATATTTTCTTTTTGTATACTTTGCATGAAAAAAATATTATGTTCTGGTAATAAACTGAATTTTACTTATTTGTGAATTTTGTTTGTGTTTTGCTGAAGCTAGCACCATCAGTAAATGTTAAATAGATGCGGAGACGGAAGGGCGTTTTGGTCTCGTTCTAGTCTTAAGAGTAAAGCTATCGATCTTCACCATGAAGGATGATATTAGACGCTGGATTTTTTTTTATTGTAGATTTGTCCGTTTTTTGAGACAGAGTTTCTCTGTGTAGTGCTAACTGTCCTAGAACTTGCTCAGTAGCCCAGGTTAGCCTCAAACTCAGAGAACTGCTCTCCTCTACCTCCTAATGGGACTAAGGGTGGCTAGCACAACATGGGCTTTTATTTTATTATTTTTCTCTTACTTTTTTTTCTTTTTGTAGATTAAAATAAAACAGTTTGAGAGCTGGACAGGTTGCTGAGTGGTTAAGAGCAAACACTGCTCTTCCAGAAGCTCTGAGTTTGGTCATCATGACCCCATTATACAGCTCACTTCAGACGTTGTATCCTCATAGACTTTGCTCTTTAAATTTGGTGTTTGGGAACATGTTCTGAGTTCTTTCTTTATGGCGATGGCTTTTATTCTCAAGACGTTAGCATGGAAGGTATGTAGGTCAAGTCTATCAGCTTCCCAGACATCCTGCCCTTTAGGACACGGGACAAGACTAACATGTTGGAAGGGCTAAGGTCCTTGCCAAACCTTCTAGATTTCCTTAACCTTATCCACACTTCTATAAATAGTGTCTCCACTTAAATTTTTCAGTGTGTCTGTCTTTTGATGCAATCAGTGTAATTAAATACCAGGTTTTCCTTAAGAGTTAAGCTGTGTTAACACATACAGACTTATCTACACCTTTTCATTAAAAAAACAGAAGCCTTCAGAGGTAATTTGGTCTTAAGGTCAGGTGGACTCTTCTAAATGTCACCTGATGACTGTGACTTAATACTCAAGAGTATATTTCTTTTTAAAAGCCAGCCTTAAGGTTGGAAACCTTTCTACCCTCACACCATTAGAACAAAGAAAACTCAAGGAGTAAACTAATCAGCATATTATTTAACCTGCCTTTGTCTGTGTTTTTCTCTGTAGTAAATAGAAATCATTGTTGGTGAGGCTTTGGAGACATTATGCTATCTATGTCATAGAGAACTTGGAGTTTGATTATTGCTACATAAATTTCTCTTCTTCAAAAGCTTGAGGGGTTTTCTTTGGTATCTACTCTCTGACTTTCATTTAGTTATATTATTTGGCTTTAATTTTTCTCAACTATTTCAATAAGATAGCATGTTTGCACTTCTAATTTGAAGATATTCCTTCATCAACCTAAGAATTCTCTACTTGGAAGTAATGAAAAGTGTTAATTTCATATATATCTTAAGGCAAGCTTCCACTGTGTTTGGGGAAAGTTTTGTTTGAGCACTTTGATTAAAAGAGAAGAGTAATTATTACAGACTATCTATTCTTCTTATTTGATTACATAAATCAACTCTTGGGGTTACTATCTGCTGTTGACTCTGAGTCTACCCTGCTTAAGTACAAAGCTCTGCTTTATCTTATTCTTTTCCTCAGTGATTTGTCTTCCACAGTATTTTAGCACTCACATTAGGCTTGCATACGTATTCATAGTCGAGTTTCCCTTTCATTTTAGTTGTTGAATGTTTAAAGCAGAAATAAAGACAAAATCATGGGAGAAGCTGCTTACCCTGGAAGTTGGGAAATGGCTCATAAGGTTTAAACCAACGCCATTGCCTGGACGAGGCTCTGAGAGAATGAAGTTTCAGAATCACTTCATACCTTTGAAGGTAAAGCATAGACATATATTGACATTATCATTGTTATGTGTCAAAGAACACAAAAGAGAAAAAGTGCGTATATGGAAGATATTTGTTTTTTAAATACTCATAACTCCTCCTGAAGTGTGTATATAGACAAAATACCCGAGTCTCTATTATTCTGATAAAGTCATCATAATAAATGCTATTAGGGGGACCCATCCACATCCAATCCTAATTAGGAACCACTTCCAAACATCATAAACATAATGGATTTGTAGGTTAAACATTTTTCTGTTTTCTTCAAAATGCAGCTGGTGTTTGCTTTCTTTATCTTTGGAGATTTTATGAGTTCAACACCCCTATCATTTCTGATAGATGCATTCAGATGCGAACAGTGGTTTTGAGCAGTGGGTATCAGGGAACTGGATGGAGTTCTAAGCTCTTTCCATGACGAAGCGTGTGATGATGATGGGCTAGTAGGATTAGGCTGGGACTCAGCCAAAATTTTCACTGATGCCTGAATTCTGGTAAAATAGAGTTTACCAAAATATAAAATATAGTTTGCCTTGAAATGACTCTCCCTCTGACTTACACCTAACGTTTTCAATTACTTTAAAAATATTTCCCTAGTATTTTGTGGGTAAATAAGACATCTGTACTTAGGCTAAAATCCTGCCTTGAGATTTGAAGAATTAAATTGGAGTCTGTATTCTGTAGGAGATTAGACTCTTCCTAGGATTTTAGCCCATGGAGCTTCAGGGAAAATGGATGTTCACTTTGGAATATGTATAATCAGAAGTTCTGTTCACCGTATATTTTTTTAGATTTACTGATGTCGTAGGGAACAGATATTTCAGTGTTCCCTCCTGCTTGGCTTTCCTTTCTGTTAAGTCGCTTAGCGAGCTGGGTCTAAGAAGCCTCTCTTTCCTTCTGTTAAGTCACTTAAGTGAGCTGGGGTATAAGGAGTCTCTCTTCCTTTGCGTCACTTGTCTGAAAAGACAGCCTCAACCTCTTTCTTGAACAAAAGGGAGAGGAAACTAATGATGGTGAGACAGCAGCTTGCCAGGCAGCAATTTGGAGAAAGCGAAGATTGTGTCACACTTTCATGAAGCTCTCACTGCCTTGGCCTTAAAATCTCGCGACACCTTAGGCCCTTCGGCTCCTCTGTTAAGGCCAAATATACGCCTGTAGTTAGTCCCAATCAGCTTCCAAAAAGGACAGATTTTATACCTCCTACCTCAGCTCCCCAACCAGAGAACAGTAGAACTCACCCCTACCTGACATTTGTTCCTATGGAAACCCAACAGGGGACCGGAAGGAGAGTTCAAAATTATGTCTCTTTTCAGGGGCCAGTATCCATTAGGCCTGGATATACGTCCGTGGGTTCCTCCTCATGGTGGTTTTTTTAACGTAATAAACCTCGCTCTTCCCCAGGTTTGATTCATGCTTTTACAAAGCAATAAGAGAAAGATTTTCTTAAGAAAGTGGTTTTCTGCAGTCTGTTCCTTAGTAAATGTAGACTTCAAATCCCGGGCTGGGTGAAGAAGCACTCTCGCCCGCCCATCATTTTTGTGCTGACACCAGCTGAAGACACTGGCTTGACCTTGCAGAGTTCCAGAGGGTGGCCGGAGTTGGCCTGCTTTACTTGTTCCGAGATATTCCTCTGTGTCTGCTCCTGGGGCCATGTCCTGTTGGAATAGAGTAACATGGTGTAGTGGGTGCCACATATGGCAAAGACTGTAAAGGAAAGAAGGTGGAGGGCAGAGTCACCTTGAAGGTCATCATATACCTCCCAAGTACATACATACATTTAACACATACAACATAACATCATACTTACAGTACATCGCATGTCTATATATACTATACTCACATATAACACACAGATGCCCTCACACATAACAGAATAACAGACAATATGCACAAACAGCATAACATCACACACACACACACACACACACACACACACACACCTGTATCTATATATTAAGCCACACATACACAGAGATACATACATAAGCACAAATTAAATCTTTTATGGTTTTATTTGAGACAGGATCTTTTTTTGTAGTTCAGGCTGTCTTGGAGTTTGCTTTGTAGACCAGGCTGACCTGACACTCACTGAGATTCTCCTGTATCTGTTTCTCAAATGCTAGAATTAAAGGCATGAGCAGTCATGCCTAGGTTACAAATTAAATCTGGATAACACATTATTCAAATACGTGCTGCATTATATATGGGAAGAGTCAACTGTTATTAATATCTTTGATATCTATAGTTTTAAAATAGCTTAATTTTCTGATTCTTGTGTATACATCTAGGTAGACATACTTCATGCAAAGTTTATAAAAATTATATTATAATAATATGAGATTTTTTTCTACCTAGTAAAATTGTGGAGATAGCATTTCACCAAACTGATATAGCAAATAAAATAAAGTTTATCAGTCTTTTAGGTAAGAAGATATTTAATCATTAGTTGTTTATTATATTAGTTCTACTTATTAGTTAAATATGTCATTATTAGTTAACTATGCTTTCTCATTTGATATTTATTGACACCATTTTTCTATGTAATACAATAGTTAACATTTTAATTAATTTAAATATGCTTTTTTACTATTTTAAGCTGTAAATTGGAATTATTGGAGTAAAAGGCAAGTGTTATATAATAATAATATATAATCCCAATTGACAAACTGACCCACCAAAGGATCCCTACTGGTTAGCCTATGGACCTCAGAGGCAAATGCGAGAAGCCCTTACTCTCTTGTTAGTTCAGACACTTTCATTCTTTTCTTTTCTTTCTTTTCTTTTTTTTTTTGTTCAAGACAGAGTTTTTCTTTACCTTTGGGGCCTGTCCTGGAACTAGGTCTTGTAGACCAGGCTGGCCACGAACTCACAGAGATCCACCTGCTTCTGCCTCTCAGTGCTGGGATTAAAAGCGTGCGCCACCACTGCTCAGATACTTTCATTCTTAGTCCTTTATTCTTAATCCTTCCCAGCCCCATGGAGGGAAAATGATAATATCTTATTTTAACTTGTGATTCCTGATAACAGTTTTAAGGCTCTTGATACTTAGTCTTGTTTTGAGAAAAAAATTAAAACCAGAACTTAATTTTTCCTAAGATAAAGAAAGTTATGATGACTTGTGTTATCCATGACATATTTGGAAACAATTTAAAATCAAGGGACTTGATTAGAACACTATTGCAGTTTGTGTGTGTGTGTGTGTGTTATTTGGGGAACCTTTTCCTTCACGTGGAGTCATGCTGTGTATAATTGCGTATAGTCACAGCAGGAGACAGATGTTCTACAGAGATAACGTTTGAAGCCAAGATTGAAAGGCGTCCCTCATGATCCCTACCGCTTTGATTTCACATGGTAATTGTTTTGTAATCATCCACACATGGTTTGAATGGGGTGTTGATAGGAGCCGCCACGTCCCCTGCTGGGTATTACAGGACTGAGCTTCGGGAGAGATGATCAGAGAAGAAGGTTTATTGAGTTGTCATAATGTACCAACCTGACAAGGTCTCTTTTCATTTTACTATTGTCTTCTTTCTTTCATTAAAAAACATCCTTCAGTATGAGGATCAAACATAATGTAGACAGTGGACTGCCATAATAATAATAATAATAGCAATAAAAATGATAAAATACCCAACCATGCTACCTGTAAGAAGATACGTTTTAACAATATTCTTTCAATGGAGCCCAGAATATGTCTCTCCAGTTACTCTCTTCCATGGGCTTCAAATTCGTGTCCTGAAAAATGAGAGATGTGTTAGGAAATATTTATGGATCTAGTCTCAGCCCAATATTTAATTAATTGATCGATTGATTGATTAATATCTCTCTCTCTCTCTGTGTGTGTGTGTGTGTGTGTGTGTGTGTGTGTGTGTGATGGTGGTGGTATGTATGGGTGCTACAGTATACATGTGACAGTCAGGGGACAGCTTCTATAGAATTCATTCTTTCCTTCCAAATGGATTCTGAGGGTCTAACTCAGATTGCCAAACTTGTATCTCAATGCCTTTACCTACTGATCCATTTCTTTGGTTCCAAGCCCAGAGTTCTATGTTTTCTTTATGGGAGAAGGCAGTCTTAAAGATTACATTTTAGTCTATGTAAACAAAATATCTTTGACTCTAATATCTCTGCTGCATACTTATAAATAACAGAAGATATTGGGCAGGGCGATCATATCATAGACTGTCTAGCTACTGTTCTAAAATTTTAATTTCAAAGAGAGTAAGGCAAAGGTCCTGAATATGAAGGTTGACCCTTTGCTATGTTAGAGACACATGTTTAATGTATTAGGTTTCTAAGGTATTGAATGTGATTTGAATTGGAGCTGTGTATTAAAGTACACTCTAGTTTTACATATTTAATATCTTTGTCCTTACCTGAAAGTAGAAGGGACTGCAATAGCTAATATTTTCTTCAGCTTGGAATATTTCATATCCCCCTTTCCAGTTTCTGTAGGGAATCTTTCCTCACTCCTTGAGATTCTTATAGGGTTGCCAATCATACTGTCTTTCCCCTTACCTAATGTGGTGGCTTCAAAGAAAATGGCCTCCACAGAGAATGGCACTGTTAGGTGGAGGCATCACTTTGTTGGAGTAGGTGTGGTCTGGTTGGAGGAAGTGTGTCACTGAGGGGGCAGACTGTGAGATCTCCTATGCTCGAGCTGTGCTCAGTGTGACTCACAGTTGCTTCTGCTGTCTGTGCATCAAGATTAGGAACTCTCAGCTCTTTCTCCAGCACCATGTCTGCCTGCACACTGCCCTATTTCCCGCCATGATGATAATGGATTAAACCTCGAAAACTGTAAGCCAGTCCCAAATAAATATTTTCCTTTATAAGAGTTGCCATGGCCATGGAGTGTCTTCACAACAATAGAGAACCTAATTAAGACACCTACCTTCCTCACCCAAATTCACCCATGGAAAGGCAAGTAAATGAACTAATCTAGTCCACTCTGGATCATTTGTACTTTAGCTTTAGGGGAGCTTTTGTTTTGATGCTCAAGCTGAAAATTTAGGGCTACCAGATGAGAGAAGAGTTTGGTTGAGGAACACACACTCAGTGAAAGGACATAGAGACAGCGGAAAGGCATTGGCTCAGCAGAAGATGACAGGTTCAGGGTTAGCATGCACAATGACCTAGGTTCAATCCCAGCAGAAAATAAAACAACGAAATCTTGTAAGGTAGACCTTGCCAAAGAACATTGCTTCCAACGTGTAGAAATAGCTGGCTTGCAGGAGGAAGGAATAAGGTCAGTCTTGAAAGAGAATTTAAAGTGAGGAGACAAGAATGGATGTTGGGATGAGAGAACTCTGAAGCTATTGGATGTGTCTCTGGATTGTATACACATGATTCAGTAGACTCTTTGAAAACTGAATTTGTTTTCCAAAGCTCATAGTCTGAAGAATTCTACCGCAAACAAAAGGGTAATTAAAATAAAATAATATATATAATTGTATATTCACACATTTGAGACAGAGTTTCAAGTCATGGCAGACTTCCAACTCACCATGTAGCTGTAGATAACCTTGGACTCCTTCTGATGTTCCTGCTACCATCTTCTAGGCACTGGAATTTCAAGCCTGTGCCAGCACTTCCCGTTTTTGGGATGTTGCACTGGAATCCAGGGTTTCATACATGCTAGTCAAACATTTGACCAACTGAGCTATCTTCTAACTCCTGTACATAATTTTGGAGGCCTGTCTAGCCTCAATAAAGAATTGTCAGTGAGACAAAAGCAGATGGAGAGACCACAGCTAAGCATTAAGCCGAGTCCAGTTGAAGACAGAAAGAAGGGATTATATGAGCAAAGGGGTCAAGACCATGAGGAGGAAACCCACAGACACAGATGACCTGAGCTATTGGGAGCCCACTCGGAACTGACAGCTGGGGAACCTGCTTAGGACCAAACTAGGCCTTCTGAACATGGGTGACAGTTTTGTGGCTTAGGCTGCCTATGGGATGACCGGCAATGGGACCAGGATTTGTGCCCAGTGTATGAACTGGCTTTTTGGAGCCCAATCCCTATGGAGAGAGACCTTGCCCAATCTAGATACAGCGGTCAGGGACTTGGTCCTGCCTCAACTTGATATTCCAGACTTTGTAGACTCTCCATGGGGGGCCTTACTGTCTCTGAGGAGTGAATAAGGAGGTTAAAGGGGGAGAAGTTGAGGGAAGGGAACAGAAAGAGGGGACAGAGGGGGAACTGTGGTTAGTTTTAAACCTATCTTCTCTCCTCCCATTCCTATCTCTGCATTTTTCTTCAACTATGATATGTAGTTCTGACTTGTCAGGTTGTACAGGACATAAATGAGCTGGGGGAATTCACAAGTCAAGATGTAGGAGTTATTTTTTGCATAGCAATAGCCAATATACCTAAAAAAACCCAACAACATAGAAAAGATTTAGTTTGTCTTACAATTCGAAGAATTCCCATCCATAGTCTTGACTCTGTTGAGTCTGTCTATGATAGGCAGAACATCATGGGAGGAGAGGTATGTAGTAAAGGAATCTATCCGCCCTGTGTTGGTCATAGCTAGAAAGAATAGTGACTAGGGATGAGGTACAATCTCCAGAGGCCCACCTCCAGGTACTTACTTCTCCAGCTAGGCCCCGCCTCCTAAGATGGCTACAGTCTTCCAAAATAGCGCTATTAACTGGCAACCAAGTGTGTAACACGGGAGCCTGTCAGGGAATTTCTTATTATAACTGTGAAAAGTCATCACATGATTAAAGAGTTGTTCAAACTGGAATATAGACTACAGAGGCCCAATCAACAAGGCTGCTTATGTGTTACTGTTTGCCAAACTCCTTCCCTTGAGATTCTGGGCACAAACTGAGACTATGTTACTGACAATGTTTATAGCATGGTGTCACCCACTTCTTCCTTAAATAAGAGAACAAGTCCTAAAAGCCATCTATACACTTTACCATTAACCTTCTCTCTCGGTCTTTTTGGTCATGTATTTCCTTGTATATTGACGGGATACACGAGGTTCAGATGGCCTTCACATGCCACTAGCACACTTGGATCATCTGTCCCCATGTGAGTCACTACAAGGAGGAGAACCATAATGTCATGGGGTCTTTCTGGTCTTATCTTTTTGATGGAGAGAATTTAGGCAAGAGACACGGATTATTTCAGCAGAAATAAATTTATCAAAGCAAAGCAAATCTCCAGAGTCTGAGTGGGCAATCCCAAGGGGAGAGGAGGCAGCATAGAAGGTTCTGATTGCAGATTTTAGCCACGTTTGTAGGGTGCATGGAGACAGTGGCATATTTATGGGATAAGATGATACTCTTTCATCCGAAACCATTATGGAATAAATTTCTCTTTTAGCTTATTTCTTCCCATGATTCTCTAGAAAATAAAGGGAGGGTCAAAATCATGATGTAAATGATTTTATGATAGAGATGAGAACATTTGAGTCTCTAGACCACACATGGGAAGATATCCATTGTCATTGTTTTGAATGAAGTGAGAACAATCTGTCTGTAAGTTAAAGGATGCTTAAGCACAAGGAGGCATCTTGAACACCAGAAGGCATAGCTACCAAGACACATTTTCTTGGTGATTTCATGTTTATGGCCTTCTTGAGGCACCTCAAAGACCGTGATGAAGCCCAAGACTTAAGAAATCCCATTATCCAAAAGAGTAACACATTCTGCTGTTTTTTTAAGTTAAGGGGTGTGTATATATACACACATACATACATAAATACATACATGCATGCATACACACACACACACACACACACACACACACACACACACACCAAGGTTTTACAGATGCTGGTCAGGTTGTACAAACAGGAACAGAGTGTGAGCTGTCTTGGCCATGCCTACCCAACACCTATCTTCTTCCCAATAAGGAGATTGTTAGGGTTTCTTTTTTCTTTATCTAATTTGTTTATTCTTCCTTCGCTTATCTATTTACTTATATAACACTGACCAGCGTTACTATTCGCTAAGATACTTTACATTATTCTGTCAGGGATCCTGTACGAAATAACAGTGACCCTATCTCACTGTTGTTTCTGTCGTTTGATTTAATCCATATAATGTGTTAAGACAAAGAAGTGGAATAGAAGTTTGGGGAATAGTAACTGTGCTTTCACTCTGTTTGTATATCGGTTGGCTTTTTGTTGTTGTTATTGTTGTTTGGTTTTTGTTTTGCTTTGTTTTGCTTTGAGCCCGAGTTTCACTGTGTAGTCCTGGCTCTCCTGGACCTATATAGCCCAGGCTGACTATAAACTCAGAATAATTTCCAGACTCAGTCTGCATTTAGGATTGCAGGGGTGAACCTTGCTATGTGTACTTTGCAGCCATCATTACTCCAGTTTGTCAGTGCCCTTTCTTTACCTGATTTCTCGTTTTTGTGCTGTTATGATGGAAGCGGTGCCTCCATTAATCTTCCAGAAGAGATCTTCCATAGTCAATGAATTGCTTCTGAATATGTACCTGACTTTTTTTTTTTTTGTCTTCCCTCTACAGTAATGGACTGGATGTTCTCTTGAACAACAGGGATTATTTATGGTATAAGTCCTTCAGTGTCATTGTACACAGAGAAAAGTATGACACCAAGGGCATTCTCTCCTCTGGATGCCAGGCACAACTCCCATTAGCAGTAACAAGTACTACGCGTGTGACTGTTGCTTTTCCTGGACCAGTGCTCCACCGCTGCATAGAGAGCAGCCTCTGCCATCCATCACATCACCATCCACTCTTGCTCACTGACTCTTTTCTTTAAATAACTTTCCAAGTAAGAAAGTGGAAACATTCCATTGTTTATCTCTGACTAATAGGTCCTTTTTAATAATAGGCATAAGGTCTTCCAAAGCAGATAAGCAGAGTGTGCTTTTCTCTTCATGAAGAACTTGGTTTTACAGGGAGGTCAAATTGACCATTAAGCAGAATGAATTGTAATATTCTGAGGCTCAGGAACTCTGATTCCTCTGGTTCCAACCCTGAGAACCCTTTTAGACAAGCAGTGGAGAATCTATAACCATAGCCAGTAATTGCTTTGCTCTTCATATTGACTCGTGTTCAGAGAAAGCCTTCAGATACAGTGGTATAACTTAGTGGATATTTTTCTAAGCTTGGGAAAATTCACTTAGGAGATTCAAAAAAACCACCACATAATCGTTTCCTCAGTTTTCTCTAAACTGAAATGGTGAGCATCATAAACTTAAGCCCCTATTGTTCATTGCTCCTGCAAATCTGAGAACTACACACATAATTTTATATAGGATCCAGCAGAACACTGGGGGTAATTTTGCACCTCAGGGAAGATGAGCAGCGTCTGAAGATGTTTTCATTTGTCCTATCAGGAGAGACAGCCCTAGGGTAGGCAGAGACAGGATGTGCGGCTCACCACTCTGTGGTGCTCAGACTAGCTCCCACTACAAAGGATTATTTGGATTAAAGCATCGGTTTTGTTGAGACTGAGAAATTCTACACTGGAGGTGGTTTCTGTGGTGCATAAGAGAAGAGAAGACATTTCCCACTAAGCAGCTTTCTAGAACAGATGATCTTTTAATCCTGTTTTGTAAGGAAAAGATTAGAATTAGGTTAAATAAAATATGTCTAAATAAACACTCAAAGATAGCTGGCAAAAAAATTCAAGTTAGTTTAGATTTTCATAGTCTGCTAAAAATTTTTCAAAATTTTTGCTATTATAAATTATATCATATCTTCCTTCCCTTTCCTCCCTCCAAACCCCTCCATATACCCCTGCGTGCTCTCTTTCACAATTAGGGCTTCTTCTTCCGTTTCACTAATTATGATTACACACACACACACATACACACACACACACACACACACACACACACACACACACACACACACGTCTTGGTTCCCCGTGTCAGAGAAAACATATGATACGTGTCTTTCTGAGTTTAGTTTATTATGCTTAGCATGATTTCTAGTTCCATTCATTTTCCTGCAGATGTCATTCTTCTGAATGGCTGAATGAGATTCCTTTGTGTGTGAGCATCATCTTTTCTGTCTGTTCAGCTGTTGACAAATAGCCAGGCGTGACTCTAAGTCTTACCACAGAGACCCTTGGATAAGTCTGCTCACTGCTGCATCATTCAAAGCGGGTGATGATACTTCTATCCAGTCAACTTTTGACTTTGTTGCGTTTCTCATGGATGTTCACGTTGAACGTACCCCTGAGAGTGTCCTTAAAATACTCACCTTGAGGCTTCTGCTGGGACTTTTATAAAACAGCACTCAAATGCTGTTAAAGCCACCTCAACATATCTGAAGTCTCAGGCAGACTAAAGGGATGTGTGCAAAAAAAGCAGCCTGTTAGGATTTAAAGCAGAGCTTGGGGGTTAGGAAGGGTGTACCCCTAAGAAAAAGCAGACACTGTTGTTTGAAATTTCTACCACAGGAGCATAGCTTTCAGGGTTTAATTAGGCCTGTGCCTGCCAAAACAGAGAGCTTTCTCAAGTGGAGAGGAGAAAAAGCCCTCCTTGTTAGCACCCACCTATCTCTGCTGAGCACTGTTGTGACTCGCATGTCCGGGCATAGCTGGGGCTCCAATGAAATTCTGAAGGTGAACAATGCATGATAGAATGCTGTGGGCCAGAATTTGTTCTATTATCTAAATTTTGCAAGCTTTAATATGCCTCCCAAGAAGTTGTCTTTTTGTCTTTATTTTTTTTTATTAAGTATCACAAGGAAATGAAAGAGGAACAAAAACTATGGAGAGAAGAAAAGAATTTTTCCAAATTATTTCAAAGCTATAGTATGTGAGTTTGAATTCATAAGTGAATCTCTTTCAGTATAAATTATATTTAGAGAAAAATCTGTTTCTCCTTGTCCAACTGAATAAGTATCTATATTAGTGTGAAATAGCAACAAATTATTAGACACTGAGAATGCATATATTAGCTACTGTGAACTTGCAAAAAAATCTGATAAATAAAAAAATAGAACAACGGAGTGGGATATTGGACTTGGTAGTGTACATGGTGAGAGTTGTATATTATGCCTAGGTCTGGGGAGCAAAGACACCCCTAAAGATCTCACCTCTAACAAATGTGTTTTGCGGACTGAATGAATGTTTATGTGCCACCAAAACCGATCCATTGATGTCTCAATCCTCATTTGATGCTAGGGGGTGGGTATTAATTGCATAAATGAACATTTTCCATTGTGACATTTCATAGATGCATATATTTCTGTGATGCCTTTCATCCTCCAGCACCGTCTCTCATTTCCTCACCCTCTCCTCTTTCCCTGCCGTTTTAGTCATCTCCCTTATACTTCCTCTCATTCTTTTTTCTTTGTTGTTGTTCAACCAGATTGTCATCTGAGACCAAACATACGATCCTGGTCTTTTTGAGTCTGTCACATTTTGCTTGGCATGCTGACCTTCCGTTTCATCCATTTTAGGGAAATGCCCTGATTTTGTTCTATGCTGCTGTCAGAACTTCGCTCTCTCTCCACCATGTGTATGTGTGCAAACATTTGTTCCTAGGTTTTCTGACTAAGCATGAAATGTGACCAGCTCCTTTGGGCCTGCCACGTTGACCTCCCAACCACTACGGACTGGGCCATTAGCTGTGAGACAGAATAGACTCCTTCTGCCTTCAGCAGCTTCTGCCAGGGTCCGTTATTGCAGCACCCAGAAAAGAACCAAGGCATGAAATTACCTGTCTTGTAAGAGGAGACGTAGAGTTTACCTGTCTCCTCTTCACTGTCTTTACAAGACACAATAAGATTGCTGTCTCCAATGAGGAAGAATGCTCTTACCAGACAATACATTTGCCTGTATCTTATCCTTGGGATTTGCAGACTGCAGAACTAGGAAGAACTAATATTTCTTGTGAAAAACATGCAGCCTATGGATTCTCTCCTAGCAGCTCACCCCAACTAAAACACTCCCTCCTGGTCAACTCTTCGTTGTTCCTTAAAAACGCTGCAAAAGCTTTCAAACAGTTATCCATCCACCTGCTCTGTCTTTAGCTTCTCCTTTTATTGAAAATAGATTTTTTTTTCTCCCATACTATATCCTGATTGAAGTTTTCCCTCCCTCTACTCCTCCAAGTTCCTCCCTACCTCCCCTCCTACCCTTTTCTGTCTGTCACTAGAAAACAGACAGACAATTAAGGGATAATAATAAAATAAAATGGAATGAGATAAAACAAAAACTAACATGATGGAATAGAACAAGATAAACAGAAGGAAAAGGAAAAGAGCCCAAGGGGGAAAAACACAATAAACAGATTTAGACGCAGAGAATCACTTATTTGCCCACTCAGGAATCCCATACAAATGCTAAATAGGAAGCCATAATATATACACAAAGGTAAATATTTGTGTGTGTATGTGTACACAAAAAATGTGTGCGTGTGTGTGTGTGTGTGTGTGTGTGTGTGTATGCGCGTGCGCGTGTGTAGTTCTAAATTTAAAATGAGATAAAATTTAACAAAAGGAGAAGGAAAAGCCTCGACAGGTCTTTGTGAGACAACTAGCCTCCGAAGATGCTGCCGAGCTGGTTTTCTCCTGGGCATGCAGCCTACCTTTAAGAATAGTTTGTTTCTAATGAGAGTTTACCAAGGCCAGCTGGACTGGGACTGAACGAGGACGCAATCCAACCAGATTCTCTGAATGTGGCCGGATTCTCTGAATGTGGCTGGCCCGGAGTCTTTCTGAAAAGCCATTGACAATGACACTGGGACTTGTTTCCTCTGCATATACTGGATTTTGGGGATCCAGTCTGTTTGGATACTCACCTTCCTGGACCTGGAGGGAGGGGGGAGGAACTTGAACTTCCCACAGGGCAGGAAACCCTGACTGCCCTTAGGGACGAAGAGGGAGGAGGAGAGGGAATGGGGGGAGTGGTTGGGTGTTGGGAAGAGGGGCGTAAATGGAAACTTTTATAATTTAATAAAATTACTTTAAAAAAAAAGAATAGTTTGTTTCCCCAGTGAGATTCCCTTTTGAGAAAATCAAATTTTCATTTGCAAGTGGTTATCAACTGGAGGTAGCTAGCTACTGGGCTAGGAGCATGTGTCCACTTCTCCTTTGAGCGCTAAGATCCCTTCTGGTGCAGACCTATGCTGGCCACGGGCATGCTGCCTCAGTCTCTGTGAGCGCCTGCGCATGTTAATCCTGTTTATTTATAAGACCTTGCCTACGTTTCGCCTTCTTGGTACCTTCCATCACCGTTGGCTCTTACATTCTGTCTACCTCCTCTTCCACAGGGTTCCCTGAACCCTGACAGGAGGGATTGGATCCTGTTTAGGGCTAAGTGTTCCAAGGTCTTTGCATACTGTCTGGCTGTAGGTCTTTGAATTTTTTTTTTCCATCTACTACAGGAGAAAGCTTCTCTGATGATGACTGCTGCTTTCTCTCTATATTAAAGCAACTTAGGATTGGTTACTAATATACATCTGAAATAAATGCTTTCCCTCATATTATGACTCTCATCTTGGAAAAAGTAATGATTTAACATATTCACATATTTAGAATTGAACTGCAAATAATAGCTGGAGAAACGGCTCTCTGGGCACAATGTTCACTGGGCAAGCATGGGGTTCTGAGATCAGACCCCTTAGTACTTACCTGTGCAGGAAATGGTGTATGATATAGGTGGCGGAGGATACTGGTGGATTCTAAGGGCTTGCTGACCATCCAACCCTGCTAAAATGGGAGCTTCAGGTTCAGTGAGAAACTGTCTCTCAAAAAGGAAATCAGGGTGGCGGTTTCTCAGGAAACTGGGAGTCAACCTACCTCAGGACCCAGCAATTCCACTCTTGGGAATATTCCCAAGAGATGCCCTATCATACTACAAAAGCATTTGTTCAACTATGTTCATAGCAGCACTATTTGTAATAGCCAGAATCTGGAAACAACCTAGGTGCCCCTCAATAGAAGAATGGTTAAAAAAGGTGTGGAACATATACAAATTAGAGTTTTACTCAGCGGTAAAAAACAATGACATCTTGAATTTTACATGCAAATGGATGGAAATAGAAAATACTTTACTGAGTGAGGTAACCCAGACCCAAAAAGAGGAATATGGTATGTATTCACTCATAAGTAGATTCTAGCCTATCTAAGTAAAGGTGCTTGAGCCTATAATTCGTGATCCTAGAGAAGCTAAATAAGAAAGTGAACCTGAAGAAAATCATATAGTTATCCTCCTGGATATTGGAAGTAGATAAGATTGCCAGGCAAACTTGGGTGCACAGGAAGGGGGGTAGATGTAAGGGGAGATGGATAGAGAGAAGGGAGAAGGGGAGGATTCGGGATAGTTTGGGGGAATGGGATGGGTGGGATGGAGGAAGGATGGATATGGGGGCAGGGAAGTATATATCTCAACTAAGGGAGCCATTTTAGGGTTTACAAGAGACTTGATTCTAGAGGGATTCCCAGGTAAAAGGAGAGATCCCCAGATTGTTCCCTGGGTAGCAGAGGAGAGGGTGCATAAACTGGCCTTGTCCCATAGCCATACTGATGAATATTTTGCATATCACCATAGAACCTTCATCTGGCGATGGATGGAGATAGAGACAGCGTCCCACATTGGAACATTGGACTTAGCTCCCTAGGTCCAAATGAGCAGAAGGAGGGAGAAGGTGAGCAAGGAAGTCAGGATCAAGAGGGGTGCGTCCATTAGACAGTGGGACTGATCTAATGGGAGCCCACCAAGGTCAGTTGGACTGGGAGTGATGGAGCATGTGATCAAAATGGACACTCTGAATGTGGCTGGCAATGAAGGCTGACTGAGAAGCTAAGGACAATGGCATTGGAATTTAATTCTACTGCTTGGACTAACTTTGTGTGAGCCTGGTTTGTTTGGATGCTTACCTTTAAAGACCTGTATGGATGGGGGAGGAACTTGGACTTCCCATGGGGCAGGGAACCCTGACTGCTCTTAAGACTAGAGAGGGAGGGGGAGGTGGGGAGGGGGAGGTAGGGAGGAGGAGGGAAAAGGGAAATGGGGAAGAGGTGGAAATTTTTAATAAATAAATAAATAAGAAAAAAATAATTTGAAGAAGAAGACATTGGCCTCTGGCCTCCACATGCCTACATGGGAGCACATACTTCATTCACACATTTAGATGTACACAATAAAAATATAGACAAAATAACTAAGTAACTACACAATAAATACAAAATTGAACTGAGGAGGCACTTTTGTTACTCATTAACCATGATGTAAGCCTGTGCAGTGTCTGCAGAATATTAACCTTAAAATTTAGAGATTCCAGAGTGGCTGAAAAGAGAGATCATGGAAAAAAATCACTGCTTTAGAAGCCCATCACCAGAATCAATTTCCAAATGACAAATTTTTAAAAAGAACAAAGCAATTGGAGAAAACTGATTTCTCTCTTGCCAGTGGATATCCAATGTAGATAGCTTTTTGGTTTGGAGGTGGGACCCAATATCCCCTTTACCTTCTCAATACTGGGATTCCATCTGGCTTCAATCTGTTTAGGTCATTTCTTACTTACAAAGAGAGAGAGAGAGAGAGAGAGAGAGAGAGAGAGAGAGAGAACATAAATTTGGATAGATGATCTGAGGAAGGTAAAACATGATCAAAATATTTGAAAAAATTTTTCATAAAATCCAAATTGGATAAAGGCTGTGTGCCTTTGGAAATACTGAATAGAATTCAGTAAGTTAAATAGCCCAATAACAGTTTTTAAAAACTGTAAGGCGGTCGTGGAACTAGTGAGCTAATCTTAAGCAGAACTCACGATATCAGTGCAGACAAAATCAGAGTGAGGACTCTGAGCAGCCTCTTTCCTGGGCAACAATGTCAAGGCAGGCCTGTTGACGTGAGAGGCTCCTGAACCCCAATAGCCTTTGAGTTCACAAAAGGCTGACTAGTTGATATCAAGATCAAATTTGAGATATTCAGATGAGAACACTGCCCAGATCAGTGAGCTCTCAGAATTGCTGTGGAGATAGTTTCCAGTCTGCTGAGAAGTTTGTGCGGATCCAGTCCCGCGGCATCTGGGGTCCTCTCTTGCCTCCAAAGGCACTAGGCATGCACGCATGAGGTACATGTATGTGTATGCATGCAAACACTTATAAAACTAAACAACACAAATGAATAAACGTATAAAAAAGGAGATTTAAAAAACCTAAGCAAGCACTGGCTAAATTCAGAACTGTAAATGATGGTAACCTGAAATTACAGAGTAAAAGTGACTTGGAAAGTATTAAAAGGACATGTGGAAGTAAAAAAGTTCCAGGTTTACAGAGAATAGCACTATCCATGCTGGGTCTGCTAAAGGAAGAATAGAGTCTCAGGAAAGGAAACTACATATACCAGCAATTGTGGACATGGTACAACTGGACCAATAGCAGCAGCAAGGGCAGAAAGAGGACAAATGGACCCGTACCTTGTTTTCTTTTTGTTACTATCCCAATGAACACTTTTGTGTCTGGATGATTCAAATGTGGACAGGAGGAGGCTCTCTCTTAATTGCCTTTGTAGCGCGAGACTGTCTTGGTACAACGCTGTAAAACGCACACCATATAAAAGTGAAGAATGAACGGAGAATCATGCGTGTAAGCAGCACTGAAAATGCTTGGAGAACACAGTAGCATGTGAGAGACAAGTTGAATATGACACAAAACGTGCTCACTAGGTGTGGGGGTATGATACACAAGAGAAAGCCTGGTTCAGATGTCCAATGCAGAAAACCGAGAAGGAAAATTGGCCACCAGTTCATGCCCCATGACTATTAATATCTCTCAAAGTTCAATTTATATGGAACAGGGTATTTTAAAGACTGTGTTGAATAAACAATCGGATAACACAGCAGGTGGCTGATAGCTTTTTGCTTACTTTTGGATAAACTGTGAATCTCGAAAGTGTCTTAAATGTTTGATTATTAAACTAGAAGTCGCAGCCCAAGAACACTTCCAAATCATTTAAAGCCACAGTCAGAATTATTTTTGTGACGCTCACAGGAATTGTTTTTCTCCCAGCTTCACAGGGAGGGCGAAGTAAGACAGTTTATTCCCAAGGTAGCATCAACAAGTGAGATCGTGTCTGATTTAGGCAATCATCACTCTGCAGCAGGTCACTTCCTCCCCTTGAGTTTGCGCTCAAGTTATACCAAATAGGGTCACAGTGATTATTAGCTCAGAGGGTGATCAGTATAGGTTTGTGGAAGGGCTGGATGAGTCACTTCCTGAAGTCCATTTCAAAGTTGATTCTCCGTTCTGCACGGTCTCGGCACTGTAGCTGCACACCTTGTGGCTCTGCTCAGTTTCTATTTTCACAGACACAGGTGCTACGCTGTTGCCCATGACTCAGCGAGCACCATGAGGCAATCATGACACAAGGCAGCCAAAGGTAGATGCTATCTTGACAGGACACATTTCTCTCTTCTGTGCGCTTCAGTCCTGCCCATCAGGCAACAAGCTGTGCAGACAACCTGCCATCTAAATGCCAGGCATGCAGAAGGCAGAGCTGCCTCCTCTAGAACACTGGGTGGATTCTTTCACAAAGTATATAGCATCTCATTCTTTATACTATGTGTATACTGGTTTACACACAGCTGGGGTTAGCCTTAAGCCAACTTAAACCACCCTACTCAAGCCAACTCAACATCTCCCCACTCTCGCCCATCTTCAATCTCTTTAGGAATCAATTGACAAGTGCTTTGTCAATCACTTTTTCTTTTTTTTTAAATATTTATTTATTTATTATGTATACAATATTCTTTCTGTGTGTATGCCTGCAGGCCAGAAGATGGCACCAGAACTCATTACAGATGGTTGTGAGCCACCATGTGGTTGCTGGGAATTGAACTCAGGACCTTTGGAAGAACAGGCAATGCTCTTAACCGCTGAGCCATGGCTCCAGCCCTGTCAATCACTTTTTCAATAAAGTTCTGATCTGTAGCTTTTGAGGAGAAGCTTCAAGTGTTTCTCTACATTTGGCTTCAGGAAAATGATGGTGAAAACACAACATATTATCACTTTAAACTGTTGCAAGCGATGGAGACAGTTGCTGGTACTTAAGTCCCGTGGGAGATCTTATTACTGGTGACAAAATGGTGTATTTTTGCCAACTGTGTTCAGAGGAAAGCAGTTGCAGTGAACCCTGGTAGGGTTTATGAGGCTCTACTTTGAATAATCAAGTAAATTGCCAATTTCACTCCTTAAGTCAGTCATGTAGGTGGCTTGCCAAGTGCAGAATTGATTGTTTCTTCTTTTTCCTAATAAGGAGCATTGCTGTTGTCCAGGATGCTTAAACAGAAACTAGATTCTCACCCAAAACTAGCAAAGTCCTTCTTAAAAGTTTTAGAGACTGAGCCAGGGATGGTTGGGCACACTTTTAGTCCCCACACTTGTGAGGCAGAGACCGACCAATCTTTGTAAATCCAAAGCTAGCCTAGTCTATACATTGAGTTACAGGACAGCCAGAGGTACACAGTGAGACCCTGTCTCAAAAAAACAAACCCAAAAGCAACAACAACAAAACAAAAACCCAAAACAGTAAACAACAAAAAACAACAACCAAACAAAGAAAAGAACAAAAGAACAACAAACAGAATTTCAAGGAGAGACTTGGCTATATAACAAATTCCATGCTTACTTAGGCTAACATAACATCCTGTTGTAGAAAAGAAAAAAGATTAGAGACTGAATGATTGGAACTTTATTCCTACCTCTCTATATAGTGACCAATAATGTATCAGAATCCAATTCTTCATCTTAAAGTAAAATTTGAAATAATGAATAAACAGCTTATTTAGTGACTGATCTCTCATCCCATCTATGCCTTAGGACAAGGATTGCCCGACTCAGTGAGGATGCTCTTCTCATAGAGGTCAGTTGGCTGAGTATTCAGCTTTGTGGAGTTAACTGTCTAGCCAGCAGTGGCTTTTAACCCAGGTGTGATTTAGACTTATCTACCGTAATTCTAAGTGTGAAGGGCAAGGCTCTCAAGAGAAGGAATCCATTAGACAATCCTACCTTCAGCATGATGGAGAAGAAGTTATGATAGCAGGAGATTCGGAACATCTCTAACCACTGTGGGGATGAAAGTCCTATCCTAGGATGGCGGACAAGAAGATAGAGAAAGTGTGGTCCCTGGCGACATTATCAAGTAAACATCTTGTACTAGACAGAAAAAAATGTAACTTTCATTCAGAAGAAGTAATTTATCACCATTCATGAGAAATTGTCTTTCCAAGTAGCATCAAACGATTTTCTTATAAACCGATCACTGATATTACTAAACTAAGAGAGATTCAGGAGAATGATTGAATGGTGACTAGGATGTAGATCAACCTTAAATATTTCACAGAGTCAATACTCAGATCAATGTATTTCTTACTTGGATGCCCTTGACATTAATGATTCACTGCACTTCTGTACTGCCCTAAATGCCAAATGTTCAGCAAAATGATAAAGAAAACAAACATTGTGGGTTGAGGGACTCAATAGCTTGCTCTATTTACATTAAAAACTCCTCTTTTGCCACAGTCTAGTGATGCTAAGGACACAAGTGCCATAGCCTAAAAATCAAAGGTTTCCATTAGCTGACTTTTCTCTCTGCAGAAGTGAGAATCGAGTTGAATGACAGCTGAAATAAATTTCCTGTGGTATTGGCCTTGGATGCCCCGATGAAAGGCACGTCCCGACAGTCCTTGGCTCAGCCCCAGGAAATGCACACTTGTGGCCTTAGAGGCATGACGCTGAAGAACCACTTAGGGGATCTGCCAAATGCACATGTAGCAGGAATGAGCCTGCCTCAGATAGCCTTGCTGGGGCTCTGTGGTTGCAGCCCTTTTAAGGGATCACAGCAGAGGCAGCAAATTCCATGCTAATCCACCCTTTCAGAACAGAAACATTGGCATTTGCTATTAGTTCATAAGCTCTGGCGAGTCAAAAATGTGTCATAGATCTTGCCTTTTGCCTCTATCGCTGGCCAGAAACATACTGGGCATTGTATCCAATGAGATTAGACTGGTACAGATCCAGATAGCCCACAGTCTTCATTATACACAATTATAAGGTAGCACGCTCACTTGAAACCATCTAGATTTCGTCTGAAGTTTTTGCTTCAGATATGAAATGTTTGGGAAAACTACCCATTTCCTCTTATATGCTTGGTTGCCTATTTCCATTACAATGAAGAAAGTTTCATTTTTTGTATCAAGGGTTGTAATTTTTTACTCAAAGAAATGTCATAAGCTCAGGCTGATAAGAACGGAATAGTAACGAAAAATGGAAATCCAGAAGTGAAGTTCCCCTTATTTCAAAGGGAGACTCCTTAGAGGATGTCACAGCCGACAGCTTGAATACTTGCCCAAGATTCTTCTATGAATTATCCTTACATTATGAGTTAAATTCTACATACTCAAAAGGTATGTTGAAGTCCCACCCCTTGCACCTTAGAATGAAACCTTACATTGACATGAGCTATCTTCAGAGATGATCAAGGCAATAGAAACTTAGGAAAGTGAGCACAATCCAATGACATCTTTACACAAAGGGACAACTTAGAACATTGGGACAAATACACATAGAAAAGACAGCATGTTCAAATGAAGTCAGGGACTAACACGGTGCCAAAGATTGCCAGCAAGCCATCAGAGAGATGAAAAAGCAAACACTTTCTTCCCTGCGGCCCTCAGAAAGAAGCATACTATAGACACCTTGACTTTCAGTTTCTAAAATAAGAAATCATGTGACAATACATTAATAAATTTCTGTTGCTTATCATGCAGAAGTCTTTTTGTTATAGAAAGCCTATTGAGTGAATCTAAGCATTGATATTCTTATTCAAATGCAGATAGACGCGTAGTGCTTTCTTATTGACCATAAACAAGATGGTGAATGACTTTAATTGTACCTCTTTGGATGGTAGAAAGACCACAAGTTTAAGGTATGCCTAGAATGAGTTCATGATAAACCTGGGGAACTTATAGTGTGACCTTTTCCAAAAATAAAAACTTAAAAGATAAAGGAGAGGACGGGCAGTGGTGGCACACTCCTTCAATCCCAGCCCTGGGAGGAAGAGGCAGGAAAATCTCCAGGTTCAAGGCCAGCCTGGTCCTAGTGCAACTTCCAGGACAACCAGAGCTACAGGCTACACACACACACACAAAAAAAATTGTCTTGAAGAACCGAAACAAACAAACAAACAAGTAAATAAATAAATAAGATAAAGGATATGAACGATATAAAGATAAAGATTGCAGGTATAGTTCAGTGTAGAGTGTTTAGCTAGCACGCATGAGGCTGTACGCTCTATCATGAGCACCAAATTTAAGAAAAAAGGAATTTAACATTGTGGTTACTTTTATAGGTTTTCCTACTGTTGTTAGAGGATATACCTCTGGATTTGAATAGCCTTCCACTATTTTGTAGGTGCCTGGATAATTCTAAGCACAGGCCATGTTTATGGGGATAGAAAAAGGATTGTAAGAAAATCATGGGTAGTCCTGTGCTTGAGACTGTCGAGATTCCGGAAAGGACATGGTGAGGATGAGATACTACATTCTTTCCGCCTTTGATTTGTTCCTTGTAGTCTTGGACATTCTGCTGACTGCCAGCTGTCAAATGATACTGCTACCTCTCATCTTGTATGTGTCTCACTGGGTTTTAGACCATGCTCTCTTTGCTCTCTCATTTACATGACCAGCTTTTAGCTTTGCTGTGACACACAGTTAACTTTGCCACAGCTACCAAGACATAACTGCAGCTATTTTCTTGTCTGTGGAGATCTGGGATGGTCTTCTAGGTGGGAGCTTCTTGATGGCATCCCTTCTTATGTATAGTTAAGTCTGTTGTAATCAAGTTAATTGAAAGTGAGGGTATGCAAAGCGGTGGTGGCGCATGCCTTTAATCCCAGCACTCAGGCAGAGAGAGGTGGATCTCTGTGAGTTCGAGGCCAGCCTGGTCTACGGAGTGAGTTACAGGACAACCAAAGCTGCTACACAGAAAAACCCTGTCTTGGAAAGAAGGGAGTTACAGGGGGGACATACGAAAGGACAATAGTGATCTACATATACATTTCTCAAAGGCTTTGGAAAAGGGGGG
Source organism: Myodes glareolus (assembly GCF_982192425.1). Lineage (NCBI taxonomy): Eukaryota > Metazoa > Chordata > Mammalia > Rodentia > Cricetidae > Myodes > Myodes glareolus. The sequence goes on from NC_142044.1 coordinate 19,447,423, forward strand.
GCGGGAATGTATCTGGCCTATGGTCCATGGCTCAGGGCTTTGCCCTTTCTCCTATCTGTTTAGCTTGGTTATCTTGTGGTCATCCGTAGGCCCTCTTACTTATCTTCCTCAGTGCACCAGGCTCAGCCATTTTAACTCTTATCTTCCTTTTAACCCCAGCGCCTGTTCGTATTGCATCACCTGTGAGTAACTTACAATTTTCTTCACAGGCCCTTTCCCCTTATTACCTGGAGGTAATACCACGCCTTCTTTCATTCCCACAGTGTGAAGGGTTTTTGCCTTCTACTGAATGAATATTTTTCTTCGTTTGAAAGAGCAAAAATCACTTTATAAATGTTCCTGGAGGTTTTGCGGAATGACACACTACTGAAGGTTTCATACTGCTAATCCAGCTTCTGTGGCAAGCCAGTTCAGAAACCTGGATGTGGTACCCGACACTTGCTCTCCTCAACAAACAGATCCAAGTTCTTGTGCCTTGGAGCTACAGCATCAGAGAGATCCTGGGAAACTATTCAGTTGCAGAGAGGTGTAATGTGAGCTCTGTAGAGCGAGTTGAATGTATTACTGAGGTTGTTCAATCAGGAAATGGGGCTGCTGTTCTTTGAGTATAATTCTGCTGCTTTTGCTCTCATCCTATGTGTCCATCAGATCTATTTAAGACCATATGACTCCTTCATAATTACCAAGATGTAAGATAAGCAATGAGTTGTCCTGCTAAGCAACTGACCCTGCAGTTGTAACAGTGACTGACAAAGAATTGAGTCATTCCTGAATTCTGCTATATTTGGATGTGTGTGTGTGTGTGTGTGTGTGTGTGTGTGTGTGTGTGTGTGTGTGTGTGTTTTCAGAAAGAGTGCCCAGTTAATTTTTCCTTTTGGGGGATCCAATCCATGCATTGTAGTTAATGTCAGGGTTTCCAGAGAATGAAATCCAATGGAGTCTTTAAAAAAACTTAACAATTGGCAGATCATTGATGAATTAAGATGCATACTTTAATTTAGCAACCTCTCTTAAGCATTTTCTGCACATACTAGACACTTTCCCAGGCATTCTGATATTCTGAAACAAGTACTCTGGAATAAATATTGTTCTTCATTTTATAAATGGTAAGTGAAAGTTCAGAGAGCTGAGCGATCTTCCTCAAGTTCAGGATGCTGTTATGGAACTGTTCCAACTTCTGTAAACATTCCCCTTTTCTTCACCAGTGAAGGCAGAGCTCAGGTTTCTGTATGTTCTTTACTAGTTTCTCCTTCCTTCCCCACCTTTTCTTCTGTTGACTCCTGTCTTCCAACCATCATCTTCCATTCTTACTTTCTTGAGTGTCAGCTCTGTACCAGGCTGTCACAGGGCATGGAGATTAAGAGAAAAGAAGCAGAAGAGTTTGCCAAAATGAGATACTAATGAAAAAAATATGTGTGGGGAACTTGGAGATCTGAATAAAAAACAGAAGCTAAAAAATGTTCAGTGAAATCACATTTGCTCTTCAGGTCATCTAGGATGTAGGTCGAGTCAGGGAAGAGTACAAAAATTGTGCTCACCTCTTGTCTCTGTGTTGCTCCATCTGGAAACACTTTCCAATCTGGTTGTGCTTGGTTGAATGGGAGCTTTTGGAAAATGCGGAATGTGAATGCCCCTGAAAGGATCCAAATAACCTGAAAATAAATGATGTTAGGGAGCCATGGCAAGGGGCAATATAGTCCACTGAAGAATTTCTCTGGATGAGAGAGACATTTTCTGTACTTCTGACATGGGGAGCCTCTCTCTGCTTAAAGAGAGATGGTTTGGGAAACAAAAACAGACTAAAGACTAAAAGAGCTTCTGTCATTGATATCACTATATATATAATCAATTTATATATATCAATTAATAATTGATTATTTAATCAATTAGTGGCCATTTTTCTATACCTTAGATAGTGTGTGTGTGTGTGTGTGTGTGTGTGTGTGTGTGTGTGGTATGGTGTGTGTGTGGTGTGTGTGTGCCATTTTAATATTAGTTGTGGCAGAGAAACTTGTCTTTTGGGATCTTCTTGCTGGAATGAAGCATGATTTCTCATCTGCTCAGGGATATAGGAGAATCTCAGTAGCAAAACCTTGGCCCAGAGGGGAAGAGTATGAGCTGATGAAGGTGTAATTGTGATGAATAGGCCAAATTCTCAGGCTTAGTGTAAGAAAATCCAGTGAGGCCACACACCTTGTCAACATTTCCACACCTACTGTGGCTGCCTACCTAGCTATCACTTCTACAGCAGCTTTATCCACATGGAATCTGACATTCTTTCTCTCCCTTTCCTGACTTTAAGATTCTTCCTATTAAGCAATAAAGCACATTTCAAAGTTATAGATAGATATCAAAATGGGCAGCAGCATACTTGACGATTGTAGTATGTAACTTTCCAAGCCATGGGTTTTTTTTTTTTTTTGTCTTGTTTTGTTTGATGTTGGCTTTCAACACCACCAATTTCTCCATGAGACTTCTCCATTTGTGTGAGAGCAGGCTTGGAGGGCTGTGTTGACATGAATTCTCTTGGAAAAAAATCATAACACATTCAGAGATCAGGGATTGTTCAAAGGGCTTTGCAAATATTAATTCCTCACCTCATCAAGGTAGTTCCATTTTATCCATGGAGAAACGGAGACACACGAAGGGTGATGTGTTCAAGGCCACAGGACGAAGGGAGCGACACAACCGAGACTGAAATTCAGGTCACCTGCCACTCTTCTTCCCCATCATACTTTTCATCTCTCCATACTGGATGCATTTCAGCAGTTATATCGTCATCAGCACCATTTTCAAAAGCAATCAAAATGAAAAAAACTAGCGTGGTCGATTGCTCTCACTTTAAGCCAATCTCTAACCCAGCTCAGAGCCACTCAGTCGGCTGAAATATTTGAAGCACAGAGGAGGGTGTCATGCGGGGTGATTGCCATCACCTGGCACAGGGTTAGGGTTTCCCCCAAAAGACTATGCTTTCCACAGATTAAAAACAATATTTTTATGGGCAATGGGAAATGAAAATGAACTTGAGAACAAGACAGGAAGGGATTTTTCTTTATTCTCAGAGGAAAAGGTACTTAAGTCATGATTGATTCTCGGTTTCAATACTTTGAAATTCTTTTCAGTCTGTCTGTCCTGAGCTGGATGTGTACATTGGAGAAGAGACTGGTTGATTAGTTCTGAAAAACCTCAAAAATCTATTCTAGCAGAGACTGGAAGGAGGAGGATGCTTCCATTAGGCTACTCCTGCAGGCGAGAGGTGCTGTTTTTTTTTTTTCAAAGTTTATTAAATTATAAAAGTTTCCATTTCCGCCCCTCCTCCCAACACCCTCCCACTTCCACTTCCCCCACTCCCTCTCCTCCTCCCTCTCCATCCCTAAGACCAGTCAGGGTTTCCTGCCCTGTGGGAAGTTCAAGTTCCTCCCCCCTCCCTCTAGGTCCAGGAAGGTGGGTATCCAAACAGACTGGATCCCAAAAATCCAGTATATGCAGAGGAAACAAGTCCCAGTGTCATTGTCAGTGGCTTTTCAGAAAGACTCCAGGCCAGCCACATCCAGAGAATCCGGTCACATTCAGAGAATCTGGTTAGATCATGTGCTCGTTCAGTTCCAGTCCAGCTGGCCTTGGTGAACTCTCATTAGATCAGTCCCCTTGTATCAGTGGGTGATGGCACCCATCGCTGTCCTGATTTCTTTTTTCATTTTCTTCATCCTTCTGCTCCTCATTTGGACCGTGGAGGGCTCAGTCCGGTGCTCCAATATGGGTCTCCGTCTGTATCGCCATCCATCGTCGGATGAAGGTTTCCTCTGCTCTTGCCTTCTTTGTTCACATTCTCCTTCCTTCTGCCTCTCGTTTGGACCTAGGGAGCTAGGTCCAGTGTTCCGACGTGGGTCTCTGCCTCCATCTCCCTTCATCGCCAGATGAGGGTTCTATGGTGATAAGCAAAATGTTCATCAGTATGGTTGTGGGCCAAGGCCGGTTCAGGCACCCTCTCCTCTGTCCAGAGAACAATCTGGGGATCTCTCCTTGGACCTGGGATCCCCTTTATACTCAAGTCTGTTGTAAACCCTAAATGGATGGAAATAGAAAACGCTTTACTGAGTGAAGTAACCCAGACCCAAAAAGAGGAATATGGTATGTATTCACTTATAAGTGGATTATAGCCATAATTAAAGGTCTTTGAGCCTATTATTTGTGATCCTAGAGAAGCTAAATAAGAAGGTGAACCTGATGAAAATCATGTAGCTATCCTCCTGGAGATTGGAAATAGACAAGAGTCCCAGGTAACCTCGGGTGCATGGGGGGGTGGGGGGGCTGTTGGAAGGGGAGAGGGTTAGAGAGAAGAGAGTAGGAGAGGAATGGGGAAAGATCGGGGGACTGGGATGGGGGGGAGGGAGAATCGATAGATATGGGATCAGGGAAGTATATACCTCAACTAAGGGAGTCATTTTAGGGTTTACAAGAGACTTGAGAGGTGCTGTTTTTAACCTAGGAATTCCTCTACTCATGTGTTTGCTGACCATAGGTCCACAGTAGCTGCAGAGAGCTGAGTCTTTCCATGAGATGCTTGACCTCATGGATTCGGTAGTTCAAGAATAAGAGACCATAGTAAGTTCAACATTAAGTCCATGTGTATTTCACCTGAAGATATTGATAACTGGAGCTGTTCAGGAAAAACAGTTACTCACAGGACGGATGAGGTCCTTTTTCTTGACATGAAGAACGGAATATTTGGATAGAGGAAGACTCTCAGGGGAAGAGAACCTGAGAGAGGTTAGAAGAAACTTCTTATGATGATAAAATGAAGGCTACAATGAGGGGGTTTAATTTAATATTAAAATATCTGAGTTTGTTTACTATATTCACCATATGAGTAAGGATAGGCACAAATACCTGCTATTTAAACTTTCATTTTTCCACTAAAGTATGTATACTCCCTACACTCTGTGGATCTACAAACTAAAGTTAAATCTGATTGGCTTTCCCAGGTCATGGGGCTGGTAGGTAGACAAATACCATTTTGTACTACAGTCTGTATTTTTTTATTTCAAGCTTAAAACATGAATGTTCTGGTATGAAGAGTGTAATGATCTGATTTCATCATCATAACATTCAACCCTACGGGCCATTTGATAACCAGAAGGTACACGTAGCTTGGTCAGAAGATCCTATCATTGCTATTTTTGTAATAGATCTTATTAGGGTAGAGAAGAATAACCTATGATGTGACTTGGGATTGGTTTGGGATCTGGGAGTTGCTATTGGCACCTACTGTCTGTTGAAATATTCAGATCAAGTCTGAACAAGGCCGTCAGGGGCCAACAAAGGAGCAATGGCCTTGTAAGGCAGCACCTGGCAGGTGCCCTGGCTAATGGCATCCTGAGCCTGAGTCAAAGGAGCTTCCTGTAGCAAGGAAATCACGCCAGCCATGGTGTCTGAGTCACTTGGGGGAATCCTGTGGTTAGTGAGTGCCTCTGCCAAGCTTATCTGTAAAATCTTCCTTTCTGGAGGAATCAGAGTCCACCACTCCTTACCTTGGTACTTGCTGGTTCTGTCACATACAAGGTTCAGGTGAGTATATGTAGCTAACTGACAGTAGGGCTGAGCAGGGACTATGGCAAATAGCTTCACTGTTTCTTAAAAACTCAGCCATCATTCTTCTGAAAGTGACAATCCTTTTTTTTTAAAAATTATTGGCCAAGCATGATCTTTCTGGTTGGGTAGGAGAAGATACATGGGCTTCTATAATGCTCTATAATTTGTGAACCAATCATGCTCTACAATTTGTGAGTTTGAAGTAGTATTAGTTAACCCACGATGACTGCTTAGGTATGGGAGATGTGTGTCTAAGACTTCAGTTCCTTCTTGAAGGAAGGTTATATTCAGTAAAATTCATTAACATGTCTTAAAAGGCTCAGCCTAATGCCATCTTTCCCAAACCACCTGACTTGCCCTATGTGCCATTCTGGCTTTCCATTTCCATGCAGGACTGTGTTCTATTTTGCTGGTCTTGCTTCCTCTGTAGCCATTTGATTTCAGACTAAATGTATATTCTTCAGAGATAACTTGTATTATGTGTTAGAGTAGAGTAGACCCTCCCCCTTTCTTCTCACATTATACAACACAGTGGCTCTCCATATTCTATAGCCTAGAGCATTAGTTTAACAGAGTCCTAGGATGGTTACAACTTCCTTATCATGAAGGTATTTAGAAGTCTAAAATTCGGCTCACATTCCTTGACTTCAAGTCCTGTCTTTGCTGGTTACTGTTTAGTCTTTGGGCATGTTACCATCTCTAGGTCATAGCCTGACAACTATGAAATGAGGGGAGAAACAGGACCTACTCTAAAAGTTTGAGTAGAACATGAGAAGGAGAATGTTGGTTACATAGGATAAATTCATAAATGGTTATGGGAATTGGGGTGATTTTGTTTACTTTTTGGGGGGTAAATTTCTAAGTGTCAGAATCTAACGTGTTCTCATCTTTTAATAGCAAGTCTTCTTGGCAGGATGCTGGGAAAGCATGTGAACTGATTGTAGTAACACTCTTTCCCTCCATCCCCTCTCCCTCCCTTTCCTCTTCCCCCTCCAAGTGTATAAGTATCATGAAGTCTATGATGTTGTTTACTCACTCTGCCAGTTTCTTTAGATTCCTCTGGACCACTAAGAAGGGATGTGAGCAGAATGGTAACGAAGATGGGAGTTTATTGCAGAATATAGATGGCAAGGTGGGAGAAGGAAGTGTCCCATTAGCATTCAAGTCACTTAGGAGATCTTAATATGGTGTGCAAGGCACACCTTCTCTGTTAGCTCAGAGTTCCTCCTGGGTCTCACTGGGGCAGCTGCTAAGTTAGAGTGATCTTTCTACTTTTTGCAAGCCCTGAATTGATTCCTGCAGGAGACTTTTTCCTTGGAATATCAACTCTAGTTATTTTCATGTGTAGTTGCATTTTCTACAATTTAGCAACAGTAAGAAGCTTGTGAGCTCATTGTAAAAGAAATGATGGTGTATCAAAAGCAGATGCAGGGATTGAGCCAGAGACCTAGGCTGGAGTGGGCCTGGGATAGTGAACTCTACAGGAGCAGGATTGAGCCAGCGACCTGGGCCAGAGCAAGCCTGAGACAGCGAATTCCACATGAGTGGGAGCAGATCCAGACCAGGGACATTTATGGAAACAGGACTGAGCCAGCGACCTAGGCCGGAGCAGACCGGAGACAGCGAGCTCCACAGGAGCAGGTACAGGAGAACAACAGCTGACGGAGTGGACCAGAGCCAGAGTCAGAGACCTCTGCAGGTCCAGGCATGAGTCTGGGACCTTCGAGGAGAGTAGACTTGAGCCAGGACCCCTGCGGGTCTGGGTGTGATTTTGGGACCTCCAAGGAACTAGGCCTGAGCCAGGACCTCTGGGGGTCTGGGCATTAGTCTGGGACCACTGGGGGAGTAGAAAGGAGCCAGAGACCTTTGCGGGACTAAACCCAAGCCTGGAATCTCCACAGTAGTGGATACAGATGAGGGACATTTACAGAAACAGGTCTGAGGCAACAACCTAGGTCAGAACAGGCTTGAGACAGCAAACTCCATGGGAATGGAGCAAACCCCGGGAGCGTTGAGCGACCTCCAGGAACACGGAGTGACCAACGGGGTAACAAGAACTGTGGCACTGAGTGCACCATGAGAAGCAACCATCTGAGCCTTGGATCTACTGATACCTGTAAGATTGTTCACCGAGTCACAGACAGCCCCAACTACACAGATTAGAGGAAAAGATAGGTAGATATTAGTCATAGGAAAAATTCACCAAGAGGAAATCTCAATACTGGACATCTTTTATATATAAAGGCACCCTCATATATAAAAGAAACACTTCTAAAGCTGAAATCATACATTAAGCCCCACATACTAATAATGGGAGATTTCAACACTCCATTCTCACCACTGGACAGGTCAGTCAGACAAAAAATTAACAGAGAAATAAGAGAACTAACAGATGTTATGACTCAAATGGATGTAACAGAAATTTATAGATTCCATTCAAACATACGTTCTTGTCAGCACCTCATGGAACCTTCTCAAAAATTGACCACATACTTGGTAATACAACAAACCTCAACAGATAAAAAAAAATTGGAATAACCCCATATATTTTATCAGATCACCATGGCTTAAAACTAGAATTCAATAACAACACTAACTCTAGGAAGCCCACAAACATATAGAAATTAAACAATGCTCATCCAAATCATCAATGGGCCAAGCAAGAAATAAAGGGAGAAATTAAATACTTCCTAAAATTCAATAACCATACAATACATCCAAATTTATGGGACACAATCAAAGCAGTGTTAAAAGGAAAGTCTATAGAACTAAATGTCTACATAATGAGGGTGAAAAATACCACACTAGTGAAATAACAGAACATTTGAAAACTTTAGAATGAAAAGAAGCAAATTCACCCAAGAGAAGTAGATGGCAGGGAATAATCAAATTGAGAGCTGAAATCAATAAAATAGAAACAAAGAAAACAATACAAAGAATCAATGAGACAAAGCATTGGTTCTTTGAGAAAATCAACAAAATAGACAAATTTTTATCCAAACTAACCAAAAGCCAGAGAGAGAATATCCAAATTAACAAAATCAGAAATGAAAAGGGGGACATAACAACAGACACGAAGGAAATCCAGAGAATCATCAGGTCACATTTTGAAAACCTGTACTCCACAAAATTGGAAAACTTAAAGGAAATGAAGAACTTTCTAGATAAATATCACTTACCAAAAATTAAATCAAGACCAGATAAGCAAATTAAACAGACCTTTAACTGCTAAAGAAATAGAAACAGTCATCAAAAGTCCCCCAACCAAAAAAAGTCCAGGACCAAATTGTTTCAGCTCAGAATTCTACAAGATTTTAAGAAGGACCAATACCAATACTCCTCAAATTGTTCCACACAATAGAGTACAGACCTATACAGAGAACTCTCAACAGAGAATTCTAAAATGACTGAAAGACACTTTAGGAAATACTCAACATTCTTAGTCATCAGAGAAATGCAAATCAAAATAACTCTGAAAGTCCATCTTAAACCCGTAATAATGGCCAAGATCAAAAACACTGATGACAACTTATGCTGGAGAAGTTGTGGGGTAAGGGGAACACTCCTGCATTGCTGGTGGGAGTGCTAGCTGGTACAACCCCTTTGGATATCAGTATGACTATTTCTTAGAAAATTAGGAAACTACCTTCCTCAAGACCCAGCAATACCACTTTTGGGTATATATCCAAAGGATGGTCAATCATGTCCACAAGGACATGTGCTCAACTATTTTCATAGTAGCATTGTATGTCATAGCCAGAACCTGGAAAAAACCTAAATGCCCCTTGATTGAAGAATGGATAAGGAAAATGTGGTACATTTACACAATGGAGTAGTACACAGCAGAAAAAAATCATGACATTTTGAATTTTGCAGGGAAATGAATGGAGTTAGAAAATATCATTTTGAGTGAGGTATCCCAGACACAGAAAGACAATTATCACATGTACTTACTTATAAGTGGTTTTTATACAAAAAGAAAGGAAAACCAGCCCACAAATCACAATCCCAGAGAATCTAGACAACAATGAGTACCCTAAGAGAGACACACACACACATCTAACCTACATGGGAAGTAGAAGAAGACAAGATCTCCTGAGTAAATTGGGAGCATGGGGACCATGGGAGAGAGTTGAAGGGGAGGGGAGAGGCAAGGAGGGGAGCAGAGAAAAATGTAGAACTCAATAAAATCAATCAAAAAAATCAGATTCAGAAGCTTTTTTTAGTTTTACTGTAAAAGCCTTCACATTCCAAGAAGGTCTTGAGAGTGTCTAAACAACCTACATAGTGTGCAAGTCCTTCATGGTCTGAATGCAAGAAAAGTCCCAAACACTTCGTCAATTACCAGGAAAAAGCTCATAGTTATAAATGGCGATGATATACCCCCAACCCATGTGGATCAATGCCTGAAGACCAGGAGCAAAATTCATGGAGGTGAGTAGATGCTCTACTAGTGACTGTCATGACCCCATACCCTCACCTCCACAATGTATGATTACTCCACGAATGCCCCACAAATGGAAGATCACTCATTCTTAATAGGACTCCCGAGTCACCCAACAGTAAACCCCCAGTAACAGGAAAAACGTGAAAGAAATAGAGTATAGTATATCTCATCCATTTGGGCTCAGAGATTGACACCATTCTATTGCTCCTAAGGAAAATGTCTAATGTGTTTGCACCAGCATCATTTGTCGAGTCACTTCTTTTTTCTTTTTTTTTTAATTTTCAAAACACATTTATTTATGAAATCATTTGAAGTTGACCTGCATAATTTCAACAAGAGCGTCATTGAAAAAAAATGACATATAATGTGTTTGTCTCTAAGAAAAGTCTTAGTTCACACTGAGGAACAAAGGTTTTCTTTTTCTTTAAATGTAGATCTCGGCTGAACATCCATCCAGCAGTCCCAGCATTCTTAGAGCTCTGGTGAGGAGACCGTAGGAGCTGCCGCCTTTCTCAATCATACTCAGAGAATCGGATGTGCTGACTGGCTTGTTGAGTCTTGGCCAGTCTAATCTTCTCAGCTTTGGTGATTAACTTCTCCGTGCCTTTTTTCTTTTCCCGAGGTTGATTAAGTTTGGCCTGTCTATCTACCAATATCTTCTGCCAGTACCTCTGCTCATGATCACCAGAAAGGACCTCAAGGTTCCAACAGTTCTTCTTTTTAATTTCAGTCTGTGCATTCATTACTGCCTGTGCATCCTCAGGAGTTTTGAATCGAGCATGGCATTCAGTATCTCCTTCTAGCAAATCAACGTAAACAACTTCTGAGATTGTGGCCAAAACATCTGCAAATTACTTTCCCTCATCCTCTTCGAAGTCTATCCTTTAAACATGAACTTACATGGGGTCCACTTCTTTTTTTCTTGCTGTGGTTCACATAAACCTCTAGAGGCAACTAGTTCAAGAGTAGGCCCTCGAGCCCAAGAAGATCTCAATGGTTGGTCTTTTCAGCGGTGGCAAGAGGAATGGATAATTACAGCTTTATTAACAGTGATTTAACTCAGACAAGAAAAGCTCCATAGGACCACATTCCTAGGGCAGTGGCTGTCTTAGTGTGTGGTACACACTTAAGGATTAAACTCTCTGGGGAGCATAGATCCTTGGGTCGAGAGGATTAGAGGAGAAAGAGATGGGGAAGGGGCAGCCGTGGAAGTGGACTGGCTCTCACAGCATGGTCTCTGTGGATACTCTACACTCATTTAGGATTTGTTGGGAATTTTAGGAAAGCACCAATGGAGATGTGTGAGACTATGTGAGATCATGATGGTGATTGTGAGCCTAGGGTGTGTGTAGACAAAGCAGGGTTTCGATATATAAGTTTGAGAAAGATGTTCATTGGCAGGGAATGGGGAATTTTAATTTGATCCCATAGTAAGGAGCTGAGGGTTGCAAAATTTCTGACCTTCTCAAAGAGGCTAGATAGACAGCTAAAAGCTGTTGGCTATTATGTGCTCACACTTTAAAAGAAACTGAAAACCCATAGCACTCAGGACGTGAAACCATGCTAAATGAAGGATGGCTGAAAGATTGAGAAATATCTACCCACAAGATGCAAAGCTTCATGTGCCAGGAGTCAACTTTAAATATTCAAAATCTCTCATTTGGAAGAGGGGAATGCATTTATATACTGAAGCCCCAGGCCGACCTAGGACTAAGAGGTAGGAGTTAGGAACAGCTGTTAGTTTACTGCACGGAGCAAACAGTACTAGCTGAGAAGTTTGAAGATCAGATGAACTGGGATAGGGAGAGTTCAGGCACAGGTTGACCAGACAATAGAGAGATCAGCTGTAATTTAGCAAGTTGCTTAATCTTTCTGGTTTACTTTCATAATTAGTAAATGTGGAAAAACTATCCGCTGTGAAGCTGCTGGCAAGGGTTGAATTAAATAACCGTTGAGTACTTAGATATTTACATGGTATGGTTAGTGTGCATGTATGTACATGTGCATGTGTGCATGCACATGTGTGTGTATGAGATTTCTTGTTTTTGCGGGGAGGGGGAGGGACACTGAAAAAACTAGTTTTGTCTTCTATACTCACTATGTCGTCCTAGGTGTTGTGAAAAGGGTCCCACAGCACTCAAAAGTGTTCCGGTTTCCTGCAAAAATGCTTTGATGTCCTTTTCCTCAATCAAAAAAAAAAATCCATCTCTAACAGAGGGAGAGCATTTGACACTTAGCCTAGCAGCATCACCCACGACAGAAACATGCCCTTCTTTGTTGTGCAGAATGAAGAATGAGCCTTTTTTTTTAAACAGAGGAGTTGAGAAAAAGACAGAGAAGAATGAGCCATGCAACTCTGTCCCCTGGGTGACAGCATGATTCGATTGTGTTTACATATCAGCCTGGTGTTTGGGAAGCTTCAAGCCTAATGGGGCACGTTTATCAAATTGCAAACAGCCCCACTTATGCACGGCCTGTGATAAAGTACCATCATAGAGTGGAGTGTCTGTCCCTGTAGAAGATGATTATTTCCCGAGATAAAAGCTAACTACCAGATGCCAAATCAATTCATCAATTCAATGACAAAAGAAAAAAAAGAAAAGGTTCAAGCAAATAACTTCTTTGGTGTAGAGTAAGGCAAACAATGGGTTGATTGACTATCTTGACCACAAATGCAGCCATGGCAAAACTAAACCAAGGATGAGGTATTCATGGGGATTTTTTAGTTGAATGTCACCGTTACTGTAAGGCTTTCTTTGTGCTTTTCAATTTGCTCCTGAGTTACTTGTAGGAGTGGAAGTTCAGTGATCGCATCATCGCTAAGAGAATGGGTTTACTTTTGGGAATTGTGCTTTTCATTTCAAATCTGCCAGCACTGTCGAGTTTCAAAGAAGGACAACTTATATGGGTGGCGGAGGTTGGCTTTATAAAAGAAGAAACCCTATCCCGATGCCAATACACCTCGGAGCAGACATCTCGAAATCTAAGGGAAACGGGCTTTCGAGTTTTGTTTTGTAGCTACAAGCCAGCTGGTACGGAACACTCTTGAGCTTCTAAAGAAAAGGCAGTTTTATTTAATATACTTTTATTGAGTTCTTTGTGTGTTCCAGGTACTGTGTCAGGCTCTTAGGATTTTGTTTAGCAGGCTGCATGCCCCCACAGACACTATAACACTAGGAGGGTGGGGGTAGAAAAGCCAGGAGTTAATCATGTACGTATTCTTCAGATCTCAGACCCAGACTTTTATCTTTGGATGTCATGCAACCAGTTGTTAACCTAATGATGCTGCCCCTGTAACCATAACTGGTAAATGATGGTTCTCTCCTTTATGAGAACATATCCTCCATCCTACAGGACATTAGGAGTGAAACAACTGGTTCTGACTGATGTCCTTTGGGTGCCAAAAAACCCCCCAAATAAACAAACCAATAAACCCCTTTGTCAGCTCTGTGAACTGGCGAGAGCTTTGGAATGAGTTAGTGTCCTTGAGTGAGGCTCCTCCAGAGAGGGCTTGTTTCCCAAGGCCCAGAGTTAGTCAACCTCTTATAGTTCTGTTTTTCCAGAAAGAACACTTGAGGTGAATTTCCTTCAGTTCGTAACTGTTAAATTTCATAACTGCATACTGTGAACAGCTTGTCCTGAAACTGATACCGCCGTTTACTGGATTGTGCCAATTAAGGTGTTTAAGGAAAGCGGTGGAGAGCAGCTGTCCTAAAAATCAATTTCCAATTGACAGAGCTCATTCAGGGCTGTTGATATTGATATATGACTACATTGTTAGAGATTTGGACATATAAAAGGGAGGAACTTACTGATAAGGAAACAAATAGATTCATGCGATGTAACCACAGGGATAAATTCTGTTACAGGCATGCTTAGATGCTTTCATCATTATGCAAACATTTTAGAACATATTTCCACAAACCCATGCAACCGTGGCATCACGAGGTTTTATAGTCTTATAAAATTACCTTAGTGTATCCAATTACCACTGAACAAAATTGCCGCCACTTGTGTCTCTACCACTATATAGTTGGCAACTGTAACTTCAAATACAAACAATATATATAACAAATGACTCTGGGGTCTCTAGTACTTTCTCCAAGAAAATGTGTCTGTAGTTCCAAGCCATTAAATTTGGATAAATATTTGACCAAGAGCCTGTTGAGCAGGTAAAGGAAAGGAAATGATACTAATTCAATAATCCTTTCATCTCTTTCCCACTACCCATCTTTTGTTCCAGGTTCTAATAGTTTATATTTTATTCTTACTGTAGAGGTTCATGTGAACAGCCAACCTATTGTCTTCTAAAATAACTGAGTAAATCTCTATTATGTGGCAGAAAAAAAACACATTAACAAATATTTACAAGTATTCCCCAAGCTTCTGACATCCCTCGAAGATGTTCACACTACTTAGGAAGCTGTCAGATTTTTTTTTTAAAGCTGTGAATTAATTGAGAGAACAGAAATCAAAGAAAGTCGGAAAGAAGCAAAACAAAACAAGAGGACCTTTTTACAGGAAAGGGTAGAGAGCAAAAATAAGAAAGCAATGAACCAGCAAGCGGAGACCTGGGGGAGAAAAACTGAGAGGGTGGAGGAGGATACGTAGACAGGGATCCTGAGCAGGAGGAGAGTTGGTTAAGAAGCGCTTTATTCCCAGTTTTCTTTAGTAGGCTACAAAAGAGACATAAAGTACCTTTCAAACATTGTGGCTTTTGGGCAGGCCCCACTCCTCTCTCTAAGGAAAACTGTGGCCTCCCACTGGCTTTATAAAATTTAACTTTGAGTGAAGCATCTAAACCATTCAGCCTCCCTCTTCCTCTAGGTTTTATTACAGATATTTCTGTAATGTTGGGATGAAGTAGCAAGAAATCTGAGCATTTTAAAGTTAGACAAACCTGGTTTGAGGTCTAATTCCTTGCTTACTGAGGTTTCTGCTGGGGCCAAGTCATGCCACCTGGCAGGTGTCACTCGCCTTCTCTGTGCCGTGGGTGGAAGGAAGGGATCTGATCGACGTAACTCTTATCATCGCTGAAATAAAACATCTTTCAAAGAAATAGAAAACTTTGGGCTTTCCCCATCTGAATTCTTTCAGAAAATAGATAGCTCTTTCAGAATTGAGAAATCAAAGAAAATGTAATAGGGCTGTTAGAAAACATGTACAGCATTCTGGTTTTGTTAGAATAGTCAGCTATCCCAGAATAGCTGTCAGGGATAGGGAAAAAGTCATGGGTACTCAGCATCAACCACGACACAGAGTTGCAGGATTATTTCCTGGAAGGTAGTGGAGGCTATGCAGGGAGAGTATAGGAAGGATGCTGAGACCCATTTAAGGGGTGGCCAATCTTTGGCAATAACTGGCCCATTGGGAAATGATTGATGAGACTCCCTTCCTTTCCTTTTCACCCTCTAATTTCCCCAAGGGTTCACTGTTGATCATTCCTAACTGGAAACTGTTTGGGAAAAGAGTCTGTTAAAGTCAGAAGATTGAGACATGGAGCAGACTGGAAAAGGGTCCCGAGTAAATGAAACTTACCCATCATGATCACTTCCTTTTGTGTGTCCTAATAGCGTAGACACGAGGGCGTATTGGGCCTCTTTTTTAATTGATTTTATTGATATATATATTTTATCTGCTCCCCTCCCTTCTGTTTCCCTCTCCTTCTACCCTCTTCCATGGTCCCCATGCTCCCAATTTACTCAGGAGATCTTGTCTTTTTCTACTTCCCATGTAGGTTAGATCCATGTATGTCTCTCTTAGGGTCTTCATTGTTGTCTAGATTCTCTGGGATTGGAAACTGTACACTGGTTTTCTTTGCTTCATGTCTAAAAGCCTCTTATGAGTGAGTACATATGATACTTGTCTTTCTGGGTCTGGGTTGCCTCACTCAACATGATGTTTTCTAGATTCATCCATTTGTTGGGCCTCTTTTTATGCAAATGTTGTAGACTGCGCCACATCACAGACATAGTTCTGGAGTTGCAAGTCAGCACACGTCAGTCTCAATTTAAAGGACTAACAGGGAGAACACAGCCGGTCTCTCAGCTAACTCTCCACGAGGGCGAGTGATGCAAAGGGCTTGCTATGCTGGTGGGAGACCAACATGAGCTCCTGTCTTAACAGCGGCTTTTCAAGTTTGCCTCTTGGCACGAAGCTGACTTTGGCTGACGGCACCACATAAACAGTGCATATGCCCAAGCATGTGAGCCGGTCACAACTTGTTAGATACATTTTCACTTTCCAGCCCATGACCCACAACGGACAGAGCTGAAGCAAGAACATTCTTTCAGACGATTGATTAGATACTTTCAAAATCTGTAGATAAGAAGAAGATTGATTTGGGGAGAAATGATACTTTGCCATCACTTGGGTACATGGTTGATTCATTGTTTGTGAAATTCCTGATCTTTGAGTCAATAACGTCTTTTGGGCCTTCTGTAGGGTCTTAACAGTGTTCCTCCTGAAGGGTATATTCTGATATTTATGAAAGCTATCTAATTAGGTAAAGGGCTGTTAGAGATCTAATTAAGCATTCTGAAAAAAAGATAATATCCTGATTTATCTGGAAAGATGCTCCCTCTAATGGCAAGCATTTCTGAAAGGGTCACCTAGGCTTGGCATGTGAAGGAAAAAGAGACAAGAGGAGCGAGGCAGAAGTTAGTGTAATATGACCCGCAAGTCAAGGAAGTGGATATTTGCCCAAAATCTGGAAAATACATTGGATGTATTTTCCTCTGGAGCCTTTAAAAGGTATGTGACCCTGGCTATAGACCTCCAGTCTCCAGAGTTGTGTGAAAATAAATTTCCATGACTGCAAACCACAAAACACAGTAGTTTGTCTCGCGGCCCTAGGAAGCTATCCAAGCTCCTGAGAAACCATCTATGCTGACACCATGACTGCTACTCATCTTGAATTTTAGTAACTCGAGAAGTCATGGAAGTAGAGCCGATGCTGTTTACTCGAGAATATTCTTCTCACAGCCAGGAACTGGTGCGTGCAGGGGGAAGGAATCGGCTAATGTGGATATTTTTCGTTTCATCATAAGCACAAGTTCATCTTGCTTCTTTCTTAAATCTCCCTCTTCTTCTGGTACCATTGCCCTGTGGCATGCATGGCTTGTTTGATCTCTTGTCTAGTTCATGATTCTTCAGATCTCAGTTCATCGGCACCAAAGTAAACCCATCTGATCTTGTCATCTCTCTCCTTTGGCAGGATGAAGGATTTTGTTTAAACATGTTCACAAATGCCTTGAACTTAACTGAGTGAATATTCGATGAACAGTATACAACAGAACTGGTGATTTATGATTTCCATGAATAGGTCATTTAAAGTTATATGGGTTTATTTCTTGTTTTCCAGCTTGACTCGCCTAGTCTAGTGGGAGACAGCCCCTATTTCGTGAGGATACTCAACTGGTACTATGGGATGGGTAGTTCACTTAGGGAGGAACTGAGTGAGACCTACAAAAAGCAGCTTACAAGGAATGTTGAATGACAGTATCACAGGGAAGATGTAAATTAATGTAGCTTTAGTTGATCATAGTTGACTTAACTCCAATAACTTTGGCCACTGCTGGAAAATTCATTGTTTGTTTCTCTCTAGCTTTGCTGGAGCTAACACACAGCCAGAGGTGTTATGATAGCAACTGCTTGCTGCTTTGAGCACCTGGAAGCTGATTTTGCAAACTTCCCATTGGAGTGAGTCTTGTGTCTGCCCATTCCCCTAGCTGTAGCACCTTAATCACCTGCTCTCCTTCAACTTCTACACAATCCTCCTACTTTTCGGCTCCTGACATTCTCAGGCAAGATGAGGACCACTTGTTTAATCCAGAAAAGTCTACCCCCCATTTCTTTAGAGAACAGTGGGGTCTTTCTATGTGGTTTCCCTTTGGTTCATAGGTCAAAATTCCACTGAAGACTTGCCTATATTTCTGAGGGCTCAGCCTCATGTCTAATCCTTCCATGCCAAAGATCTTTTCACAGGTAATACCTTTCTTGACACCTCATGAGAGGAGCTTCAGAACTGAAGGAATGGCTGCTTTATATGCAAAATTCAAGGTGTGATCCATATAGTTGATATATACTTATTTAATCTATTCCTGGGTTACTTTTATTTTTTCTTCATCTCTCAGTAATCATTGTATTTATATTTTGGAATTACTGGCAAGCTTTTAATTTGGAAATTACAGTTCTGGTTTCTGTATTTTTCTTCTTTTCTCCTTTTCTTTTCTCCTTTCCCTTTGTATCTCTCATGCCCTCCACTCTCCCTCCCTTTCTTCCTGCTCCTTCTGGGTAGCCCCGTCATACTACCTATGACCGATATTCTTTCTTGCATAACATCTTAGTTCCTTCATTAAACATAGCACTCAGCAGCCAAGACTTAAAGCAGTCACATCCACAATCCCTCAGTTTCCTTAAAAGTCAGCAGTCCGGCAGAGCTCAGCAGAAACACCTTCACTCTGATCAATGTGGCATCAGCAGGGCACAATGAGGGACTGGAAGATCTGTTTCTTTTCACTGTTCCTGACAACTTGAATTGGGTCTTTGGAACCCAAAGAGTGGAAGGAGAAAACTGAACTTTGCAGCAAGTTGTTTTTTTCTCTTCCACACAGATGACAGCCATAACACTACATACTTTCCCCAAATCAGTCAATCAATCAATGCAAATTAACAATTTTAACAATTAAACTTACCTCTTGAAGAGATGTGAGACTGATTTGCAACATAGCCTGAGCTCTGTGAAGGCAGTTGCTGTGTAACTCCTCAGTACAGGATTGAGGAATGCACAAGGTTTCCCATCCTAACTTTGCCTTTCTCCCAAGAATAGATTTTTTTTCTCTCTTGAAACAGAATAGAACTTTGTAACTACTTCAAGCAAAAACAGAGTTGAAGGGACATTGCATGATTTCCAATCTCAAGTGGCCAATGCTTCTACACCATTCTCTTTCATATCTTTGGTTTGGAAACAGCACTATTCTGATACTAGGCCCAACCTTTAGAAAGGCCCACACAGAAAGGAAACAAACCATAGCTCACACTCAAAAGCATGAGCTAACTTCCCACCATGTGTGTGGCTTTTAGAAACGCATCTTCCCATCTCTTACTTGGGCCTCCTACACCAATATCACATTGATCAGTTAAGCCATTTCTGCTGTGAATTCTGTCAAGACTATTGACTTTTGAAGAAACTGGGTGATTGTGATTGGTTGAAGGCACAGAATATCAAGATAATCTTTTGATCCAGACATATAGACAATGTAAAGGTCTAACTGGAATATGTATTACATGGATACACTCAGCTAGCTAATGATCTTGGCTTCCCTTTAGAGCTTCTTCTGGAGCACATTAACATCATTTTCTTACGGTGCATCTTTCATATATAGATACATCTTAAGATAACCCACCTTTCCTGTTTCTGAACTGCATCTTCTGTCTTGAATTGATTCCCTACATTTGGTACATGCATACATGTGCTAAAGTCCTGTCTTTATGGAAAGAAAAAGAAAAAAGAAACTAACCACAGATGAATTACCTTTCCTACATTGCTGGGGGATAGTGGTCTGTATTCTGTCAATTATATTTTAAATAAATGCTGATTGGCCAGTAGCCAGGCAGGAATTATAGGCGGGACAACCAGACAGGAAGTAGAGGTGGGCCAATGAGAACAGGAGAATTCTGGGAAGGAGGAAGCCCATTCCTTTGCAGTCGTGACCTTGCCGCAGGAGAAGCAAGATGTGGCTGCTTCACTGAAAAAGGTACCGTGCCATGTGGCTAACATAGACAAGAATAATGGGCTAATATAAGTTCTAAGAGTTAATAAGAAGCCGGAGCTAATGGGTCAATCAGTTTATGATTAATGTAGACCTCTGTGTGATTTTTTTGGGGGGACTTAACAATTGCGGGAACTGGGCAGGACAGAAACTCAGACACTACATCCACTTCCTGATGCCTTTTATTCCTTTCACCACCTCACCTCATTCTTTCCCTGCCTTTAACAAATGGAACATGGGTGTCCAGGATACAAAATACTAACACTACAATAAGCAATGTGAGATTGATGACTACCTTAATCGCCATCATAGAACCTTCATCCAGCAACTGATGGGAGCAGATGCAGAGATAGACAGTTAAACACTGGGACAAGCCCTACAGTTCAGTCACATAGAGGGAGTCAAGACCATGATGGGAATACCCACAGAAA
The DNA here is from genome assembly GCF_982192425.1 of Myodes glareolus. Taxonomy (NCBI): domain Eukaryota; kingdom Metazoa; phylum Chordata; class Mammalia; order Rodentia; family Cricetidae; genus Myodes; species Myodes glareolus. The sequence continues at coordinate 19,467,666 of NC_142044.1, forward strand.
CAGCTGACTCCACATAGTGTGAGCTCACTGACTTCAAACTGACAGCTGGGGAATCTGCATAGGACCAAACTAGGCCCTCTGAAAGTGGTGACAGTTGTGTGGCTTGGGCAGTCTGTGGGGCCACTGGCAGTAGGATCAGGATTTACCACTAGGACATGAACTTGCTATTTTGGAGCCCATTCCCTATGGCTCAGCCGAGATACAGGAGAAGGGCCTTGGTCCTGCCTCAAAGTGATGTGACAGACTTTGTTAACTTCTCATGGGAGGCCTTACCCTCTCTGAGGAGAAGATGGGGCTGGGGTAAGAAGAAGGCAGAGGAAACAGGAAGAGAGGAGGGAGGGGGGAATGGGAACTGGTATGTTAAACAAAAGAGATTATTTTAAATAAAATAAGATCAGCAATCTTCAGAGTTCCTATTCCACCTGGAACTCTACAATGGGGAATTCCAGTCAATAAAGACAGAAATTCCAACCAATAAGTAAATAAGTGCACAGCTGGAAAAATCATCAAGAGCCTTGTCATTTGGACCTTAGAGGAATTAACTAGAGCATGACCAAGCAGAAGAATGGGAGATGGAAACAGATATGAACAAGACTACTTTTTAGATGGAATGTTCTAGAATAGACTCTCCAAGGAGGTGGCCATTTGAGTTCTGCACAATAAGAAGGAATTTCTCACTTTCTAAATGCAATGCATTCTAGGCAAAGAAAGGAGCAGGCACAATGCCATGAGGTGGGAAAACATATTGTGCTGCAAAATAATAAGGGAGGGTTTTATGGCTGCAGCATAATGAATAAGAAATTTAATAGGACAAGGTTGGAAGAATAAGCAGATACAAGACCATATATATTTAGAGGCCATAATAAAAGAAATTCAGATTTAATTCCAAACACAATTGATAATTACTGGATAACTTAGAGGAGTCCCATGAAATGATTTACATTTTAAACCTCCCCCTCTTCTGCTGTGAAAAGAATGAACTGGACTGGCAAGATGAGTCCCTTCCTTCAGGAAACAGTTAGTCATGAGCCTCAGTTTAGGTGGTAGCAGAAAAATAATGAGGTTAAAAAAATATATGTTGCTGTAAAATGTGTAGTTATAATACCTGAAGCTTTACGGTAACTTGGGTGAGGGTGATGAAGAGAAGGAAAAATCTGGTTTAGTAAACTTTCACTCTTTGGAAGCTTTTGAGGCTATTGATGCTTTCATCAGGAGGGTGTGTTCACCTTCTGCTTCCTTCGTGAAGCACACCCAGGTACTTCCTGCTGGAATTCATCTCCGATTTCCTAGGAAGAAAACACGGGGCCCAGATCAATTCAGTCAAAGAATATGTTAACTTTCAACCTACTCCTTATGCTATTTTCCACGTCAGTGAAAATTACACACAGACACAGACACACAGACACAGACACACACACACACACACACACACACACACATATTCAGAGGAAGGAGAGATGAATTATCCCAAGGACTTCTAAAGAGAGTGAGGACTTACGACATACCGCAGCATGGCACTTATACGAACTCCCTTCTCTTGTTTCTGTTTCCCTCTAGAAGTCCCACACAGCAGGGCGTCTGTGTCTTGTATTTATTCCTCTTCTGTGTCCCTGGCTCATTGCAGAAAGTAAATTCAGATATGCTGCATGAGTCAAGCTTCAGGTTTTTGACTCATTTGTCAAACACTTTATTTTCATAGAGTAAATATCAGAATTCCAGCCTCTGCATGATATTAGACCCTCCATGGTCAAGCAAGAATTCCATTGCCTGACATACAGTGCAATGAATGACCTTGGGGCGAATTTACTTGCTCTGTTTGGTCTGGGAAGCTTGGACGCTATAGAACAAAACGTCTATTAACAAGACCAGTTGGGAATGGCGTGTTCTGACAACTAAGGCAGGAAAAGAAAGGACTTTTGTTCTGCGCCATTTGGGAAGTCTGTTCTGCCTTGGTAAGGACCGTGCAATGAATATGACTTCTGTCCCAGTCACAGTGACAGTACTTCTCCTGCCCTGTGAGCGCAGCAATGTCAAGGCTTTATTCCAATGTAATTATTTTGGAGAGGAAGCTTTGGGAAGAGATTGGGTTAAAAGTGTTGTGGGACGAGGCCAGAGCTTGAGATGCTCCATCTTAAAATAAAAGAGCAACAGGAACTTATTTCCCCTCCACAACTGATATTTTCTCTTAAAAAGAAAAAAAAATAAACAAGGAAAAGAAAGGGAGAGGTAGATACAACCAAATACACTGTTTACCTGTATGAGAAATTTAAAGAATAAAAAATATCAATTAAAAGCAACAATTCACACACATGATTAAAAGGAATATTAATGAAAGATCCTAATTAGAGTATTAAGGCTTCCTGAAAAACCTCAATTTAATTTTTGCTCTAAATAGACTAAGAGATTTGGGCTTAATCAGAACTACATTTGCTTTATTTAATTAAGAACATGAAGCTTTTCACCGGTCTGCAGAACAAGAAGAAAGAAGAAGTCTTTGGGAAAAGGAGGTAGGAGGAATGGATTGTTCCCTATCTTTCACAGCAAGGCTTCAGCGAATTTATCACGGTACCAGAACTGGAAGGATACTATGATACAAGGAGACATCATGTGATTTTAGCAGCAATGAGTTGATCTTTTTTGCCAAAAATAGACCCACCTGCTTATGGATGTCTGGCATTCCTTTAACTTGGGGCAAAGTCAAAAAGGCCAGCTGTTCTCCCTGACACCCTTCCCACAGGCTGGCTGAGGCTCAGCATTCCAGCCATGAACTTAAGGCTAAATTTTTGTTCACAGTCTACTTTAAGGCATGCCCTTCCCTCTCCACATCTATCTCTCAGCTATTTCACTGCAGTTGAAATTACCTAGACACATTCAGTGGTCAGAGATGACATAATAGGAAAATTCAGATTCTCCTATTCCTTTCTCAACTCTATGACTCTGGTCAAGCCCCTAACTCTTCATGAGGTAGTTTCCATCTATGTAAAATATTAGTAAGAAGTCGATTTAGTAGGACTCTCAGGAGATTGAAATTAAGCAAGTGTAAAGCAGTATTTAGCAACCCGAACGTCAACCAAAGTGAGAGTGGTTAAAACACGGTAGCTCTAGCACTCATAAAGTGTCACAGAGCATAGCTTTGGAAAGAGAAGACACTTTTCTGTATGTAGTAACATGTGTATAGCATCCAAGACATGTGAAGCAATAAACACAAAATGTATGCAATGTTTACAGTACTCTATCGTTTAGATTTTAAAAGAAAAACAAATAAGTGTATGTATTTACTTATAATTTCGCTACCACCAACTAACCACTGAGCCATTTCTTCAGCTCTTTACCTTATTTATTTAATTTAGAATCATCTAAACTCTCATACAACTTACTTAAAACTATTTCGAAGAGAAAACAGCATAACAAAGCCCATTAGTTTCTAAAAACTTCCTAATTATGAATTCTGTTTTCTAACAATCACCAGAATTTCTTTGAATACTTTTAAAACACAAATCTCCAAATAGGGTTGTATATCTCTAGGGAAACAGATCTAAGAATACAAAGAAGTTCAAGGGTTTCTTAGATTGAGTGCTGTTGATTTGTTTCCAGTGGCAACAATTAAATTATTATTAGGCATAGTTTTTATTTAGATTAAGATAAAATTACTAAGTAATTAAATTAGTATATTCAGAAGATAAAATGCCCAGCATAAGTAGATAAAATTAAAGTAAAAGAATGTGTTTAAAATCCAGAAATGTTTATTTCTGCTGAAAAAAGGTAGCATGAATTTGCTTCTAGCATGTGTTATTCTTTATAAAACGTACACATATCCTCAGTTTGCCTGTTGAAGGAACCAACAAGAACATGTGTCCTAAGAGAAAGAAACTCTGGGTTCTGGGAATGAAGTATCAATGTTTCTTCTCCATTTGAAAGGAATTATGCTCCTTGGAGATACAGTAGGTTCTAGATGTTGGGCAGAAAATATTCAAGATGAAGCTGAGACATGTCATGATCAAAAGCAAAACTATATGAGCCAGCTTTAAGAAAGCCCCATAGGCTCGTGTTGGTGAGAAGATAACATTAAAATATCTCAGCTATGTAAAACCAGAAAGGTCTTTGTGAGAGTGTTGGACCTTGGCTTATTCTTTAGAAAATGGAAAAATAAACAGAAAGAATGAAGTACATATCCTACCTCTTATTTCTTTTTCTTTTGTTTGAGATCAGCACATAATTGAGAAGAGGAAACTCTTCCTTTGAATTTTTCTGGCTATCAAACTCCAAAGGAATGATAGAGTTGGAATGTCTCTTCTCTGCCAATCCTAAAGAATGCTGAATCTAGAAAATGATCATATATGGCCCCATTAAATAAAGGGTGACAGGAAGCTTAACAATGGAGGGCTATCAGACAGACATTACCCAAACCTAGTAATCAGTTCTGATATCAGTGAATAAGGAGAGCTAGGAATCATGGGAGTCCAGAGATAAAAAGCAGGCAAACTGTCAGTCCGTATGATGGACACTCCCTTTGTACACAGAGAATAGATTATTTGCTATAATCACACATTTGTACTAACTGTAGATGGGAATAAGAAAGCCTTAAATGATGGTAGAACATCGGCATAGCCATTATCTGAAGCATTCTATAGCTTAAACAATCCGTCTCTTCTTCAGCACAGGGGATCATGTGCACGGAAGTAGGAAGAAGGGAGATGTTGTGTGCACCCAAAGGCTAAAAAGACCAGCACCAATGAAGCTCATTGGATCCTCATTTGATCAAACCAATAGGAAAAGTGCGTTTTGGAGCCAATTGGATCAATTTGAATGTTGGCTTTGAAAGGTTTCTGTACCTTGATATTAAGTCTCTCTGCCAACACAGTCATTTAAATCAAGCTGAATTAAAAATAAAAGACCAAGTTTGTTGGGCAAAACGTTCCATGGCAATTTTTCTCTGAGATGTGACCAGGAGATAAGACCAGAAAAAAAAAAAAAGCACAAAAACCATGTGGCCATTTTCCAGAAGGCAGTTCAAATACCCTGAAGGTGGCTCTGGGGGAGGAGCCACAGCTTGGTAGGTTTTCTGAGGAAGGGGTCTGGAGAGAGAGGGGTGGGGCCAAAGTGGAGTTCTAAGCTAAACAAGCTTATTTATCACATTTTATATTTTGATTATGAATTGTATATAGTGTGATGGTGAGCGCGCTGTAATGAACTCTGGTCTACTAACAAATCTGACGCACTACTGAAGGTAGAGCTGGGCAGTGGGGATAAATTTTAGTGTATAATTTAAAGGTAGGCAAAGCAGCCACCCTCAACACAGAGAAAGCTGGCAGGTGCTTCTCTCCTTTTATTTTGCACATTTTTAAACACTCAATTTTGTCTTTCATTTCAAATGACTCCTGATGACTGATCTTTAAGAAAGAAAAGCTCAGTTTGGATCCAGTTGGGCGGCCTTGGGAAGGAAAAGACAAATGGTGACCTTAGAAACAAAATAAAAAGACGGGGGTTGGGGGGGGTGGGGAGCTAGAATTAAGGGCCTTGGCTCAGCAGGAGTTGCCTGCCTGCTGAAAGAATCCTTCCAGTCTTTCTAACACGCCAGCCCAGACCACTGGATTCTAGAAAAGTGTACCGTGTCTTCTTGTAACTCACAATAGGACTTGTGAGCGTGTAGGATAGGAAAGGTCAGCCTGGATGGAGTTGAACATCGCACATAACCTTCCTTTCAAGGGGCACAAGCTAGGTGGATAAAAGCGGGCCCTAGTTTTATTGCCAACCATGGGAATAAGCAGCAGTAGGGCCTGGGAATTTACAGTTCACTATTTTAGTGTGTGTTTCACTTTTTTTTTTTTTCAGATTTAAGGATCAAATACAATGCTGTGCCGAGCGCGCGCCCTATGTTGAGTCTATTTTGTTACTGCCTTCTGTGCACACCCTATTCTGTATTCTATTAATATGCAATGTTGGCATACCATTTTTCTATTTTAGGGGGAGGGGAGGGGCTGGTTAAAAGTGACCAGAGCACAAGAAGACAAGCAACAGCAGAAGATTCATCTCGGGGATCTATTATTTTCTTATGTATTGGTGCCTCGAACACATCGATTCTAGGCATGTGGGCCTAGTGTCTGAGGACTCTGTAAAATGTGGAAATGTGGGAAATCGTGCCCTGAATTTACCTGTTGAAATCTGGAGAAGGAGGGATAAATTAGGAAATTTCCAGTCTCAAGAAAGAAGTCTTGGATATGATGGGCTTCAAGTTCTTTACATGAAGAAAAGCCCCAGACTCGGCCTGGACCTGGAATAATGTCCAGACAAAACAAACAGCAGATTGAATTTAAATATTACATCACAGCCAAAATTGGAGGACCAAAATAGATTTCTCTGCTGCGATTGTGGTCCAGAACTCACCCAATAGCTGTGGGTGGAGATGCAGGCTGGTTGTGGATGTGCGGTTGAGTTTGACCTGATGTAGGAACTGTATTTACCTGGTGTTCACCTTCTGGTCCTCTTTGTTCACAGGGAGGGCACTATCTCGAAGCAGAGGTCAGCTTTAGCAATCTGCAACCACACGTTCCTCTACTTTGTCGTGTCTGCAGTGACCAAGGTGGACAGTCTTGCCCTGGAGTCTTCTGACTTCAAACAGTAGGTAGCCATGGGGTCTTAGACACACCATTCAGTCTCTGAGACTTATTTTCCTCTTCTGTATCCACAGGGTGGTCATTCGGTGTTTTGGAGGTACCTGATTCTGATACAATCCTTCAAATGCTTAGCGCACCAGCTCCTTGGGGAACTTCTCTCTGCATCAGAAACCATCTTGATTTCTCCCCTCATTAGAGGAGAAGTGGGAGGTGGGGCTTGTATCTTTGCTCTGTGGAAACTTTGTTAGCATAAACTTTTGTGTTCTACTTAGTCAATTGGAGCAGAATGTTGGCCAAGAGGATTCTACCCAGTTCAGAGGGAGTAAGCTACAAATTGAGCTGTTTTAGATCAACTCATTTTATTTTTCTTCTAACACTGACCGCAGTTCTTCACCCAGGGAGTCTGGAGGTATTTTATCTAGTTTAAACCTTGTCCCTGGGAATGCCTCTTTCCCCTTTGTGTGCATTACCATTGAATTTATGTGAAAACAAGCAAGTTTAAGTCTGGTTTCGTAAAGCAACCTATGCTAAAGTTAGAAAAACCACTTTGGGCTAATAAATTGATATGTAAATCATTGCCTGAGGCACCTTTCAAATATGCACCCATGGCACCCAACTGATTATTTGCTACACTAGGCTTTTATATTTCTTGTATCATTTGGACAGTCAAAAGCTCGCGGTCCACGGATGGAAGAAGGGCTTTTGTAGGTATTCTGTTTTCAGGGAGATGCCAGAGTTCTCACACTTTGTCTAGGGGAAATTTTGTGACCAGAAAGAAGAAGGAGAGAAGAAGTTCTCCAGCAGCAAACAGTGTGTGTGTGTGGGAACAAGAAATACAACAATCAAGGGGATACACCAGGATGTCTATTTAATCACCACCATACAGACTGCTTGTCTTCTTGAGCTGAGCAGTGCCCTTAAAACCAAATCAAACAAAAAATGTGAAAAGGCCAAAAACATCACCAGCAGCCTTGGCTCAACAGTCCCTTGGTATTGCTGCCATCTAATGGCTTTAGATGGTAACACAGGGCAAAGTGAAGCCACCACGTGCTTGGTGTTTTTTTTTTCCAACAATCCCACAGTTATAATAGACCTACATTCAGAAGAGTAGGGTCTATGATATGACTTTAGTGGTATAAATGTATGATATGTATTTTTGAGAAGGTCCGTCTGGAGTGCCATCTTAATGGGTCCCGAAATGACTCTCACCAACTGAAGAGGTTCAGTAGGGGAGACTCGGACACACTAAGTCCCAAGGAACAACATTCACAGTTCCACGTGGTAGCAGAGATTCTGATGACCCTTTGGATGCAGGTGGAATTTTTCGTCGGGACAGCTGGCCAGCTCTGTCCTGCCAACCAGCTCCCAAATAACCACACAGAGACTTATTAATAATTAGAAATGTTCAGCTGATAGCTCAGACTAGCTATCTTCGCTAGCTCCTTTGACTTAAATTAACCCATTTCCATTGATCTGTGTGTTGTCCCAGGCTTCTTTACCTACATACTTCCCCTCCTGCTCACTCTGTGCTTCATGGTGTTTCCTGGCAACTCCCTTAGCTCCACCCCTCTTCCTCCCAGCATCCTCTCAGTTTGGCTTTCCAGTCTAACCTCTTTTGTCCTAGCTGCCTGCCAGTCAGCTCTTTATTAATCCAATCCATTGAAGTCTAGAAACCAAAAGCCCCCATGTGGCTGCCCTAAAGAACTTGTTTAATGACCTCATCCTAACCTGGAGTTTCTCCTTTTACCTTTTATAAACTGCCATTTTCCTATGGGCCATGGCTGTCTCCTGTCTATCCAGAGGAAGGCTTTGTCTCCCTGGGACAAATATTCCTGTCCCCTCTTCCTTGTTCCTTTCCCCTTCTCCCTTGTCCTCTGTCCTCTGTCTCCTGTCTTAGTCTTTTGTTCCCGAGCTTTGTTCCTCTAGGGCAAATAAACCTTTGTGCTGAAAACTCAGTCTTGAGGTATCTTGTGTTGATACTGCTTCCTTCAATTAATACACTCAATCTAATATAAGCACATCAGAAAAGCTTATAAAATTGAGGTTTCATGAGGCTCAATTACCAATATCAAGCAGATTAAAATATCTGCTCACAGTCTAGAAACTGGAGAAAAAAAGTAAAACATAAACAGGTAACTTTCCAGGTCTAATATTTTAAAGTCTAGGTTCTCCTGAGAAGGTCATGTTTGGGAGGTACCTGAGCAGTCTGGGAATCAGGCCAGAGCCATGTTTACCTGCCCTTGATAACATATCTACTAACTTCACATTAAGATACTTGGAGCCAGTGTGAACATAGCAGTCTCGCAGTGAGACTCAATGGCTCCTTGTGTTATAGGTGCAGACCGGGGACCAGAGCCTCCTCTCTGGTCTAAGAGCCTAGCTGAGCAGATTGGAGAGTTGATACAGCGCTGGCATCTCCACCCAGCCAAGGGCAAATGATCAGCCCAACAGTACCCTGTTTGGAGAGGAACCCCATTTGTGGATGAGTTTTATTAATAGTTCAATTGTAGAAACAGGACTTGCCATTCAAAATGACCTTGGCTTTTTTTTTTCGACTCATTGGGTAGGGAAAGTACTATAAGCATTTCCCTGAAAACATGATCAAGGGGAGAGGAAGTGATTAAGGAGCTATCCATAGGATTTCAGCAGTCTATGCAGGTTTAGAATTAGCTACCAACCTTGAATCCTTTGTTGGCAAGCGAATGCAGAAAGACCCAAGAGCAATCACCAATCTAAGGGTCTGAAGAGCAATGTATTTGGTAGTCCTTAATCTCTGATTAAAATTCCCAGTCCATGTTTAAGGTGGAGCAGCAAGGTTACCAGGCAAAAATGCAGGGCCATGCGAGGGATTCCGTATAAATGAGTCATGTGATGCTGAGTTTGTGTGCCTCTGAGTGTAATGAGGTTTGGAAAAACACCTATCGTATATTAGGTATCAATTTCTCAATACCCATCCCTGAAAATTTTGTGCATGGAAGATGCTCTGTGGGAATTTCCAGGAAGTACGGCAGAAGAAAGCTCATCTTCTCTGTCGAACCATTTGCCACATAAAAGTCAATGCAATGACCATGTTCCTAAGCTGCCCATTTCTAAGTATCTGTAATGTTCCAGGAACTCTGCAAATATCATCTATAACATTCAAAACGATCTTTATTACATATGAAGATACTGCATCTCAAGTAGGTTAAGTAGACTGGTTAATGTCACACACCATGGAAGCTGCAGAGATGCTTGTATAGACCACAGTGTGTCTATGTTCCTAGCAGACACATCAACACATCCATTTCCTGCATTTAGAGTTAAGAATTGGGAAGAAACCCAAATAGTTCTTCATATCATTCCTTACTGGAAAAAGCCCTTACCATTTTGGGGGTGTAGCTCAGTGGTAGAATATTGGCCTAGCCTGTGCAAAACTCTGGGTTTTTATCTCTAGCCCTGGAAACAAAACAAAGAAACTAACCCATGTGTTTGTATCTCCTCTTCTAAGGGGAACTCAACACTGCTTTTCAGTGGCTGGAGACACTGGAGTGGAGCCAATATCTTCTTCAAGCGACATTCTGTGCCTTTTGTGAGGGTTCTTGAGAAAGGCTACAGGGAGCTTCGTCATTAATAATGCAAACTGTTCCCTTCTTGGAAAAAAAGTGGTCATAAATTACATTCTTCTGGGTGCACGTGAGAATGGTCATTTCTGGCAGTATAAATTTTGAACATCTCCAAATGAATGCGAAACCACCCACTCTCAGTAATCACGGCAGTGGAAGGGAGTAATGGGGCATTTAATTGAAAATAGCCGACACCATCCTGGTCGCTGATGATTATTTCTGGAATACATTATATAATTTGGACAGGGGAAATATTCCGTTTCCTAATTATTTTCTGAGGCATGTATAAGAACGATTTTGTACCTTCTTGCTTCATCTAGAAGGAAAAAATGGGGCACGTGGCACAGACTCTGGGCTTAGAGAAGAGAAAGAAAGAGTTAAAATGGTTGTTTAGAAAGAGAAATATAAATAATACTCAAACTGTGATTAATCTTACTGCCACTTTCTGTGAAGTGTCCCTTGACTACCACACACACTTCCATTTTTTTAAATTATTTACTTATTTATTTATTGGTAGTGCTTAGAGACGATTGAACCCAGGGCCTTGTACTAGTCTAGGTAATATAATGAATTCCATATAAACGCAGAACCTTCCTAATGTTGTGACCCTTTCTTTAATACAGTTCTTCTTCTTGTGGTGACCCCAACCATAAAAATATTTCTATTGCCATTTCACAACTGTAATTTTGCTACTATTATGAATCATAATGTAAATATCTGTGCTTCCCAATGATCTTAGGTAACCCCTGTGAAAGAGTCGTTTGACCCCACAGGTTGAAAACCACTTGTTTTCAGAGTGGCTTGAAGGTTTTGTTCATGAATAATATGTTTATATCACAAGTGCTGCAGTTTTGAAAGTGTGTTGTTGTACCAGTTATATTTATATGCTTGTATGTATACAACATAAATGCAATATATATTGAGCACATTACATAATATGTGGTCTTATGTGACCACATATGTGACAACATATGTGGTCATATGTGGCCACATGTGGACTTGCAGGATTTTTCCTGAATGGTATGAACAAATACGTATTCACCTCAGATATGGTACCAATGACAAACCAGAGACACAGTTCCCACCAGAGACACAGTTCCCACAAGTCTAGTGGGGTGAACCAATGAGTTCATGAGTTTACTGAGGTTATTGACAGTAGCATGGGTGCCCTTGTAGCCCCATCGCTCAAGGGCCCACTGTAGCATCACTTTCAGGTAATACTCATGGAAGGTGCATCCCTGGGCTCTCGCACAACCTGCACACCGCTCTCTCTGAAGAGCCTCTGCCCCAGCCATTATTCTGTTTTCATAACAGTGAGGAAGGGTTCTGTGAATCTTGTAACATTCTGACCTTCCTGAACCTCTTAAGTTTCTTCAGCGTCTTAAACTTTCTGAGCCTCTAAGATGGAACAGCTACCCAATGTTTTTAATTTAGGTGTGCACACCTTCCGTGTCTGGCTCAGTAGCTGGATTCTTCCAGGGAAGCATGATTCCAATAATTTCTGACAATATGTAAAATAATTAGCTACAGAAATCACAATTTTTGGCTAGATTTTTAGTAAAGTTCAATTTGAAGCGTGATATTGGTTGATATACGCACAAACATTTAGCAGGTCCTTTATTCAAGGTCTCTTGAGGTCAGTCAATAATTTGGTTAGAAAAGTACAAATTGAGCAAATTGAAAATTTAAAGATTACCTATTGCTGGGGCAGTAACCAGCAGCCCATGGATTGTACATTTGAATACATTAAGCCCACCATTTATTTCCTGTGTTATCTTGTATTCTTATTAGCAATTGAAGTAAAGTAGATCAACTGTAGCCAGATCTATTATAAATAGATAATAAGTTTATCTATTTATTTTGTTTCAATTTTATTATTTTATTTTCTGAGACTAAGTGTCTTGTAATTCAGGTTAGCTTTGAACTGGCTACATAGCGGAGGATGACCTTGAACCCCTAATTATCTTTATTCCACAGACTTTAATATTTTGGATCAGGCATGATTTCTCTTGGTCTGAAGCATAATAACTCAAGTTCAAGTTACACAGCTAACAAGAAGAATCAGTGGTGGTAGTCTAGGTGTTTGACTCATTTTTCTAGGATTCGTGAGTGTGTGTGTGTGTGTGTGTGTGTATGTGTGTATATGAGAGCAGGAGCCTGTGCATTGATGAGTGTGTATGCCATGAGTAAAGATGCCACCAGAGATCAAAAGATAGTACTGGATCTTCTGCAGTTATAGGAGGTTATGAACTACCAGATTTGAATGTAGAAAATTTAGTATCCAATACACTATTTGTATGTTAACTCACAAGGTAAAGGTTTGACTACTTAACTCTGGTGAGAGGCTTTTCCTTTTCATCTTTTAAAACTATGAGGTGCTCCTCAAAAGTTCAAGAAAAAAGAAGTTTTCCATGTCTTTGTCTGACCCATTAGTGTTTATTTACTTCAAATCTAAATGACTTGTGAGCAAAACGCTCCTCATTAGGGAAGCTGTGGTGTTTTCTTCCCAGAATAAACTTAAAGGAGGTATACTATTAACATTACATTCTCTTAAGTCAGGGAGATCAGTTGTCTATTCATTACTCCTCCCCACCCCTGCCCAGAGACAGTTGGAATTACTCTAGACCGTGACTATAGAATCTGTCCAATAATAAGCACATTCACATTTTCTTGGTATTTTCTGTGGTTATCAGGGCTAAATTACCATGTCCATAAGCATGGCCTGGGTTCAGACATTTCAGACTAGATTTAGAACCCCACATGGTTTAAGCCTCTTCACAGGAATTCCTTTGTCATGTCCCCGAGGAGTGTGGCTTTCCTTTTATATTAAAAGTCTATAATTATTGCTAGGAATGACAGTCCCTGTTTGAACCTCCGAGGATTACTGAGGCTTCTATTTCATGGGAAAGTGTTGGGGGTGGGTGAATGGACTTGAGGAGTTTGCGTTAGTTGTGATTCTTGGCACTGAGGTGGTTATTGACAAATGAAACCAGAGAAGACAGCAGACCGTTGAATCAAAGACAGGAAGGTGCAGTAGTTAGAGCTGGGCATGGAACAGTTAATAAATACAACAGAATAACAGTAAGGGGGCTTGCTGTAAAAATGGACTCAGCCATGGATCTTAGTTAGAACTTCTATTATAAATAAATATATAATATTTATATTATATCTATTATAGATAAATAGAAGCCTAGTGTCCAGGAGCAAAGTCTGAAATCTAGGCCTCTGGGTGATGGAAAGGTGGGCTGTGCAGGGTAACGGGAAACTGGCATTTAGTACCGCATCAATAAACTCATCAATGAAGAGTTGTTTGCTTGACCATAAAAGTACAGAAGCCTTAAATTAATACCTGGTTATTTCTCACTTTGATAACTACTCGACATATATGCATCCTCCTGGTCCTTGTAACAGAGGCCAGCAGAGGCCGTGGGAGCTGGTGCAGGGTTTCAGTGGTTTCTATGCTACAGTGCACAGAACATGTGTCAGGAGTTCCGAACCACACAGCAGGATGAATCTGGCTTCTCCAACTTGGACAATTTAAACAAACTCAGAACAACTGTGTTTGAACTTTAACTGTTCGGGAGGCAGAACTAGAAAAATCTATCCCAACAAGATTGGGTAAATAGCAACTTGTCCAGCTATTCTTCCATCAGACATCTATTATGGACTACAGCTAATTCTCCAATCTACTGTGCCTGAGACGTGTGGTGATGAGTAAAACCTGCCATGTCTTAAGTTCAATGGTCCTATCACCTGCAGAAAATTCCCACCAGCTGGGGACCGAATGTTTACTCCCTAAGCTTGTGCAGAACCTTGAAGATGAACACTTCCATCATTTCTGGATGTCCCTAGATGCAGCTCTCTGTGGTCCCTTAAGCTGCCCCAGGAGAAGATAAGACACTTCGCAGTGTCAGGAATGGGAGGGTCTACCATCCATCAAATGGTCTTCTCTTTAAGGGAAGGTACCTGGGCTGCTGCTATTCCTTTCTTCCCTCGAATTCCCGACATCAGGACTGGTTCCCCATGAGGAACTGTCCCTATCTATCGACAGCCGTGGATCACACAAGCAACAAGGTGTGACTCTGTAGCCTGATAAACTTAATGGATAACGTGGTGTCCTGCCATTACTCCAAACGTTTGGATTCATTCTACAAACTCATTTCATTTAAATATCTTTAAAGTAATCTGTTGGATCCTTTATGACGTGTGACTTAAACTACAAATGTCCCAGAAAGAGAGAAAGTCCAATACTTTTGCTGTGGTTTCCATTTTGTTTACATCTAAAAGTCAGAGTCTGTTGGCTTGAGAAAAGATGAGTCTGAGTTGTTTAATGTGAGAGGCCACTCCTGATGAACGTGTACTAGACTTTCCAGTGTCTGGTCACACAGTCAGGTCTATTTCTTGTTGGGGAAGCTACTGCTGTGCATATGTGACAACTTTAGACCTCATATTGTATGGTGTTGGGCTTTTGCTTCTCTTTCATGTTCTAGGGCTAGTCTGAGAAAGGAAACATGACCCTAAGATACTGTAGACATACTAATGATTACTGAAGGGGAAGAGACCATTTCATCTCACGCCAGTTCTTTGGTTAGTAGTCAAAGTTACATTTCTCATCACCATGACAACATACCCACCAGAAGCAGTTCGAAAGAGGATGAACTTGTTTTAGTTGATAGTTCAGAGGTACAGTCCCTGGGAAAGGGGAAGCCTTGGCAAGAGGAATTGGCTGAAATGTATCAGCACGTATTTGAGGCAGTTGGTCACATTACTGCAACTGTGAAACCCAAAGCCTGCTCCTCGAGGCTCATGTCCACCTGCTAGACTCTCTAGCCCAAAGATTCCATAACCTCAAAGGAAGTGCCACCAGCTGGGAACCAAGTGCTCAAACATAAACCTGTGGGTCATCTTTCAGATTCAGACAGTAGTACCTGGATTTCAGTGTTAAGGAAGATGCTGAAGCTGAATCCAGACCCAAAGAGAAAGGTGGTAAATACTTCTTTTCTGTGGAATGAATAAGTGGCACAATGTTAATTCTTCCCCTGTGGGAAAATATTTTATACGGAATAGTCTAAAGCTATCAAAACATGATTTGCTCTCTACTGTGTCTATAAAATTGTGAGCTAAGATTAAATTTCTGTTGTAAGAGAGGAAGCTATTTTCCTGTTAAGAGGCTTTTCTGAATTATGTAAGTGCAAAAACAGTAATAAAATTTTATTAGTATCGTGTGATGTTTTCACACCCTTAAAATTCAACCACTCAAATAGCTTAAGTGAATTACTTTAGCAAATAATCCAACCATAATGTTCTAATTATTGTTAATGCTTTACAAAGAAACCCTGCAAATGTATGGCTGGCGATGGCTGAGCATAGGGACTCTAAACTTACTTAGTAGTTGGATCATATGTTTATGAATAACATTCGTTTTGTGATGTGTGTGTGTATACTCCAGACAGATATGTACTAGACTTTCCAGTGTTTAGTAAACACACACACACACACACACACACACACACACATACCCCACGAGAATGAGAGTATGGTGGTATATGTAGGTGGTTGTGTGGGTGTGTATAAGTTGTGTTAGTGCACATGTATATGTGTGTGTATGAAGGAAGGTCAGAGGTAGATGAGTGTCTTACTCAAGCATCCTTCATTTATTTAAAAAACGATGTTACAATTGCCTTCTTTACTTATGTATGTGATTTTACCATTTTTGAGATTAAAGCTTTATTAGAACATTAACACCTTTCCTTCCTTCCCTTCATCCCCTCACATATACCCCTTTCCTTTCTTCCTTCAGATTTGTGATCCCCCCACTAACTGTGAGCGCATCCACCTTGTTTTTACACCAGGTCTCTCATAGAACCTGGAGTTCATAGATGTGCCTAGACTGGTTGGCCAACGAGCACCAGAGACTCATATTCCAGGGCTAGAATTAGACAGGTGTCCCTGTGGCACTGTACGGGGGTGCTGGGCAGTTGCAAGTCCTGGTGCTTGGCTGGCACGTTACCAGCTGAGCCCTCTCTCCAGACCTCTCTGTTCTCCCCCCTTTAAATGTTTTAATTTGGGGACACACATTTTATAGTTTTAGTGAAATATAATAAAACATGTTTAGTATTATAATTATCTGTATTCTCAGTGAAAGACAAAAAAACCCCACCTTTTTATGGGTGGGGGGAGAATCATAACGACCAAACAGGTAAGGAATTGGTTTTTGCTCCGAATTTGCTGACAATTGACAGAGGAGAGTCATCGGTCTATGTGTTACTCTCTTTGGTTAATTAATAAAGAAAACTGCTTGGCCTGATAGGTCAGAATATAGGTAGGCGGGGAAGACAGAACAGAATGCTGGGAAGAAGGCAATGAGGCAGACGCTATAACTCTCCTCTCCACGATGGACGCAGGTTAAGATCCTTCCCGATAAGCCACCACCTTGTGGTGCTACACAAATTATTAGAAATGGGTTAATCAAGATATGAGAGTTAGCCAATAAGAGGCTGAAACTAATGGGCCAAGCAGTGTCTTAAATGAATACAGTTTCCATGTAATTATTTCAGGTAAAGCTAGCCAGGTGGAGTGAAGCGGCCTGCCGTTCCTTTTACAGACAATGAGTAGGCAAAGATTTGATTTCCTCATGACCGTGAAGAACGAGTAAGGAGTGAATGACATTCCTCGCGATGTACAATAGACTAGTGATTCCCACAGGACAGACCACGAAGCCAAAGTGGAATTGGACAGCCAGTCAAGTTTTCTGGGGTCGATCAGAGATGATCTCCTTCAGGAGCTATAGTAGCATCTGATGCTTGTATTGCGACCACAAGCTGTAAGAAATGTTACTGTCACAAGTGTATTTTATATCCCAACATAGAACAGAAAGGGCGACTTCCACACGGAATGGAAACAAACGCTTGTGTGGAAGTTCTCATCCTCCTTTGGGCTGACTCACTTTGACACTTTACGCTGATATGCCTTTAAACAGCTGGTTAGGTGACAGATGGGAACAGATTCAGAGACACGCAGTCAAACGTGACTCAGAGAGAGAGAGAGAGAGAGAGAGAGAGAGAGAGAGAGAGAGAGAGAGTCTAAATGGCAGGTCTCCAGCAAATCCCTTCATCCCTTCCTTGAGAGCTCAGGGAATCCTGTGGAAGAGGGGGCTGTGAGATTGTAAGAGCCAGAGAAGTTGGAGGGCACCAAAAGAACAAGGCCCTCTGAATCAACCAAACAAGGCCCATATGAACTCACACAGATTGAAGAAGCAAGCACGGGGTTTGCACATGGTCCCATGCCTATATATTATAGCTATTAGTTTAGTATTTTTATGGGACTCTTGACTGGGGGAGAAAGTGGGTCTCTGACTCTCGTGCCTAATCCTGGACTCTTTTCCTCCGGTTGGGTTGCCATATTCCGCTTCGATAGGATAGTTTTTAACTTCATCTTATTTTATCTTATTTTGTCCCGTTTGGTTGTTGCCTCTTGGAAGTCTGTTCTTTTCTAATGAGAGATAGAAGGGGAGTGGATCTGGAGGGAAGAAGAAGAGCGAGGAACTGCAGGAGCCGAGGGAGGAAAAGCTATAATCAGGGTATATTGTATGAGAAAATAATCTACTTTCAATAAAAGAGAAAAAATTAACAAAATAAAAGCAGTTGCTTAAAATAGACTCAAGATACCTTAGCTTGTTAATGGGCTGCAATTAATACTCAATACTCAAACAGATGAAATGGCTTGGAAAATTTCACTGATCAATTGTTTTGGAATCATATAGGTACTTTTTGATTGTTATAATTGCCAAGTTTGAAACACAGCCAGCAGGATCAAATCAAGTAATTATGAGTGAGAAGTTTAAATTTGGATTTCACCCTTGGCCTGTGTCTTTTGTGCATTACTGAGAGCAAGTTTGATATAGAGATCAAAGAATCAAGAGTCAGCCTGTTTATGCCTGAATCCTGGCTCTGAGTTCGCTGGGTGAATGAACACGAAAAACTTAGTCAATGTCTTTGCCTTTCAATATTCTCATCCACAAAATGAAAGCACTACCGCCTTTTGACATAATGTTAGCATTTATATAAGATTCACAGAAAAATCTTTTAATAAATACTACTACTGAAAAAAATCCCATGAAACTGTTGAAGTCAGTAAAATTTTTCAAATACAGCCTGCAGGTTCACGCGGTCCGGCTGCTGTGAGTTTGAGCAAACGCGTATCGCGTATCGTATGCGGCTTAGCCTGCTTCTGACCCTGGGTCCCGTCTCAGCAGAAATCACTACCTTTCCCACTTTGAGGGTGAAGCAACTGAAGCTTAGAAAGTTCAAGTAGAAGAGCCAGGAAAGTGTGGAACTGGGGTTCTAGCTCAGTGTACCAGCCTCAGACCCTCAGCACCTACTCGTGGTTATGGTCACCTGACTTCCTTCTTCCCCCAACTCCACATCAGGGCTGCTTTCCCATGATCCACTTGTGTAATACAAAAGCGCCTGCGCTCACGTCTTGCTTTCTGCTCCCCGTGCCGCTTGCCTTAGATCAATACGTAATATTGTTTGTAACTTTACATTTATTTATTATTGATACTCTTTCTCCTACGGGACAAAAGTCCCAGAAGGGCAAGGCCTTTGCATTGCTCACCGCTGTGTCTCCACCACACAGGCTGGTACCTACAGTATATAAAATATGCCCGGTGAACACAGCTGGATGAAGAAATAAATTAATTGAGGTAGACAAAGCAGAAATAAGCCACTGGAGACCATATCATTGCTTTTCGAGTTTCTTTGAGGACTTGTGTCTCCTGAGAACTGAGGAACTGAAGCTCCTCATACGCTGGACCAGGTTTTCTACTTCATTTCACTTGGGTCATTGGAAAAGTACCTGTAAGGCATGCTGCTGTTTGCCTTTATTGATTAAACGAGGAAAGGGAGTCCAGGCGTCAGAAGTCTCGAGTTGCAGTATCTGTACTATCCACTAGATGGCACTCCTACTCTACAGAAGTCAACCATGCACACTGGTTCTAGCCATGTCATTGTACTTTTCTGTTTTTGTTTGTTTTGTCTTTAATTTTGGAAGATTGCCTTTACCTTTGCTGTTTTATTGGGAGTTCTATTTTCTGTATACATCACCCTTTTCATTTTTATTTCTTTCTCTTCTGCTTAATCTGGGGTATGTATTATATAATAACTTTAATTTTTGTTTTGCAAAGAAGTTTTGTGTATCTTCAAACTCCATTGAAAGGACGATAATATTTATTATCTACTTTTCCCTCTAAGTGACTACAAATAATAAATGACAGTGACTCAGTTCCTAGGTAAGGGTGGAGTGTTTGCTTAGTGGGTACAAGGCTCTGAGGATAGGCTAAATAAAGATTTTTAGGAGTTGTGAGATTTGGAAGTGTTAGGTTGTTTCAAGATTGCTTGCTTATGGGCTCTGTTTCACTAGTTTTACACAGTGATAACTTCGTTTTGTAAGATTTTTAACGATTGGGGTTGCAGATTTGCCCGAAGTAGAAGAGGCGTTAGTAGAACAGAAGTGAAGTGGCGTCAGCTGAGCAGACATCCACCCTTTCCCACTTTGCTTCGTTGGTGTCTGCTGCCTGATCCCCTCAATTGAAAATGCACTGGAAGAAAAGTGTTAACTCGGGTGTCAATTAGAAATGTGGAAGAGACGATTACCGAACACAGAGCAAAACCCAGAATACAAGGGCTGGCTGGTGTGCCATATTTCACACTGGTACGGCCACATGCAGCCTTTCCCTTTTCTCCTTAGCCTACCCTCAGCTGGGGAAGGTCTGCCCCCTCCATTGAATAGCCCTGGATCAACAGTAGCGTCATCCAGTTTGTGGCTTGGGCTTTCATTTATGAATGGGAGGAGACCTCAGACTGACTGCATTAGCTGTGTCTCGGTTCCTGTGTCCGGACAAGGGAGATGCAACTTAGCAGAAAGGGGGTTCATTTTGGGTCACAGTTCATTGTGAGGGAGAAAACGGCTGGAGACCTCAGCAATGGACAGCTTGTTTACATTTTCCTACCAGGAAGTAGAAAGCAGTTAAGCTAGAGTTTCACCCCATGGGCCTATGTCACCTTGACCCTCCCCGCTCCATCCAAGGGTTTAACAACCTCCCAAGACAGTGCCACCAAATGAGCGTCAAATGTTGAGATTATGGAGACATTTCATACTCAGACACAGAGGGAGAAATCCTCGGGGTTGGACAGATTGGCCCCGAGGCCATGCACCCTTGCATAGCTCTACAGATGATATGGCTGCTGGCATTGTAAACCCAGTGGCATGCACAGCCATTCCCTTCATTATAGTAACTGGCCGCAAAGGGCTTAGGACGACGTTATGTTTGTGACTTGCTTCCCATGACTTCCAAGTCACTTTCAAGAGGACAATGTCATGGCTCTTGTGTCTCCTAGGAAAAGAGAAAGGTGTCCTTTCGTTCTCAAAACACCGAATCTGAGTCCAAGTTCAATCTCATATCCTAATCAGGGCTGATCTCCCTCCTCTCACTTGGAACCGTGGTAGGTCATGGCCATGTTGCCATGGCCTTCTCAGCGCCTTTCTTGTCTTTCTTCTCTAGAATGTCACATCAGTAAGGGGGGTACTGGGGAGAGAGAGAGGGGGAGGGTCTCACATGGCCAGGTCAATGCGGTTTTAATCTTTTTAAGTTGTTTTCTGTGTGTCAGGTGGTCAAATGCTGTAAGAAGAGTGAAGGCCCACAGGGTGCCCCTGTGTTTACCGGAAGCTTTCCATGAGTCTTCACACCAAGAATGTCTTCCGTGACTGTCCTTAATGTTGCTTGTTGCATTTTATCTTTGTTCTAATACCTGCCTTGGCGCTTCTTAGGAAGCTAATAATTTTAGAATAGTTTTAGCTAATATGAAATCTACTCTCCTGGCTCCGGAAGTCTCCCTGTTGGTTATACAGGCTCATGTCACTTTGTACTGTTTGGATAGACCCCCCCAACCCCTTCTCTGCTGGAAGCAGGTGAGGTTCTAGAATAGCAAATGGTGGAAGATACTTGTTTCTATACTTGGCTCAGCTGATGAGAGCAGCACATTTTATAAAGGACTCTGCCAAATATCGATCTGTGTGGATTCCTGTCTTGTTTGTCGTCTTAGAAGCGGAACATTGACATCAAGATATGCTATTTTTTAAAAAAAATATTGCATTTATTTATTATGAGTGCATGTCAGGGTTGTGCATGCATGGAGTGTGTGTGTGTGTGTGTGTGTGTATGTGTGTGCATGTGTGCATGTGTAGAGGTTGGAAGATAACTTTCAGGAGTCGGTTCCTTCTATTTCATCATGTGGGTCCTGGCGATCAAGCCTAGACCGTCAACTTTGGTAGCAAGTGCACTGGTCAGGCATTTCGCTGCCCCCAAGCTATGTTATCTTTTCAGCTCATGCAGAACCACCAGCATCTTATTAGCTAGTTTGCTTCTCTGTTGCTGGGACAAAGCACAAAGCACGGGTAAAAACCAACTTGGGGAGAGCACAAGTTTATGAGGCTTCTTTGTTTCAGTCCATCATTGATGGAGGCCAAGGCAGGGCCTCAAGGTGGGACCCTGGAGGCAGGAACTGAAGAGGGACCACAGAGGAGTACTGTCTACTGCTCTTCTCCTCATGGCTTGCTTAGCCTGCTGCCTTATACAGCCCAGGGGCAGCACCACCCACAGTGATCTGAGCCCTCCTTCGTCAATCAGCAATCAAGGAAAATCCCACCGATGAGCCCACAGGCCAATCGGATGGAGACAATTCCTCAGTTGAGTTTCCCTCTTTCCAGGTATGTCTAGACTTGAGTGAAGTTGAGAAAAGCTAGCCAGCACCCTTATTATTACAGGATTTATTTATTTATTAGGGGTATTTTTAACTCTGGCTGAACGAATTATTATGATTTTAAATATTATGCCAGAAGCCTGACAAGGGAAAGGTCTCCTGTAACAGACAATTCATGCTCTATCTCCAACACTGAGATCATAATGAGGCCTCTATTCCACTGCTTGCATGATGCACAAGTCTAGTCTAATTTCCTGGCTCAAAAGGTATTTAAGATTGGGCCGAGGCAAAATAGATAACTAAATAATGAAGCTGGTTAAACAAAGAACAATCCAGTCATTAGGCATCAGGTTGTATCTTAAAATCCAGGGTTTTTTTTTTGTTTGTTTGTTTGTTTGTTTTTTTAAGTGAGTCTTTTCCAGTCAGGCCTCTGTTAACTGTTCTGCTAAAGGGTGCTGGGTGCTAAGTGCCTCGTTTTGGGGAAACCTCCTTCAGGAGTGTTAGGATCTGTCCCAGTGGATTTTGTACTCTGGGACCAGCTGCAAGTGACGAGTTACCAGTAGAGACCACTGTCAGTATTTGAAGGCCCTCACAGTTTCTGCAGCTAAGTTTGTGGTGTTATCCCTAGTAAATTCACAGCTTTTGTCTCTTTTCATGTGTGCGTATCAAGTGGCCTCATTAATTCAACCTTTGAGTTAGAAACACCAAATAGACAGAGTATTTCTTCGGTTGAATTGTATCCTACAAATTTAGGGAAGGGGGATACCGCAATTAAAGATAAAGCATGGGGGAGTAAAAAAAGTCCCATCACGGCAAACCAAAGATATCCTTGGAATTACTTAGAACACAGGGAATTGGGTTTTTCCAAGTTCTCTAAACTCAGGAGGCACAGAGTGAGCGTGTCAGAAACTCTGGTGTAGCATCCACATCTGTAACTCAAAGATAAGATATCCCCTGGCAGGGAAATGACTCCATCGTCTGTTTGACTTGTTTTAGTTCTGTTTAGTTATCCATCTTCACGACTGTTTATTGAAAGCCAGTTTGCTGGGTACTGTTGTGGTGTTTCTTCTCACCTCCGCCCTGCTCTGAGCGCTTGCTACAAGTCTTGTCTGTGTAAACTACATGACCCTGTGCCCTTGCTGACTGACTTGGGATTGGCTCAACCCCTGGAAAAAGAAGCACGACTCCCACCAGACTTGCTCGTCCACCCATCCATGTCCACACATCTGGACTGTCATTAAATCCATCTTGATTGATGGCTACTCCCTGTTCTATGCCTTGTGACTCGGTAAATGTTCCCAGGTGTTCCCTGCTTCAGGAGGCTGCCTCGTCCTGTGATTTCCCTTCATCTGGGCTCCTTCTTGAGATGGTTCCTCTTCTGAAACCCTATGATGGTTCAGCTCCTGAACTGTCTGATACTCTAGGACCCCATCACATGCTCTTAGGGCATCGTTATCATCCTGATTGTATTCATGATAGTTCGGTGCTTTTCATGGGTCAAGTCTCATGAATGACGGTAATTTCAGAGATGTGATTTAGTTCTCAGTGATGGCATCACTGTCAGAGCACAGGTCTATCAGATTAGCAATTAAAACAGTGTTGTGCGGACATGAGGGGTGCTGTTATGTTACATGGAACTTGTATCAGGATTGGAGGTTTTAGGGAGAGGCTCTGGTTTTGGGGAGAGGGTCTGGATCAGGAGAGTGGTTGGTGTCTTAATAAGGTGGAGATGTAAACGTACTCTGGGGATATTCTGGGAAGAAGAAAGTGGAGACCTGTGGTTAGGGAAGACTTAGAACATGTTGGGCTCATGGCTCACTGGTAACCCATTTGTCTAGCCATAGCAGCAGGCTTGAGCTAATCTTCAACAACCCTCCCCACTCCACCGATACAAATAAACAGTTAAAGGAAAAGTGAATGAGCACTTAGCAGCCCTAAGATGGGAAAGGTAGAGAACAAGGGACTCAGGGGAAAGGTACAAGCGGTGACAGGGGTTGGGTATCAAGAGAAGCAGATGAACCATGAGCTCCCCTCTCTATTTCCCCTCTAACTTCCTCAGCTGCTCTGCTGGACCAGCTCCCCAGCTCTCTCTTCAGAGGCCCAAAGAAATCCCTGGGCTGGTGAGACAGGGATTCGAGGTGTGGGAGGCAGAGCCTCCCAGGAATTGTACACAAGGCACCATTGTCCTCTGGGGTCCATGTTTTTAGACTACAGGGTTACGTAACTGGTGTTGCATAAATGTAGGCAACAGCGAAAGATTTCTAAATGTGCAATACCCCAAAATTAGTTTAGATCGAAACATGAAAAGAGTCTTCTTACCCATGCTGAAACCCATAACTACACAACAGGCTGGGCTCTGAAGACACGGCGGGCATACTTTGCACTGTTCCTGCCATCGGGCCACAGGACACTAATGAATGCTGTCTGAAGCACGCCAGCTTAGAGTTGCTACTGTACGCTACAAATTACGAATGTTTTGTAGTGCACACAACATTTGCTGCCTCTATAGTACTGTGACGATTTAATTACATAAAACAAAGGCTTTTCATATTTTCTTCCTGTCCTTAGTCACCACGTACCCAAAAAGCATATCTCAGTTTGGATAGCGTTACAATGTTTGAGTCACTTACTTGAGTTTTACAACATCATTAAATAGCTTTTGGCTTAGGAGTAAGATGGAATTTCCAATCTTTCCTGAATTGGCTCTGCACAGCCCTTTGCCAGTTTGTACCACATTTTTAGGTAAAGTAGCATTTTCAGAATTAATGATGAGTTATTGATCAACTATGAAAAACCTTAAAAATACTCTGCTTTGTCAAATATGCAGCAAAATAGAGTTGTTGATGCAAAGCATCTCTCTCATTAGTATGCAACTTTAATTTTGTTCTCCAGAAACCATAAAATTACACTTCTATAGAACGTTTGGAAATCAATTTGCTTATAATTTATTACAATTAAGACATGTGCACCTATTTTCTACAACCGGACACCAAGTTTTTCTAAACAGTTCTCAGTGCCAAAGGGGATAAGAAGCCCTGCCCTAACCTGTGACCTGGTGCGCGTTTTCTTGTCCACTTGTTGGTCCTCAAGGAAAAGCAGACGGTTCTGATGCAGGGGCAGCACAGAACACAACCCTCCAGGGCACAGGTTGCTTCTTTAGCATGGGAAATCTGAGCCCAAGAGGAGACATTATGATTTGGAAGGAAATGGCTGAGGTATCAAATAACTCAAACGGTCTAGAAAGTGTGAAATATGCCCGGGGCAGTAATCTGGGAGGGCAAGCAAGATTTGCCAGTGTGAGGAAAGCAGAAAGCTGTCTTGTTTGTCACACATTGACTTCAAACTTCTCAGTAAATACCCACTCACACAAGCACATGAATGCATTCAAACTTACATGTGAGTGAATTCAATGTTATGTATATGTACATAAGCATGTGAAAACACACGTACATCATTCTTTGGTGTATATCTTTTTATTTTTTTACACCCTATGTGAGCAGTGTGCATGGACAGACAGATACACTATCCCATATGCAGTCCTCATAAAATTTGGGAGACTATAGATCGGTACGAGACAGATAGACATGACTCTGCTGAACAGGAAGTTCTTGGCACACTACTGTGAAGCTTTTAAGAATATTTTCTCTGAGCGGTTGTAGGGATGACTCTGGAATTCATTAAATGCCATTCTATGCAAGGTTTTCTTTCCCTCCCCCCCCCTCTCTCTCTCTCTATTTTTTGAGGAACTGGACTGTTTATTACTGTCAGCATGTTGTGACATGATACTAACAGTTATATTACTGATAAAAGCAGCGTCCAAGTAGAGCGGGAGAATACGAGCTGCAGTTTCTTTGCTACTCTTTCTTTTGCTGTCAGTGAATCTTCTGTTTATTAGATATTGTCTGTCCACACACACACATATATATCAGTTGGTTGATCATGAAAATTGCCTTCTTAAAAATATTTACTCTTTCTGTTTTAGAAAACATAGTTATATCTTAAGAGAATCCATCTTATGTACTGCGGTTGGAAAACAGTGTCTTGGAATTCAAACTGCTAATATGTATTTAGTTTTTAATGTAGTTATACATGCTGATAATTTCCTTTAAGATTCTTGCTTTGTGTTTCTATCTTAGAAAGGCTTTCCTGATTCTGAGAGCAGAGCAATTTTACCTGTAATTTGTTCTGTTTGGTTTATAGCTTTATTTTTTAAAAGATTGAACTTAATCTACACTGAATTAATTTTGATGAGCAGTAACATTTGATAGGGAAATCTTTGTGATTAAAATCCATTACAGATTTGTTTTTCTCTATGACAGGCAGTCAAAATGATGTGGAGTGATGTCCCAGACTCTGCCTTCAGAACTACCCGGGCTTTGTTAATTGCTTTTATGATTACTTAGTGGGAACCAGGATGTCATGCCTGACATTCTCATTATATTTGAGGATTAACCAATAAGTGTTAATGTTTAGTTTTATTCTTGTGTTGTCTTAACTTGAAAACATTTTGGAATGAAAGCTAGAAAACCTAGGCCATTTTATGTTTGTCTTTTTGTTAAGCATTCCATTTCACCTCTTCCCTGTATTTCAGGTATGAGCAAGAGTTGCTGAAATCATAGAGTTGGGTGTTTGTTTTGTGTGATATCATAACATGTCTCTGTCTCTGCATATATGTATATATGTAGATATGAGGGAGGCAGGATGGAGGAAGAGAGACAAGGAGGTAAGCAAAAGGGAGCTAAAAAGGTTTGCAAAGTAGTTTAAGGCACATGGATGCATTTATGAAAGCGCTCTTGATGGATTGGGAACATAGCCCATCTTCAGGGACCGGATTGTTAGTACATCTTCAAGTTAGCATTATTAAACTGAGAAAGAATTGCCCTTATTATGCAGCTGCTCGGTTTCATGTAACAGAAACCGACTCTGGCTAACTTATGCAAAGAGGTAATTTATTGGAAGGAATGGAGTTGTTTGTGGTCTATAAAGGGGGGAGGTAAGAACATGGGCTGCACAGATGTGTGTGTTGGAGGCTGTGAAAAGAGTGTGATTTCCTTATATTAGTAACTGATAAAATACCTTTCTCTAAATACTCACCTACACCAAGGAATGACATCTAATTGTGCCTAATAATTTTCATCATGTTTTTGCAGATCAAAATTTTGGAGAGAATATTTGTGGTCACCTGGTCCTTTGTGACCTGTGTGCTGGCCCTTTGGTTAAAGGTACGCAGGATGACTCAAAGTTGTAAGACCATGTCTAGACAGGGAAGAGGGAATTCTCCACAAGGAAACTGGGATGACATTTATCTAAGAAGGACATGATATTGGGCAACTAGGACAAGCCACAGTGCAGGGTCAGATCTGTTTTGCATTATGGGAGCGGGGGTGGGGTGGGGAGGCGGGGAGTCATCAAGATGGAGGTCCTAAAATGAAAGGCAAACAGCTGCTAACATTTCTTCCTTAACAAATCTCAGCTCGTGGAAGTCTAGCCCAGAATGCAAGAGTGAGCATTCTTTTGGAGATGGATGAAATGGGTAGGGAGATCAACAGTGCTCATCTGCAGGGCCTACTGAGACTTGGGGAAGAGCTGGTGTCAGAGCCACTGTGTCCAAGACCATGGCAAAAACAGTTTGAAATTCTCCAGAGACAAGAGAGGAGGACAAGTAACCAACTGCTGTCTAGCTGTTAACGTCTACTTTTTCTGTCTGAGCAAAATGAAGTCCCTTGAAGTCTGTTACTAAAATTAAGGAAGAAATAGAAACATGAATTCATAAAGCTTACCTTTGTGTGTGTCTCTCTGTGTGTGTTTGTCTCTCCCTCTCTCTCTCTCTCTCTCCCTCTCTCTCTCTCTCTCTCTCTCTCTCTCTCTCTCTCTCTCTCTGTGTGTGTGTGTGTGTGTGTGTGTGTGTGTATTCTCAAGGGGAACTGATCCATTAGTAACAGGCAGACATGCCAAAAACAATAAAGGGGCAGGCTCCCTGGGCTAAACAGGCAGTAGTTACAGGCTTTCCAGGAGAATCTTGCTCATTCATTAATTCTAGCCTTGGAAAGAGGCCAAGCTGTGTGGTTTCTCCACAGCAAGGGGCGAGATCCCAATGATTAAATGTTCTTTGTTGCCTTGCGTTTCACTTTTTCTAGTAACTCACTTTGAAGAATGGAAAACCGAGTTTTCAGGGCTTTGTTGTTTGCTGGGGCTAAAGCTAGCAGTAATTAAAGCCAGTTGAACAAGGAAGGAAATGGGCAAGGTAAACCTTGGAGCACAGAGGAAGCCCAGGGACCGAGTGGTGGCTCAGTGTTTTGTCCGTCCTGCTCATGACGATGCGTAAGATTTAAGCTACATCCATGTTCTTGGAAAATCATATAATATTTGAAAAACATGTTCCTTTCTCCATTATGTCTAGATTGTTTATGCTTTTTTTCGCAGACAAGACATGGTACCTGAATGATAAGAAGTGAGTTTGCAGTCAGGCATTGCCAATATATCGCTGACAGTCTCACCCTGTGTTCACTCACTCCAGAATCCATTGCTTTGTTTGGATGGTTGGTCATTTAAATTATTTAACTAAGTCAATATCCCTATTTTATCTGCATGGACACACGTCTGAGTTGTCTTGAGCAAAAGGAATGTTTCCATTAAGCGATGTCCAAAACTTAACAATGAACTAACTAGCTCCAATACCTGGAGTAGTAATTGTTATAGAGTAGCTGGTTGATGAATGCTAATTAAAATGCATAGAAAAATCAGATCAAATTTTTCTATACATTTTAATTGACATAAACAATAATGAAAGAGAATACATGGTTAAAATAGTTGTGCCTGAAGACCCTATGTGAGAAAAGTTCCATTCCTTAAACAGTTCTTATCCAAAAGACCAGGCACTTGTGGGTGGAGAATTACTCATCTTTTAGGTTGAATCGAATCGAGTTCCTACACTAGTACCTAGTTTCAGCCTCAGCTTCTTTAAGCTATTTTTTTTATGCTTGTTTTAACTTGATTCCTGGGTAGAAGAGTAAGACTGAGGAGGTGGTTAGAAATTTCAGAAGTAAATTCAGGTTCTGGATTCTGCTCTTCTTGAATGTGTATAATATGTAAAACAATAGGGTAGCTCTGGGACATCATGGCTGATACCTTCTAGCAGAAAGTTGCACACACACACATACACACATATACATACATACATGTATATCTATCTCTCCTCTTTTTAGCTTATTAAAGTATAACTGCATCATTGTTTTCCTTTCCTCCTCCTTCCCCCTCTTGTTCTACCTGAAATTCATGGCCTCTTTTTCTTCATTATTATTACACATAGATGCAAATGGTTAGTGCAAATAATAAATGCAACCCATTGAGTCCATTTAGTGTTGTTGAATGCACAAGTTTTCAGTGATGACCCTTTTGTACTGGATAAAAAATTTGGGGGGTCTCTTAAAGAGTTTTGTCAAGATGCAACTTATATACCATAATTTTACTATTTTAAGTGCATAGTTCAAGGTTTTTAATTTATTTAAAGCATTATGTAGCCATCACCACAAATGCAAATTTTAAATATTCTCATTATGTCCCAAATAAGTTCTTCATATCTTCTCCCCAGCCATCGCCAACCACTAATTTGCTTGGTTCCTATGGATATTTCATAGAGATGGCATTGTATAGCATATCATCATTTCTGCCTGAAGTCTTTCACTAGTATAAAGTTTTTGAAGTTCATCTATGTCATAAAACTGTATGGGTATCATTTCTTTATGTTGCTGAATAGTGAGTGTGAATGTTTATGTATTCATCAGTAGTTGGCCACTTGGGTGGTTTTTACATTTTGGATTTTATGAATATAACTGCCTTAAGCATTTATTTACAAATTCTTTGGGGAACATATGTTTTTAGTTTTTGAGTATATACGTAGAAGATTCCTAGATCCTATAATAATTTCACATTCAACTTTTTGAGGAACTGCCAAGTGCTCTCCATATTGACTGTATCATTTTAGACTTTGATTTACCATAAATTTGTTTAAAAAAAGGAAATGAGAACCCACTGCAAGCGATAAAAGAATCTATGTTCATCCAAAACAGGGTGCTTATAAGATGCTTAGCATGGTGTAAGCCTTGAGCCTCAACTATTCCTTAAAGTTAGGGCTGTGTGACCCATCCAGAGAAAAGCAAGCCAAGAGGAAGAGAAGATCAAGGTTTGCCCAAGTGTATACTAAAAACTTTAGGGAGATTTGAGGCCCTTAGTTTGTGTTTATCTAACTTCAAAGATGAGCTTAGAACATCTACATAGTGAGGTCTTTTTTTCCCTCTTAGTTTGGGAGATGAAAACGAACCCATCTAGCATCTATGTACTAAGAAAATTGCATAAATCAAACTGGGGTGCTTTGAGATACCCGCTGAGACAGGATGAGATAGTGGATTACACAAGAAGTTGATCCTTAGTTCTGTACTGACTTGAATGTCCAAGATGTGAAGAATAAGAATAAGAATAAACTTCTGTTTTATCTGTAGAAAAGGATACTAAATCTCAGAAATACAGAGTGAAATAGAATATCTATTCGCACGCAAAATTTAGTGTTATCATGGAACAATTTTTTAAGTTGAGTGCTGATGTTTGGTGTGTTATACTCGGCTTTCACAGTAGCTTCTCTGAAATGGGCTGTTACTGAGCCCACTTTACAAACTAGGAATCCTGCCCTTCAGAAATATGAGGGGTTATCTCTGGCCACACAGTTATGGAAAGTGACCTAGCTGGGACTGAAATATCACTCTAGACAGGGTTCGTCTGCACAATGCGATGGAATTCTTCAAAAGGCATGAACCGCTAGGACATTTACTCTAAATCTATGCTGTAAAAAAATGGTTTGTGGTTACTTTGAAAAACAGAGATTTTTGAATCTATGTCCAGTAAACACAATTTTAGTCTTCAACTTCAAAGTAATACATGCATAGAATTACCACTTGGTATCGACAAAGGCTCCACATTTTGGTTCAACCTTTTGGGAGTAAAGTTATATTCCAAACACTGCAGATTCATGCAGTCTTTGAACATAGGGTCAAAGCCTTTTGGTCTCAGTAGGGTCTTTCATTGCAGGGTTCCTGAATGAGACACAGGAAGGGCTGGCTGTCTGGGAAGTGATACAACCCAGTGCAGTATCATGCAGGCTAAAATAAGTCTATGGGGTATCTTGAGTCCTTTGCCTGCATCCTGGAGAGATAACTAAAATCTTTTAAAGATTTTCTTTAAGGCTTTGATGGATGACCTTGTCAGCTTGATGGGATTTAAGTCACCTTGTGGACAATCCTGTGAGTGTTTCTGTGAGGTCTTTCCAAAGAGGTTTAATTGATACTTACCCTAAAGATGGAGGAATCCTTCTAGGATGGGGTTCCAAACTCAGCAAAAAGGAAGTAAGTAGAACCAGTGTATTTGTCAAGGTTGCCTGGAGTAACAGAACTTATTAAATGAATCTCTCTATATAGAGAAAGGGGATTTATTAGAATGACTTACAGGCTGCAGTCCAGCTAATCTAACACCAGCTATCTGTGAACAGAAAGTTCAAGAATCTAGTAGTGGCTTAGTCCACGAGACTGGATGTCTTCTGTATAATCGGAAATCCAAAAGAAATAGTCTCTAATGCTAGTGAAGGAATGGACATGCTAGCAAGACAAGAGCAAGCAGGCAATAAGAAAAAGCTTCTTTCTTCTATGTCCTTATACAGGCTTCAAGCAGAAGGTGTGTGGTATGTTTTCCTATCTCATTATTTGGATTAGAACTGGATCTTCCTACAACAATGGTGTGGGAGGTTCTTCTGTCTCTGTTGCTTTTATTGGTTAATGAATAAAGAACTGCTTTGAGCCTATAGCAAGACAGAATTTAGGTAGGCAGGGAAAGCTAGGCTGAATGCTGGGAGAAAGAAGGGCGGACAGAGAGAGGCGCAAAGTAACCCCACCAGAGACAGATGTCAGAACTTTAGCTGGTAAGCCACAGCCATATGGCGATACACAAATTAATAGAAATGGGTTAAATTAAGCTGTAAGAGTTACCAATAAGAAGCTAGAGCGAATGGGCTGAACAGTGATTTAAATAAAACAGTTTCAGTGTAATTATTTTGGGGCTAAATGGCTGGGAACTAATAACGGCCTTCTCCAACACATCAAATTAAGTAAAAATCCTTCACAATGTACTTTCCACTTTCAATTTTAGTTAATTTCAAATGTAGCCAACCCAGAATAGCCACCACAGCCAGTATTTGTACCTTTCTGCTTCTAGACTGAGGAAAAAATATGATCATCTGTCTCAAGCTTGTTCTACCATGTCTTCCCCACTATACAAGGCGACATGAACTCAGACAAGTCTTTCCCCTCTTAAGTTGCTTCTGAGCAGCGTTTTGACGCAGTCAAGAAGAAAGTCACTAATTCAAGGCTGGTCTCAGTGCTTGGCTTTAAGGATGTGTTGGAACTGCCCTGGTCCAGTGTGGAGGCTAACCTCAATGAATGAGTGGTGCAGGCCTTGATGAACTCCTTGCTCTAGCATGTAGCCTCCGTGAAGGGAGGTTCCTGACTGTTTTAGCTTTCTGAGCCATGCCTTCTTTGTCGACAACTTCCTGGATTTTGTTCGGAGGGTAGCATGTTTCTTTGGAGGGCAACTGTTTCTGAAGACACATAGTACTCATGAGCAGTGCGGTAACCATGGGCAGCTCCGCTGTGGGATCAATAGTGTTAGGAAACATGGGCTTTGGGGTCAGTTATGCCTGGGTTTGATGCAAGGCTTTTGTGCTTGCAGTTTTGTCTAGAGATTACTAAAGACATATAGCTATTTTTGTTTTCCACAGGTATAAGATTCTTGGGAGGACTTGCTTCTGGGTCAGGTCTACAGCTCCCACATCTCTCTATAATTAAGTGTGGTCACATGGCTGAGTTACAGATAATAGAAATGACAAAAATGTGGCACACCTTCTTATCCCTGGGCCAGTGAAACACCCCACCCTGGGTTTCTTCCACCTATTTCTCCTATTTATTTAGCCAGCATGTCTGCCTTTACACAGGCAGAATTTCTACCTTTTTTTCACTACCAAAGGGACTGCATAGGTAGGAGGTAAGTTCCACTGTGTTTGTTCTATTTGCACATTTTGGTGGGTTTATTTGTAAGCTTGCATTTGGATACACAGCCACAGGGAATTTAAGTAATTTTCTCTGAATTTTAATTCATCAAAAGAAGGCAACCCTTCTTTTACAATGTTGTAAGAATTGAAATATTATTAAAATATTAAATGTTCAACATGGTCAAGTGGCTGTTCTTTTCATTGAATGTCCAACTAAGATCCTCCAGCAAAAGCATTAGGAGACGCTTGTTTGCTTATGTGACTGCTATATAAATCCCGTTCTTTTCTTTATGTGTTGGTCCAGAATTGTTCTCCAATGAGGAAGAAATTATCCGTCTGCTTTACCAATTCTCCCCCTGACAAATTTTCATTGAGTTCCTTTATGATAGGAAGAGACTCCAGGAGATATGTCCCTCGACCCTGCCTTCTCCAGAGCGGTTATTTTAGTGTCTTGTATACAGCAAGCAGTTAAAGATTTGCTTGAGTTTTATTTTCTACTACTCAATCCCTTGCACAGTTCACCCCACACAGTTCTACACAAGGGCGTCCCACTAATGTTATAAGGAAATTAAGATCATTCTCCTTGCCATAAAGAAAATGAGGTGGTGAAGCATTACCAAGTACTGGGTGTTCAAGTTGTCATAGTGAAGTTAGCAAAGGATTCCAGATCATCTGACTTCATAAGCACAGTCTGGACTCTCAGAGTGAGGGAAGAGTGCTGTCTTGCGGCTTTGTGTGTGGTGCTGGGGATCAAACCAAAGACAATTTATCATCTAGCTGCACCCCCTTCTCAATAGTAATATCTTTTAGCTCATTAAGATTTCATTACACTTGTGCTAAACTTTTTACTTGGGTACATACATTTATTATTCATTATGAGAATAAAAAAATTGAAAATGTGCTGAAGTGGGAATTTGGTTCCAAAACACATAAAAATATGCTATCATCTTTGCTACCTTTAGAAAAATATCCATCAGAGGAAAAACATCTTCCTATGAGATATGAATGATCGAAAGAAGAGAGAAAAAAGGCCATATATTTCTGCTTTGTTTGTTTGTAATAAGGACTTTTTATATGGTCGGTGTGGTCTTGAACTTAGGACTCTACAGCGTTTGCCTTGTGCTTGGAATATGAACATATACACCACATTTGATTTAGGCTACATGTGTTAAAAGCATATTCATCCTCATTTGTACCTTTGCTATCGATGAGAACCGAGTGTATGTCAGATATTGAACTAGAAGGTAGAGATATAAATGGGAGGCTGTCTTTGCTGTCTTGTTTTCCTTCTAGTGAGAGAGGGAGACTTGTGAACTTTGTGAACTTGCATTCTTTATGCCGGGAAGAGTTGGACTTAACATGACCAGTGTGCACAATCATAATTAACAAGCAGCAAGTAATAATTATGCATACACATAGAATGAGTAATTTATGACTATTTTTGATGTGGAGGGCAGTAAGCAAAATAAACATGATTTACAAGTATTTGTTGGATTCGCTTATTTTAATATTCCCCAGATGCCCAGAAGACAATACATGAAATATATATTTTTGATTACACATGAGATGCTCTGGCTGACTTCCTATTTACTCCCAGTATTCTGTAGTCTCTTGTTACCATGGACTGCTAATATTTGGTGCAAATTTATCCCCTCCCCTATTAAACAACAATTATAACAACCATAACACACATACAACAATATAACAGGCTTCTCCTCCACATCTTCTTGGAAGCGTGTTTGCTATAAGGAAGTGAATTTCAGCTGTAAAACACAAAAGTACAGACACCAAGCTCTATAGCTCAATTAATAGCAATGTAGACTTCCAGATCCCCACAAACTTGTTTTAGGTCTGTTAATATAAACAGTATATTATTTTTCTTAGTATAATGATTGTGGGACGTTTGCAAAGCAAGTAACGGTATATGTCTGTTCAAGGTTAGGAAAGGGATTCCCAGAGAATCGGTGCCTCTTTTCTTTAGATCAGATACAACTGCCGACTTGCACAGCTATGGCGTGCTCTATACCATTGCTCTAATACTGCATTGCAGATATTAGGGATATAATT
The DNA here is from genome assembly GCF_982192425.1 of Myodes glareolus. NCBI lineage: Eukaryota > Metazoa > Chordata > Mammalia > Rodentia > Cricetidae > Myodes > Myodes glareolus. Next base: position 19,502,797 of record NC_142044.1, read on the forward strand.
GTGCTGGATCCTCTAATGTCAGCTTGTCACCAGCTAGGGTTATATGAAAGAAGGAAGCTTCAACTGAGAAACTGCCTTCACAAGACCCAGCTGTAAGGCATTTTCTTAACTAGTGATTGATGGGGAAGAGCACAGCTCATGGTGGGTGGTACCATCCCTGGGCTGATGGTCCTGGGTTCTGTAAGACAATAGACTGAGCAAGTCAGAGGGAGCAAGCCAGCAAGCAGAACTCCTCCACGAGCGCTGTATCACCTCCTGCATCCAGCATCCATACCTGTTTGAGCTCCTGTCCTAACTTCCTTAGATGACGAGTAGAGAAACGGAAATGTAAACTCTTTTCTCCCCAGTCTTCTTTTTGGTCATGGTTCTTTATTGTAGCAATAGAAATCCTAACTAAGACACTCATCAGTATTTTGGTAATTGTCATTTTCTTTTGGTCATACCTTATTCACCTGTTGGAAATTTCTCAATACAGTGATTGGTTGGGCATTTGAATGGGTTTTATACTAGCTTTCTAGTTCTAATGACAAAAATATATTATGTGAAAAATTTTCCATAAAAATAAAGTCTACAATGAAAAACATGATATATATATATATATATATATATATATATATATATATATATATATATATATATATATTCTGTGCTGTAGGAGAGTCTTATGTATTTCTGTTGCTTTCATTGGCTAATTAATAAAGAAACTGCTTGGCCTGATAGGTTAGAACATAGGTGGGTGGAGTAGAAAGAACAGAATGCTGGGAAGAAGGGAAGTGAGTCAGTCGCCATGACTCTTCTCTCCGAGACAGCTGCAGGTTAGAATCCTCCTGGTAAGCCACCACCTCGTGGTGCTACACAGATTATTAGAAATGGGTTAGATCAATATGTAAGAGTTAGCCAATAAGAGGCTACAGAAAATGGGCCAAGCAGTGTTTAAAAGAATACAGTTTCCGTGTAATTATTTCAGGTGTAAAGCTAGCTGGAAGGCGGGCGGCGGGAAGCGGCCCACTGCTCCTTCTACAATTCTGAGGTTCACATACATACATACATATACATACACACATACACACACATGAGAGTACTTGATATTTCAATATCTTAACTTGATCTGATGAACATGATGATATTTCATTTAGTAAGCACATGTTGTCTGTATCCCCTTCTTTTTAAAATGTGGGTTCTGTGAGACTAGATAGGCAATGGGTCTAGGTGAATGCTAAATACTACTGTTCCACTAAAGGAACACAGCAATAAAGTGACACCTAGTGACATTCTGCTATCCCCACCGATCAGTATTTGTCTCGGCAATCACCATAGAAACTCCCTCCGACAGTGGATGGGAGCTAACCCAGAGACCCACAATGGACAATGTGCAGAGAGTGAGAGACAAAGAGTACTCAGTTCCAAACAGGTCATCTTCATCAAACCCCTGCCATCAGGGCTCAGGAAATTATGCAAAAGAAGAGGAGGAAGGATTATAAGAGGCAGAGGGGATGGAGGAAGCAAAGAAATAGTGTCTTTCAGACACAACAGCACTGACACACATAGGAACTCACAGAGACTGTGGCAGCATGCACAGGGCCTGAACAGATGGGATCCGAGCAGTGAGAGGGGAAGTGAACATGTAGCTAGGGTCTGGGGCATGGGTAAGCAGGTAGTCTGGCCACCTAGTTATTCACCGCAAGCATCTGAATTTAAGGCTAAAATTATCTCCCACACATATATACAATATATGTATATATATATGTATATTCCAATATACAAACAACTCATCCCAAGCTACATTACCTCCAACTACTTACAGAGTTCTCAAGCTTATGTCCAATTTCTTCTTTATGAATGTGCACCAAACAATCACATCTGTCTCGATGCTGTGGAAACTGAATCTCTGAAGGGCTTGCTGTCTACACCATCTGATTCCGTTGTCCCATAACTTCTCTTCTTTCTACTGTGCTCCAAACTTGCTTGTTTTCAGTAGCGGACAGAGCATCAGCCTTTTAGAACCTTGAGTAAATTTCTTCTCCTTCCTGGGAGTCATTGTTTTTCTAACTTGTGAAAAGGTACAACACCTGGCAAGTGACCAAGGAGTACAGGTTCCAAACTGTAGATAATCTAACGTTATTCCTTTACTTACTTCATACTTACTGTGAGAGAGCCACATATACCATTGCAGTTTCTCTCCATGTTTGCAATTGTTCAGAGGGGTATGAACTGTTATTTTGCCCTTCTTACCCCATTGAGCTCAAGCGTGAGTATTGAGCAAATGGAAAAGACTTGAATACTTTCTGAGCAGCAGATCTTCAGTCAGGTTGGGGCTTTGCCACACCTCTTCATTCTCTGCCACGAAATCATCAGCGACTCGCATAGAAAAGGCGACCTATGACTGATTCTCCAATCTTTGCCCTGAAATCATCAGCGACTCAGATAGAAAAGGTGACCTATGACTGATTCTCCAAGTCTGGCACTTGCGAAGGTGACACCGTGCCAAAGTGGCAGTGAGAAGAGGTGAGGTTAACAAGCACTTTGCAACAAGGGGCTTAAAACAGGATGACTTTGGATTATCTAGAGTATTGTACCACTATCAATGAAAGTAATTTTGTTAGCTTGGGCTGAAGTGCAGGTTACATTGCACAGAGACAGTATACTATGGACACAATGAAAGAAAACTCTTGGATAGTGGTGACAGTTGTTGTTCTACAGCCTATCATAGCCAATAGGTATGTCAATTTAATTAGAATAACTGGCTGATACAGAAACTCATTGATAAATGGCCTTGAATTGGCATAACTAACTGGGCTATTCAAGTGTCCATTGAATATTAATGTTGAGTATGACAAGTTTCTGGAATCTTCTTGCCATCTTAGTTGGCCCCATGATTGGGTACTTAGTAGGCTGGGTTTCCCAGTGTCTACTTCTCCTAATGTTTCCTTTCAAGGAGTTTCTTTCCTAAAGGCCCAAGGTTTCCTTACTTGACCTTTCTTCTATAGCCAAAGCAGATAGAACCAAAATGAAGCTCTAAGTCTGAGAAAGCTGTAGGCTGGCCAGCAGCATGCTTGGTGCTGAGGTGAGCTTGCAGCTGACGCTTCTAATTCTCTTGAATGTATGTGATCCAGGGGCATGAGAAAACAATCTGCTCATTTGTAGAACTTAAGAGTTGCGTAGTGCAAGCGGAAGACTGGCGGAGTGAGTCACACTGCCGACAGGGGACAACAGACCTCGAAGTGCTACTACTAGAAGGAGAGCTAAGTAAGCACCCTCTGTGTTCCCAAATGACAGTTGGTCTCCGGGAAACTGCTGCATTGCTTCTTTCTCTGCTGCCACGTGATGCAATTTGTAGTTTCCTGCCTTTCCCGCATCTTAACCCACAGCTCAGATAAAATCGTTCTATGTAGGGCTTGCTCCCTTTTCTCTGCTCTAAATTATATCCTGTAAAAACCACTGCTCTTAACACCGAAAGGAAAAAGAAGATAGCCCAAGCCCCCCAAGAGAGACTGGGAAGCACAAACTATGACAGATACAAACATTGATATTTGACAATAGCAAAGCCACAAGAGTTGTTAAACGTATCTGTGTTTTCTCATAGGGAACTTCTGGGTCTAATTCACTAAGACCTTTCTAGGAACTGACTTTCCCTGAATGAAATCACTTTGATTGGAATGGATTTTTAATTTGTTGGGCTAAAATGAGCACAATTATTAATGGTTTGCTGTGGGGGATATTATCTCAAATCATCTAATAAAAATACCTTTCTTCTTACTTCATGTGGTTTGTCCCACACTGAGAGAGTGTCCTTTGTGTTATGATTCTGAATTAATATTCTTTTCTTCTTATATCTTTAAAACTGTGGCTTAGCAATGGTGAGACCATTTCCTGCTGCCCTCAGGAAAGGGTATGTATATGAGAGAACCTCATTAGCATCAGATTTAATGTCTCCAGTCCACAGAGAAAGACCTAGGTCATTGGTTGGCTGTCTACTTTCTTTCAAACCTTTTAGCAATTATGCCAGGAAGGTTTTTCACACATAACTAACCCTTAGATCTGAGGGGTAAAATTACACCCTTTTAACCCATTGATTGTTTAGTAATACAGATAGGATGATATCCCAGTTTTATAGACTGTCATCTCAATGTTCTTTCTCCAAATTAGAATCTCATTCCTCTTGGGAGGTTTTACAGTTTTATGATGTAATGTGTTCATGCAAATTGTATGCTTTGTCCTGAATTGCAAAACCTCCATTTTTTCATTCATTTTCTTTGTATTTTTTCTAACATCCTTTCTAATCTCCACAATAGTTTTGTGTGCCAGCTGTAATACAGAGCCGAAGAATACAAAGATAAAGACAACACAAGTTTTATTTCTGAAAAATAGATGGCATTAGGAAACAGGTAACAAAATTCAATTCATTCAGTGTCTGAGCTCTGTGAGGAATCAGAGCAGAAGTTAGCCAGTGGCTTGCCAGAGGCAGGGAAATTAAAACTTCCTTCCAGGAAATTACATTTAAAAGACTATATAGGAAATTTCCAGGCAGATAGGGTTGAGAAGAGGAGAAAAAAGAAGCTGAAGGAAGAACTTTGACAGATGGTAATGCTATCAGGATGACAGGGATATAGAGTTCATGATGAAAAATAGGTGCAAGATATAGACGGAAACATTCCTCTAGGGAAACTCAGGCCTTATATGTAATTTACAGAGTCTGGCGGTCACTGTAGAGGTTATTCTAGAGGCTATGGGTGGGACTTTGTGTCCACTTGCCCTCTCCATGTTGATAGTTTTGTCTGTCTTGAGCTTGCACAAGTTTTGTGCATGCTGTAATAATTGCTGAGCACACAGGCCTAGCTTCCATGCTGTATTCTGAAAACACTGTTTCCTTGTAGCCATCCACTAACCCCAGCCCTTACACTTTTCCTATCCCCTTGGGAGACATATGTATGAGATATAGATGTCCCATTTACGGTGAGCATCCTACTGTCTCTTGCCCTTTGTGCCCATTGTGGGTGTCCATGTTAATTGCCAATAGAAGTGTCTCTGATGAGGAATGAGAGACGCATTTATCTGGGGTTATAACAGTAAGTCATTGGGTGTTTGTTTAATACCATTTAGCAGAATAATAGTAGTGGGTTCCCATCTGAGCCTATGGCCTATCTATTCACAGGTTCTTGCCTGGATACTAGTACCAGGTATGGGTTTATTCTTGTGAAACAGGCTCTAAATCCTATTAGACGGTGATCAGTTACTCACTGTGATGTTCATTCAGCAACCGCACTTGTGGGTATTTCTCTCCAGTTCAGCCATTATTATAGGTCACAGGGCACACAGCTGGGTGTGACTGATGTCTACATTTCTTTCCTTGTAATAGAGTATAACATGTCCATTATGGCTCCAGGGATAAGCCTGGCTTGGGTGAGGGAGGATGGAATAAAGAGAAGACAAACACACACAAATAGATGGATGTACAGAAATGCTGGGATTCAATGGGCTTTGTTCTCTGATGGAGAAACAGCAACGCTACAGAAGTTTAGTGTGTGTGTTATAAACCACCGGTCAGGGAGATGGGGTTATTGCATATGCCCAGATCAAGGTGGTAAGTTTGGCTAATATGAGTAGGAAAAGTGTCTGTGGGCAAGTAGTCCTTAGGCCACAAACATCTGGAAGAAGGGCACCACAGTGAATCTTTTCTGCACATACGTCAACATTTGCACAGGGAGCAGACAAAGGCTTTACTATCTTTGGGAGCCTCACTTCCACGGAGCTTGGGTGTTGGGCCCCTGACATGGCTGTGTCTATATCGATAGCACACATTCTCTGGTAACTTTATTCACTCAGGATTTTGTCTACTACTCACAGTTGAGCTTTCTTGGTTATATAAATTAGATTTACAAAAATAAATCCAAATACAAGCTGGCTAGTTAGACTTATTTGTTGACTGCAATCGGCTGTCTTAATTGTCATTTTGGTATGACCTGGCCTTACCTGGGGTCCCGAGGACAGAATCTTGATGAAGGGTTGTTTAGATTAGATTGCCCTGTGGGTATTTCTGTGGGGGATTGCTTGACTGCCTCAAAGGAAGTAAGAAGAGCCAGTCTGAGAGTAGGTGACGTCATTCTCTGATTTTGAGCCTTGGACTGTGCAAGAGTAAAGAGAGAGAGAGAGCCGAGCACTGAACACAGAGACATTCGTCTTTCTCTGCGTTTGATTGTAGATGTGATGATAGAACTACTTGTCTTAAAAACGTGCTGCCCTGATGTGGTAGTTTTAATGAAAATGGCTCCCATAGGTGACAGGGAGTGCCATTATTTAAAATGATTGAGACATGAGGTCTTGTTGGAGTAGGTGTGTCTCTGTTGGACAAAGTGTGTCACTGGAGATGGACTTTGAAGTTTCAGAATCTCAAACCAGGTCCAGTGTCTCTCTCCTCCTGCTGCCTGGGGATCCAGATGTAGAACACCGAACTTCTTCTCCAGCACCATATCTTCCTGCATGCTGCTGTATTTCCTGCCATGATAATAACGGACGAAACCTGTGAACTATAAGTCAGCCTCAATTAAATGTTCCCCTTTGTAAGAGCTGGCAAGGTCGTGGTTGTTTTTCCACAGCAATAGAAACCACTAAGTCACGTGACTTCCCTGCTGTGAAGTGCAGTAACCTTGAATTGTGTACTAAACAAGTTCATTTCTCCCTAGATTACATTTCGTTAGCATTTTTTTTAAAAGTCAGCAGCAGAAATGAAATTAAAACATTGCCACATTCTCATACCCCTCACTCACTTCATGATAAACTTTGAAGGAAGTTCTTAATTTGACTAATGACAAATTTAGCTTTTTTTCCCCCTGTATGATGCATAGCAGGTACTTCAGAGGTTCAGTGACTACTGATTGATAATAGGTATAAAGGGAAGGAATGCAATGGATTACATTAAAGGAAGCAAATATGTACTGTCAGGACCAGGATGGCCTTGTCACCACCGAGGCCAGAGGGTTCATGACTTTTTATCACAGAGCTTACAATAAAATAAGCGAACATCGAAGGATTGAAGGGACCAGAGAGATTCAATACATGTAAAGATATTCCTTTTTTTTAAATCTCACATGAGAATTGTTTTCTAAAATCTTTAACCTCAAGGCAAAACCCTGGCTAGAGTCCAGAGCTCTGGTTTGACTTTTCATTTTCTGTGTATATTTATGCCCAATCTATGGCAAGGTGGGTAGTGCTGATTCAGCAAGCTTCTGAAGTCTGAGCGCTTGCAGATGGTGTAAAAAACAAATCTAAATTGTTTTTCAGGATCTCCAGACAAGCTGAGTCCATGTTTTTATGTATTATATGCTTATCAAATGCCTCTTGCTTTTCTGGTACATAATTACATCAAGTAACTGCATGGAGATAGCTTAGAATTGTTCTTGGGTGAATGCCAAGTTTCTTTTTTATTATTATTTTGCACTAAAACATGGACCGTGATTTCCATTTTATTCTTTTAAATTTCGCATTCATTTAATTAATGCTATGTGGTTTACTTACCACCAAGTGTTGTCTATGCTCTTTTATGGAATGGATGGCTTTCCATTTAATCCCCACAACAAAAAATGTGTTGTTTCTTTCTTATACATAGGAAGATGGAGGCTAATATAGATGAATCTACTTGATCAAGGTCATGTAGCTAATAAAAGATGGAGTTCAGAGTTAATTTATGTTTTCCTTAATATCTTCTTACAGCAAATTTGAATTATGAATTCTACAAGGCTCACAAAAATAAGCTTCCATTTAAAATTCCCTGCTTATGGAAATAGTGATCAAGAGATAAAAATCCTTGGGTTGTTTTTATGAGAACATAAGCTACTTAACCCCTAAACCCCATCTTTCTTAATTGTAAAATGGGATAAGCAACGTGTAACTTAGAAAGTGCTTCTGTATTTTTTTTAAATTTTCATTTATCTTTGTTGTATATGGTATATATCTATATTGTTCTCTACATAATATACATATATATTATCTCTCACTCTGTGTGTATGTGTGCGTGCGTGTGTGTGCGTGTGTGTGCATGTGTGTGTGCGTGTGTGCGTGTGCGTGTGTGTGTGTGTGTGTGTGTAAGCTAGAGGACAATGTTGGGTGTCATTCCACACTCTCACCATCCACCTCCATGTTTGAGAGAGGGTCTGTCATTAGCCTAGAGCCCCCTATATAGGCTAAGGGGTGATCCGTAGGGACCTGACTATTTCTGTCACCTCATGTCTAGGATTATAATCCTGAATCACCAGGCCTCGTTTTTATGCATGGGTTTTGGGGCTTGAACTGAGGTCCTCACACTTGTGTGCTTACAGAGCTACCTCCCCAGCCTGGTGATTTACTCATTCTTTCATCTATGTGTATGTTCAGTTTCCTATAGTGAATTCTTAACCAGTGATGTCCCTTCTCAAATCACTTGGTGAAACATCTAGGCACAGCTCAGTTAGAGTTTCTCCATAACACAATAGTGAGGGAATGCTTTGTGGTCTGCTGGCCCCTCCCTTTTCCTTCCATTTTCCCTCCAAGTGAAGTCTCAGGTGACCTTGAGTTCATCTGTGTCATTAGCTTCTGTTGTTCCTGTCCTGTTTTCTCTCAATGCTTGTTGCCCTCACAGTTCCTTCAAGTAGTGAAGAATGCTGAAATTTCTTTTTTTAAAAAAAAAAATTATTTATTTATTTATTTATTATGTATACAATATCCTTTCTGTGTGTCTGCCCGCAGGCCAGAAGAGGGCACCAGACCCCATTACAGATGGTTGTGAGCCACCATGTGGTTGCTGGGAATTGAACTCAGGACCTTTGGAAGAGCAGGCAATGCTCTTAACCTCTGAGCCATCTCTCCAGCCCATGAAATTTCTTTTGTGGACACCACTGATCATCTGTCAGTCCTTTCTGATATCTGTATCATTTGGGCAGAGACAGGCCTGTACTTAGACTCTAGCTATTAAAAATGTGTTTCACTTCTGCCCAATCAGAGAGCAGCATTATGTTGTCACAGTGATTGGCTCGGAGATGGGAAAGTTACAAACAATTACAGCCAATCAGAAGAAACACAAACATTTATTAGCTAGAGGCATTGGAAAGAGGCCTGCCTCTTTGGCCACCACCAGTCTTGGTAAGCCAATAACAGCCCATAAACTTGAAAATGCTAAAATGATTTTTGCTTATTACAAATGTGTTTTCATTAGCACTAAAGAGTGAAGCAAGAACTAGATTAATAGGCAATGTTTCAATGATAGTGTTTTGAAGGCCTGGATCTAGAGATTCTAGCACATCTGCTGGAAACAACAGTCATAGGAAACAACAATAATTCAACTGTTCTGAACATTTCTATTACTTGAAATTGAAGAGTCTGATAATACTTGGACAGTACATTGCTCTTTAAATTGTGGCTCTATTTCTGGCATTTGTGCTCTTTGATATGAAATTTAGGAATATAGTGTCCGCTGAAGCCACTATGAATACTTTTCGGTATTGTTTGTACTGATTAATTATGCATGCCTTTGGCTAGACCCGGTGGTAGGTATACTTTTATTTAAATTTAACAAGAATACCTAGGATGCAATTTGTTGTACTCAATTCTATATCTTTGCTCAACTGCCTGTATTGAAATCAAATCACTGGAAACAAAAGCAGCAAAGTTGTTTGGCATTTTGAACAGTCTGTTGCACAATCTGTTCTCCAGTGGGATCTTTTCCGTTTTAATTTTAACTGAATATTAAAGAGGCAAAGTCACAGATCATTTGGTCATTTGTTCAGCCATCATTACTGCTGTACCAGCGGCATGCTGGAAAGAGAGAGTGCTGACCACACGGGACTGATATTCTTGTTATAGCCTCTTAACTTTGGTCCTCTGTTTTCTCCTTACCTCTCTCTCACTCTCTTTTCTTCCCTCCTTTCAACTTTTAACGTGGAAATATTATGGTGAAGTGAACATTGGCAGGACACTCACTTAAATGATTACTAACTACCCTTTTAAATCTCCAGGGCCCCGACCAGTAAGAGGACCACAGATTAAAGACTTCTTCCTGTTGTGGTTGCTTTGACACCATGGTGTCTGTCCCAGTCTTCCATATATGGAGCATCACCCAGACCAGAAGAAGTCAGGATCTCATAACAGACAGGTTGGGTTAGGCTATCAGACTTACTCTTGAGGTTTGTATCCCTAGCAAATTACCCAACTTCTGTAAGACTCAGTGTTATCGCTTCATAAGAGGATAAAATAAATGCCTACCAGCATGGAAGTTGTAAAAATTAAGTGAGTGGATGCATTTAAGAGTTCAATACTGAGCCCACTAGAGAGCCATTCCTCAATAAAAGACTGATTATGCATCATCCCGAGTACTTTTATTCCATGTGACTAGGAAGACAGGATACAATGTTTACCCACTCATCTTCCAAGATTCAACATAAAGACTGTAATCAGTTTCAAAGGGGCTTTATTTCATCGTTCTCTGTAGCTTATCTTTTCTCCTTTTACTTTAGTGAATACATTAGTTACTCCATAAACTTTGCTGGTTTCTTTATACCCAGGCACGTCTTTGCTAACTTTATCAACAGTTCTTGGACGTGTATATGATTCGCTAACTTTTAAAAAAGTTAATGGCTGTATACTTATGTAACTCACAATTGGCTGCTTTTTCTGGCTCCGTTGTTGAGCACTGACCGTAGAGGGTCAAACGGGAAGGAAGAGATAAGATAATTGCATCCGTCCAGGGGAGATATGATGATGGCGTAAGCTGGCTCAGTTGCGTATCCAGTTCTTCTTTGTACCTAGGGCTGTGCTTTAGAAGAAGAAACGGGTCAGTAAGAAATGAAAAGGAGATTATTAAGAAATCAAAGCACAAGCCTTCCTGTTTTGTGAGGACTAATTCAAGTGTGGTTTTATGACCGATATGATATGGTCCGTAGATGGCTCCATTTTCCAAAGGAAAGTTAAAAACTTAGGTACTTCCTGGAAGGTCTTTTTTGTTGTTGTTGTGGTGGTGGTTTGCTTGTTTGTTTTCTTTTCTGTATATTAGGACTTTCCAGACCGAGGTAATGGCTTCACATCAATTAATTAACATTTTTTTTTTTTTTTACTTTCTTTGTTCGATTGGTTTCATAAAATTTGGATCACACTTGTAAGACAAATAGTTAATTTTGAACCACTATTTAAGAAACCCTCAGAAACTTGAGTGTCCGTTGAAAAGTTCTGTAGTTTCACTATGTTGAGGGATCCCTGAAATATTCTTACTCACTCAGTTAATGAATGAATCCTTTGTTTCAAGAGCAGTACTATGTGTGTCAGGGAAGACGAATTTATTATGAATGAAAGTCTTATCCTAATATGCATCTCTAACAAGAGCACTGGAAGACATGTGTGTGGACAAAATTGATTAATAATTCCTACATGCAAGGCACAGTGACTTAGCATGCTATACAGAGTCACCATGAATATATCAGGAAGATGTCATACATCTAAAGATTCAACAAACCTTGGGGAAAGTGAACAACCTGAGTCTGTGATGAATAAGTACGTACCTTTATTTTTAATATCATACAAACCATGCATATATAGATAATAGTATTATCTATATATGATAATATATGATAATAGATAATAGTATTATTATCTATATATGTAGCATAATTTATACAACCTTTATATCGTGTTGGGGCTAATAAGTAATGAAAGTTGATTTCCAGAATGTGGGAGGATGTACTTATACCACATATAAATGCTCTATTATCTATATACAAGGGACTTGAGTACCTGTGGATTTTGATACCTATGAGGAACTTGAAAGAAACATTCCATTCATTGTTTAGGGGTGACTTCAAATTCTGTAATTGAAATTATCCAACTGTTGCAATGAGCTTTTATCTATATTTTGTAGTTTAGAAATCAGAGACAGAGAGCCACGAGGTCACTTCTTTAAGTCCAACCTGGAGTGTTTTTTTTTTTTTTTGTAGGCACTAGTCTATTCAATTCATTTGAGTTCAGCCCACTTTCTCAGCATTGTGGGGACCTGCAGTGCCTGGGGACTAGAGCCAGTGTGGTTGATCAGACCTCCCAGAAGCTTGGCCCCCTCCCCCTGCTTTTCTTTATTTGTTCTGTATTTACCCCCGCGCCTATTCCCTTTGTCAGTTTATTTCAGGTTCTTTCGTGCCCCCGCCTGCCAGTTATACTCTGAGTTTATTTATTTTAGATTAAAAAATCAAAAAACCTTCTTAATACTAGTAAATGTGGGAAAAGTAGAGAACAGGGCTATCAGAAATGTTGGAGTGACTGATGGGTTTCTGTAGACTTTCCGTAAAGAAGTGTCTATGTTGGACTCAGCGAGTTTTTCTGAAAAGCTCACATCCTCAGGACTTCAGACTTGATACCAGCTCAAGAGAACATCTCTTTCTAACCTTCTACACTGCTTCTCTCTCTGAGTTCTTTATTTCTGCTCTCCCTCTCCATGCGTCCTTTTCTGACCAGGTCGATACAAACAATGGAGATCAATGATGCTCCACCAACACCAAGTTCCTTGTCTTTAGGCTGCCCAGGTTATGGCTATGTGCATCCTACCTGGTTAGAATGACATTTCCCAGCTGTTCTCTATACTTGTATTGGGCAAGTGAATGCTGTTTGGTCAATTAGACATGCAGGGTTTATTACATAATTTTTATAATAAAATGAGTACATTTGCAATTTCTTTGCTTATTTCCTTATTTTACCATACACATTACAATGTGAGGAAGAAAATCACCTTCACAACTAATATCAAAGTTGGACATTGAAACTGCAAAGTTGCACTTTAATTCTTAGACTGTGTAAGAAAAAAACCAAAACTGTTCCTTGCTTGAGAACACTATTTTGGGTCTAATGTTTGGAATTTATATTAATAACTGGTAAACTTTTCAATACTCAGAGCCAAATTATTATCTTAATAGATATGTAAGTCAAATATTATTGGATTTAGCCTATAGGGACCCTTGCTATTTCTTTGTAAAACAGTTGATTCGTGATAAAATCAGCCATGTGGAGTACATTGGAAGACAGCCTGTGAGCTAACATAGCTTATCTCTAGAAAAATTACCTTGGAAAAATTAACACTGTCATGATTGTCTGAAGTTTTTTTTTCTGTATTTAGAAAAAAAATCTATTACTAGAATTAGTGCTGAAGGGAGGACATGAACACACATGGGGCCTTTAGTCTTGATCGATTCTCCCTAGTACATGCGATTATTTAGAAAATGGGGTGAACCCAATTCACACTCTGGGTTTATATAGTGTATTCATCTTTCTGAATTTGGTTACTTAAAATAGTCTTAAAGCTGATACAATAAAATTGAGAGATATGGATGGTGAGGAAACTCTGGGCTATGGTCATACACATAGTAACCAAACTGGAAGCAAATGGGATAGATGCCAAGAAAGATTTGAAGAAAAATTACTTCTATAGAAACAAGAAATTTGGTCTAAAACCTAGGACTATTTAAATTCTAAACCCCTAAGTTTTATAGTGTGTGTGTGTGTGTGTGTGTGTGTGTGTGTGTGTGTGTGTGTGTGTGTGTTGGGGTAGGCTAGTAGAAACAGGACTTACTAACACTCAGAAATTATACAAGAAATTTATTAAGAAAAATATTAAATACTGTCTTGTTCTATTTTTCTACTCTGAAAAATATACTTTATTTTTCAGGATTATCTGAGAGAAAAATATATTCTATCTATATCTATCTATATTTATTTCTTAAGACATATGTGTCTTAAATTACATACCCACATACATATATGTGCTTGTACATATATTGATAGTATATATACACACATATCTATCTATTATCTATTTATATATATATATATATATCTTATCTATCTATACATATACATCATATATATGAGAGAGAAGGAGAGAGAGAATAAACTTTTTAATGAGAGATTTGCTAGAATGACTTTGGGGCCTGTAAGCACTCATGATCTTAATGAACAAGCTGGACAACCAAAGGCGTAGTTCCAGACAGACTCCAAAGCCCTGGGGACCTTGCGTCCTGACAAACGAAGAAAAAGATAGAATCAACATTACAGCTTAAGTAAAGAGTCCACTTGTCATCTTGTTTTCTATTCTGTTCAAGTCCTCCATGGGCTGCATGATACCTACCCCACTGCAGACGGTGGATCTCATTTGCTCAGTTTCCACCCTTAGCAGCTCATCTCTGCCAGAAACGCTCCCACAAGCACAACCAGGAGGAAACATTTTATCAGCTAAGCATGATATGAGCCTATCAAGCTGACAAACATTAAGTTTAGACATCAGACCCACCCTGAGAACAATGTGGGTGACAAAGTTACAGTTTAGAATTTGCCACATACTTGGAATTTCCTTGCAGTAGTATATGAACATTTATTATGCGGCTCTTTGCTCATTGCCCGTCTGTCCCCAGACTTGGTTCTATTCCCAGACTTCTTTCTAGCCAGCTTCTAAGGACCTTGACACACGTATATAAACTCTGCTTTACATCCGCATCTAGGACTCTCACACCAGTCTCTTCAACCATCTCAAACAGCTGAAATTCTCATTACCATAAGTGGTACTTATGTACTACAGATTTCTGGGCACCGTGTCTCCAGATAGTGTGTAGTACACTTGAACGTATCTTCTTTCTCTACATTATATTTATTTAATGTTATTGTTACACCATAGCAATTACAGCAAAAGACTTTCTCTAAAACGTCATTCCTTTCATGTATTGTATCAAAATTTGTTGACATGTCTGTAGACTACGTAAGTTTCTTGGACATAGAGCCAATGTGTATATTCGGACATGTGTTTCATAGCAATTGCCTGTCGTACACAAAGGATATGTTTGATAGAAAAAAAGTGTTTGATGAATATTCATTAAGAATATATATGAATAAATGAATGAGAAACCATACTTGCATTGTATTAGGCTGTGTGTAATAAATTTGAAATGTATCAAGTTGTCAAGTGGTTCCCATCTGGGAGCTCACACTAATATTTGGATAACTGGATAAGAGCAGAGGGTTCAGAAATGTGTTACCTAGGCAAAGACTGAAAAGGGGTCGGTCCTGTTTATATTAAAATTTCCCCAAAATTATTTTGTTTTGCTTCAGTTCTAGGACAAGCTCAAGTTCGGTGAGGCTGGGCTTTTTCAGGATCTGTCCCTCAAGCCTGCTTCTGCAGCCTTTCTAATAGCAACAACTGGAGCTCATGTTTAGACTTCTCAAAGTGTTTGGGCTAAGAGACCGTGTATATGTGAAGGTAGTTATCGCCGAAGGGGCTGCAGAGGCATGGAAGAGACGAGGACTCTACTGTGTGGACCTGCACCGCGAAATCTTCCCATAGCCCCTTTCCCGTATCTTTGTTCTCTCTGGGAAACACACTCAGATGGCACACAGCATATCTTTATTTTCATATCTCCAGCATTGCTTTCTTTATGTACATATACTGAAACCATCTGTCTAAATTGTGGCAAAATCTGCCAACTCCAGATTGGCCTCATTAGTCATTTGAGAACACATAAACAAAGGGATTATGGGAAAATAAATAAATCTTGGCCAGCCCAGGCTAGTCTGGGCAGGTTTTCTCTTCATCAGCATCGTTGCCAGACATGAAAAGACGCAGGTTTTTATCTTTAAAGCATTCGGAGAAGTTTTCACGCTAAAGTAGAGAAGAATTTCTCAGCGACTCATTTGATCCTTTATCACACTGCTGTGCTGTCTCAACTGGAAACCAAATGAAAAATTATCACCTGAAAAAACGCACCCAGGCCTTTGAAGAGTGAAATTCTCTAAGGGTGAGATGAGAGGAAGAGCAAAGCAGCTGGGCTATTATTACCACAAATGGCTATTCGAGAGGTTTTTATTTGTTCTGTGCACATACAACTTGTGAATTAGCAAAGAACACATTCCCTCTGTGATGTCAGCCCCACATTGTTGAGTACCAGAGGCTGAGAGGTTGGGAGGCTGAGAGGCTGGTCCTCCACATCCAGAGGTTTGTAATTAGCATTCCTTCTAAGCTGAGGTGCGTGACTCCAGGCTCTAAAAGTCATAGAGTCTGAGACTTACTGCTCTGGGTTTCGAATCCCAGCAGCCAAAGACCCAGCAATGAGCATCACCATTCCTGGGCTACCAGGATCCATGGCTCTTTACTCATGGTGGATCTCAAGAACCCTAATGATTACTTATATTGCTTCCTTTCTGTTCTTCTGGGTCATCTTTCAAGGCCTCCTTTCTCCACTTGTTCCTGGCTCCCTGCAACACCTTAACTGCCTTCTCACTGACGTTGGGTGGGTCATAGACTAAAATACCCAGGATATTTTGCTGTTTGTACAACCCATATTGTCCACCCCCTGTGATAACGGTCACAGAGAAGCCACTGTTGTGCCTAATGTTTCAGCTGTGGTTTTCAAGAGGCTACTCACTGTGTTCTTTGTCCTTTTGAAATTCTGTCCTGAAACTTCCATATTAGGTACAAAGAGTTTTGTACCCTGCACAGTGAGAGGCCAAATGGGGGAAAAAAAATTAGGTGACTTCAGCTCCTCACAACCAACAGTTGCTGTAAGTGAGAGAGACCAACTTGGAACCTCAAGTCAACTACGTCCTGTGGGCAGAATGAAATGCCCACGAGAGTGGGCCAAATTAAATGAGCAGAACTGCACAGCCAATGACCACAACCCCAAGCATAAGTAATACATTGATATTATCATTAAGTTTAGATAGTTTCTTAAGAAGCAACAAACAACTGATACAGGCTTATGAATTTTAGGACTATCATAAAGAATGGAGGTTTTTCCTAGGCCAGAGGGCATCCTAGTACCCCTACACTTGTCTACCTACACACACACAGAATGAGCCCCTATAATTAGAGCATGTGTCTCAGGGCTCCTTTAGGAAGAATTCTCATCAGATTTCCTTGGAGTACAGGTGATAATTGCACTTCTGTGTGTTACCAGCTTTGCCATTTGGAGTCAATCAGAATCTATAGATTCCTATTGTTGAGATAACTAATGTTGAATATTAAGTAACAAATAATCAAGCTGGATGAATCGTGCATGAAAATCGCCTTCAGTGTTCTACCTAGTGAAAATATGAATACACATGAATATTTGTTCCTGAAAAAAGAAGAAAATTTACTGCTCATGAGCAATAATGATTTCAAACACGTTAATATATATATTCATAATAATTTAGAACTTCAAACAATTTTACAATAGGAAAAAACAAATTTGTAAATTAGCTGACACATTAGAGTTCTAAAAGATAATTGAATTCTCTGATTTCTTCATTTAAAGTTTTATATATATATATATATATATATGTATATATATATATTTATAATTTTTTTTAGAAGAACTGGAGATTGCATCCAGGCCATCACACATGCTAGGCAACTGTTCTTGGTTGAACTACATTTTTATTATTTTTTTTAAAATTTGTAGGTGGGTCTACTAAAACACTCAGGCTAAACTCGAACTTGCAATTGTCTAGCTTCAGTCCCATTAGTGGTTGGGATTACATCTGGCTTACATACGGGCCTTTAAAACAAACGTGAAGGTATTTATTTACACATTAAAACATGAATATCGACTTGGTTATCTTAATATTTTAAGAGTTGAAACTCACACTTAAAACATCTAGGACACACAGCTTTGGTTCAGACATGATCAATACTTTTAGTGATGGGGGCCTTTTTTTTTCTTGTTTAAATTCTAATGGTCAATAAAAATTATAGATGTCTATACATTATTAGGAAATCAAAACAACAAGTATTAAATGGAGAAGGAAGAAATCACACAAGGTCACAGTTTATTCAAGCCAAATTTCAAAACATGGGTTTTACAAAAGATAAATCTTCTTAGAAAAATAATTCTAATTGTTTTGGGTCAGTGGAGCCTTTTCTTTGGGCTATGTTGGAGTGGAAGAAACATTTAATAACGTTAATGCAATTTATCGTCCAGAGTCAGCCAGATTGAGCCCCCATGCAAGGCTGTGAGAACAAGCTTTCGTTTTGCATTGTTAAAGTGCAATTTGGTAACCACAGGCAAAACCTGGCAGCTGACAGACTGAGACCTCATTGTTGCTAGGCTGTAATGACAAAGTTGTAAACTTCAGTCACCACCCCACACAGCCAAAACTACACTCCACATGCTGCACAGCGGCCATGTGGCTTGCGATAACAAGCACTGGCTCCTATGTTACACATTTGCAGCAACAAGTTAGCTGCTGTGGCCTACCTGGGACCTTGACAAAGAAGGGGCTCTAAAGAGATATATGCCGTTCCCTTCCCCTGATTTTAACAGTCGAAGACTAACAGTTCAAAAACAAGGTGCTGGCAAGTTTGGCTTCTCCTAAGACTTCTCTCTGACTTCTTGATCGCCCTTTCTTGCTTTCTTGCTTTCCTCATGAGGTCTTCTTCCCAAGGTCTTACATCCCTGCTGTCTCTGCGCTTTTCCGAATCTGCGGTATGTCCAGCTGTTGTCAAAAAATGATTGGTTGTGTGTGAGAGTTTCTTTGGTACAAAAGTCGGAGAAAGAAAAGATGTGCCATGTGACATGATACTGCTATTTATTTAGAAATAAAGGTTAGATGTGAGTTGAATGCTGTGGAAATGTCAGTTAATGAATTGAATCCACATTGCTTTAGCAAATGTGAACCTGCCATCCGTAGGTTAGCTAGATGGTAGAAGCTGATCTCGCAGGAGGGGACAGTAGTGGACTTTTTGCACTGATTGAATTCAAAGGTTGTGACCTGAACCATCAACCAGCGCCCAAATCATGACAGAGAGACTTAATATTAGCGATGAATGCTCGACCTAGCTTAGGCTTGTTTCTGCCTAGCTCCTTTTAAATTAAATTAAATTTATCTATTTTTTTACCTTGGGGCTTTTTACTTTCTTCTGTATATCTTACTTTCACTGTTTTGTGTGTCTGTCTGTCTGCTGGCTGCCAGGCTTCTTGCCCATGTGGGGTGTGACTCTCCCTTTTGCCCTCATTCTCTCTTCCTTCTTGTTTTTCTCCCAAGCCTAGATTTCTCCTCATATTTATTCTCTCTGCCTGCCAACCCTGCCTGTTATTTCTCTGCCTAGCTATTGGCTACTCAGCTCTTTACTAGACCAATCAGGTACTTAAGCAGGCATGGTGAAACAAATGCAGGACATAACTAAACACACATCCCTACCTCCAACAAGTCGAAGAGAGGAAGAAGTGAAAATATGAGCAAAAAGGTCAAGACCATGATGGGCATACCCATAGAAACAGTTGACCTGAGCTAGTGGGAGCTCACTGTCTCTGAACTGAGAGCAAGGGAAGCTACATAGGACCAAACTAGGCTTTTTGAATGTGTGCCACAGTTGTGTGGCTGGGGCTATCTGTGGGGCCAATGTTTGCGGGACCAGGACTTACCCCTAGTGCTTGAACTGACTTTAGGAGCCCATTCTCTTTGGAAGAGTACCTTGCTCAGTCTAGACACAGGAGGGAGGGCCTTGATACTCCAGTTATATGCCAGACATTCCTGACTCCCGTGGAAAGCCTTACCTTCTCTGAGAACTGGATGTGGGCTGGGGTAGAGGGAAGGTGGGAGGAGCAGGAGGAAGGGATGGAGTGGGACCTATGATTGGTATATCCAATGAGAATGGATTGTTTTAAATAAATAAATAAGCCGAGAAGAACAAGTGACTCAGATCAACTAGGATTAATTCAGAGAATAATTAAATATTTTTGTAGTATAAATAAAAACAGTGACTGTCCACAAATAAATAAGGAAAAAAACCTATCACAAACAAAGCCACAATAAGCATTCTTGACAGTTTCTTTGCCTTAAAGATAACTAATGTTAAGTCTAGTCTTCTATTATAACTAAAGGTGGTGACTCCCACAAATAATACTTATTTACCTCTTATATATGCTAATTAAGAGAATAGACAACCTTGTCCTTCAGTGGAATAGGATAGTTCATCTCCTGAACTAATATGGTTAGAGAGGAGACTTCAATGTGTGTGTGTATGTGTGTGTGTGTGTGTGTGTGGTGTGTGTGTGTGTGTGTGTGTGCTTAAACGTGAGTGGATGGAATCAACGAATAATCTTAGAGTAATTAAAACCACAGGTCCAATTTCTCTCTTTCCCCCCATTTTCTCTCACATGCTCTCTCCTTCTTTTTCTTCATCGTCTTTTATTGTCATATACATATAGGACTGATTTTTTAGCTATCTGATTTCTCATAACCATGTTTTGAAGTCAGGAAGTTTTAGGTAGGGATGAATCTATTCTGTTAACACTGGAGCTCAAGCGTTGGAACTTTCAAGAAAAGGGTCTGTCAGACGTCCTGGTTAAGGTCTCTGGGCAAGTTATGTGGCTTATCTATCTAGCCCCATCTGTGTTTTAAAACATCCATTGGGAAGGTAGGTGTGTTCTATTAGGTCTGTTTTATATATGCTACTTGGTCTTTTTCCCCTTGCAGCTTTTGATATTCTTTCTTTGTTCTATATGCTTAGTGTTTTGATTATTATGTTCCAAGGAGATTTATTTTTCTAGTCCAGTCTGTAACTTCTTGTACCACGATAGGCATCTCTTTCTTTAGGTTAAAGAATTCTTTTTCTATGATTTTATTGAAAATATTTTCTATGCCATGAAACTAGCTTTCTTCTCCTTCCTCTCATCTTATGGTTCATATTTCATAATCTTGTCTTTTCATAATGTCCCATATTCCTGGATGGTTTTTTTTGTCTTTTTTTCTTTCGATTTAACATTGTCTTTGATGGAAGTACCTTTTCTTCTACTGTATTGTATCTTCACAGCCTTGGATTTTCTGTTTTCTTATATTCTTTTGGCAGGGCTCACCTCAGAGGTTCCGGGTATACAGTTCCTAAATTTGTAATTTTTTCATGTTTTGTTTTGGCTCAGTTTGGGTTTTCTTGAGTGGTTCAATTTCCACTTCCAGGTCTTGAACTGTTTTCTTCATTTCCTTTCATTGTTTATTTGTGTTTTTCATAGACTTTATTAATAGATTTTGTCATATCCTCTTTAAGAATTTTGAGCATGGTTATAATAGCTTTTTTGAAACCCTTGTCTTGTGTTTCAGATGTACTGCATTTTCTCAGGGACTACAGAAGTAGTGTTGCTGCGCTCTAATGGGGGCTTATTCTGAGAGTAAATAACCAATATCTTGTTGGATTTTAGGCATATTCCCTCCGATGAACCCCGTCCCCGACACTGCTCAAGAACCCAGGAAGTGAGGGGAAAATCAGATACTACTGTTTTGCTAAATAAGTGTAGCAATAAAATCACTCCCAATGTTAATCTGCTATATCCATAGTCTGTGCTTTGCTCAGTCATCACAAGAGAAGATTCTTCCTGCAGCAGATGGTAATAAATAAAGAGATCCACCAGGCAAGTGGTGGCGCACACCTTTAATCCCAGCACTTGAGAGGTAGAGGCCGACGAATCTCTGTGAGTTTGAGGCCAGCCTGATCTATAAGATAGTTCCAGGACAGACTCCAATGAGCTCCAAACCCACAGAGAAACCCACACACACACACACACAGGGGTGGAGAGAGAGAGAGAGAGAGAGGGAGAGAGAGAGAGAGAGAGAGAGACAGAGAGAGAGAGAGAGAGAGAGAGAGAGAGGGGGGGGGGGGGAGGGAGAGAGAGAGAGGAGAGAGAGAGAGAGAGAGAGAGAGAGAGAGAGAGAGAGAGAGAGAGAGATCCATAGCCAGACATTACACCAAGTTACACAAAGTGAGACACTGGGACATTATGTCCTAACCTAAATGGAATAACTCTATCAAACTCCTTTCCTCCTTTTTCCAGGGCTCAGGGAGCTCTGTTGAAGAAGAGGCAGAAAGATTGTAAGAGCCATAGTGGGTGGAGGACACCAGTGAAGCTAGGCCTTCTGAACACAGCAGGACCAACACACACACATGGACCCAGAGACTGTGGCATATGCACAGGTCCTGCGGTGATCTGTCCCAGGTGGGGTCTTAATGCTGAGCAGAGAAGGACATTTGCCCCCATCCCAAACACTGTAGCTATCTCTAATTGATAACCAGTTACAAATGAAAAACTAGTTTTCTCCAATGGAGTCTCACTGCAGATCCAAACCACTGTTTTTTTTTATGGCAGGTTTTTAAAATTGATTTTTATTGAGCTCTACATTTTTCTCTGCTCATCTCCCTGCCTCTCCCCTCCACTTCAACCCTGCGCCAAAGTCCCCACACTCACAATTTACTCAGGAGATCTTGTCTTTTTCTACTTCCCATGTAGATTAGGTCTATGTATGTATCCCAAATCATTCTTAAGGGCAGACCCCATGCCTAGCAGAAGACGGCCAACACACAAAATGAACTCAATGACATCTTTTGAAGTTCATTGTGTCGTGGTGTTTTACTTTGATATATATTTTTTAACCTTACAGGTCCTTTATGCATATATTGTGGCTTCTTACTTTGTACTCTTAATAGAATTCAAGCAAGGTTGTGTTCATAGACACTGCACACTCATTGACAACTTGACCTTTGCAAAGTTTGATGAAGATTTTGGAGGTTAGTTCCCTTCCTTCTTTCCTTCCTTCCTTCCTTCTTTCCTTCCTTCCTTCCTTCCTTCCATCTCTCCTCTATCCCTCTATTCTTTTTCCCTCCCTCCCTATTTCTTACTCTCTCTCTTTCTCTCTCTCTCTCTCTCTCTCTCTCTCTCTCCTCCTCTCTCTCTCTCTCTCTCCTCTCTCCTCTCTTTCTTATTTTATCTCCCAGAATGATGTGGGCCTGGTATTTTCTTATTCTCATTTGTTTTGAACCTGAGATTTTAAAGCCACTTTAAGTGTGCTCTTTTGTCCTCTGAGCTATGAGAAACAAGAGCAGGAACAATAGAGCAATAGAGCTGAATAAACAAACCCCCTAGGGTGGCTAATATTTATACTGTGATGAAAAGTGGCCGAAATGACAAAGTAATAAACTTGAGCAACATTAGAAAATATAAGATCAATGTATTTCTTGTTTGGACTATGTCATAACAAATTAATTTAACTACAAAACCATATCCTACATAGGGGGTTCTTCAGTTCATTCTGGCCTTTAATTGAGAGGCATTCTAGACTTGATTCCAGTATATGGCTTTTTTTTTTTTTTGTGGTAGGGCATTGTCATCCAGAACAAAAAGTACCAGACCAAAGAGAGCTTTTAAGAGGGAATGAAGGTGAAGGTTAAAAAAATCTCATCTTATGAGCTTTCTATTGTCACTTCAAATTCTAAATACGGTTTTATATTAAACTATGAAATATTAGGCCTAGGAACTAATCAAAATGCCTGCTTCCATTTGCAACCTACTTGTGAGCTTCAATCAGCATGCTGATGTTCTCTCTCTCCCTTCCTCCCTCCCTCTCTCCTTCCCTCCCTCCCTCCCTCCCTCCCTTTCTCCCTCTCTCCCTCATTCCTTCTCTCTCTCTCTCTCTCTCTCTCTCTCTCTCTCTCTCTCTCTCTCCTCTCTTCTGTCTCATTCACCTTTACTCCCTTACTTGTTCATCTGCTTGTGAACACAAGGGAGGAATGAAAGAGGAAACACATTTTGAATCAGCGTTGACAGAAAATGACTTTGTGGTGTCTGCCTTACAGATATTTGAAGTTTATTTTTTCTTCCTTTCCTCCTCCCCCCTCCCTTTCCACTTTTGCGGGTTCTCTTTAGCCACTTCTGAAGGATTCTGGCAGCTTCTCCATTCCCTCCCGAGGGCAATGCTAGCTGGTTCTTGCTAGTCCCTCAGGTGCTCAGCGGACTTCTTCTCAGTCCTTTGTTCCTCACGAACTCCATAGTTTCATTTTTTTTCAGAAGACTCGTTGGGACCGAATCTGGAAAAAAGACACCAGTCTGGTTAGCTGTCTTTCCCTCAGTGCTCACAGCATGGGTCACCAGGAAGACTGCAGCTTTAAGTCACAGGTTAACAGGCCACATGTGGCTTGCTCATCCCACTAGCCTTGCATTGCAGCCTGCATCCCTGCAAGTGTGCAGACTGCCTCATCGGAAGGAAGCCCCACAACAGAGCCCTGTCAAGGTTCTCTTGCTCAGGCAAAGTCCCAGTGATGGTCCGACTTTGGCACAAACCCAAGATCTGGCAGCAGCGACCTCTTTTCTCATCTTCTGCATTTTACCTGCTCAGTGCAGAAGTAGTTTCAAAGGCACAGAAGAGAAGTGTGAGAAAGCAGGGAGGAGTCTTCTGGGGGAGGGGTTCTGTGTGACTTTGCACTTTGGGATGCTATAACTAAAACCCTTCTCCTCTATTCTGAAATGCTAGCAGTGTTATTCATTCTGCTACCCGCTGAATACTTGATATAGTAGTTGAGTCTGCTGAGTGCTGTCATCTGTGACTTTGAGATGAGAAGATTTTTTTTCCCCATACGGTCAATAGAAAAATTAAATGAAAGGAGTCAAGCAATTTCTAGGACACAAGAGGAATTTTGCAAAAGTTCATTTTCTTCTCCCACCTTCCTTTCCTTCCCACATAAATAAAATGACATTGGTTTTTTTATATACTGATGAAAAAATTGGAAACAAAGCAATTTCATAAAGTAGTGATGATTATCCATGGCCTCATGATTCAGTAACACATTTCCAACAAACTCATTTTTTACACAAGTATCCATTTTATACCCAGAAGGTATCAGGTATAATTACAGGTGGCAGGGGAACAAATAGCCTAGGGACATGCAGTCTTAGTGAACACCTCTTTTGTCCAGAACCACACCCAGCATACTGGCAGATGGGAAAGATTATGCTTATGTGTATCTATGAATTTTTGTCCCTAAATGATGTAACAAATTGGGAATTAAATTCAGGGCTCACAAAAACTTCAGATTTAGATGAAGGATAATTTCTGGGAGGTTGAATAAGTGAACACAGGAATTGAGTTTTCCAATCAAAGCTTAGTGCTCTTTCCTATGTAACACTGAAAAGAGCCCATCAGTCTAGTAGGCATGACATCAAAGGAATTTGAGGGTGAGCTTCTCAGTGTCACATGGCAAATTATGCTGGTTTTGACCTCTTAATGTACAAGACTAAGCAATGATCTCTCTTTATCTTATAGTTTTTCTTGGGTAGGTTTTAAACTGGAATTTTGAGAAAGAAGGTATGTGTGGTAAGACAATGGACCCTCATGGAAGTGGGCTGCCATTATAACTCCTGGTTTACTTGTGTGAGAGGCAGCCTAGTCCAGTGACTATAACGATTAGCATCTGGAGTTAGTGCATGTTACACTTTCCATGTAAACTGTTCATCCTAGGTTTACATAGGGTTGGGAGGACACAATGGTTTTAAAATATGGTCTATTTCATTTTATTAAAAGATACTTTAGCATAAGTTCAAGCAAGGGATTAAGAGAAAGAAAAGTTCTCAGAAGGGAGATAGGACAGAGAGAGCATGGATGTAGGGTCTTGAATAGTCTCCTACATGTGATCTCTATTAAATAAGATCAGAAATTCCGTCTCAGAGGACTTATAAACATGATACTCTCTTCAAATAGAGAGATAGACTGATATCACTTTATTTTATAAAGCGATTCTAGCAAAAGCCCTCATTATACACCCATTTCCTGACCATTATGCAATAATTTATGCAAAGAGATGAGAATTTGAGTACAATGACACATCAGTTGTTAATTTACTGAATCCCGTTTTCTGTGTGTCATGTGACCAGGAACACCACAGCTCACTTGAGGACAGCTAAAGTAGAATCCTATCTTATGCAGAATTGAAAAATTAATAGTCATGAATACGTATGAGGACTAGTTGGACATTTTTTAAATTTTAACTGGAGTAACTACTAAAGTATGAATATTTTTGTACCAATTAATCTTTTAAGGTATAAAACTGAACACTAGCACAAACGTTGCTCCTTCTAATTTTTCATAAATACCAGGATAAAAAGATTTTGTACTGCTCTAGGAAAAGGGAGAATCATTCATATTTTAGAAGTGTATTTTTTTTCTACTTATTTCCAGGGTAGGAAAAATGCAACCAGCTGTGTAATGAACTTTCCAGTCATCTGTTATGTTAATTATGGTTCTCTCAATATCTTGTTTTGTTGTCCACATGCATATAACCTTCTCTTGGAATATTCCATTTTGCTAGGTTTTTGTTCGGTTGAGCTGGAATTGCAAATGTGGGTCATGGAAAGATCTATTGCCTCTTCAAGAATATTACTTCCTTTCAGACTGAAACATCCCAGTGAATATGTCTCCTTGCCAGGATTATCTGAGAATTCACTGATTTTCCTTCATTGCGTTGAGTACTAATATATAAAAAAGAATGTATCATAAGACTTTAATGGCTTTCTCTAACTTTATTTGTGACTTCAGACAATAGGTTTTTCAGTTTAATTTAAGGGTGGTTTAAAAATACTATTTCCACACACTGCAGATTTCAAAGACTTGTATTCTGAAAGACTGACTAGAAAGGACAGAATTCAAAGTATATTTCCTTACTTTATTAAGAACACCAAATTAAAGGCTTATTTTCAAAGATCAATAAAAGAAAATATTGACAATGTCAGAAAATTATTACTCTACTAGCTAATATTTGAGAATACTCATATAATTTGATCAACTAAAATAAATAAGACATTGTTGGCATGAAAAAGTTTTACTTGAGATATAAGGAGACAGTTTAAGATTATTAAATTTGGAGAATAACCAGAGCAGCAGAATATTATTTTCTTTGTTGTGGGATATGGTTCACTTATACTTTAATATAATTCAATAAAACTTTATTGAATTCTTACTGCTTTTCATACTCTTTGCTAATAACTAGAATCTCATAATATTTAAATCAAATTAATGACACATAGGCAAATTTTTAATTTCATACTAATTGATCTTGCTTAAAGATAGCAAGGGAATTTTGTCTCATGGTAACTCTGCCAACAATGGGATCACACTCACCCTCTTCATCATCCTGATACTCCTAGGATTATTGTAGTATGATCTAGACTCACCAGGTGACAAGAATCCCTTGTCATTTTCCCTCCCTTTGAAAGAAGTTCTATAGATTACATGAGCTGACATAGTTAATAGGGGCTTTGGTTGTAAAACAATACCAATAATTAAACCCACAAGCAAACATTGATGCACACGTGATTTAGAAAGGAGGTAGATAAAGCCTCTTTTCTGTTGCAAAGATTAAAGACCATGCAGCGGTCTACACTGTTGATATGTACATATTAATAGTCTTACCCGCCTTGGAGCACCAGGGCTACTGACCAAGCTCATCTTCTACTTAACATTTCCCATAGCTTCCCTGCTACATGAATGCAGGAAATATTGTTGTTTTAGTAGCTCATGAGGTGCCAAAACTTAAAGGCATCACAATGGTACTGCATGGCATCCTCTCTACTTTTTCATAGAGCTATATTCTTCTGTCTGTATACACTCTCTCTGAGTGCTCCTCAGAGAGAAAGATATTACTGCTGTTTTGGTTGCAGGAGGATGTACAACGTAAAAATGCATGTGAAGATAAGCCACCAACTAACAGCACAAGGAAAGAGTAAAAGACACTTCAAGATAGGAGGAAGGGGATTTTTGAAGTGATGGATTTTTCTGCAAAGCCTGAGAACGTGTCCTGCAAGGCAGTATTTGAATAATTCTGAGGATGATAGACAGTTTTTTCATTCTATCCTACATTTTTTTATGAATAGGCGTGAAAGGCACTGTACAGTCAAAGAGACTTTCTGATGTGTTAGACAAATGTCTTAAATGTTATATTCCACTGACAGAACTATTCAGAAGACCGTTATGACTGCAGGAAGCTTAAGAAAATTCCTGAGAAACAGCAAGGGAGCAAGCTGAGGTAGACTCGGGAAATATCTTGATGGATTTTCCTATAGACTATGGATAGTTCGTGAACACTACAGAAACATAATCTGTAATCTGTATCAATAGCAATGTGAGTGTATAAGGGACAGCTGAGGGATGACAGGAAGGAAGAGTGTTGCAATAGTGTTCAGAAGAGCTTATGAGGGCTTACATTAGGAGAGGGTGGGTGAGAAAAAGAGGAGATATATATTAAGCAATGCAATAACTATTGCAAATCAATGATTCCAGAAATAGCCATGAAATATGAGACTGTCCAATGCTGTGGGAAAATAATTTCCTGAACCAATACCTACAATGATAGTAGATGGTATCATGTTCCAAGAAAGCTTGGTTTACTTGGAGATTAGAAAATATTATCTGTATTATTCACATAAAACATCATACACACACACACACACACACACACACACACACAAGATATCCTGAAAACTGTTTAACTTAACAAAAGTAATGAACAAATTTGCTTAGTACTATTGGGAAGGCATTGAGAGATGGATTCTGATGCTCTGATACCAGGGCCAAGGCAGGCCTACCAGGCAGAATATGTTGATGGACACTGATGTCTGGTTCCTTGTACTTAGGAAAGAATGAATAACATCTAATTAACTGTCCTTTTGCATAAGTGAAATGTTTTATTCTCAGGTTTGGTACAGATAAGTTTCTCTAAGAGAAGCCTCTATATGTCAGTGTGATGTGGGATGCCCCTCTGTATGCTGTGAATACCATTGGTTAATAAAAAACCTGCTTTGGGGAAGCTAGGAAACAAATTACCAGTCTCCACCAACACAACAGTGTGCCAATTTGTGCTAACTAAATCCACATAAAACCAGAGAAAGCTTGGAAAGAAATTCTAGACACAAAAGAACATAGTTAAGCATGGTTTCTTGGTAGCTGGCAATTTTTTTTTTTCAGATGGGCTCCGTATGCTGGTGGCAAGCAGGGTCACTGTGGGTCTTTTAAGAGAGGTCTTCCTGATTCAGCATTAACAGCACAAAGCCAAGCAGTGGCAGCTTCTGCCAACACAAACTCCGGCTCTTTCAGGAGGTCCAGCAATTGAATGGGGTTTGTGGGCAGCGCGCTGCAAGTTACTTGGTGGCAGCATGGGCCAACTGTTTACCAGAGTTGAGGTGGTGAGCATGGCTCCCAGAGCGAGTAGTGAACTGCCTCCATCATTCTCAAAAGCTGAGAGAAGCGGAGCCAGGATCTGGGGCCATGGTGACCACACTGATTACCATTTTAAAATGCATTTTGAAAGAAAAATACTTTATATACACAATAGGACAAGTTCAGACATAAAAGACCACTAAACTAGACATGGTGTGTTTCAAAAAATGTATGTAGGCTTGGGAGAGAGGAGAAAAAGGGTTTAGATTGTTATAAAAAGAAGTAAATCATTTTTTAAAAAGTCTTTTAAGAAACAGAGTACAGACAGTCATAGATTAAAGAAGTAAAGAAAAACAAGCCAAGTAAATATGGAATATGCACAGAGTCTGAATTATGTATGTTATTGTGTTTGCTTTGAATTTTCTGACTGTGAATGAGCTAAGTACAGAGAGATATTTCTTTGTATAGGTTGCTAACCTAAATCAACACATATATTTTAAAGGTATGTTGACTTCAAAATTTGTTGGTAAGGATATGTTGCTTTGAAAAAGAGATTCTGTTTTTGTTCCATAGAAGATGAGAACCTGTAGATTCCTTCCAGGCTAATGTGGTTTGATGGACTAAGACCCCATGAAAGGTGCCCGTAAACCCCTAAAATCACTTCACCCAATAAAAAGCAGGAAACAGTTTGGGGAGAACTATGCCCAAATTCCCAAAAATGATTGTTTGTAAATGTTTGTTTACGCTTAATGTGGCATATGATATAGAGATGGATATTTTGCATTGGCATAGATCTTAGTTTATTGATACAAATTTAAGGTCAGTTTTGTTATATTTCTGCTCTTGATTAAGGTATTGTGTTTGTACTTCTTATTTAAAAATATAATGTATAATTAAGAAATATATTTAATACATAGTCATCTATAATAATCAAGCTTGTAGTCATGCTAGTTAAGTTTTCTAGAAGTACAGGAATATATTTAAGATGGATAGCTATTCTTCAAACCTTTCAAAGACCTACAGAGTATGACATTTAATATGTTTTAAGTACTCAGACTTTTATCGACAATGAGACTCATCTGCTCCTGGCATCACTAATCTGCTTCAAGAGGATGATGAGCATTGAAAAGATTCTTTATGGAGTTTGTTAGCCATTTGGGCAAGAAACTGCTCTTGCCTGAACTGCTTGATTTTATGCTGTATGAAATGAACATGCAGGACCATGACTCCTGAAGAAAAATGATTCCTGAAGTTGCCAAAAGAAGGTGAGACAATCTTTCGAGGTTTCTCCTTCATGACAGAGTCTGTCAGACATTCTGTAGAACACAGAAGAAAGTTACTGACAAACTACCAATATAGGTGGAACTGTCTTTGAAATTTCCTGCTTCATGGAAAAGTCTGCTGGACACTCTGGGCCTAGAGACTGAAGATGGGTGTCCCAATTTAACAAAAGAACTTTGGGTGAGTATCCAGGTAGTGAGATGTCTCTGTCAATTCTAGAGTTTTGGAAATTGCTTACAAGGCACTTTCTCTGAATTTAGGTAATATTGTATCCTTCTGGAGTCTTTGATGCTTTTGAAGAATATATAGTTATAGATATCCTTAGTTATGATAAAAGATAAAGTAGATATAAAATAGTAACTATGATTCTTGCTTGATAACTGTTTTATTGTACGCAATCTTTCTATGTTAAAGTTAAAACCTTCCTTTTTATTTAAATAGAAAAGGAAAGATGATGTGGGATTTCCCTCTGTATACTGTGAATACCATTTGTTAATAAAGAAGATGCTTTGGGCCTATTGCAGCACAGAATAGGGCAAGAAAGGAATTCCAAGCAGATAGAGAAAGAGACAGTTGGTGGAGTCTAAGGAAAGCCATGTAGCCATCACAGAAGACAGATGCCAGATGCTGGGTAGAACCTTACCTGTAGACCACAATCATATAATACTACATAGATTAATAGAAATTGGTTAATTTAAGAAATAAGAGCTAATCAATAAGAAGCAGGAGCTAATAGGCCAGTATTGTAATAATACATTTTTGTGGGTCTGGGTAGCCAAGAAATGAATGAGCAGCCTCTGCCTACATCAATGTGTCTGTCCTTCTAAATGTATGCATCTATATAATCATGCTCATTTGACTGGATATAGGCTGCCTGTTCGACTTTGTCTTAGTAGAACAGTTTCTTAGTTCTGCCCCAGTAAAGCAGGTTTCAAAATGTATAAAATGTTTACAATGTAGGGATATTTTACAAAATATAATGCTATTTATTATGCACCAATATTCCATAGAAGGGCTGTTATATGTTACTAATTTTACAAGTGGGATATCTGCTATATACACACCAGATTTAATCATTGTTCAACAATATGCTATTTCATTGTGAAAAAGTTGAAACAGATTTTCTATGCACATATTATTAAATGAAACTCTTCTCATGTATTGCTAATCATTTCTACTATATTAGGCAATATAAAATAGTTTGCATGCATCAGAGGTTTCAAATAATTTTCTTTCTTATTTATCTCACATAGTCTTTGTGGGTCGCTTAAAATTCCATTACTGTTGGCTTTAGTGGATTTGGTTCTGTTTCATATGTTGCTTGATAGCCAGCCAAAGAACAGTTAATATCTTGAACACATTTCTATCAAGTGTGGAGAAAGGAGAAGAGAGGAGAGGACAGGGGAGGAAAGAAGAGGAGTGGGGAGGGAAGGGAAGGAGAGGTGAGAAAAATAGAGAAGAGGAGAGGAGAGGAAGAGAGAGAGAGATGATAAAAGATAAAATAGGAGGGAAAATGAGAAACAAAGAGAGCGACCAGGAGAGAGAAAGAGAGAGAGAGAGAGAGAGAGAGAGAGAGAGAGAGAGAGAGAGAGGAGGAGGAGGCGGAAAGAGGAAATGGAAGCAGTAATATCTCACAAAACTCTACCAATATGATTCCATCAGTCAAAGATGAGTTAAATGTTCCAATGTCATTATAAAATGACTAGGATACTCACATGTAAAGGAAAGTGTTTTAACGGCAGAGATTTTGCCTGCAATAACATTTTCCAGACATGGAGGTTGGATGATGCTGGCCCTGTCTGAAGAAATATTCACCCAAAATTCCACAGAGTTACAGTAGTGGGCTGGAAAATGCCACAATATCCTTCTTGTCATATTTTGTTGCTGATTTCTTTGATACTTGCAAATTGTAAAAACCCCATCATTTGGCCATTACGGGTTACATATCTTTTTTTTTTTTTGTGGCAATGCTGTGTCAGGTACAATGGACAGCAATTTAGCCAAACTAATAGTATTCTTTTTCTCAATTGACTTTCTTAAAACCATATATCTATTGATACATTATCTTCTGAGAGACTATATAATTTAGGTCATCAATTTTCCAGCGTGTTGTAAGTTATTTTTCCATTAAGATGATTGAAGTGGTCTATCTATCTATCTATCTATCTATCTATCTATCTATCTATCTATCTATCATCTATCTATTTTGGAAGAGGAAGAATAAAGAACTATGATACAATTCTTGAATAACTCAAATTTTCTGACTAACGTTCTTTTGCCAGAGTGAATAAAATGACCATGCCTGGTGGCAGAAGCACATGGAGCATAAGAGGAAGAATCATAGAACTCCTTTGAAAGTATGACAAAAACCGTAAGGAATATAATCTACCACATGGATAAACCTTTCAACATCAACTTATTTTTTGTTGTTTTTTTGCATGTTAATTTGTAACTGCTAAAATATAAATCATGATAAGAAAACAGATTTTCTTGAGGAAATGTATATCAAATATCTGTATTCAAACATATCCAAAAATAATTACCTGGTCCTCACAATCTTGTAAGATTGGTCAGTAAGTGATAGCAAATAATTTTGAGGAACAAAACATCATTGGAAAATGTATTGTGCAAACATAAAATACATTGAGTAATAAATAATAAAATTTTAATATCTAATATCTCAAAAGAGTTCTTGTTGTTTTAAATTTTAGCCTGAATTTGTATTTTAACATTTGGTTTTAAAACGAGAATAATGGACTTTGACCATCAGTTTGGTCCTTCAATGGGAAATAGTAAATAAGATTTGTTGTCAGTTCTAGTTTTGTCTAGTTCTTGGCCATTAAGTCAGTACATAGAAGTTGTATAGATGTAACCTTATTTTGTGATGCATTTCAAATAGAAGATAAAATGATGGTAATAGATCAATGGGGGGTTGTACTTGGGCAGGGTATACTTTGTCTAATGGGACAGTCGGATCTATGTGTATAGATGGTCTTCTAGCACACTTAGTAAGCTGGGTATATAAAAATAGAGAGGTATAAATTATGATAAATCTTCAGACCATATTTTAAAACCATCATCTTACAAATAACTGCCTATGAAAATTCATGCTTCTCCTGGGAGGCGCTAAAAGAAACTAGAACAAACTCAGGGCCATGGCTACACTCATGTGTCCCATCTGATGCTGCTGTGGAGATTCACATATGGAGTATTTGGCAGTGGCCGTGAGTCTGGGACGCCTGCCTTGTTCGGATTGAACCTTAGAGAGCCAGAGTTGGCAGGTGTTGAATGAGTCTCTCTAAATACAGATGCAGTCTCACAACTCGGAGCACTCAGGTGATTCATCAGAAAAATGGAATCATGGGGACTCTGCGTAGTGAACATCTGTCCTCAAACAGTGAGAAATGCCTCCAGGAAATGCTGAGCTTCTTCTAAGGTATCCGTTCCTAAGAGCTGGGATAGGACTCGAGAGCTAGGAAGCCATGTTAACAAGTCACTAATAAACAACATTTTTAATACAGCACAGCTGACCGCTTTGCTCATGTCAGCAAAATATCCTCAACAGCTCAGTTATGATTTATCATTTGTCTGTCATTCTGGGTGTAGGAAGCCAGAACTCTCCCTAAGCCAAGGAAAGATGAATTAGTGGCCTTTCTTTTGAGCGAACTAAATCCTATAGGGAAAAGTATGTAGTCAATCTCAGGAGTGTGAGGGGGTCGTGTAAGAAAAGGATTGAGGCTATCTTTGTACCCCACTTCAGATTGTATTTTATTACAACAGATTGAAGATTAGAAATCACCCTGGAACTGTATTTCTTAAATGGCAGTACCATAAGTCACCTAGCTAAAATTGAGTAGAAAAGAGAATGGAAAGCAATCACGCACAGATGAAAGCAAAACAAATAAAACTTTGCTTAGATGGGCAGTGGTGGTACATGGTTCCAATCCCAGCACTTGGGAGGCAGAGGCAGGTGGCTGTCTGTGAGTTCGAAGTCAGCCTGGACTACAGAGTGAGTTCCAGTACAGCCAGGACTTCACAAGGAAATCCTGACTCAGAAAAAAAAAGACTTCTCTTGACAGCAACTCTAAGGAAAAAATTGTAAAGCTAACAAAATATAAGTGATAGTAGTGACAAGAAATAAAATATATCACCAAGATAAATAAGCAAGAAACTATGATACACAACAAATAAAACTACATAAAGAAGACATATAACATATAAAAAGTAAAATATTTCATGTACTGAGACTACAAATTTGAAAATTTGTATTATGCATTTTCAAAATATTGCTTTTCCATACTCATCAAAAATATTGATTTGGATATCATTCAGAATTGACTCAGTGATCAAGAACACTTTTGGTATTATAGAGGACCCAAATTTGATTCCCAGCACCTACGTTTTAGTTTACAATTTCTGTTAGTATCGAAGGATCTGATACCTTTTCTGATTTTTGTGTGTACCAAGCACATGTGTGATATATCATACAATCATATATACAGACAAAATAATCATACACATGAATCTTAGAAATGATGGATTGGATTGGGGTTCTGGTGATATGGCCAAGAGAACAAATTCACCGATTAAAAGTTTTAATCCTTGTCCCTACAACTCATTTATCAATCATGCTAATATAAGATTATTACAACTAAATCTTCATAAAGTAACATTGCTTTGAAGAATTTCATCAATTGCCGTCACCAAACTTCTCAATTTCCATCACTATTTACAGTTTAATATACTCAGAAAAATGTCACAGCCAAGGTATTTATATACATCAAGAACTGGTACTGGATCAGTCATCCCTTACTGCTTAGAACAGCCACAAAGAACTAGGTTTGAGCTCAATGGTACAGTGCTTGCCTACTGTACAAGACCCTAGCACCATGAAAACCAAACTGATTAACTAATCCCACTCAAAATATGTTAAAACCCTAGTGCCTCTACCTGCGCATTTCAGAAGGTTGACTAGCTGACTCCTTTACACTTTGGATGTAAGCACTGATGATCAGATGGCTCTTGTGCATGTCTGTTCTGTAATGGACTGGTGAGACAACTGTCACAAGATCATGTTGTGCTACAGTAGGCACATTTCTGGCAGCTCTTTACCCGCATGCATAGCTCTTGGCCAAAATAAGTTGAGCGGAGATGCCCCAATCCAGGGATTAGTGGGTATATTTTAACCATACAGGTTTTGAAAACTGGGGATAATAATTTAGGAATTTTCCAGGCTCCAGGTCACAAACAGTTTGGGACATATAATCCGAGAGAGAAAAGAGATTTTATTTTTATGCTTATCAATATTTATTTATATACCTCAAAATTTTATATGTGAATGACTAGGATGTGTTACTGTTAAGGAGTATATTTTTAATTCCTTCTCTGAGATGGGGTCTCATGTAGTCCAGGCTGACTTTGAAATCATTGTATAGTCAATGGTGATCTTGATATTCTGACGATTTATTGTCTCTACCTCCCAAATGTGAGGCATACCAGCATGTATTACTATACCAAGTTTATGTGGTACTGAGGATTAAACATATGGCCCCACACATGCTGGTGGGCTACTCTATGAATGGAGCTGCTGCGGTAATCTTTATGGAATATCTTTTCCACAAGGTTAGAAAAAGCTTATGTGCTCCTCAGGCCTGATCTGTTTTCCCTGACCTTTTGTCTTCTTCCATGGCAAGCATCTTTAAATGTTTTATAGTGACGATTTATAATATATCACTCTTTATTTTTCGTGCTAAATACCCAATGAAGCAACATGAGGGAGAAGGGTTAATTTGGGCTTATGACAGGAAAAGCAAGGTGGCAGACGGCTCCTTAGAGAGAGAGAAATACTTCTCACATCTCAGAAAAATAGGAAGCAGAAAAGGGAGATTCTGGTACTCAGCAGGATTCTTTTTTCCCCCCTTCTTATTCTTTCTGGGACCCCAAACACAGCAGTATGTCCAGACAGCTCTTCCTGTCTGGAAAGGCCCTCACAGACACACCCAAAGCTATGCATTAGGTCCTTTTTAATCATATCAGTCCAATAATCAAATTAACAAAGTCAGCCCTTGGTCAGTTGGACATCTCCAACACCTTACTATAAACACAACACTGCAAGCCTTGTCCCTTGAAGGCCTATGTTCATCTCATAATGCAAGAACACATTTAGTTCATTTTTAGGTATGCTAAAAGTCTTTCCAGACGTAATACTGTTAATAAGTCCAAAGGCAAAAATCTCTTCTGTGATTCAGGCAATCTCTATAAGCTCCTCTAAAATAAAAAATCAAGTATTTTCATCAAACAGACAAAGTCAGAATAACCTCGCTTCAAAGATGGAAGAGTGAAGATGTAGCAAAGGCAGATTGTCTAAAGCAGAACCAAAAGTCAGGACTGAAAATTGAAAATACTCCAACTCTGTGTCTAGAACCTGACTGATAATTTAAAAAAGTATCCTATACTAACTCTTTTCTAGCGTAGAAAGTATATGGTTTTCCTAGATATTTTTATTTGCTCATTTGTGATTTTTCCTATTTAGTTTGATAGGTACACATCACAATACAACCCCATTCAGACATCAAATGTTCTGCCAACTTTTCCTCCCTGTACAATTTCTCAGCATCAATAATATTTTCTAATGTAGTCAGGGATTCCTTCTGGTTGGCTCATATATATATATTTTTCAGTTTATACTGTCGTTCAAGAGATTCATGTTATTTCCTCTTATAGTTGTCTTTCACCTGTAGTAATCATCTTGGCTGCTTCTTTGTTCCTATGTTCAGCACCCCCCAGAGTATGCTTCTGAACCAATACTCTGGCAAGGTTGCTGAGTTGGCTCTGCAATTACAAAAGCCTGCTTGTCGATTTGTGTATCTCTTATCTCCCTCAGTCTTACTTGATGATGCACGTATGCAGTCAGTACCATCTTCTCTTTAGAGAGTGCTAATGCTTACCCACAGATTTGCCTGTCCCTTCCTCATCTACAGAACAAAACCAATGAAACCTCCCTTGAGACTAAACCTTCAAAATTTTGTCAGTCCTCAGTCTTGACCATTTAGAAATAGCTCTGGAAATTTGCCCCAGAATGGATTTTCTGTCAGCTCTCTTTACTATGCCAACCACACAACCCCCTATTTAAAAAAAAAAATACTAGTTTGTGTTTTTACTTAGGAATTAGTGATTCGTAAAGGATGTTGGGTGTTTAAGGAGACGAATGGGGGGAAGGGTGGCAGGAGGAGGTTCCTAAGGGTAGATCTTCCACAGGCACTCAAGTATCACAGAGGAACTCAGAACTGAGAACCTCACACATTCTTGAAAAGGTTTATCAAAGACTCCTTCTTCTCTGGAGTTTGTTCACTTTTAATTTCAGAAGGAAGTCTGCTCCCTTCTACTTCAGGAAGCTTCATGAAGCCTTTGTGCACTTTCTAAACTTTTATCAGTTACCTCACATGAGTTATCAAACAATGACTGTGAACATTCTTTCTGTGATTTTGGATTTTGGTTCCAGCAGTCCCACATACGGGTTACCTCTGTAAGGAAAACAGGACCTTTGCTTTGTTGGAAGGCCTGGAGTGGGAAGTCTCCGAGGAAGACAGGGAATAATTGTGTTATAACAACCCTCTCTTGGATTCTGTATGGGTTGTACCAGGCCCTTTCCTCCATCTTTCCATACCATTATGCATCTCCAGCTTTTGGAGAATCTAGGGCAGAAGTTGCTTCACGTGCTTTCCAAATTCTCTTAAGATTCAGTCTTCATGGATTCTCTCAGGCATTTACCAGCAAACTGTCTACTCTGCATGTTTGATTGTTTTGTCTTCATTTTCTTTCCTCTTATTCCTTCAGGTAGTTACAAATTTATGCATGGAAAAAAAACTTTTCTTATTGCTTTAATGGAATTTTGGAGGAGAAAAAAGCAAATTGATATATTCAATTTCTACCCTTGGTTAAAGTCTCATTATATTTATGCATTTTCAACTAGTATAATTAACCAACATTTAAATTCTGTTTGCCTTCTTTAAACCACAAACTTCAAACCTGTATTTGCTGAATAATCACAAAAGAAATCTTCTCTTAACTTTTTTTTTATTATACTTCAAATGATTTTGGTGCCAATACAAGTCATTAATCATTTCAAAGTCTACGTGTCTTCAGTTGTTAGGAGTTTGCAGAGAGCTTTCCAAATAACTACTTTATGAAACATAAAATGTCCTGCCAGGGGCTTGCTGGCTCTACTAAGAGGGGTTTTCTCTGTCCCTGAAGAAAAGCAATGGCGTCATAGATCCTGTGGTGCTGAAGATACATAGTGGACCATTATGTAAGGGAGTGAGTGCAATATCACAGGAAGTACTAAAGAAATGTCAGATCTCAGGGATCCTAAGGCTTTTTAATATGTTAAGATAATATCAAATTAAAGCGTCTTTCAGTCCCTATGCATCTATGTATTTGTAATTGGCAGCTAATTTCTCTCAGTTTTGCATTCTTTTTGTTTTGATTTTTCGAGACAGGGTCTCCCTGTGGTTTTGGAGTCTGTCCTGGAACTAGCTCTTGTAGACCAGGCTAGCCTCTAACTCACAGGGATCCACCTACCTTTACTTCCTGAGTGCTGGGATGAAAGGCATGAGCCACCATGGCCTGGCTCAATTTTGCATTCTTTAAATAAGAATCATACTGTGAATCAATGATTCTTATTGACTTTGAAATAATTGCCAGTGTCAGACTTCACATTTTAGGAGGGTCTCATTATGATTACTCATGTAGGATAGTCAATAGTTTTTAAAGGAAGAATGAAAGAAGAAAAATGTACAAAGAGTTTATCAGCAACCCCTTTAAATCCTATTTCAGTATCCTGACTTGAAGCTTAGGTTTAAATAGAGAGCAGAGGTGTCTGTAACTGCACAGCCATGGACAAAGTGTGGTCCTCTCATTATCATCTGTTTCCAGTCTCCCTTGGAAGGTATTATGATGTCCGAGCTTTGCAAAATCTCTTTCTAGGAGACAAGAATACTTTTGGCCAGGGCAGGGCTCTGGACTTTTACTTTTCCACAGATGAGATACCTAGAAAAATTCTAATTTCTCAAGGACCATTGCTTCAAGAGTCTGATATTCAAAAGAAGGTATCTAAGACATTTAGAATGTCTTCATTCATGCCAGGATGCTCAGCAAACTGACTTGAATAAGTTAAACCACAAAAGTCCCTTAACGCGGTGCTTTATTTTCCATGTTTATTCCGTTGTCTTCACATGGAAGTTTCTCTTGTTAAGTGTTGAGGATATGTTATTGATTTTAACATATTCATAGTCCACAATTAAATCTGAATCTAAATATCATACATAGATATTTTTTAAATTACAGAGTTTGGTCAGTTTGGACAGAGGTATTTTAAGGCGGCTTTTTTCGTATGTCCCCTATTGTGGCTCTCTCTTGTACCATGGTTCAAATGTGGAAGCTATTTTCCTTTTTCAACTATTTCTGACTTATTTTTCTGCTTATTTTTATTATTATTGTGATAATGGTGTTATTATTAAATAAAGCTGCTATAAAAGTTGCTTTCAGTTTAATACCATAATTAATCATAGTCCTCTTCAACCCAAGTAGGGGCTACTGAAGAATGTGCTGAGCTTAGCCTGCCTTTAGAGTCTTTCTCTCCTTTTTTCTGCATATCTCACATTAGTGTGATCATACATAAGGATGTGTTGGAGATGCTATACCTCTGAATACCGCTTGTTTTGATCACAGATCTCTTTACCTTAGGCACACGTTTTCAGCCAAAGATACAGTCACTCTCTGCCTCTGTTTCACATTCTGTAAAGTGGATACCGTCTTGTAAACTTCTGGTGTTATGGTAACTAAAGACAGTTTATAAATGGAAAGTACTTTAAATAGTGCTTTAAACAAATCAATGACTCAACAGCAAGTTGAGAAGGAAGGGTTTATTTGGCGTTTACCTCCACATCACAGCTCATTATTGAAGAAACTAGGACAGACACTGAAACAGCGATGGAACCTGGAGGCAGGAACTGATACAGAGGTCATGCAGAGGTGCTGCTTACTGGTCTGCTTCCCATGGTTTGCTCAGTCTGTTTTCTTATAGAACCCAGGACTACCAGCCCAAGGATGGCTCCATTCACAATGGGCTGGGCACTCCCCGATCATTCTCTAGCTATGAAAATGCCCTATAGGCTTCCCTACAGCCTGATTGTATCGAGATATTTCTCTCTCTCTCTCTCTTGCCCTCTCTCTCTCTTTCTCTCTTTCCTTCCTTCCTTCCTTCCTTCCTTCCTTCCTTCCTTCCTTCCTTCCTTCCTTCCTTCCTTCCTTCCTTCTATTCTCCTTTCCTTTCCTTTCCTTTCCTTTCCTTTCCTTTCCTTTCCTTTCCCTCCCCTCCCCTGCCCTGCCCTGCCCTGCCCTGCCCTGCCCTGCCCTGCCCTGCCCTGCCCTGCCCTGCCCTGCCCTGCCCTGCCCTGCCCTGCCCTGCCCTGCCCTGCCCTGCCCTGCCCTGCCCTGCCCTGCCCTGCCCTGCCCTGCCCTGCCCTGCCCTGCCCTGCCCTGCCCTGCCCTGCCCTGCCCTGCCCTGCCCTGCCCTGCCCTGCCCTGCCCTGCCCTGCCCTGCCCTGCCCTGCCCTGCCCTGCCCTGCCCTGCCCTGCCCTGCCCTGCCCTGCCCTGCCCTGCCCTGCCCTGCCCTGCCCTGCCCTGCCCTGCCCTGCCCTGCCCTGCCCTGCCCTGCCCTGCCCTGCCCTGCCCTGCCCTGCCCTGCCCTGCCCTGCCCTGCCCTGCCCTGCCCTGCCCTGCCCTGCCCTGCCCTGCCCTGCCCTGCCCTGCCCTGCCCTGCCCTGCCCTGCCCTGCCCTGCCCTGCCCTGCCCTGCCCTGCCCTGCCCTGCCCTGCCCTGCCCTGCCCTGCCCTGCCCTGCCCTGCCCTGCCCTGCCCTGCCCTGCCCTGCCCTGCCCTGCCCTGCCCTGCCCTGCCCTGCCCTGCCCTGCCCTGCCCTGCCCTGCCCTGCCCTGCCCTGCCCTGCCCTGCCCTGCCCTGCCCTGCCCTGCCCTGCCCTGCCCTGCCCTGCCCTGCCCTGCCCTGCCCTGCCCTGCCCTGCCCTGCCCTGCCCTGCCCTGCCCTGCCCTGCCCTGCCCTGCCCTGCCCTGCCCTGCCCTGCCCTGCCCTGCCCTGCCCTGCCCTGCCCTGCCCTGCCCTGCCCTGCCCTGCCCTGCCCTGCCCTGCCCTGCCCTGCCCTGCCCTGCCCTGCCCTGCCCTGCCCTGCCCTGCCCTGCCCTGCCCTGCCCTGCCCTGCCCTGCCCTGCCCTGCCCTGCTGCCCTGCCCTGCCCTGCCCTGCCCTGCCCTGCCCTGCCCTGCCCTGCCCTGCCCTGCCCTGCCCTGCCCTGCCCTGCCCTGCCCTGCCCTGCCCTGCCCTGCCCTGCCCTGCCCTGCCCTGCCCTGCCCTGCCCTGCCCTGCCCTGCCCTGCCCTGCCCTGCCCTGCCCTGCCCTGCCCTGCCCTGCCCTGCCCTGCCCTGCCCTGCCCTGCCCTGCCCTGCCCTGCCCTGCCCTGCCCTGCCCTGCCCTGCCCTGCCCTGCCCTGCCCTGCCCTGCCCTGCCCTGCCCTGCCCTGCCCTGCCCTGCCCTGCCCTGCCCTGCCCTGCCCTGCCCTGCCCTGCCCTGCCCTGCCCTGCCCTGCCCTGCCCTGCCCTGCCCCTGCCCTGCCCTGCCCTGCCCTGCCCTGCCCTGCCCTGCCCTGCCCTGCCCTGCCCTGCCCTGCCCTGCCCTGCCCTGCCCTGCCCTGCCCTGCCCTGCCCTGCCCTGCCCTGCCCTGCCCTGCCCTGCCCTGCCCTGCCCTGCCCTGCCCTGCCCTGCCCTGCCCTGCCCTGCCCTGCCCTGCCCTGCCCTGCCCTGCCCTGCCCTGCCCTGCCCTGCCCTGCCCTGCCCTGCCCTGCCCTGCCCTGCCCTGCCCTGCCCTGCCCTGCCCTGCCCTGCCCTGCCCTGCCCTGCCCTGCCCTGCCCTGCCCTGCCCTGCCCTGCCCTGCCCTGCCCTGCCCTGCCCTGCCCTGCCCTGCCCTGCCCTGCCCTGCCCTGCCCTGCCCTCCCCTCCCCTCCCCTGCCCTGCCCTCCCCTCCCCTCCCCTCCCCTCCCCTCCCCTCCCCTCCCCTCCCCTCCCCTCCCCTCCCCTCCCCTCCCCTCCCCTCCCCTCCCCTCCCCTCCCCTCCCCTCCCCTTCCTTTCCCTTCCCTTCCCTTCTCTTTCTCCTCCTCAGCTACCTCCTCCTCCTCCTCCTTCACTTCTATTGATTCCTTCTGTATTTCACATCAGGCATTCTATTCCCACTTATACTCAGGTCCCCCCACGTCTGCCCTTGTTCTTGCAACCCCCCAGTCAAAACCAATTTTAAAATAATAACCAAGAACCAAACCAAACCAAGATATAAAACAAAAACAAACAAACAACAACCCAAACTAAAAGGAGAAGAATCCCCTCATGGAAGCTGTAGTGTGAACCGCTGAGTCGCACAGTTCAGCACCTTTCTGTTCGCCTTTACTTGCGAGTGTTCATGGCCTTGAGTCGCTGGTCTGGCTCGAGGTCTCTGGTTTCTACACCATCGATCCTGTGCTCTCACTGGGGTCCTAGGGGTCATTTCTTAGTTGGGGCTCCCTTCTCTGAAATGGCTTTTTTGTCCAGCTGTCATAAAACCAGCCAGGACACCTACATGCCGAAAAACCCATGTGAAAAGAAAGTAAATCTTTCAAAATGCTGATGACTGATTGGAGGCAAACACTTAGCATAGATCTCTGGCATCTGTGTGCATACATGTACATGTGCAAACATGGGCAGGCTTACCTGCATGCGAATATGCATATGCACATATTTGCACAAACACATACACCACACACAAACACACCCCCACCCCCACAAAGTATCAAAAATGAAGTGTTATCTATTCTGTGGTCATTACTCAATCTCC
The DNA here is from genome assembly GCF_982192425.1 of Myodes glareolus. Taxonomy (NCBI): domain Eukaryota; kingdom Metazoa; phylum Chordata; class Mammalia; order Rodentia; family Cricetidae; genus Myodes; species Myodes glareolus. The sequence continues at coordinate 19,545,951 of NC_142044.1, forward strand.
GTATCTACGCTACCATGGTTTCTAAGTATTTTTAAACTTCTTTTTATTGAGCATCAACTATGCTGGAAACTTGATTAATAATATTCATGACATTTCATCTATATGTTGTAATCATGAGACAGTTTTCCTCAAATTGCATATGATGAGCTAAAACATCAGACTTATTATTTTAAAATATGAATAAATGGATTTAATAAGCCCAAAGTTTCACAGAGATAAAAGACATATTTGAGATTACTATAGACCTCATGAAGTCCATGTGTCTATCCAATGAGCTGGCCTCTCTTCATGTGTGAGAACTAGATAATAACTTAAACTCCTTTCTTATAAAATAGATACATTATTGTCCTCAACACAAGGTGTCACAGGAATTAAACAACTGCATAAGGTATTTACCTTAAAGTCTTGAAAGAAAAAATATTTTAGATTAACAAAGAAACCAGAATACAAAAATAAAAGAAAGCCCAAGAAACACACAAAGAAAATGAAACCCATAAAACACAAAATTGGTAACTATAAACACATGCCAAAGATAAGATTAAAAATGGTTCAACAAAGCAATGTGAGACTAAAAATAAATCTTCCTGTCTTACACAACTTTGCAAAATGATTGTCACACAGATTCTTAAAGTAGTGGAGGAGACTTGGTTTGCTTTGTTTCTTTTAAATATGGTTTGTTTAGAGTAAAATTACTATGCAGAAAATATTTCAAGAAATATTGAGTTGTAAAATTGCATATTAGGTTGCCTATTCTAAAAGCCATATTTTGAAAGCAAATAACATTTTGAAGACAGTAGTATTATAGGGTTTCTTTTACAGGTCAGTTATCTACATTATATAATTTGGGGGACATTTACATGGTAGGGTCCCCTTAAAATAATTGTTTCATTAGCCTAACGGAGTTTTCATTTCTTTAATTCTAAAAAGGAGATGATAAAACATCAGTGGTTGAATAAAAACTAAGAAAATGTATGTTGGAGAATTTGATTTTGCAAATTGTTATAATTCCTACACAAATAACATGTATATATACAAAATATGTAAAATTAGGTATGATATATACATGAGTGTTGGTGTCTGTAGTATTATAAAGAAATAAAACAAGTGGATATGGGATCAGGGAAGAATATATTTCAACTAAGGGAGTCATCTTAGGGTTTACAGGAGACTTGATTATAAATGGGATCCCAGGTCCAAGGAGAGATCCCCAGATTGTTCTCTGGACAGAGGAGAGGGTGCCTGAAACGGCCTTGGCCCATACCATACTGATGAATATTTTGCTTATTACCATAGAATCTTCATCTGGCGATGGATGGAGATAGAGACAGACACCCACATCGGAACACTGGACTTAACTCCCTAGGTCCAAACGAGAAGCAGAAGGAAAGAGAACGGGAGCGAAGAAGGCAAGATCAGAGAGAACCTTCATCCGATGATGGATGGCGATACAGATGGAGACCCACATTGGAGCACCGGACTGAGCCCCCCAAGGTCCAAATGAGGAGCAGAAGGACGAAGAAAATGAAAAAGGAAATCAGGACTGCGAGGGATGCGACCACCCACTGATACAAGGGGACTGATCTAATGAGAGTTTACCAAGGCCAGTTGGACTGGGACTGAACGAGGACGTGATCCAACCAGATTCTCTGAATGTGGCCGGATTCTCTGAATGTGGCTGGCCCGGAGTCTTTCTGAAAAGCCATTGACAATGGCACTGGGACTTGTTTCCTCTGCATATACTGGATTTTTGGGATCCAGTCTGTTTGGATACTCACCTTCCTGGACCTGGAGGGAGGGGGGAGGAACTTGAACTTCCCACAGGGCAGGAAACCCTGACTGCTCTTAGGGATGGAGAGGGAGGAGGAGAGGGAGTGGGGGGAGTGGGAGGGTGTTGGGAGGAGGGGCGGAAATGGAAACTTTTATAATTTAATAAAATTACTTTAAAAAAAAAGTATATAAAAGATATTGAGAGACATTCACCAAAGAAGAAATACAGATGGAAAAAAAGCCCCTGCAAAGATGTTGAATATCATTAACCATTAGAGAAATGAAAATTAACACCATGTTGAGATATTACCATGAGCCTGTCATAAAAGATACATACTAGCAGTATTTCTTCCTGGTGGTAGAGTGCTTGCTTTCCACATGAGAGATCCTGGCTTTGATCACCAGCACCATACAGTTACATAAATAATGACCATACCAAATGTGCGCTTGGATGTAGAAAAACGGACTTCTCATATGTTGCGAGTGAGAATGTAAGATGATACAATGTTCTAGAAGTAAATTCAGCTGCTTCATAGAAAGAAAACCTGTGAGTGCCCCAAGTTTCAGCAAATGTATTGGTGAGCATGTTTCTAAGTTAAATAAGTTTTTTCTTTAAAAAATAATCAATACGCCACTGTTCATAGCAGCTTTCAGTGTAATAGCCTCAGTTTGGGAACAATCAAATGGTCGCTGGACAAATGAATAAAGTGTGGTACGACCACACTAGGAAATGTTACTCTGCATAACAAAAGAATGAGCTTCGGATTCACTAAATGGCTTGACCAGTTCCCATGAGCATTGTGCTACAAGAAAAGATTCGACCTCAAGAGGTGCAGGGTGCTCATCAGGGTGAGCAAGCAACTGCGGAGCAAACCAGTAGACAGTATTGCTCCATGGTTGTCTCCTGCTTCGTTTCCTGCCCTCGCTTCCCTTCATGAGAGACTGGAACTGGGAAAATTAGCTGAAATCAACCCTTCCTCCCCAAGCTGCTTCTGGGCATGGCACTTTTTCCCAGCAATAGAACACCTAAGTAAGGCGATAGATGTTGGCTTTTAGAGGTACAGCTATTACCATCTTATGAGGGACGTTCTCAGACACAAGTGAGTGATTAAATTCAAGAAACCGTGAAATCAGGAAATAGGCTGAAGAACGTCATTATACCTTCATTATAAAGGACTGTGTTTTGTATTAGATTATTTTCAAGGATTTGTTAGATTCCTCCAAACCGAACCCTATTTTTTTTCTTTCTATAAAAGATATTTTAAGTTTGTCCTCCCTCTCTGTGCACACGCATGCATGCATATGAATATGTGTGTGCGTGTGTGCGTTCATAGAAAGCTGGAAATGGAGTTATAGGAGGCTATGAACCACTGAACCTGGGTGCTGTGAATCAAACTCTGGTCCCCTGAAAATGTAGCAGGTACTCTTGGCTGCTGAACCATCTTTCCATCCCCCAATACCATCTCTTCTTAATTTACCACATAATTTTATTTTTATTTCAGTTTAATTAATTTGTTAGGTTTCTCTCCATTCTCTTTTGCTTACTTTTCTGTGTTTGGCCTATTATACATTTATATATTTGTGTGTGTGTGTGTGTGTGTGTGTGTGTGTGTGTGTGTGTGTGGTGTGTGCGCGCGCGTACATTTTCATCCAGGTCTAGGAATAACTCCAAACTTAGAAATGCTCAGCCAAAATTCCCCTCAAAGATACCACCACCAGACACACTTTTTTCTTTGAATTCCTTTACTCGCAGTTTCTGCTTTGAAAGGATTTCTTTTGTTAGGTCTACTGTATGGAAGCCTCTGCGTCTTAGTTAAGAACTGATGAAACAAGAGACAGATACTGGAGAATCTTTAGCTAAAGTAAGGAAAAAAGAAACCTGAAAATAGCGATAAGCATTCCTTGCAGGCTGGATTTGATCGCTGTTACTGCTCATCTTCCTACACGAGGACTCTGTGGGATGGAGGTTCACCGCCCCTCATCCTTGAACTCCTTTCAGCCTCAGGATGAACCATGATTCAGTTTGTTATGAGTTTCTCTTCTCCATCCGCTGCTGCAGTGGTCAGTGATCATCCAATGGACGCCACTAGCAGAGGCGTAAGTCCCACCTGAGCTGTGATAATAGTGATTTAGGAACCTCTAAGTGAGTTTGCACAGGAGAGAAGTTTGACGACTCCACGCTCCTGAGTTTGGAAGGAGAGGAAGTTTGAGTTTTCCACAAACACACTAGGACCTGATACTGGGTACTGAAAAAAAAATGTTGATAGCTTATGCTGGTCAGTTTCTCATTTACTGTAACACAATTTCTAAGGTAATTAGAGATTTCAGTTCATGACGAATTAGGCATTTGGGTAAAAAGCATCATATTGGGAAGAGTGATGTGGTACAGCTCCTCATCCCATGGCAGCCAGGGAGGAAGCAGAAAGAAACAAGAGGAAAGGGAGGGTTCTCATCCTTCCTCCATGGTATGCTCAGTTTCTCATCCTTCTCCCTGAACTCCACTTATGAACCATTCTCCACTTTTCAACAGCAGCACACTGGGGACCAACCTTCTCCTCAAGGGCCTTTAGGAGAAAGTTATCCAAACTACAGCACACCTCTGCTCGACTTTTTGCTATGCTTGCTATGTGCCTGTTTCTTTAAAGGGTTCAAAAACCACTCCTTGATTCAAGAAAGCAGCCAGAATCACTCTGGAAATCCAGATGGATTTGTAAAGTGCTTCAGATAGAATCCAGGAGCCAATGTGTGCTAGCTAAGTGCTCTACCGCTGGGCAGCAACCCAAGCCTTACAGTGAGTATCCTGAAGATAAGGAGTATTTGTCTTTGGACTGGACACAGCTTGCGTTTTGCTGTGGTTTCTTAAGTATTAATTTCTAGCTGAGAGGACGACACGTAAATTGGCCACTAACATTTGCTGTGAGAAAAAGAGGATGATGCTCTGGGCAAGGTATTGTGGGAGAAGGGCTTCTCTACACTTCCTTCCGGAATTCAAACAAAACCCAAAGAAGCAGAAAACAAGAAAGAGTTTAAAATTCTATGCCTGTTTGTAGTCTTTAAACTTAATTTATTGGCTTATACATAACGGCCCACTGCTTCCTGTCCTATTATACTTATTTTACATTTTTAATAAACCCACATTTAGTTCTACTGTTGGGCTGTGTAAATAGGATATATACTCCTAAATACTGTATTTTGATTATATGGCTACAGTATTTTGTTTTTCTGGAATGGCCTCTCTCTATATTACTCTCTCTGCTCCCTGCCTGCCTCACCTCCCTGACTTCTTTCTTTCTTTTTCTGTGATTGACAGGGGGACTATTTTTTTGAGACTTTCCCTTTCCTTCAACACACACTAGTATCTGGATGTCTTCCCTTGAGAGTCGCTCAATGTTACTACAGGCACTTCCAGTTATGTGCTTTCAGCCTAGGGATCCCAAAGTGGTAGCAAGCTTGTGTCAGAGAATGTTATTTTACTTTCACATCAATCTTTTATTTAGTGTACTGTTATTAATCTGAGTTTTCACTCTTGCTTCTTTCCAAGCCTTTTGTTATCAAACTCCGGGTCTTTCAATGTACATTATTCAACAGGTTAAAACATTCATACCTTTCCAATTAGTCTCAGTTTCTTGAGGGGAAATAAGGACATCTCAGGAAATAATCTCCCATTATATTTTTATCGCCTACAGAGTACACACCTTAAATGCTAGACTTTCGCCAGGATTGTGTGAATAAACAGTTTACGTTTATGGGTAGATCAAAAGTGGCCTATTCATATTACCTTCCTGCAGGATCTTTGGGAAAGTATCTGCCTTTGTCAGAATGAATTAAAGGTGACTATCAAGACTCCTGTTTCTGGTGAGCTTGCCTCATGCACTTTCCTGGAGAGTTGGCGGGACCTGTGAGCATGGTTGGTCAATACTCCTGTGGTGAGGCTTTGCAGCATAGCAAAGGTGAAGAGTTTTGCAGGGAAAAATAAAGCGTCCTAATGAGTCGACATGGAATTAATTAAAGGGAGACTCCCCTACTCCTTGGGATGGCTTCACTCAACCAGGTAAACCCTTAAAAGAGGCTAGAAACGACGAAACTGAGAGTTTTCAAGTTAGCTTTGGGTAGGAAATGCTCTTCTGAGATAGGACCATACAATGCCAGCTAAAGATCTTTCCTTCAGGCAGGGTTACCTCTGGCTGATGGAGAGTAAGAAGGAAGCGATCTCAGACCCTAGCGACAAGGAACTGGATTCTGTCACCAAGCAGAATGCACACTGATGGGGACTCTGAGTTTTAGATGAAAGCACAGCCTGGCAGATACCTTGATTTCAGCCTGGTGAGATATCAGTTACACTCTTTCTAGACACCTAAGCTACAAAAGGATCACAGATGATTGTTCAACAACAGGAATGCCAGCGGCTTGATAGAGACAATTACTCCTTACATTTTAAGTTAATAGACTACATTTTTTAATACCATTCTTGAAATTATAAAATACCAAGCCTATAAATGTGTAATTTAGTGGTTAAGCTTGCTTGATTAGCTGTAAATTAAATATTCTTGCCCCAGACTATATTCAATAATAAAAAAGTTGGCATGGCATTACCAGGTGGCTTATTCTCTCTTTCTTGTATCCCTCCACTGATACTCTTTAAAAAGTACCCATTTATTTCAAACTTGCCTTCTTTAGCTAGTTGATATTTCGAAGTGGTGATAGTAGGGATTATCATTGTTAAAGCTATGAAATACAAAAACCAATGACACCACTCCAGCAGCTTTGAATTCTGGATCATCTGGTAGGTCACAGAAGTTAGGTCATTTCTACCTCCACATCACTTGAACATGAATGGATAGCAAATACCGTGCATGACAGAACCAGTAATAGGAACATTGGCTTCAGAGTCAAACACTAGGAGAAACTCCTGAGTAAGTTACAATAGAAACCTAATAGCAATTTTTACCAGAGCAAGAGTAAGTGATATACCCTAAAGAACTCAACCCAGTTACATTTAGAATAAATTCACCTTCATCTCCAGTTGGTCTCTCTCTTCTCATTTTTACAGTCCTGTCAAGTGGATATAGGAACTGGAATGGTATTACTCTGGTGAATGAATCTAGATAGAAAAAACAAGGCTAGTGTTGAGCCATGCCCATATGTCACCTCCTTCATTAGGGAGGTAAATTTCATTGGCTGCTGAGGACTGTTATGCAATCTGAAAGCTCCATGGCAGGTAAGGAGGCTGAATTAGAAACAGAGCTCCTCACATTATTCATGACCATAGAACTGGGCCTCCCTGTTGCAAGAAGCCTTGGGGAATCTAAGCAGTGAGGCCTCAGAATAAATCCATAGATCAAAGGATAAACACATTCATACTCATGAATACTTCTCAGTAATCCATAAAACAGTCTTTACAACATACGTGGTGCTTAATTTGAACATCCTGTTTTTTGAAACTATAAAAGATCAGTGAAATAAATGTGATAAGAATGCTAGGAGCTAAACACACATACACACACACACACACACACACACACACATATATGTGAATAGTAGGAGAATAAAATTTGTTTGTCACACAGTATAGATTCATTGATTTTGTTCCATGGTAGTCATTCTTTAAACATAAATATGATTTCTGTCTTCTCCTTTCCTCTTCTCTTTTTCATTCTCCCCACTCCTCCTCCTCACCTTTCTTCTGTCCCTTCTTTTTATTTTCTTCTTTCTTCTTATTTGCCTGATATTTTTAATGTAAAGTAAAGCCTTTGCTTTAGAGTTAATATTTAAAAAACAACTATCCTTCTTGAAGCTAGAGCAATGACTCAGCAGTTGAGAGCACACTGCTCTTACAAAGGACCCAAACTTTCATCCCCAGGTTGGGTGGCTCTCAACTGCTTGTATTCCAGCTCCAGGGGATATAATGTTTTCTGACCACCAAAGACGCCTACCTGCACACAATTACACTTCCTAAATAAATATAAAGTAAATCTATAGGAGAAGAAACATTTAGTGTCATTAATTAACCTGTCAAATAGGCACCTCTATACCTTTCAACAATTTTTGTTTACAAAAACCAGGTAGAATATTGAACTATTATATACTGTTGCTTCAGATAATATTCAGTAGTAACATATCTAACTAAAAGAAAGAAACGCGGTTAGAAGAAATGGCCTAGCATGTGAATTGCATGCTGTGTAGGGGGGCAAGATTAGAGGCAGGTTTGAAGCTGCGTCTTCACAGCTATCTTGTATATTTCTGATCGACTACTCTCCTTTAAACAATGCTTTCTTTTTCTTCTCTTAAATAATTTTGGGCTTGGCTTTCATGGTAAGCCAACACAAATATTTAGAAGTAGATAAAGATAAGCTTATATAAATATACACATGGATGCTACACAGTCAAAATTGAAGTTAATTGTCAGTCTTTGGGTGCTGTCAGAGTCTCAAAAGACATGTCTTTGTTAGAGTTTAACTCTTTGTAGAGTTTGCACTATGAATCTCATGAAACTTTCAAAACTCATTTGGTGTTGGTCCTTTATATAATGGAACAGTTTGTTATTTTGTGATTTTTGCATATACTAACTACCTTTTTCTCTTTTAGTCAGACACTAAGCACATTTCTCAGACATTAAACTCATGTCTTGATCAAAATATTTTCTTTCTCCATTGCTTTGGTCAATAGCTTCCATGTTCCTATAGGATTCCACTGTCAACCTTCTTTTACTGTCTTTGCGCAAATACTGGTGGTTTCTGTCAACCCCGACATATCTGGGAAGAGGGACTCTAACTGAGCAAATGCCTTCATACGATTGGCCTCTAGGCAAGTATGTAGGGTATTGTCTTGATTAATGATTGGTATAGTGCCACCCCAGTCAGGTGATCCCGATGGTGTGAGAAAGCAGGCTGAGCAAACTATAAGGAGAAAGTCAATAAGCAGCATGCCTCCATGGTCTCTTCTTCAGCTTTTGTCCTAGGATCCTACCTTGATTTCCTGCTTCAACTGCTCTAAATTATGAATTTTGAACAGAGAGTTAAAAGCTAAAATGAACTCCTTCCTTACCAAGTTGCTTTTGGTCATGGTGTTTTATCACAGCAGTAGAAACCTAACTAAGACATCTCTCATCTCTTCAGTTTTTCTTGGAACAATTCTGTCAGTCATGCTGACTACTTGGATGCAAACTTGGTTGCATAGATTTGTACTTTTCCAAATACAGGAAAACAAAAGCTTGCATCATATTTGGAAGTGAGAGGTTCTAGTTTGGTCTATCCTCTCTCTGCAGTAGAGGTCATGAAAATTCAGAAATTCTGCTACATGGCAGAAATGTAAGTTTTGGAAAATAGCAGCTCAGAAAAAGAGAGAGAGAGAGAGAGAGAGAGAGAGAGAGAGAGAGAACCAGAATGCTCTATAATATTCCAGGATCATTAGCTGCCTAGTATGTGAAGGCATTAGCCCATTGCTTTAGCTATTTGCACTTCATAAGGAGCATTAGCAATCTCAATTCCCTTGAATTTTACTGGTAATCCTCACACCAGTTTCTAGCAGAGATAGATATCCCATTGCCATTTGACTACTTAGTTACTTTGCAAACTCTAAAAATCCCATATCGACAGCCTACAGTACAGTAAAGTGGGTTACCTTTGGTAATAACTGGGTTAACACTAAGTTTCCCAGAAAGCCAATTCTGAGACAAAAGTTAATGTGTGAGACGCACACATCTGGGAAGAAGTGGCAGAGGAGCGAAGCAATGAAAAGGGCATGCCTATATGAAGATAGATCACTGCTTCTTTTGCTACGTAGTAGGGCACAAAGCCATCCGAAAAGTACTTGAAGTCTATCTCAGGGGAGTAACAGGGTACCATCACTTTGTCAGCTATTGATGCTAAACCTTGCCTTAGGATTGATTCTGCCTCATGTCTGGATTCACATATGTAGACACCGAGCAGGCTGCTTACTCTACTGCTCTGGAGGATCCTGAAATCAAAGACTAAAAGCAATGACGTGGGGACCTGGAAATTCACTGCTGCCAACGTGAAGCTGGTAGGAATTTGTGCCAAGCTGTTGGCTGTGGTTGTGGTGCGATACTGGACAGGGAAGATGAAAAATAGAAAGTGGGGATAGAGAGAATTGCAATACATTACTTACTAGAAGTTTTGTAAGGAGTTCCTATGTTAACACGTGTAAAGCTTTTAAAATAGTGTGCGGCATATGCCAACAAAGCCAATATGTCATTTCTGTTGTATAACATAGCAGACTGAATTAAGATGTAAAATGACATTGGCCCTCTTTGATTTATCTTCCAGTAATGGACGTTAAGTGATTTTGTAAATTTTTAAATTAGCCCTGACAGCTATAACAACGTAAGGTTTATGTGGATCTCAAATGTGTTTCTTACTGTTCTGGAGGCTGAAGGTCTGAGACCTGGGTCAGGGTATATAGCTCTGGAAAGCACACCTCCTAGGGTTCAGACTGACAATTTACTGTTGTTATTCACATGGTACAGAGCAGCCAGGTAAGCTTTCTGGGGTTCTTTTTGATAAGGTCACCCATCATATTCATACTACTCTATCTGTATTACCTGAATAGTTTCCTTTCGAGGCCCCACACCCTAACTCCGATATATTGAAATTTAGAATTTGATCACATACATCGGGGGTAGCGACACAAGCATTCTTCTTGAAGATTTTACTAATGTTGTGGGAGAATTGTCTGTATTCTGTCAATCACGTTTTAAATAAACGCTGATTGGTGGGAAAGAAGCCCCAACAAGCCTGGCCGCTCATGTTACATGTTGGTTCAGCTTGGGTAAAGTCTGTTAAATCCACCACAACTCCTTCTTGGAAATCCTCTAGGTCTAAAACTTAATTTGCTTCTACTAACTAGACTAATTAGTTATGGTTCTTGCTGTGAGAAAAATAGTATAGTTCTTTGGACACACTAACACTGAGGATTACTTTCCAAATATTTATTTACTACTGATAGGTCTTTATTGGATGATGTTGTTTAAAAATAAATTTGAAGATTTTTGTGCCAAGTGAAACGCTGCATGGGACACTCATAGAGTTTTATTAGATAAAGTAGGGGGTTGACTTAAGGAAGAAGAGAAGGCTTGTGTCATTGTAATGGTCACAGAAATTATGAACCTTATGTTTGAAGCACAGTGCTGAGCATGTGACATGCCATTAGTAATTTAGACCCCACCTTACTCAAGAATAAATCTTATTTGTGGACCAGGTAGGATAGGAACCTGTCTACACTCCACCTGCTCTTCATAGTCAGCAACTTTCTGATTCATGGGTGCTCACAGTACATAAGTTATTAAATGCTCAGAGCTGTAGGCTAATAAGCAGATATACATTACAATTGCCGTTCGTGGAGAGAAAAACAGTGGGTAAATACTAGGGTACGCAACTCACTCCAGACTGGGCTACCTAGCTGTTGAACTAGCAGGAGAAGACCAGAACTTTCTCATTTCTTCCAGGAAAGTTTCTCCACGTCCCACTGCTTCTGCCCTAAACATCTTCTGCTACTGTGCAGGTGGCCAGAGCATAACAACATCATCCTGTGTGTTTGCCAAGCATGTGGGTGAGAAGTAGCCCAATAAAAACTCAATGGAAGTGTTTGAGTCGGAAGAAAGCAAGGTACCGTTTTTTCCCTTCCTTTTCTTTTCTTTTTTTCCCCCAGAGTTTATGTGTTGACAGTGTAAAGAACTGGTACAAAGAAGGTTGTCTTGTTTCCGACTTTATAGTCTCCATCTGGTCAGGAAGGGAATAAATTGACCACATCCGCTGCAAATCTGTGGCCGTGCGTTGGAGTCATGCAGCTTTGCTACGAACCCTCACAATAACTTTCCCTCACCCGATCTGGGACATTACAACCTGCATAGAGTGCACTCATTTTCATAACTCATGTAGCCATTAGGAAAATTCTTCAGGTACTGATTATCTGAGTATCCCGTAGGGAAGGAGTTACATAATAAAAATTTAAGTTATAGAGGTATGTTAGGTTTGGTGGTTGATAAAGTGAGGGCAACACATAAGGTTTGAGCTATTGAATGAGAAAAGGTTTCTACTAAAATAGTGTTTTGAAGTCGAAGTATAACATCAATAATAACTAAGAGCAAATTATTTTGTTTTTAAATTTATTTTTATTTTTTTATTCAAACATTTTATTTTATTTTTGCTTTATGAATAATACCATTCAAAATTTCTACCTCCTCCCCTCCTCCCATTTCCCTCTCACTCCCCCACTCACCCATCCCCCTCCATCACTACTACAGTACTGTGTCTTATGCATCCCTTTCATTAGGCAGGCCCTGGGTTTATTATATCCATTATAATAAAGCAGTGCCCATAGGCAAAGTGTTTTTGTGGGCTCCGAACTATTCCCTGACATCATCAGAGCCTGTGAGATGGTTAAGGATTGACATCCTAGTGCATAATCCATTGATCAGAGACTATTGGCATCCCAAAAGGCACAGACATATGCCTTTAGCATATGGGACTAAGCCTTTAGCGAGTGGGGGTCCAAGCTAAAATGTCAGTGTCACATGTGAGATATGTAAGACTTTCAGTTAGGGTCTAGGAGGTGGGGAGAGTTGCTGGCGTTGGGAAATGAGCTAGGATGAAGTTGCAGTATCTGTGCACATGATATGATTTAGAAATAGAGATTTTTCAGCTGTAACTAATAACTAATCTCTGATGGCATGAGAATACGTTACGATGTTTCCTCAATGTAATAACTTGTAAGCTATGCAAGGTCACAGACACACACAAGTAAGTTGGTTCTGGGTAATTATTAATTATTTTTTTTGAAACTTCATAGCTTCACAGTACAGACTAGGCTCCCTGGAAACTATTTTGCAGTCAAGGCTGGCCATCATATTTTTGCAATGCCTGCCTTAACCCTTGGTGTACTGGTGTTGCCATGCTCAGTACCTTCTAGATACTTGGAAGTAATGAGTTTACAAACATCAAGACAGTCAGTGATCTGTAGAAGCCAGGAAGATGCAAGGAAAAATACATTCCAGCCTTCAGGGACAGTTTGTCCTGCTGAGATTTGATCTTAGACTTCATGTCTCCAAAACTATGAGGAAATATATGCTATTATTTTGTTCCATCTACAGTAGCTTTCGGAAGATGAGATAGAGTGGGTAGAATAGAGCTCTAATATATAAGAGTCTGTTAACTCTTTCCATAGTTCTTGGATGTTTAGACCCGGCTCTACCACTTGCTAGGTTATCTTTCTAAAGACTAGACATGATAACCATCTAGATCTTCAAGGAAATTAGTAAGAAACATTGGTGTTTCTATGCCATTACTTCATGGGATCAAGAGACTCAGAAGATCTTGAGGATCTGAATGGATTTATTAAAGGAAAGCAGTAACCTGAGACTTGATCATCACAGAAAATGTACATTCTCTCTCAACCAGGTTTAGCTCCAGCGATGGTTGACCAGGGGTTGTCCTCCCTATGACAAATGTAGATTATACAACCTACAAAGAAATGGAGCCTTAGGTGTCAGTACTTACTGTGAAAAAAAAGTAACGACTGACAATGGCAGATAAATTACAGAATTCACAAAGACATGTCAGTGATCAGTTTGTAAAGCGGAAATTCCAGAGCAAGCATGCAACAGCATGGTGATAGGCAATACAGTGAAAAATGTGATTTGGTACAAGTTCCCAGGCTTAATCCATTGCTTCCGAGGGAATGTCACTGCAAGCTTACAAACGCGACATTCTGCCAAGCCGCTCTTCATTCGTGTAAATGTGCTTGGGGAGGGACAGGAAGTGCCCATAACTTTTGAGTTGCCATCTTGTAACATGAGGGGGCCTGCTTGTTGGGGTATCTCTCCTGCCTGGTACCCCACAGCCGGCAAATCCCAAAGAAAATCACACACAGTCTACATTAGGTTATAAACTGATTGGCCCATTAGCTCAGTCTTCTTATTAACTAAGTTTTACATCTTACGATAGCCCATAATTCTTATCTGTGTTAGCCATGTGGCTTGATACCTTTTTCAGCTGTCAGCTCACATGTTGCTTCTTCGATGATCTGGGCAGGAATGAAGAAGTGGACTTCCTCCTTCCTAGCCTTCTCCTGTTCTCATCGCCCCGCCTCTACTTCCTGTCTGTTTGACCTGCCTATACTTCCTGTCTGGCCAATCAGCGTTTTATTAAAATACATGATTGACAGAATACAGACAATTCTCCTGCACCACCATCTGATTGTGGTTTCTAAGGTGAAGCAGCTACGGAGGACTCCAGGATGCTGTACTGGGCCTTTTTACTTGCAGGAGACGCACAGACAAATAAGTGCTGGGAAAAGGCCCATCTCACGGCAAGACCAGTTTGTGCCTGGGCTTAGTCTTGTACTTGTTTCTCTAATGTCTGAATACGTACGTACCTGTATATGTTTGCTAGTTTATAGACTATGTTATTACTGAGTCTAGAAATCTGGAGTAAAAAAACCCCTGAATTTAACACCTAAAGCCCCTGTTAATCCCTCAAAGAAAATCTCAAAATCTCACATATATAATGATATTTTATTTATATTTCAATAAATAAAGCTTGCCTAAAGATCAGAAGGGCAAAGCTAAGTCACTAGCAGTCAGGCAGTGGTAGTGTATACTTTTAATCCCAGGATTTGGGAAACAGAGACAGATGGATCTTTGTGAGTTCAAGGCTACCCTGGGATACATAAGATCAATGCAGAAACAAATCCAGCTGGTGGTGCCTCACACTTTTAATCCTAGGACTAGGAAGTCATAAATTTTTAATCCCAGCACTAGAGGGAATATAAAACGAGAGGAGAGAAAGGCTTAGTCTGCTTAGTCTGCAGTCACTCAGCCTTGGTAGAAGTAAGACTTCTCTAGTGGCTTGGCTACTTTGCTTTTCTGGTTTTTGGGTTGAACCCCAATATCTGACTCTGGGATTTTATTATTCCTGCTACACACATAGTTACATAAAAGAAAATACATAAAGAAACAAACTGAAGGCATGGATGTGATAATGGGGATTAGACACAATTTGGCTGTCTTTTGCAAGGACTGGGTTGGTACAGTGTGGTGGGTGTAAGCTGAGTATATTATGCAATGTCAGTAACTGATCAACCAGATATGCATTTACATGGAAGGATGCTCAGTGTATGTTCCTTAGTTAAAATCTGTGAAATACAGGACAAATAAGTCACACGAATTACATATTAAAACTGCATGTGCGCTAAAACGATAATGTCTCATAGAAATACACAACGAAGAGCACCTATTAAACACAGTGGTTATTTGGGGGAGGGAAATCGGGGTGATTAATGGGGATAAAAGACAAAATAAGCAAATAAACTAATGAAGAAAATGTACTGAAAACAAACCAAGAATGGGTTTTTCTGAACCAATGGCAAAAGCTTATTATCAAGTGGGGAAAGGGGTGAGTTTGACCATTTGCAGTTGAAGTTCATTGCAGCAATCCTTTGCAACATATATGACAAAATCATGCTGTCTGTAAATGAGAAGAAGAACTTGGAATGTGCCAGTTGGACGACTAACAGGAATTGTCTGGGGACTAGTCTCTCTTTTCCGGAGAAAACGATTCCAAAGGACACTTGGCAGTCATAAGGCAGTTGAAGTTCCCACATCCGTCCTGAGTCTTCATTGCCTGTGGATAGAGATGACCTTCACATGCTGTGGGATCTGGGTCCTAAGAAAGTCCTTGATTTCTTCAAACTCTGAGGGATTGGGTGCATTTGTCCAGGACCGGTCCAGTCTTCTCTGAAAACATTTCAAACAGTTCTTCCTTAAAGCACAGGGGAGTAAGATGGGAAGAAGATTGGATCTAGGGGGTCTCTCAATCGCTTTCTTCCTTGTTGCTCTTTGAACAGAGTTCCCCACGCATAAAATTTCTAAGCCAGAGCTTGGGGAGCCGACGATGAATCTGGACTGTATAGTACTCTCCAGGACGTCTTAACATCTGCTTCTGTGGTTGTACCCAGAGGGAAGGAGATGTTTGTAAGAAGAGCCAGAAAAGCTATATAGCTCCTTAGAGGCACAGAGCCTTTTTCCTGAGGACAGAGTGCTCAAACAGAATGAAGTGTCAGGAGCTAACACGCGCTATGCTGAATCCCCGAAGCTCCGCATTTATGGGGAGATTTTCCTTAGCCAGGTTGAGCGAACATATGGGAAAAGTCCAGGCCAGATTTACGCGATGGAAACAATGAAGCTTCTCAAAGGGCAAGCTGGACGATGAGGAAAGGAGCAGGAAATAGGAAATTCCACACCACAAGTTGTTTCATTTTATCCCACAAGGAAAGCTGAGCATCCTAATCGGGAGAGGGTCCGCTTTTCATCACCCCCATCCTTGGTCTCACTGCAAGGGGCTTAACTGGTTTTGTAGCCCAAATAAGTTTTTATTAATTTTTAAAATTGAATGACTTAAATGTGGTTACTGTGACCAGGAAATGGATTGTGACGCTATTTTACTTTGATTGATGCTTATTTAAATCAAAAGGGGAGCAGAGCAAAATGCCTTTATATTTTATTTGTAGATTATGTTTATTTATGTAATAAAACTACTGCATATTTATTTTTTGGACAACTTTATTGTTTTTGTAAGGCCATGGCTTTTAGCAATCACTAAAACAAAATATTAAAACTAAGAAATACTGTTACTTTTAAAATATGCAATGAATGTAAAAAATTGGTTCAATAAAATATTATAAATGTTCTCTATAGCTTGTACTGGTTGAATAAAAATTCAGAATATTCTGTATATGCTCAGTGAACTCACATACTAAAATAATTTTTATTTTGTCTTTTTAATAAATATAATAATGTGTGGTGCTAGTTCCATTTCTGTTGAACATGAATATTCAATAACACACATGACCAAGAAGAAAGATGCGTGTTAACTACTACCAGGACCATTAGCTATTGGTCTCTAAACTCAGATTCATAAAAATGAAATAAAACATCACTCCTCAGCATTAGCCGTTTCCAGAACTCAATACACTTCGCTAGCAGTGACCCTACTGGCTAAATTTGTAACCTAAGCATAAGTCATTGCCCTGTCCCAGGCACCCTTCCTGTTCTTTCTACCTCTCCACCACTGCAGAAAGTTTTACTGGAAGGCACAAAAAAAGGTATCTTATTGAGCAAATTCCTTTAGAATTCCACAAATACATAATCATGGGAAGCCATGCCAATGCAAGAATGAACGTTCTCATCTGAGCAACTGTCTTCTGTCCATATAGTGTTGTGCAACTTCCTCAATATCCCTGTAAGTGTGGACCCAGATAGGCTTTTATTCCGTTAAGTGTGGACCTATGTGCTTTTATCCTTAAGGTCTCCTGTCTTATTTCCTTCTGTTCCAAAAATTTATTTCAGTCTTTTTTTCTCATGGAAGTCCAATCATCACAGAAATGATAACCTTCCTTTCCTTGTATAAAGATGCATAAGAAGATCAATTTAGTGGGGTGGTGCTGGCACACACCTTTAATCTCAGCACTCAGATGTCAGAGGCAGGCAGATCTCTGAGTTCGAGGCCAACCTGGTCTACAGAGTGAGTTCCAGGATAGTCAGGACTGTTACATAAAGAAACCCTGTATACACACACACACACACACACACACACACACATAAAAGGAAAGAAAAAAAAGAAGGTCAATTTAAACTTATTGGAAGATAGTAAAGGGCAGTCTATGAAGGCATATATACTCCGTAGATGTATGACTTTTGCAAGACTGTGTAGTTGTTAGTTTATAAAATCTTTCTATAATGTTATCAAAGACAAGAAAATGTTTTTAAAGTAAAAGTAATTAGCTACTTTATAATTTTTTTAAAAAAAATCTTAGTATTTATTTATTTATTTAGATTAATTCTGTTTTGCCATATAAACTTGATTATTGTTCTCTCAAGGTCTGTGAAGAAGTTTGATGGGATTTTGATGGGGATTGCATTGAATCTATAGATTGCTTTTGGTAGAATTGCCATTTTTACTATGTTGATTCTCCCAATCCAAGAGCAGGGGAGGTCTTTCCATTTTCTGGTATCCTCCTCAATTTCTTTCTTCAAAGACTTAAAGTTTTTGTCAAATAGGTCTTTCACTTCCTTGGTTAGAGTAACCCCAAGATATTTTATGCTATTTGTGGCTATCATGAAAGGTGATGCTTCTCTGATTTCCCTCTCTGCTTCTTTATCCTTTGTGTATAGGAGGGCAACTGATTTTTTGGAGTTAATCTTGTATCCTGCCACGTTACTAAAGGTGTTTATCAGCTGTAGGAGTTCTTTGGTAGAGTTTTTGGGGTCGCTTATGTACACTATCATATCGTCAGCAAATAACGAAAGTTTAACTTCATCCTTTCCAATTCGAATCCCCGTGATCCCCTTATGTTGTCTTATTGCTATTGCTAGAACTTCAAGCACTATATTGAAGAGGTATGGAGAGAGTGGACAGCCTTGTCGCGTTCCTGATTTTAGTGGAAAGGCTTTGAGTTTCTCTCCATTCAGTTTGATGTTAGCTGTCGGCTTGGTGTATATTGCTTTTATTATATTTAGGTATGATCCTTGTATCCCCAGTCCCTCCAACACCTTTATCATAAATGGGTGTTGAATTTTGTCAAATGCTTTTTCAGCATCTAGTGAGATGATCATATGGTTTTTTGCTTTCAGTTTATTTATATGATGGATTACATTGATAGATTTGCATATGTTGAACCAGCCCTGCATCTCTGGAATGAAGCCGACTTGATCATAATGGATAATTTTTCTAATGTGCTCTTGGATTCGGTTTGCCAGTATTTTATTGAGAATTTTCGCGTCGATGTTCATGAGTGAGATTGGCCTGTAATTCTCTTTCTTGGTTGTGTCTTTGTGTGGTTTTGGTATTAGGGTAACTGTAGCTTCATAAAAGGAGTTAGGCAGTGACTCTTCTGTTTCTATATTGTGGAATACATTAAGGAGTATAGGTATTAGCTCTTCCTGGAAGTTCTGGTAGAATTCTGCATTGAAACCATCTGGTCCTGGGCTTTTTTTGGTAGGGAGATTTTTGATAACAGCTTCTAACTCTTCGCGACTAACAGGTCTATTTAGATTGTTCACCTGTTCTTGGTTCAACTTTGGTATATGGTATTTATTTAAAAAAATGTCCATTTCTTTTACATTTTCCAAAACCCAGGATAGCCAAAACAATCTTATACAATAAAAGAACTTCTGGAGGCATTACCATCCCTGACTTCAAACTCTATTATAGAGCTACAGTATTGAAAACAGCTTGGTATTGGCATAAGAACAGAGAAGTCGACCTATGGAATCGAATAGAAGACCCAGATATTAACCCACAAACTTATGAACACCTAATTTTCGACAAGGGAGCTAAAGGTATACAATGGAAGAAGGAAAGCATCTTTAACAAATGGTGCTGGCATAACTGGATGTCAACCTGTAAAAAAATGAAAGTAGATCCATATCTATCACCATGCACAAAAATCAAGTCCAAATGGATTAAAGACATCAACATTAATCCGTCCACTTTGAACCTGATAGAAGAGAAAGTGGGAAGTAGTCTACAAGATTTAGGCACAGGAGGCCTCTTCCTAAGTAGGACCCCAGCAGCACAGACAATAAGAGAAACAATGAATAAATGGGATCTACTGAAACTGGGAAGCTTCTGTAAAGCAAAGGACACTGTCAGTAGGACAAAAAGGCTGCCTTCTGACTGGGAGAAGATCTTCACCAACCCCTCATCAGACAAAGGTCTGATCTCCAAAATATACAAAGAACTCAAGAAACTAGGCACTAAAACTCTAATTAACCCAATTAAAAAATGGGGTACTGAACTAAACAGAGAATTCACAACAGATGAACTTCGAATGGCCAGAAGACACTTAAGGTCATGCTCAACCTCCTTAGCGATCAGGGAAATGCAAATCAAAACCACTTTGAGATACCATCTTACACCTGTCAGAATAGCTAAAGTCAAAAACACCAACGATAGTCTATGCTGGAGAGGATGTGGGGTGAGGGGAATACTCATCCATTGTTGGTGGGAATGCAAACTCGTGCAGCCACTGTGGAAATCAGTGTGGCGGTTTCTCAGGAAACTGGGAGTCAACCTCCCTCAGGACCCAGCAATACCTCTCTTGGGAATATACCCTAAAGATTCCCTAACATACTACAAAAGCATTTGTTCAACTATGTTCATAGCGGCACTATTTGTAATAGCCAGAACATGGAAACAACCTAGGTGCCCCTCCATAGAAGAATGGTTAAAAAAGGTGTGGAACATATATACATTAGAGTTTTACTCGGCGGTTAAAAACAATGACATCTTGAATTTTGCATGCAAATGGATGGAAATAGAAAACGCTTTACTGAGTGAGGTAAGCCAGACCCAAAAAGAGGAATACGGTATGTATTCACTCATAAGTGGATTCTAACCATAATTAAAGGTCTTTGAGCCTATTATTCGTGATCCTAGAGAAGCTAAATAAGAAGATGAACCTGATGAAGATTATTTAGCTATCCGCCAGGAGGTAGGAAATAGACAAGAGTCCCAGGTAACCTCGGGTGCATGGGGGGGTGGGAGGGTCGATGGAGGGGGAGAGGGCTAGAGAGAAGGGAGTAGGGGAGGAACGGGGAAAGCTTGGTGGCCGGGGATGGGGGGGGAGGGAGGTAGGATGAATATGGGATCAGGGAACAATATATTTCAACTAAGGGAGCCATTTTAGGGTTTACAGGAGACTTGATTATATATGGGATCCCAGGTCCAAGGAGAAATCCCCCAGATTGCTCTCTGGACAGAGGAGAGGGTGCCTGAATCGGCCGTGGCCCATGACCATACTGATGTATATTTTGCTTATCACCATAGATCCTTCGTCTGGCGAAGGACGGCTATGCAGTCGGAGGCCCACATTGGAGCAACGGATTGAGCCCCCCGAGGTCCGGAGGGGGAGCGGAAGGAGGAGGAACATGAAAGATGAAATCAGTACTGCGAGGGATGCTATCACCCACTGATACAAGGGAACGGATCTGATGAGAATTTACCAGGGCCAGTCGGACTGGGACTGAACGAGGACGTGATCTAGCCAGATTCTCGGAATTTGGCCGGATTCTCTGACTGTGGCTGGCCCGGGGTCTTTCTGAAAAGCCATTGACTATGACACTGGGACCTGTTTCCTCTGCATATGCTGGATTTTGGGGATCCAGTCTGTTTGGATGCTCGCCTTCCTGGACCTGGAGGGAGGGGGAGGGAGCTGGAGCTTCCCACAGGGCAGGAAACCCTGACTGCCCTGGGGGACGGAGGGGAAGGAGGGGGGGAGTGGGGGGAGTGGGAGGGTGTTGGGAGGGGGGGCGGAAATGGAAACTTTTATAATTTAATAAAATTTACTAAAAAAAATAGATTAATTCTGATTATGCTGACTCAACTGGCCTAGAACTTGTTATGTAGGCAGACTGGTATCAGATTCACAGAGATCCACCTGCCCCTGCCTCCCAAGTGCTGGAATTAAATAAAGGTGTGCCCGTCATACTTACTTGTAATTGACAATTTTGTTTACAGTTATATTTGAAGAAAATAGGGTAGAGGGTTTAGAATCAGGCTTCATTTTTCTGGTATCAAGAAAACCACAAAGCACGTACTTTTTTTTTAATAGTTTCTGCTGTACTAATGACCACATGTACATGATCAATCATTTGAGGCATTATCTATTGCTTTTCCTAGAAATACTTAGATGTAGCAAAGAGGAAAATATAAATAGGAGCTAAGTTCAAGATTAAAAAAATACCTTTGAGGAAATCTAAAGGGTATTCATTTTATTAAGAATAACCATCACATAGAAATTGGACAAGGCAAACCAACAGTTGAGAAAGAACCCCAAGGTAAGAATCAGAAGCCCACTCACTTACACACTCAGTAGTCCCATAGAAATACTAAACTGAAAGCTATAACATAAATGCAGAGGACCTGGTCCAGACCGTGTAGGCCCTATGCCTGTTGCTTCAGTTTACATGAACTTTGATCAGCTAATTTTGAGGTCTTTACTCTCATGGTGTCCTCCACCCCTTCTATTTCCCATATGCCTATCTCCTCTTCCATGAGATTCCTGAGATCTGATTGGAAGGGTTTGATGGAGACTACTTATTTTAGACATGTGTTTTCCAACATCTCTCAGTGTGTATCATGTTTAAGTATGGGTCTCTGTATTTCTTCCCTTCAGAATATCATCCTGTCAAAGCCCCGGCAGACACTTCAGCAATAGTCTGAGCAGACACCCCCTCATATCCCAGCAGTCTTTCCCTACCACTTCCTAATTCTCCTTGCCGTGCTCTCGTCAGAGTAGATGATGTGGATATAAATGCCTGGGAATGTATCTAAAAGTTGTAACAATTCCAGTGTCATAAAAATGTGCTAGTAATATGTACCCAAACCAAGCTTACATCAATAATTAATAAGGGAAATGTTAAAAGTGGGTTGCAAGTAGACAGAATTCCTAAATATAAAATATGACCCTTTATTACTGCTGAAGTGGATTTAAAAGAACATTCCTCCTAAGAATTTATTGGAACATTTTGCATATCTATTTTCTGTAAGTGATCTTTTCACAAGTATTCTTACAAAATTAGTCAAGTAAATGATTTCATAATTTAGTTGATGGTGAAGACAGAAATATGTGAAAACTTTAAGAGCCACACATAATTTAGAACTTATAATTCGATTGTGTCTCATCCTTTTCCTGCTCTCTTCATGTGCAGAACTATAGTTATATGGAACATATCTTTCACCTCAGTTCTTGAAAATGGCGATTTCAATTTTTTTTTTATTTTTTGCGAATGAGGTAGGGAATCTGGGCAAATTTCATAAAAGCGCTAAACTTGCAGGATGATGTTCACATTGGCATAGGTCCTACTGGAGCTGGGGCCTTACGATTTTGGATAATTTACTGTTGAGTGGAGAGAGTGGTTAACAGTTACTCTATACTAGACTGTAGGAGAGCAACTTTTGTTTGACCTTACCTGCTAGGTAGCATAAGGGTCATCCCTGAATTAACAGATCAGGAGTTGGGCACTGAGAACACACCAACACCACATGACAAAGCAGCATCGGCCCTCTGACACAGTCAAGCATCCATCCATCAGCCCTCCAAGCACAGATGTGTTCTTTGCGGACTGAATTATCTGGCTACATTTTGTTTTACTCCATTTCCAGTGTTAATTTTTGTCTTTAAAATGATTTATTTTATGTTTGTGATTATAATATAATCAAATTACCCCTTTCCCCTTTCTCCCTCCAAATCCTCATACATATTCTTCCTTGTTCTCTCTCAAGTTCCTTTTTTAATTGATTGTTGTTACATAGTGACATGAACACGCAAACACATATGATTCTTTGCAAAGTAATTTGAAAGTGTATTTTAAATACACTTTCATTGTTGGCCTAAATCTGTACTTTCATTAGAATATTCTTTTGATTGATCACAATTTTTGTTTTTAATTTTATGTGTGTAGGTGTATGTGTGCATGCTTGTACCACAGCATAGGCAAGCATGACAGAGGAAAACTTGCTGGAACCAGTTGGTTCTCTCCTTCCACTTCGTGGGTCCTGAGAGCCAAACAAGTAATCAGCCTTGGAAGCAAGCACCTTTACCCACAAGGCATCTTGCTAGCATATATTATTTAGGAATCTCCATAGTAACAGAACTTATAGAATGAAATAGAATGAATCCTCCCCCCTCTTTCTCTTCTCCATGGGGCATATAAGGAAGACTTGCAGGCTGTAGTCCAGTTAATCCAATGATGGCTGGCTATGAAGAGAAGGTTGAAGAATATAAATATTTTTCGGTCCCTGAAGTTGGACGTCTAAGTTGGTCTCCAGTATATGACAGAATCCCAAAGAAGTAGACTCTCATACCAGTGAAGAAGTGGACTTCTTAGTGAGGCAAGGGCAAACAGGACAAGAACAGCATCTTCTTTCTTCTATTTTCTCACATACACTTGCAGCAGAATAAGTACCACATTAACCATGTATCTTCCCACCTCAAAAGATCTGAATTAAAGGTGTGTCTTCCTACCTCAAAGATCTGGGTTACAAGTGGATCTTCCCTGATTAAAATTAAGCAAAAATATTCCACTGGTGGTGTTTAGTTAATTCCAGACGTAGTCAAGTTGACAGCTTAGAGTGGCTATCACATGGAACCTGGTTTTATATTTTATTTTATTTTTGTTGTTGACTATTTATTTATTTATTTATTTATTTTTCTTTTTTTTTCTCAAAGTTTATTAAAATACAAAAGTCTCCATTTCCGACCCTCCTCCCAACACCCTCCCACTCCCCCCACTCCCTCCCCTCCTCCCTCTCCATCCCCAAGAGCAGTCAGGGTCTCCCGCCCTGTGGGAAGTTCTAGCTCCTCCCCCCTCCCTCCAGGTCCAGGAAGGTGAGCATCCAAACAGACTGGATCCCAAAAATCCAGTATATGCAGAGGAAACAAGTCCCAGTGTCATTGTCAATGGCTTTTCAAAAAGACTCTGGGCCAGCCACATTCAGAGAATCCGGCCTCATTCAGAGAATCTGGCTGGATCACGTGCTCGCTCAGTCCCAGACAACTGGCCTTGGTGAACTCTCATTAGATCAGTCCCCTTGTATCAGTGGGTGATCATACCCCTCGCGGTCCTGATTTCCTTTTTCATGTTCTTCCTCCTTCTGCTCCTCATTTGGACCTTTGGGGACTCAGTCCGGTGCTCCAATGTGGGTCTCCATCTGTATCGCCATCCATCGTCGGATGAAGGTTCTCTCTGATCTTGCCTTCCTTGCTCACGTTCTCTTTCCTTCTGCTTCTCGTTTGGACCTAGGGAGTTAAGCCTAGTGTTCCAATGATGGTTTTATATTTTAGGTAAGCATCAAGACTTCGTGAAGAAGGGAGGAAGGGACATTTTAGATATGAAGCTCTGTGTAAGACAATACAAGAAGCAAGCTGTGTTTGGGAAGATCAAATAAATCAGTAAAGTTCTGTTAATAAAAGAGACCCAATGTCTTGACCATCCCAAAGCACAAAGAAATAACTTTTATTCTGTTTTATATGTTGTCAAGAACTAGATGAACTCTGAGCAAAAAAGGACTTAATGACTTGTCAAGCCCACTAGAACTGGACAGCATCAGTTTGCAGTGAGTCTCTGGACTATTGAAACCCTTGGAAATACGTAACTCTAAAAAGCATCTTCATTAGGAAAATGAAACAAGTAGATATTCTTTTTCTTTTACAAATATGGAAATTGTTTAATTTCAAGTAATATTTGACTGTTTCTAAGTCATCTTCAGTTTGAGAATCCAACTGAACTCGTATCATGTCACACAAGGCCCAATCAGTCTCTTTCCTGGCAGGTCCTCTTTCTAATCCTAGTGTATGTGCTACCACTTTGACATGCAGGGCTTGTAAAATCCTGGTAACAAACTTAATTAGATGCCTAGAAAACAATGCTTCAGTTTTGTCTTTGTATTTTTGTTTTGCTTCAAATGAATGTCTGTTCTTTTCTACCTGGACTTTCATACTGAAGTTGACTCCAATGCCCCTTTCACTGAACAACTTTATTTCAGTGAAATTAGATAGGTAAGGACCTCTCTACCAATTTTAAATTTGGTAATAATTTGAATGGCAGTAGGAGGTACCGTTTAGAAAACACATATACTAAAATAGAGAAGGGAATTTTCAATTGTTTTCAACTATAGTCAAATGAATTTCACAAGACATTCCTTATATTTCATTTATTTCATACACATATATTTCATATAATATTTTAGATATTATGGCGCACTTTGTGGCAATATGCCCAATTAACTTTTGCATGAGTGTTGTGTGTGGTGTATGTGTGTGTGTGTGTGTACATATGTGTAGGTGTACATGCCTGTGTGGGCCAACATGGAGGTCAGACATTGATGTCAGGACATTTTCTTCTATCATTCTCTACCTTGGTTCCCCCCCAATTCCCGAACATGAACTTCACTATTTCAGACTAGCTGGTCAGCAAGTTCCTGAGGTAAAGTCATGTGTGCTGTGCCTGGTACTTACATGGGTATTGAAAATTCAAATGTGAAGTGTCATGCTGCCTAGCAAAAACTTTACTTACTGAGTGAGATCAAGTCTCTAATATTTTAATATTAATATTTTTTGATATATGCTGTTTTAAAATCAATGTTTAAAAATTTAGGATCTGTGGTCTTATCCTTTTTTTTCCCAGAGTGGAAAAAGGAGACACAAAGAAGACCTAGAGATATACAAAGGTAAGTATTTGTTTGGCTAACAAACTATATTTATAACCAATGTGGTCAATTTTCTAATGAAAAGGCACAGTGAAATAGTATTAGATGAAGTCCTGATCAGAGAATCCTGGGCTCAAGTTCTTGATTAAAAGCCACAACTTGGTCATGCTGACTTCTTTCCCAAGACACCTGCAATTGTTTGAAGTAATTAACACCATTTAAAAAAATAATAGATTACTTATATTTTGTATCACCAAAATCATAAATTTAACAAGTAGAGGAATCTGAAATTTTCCATTTCCTTGCTGATAGCTGATAGGCCCATGATGGATATCAGACAAATAGCCATTAAAAGTGAACTAATGACTGGCCATCAAGAAGAGCATGACTTCTGCCATTGCCTATGGCACACCATAACAATGAAGTCCAGCCTATGTAGGAAATATTACTTTGTCCTCATATTCCCCTCAGCCATAAGAACCTGAAACACTGATGCTGCTGACAACGAGGAAAACGATGGAGGAAAACAGTTTCTTATGGATGAAACTTCCTACCACTCTGTTTGGAGTGTTCGGAAATGAGGCAGGAAATGATGGAAGACAGAATTTTCTCAAACTCTGCCCACTTTCTAACAGGGCCGGCAGACTGAGACACCACCATATGAGAAACAGCTGCAGATTAAAGGTGGAAAAGCTATGCTCAGTCTCATTGGGAAATAGTAAACAGTCGACGGAACTATTATTATTAAAACCTGTGTAAAGAACAATGACTGTTTACACAAAAAGGTCAATGAAGTTCACTGAAGCTCTCTTTCCCAGTCAGTTCCTGACGTTTGAGTATCATCATCCTTAGCTCTGTGCTTCATCCTGAAACAACTGAGTCATAGAGGCTAAGAGCAGGAAACAAGAATTAAAACTACAGGAGTGTCAATGAACTAAAGTTGAACTATCAACTATTTTCAATTCAAAATAACAAGGCACTGGGAGATAACAGTTGCTTTGAATGATCTACTTTTTGTAATAAACCCTTACTGGAACGATGAGGTACTATTCCATTGTACAAGGTACACATCTATAGCTTTTTATCCAGTATAGACGTTCTGTTCTAATTCACTTTAAAGAGAGTTCAAACCCTAAATATTTGTCAGCAAATTAAACTTCCTGTTTTGGTCTTAAAGTGAAATGTAACTATTTTATTAGACAGTTGCATTTTCTGTATCAGACATTTTCCTAAAAGGCTAGGGGATGCCAACGAAGTAAAGTCACCTCTTGGACAGATTAACACTCACTGATACTCACAAGTGGATGGGTATTTAAGCACTGCATCTTCCCTACATCGTATCTTCTCTATAATAGTAAATGAGAGTGCAAGTCAGTGATGGCTCGGGCAATAACACGAGGGCACACATTTAGAGACAAGCTGATATCTGACTTTGGTGACAAAGGATCAGATCCAAGAGTGCAAACAATCTGGAACTCATACTATACACTACCAAACAAAAGGGGTCTGTCCCCCAGAGCTCCTGAAAGAGTGTGCCAGACACTGATGTTCCAGCTGTAGTGACTTCCTTTGCATTTGCGAAGGAAAGAAGAGACTCAAGTAGACCAGTCAGTGGCTTTATGCAACTATCATCATCAATTAGTAGTGCATCCCTGAGTCAAGTGAAGTCACCTGCAGATATATATGTATATATATATATATATATATATATATATATATATATATATATGAGAGAGAGAGAGAGAGAGAGAGAGAGAGAGAGAGAGAGAGAGAGAGATCAAGTATTCACAGTGAGTAAGGTCACCTTGATTATGGGCTTATATCTCCAGAAGTGTGAGACTGTAAACGTTGCTGGTTTTAACTGACACTGGGTAATGCTAAGCATGGAAGGTAGTGCAGATGAAGTTGTTGTTGATTCTTACTCAGCTTTCCCTTATGTCTAATTGTTGTTACTTACTTTAAAAATGCCACAAAGAAAGGGTATGCTGTGCAACAAGGCTCACATATGAGGTTTATTGGAAGAATAGAGAAAAGAGGCAAAGAAAGGGGTAGAGGGGGACAGAGAAGGGAGCATACAGATCCCTGGGGACAAGAATGTTGGAAGGGAGGAAGAGTGAAAGAGAGATGGAGAGAGGGAAGGAAGGAGGGAGGGAGGGAGGGAGGGAGGGAGGGAGGGAGGGAGGGAGGGAGGGAGGGAGGGAGAGAGGAAGAAAAAATGGGAGGTGGGCAAGGCCCACCTTTTAAAAAGGAACTTAGCAAATACACAGGGGGTGATGCTCTTAGTGGGGGAAGCTGATGAAGCAACCTGTCAGGATCCCAACGACAGGCTATACAGATGCCTGAATACCAACACTAATTATAAGCAGTTTTGAAGACATGCACTCCAAAAAGTGTGGCAGGCATGAATTTCTTATGTTAGGCAGTTTGATGTTTGTTTTTCATTTCAGTCAAAGCACTGTGACCATTAAAGGTAGGTACTTAAGAAATTTCCTTCGGAGTTCTTTATTTCTTCTGGAATGTGATAGGGTAACCTTTCATTGGTTTGAGATGACCACATGACTTGCATGAGTCACAGTATGTGTGAGCTGAACTATGTCAGTGGTTGGAGTGTCAGCACCAGAATATGCATCCCTGTGCTTTCTTCTCTTTACTATAGAAGCCAGAAACACGTATCTTATTGGCCCCTCTGTTCCCCTGAACACTAAAGAGGGCCTATGAGGAGCTAATCTATGGACAGCTCACTAAGCCTCCCCAGTGCAGGTGACAAGAGGTCCTATCACTTTAACTCCAGTGAGTTCCGTTCTTGGTGACTCAGCTAAAAGGAATATAAACATTTCATTTACTAACTTCTCACTGTTCGTCACTCATTTGCTTGCTTCCTGTTCCGTTCCTCTGACATTGGGTTGTAAGTGCTTATGGGAGAATATTTTATACTGTTCTACACACAACAACTGTTCACTATCATGGTGGATAGCTTATGGAAGTTTTTCATAAATATGAATTGATAAAATGGTGTGGGAAGTCCTCCTGTACATGTGTTGCTTTTATTGGTCAATGATTAAAGCTGCTTTCAGCCAATGGCTTAACAGAATAAAACCGGGTGGGAAATCCAAACAGAGATAGAGAGAAAGATTAGGCAGAGTCAATGAGATGCCATGTAGCCTCTGCAGGAGACAGACACCTCTGCCAGAGCCAGCCAAAACTTTGCCAGTAGGCCACGACCTCATGGTGATGCACAGATTAATAGAGATGGGTAAGTTTAGGATATAAGAGCTAGCTAAAAAAAATAATGCTTAAACTATTGGCCAAGCAGTGTTTTAATTAATTTTGTGTAATTATTTCGGGTCTGAGTAGTTGGGAACAAACAAGCAGCCTCTGCCTACAAGAAAATGTACCCGGTGTGGAAAAGAATAACTGTAATTTGATCTGATTTGAGCACATTACATTTTTCTTTGTTTTTAAATCAAGTCACAGGGTATCCTGATTTTTCTTAAGTATCTTGGAGTTCAGGGAAATCCTTAGAAACCTTTCCAAGTGTATTTATTTATATATTTGTATTAGGATAAAAGCCTTTTTAAAAGAGGGTGGAGTCAGCTGTTGGACACTCTGCAAATACATTGACAAAGGAAGTGGACTGGATTATACCTTAGAAACAACTAATAGGAAACAGCCTTTGAGACATATGAGTAAGAAGATGAAAGCAAATAAAGAGAAAGTTGAGGAGAAAAGTTGGAAATGGATGATTGACAAAAGGAAATCTATTGGAAACAGAGGCCTTTATACTGTGCAAAGCAAAAGTGGAATTCATTAGAAAAGTGGAACAAAGTCTTAAATGTCAAAATAAAAGACGGACCAGTGCAACAGGTGTAGCATTTGGAAACAAGGTGCTATCAAGTGGAACGGGACTCAGATGGGAGTCCTGGGAATGGACGAGCTCCAGCAGGTGGCACACATATTGTGTTCTCTAACTTGGGAGGAAGAAGACAAGGTAAAGCATTAAGCTTTGTAATTTTGGTTAGCTTCCTTTTGGAACCTTTTTGTGGTCAACTTTAGCAACATTTGTTTTGTATGCCTATTATTTCTTAGCGTGTGTGTTTGGAATATGTTCTCTACCCTAATACATACAAATAGTCTAAAATGTTTCTTTGGGATTATGGTGGAAGATGGTAATTATATAATCAGTCCCCAGCTTTGCTTTCCAATGTTTGTTAAGAGTGCAGTGGACGAAGTCCGTGTTGATGTCTGTGATCTGAACTGCCATGGGAGATCATACTGAGATCCCTGGCATATGTGTACCCTGGAGACCACGTGTATGTCTTTGGGCTGTGTTGTCACCAGAAACCACATGTAAATCTGTCATCTATGCTCCTGATGACTGTACAGGGCAAGGAAGCTACTTTTGCCAAGATACTGATGACTGTAGACTCATAGTGGAAGGCTTCTGTGACAATGACTAATCCCCACTCATCCCCCAAACAAACAAAAAAATAACAGCTGAGTCAGAAAACCATCAAAGAGAACTCTTAAAAATTGTGATAAGGATGCTAAAGTGTAATTAGCAGTTATGACTTTTGGCTAGGTGTGGATAGGGAAGGACCCAGTTTTCTTTACTGGGCTGGCCACTGGAAGTTTGACCATTCTCCAGTAAGTATATGGACAGCACAAAATGAATTCATTTTTTTTGTTGTTGTTATTTTCTTTTTGTTCTTCTTTTATCTTTGGGTTTCATAATGTGAAATTCCCCCAAATAATCAATAAAATATTATGAAAAAAGAGTACGGTGTGGGTGAAATATGAGCTGATTGCCTAGGCATTCTTCCTTTAGGACATTTTTAAAGAATGAACAAACATGTAAATTTTGTATCAAAAACTAGAGTTTGGATACAGAGAATATTATAAGAGCTCAGAGGAAGATCAAAATTCAGGTAGGGGCATCTATCAACCAATATTTGAGTTTTAATTTAGTCTTAATTGTCAATTTCCCCAAACTAGAATTACTGGGGAAGAGTCTTGGTGAAGGACTGGCTACATTTGCCTGGCCTGTGGCATGTCTGTGAGGGACAGTTCTGAGTGTCTTCAGTGATGTGGATGATGTGGAAGATGGAACCCAAAAAGTGGAGGTGCCTCCCGGTAGTAGCTCAGCTAAAATGACAGAGATGAAGGAAGGTATTCTTTTTCCTTTCTTGGACATCTTTCACACTGGCAACATCTCCTTCCTATGCAGGCCTTCACCTATATAACCAACACTATTGTGTTTCTGTTGTGACCCAAAGACCTCTCTAGGAACCAGGTCTTCAACACAAGATTATCAATGCGAAGGCATCCAAACTGATGAATGAACAACTGTCAGTTTCTTCTCCCCTTCTGGTGTGAGATAGTTATTGTTAGTCAATTCCAACCACATTCTGAAAGCCAATATAATAAATCTTTTTAAAAATACATGTTTATTTTTGCAGTCCTGTTACTCAAGAGAAACACACCTACTAAGGGGCCACTTTGGGAGAAGCAGGAAGGGAAATATAATCAGGAAATTGTGAGCATACATTTTAAAGTGATGTGTGCATTCAGATTTTTCTCTTTTCTCATTTATATTTAGCGAATTTGATGCTTGAACGCTGAACCATTTGATGAGGTAGCAAAGCATAAAGGTGTTTTGAATGAAGTCACACAGCTTATGTAGGATGTGATTTCAAACCCATTGAGCATTATGATCTTGTAATCCATATGCTTTCTAAAAAAGTTGATTGTTTGACGGCCATGGAAGTCTGAGGGGACAATTAAAGTGCAGCTTATGTCATATTCTACCCCTTCATATACCCAAGCAGATGAGTTTATCAAATCTTATCCCAGGAATAAATATATTTATGCAAAAGTTCCACAACCTCACATTTTTCTACATTTAAGATGGTAACATTAATAATCTTTTTCAAATGATTGTAAGCAGGGGACAAGTGGGAAAAGATGTGAAATACTTAGGACTTTGGGTACATAATACGTCTTTACATGTTATCTCTAGTTATGTTTAACGTAAAGGCTCTCTCATAAGGAAACACAGTCATATTGATCCTAGGAAGTAGTGCTGGGAACTTGCTATTAATATTTTAAACTTTTAAAAGTAAAGAGATGGAGAAAAGCCAGTGATCCTTTGAGTGAGGCAGTGCTTCACCAATGTATGGTCATGTTTTCTCTCCTTCAGGTCTGGATCATTTCTCCATCTGCACTTCCAGACTGACCACAATCACAAAAGCTTCAGCTAGAGCTACACAAAATTTTTATTCCCAAAGAAAATATTCAGGCATGGCTTTCACTAACAGATAGGAAATAGATCATGATTTAAGCCCCTGGGCCATCGTAGCTAAAATGTTATGCTCGACTAATTAATATTCTTGCTTGTACCATGTGTGCTTAATATCTTCAAGAACAGAAGATTAATTGCATAATCTCAATGAATCAATCTTAAATTGCAGTGTGCCATTGGGAAGTTGAAAAAATATACAATAGCAATGCAATCAGCAAAAAACAAGCAAAACCCAAAGGTTTTTATTTTCTTTAATTGAAATACAGGAAAATGAAATAGCTCTAATGTTAATGGAAGAACAGGTTTTATATTAGAAAAATGACCACATTACCAAACTCAGTCTATAGAGACAGTGCAATTTCTTTCAAAAGTCCAAAACACTAATTCCAGAAGCTAAGAAAAAACCCAAAAAACAAAAACAATAAAAAACCTATACTCCGTTTAGAATAAAGATAGGCCCAAATAGCCAAAGCAATCCAAAGCCAAAAGAACAACGTTGGTTGTCTCAAAATACACAATTTCAAATTCTTCTGCAGATATGCAATAAAAAAGTCAATACAGTACTGTCACATAAACAGACATATATACCAATAAAGTTGAAAGTTCCAGAAATAAATCTAAACAGCTAAAACCATCACTTTTAATACAAAGGTGCAAAAATACCATTATAAAAAAAGAGTTTCTTCAACAAATGATATGGGAAATACTACATACACATCTACACACAGAGGAATGAAATCAGATCCATATCTCTCACCTTTGGCAAAAATGAATTTGAATTAAAAACTTTAATGCAAGATATGAAACTTTGGAAGTACTTTTAAAAATAGCAACGATGAAAATAGTTTATGATTTAGGTATAGCAAAAATTTTTCAAAAGTATATTTTAACAGCTCAGAAAATAATACCAAAATTGATTAAAGGGAACACATGATACAGAAAGTTCTGTCAAAGAAAAGGAAAAACAAGCTGAGTAAAGTAATGGGCTACAGACTCATAGAAAATCTGCATCAGATATAAAGACATATCTGACAGAATATTAATTACTAGAGGTATATTAATATGCAAGACATATATGGAACTCTAAAAATTAAAACCCCAAATCAAACTACTCACTCAATGTACACATGGAAAGACTGGTTATTAAAAGATAAAGTACAAAATGTCAATATTTGATAAACATACAGCATTCTTAGCCATCAGGAAAACACAAGTCAAAACTATATTGATATTCTATTTCAGCCTGTTCAGAATGGCTTTCATTATAAAAACAAACAACAAATTCTGGTGAAGATGTGGTGAAAGATGAAGCTTTATGCCCTGTTAGTAGGAAAAATGTTTTCTCTAAAAGATCTAAAAATAAAATTGTCATATGATCCAACTATACCAAGCACTCAGGAAAATGCCCAGAGCATTCTGCAAGGGTAATTGCTCACACGTGTTTATTTCCACATGATTCTTAGCAACCAAGCTGTGAAATCAGCTGAGGAGTCCCTCCACAGACAGATGAAGGAACACAAATACAGTAAATATTTACATTGGAGTTTTATTCATAAACATACACATTGAAACCATGCAATTTTCAGGAAAGTATATGGAACTGGATATTGTGTATCATAAGCTAGATAAGCCAATCTCAAGAAGACAGCTATCCCAAGTTTTATGTCATAATATGGATTCTTTATTTATACACATACACTCAGGCAGACACACTTTTACACATACCTACGTGCAAACACACACACATACATACATATTTACACTCTCTCACACATAGATATACACATATACACACGTATATGTACACATACAAACATACACATAAACACATCATACAGAGATACACATGTACAGACATATATACATATGTACACATATACACATATACTTACACATTCACACACATGCACATATGCATGCACAAGTACATTGTCTCTCTCCCTTGCACACATGTGCTCTCTCTCTCTCTCTCTCTCTTTCTCTCTCTCTCTCTCACACACACACACACACACACACATACACACACACATACACACAACCTGAAGAGAAGAATTACTTGATAGTATGGAGAATCCTAAGAAAAACAACATATGATCAATTCATATGTTATGCTTTGATAAAAATATATAAAACTTTTCACTTTCTATAATGAATACATGTCAATAAAACTTGAAATTTTTCTTTTCAGCAGACTTAGTCTAAGAAGTATAATATAAGATGTATAATATAATATAAGATGTATGCATGATGCTGCTATCATATGTGGCTTTGAGGAATCAGCCTACAAATAGTTTAGTACATTTCTGTATTTATAATATTGAAAAATATATAGACTTTCTGAGCTATGTGTGTTTACTGTTTCCCCCACTTTTACAGTGTATATTTGCTATTGTATTTAGTCTTTGGTTCCTGTGAGGTGTCTCATGAGTCCTGTTACTGAGTGAAAACTGAACAGGGATTTTGAAAGAAAATATAAAGAACGAACAATAGAACATTAACCACAGTTGTGTTAAAATTGCTCATATTTAACCTTATGTCCTTATAGTTTATCACTAAGACAAGAGATGTGATTTCTTTGCTTTTCTTTTTGTATATGTTGTTAGCAAAATTTCTTGGCCTTGTAAGATCCTTCTTCACATATGTTTTCTCCTCACATAAAAGCATATAGGTTTAAAGGGAAACTGGAAATACATGCTCAGGGTCTTGTCCATAATATACTCAACAATTGTTGAAAACACATATAAATAAAAAGCTAAAAATTCTCTAAAGTAAGATGAGCACCCACTTATCCCATTATTTTGAGAGTTATCAAACTATCTCAAATTCACATAAGAGTCAGTGCTAAGATATTTCGTTGGTATATATAATTTTTCTGATTATTCACTGAGTCTCCTGAAGATGTTTGTGAGTTCTATCATTCTCTGTCACTCTAATATCAGATCAGGCTATGGGTTGCTTTTGAGCTAGCTACTTTTCATTGTGTAAAGATAAGCAACATTAGGGCGTTTAAGGGTTGTTTCATAGTTCTGGCCTTCCTTACTACTTTACATTAGCCACCAGGTCAGAATGTTTCAAAGGAACTAGATCCTACGACTTGGATCATAGAATGAGACAGTAACTAAAATTTACATTTTACATCAATTACATTTACATCAGCAAAGAAACAAATTGTTTTCAAAACATGATTTCATCAGTTACTGAATGAAGGCTCCCCATCTCAACTGGAGTAGTCACCATTCTATAAGTATAGCAGATTATCATTAGGCATCAGTATATTGACATTTACTTTTCATTCATGTTTGGTTCTATCTTAGGTCTTTGAGCCATCCAGCCTCTGGGTCCTGGATCTCCAGTCAGTGTCAGGGGTGACTTCAACCTCATACAACGGGTCTGAGAATGGATGAGTCATTAGTTGGCCACTCCCACAATTTCCATGCCAACCTTACCCTCCAGTAGTTCCCATAGGCAGGACAGAGAGTAGGTCAAAGTTTGTGCAGCCGGGCTGGAATACCAATCCTTCCGTTGGAAGTGCCACCTGGTCAGTTCAGGCTATATATCCACCGTTGATAGGAGTCTTTGCTGGGCTCATCCTTGTAGATTCCTGGGAGTTCCCCATGCACCAGGTTTCTACCTGACCCTGAAATGATCTCCTTTCCAGGCATCTCTTTCAGTGCTCTCCCCCTCCATAACCCATCCCCACCAACTTGATCCCTCATATTCCCATCTCCACCAGTCCACTCATGAGATCTCGTCTATTTCTACTTCTTCAGGAGATCCATGCATCCCCCTTGAGTCATCCTTGTTACCTAGCCTCTCTGGGTATGTGGATTGCAGTGTGGTTATCTTTTACTTTACAGCTAATATCCACTTAAAAGTGAGTATTTTCCATGTGTGTCTTTCTGCATCTGGGTTACCCAACTCAAGATGGTTTTTGGTTACTAATTTCATCTATTTACTTTCAGATTTCATGACATCATTGTTTTTGACAGTTGAGTAATTCTGTTGTTGTGTAAATGTATCACATTTTTCTTTATCCATTCCTCAGTTGAGGGACATCTAGGTTGTTTTCAGGTTCTGTCTATTACAAATATAGATGCCATGAACACAGTTGAGCAAGGGTACTTGTGGTATGATTAAGCATCCTTTGGGCATTTGCCACAAAGTGGTATAGCTGAATCTTGAAGTAGATCAATTCCCAATTTCCTGAGAAACTGCCATATTGATTTCCAAAGTGGCTGGACAAGTTTGCAATCCCACCAGCATTGAAGGAGTGTTCCCCTTGCTCTACAGCATATGCTGTCATTTGCATTTTTGATCTTAGCCATTCTGACAGGAGAGACCTATAGCCAAGCAGTTGTCTGAGTTCAGAAAATCATGCTGAAGAGAGAGGGGAAGGATTGTACAAGCCAGGGTGGTCAAGGATATCACATGGGAACCCACAGAAACAACTAACCTTGATTCCTAGGAGCTCACAGAATCTGGGCCCCCAGTCAGGGAACCTGCATGGGACCAACCTAGGCCCTCGACATATGTGTGATATTTGTGCAGCCTGACCTACTTGTGGGACTCCAAGTAGTGGGAGCAGGTACTATCCCTAACAATTTGCCTGAGATTTAGGAACCTATTCTTCATACTGACTTGCCTTGCCCAACCTTAATTAAGCCTTAATGGGAGGAGCTTAGTCCTACCTCAACTTGATATGCCATACTTTTTTGATACCTATGGGAAGACTTCTGCTTTCTGAACAGAAATAGAGGAGTGGATGGAAGGTCGCAGAGGGGAGGTATAGGGAGGGAATAGGAGGGAAAACTGTAGTTGGGATGTAAAATATATGAATATAATTAGTAAATAAAAATTCATTTTCTTGTATAATGAAAGATCCTCCATTATTGTCCATTGAATTTGAATTTTTTTAAATAAAAGCATTTGTTTGTCAAAAATTGTGATTTCAGAGTAATGTGGTACTTTAGCAAAACTATAAAAATTGGCTGATGATTTTTAGAAACATACATTCAAATGGATTAAGATGGCGCTAGTATTTCTTGGGTAGATTTTTTCCAAAAGAAATTTCAGCAGTGTGCTGGCCAATCTTGATTGTCAGTACATGGATCTCGAACCCTCTAAACGGCATATATGGATGGGTTCCTGATGACATTTCTAGGAAGGCTATTTGAGAAGAGAAGGCAGGAACATCCAGTAGGTTACCTGGATGTAAGAATGAGTGAAGGAAAGTTAGCTTTGCTTTTCTGTCTGCATTACGTCTGAAACGTAATGGGTGGGTAGTGTTCCCCAAAGAAGACTGGGGAAGGAACTGTGTTCTGGAAGGAAGAGAAGAGCTAAGTAGGCAGTCAGTGTGTGCATGTGGATTTCTGAGGGTTTACCAGCACGAAGGGTGATTATCAGGATTGAAGGAAGAGGTAACTAAATTACAAAGTGTGAAAGTGCTGGAGTTCTACCATAAAGCACTTGTCATATTCAAATGGCACTGGATGGGGAAAAGCCTGTTTTTATTATTTTATAAAGTTCTCTCTCCTCACCATGTGGCAGATGGATTGGAAAAGTTATAATAATATGACAAATAAGGGCTGGTTATGAAATATTCAAGGGTCATAAAGATGGGTGGAGTACTTGTAATAATAGGTGATAAAGACAAAATTAATAATGAATTCATCATATTTGGATACTGAACCTACGTATAGGATACGATACAATTCACAGGGAAAGGTAAATTGAACTTAGCATTTGAGTGTGTATATGTATGTGTTTCTCATGTGTGTGTGTATGTGTGTGTGTGCATGTGTGCATGTGTGTGAACATTTTGCAGTTAGTTCAGGATATGTGTGAGGAAGATAAACAACTTAATATAAAACTTTAGCATTTGAGTGTGTATATGTGTGTGTTTCTTATGTGTGTGTGCATACAGTTGCAATTAGGTCAGAAAACACATGAGGAAAATAAACAATATAAAATTTCAAAAGTAAAGGGGAGGGGCAGGAGATATGGCTTGGAGGTTTAGAAAGTTTAGAGCACTTTCCATTCTTGCAGAGGATCTAAGTTCAGTTCCCGGGACTGACAACCAGATCTAACTCTAGTTCCAGGGCATCCAATGCCCTCTTCAAATCCCCGCAAGCACCAACTATGCATGTGGTACACAGATACACGGAGGTAAAACATTCATGCGCCTTAAATAAAAAAGCCTATTTTTTTTTTAACAGAGCAGTGGAAGTGTTTGTCACTTAGTTTGCATAAATCCTACCTAAGTTAAGAAGCTATAAAGAATAGCATCTCTGTGTTTACTGACAGACACAAAATGTTCCATCCATGTAAATCGGTTATTTCTCTAGTCTGCCAACATTCTTGCATTTCCTTGCTAGCCGGCTCCACCACTTGTTCTTTCAAACCGCAAATCTGTCCATCTCCAAGTTTCTAAACTTCAACCTCATAGACATTTAATAGATTGAACCTCTGTCCAAGCTTTCAGAATGCATTCCTACCAGGCTTCAGTAAAGCGTTCTCTTGAAATATTTTCTGTTCTGTCTTCTGGTTTCTAGCACACTACCTGATGTGGAACATTTACTATCACAAAGGAGATGAGTGAATGGATGGATGGATGGGCGAATGAATGAATGAGCAAATGTAAGAGTTAAACCGAGCAGCACTGCGAAAGAGCGAAGGCAAACACGTAGACATGTCCACATCAGGCAGCAGTATGGCAGCTGTAGCAGGTCTTTAAAAGAAAATATACAGTCTTGTTGTTTTCTGCTCAGGAAAGTGAATGGTCCATTAGCAATGCTTTCATCCTGTCCACAACCTTCAAATCATATGCACACTCCGTTAAGATTTTCCCTCCTGGGTTCCTTCGCCACCTCCCCTGTTTTCTCTGTTGCCCCTCTTCTCTGCAGTCTGTGGGGGATATGGGTTCCTCCCTGGGGAGTGTTCTTTGGGAGCGGTTACTGCAGTCAGACTCCTGGCATCATCACAGCTGGGCATCAGATGTTAGTGCTGCAGCAGGGAAAGACAGGTTTTTTTTCTTTTCCTCCGCTGTGTGTTCAGGTTAGGAAGCAGACACGGAGAAATCTTGGATTCTAAACTGAGAACCCACGATGAAAGTTCTGTCAGGAGTGAGCCCCGGGATTGTTGACTGATTTTCCTCCTCAGGGTAGCCAATCCTAGATTCACCACCATGACTGTAGGTGCTTTATTAACTAGTCCAGTCATTGCTGGAAAAAAACAAAATCGAAGTCTGGAAGCTCATTTTATTTCATGCAAAACTGTAGCAAACCAAAGGCTCTGCTTGCACTAGAGACGCAGTGAGTGACTTTGATGATATCTCACACTCTCTGCCTTGTGGTTATTCCCCAGTTCCCCAGCTTCCAGTTCTCTGTCTCCTTGCTCCCTGCTTAAGCCTCTTTATCTCTTACAGAGATATTTGCTCATCCAGATTCAGTGCTGCTTTACTTGTCAGAGTTAGGAAATAGAACAGGCAGAGAGGCCCCTCAACTGATGAACACACAACAAAAATGGGCTACATCTATACCGTATAATTTTACTCAGCTATAAAGAAAAATTAAATTATGGGATTAGCAATTAAGTGAATGAAGCTGGAAAAGAATATCAAGCGAGATGACCCGGAAAGAGAAAAAATTGCTGAATGTTCCACCATCACATGTGGGCCTTAACCTGGAGTCTCTAATGCTGTGTGTTTGATAGTCTACTTTTTAAAAATTAAATTCATGTCTTTTTACATCCTGATTACAGTTTCCCCTCCCTGCTCTCATCCCATTCCTTCCCCACCCTGGCAATCAACTTTTATCATTAAAGTAGAATACAGAAGAACCATACATTTTTTCTCTGTGTAAAACCTCTGAGAGATAAAGGTGAAAAAAAGGGTGATTTTGCTCACAGTTTTACATTTCAATTCATGGTCACTTCTCTCTGTTCCCTGTAGCTGGTCACAGAACATTGTACTGGGAGCCATGTGGTAGACCATAAATGTTCTCTTCGTGGTAAGAAAGCAGAGAAAGACAAGGAAGGACCAGAAACCAGAAAGAACTGACAGACTAGCTTGCCATCCAGTGACCTAATTCTTCCAGCCAAGCCTCACCTCCTATCATGTCTCAGCAATGTTTTTATATTATAAATCCATTAAAGAATTGGGTTTT
This sequence comes from Myodes glareolus, assembly GCF_982192425.1. Lineage (NCBI taxonomy): Eukaryota > Metazoa > Chordata > Mammalia > Rodentia > Cricetidae > Myodes > Myodes glareolus. The sequence goes on from NC_142044.1 coordinate 19,586,402, forward strand.
TAACAAAATCATTGTACGCATGATCTAATAATTCCCCCAAATCCCATAGACTGGCAGGCAAACTGTTCACACATTAGCCTTGAGGGAATAGTTCAGATTGGAATTATAACACTGGCAACTGTGCCTTTTGCACATGAGCCTTCAGGGAATATTTTAGATTCAAATTATAATACTGCTTCAGCTCGTCATTATCCACAGAACCAAGCTAAATTAAATTTGTTTGGAAATTGTGAATTAGAACATACTTTCTATGGGTGGGACCGAATTTCACACAACCCACTTACCCTCAACTACCATTACCTTACAATAAAGAAGAAAAAGCACCTTTCTAAAATGTTTAAGCGATCAAAAAGGTTTCCTAAGCTACTTTCATGATTGACTTTTCTTTTAACTAGACACATCCATTCAATTCTGGGCAATGAACAAAAGCTGGGACATGGTTGGTGAGAATTTGGAACTTTCAAATAATACATAAAGGGATGTCTGACCATTTTGTCTTATTTTGGTTTTGTTCTGTTTGTTGAGAGCTGTACAATTCCATCATCACTTACAGAAGGCCTTGGCACTCTGGGAAAGGTAAATGGTGTGGTTGTGTGTAGTGTTCTGAGTAGATCGATATCCTATGCCGAAACATCAGAAGATGTAAGAGAGATCTGTAACAAATGATTGAGGCACAAAAGACTCCTGTTTGGCATGGTGACCCAAAAGCCCTTCTCATAACTAATTGCACTGATTTTCTTAGAAAAAAATGTAGAAAATAGGAAACTTTAAATATCTAAACTGAGTATGGGCTTCTGAAGTAGATTTGAAGTTATTAAAAATTCCTCTCTGTGTTTCACTCTTGCTGTGCTTTCTCCATCCCCCTCTCCCATAGAAGAGGTATTCCATTATTTTTTATCTCACCCAGATATGAGACACACTGCATAGCAAGGACTGATAATGCATTCCCACCAGATCTCTTTCCTCCGTTGTTTGTGCCCCTGCTGATGCACCATGTGATGTGTAATCCAGACATGCTGATTGTCATTACTCAGCCAGGGACTAATGCACTGCAGGAAAAAGGCCTCTTGTTAAGTGGGAACTCTCCAAATCCCAGTTAACAATAAAGTTCTTGTTTTTCCCCCTCAGATGAAATTTTTTTCTATGGAATTATCAAAATAACTGGGAGACAGACGTCTGTGAGACACAAATGCCGTGAACGCTGTGCCGACACACCAACCCCAGAATTGCCACTAAAATAATCAGAGGATGCACAGCTAGGAGATTGGTTTACATAAACAGAAGTTTGACAGACTTTGACAAATAAGTTTCTTTGTTTTTGTGTTTTTCTTTTTTTTTTCTTTTTTTTTTTTTTGCTTTGGAACCTGTCCTAGCCCTCGCTTTATTGACCAGTCTGTTCTTGAACTCCCAGAGATCTGCCTGCCTCTGACTCCTAGGTATAATATTACTTACTTCAGAGTGTTGAATGAGGAGTAAATGAATGGATGAACGGATTAAAAGGCTTACAAAGTAGTAAGTAAATTACACAACAGTACTGTTGAATAGCTACATGCTCAGAAATAACGGATTGCTTTTGTCCTGATTATTCGCTGTCAGTGTGTCCCTAGGCTAAGCCACATGCAGAGAGCACCAGGAGTACAATGTCTATTTTACCATGGCTCAGTGAGGTGGTTTGGGTTCAACTGTGAGGAAATTTTTCGTCTCTGTCAGAGTTTAATTACAGAAAAGGTGCAAAGGCAGAAAACACTTAACTAATCAGGTCATATGATCACATACGTGTTTTTAAATGACCATGAAAAGAGGTGTATAAAGAAAGGTTTAGAAAAAGGAGGTATATAGGGTAATATTTCAGAAGGTTTTGTATTGATAAGTACAGTATTGTTAGAAAGGAAAACAGCGAGAGGAAATGCCTGTGTAAAACCAGCCCATCGAATAACTGGATTTGTGGATCAAATGAAACAGTTAAAGTTGTTTGCAGTGGAAGATTTGTGAAGTGGTTAAGTAGTTAAATCAAGACAAGGAACTGTGTTGATGTCTTGCACAATTGATGTCATCAGTGTGGGCATGTTGCCTAGAAACATCTCTTAGGAAGGAATAAAAAAGAACAGGGTTTGCAACTCTTAGGTTTGCATACATTTGCCATTAGACTGGGCATCAGCACCAAGGAAACAGTCAGAGGTAGGAAGAGGTCAGAAGAGAGTAGTGAAAGAGGAAGCCCAATAGGTGAACATTCCCAAAGAAACATGTTCACAGGGAATATTCAGTCATCACCACTTCAAAAGATTCTCCGCAAAACAGTTGTTAATGTTGACAGTTACCTAGTCTCTCCCCTTTCAAATGTCTGCCCCTCTTCCCAAATCGCCACCCATTTTCCAGCCTCCCTTTGCTTCCTTGGTTCTCCTCCAAGCCCTTCTGGCAATCAAAGGAAGGATTCTGACAATAATGCCGGGCTGTAAGTGAGTCTAGTGACTTCTCACAATGTAGGAACACCTCTGCTACATCCTTCAAAATGTTCAGATCAAATATGCAAATGAAATACTATAGCTAAAAAAAGTCTGAGTGTCATTATAATATTTATTTTTCAGGTACCTGAATTAATGAGTGACTGTATTGCTATGTGTAATTGGAGATGTAAGAATTCAGCTGTGTAGAAGTACTCCTAAAAGTAAAAGAAAACAATCTTGCCCGGTTATCTCCTTGTTTAAGGCTTGGTTCAGTCTTATAATTAGCTGTGAGAGTTTCATGTCCGTGTTTCATGAAACTTTCTTAATTGTTGACCTCTTTGTAGTTACTTGAAAGTATATACCGTTGAAGGAATGGCAGGCTGCGTTCCCGCCCGGATCCCGACTAGCTTACCCCCCCGAAATAATTACACACAAATTGTATTTTTTAAACACTGCTTGGCCCATTAGCTTCAGCCTCTTATTGGCTAACTCTTATATCTTGATTAACCCATTTCTAATAATCTGTGTAGCACCACGAGGTGGTGGTTTACCGGGAAGGATCATAACCTGCGTCCATCTTGGAGAGGAGCGCTGTAGCATCTGCCTCACTGCCTTCTTCCTCCCAGCATTCTGTTCTGTCTACTCCACCCACCTATGTTCTGACCTATCAGGCCAAGCAGTTTCTTTATTAATTAGCCAATGAAAGCAACAGAAATACAGAAGCCTCTCCTACATCAATATACCAAAGTCTTTCTAAATTCTAAAATCCCATGCACCCTAAATGCATCTAATTTTTCAGTGTGGGGATTCGTCATCAGAAATATTGAATATTTTCACTTAATCTGTACTGCTAATCTCTATAACCTACTGTGAAGATATATTTGATCCTTGGTATATAGTGTGACTGTAAGATCTACTGAAATGTTGCAGTTACTTAGATTTAAAGGGGTGATTTGTCCCATAGACACTGTATGTGAGAAGGACAGTGAACATCACTGCTGTCTCTTAACCATAAAGCCTTTGCTCCTTGGATTCCCAATACCATGAGATTCTAATTTTAAGTGAAGAAAGTGGATTTTTCTCCACTCTTTAATAAGATATATCAACAACTTTACTTTTGACCAGAGTTTCCAGAGAGTTTCTCAATATCTCGTCCATCTTCTGCCCATTAGTTATGTAAGTATTAACACCCAGTAAGCATGCCCATCATCCAAGTCACCAGGAAGGTTACAGGAAGTGTTATACATTCATGCCCTTTGCTCTCCTTACCCTAGTCACCTTGCCTGGCATTAAACTCAAACTTTCGCTTCCCTAGCTATAAAACACAAGATCTGTGTACTGTAGGGAACTCAGCAGGGATCTTTGTGTTATGTTTCTGTATGAATAGCAATGTCCTTGTCACAGTCGGTTGTGCAATTGACCTTGTTCTGTTTTCATAAGTATAAATGCTCCTATAGACTAGATACAGATGGATCATTCCACTGAGACACCAAAGGTCAAAAGCTGTTTGGTGGGCCCAAAAAAACAGCCCCATAAAACCGGGTGTGGACAATCAACTGCTTGATCATAACTTGCTAAGGGATTGTAAAGTAAATTTTCTCCAGATTATTGCCACTTGCTAATTCTAGGCTGATATCAATCAGTCTGAACAAAAGTGAGCAAAAGGGAAAATTTTGAAAGATGGCATTTCTGGGTTTTATTGCCGCTTGTTTGGTCTCCTTCAAGAAGGAAGTGTTTTTCCATCTTACCATAAGACAATAAAGAGGATTTTTTTTAAAAAAAATTGTTTATTCTTAATTTATTATTGTTTAGATTTCTTTATATTATACATATGAATGTGTATCATGTGAGAGCCGTGGGTCTCACCAGTGGATATTAGAGTGTATTAGAACCCCCCACCAGAACTGGAGGACCAGATGGTTTTGAGTCACTATGTTGGTGCTGAGAATTGAACCCAGGTCCTCAACAAGAGCAGTGGTGTTTTTATCCACCAAGTCACCACCCCAACTCCAATAAAGGGATTCTCAATAAGACTATTTAAGTGATTTACATAGCTTCTGTGACTTTGAAAAACCTGATTTTTATGAATCAAGGGTGGAAAGGTGTCTATCATAAACCATAACTACTTTGTCCCATGGGCATCACTGGGAACAAAATGATTTGGCTTCATGGAAGTAATATTGGCGGGTATGTCTCAACAATTTGGCTACCTGGAAGATCCATGTGACACCAACAGTGGGGAGGAATGCCTGGGCCCATTACAGGAGGAATGTTTTAAATAACTTCCTAAGAGAAAATTCTGACCATAACATTGGAATTGCAGTCAGGGAAGTTTATGGACCTCCACAAGCACCGGGTGAAGCAGATGGACAGCAAGTGCACATCTGAAATGAAAGGAATCCAGTACTACTGGAAGCTCTTCAAGTCCATGACCAGCTGGCTGACTAGCCAGGAAGCTACAACTGTGATATAGAGGAACCAACACAGAAACAAACTAAAGTTGACTGTAGCCCAACTTTCTTGTTATCTTAGGTATTCAGGATTCTGTCATTCTAACTAAAAAGACAGGTGAAGTTAAAGTTGAAGATCACTTAGAAATATAAAAATACATTCGAAAGGACCTCACTTTAAACATTACTTATATTACTAAGGTTCTGGAGAAATTTATGGGGCCTGCCTAAGATTTCAATGAAGGGCAGAGAGGAACAACTTACACAGTATTAATTGTCAAGGAGAATGGAATGGCATCTTCTAGATGCCCATGTCTGCATATCTGGAGTCTGTAAACAGATTGCATTAAATATATGAGAAGAATAAAACTTCTTATTCTTTACAACAGGGAGAATATTCTGGAGTAAGCAGCATTATCGTAAGAGTCTTAGCCGTGACAGAGAGGAAGAGAGAAGGAAGAGAGAAGAGTCCTTATCAGAGTGATGCTAGATGAGAAAACCTCATCTGTCCATTGTTGGCTCTGAAGTTGTTTGGGAGATATGAACCAGGGAATGAGGGGAGAGTAGTTTCTATAAATCACAGAGCACAAGAATGCAGTTTCCTATGAAGACTACAGAAAAGAAATGCAGCTTTGCCAACACAGTGAGACTCATTCATGACTCTTGAGTGCTGAGCGTAAGAATATACTGTAGCAATTTTTGCTTTAAGAAAAGTGTGTGTGTGTGTGTGTGTGTAGGAGCACAACTGTCATGGCGTACACATGGAAGTCAATGGACAATTTCCTTTACCCAATTCTCTCCTTCTTCCTTCCTATAGGTACTGCAGATGGAACTCGTGTTGTCAGACTTGTGTGGCACTTGCCCTTACCCAACAAGCTATTCGTACGGGCTCTGAATCTGTGCTTTGAGTCACAAAGCTGCTACTAAATGGCCATACAAATCTCATTCAGGCAATGCAGAGATCTGATAAAATTGGGCTTACAGTTCTCGGTTTGTCTGAGCTGCATGAATTAAGGGATCCTGTGGTCTGTCCCAATTATATGAGGAGACTTCTCCAAGTGGGGAACCTCATGTATTTTACCTTTCCTTGAGCTTGACTTTACTTACAGAGTAAGCCTCTCCATAATTGTATCAACTGGATTGGAGTGTTTACTTTATAACTCAAATTTCTACTAAGGAAAGTGGCCTCTTCCAAGAGTCAGTCTCATTCTATTGAAGCTTTCAAAACAGTTTTCTAAGCCAAAGACTTGACCGAGGAGAAATGAAAATGCCCACTATTAAATTGTTTGGGTAATGGCGTCACCCCTCTTTATGAGGTTGGCTGACTTGTGCTTATTTATAAAGGAGAATAATGAATCATTGGGTCCCAGGAAATCAAGGCAAGAAAATCTCTGGATCTACCTTTAGTAGAGGGCATTATGTTAATTTACAGGTTATCCATCTATTCTTTTTTTTTCTTGAGAAAGGAACATAATAGCAATTGCTGACAACAGAAAACCTGAAATAGTTGCTAATTTGATAACCCAAGTCTCCTCATCATGACCTGATAGAGTTGTTCCCAACATCATAAATGAGTGTCATTTCTCATTTCCTGTTCTTGAAAAAAAATATTATTTGAGGCAACATTGCATACTCTCTATCTCTATCCATGTCCAGATGCAGAAGCTGAGGGAGAATCTCCTTGATCTTGCCGTGTGTGCACACATAACTAACCATCCTACAAGCATAAGCTCTTTCAAAATGGTCAACATGGCTGCACTGTCTTCATGCACATCTTATCAAATTAAGGTACAGGATTTATGCTATCCCCCATTAATTTACAATTTCCATAGCCCATTGCAGTAGGTGTTGGATCAATCCGATAAGTCACTTTTGGCACTAGTTCTGGTATTCATTTGAACATATCAGAGGATCAAAATATTTAATTATGTAATGTATTTCCTGTAAGACTTGACATGGTCTATGTAAATGTTCTCTTTGTCAATTCTTTAAACTGGGAAGAGGGTCTTCAGTACCTGTCTTGAATCTTTGTGTTGCTGTGTCGCAGTATAAAATCCTCACTCAGATTTCATAGCAAAACATGAAAACAGTGTAGAATAATTCTTCACTTCTGTAATATAACTCTGGTGGATGAGAGTCATTGGAAGGACTCACTTGTTCTTCTTGTAGTCTTCCTCATTTACTTACCATCAGGAAAAGAGAAGGAGAATATAATCGTCACTTTTCATTTTCTTGAAGCTGAGCAATGCCGTGTCTCTTTATCTCTAGCCCATTAGCAAGAAGTAGTCACAGCATAACACCTCCACTTCAGACCAGAAAGAAAACAACAGTTCCTAAATTTGTGTCTACTTTCCAGTACCAGCTGTGTTAAAAGAGAAGCAAGGGTTTTTGATGATCGATTGCAGCCTCCCCCATGGAATGCAACTTACATTTGATATAAGTGTGTATGTATACATGCACATAAACACCTATCACATAAAGCCTTTCATATATTCTGTCAGCCTCATATCACTATGCTAAAGTGCAATGTGTTTTATTTTATCAGCAACATATAAAACCTTGAAACTTGTCCAAATCTCTCATTATCTGATAAACCATTTTCCTCAATTCAGGATACAAAATATGATGACATCTGTTGTAAATTCAATTATTGGCTTTGATTCTTTATACTTTTCTTCTATTGGAGGAACCATTCTTGGCCTTTTACTTTGACCACAACAATGTAACTTCTTTGGCTAATAGATGTTCGAAAACACACACGCAAGAGCTTAAAACGTATTTGTACATTTTTTACCCCCTCAGGAACCTCTAATATCAGGATTCTAAGAACATGGCACAACTCTATGGTCGTAAAAAGACCAAAGATGTAAAGGATCGAGTTGGTAAAAACTACCAACCCCTCCTCAGTGAGAAGTAAAGTGTGCTTGCAGTATTCGGGGATTCGTGGCTGGATGGGTCAAATTTACATATCTTATAATCAGTTCAAAAGTGTACTGAAGAATGTTTATGGAAACTCTGTGCATCACACAGCACCATAGTGTTTTCAGTTAACCGATAAAACATTTAAGTTTTAAGCTTTGCTACTCAAGATCCGTGATAGCCATAGTATCATACAAATTCCTGCTTTTGCAAAAGCACACTTTACTTCTCACTGAGGAGTGGTGGGTTCATATGTTGCTTATAGGACCCAGATTATTGCCCTCCCACTTGTTCACCAGGCACGTATTCATGAAGCTATCTTCCCAGCAGCTGCAAAATTATTTTTGAGTTCATTAATTAAATAGAAGGCAAGTTTTACAGGGTCGCAGGGCTTTAGGTGTCGTTTGCATCACAGACCATCAGTTCATGTCAGGCTTCTGGCAAGGATCTTGCAAATAGATACCAGTAATGTAGTAAATTGGCTTCAGGTAGGTTATGCCTTCACAGTTTCAAACTCATGCCACATTCAGTTGCTTTATAAAAGATTTTGCTCAGCAGTTTCTACTTTCCTTTATCGGCCTGTAGCTAAAGACATTTTTACTTAAGAACCTTTATCACAGATTGGCATTTTAATTTCATACATTTGAAAGTGAAGTCCAACATGAAGTTTTGGTTCATTTGGTGACTGGTAGTGTACAAGGCAGAAACTATATATTATTCAAAACCAAACACATTGAAAAGACAAACAAAGCAAAACATGAGCTGAATCCGGAAGCAATTATTTTCATTTCACAGTGAAAAATCTGTGCACGCAGGTGTCAGGAAAGCTCAAGAACACAAATGATGGGGAAACTATTGCCAGAAAGTGTAAAAATGGGTTAGTGGGGAAGATGAACCACACTCTGCTTCTTCCTCCAGGATTGAACAGCCGCTGGGAGATGCTAATGTTTCCTTTTTGGAGCTAGCACGGAATCAACTAAAAGTGCCAAAACTAAAGATGAAAGGAAAAACATGTAGACATTAAAACTGATTCTCTTTGCCCAAATAAAACAGATGGCTGGACGAAGGTCAAAGAAACTGACCTGAAGACTGAATGGGTGGTCCCAGGAGAGCCTGTGAGTCGTCATGTTGACTAGTCCAAGCTTTTGAAGGAAACTAACTATTAAAACAAAGTAATTCAGTTTGCTGCTCTCAGTGTCTTGCTATCTGACAGTATTAGTGGAAAGAACCTAGAGAAAGCTTTGCAGTTGAGTGAATGGTTAGGTGAAAGGCAAGAAAATTAAGCATGGTTAAGGGAGAGAGTATGACATTCGGACTATTTTGCACTGAGTGATTCCTACTTGATTAAAAAAAGAGAAGAAAATTTTATGACTATACACAAGCAGGAAACAGAGGACCCAAGAGCCAGACTGCAACCCATTCTTATACTGGGCACTGAGCATCTCAATGGAGGGTGAGAAGGATAGCTAAGAGGTGCAGCCATTGAAACGAGAAGTCAGAGTTGTGAGGCATAGCTATAAAGACCATCAGAGAGCAGAACTACTGAAGGCTGAATATAGGAGGAAGAGTTATAGCTTCCAATCAGAAGGAGCATGAGAAAATTAAGATCTAGCTTTCAGACTAATATGCAGGATAAGGGTGCTTGGATGTTTGACATGTTCAAGCTAAGAAAAAATAGAACATTTTAATTATCATTGAAAACAAATAGATAAAAAAGCAAAGTTCTAAGTTCACGTAATAACAGGGCAAATCAGAAGGACAAGGGCAGACACTGTAGATATGAAGCTTTATTAAAAAGTTGTCACCTCTGAGGAAAGAAAATTGGTCTATAGATATATTTCATTGTTATCTAAGATTAAAAAAAAACATTCTTACTTCTAAGTAGATTTTGAAAGTTCTCCATACAAAATGAGGATGACTATGTTAATTTGTTCCATTCAAAACTGAGCAATGAATTCATATTTTGAAATAACATGAACATATAATAAATGCTTTACTAGTTAAAATAATAAAATATTTTTAAAATTGTTCTGTGCATTGAAGAAATGTTTCTTACTTTTTCAAAACAACTTCTTCAGACATTTTTAAATTATATATTTAAACCCAAATAAATCTGAATTCTTTCCCAGTATTTCAGAACCAGTTGTTCACATAAAAATTCTGGACGACAATTTTTTTTTAAATTTGAAAATCAAAGCATCATGTTCAACAACTTGGAGAAATCAGTATAAGAAATTGCATCCCTATTTCCTTCTCTTGTATTCATGATAGATGAACAAATGAGAAAAATAGGCTGATAGAATTTTAAAATATCTGTTTTACGGATGACAAATCTGAAGAGAAAGAGCTGACCCAAGTAAGCAGAAACTAAAGCCCATAAATATTACTATCTACAACTACAATCAAAGAACATGAGTAGAAAAACACAGGCCTCCTCAGTGGACTCCTGACTCTGTAATACTTATATAGTAGAGCAAACAGAAAACTATCAGAAAAGAAAGAATAAAACATCTGGCCCGTGAAGTCTAGGTTCTCCTTCGAACAAGAGCAAAGCAGCCACCATTTAAGTCTCAGAAAACCTGAAAGAGAGCCTGGTGGGAAACCAGGTGTTCCCTCTATATAAAAAAACAGTGAAGATAGTTCTTCTCTATCACGCGTCTTTAATCCCCACATCATGTGACAACTATAGGTCCTCGATGTGGGAAGTCCTTCTGTATATGTGTTGCTTTTATTGGTTAATGAATAAAGAAGCTTCTCTTGTCTGTGGTAGGGCAGAGTAGAGTTAGGCAGGAAAGCTGAATTGAATGCTGGGAGAAAGTAGGCAGAGTCAGTGAGATGCCATGTAGCAGCCAGAGGAGTAAGACACTAGCCGCCAGCTGGAACCTTGCTGGTAGAACTCAAGCCTTCTGGTAAAATATAGAAAAAAGATAGAAATGGGTTAAGCTAAGATGTAAGAGCTAGCTAGAAATATGTGTAAGCTAATAGGCCAAGCGGTGATTTAATTAAATCAGTTCCTATGTGGTTATTTTGAGTCTGGACAGCCGGGAACTAATAAACAGCCTCAAACAACAGGTCCTGACTCTCAAAACTGAGAGCTAGTTCTCTCCTGGATCTCTAGTCCTTTTGGCTACATCTTAACCAGCATCATCCCTCATTTACATGATCTGTCTTGCTTTTCTGGCATCCATTTGCAACCTTCTGTATTGTTAGGTGTGGTCACCAGTGTGATCTTTATCCCATCACATAACACGTGGGTGAAGTAGAATGAAAGACAGCTCCTTTCTCTGGTTACGAATAGCACTAAGAAGCAGGTACTAACGCCTTCAGTTTGACAGTCGTTTATAAAGACAATAGATGCGGGCTGAGCAGCAGAGAAATGTATGGTAACAACTATTCCTAATATTAAAATTCTATGTAAAAATAATTAACTTGATTGTGAGATGGGGATTCACATATACTGTAGACTTTTCCAACTAATCACCAGAAGGCAGATGATAAGGATGAAAAAACAAAGCAGGAGAGACACCTGGTTTTGCTCAGCATTTTCATCTCGCCTCCTAGGCAAGGGAAGATGACTGAGAGATGCTCCAGACTGCCAGTCCCTTCTTTGTGTTTCCATAGCTCCTTTCCTTCTTGCATCCTGATGGCCTCTACGATTATATTATCCTTGTAATCCTGATGGTCTGTGTACAAAGCAATCAATCAATTTTTATTAAATATATGAGCAGTAGTTAGGCAAGATGCCTGAAGAAAGAATCTGTTTATGAAAAGTACAAAAAGTACATTTTATCAGCAGATAAATGAGCTTTAATTTTTTTTTTTTGTAAATCTTCCATGAACACAAAGCAAATTGACTAAGCCTTTGTCTGAGACACTAATGTTGTTCACACCGTATCAATATTGATCTATATCATGTAAGTATTTACTATGTTTTATAGGTTGCTATATAGAATCAACTAGATGATGACACACATACAGACGTATGTCTCTGAAATAATCTATGTTCAAAAGGAGACAGATAGAAAATTTCATGTATGACATTAATGCCCTTACAAAAGTGACCCCAAAGTGTTTCCTTGTCTTCTGTGCATTGTGAAGACCCAACAAGAGCAAGGGCATCCATCAGAGCATTAATCTTTGAACTCCTAACCTCTAGAACTGTGGTAAATCAGTTTCTCTTCCTCATACGCAGCCCAATGTATGGTAGTAAGAAAAACTGAATAAAGGACTATGTCAAAGAAAGCAATAATAGATTAAGTTGCACTGGATGTCTCAGCAAAATCAATTTTTAGAGTGAAGTGGTTAGAAACTGTTCAGGGTTACTATTGCTGTGACAAAACACCGTGACCCAAAGCAACTTGGTGAGGCAAAGTTTCATTTGGCTTCCATACACTGAATCATAGTCTGTTGATGGAAACCAAGGTAGAACCTCAAGGTAAGAAACTGGAGGCATGATCTGATGCAGAGGTCATGCAGGAGTGTTGTTCACTGTCTTGCTCTTTATAGATTGCTCAGTCTGCTGTCTTAGAGAATTGAGAACCACCATGACAGCAACCCCCATACTCATTGGGCTGGGCTGTCCCACATCTATCACTAATTAAGAAAATGTACTCCAAACTTGACTTCTTTATGGAGGTATTTTGTCAATCAGATGGCTCTAATTGTGTAAAGATGGTATAAAATCAGCCATGATAGAAAGGGATGGCAAAGCTGTTACGGAAGGTGGAATGGTTTGAATCATGGGGGCAGAAGTGGTCATAGTTAGAATTGCCTGGAGTTTACAAAATGTTTTGACTGAAGAATATTCATATCCTCTGATGGTTACATATATGGGTTCTAAGAAATTATGTGTACAAGTTTTGTCTAGCCATATGGTCAAACAGGGTGAAAAGACGTGACTGAAATATATTTGGAGAGAGAATACACAGTTATAACAAAATGCATGAAACTATTTTGCCTGGCCATATGGTTGAACAGTATGCCCAATGACTCAATAGTGAAAGGGTGTGGTTGAAGTATATTTGGAGAGAAGATACACACTATGATTATTTAATTTTTTTTCTGTTGCATGTAGTATCTTCGAGACTCTTCTTTGGTCCTAGTACTTTGTTTTTCTTCATGTTTACAAATAACACTAAGAATGTTTAACATTAAGGAGGTGCCCATTTATTCCCTCAATGTTTAATGAACAAATGCATTACTATGGAACATAAACTATGTCTTAATTTTTTACAGCATTCAGTAATGAGGTCACATTGAAGGCATGGAGCTTGCTTTGTCCTTGTGGAATCTCCAGCATCCAGAGTAAAGAAGTCACAGAAAGTTGCAGAATAAACAGATTCCTATTCGTTTTTTCCTGATATTTCTGGTCTCCGAATCTGGTTTCAGTTAGTTCGAAGGAAGTCAACGAGCAAATTAGTGTATGTTTCTGGCATAGTTTTTCTGTCTTTTAATCGACGAAAAGTTACTCTGGGAAACAATTTATACTTCTTACTACCAAATGATAGTTGTTAACACTGTCAAATTCAAAAATCATATAAATCAGATCTTCCCATGAACTCTTGGTCATTATAAGACCCCCCCCCCCCCATTTTATTGGTATTTTATTTACAAAGTTGTGAGAAAGTCAGGGAATCCATCCAGGCCTTCAATCATAATCTTCTAGTTCCAAAGAAGAGATTACTGACTGTTTAAATCTTGTTAAGAGGATAAACAAATTATGCTTTGAGCTGGTTCTAATTTTCTGTAAATTGAAAGTCACCTTTTAGTATCCATCTTTTTCCAGGCTGTTGTCAATGCTGGCAAACCATGTATATTGGCTGGGCATTAGCTGTCTATCGGCCTTCCAATCCTTTTCCACACTGGAGATGTGGTTTACAAAGTCGCAGCTGTCCCCAAATCTTCTTGTTAGAGGGAAGATTTTGTTAAACTGCTTATCTTAAAATACTCCAACCTGAAAATAAGTTTTGGAAAGGGTTCTTTACACCCCCATCAGACTGAAACACGCTCCTGCTGCCAAAGCTTTTAAACATCGTCCTTCCCCAGCTCCTTTTACTGTATGATACCTTTATTTATATTATAGTATATACATGGGAATGTAGGTACCTGGGGTGTTCAGAAGACTCCCCTGGAACTGGCGTCTGCTCCAATGGGATCAACTCTATTGTGATGTCCAGGCAAGGATGATCAGAGACTACTTTTCTGAGTGTTGCAGCCGGTAAGAGGAAGGATCAGCTACCCGATCTGTAGCAGGCAGTAAGGGGAATGGGGTAAGGGAGGCATCTCTCCCACACCCACATATCCACATGACCGACAAGTAGTGGGGACACCTCTCCCATGCTCACAACTTCAGGGCTGGCTCACCCCACACCTCTGCCAGCAGGATTAGCTCTGCTATGGTGCCCAGTTGGTGCAGGGCCCATTCTCTAGAGTGTAGCATATGATAGGGGCAAGGTTCAGGAGTATCAGCATCTTTTCCTAGTTTCCACCACCACACTGTAGACCAGGGAAGCAGTACCAGCTGTGCTTCTCTCATCCTCACCCCTGTCTACAGGGTTAACTCTACTGTGTTGTCTGCACAAGGGCTGCAGTACCTGTTTCCCTGAGTGCTGAGAACTTTCATGTTTAATGACAGACTTATTGAGACATATTGCATGTATCATGAGTTCTCATGCATGCTAGGGCATGTAATTTAGTGCTTTCAGTGTGCTCATTGAGTCATGCCATGCTCATCACAATGTAATTTCAGAAAGTTTTCACAATTTCGTCAGTAAATCCTGTGATAACTCCTGATCACTTCCTGTTTTCTGTTCTACTCATTGTAGCCAATCACTTACGTGCTTTCTATTTCTGTAGACTATTTAATTCTGAACACTTGATACACAGCATATGGTCTATCATGACTAAGTTCTTATACCTGCCATCTTATTTTCAGAGTTCATAATTATGGCAACATTTGTAAATACTTCATTAGTCTTTATTTACAATGATGTAACTTATTCTCTTGGATCATCTGAGACAGAGGCTTTCTCTGGAACCCAGGTGGGCCTCAAGCACACCGTATTCTCAAGAACCACAGAAATCCTTTTGCCTTTTGGCTTCCCAGGAGTTGGACATCCAGTCAAGAGTTAACATGGCCAGCCATATTATATTCTTTTGTATGGCTATATGGCATTTTGTTTATATATTCATCATTTAATAAACATGGTCTTTGTATTCCAATTTCTGCCTTATATTAATACTGTTTCCATGAACATGAACAGAACAGAATTCTGTGTGCATAAAGTTTCACATATGTTTTAAAGTATCCTGTGTATATACACCAGAGGAGAATTATTTAGTAAAATGCTAAGCCTAGCCAACATTTTGAAAAAGTAGAAAACTATTTCCCAACATGCTTGAATAACTAAAATCCACCCAAGAATATGTGAAAATTCTGTTTTCCCCACACATTCCCCAGAAGGGCTGGCTTTGGTCTCTGATTGCAGCTCTTCTACCTCTGAATAGACATCTCATGGTTTTGATTTGAATTTTCCTAATGATTTTTGATGTTGTGTATCTCTCTGTGGTCTCGCTGGCTATTTGTGTGTCTACTCTAGAAAACTTCTATTCAAATATAATGAGTGTTTTAAATTGAGTTGTTTGTCTTTTGAGCAGGAAAACCCTGAATTCTAAGAATGCTTCAAACAGTCTAGATTGAATTCCCATTTGCTTAAGCCTACTATATGAAAATTAATAGATCTCTCTGGGTTTTATGCTTGAATCCCACAACCCAAGTCTTAATTAGACAACAGCAATCATTCCTCTGACAAAGTGATTGCCCAGAGAATTTCTGTATCTATCAGTGCCTTCAATAGTAGACACATTTCATAGAAGAAATCTATTGAACTTCTTCCACCATAGCTAGATTTACACACTCACATTCACGGGAGAACTCTGAATGCTCTACATACTCAGACAAGGTCATACACCTTTCAGATAATATCGATCAATAACCATTGTAATAGGTGATTATGCATTTCCTTCTAAATATCTAACAAGGAGTAGTCAAAGTTTCTGTAAAGGGCAGATCAATACAGAATTAGTCTTTGTCCACTATGCAGTTTATGTTTCAATTATTCAGTTTTGTTGTAGTGAAGAAGCAGACATAAGCAATACTTATATATATATATATATATATATATATGTGTGTGTGTGTGTGTGTGTACATGGTTGGTTGTGTTACAATAAAATTTTATTTACAAAAGCAGAGAGCCAGGTGGTTTGCTTATCTCTTATAAGTCAAGAATGGTACTATAATCACCATTGTGCTTATTGAACATAGCAATATAATAATAACAATGTCATTAATAATAGTAAATGGCATTAAAGACTCAAGAAGTGTGATTTTATTTCAGTGATTTGAGTTATTCCTGCCAAGATACAGATTGGTTCAGTGTATTTCGTGGAAGACAATTATGTTTTGCTTATAAGTTTGTTTTGCAGTTGTAATAGAGGCCATTACTAATGAGGGATGCTTTTAATTTGAGGGGAATTTTTTTTTAGATTTTATTTGTTGTATTATGTTATGCATATGAGCATTTTGTCTGCATGTATGTATGTGCACCATGTGCCTGCTGTGCCTATAGAAATGAGAAGTTTCTGTCAGATTGCCTGGAGCTGAATTTGAAGAATGTTCTGAGACAGGATATGGGTAACGGGACTTGAGCCTAGGTCTTTCTTCAAGAACAGCACATGCTTTTAACTCTCCAGCCTGGTTTTTAAAATTTTAAAATTTTTAGGTGCTTAATTTTTTAAATTCTCTATGAGGTATTATGATTTCTGTTATTGCCTGCCTCTCTCATCTCCCACATTCACCTCTTTCTTACTAATCTCTTTTCCGTATTCATATATTTTTATATTGCTTGTTTCTTCTTGGGTTTGACCAGTACCACCTTGGGATTGGAAGATTGGGACTGGAACTCTCCACTGGAGCTTGGTGAGTTCACCAGTGATTATATAACTGAAGACAATGACTACCCCTCTTCCATTGTCCATCAGCAGCCAACGGTTCATCAGTAAGATGTAGATTCTATGAGTCTCTTCCCATTCATGACTGACCTTTGAGAGGGCCTGTCTTGTCCAGATCCAACACAAGTGATTTTGAGGGCCTTGAATCCATTTTTATATAGGTTACACCTAAATCATAAGATTTTGCTGCCGTTCTATTTCTCTGTCTCTCTCTCCTCTCTCTCTCTCTCTCTCTCTCTCTCTCTCTCTTTCTCTGTCTCTCTGACTTTTGCTCTCTCTTTCTCTCTCTCTTGGTTCTTATATCTTGTCCAGAATATTCCATCTGGTTTAGATAGGGTGATATAAATGATTTATTTAATACTGAGCCTGTATTCATTTCTTATTCTTGGGCATTCATGAGTCCCTGTACCCATGGCTATTCCATATGAAAACATGTTTTTTTTGTTTTTGTTTTTTTTTGTTTTTGTTTGTTTTTTTTATAAGGGTTGGGAATAACCCTTAGCTAGGAATATAAACCAAGTCAGTCAGAGGCAATTTGATGAATATTCAAATGCAAGAGCTGGTTGGGGACATTCCATATTCAAACTGCAGTTGCTACACTAGTTTACATGCCTGACACAATGAGAGGCATCACCTTCCCCACAACAACATCAGCACTTTTTGTCATGTTTATCATTGATGATTGACAGGTTGACTGGGATGAGATGGAACCTTGAGGTAGTTTTAATCTGCATTTCCATAGTGGCTAAGGATATTGAAGACCTTTTAAGTGTTTACAAGCCATTTGTATTTCTTCTTTAGAAAATCTTCTGCTGAGCTGCATGGCACATTTTTAAAGTTGATTTGTTGTCTTGACATTTAGATTTTTATTGCTTTGTATAGTCTAGTCATGGACCTTCTGTCTAAAGTACAAGGGTCAAGTACTTTTTCCTGTCAAGAACATTTTGTGGGCCATGTTTCTACCCGACTTATAGTTGCTTTTGCTGTACAGAGACATTTTAGTTTTATAGCATCCTGTTTATTGGTTGTTGATTTTATTTCTATTGTTATTTCCTATACCGGTGTCTAATTCAAAATGCCCTTACCTGTGAGTCAATGCTGAAAAGTGTCCCATCTATTCCCTCTATCAGTTTCACAGTGTTGGGCTTTCTGATGATGTCTTAGGTTCAGTTTAGTTGAGTTCTGTGAGGGTGGATGATGAGGATCTGTTTCCACTTTTTCTATGTGTGAATATCAAGTTTCCTGAGTGTCCTTTTTTGAAGATGCTGTCAATTCTTCAGTGTGTATTCCAGAGATCTTTGTAAAAAGAATCAGACGACTGTAGTCTTAGCCATAATAGAATAGGTCCTCTGTTCTAGTCCATTGATCTTATGTCCATAGATGTCTTATCAGGCTCATCTGTACATTCTCTCTTCTATTCTATTGGTCGATAGGTCTGTGCTTTTGTGCTTTGTTTCCCAGTAATATGCTTTTTATATTATTATGGCTTTCTAATGTAATTTGAAATCAGGAATGGTGATTACTTCAACGATCAGGATCTCCTTGGCTCTCCTTGGCCATTTGTACTCCTGTGATGTAAAAATTAAGATTTTTATATTTTTGGTTGTGAGCCTAGCCTCTCACAACTGAGCCATCTGGTGCCCAGTTATAAAGAAGTAGAAGTAATATTATGAGCAAAGGCGTCAAGACCATGATGGAGAAACCCATAGAGACAGCTGACCTGAACTTGTGGGGGTTCACTGATTCCAGACTGACAGCTGGGTAACCTGCACAGGACTAGGTCCTCTAAATGTGGGTGACAGTTGTATGGCTTGGGCAGTTTGTGGGACCACTAGCAGTGGAACCAGTATTTATCCCTAGTGCATGAACTGACTTTTTGAAGTCCATTTTCTCTATGGAAGGATACCTTGCTTAGCCTAGACATAGCAGGGAGGGTCTTAATCTTGCCTCAAGTGATGTGACAGACTTCAATGACTCCCCATGGGAGGTCCCATCCTCTCTGAGGAGTGGATGGGGGGTGCAGGGAAGGTGTTGGGAGCAGGCAGAGGGAAGGAGAGAGAACTGGAATAGTTATGTAAAATTTAAAAAAAAATCTAAAAAATAAAAAAATAAGATTTTTCTTATGTCTGTGAATAATGACATTGGAATTTTGATTGGGATTGCTTTTGATTAGAATGGCCATTTTCCAGCTTATACAATATCAATACTTTTCCAGTCTATGCCCATGAGCGAGCCCACTATTTTCTAGTGCCTGCCTCAGTTTTTTTCTTCTGCGGCTGAGAGGTTTTATGGTAGAGGTGTTTTACTTCTTTAATTAGGTCCATTGCTGAGTGTTTTGTTTTATCAGTATTGTGAATGGAATTATTCAGAATTTCCTGTCTGTCATTGATACATAGGAGTGGTCCTGATATTTATGTGATAATTTTGTTAACTGTCACTTTTCTTAGACTGCTTATCAACTCTAAGAGGTGCTTAGTGATATATTTCTGGTATCTTGTGCACACAATCATATATATGGTCTACAAAATAATAACACTTTCATTTTGTTTGCTGTCTATATTCTTCTTTGATTTGCTTCTTGTTTTCTTATTGCACTAGAGCAAACTTGAAATGCTCTATTTAGTTGGAGTTCAGAGAGCGGATCCCATTATTTTGTTCCCGATGATAGTGGTAATGATTTGAGTTTTTCTCCATTTAATGCAATTTTTGCTGTAACTTTGTCACACTACCTTTATTACGCTTACTTATTTTCCCTCATTCTTACCCCCCTATGTTTTTGTTTGTTTGTTTATGGTAAAGGAATACTGAATTCAGTATCAAAGATTGCTTGCACAAACTTCTAATAACTGGCTTGGTACATGTTGCATATTTTATAATATTTGATTACATTTCTTCACTTTTCAAATAGCACTGAAAGTCAAATTCATATGCCTAGTGTTTTTACAAATATATCTAAAAAGACAAGAGTCCATGAATGAGACTAGATAGTTTAGAATGAAACCAGGTAGTTTCGAGCTCAATTGAAGAGCTGTGGAGAGAAAACTTTTACACGGTGTTTTAAGAAAGAAAACCAAATTTATATTTGATTGATTAACATGGGATAGTAGCATAGAGTCCCTTCATATAGGCACAATGATAATCTATAATTCGTGATCTGGAGTTCAGGTCAGTTAACTTCTCATTGGTGAAGTTCAGGTTTCTTCCCAGGCTGTGGTCACTCATGCTCTGGCCCTTGGGTTTCCCAGGAGGCAAATTTACCTCCAGCTGTAGGTGGATATGAATTGATAGATGTTGAGAGAAAATTTACAGGCCAGGTTTGGCATTGTTTGTAAATTCTAGAGCTGGAAATGCTACCAGATAGTCTGAAACTCTCTCAGGATTTGAGATTAGAAAAAGTCTCCAGAAAAGCTATAAACTGCTTATTGTGTGACTCTTGCAAGTTCCCCATTCCACAGATAAAAGTCACAAAAGCACAGTTTCTGCCAGATGTAGAAGATACACAGATGTCCAGACTCTGCTGAGATATCTGCACCATAGACTCATCTACTTCTAGAATTTACAAACCTGTTATCAGTCATTCTATCCTGAGATTGCGAAACTGACTACATATGAACAAGGACTGGGTGCCCAGATGTGTTTTGTAGGTCATGTGTAGTCTTTTAAGAACTGTTTGGTCTTGTAGAGGGATGCAGATGACAAATGTTCTCTTCAAAAATCAGAATGGTACACATTGTTGTCACTGGGCATCCAGGAGTGTGAGGAAGGTGGAGAGCAACTGTCTCCCTTATTCAGCCCCAATTCCCTGCTGCAATACTTGGAACCACTTAGTTCTTTCATAGGTTCTTAGTTTGTGAACTTCTACTACTAGAAACACCTTAGTTCTGAGACAAAAATAGTCAAATCTTTTCTGGGTGTAGTTTTGAGAAAGAAAAAAATGAGATGGATTGTATCAAGAAATAAAGAAACTTAATTGTCCAGGATCTGGATCCCTAGCCCATTGCCCTTCCTGCCATGTGATGCTGGCATCTCTGTCAGGAGTCAACACAAGTAAATGAGATAGCAGCCACAAGGACTCAGCTACTAGGGAGCTAAGATAAAAATGTCTTTAAAGGTTATGATACTTAGTGAATAAATTGTTTTATGCTGTACTTGATAGCTAATAAGCCGAGAAACAGGAGTTAGTTTGAAGATTTGAATATGTAGACTGGTAACCTGGTGTGAATTCACCTTATGGAAACAGTATTTTTCAACTCATTTTTTTTTCATTTAATTTCAGCGTATCACCCAAACACATTAGCTGAACAGCAGTGGGTAACGATTGTTTTCGCAGGAAATTGGCCCTTCCTCTTTCAGTTTACTTAAAAGGCTAGGGGGCAGGGAGAGGTGTTTTCCAGTGTATATACACACGAGGCAGTGTGTATATTTACACAGTACACAGATGTCTCCAAAGCAGCATGTGTCTGCTGCAGCATCTGGCTTCCTGTGGTATCCTGACCTCTGCTCTTGGACAGCTGAATTGGCTCAGAGTCGCAGGCAAGACTTACAAGACTCACAGAAGACCACATTTTCAAGCCCTACTCTTTTTCTCCGTCCAGCTTTTGCCCCAGAAGGAGTCAGGGAAGGTTACCACCTAAGGTCTTGTTTGGGTAGCCCTGTTTCCCTGAAGAATTTTTCATGGTTGAAATAAGTATACACTGAAGATACGGTTCGTGTGAAAAAGTCCTGTTTGGAAATCCTCCTTCCCATCCTGCCCACCAACTCACCCCTTCTAAGGCTCTGGCCAGGGATCTGGGTCAAAGTGAGAGGCTTAAGGCAAGACAGTTCCCCACTGGGGCCTGGGGTAAAACAACCCCGAGAACAACCTTCACCTCGGACAGTGTGAAACTGAAGGCAGTCATCCATTGAGCTGGAGCCACCTGGGGGCCTGCTGCTGGCCAGATGTGTGCCAAAGGAAGCACAAATCATCACAGTGGAGCATGGTCTCCTCTCTGCTCCGAATGGCATGCTCATGTGTCTGTATGCATGTTCATTTGTCCTAAGAGAGGAAGATGATACCTCTAGCGCCTTTTCATTTCCTGATCTTTTACATAGCAGTCACTGCAATTTACAAGCAAGCTGCTCGCCATTTCTCTTCTCAAGCAATCAACAACTCTCTAGCCCGGGAATACATTGTCTTCAGGGATCTAGATTTCGTCCCTAGTGCACAGTCTTTTTTGCCAACTGCCAACCTATAATTTATCATTCGTGGAGAGCAATCTGGTCAGCCAGAGGGTTGAAGGATTTACAATTCTGTTTCATTTTTCTCCTTTCTAGGAACGCAAACACAAAATGAGACCTTGCAGTTTTCTAAACTGACACCCATCTCTTTCTATCCTTTCTCTTCTCTCCTCCCTTCACAATCTCCTTTCTCCTCCTCTATCGCTTCACCCCTGCCTCTCTTTTTCTCTGTCCTGCTTGTCCTTTCTGTCCCTGTTTCCAGAATGAGAACACTTTTCTCTTTCCAGTCATTCGCTCCTAATGATTTTGATATTTTTCAGATCTGCAAGCAATTATTAAGGCAATTACTTAATGTTCAATTTATCTATTTTTTTTTTGTTTAATGCCTTAAGAAATAGTTTCCGTTG
Organism: Myodes glareolus; assembly: GCF_982192425.1. Lineage (NCBI taxonomy): Eukaryota > Metazoa > Chordata > Mammalia > Rodentia > Cricetidae > Myodes > Myodes glareolus. Next base: position 19,608,848 of record NC_142044.1, read on the forward strand.
ACTCCTGAGCTTCCACTGTGCACTAATGCCAAGACTCTTCCGTATGTTTATTCTGCTGAGAAAATGATTGGATTTGACACAGACTCTCCCAGAACCCCTCTCTAATCCTCTGGACTCACAGATCTGCCCACACCCACCCTTCCTTTTATCTCTGGCATTATGAAAACACTGACACCTGGTTCTGGCTCCCTTGCTCAGTCTCTCCCCTGTGAGTTCCTCCATCCCACCTGGAAACATTTCCAGATACCTCTAACACTGAACATTTCTTTCCTACCTTTGCCTTTCTTCCTTTCTCCCCCTGGCAGCATTCTTCAGTTTTGTTGAGAATGTCGTGTGCGCACACAGCATTTATGTCATTTCTGTCTCCTCTCCATTCTCCAACAACTCCCTCTCTCTCCCCCCTCCTCACACACACATACATACACTGTGTGTTCATGTGCACATGTGCAAGCCCAAGTATGTGTGCATGCCTGTAAATACAACCTGCTGAGTCCACTTAGTGATGCTTCTATGGACATGTGTTTAGGACTGATGACTTTGGAATGGCCACCCTATCAGGGCGTCATCTCAGGAGAAGACTGATTCCTCCTCCCTTAGGTCCCGTTCACCCAGATGAATCATTGTGATATTCTCACCATCTACTCACGTGGGCATGTCAACTAGTGCTGTCACTGTGCATGTTTTGTTCAGAAAACTATACTTTGAAGAGTTCCTAAGTTTAGCTTATTATGTGCAGAAGATATTGTCTCACAGAAGATATACTACGCCTCTGACGCTTGTAATCTTTCTGCCCTTTCTTCTTCAGTGCTCCCTGAGCATTAGGAACAGGTTGTACTGTAGATACATCAGCTGGGATTGGGCACCCTACAGTCAATTGTTCTCTGCATTTTAAGCAGCTGTGGATTTCTGTGATGGTCTCCATCTGCTGCAGAAGTAGTTTCTTTGATAGGTTCTTCAACACTTCCCATGGATGGAGAAAGTGTCCATGAGGTACCCATTTCCTGCAGAGTGTTTGGCAATTAGTAGCTGTTGGAGGAACGAACACTTTTCTTCCTTTTTTGAAGAATATATATTTTATTTTTATTATATATGTGTGTGTGTTCATGTAGGTGGGTGCATGTGACTACAGGTACCCTTGGAGGCCAGAAGCATCATGGGTGCTGGACTTACAGACGGTCGTGAAAGAGCCTACTACAGACGCTAGAGATTTAACTCAGGTCTTCTGTATGAGCAATATGTACCCTCAGCCAAGGAGCCATCTCTCCAGCTCTAGTGGTCACTTTCCTTCAGCAGTATAGCTCCTGGGAAGTGGCCTCTGTTCCATTAAACTGCCCCACACTTATTAGCATCCAAACAACCACAATTAAACTCAGTAGGGAAGAAAAGACATAAAAGTAAGTAGGGGACACTTGAGAAAAAGAGGTTCAGAGGGAGCAGGAAGGGAATGAGAGAATCATGAAGGGTGAGTATAGTCACAGTTCATTGCATGTATACATGAAATTGTACAAATTAAAAAAAGAGTCTCATAAAGTAGTACAGGAAGGTGTTGCTTTCTGAACCTCCCCATAAAAGAAGGTAATAAAGAAATGCCTAGTAAATTATTGGAAGGTACAGAGAAGAATGATGACCAATTTCTTTTCAAAGATTGCTTAGAAGCAGTAAAGGGTCCCATTATGATGCAAGTTATAATGTGACATTATATCTCTAGTACTGCATCCACAGAGACTGTGCCCTTGGCTAGCTTGGAGACAAACAGATAGTAGATTCCTAAATGGAAAAGTCCCAGGGAAAGTGAGGCAAGCTTTATAGACACATTCAAGATGCAAAATATACTTAAAAGTGGATCACCTGAGCTAAAGCTTCAAGATTCTGGGAAAGTTTGTTATCTTCATAATCTTGGGACAGATTCGGTAGACAATGCCCAGAAAGTATGAGCCAGCTACATAACAGAATGAATGAATTAGACGCTATTGAAATGCACTTTCTCACATCATAAACCACTAAAAACAAGTAAATATGCTATAGACATAGAGAAAATGCCTGTGAAACAGGTAGCCAAAAAATATATATATATCTGGTAAAAGGAAACCCTGAAGGTTAACAATCAAGAGAACCATTACACCAGGAATCATGTACTTTCTGTAGACTTGGCACATGGTATACAATACTCCTTAATTGAAATGCTGTCTTGACAAATTCACGGATATCTGTTGTTATAAACATAACCAGATTTACTCCATCATGATGATTATTGTATAACCATTTCAAGATTTTAAATGTCCTAAATATTAACACTCATTTAAAGATTTTAAATATCCTAAATATTAACACTCTATTCAAGTTCAAAATGTAAATGCCATCTGCTATACTACGTCAAAAATCTCATAAACATCTTTGACATTAATTTAATCATCATTATGTTAAATGTTCTTCCTCAGTCTTCCAGCTTCTGTGACATCTATTAGTCACAATATAGTTGGTTAAAACAGATGCATGAATGAGATCAGCCCTAAAGACCTTTGGATATCCTTTACTTAAAGAACTAAGATCTAGGGCTGGTGTTGAGTTGAGGGCTGTGCTCTCATGGTTTTAGTGGCTTTCCATTAGTGGAAGTTTTTGAATGTGTGTGGGTGGACATAGAGAGGATGGAATCAGATGTGGTTAGTAAGACAAAGCAATTACTATGTGTGCAGTAGAAACCAAAACCAGATCCTTCTACAGGGAAAGTAGGTTTTTAGGCCCTAAGTGTTATGTTAAGCCTGGTTCTGCAAGATATCAAGGAATGATGCTTGGATACATTCAGCTGTGGTAGGCATTGGTGGCATATTTTTGCTAGCTAAAGATATAATTTCTTTTAGTTCTTGCTTACTATTATTATGGGCTCAATTAACTGTGGGATGTGATTATAGAATCATGATGCTGGTAGGGCAGAAATTTTAAGTGAAACAGCAATCTGAAAATATTTGAGTTCAGTAAGCAAAGTATGCATACTGATTGATAGTTTTAAGTAATAAGAACAATGTTATACTGTTACAGGGAGCGGGGTCCCTTGTTCCGGCCACCCGGGTATCTTACACCCGAAATAATCACATAGAAATTGTACTAATTAAATCACTGCCTGGCCCTTTATCTCTAGCCTATTGTTGGTTAACTCTCACATCTTGATTTAACCCATTTCTATTAATCTGTGTTCACCATGAGGTCATGTCTTACCGGGAAAGATTTAGCATGTCTGACCTGGCGTCACCATGGCAGCTCTCTAACTCTCCCAAAATTCAGTTCTGTCTCCTCACCTATCTAAGTTCTGCCCTATCACCAGGCCCAAAGCAGTCTCTTTATTAACCAATGAAAGCAACACAAATACAGAAGGACCTCCTACACCATTATACATTGTGTGATTATTATCAATTCAGCATTTTAGGAATTTGGACCAATATTGGATGGTAAAGTTGAAGACAATGACATGAGATAAAATTTTGAATATGTTATTGGTGTCTCTGTAGCACCTAGACATTAATTTTGTGATGCTTTGTGCTAGGTGTCTACCATTCTTTGCTTGATTTGTTCATCTAGGCAATGATTTACTGGGGTTCTTATGTGGCTTCTCTCTCTCTCTCTCTCTCTCTCTCTCTCTCTCTCTCTGTGTGTGTGTCTGTCTGTCTGTCTGTCTGTCTCTCTCTCTCTCACTTTACATAACTTAAGTCTTGTTTATTTTATGTCATGTTTGCATCTGACAATCTGGTAAATTCCAGATGTGTGATTCAGTCCAATGTTGCTTTCCATGATGTGGAAAGAATTGGCTGTAAACTATCACATATCAGGACCAAATTGGCTGTTGATTTGCACATACACAAAACAGTGCTTGTGTTTATGTCTTTCCTATGAAAGAGGCCATTGCACTACATTAACTGCTCAATAAAAGCTGATGAATTAAATGCACCATATCATCACAGCAATAGCATGATGTTAAAACCTCAGGGTGTTTTAAAAAGGGTTTTCACAAACGTTGCATTCTTGTTTGATTTAACTATAACCTAGAGTTGAAAATGGAAGTTATTTGTGTATTTTCTAGGTAGAAAATTGAGCTTCAAAGTACTTTAGTAGCTTCTTAATGTTATAAATCCCAGAGAACTGCACTTAGAAGCACTTTCCCCTCTCCAGGGCACCAAGTTAAGAAGACAACTGTCTGTAAAGTTCTCTGAGCTTTACTCTTGAGGAATGGAGAGCAACACTGCTAATTATTATTTGCCTACTATTTAGTATGTGTCAGTGAGCTATAGTCTCCAGAAGATACCTTCATCTTATGTCTCTTATTGGTAACAGTAATTGTAAATGGCACACTTATTTTCTTGAATTTTGAATTGCAGTCAATACATAGGCATTTTCATAGGACAAGGGCCATGTGTACACACTGCAAATGATTAATTGGACTTCCAGTTCTGGCACATAAAAGCTACATGTAACTGAGGCATCAAACCTTACCAAGTCTCCATTTTCTTAAGAATATTATTCAGAAAGATATACCATTGCACACACAATATTCATGTACTTAAGATCTATCAGTTGAAGCAGCTCTGACCACTGAATTTATCCTGCTGATAAGGAAAGATTGAAGGAAGAACACGTCTAGAACCCGAATATCGTAAGTGTTATCAACCCGACATTCATGTAACAGTTCTTACATTAGGTTATAACATAACCTAACTTAAAGATCACTGAAGATACTAAAATCATACGGAGGAGACATTACCAGACATATAGTTCCTTAGGAAAGAGTCACTATTAAAATGGAAAAATAACATAATTTGCACATGTACCAAACTTTTAGAAAGACACATTCTTACTCCTCAGTTGGACACCTTCATCTTTGAGGGTCCCCAACTTTCTAGTCATTGAACTTTCCCATACTTATGATGTATGCTTGAGAACTCCCTCAATTCTCTTCATAACTGCAGACACCATCGGCTCTGCGCTGCATGGATTCAGAAAAATCACATTTGTTTATTAGGAAAATTTTACAACTCTATTTCATTTCAACCAGAGTGCCAGTAAACGGTGAATTCCTATTCCAGGCAGGCACATGACTTCGGGGCATGCTGCAGGCTTATGCTAGGTCAGTAGTCTCTGTAAGCTCTTATGTTTATTTAACAATCCTCTAATGTTTATCACTAAGTGTAGGCTACTGAGTTGATTGAAAATGGCTTTATTTTTGTGCCGATACAGTTTAAAAATAGGACGAGTTAGAAAAACACAGTGGTTGCAAAAGGGTTTTTATTTCAACTTAGGATGCTGTTTTGCAGTGATTTTTGCATTTTATAGGAGGACTGGATCAATTACTGGATCATTTATTTCATAAAAATCTGTGAACATAATATACTCTGAATCTTGCAAGTAACTAGTAAATCCGGTTGAAACAATGGGTGGAGGGCACATTTCCTGGGACCAGAGACCCCTGGGTTGTAAAGGTAGTGGCACTGCTTGCAAGATATCTCACCTTTTATCACGTCTATGTTTGTACCCCTTTCTTACTCTGCAAAAAGGAGACTACATATTGACCGGTGCAAATATAGTAGGACAAGGAAACCTCACTGTAACATGGAGGGCTGGCTTGTTGCGGTTTCTGTCCCTCCCAGTACCCCAACAGCCAGCAAGCAACAAAGAAAATAACACAGAGTCTACATTAGGTTATAAACTGATTGGCCCTTAGCTCTGGCTACTTATTAGTTCTTATGACTTATCTTAACCCATTATTCTTATCTACGTTAGCCATAATGGCTTGGTACCTTTTTCAGCTGGGTCAGTTACCTGCTGCCTCTTCGGTGGTCTGTGCAGGAGTGTTGAGGAACCTTTCTCCTCCCTAGCCTTATCCTATTCTCATTACTCCGCCTCTACTTCCTGTCTGGTTGACCCGCCTATACTTCCTGCCTGGCCAATCAGCGTTTTATTAAAACACATGATTGACAGAATACAGATAATTCTCCCGCACCACCTCACAATAAGTTGTGGGCATTGGAGGGACGCCCAAGCAATTAGGACTTAAAGGTGAAATGCAAAACATTGAGGTCAGCCATGCTATTTCCCACTTCTCTACCGAGATGGCAGAGCAATAGTTAGCAGTGTGAGGCCAAGAGTCTACATGGAAAATCTCAGTCAAGTGCCTTACTCCCAGAGATTCAGGCAAAGCTACAGACAGAGAATAAACAACACTTGGAGTAGAAACCGAATCTAATGAGTACTCTATGCACCTGTACAGGAACCACAAGAAACAAGCAGGCCGTCCTCACTTCCTACTGTCTTTTCTCTGTTCTCTTTTCACTGATCATTTGTGCAATTCCCTTACCCCATGGGTTTAGTATACATGATGAAATTGTGCTGGCAATAATGAGGAAAACTTTTCAGATGGGTTGTGTAGTTGTACCAAACTAGGGATGTAGCTTAGCAATCACCACATACACCAGAATCGCAAATGTAGGTCCCCAGTCTTTCTTAACTTGAAGACATCTGTCTGTAGAATCCTCCAGAAGGCCTTTGATTAATATTTGAGTCCCTGAAGAACTTTTGTTTGGATGGGTATGTGGTCAGTTTTTGGACAATCTGCACACAGAAAACTCACTGGAAAGTGCTCACAGTTTGGGCACTTCTCAGTAGCAAATAGAAAAGAACTACGCTGTGGCAGGTAGGCTTCCAACAACCACCTCCAGCAGCCCCTTGTGAAGTTCACTCTACAGAGAGGGTGTCGTCTTGAACAAGCCGTCCTATTCAGCTTTAGGTCGTTACCAGGAAAAGACTTGGGCGATAATACAACGACTGGACTGTGCCTTATTGTCAAAGTGGGGCTTGCGTGGAGACTAGAGCATCCTGGACACGGTGACTGCTGTCCTTCATATGTATTTCATTACCCGCTTAACTGCTCTCTAGTGAGAGCTTAGTCAGCCCTAGTTTCCGTTTGTCAAGCCTGAAGTGGTATCAGAGTCACACTTTAGCATCATTTGATATCCTCTGCCTCTTACCTTATCAGCAATGTCCCTTTTTTAATAAGAAAACTTGACTGTAGCTCCTTAGAATTATCAGGCAGCTGCCAGGTGTTCAGCCCTGTAGCTGAAACTCTAGGCGACACCGAATTTATTATTTGAATTGACAGGAAGCAAGGGATATCTGGCGGAACCCACATTTTGTCTATGCAGTTTGTTGGGGGATGAATTTTCTCACCTTGTCCCGGAAGTTCCCGTCCTGGAGAAGCTTAAGGAAATTAGCGGGAAGGTGGTTGAACCAACTCCGGCTTGTTGCTGTTGAGTTTAGGAAAGTAGTATGGTATTGGGTCTTACACGGGAAACGACATTCACATTTCCATGTTGCAATTTAATTTGGGTTAATTGTTTGTTTTTAACAGGGACATATGGTGTACAAAGTTCTGGGTCATTTGCAGTGGGAATTAAGGGGTCAATGAAGCTATGACATTTATTTAAGGAGTTTATGACCTTGTGATGGTTCTCAGTATGTTAATTTGTCCACCCCAACTATTATTTGTCTCAGTCACAATCCCAGGTAATAGCCAGCATTAGTTACCAGGTATGTGAGTGAAGGTCTTTTGTATCATTGTGCTACCTGTCCAGTCTCAGTGCACTACTTAACATCAAGGGTGAGATGAGATCCCCATAATTATAAAAACCTTCTGAAATCTTGACTCTCAGCATCCCACACTTTTTAAATTCGGAATTCCTGTGATACTGCTTGTCTTGGAAGAGCAGGAGTAAATGCCATGATGGAAGGATTTCAGATGCCTCCACCTCAGACTGGGGAGGAAGCAGTCAGAATGGAATGCATGCATATTCTGCCCACACAACAAAGAGTTGTTCTGAGCATGCATAATTGAAACCCAACAATGATAAAAGCAAGCAGTAATAAATAAGACTACAAATAAACTTAGGGCCCTGTGTCCTGTTCTCTTTCACTGTTGTTCTCTGAATGCCTCATTGACATCATTGTTTCTTCCTCTTGTGTCTGTACTGACCTCTTTCCATCCATTGCTGCAAACTTGCTCAACCCATCAATAATCTCCAAGATCTCTCTGCAACACTTAACTCTAATCTAACCTCCACATAGTATCTTTAAAATGAAAATCTGGTCGTCTCAAATTTCTTTCAGTGATTTCCCCTGAGAGTGCAGCTCTGAGCCCCACAGGCATGCCTTCCATTTCTTACCTCTGCTCTTCACTCCACCTATGTGCTCTTGCTTCTTTCCACACCTGCCCTTTCAGTCCCAGTGCACTGCTTCTACAATCTGCAGAGGTGCTGTGCTGCTTTTCATTTAGAGGGACGATGCACATCCTCCTCATTTTGTTTACATGGCCCTTGTGTCCTCTTCTCTCCCTCTCCCTCCCTCCCTCTCTCTCTCTCTCTCTCTCTCTCTCTCTCTCTCTCTCTCTCTCTCTCTCTCTCAACTAAGCTTATCTCTTTTTGTGGCCCTACACCCCATACTCTCTTGCTCTGTACTCTTACAGATATCTTCAGCATCTGTTTTTATCATATGACACATTATCCAGCTCTACTGAGAGTGGGTGGGGTTGTTTTCAGCTTGATACGTTGATAGCTCTAGAAATTGGAGTGCAGCTTCTTTTTCATCTCTGTAAACATATTTATTTGTCCTTGAATAGCATAATAACATAGGGAACATAAGACAGCATTTTACTGTTGTTTGTTTGATTTTTTTAAGTAAAAAATAAATTATACAAGTGGTAAGTTAAGAGAAACAGGGTAAGAGAAGGATGGAAGGAAAAGGGTTAAATAGTAAGATGGGGAAGAAAAGAGGGAGAGAGGGAGGTAAGAAAAGGAAGAAGGAAAGGTGAGCTAAAACGATTTGGGAATGTTTTATAATGTAGTTAATCACAGGATTACAATCTGCTTTCCAACGTGAGAATATTTTTCTTCTTCAGAAATTTCAGGCTCTTGTCCCTTTGCTACTTTGGTATGATGCTTTGCAATTGAACATTAAGGAGGCTACAAATCTTTTTCTTTTTCCTGTGGTCAAACTTTCAAAATTCTTTTTGAAGTTTTGGTGATTGAACCATTGACCTTGCACATCGTAGGCTAGCACTCTGTCACTGTGCTGTATCCGTAGTCATGGCTATTATTTTTTTTTTCTAAACATACAAGCAAGTAACTTCTGCTGTCTTCTGTCTGCGGTATCAGGGGCGCACTTTGAAGTCCCTGACGAGGAGACATTTAGATGCCACAGTGACAATTTGGGGCAGCGGAGAATGGTTAACTGAACTGGATGTACAAGTTGGCAAATGGGGCACATACTCTGTTACCACAAAATGAATAGCATTATGATCACATCATACCACAGTCATGCCATTATCACAGAGAGACTGTTTCATGGCAAGAAACTGTGTGCAGCCTCAATGCTACTCCAGTTTGGATTGAGCTGTCTTCCCTCCCTTTCAGGCTGAAAGTGAATTGTGTACAGGTAGATTGACGTTTTGAGAGATTCATTTCATTTGAGATTTTTTTGGTCCATGATTGATATAACAACCTCCATGTCTTCCCTATAGAAATGAGCACTAATTCCACAAATTCATCTTACTCTTGAAAATCTATTAGGTTTAAAATAATTTATTTCATTGTCAGATACACCCTTAATGGTAAATGTGTAGATGTAACAATTTTATTTAGCAATATTAAGAGGGAAGAATTTTGGAGATTAGAGTAGTCTCTCCTCATTCAAAGCCTCATTCAACGTTTTCTTTCACCTAGTTAAGTCAGCAATAGGCTAAAAATACTGAATGGAATGGGTAAGGTAGGGGTGGCCCTGTCCTACAATTTGCTGCTGAATATTGGTAGCAACACACTCTGAGAGTAAGCAGGCACATATCCAGCTATGTACCCAGTGGTGAGTCCATCGGGATTTAATATATGTTCCAAACCCCTGGCCACACAGATGGTCCTAGTTCAACTCTGCGGGACACAGAGGAGAGTACAAAGTCATGACTGTGGGAAAGAGATGGAAAGAAAGGTACTGGCGAGGATGCTGGTGAGAAATGAGACAAAAGCAGGGGAAGCCACCAGAAAGCACTATGTACATATATGAATGTGTAAAAGAGAAAATTATTAATCAAAATGTTACAACTAACTATAGTAAATGGAAACTTCTAGAAATTGTAAATTTGAATGGTATAGCATTCTGATTGTGTATGAATTCTTGCATCATCCTACTCCAGTGATCCCCAAAGTATGCATCCTTTCTCCAACGTATTCACATAGAACTAGTCGCTTAGTGGGTTTTCAGATAAACCACCATGATCTCACGGGGGCCTTTTTTCAAGTAACTCTCTTTCTAGTGAGGAATTTAGTGGGATATTACAAGGCTTATGGTGGTAGACACTCAGATATACAAATGGAGAAGATATGAGCTCTTCCATTAAATACCATTTCCCACCATATCAAGAAGGATAAGTACAGTCTGCTAAGCTACGTCCAGAAAGACTCACCAACATGACTGCCCAAAGGAGCTGAGCAAGGATGACACCAACTGACAGTCCAAACTGGAAAGGGAGAAGTCCACAGGTTCTCAACTCTATACAAAGAACTATGAGGAAAGTGAGGAGCAGGAGGGATGGTCTTCCCTGGGGACATATACACCAATTGTTTGTCCAGTGCCAAATAGTCTTCCAGGAAAACATATAGAGATATCACTATATGCAATAAACAAGATATATTTAGAAATAGATATCTGTGTATACAGTTACATATATGCATACAATAACAATTAGTGGAAAAGAAGCCATGAATTTGAAGGAGAGGAGGGAAGGGTATATACGAGGGCTTGGCAGGGGAAAAGAAAGGGGAAAATGTAAGAATATTATAATTTTGGCCCCCACTGTCTCCCTTTTTTCTCCTGTGTTCTTGGAATACCAGCTGTCCCTATTTCAGTGCTGAGGAGTTCTATCCATAGAGGTGAGTGGGTGCTGGCCTGGGCAGACTGTCCAGGAAGAGAGCACAGCCCCTCCATCCTCAGCTTCAGTGGCAGGGTCTTAGGTGTTCCACGGGACGCTCCCCTGCCCCCACTGTTGCACTCTGATCTCCTGTGTCCTTGGAATACCAGCTGTCCCTGTTTCAGTGCTGAGGAGTACTATTCAAAGAGGGTCACTCTTCTGTCACCTGTGTCCTTGGAGTACCCGCTCCCTGCTTCAGTGCTGAGGAGTTTCATCCAGAGAGGTGGAGATGGGCAGGCGCCAATGCAAGAATTCCTCCAACAACCTGAAAGGCAACATGACATCACCAGAATCCAGGGATCACGAAACTAGAAGAATTGAACACCCTACTCCAGAAGAAATAGAAGAAATCAACTCTAAGCGGAACTTTATGAAAATAATAGAGGAACTTAAACAGGAGGTGAAAATCTGCCGCAAAGAAATGAAAGATAAGTATAACAAAAAGATTGAAGAAATGAGTAAAGAAATGGAAGAGAAGTATAACAAGAAGTCTGAAGAAATGAGTAAATCTGTAAATGAAACCCTGGGAAACCAAGAAAAACCAATCAAACAGGTACTGGAAACAGTTCAAGATTTGAAAACTGAAATGGAGGCAATGAAGAAAACACAAACCGAGGACTGACTGGCTATGGAAAATCTAGGTAAACGAACAGAGACTTCAGAAACAAGCATAACCAACAGATTACAAGAGATAGAAGAATAACTCTCAGGCTCTGAAGACACCATAGAGAAAATAAATGCTCTGACCAAAGAAAACAGCATATCCAACAAATTCTCATCACAAAACATTCAGGAAATGTGGGACACAATAAAAAACCAAATCTAAGAATAATAGGGGTAGAAGAAGGAGAAGAATTATTGCAGATCAAAGGCCCAGAAAATATATTCAACAAAATTATAGAAGAAAACTTCCCCAACCTAAAGAACAATATCCCTATGAAGGTTCAAGAAGCATACAGAACACCGAATAGACTGGATCAAAAAAAAAAAATCCCGTCTAGCAGTGGGCCATCGGTGGGGTGAGCTTGCTTCGGGCCTTGGCAGGGTCCCGGCGAGGAGGAGCTTGGGCGTTCCCCGACCCCATAGACGTCCAGGTCGCCCTGCAGTGCTGGCTACCCCCTCCCGCCTGCCATCCCAGCTCCCATCCAGCAGGAGCCCTGACTTCTAGCAGAGGACCATCGGTGGGGTGAGTTTGCTTCGGGCCGTGGCAGGGTCCCGGTGAGGAGGAGCCTAGGTGTTCCCCGACCCCATAGACGCCCAGGTCGCCCTGCAGTGCTGGCTACCCCCTCCCGCCTGCCATCCTAGCTCCCATCCAGGTACGAATTCCTATATTTCTCCCTTCCCCCTGGGGCCATAAAATTTCCCCAGCTCAGCTGCCTTGCAAGTTGGGCCTGGGCTGTAGGCGCAGCCCGGTTGGAGGCAGTTCCTGGGTCTTAAAGGCCTCCCTGAGGACAGGTGGACCAGGTGCCAGCTCAGCCACATTCCTGACCAGCAGGGGCCCTGACTTCTAGCAGAGGGCCATCGGAGGGGTGAGTTTGCTTCGGGCCTTGACAGGGTCCTGGTGAGGAGGAGCTTTGGCATTCCACGACCCCACAGTTGCCCAGGTCGCCCTGCAGTGCTGGCTACCCCCTCCTGCCTGCCATCCCAGCTCCCATCCAGGTACGAATTCCTATATTTCTCCCTTCCCCCTGGGGCCATAAAATTTCCCCAGCTCAGCTGCCTTGCAAGCTGAGCCTGCATTGTAAGCGCATCCCGAGAAGAGGGAGTGCCTGTGCTTCAATAGCCTGCCTGAGGAAAGGTGGGCATTCTGTCAGTGAAGTCCCTGCCCAAGAAGGGAACCTGACCCGGTAACAGAAGTTCCAATAGAGAACATTTGAAGTAAGAGATGGGCAGACGCCAAGGCAAGACCTCATCCAACAATCTGAAAAACAACATGAAAACATCAGATCCCAAGGACCCTACAACAGAAGGACTTGAACAACTTAACCCAGAAGAAGTGGAAAAAAGTGCCATTATAAAAGCAATAGAGTCCCTTAAACAGGATATGAATAACTCCCTTAAAGAATTGGATGAGAAATATAACAAAAAGTTTGAAGAAATAAGTAAATCCGTGAATGAGACCCTGAGAAACCAAGAAAAAACAATCAAACAAGTAAAGGAAACAGTTCAAGAATTAAAAACTGAAATGGAGGCAATGAAGAAAACACAAACCGAGAACCGGCTGGATATGGAAAATCTAGGTAAACGAACGGAGACTACAGAATCAAGCATAACCAATAGAATACAAGAGATAGAAGAACGAATCTCGGAATCTGAAGATACCATAGAGAAAATAAATGCTCTGGTCAAAGAAAACGGCAAATCCAACAAATTCTCTTCACAAAACATTCAGGAAATCTGGGACACAATAAAAAAACCAAATCTAAGAATAATAGGGATTGAAGAAGGAGAAGAACTGCAGATCAAAGGCCCAGAAAATATATTCAACAAAATTATAGAAGAAAAGTTTCCCAACCTAAAGAACGATATTCCTATGAAGGTTCAAGAAGCATACAGAACACCGAATAGACTGGATCAGAAAAAAACATCCCCTCGCCATATAATAATCAAAACACAAAACATACATATTAAAGAAAAAATTTTAAGAGCTGCAAAGGAAAAAGGTCAAGTAACTTATAAAGGTAAACCTATCAGGCTTACACCGGATTTCTATATGGAAACCATGAAAGCCAGAAGATCCTGGATAGAGGTACTGCAGAAACTAAGAGACCATGGATGCAAACCCAGACTACTATACCCAGCCAAGCTATTGTTCACTAGCAACGGAGAAAACAAAATATTCCAGGATAAAAACAAATTTAAACAATATGTAGCTACTAATCCAGCCTTACAGAGAATATTAGAAGGAAAATCACTACCGAAGAAATCCAACATTCCCAACACGGCCTACAATAACTCGAACATCTAGCGACCATTCACAAGTACAAATCAAAGAAGAAAAACACATACACTCTACTACCAAAAAAAAAAATGACCAGAGTCAACAACCACTGGTCATTAATATCACTTAATATCAATGGACTCAATTCACCTATAAAGAGACACAGACTTAGAGATTGGATACGAAAACAGGATCCAACATTCTGCTGTTTACAAGAAACATACCTCAACCACAAAGACAGACATCTACTCAGAGTAAAGGGTTGAGAAAAGGTTTTCCAAGCAAATGGACCTAAGAAACAAGCGGGTGTGGCCATTCTAATATCTAACAAAATCGACTTCAAACTAAAATCAATCAGAAGAAATGGAGATGGACATTTCATACTCATAACTGGAACAATTCATCAGAAGGAAGTCTCAATCCTGAATATCTATGCTCCTAATATAAAGGCACCCACATATGTAAAAGAAACTCTTCTAGAACTCAAGGCAGTCATCAAACCACACACACTAATAGTAGGAGACTTCAACACTCCTCTCTCACCAATGGACAGGTCAATCAGACAGAAACCTAACAGAGAATTGAGAGATTTATTGGAGGTATTGAATCATATGGACTTAACAGACATCTATAGAATATTCCACCCAAATAGGAAAGAATATACCTTCTTCTCTGCAGCTCATGGAACCTTCTCGAAAATTGACCTCATACTCGGTAACAAAGCAAACTTCCACAGATACAAAAAAATATTAGTAACTACCTGTGTCTTGTCAGATCACCATGGACTAAAATTAGAATTCAACAACAATGCTTCCCCCAGGAAGCCAACAAACTCATGGAAGCTGAACAGTCAACTACTAAATCACCCCTGGGACAAGGAAGAAATAAAGAAAGAAAATAAACTCTTCCTTGAATTTAATGAAAACAAAGACACAACATACTCAAACCTATGGGACACTATGAAAGCAGTGCTAAGAGGAAAGTTCATAGCACTAAGTGCCCAATTAAAGAAAACGGAGAAAGCACACATTGGAGACTTAACAGCACACTTGAAAGATCTAGAAAAAAAAGAAGCTGACTCACCCAGGAGGTCTAGAAGACTGGAAATAATCAAACCGAGGGCTGAAATCAACAAAATAGAAACATAGAAAACAATCCAAAGAATCAATGAATCAAAAAGCTGGTTCTTGGAGAAAATCAACAAGATCGACAAACCCCTATCCAAATTAATCAAACGGCAGAGAGAGAACATGCAAATTAATAAGATCAGAAATGAAAAGGAGGACATAACCACAGACACAGAGGAAATTCAGAGAATCATTAGATCTTACTATGAAAGTTTATATGCCACAAAGTTGGAAAATGTAAAAGAAATGGACATTTTTTTAGATAAGTACCATATACCAAAGTTGAACCAAGAACAGGTGAACAATCTAAATAGACCTGTTAGTCGTGTAGAATTAGAAGCTGTTATCAAAAATCTCCCTACCAAAAAAAGCCCAGGGCCAGATGGTTTCAATGCAGAATTCTACCAGAACTTCCAGGAAGAGCTAATACCTATACTCCTTAACGTATTCCACAATATAGAAAGAGAAGAGTCATTGCCTAACTCCTTTGATGAAGCTACAGTTACCCTGATACCAAAACCACACAAAGACACAACCAAGAAAGAGAATTACAGGCCAATCTCACTCATGAACATCGATGCGAAAATTCTCAATAAAATACTGGCAAACCGAAGCCAAGAACACATTAGAAAAATTATCCATTATGATCAAGTCGGCTTCATTCCAGAGATGCAGGGCTGGTTCAACATACGCAAATCTATCAATGTAAATCCATCATATAAATAAACTGAAAGAAAAAAAACATATGATCATCTCACTAGATGCTGAAAAGCATTTGACAAAATTCAACACCCATTTATGATAAAGGTGTTGGAGAGACTGGGGATACAAGGATCATACCTAAATATAATAAAAGCAATATACAGCAAGCCGACAGCTAGCATCAAACTGAATGGAGAGAAACTCAAAGCCTTTCCACTAAAATCAGGAACGCGACAAGGCTGTCCACTCTCTCCATACCTCTTCAGTATAGTGCTTGAAGTTCTAGCAATAGCAATAAGACAACATAAGGAGATCAAGGGGATTCGTATTGGAAAGGATGAAGTTAAACTTTCGTTATTTGCTGACGATATGATAGTGTACATAAGCGACCCCAAAAACTCTACCAAAGAACTCCTACAGCTGATAAACACCTTTAGTAATGTGGCAGGATACAAGATCAACTCCAAAAAATCAGTGGCCCTCCTATACACAAAGGATAAAGAAGCAGAGAGGGAAATCAGAGAAACATCACCTTTCATGATAGCCACAAATAGCATAAAATATCTTGGGGTTACTCTAACCAAGGAAGTGAAAGACCTATTTGACAAAAACTTTAAGTCTTTGAAGAAAGAAATTGAGGAGGATACCAGAAAATGGAAAGACCTCCCCTGCTCTTGGATTGGGAGAATCAACATAGTAAAAATGGCAATTCTACCAAAAGCAATCTATAGATTCAATGCAATCCCCATCAAAATCCCATCAAACTTCTTCACAGACCTTGAGAGAACAATAATCAAGTTTATATGGCAAAAAAAAAACCCAGGATAGCCAAAACAATACTATACAATAAAAGAACTTCTGGAGGCATTACCGTCCCTGACTTCAAACTCTATTATAGAGCTACAGTATTGAAAACAGCTTGGTATTGGCATAAGAACAGAGAAGTCGACCTATGGAATCGAATAGAAGACCCAGATATTAACCCACAAACTTATGAACACCTAATTTTTGACAAGGGAGCTAAAGGTATGCAATGGAAGAAGGAAAGCATCTTTAACAAATGGTGCTGGCATAACTGGATGTCAACCTGTAGAAGAATGAAAGTAGATCCATATCTATCACCATGCACAAAAATCAAGTCCAAATGGATTAAAGACATCAACATTAATCTGTCCACTTTGAACCTGATAGAAGAGAAAGTGGGAAGTAGTCTACAAGATATAGGCACAGGAGGCCTCTTCCTATGTAGGACCCCAGTAGCACAGACAATAAGAGAAACAATGAAAAAATGGGACCTACTGAAACTGAGAAACTTCTGTAAAGCAAAAGACACTGTCAGTAGGACAAAAAGGCTGCCTTCTGACTGGGAGAAGATCTTCACCAACCCCTCATCAGACAAAGGTCTGATCTCCAAAATATACAAAGAACTCAAGAAACTAGACACTAAAACTCTAATTAACCCAATTAAAAAATGGGGTACTGAACTTAACAGAGAATTCACAACAGATGAACTTCAAATGGCCAAAAGACACTTAAGGTCATGCTCAACCTCCATAGCGATCAGGGAAATGCAAATCAAAACCACTTTGAGATACCATCTTACACCTGTCAGAATAGCTAAAGTCAAAAACACCAATGATAGCCTATGCTGGAGAGGATGTGGGGTGAGGGGAACACTCATCCATTGCTGGTGGGAATGCAAACTCGTGCAGCCACTGTGGAAATCAGTGTGGCGGTTTCTCAGGAAACTGGGCGTCAACCTCCCTCAGGACCCAGCAATTCCACTCTTGGGAATATACCCTAGAGATTCCCTAACATACTACAAAAGCATTTGTTCTACTATGTTCATAGCAGCACTATTTGTAATAGCCAGAACCTGGAAACAGCCTAGGTGCCCCTCAATAGAAGAATGGTTAAAAAAGGTGTGGAACATATACACATTAGAGTTTTACTCAGCGGTAAAAAACAATGACATCTTGAATTTTGCATGCAAATGGATGGAAATAGAAAACGCTTTACTGAGTGAGGTAAGCCAGACCCAAAAAGAGGAACATGGTATGTATTCACTCATAAGTGGATTCTAACCATAATTAAAGGTCTTTGAGCCTATTATTCGTGATCCTAGAGAAGCTAAATAAGAAGATGAACCTGATGAAGATTATTTAACTATCCGCCAGGAGGTAGGAAATAGACAAGAGTCCCAGGTAACCTCGGGTGCATGGGGGGGTGGGAAGGTTGATGGAAGGGGAGAGGGTTAGAGAGAAGGGAGTAGGGGAGGAATGGGGAAAGCTCGGTGGCCTGGGATGGGGGGGGGAGGGAGGAAGGATGAATATGAGATCAGGGAAGAATATATTTCAACTAAGGGAGTCATTTTAGGGTTTACAGGAGACTTGATTATATATGGGATCCCAGGTCCAAGGAGAGATCCCCCAGATTGTTCTCTGGACAGAGGAGAGGGTGCCTGAATCGGCCGTGGCCCATAACCATACTGATGTATATTTTGCTTATCACCATAGATCCTTCATCTGGCGAAGGACGGCTATACAGACGGAGACCCACATTGGAGCACCGCCTGAGCCCCCCAAGGTCCAAATGAGGAGCAGAAGGAGGAAGAACATGAAAAACGAAATCAGGACTGCGAGGGATGCTATCACCCACTGATACAAGGGAACAGATCTAATGAGAGTTTACCAAGGCCAGTTGGACTGGGACTGAACGAGGACGTGATCTAACCAGATTCTCGGAATTTGGCCGGATTCTCTGAATGTGGCTGGCCCAGAGTCTTTCTGAAAAGCCATTGACTATGATACTGGGACCTGTTTCCTCTGCATATACTGGATTTTGGGGATCCAGTCTGTTTGGATACTCACCTTCCTGGACCTGGAGGGAGGGGGGAGGAACTTGAACTTCCCACAGGGCAGGAAACCCTGACTGCCCTAAGGGACGAAGAGGGAGGAGGAGAGGGAGTGGGAGGAGTGGGAGGAGTGGGAGGGTGTTGGGAAGAGGGGCGGAAATGGAAACTTTTATAATTTAATAAAATTTACTTTCAAAAAAAAAATAAAAAATAAAAAAATAAAAATAAATCCCCTTGCCATATAATAATCAAAACACAAAATATTCAGATTAAAGAAAGAATATTAAGAGCTGCAAAGGGAAAAGGTAAAGTAACTTATAAAGGTAAACCTATCAGACTTATACCGGACTTCTCTATGGAAACCATGAAAGCCAGATAGAGGTACTGCAGAAACTAAGAGACCATGGATGTAAGCCCAGACTACTATACCCAGCCAATCTATCGTTCACTATCATGGAGAAAACAAAATATTCCAGGATAAAAACAAATTTAAACAATACATAGCCACAAATCCAGCCATACAGAAAGTATTAGAAGGAAAATCACAACCCAAGGAATCCAACACTGCCAATACTGCCTACAATAACTCAGACCTCTAGCGACCCTTCATAAACACATCTCAAAGATGGAAAACATACACTCTACTACCCCCCCCCCAAAAAAGGAAAATATCCGGAGTCAACAACCACTGGTCATTAGTATCACTTAATATCAATGAACTCGATTCACCTATAAAAAGGCACAGACTTAGAGATTGGATACGAAAACAGGATCCAACATTCTGCTGTTTACAAGAAACACACCTCAACCACAAAGACAGACACCTACTCAAGTAAAGGGCTGGGAAAAGGTTTTCCAAGCAAACGGACCTAAGAAACAAGCGAGTATGGCCATTCGAATATCTAACAAAATTGATTTCAAACTAAAATCAATCAGAAGAGATGGAGATGGACATTTCATACTCATACAGGAACAATTCATCAGGAGGAAGTCTCAATCCTGAATATCTATTCCCCTAATAAAAAGGCACCCACTTATGTAAAAGAAACACTTCTAGAACTCAAGGCAGTCATCAAACCACACACACTAATAGTAGGAGACTTCAACACACCTCTCTCACCAATGGACAGGTCAATCAGACAGAAACCTAACAGAGAAATAAGAGAATTTGGAGGTATTGGAGGTATTGAATCAAATGGACTTAACAGACATCTATAGAATATTCCACCCAAATAGGAAAGAATATACCTTCTTCTCTGCAGCTCATGGAACCTTCTTGAAAATTGACCACATACTCGGTAACAAAGGAAACTTCCACAGATACAAAAAAATATTAGTAACCACCTGTGTCTTGTCAGATCACCATGGATTAAAATTAGAATTCAACAACAATGCTACCCCCAGGAAGCCAACATACTCATGGAAGCTGAACAGTCAACTACTAAATCACCCCTGGGTCAAGGAAGAAATAAAGAAAGAAATTAAAGTCTTCCTTGAATTTAATGAAAATAAAGACACAACATACTTAAACCTATGGGACATTATGAAAGCAGTGCTAAAAGGAAAGTTCATAGCACTAAGTGCCCAATTAAAGAAAACGGAGAAAGCACATTTTGAAGACTTAACAGCACACCTGAACGTTCTAGAAAAAAAAAAGAAGCAGATTCACCCAGGAGGAGTAGAAGACTGGAAATAATCAGACTGAGGGCTGAAATCAACAAAATAGAAATAGAGAAAAGAATCAATGAAACAAAAAGCTGGTTCTTGGAGAAAATCAACAAGATCGACAAACCCCTATCCAAACTAATCACATGGCAGAGAGAGAACATGCAAATTGATAAGATCAGAAATGGAAAGGAGGACATAACCACAGACACAGAGGAAATTCAGAGAATCATTAGATCTTATTACAAAAGCCTGTATGCCACAAAATTGGAAAATGTAAAAGAAATGGAATTTTTTAGATAAGTACCATATACCAAAGTTGAACCAAGACCAGGTGAACAATCTAAATAGACCTGTTAGGTGCGAAGAATTAGAAGATGTTATCAAAAATCTCCCGACCAAAAAAAGCCCTGGACCAGATAGTTTCAATGCAGAATTCTACCAGAACTTACAGGAAGAGCTAATACCTACACTCCTTAATGTATTTCACAATATAGAAACAGAAGAGTCATTGCCAAACTCCTTTGATGAATCTACAGTTACTCTGATACCAAAACCACACAAAGACACAACCAAGAAAGAGAATTACAGGCCAATCTCACTCATGAACATCGACGTGAAAATTCTCAATAAAATACTGGCAAACTGAATCCAAGAACACATTAGAAAAATTATCCATTATGATCAAGTAGGCTTCGTCCCAGAGATGCAGGGCTGGTTCAGCATATGCAAATCTATCAATGTAATCCATCATATAAATAAACTGAAAGAAAAAAACCATATGATCATTTCATTGGATGCTGAAAAAGCATTTGACAAAATTCAACACCCATTTATGATAAAGGTGTTGGAGCGATTGGGGATACAAGGATCATACCTAAATATAATAAAAGCTATTTACAGCAAACCAACAGCTAACATCAAATTGAATGGAGAGAAACTCAAAGCCATTCCACTAAAGTCAGGAACATGACAAGGCTGTCCACTCTCTCCATACCTCTTCAGTATAGTGCTTGAAGTTCTAGCAATAGCAATAAGACAACATAAGGGGATCAAGGGGATTCGAATTGGAAAGGATGAAGTTAAATTTTGTTATTTGCAGATGATATGATAGTGTACATAAGCGACCCCAAAAACTCAACCAAAGAACTCCTACAGCTGATAAACACCTTTAGTAATGTGGCAGGATACAAGATCAACTCCAAAAAATCAGTTGCCCTCCTATACACAAAGGATAAAGAAGCAGAGAGGGAAATCAGAGAACCATCACCTTTCACCATAGCCACAAATAGCATAAAATATCTTGGGGTAACTCTAACCAAGGAAGTGAAAGACCTATTTGACAAGAACTTTAAGTCTTTGAAGAAAGAAATTGAGGAGAACACCAGAGAATGGAAAGATCTTCCTTGCTCTTGGGTTGGGAGGTTCAACATAGTAAAAATGGCAATTCTACCAAAAGCAATCTATAGATTCAATGCAATTCCCATCAAAATCCCATCAAACTTCTTCACAGACCTTGAGAGAGCAATAATCAAGTTTATATGGCAAAACAAAAAACCCAGGAGAGCCAAAACAATCCTATACAATAAAGGAACTTCTGGAGGCATTACCATCCCTGACTTCAAACTCTATTACAGAGCTACAGTATTGAAAACAGCTTGGTATTGGCATAAGAACAGAGAAGTCGACCTATGGAATCGAATAGAAGACCTGGATATTAACCCACAAACCTATGAACACCTAATTTTTGACAAGGGAGCTAAAGGTATGCAATGGAAGAAGGAAAGCATCTTTAACAAATGGTGCTGGCATAACTGGATGTCAACCTGTAGAAGAATGAAAGTAGATCCATATCTATCACCATGTACAAAACTCAAGTCCAAATGGGTTAAAGACATCAACATTTATCTGACCACTTTGAACCTGATAGAAGAGAAAGTGGGAAGTAGTCTACAAGACAGAGGCACAGGAGTCCACTTCCTAAGTAGAACCCCAGTAGCACAGACAATAAGAGAATCAATGAATAAATGGGACTTCCTGAAACTGAGAAGCTTCTGTAAAGCAAAGGACACTGCCAGTAAGACAAAAAGGCTACCTTCGGACTGGGAGAAGATCTTCACCAACCCCTCATCAGACAAAGGTCTGATCTCCAAAATATACAAAGAACTCAAGAAACTAGACACTAAAACTCTAATTAACCCAATTAAAAATGGGGTACTGAACTGAACAGAGAATTCACAACAGATGAACTTCGAATGGCCAAAAGACACTTAAGGTCATGCTCAACATCCTTAGCGATCAGGGAAATGCAAATCAAAACAACTTTCAGATGCAATCTTACACCTGTCAGAATAGCTAAACTCAAAAACACCAATGATAGCCTATGCTGGAGAGGATGTGGAGTGAGGGGAACACTCATCAATTTTTGGTGGGAATGCAAACTTGTGCAGCCACTGTGGAAATCAGTGTGGCAGTTTCTCAGGAAACTGGGAGTCAACCTCCCTCAGGACCCAGCAATTCCACTCTTGGGAATATACCCAAGAGAGGCCCTATCATACCACAAAAGCATTTGTTCAACTATGTTCTTAGCTGCACTATTTGTAATAGCCAGAACATGGAAACAACCTAGGTGCCCCTCAATAGAAGAATGGTTAAAGAAGGTGTGGAACATATACACATTAGAGTTTTACTCAGTGGTAAAAAACAACGACACCTTGAATTTTGCATGCAAATGGATGGAAATAGAAAACGCTTTACTGAGTGAGGTAAGCCAGACCCAAAAAGAGGAATATGGTATGTACTCACTCATTAAGTGTATTCTAGCTTTAATTAAAGGTCTTTAATCTTATAATTTGTGATCCTAGAGAAGCTAAATAAGAAGGTGAACCTGAAGAAAATCATATAGTTCTCCTCCTGGATATTGGAAGTAGACAAGATTGCCAGGCAAACTTGGGTGCACGGGGAGTGGGGCGGTGGAATTAAGGGGAGATGGTTAGAGAGAAGGGAGAGAGGAGGATTGGGAATAGGTTGGAGGAATGGGATGCGGGGGAGGTAGGAAGGATGGATATGGGAGCAGGGAGGTATATATGTCAACTAAGGGAGCCATTTTAGGGTTTGCAAGAGACTTGATTCTGGAGGGGTTCCCAGGCCCAAGGAGAGGTTCCCAGATTGTTTCCTGGGTAGCAGAGGAGAGGGGGCCTGAACTGGCGTTGGCCCATAACCATACTGATGAATATTTTCATATCACCATAGAACCTTCATCTGGCGATGGATGGAGATAGAGACAGAGTCCCACATTGGAGCACTGTACTTAGCTCCCTAGGTCCAAATGAAAAGCAGAAGGAGGGAGAACGTGAGCAAGAAAGGCAGGACTAGAGGAAACCTTCATCTGATGATAGATGGAGATAGAGACAGAGACCCACATTGGAGCACTGGACTGAGCCCCCAAGGTCCAAATGAGGAGCAGAAGGAGAGAGATCATGAAAAAGGAAATCAGAACCGTGTGGGATGCGTTCACCCTCGGATACAAGGGGACTGATCAAATGAGAGCTCACCAAGGCCAGCTGGACTGGGACTGAACGAGCATGTGATCAAACCGGAGTCTCTAAATGTGACTGACATGGGAGCTGACTGAGAAGCTTTTGTCAATGGCACTGGGTCTTGTTTTGTCTGCATGTACTAGCTTTCTGGGATCCTAGTCTGTTTGGATGCTCACCTTGCTAGACCTGGAGGGAGAGGGGAGGAACTTGAACTTCCCACAGGGGAGGAAGCCCTGACTGCTCTTAGGACTGGAGAGGGAGGAGGAGAGGGATTGGGGGGAATGGGAGGGTATGGGGAGGAGGGGAGGATGTGGAAATTTTTATAAATAAATGAATAAATAATAATAATAATAAAAATAAAAGAATATTATAATTTTGAAAAAGAAAAAGAAGATATTCTGAAAGAGGACAGATTCTCAAAATTTATTATACATATCCTTACTATTGTTCTATATTATTATTAATTACTGCAGCTCTCCCACTATGTCTAATTCATGAAGTAATACAAACAACTATATTGTATGTATGGTTTAGTATGCTCTACATTTTCAGGAATCTAATAGTTGTACTGGACACATGTTTTTCATGTTAAGAAGGTGATTCTGTATTACCACATGCCAGAAGCCATTGTGGTTCCAAGGTGTCATAGCTGGACAGAACTTTTGGTTACTTGCCTCTCTTGGAAGCTTGCATAGCACTTTATGGTACTATGAAAGTTACTCCACCAGAAGGAGTTTTTCTAGTCAGATCCATCTTGGGTCCCTGAAAATTGTATCAGTCTATAGTTATCTTCAGCAATAAGACCTTGAACCTCTGGGAAGTAACCAAGGACCACAGCAATAGCCTATATTGTTTTAAAGTTTATATGGATTCCTTTGACCAGAAACTTGAAAGGTTATTTCTAGTATTAGGGCTTCTGTTACACAGTCTATTGGGTGGACCATGGTCAGATTCATTGTTTAATATTAGCGTCTTTGTCAAAAATTAGGTGTTCATTTGTGTGTGAATTAATACCCAGGTCTTCAATTTGATTCCTTTGGTCACCCTCTCTGTTTTTATGCCAGTACCAGGCTGTTTTCATAACTGTAGCTCTGTAGTAGAGCTTGGTGTAGTAGGGCTGGTGATGCCTTGAGAAGTTCCTTTACTGCACAGGATTGTTTTGGCTCTCCTGTTTTATTTTTCCATATGAAGTTGATTATCATTCTTTCAAGGTCTGTGAAGAATTGTGTTGGGATTTTGACATGCGCTGCATTGAATCTATAGATTGCTTTTGGTAAAATTGCCATTTTTGCTATGTTGATCCTACCTATTCAAGAGCATTGGGAGATTTTTACATTTTCTGGTATTTTCAATAATTTCTTGCTTCAAAGACTTAAAGTTCTTGTTGAATGGTCTTTCACTTCTTTGGTTTGTGTTCCCCCAAGATATTTTATGTTATTTGTGGCCATTCTGAAAGGTGATGTTTCTCTGATTTCCCTCTCTGCTTCTTTATCATTTGTGTATAAGAGGGCTACTGATTTTTTTTGAGTTAATCTTGTATCCTGCTACATTACTGAAAGTGCTTATGAGTTTTAGAGGTTCCTTGGTAGAATTTTTGGGGTCGTTTATATAAACTTTCATATCATCAGCAAACAGTGAGAGTTTGACTTCTTTTCCAATTTGTATCCCCTTGATCTCCTTGTTTTATTTCTGATTTCAGTGGGATCACTCTGAATTTCTCTCCAATTAGTTTGATGTTGGCTTTTGACTTGCTGTATATTGCCTTTATTATGTTTAGGTATCTTCCTTGTATCCCTGCTTTCTCCAAGGCCTTTATCATGAAGAGATATTGTATTTTGTCTAAAGCTTTTTCGTCATCTAATGATATGATCATGTGGTTTATATTTTTCAGTTTATTTATATGGTAGATTACTTTGACAGATTTTCTTATGTTGATCCATTCCTGCATCTCTGGGATGAAGCCAACTTGATCATGGTGGATGATGGATTCTGATGTGTTCTTGGATTCAATTTGCCAGTATTTTATTTAGTATTTTTGCACCAATGTTCATGAGTGAGATTTGTCTGTAATTCTCTTTCTTGGTTGAGTCTTTATCTGGTTTCGGTATCAGGGAAACTGTGGCCTCATAAAAAGAATGTGGCAATGTTCCTTCTATTTCTATTACGTGGAACACATTGAGGAATATAGGTATTAGCTCTTCTTTGAAGTTCTGTTAGAATTCTGCACTGAAACCATCTGGCCCTGGGCTTGCTTTTGGTTGGGAGGTTTTTGATGACAGCTTTCATTTCATTGAAGTTTATGGGTCTACTTAAATTGCTCACCTGGTCTTGATTTAATTTTGGTATATGGTATCTACTAGAAAATTGTCCATTTCTTTTATGTTTTCCAATTTTGTGGAGTATAGATTTTTGTAGTATGACCTGATGATTCTCTGAATTTCCTCAGTATCTGTTGTTATGTCCCCCTTTTTATTTCTAATTTTGTTAGTTTAGATGTGCTGTCTCTGCCTTTTGATTAGTTTGGATAAGGGTTTGTCTATCTTGTTGATTTTCTCAAAGAATCAGCTCTTCATCTCATTGATTCTTTGTATTGTTTTCTTTGTTTCTATTTTGTTGATTTCAGTGCTCAGTTTCATTATTTCCTGTCTTCTACTCCTCTTGGTTGAGTCTGCTTCTTTTGTTCTAGAGCTTTCATGTGGGCTGTTAAGTCACCAAAGTGAACTTTCTTTATTTTCTTTATGTGGTTACTTAGTGCCGTGAACTTACCTCTTAGCACTGTTTTCATAGTGTCCCATAGGTTTGGATACATTGTGCCTTCATTTTTGTTTAATTCAAAGAATTCTTTAATTTCTTTCTTTATTTTTTTCCTTCACCCAGGGGTGGTTCATTAGGTCACTGTTCAATTTCCATGAATTTGTAGGCATTCTGAAAGTAGTATTGTTGTTAAATTCTAACTTTAATACATGGTGATTCAATAGGATACAGTGAGTATATATATATATATATATATATATATATATATATATATATATATATATATATATATTTGCTTTGTTACCAAATATGTGATCAATTTTAGAGAAGGTTCCATGAGGTGCTGAGAAGGAGGTATATTCTTTTGTGTCTGGGTTGAATGTTCTATAGATGTCTGTTAAGTTCATTTGATTCATGGCATCTGTTAGTTCTCTTAGTTCTCCGTTAAGTTTCTGTCTGGTTGACCTGTCCATTGCCGAGAGTGGAGTATTAAAGTCTCCGACTATTAGTGTGTGGGATTTGACTTGTGATTTAAATTTTAGTAATGTTTCTTTTACATATTTGGGTACACTTGTATTAGGGGAGTAGATGTTCAGCATTGAGACTTCATCTTGATGCATTGCTCCTATTATGAGTATAAAGTGTCCTCCTCCATCTCTTCTGAATGATTTTAGTTTGAAATCTATTTTGTTACATATTAGGATAGCTACACCAGCTTGTTTCTTAGGTCCATTTGATTGGAATACCTTTTCCCAGCCCTTTACTCTGAGGTAGTGTCTGTCTTTGAGGTTGAGGTGTGTTTCTTGTATACAGCATAAGGCTGGATCCTGTTTTTGTATCCATTCTCTTAGCCTGTGTCTTTTTATAGGTGAATTGAGTCCATTGATATTAAGAGATATTAATGACCAGTGGTTGTTGATTCCAGTTATTTTTCACTAGTAGCATTTGCATGTTTCTTTTCTTTGGGTTATGCTGGTGAGAGTTATCAGTTGCCTGTGTTTTTGTGGGTGTAATTAGCTTCCTTGTGTTGGAGTTTTCCTTCTAGTTCTTTCTGTAGGACTAGGTTTGTGGATACATATTGTTTAAATCTTTTTGTCACAGAATATCTTGTTTTCTCCATAGATGGTGATTGAAAGCTTTGTTTGGTATAGTAGTCTGGGCTTGCATCCATGATCTCTTAGTGTCTGCAGCACATCTATCCAGGACCTTCTGGTTTTCATAGTTTCCATTGAGAAATTGGGTGTAATTCTGATAGGTTTACCTTTATATGTTACTTGACCTTTTTCTTTGCAGCTCTTGATATTCTTTCTTTATTCTGTATGTTTTGCATTTTGATTATTATATGGCAAGGAGACTTTTTTTGATCCAGTCTATTTGATGTTATATAAGCTTCTTGTACTTTCATGGGATATCCTTCTTTAGGTTGGGAAAGTTTTCTTCTATGATCTTGTTGAATATATTTTCTGTGCCTTTGAGCTGGAGTTCTTCTTCTTTGTCTATCCCTATTACTCTTAAGTTTATTCTTTTTATGGTGTCCCAAGTTTCCTGGATGTTTGTGTTAAGAATTTGTTAGATTTAATGTTTCCTTTGACTAATGAGTTTATTTCCTCTATAGTATCTTCACTCCCTAATATTCTACTTCTCCTTCTTGTATTCTGTTGTTTATACTTGTCGTTGTAGTTCCTGTGCGTTTACCCAGATTTTCCATATCCAGAATTCCCTTGGTTTGTGTTTTATTTATTACATCAACTTCAGTCTTCAAGTCTTGAATTGTTTGCTTCACCTGTTTGATTGTTTTTTTCTTGGTTTTCTTGTTTTTCCTTTTTGAGGGATTTATTCATTTCTTCCAATTTTTTTTGTTTGTCTTTTCCTCCATTTCTTTTTTTTTCTTTTTTAAGTGGCTTCTTGAAAGGCCAGTTACAGATTCAACAGCATATGAAGTTGTCGATGAAAGTAATGTGAGTTTGGGATGGTAAATTATTTTATTCAAAGTAAGAAAACAAATCACTCACAAAGCCAGTTTTATAGACCATTCAATAAAAAAGGAAAAAAAAGTCAACATGTCTTTTTTTTTATTCAAAGTTTATTAAATTATAAAAGTTTCCATTTCCGCCCCTCCTCCCAACACCCTCCCACTCCTCCCACTCCCTCTCCTCCTTCCTCTCCATCCCAAAGAGCAGTCAGGGTTTCCTGCCCTGTGGGAAGTTCAAGTTCCTCCTCCTCCCTCCAGGTCCAGGAAGGTGAGTATCCAAACAGACTGGATCCCAAACATCCAGTATATGCAGAGGAAACAAGTCCCAGTGTCATTGTCAATGGCTTTTCAGAAAGACTCCGGGCCAGCCACATTCAGAGAATCCGGCCACATTCAGAGAATCTGGTTGGATCACGTGCTCGTTCAGTCCCAGTCCAACAGGCCTTGGTGAACTCTCATTAGATCAGTCCCCTTGTATCAGTGGGTGATGGCACCCCTCGCGGGCTGATTTCATTTTTCATTTTCTTCCTCCTTCTGCTCCTCATTTGGACCTTGGGGGGCTCAGTCCGGTGTTCTAATGTGGGTCTCCATCTGTATCGCCATCCATCGTCAGATGAAGGTTCCCTCTGGTCTTGCCTTCTTTGCTCACGTTCTCTTTCCTTCTGCTTCACAGAGAATTCTCAACAGAAGAACTTCGAATGGCCAAAAGACACTTAAGGTCATGCTCAACATCCTTAGCGATCAGGGAAATGCAAATCAAAACAACTATGAGATACCATTTTACACCGGTCAGATTAGCTAAAGTCAAAAACACCAATGATAACCTATGCTGGAGAGGATGTGGAGAGAGGGGAACTCTCATTCATTGTTGGTGGGAATGCAAACTTGTGCAGCCACTGTGGAAATCAGTGTGGCGGTTTCTCAGGAAACTGGGAGTCAACCTGCCTCAAGATCCAGCAATTCCACTCTTGGGAATGTACCCAAGAGATGCCCTATCATACCACAAAAGCATTTGTTCAACTATGTTCATAGCAGCACTATTTGTAATAGCCAGAACATGGAAACAACCTAGGTGCCCCTCAATAGAAGAATGGTTAAAAAAGGTGTGGAACATATATACATTAGAGTTTTACTCAGCAGTAAAAACAATGACATCTTGAATTTTGCATGCAAATGGATGGACATAGAAAACGCTTTACTGAGTGAGGTAAGCCAGACCCAAAAAGAGGAATATGGTATGTATTCACTCATAAGTGTATTCTAGCCATAATTAAAGGTCTTTGAGCCTATTATTCGTGATCCTGGAGAAGCTAAATAAGAAAGTGAACCTGAAGAAAATCATGTAGTTATCTGCCTGGAGATTGGAAATAGACAAGAGTGCCAGGTAACCTCGGGTGCATTGGGGGGTGGGGGGGTTGTTGGAAGGGGAGAGGGTTAGAGAAAAGGGAGTAGGGGAGAAATGTGGAAGGCTCGGGGGACTGGGATGAGGGGGAGGGAGGAAGGATGGATATGGGATCAGGGAAGTATATATCTCAACTAAGGGAGTCATTTTAGGGTTTACAAGAGACTTGATTATAAAGGGGATCCCAGGTCCAAGGAGAGATCCCCAGATTGTTCTCTGGACAGAGGAGAGGTCGCCTGAACCGACCTTGGCCCACAACCATACTGATGAATATTTTGCATTTCACCATAGAACCCTCATCTGGCGATGGATGGAGATAGAGACAGAGACCCACATTGGAACACTGGACTTAACTCCCTAGGTCCAAACGAGAAGCAGAAGGAAAGAGAACATGAGCAAAGAAGGCAAGACCAGAGGGAACCTTCATCCTCCATTTCTTTAAGGGAGTTTTTCATTTCCTCTTTAAATGTCTCCATCATTTTCGTAAAGTTACATTTAAAGTCATTTTCTTCTGCTTCTGCTGGGTTAGGAGGATCAAGCCTTCCTGTTATGTAACCACTGGATTCTAGTGTTAGCATGTTGCTTTTTAGGTTGTTGGATGAATTCTTGTATTCACATCTACCCATCTGTCACTTCAAAGGAGGCTGGCAGTGTCTTTGCATCTTGGTCCAATCCTTCCAGTGGCTGTCTGAATGTTTGGGGTTTTTTCTTGGTGTGTCAATGTCAGAAAGCCTCTAAGGTCTCTATAAGCCTGTTCTCTTGGTCTTCCCTCCTGGTTTGCTGTCTTGGTCCTCTCTCTTGGTCCCCTCAGTATTATAGCAAGTTCTGATACCCTCAGTATTGTAGCAAGCCCTCAGCTCTTAGGCAGCGTGGGGCTAGTAGCTTGGAGGGGCTGGTGGATAGGGTTGGGTTTTGGGGTAGTTTACCTGCAGGAAACTCCCTGCTAGCTGGCTAGAAAAGCCAAGAAATTTGGGGGAGGAGCACAGAGTTTTATCCTGCTGTGGAGGTCCTAGAGAGTGGGGTGTCCTGCCCTGTGGCTG
Source organism: Myodes glareolus (assembly GCF_982192425.1). NCBI lineage: Eukaryota > Metazoa > Chordata > Mammalia > Rodentia > Cricetidae > Myodes > Myodes glareolus. Next base: position 19,639,837 of record NC_142044.1, read on the forward strand.
GCTGGTCACTCACCTATTAAGTTCCCTCAGCATTGGAGCCTGGTGGCTATTTTCTTAGTTAACTTTGTTTATAAAACCTTTTCTCCAGTAATGAAACTTAGAATAATCACATGATCGGTAGTTTTCATGAAAAATAAAGTACTTCCAGATGGTGTTAGATGTGTGAACAACAATGTGTTAAGCACCCTATCTAGAGTAGCCTTGCATAGGCAGTTCTGGTTATGGTGGGACAGTTTCCCTAAGGTTGTTCTTTGTTCTCAGATTGAGGAGAGCAGACTCACTGGTCCAGGGAATGGTGACAGCTGTGGCTAACTGAATGCTGTTAACTGAACAACCTACGTAGAATTCTGTGAGAAGAACCATGACAAAAACTGACTACTGAGCCAAAAGTTGTATTGTGGGAGATCTGAGAAGCTCATATCCTGAAGGGTTGTCATTTCCTTTGTAAAGATTTACCCCCCACTCAGATTCATGGACACATGTCTCTTCTGCCATGCTATAGTCCATTTGGTAAAAAAGAAATCAACTTTATGAAGGGAAAAGGATATCAACTATCAAATACTGAAAAAAAAATGTGAATCAAATGCTCTGAAATGCTGTTACATTCATGAATTTATATTCTTGGATCTGGCCCCATTCACCAAATATCACATATAGTTTAACTTGTTCTGTATTTGCCCTTTCCCAGTAGCTTGTATCTTCATGGTTTACCTGATTCATGATAGGTTTCTGAATTATCAGCAATCATTTATTGTTTAAATATTCACTTCAGTCCTTGGACTTAATCCTAAATACTTCTCTGTCACCTATAACTTTTTACTATATCTTATACGGAATAGTTGTTTTTCAAGCCAGTTTGGAGAAGTTACATCCTTCATTCCTGGCCCTAGGTCTTATGCTCTGCACTGAGTTGGTCACACTCTTCTCCAGTTCACTTTGACCTTGTGAATGAATCAAGATTTTCATGATCAATATGCTTTCTAGGTTGTTAAATCCTTGAATCACACAGAAAATTACCACACTAAGCTCAAACTTGTGGAATCATGTGTGTGTGGAGAGAGGGAAAGAGAGAGAGAGAGAGAGAGAGAGAGAGAGAGAGAGAGAGAGGAAGAGAGGGAGGGAGGGAAGGAGGGAAAGGGAGAGGGAGAGAGAGAGAGAGAGAGGGATGGAGAGAGAGAGGGAGGGAGGAAGAGAGGGATGGAGGGGAGGAGGAAAAGGGAGAGAGAGAGAGAGGGGGGGGGAGAACCACCTGTAGATTATTTGCATTGCTTCTGCTTAAGAAAATCTTGCCAGGCTTCTTTGTTTAGCTCTCTGCCAATTGTACTTTCTTCATGGGTCAATTGCATCTCTTGGCCTTCTCACTCTATGGGCAACTGCAGTGCCTTACTGATGACCTCTCTAGTCTTCTGCATCATTCATGCTTCATGCAATATTTCATAGAATTAGTGATTGCATATTTAACAGGCAGTGGTTTGATTACTTAATAATTGTCTTTGCTTTCATCTTCAGAGGCAGGGGAAGAAATTTTCTTTCTTGAACAAGTGCCCAACTACTCTGCTCCCCTATTTCTGCTCCTCCGTTTATTTTAGATGAGGCAAACCCTCCCTGAAGATGGTAGTTTGTTTTGACAAATTTGGCACTCATTTTGTCAGATCACTTTTGCTAACAGCTTGTCTCTTTCCATAATTAAACTGGATTGTTTCCAAATCAAAGCTGTCTATCCAATCATCCACTCTAGAATTGAATCAGTGGAATGAAAGAAGTAACAAACTTATGAATGCCCAAGTTCATAGAATGAGCTTGTGAATACAATCTAGGTCCTAGTGTGAGTGATGATGGTCCAGGATCACAGGACCAGGGGCTCCTTCACAGCCCCAAGTAAAGCAGAAATCTCGATAAAGTTCTACAGTATGCTGAACTTTTTTTGTGAAGAGCTGAACTTGGAACTAAGTAATTAAAATCCTGTTCTAACTTTTTGGAGTTTCTAAAGAAAATGGTAAGAATTTTTCTTAAGAGACCTAGATCCAGGAGTATACCTTTCTCTGTCAAGAAGTCAGATAATAAATTTTGCATTTCCAGTCTATGTTATTTAATCTTTAATAGTTAACCCTGTCATCTAACAATAAATAATTGACAGGCCCTACAAAAATGAGGCTGTATCCCAGTAACATTTTATTTGCAAAACCAGAGGATGATGTATTTGTAAGCAAATGGGTCTAGGAAAATGAAATCTCAAATTCAATTCTGAGGGTTTTTTATTTTATTTTTCTCGGTGATCTCCAAACAGCATTGTATTATAAGTAAGACATTGGGATCAGTTGAGTAACTAGTTACTCAAACATGTTATGATAGAATTATGATCCCTTTAAGTAAAAAGGTAAAATTGGCTTAAAGAAGTGAAGTATTTATGTTTAAATAAAATGAAGGCTTTAAGTTTAACATAGTAAAATTACATATAGCAAAACAGGTATCACAGGAACTATAGTTACAATATGTAATCCATTTACATTTCACAAATAAAGGAAAATACTTTGTCATTTATCCTATCTTTGCAAGTCTAAAGTTTTATAACTAATCTATCTTTTATAATTGCCAAACTGTCTTTTCTCAACTCCATCTAAGACTCCAGAAGGATATAATATTACCTAAGAAAACAGGAAATGCATTTTAAGCAACTTCTAAAACTCTAGAATTGACAGAGACCTCTCACTGCCTGGACAGTCACCCAAAGTTCTTCTATAACGTTGAAGTACTCATCTTCAGCCTACAGACCCATAGTATCTGGTAGACTTTACCATGAAGCAGGAAATTTAAAGATCTGTTCTGCCTTGTAATATCAAAGTCCATCAGTTACTTCCTCTGTGTCCTGCAGAACATCTGGCAGACTCTTATATGAAGAAGGAACCCTGAAGGACCACCTTACCTTTAGGCAAGTTCAGCAGTCATTTTTCTGTGGTTCTTCCATGTCCACTTCATACAGCATAACATCAAGTAGTTCAGGAAAAGAGCAATTTCTTGCCCAAATGACTAGCAAATTTCATAAGGAATTTTTTAATATATGCAATTCCGAGCTAGTGAGGGATTATTTTATGGTGTTCATCATCAATAATGGACTGAACCTCTGAAACTGTAAGCAAGCTGTCTTGATTAAATATATTCTTTATAAGAGTTGCTGTGATCATGATGTATCCTTACAGCAATAGAAACCCTAACTAAGACATATGCATATACACCATTATATTTAAATTGTGTGTGTGTGTGTGTGTGTTTGTGTGTGAATGAGTGTATTTTTGAGACAATCTCATGCTTCCTACTCTGACCTTCAGTTCACAGTGTGGACAATGATGGCATTGAAGTCTTAATTCACCTACCACCACCTTCCAAGTATTAGAATGACAGGTTTGGGCCATGACTGGTAGACTGAAACATAGTTTTAAAGCAGGAGTTTATATGATAAAAAAGTTGTATGCTTACATTATATTCCAAATATAGGTTGCAAAACACCTGAAACTATGAATAGAATTTAGAATTATAATATATAACATTTAAATAATGTAGAGTTATAATACACATAGTAAATATGATTAAAATGGTGGTTAAAAATGGAGGTAATATTTAAGAGATTAGTTGAGTTAGATATTGGTAGAAGTCAAAGCTCAGGTCGACACATGTCTCTTCTTTTCCTGTTGTCTTTGGTGGGGAATTTTGCTTCCCCTGTGCCTGATTTATTTCATTTCTTTTCAAACATATAGATATCCCAAACAGAGACAGAACACACTGCCACATGTCCCATCCAGGAAGAAATGACCTGAGATTCTTTGGGTAAGGTCATCGAAGGGACCTTGGAAAATAATGAAGGAAATGAAGACTGCTTTACTCTAAGCACTGCCTTCTAATCCTGGCACAGATTGTCTCATGGCTCACATTTGTAGATTTGTAGAGTGGCTCCCGGTTTCTGGGTAAGTTATTTGTGGAAAGGAGATCTGCCAGATCTCCTTGATGTCTGGCTTCTTCACTGTCACTGGTTTGCTGGTTCTTCCTATTCACTCAAAGTCAGGCCTCACAAAGCCATTTGGAAAGCATCCAAGCTTTTATTTTTGAGAAGATACTTTTAACAATTGGCTGGCTCCCAGGAAATATAAGTGTATGGATAAATGCATCACTGTCCTTGAAAGTGGTTAAGAATACAGACTTAGAATCACACCCCAGACTTAACTTACCCTGTGTATGACCAATTCAATCCTTTTGCTACTCAACTTCCTTGGTACCCCTTGTACTAGAACACAGTGAATCACAAGGGGTTCCTGGGAGAAACACAACTCATTTGGAATCTCATCCCCACCACACACTGTTTAATGCTGAGCCATTTCTCTCAATATAGCCTTCCCAATCTTTCAGTTGAGTTTGTCATTTGGAGAGTAGACTCCTGTGTTCTTGAGATGATTGGAATCATACACCCAGCCTAGGAGCTTGCATTTATTCTTTATTTTTTTCTTCTATAGATTTCTAAATTGCAGGGGACATTATTATTTATTTTTATCTCATATACTGGGTTATGCTTTTAATCATGCAGTTTCTTATTTGTTTCTTGAGGAAATTTTATCTGATATGCATCCAGTATCATCAAAGAAACAATAATATGTTAGAACACTGTACATGGAATAGATAATTTCTTATGATCTGCTATGATCAGTTTCTTTGTTAAAATATGAAATCATGTCATTTCTATAAGGAGGGTGGTAATGTCATGTTACTTTGATTTTAATGAGATCTGTTCCAAACGTGGAACCCTTTGAGTGCTCCTTTATTAAACACCAACCCCGGCTGTTTTATGTTATGCAGGTGCTATGTAAATGTCAAATATTAATGTTTTACTATCTAGTAAAAGAGATGAAATGAGATTTCTGTTACTGCTTATTTCAAAGGCCAGAAAAAAAAGAATGTGTCATTGTCCTTTTGATTATTCAGCTGCTGAGTTACTTTGCCTTCAAAAACGGCAGTGAAAATAAATGCCAAAAATGCTGTCATGTTAGTAATAAAAGTTAACATGCTTAACGCTTAGAGAGCACTTATTAAACACCAAGATTTGCCCTAAGCTATCTTCATGTGCTGTCCTCTCCAAGCCTCACCAAATGCTGTGAGATGGGCAAGAGTCTTAGATTCCCATGGCAGACAAAGAAATTGGCTTTTCCAAATGCTGCAGAACTGACTTGGGATTAGAAGCTGCTGGGCAGCTGAGTATAAAATTAAGTCCAAGAGGGTAGAATATAGACGTCAATTTTTCTGATTGCAAGAGGCATAGGAAATAATGAAACCTGGAGAGCGTGAAGAAATTCTGACCGACTACCAAGAGTGGCTTCTGAGGACTGTCACACAGAATGAAGACCCAGAGTTGTCATTGGTTTTGACATATTGGCAAGCATTTATCTGAAAAGTAGGTAAAGTATATGAAAGGTCATTTATCAAAAGAAGGCATCCCAATGCCTAACACACATACACACTCACACTCACACACACACACACGTATGTCACTAGTTATCAATGAAATGCAAGTTAAAAGTACAAAGATTCGTGATTTTGCACCTGTTAAGATAGATACTAACGAACAGACCAAAGATAAATGACCCCAAAGATTTGAAGTATAGGGAACCTTCACATATCGTTAGTGGGGATGTAAATGAAGACATTACCAAAAATATATGGATTTTGCTTAATTATAACACAACTGGCATATGTTATAAGAGTCCCATGCTTGAGTGTATACCCAAAGTCTCTGAAATCAGAGCACCTAGGAGGCATTATTCAGAAAAGTCATGATGTGCTATCAACCTAAGCACCCACCAACGGATGAGTAAGTAAAGAACTTTCTTCTACACATGAAAGAATACAATTCAGTATAAAGACTATGAAGTTCCTGTAGTTTGTGACAATTTGGAAGACCTAGAAGCTCTTCTGTTAAGTAAAATACGTAAAATACAGGAAGACAAATATTTCAGGATTTCGTTTGTGTGGAAATAGACAAAAGTCAAACAGGAGCAACAAAATAGAATGGTGGTTTCCAGAGATTAGAGAAAGCTGTAGGGTTGGGGAAGGGTGAGTCTAACTAGCTAAAATTTTTGTTAGAAATAAGTTTGCACTCTCCCACACGATTGCTATTTGTAATAATGGTGTATTGTGGAAGTTGCTACACTTTTTAAAATTAATTTTGTGTGGGTGCGTGTTGTATATGTGTAATATGTAAGCACATGTGTGTATAGGTATATATGTTCATGTGTGAGTGTTTGTGTATGAGACTCTGAGTGCACACATATCACTGCTCTCCTGTAGAGGACAGAGGATAACCTCTTGTTGTCTGCCTTTCCCTTCCATCCTGTCTCCAGGCGGTCTTTTGCTCTTCTCTGCTGTGAATGCCAGGTTGCCTGGCCTGCAAGCCTCCCAAGATTTCCCTTTTCTGTGTCCCATCTAGTTAAAGGTATCTGGGATTACAGAAGCATACCACCACATCTAGACCTATGAAGAGTGGAGATCTGAACACTGGTCCTCAAGCTGGAACAGCAAACATTTTATTCACTGATCCATCTCCCCAGCTCCAAATTACCAATATGTTAAATATGAAGTGTTCTTATCATAAAAAATTAGTGTAAGCTTATCGCTTAATTATTCTTATCTAGCCACTTTGCAATGTGTGTATATCAAAATAATATGTCCTAGATAATAACTATTCGCACTATTCTGTAGGTCAGAAATAATAGAATAAATAAGATAAAACTTCATACATTCTAGACACTCTTCTTATTTTTTTCAAGAGTTAGTGATCTATGTTTATAAAGATAGCCCTAGTTAAACTCAATGAGTCACAAAACACAACAAAAAGGACATGGATGTAGGAAAGGGATGGAGGTTATACTAGTGGAAGGGAAATATGAGAGGCTGAGAGAGACAGTCACCATAAGGCCCTCTGTGTGTCTGTGTGTGAGTATGTCTGTGTACTTGTGTGTCTGGGTGTATGTCTATATGTGTAACAATGTGTGTGTGTTTTATGTGTTTGTGTGTGTGTCTCTGTGTGTGTTTGAGTGTGTCTGTGTGTATGCATGTCTATGTTTCTGTTTGTGCACACATGTACGTGTGTAATCGCTAAATGAACAAATTCAATAAAAACATTTAATTTAAAAACAAAGTTTTACTTGATCTTTTATTATGAATGCATTTCTACTTTTAGTTTACATCTATTCTAGTGAAAATGGCTTTAAATCAATGAATGACACTGGCATAATGAATTTTTTAAGTAAAAAATCACAAAATTCCTGTGGGTGTTAGATGGATGTTTGTTATTTGAAAAGCACTTACCTGTCTTATCAAAGGATGACACATTCTAACTGTAGTAGACCAAGTCTCTAGCATATATCTTCCAAGCGTGTTCTAGTGCTAGACTGTTTAGTCTAGTAGATTCAGTTATGGGCTCTTCCAAACAGTGTTATCTTCCCTCTAGCAAAATTAATTCATATACTAAACACTTGGTTCCAAGTATGATGGTCTATCTAATGCCATATCATACATAATGGGTGGTCCTCAGTGTCTTGACTCATGTGCAAATAAGAACTTTGGACAATGTTACACAGGGAACAAGATAAGCAGTTAGGGACCAGAAACTTATTTCAGTCAGTGTTATACTGATAACAATTGTATCATACACTAAAAGTCCTGGTATTTAGATTGGCAGATATGACCCTAAAGACATGGTTTTGATTTCAAAAGGAATTCTATGAAAACCACTGTTTATGAATTCATGGGATGTTAGATACTGCTCAAGGAAACAAAGTTATTTAATCTTTAATAATTAATTTTAATGCATCCAATGTATACCTAAAATTCTGGAGATCCAGGGAAAGCTATTTATCAACAACCACACACTTTGTGCATGTCCTAAATCAAGCATGTAGCATGCTATGTTGAGCAAATACAGAGCTCACAACCCTTGGAGGACTGGGATGCATGCAAAGGTAACACCTAAGTGGATCCAACATTAGCGGCCCTCACCTAGTTCCTGGATTTTGTGCTCTAACATACACAGGTACTACTGTCCAGCCATTCCCGACATTGTTTAAATGCTGGGCAACATAAAAACAAGAATAGGCAGGAGAAAGGTTTCTTTTCTTCTGTTTTTGAATTATGTGTGTGTGTTTGTCCATGCCTACCATTTATATGGGCCTTGAATAGCAAATTTCACCTTAGAAAAGCATGGCCATAGAGCATCTGGATGCATGTGCTCCTCAGGAAAAAAAAAAAAAGAATTCTTTTAAGAAATCACACTCAGTTTTAAGTTGAAATTTAATTTTCATTCTGAGTTTCAAATAGTCAGATCATTCAGGCTAAGACCGAAGTATGCCCTGTGTTTTAAATCATAGAGCGAAAGCAGTCCTTTAAGGACTTTCTTTTTTAGAATGAATTTTGATGATTAACTATTGAATAAATAATGCTGACACAACCAAACTTCTTTGTTAGACAGGAACTAGTAATTGGAATTTTCCAGTCTTTCCTAGGTCTTTGGCCAGGGACAAAGACAGCGGTGGCTTTATTGCAGTGTTAATTATTTAATTCCATTGGAGTATCTTTTTCCTTAAACAGGAAATGTCTGAATCATAATTGCCCTATCACAGAATATGTAACAGTAGGAATGTGTGATAATAGAGAAGAAATGTGCCTTTGTGACAACTTGAAATAAAATTAATGAGCCAGATGATTGGACTTGTTCTTAATGGATTTTTTTTGTCGAACTGATGAAATCACTCCTTTCTCAGATTGTCAAGTTTTCCTACTGCATTGAAAGAGACTCAAGTTTCAAAGCCTATGTTCATAGGCAGCCTTGTGCTCCAAGGAAACTACAGAGTAGGCTGGTTTCTGGGCTTTTCTACTTGAATGAAAGTTTACTGAGGTTTTTTTTGGGGGGGTGGGAGTCTCTTCCATCAGTCTCAAAACCATGTGACTTGTCGGAGAAGTGGGTTGCCTGCTCCCTCCCTGCCTGAAACATCTCAGGACTCCCTGGGCAGAAATCCACAGATTCATAGGGTGTGACTTTGTTTATAACCTAGCAGCTGTTCAAAGGAGGACAGACTGACATCTGTCATCTTTGAAGATCAGTTATGTGATTTGATTGGAAGCTAACATGTACTCACTAATTTTTTTCAAGGATTAGGTGAATGAATTTGCTTTTGGTTGTGAAACTAGATCCAAATCATTGCTGCTCCCCCTTATGACAAGTTTTATCTTTGACTCTCAGTATTTATTTTAACGAAAAATAGAAATAGTTGTTTCCTTTAACTATTTTTTTGCACCAATTAAATGCTATGAAGCAATGAATTAGTGTAAAAATTTTGGATGCATAGAATGTAACAATTAATAGTTGTTATTACAATTAGAAATAATTTTTAAATTTCAGGATTTTCTGTCCTCATAACAATAGGTGTTATTCTCCACAGCACAGCAACACAAAATTGTGGTTGAATAAGCATTTGTTACATTCAATTCAATTCCCAAGTCTGAATGAGCAATAAAACGGACACGTGTTGTTCCTGCCAGGAAATACACTGGCAAGGCTCAGATTGTTCACATGTGTTATGGTCACAGATGTTGGGAAAGGCCTAAGAGAGAGACGCCAGGCCTTTAAAACGGTGCTTTGGAAGCTATCCAGCGCTCAGCTGCACTTAGCTTGCAGTAAAGCCTAGGGCAGGAGACTCTGGTTTTTGAGCCGCTCAGTAGCCTTCATTAAATCAGACTTCCACAGAGTCTGGAAAGACTAATTTATTTTTCATCACAGGTAAGGACCACAGAGTTAACAACAGCATTCACTTCGATGAGGTAATGACCAACATGAAGCAGTACTATCAATAAAAGGAAATAATGATTCTTGCTAATTAAGAAAGAACAATTGGTAGGTGAGTAGTATTCTCAGAATGGATTATTTGGAAGGGGTTAGGTGGGGCTTGGGGAAGCCACACACTGATGACAGAGTATTGTCCATATGGTGACACCATAGGCCTGTTACCACTGGGCCCAGGAGTTATAGATACCAGCCTGAGTCAAGTGGAGGGCACTGTTGTGTCTGGAGCTGTAACTTTTAGGTGTCCCTTAGCAAACTTTCAGGATAGTGGCGCCGTAAGTAGGGAAACGCTCTGACCTCACTTTCATTTCTCTAATCTCCTGCATCTATTTGTCTCATGAGACAAATGGCAGGGATATCTGGGTGTGGAAAAATTTTTTGAAATGTGTCATATTTCAAAATCCTGCTCCAACTTAGCATGGAGTTACTCAGGACTGAGACCTTCCTTATGAAGTGACACCCTGGGCTTTCAGAGCTCTCGGGTACACTTTTGTATAGAGAGGTGCATGCTACTAGATCGGAGGGTGAAATTTATGACAAGTTATTCTTTTCTCTCTCGCGTGACAAAATGAGAAAATAACTGAAAGCAGAACTGAATTATTTTGGCTCATGGCTTTAGAGACTTTAGTCTGTGATCACTGGGCCCGACCATTTGGAGGAATAGTTGAGGCAGAATGTCATGGTAATGAGTATATGCTAGAACAAAAACGCTACTTCCTGGCCGCCAAGAAGAAAGAGGGGTGGGACTCTCTGGTCCTAAAGTCTCATTTAAGATCACATTCCTAGTGGCCTAACCTCCATTAGTTCCTAAAGTTTCCACCATTTAATAGAATGTGACAATGGCCTCCAAGCTTTCAGCACATGATCCTTGCAGGAACACGTAAGAATCAAACCACAGTGCCCTCCTTAGATGTAAATCAACTTCACGTTCCTGTTTGTAGGGCTGGGGTAGGTGTCATTGGCTTATCTTTTCTTTTGAGCATATGGATGTTGAGATGCGCAAAGAGAAATGGTGATGGCTTAAAATTGAGTACAAGGGTAGGATGTTATTTAATTATATGGTCAACCTTTATGATTATAGCTCATACAAACATTACTATTGTGCAGAATTTTTAGAAATGTTGTAGTTTCTGTGGAGACCCCAAAACGTGAACCTATTCCTTGTCTGAAGGTCAGAGAGTTTGAGCTAATTATTGTTCTTTCAAAGTTGTTAGCAACAGGTGTGGCTACAAAACAAGACCTAGGGTGTGACTAATTGGTGTTTTGAACATTAAGATGCCCCACAGAGGTAGATCTGTGCCATCCAGACCAAAGGTCAGAGAATCCAAGCATACTTCTGCTCCTTCTTTTGAAATAGGAGGTTTGGCATAGGGAGTGATTACCTACAGGATACTTAATCTAGGGTGTGTTTACTGCCCAGACATTAAATACTTTTCTCAGGAATTAATGGCTTAATGTCTCAAGTATTGAAACAAGTAACTGTTCTGGTTGTCCTTTGTGTTATGTGAAAGCAGTCTTTTGCCTTCTAAGTACTAGGGTATAAAAATGTATGAAAAATTAAACATGGGTGGACTCAGAACTCAGAAGGAAGGAATTTAGCATTCCGTATTTGCCAAGTTATCCTCCTGTTACTATTCCGTCCGTGCCTCTGTATTTCTCTCTTATCTCTGTTCTTCTTACCTAGTGTTTGTAATCCTGAGGCACCTTCCCTGGAATGTACAAACCTGCCACAGTTAGGATGGCTGCAGGAATTACCCCAAAATGGTGGCTCACATATGGTAGCCCCAAATGGTGTGACCTGTGACAAGTTTTCATTTCATTTTTGCTTTGTTTTAAACTCTGAATGCTGAGGTGGCTTCCAAAATACGCAGATCTACCAGGCAGAAGAATTGAAGCTAGATCTATTATATGCAAATTGAAAATTATTTTATGGCACAGTGTTGGTATACTGTGCGGTATAAACATGACTGGCTCTTTTCTCGCAATCTTCAGACATCTCACTCCCGTGTTTCCCCTTCAATATTACTTTGAAGGAACACCTTGAAGGAGCCTGCTAAATTACAATGGGGTCAAAAAAAGACGACCTTATGTGAGTTATTACTTATTTGATTTGTTTTCTATACACTTCTTAGATTTATTTTATTTAGGTGTAAGAGTGTGTCATATATTTGTAGATACCTAAGGGGGGCAGAAACAAACTGAAGTTGTGGGCAGTTATAACCAGCTAACAGTGAGTGCTGAGGAGCTAGCTCTAATCCAGTGGAGGAGGTGCTCTTGACCTCTGAGCCTTCTCTCTACACCCTCCCCACACACAATCTTTCCCAGAAGGAATTGGGACACGGGGTTGGTAATGTGACATGTAATCAAATACATAAAAGATTTGGCAAGAGATCCCAAGCTGCCAGAGGACAGCATTATATCGTGGGAAGTTTTCATTAATAAAATCAAAGTGTATACATCCAGGCAGTTTTCTTGAGAAATCTCAGAATTTCACACTGAAAGCTCTACCCTCAGGCAGCCCTCGGGTCTGAACAGACATCAGTGGTTGTTGAGCCTGAAACTGGGCCCCTCATTATTCATTACTCAGTAAGGTCTTGAGGGACTCAGCCACTTCTGTCCCTGTTTCCTTGGCAGAAGCATGTTATGTGAACGCTTTTGTGTTCAGGGGTGGAGTTGGAAGAGGGTGAAGATACATACACACCCTGCTAGAAACAGAAATCTTCACCATCTTGTCAAATGAATACAATCTACAATGGCTAGTCTTAAGAATGTTTAATCATCTAGCTACAGAGGAGAAGGAGGATGCCTTCCGGGCTTTGAGATCATTTGTCACAGAGACACAAAGTAGTGGTCGCTTGTGTCTCTTAGTAGGCAGCATTTAGATTCAGATTCTTATTTTGATTAACATATATTAGAGCTACAAAATATTGGATTTGATAATGACATTTTCAAACATAAATGTTTTGATTGTGCTCACCTTCCTATTACCCGACCCCTTACTGCTCTTCCCACACTCCTCGTTCATCTATGGCTGGAAAAGACTATGCAGAACATCTGATTTATCCCTCCCTCCTGACACTGGCTCAGAGTTAATATCTTTGTCTTAAATGTGAAGTATCAAATGTCCAGACTTGTGTTTCACTAGGATTTTCCAGATTAAAAATTGCAGAGGTAAGGCAATGGCCCAATCTTTCTATCTTACAAGACCATTTCTTCTTTCACGGATTGGAAATTGGCTCTATGTACTCTTGTTATGTCTTCAATTGTTATTTAATATCTTCACTTTTAAAGTGGGGCCAGTAATACAGAATACAATGAAAGAAAATACTTCACAGTATTCCAAGCAAAGCTTCATTTTCTCAGATTATTTTTCTTAATTATCTTGGTAGTTTGACACATGAAAACATGATCATATCACTGAGTTCATCTTCCAGTTAATGGGAAAAAAATCAACTATTGCCCTGGGAACAGAATTGTCTTGAATATAAAATTGATTATTGACCATTTCATCCAAGTTTTCTTTGACTGTCTCCACTTTTTTAAAAAAGAAAAAAAATCCCCAAATCGTAGTTTGTTAAAGTAAGTCTGGAGGAGTAATGAGGAACTGGAGGTATCAGGGCATTTGCTACAGAAAACAGGAGGCTCTGGTTTTAGAAATGGAGGACAGAGGAAAATGTCCACTCCTGCATTCTCCTGGGTAGACCCTCCAGCCAAGGAAAAATGACACCATTAAATATTTGGCTTGTGTGTCATCCAAACACAACGAGAGACATTTTGAAAGAGAATAGCAAGGAGCCATGTCATGCTGAAACTAAATTACTTCCTGTTTGAACAGCTCAAACGCTGGAGGGAGCGAGGAAAAATAAGTGACAAAACTCGCAGGGATAAAATGAGTCTATGTCTGCTTGCGTCTTACTGTTCTCCCCCGGTTCTACTTGCTCCAACTTCAGTTCTCTGTCACTGCTACTCTTCGTAAAATGTTTCCTTGCCAAGAACATACATGGCTCCACTATTCGTTCTCCCTTAAGAATCTATCTGGCGTAAATATATTTTTCTTTGATGTGGGTTGGTGAGAAAGACAGATCCAGAGAGACAGACAGGGTGAGAAGAAAGGTAAGGGGGGGGAGTAAACAGGAAAGGAGAAAAGAAGATGGGAAGAAGGGGAGACAAAAAGTGGGAAGAGGAGGTAAGGGGAGGAGAGAGGAGGAAAAAGGTAGTGGAGGGAAAAAGGGAACAGGGGATGGGAAGGGGGAGCTCCTTATTGGCTAACTCTTCCATCTTAATTTAGCCCATTTCTCTTAATCAGTGTATAGCCCCGAGGCTGTGGCTTACCAGGTAAAACCCAGCATCTGTCTCTGGCTGGGTACATGGCGTCTCCCTGACTCTGCCTCCTTCCTTCCAGCATTCAGTTTAGTTTTCCCCTCCTAGCTCTACTCTGCCCTATCAGGTCAAGCCAGTTTCTTTATTAACCAGTGGTGTTCATTGCATACAGAGGGGAATCCCACATCAGGATCCTTTGTGTCTGGGATTCTGGGTGTTCTTCTGCTCCAGATGCATCCTTTTCAACAAAATTCAGTGACTCATGTGTTGTGTTAATCCTGATGCTTAGACACATACCTTAATCTCTGCATGAACTTGGAAGGAATATGTCATTTCATATTTTTCCCCATTTCTTTCCTGTGCTATGTTAGTCCTTTTCCTCTAGTACTTCTAAATTTCTTTCTTTAATAAACACTGGTTAAAAGTCAATGATTATTGCAAATTTTTTGATAGTCTAGGCCCACTGTCTTTATAGCATGAATCATCCTTGAATTCTTAGTGTCTAGAACTGTGCTTAGGATACTGTTTATTCAGCACCTATCTGCTCATTTCTTTCTAAAAAAATTAATACAGGGAACTGGAATTGCAAAGTACTGTGCAATGCTTCTTTTGGGGAGATGTAACAAAAGTCTACTCACCCGAGATGGAAGCAGCAACAGACCAAAGCAAAGATACCACCGAAGTCTAAGAGAATCAATGGGTTAATTAGGCTGCATAGGGGAATGAAGAGGAGGAGTTAGTAAAATGAGCTGGAATTACTGACAAGCAGCTGCCTCACTAAACTCCACCCAACTTTAGGAAGCTGGAACCTGTAGCTCACAGCAGAGAGGCAGCTCAGCAGGTGGGAGAGTCTCTGTTTTAGGTACCTCAGCCAGCCTGGGCTTCTTCCATGCGACTCCAATGGTGTATGTCTCTTCTAGGTGACTCATCTTGGGTGAAACTGTCCCTCAACTTATCCTTACTTCTTACGTAAGCTGGGAGAAGTAGGGATCTAGTGTAACTATTTCATTGAGGTTTTTGGGTTGTTTATTTCTGAGTCTTCCAGAGCCTCTCTCTAGAACTTCCTGTCATCATTAGCTTCCCTCTAAGAAGAAAGTACTATGGACAAATAGACTTTTCATAAATGAAGACAAAGAAATCAAAACGTGCCTTCAATGGCTGGTGGTTTATGTAATCCTTATCCATCCCCGAGTCTCTGATTTTTACTTCATTTATGAGAGGCTGTAGAAGAGTTTCAAATTACTACAAACATACAGACAACTTGAACAATGGGTGATGATAAGAACAAGGCTAGAGAGTGCATTTGGTTTGGATTTTTCACATTTAAAGTCTGAAGATCTAATAATTCCTATTGTTTTTTATGACATTCTAAAGAAATTATGTTACTATATCATGTCATTTTTCTATCTTAGAAGCTCTTATACATAGATGTTTTGATCCATGTGCTATTAACTTGCCTTGGTCATCAGTAAAAGCCAAGCACTGTACAATCCTGGAAGCAACTTTTCAGTAACTAGGCTCATGATTTTGTTTTGCTTATTAAATATATATCCATCAGGTTATAGCTATAAGCATAACTAAAATGTAAATGGCAGTCAGCCATCAAGTAGTTATTTTTAAAGGATCAGCAGAATTGTTTCAATTAAGTAATTTTTTTTTCATTGCATTGATTACTTTTGACTATTGAAATTTGGTTTTGGGGATATAAGTTTTATGACGTCCAATTTGAAAACTACCCAAAAAGAAGACTTCTATCTTTTCACACAAGGTTGTTACTGTCAATATTACAATGTGTGTGTGTGTGTGTGTGTGTGTGTGTGTATGTGTGTGTGTGTGTATAATTCTTATATACTTGTAACTAGCTAAAATAGGCTTGAATGTATATAGACATTTAAGGTAACATTTTAGGACTTGATATTCTGGTCTCATATAATTACTTGTGAGAATTGTATTTCTCATATTCAGTGTGATGATTATCTGTAATAAGTGATTGTTAAATGTCTAGAGATAGGAAGGGCTTAGCAAAAGAAAATACAAAACAACAGAGATGGCAATAATAATATGGTTCCAAGTACGAAAACTCCCAAGTAAGGCAGCAAATGGCGCTTTTTCAGGAATTCTCCTGCTGCAGAGATGAGCCACATGTGGTACAGCAGAGTTTTCTATCTAATCAACAAAGGTGTATCTACAACCTTTTGAAGGGAGATACTTAATTAATATATATTTCTTCTTCTTCTATAGTTACATATGTCTGTTTAAACAAATTCTACACAATAAAATATAACAGAAACTATGCACACAATGTCTAGTTATGAATTATAACAACACACTTTTTATGCTCTTTTATCTTCAGAACTTAATGAAATGAAGGTTACTTTCAATGAAACTTTTAAGTTACAGACCAACCCTCAACTATCTATCCTGTCTTATTAAACAAATGAGAACCATCCTATTTGCTGAGAGTACTAAACTTATACTTTCAACTTATACCAAATCAAAAATTTGTCATATTGGTTTAATATCAGGACAGTAAAATACAATTAATAATAAGCTACATATGTGTTAAAATATAAATACAAAGACCTACATACACGTAGAGTATTTCAGTTAACTTTGCTATATACCAAATCACTTCAGAACTTCATTGTCTTAATTACGGTATTTTTCACTCATACATCTAGGTGTGGGCTGAGGTACTACCATTCAAGATTGAGTTCAACTTTTTTGAATCTTTAGATCTGGATGGCTTTATCTCCTTTCCTAATTTTAAAGTAGCCCAGGAGCTACTCAGAAGAGTGCTGTAAGGTATAACACACACGCACACACACACACACACACACACACACACACACACACACACACATAAACACACACACATATAATATATAGTGTTGTAAGGTACACATCCAGGGAACACAAATTTGAAGTGCTTCTTGTGTCACCTACTTTAACACGCTACTGTTCCAACAAGTCATATAGTTTATCCCAGTACTCAAATTATCAATGGACTGAAGAAACCACTTAAACTGGAGGAGATCCCTAGACGTTTCATCATGGTATAATCTGTCATAGTAGAAAGTATTTGGTAATAGCTATCACGCAGGACATCACTTGGTAAGCAGACCTACAGTCTACTGAGCTTTCTATAGGAAATGACTGAAGTGAACACGTATTTTATTTTTCTAATCTTCTTTATGTAAACAAGTAACTGTGAGAGCTGAGCTCAGAATTTCCAAGACTGTTCATGCACAGAAATGAAAAAGAAAGACAGGGTTCAGAAATGCATATGTTTAAAGAGTCAGAAAATCTGATCCTCTGTGTTTAAAAGCTGTGGAACATGCAATATTAAAGAGGGCTCAGGCCACAGAAGCCTGCCTGAATGTCTCCCTGAGGACTCTGACACTCAGGCTGATGGGATGCCTATCCCCCTAAGCTATGGTTTAACAAGCACCAAAGAAGCCACCATTGATTTGAGGAAGTGCCACATGCGTGAAGAAGTAGAGAAGAAAGTCCTGCACACTAAACTGTAAGTGTAGATATTACTCTTCTCAAAAAGGCTCTGACATTAGAACCAACTTACACCTCCATGCTTACCAAAGTAGCAACTGTCTTCTGAACGCCAAGCATTCACTGGAACTAACATTGTTAACCTTCCATTCCTACTGGACCTTGGGGGATAAAAGAAAGAGCTAAAGCCATGGAAAACAATACCCCTGGAAATCTCCAAGATCCCACTCTGGAGCAGTATTGCTTCATCATTGTGTATCACTGGCATCTTAATATCTTTCAGTTGCCCATTATTCCAAGGAAGAGTTTTTATTCAAGGTGTCCTATATTCATTATACCAACGCCTACCAGGTAAACATGTGTATAGTGAGTGAGATGATGTGTCTTTAATTTATTGGTAACTGTGCCATGAATATAGAAGAGACTTCACATGTTTGGAGGTCTTGGACTTTGAGTTAAACATGCTGATTTGATTGGTCTTTGGATTATGTTCTAAAGAAAGTCAATACAGATTCACAGTAAAATGTTGCTATTCAAAACGAGTTTCTCTGGCCATTACAATGGTTCAGTAGGTAGAGGGGCTTGCAGCCAAGACTGAAAAAAAAAAAACCAGAACAATCCCTAGAACTCATGTGGTAGAAAGAGATGACAGACTTGTGTCATCCACATTTACATCATGGCACATCATGCAGTATTCTCTCTCTGTCTCTGTCTCTGTCTCTGTCTCTCTGTCTCTGTCTGTGTGTGTATGTGTGTGTGTGTTTGTCTATACCTGTCTGTCCATATCTTTGTCTCTGTCTCTGTCTCTGTCTCTCTCTCTCTCTCTCTCTCTCTCTCTCACACACACACACACACACACACACACATACACACACATCCTTTCAGCAAATGGGGCAATTTTATGGAAATGGCTATGGATATCATGATTGAGTAACTCATCACTCGTGAGAGGAATTTAAGAAGAAATATATTTCTCCTTGAAACAGGGACTCAACAGACCAAATAAACAAAATATGAGTGCATAGAAATTTTAAATTTTTCTATAGCTTTATTTGATCATTTTTTAGTTTTTATTTTAATTTTATTATATGCATATATGTTTTTCTCTGTGTGTAGCTTTATGCATATAAGTACATTATGTAAGGAGGTCTGAAAAGGGCATAAGGTCCTCTGGATCTGTAGTCAAAGGCAATTGTGAGTTCCAAAACACTGGGAACTGAATTCGGATTCTCTGTAAGAACTGAAAGGTGTCTTAATTGCTGAGCCATCTGTTCAGACCCTATAGCTACAATTTTAAAAGTTTAAAAATTAGATAAAATTGATTTAAAACTATTATTCAGCCAATAGTCTCTAAATTATTATCTTGGCATTAGCATAAATATTCTAATGGTATGTTCAGTGTTTGTGGTTGCTGGTTTTATGTCAAGTTCACACAGCTAAAGTTTCCTGAAAGGAGAGACCTTCATTTGAGAAAAAGCCTCCATAAGATACAGCTGTAGAGCATTTTCTTAATTAGTGATTGATGAGGAAGGGCTTTGCTTATTCTGGGTAGTGCCATCCGTGGGCAGGTAGGCCTAAGTTCTATAAGAAAGCAGGCTGAGCAAGCAATAAGGAGCAAGTCAGTAAGTAGCAACCTTCCATAATCTCTGTATCAGCCCCTGGATCCAGGTTCTTGCCTTGATTGAGTTCCTTTTCTGACTTCTTTCAGTAATGAACTGTGAAGTGTAAATATAAACCACATAAACCGTTTCTTGTGGTCATGGTGTTTCATCACAACAATAGTAACACTAAGATAATGTCCTTGTATTAAGACACTGAAATCTCATATTTATCCTTATAAACATATGTTAATTAGCACACTGAAATTTAACCTAAATACTTGGATCTGTAGTCTATGTAATATTGTTCACAATCAAAAGTTACATTTTAATACCTATGCTATTTCAAACAAACATAATTAAGGCTTTTGTAGTATTGAAAATACTAACTTTCATATAAGTCAAAATTAACTAAATTTCAACAGAACTCAAATTTCTTTTTCTCTGTCACATTAAATGTATCTTGTGCACAGAGGTTGTCTTCCATTAATGGTTGCCATATTGGATTATACTGCAGTAAGAAACAATTGTCAATCAATGAGAGCAATTCAGATTAAGTGATCCCTGAATTGCTTAAAATCATAATGAGTCTGTGTTAAAACTAATTCAGTAAATACATATTCTGAATTCAACATATACCAGGTGTATTCTAAACAGTTGATGGGATTCAAAAATGAGTAAAAAGTCTTTGGTTAATGACATTATATTTACCTAATGGAATGCTAATTTATATATTAGATAAAAAGCTACAGGCAACTAAAAACTGGTGAAAGAGGGACAATTAGTTCCCCCAGAGATGAGTACCTTAAAAGGTTATCCTATTTCAAAGAGTCAGCAATACAAAATACACATATGAGCAACGTTAAGTGCACTCAACAAGTTGCATTTATACATTAACATGTCCATGCGTTAACACACACACACACACACACACACACACATACACACAGAGAGAGATATTAAAGGATAAGGGACCATGAATTTGAAATGGAAGGTGGGATATTGGGATACCAAATCAATTGAATGGAGGAAATGGAGAAGGTAATGATCCACTTACATTTTAATTAAATAAAAGTAACTTAAATTTTTAAAAATTTATGATTGGTCCCAAGATACTTTTTCCCACATAAACCTAGACAATGAGAATTGACTATTCGAAATGGAGAAGACTTACTTTATCAAAGACTAGGGCTAATATGAACTCTTTTAGATGTTATAACTTAGTTAGAACTTGTATGTGTTTTCGAATAAATCTTCATGGCAAAGTGTTGAGGAAATAGTATATATTTCCACTATTAAAATGTAAGAATAAACAGTGAATACACTTGAATGTGGTAAACCTGGTGCTTGAAACAAAGTCAGAAATTCCAGCATCACATGTTCCTTTCATTCTATTTTTGTGGATCCCAAGGATAGCTTTCCCAACGGTTAGCGGCACACATGTCCTCTTCTTCTAATGATGGTGGAAAAGCCAGAAGATTGCTTACTCAGCTCATTTTGTACAATTGATCATGTCTCTGTGCATCTAGCAAACTTAAAGTTATTGAGGATTGTGGCTAAGCTCTGTGTATTCTAGTTAATGTCATTCTATTCTTTGTTTACATATTCCATAATTAACTTCGGCTAATCTTGAGCCTTTTGTCACTAGAGAAAATGGTTTAGAAAATGTAGGTCAGAAAACTACTACACAATCTTCCCACGACCGAGTTAAAATCATTAGTCATTGAGATTTACATTTACTTGATCTTTCTTTCTTATTTATTATGCTACTATTTTAGATTAGCTTAAGGAGTAATGCGTTTCATTATGGCTTTTTCATACATACATGAGATGATTCTTAGCTTGAGTTTCTAGCTTTCCTGATTCCCTTCTCAGTGTCCTTTGCCCCTCAGCAGCTGCTGCTGCAACTGTAAACTGGTCCTTCCACTTTGGAAATCAGCATGGATGTTTCTCAGCAAACAAACATGCAAACAAATAAATACAAAACAAAAAATATCCTAAAATAAAACTGCTACGTGTTTTGTTTTTAAATTTAAATGCACTCTTTTCTAAACCTGAGTGCCATGAAGTTAGCTGTTTTGAAGAAATGGGGAATCCACAGAAAAGGAGAACCAACTCAATTCTCCAAATCCGTTGTCATGGGATGGCCCCACAATTACTATTAAACTTCATTTAAAAGCTATCATCACTTAAACACAACCACTCTTAAGTATCAAAAGAAGTAAAAATAATCATTTAAAGAAGCTGAAATCATTTTATACAGGAATTATTATAGATCTAAAAGAAAATTATTATTAACTAGAAAAAGCAGTTAACTAGATTAACGTTATATGTGAGGATTTTAGTTTCTGTTAGATGTTAAATGTAATAATGATATTATTGCTTCATCTAGACATCAATAACTCTAAAGCAAGTTTGTTATTCATCTTTCTTCTAAAGTGAGGAGACTGGGGCTTCACTCGATGTGGAGAGTTGTACTAAGGAAGATGGATGGCTCAAATATTAAGAGTTTGCATTAAATTCATGGCTTCAACCTGTGCTCTCTGCTAAGTAGGACCTCAGAAAACATAATTTTCTAGAAACACAATTGTTTTAGAAAGTTACTGCCAAATTTGGTCTGAAAATATTAGGAAATGTTAAAAACAAGTCTACTGGGCTTCAAAACCACAAAAATATTCTTTTCATACAATTCAACAATTTATTATATCCCAAACACAAGGTACATCATTGTAAAACTCTTGAGAATAAATAAAACATTAGACAAACATATTACAATAAACTGAAAAATATTTATAAACAATTTGCTGTTGAGCACTGATTCAATGACTAGGTTTTTCATTTTAATTTATTATATATTGTTCTATGCCACACTACTTGCTTGGTGAGCCACAACACTGCATGTTCTTTTCCTTCACCAAGATATGGATAAGACTCAATGCTCTCATCTGTGTCCTTCCATAGATTGGACATTGCCAAACTTAATGGAGAATGGAGTCACACTAGAATGCAGAGGTGTGGCTCTAAAGCAGTGCCTGGATCCGGGTGCATTTCCTTCAGTGAATGAATCAATAAGGATAGATTTTCTTCTCTATTTCCTGACACTATGATGTGGGGAACAATTCCACCATGGCCAAGTTAGAAAAGGACCTACAATACAGTTCTGTTTCTAATTTATGTTTGGGAAAAGACTTAGACTTTGTAAACTAAATAAGCCCATTGTGATGTTAGTGCTAGCACAGTGAATTAGCAAGACATTATTACCATTGTGATATTTCTTGCCATTTACACATGGGAGAGCATCTTTTTTGCTTTGGAGTATGTTCCGTTCTATGGAGATAGGGCTTGATAGAATTAGGTGGGAGTCTAGTTGAAAGGCTACCTTTTAAGAGAGCTCTCTTCATTGTTGTCTTTTAGGCTCCCCTTTCTTCTTTTAAAACATCCTGCTTCAAGGAAAATACGTTAAAGGATTCTTACAGAAGTAAATTCTCATTTCTATAAAATATTTATAATCATTATATAATATTCAGTTAGGCTCTTCATACTGAAAATTGCTGTACAGGAAATTTCTAATTTGGCATTCTTTCCTTTTTACTCTTTTCTGATTATCTTGAAAATTACAGGGAATATGTTCTCCCAGATAAGCAATTGTTCAACAGACAGAATGCCAAATTCTAATTTTGGCCCCACCACTAATGAAAGAGATGAATTAAGCCATTTGTGCAACTTCCTTGGACCATAAATCCTCTTTGATAAGCAGATGATAGCATTAGTACTTATCTCAAAGAATTGTAGAGATTAACACAAATTAAATTCTTTAAAAAATGGTAGGAAGCAAAGAGCAATAGCGTATATGGATAAAAATGGAATAATGAAGCCCATTGTTTGGTGTCAACTAAAATGGTAATATAAATAAATAACAACAAGGCAAAAGTGATAATGTCTTGAAAAATGCCTCTTTTTGTTATCTATTTGACAGAAAAGATCTGTAGATTGGTAGATTCCTTGAAAGTAATTACTTTGCATTCGGTTTGGTTGGTTTTGTTGAGGACCCATTTATTTAAATATTCATTCCCAAGATTGATCATAACTTGACCAAATGCTTATTCCTTTTTCTCCTGTTCCCACTGTTTCTCAGGCTTTCCTGTGGGAACTAGATGTTTGCCTTGTCTATTAAATGGCTTTTCTTTTAGAACACACAAGACAGAAACTGCAATATAGGAAAGAAATGTCTGTTCAGTTTCAGATGAAGATCTACCCATTCCATGGCTCATCCTAAGAGAAGATGGATGTATTCTCTGATGCATTTGCTATGTACATGAAAGTTTTATGGTAGAGGTAGATGTCATCAATGGGTCCAGATGTTTTTTCATATGTCAGGCAAAGATCCCCTTTTAGACAACTGTACAATTAATTGATACAGGTTCCTTTAAATATATAAACTAATAACATGGTTGTTTTATATAATGTATATGGGCTAAACACAGTAGCTATGTAAATGCTATATTTTCATGCAAAGTGTGAAGTAGTGTTTGTTTATGGGCGCCACCATAATCACATGAATGATGTATTGCACCGTGGTGTCACACAGCTATAATGCCACCAGGTACCTGTACCAGGATAATTTTGGGGGGCTGGGGCACCAACCAATTTTCAAACCATGACATGAAACTTCTTATTAGTTATGAATGCTCAGCCTAGCTTAGGCTTATTTCTGGCTATCTCTTTTAACTTAAATTCGTCTGTTTCTTTTTATCTAGCTTTTGTCTCAGATCTTTTTGCCCTTTTTTAAGTTTCTTTCTGGAAATCTTACTTTCACTGCTTCTTGTGTCTATTGGCTGGTGGCTGCATGGGGATTTTTTCTTATTCTCTCCTCCTCTTTCTGAGTGAGTCTATATTTCTCCTCCTACTTATTCTCTCTGGCCACCAGCCCCACCTATCCTTTCTCTGCTTAGCTATTGGCCATTCAGCTCTTTGCTAGGCCAATTAGGTGCCTTAGACAGACAAGGTGAAACAAATGTAACACATCTTTACATAATTAAACAAACGCTGCAGAAACAAATGTAACAACACACCTTTACACAGGTAAAATAGTGAACATGCCGCATGAACAAATGTAACTCATCTTCATCGAGTTACAATAATATTCCATAGCAGGTAGGAGAAATGCTTTAGCTGTTAAAATCTCTAACTTTTAATTTACTATTTGAGGGCTTCATACCTCCATGCAATATTTTCGTTCATATTCACCCCACCTCCCTCCCTCTCTCCAATTCTTCCCAGATCAGTCTCATCCCTTGTCCAGTTTGATGTGCTCCTCTTTTGTTTTTAGTGAATACAAAATTAATGCTACACAAGTCCATGTGGATGCGAAGCCATATTATATATTTAACTTTATTATCTAATAAGTTGCCAAGATTAGATTATTTACCTGATTTTACTGGTTTACTATATAAACAGAAAACCAAAGAAATGAACAGAATTTACTAAACTTTCACAACGAGCTGGTGGAAAAGCTCGAATCAAGACTCTGACCTACCCCTTGCACCTTTTTCAGTTTGTCTTTCATACTTTTTAATTAAAAATCTTATTTTGTATTATGTGTAATGACGTTTTGCTTGCTTATATATCTGTGCTTCACTTGAATGTCAAGTGCCTGGTACCTGAGGTCAGAAGATATCATATTCACTGATACTGGAGTTACAGACAGTTGTAAACCCACATGTGAGTGCTGGGGATTGAACCTGGGTTGTGTAGAATAACAGGCAATTATTTTAACCATTGAGCCATCTTCCCAAACCCTCAGTTCCTTTATTTTTAGAAATCATATCATCTATAGATAAGTCACTGAAGTAATGTTTTTCTTTCTTTTTCTGATTTTTTTTGGATGGGTTTGGAAATATCTTAGTGTGGTGTCCCAGTTTGTAAGGGCACCCTGCAAGTTCAAATTTTGGCAGTGCCTTGCTGCAGGGAGATGGGGGCACAGGATACAGTTCTGGGAATTTTTTTCACAAGGCAATCAAAGGAAATAAATTTGAAATGACTCTCAACTGCCTACTTGCCCAGGCTAAATGAAGTCATTTGAAGGTATACTTTGCTTGTGAACCAAATTAGACTGCAGAAATGGTCGGAGAACACAAAAAGGGAGGAAAATTGCCATAGCAAAAATTGGCTTCAAAACTAGCTATTAAACTTCCACTTGCAGTTAATGCTTGGAGTGTGTGTAATATGAACCTTTGTAATCCCATATTTTATATTTTGGAAAAAAAAGCACTCTTCATGTAGAGGGTAAGGCCATCCTTTGTCGACATTGAAAGACACAGTTGTAGTTTTAATTCCACCTGAATTCTGGACTTCTTCGTAATGTTTTCCATGTGAGACTCGAAGAACCAGGTAAGAATGTTCAAAAATAAAAGACCAAGCTGAGACAATTTGGTCCCAAACATTCTCCAATCTTGATCAGTTTTAAGGCACCATTGTAAAGAAGGTATGGTCAGGCTTTGCAGCCAATAGGCTTGTGCTGTTTTAAATCTCAAATTAAAGACTTCATAGCCACGTTACTGTTGGTTGCTGATTCAAGTTTTCTAATACCTTCTCATCTCTCTATGAGAAGGAGAGAATCTTGAGAAAACTCTCAGGACCTCTGAATTCTTGTGTTGCTTTTTTATCATACCAGAAGACTTTATATCCTTGTATAATATACCCTAAAATGATTTCAAATGGAGGTTAATGACTTTTAGTATGTAAGTGAGCCACAGACTAACTTCCAAAGTTCAGTGTGAAAAGGGAACTCCCAAGGCTTGAAATGTTGGTAGACATGGTAGGGTGCATTTACAGAATGGGTACATTGTCTGGGAAAATGGCTTAGCTGAGAAAAGTGCTTGCCACACACACCCGATAGTTCCAGTTTGACCCCTGGAATCCACTTTTTGTTTTTTTTTGAAAGGAAAGCTATATACACTGGTATGAATCTGTAATTACAGCATTTCCATTCTAGATCATCAAACTTAGATGTCACACAACAGTGTCCCAGACTCAGCAAAGTGAAAGGGGACAGACAACAGACTCCACAGAGCTGTCTTCTGACCTCTACACAAGTATCACAGTACATATATGCTGTTGTACCTGGGTGTCCATACTCTCAGAACACACACACAAAGATACACGCACAGAATGATAACAACAATAGTAATACAAAATAGCTGGCAGAAAGTATTTACTAGGACAGTCTGCCTTGTGGTTCTGTTGTTAGTAGTTTTCCCGTTCCCCTCCTGAGGAAGCTGCTCTGAATGCCTGAAGTGATCTCTGGAGGAAGATGCTAGTTTGGCCTGGTCAATTGCCAGAGCTGGACATAAGCCTTCAATCCTGGATTATCAATGTGTTGCTGCAAAGCTGTTTCCTTTTGCAAATGTGAGTCAGCTACTTACTCAGCTAGTCCCTAAAGAAATGCTGACATCCGGAAGGAGGCTTTTGTAGTTCAGAGGCAGAGCAGCCATTTCTTTGCCGTTTCCTTGAAATCAGGAAATGCTAATTCCCTTTGCAATTTCTAAGGATTCAACTAAGCATCCAATGGTTGCAGCTGCTTGAAAAACATTCAAGGTCAACTGCTTAGTAAACTGAAAATGATGGAGACCTAATTTTCCTGTCCATAGTAGGAAAAGCAGTACATCAACTGATAATAACCACACATGTGCATATACATCATATACTTATAAGTGCATATACATGCATGGGTACACGTACATGTAAACAAATACACACACACAACCATATGTATAAATATATCACACATATGTATTATATATTATGTAGCATTTGTTGTTTTAATTAGGCAAAGATGTGTCTCATTTGTTCATGCAGCCTTTGTTAAGGACGTAAAGATGTGTTACATTTGTTTCACTTTGCCTGCCTAAGGCACCTGATTGATCTAATAAAAGCTGAATGACCAATAGCTGGGCAGGAGATAGATAGGTGGGGCTGGCAGGCAGAACAAATGAGGAGGAGAAGAAATCTAGGCAAACAAGAAGAAAGAAAAGAAATCAAGGGAAAATGAGGAACACACCAGGGACCGGAAGGAAGCCAGACAGCTGCCAGACAGACCGAGAAGAATACTAGGGAAGTAGGACATACAGAGAGAAGGAAGGAAGGAAGGAAAGAAAGAAGGAAGGAAGGAAGGAAGGAAGGAAGGAAGGAAGGAAGGAAGGAAGGAAGGAAGGAAGGAAAGAAGGAGGGAGGGAGGGAAGGAAAGAAGGAAGGAGGGAAGGAAAGAAGGTAAAAAGCCCCCCCCTCAAGGCAAAATGTAGATAAAGAGAACCAGAGTAAGGGCTGAGATAAAGCTAAGCATTTATAACTAATAATAAGTCTCTGTGTCAGGATGTGGGAGCTGGTTGGTGATCTAAAAGAAATCCTGGTACGTGTATCTAGCATCAATATGCATGTATGTGTATGCATGTGCATGTGTGCAAGTTCGTGTGTGTGTGTGTGCATGCATGCGTGTGTGTTTGTATGTGCGTGTGCATGTGTATTTATAGCTGCTAATATACAGAAAGCAAATTATCCTCAAAATCCCTAAAATGTCCAGGACAAATATGAAGACCTTGTTTCTAGGTAATATGCATTTTCGGGTCCATCTTCCTAATCTTTTCCTCTTCTAGGTAGCATCAAGTTGGCAGACAGAGAGTGCCTGTGAAGCTCTAAGCTAGCAGGGAACACTAGCGCCCTTAGGCTTGTGAGAAATGGGCCTTCCACAGAGTCACTTTCCACTGAGCATGAAATAATTTGCCAATGGAATGGGAATACTCACTCAGGAAGATTGTTATATATAGGATTATGTATAAAGAGGTATTTCATGAATGGGTGTATAGACTAGTGGTAGAGGGCTTGTCTAGTATGCACAATGCTCCTCTCTGTCACACCAAATAAACCCGATATGAGAAGGATAAGAAGAAATATTACTCCTGTGAAATAAGCTAAGAATCTGCTTCATTATTCTTAGCTTTTTAATATAGGCATTTATAGATACATGCACACACACATATAAACACATTCACATACACACACATATATGTATGTACATGGCTTTCTAAAGTTTTGATATATGGAATTTCTCTTTTTGTATGGTCATTTCTACATCACAGACATCTGTGCATCATAAACTCGATTGATTTTAAATGAAGCTTGTCATGAGTTTATCAAAAGACTAGTTTCGTTTAATAGTTAAGTATTCATTACTATAAAATAATAAACAGCCACAAATAATGTCATAAAGCTAAAATAATAGCAAATCCAATAAAATGATGAATCACTGCTCTACTGTACTTTAGTTCTGTGGTTCTGGAGCAAAGCGTCGTGTTAACTCAGATGCTTAACCTAAATTTTATACTAGAAAATTCGTCAGAGCTTGAAAACTTTCACAATTGGATCCAATCGTTTCCTTGGAATGTGCGAAGTGTTACAAATACCGCCTAATTCTTTTTGAAGCTCAAGGCAAAGGCAAAAAGTCTTGTAACATACTGGAATGATTTGAATGATTGTACCATAAAATGGCTCGGATTTGCTCATCTGGCTTCAAGTTCAGAGGAATGACCAACAAACCGACTTATGTTCTCAGCAGCGAAGACTCTGAAGGGCCTGAACAGATGCTGAAGGCTTACTCCAGGCCAATGCACGAGGGTTTTTTTTTTTCCTGTGGTTTCTCTTAAGTGTTTGCTAATATCTACCACATTGCATACTCAATGTCCCTTTTCAACCAGCCTGCTTGCTCATAATAGAATACAGATGATTTTATCTTTCTCAGAGCCCTTTTGCTACAGTGAACTGAAGTCTGCAGGGCTCAGACTCCTATAATAACATCCACGTTTCTTTGAGGACAGGAAACTCCCTCTCAAAGGTTTGCTCCTTAGTCTTAACTTCTAGAACACAATATCATATGGAATCCCACTTAAATAATGCTCTAGTTTTCCTTTGAGCATTCATTTAGGCTTCTGCTAAGTTATGGATTTTAGCTCACTGTACCTTTGGTAAACAAAAAATGCCTTTCCAATTAGAAGACAATAGCATCACTCATATGGGTTAGGGATGCTTCACATCTTTAAGTAAACAGAACTGAAAGGCTTTCCTTATTTGGTTTCAGATGCAGAGTAAACAGTTCTGTAATAGAGGCAGAGAAAACTCATATGGTTTTATAACCTCAAGGAGAAAAAAAAGAAAGTTGTGGACAATGTGTGTCTGGCTCTGACTTTGATGTGATTTTTATTGTCTGTTTTTTCCCTTGTTCTTATTGAACAAAATCATATGACGGATTTATGTGCTTATTTCTCCTCCCAATTTAAAGCCTTAATTGCAATGAACATTGACTTTCATTTTAGGAGCAGAAAGAAACTGAAAGGGTTCTGATAATACTTTAGAATATTTTATTCAACAGTTTTAGAATGGTTATAATTTAACCGCCACTGAAATCTGTAGTATTTCCCTCTGTTCCTGGTCTCATATCTTAATCCTGGGTAAGTGTCAACACTACTGATGAGGGTCCCTAAGATTTCCCCTCTACCTGATGGGGTCAGGAATATAGATGCAACAAGTTATTAAGCTTGACTTTTTATATTCGTTAGGAGTCATGAGAGACACACTGCTAAATGTTGTATTTGTGCTTTAGACATATACTCTCAGTGACAGATAACTTTTTTATTCTAAAACAAAACACTACTGTTGCATACTAAGACCATGACGTCTTTATCAAAGATTTTCATCATCTTTTTAAAAAGCACGTCTTGTCATGTTTTTGGCCTTTGATAAAGACAGCCTCTTCCTGTAGGATATCCGGAGGGCAGATAACCAGAACTGTGTGTATGAGGTTCATGCCAGCTTGCCATATCACAATGTTGGGCAGGGACAGCAGTAATCAATCTAAGATGGAACTGATACAGTTAGAATTAGATAAGGGCTGGGCAGGAAGCACATACACACTTTTCCAGAGATGTTGAGAAGAAGGTTTTCATGTCATCCTGCTCTCTGTGTGCCCCCTCTCAACTTTTATCTAGTCCCGTGTCAAGTGACAACATGATAGAGAACAATTAATATATGAATCTGTTCATGTATGACATATGAACATACACAGACATGCAAACTGAATATAGACTGATATTTATTGCATTCTAGGTAGGAGGAGCCCAGAAAGTCATTTTACAAACAAAGTCATTCTAGTGGCCAGAACTTTAAATAGTGGCCTTGATCATCCAGTTTAAGAGGAAGGAACAGTAGTCTGAGATCATAGCAATATAGATAACGTAAAAAAATTGACAGAAAAAAATAGTGGTTAGACTGGTAATTGAGGCACTGGAAGAAGAACAACGAAAGTGTATGTGTGTGTTTGTGTGTGTGTGTGTGTGCAGCTTATTCTGAGAATGAGGTTATTTGTACAACCTACTTAATATAGAAGGGGAAAAGTCTTTCGCTGACTGGTTCTCCAACAAGAGTCACAGTACCTGTAACATGGAAGAACCAGACCAAAGAACATAGTAAACTCACGTTAAGTGCCCTAGTATTGGCACACTGGGCTTATGAACCAGAATAAACTGATTGAGTTGTGGCTGTGTACAAGGTACACATTAAGGATTCCCCACTGATGAAGCCTGAACTACCTGCCCCTGCCTTAGTACTTTTAAGTATCTGAGCAACAGAGGCCAAATCTGAGCTTCAAATATAAAATCGGTCCTCTGAAAACCAACAAGAATTTTGGTGTACATTTTCCAGTCTTAGAATCAATTCTTTGAGGTATAAGTTTGTATTTCTTGCCAGTGAAGCTTGGCCAGTACCATGGCTTGAGATTATTTGAATTATTGATGTGAGGTTCTATATAGTGTAACCTTAGATCACTGGTTAGCCCCACAAAATTCACTATCCCGTCATAGACTTTTTGAAACAGTGGTGGGTACTTTGGGAATGTTGCAGGTGCCTTAAATCAATAACCATGTTGTTATTCTACCCTCAAATAATAGAATACAAGAGTCCCAGAACTGTGCTGTGAACGAAGAAGGGGCTTGTTGGAACATTATGGTCATCACTTCTCAACTAAATTGGAGGTAGATTTTAAAGTCTTGATAGGTCTGGATATCTCTCCAAGATCGCATGAGGCTTTATCACAGGTTTATCACACTTCCATATCTTTCTCTCTTGCATCGAAATTCCTTCAAGTCCTACAAGCGTTAATCATGATAGCTCCAATAGTATTCCTTAAAATAATTTTTCCCTCGGATCCTGCAAAGTTTAGAATGATCTTGTGGTTAATAAACCACGTTATTTCTGTTCACACTGCTGCATGTGTGTTGTGAGTATGTTTGGCCTGAACACATGTACACCGAGGATCTCAATGCCACTCCAGGGGAGATATCATTAAAGTAAAATATTCAGAAAAAAAAACTGCTTGAAAGTCCTATTGGAGAGGTGTATCACGAGTATTCAATCTACTGGTGACTTTTACACAAGGGTCTATGACATGTGATCTGGAGTGGGTAAGAGTACTCGATGTACAAGCATTAGGACCGGAGTTCAAGTGCTCAGCTCCTACATTAAACGCTAGACATGACAGGGAGAGACTAGGACGGGCTGACCTCCATCTTAGCATCAGGTTCAGTGAGCAATCCTATCTGAAGTAAATGGGGTGAAAAGTGACAGAGGAGGATTTGGGTAGCCACTGAGATTTTTGCAAGCACAGGAGCATGTGTAGTCCCCGGCCCTGTCTCTTTCCTTTTGTCTCACATACAAATGCACAGAAACACACCAAAAATAATTAAATAGATACAAATAAAATAAATAGATTGTTTGAAAAGACATGCATTGCTGGGCAGAGTCCATGTTCACAAGTAGCCAATCAACACAAGCTAACTCTGTGGGTTTTTCTCATGAGAGACAGAGACAGAGAGAGAGAGACAGAGAGAGACAGAGAGACAGAGAGACAGAGAGACAGAGAGGGAAAACACATTGAAGTTTCATGGGTTGAAAGAAGTTGGATGGTGGAAGAGAAACTGGGAGAAGTTGGAGCAGAATAATAAATATGATGAAAATATACTGATTAAATTCTCAAAGAATAAATACAAATGTTATTAAAACATATGCTGAGCAATGTATAAATTAACATTAAGTTATTGTCATTATGTAACCCCAATTGCAAATAATAAACAAATTATGTTTGTAATAAATGTAACATTACAAGTCCTGATCACGGCCTTCCTATGTTCTTACCTTCAGGCCTCCTTCGGTAATCTCTAAGCTATGGTACAAAATCTTAACTCTTTCAACAATATTCTCTGAATTGAACTTGGATTTTCATTTTTTACATTAATTTCCCATTCCATGTAAGCTTATGTTCTTAAAAGAGGGTTTATTTATTATTAGAGTTATATTTTCTTTCATCCCATAAAATATCCATTTTCTCTTCTACTTTGTAAGAAAACTAGTCCTTCATCCAACTTCTTTTCCTCACTTTCCTTTCCTCCCCATACAAATGCAGGCATGTGCACACACATACACACACACACACACACACACACACACACACACACCCCACACCCTCTATTTAAATAGATTTATTCCTTAAAATGGCTTAGGCTATGATGAACTTTCCTTACAACATTAATAATTTTTGACAAGGGCTTATTTTGTGTTTTGGATTTGAAAGGAAAACTTACTATGTATAATTGCCCCATTCTTAACTGTGCTATAGATTGAGAGCAGCAGAAATTGATACCAAACAGCTTTGCCCCAAATATATAAACTGTTAGTTTGCCCATTTTCTCTGTAGAACTTAGCTTTTACCTATACATGAAAGAATTTTTAAAAAACATTAAGTTTTGGAATGAAAAAAGAAAGAAAAAGTAATTCAGAGTTGAATTTAAAGTATTAGGAATCAAAGAGTTTTGCTCATATTTAAAAGTAAGATGAATACTACTTTAAAAAGTTCATATTATCAGTAATGTATTATAGAACATTGAAAATTGGAAATTTATGCATTTGTAGTTAGTCTAACAAGCATAAGTGAGGTAAGGGTAGACATAAACATTTTTATGTTCATCACAAAGTGACTTTCCTAAGGACAATTTTCATTGTTCAAAACTGAATAGATGTGTCTATAGAGCTGAAGTTGTCTGGGAACAGTAAAGATCATATAATAATGGGGATAAAATATATCAGTCTATTAATAAGTCAACAAATCAAAAGTACCAATGAAACTTACAGAAATTTTAAATTGGGAAAATAGCAAAGAAAAGAGAAGAGAAGTTTGAAGAAGGGCTGAACCACGATAGCAAGGATTTAAGAAGAAATACCTACCTGTGAGTAGTTTCAGAGGCCCTGATATTGAATTTTCCTAAGGTGACACAATTTACTTCTTTTCCCTCAACTTCCCTCTAATAGAGCAACTTTGTCAATTCCCTGTGCCTATGTGACATAAGTGCACAGCCTTGAGTTCGCGCAGAGTCCCTAGTGACCCAGACGTGTTCATAGGAACTGAGCAGGGAGAAAGGAAGCCTAGATTCAAAGAGAGTTTCCAAGGTAAGTATATGATTAATTGATTTTATTATTGATTAGAAAAATGATGTAGAAATCCATCCAATTAACCAGCAAGATAGTTCTTATTGTAGTGGGTGTTCATCTTTATATAATGGAATTTGGATCAAAATTGTAGTACAGACTCTCCTATAGGAAATAGTGAATAGTGACAGATTTGTATGACTTATTACATTAAATTACTCTGATGTCCTAATTTTCTTAACTTTTTATCAGTGTTATTGAATGTTATGACATATATGTTAATCTCACAGTTTTGTTTGTGGTTGCCTCTGACAGAATATATCATATCTGTAAAGAGTTGTTTCTTTCCACTACCCAAGTCTCCTTTCCTATGGGAAGGTCAAATCTTATAAAAAGAGGCCCCAGAGGACATGGCTTCACATGGACCAAAGGCTAAGAAGCATCTCTCCACCAGATGTGTGAGTGAAGAAACTATCTCAAAGGTCCTCCATCTCCAGGCTCTCAATAAACTACATGTGGGTCATGAAGGTGTAAGTCACAAACAATCCCACACCAGTTTGGAATTATGATTAATAGAGTGGTTATTTATTTAAGGGGGAAAACTTACAGCTCACCATCCCAGGCAACAGCCCTCTGCACAATCAGGAAGGAAGCCTAGTTGCCGGAAGCTTAATACCTGTTTTGTTATATGTAATGTTACTATGTTAATGTTAAAACCTTCCTTTCTATTTAGACAGAAAAGGGAAGATGATGTGAGAAGTCCTTCTGTATACATGTTGCTTTTATTGTTTAATGAATAAAGAAGCTGCTTTGACCTGTGATAGGGCAGAGTGTAGTTAGGCAGGAAACCTAAGCTGAATGCTAGGAAAAGGAAGGCAGAGTTAGTAAGACACCATGTAGTTGATGCAGGAGACAGACACGCTGGAACATTGCTGGTGAGCCATGAGCCTCGGAGTAAAATATAAAATAATAGAAATGGGTTAATTTAAGATAGAAGAGCTAGCTAGAAATATGCTTAAGCTATTGTCCAAATAGTATTGCATTTAATATAGTTTCTGAGTAATTATTTAGGTTTAAGTGGTCAGGAAATGAACAAGCAATTTCTGTCTACATATAACCATTGCAGTCTAAACTTATATGAGTTTGTGTGTGGATTTTGTTGCTTTAGTATCTAGAAAACTTGTTACATAAACTTTTTTTTAAAAAAGAAACTATACAACTATACAGACATCATTCTAAAGGACTTTAGTCAGCCTTGAATAGAGCCTAGAATGAACCTGATAGTTGAAGGGAAATTAAACACAGGTAAACAAAAAAGGAAACAGTTCTTAAAAGGCAAGTGACCAATGAAATGATAAGAAATCATTAGTGAAATAAATCCAATCTCAGACAAATCCAGTGAAAGACCTTGGGCCCAGGATAGGAAACTGAAGCCTGATTCATTAAGTTAAGATGCTGATAGTGGCCTAAAGAATAGTTGAAAATTTTCTAAACTTGTATATTTCAGCTTTATGTGAATTTGAAAAGAGAAACAACTGTAAAATAATACTGATTACTTTAGTGAAATGACATTATAACATGGTGAAATTGAAACACTGTATCTAAAACTCATAGGAAGAGCTTGGTATAAAATTTGTGGACAATAAATATTGACTGTGTGAGTGAAGAGGTGAGCTTAGCTTTCCTCAAATATTGAAGTCAAACAATGGCTTCATCATGAACTGCACCTACTGGTGGAGGAGATGGATTCTTTGAAAGTTTAATATATGCTTTGATCACATTTCCCTCCCAACTCAAGAATTTCCCCCATTTTCTACCTACTTAACATAGTATTAATTTAAAAAAAAACCCCTAACACCATTTTTTTCTGCTTAAATATTTCTGAATTGTGGTCTTCCATTGGAACATGGCTGACTTACCAGGCCTTAATCCCGATAGAAGACCCTCTTTTCTTCTCTTGGTAGACAACATTTGTGAAGAGCTTCATGGCTAGGGATGAAACTGTGTATCCAACTCCCATCTCCATTCTTGAATTTGGAATGGCTTGAACTTGCACAGGCTTTATGCATGGTGTCACACTGCTGTGAACTTGTTTCTGTCCAGAAGCTATTTCCTTGCAATCATCTATTATCTCTACACCTTTTACCCTGCTCCATCTATGATCCCTTAGTTTTGTGAGGGACAATGGTATACATCGTTCCTTTAGAATTGAGCATTATGTGATCCCTTATTTTCTGCATCATGGTCAGTGGTAGGGATGTTGGCTAAAAATCACTTAGTGAAAAAAGAGACTTCTCAAATGGGTGTTTAGAGGTACACTGATACATGAATTTAATAATAAGTCATTAGGGGTCTGTTAAATACTCTTTCCATTAGCAGAATGTTAGCAGTAACTATTTGCCTAGGACCTATGTTTTGTCCTAGTGTTAGGTATGGGTTTTATCTTGTGGAGCAGGACTAAAATCAAAGCAGAAAGCAGAACCCCGTGATGTTGCATAAAAGAGCCACTGCATCTATAGCCCTACTTTTCCTTTTCCCATACCAACACCTCACATGCCCACACTGCACAACTCTTCTTCGATTATTTATTGCTACATGTAAATACATACATATATTGGAAATGGAAAACCTAAGAAGAATTTTGGCACTAGAAAGAGATTAATTCCCTTACTCTTAGCAGTTATTGACTACTTGTGCCAAGATTTTTAAAGGAAAATTTTAAGTATTTGTGTGTGTGTGTGCTTGTGTATGCGTGTGCATGCATGCATGTGCATGCATGCTGGCTGTATAGTCCAGAATGGGGAATTGAATTTCCCGGAGCTGGAACTACAGGACATTGTCAGTTGCTCAAAGTGGTTCTGGGAACCAAGCTGAGAAGCTGAGATCCTCTGAGAGAGCAGCAAGTGTTCTTCTCCATTTATCCATCTCTCCTGCCACATACTATTATTAAATTTTATCCTAACTGAGCTATCCATCTGTTATACTTTTAAAATCTTAATTACATGAATTACAATCAGAAATAATGGCCAGCAAGTAATATGTAACAAATTCTGAAGCAACAAATTGCTTTATGAGACCCCTTTGGAAAGGTAAATTTTTCAGCATGAACACTGAGAGAGATCAAAACTTCATGGAAAAGCCAGGAACAAAGCAGTCTGGACATAACTTTCATAAGTTACACTCTTTGTAGTTGGTGATATAGAATCTGGAAAACACTATGGTACATGCAGTGATGTCATCTGATGCTTTCATACTCATCCCTGTTTAAACATCAGGTCAATAATGGAACTTGAGTGAGTCAAAAAAGAAGAGACAGACCAGGAAGACGGCTTAGTGGGTAAATGCACTTGCTGCCAATCTTAATGACGAGTTTAATTCCCTGCACCCATATTGTGGAAGGAACTAACTGACTCTTACAAGTTTTTATCTGCCTTCTTAAAAGTATGTGTGGCACATGCACGTGCATGTGAGCACACATACAGAGACACATATACAAACATATACACACATGAAGAGAGAGAGGTGGGGGTGAGGAGAAACAGATTTAGTAAGCATCTCACTGGGATACTGCCACTTGCCAACCAACCATTTGTTTTTTGTTAACTTCATTGCTTAGACTCAAAACCAGGGCATCCTGTATACTTGGTAACTATTCGCTCACTGAAATCATCCTCAGCCCTAACCATAATAATCATGAAAAGGAAGCTGAACTCTACAAAGGGAACGCAGTCAGCATCCTGGGAAACCCTGTGCAGATGAAGACAGCAACCTTTCCCACTCTTACATGAAGACAGAAAGAACTCTGAACTCTTCAACTCTCAAGAAACCTCTACCAGCATTGGCCATGGTGCTGATTGCTCCCTTGATGACCTGGAGCTGCTACAGTCAGTCCTAATGACTTTCTTTGCTACTAATTTATCCCTAGACTTCTTCTGATGCTTGGCTTGAAGTAGCAAAAAAAGGCTCATCAGTGTGTTGGGCTGGTTCTTGATTCTTGGGGTTCTGAGATTTGAACATCACTGTGTTTACTTCTTAACCACTGGAAATTACATGGAGACCCAAGAAAAAATATTACCCTGATTTTGTAGTGCATCATTTTCTTCCCCAAGCCTTCATTTTGCTGGTGAGGCAAATAAAGGCCAGGGTTGCCTCTTTTATGTGGGAAAAGTACAGAATTTTAAATGGCTTCTTACCACTGACATGGAGTGAACCTCATTTTACACTTTTTCCCAGTTATACCCTACTAATTGGTTGGTAGCTAAATAAAAGATTGCTTGCTTTTATTGGAATTTAAATGAGATTGCTTATAATTTTTGTTATAATGATAGCTTGTGCCTTGTGAAGTGTTTCCTTCCTTTCGAATTAAATATAGTGACTTCTATGTTTGCATGCATAGTTTTCCCAACTAGTGGGAACTTTGCATACCATAGAGTGATTTCTACAAGTGTTCATCCAAAATGCTGCAGAAAACTGAAAGTCAGAATCTGACATCCTGACATACTAGTAATGTTAAAAGACAAGAGACAGAATATATAACTGCACATATTTTTCTGTTGAAAATTGATTGACTTAATTGTAACTTTAGACACTTTATTTTCTGATGATTGACTTTCCTAACGTGAAATAATGGCATCATGATTTCTATGAAAGTTGATTGCTCAGTTTGAATTATGCCTTCTCTAAGTCTTTATACATCCTTAGTGATTGCATGTATGTCCTCAGCTGTTGCCTGATTATTCCTGATAAGAACATGACATTTTTTTTTTAGGATGAGTCTTCCTTTAAACACATATTTAAAGCCAT
This sequence comes from Myodes glareolus, assembly GCF_982192425.1. NCBI lineage: Eukaryota > Metazoa > Chordata > Mammalia > Rodentia > Cricetidae > Myodes > Myodes glareolus. The sequence goes on from NC_142044.1 coordinate 19,678,465, forward strand.
AAAAACATTCACTAAAAGCAAAAAAAAAACCCTCCTGTATAAAATTTCATTACCATGTGTATCACCAAGCAATTCTCCAAAAGAAGCAGTTCTCCAAAAATATCTATACTCCCATAAAGCTCACTAATCTATTGATGAAAAATGTATATTTCATTTTGCTTCTATTTTCAAAAGAAAGCATCTCAGTGGGTCTGGTGGGCTTTAAGAACACAAACTCCCTAACACTTGCTGATGAGGGCCACCTGCTCACCCCTTCCCATGCAGAGCTCCTAGGAGACACCCCCCCCCATGCATCTTCTGTTCTTCATTATGCAGCCTCCGAGCTTGTGAACACCACTGGAGAGCTTCCCCAGCTGGTACTTCCTGTTTTAATTGTCTGAATCTTTTCCTTTACTAGCTTGGAAGGACTTTATAAGCCTCTCCCAGGGTGGTCAGATGTAACTGTTTTTCCTAGGGAAACAGAAGATCCCCACTCAAGGAGGCCCCTCCTTTCCTGAGGCCCCTCCCTTTGTTGGTGCCCAATGCTGAATGAGAGAAGCCTCCAATATGCTGTGTGTTAGTCATACTGCCTCACACTCTTTGGAGAGAAGTGCTCTGTAACTTCCACGTCTACTTCACTACACTGTCTCTCTTCTTTTAAGAGCTAATTCTTTATAAGGTGCTAATTAAAAAAAGAAACCTACACTTTTTCCCAAAGTTTAGTTTGTGTACCACCTATAAAAGGTTTGGTGATACTTAAATTTAAATGATTACGTGAGAAAAGCCTAATATTAAGAAAGGGACCAATGTGTGCTCTTATCCTAGTGAAAATAATGCAATATATAATATGTAATATATGATAAATAAGGGTTCCAAGTATTTTTCTTTGCAAATTAGTACATTGTTCTATTACTTGGGTACAACAAATAGCCTTTAAGTTTATCTTTTAGACGTGAGTGTGGACCACATGAATCTTTAGGAAGTTAAGTGGTACACCCCAGAACCATGCATATCTGAGTATAAATTCTATATTTAATTCAGTTACTTCTGGGGCTTTTCTACAAACCTGAAATTCCTCAATACTTCTTGATAGCTCTCCCTAAGTAAAAAATTATTTTTCTAAACTATAGAAAAGTGTTATTAACATTATGAACTTACTAAAGCAGCATTATTAAGAGGAGTCATTTTTGTATTATTATTGTACAATATAAATAATTAAATGCTAAAAGTGAATCGTTTTGAAAAATGCAGTCCAAAGTTAAAATCGATACACCTATATAAAATTATTTGAAATTATTTTACAAAACCAAGCTTTCAGGTCATACTACTCAGGCTGACTTTAGGTCATACCTTGGGCTCTAAAGCCAGAAGAAAACACTCTCCCACATTTTTATAAAGGTATATTCTTAAATTTTAGTGACACTGGCAGGATAGCTCCATGGGTAAAGGTGTTGATCATAAGCATGATGACAGATGTTCCATCCCTGGAATACACATTATGGAAGGTGAGACATGATGCCCGCAAGTTGTCCTCTGACCCCCACATGCACAGCGTGGCATGAAGTTGCCATACACATCTATAAGCACATACACAACAAATAAACCATTGCTAAAAACATACATGTGTATCTATATAAACACGTACATTACCCCACCACACACACATAAAATCAGCCATATTCATATATAATTCTGTGTTTTAGAAGACAGTGTGCCATTCTCCCTTTTTATTTGCAAAATTAAATTTATAAACTATCATGGTAATCAAATTAAGCTCATATATTCCATTGTTTAAAAAGATCATTGTATAGAAATGTATCCAAATAGCTACAAAACCAAGTTTACTGTTATTTATTGCAGATGAAAATGACCTTTAAAGGGCTTATTATGTTGAACTGATGAGTGAAGCTATATTGGAACTGACCAGACAGAAATGAAAAGTGGTAAAATAAAAGTTTGCCTGCAAAACCATGTGATTACAGAGTTAAAGTTCATGATATAATTTCCTGTTTGTGCATTGTTAACATATAAATTGATATTCCTTTAATCAATACCAGAGAACTTACATCCTTACTCTTACCTTTAATTTAAAATAATTTTATATTTACCCATATTAAGAACTATAATTTATATATAAATTTTAATACTATAATTTTGGTTTCTCATTACCATTCTTCCTTTTAACTCTTTCCCCTTATATAGAAAATAGATTTTTCCCTATATAATTTATACTGGTTATGATTTTCCTTCCATTGTTTTCCCCCAGTTTTTCCCCACCTCTCCTCAAATCTGGATCTACTCCCTTTTTGTCTCTCATTAGAAAACAGACAGGTTCCTAAATGATGATACTGAAATAAAATAAAATAATATAGAATAGAATGAGATAAAACAAAAGTTAGCACATCAGAATTGGACAATATTGACTGAAGGGAAAGACCCCGAGAGACAGTGTCAATGACTTTCTATGAGAAAAGTCTGCAATACATTATGCATTAGTCAGGCTGACTCACACTCCTTGGACAGAAGCACTCCGTAACTTCCATGTCTATTTCACTTCACTGCCTCCGTTTTTTCAGTAGTGAATTCTGTGCATTATCAACTGCTAATTAAAAAGTCAAGAGTCAGAGTGAGACCCCCTCATTCACACACTCAGGAATCTTATAAAAACCTTAAACTAGAAGCCATACTATATATACAAACAACCCGGTGTAGACCCAGGCAGGTTCTGTGTTGCACTGCCTCAGTCTCTTTGGTCATATTGATTTAGAGGGCCTTGTTTCCTTAGTATTCTCCATCCACTCCGACACTTACAATCTTCCTGCCTCTTCTTCTGCAGGGTCCCTGAGCCCTGAGGATTTGCTGGAGACAGCCTGTTTAAGACTGAGTGTTCTAAGGTGTCTTACTCTCTGCATGATGCCTGGCTATATGGGTCTCGTATTTGTTCCCATATGCCACAGAGGGAGCTTCTTGTCTTCAATGAGTTGTGTAGTTGTCTTCAGCTATGGTGCTTTACCCTTAGCTTGTGGACCTGAGTCCATTTCATAAGAGGAAACTCACCAACAGAGAGAAGAAAAAATGTGAAAACGTAGCACCAACTAGATCGCAGAGAGGACAGGCATTCAGAATATGAGAAACCAAACCGGCAGCATCAAGAGAGCCTTACTGCTGAGCCGCAGTTCAGAAGATACCTGCTAGACAATTCAAACTTGTCTTCCAGCCCTGCATTGTCTGTGAATGGCAGTGGGGACAGAGTATGTCTGGATTTGGATCTTCTAAGCCACTCTTAGGGGGTAGGTGAACTTCCAGACATGCGATCTGAATACCGAGGCTCGATTGTGTATATAGACTATAGGTATGTTAAAACCTAAAACTAAAGAGGGCTACAAATATGAAATCTACATACGTTCCATTCTAGACTTGATATACCAAGAAACTCCCTTTGTGACAAGTTTGCACAAGGAGCCTAATCACTGTAAGTTGGAGTGAGGCTATACTCCGGTTAGAATCCAGAAGGTCATAGGTATTTAGGTCCCATCCACACACAGTGTTCCAGCAATGTCTCCCACACCCTTCTTACTCAGCTGCAGCTTCCCCAAGTTCACTCCCCTTGCTGCAGGTCAGGAAAACCCTTCTTCCTTTCAGTCTGACTTGTAAGGTTCAGAACTGACCACCTAGGGGTCTAAGTGAGATATATGTTTCTTTACAAAGGTAATGCTCTCAAGAAAAAGTAGAGCTTTTCTTGCTTAAATTTACACCATTTATCTTAAGAATGAATCTGTCAGGATGGAGGTTTTGGGGTCCGTTCCAGGTTTATAACAGGATTCATCTGGCCAATGTTTCATAGATGGAGCTGTATGCTGGTATTATGACAGAGCATGTCCAAATCTAGGGAATGACTAAAAACCTACAGTGTTCAGAACTGTGCACCAGCTGCAGGGGCTGCATGGGCAGGTATGAGCCTGATGGGGTCCTTGCCCTTGGGGCTCTCATTGGATGGACGGACCATTCACTTAGTGTTTCTTGGTTTTTCTTTGTGTGTGTGCGTGTGACAGTAATCACATGTGCGAGGTTTCCATGTGTGCCGGTGTAAAAGTGTGCTACTGGTGCAAGCACCTCTGCATGCATGGGGAGACCAAAGGCTAGATCATCTCTTACTCTATTAGTATTTTTTTTTGGAATGGAGCCACTCTCAAAGAGAATCTTTCTCTACTGTTCTCTGCCTAGTTCTTTTTGAAGCAGAGTCTCTGGCTTAACCCGGAGCTCATAATTTTCTGCTAGGCTAGCATCCAGCAACTTTCAGAGTGTCCCTGTCCCTGTTCCCATAGTGTCAGGTTACAGCCATGCTGTGCCGTGTACAGCTTTCACATTAGATGCTGGGATCCAATCTCCAGTCCTATGTTTGCACCAGGGCTCCAGACACCTTTATACAATGTTTCTAATCTATATCTATATCTATATCTATATCTATATCTATATCTATATCTATCTATATCTATATCATCTATATCTATATCTATATCTATATATACCCTTATACAATGTTTCTAATTTCCCTAGAACCCTTATACAATGTTTCTAATCTCTCCATTATACAATGTTTCTAATATCCCCAGAACCCTTATACAATGTTTCTAATCTCTCCATTATACAATGTTTCTAATTTCCCCAGAACCCTTATACAATGTTTCTAATTTTCCAAGAACCCTTATACAATGTTTCTAATATCTCCACATACCTTATACAATGTTTCTAATCTGAGAACACTTCAAAGAAAATTGTTGACAGTGTGAGAATAGAATTATAAAAGAGGTGAGCATGATGAATTTAGGTCTGAGGGGCTATAGGTTTTAAAGGCTTCAAGGAGGGAGCAATGTGGCTGAGACTTTATGTGAAATCTCAGCAGTGCTTTGAGAGGAAAACACTTTTTAGCCATTCTTCCTCTCTCCAAACCCCATCTCTGTATTTGTTGTTGGGGATAAAAATCTCAAGATGCCCAAAATTTCAAGTAAGGACTCTAAACTGGGTAGGATAACTCTTCATTACATAGACATGGTGTTGACACATAGTTGTTTCTCCCACGAGGTCTTCCAAAGAAATTCATTCATAATGCAATTTCCATGGGAAGTGACCTCAGGCTTAAGGATGAAAGGAATAGGAGAGTGTAACACAGAAGGAGAAGAAGTGAATAGGGAATTATTGAAGTTACTGTTTGTGATAATCAAGATTCTTTTGAGACTGAAAACCAAGAATAGCCTTAGACTATTAACTAGATCATCTTCTATTTCTGATTACTTTGCTGAGAAGCAGAGGGGCACTGGGATATCAGAGATGGACCTCTGTAGGAATCAAGGATCAGGAAGGATTATGTTTGAGGAATGGCTTTATCACACAGTAAATCTGGACTACTACAAAATAGTGTACTGGGACTGAAGCTAAATCCAGGGTAGTGGAAATGTTGTATCACAAGACACCAAAGCTCTTCCAAGCTGCTTGGAATTGGAAGTGTTGAAACCAGTTAGACTATTAAGGTTACAAATTTAACAGCTTTTCTTTCTTTCAGTCTTTCCTTTCTACCTGAAACATTTTCTTCTTTCCCTCTTTCCTGTTTGTCTAAGTTCAACTCCATTTCCAAGACAAAAAAATATTGGATATTTGCTAAATAAAAGCTGGACCGAATACTGTACACAACCTTGACACATCAGTATATGAATTTTCTAAACATTTTCATGTGTTAGTTCAACAACCTTCCTGAATGAGATAGGCTCTCTGTTGATTATAGAACCAGACAATGAAATAACTACACAAGAACCTAAAATAATTTTTGTCAGGAACTTATAGTCATTGAGCCTATTAGAGACTTACGTCCAATTTATCTTTGGTTTCCTTAATTCTCCTGAATATTTCTTATCTATCCAAGTCACCTCATCAACCCTCAATTCTCACACTACACTAAGAACATTGACATTATTACACAGTTACTTAAGGTTTGGATTGCTGCGATAAAATGCCATAACCAAAGATTTATTTCACCGTATGGTTTCTATAGTTCATCATCCAGGAAAGTCAAAGCAGAAACTCAAAGCAGCTCTCAGGGGCCAGGAGCTGATACAGAAGCCATGGAAGGATGTTACTTACTGGCTTGCACTTTATGGCTTGTTTACCTTACCTTCTTTTGCCATCCAGAGCCACAAACCTAGGAATGGCAGAGCCCACAGTGAGCTGGAGCCTCTTATAATAATAATTGATAAAATAAAATAAAATAAAATAAAATAAAATAAAATAAAAACCAGTCTTGCCCATAGGCCAATAGAGAGGGAGCATTTTCACCTTTAAGGTTTCCGCTTCCAAAACGACTCTATCTTGTATCACATTGATGTAAGACTAACCAGCACAATGATTCTCTGTCACATTGACATAGGACTGATCAACACAATTATTCTCTGCTCTTATATTTGCTGGCAGCAGTATGAACAATGAGAATCAAGAAAAAATAACACAGTTCAGCATGATTTAGTTTGCTGGGTTGGTTTGAAACTGTGGAGCCTGACCCTGAGCAGCCTATCGCTGACATTTTTTAACTGGGTATATCTTTGGAAAAAGATTTCTTCCTGACAATTACCAAAACAAAGCTTAGGGCACGACTACATTGAAATTCCTTTGCAAAGTACCCATTACTTCTTCTACAAGAATGGATTCTATTGACAGAGAAAAAAACGTTCCGTTAAAGGAAGATTCAGGTGAAGCCTATCCATCCCTACAGAATATCAACCAGATGATTAAACAACATCCACTCCCAGGCCTCTTGGTGGGCAGCAGGTGTAAATCTCTTTTGTTGAGAAAATCTTGCATGTTTAGCATTTCTGGTTTCTCTAGTGCTTATCGGTAAGCATGCGGATTGTGTGTCCTTCCACAATCCAGAGGAACATTAGGTATAATTTCATATAAAATTTTATATAATTCATCTTAGGTATCATTTTGCAGTAAAATGCAATTTACATGAGTAATTTAAATATTTTCTTAGTCACTGTAGACAGAAAAAAGGAAATAGAGAAAGTTAATTTAATAATATATTTTAGTTAGCTCATTATATCAGCAATATTACCATTTCAGATTTTCTTCATTGGATAAGTTATTAAGGAGATAACTTACCACACTACAGCCCCAAATTTGTTTAAGATCAATTTTTACTTCTCTAGTGGTGACTAATACTTCCTTTGGAATGCCTATGTGACTATGCAATCTACATGCATAACACCTAACATTATTTATCTTCAGACGTTAAAATAGAGGGCTCACGGATGGTGAAGGCCTGTTCACTAGAGCGGCAAGTGTTTGCAGAGAGTGCCCAGCTTGCCTCCACTTGTCTCTGTGCGTTCAACAGGCCATATGCTGAGCAACTGCCCACTTTTATTTCCTTTTCTCCAAGTAGGTTGCAATGTTTGCTGATTCTTTACACCAAATCTTCCTTGATTTTGTATATTGATTCTGATTTATTTTGTTTTAAATACCATCATTTCATGATCAATTGCTTCCTACAAAGCCCAACTCTAGTCTTGCACTCATGAAACTACACATGAGTTTATGAATCCTTCTGAATATCTTTTATGGCTGAGCTTTTATTATCCATCTTTAAACACTCCTTCCAAACAATTGCAGTTCATAATGCTGATGTTGTGTTGAGTGTTGAACCATTCATGAGCATTTTCATGTACTACACTGTATCTGCAAATGAATAAATAATTTATAAGGGCAAAAAATATATTTTCATTTATTTTATCCTTCATTTGTTTATCCATTTATTTGGTGTAGGGGGCATATGTACATGTGGATATAAAGTGAGCACATTTTTGTTCTAAGGTCAGGTGTCCTGATCCATCTCTCTTATTCTTATTTCCTTGAGACTGGGTCTCTTACTGAACCCTGAGCTAGACTGGTGGTTTATATGCCTAAGTGATCCTCTTGCTTCTCTCCCCTACAGCACTAGGGTTGAAGAGGCTTTGGGCATTCTATTTACATGAGTTTTGGGCATTTGTGTTCAGGTTCCCATGGTTGTGCATCGAATGCTCTCACCCTCAGTGCCTTTGATTTCTGTATGAGGTGAGCAATGCCTCTGATTGTTTTAATTGGCATAAGAAGTCATTATTTAGGGAATTGTGAATTCTTCATAGCTAACACTTTTCAATTCTCATTGCTTTCCCCTCCATCCATCAGTTGGTGCTTCCACGTTGTCTTCAATATGTGATTAAATAAAAGAAATTTGTTTCTCTCTATGAAAATCTCAGGACGAGAGTCGGTAATACATGAGTGCTTATGAAATTAACAAAACTGACTTTATAAAAACATGACAACTTATGATAGGCTAGACAACAGTTTTCCAATGGTATGTGTGTCCTGCTTTATAAATATTGCCCCTTATAAACAAAAGACACTTTATTTCTTAATCTAATACCTTGAAATGAGAGTTAATCTTGGTGAATCTTAGCGCAGCTCAGGAGAAGCTCAAAGCCTTTCATGTGAAGAAAGAGAGGGCACTCAGAGACAAACGAAGGTGATGATGGATGCCACGAAGGAGCAGTGCAAATGCTGAGTCAGGGAATATGGGTAGCTTCAGTGGCTGGAAGACACCAAGAGTGGATTTTCTCTTGAAGCTCAGTGAAATATAGCTCAGAATCAGCCTCACTGACTTCAAAGACTCACTTTTAAATTATGACCGCTAGAACTATCAGACATTAAGGGTTTTTTTTTTTCTTTTTGATTTTTGAGACAGGCTTTCTCTGGGTAGCCTTGGCTGTCCCAGAACTCACTCTGTAGACCAGGCTGGCCTTGAACTAACAGAAATCCCCTTTTCCCTGCCTCCCAGATAATGCGATAAAAGACATACAACTGCCACCATGGGACCGTCTTGTCTTACATCACTAAATTTGCACCATCTAATTCTAGGAACTGTAAGAAACAAATTATATGAAAGGTCAAAACTGTATTTTTTAATTGCTGTGAAGTTTAATTTCATTTTTACCACCCCATGAGATCCTAGAAAATTTTGAAAACATAAAGAACATTAATGCATATTTCATAAAGTGCATGTCTTCATTCATACAATTTATACCAAAGCATACAGTGCTTCACAATTTCTTTTTATTTTGAGTTTCATTAAAATTTTAATTATTTTTCTTATTAACAGCTGCAACTTATTTTCTCATATGGACAAAGCATACATTTATCAAAGATTTAAATTTAGTTTCTAGTGATCACTCAGCTGCTTTAAATTCTTTCTGGTCTTAAGAAAATACTACAATGAATATTCCATGTCATTGAGAATTTGTGCAACTATGATATGTTTGTAAGGATAAGCAATATTTATCAAGCTTCAATAGATTTCAGTTGCGTATATCTTCATAATTTGGATAGATTTTTTTCTTTCTTTCTGAGAAATAAAAATTGCAGATATAACTAATATAAGCAGGTCCTACAAGGATCTCAGTGCCAGGAGTGGTGATTTGACAATATACCAAGGAGATATCTGATCATGCTTAGGTGGTATCTGTAGACTATTCACTTATACCGTTGATTGAACTGTTAGCCCACACCCAAACAGTTCTTAACTTACAATGGCTTCACACACATACAGTTGGGAAAACAACAAGGAATTGGCAGCCTGTAGTGTGATGTGCTACTACACTTTGATGGTCAGCAGTTTGGGTGCACTAAATATGTTTCTGACTTACAACATTTTCAATGTGCAATGCACTTCTCAGGATGTAATTCAATAGTGTGACTTGGGCCATCTCTCTGGGTCGATCTTTATATGTGTGTGTATGTAGCACACACATATTTATAAAGCAATGAAGCTGTAAGACTTTGAAAGATGGGAAGACTGCTATGTTAAGTGGAGTATATATGACTTTGCTTGTACTTAATACCTGTTTTAGAGTACAGATGAGAGTAACCTACAGCTTTGCATGCAGTGTAGCCCATGCACTGGTTCTTCCAGGGTTGCAATCTAATCACATTTAACTTCTCTATCACATGCCAATTAGGTTCTTTATGGTAGTAGAAGGCACAATGCTTCCCAGAGAGCTTGCACATTGGAGTCAGACAAATCCCCAGAATATGTGTGTAGAGGTATGATTTTATATTTCTGAGATGTGTTAAGACAATTTGATAATTCCGTCTCTGTTTATTTCCATTAATGTCCAATGTTATCTTTCTCTAGTTTATTATCCTCACCTTCTCCCTCCTCCCACTTTTCTACCTGCGGTATCATTACATACTCATCATTGCCAATGGCCTTTAGTTGTAATAATCCTGTCAAGAAACATATATGGTCCCTGCTTTCCCCTCTGCTTTGGTATTAAGTACATAATCTTCAACATTTCATATCGGTATGGATTATGCTTAAACATATTGCTGAGTAGCACAGAATATGTCCAAAGTCACACTATATACAGAGCATGTGTAGTCGATACTATTTAGCAAACTGCAGATAAATATAAATGAAGTATCCCATAGACTCCCAGGTCACCCTGCAATGCTGGCTATACCCTGCTAAGCTCTCCCGCGTGCCAACCCAGCTTCCACCCAGCAGAGGGCCACTGGAGGGTTTCCATCAAGGGAACCTGACCCGGTACCAGAAGATCCAATAGAGAGCATTTGAAGGAAGAGATGTGCAGACGCCAAGGCAAGACCTCGGACAACAATCTGAAAAACAACATGAAAACAACAGATCCCAACGACCCTACAATAGAAGGGCTTGAACACCTTAATCCAGAAGAAGTGGAAAAAAGTGCCATTATGAAAGCAATAGAGTCCCTTAAACAGGATATGAATAACTCCCTTAAAGAATTGGATGAGAAGTATAAAAAAAGTTTAAAACATACAGATTAAAGAAAGAATATTAAGAGCTGCAAAGAAAAAAGGTCAAGTAGCTTATAAAGGTAAACCTATCAGGCTTACACTGGACTTCTCTATGGAAACCATGAAAGCCAGAAGATCCTGAATAGAGGTACTGCAGAAACAAAGAGACCATGGTAGCAAACCCAGACTACTATAGCCAGCCAAGCTATCATTCACTATCAACGGAGAAAACAAAATATTCCAGGATAAAAATAAATTTAAACAATTCGTAGCCACAAATCCAGCCTTACAGAAAGTAATAGAAGGAAAATCGCAACCCAAGGAATCCAACATTGCCATCACTGCCTCCAATAACCCAGACATCTAGCAACCCTTCACAACCACGACTCAAAGAAGAGAAACACACAAACTCTACTACACACACACACACACACACACACACACATACACACACACAAAATAATAACCGGAGTCAGCAACCACTGGTAATTAATATCACTTAATATTAACAGACTCAATTCACCTCTAAAAAGGCACAGACTAAGAGATTGGATACGAAAACAGGATCCAACATTCTGCTGTTTACAAGAAACACACCTCAACCACAAAGATAGACATGTACTCAGAGTAAAGAGTTGGGAAAAGTTTTTCCAAGCAAATGGACCTAAGAAACAAGTGGGTGTGGCCATTCTAATATCTAACAAAATTGACTTGAAACTAAAATCAATCAGAAGAGATGGAGATGGGCATTTCATACTCATAACAGGAACAATTCATCAGGAGGAAGTCTCAATTCTGAATATCTATGCCCCTAATATAAAAGCACCCACTTACGTAAAAAAAAAACTTTTAGAACTCAAGGGAGTCATCAAACCACACACATTAATAGTAGGAGACTTCAACACACCTCTCTCACCAATGGACAGGTCAATTAAACAGAAACTCAATGTAGAAATAAGAGAACTACTAGAGGTAATGAATCAAATGGACTTAACAGATATCCATAGAACATTCCACCCAAATAGGAAAGAATATACTTTCTTCTCTGCAGCTCATGGAACCTTCTCGAAAATTGACCACATACTCGGTAACACAGCAAACTTCCACAGATACAAAAAAATATTAGTAACCACCTGTGTCTTGTCGGATCACCACGGAATAAAGTTAGAATTCAATAACAATTCGAACACCAGAAAGCCTACAAACGCGTGGAAGTTGAGCAGTCAACTACTGAATCATCCCTGGGTCAAGGAAGAAATAAAGAAGTTAAAGTCTTCCTTGAATTTAATGAAAATAAAGACACAACATACTCAAACCTATGGGACACAATGAAAGCAGTGCTAAGAGGAAAGTTCATAGCACTAACTGCCCAATTAAAGAAAACGGAGAAAGCACACATTGGAGACTTAACAGCACACCTGGAAAGCTCTGGAAAAAAAAAGAAGCAGACTCTCCCAGGAGAAGTAGAAGACTGAAAATAATCAAACTGAGGGCTGAAATCAACAAAATAGAAACACAGAAAACAATCCAAAAAAATCAACGAAACAAAAAGTTGGTTCTTGGAGAAAATCAACAAGATTGACAAACCCCTAGCCAAACTAATCAAACGGCAGAGAGAAAACACTCAAATTAATAAGATCAGAAATGAAAAGGGGACATAACAACAGACACAGAGGAAATTCAGAGAATCATTAGATCTTACTACGAAAGTTTATATGCCACAAAGTTGGAAAATGTACAAGAAATAAATTGGTTTTTAGATAAATACCATTTACCAAAGTTAAATCAAAACCAGGTGAACAATCTAAATAGACCTGTTAGTCGCGAAGAATTAGAAGCAGTTATCAAAAACCCCCCGACCAAAAAAAGACCATGGCCAGAATTCTACCAGAACTTCCAAGAAGAGCTGATACCTATACTCCTTAAGGTATTTCACAATATAGAAACAGAAGAGTCATTCCCAAACTCTTTTTATGAAGCTACAGTTACCCTGATACCAAAACCACATAAAGACACAACCAAGAAAGAGAACTACAGGCCAATCTCACTCATGAACATTGACGCAAAAATTCTCAACAAAATCCTGGCAACCCGAATGCAAGAACACATTAGAAAAATTATCCATTATGATCAAGTAGGCTTCATTCCAGAGATGCAGGGCTGGTTCAACATACGCAAATCTATCAATGTAAATCCATCATATAAATAAGCTGAAAGAAAAAACCATATGATCATCTCATTAGATGCTGAAAAAGCATTTGACAAAATCCAACATCCCTTTATGATAAAGGTGTTGAAGAGCTTGGGGATACAAGGATCATACCTAAATATAATAAAAGCTATTTACAGCAAGCCGACAGCTAACATCAAACTGAATGGAGAGAAACTAAAAGCCATTCCATTGAAATCAGGAACAAGACAAGGCTGTCCACTCTCCCCATACCTCTTCAATATAGTGCTTGAAGTTCTAGCAATAGCAATACGACAACATAAGGGGATCAAGGGGATTCGAATTGGAAAGGAAGAAGTTAAACTCTCGTTATTTGCAGACGATATGATAGTATACATGAGCGACCACAAAAACTCTACCAAAGAACTCCTACAGCTGATAAACACCTTTAGTAATGTGGCAGGATACAAGATCAACTCCAAAAAATCAATTGCCCTCCTATACACAAAGGATAAAGAAACAGGGAGGGAAATCAGAGAAACTTCACCTTTCACGATAGCCACAAATAGCATAAAATATCTTGGGATAACTCTGACCAAGGAAGTGAAAGACCTATTTGACAAGAACTTTAAGTCTTTGAAGAAAGAAATTGAGGAGGATACCAGAAAATGGAAATATCTCCCTTGCTCTTGGATTGGGAGGATCAACATAGTAAAAATGGCAATTCTACCAAGAGCAGTCTATAGATTCAATGCAATCCCCATCAAAATCCCATCAAACTTCTTCACAGACCTTGAGAGAATAATAATTAATTTTATATGGAAGAACAAAAAACCCAGGATAGCCAAAACAATCTTATATAATAAAGGAACGTCTGGAGGTATAACCATCCCTGACTTCAAACTCTATTACACAGCTACAGTATTGAAAACAGCTTGGTACTGGCATAAGAACAGAGAAGTCGACCTATGGAATCGAATAGAAGATCCAGATATTAACCCACAAACCTATGAACACTTGAATTTCGACAAGGGGGCTAAAGGTATGCAATGGAAGAAGGAAAGCATCTTTAACAAACGGTGCTGGCATAACTGGATGTCAACCTGTAGAAGAATGAAAGTAGATCCATATCTATCGCCATGCACAAAAATCAAGTCCATATGGATTTAATACCTCAATAGTAATCTGACCACTTTGAACCAGATAGAAGAGAAAGTGAGAAGTAGTCTACAAGACATAGGCACAGGAGACCACTTCCTAGGTAGAACCCCAGTAGCGCAGACAATCAGAGAATCAATGAATAAATGGGACCTCCTGAAACTGAGAAGCTTCTGTAAAGCAAAGGACACCGTCAGTAAGACAAAAAGGCTACCTTCTGACTGGGAGAAGATCTTCACCAACCCCTCATCAGATAAAGGCCTGATCTCCAAAATATACAAAGAACTCAAGAAACTAGACACTAAAACTCTTAATAACCCAATTAAAAAATGGGGTGCTGATCTGAACAGAGAATTCTCAACAGAAGAACTTCGAATGGCCAAAAGACACTTAAGGTCATGCTCAACATCCTTAGCGATCAGGGAAATGCAAATCAAAACAACTATGAGATACCATTTTACATGGGTCAGATTAGCTAAAGTCAAAAACACCAATGATAGCCTACGCTGGAGAGGATTTGGAGAGAGGGGAACTCTCATCCATTGTTGGTGGGAATACAAACTTGTGCAGCCACTGTGGAAATCAGTGTGGTGGTTTCTCAGGAAACTGGGAGTCAACCTCCCTCAAGATCCAGCAATTCCACTCTTGGAAATATACCCAAGAGAGGCCCTATCATACCACAAAAGCATTTGTTCAACTATGTTCATAGCTGCACTATTTGTAATAGCCAGAACCTGGAAACAACCTAGGTGCCCCTCAATAGAAGAATGGTTAAAGAAGGTATGGAACATATACACATTAGAGTTTTACCCAGCGGTAAAAAAAACAATGACATCTTGAATTTTGCATGCAAATGGATGGAAATAGAAAACGCTTTACAGAGTGAGGTAACCCAGACCCAAAAAGAGCAATATGGTATGTATTCGCTCATAAGTGGATTCTAGCCATAGTTAAAGGTCTTTGAGCCTATTATTCCTGATCCTAGAGAAGCTAAATAAGAAGGTGAACCTGAAGAAAATCATGTAGTTATCCTCCTGGAGACTGGAAATAGACAAGAGTGCCAGAACCTTCATCTGGCGATGGATGGAGATAGAGACAGAGACCCACATTGGACCACTGGACTTAACTCCCTAGGTCCAAACGAGAAGCAGAAGGAAAGAGAATGTGAACAAAGAAGGCAAGACCAGAGGGAACCTTCATCCGAGGATGGATGGCGATACAGATGGAGACCCACATTGGAGCACCGGACTGAGCCTCACAATGTCCAAATGAGGAGCAGAAGGAGGAAGAACATGAAAAAGGAAATCGGGACCGCGAGGGGTGCGATCACCCACTGATACAAGGGGACTGATCTAATGAGAGTTCACCAAGGCCAGTTGGACTGGGACTGAACAAGCACGTGATTCAACCAGATTCTCTAAATGTGGCCATATTCTCTGAATGTGGCTGGCCCGGAGTCTTTCTGAAAAGCCATTGACAATGACACTGGGACTTGTTTCCTCTGCATATACTGGATTTTTGGGATGAAGTCTGTTTGGATACTCACCTTCCTGGACCTGGATGGAGGGGAGAGGAACTTCAACTTCCCACAGGGCAGGAAATCCTGACTGCTCTTAGGAATGAAGAGGGAGGAGGAGAGGGAGTGGGGGGAGTGGGAGGGTGTTGGGAGGAGGGGCGGAAATTGAAACTTTTATAATTTAATAAACTTTGAAAAAAATTAAAAAATAAAAAAATATAAATGAAGTAGATAGATATGTTTTGAATACAATTTTCCTTTGAACTTTCCAACCTTGCAAAGAGAACTCATATTCCCGATCTGCCTTACAGAGTGGGATACAGAGAACCCTTTATAAAACACGTTCTACTTTTGAATTTCATTTGCCGAAAACTGATGGTCAGTCCAACCACTACAAATATCTGAGAAATACCAAGAGGATGAGCCTGTTAGATACACTCACCTCTTGCTGCACATTTTCTTAATCAGTTCTTCCTGCTCTCATACCAGATAATTCACCTTCTATCAATCCCCCCTTGTGTTGTATCTGGAAAGTCACGAAGTCTGGCTTCAGACATTCTTGACTTAGTCTGTCTCTGACACTCATGGGCTGACATTCGTTCAGCCTCAGCTTCTACTCTGATAACCTACAATAGTGTATCTCTGTCTGAACTGGACAGCCTAACTTCCAGCAGTGAGGAGGGGGCTGGATGAGATTTTTTTGGGTTGTATAAATTGCTCTCAGACATCTCCTATGCAAAAATAATTTGTTGAGTCATGTCTGGAATATGGTCAGATAAAAACTATGTGATCATTTCTGTTTTAAACCAACCCATGTTTATAGATGGATGCTCACACATTCTTACTTTCCTTATTTTCTTCACTACCAGCATTATCTCACTTTAAAGGATGTACAGAGACCAAAACAGAGAACCAACCTATGTGCTCACCTATGCCATGAATGCTGTCATTGCCAGTGGATATTAAAATTACCTCATATGGATACCTGACTTTCCCTCAGGGTCCATCCTGTATCATTTTAGGGACAAGACAAACTTGAGTTTGCTGCATTTGGCACACCACACATGTCCTTTTACATCCCAGATCTTATATCGTCTCTACCTCTTATGGGGATAGCATGTCCTCAGTACATAGTCACTTGAAAGAAAATCTGAACTTACAATGCATGAATAAAATGAAAGAGTCCAACATTTAAGTTGTGCAAATCTATATGAATATGTCAATAATTATATGCCCCAGTTATAAATAGTCTCATAGATGTGGGCAGAGGGAACATTTGAAGGTAAGGCAGGAGCATACGGAAAACAGATGTGGAGCCCTGATTTCTTAGTCAAGATGAAGTGCTGTGAATTATTAGCTGCACTGACCTATTCATGAACCTTGGATGAAGATAATGAGAGTAACAATCAGAATTTATTGTGTGTTTAGTATGTGCCAAGTAACTGTCCTAAAAACTTAAATTTGCATGTTTGATACCAACCAAGAGCCTGGAAAGTAGGTCCTTGCCCATTCATGATGTCTTCAGGTTGCGAGTTAGGTAAGGTGAGGCATGGCCTAAGAACTTCCATCAGCTGTGGAAGTCTCCTAGCTGAAGTTCAAATGTGACGGTGCAGAACTGACTGTGATACTGAACTCAAGAGCGAGATTCGATCACGTGCAAAGGTTAGGAAGTTTAGAAAGAACAGACATCTATACATAACAGCAACCTTGCTAGCAGCTTTCCCAAAATGATACCCAGCTTCAAGTGAATTATTTGCATAAAGAGTGGAATATACAATTGTAAGAACAAAGACACCGGGAGGTTATGGAAAGTGGCTTGGAGGCGGAACCAATTTCAATAGTTTCATGAAACTGTTTGCACCTTGTGACGGGACAGAGCACTGAGCGAAAATCCTGATTATACAATAGGAGGCTGCAGACCTCAGGCCTGAAACGGAAATGAGTGAAGGACAGTGGGCAGCGTCCAGGAAGCTGCAACTACGGGATTAGAACGATGCTGACAATGGTGATTTCTTGCCTCAGAGTGTCAGGGAAGACCAGCTGAACGAGTAGAGTGGAGCAGCCAGAGTTCATCAGAGGTCCGTCCGATCTAGGCGATGTTTCATTGCTTTGTTACCTGCTTTGTTCTCCTCTTTTCTAGCAAAGGATATGAAAGAAATTAAAGGAAAATCTTAGTTACAAGGTCATTGCTCTTAGTGAATGAACGGGATCTACTGTACAATGAAATGTCTACAGACATAATTTAGTTGCCATCAATAAGAAATTTACTTGTTTTAAAAAAATGTGCAAGTGTTGACATTGTCCAGAAAATCTTAACAGGCTTATTTATAATTGTTACTAAGTTGAACTGTTGAAATCTGTTCACTGAAACATTTTGCTTGCATTAATGCTTTATGTCTTGCACTTATATTAAAATTTAACACTCAAATTAAAATGGAAAAACTGCCAATACCTGCTTTCTATTCCCTGTTTTTCCACTCGCAATCAAATACTGAGGTACCTTTTGATCCCATGAAAAAAATATCTAGCATTCAGAACTTCTGATAACAGGAAGAAGAGGAAAAAAATTTTTGAGAATGAAATGTTTCCTCTCGAAGTGGACTCTTAGGCATGTTCTCCACCCATTCACAAGACTTTTCTGAGTTGTCCTACATTTGAGCACATTATTTTTAACGTTGTCTGTCTTCTGTGTTATCCCTGTATGTTTCCTATTAAAATACATTAAACTGTAAAAAAGATAATTGTTCTTTAATTTAATAAATTATAAATTATATGTAATTGTCAATAAACCTAGAGCCCATTGCCTACCTACCTGTGGTAAATGAAAAATAAGAATGCCAGGAAGGAATCAGAAATGTTCACATTTAATACAATTTATATTTTATATAGTAATAATTGACAACAATATTAATGAGGGAGAGAGAAGAAAGAAAAGGAAAGATATTTTGCAGAAGTAACATTTACATGTCATTATTTCCACATTAATTGTTGTCAAGGTTTCTGTCCTGCCTGGTTTCTGTCCTCTCACCAGGTCCCATAGCTGTTTAGCCCCAAAGAAAATCACACGGAGGTCTATATAAGTGATAAACTGATTGGCAATTGGCACATTAGTTCAGGCTTCTTATTAACTCTTATCACTTATATTAACCCATTATTCTTATCTATGTTAGCCACATGGCTCAGTACCTCTTTCAGTGGGGGGTAGGCCACATCTTCCTTTTTTGGTGTCTGGACAAAACTAGGGAGGAATGGGCTTCCTTCTTCCTAGAATTCTCCTGTTCTCATTGACCCGCCTTTACTTCCTATCTGGTTGTCCTGCCTATACTTCCTGCCTGGCTACTAACCAAACAACATTTATTTAAAACATAATTGACAGAATATTGACAATTGTCCTGCACCAATTAATGATTTTTAAACTCCCCTCAAAACTATTTGTCCAGGCGGTGGTGGCACACAACTTTAATCCCAGCACTAGGAAGGCAGAGGCAGGAGAGTCTCTGTGAGTTCAAGGCCAGCCTGATCTACAAAGAAAGTTTCAGGACAGCCAAGGATACCAAGAGAAATTTTGTCAAATATATATATATATATATATATATATATATATATATATATATATATATATATACATATATATGTATATATATATATATCTCAAAACTTTTTAACTTTAACTTTATTTTTTTAAAGATTTATTTATTATCTTTATTTATATGAGTGGTCACCTGCATGTATGGCTGGCTGTGTACTACATGTGCGCAGTGCCCACAGAGTCCAAAAGCAGGCATCAGATTCCCTGATACTTGATTTACAGGTTGTTGTGAGCTACTATGTGGGTGCTGGAAAATGAATCCGGGCCCTTGACAGTAATGATAAATGCTTCAAACCACTCAGGTCTTAAAATTGTTTAAATGTTTTAAGTTTACCTAATAATCCCAGGGATAATATCCTCTGTTCTCTGAAATCTGTTACTTAAAGATCATGCCAATTTAAGGTTCACATTCCCCATTAGAGCAGATTTTATTGGTGAACATATCTCCAAATACCTTCTAAGGGTGTTATCCATGAACAGATGATGCTGTGTACTGTCACTTTAATGTCCCCCTTTGTCAATCAGAAGGATGAAAGCCAGAAGGAACGTCCACTCAAAAAGAAGTCAGAAATTGTACTCAATAGGAGGAAATTCATGCTTGGTTCTATATATCTTGTCAACGACTTATGGCATGAGAAGTTATAAACCCTATAGGAGAACAGACCATCATTTTCCTAAAGCAACCAGTACTACCTACAGAGGCATGTAGCTTTCAGCCTCATCCAGGAACCTTCTTTCTGCAGAAGATGGAGGTATTACAGAGATCCGTAAGGGTCAAATGCAGAGAATAAGTGAATTTTGAGTGCCCAATCTCACTTGATACAAGTATAGCACAATCCCTACACCCAAGTGTGGAAAAACGGTGGGGCCATTGTAAGAGACCCAGGACATCTGTTAAGAGATAGTGTCTTTTAGACATGACATGGAAATCTCACTCACAAAATTTTAATAATATGGCTACTTAAATAAGACCCACATACTGACAATATTGGTTGACATGCCAACACAAGTGGGGGGAAAATCCCAAGGTCCCACCCTGAGATAACTAACTCCATCCAATCAGTGACTGCTGAGAGAAGTAGGGTCAGCTTTCTCCAGAGACAATCTCCCTGTAAATTAACAAAGCCCAAGTGGTTAGTCTTAAATATATGTATATATGAGATATACTAAATGGACTTGGTAGGTTAGGTTGCGTGTGTGTGTGTGTGTGTGTGTGTGTGTGTGTGTGTGTGTGTGTGAGAGAGAGAGAGAGAGAGAGAGAGAGAGAGAGATAAAGTGAAGAAAGTGGTCTTGTATTCTTATATTTGAGGAGGAAAAGAGCATTGGGGTAGCTGGCTGGAGAGAAAGAAGGGTAGACATGATATAAATACAGTACTCTTGTATAAAAATGTCAAAATAAAATAAAATACAAAAGGAAAGCATAGTATCTTTGGTTGGTGATATTATTCTCTTTTCTTCTTTTTTTTTCTTTTCATGTCTAATACCTGCAGGACAGCTGGTAACTAAATCTCAGTAACAAAAGACAGTACGTGTACTAGAGTCTACGAAAATACAAATAAATTCTGCAGTTTATTCCTACTAACAACAGTGTTATGATGAAAGTGCCAAACGGTGTTGTTAGTGAAACATCCAAGGCAGTCTCTCAAACCTAAATAGTTAAGTCAACATACGGACTTGAATAAAAAGAAAAATAGCTATAAATGAATACCTATAAGATGTTAAAATAGAATTGGATAATGTCTTGATATCAAAAGTTACGATAATGCAAGTGTATCTACTCAGTACACTTGCCAGTGACTTTTATACAAATTAATGGAAATGTGTCTCATACAATTAATTACTTGCAAAAGACGGTTTAATTTCCACAATACTTTAAAACAAACCTTTTGAATGCTCACAAGGCATTCTTACATGGAGGCGAGGTTCTCTGTGACTGTAACTGTAAAGATTTTTGAGGAAGGCATGATGCAACTGTACCTGCTCACGAGACAGAAAATGTCACTAAAACACCTGTGTTTGTTCTTTTGGTTTTACAGATAGAATACACCGAATATTTTGCCTAAGAACACATAGTCAGTGCCCTAGAATCATTTCTAGAGTCACACGCAGAAAGTCAGAATCTGGGCTCTCGGTCTTCTTAAAAATGAATTTTAAATTTTTTACATGCAATGCATTTTAATTATATTTTTCCTACTTTCTCAAATCTTCCCAGATCTCTCTCACCTCTTTACCCACACAACTTTATAAATCAATTTTCTCCATGAGTGCAACTAGGTATATCAACCACATTCCAGAGCAGGCCCCGTGCCCCAGAACTGCCAACTCAAAACAGACTCCATTGCCTATTTGGTGCATACGTGTGTGTGTGTGTGTGTGTGTGTGTGTGTGTGTGTGTGTGTGTGTGTAGTTTTCTTTGATCTTATTGGGCTCTGAGTCTTAAGAACAAAATCTCCCATTGGTATTACATAATGGTCTAGAATCGTCATCAGCCAATGAGATACAGCACAGCATCCCAGGCTCCAGAGGCATCTGCATTCTCATGAACTCCCATGTTGGCTCATGCACACAGGAGAGTTTGGGGAGATTCACTAGAGAGCAGTTCAGATCTCTGTGTACTGAATGAGTTATGAACTATATCTCCTTTGAGATAAGAATCTAAGCTAGAAAATGCTGTAAAGCTTTTTTTTTCAGTCTGTGTCTCTGCTTCCTTGATTGTCTTGTCAGGTTGATCAACCCGCTGTGTTCTTACATGCCTGCAAAGATGACAGTTCTCCTCTTAGTTCTTCATGGGTTTCCTGCCTGGTGGTCCTATCTCCACTCTTCTAATTAATTCACACAAAAAAATTTTGGCCCACGCTACAAAGCTCAGAGAACCAAGAAAGAATAGAGACGAGAGACACTCCAGCCAGCTTCACTAATGGCTTCATTTCTTTGCTTTTTTTTTGAATATTTATTGAAATGTTATTCAACAAACAATATTTGTGCTGTGATTTACAGTTTAGAATGAAAAGGCTTGCACACTGATAATATTCAAGTATAAATAATTATATTTTCAAATGTAAATACATATTTACGTGTAAATGCTATATATATATAGTATGTGTGTGTCCAAGAAATGAGATGTTTTCAAGTTGTCAATTTACTGAGGATTATAGCATCTCCTAGGTTCTCCTAAATTCTCACGTTTTCTGTCATTTGTTTCATTGCCCTCACATAAAGAAACTGGGACCTAATATTACTCTACAATGAACTATTTTGTAAGGAGAAAATCAGGTTAACAATTGCAAGAAATAAGGCTGTACCTGTCCATCAAGGATCTCTTATAGTCATTGGTCATTTATGGAGTAGAATATCGGATCTATATTTAGACAAATGATTTGGTATACAGTAAATGCAAGCATTTAACTACATCAATAGGGATGCACTCCAAATGGTTAATGCATGTTTGTGAATGGATGTCTGCAGAGGGGATTTCATACAAAGAGGATCAAAAAGGATCGCTTGCCATCACTGAGGAGGCTGCGTACAGACATTAGTTAGACACTTCTAAGGTTCAACTTGGAGTGATCTAATTGATAGAGAAGTTCCCATCCTGAGCTTCCTGAGAACAGAGGTTAATCCAATGAGATAACCTAACTTCAGGCTCAAGCTCCACTCTTATTAGCCTCTCAGACTAAAGGTGCTTCCTCTTTCTAGACACACACCTCATCGTATGCAATGTGGAGACTCCAAGAGCCTCATCCATTAATTTGGTACCATGGGTTCAGGTTGTTGTTGTTTTTTAACACGCTATGACCAGAATACAGTATAGTCTCTTTAAAATGTTTATGCTTCTGAGCATCTACATGGGGGGTAGGTGTTAGTATTACAATAGACAAAATTCTCATGGGGTAACACCCAAACAGATTCTTCAAGACTTATTGGGAAAAGAAAATGACACGAGCTAATATACAGTTTCCCAACAAGTTGATACCACTGTTTGTCCTGTTAACAAAGACTTTAGTGTGATTAGGTTAAACGATCTCAGAAATGTTTGCTATTCTCCACACTGTTCAGGCTAATGACTGTTCTGCAGGTGCAGAAAATTGGAAGAGATAGGCAGGACTACTTTCTATGTGAATTCTGGCTATTTAACTTGCAGAAGTTTCCCTTATTTGTGAGTTAGGTGCCCTAGCTATTCTCAGATAATAAAAGGTGTTTAAGTTTTCCCCAAAACATTTTTGTCAGTTGAAGATGGCCAGCATCCTTTGGTGACTGTGTTCAGATGTGTAGGTTGAAAGAAGAGACTGAACAGAAATGCTTCTACACCCCAAAGGATAGGACCTTCTTATGAAGGGTGCTTCTTTATTGAAAGAAGCAATGTGGTGGCCACTCTCATTTTGTCTTCTATATTTATGCTGTTTTTCTTTGAATAGACATAAGAACAGGAAAACTGCCCTTCTGAACCTCCTCTCTGTCAAAGGATTTCTAGGGATTTCCAGCATGTGGAGGAAGCTCACAGTCTCCACGGAACTCCTGCCAAGCGACTGAAGCCAGAGACTTCCCACACTCCCTGGGGTCTCGTCAATTCTTATCAGAGTTGGAGGGTTAGTGGCGGCAGCTCTTTGACTTCAGAAAAGAAAGAAAGAGGAGAGGAAGAAGGCGACTATTGGGAAGCACAAATCTCTTGTCCAGTGTCCAGGAGTGGGTTTGTGCACAGACAGGCAAGTGTGCACAGGCTAATGGCTCTCTTGCACAATGGGTTCATACAAAATAATACTTACTCTATGCACATCTCATTCAAGCCGGGCAGCTGGAGCTCAGAAATTAAGGCATAGACGCTGGATCAGATTTGCCCTTGATCTTTGTGTGCTGTCTTTAAAACCTAGTCCCATTCATTGAATGTGTTAGGTGCTTGCATGGCTAACATGGCCCAGCCCCCTTGCTCAGTATACTGAAGGCTTCTTGGAGGGCTTACAAAGCATCGTGAAGAGTTAAATGTAAATGAATCAGAAACACATGGATTCAATTTCCGTGGAAATTCACATGTGCTGGGAAATGAAGGGGGGCAGTGTCTGGCCAAATGTGCTTTGATTTATCTGACCCCAAAATACACCCCCTTCTTTCTGCTTTCCTCCCCTCAAAGTCATTTGAAAGTTTGGTTAATGTCAAACCATGGCTGAGTTCTGGAGACCCTTGCAACTTGGAAAGGTTCGAGTTCTTAGAAAGGGCATTCAGGAAGCCTTGCCCCACCTCCAAGCCCAAGGCTCTCTCACATGGTTTTCTTCTAGTTAATGGGGTTAAATTAAGGCAAAGATGTGATGATGGTAGTTCAGTCCCAAAGCTAACTACCCCTGCAACCCACGGAAGCCTCCACTTCCTGCAATGAAAATTTTCATGAAGAAGATGTGCCCTACGCATGTTTCTGCCAATAAAGATCAGGTTTATTTTTCTGGAAAACCACTGCTGGAATGGAGGAGTAGACTTATATAACTTCCTTCATCTCCATGCCCCATTCCCTGCTACTTAGTCTCCAAAGAACACTTATCTACCAATAGAGTTAATATCTATAACTGCTCCATACTCAGAGTGTTGAAGATGGGATCATTTACCGGCTATTCAGGGCTGTCAGACAGAGACAAGCCTTCATATAAGAGGAGCCTGGGTGTAGACGACAGGAAAACATCTTGGGAGTCTCCTTTGACAAAGGAGACTTCTTTGGTCCAGTTCCCACATTGCATGGGGATTTATGACTGTGTAGAGAAGAGAAAATACTGTTTTTAATTTCCAAGTTTCATCATAGACAGTGGTCAGCCTCTTATTTGTCGGGAGCAAAGAACTGTCTGCAGCGTGTGTCTGGGGAGAGCAAGCTGGATCAAGTGTTCAGGCTTTGAATTTCTTATCAGCATGAACTGGTCTTACCCCTGTCTTTCTTCTTCTCCACAGTCTTTATAGCAATCTACCATGCCCTGCTGATGTGTACCTCCTTTACCCGCTACACTTCAGCCTGCCTACCTGACTTGCTGTTTCCTTGATGGGTTAAATTTCTTCCACAGGTTGTGATTTGCTGAGAATTTTTGTATATGATGACCACCAGAGGGAGCACCTCGATTGAGGGTGAGAGCAGTAAATGGGCCTGCGTTGAATCTGGCTAATTCTACCAGGATATTATGCAAAACTTGTCCCTTTCTTTTTCGGACGTGTGTGTGTGTGTGTGTGTGTGTGTGTGTGTGTGTGTGTGTGTGTGTGTGTGTGTGTTTGTGTGTGTGTTCATATATGTATATATGTATACAGACACTCACAACCAAAAAAGATATGTATGTGTGTGTATGTATGCATGCATGCATGTATGTATAGATGTATTAAAATGTTATCATGTATATACTCTTTATCTTTAGTATATGGGATAATTGGCTCTGTTTAGAATCTTAAATACTTGATTTTCTGAGAGGCTTTTCTGTAATATGTCTATGAATTGTCATGTCCATTGATTTCCATACTGAAGAAAGCTTTACATTCTTCCCAACTTTCGCCTGCAATATCCAGTCCTGGCTATTTCCTTTACTGCTAAGCAGTCTGATGCTACCCATGTGTCTGTCTCCTGTGAGGACTGAGACACCATGGGATAGTGGGTGAATGTTGGCTTTACATTTGGGCACTCGCATTAGTGCACAGAACAAACCTGGCATGTGGTAGGTGTTCTAAGCATTTCTGTGGATGAGTTATTTTAACGACAAACCTAAATGTTGATAGGATCCGTTCAGAGGATTACAAGTCCAGAAGCTACTAGCTATAGTAAGTTCTGAATGTCCTCATAGAGTTTACTTTAAAGGTATGGTGTGCTGTAGCCAGGAAATACAGCCTAGTGTTTATTTATAGAAAGTAGGTTTCCATCCAGTTCCAAGAAGTTGTGTTCACACAATGACCACCTTTATTCGCTGTCTTCAAAATACTGGGAAGACGCTGTGAACAATGGGACCGATGCCATTTGTGCTGATGTTATGAAACGTGCCAGGTTGTGAAGTTAGAGACTTCAGGTCAAGCTTCACATCCATGGGTATTCTGAAGAAGTGCCATCTGCAGTCATGGTGAGCTCCCACATAATCACAGTCCTCCCAGAAAATTAAGTGAAGCCAAGAAAATTGCTACTTTCCTCATTTTTTAAGCAAAGTGGGGGGGGGGAGAAAGAACATGAAGATAGGTTGGTAGGGAAGTTGGAGTGGGTAGGGAGCTTGGAGGAGTTGGGGGAGGGGAAAGCATATGATCAAACACATAAAAAGTTAACGAAAGTAAATTTAAGAATAGTATAGGTTCAGAATTGTTGTATTTTCTATTTATTTTATACATACCTGTTCTGTGGATGATCATACAGAAGGCTTAAGGTTTCCACAGATAAATGTGAAAGAAGACTTTCCCTATCCAGAGATTCATGAAGAAATGATGACGAGAACGGAAATCAGGAGAAATAAATTCAAAAGACAGGTGTAAGGTTATTTCATTACTCAAACTGTGTACCATGGATTCTTTGATATTTTGCTCAAGGTGGGCTGTAAGTTTTGTTCTGGTTTTCCCGGCCGCCAACATAATGAGTAAAATATGATTTAGTGTGTGATTTACAGGCAGGGCTAGCCGTATAATTTGCTGGCCTCAGTGCAAAATGAAAATGTGGGGTCCCTTATTCAAAAAGCTGGAAAAATGCCACTCCGTGTAATAAAACATGAAACTTTTCCCTTTCTCCCATGCTCTCTCTTGGGACCTGTCATGGTGCTTTTTATTTGTTATTTAATAGTACACTCCCTGGGGCAGGGGATGCTGGCTGGACGAATGCAGACTCTCAGCCACGGTTAGCCTCGGCCCTGACTAGCTGATTGGTTCTGCTGTTGCTGTTGCTGTTTTTTTTTTTTTTTCTTCCAGACATGTACTTTGTGTTCACTCTAAGGACAGGAAGCAGGTCTATCCTTCCGATGCCCCACGCTGCAACCTTCACAGAATTGCAAATCCTGGGTTGGAAGTAAGCAGGAGGCTTGGATTCCAGAACCCACAAGGGCTGCCAGTCAAGGCGGAGGCCACCACTGCTGCGCTTTGCCACAGGGTTCATAACTGCCAGACCTGGATCCTCCCCAGGGGCTCATGTCTGTGTGCAAACACTCCCTGGGTGGGGAAAGATCGTTGGTCTGGAAAGCAGAGGACAGGCGGTGCTTGAGTGCAAGAGAGCGAGAGTCGTCATCAGTGTCTGGGTGGGGCGGTAAGAAAGCGATCAGCGAAAGACAGAGAAACACAAAAGGAGCAGAAGCCAGGGATCTAGTCCAAGGGGAAGGAAGATGGAGATGTGAACTGCGGGTCTAAGCATCCAGGCATGTGCCACTGTTTTTCACTTAAGCTGGGCATGGTAACTCATGCCGATAGTCCAATACTTGGGCAGTAGAGGAAAGAGGATTACTGCATATTTGAGGGCATCGTTATATACGTGGATCTATGCGGCAAGTTCTAGGTGATCCAGAATGATGTACCAAGATCACAAAAACTAGCAGGTAAAGATGTAACGATACATTTTGAAACATTCATTTTTCCTCATAATTTCAAAACAGTGAGCTATGAACATTAAATCACAAGCCTGAGTCCTTTCTTAGGGGGAGGTGCATGCTCAGAAAACAGTTGCGTCAAATCACAGCAAACACACTGACTCCTAAAGAGATGTCTGTTTGGGCTTCACACTGAGAACTGAAATGTCAGATAAATTTCTTCTAAATGTTCCTTTGAGAAAGACTCTATGATTTCTATAGACTGGGCAATTGTATTTTCCATGCTTCCTAGATTCGTAAATTCATACATTACAGAGGAAGCTTGGCTCCGTGTGATGCTGTTTGGATGTAGGGTTGTGGATGGGTTGAGGGGAGCTTTTCTGATCCGGTTCAGGACTTTACGACAGGCTTCCAAAACCTGCTGTGTCCACTCCACCATGGATGTCACAGGAAAAAGTGATCTTTATGGACCTAGAAACAGGACTTTCATGAATCTGCAGGCGAGTTGCTTTTGGAAGTGGAAGGAACTATTGGAAATGAATTTATGTTATTTGTAAGAAACTCAGTGTATGGCGCTTAGTTATGGTGGTCTTAATAGGTTAGCACACTGTTAGAGCCAACCATGTTCTTACAGCCATTACACTTGTGTAGCACAATTACTCAGTTTCAAGTACCTAATATGAATTATTATGAAACTTGTTTCCCGATTGTAGAGCAGAAATTAAGTAACTAACTTAATAAGCAAGTAAACTAGAAATCTGGACGAATGAGACGAGGATACAGAGGGCTCCTAAAATCACTTGCTGCCAAGTCTGTCAACTTGAGTTCTACCACAGGGGCCCACGTGAGGGAAGGAGAGAACCAAATTCCATAAGTTTTCCCCTGACTTTTATATGCCTGCTATGATATGCAAACACAATAAATAAATAAATAAATAAATAAATAAATAAATAAATAAATAAATGTAATTTATGAAGCAAACCAGAAATCACCACAGAGTGCTTTAGAGGCTGTGAGAAGTGTTTCTCTGTCCTTCTACCCCTTGGTCGCATCTTAATTTGGACCTCTGTACGACCTTATTTCCTCAGTGTTATCTCACCTCTTGTATTTCAACTTGAAGTCTTCCTGGCGGAGGAAAACTCCTCTGCTCTCTAGTGTGGTCCAGTCTTTGCACCCCTTCTAATTGCACAGTCTTTAGCGTTCTTCTAATTTTCTAATCCAAAATGATGCTAGAGGATTATATTCTGCCCACCTCTGGGTAGACAGACCATGAGACCAAAAGGGCAGGGATTGGTTCTGTCCTGTGGTCAATTCTTAACGACTACCAGTTACCTTGGCCTTAACAAGAAGCCTCATCTCCTTTATGTTCAGAGGGCACATCTGGCCCCAGAACGTGTTAACTATGCCCTAGCAAGGCTGCACACTGACTTCTGAAATCTAAGCTATCCAGACTGTGTGGCTAATAAAACCAAGGAGCCACCTTATTCCAGAGCCTCCTGTTCCTTTCCACCAGTGGCCTTCAACTGTTGTCACCATTCACTGTTTCCAGATCACAATCCCTGTTACTCCACTTGAATAGTTTGAACAAAATATGTCATTCTTTTAAATGTATCAATTTCCTAAAGCTTTATTTTTATTCTGTGTTGTGGTAGATTTATTTTTATTCTGTGTTGTGGGAGATTTCTAATAGACTCTAAAAATTTTATTTTCTTTTGTATTTATAGATTGCTTTTAAAGATAAAACAGAAATGCATGATTTCTCCTTTTTTTTTCTTCTCCCCATATACTCCCCTCCACATTCCCTTTCAAATTCATGGCCTTTTTTTCTTTAATTATATTACATATATATATATATATATATATATATATATTTGTGTGTGTCTGTGTGTAGATATTTATATGCACATACACATATTCATATATACATAACTTGAGTATTTATATTTTATATACCTAATATATTTAAAATATATAATATAATATTTTGTCAACCTATTTCAAGTTGTCAGCCCTGAAATCATATACATACAAACAACACTACTCACTGGGTTGCTATTTTTATATATGTGCACATTATTAATATAAATATATAAATTTTAATGTATGCATATAAATATACATAAATACAATCCACTCAACAGTGCTGTTTGCATATATGTGGTTTCATGGCTGACCTCTTGGAATAGGATAACAAATTAGGAGGCTCATTCCTAGGGACAAGCTTTTCTCCTCTCAGCAGTCACTGTCTGGCTGCCTTTAATTCTTTGTCTAGGGGTGAGGTGCCATGGAATTTCCTCCTTTCATGACAGTATGTTTATTGATTAATTGCTCAGGTCATGTTTAGGCTCATGGTTGTGGCTTCCTAGACATTTCTAGATTTTAGCAAGGCACTAGGCATCCAGTTCAAGACTGTGTTTTACATCCTCCTCAGTATGGGAGCTTTACACTATTTTGTTTGAAGTTTTATAGTGCGGGGCTTCATGGTACCATACACAATGTATTAGCAAACATAATGGAAAATACTTTTCATATGTAAAAAATACACACTAAGTGAAGTATTCAAGATTATTCTTCTTCTGGAAGTTGTAGAATACCAAGCGTGACTTTACGGACTATGGAAGAAGTGAGGCGTGATAGACAGAATGATAACCCGCTCCAAGGGAGGTTCAGCCTTAGCATAGACAACCTGTGAACAAGAAGGAAGTGGGTATGGATTCAGATGAAACTTAATTTACTATCCAGAAGACAGGGAGTGTTCCCTGAGCGTGTAATGAGTAGACTTAAATTTACAAGAGGAAAATGGAAGATGTGGATACCTTTATTATTGTTGTTATGTATGTCTGTATAGGTGTGACTCACTGTGGTTGTGTTATACGGCATTAAGGGTACCCTCACTGTGTTGGACAGTCAATAAGGGAGATCATCTCTTGCGATGAATTTACCTAAGCTTGAAACCTCTGTCTGATCACAGCCTCAACTGAATTTTGTCAGGCAAACAACATCGTGTCTTCTTTTGGCTATGGGTACCTTATCTGTACATGAGAAAAGTCGTCTTTGTTACTCTACAAAGTCATTAGAAACCTACTCTTCTGTATGTGATATATTAGACTAGTGTCAGATTATCAAACTTATTTGGGGAGGGGTAGTAACTAACAGTTGAAATTTGAAATAAGAACTTGAGCGTTGACATTTTCTTGGTGATTATTGCCTTTTTCTCTTTGTAACATAGGAAACAGGAGTGAGGAATCTGACGTGTATCTGGGGTATTTCTACAGCAAGAGAATTTGGCCCATAGCTGTGAACTTACTCTTCTGCCACATAACAGCATAGTACACCATTGAATCAATGAGGATGGGAGAGAGAGCTTTATTCATGAATGGGTCAGGCTGGTTCTGGAAATACAGCGCAATAGTAGAGCACCTCCCTAGCTTCTGTATGGACTTGGGTTCATAACATAACCATTAACAAACTAGCAAAAAGTACAAAAGACTTTCAGAACTCCCTTCTCTTCATCCAATATTGCAAAGAAAGTTCTGGCTCTTTCTGGGAGAAGGAGTCTGGGCCCCTTTGGTCTGTTTTGCTCTCCGTCAAAGACTTTAGATCATTGGGTACAGCAAGTTAATATTCTTTAGTCCTAGATTTAAACTTTGCCTTTTAAAACAAAATAGGCAAATAATGAAAGGATTAAAAGTTTTTGGTAATATTTATTGATTTATATTTTATTAAAGAAATGATTGGAACAATTTCACATCAGTTAGAATGAGATCAAAATTAACAATTGTTTTTAGTGGAAGTGTGTTTTTCCAGAAGCCAGTTGGCTGGGAAGGTATTGTTTACCAATGCAATATAGAATACAAATTGAAATAATATAACTTTCAGGAAATGCCCAGGGATCCTCACATTTTAGCATCATTTTCAGTAGAAGGATTCTTCACGGGAATCGTTCTCAGGGAGGACTCCAGCTGCAGTGCATGCCCGAAGTCTGTTTCACTCTTCTGAATTCGTGTGCATTGTCCTGCCCTTTGCTCCTCTTCACTGGACTGATTGTGGATCTCCTACTGTTTGACTCTCCAGCAACTCCATTCTCTCCACTTGTCTTGACTTACAGATTTTCTTCTAAGTGACACATCCTTGCAAAACCCTTTGTGATCTACATCTTGCTTATTCTGAACATTTCAATCTGCCACGGTTCTAAATACGTCCGTAATTTTGGCCACGCCCTTCTTTCTTGACAGTTTCCTCTAATCTGTTCTTCTCCACATAGGAAGACTTAAAGCCCCCATTCTCTTCCTGTGCTGCATTGTTTTTAACACCACTTTCTGGGAAATTTTATTAACTATGAGCTACTCAGTTCTTCCCAATACTGTTTCAGCAGTGTGTGATTTATTCAAATTCTTTTTGTATATTATTTGCGTTCTGATTAATTTCATTTATGCAATATTCCACCATGATAAATTAAAATCTTTTTTTTTACAAGACAGAGGTCTTTTAGGTATAGACATGTTTCTGTGCTTTGTTTATATTTACCAAGGCTTGTGCTTGAAAAATAGTCAACAACTACTGAACTCATTGGTCAGCAGGTACAATAACCTGATCCAATATTTTTGTATTTATCTGATTGTAAATTTAATAGTGGATATTGACAAATGACAATTTTGAAGAACAATGAGGATCAACTGTGTTATACCAAAGTACCTCTCCTCCCTATAGTTTCAAAGTGCTTTTAAGAGCAATTAGGAGATTTTTAAATACTATTGCAACACCATAATCCTCTTTTTAAAAAAAGACAGAGGTCACCTTACAATTAAACGTTGGAGCAAGGATTAAAATGCTAGAATGGAGGGCTTTGCTTACGTTAACTGCATCGCTGCTTCTGTACCCTTGTTAAATGTGCTTTCTGAACCATGACAAGAAGCAGTGATGGGGCAGAAGATCTGAAGCAAGGGGCATCAGTTGAAGAAGTTAAAGGGTAAACTTTATTGATGGATAGCAATCAATTTAACATATGTATAGTAACAGGTTTCTCTTCCTATAGGTAATTACCAATATTATATTTTACTTTTTATTTGATGTTTTCTAAGATTCTATTTCTAACATTTTCCAATAGATTTCATTTGTGATAAACAAGTTGTGTTTGACTCTAAAGCTTATGACAATTGTTTCTGTCACAAAGGCTTACTTATCAAGACTCCTTAAATACTGGCAATCTCTACGCAGATAAAAATTAGTCCTCAAATTGTATCAAGAGAGCATTACATCTTGAAGGGTAAAAGACACTATGTACTAAATAGTTATTCTTTTGAATTAACCATATCCCTCTGCCAAAAAAGCTTTTCACTTACAGTCTAGAAATTTCCCTGACATTTGTAAACATAAATTTCCCATAAGAGCCATTAAAATCATTTGTTAATTCATTAGCTAATCACAGTGGATTGGGAGGAAAGCCATGAACTTTGTGTAGTTGACACCCTATGTTTTTCTTTAATCAAAAAACAAAAAAGAGAGTGAAACTATGGGTAAAATGCTTCATGCAACACACTCTGCTGATAATCAGATCTGGGTTGTAAGACACAGACACAGGGACAGTAGCCGTGTGTTGACTTACTTTTACTTACATGTCATCTGGGCTACACTACCCTTAGGATTGCTCTGAGTCTTCTGCACCATCAGATAAATTGTCCATATTCTTTTTTTTTTAGATTTATTTATTTATTATGTATACAGTATTCTGCCTGCATGTGTACCTATACCCCAGAAGAGGGCACCAGATCTCATTATAGATGGTTTTGAGCCACCATGTGGTTGCTGGGAATTGAACTCAGGACCTCTGGAAGAAGAGTCAGTGCTCTTAACCTCTGAGCCATCTCTCCAGCCCCCTTGTCCATATTCTTAAATTCCTTTGCATCAGTGAGTGATTATAAGTAGACAGGAAAGCAAATTGACATGCCAAATGACTTTGGACAATGAGGAGAGAATTAATATTTTCTAGACATTTCCTACATAGCAAGCACTATGTTTGGATGTTCAATTCCTATATTCAACAATTATATGTGTTAATATATTAAGATGTGTTTAATACCTTAAGATGCATTTATCTATAACACATCACTAAGAAATACTGAGTACTTAGGTAATGCTAAGATTACTTAACTTGATAAAAATATTAAAATCAGAAGATTAAATCTCTGTCTGAAGACTCATGCAATAATAATTAGAGAAAGGAGTCAAGTAGTTTCAGATGTCAAAAGTATTCTGTCATGTTTGCTACTGCTATCAAAAGGGGGAATCTGTCAGAAAAATATCCATAAGTGACATTATGCCAAGAAGTTTGGGGAAAGTAGTAAAGAGGAAGAAAAAAGATATAGAAACCAGAATCCCTGCACTGTGGAAAGTTTTCTGAATCCAAACACTGAGGGGATTACCAAAGCTGAAATTTTTAAAATGTCCTCTTTACAATCAGTTACTACAAAAGTACTTCTTTAGTTTAAGATGAAATAGCAAGTCAATATCAACTAGTATTTAAGCTCCAGATTTTATTCATTATGCTTTTTAAAACAAAATAAAGTTCTCTAAGCATTTGAACCCTCATGTGTGAAATTTAGTAAATTCAGGCCTGTGGTGATTGTCATACCCAAATCCTGTCATGTCATGTCCTTATTTTAGAGTCCTTAATTTCTTAAAAAAATAATATAGCATTTATTAATGTGTTGTGTGTGTATACATTGGGTAAAGCTGAAACACTGATTTTTTTTAAAATTAGTTTTGAGGCTCAATTTTCTGCAAAATATAGACTATCTCTACTTTTACAAGGGCACTGTAGGAATCTATGGTCTAGAGAATTTGTTACAATGTACCATGACATCGCTCCTTTGATGGAATAAAATTTTCTTTCTTTCTTTCTTTCTTGCATGTTGTTAGTGTCTCTTGTCATTATATCTTCCTAGAACTTTTCTCTGGGAATCTATACAACACAAGAAACTCAGATTTCCCATTGTCTATTAGCTCTCTGTGAAAATCTTATCCCCAAAGAAGACTTGTAAAATGAAATCAAGTAAAATCCCATTGACTGGTCAACTACAGCTAAATAAAGAATTCAAAATTATTGACAAGGAAATCAAAATTGAAAACAGTTCACAATTCATATATAAAGAATAAGAGTAAAATGCATTAGGTGGCACTCAGAGAGAGTAGAAATATAAAGGAAAGGTTTCAAAAGCTCATAAGATGGAGGAGTTAAGTGGCTGAGACTTGAGTTGTCACTTCCTGGGAGGTTAGGGTCCTTTGCAAAGTCTACAAGCTTGTGAGAGGATGTTCTTGAAGATACACATCCTTTTTAACTGCAGTCAGCCCCTCCCATGACTTTTGTGTAGTGGGTCCTGCCCTAAAGACTGAGAACTTTGCATGTGATCTTGGATATTGACGTTGGGCAAGATAGTTGAGGAAATTAGAAAAACAATGGCATGTGGAGAGATCACTAAGGTTATAGGACCCTCTCCCCGAAAAGGACTAATAGTGATCACATAATTCTAGTACTCCTCTGTGTTGTATTTTATTGTTTGGCTCTCTAGATGGGGGCATGTAGGCAAGGCAGTTGAGAAGCCTTTGTTCATTTCAGCAAGCTGAATATTTCCTAGGATCACTTTAAAATACAGGAAAGAGAGAGAAAGAGAGAGAGAGAGAGAGAGAGAGAGAGAGAGAGATCAGAAAGGAGAAAGAAAGAACCAAATGACCCACAACAACAAAGTTTTAGAAGTCTCTTAAAACTAAGCCTTGGTAATTTAATATAACAATATTATGCTTTTAGAGTTAAGAGACATAACATATGGCAATGAGAAGCATGTTGCCAAAGGATAGGAAAAGCCTGGCCATTCCCTAAATTGTCACTAGAGGGGGTGGTCACATGCAGATAAGGTTCAGGTCCCAGGCCATAATCACATTTTTCAGTGAGGACTTCCCACCTCCACCAGCAGGAGCAGTTTTGGGTTTTGTGTTGTTGTTGCTATGGAAATCCCTAAACAAGGGGTAAATACATCTACAATAGCCATAGACAATTTTATTTTTCATCCTTTTTCAGGGCATGGCAGCCCCAGAGCAGTCCCTCTGCAGCTTGCTGCTGCTCACTGGCCTGTTAAGTCTGGGGAGCACAAGTCATCTATTATTGCTAGCTGGTATCACAGCACACAGCTCTGTTCACACACTGTGGTGCATTGTAAGGTCCCTGCTCTATGGAGAGAGACAGAAAGAAAAAAAAACTGTTTTGCCCCTCCCCTCTTTCCCTAGCTTTGTCCCTCTTCCAACAACAGCTGAATCTTTAAATGTGGACACCTCATGAATCTTTCTTTATCAGCCTAGTAGACACTCATGCATTAAATGTCGAGAATAACAATTTAATTGAGCGTATAGACACCGACAGGAACAATCATTAGATTTACCCTTTGGGGCACAAAGGTAACTCTACGAGTTACCTGACTTATAACTGAAGCAACTGGACTTCCTAAAACGTTTAACTTTAAATGAAAACTATGACTGAACTTCAATGTCAGTGGCATAAATTAGAATGTATCCAAACTGTTCAGTGTATCGGATACAGAACTCTAAGCCAGAGTAAGAGTCCTAGCCAGGGATGTTAATTGAGCAGAGAATACGAAGGTAATTGTTAGCAGCAAGTGACTTTATTTCCTTCTTACCCCTAGAGTTGTGTATGTAATTTGCTATATAATTTAGCAACCAGTGGGCTGTGGATAATAGCTCAGTGGTGGGAAATTTACCTAACTCACAGAGTACTTTCTAGCATTTAAGCAAACAAACAATTAACTACGGGAACATGTGCAGATTAGCCCCTGTACTTGAGATGTCTGCAGTCAAGGGAACACAGACTCATTGAAAGCTAGGCCTAGTCCAGGCAGCTAGGAAGGTGAGGAGAACAGCAAAGATCCCGAATTCAGTTAGATCTCTGCTGCACCAGCCCCTTTACCATGCTGAATTTCTTTCTCACAAAACTAGTGAGGTCAGAAAGCAAGTCCGTTCGTTTCCATTAGTTCATCATATATCTTTGGATATGTGCATAGAGTAGATAATCAATGTATATGTGTTCTGTAAATGAGAATATACACGAATGGATGATAAAATTTTGCCATGGCAGATAAAGTCCGAGGATAGTGGATATGTTCAAAATGATAGATGCTGAACACTTCCTTTACCGAAGGGCAGCATATCTGGATGAAAATATAACATTCAGCCTTTAATGTAATTGTTCAAGTTTTATTTTTTATTGAGCTACAATTTGACGTATCACTCTAGATATCAAAATATTTCAATCATAATGCAAATAAATGCAGCAGGGCAGTAGGAATCCATGTGCAAATTCTTAAAAGAAGAAATGAAATGAAATAACGGACTGTGAAGCCTCTGAGATGGCTTGAAATGACATCTCTTGCGGAGAACAGCTAGCCTTTCCTTGAAATCTTCATCATAATTTGGGTTCCTGGCACCTAGGAAGTATCATAGCTTCTGTCTGGTATTTCCCAGGGGATGGTTCCTTGGGAATTTCAAAGACGTAAAATCCTAATAGTGTAGGGATACTTGAGTTGTGAGCCGTTGTCAGGCAAGCCTCGATGATGCTGCTGGGGGAGCCTGGTCAGGCTTGGCTTCTTCTTCCCTCCGGCCTCAGGGTATCTACTTAACTGGAAACACATTCATCGGTTGCAGCCAAAGAGGGGCGACCTTTCCCCAAATGGTTCTTGTTTTGTGATTCAGCTTGTGAGTCATTTGGTTAACAACCATTTCCTGTCTGTCCCAGACACCCGTTGGGAAAACCGGATCCTCTGATTTGGAGAGGACTCCCTGGCCCAGTTGTCAAGGGTACTGTGAGATTGTCAGTGAAGTGGAGGCTCTTGAGAATTCCTATATTTTCCTGAGCTGTGGAAGAAAGCTAGAACTATGTGCAATAAGACAGCAGGACATAACACCGCATTGCCTGCTAGGCATCACTGTGACAGACGATTTTAAAATGTGGGCAGAATCTCAGGCTACTACACTGACATATGGCTACAGTGTTTCAAACAGACTGAATTAAAATTTGTTTAAGTGAATAAATTTTAAGTTAAAATTTAACTGTCACTGTACTGCTATTAAGTCACACCTTGCTGCTGCCAACATGGGAGAATGTTGTGGATAAAGAGATGTTTTCCACCTTCTTCAAGTTTGCCACTCTTGACCCTTCCACTTTAGCCATGAGATAGTACAAGCAGGAAGGCCCACTTCAGATGCCCATTCTTAATCTTGGACATACTAGCTCCTGGAACCATAAGAACAAAGTTATGTTTACTGTAAATTACCCACGTCTCAAGTAGACTGAGACAAACTCAGAGAAGTCGCTGCTGTGAGGACCAGCTTTTCAGCAGCTCAG
This sequence comes from Myodes glareolus, assembly GCF_982192425.1. Taxonomy (NCBI): domain Eukaryota; kingdom Metazoa; phylum Chordata; class Mammalia; order Rodentia; family Cricetidae; genus Myodes; species Myodes glareolus. The sequence goes on from NC_142044.1 coordinate 19,716,640, forward strand.
GAATTGAGGGGGAGCCGTGGAATTGGGAGGCTAATCACTCAGACTTTTCCATCTTGGCGAGTAACACACACACTCACACACACACACACACACACCTTTGGGGTCTCTCTATCTGTCTCTCATCTCTTCATTTCTTTTCCTACTTCTAGCTAGACATATCTTTCCATTAAAGATTTTATGTCCTTTATAAAAATTGCTATGTGGTTTCATTCTATTTTTAAATAAATTACTACAATATAATCATTAAATGTAAATCATGTAAATACAAGTAAAAACCAAAATGTTTTCCACGCTCCTTCCATGATTAAACATTTTATATATTACGGGTGAAAAACATATTGTCTCCAAGAGCTCACACATATCCATGTTCTGGGAACTTGTCACGAATTAACAGAGTATAAGCAAGCAAGGTATTTTTCTCAGTTATTTCTTTTACTATCAGGCTGCATTTTGTGGTTACAAGGAAGGGAACAATAGCTTTATTATTTATTTGAAAAAGTAATCTTATAAAAAATCTTTAAAAAGATTACAGATCTAAACTTTCATATACAAAAAAAATTAGTCATCTCTACTTTAATTCCTCAGGGTGTATCAACAGTTTATTTTTATATCAGGAAACCAGTGCAGAAATTGGTACAAGGAATTAATCACCGCCTTTGATTATCAACCCATCCTAGACAGAAAGATACATCAATCAGCAATAGCCAACTGCCAATATTTTGTTTCCCGACTCCAACGAGTTCCTCACTCAACTATTAAAAGTGTGCCTGTCTAAACTTTAAATTGTGCCCCAAGATTTCCCACCTCAAAGCCATTAACAAAAACATCTTAACCTACCTTAAGTCTTTATTTAAAGATTTGTCTTAATTATGGTGCACACAAAACTCTGAACACATCTCCCAACATTAAGATGAAAAGAATTTGGCTGCTCTAGCTTCTGGGACTCAGTTGCTTCCTTTAATAATTAACCTAAGTCACAGCCTATATAGCTCCTCAATAGAAGCTCATGAGTTCTAATTTTCTGAGAAATCACCATTCTGATATCCAAAGGGGCTGTACCATCTTGCACTCCCACCAGCAATGCAGAACTGTTCCCTTTACCCCACAACCTCTCCAGCATAAGCTGTCATCAGTGTTTTCGATCTTGGCCATTCTTATAGGTGTAAGATGGAATCTCAGAGTTGTTTTGATTTGCATTTCTCTGATGGCTAAGGCTGTTGAACATTTCCTTAAGTGTCTTTCAGCCATTTTAGATTCCTCTGTTGAGAGTTCTCTGTTTAGGTCTGTACTCCATTTTTTATCAGATTATATGTTCTTTTGATGATCAATTTCTTGACTTCTTTGTATATTTTGGAGATCAGACCTCTGTCTGATATGGGGTTAGTGAAGACCTTTTCCCATTCTGTATGCTGTCATTTTGTCTTGTTGCCAGTATCCTTAGCTTTACAGAAGCTTTTTAGTTTCAGGAGGTCCCATTTATTAATTGTTTCTCTCAGTATCTGTGCCTCTGGGGTTATAATTAGGAAGTGGGCTCACGAGCCCTAGCTGCTTGACCCTTTCTTGTTCCTATTATCTATACTCTGCAGTCCCTGCTTCTATCGGGGGCAGGGGCAACAGCATATCCTGATTTTACCTATATCAATTTTCCCACTAAGTCATCATCTACCACATCCCCATACTAAATTTATTTAAAAACCCCAATCATCAGAAGTCTATATAAGCTAATACTGTGATTGTGTAAAGTCATTGCTCAGTGGGACTTCCAAAATGTTAGGAATATTTCCTGAGCCACTCTGCCAATGCAAAATAATCCCAATCAAACTAAATCAAACCAAATTAAAAGATATCCAGGTTTAATTAGACACCTGTATTCCCAAATGATCCTGAGGGAAAACAGAAAGCCAACTTTGCGACCACTGAAGAGGAAGAGGGAAAACCACGTGTTTATTTTGGGGGGAGCAGTTTAAATAGCCTGTGGAAGTGGTCTTGACCTTTCCTGGGAAGGGGTCAAGTTTCCAGGGGCACAGGGAGGAGCCTCCAAAGATGGAGGCCAGAGACTGGGATTACATACAACACAAGAAGTAATGATCCTCATAATAATCCATAGGTAAAAAATGTTCAGTAGAACGGGATAGTCACATGAGATAATTACACTACATTAAAGGCAGTGGGGATCCCCCAACACCCATTCACACCACGCCAGAAACCAGAGAAAAATGTCAGCGCTAAATATGTAAAGACACAGCAGTAGCAAGAGACATTCTGGGGAGGAAGCCTTGCGTGTCTTTCCTATCCCTGATTCATCCATTAGGGCTTTGCTTCCTGGTGGGCCAATCTCCTAAAGCTCAAGTGCCACCTGCTTCTTCTCTGACATGGCCACTAATATCTCCTCCTTCATTGTTTTGTTAAATGAAGGCTGTGAATCTCTCTAGCCAGAGCGTAACTGCAGACTTTTGGACATGGCCACTGGCCATTCATTCCTTCTTATATATGACGTTGATTGCCTCTCAACATCTACCCTAAGCCTTGTTTGGGTCTTAAATGACATGTCTAAGGTAGAATGGATACACCAGCAGTTCAGGGGTAAGAATTAGGAGCAGTAGCTAACTCTAATTTCCATTAAACATAGGAATGGGCACTTCAGCTAGGTTTAGGTTGATCTGTGCAAATAAGTAATAAAGCCTCGAAGCCCTGTTAGTTCTATTGGGGAAAAGATGGTATGTTTCTCCTGCATACAAAAGTGGATTTTTATAACCCTGCAAATTATAACTTGCTAGACAGTAATAATTAGGGAAGTTAACCTTATGTTAAAGTTGGCATGTCCAAGGACGCTAATGGATTGGAAAGAAATGATTACCAACCATTTTTGAATGGAAAAACAGGCCCTTCTTTTACCACACGTATTTATGCTTTATTGTTTGACACAGTTTGAGTTGGGTGTTGTATTTTTGCCGACAACTATAACAAAATACGTGATTTATCATTCAATTGTATTTCTTACAAGTATTTGTAAGCTGTCGTATATGTGAGGTATAAAGACCAAGGATAATAGAGTATGTCAAAAGGTCAGACAGGTAAAGGGAAATTCATTTATGTAATGGAGAATGTAAGCGTAGACAAGCCTATACAAGCTACAATGGGAACATGGAAGGAGAGATTCTAAATGTACCTTCATGGCACAGCCAAGGTCACTTGTGCATTGACACTGGAGAAAATTATCAGTCTTAAGTAAAATGAAATGAAAAAGTATATATGGTGAAAGTGGCCTGGGACATGCTTCAAGCAACATTTCTTTTAATACAGCATTTTTTTCTCACTGTGATGGAGATCTATCAAGGAATTCTGATCAGCACTTTTATTTTGAAGTCATGTATATATATATATATATATATATATATATATATATATATATATATATTATGATTTCTTGGTCTCCATCTGAAGGAGAGTTTAAAATTCCATTAGTCAAGAACATGCGAAGTACAATTCCTGGGCCTTGTGTCCCGCCCTGGTCTCTCCCTATGCCTCGGTTTTCTCCTTTGAAAAGGAGGCAGCAATGAGACTACTGTGAGCCCCACACATAGTATTTTATCATGATAGTAGGTACCTTGTAGATGTGCAATATTTAACTTTTATTTCACCTCAATTCTTTCCTTATTGGTTTCGGCTTCTAAATCATTTTTGCGGGCTTCTTGAACAACTTAGAGATGCTTAAAAATAAAACTGCCCGGCCGGCTGCTTTGTTAGAGTGTGTGAGATCTCAACCTGACAGCTTAGTTTTAGGCCATCAGTCCTTCATTATTCTTGTATGTTAGTGTCTCTGTCCCAGCTATTCAGTGAGGCTCAGTTATCTCAGATTTCTGAAGCTATGTATGAATATCCATGAGTAATGCATTACTTTTATAAAGTATTGCAGATAAAATATTTCCAATCACTGGAAATCTCTACAGATATGATGGTAGGAGCATGCCTAGGATTAATAACAGCTCATGGTGGATCTATATGAGGAAGGCAAAGTGCGTTGTCTATAAGATTTTTTTTCCTAAATGTAAGAGTAACTAAGACATAGGCATGTGAAAGGCACGCTGGCATTCAGCTGGTGTTTTCACCTGTATAGATACCCTTGGTTATTATTCTTTTATCTGCTACCTGATCTGATAAGTTTTCCAACAAATAAGGGGGATGTACCATAGTATATGTTATTTTTTTAATAACTAATACAACTGGGTTTTATTTGCATTGTTTCTTTGCAACTGTTTCTACATTTTATATCTGAAACTTGCTGCTAGGAAACAGAGGTAACCCAGACCCAGAAAGACAGACATAATGTGTTTGCACTAATAAGTGGATGTTAACTGCAAAGTAAAAGATAAACATGCTACAGTCTACAGACTCAGGCTAAATAACCAGGGGGTACAGGCTGGGAATTAATGGCAATGGGAAGAATCAAGCAGGGGTAGGAGGTACTGGAAGAGATGACAAAAACTGGAGGGCTTTTGGAGGGTGATGTAAAGAGCTAGTGCGTGGAAACTCCCTGGAATCTAGGAGTGTGACCATGGCAAATTCTCCTAGTCATGGGGATGTGGAGCCCGAACTGGCCATCTTCTATAGCTAGGCAATGCTCTTAGCAGTGGGACTGGGATAACGACCCAGCCACAAAGCAGTTGACTTGCTATCTGTCCTGCCTGGAAGATGTGCTGGGGTAATGGTGGTGGAGAACTTGGAGTGGCCAACCTATAACTGGTTCAACTTGAGGCCCACAGAACAAGAGGGAGCCCATGCTTGATATTGCCTGGATGGCCAGGAATAAGAGGATGGCCAAGAGACCCAGGATATAACCAAACATAACTGTGAAATGAGAGAGAGAGAGAGAGAGAGAGAGAGAGAGAGAGAGAGAGACCAGTGAAGTGATTCCTAATGCTATTCTGCTATACTCAGATCGATGCCTGGGCCAATTGTTGTCAGAGAGGTGTCACCCAACAACTGATTGGAACTGATGCAGAGATCCATAGCCAAACATGAGGCAGAGCCAGGGGAACTCTGAAGAAGAGGGGGAAGAAGGACTATAGGAGCCAGAGAGATGAGAATACCAGAAAAACATGGCCCACAGAACCAACCATGCAGGGTTCATGGGAGCTCACAGAGATGGAAGTGACAAACACGGACCCTGTATGGGTCTGAGCAAAGTCCTTTCCATGTATCTTATGGTTGTATAGCTTAGTGTTCTTGTGTGACTCCCAGCAGTGGGAGTGGGGGTGTCTTTGACTCTTTTGCTTGTGTTTGTGACCCTTATCGTCCTGTTGGTTTGCGTTTTCTATCCTTGCTATGAGGGTTTTGTGCCTTAGTGTATCTAGTTAGGTCATGTTCAGTGGTTATCTCTGGAGGTGTGATCTTTTTTTTAGGGGGGAAAAAAGAAGAAGTAGGTCTTGGGAATGGATGGAGAGGAAACTGTTGTCAGGATGTAATGTATCGAGAAGAATAAAAGAAAAAAAGTGATATTTTAAACTAAACATGTTGGGTTAAGTCATGGAAGGTGAGTTCAAGACAACGAAATGAAATCCCAGATGGAGATGATGTAAGAAGTTGAGCAGCTATAGCTTAGGTCCGTGGGAAATGAAACATCAGCTGGCCAAAAAACTGGTCATCCCGTCTTCTCTTCGCTTTGAATTTGGGACACTTAGTTATTTAGCTCCGGGTCTCAGCTAAGATGGAGAATGCTCAGAGTAAGTTTGACCACAGAAATTATTGGTGAAATTAAAAGACACCAATTTCCAGCACTGAATTTGGAATGGAGTGGATGCTATGGTACTCACTGTTATTAGCCTTTGACTAGCAGTGTGAGGAAGAACACTAGTTACATAATATGTTGTACTTAGACAAGTAAATAAAGAAAATGTACATCTATAAGTCTTGCCTGCTGTCAAATAACTGTGGAGTTTCTCTAAGAAATATTTCTGGTATAGTTCACTTCGATGTAAGAATGTTAGTCAGGAACAAGAGGATTCTGAGATCATACTTGGGCTCACAGGGCATCAAACACTAATTCTAGTTCATTTCAGCTTACTTTGCCTTTTACTTGCAGACTTGACACATTATCCTACTCGCAATAAATAGATGTATGCTATAACTAAAATATAATAAAAAGCTGCTATACTCATAGACAGGAACCTAGGTCGATTTGCACCAGAGAGGCATCATCCAGTAACTGATGTGAGAAGATGCAGAGATCCACAGCCAAACATTAGATGGAGTTCAGGGAACCCTTCAGAGAGGAGGAGGAAGGATTGTAGAAGTCAGAGGGGTTGAGGACACGAGAACATGGTCCGCAGAATCAACTAAGTGGAGTTCCTAGGGGCTCACAGACACTGATATAAAAATCATGGAGCGTGTATGGATCTTAACTAGACCCTCTACATACATGTTATGGTTGTATAGCTGGGTGTTTATATAAGACTCCTAACAGTGAAAGTAAGGGTAATCTAATTCTTTGGCCTGCTATTAGGACCCTCTTTATTTCCTACTGGGTTGCCTTGTCCAGCCCTGATATGAGGTTATGAGCCTAGTCTTATTATAATTTTTTATGCCTTCTTTTGTTGATATCCATGGGAGGCCTGCTCTTTCCTTAAAGGAACTTGAGGAGGAGTGGATCTGGGCAAGAGGGTGGGGTGGAGATTGGGAGGATTGAAAGTAGGAGAAATTGCAGACAGGATGTAATGTACAAGAGAAAAATAAGTAAATAAATACATAAATAAATTCATAAGTTAATGATAATAATAACAATGATAACAGTTTCCAGGTCAAGTGTTACCTTAATATATGACTGACGATTCCTAAAAGGAAGCTGCCTTTGTTTTAACGTGATTTGTGCTTTGCTTATCAGTTTTACCTTATGATGTGACAGTACTATTGCTTTTGAATTTTACTTACTTACAAGCTCCTTGGTGTTAGACAGTGAATCTAATACTCTCTTTTTCAAATGCCTTTATAGACAAGTAACTTTCAGAAAATACCAGTTGGCTGTGAATTCATCTCTGAAAGCCTGCCTTCAGTTTTAAGATGATTTTTCCTTTACGTGATTTGTTTGTACTAAACAGATTTATTTTTAATTGAGAGGATACAAATGCTCTCACTTTCTGAGTTTCTCTAGTGAGTCAGAACTAGTGTAACTAGTTCACTGCCTGGACTGGCAAGGACAAGTTACAGGGAGCCAGTCATACCTACAGTCATACAAATCATTCATACATACAAATCATCCCGCTAATCATGCAGTCACTCGTTCTGAGTCGTCTTATGTTGGCTGCCTCCCCAGAGCCGATTGTGTCAGCAGCAGGACAGTCTTATAAGTTCCTCGGAAGAGATCTAGTCAAATAGTTAGTTCCTGTACTGTTGACATCGGGCAGATCATTGTGTGGGCTTCCATTTGCATTGAGGGGGATATTCTTACGGAGTGCCAGCTACCTGTAAAACACAGGGCGAGAGAAGGCAGAGATGGTGGGTAGCCAACGTGAAAACTTACCAAATTATCCAACACTCAATCATGGTCATGTCATTCTGCCTTCTTGGGGTACCCACTGAACAAAGGGAGTTTTCTTAGAGGTGCAATGAAAGAAGAGGGGCTTGCATTGTCACCTAGCAGAATATTGGGAGCTGTTGATGATGCTGATGATTTCCAACATCTGCCCTGCAGTTATTTCCTATATATTTTCACAAAGCCCATAATTTTGGGACAAATGATTCGGGGAGGCTGTGAGAAATCCCCAGTGACTAAAGCTGTGAATGATCAGTAGCCAATATGACCATGACCTGTGGAATGAGAGACAGGCACACTGTCTTTGATGAGGAGGTTTGAAGCCATAGACACAATATTAATGTCAGAGCAATAGCTGTCAGATTTCAGTCTCCAGGAATGAAGCACATGCACAACTTGAAAACTCAAATAATATCATATATATATATTAATTACTTATAAATCAAAACGATCAGGCTTTGCTATGAATTAGGTATTCATAGAGTATCACAGGACCATCTATGATTAAGCAAGACTTCTAGGTAATTCTGAAGTATGCAAAATATAACAAACACTGCACTGGAATGTCTAATAATACAATGCCAACAGAAATACTGCATAAATAATTTTTGCATAGTTAGACCCTTATGTGGAATCAGCCTGTGTTGATTCTGCATAATCCAGAGCATCAATTTTTCTTGCAACAACTCAATTGTCAAAATTTCCAACATGAGAGAAAATAAAGGAAGCTTGATAATGGGGGTAGCTGAGAAGAGTAAGTAAGGAGGGCAAATCGGCATCTTCTGGGTCCATTCTTTGGAATCAAATTGTAAAAGTTCAACATTGTGCAAAGTTCTGACTTACATCAGGAAGAATTTAGATAGGGGCTGAGCCTCTACTGATTTGTGTTTGAGAGGAAACCAAGTACAGTCTTCCCGTTCTTACAGAAAATTTGTACAAACATTGATTGTCCTTGAAGATAACCCTAAGAGCCAAGGGGAACACTACTGACAACTGGCAGTACGGTGTGCAAAAAGTGCAGATTTTCTATAGACTGTGGAAATCAGAACATGTTTTTTGAATGAAGAAACAGGAAATAATGATGAACATTCTTGTTCAGTGAGTCCTGTCTGCGTTCAGTTACATAGTTCATCGCAAAACTGGTATCCTTGATTTTGAGGATGCACCAGAATCTTCAGGTTTTAGAAAACCAAGACTTTGTAAAACAATCCTGTGATCCACATCCAATAATCATTACACAAAAATGGATTATAGGCACTGATTAACTTGTCTTGTCCCATCTCGGTCACTCTTTCTCATTCATTAGGCTTCTCCCTATTCCTCTCACCTCTGGAATAACTATTTCATCACACCCCACAGCTAAGGACTTGCTTCTTTTCTTTATTGTAAATAGCATTTGATTCTATTTTTTTCCAACTACAATCCAGTCATTGACTAGAGCCTTGCAGCAGCCAAAAACCTGCTTTTACTGTGTCAATAGGAGGTGTAAAGAACCAGGAATATTTCATTAGGTGGAATATTTTCCCAAAGAATTCCCCATGGAACTTAGTTTTAATATCATCTTAAGCATTCATAAGTGCAGGACAAATGGTCTTTGTTTTATCAGTTGACAGGTTTCGTCATGCAAACACATTGATTTGGCAGAAAAAATAAACCCACCATATTTTAGTGTGGCTCTTCACGTCTTTGACAGTCTTTTTTGAAGGTTGACTTTCCAACTGGTTGGGGAAGATAAAATCATCTTCAGTGCTTTGAGGAGGCTGCTATGAACTTCAGCCTGAAACAGTGTTCGATTCATCTTATGGAATTCCCTTTAAAATACTAGATTGCATATTTTAGCATTCAATGTTATTGATTTTTTTTGCATTGCATGGTTCCTGCTGAATGGAATGATCCCTCTCTTAGCACAAGCCTCCTGACAGCACACTTGTTGGAGCTCTGGCTAACTGAGGCGAGTTTCTGAGAAAAGAAAAGAACATTCTATCATTCTGTCATTCGGTTCACGGTTGGCATCACTTGGTTGTGTGTTCCCAGAACAGAACCTTGGATATTTTAACAAGAGGTGGTTAGTATAGGCTTGAACAGTGAGAAGACATTCAATGGAAATTGCCCCACCTACTACCAAGGCTTCTGACTTAGTTGTTTGGGTTATGGCCTAAGCACTAACATATTTAAAATGTCCTTAGAGATTCCACACACAATCAAATTCAAAAAGCCCCGGTGCTGAGCTCTTATAGCTCTGGATACCTGCATGACATCTGACTTGGCTGAAGAGCTAACAGTAACAACTCAGAATTCGCCTCCAGGTATGCTTTGTCCTGAATAACTCCATTGAATGCACGCTTCGAATCTGTCTACAGGGAACTCGGAAGTCTGGATCTGTGCCAGTGTTTCCACAGGATTGCTTAACTAAACCAACACACCATTGTCTCTTTCCTTGGAGAATTACGTCTGTATTTTGGTTCCTAGATATTGACTGGCCGGGTGCCTTTGTGGAGGGGTGGAGATTGTGGAGGAGTTAACCTGTGATCTGTAAAGAAGCCTGGTATGATGGTGGGACATGAGTTTCTTATTTCTGCTGCCTGATGTCACAGATGCATTAACTTAAAGTAGAGAATGCTTACTATCAGGTTTTTTGGAGATCATGAGTCCAAAATGAATCTTAAGGGGCTCAAATCAGTGTTACAAAGTGAACGGAAAACAAAAATGAGGACATAATCTCTTCTAGGTATGAGTCGAGGGGGAGGTTTATTGTAGATATGGGGGAGAAAATAGCCAGGGTCATCTGGAATCGTCCAGACTGAACTGGGCCATGAGAGGAGAGAGAGGTGCGGGAGAGCAAGAGCAGCAGGCCAGAAGCCAAGAGACCAAGAATCCACATGGCCAAAATGACTCAGTATATAAAGGAATCAGAGGCTGGGAGAAGGATGAGAAGCCCAGTCCTGGGGAAGGAAAGGTTTAGGGTAGGAATAGGAGGAGAAGTGCTGGGAGGAGCCAGTACTGAATGTGACTTGTGAGTTTCAGGGCTAACTCTCACAAGTGCACTCACTTTTAAAGGTCTTCAGCAGAGAATCTGCTTCCTTGCCCTGTTTAGAGAGCACAGGCAGCAACCCATGTCTTAGTTTCTTTCTGTTCTCTGTGTCTTCCCACCCTGACTCTGCTTCCATTGCTCTGTCTTGTTCTTATCACAAAGGCAATTGTGATGATACTCTGCCTAACACGAGTATTGCTAGCAAAGGCCATCTTCACATTTGTAGCCAAATTACATCCATGACACAGAAGATGACATATTCACAGCTTCTTATTATTTTAATGCCGATATCTTGAGGAGAAACAAGGTGTTATTTTGCCTACCATTTTTGATGACGTATCTCCAGAAATATTGTACTCAACTTTTACTTTTTAGTGAGAATTTATCAGGACAATAATACACATGCAAGACATGGAGCTATGTAAAATATTTACAGAATGATTCATATTAGTATCATTACTGCATGTCCATGCAGCAAAGACATCTATCCCAGCATTTTGCAAGAAATGCCCCTACAAGCCTAATTCTTGTGTCCTCTGGATATCTGTTACCTAAATCATTAACATTTAACAAGGTCAAATTGAATTCTGCCATGGGCATTCATTGATTTTATTGCTATTCTAGGTGACCCATGTTGACAGAGGAAATAACATGCTCCAAGACCCCAGGTTCTAGGCTACAACTAGAATCAGTCAGAACCAAATTCCTCGGGGGATACACAGTTATCCAAGTGTCTATATGTTTTTAGAGTTTCTCAGACCGTTGGAGTGTATATCCAGGTCTGAGAGTGACAACTCAAGTTACTCGGTTTGTACTTCCAAGCTTTTGCTCCTCTCAGGCCTTTCACTTTTCACACTTGAAACGGAAAAGAAAGCCACCTGGTGCTTTCCACATGCATGGAGTGACCCTGGCCTAGCTAGAATCCAGAGGAGCAACACAGCAGTGGTCTGGCAGTCATTCGCTAAAAGTGGGAAATATTTAAGAAATATGAACAGGACATCCTTGCTCGAACCCCAGTGTCAGGGGAGACAGTGCTGACTTGTGTAGAAGTGAGCTTGGCTCTGTGGATGTCCATGTTCCCATGTCTTTCAGTCTAGAAATGCCCAAGGATGGCTCCGAGGATGGAGCATGTATTATCTGAACACAGGCAGAGATTTTGTGTGCTGTGAATCTGTGTCACTCTTCAGAGGACTTTTCTTCAAACCTAGTCAGGAGGCAGAACCACCCCTGTTCATCCTTCAGAGCCATTTTCCCACACAGTGGTTTTCTGTTTGCCTTCCCCCCCACCCTGCAATCAATGCCATCTTGATGTGACAGGCATACTATTGCATACCAAGCTGAGGACAGGCCTTTTGGGGGAAGCGGGGGAGAGTGGACCCTTTGTTGTGACACTTTACTCATTTCCTCTGTTTTGACTCTCAAAGGCACCCTGTTAATACCTGTGTCAACACAACATACTTGATTCTATTTTACTTGAGTCTTTTCCTTTCATACAACTGACTGATACTTAAAATGCTGTACACACTTCATTTATTATTAGTCACTCCACATTAGAACAATGGAAAATGGGAGTGAGCACCTGAATCACTTTTATACCTTCAGATAGTGCTGTATCCTAAGGATCTGAGATACGAGCTGGAACATAATAGGTGATTAGGAACTATTTTCTGGATGGATGGATTTTGTCTTCCTAAGAATCTTTTCAGAGAAGTACATCATTAATTCCATTTACAAAAAGGTAGAAATTGAGGCCCTAGAAATCAATTTCCCAGTTGACAGGATGTAGACTTGTGGGAAGTACATTTCCCATCATACCTGTGGAGCATTTCCAAAGACGGTTAGCTAAAAGGACAAGATGAATCATCAAAGAAAGTGGTACCTTCCAAATGGCAGCCTGGAGACACAGAGGTCTGAGAGATAGCCTTGTCCCTGCCTGCCTTAGGGTTATTCTGCATGGAAATGTCTGGAATCCTCTGCTGATGTCAGGTCCCAGTTTCTTGGTCCTCTAATATAAATCCTCTATGGAGGATACAGGGTTGCATCATCAGAACAGCGTTGTCCTGGTACCCAGATTCACAGACTACTCATCCACTGGCCTCTGTTTCTCCAGTGTTCAAACCACCTTGGTGAACTACAACCACTATCATGTAAGCCCATTCAATATACCTCTTTTCATAACATAATATAGAATATATGTTGTTTTCTGTATCACACACATACAGAGAGAGAGAATATCCTATGTCTGTAAACACACACACACACATACACACACACACACACACACACACACACACAATCAATTTTCTTCCTTTATGGAACCTGGAATAGTAATTGTCCAAACATGATTCCAAATTACATCCTTTGTCTACTATTTTCTATTTATCCTTCTTACTACCAGCCATCTGTTAAGAATAAATCTCGTAAGAGCAGTGTTGTTGAGAGTTTTTCTTCCCAGCGTAGGTCTAAACACTGCATCTAATCATTCATGAATGGCTGCTCCTTAGCTCTTAGTCCAGATATGAAATCGGAACATCTAACACAAAGAGTTCATAAGGATGATTGCATAAGAATGTTTGTTTAATGAGCTAATTATTTTCTTCCCAGAATAGTATAAATCTTGCCTCAGCAGGTGGTGTGTAGGTACTTACCAAGACTTCCTTCCAGGTGTTCCTATTCTTTGCCTTTTGAAAAAGGAAATGGCATATTACTATGAAAAAGAAATTTCTGGAGAAATGAGTCAATTGATTGAGTCAATCAATCCAGTATTTTGACAAAGAACCATTTTAGGATTTGCTTTTCCCATGCTCAAGTATATTTTTGCTATCTCTGTGATTGAAAGTCAATAAAAGTGCATTAATTTATATAAAACTAATAGCTACCATGTTCTTACTGATGAGCAATATTTTTAATTTTTGTGTGTGGTATGTGTGCACGTGTCTGTAGGTGCCTAGGGAATTTAGAAGGCTTTTATTGGAGGAGGGTGCTTGTTTCCTAGCCGCCTCGCTAGCTCAGACCCGAAATAATCAAACAGAAACAGAAACTATATTATCTATATCACTGCTTGGCCCATTAGCTCTAGCTTCTTATTGGCTAACTCTTACATCTTATTTTAGCCCACGTTTATTAATCTGGATAGCACCATGTGGCTTTGACTTACTGGCTAAAGTTCCAACTGGCGTCTGTCTCCGGTGGCTCCATGGCTTCTCTCTGATTCTGCCCTTCTTTCTCCCAGCATTCAGTCTAGCTTTCCCTACCTACCTATGTTCTGCCTTGCTTTAGATCCAAAGCAGCTTCTTTATTCATTAATGATAATTGCAATACACAGAGGAGACTACCACATGAGGTGTTAGATTCCAGATGACTGTGAACTGCCTGACATGGATGCCAGGAACAGAATTCATGTCCTCTAGGAAAACATCAGGTACTTCTAACTGCAGGGCCATCTCTCCATCCTGACGGTAAATAGTTTTAAAATAAACAGTTAAGAAACAACTATATTCGCATGGATTTTGAATTTCCTGACTTGCTTTGTGAATGCAGGTTTTATAAAGTGATAATAAGGTTAGAAAAGCTGAAAAGTCGGACAGTTTCTGCAAATTATTCAATTCTGTTCTTATTGTTTCCAATTGTCATTCACATATTTACTTTATACAGTAGAAAACTAAGTGGAAGAAGCCATCGCCCTGATCACATTGCTGTATAGGGAAGAGGGGAGTTTTTTAAATTTAAATAGCCCTTTTTTCATTTATTTTACATACCAACCAGTTTCCATCCCTCCTCTCCTCCTGTCCCCTCCCCTCATCTCTGCTTCAGCTTCCATCAGTTACTGGATAGAGTATCTCTGACGACAATTAGGGTAGTCACCAATCTGCTTAGGGTAGATGTCCAGTGCAGGCACCCTCTCCACCATTGCTAGGAGTCTTAGTTGGGGTCATCCTTATGGGTTTCTGGGGTTTCCCAGGCACCAGGTTTCTCCCTAACCCTGAAATGCCACCCCATTAAGCCATCTCTTTTGTTACTCTCCCCTTCTGTCTTGCCTCCAACAGGCTTCCTGTACTTAGCCCACCCAACCTGCTCCCTCTAGTTCCCATCTCTCCATCTCCCCAGTGCCCCTCCCTGCTGCCAAGTTTAACCATCCCTCTTTGGGCCCTCCTTGTTATCTAGCCTCTCTGGTGCTGTGGATTGTTGGTTATTCTGTGCTTTACTCCTAATAAGCACCTATGTTTTTGTCTTTCTGGGTCTGGGTTACTTCACTCAGAATGTGTTTTTCTATTTCCATTCATGTGCCTGCAAATTTCATGATGTCTTTGAGGTTTTTTTTTCCACAGATGAGTAGTACCCCATTGTATAAATTAGTACATTTTCCTTATCCATGCTTTGGTAGAGGGGCATTTAGCTTGTTTCCAGGTTCTGGCTATAACGAATAATACTGCTATGAACTTAGCTGAGTAAGTGTTCTTGTGGTATAATTTAATATCCTTTGAGAATATGCCTAAAATTGGTATAGCTGGGTCTTGAGGTAGATTGATTCCCAATTCTCTGAGAAACCTCCATACTGATTTCCAAAGTGGCTGTACAAGTTTGTACACCCACCAGCAGTGGAGGAGCATTTCCTTTTCTCCACATCCTCTCCAACATCATCATCAGTGTTTCTGACCTTAGCCGTTCTGACAGGTGTAAGATGGTATCTCAGAATCATTGTGATTTGCATTTTCTTGATGGTGATGAATGTTGAGCAATTCTTTAATTATCTTTTGGTCATTTGAGATTTGTCTGTTGAGAACTCTCTGTTTAGATCTGTATCCCATTTTTTAATTGGGTTATTTGGCATTTTGATGTTTAACTTTTTGAGTTCTCTAAATATTTTGGAGATCAGTTGTTGGTCAAATGTGGGATTGGTAAGAATCTTTTCCCATTCTGTAGGCTGCTGTTTTTGTCTTATTGACAGTGTCCTTTGCCTTGCAGAAGCGTTTCAGTTGCAGGAAGTTCCATTTATTAATTGTTGTTCTTAGTATCTGTACTACTGTTAATGATTCCACTAAAATCAGGAGCAAGACAAGTTTGTCCACATCTTCATTTCTAGTCAATACAGTATTGGAAGTTTGAACAAGAGCAGATTAAGGAAACAAATCGGAAAAAAAGTCAAACTTTTGCTATTTAAAGATGATATGATAGTATACATAAGTGACCCCCAAAATTCTATCCAGGAACTCCTAAAGTTGATAAACACCTTCAGTAATGTGGTGGGATGTAATATTAATTTAAAACCAGTAGTTCTCCCATATACAAATGATAAACAGACTGAGAAAAATATCAGACAAAAACACCCTTTGCAATAGTCATAAATAATATAAAATACTTAGAGGAAACTCTAACCAAACAAGTGAAAGACTTATATGACAAGATCTTTAAACCTTTAAAGAAAGAAATTGAGGAAGATATCAGAAAATGGAAAGATTTCTCATCCATGAATAGGTAGGATTAACATAGTAAAGATGACAATTTTACCAAAATCAATCTACAGATTTATTGCACCCCCATCAAAATCCCAACACAATTCTCAGACCCCAAAAGAATAACACTCAACTTCATATGGAAAAGCAAACAAACAAAAAACCAGAATAGTTAAAACAATCTTGGGAAATACAGGAACTTCTAGAAGCATTACTATCCCTGGCTTCAAGGTCTATAATAGAACTATAGTAATAAAAGTAGCTTGGTACTGGCATAAAAACAGACATGTGGACAAATGGAATCAAATTGAAGACTCTGACATAAAACCACACCTATGAACACCGTACTTTTGACAAAGAATCCAAAATTATGCAATTAAAAAAAGAAGGCATCTTTAACAAATGATGCTGGCATAACTGGATATTGACATGTAGAAGAATGCAAATACATCCATATCTATTGCTCTGCACAAACTCAAGCCCAAGTAGATCAAAGGCGTCAACATAAATCTAGTTACACTGAATATGACAGAAGAAAAACAGAGAAGTAATCTTGATTGCTTTGGCACAGAAGAGAGAAAATTTAAACTTAATCTCGAAGAATCCAGGTATTTCCACCAACTTTCTTCTTACAACACAGCAAAGCAACTCACTGTCTTGTGGTTGTTTTTTGCTTTTATTGCCATTTTTGGAAAAGTTTGGAGATTTCAAGTTTTGCAATATTAAGGTTTTAAGGAGTATTTCATTTACTAAGAGAAAGTAGGAGGTCTTATTCTAGGTAACTCATATTTTCATGTTTTCTGTAATTGGAAGTCCCTATCAAGTAGATAGCAAATAGTCCTTAAAATAAAAAGCAAATTTAAAAAAAACCTGGAAAGATAATTTCCCAAATGCTAATAAAATACATACTCACAAGCATTATACATAAATGTCAACACTTAACAAAGTGAGGGCATTAAAGGCCTATCCCATTGGTCTTAAAGGCACACACCTTGTTAATAATTACTCCTGACTCCAGCTTGTATGTGTTTCCCTTTAATAGTCTCTGATTTTTCCAGAATAAACATTTTCATTGACCAGAGCTTTCTTTTTCCCACCATTGAAAATACATGCTACCCAAAGTCAGTGCAGGCCACTTTTCTAAAGCTATTTTTAATGGTTTAGAAGTTGACTCAAGGTCTATTTATAACATTAATGATGAGTGGACTTCCAAAAAGGCATAATAGTCATTTTGTGTGACAGTTATCCCAACATTACAGTGCACATGCCTATAGTAGACTGCCTCAAAACATAGTATTTTGCAATTTTAAGATAGAAGCAATGAAACAAAAGCAAGTTCTAATAATCATGTCCATTAATGATATCACGTGAATGGCATTCATTTGTATATTCCTCTTAAAAACATTTTTTTGTTTTTTATTTTAAATTTTTTATTTTGTATATTCCTTAATAAGCAATATAGCAATATTTACAATATAGCAAAATCTACCTCAGCATCAAAAAAAATTCAAAGTGATACTGGTTAAGATAATGTTAGGAGGTATATTTGAAAAATGGAATACTATTTTTAGGGTTTGTTTTAATATTTCAGCAAAAAAGAAAACTGTTTCGAGATGATATGACCATCGGGAAAACATGCAGGGAATGGTGTGCCTTCCTGAGTTTTCTATTAGCAAAGCATTTGGGAGTAGGAGATAGAGAGAAACTGATCACAAACCAAATAACCCATCAGGCAGTCACCACCTAAACAGGTTAAGACCAGTCCTCTCTAGAATTATTTCTTTCCAATGTACTTTGTCATAAAGAAACTTTGTAATACCTATGTTTGAATTTACAAAAAATAAAAAAAATATTTTTAAGTTTCTTTTTTGTTTGTTTGTTTTTCGAGACAGGGTTTATTGTAGCTTTGGAGCTTATGTTGGAGCTAGCTCTTGTATACCAGACTGGCCTTGAATTTCCAGAGATCCACCTGCCTCTACCTTCCAAGTGCTAGGATTAAAGGCTTGTGCCAACAGTGCCCGGTTGAAAATTATT